>NC_090450.1:351630931-354096924 GCF_031143425.1 Pleurodeles waltl
GGTAAGATGATGGAGGCGATGCATAGCTTCATGGCCTCAGCAAAAGCGCTTGTGGGCAGGAGTGCGGACGTGCAGGGCGCGTGTAGCAGGCGTTCATGCACAGGGCAGGTGTGGGGCCAGGGCGAGAGCTATCCTCCGAAGAGTCAGGGAGTGGCCCCGGTGCATGGGGCCGAGGGGCCAGAGGGACCCGCGACAGACACTCTAGCAGGTGCGAACGACAAAAGGACTGTGGTTAGGCCTGATCCCCCCTTGTTATCTGGGAGGTCATCCCTGGCTTGGAGGGTCCCGTTAGAAGCTAGAGAAAGAATATGGAACAGGGAATTCATTGATATTTTCTCTCTGCTCACATTTGCTAAAGAGGGCGCAGACATAACGGTACCCAGCAAGGAGGTCGAGAAGCATAAATGGAAAAGGAAGGTCAAGCCTGAGGAATCAATGGACAATTGGCTAGAGGCATTCGCCATGCTGTCTACAGTGATCATGGAGAAGTTCCCGGAACAGGGACCAGCTCTATGCAAGTACAACAGGGTCATATATGAGGAATATACCTGTAAAGGGGGTACAGGGTGGCTGAATTCCGACAGAGAATTCAGGCAAAAAATGGAACAGACACCTGAGATGGCGTGGGACTGCCGCACAATTGAGCTCTGGGTGCAGTACATGGGCAGTGGCAGCAGACCCGCAACCAGCAACCCCCGTTTCACTAGACACAAACAAGCAAGGCCTTACTATTTCAAACAACAGCTTAGGCCCTCCTTTCGAGGGAAGCCCCCGCAGGGGGACAGGGGGTTATCAGTATCAGTATAGGTACAACATGCTCATGGGGTCCCGCCTGCAAATTCACTCACAATTGCTCCAAGTGCGCTGGCTGGCACCCTGCAGCCGAGTGCAACAAAGGGAGCAAGACCGATAAGCCAATTGGTACCTATGCTGGTACCAAGCAGCCCTAATTGTCCACAGTCACACCACACTACATTAGCACCTTCGCCCATAAATTTTAACAAATTGGCCCGGATCCTTAAAGGTTACCCTAGAATGGCGGAACGCGAGCTTCTGTTTAGGAGTTTCAGTGAGGCTTTTAGGATCCCGTATTCCGGCCCGTCAGTCTCAAGGGGAGCGAATAACTTGCGCTCTGCCATGGAGGCCCAGGGAGTGGTGAAGGAGAAACTGGAGAAGGAGCGTCAATTGGGGAGGGTGGCTGGCCCCTTCACCCAGCCACCCCTTCCAAATTTCATTGTGTCACCGCTGGGGATTGTGCCAAAGAAGGTGCAGGGCAAGTATAGGTTGATCCACCCTCTCTCTTTCCTCAAAGGATCATCCGTAAACGACCACCTCGAGGAGGGCACATGCTCGGTTTGGTAGGCTTCATTTGGCGAGGCCATTGACCTGGTTCGCTCGGCGGGGAGAGGCGTGCTCATGGCGAAGGCGGACATTGAGTCCGCTTTCTGCCTCCTCCCGGTCCACCCGAGCAGTTTTCACCTCCTAGGGATGCAGTGGGCTGGTCAATACTTTTACGACAAGTGCATGCCCATGGGTTGCGCAGTGTCATGTTCATTGTTTGAGACATTTGCATGTTTTTTGGAATGGGCCCTGAGGGAGGGCACACCCCCGGGGAGTTCACTGCACTACCTTGACGACTTCCTCTTTATCGGCAGGGCGGGTTCCGGCGAATGCAAGGCAACCCTCAGTGCATTCGAGCACCTCAGTCAGACGCTGGGGGTGCCATTGGCTCCGGGAAAGACTCAGGGACCTACAGCGTGCTTGACTTTCCTGGGCATCGAAATTGATTAAACGGAAGGGTTGTGCTGATTGCCGGAGGACAAGGTCATGGCTCTGCAGGCCGACATCTGGCTAGCCCTGAGCAGGGATAAAGCAACGCTGGCCACAATTCAGAGCCTCCTAGGCAGGCTCAACTTTGCAGCGAGGATCATACCAGCGGGCAAAATATTCGCCAGGCGGCTCGCAAGGGCGACAGCAAAGGTGAGGAAACCCCGACACATGGTGCGTCTCGGTGCTGGTCTGAAGGAAGACCTGCGCATGTGGCTGTCATTTTTGGAGGAATTCAACAGTTCCTTATTGTGGCGCACCGCTCTGTGCACCAGTCAGCAGCTCCAGCTCGCCACTGATGCGTCAGGAAGAGTGGGGTTTGGGGTTATACTAGACCGTCAGTGGTGTGCGACTAAATGGCCCAATGCATGGGTGAGGCATGGACTCACAAAGAACATTACCGTACTGGAAATGTTCCCAATTGTCCTCTCTCTCTACCTTTGGCCACAGGTGTTAGCCAACAAGAGGATTATATTTTGGTCTGACAACATGTCAGTAGTGCAGGCTATTAATTGCCAGTCTGGGAACTGCCCAGTATTGGTAGTGCTATTGAGGGAGCTGGTCAGAGGTTGCCAGTTGAGGAATGTGGAATTTTGCGCGCGGCATGTGCAGGGGGTGAAGAATGTGGCCACTGATGCTCTTTCTCGTTTTCAGTGGGCGAAATTCAGGGCGGCGTGCCCTCAGGCAATGGCGGAGATGACACCGTTCAAGGTGGAGTGGTGGTGCTTGGTACAGTGGAGCAAAGGATAGGGGCGCTAGGAGAGCTATCACTGGCCCCCACGACCCGAGCCAAGTACAAGGCGTGTTTCAATAGGTTCACGGCCGTAACACAGGCATGGGGAGCCGGGGACCCACCGGCAAAAGGGGTGCATCGCTTCGTACTATGGGCAAAGGACAATGGGAAATCGCACGCATGGGTCTCTAGGCACTTGGCGGCTATCGCCCATTTCTCAAAATTGAGGGGAGAAGGAGACCAGACGGCGGGTTTCCCGTTGAGGGCTGCACTGAAGGGATGGGCTAGACAGGAAGAAAAGACACCCGACCAGAGGGCACCCATCGATCTAGACATGCTCAGGGCATTGGTGGGGCAACTCACAGCCATTTGTAACACGCAGTATGAGGAGCTGTTATTTGGCGTCACATTTTCCCTAGCCTTCTTCGGAGCGTTCAGGACTTCAGAGTTAGTAGCGGGGTCGAGGAGCGACACGTCCAACAGGGCACTAAGATGGGGTGATCTCAAGATGGGTCAGGACATGGCCGAACTGAAGGAGCGGCGCTCAAAAGCAGACCAGAAAGGGATAGGTGTAGTGGAGAGTTTGAGAGCACTAGGGGATCCCAGATATTGCCCGATCGAACTCCTCAGGAGGTACATTGCATGCCGCTCCTGTAGGAAAGTACCTGATGACAGATTGTTAGAGAGGGAACTCAATAAGTTGAGGGTGGAATAAACCAGACTGAAGCTTAAAAAGCAACAGCTGGATTTGGATAGACAGTCTTTAGAACTAGAGAAGGAAAGACAGAAGTTGGGTTTAGAAACCCATGGTGGCAGCAGCAGTATTCCCCATAGTCATCCTGCAAAAGAGCATGATTCCAGGAATCTCCATAAGATAGTTCCCCCTTATAATGAGGGGGATGGCATTAACAAGTGGTTTGCTGCACTTGAGAGGGCCTGTGTTGTACAGGATGTCCCTCAAAGGCAGTGGGCTGCTATCCTATGGCTATCATTTAGTGGAAAAGGTAGGGATATGCTCCTTACTGTGAAAGAAAGTGATGCCAATAATTTTACAGTTCTTAAGAATGCACTCCTGGATGGTTATGGCTTAACCACTGAACAATACAGGATAATGTTCAGAGAGACCAAAAAGGAGTCTTCACAAGACTGGGTTGATTTCATTGACCATTCAGTGAAGGCCTTGGAGGGGTGGTTACATGGCAGTAAAGTTACTGATTATGACAGCCTGTATAACTTGATCCTGAGAGAGCATATTCTTAATAATTGTGTGTCTGATTTGTTGCACCAGTACTTGGTGGACTCTGATCTGACCTCTCCCCAAGAATTGGGAAAGAAGGCAGACAATGGGTCAGAACAAGGGTGAACAGAAAAGTTCATACAGGGGGTGACAAAGATGGCAAGAAGAAGGATGGTAAGTCTTCTGACAAGGGTGGGGACAAATCTAAAAATGAGTCTTCATCAGGCCCACAAAAACACTCTGGTGGGGGTGGTGGGCCCAAATCCTCTTCTAATCAAAACAAGGAAAAGAAACCATGGTGCTATTTATGTAAAATAAAAGGCCATTGGACAACAGATCCCAGTTGTCCAAAGAAAAGCACCAAGCATCCTACCACTACAACCCCTACTGCTACACCTAGTGTCCCTACTAATAGCAGTGGTGGTGGGAGCAAACCTACTAATAGCCAATCCAAGGGAGTAGCTGGGCTCATTTTTGGTAACTTAGTTGGGGTTGGTCTTGTTAGGGAGACCACAGAGGCTGTGTTAGTCTCTGAGGGGGCTATTGATTTAGCCACCTTAGTTGCTTGTCCCCTTAACATGGATAAGTACAAGCAGCTACCCCTAATAAATGGTGTTGAGGTTCAGGCCTACAGGGACACTGGTGCCAGTGTGACTATGGTCATAGAGAAACTGGTCCACCCTGAACAACACCTACTTGGTCACCAGTACCAAGTAACCGATGCTCACAACAACACACTTAGCCACCCCATGGCTGTTGTAAATCTCAACTTGGGGGGGGGGTTACTGGTCCAAAGAAAGTTGTGGTAGCCACAGATTTACCTGTAGACTGTCTACTAGGAAATGATTTGGAGACATCAGCTTGGTCAGATGTGGAGTTGGAGGCCCATGCAGCAATGCTGGGCATCCCAGGGCATATTTTTGCTTTAACCAGGGCTCAGGCCAAAAAGCAAAAAGGACAGGGAAGCTTGGATCCTGGAACAATGGACCAAGTGCTCCCTAAAGCTAGGGCTAGTAGAAGCAAACCACTTCCTACTATCCCTCCCTCTACAGTGGATTCTACTTCTGAGGAAGAAGAATTTCCACCCTGTGCAGAACCTACACCAGAGGAGCTGGAAGCAGACACTGCTGAGCTTTTGGGTGAAGGGGGGCCTGCCAGGGAGGAGCTGAGTGTGGCACAGCAAACCTGTCCCACACTAGAGGGTCTAAGACAGCAAGCTGTCAAACAAGCTAATGGGGATGTCAGTGACTCTCACAGAGTTTACTGGGAGGACAACCTCTTGTACACTGAAGCAAGGGATCCTAAACCTGGAACTGCCAGGAGGTTAGTGATTCCTCAGGAGTACAGAAAGTTCCTCCTAACTCTAGCCCACAACATTCCCCTAGCTGGACATCTGGGACAAATGAAAACTTGGGACAGACTTGTTCCCTTGTTTAATTGGCCTAGGATGTCTGAGGACACAAAGGAATTTTGTAAGTCCTGTGAAACCTGTCAAGCCAGTGGCAAGACAGGTGGCCCTCCAAAGGCACCCCTTATTCCACTGCCTGTGGTTGGGGTTCCCTTTGAAAGGGTAGGGGTTGACATAGTTGGCCCCCTTGACCCTCCTACTGCTTCAGGCAATAGGTTTATCTTGGTGGTAGTGGACCATGCCACAAGATATCCTGAAGCAATTCCTTTAAGGACCACTACAGCACCTGCAGTGGCAAAGGCCCTCCTGGGAATATTTTCTAGGGTGGGCTTCCCAAAGGAAGTAGTATCAGAGAGAGGAAGCAATTTCATGTCTGCATACTTAAAGGCCATGTGGAAGGAGTGTGGTGTGACGTACAAGTTCACTACACCCTATCATCCACAAACAAATGGACTGGTAGAGAGATTTAACAAAACTCTCAAAGGCATGATTATGGGTCTCCCTGAAAAACTCCGCAGGAGATGGAATATCCTGTTACCATGCCTCATTTTTGCCTACAGGGAGGTACCCCAGAAAGGAGTGGGCTTCAGCCCCTATGAACTCCTCTTTGGTCACCCTGTTAGGGGTCCACTAACACTTGTCAAGGAGGGTTGGGAACAACCTTTAAAAGCTCCAAAACAAGATATTGTGGATTATGTACTTGGCCTCAGATCAAGGATGGCTGAGTATATGAAAAAGGCCAGTAAAAACCTTCAGGCCAGCCAAGAGCTCCAAAAGCAATGGCATGACCAGAAGGCTGTTTTGGTTCAGTACAAACCAGGGCAGAAAGTGTGGGTCTTGGAGCCTGTGGCCCCAAGAGCACTCCAAGATAAATGGAGTGGACCCCACACAATTGTTGAGAAAAAGGGTGAAGTCACCTATTTAGTTGACTTAGGCACTGCCAGGAGTCCCCTTAGGGTGCTCCATGTCAATCCCCTGAAACCCTACTATGACAGGGCTGATCTCACCCTGCTCATGGCAACTGATGAGGGACAGGAAGAAGACAGTGATCCTCTACCTGATCTCTTCTCTTCCACAGAACAAGATGCTCTAGTGGAAGGTGTAGTTTTGGCTGATTGTCTTACTGCTGAGCAGAAAGACCATTGCATAAATCTCCTGGGTCCGTTTTCTGAACTCTTCTCTACTGTGCCAGGTACCACTTCTTGGTGTGAGCACACTATAGATACTGGAGACAGCTTGCCTGTCAAAAGTAAGATCTATAGGCAGCCTGACCATGTCAGGGACTGCATAAAGCAAGAGGTGCAGAAAATGTTAGAACTGGGAGTGGTTGAGCACTCTTAAAGTCCATGGGCTTCTCCTGTGGTACTTGTACCAAAACCTCATTCCAAAGATGGAAAGAAGGAAATGCGGTTTTGTGTAGACTACAGAGGTCTTAACCAGGTAACCAAAACTGATGCTCACCCTATACCCAGGGCAGATGAGCTCATAGATACACTGGCATCTGCCAAGTATCTAAGCACTTTTGATTTGACTGCAGGGTAGTGGCAGATCAAATTATCAGAAGATGCTAAACCTAAAACTGCATTTTCAACCATTGGAGGCCATTACCAATTTACAGCAATGCCTTTTGGATTGAAAAATGCACCTGCCACTTTTCAGAGGTTGGTGAACACAGTCCTGCAAGGGCTGGAAGCTTTCAGTGCAGCATATTTGGACGATATAGCTGTCTTTAGCTCCAGCTGGGATGATCACCTGGTCCACCTATGGAAAGTTTTGGAGGCCCTGCAAAAGGCAGGCCTCACTATCAAGGCTTCAAAGTGCCAGATAGGGCAGGGTAAAGTGGTTTATCTGGGACACCTTGTTGGTGGGGAACAGATTGCACCACTTCAGGGGAAAATCCAAACAATTATTGATTGGGTTCCCCCTACTACTCAGACTCAGGTGAGAGCCTTCGTAGGCCTCACTGGGTATTACAGGAGGTTCATTAAGAACTATGGCTCCATTGCAGCCCCTCTTAATGACCTCACATCCAAGAAAATGCCTAAAAAGGTATTATGGACAGCAAACTGTCAGAAAGCTTTTGAGGAGCTGAAGCAGGCCATGTGCTCTGCACCTGTCCTGAAAAGCCCTTGTTACTCTAAAAAATTCTATGTCCAAACTGATGCATCTGAATTAGGAGTAGGGGCAGTCCTATCACAACTTAATTCTGAGGGCCAGGATCAACCTGTTGCTTTTATTAGTAGGAGGTTGACCCCTAGAGAAAAGCGTTGGTCTGCCATTGAGAGGGAGGCCACTTGCTGTGGTCTGGGCACTGAAGAAGTTGAGGCCATACCTGTTTGGCACTCACTTCATTGTTCAGACAGACCACAAACCTCTACTTTGGCTAAAACAAATGAAAGGTGAAAAATCTAAATTGTTGAGGTGGTCCATATCCCTACAGGGAATGGACTATACAGTGGAACATAGACCTGGGAGTAGCCACTCCAATGCAGATGGACTCTCCAGATATTTCCACTTAGACAATGAAGACTCATCAGGTCATGGCTAGTCTTATTGTCCTTCGTTTGGGGGGGGGGGGTTGTGTAGGAAAGTACCATCTTGCCTTGCATGTTATCCCCATTTTTCACTGTATATATGTTGTTTTAGTTGTATGTGTCACTGGGACCATGTCACACAGGGCCCCAGTGCTCATAAGTGTGCCTGAATGTGTTACCTGTGTAGTGACTAACTGTCTCACTGAGGCTCTGCTAATCAGAACCTCAGTGGTTATGCTCTCTCATTTCTTTCAAATTGTCACTAACAGGCTAGTGACCAATTTTACCAATTGACACTGGCTTACTGGAACACCCTTATAATTCCCTAGTATATGGTACTGAGGTACCCAGGGTATTGGGGTTCCAGGAGATCCCTATGGGCTGCAGCATTTCTTTTGCCACCCATAGGGAGCTCTGACAATTCTTACACAGGCCTGCCACTGCAGCCTGAGTGAAATAACGTCCACGTTATTTCACAGCCATTTTACACTGCACTTAAGTAACTTATAAGTCACCTATATGTCTAACCTTTACCTGGTAAAGGTTGGGTGCAAAGTTACTTAGTGTGAGGGCACCCTGGCAATAGCCAAGGTGCCCCCACATTGTTCAGGGCCAATTCCCCGGACTTTGTGAGTGCGGGGACACCATTACACGCGTGCACTACATATAGGTCACTACCTATATGTAGCTTCACAATGGTAACTCCGAATATGGCCATGTAACATGTCTATGATCATGGAAGTGCCCCCTCTATACCATCCTGGCATAGTTGGCACAATCCCATGATCCCAGTGGTCTGTAGCACAAACCCTGGTACTGCCAAACTGCCCTTTCAGGGGTTTCACTGCAGCTGCTGCTGCTGCCAACCCCTCAGACAGGCTTCTGCCCTCCTGGGGTCCAGCCAGGACTGGCCCAGGATGGCAGAACAAAGGACTTCCTCTGAGAGAGGGTGTTACACCCTCTCCCTTTGGAAAATGGTGTGAAGGCAGGGGAGGAGTAGCCTCCCCAGCCTCTGGAAATGCTTTCATGGGCACATTTGGTGCCCATTTCTGCATAAGCCAGTCTACACCGGTTCAGGGACCCCTTAGCCCTGCTCTGGCGCGAAACTGGACAAAGGAAAGGGGAGTGACCACTCCCCTGACCTGCACCTCCCCTGGGAGGTGTCCAGAGCTCCTCCAGTGTGCTCCAGACCTCTGCCATCTTGGAAACAGAGGTGCTGCTGGCACACTGGACTGCTCTGAGTGGCCAGTGCCACCAGGTGACGTCAGAGACTCCTTCTGATAGGCTCCTTCAGGTGTTGCTAGCCTATCCTCTCTCCTAGGTAGCCAAACCCTCTTTTCTGGCTATTTAGGGTCTCTGTCTCTGGGGAAACTTTAGATAACGAATGCAAGAGCTCATCCGAGTTCCTCTGCATCTCTCTCTTCACCTTCTGCCAAGGAATCGACTGCTGACCGCGCTGGAAGCCTGCAAAACTGCAACATAGTAGCAAAGACGACTACTGCAACTCTGTAACGCTGATCCTGCCACCTTCTCGACTGTTTTCCTGGTGGTGCATGCTGTGGGGGTAGTCTGCCTCCTCTCTGCACTAGAAGCTCTGAAGAAATCTCCCGTGGGTCGACGGAGTCTTCCCTCTGCAACCGCAGGCACCAAAGAACTGCATCACCGGTACCTTGGGTCTCCTCTCAGCACGACGAGCGAGGTCCCTTGAATCCAGCAACTCTGTCCAAGTGACTCCCACAGTCCAGTGACTCTTCAGTCCAAGTTTGGTGGAGGTAAGTCCTTGCCTCCCCACGCCAGACTGCATTGCTTGGAACCGCAACTTTTGCAGCTACTCCGGCCTCCGTGCACTTCCGGCGGAAATCCTTTGTGCACAGTCCAGCCTGGGTCCACGGCACTCTAACCTGCATTGCACGACCTCCTAAGTTGTTCTCCGGCGACGTGGGACTCCTTTGTGCGACTTCGGGTGAGCACCGTTTCACGCATCCTCGTAGTGCCTGTTTCTGGCACTTCTCCGGGTGCTACCTGCTGCTGAGAGGGCTCCTTGTCTTGCTCCACGTCCCCTCTGTCTCCTGACGCAATTTGCGACATCCTGGTCCCTCCTGGGCCACAGCAGCATCCAAAAACGCTTACCGCACGATTTGCAGCTAGCAAGGCTTGTTGGCGGTCTTTCGGCAGGAAAACACTTCTGCACGACTCTCCACGGCGTGAGGGATCCGTCCTCCAAAGGGGAAGTCTCTAGCCCTTGTCGTTCCTGCAGAAACCTACGCTTCTACTGTCCAGTAGCAGCTTCTTTGCACCCACAGCTGGCATTTCCTGGGCATCTGCCCATCTCCGACTTGCTTGTGACTTTTGGACTTGGTCCCCTTGTTCCACAAGTACCCTCGACTGGAAATTCATCGTTGTTGCATTGCTGGTTTGTGTCTTTCCTGCAGAATTCCCCTTTCACGACTTCTATGTCCTTTGGGGAACTTTAGTGCACTTTGCACTCACTTTTCAGGGTCTTGGGGTGGGCTATTTTTCTAACCCTCACTATTTTCTAATAGTCCCAGCGACCCTCTACAAGGTCACATAGGTTTGGGGTCCATTCGTGGTTCGCATTCCACTTTTGGAGTATATGGTTTGTGTTGCCCCTATCCCTATGTGTCCCCATTGCATCCTATTGTAACTATACATTTTTTGCACTGTTTTCCAAGACTATATATACTGCATATTTTTGGTATTGTGTTTTCTTATGATATTGTGCATATGACACTAAGTGGTACTGTAGGAGCTTCATTCGTCTCCTAGTTCAGCCTAAGCTGCTCTGCTAAGCTACCATTATCTATCAGCCTATGCTGCTAGACACCCTATACACTAATAAGGGATAACTGGGCCTGGTGCAAGGTGCAAGTACCCCTTGGTACTCACTACAAGCCAGTCCAGCCTCCTACAGCTCCTCACTACCAGGATACCTATTACTCCACCAAGATGGCCAGCCTTTAACACAGTTCCAATATAGAAGGGTCTTGAGGTGGGCAATCGCAAAGGTGGGGTACCAGGGGCATAAATGGTCAACGCATTCCTTTAGAATCGGGGCTGCCACCGCGGAGGCTATTAAGTGGATCGGAAGGTGGCAATCGATACAAGCTGTACATACGGTCTGGAGGCGTGAAGGGCGGTTCACACAAAGTCCCCCCAGAGGGGCAGTGCATGTAGCACACCAGGCCAGGAGGTTGAGGGGGTGAGGGGGTAGGGGGCGGGGGGTCCGGGTTGACAGAATGGCGTGGCTAGGGTGCAAACGCGCTGAATATATTGTAAACGTTGTGGAGCCTACTATGTGCGATCACGGATGTCAATAAATTGTTTGGTAATGCTTACCTTCTTGTCCATCTAGGGGCTAAGACAGTATGGGTGATGGGCCACTCCTTGGTAGACAGAGCAGAACACCGGGCCAGAGAGAGTGGCTGGACGCAAGGTTTCAGCAACACCGAACTCGCTTGGATGGGAACCCCGGGAATGAGATGGGCCATGCTGGAACCTAGAGTTCACCAGCATGGTGGGAAAGAAAGGGCTTAAACCGGACATTCTTGTAATCCACCTGGGCGGGAATGACCTAACTACTTGGGGGAGAGGCCCTCTGTTGCAGGCCATGACGCATGGCCTGGCCAGAACTGCCGCCCTGATGGAGGGCGGGGAAATAATTTGGTCTGAGATTATCCCAAGGGAGGTGTGGCAGGGAGCTAGTTCTCCTGCCGCACTTGAAATGTCCAGACGGAGAGTCAACAGGTCGCTACAAACATTTGCGAAGCAGCATGGATTTGGTTTCATCAGACATACCCTGCTGAGTAGATGCCTGAGCGGTAACTTAGCGGCAGATGGGGTACACCTGTCTGACGCTGGCGCGGATATTTTTCTAATTAATATAAGGGATGCTCTTGAGATAGCAGGCTGTAATTAGCAGAAAGGGGGAGCATAGGTGGGGGGGCCTCGGGTATCACGAGATGCCATCCCCGAGGCTTGGCGGAGTTACAGGGCGATCCTAAAGCTTTAATGTTGATTAAAAGGCCTCCAGATGGTGATTCCTGGAGCCAAAGCTATTCCTCAGGCCACTGGGAGCCTTTACGGCGGGCCCGGGAGGACGCGACGGTGCTCCTTAATCCCGCAAGGGACAGCTGGAATCCTGGGCAACTGTGGAGACTGTCCGGGGTCTCGCTCTGATTTATCAGGAGCATGACTAAAACTAATAAAGTGGTAAACCACGATAAAGGAACGAGCTGTAAGTTGCTAAAGCACGTTGGTGCAGAGAACACCAGACGGAACAGCTCTAGCTTTCTCAGGATGGGTGTCGGCTAATTTTAATAAACTCATCTCCGACACCGGGATCGCCCGTAAGCTAACTCTACCTGTGTAATCAATAAACTTGTGACATATTATACCCACAAATATTGTCCTGGCATTTATTATGTTGCATGCATGATACTGTGATAAAAGCCAATTGTACACACCCTAAAGGGCTGGGGGTAGCAGCGCTATGTGGCTGGCCACAGCGCACGTAGGGCGGCTATAGGGTGGACAGCTTCCTAGCGTCCCTCCCCTGCCTGGTAGGAGATGGTCTGGAGGGGCCTCCGTACTTATGGGGGGTGGTCCAGCTCTCATTTATGGCCCCCAAGGTGTGAGGAGGGAGGAGTGAGGCCAGAAGGCCTCTTAAGGGGCGACTTTAAAGGGCTCGGCCTCTTTGGATGAACGGCGTTCAACCTCCCACCCACCCTACAACAGGAGGAAATAGAAGGATAGAAGGGCAGATAGGTGAAACATAACATGACTTTCTTTACAGGAAATTAAGAACCGTCGCAAAGCGGAGTTACAGGGCGATCCTAAAGCTTTAATGCTGATTAAAAGGCCTCCAGATGGTGATTCCTGGAGCCAAAGCTACTCCTCAGGCCCCTGGGAGCCTTTACGGTGGGGCCCAGATGATGCAACGGTGCTCCTTAATCCCGCAAGGGACAGTTGGAATCCTGAGCAACTGTGGAGTCTGGCCGGGGTCTCGCTCTGATTTATCAGGAGCATGACTAAAACTAATAAAGTGGTAAACCACGATAAAGGAATGAGCTGTAAGATGCTAAAGCACGTTGGTGCAGAGAACACCAGACGGAACAGCTCTAGCTTTCTCAGGATGGGTGTCGGCCAATTTTAATAAACTCATCTCTGACACCGGGATCACCCGTAAGCTAACCCTACCTGTGTAATCAATAAACTTGCGACATATTATACCCACAAATATTGTCCTGGCAGTTATTATGTTGCATGCATGATACTGTGATAAACGCCAATTGTACACACCCTAAAGGGCTGGGGGTAGCAGTGCTATGCCCCTGTCCCCACCCTGGTGATAGTGGCATTAGTGCATTAAGAAGCAAGACAGTTGTCATGTGAACCATGAATGTGGGCCAAATTCTTACAGTTATAGCAACATTTTAGTCTATTAAATCAAGCACACTAGGTTTTTGTACAGCTGGCATTCTGGGCATATTTGACTGCAATGTGCTTATAAGCAATAGTAAGCAAAAAGGAATATTGGTAAAAGAAAATATATTCAATTTGAAACTTAACTTAACAGGCACTTTGAGAGGCTTTCCCAGCAGTCCTCTGCGTTAATGAGGTGAGGCCAGGGTTGGTGTGCTGCCTGTTGCTTTCCCAGAGGGAGGTGTCCGAGTCCCAGCCGCAGTTCACAGAGGAGCTGAAAGTGAAAGCCTTACTCTGCGAAAGTTGAAGTGCAGTAAACAGATGATCAGAAGCATGCGCACTGCACAGTGTATCTGTTTAC
The DNA here is from genome assembly GCF_031143425.1 of Pleurodeles waltl. Lineage (NCBI taxonomy): Eukaryota > Metazoa > Chordata > Amphibia > Caudata > Salamandridae > Pleurodeles > Pleurodeles waltl. Next base: position 351,644,474 of record NC_090450.1, read on the forward strand.
AATAGGCAGCATGTTAGTCAACAGCACAGGGTCATGAGTTGAGTGTCATAACTAGTTTAAACACTTTTTGGGGGGGGGATACACCTTTACTGCAGTAATCAAAGCACAACGTATTGTGCTGTGATTATTGTAGTAACAGCGCTTAGGCTCTTTAAAAAAAAATACTCCCTTTCCCATCTCTACACATGGGTGGGTGGGGTTAGTTATGCTTGATGTCCCCACCCCATCTAGTGACGACTTGGGACAGGCATGGTCGCCATACAGCTTAAGAAGCCTCAGGAAGTACAAGGCTGATTCTGTACCCACCCGGAGCTGCTTGAAAACCTGACGCTGCCTTGTGTCATTAGTGGCTGGTGTACAAGGACTCCAAATACTGAAATGCAAGGCTGGCACCATTTCAGCTTGTATTTTCAGAAAGCAGCAAAGTTATCTATGTGACACATGCACGCTAGCGCATGTGTCACAAGAACCCGGCATGAATGTCTGCCTGGCGCCCGTGTCTGAGCATGATCCATCAGGCAGGCTGCAGGAGTACGATTCCAGGGAACACTGGCGCATGACATTCACATTTCTTTTATAATTAGTAGTAACGCCACAATCTTAGCATTCTGTGCCATTTGGTATTCTAAAGGTTTCCTCAGCTGTTCCTCTTGGTGTCGAAGAGGTCTTACACAAACTTTGTTATTTCCTTCAATTCCGCAACATTCTGCACCCCTTTCACTCTGGCATTGTTTTTTTGGACCAATTTTCCAGACCCTGTTTCTTTCACAATGTTAATATTCTGTTCTTCCATGAAGACGTTTGGGGTGGGGCCTGGAGCTGTTTCTATTCGAGGGACTGCTTGTCCTCTTTCTCCAACCAGTAATACACTCAATCTCCCATCCCTGATACATCTTTAAACAGCTGTTGAAGTGCCAGTTTGACTTTCTCTTTGACCGAGCTGATCTCATCTTTCATGTCTTTTCAGAACTCTCATTAAACGCTGTGCGACTTCCTTGTCATTTTCAGCTGATGTGTTCTGGTGTTCTCCAAAGACCTGCCCGAGCTCCTTTGCCACCTGCTGGTTGGTCTGTTTTGTTTTGGCACCTGTCTGGTGCAACATTTCTTTTATATTAGATTTTCCACCTCTTCTGTTATCCTAGCAAATTTTTCCTGTACCTTCATCACACACACATCTCAGCCTCTCAGCTTCTATTCGGGGCGTGTGGACACCGTATTCCTCCATGACAACTGCAGCTTGCTTTGCAGTGTGCCCTACCACCTGCAACAGTAGAGTCCTCTGCCATATTTCAGTTATGGGGTCCAGTGGAGCAGACTGAATGGTTGTTTTGCCTGTGGCAGGGGAAGCTGCTTGTAGTCACTTGTCCAATGCCATCATGAGCTCTCCCTCAATGTTCACATTATCCACAGTAGTCTGGACCTTAGAAGTGTTCTCAAGAGCTACATCATCCACCTAGACCCAACAGACTTACTCAATAGTACATATGTCTCTTTGAGATAACAACAGTCTGAACATCTGATAACTGGGCTAACCACACATGATACAGCAGTAACTGATAATACCAAAATTAGCAGAGACTTAAGTTATCTTCTAACAGCAGTCTGTAGAAGTCTTCCACCAAGTACAAAATAACAAAATTTAGACCTTTGTTTTTCTGCACACTTTTTCAAGGAGCACTCCATTTCGGAACAAACCACATCAACTGCTTAACTGACAAGAACATCAATTAGGAGACGCCTCTGAATAGTAAGTCCTATTTTCCCTCACGTTGTACCTCTTTTTTCTTTTGCACAATACTCTGTTGATCTATAGTTAGGTTAGCACAATATAAATATCCACATATACAAACACTTCCACACCAGATATCACATGTAGGTGGAGAATTTGTGGGCCAGAAGGTGGAAGATATTATTGGTTTGCTTGACAGGCTTGTAATAACCACTTGCACTATCAGCTGGTACTGACATAAACCCACATCTCGGAATAATACAGTTCTGCTAGACTTGCAAGATTTTTGGTCTACTTAGTTAATCGACCAGAATTGCAAAATGTCAGTTCAAGATAGTAATAACTTGCCAAATGTTATCAAGCAGATACTTTTTCTAATTAACTCTAAATTATTTTTGTTTTTGTAACTCATTATGGTGAAGTCTTCAAAGATGGCCAAAAGATGTGTCATATATTCCTTAGAGCACCTAGCTTAACAGTGTCATCCAATAGACATGGACCGAGAAGAAAGTCTTACATTCACACATGGCCTTTGCCTTTATATATTTTTTAATTGCTTTTATTAATTTTGAGTCTGAGCAAAAACAGCTAAACAATTATAGCTACATACTGAGGATAACAGTAACATCACCTTTTGCAAAAGTAAAAATATACGTCACTGTCAAAGTTAAACAGAGCATCTGGCAGGGAAGATAAGATGGAAGAGCGAGTACAAGGAAACAGACAATACAAACATCATACAAACAAAAAAAGAATGAGGGGAAGCATAAGCGACTTATTGTTCATTATTAGGACTTGTTTAGAACATGAATAAAGGTTACATCTAGAGTTCACCACAGGGTCAAGTATAGAGGTAAATGCAGTTTCCTTACAAGCACGGAAAAAGAGAGGAAATTAATACTAAATGTCCCCCCATCTGCAATAACTGTACACCAAAAAGTAACCATGTACATTTACCAGACAGGACACTAGAAAACCACCAGCAGTAGGTAGCTTGACTCTAAAAAATTGAAAAAAATCTTGTTTTGTTAGTTAGACCCTCACCCAACCTATTGGTGGCATGCTTCATCATCAGGCCCCATCCTGGTCCCTAAAAAACAGAATAAGCTCTACCACACTTCATGGGCATTTTGGATAGATTCCAACTGGGGTCTTAGAATGAAAATACCTCTGAACACCTAGGTATCCATTTATCAGTAGTGTTCCTGATATGATTAAAAAGAATACTAAGAAAGAGGGAGATAATGGTCCTACACCGTACATAAAATCAACATGTTGCAACCCATGATTGAATGGCCAATGCAGTCCTGGGCTTTTAGCAGGACTAAATCAGTGTAATGCTCTGGAAATTTCTTGTATAAATCTGTCAAAAGGCCACACCAGACTCAGTCAAGACAAACACAAACACATACAACATATGTTGGATCTGGCTCTCTCTATAGGGTCATCCCCAAACGTTTTGCCACCCACCTCCTACTTTTTACTGAATTTGTATTTGTTGGCCTCAGGACTATGTGCACTTTACCACACTTAACCAGTGCTAAAGTGCTTGTGCACATATACCTAATTTTCATATTTAATTTACTTATAAGTCCCTTATAGAGTGGAAAACCGTGTACCCAGGGCTTGTAAATGAAATGCTACCAGTGGACCTGCAGCACTTATTGGGCCATCTACTTAGCACCTTAAAACATGTCCCAGGCCTGCATGCAGTTGCACTCTGCCCTGTCAATTTGGCATTTGAAATCCATTGCCAAGCCTTAAACTCCCCTTTTATTACATATGTCGCTCCTACGTTAGGCCCAATGTAACCCATAGTGGAGGGTGCTGTGTAATTAAAAGGTTGGGCATGTACTTTTAACCTTTACATGTCCTGGTAGTGAAAAACTCCCAAATTAATTTTTCACTACTATGAGGCCTATTACTCCCATATACTAACATTGGGAATTCCTTATTACCTTTGATAAATTGTACTTCCTAATTGAAAGGGGGTGGATATCTCATATTTGGTACCTATGGAATTGTAATGATAAACCCTCTTTAATGGTAAAGTCTGATTATTCATTACAATTTTGAAAATGCCACTTTTAGAAAGTTGGCATTTTCCTGCCATAACCCTTTGTGATTGCAGCATGTGTTGGGTCACATGACTGGGTATAACTGACAGACTTTGTGACTTCCTCACACAATAGAGGGATTAGATGTACCTGAATGGACCATCAATTGGCATGATGGAGGGGGCGTAGCTGAGTACAACCCCACTTACAACTGAATAGGCTGTGTCCTATCTTCACACACAAGGCCTAATGACCCTGTACTGCCACTGCAGCTACCTTGGAGCTAGGGCAGGGGAGTCAGGAAATTTCAAACACTTCAAAGAATCATTCCAGCAAAGTCTCCCACCTCCCAGAAGAAGGGCACCAGGGTATAAAAACAGGACCTACAGAACCACTCTTCAGTGCACTACTGGATCTGCAGAAGGACTCTCATAGGATTGCCTTCTGCTGTGCACGCTACACCTGCGCCAAGGACTACCAAAAGTGACTCCAAGGGCTAGTTTGCTGGCCTCCTGTTCAGAGCCACAGGGACATAACAGGCACCTAGCATCTCGAACCCACACCTTGACCCAGTCTGAGTGAGTCCAACCTTGTCTCTTCGGCTACAACCATCTGCCTTGTCCCGTTGGAGATTTTCAACTTCCATTTCCATGACTAAGGGGGTCATTCCAACCCCGGCGGTCGGTGTTAAAGCGGCGGCCAACCCGCCAACAGGCAGGCGGTAAAAAAAAATGGGATTCTGAGCCTGGCGGGAACCGCCAACACAGACCGTCACTTTAACACACCGACCGCCACGGCGGGACAAACAAACAGCGCGGCGGTCACCGCCAACAGACAATGTACCGCCCACCCTATCACAACTCACCAATCCGCCACCTTTTCCGGGGCGGGAGCCCCGCCGATAAAAACACAGCGGAAACAGACATTTCAAACGGAAAACGCTCACCTCTACACACTCCACGAGGAATCTGGACAGCATGGAACCCGAACTACACATCCTACCAGCTATTGTCTACGTGCTCCTCTACCAGGAGCACGAACGCCGGCGCAGAAGACAACGGTGAGTACTGCACCTACGAAACAGGGGAGGGGGGAGGAGAAAAGATTACGGGCACACACATACGCGACACACCCAATCAATGCAGAGCAACAAGTCAGAGTGACACCCCCCAAACCCCACGGAAGAATGCAAAGACAAAGTAAAATGATCATTAAAATTGAAGTATATTATAGCATATTTGAAGTTAAGTGAAATATGAAATAGATAAATTAAATACATTACAACATGAACAATATATACATAGCTCTAAAGTCCGGCCAATATTGGCAATCATCCATTGTTCGTGGGCCAATAGGCCAAAACACATGGGCAAAGCCCACACACGAGACCCGATTCCATTGGAGAGAACACTGCAGGGGCATCAGATAGTAAAACTACAGGCACCTCAGGGGGAAGGGAAGGGGGGGCACCTCAGCCAGTTGAGTCCACGACGCCAGATCCACGAGGGGCCTCCATGCCCACTGTACCATCCTGGGGAGTGCAAAGCCACAGTCTCACAAGTCTCTACAGTGGGTGGTTTGCCCACTGTACCATCCTGGGGAGTGCAAAGCCACAGTCTCTCAAGTCTCTACAGTGGGTGGGATGCCCACTGTACCATCCTGGGGAGTGCAAAGCCACAGTCTCTCAAGTCTCTACAGTGGGTGGGTTGCCCACTGTACCATCCTGGGGAGTGCAAAGCCACAGTCTCTCAAGTGGATTACAGACTCCACTGGTTCTGGAGGAGGCATGGTGCCCAGAGTGCATCGTGAAGCCCTGGCCGACACAGATCCGGCCCTGCCAATGGCCCAGCGGTGCTTGAGATGAAGGGCCCAGCGGAGCGGTGCTTGAGATGAAGGGCCCAGCGGAGCAGTTCAGAGACGGCGGTGCCCAGCAGAGCGGTGCTTGACAGGAAGGGCCCAGCGGAGCAGTTCAGAGACGGCGGTGCCCAGCGGAGCGGTGCTTGAGACGGCGGTGCCCAGCGGAGCGGTGCTTGAGATGAAGGGCCCAGCGGAGCGGTGCTTGAGAGGAAGGGCCCAGCGGAGCAGTTCAGAGACGGCGGTGCCCAGCGGAGCGGTGCTTGAGATGAAGGGCCCAGCGGAGCGGTGCTTGAGATGAAGGGCCCAGCGGAGCGGTGCTTGAGAGGAAGGGCCCAGCGGAGCAGTTCAGTGACGGCGGTGCCCAGCGGAGCGGTGCTTGAGACGGCGGTGCCCAGCGGAGCGGTGCTTGAGATGAAGGGCCCAGCAGAGCGGTGCTTGAGAGGAAGGGCCCAGCAGAGCGGTGCTTGAGAGGAAGGGCCCAGCAGAGCGGTGCTTGAGATGAAGGGCCCAGCGGAGCGGTGCTTGAGATGAAGGTCCCAGCGGAGCGGTGCTTGAGATGAAGGGCCCAGCGGAGCGGTGCTTGACAGGAAGGGCCCAGCGGAGCGGTGCTTGACAGGAAGGGCCCAGCGGAGCAGTTCAGAGACGGCGGTGCCCAGCGGAGCGGTGCTTGAGACGGCGGTGCCCAGCGGAGCGGTGCTTGAGACGGCGGTGCCCAGCAGAGCGGTGCTTGAGATGAAGGGCCCAGCGGAGCGGTGCTTGAGAGGAAGGGCCCAGCGGAGCAGTTCAGAGACGGCGGTGCCCAGCGGAGCGGTGCTTGAGATGAAGGGCCCAGCGGAGCGGTGCTTGAGACGAAGGGCCCAGCGGAGCGGTGCTTGAGATAAAGGGCCCAGCGGAGCGGTGCTTGACAGGAAGGGCCCAGCGGAGCAGTTCAGAGACGGCAGTGCCCAGCGGAGCGGTGCTTGAGACGGTGGTGCCCAGCGGAGCGGTGCTTGAGATGAAGGGCCCAGCGGAGGGGTGCTTGAGAGGAAGGGCCCAGGGGAGCAGTTCAGAGATGGCGGTGCCCAGCGGAGCGGTGCTTGAGATGAAGGGCCCAGCGGAGCGGTGCTTGAGATGAAGGGCCCAGCGGAGCGGTGCTTGACAGGAAGGGCCCAGCGGAGCAGTTCAGAGACGGCGGTGCCCAGCGGAGCGGTGCTTGAGATGAAGGGCCAGCGGAGCGGTGCTTGACAGGAAGGGCCCAGCGGAGCTGTGCTTGTCTTGAAGGGCCCAGTTCAGCGGTGCTTGTTTTGAAGGGCCCTGTTCAGCGGTGCTTGTCACGGCGGTGCCCTGTTCAGCGGTGCTTGTCTTGAAGGGCCCTGTTCAGCGGTGCTTGTCACGGCGGGGCCCAGTTAAGCGGTGCTTGTCTTGAAGGGCCCTGTTCAGCAGTGCTTGTCACGGCGGGGCCCAGTTCAGCGGTGCTTGTCACGGCGGTGCCCTGTTTAGCGGTGCTTGTCTTGAAGGGCCCTGTTCAGCGGTGCTTGTCACGGCGGGGCCCAGTTCAGCGGTGCTTGACATGTGGTCCCAGGGAACCATATCGGGCCAATATTTCCCGCTCAGTTGCCATCCGACCTTTCACTTGCGGGGCCCTCCTGTGCTGGAGTTCTAGGCCCGTGGGTGTCCTCCTTCACACCCGAAATGGGGCTGGTGGGGCCCTGCTGGGCAGCTCGCCTGCTGCCAGACTTGTCCGCCCTGCTGCCCTTGCCCTCCTTCGCGGATTCTCTGGGGCCCTTGCCTCCCTTTGTGGATGTGCCAGGTGACGGTGCCAGGGTAGTGTCTTTGGGGGCTGCCGTCTCAGGCCTCTCGCGCCGGCCCTTCCCTTTTTTAGTTCTTTTCCCAGGGGGTGGGCTGGCTGTCCCCTTGCTGCTGGCCGATGTTGCTGCCCTAGGAGCTGGTGGACTCCAATAGCCCTGGACAATGTTCCTTGTAGGTGCAGGTGCTGTTTGGACTCTTACGAGATGGAGGGGGTGGGTCAGGTGATGCAAAGAGGTTAATTTTGGAGAGGAAAAACTTTTTAGGAGCAGTGGGAAGGGTAGGTGCAGTGGGTATGGGAGTGGAGGAAGAGGATGTGGTTGTAGGAGAGCCAAGTGTACTGTCTTTGGGTGCAGTTGCTTGTGACGGAGGCTGTCGTGAGGTGGATGGCTGTTGGGTGGGTGGCTGCCTGCGTTTGTGTGGTTTGGAAGAGGGGGTGACAGACACAGTGGGAGAGGACACAGGGGACGTGTAAATGGCAGTGGGGGTGGTGACTGCACGTGTGCGGAGTGTTCTGGTGGGTGTGCTGGTGATGGACGTACTGGCTGATGGTGGTGTGCATGCAGGTGTGAGTGGAGACGTCACAGGGAGGGAGGAGGGAGACGAGGAGGAGGGGGACACAGAGGAGGCAGTGGCTGTTGGCATGTCTGCATGTGGATGTTGCTTGTGTGAATGCTTGTGGGATGTGTGGTGCTTATGTCTGGATGAGCTGCCCTTGGGTGTTGATGTGTGTGCAGGCTGGTCTGTAGGTGTGGCTGGGATAGGCAGAGGAACAGGGGAGTGGGACTGGGATGAGGAAATTGGAGGGGGGAGGCAGGAGACAGGGACAATGGCTGCCGTCAGTGCTGAGGCCAGAGCGTTGAAACAATCGCTGATGGGCAGCCTGACCCGAATGAATGCCCTCCAGGTATGCATTGCTCCGATGCACCTCCCTTTCTACCCCCTGGATAGCATTCAAAAGGGTAGACTGCCCAACAATGAGCGTCTGGAGGAGGTCAATGATCTCCGCACTGAGGGCAGCAGGGGTAACTGGGGCAGGGCCTGAGGTGCCTGAGGCGAAGGAGATGCCCGCCTTCCTGGCCGAGCGGGCACGGGGCGAACGCTGAGGGGCTGCTTGGAGGGCGGAGCTGGTGCGCTGGGTGGCGGCTGTACCTGTTGTTGCGGTGGGCACGGATGTTGCCCCCACCACAAGGGAGCTCCCTTCCGAGGACGTGTCTGTGTCGCTGACGTCTCCACGGGTCCCCGTTGTGGAGCTCCCCTCGCGTCGGTTGCATGGCCCACCGGGGCCATGTGAGATGCAGCTCCCTCGTGCTCCGATACCACTTCTCCTCCGCCTGATGATGCTAATGCACACATGAACAGGAAGACCACAAAAAGGGGGGGGGGGAGAAAGAAAGACATGTTGAGTGCATGCATTGGCGACACCGTTGGCGGAGAGTACAGACACAGAAGCCCCCTGCACTACGCCGCGCACTCGGTGTACACTACTCAATTATTGTGACTTGGCCTACAAGCCTATGGACGACAAATGCACACATAGGTGACCCAGGGCCATGGATAGCTGTACTTAGCACCCTACAGAGGTGGGGGGCGGGGGCACAGGGCCATGCCGTACGGAGGGGCCTAGCCTACAGAAATCGACCTGGCCTAGGGATACCCACATCCCTCCTCCCCCAGACACCTCCACTGTGCGCTAATATAGCAGTATTTGCTGATACTCACCCCCTTGTGTCTGCTGTGAAGTCCTCACGCGCCCATCCAAATCGGGGTAGGCTACCGCCAGGATCCGGGACATCAGGGGGGTCAATTGCCGTGTGGCACCCCTCCTAGGTTGGGAGGCCATCCCCAGCAGAGCCTCCGCGGTCTTTCTGCTCCCGCGGCGGATGTCCTCCCACCTCTTTCGGCAGTGGGTGCCCCGTCTGTTGTGGACCCCCAGGGCCCGGAGGTCCTTGGCGATGGCACGCCAAATGTCGATCTTCTGATGGGCGCTGACCTATGTGACATGTACAGGGTTGGAAAAGAAATATCATCACTTTTCTGCATGGTCGATGTGAGTGGCCCCCCCTCCCCAACCTTGCCATATGGCACATGCTCTCATCTGTCGTGCGATGCATGCCTCATTCGCTCCCCTCCCCACCATCTTTCATTCACCCCACTCAACCCAGGCATTGGCCACAAAACATGGTCCCAGTGTACTTACCTGTTGGTCTGGAGGACCGTAGAGTAGCGCATACTGGGGGAGGACCCCATCCACGAGTGTCTCCAACTCTTCTGAAGTGAAGACAGGGGCCCTTTCCCCAGTCGCAGCAGCCATTGTCTCTTCCAGACCGAGGTCACAGCAGCACTTGCAGTATAGGTCCTCTCCTGTGGATGATCAGGTCTCGAGTGATTAAGCAGATAGAAAATGGCGGTCACGCCCTCGGCGGTGCGTACCGCGGCGGTGCGTACCGCGACTGCCGGCGCACTTCCTCATTGGCCCCATAGGGTTCAATGTTAACCAATGCGGCTTAGCACCGCGGTCTTGACCGCCTACCGCCACGGTGTGCCACGCCAGCGCATTGACCTCACATCCCATTGTCACACTTCACAGGTCAGGCAGCCGCCATTTCAAGGGCCCACATGGCTTAATTTCTACTGCGTCACACAGGCCTAGGCCTTGCATTGCCACTCATACAAGCCATTCAATGCATAGAGAATTGTGTACTGTGCAAGCTGTGTGAACGTACCTGTGGGTTGCTTGACTCTGTGCTCCATGTTGTCCTTCCTAGGCACCGTCCGCTGGGACTTGCGAGGAGATGGAGGACTGTTCCCGTGTACAGTCCGCTGATGGACCTGTCGACAATGGAAGAACAACATGTCATACTCACATACAGACTTGACAGAGCCACCATTAATGAACTGTGTGCCCAGCTGGAGCCAGACCTGATATCACCCATCCGCCAACCCACAGGGATTCCCCCTCTAGTGCAGGTTCTGTCAGTACTCCATTTTTTGGCAAGTGGATCATTCCAAACAACAGTGGCCATTTCATCTGGGATGTCTCAGCCTATGTTTTCTAAGGTTTTGTCCAGAGTGTTGTCTGCCCTGATGAAATACATGCGGAGCTACATCATTTTCCCTGAGGTGGAGGATTTGGCTACAGTGAAGGGTGATTTCTATGCCCTTGGACATATTCCCAACATCATTGGTGCCATTGATGGGACCCATGTGGCTTTGGTACCCCCCAGAGGAAGTGAACAGGTGTACAGGAACAGAAAAAGTTATCATTCGATGAATGTCCAGGTGGTCTGTTTGGCAGACCAGTACATCTCCCATGTAAATGCCAAGTTCCCTGGGTCAGTGCATGACACGTACATAATGCGAAATAGCAGCATCCCTTATGTGATGGAACAGCTACAGAGACACCGTGTGTGGCTAATTGGTGACTCTGGTTACCCCAACCTGTCCTGCTACTGACCCCAGTAAGGAATCCCAGGACAAGGGCAGAGGAACGGTACAATGAGGCCCATGGGCGTACTAGGAGGGTGATCGAGCGGACCTTCGGCCTCCTGAAGGCCAGGTTTAGGTGCCTGCATATGACAGGTGGATCCCTAATGTACTCACCAAAGAAGGTGTGTCATATCATCGTGGCCTGCTGTATGCTTCACAACCTGGGTTTGCGACGCCAGGTGCCTTTCCTGCAGGAGGATGGTCCAGATGGTGGTGTTGTGGCAGCGGTGGAACCTGTGGAGAGTGAAGAGGAGGAAGACAATGGGGACGACACAGACAACAGGGACAGAGTGATACTACAGTATTTTCAATAACACACAGGTAAAATTCAACACCGGCATTTTACAATTACTTACAGTCTCCTGCATCTCTACTGTCTGTCCTATTCCACCAGTGTATGTTAACTGAGTTGTGACTTTCCCTTTAAATTTCAGAGATGTGGCCCCCACTGCGTGACCTCTGCTTTGTTTCCCCATGGACTACAGCTGTCTGACAGTGGTATGTTCTCATCACTGTGTAACTGGACATTTTGGCAGCGTTATGTTTAATACATTTGTTCACAATACAGGCAGACTCCAGATTGTTTTTGTGCAATAAGTTTTTTTATTTAAGTGCCGAAATTAGGGACATGGATGGAAAATCGGTGATGGGTGATGGTGGAGGAATGTCCATGGCAGAGTCCAGCTTTTCAGTCTCACAGGTGCATTGTCCATATGCCTGTGGAAGGTGGAGCTGGGGCAGTTTCAGGTTGGACAGGGTGACAATGTGGGACAGTGGGATGACATCAGGGGGTATCCTTTGCTGGCGGGGGTCTTGACATCCTACTCTGTCTTCTTACGAGATCTCAGGCCCCGCTTGCGGGGTGGTTCTTCTTCTGCAGGAGGTGGGGTTCTGGTGGCCTGTTGTTGTGTGGGGGCCTCCTGTCCACTAGCGCCGGCGGAGGTGGTTGCCTGTTCTTGGTCCATGCTAGTGACAGGGGCCCTTTGTGGTGCCACATGGTCCCGCAATGTGGTGACAATCTGGCTGAGTGCCCCTACGATGGTGCCCATTGCGGAACTGATGCTTCGGAGTTCCTCCCTGAACCCCATGTACTGTTGCTCCTGCATGACCTGGATCTCCTGGAACCTGGCCAGTACCGTCGCCATCGTCTCCTGGGAGTGGTGGTATGCTCCCATGATGGGGGAGAGGGCCTCGTGGAGAGTGGGTTCCCTGGGCCTGTCCCCCCCCGTCGCACAGCAGCCCTCCCAGTTCCCCTGTTTCCCTGGGCCTCTGTCCCCTGGACCGTGTGCCCACTACCACTGCCCCCAGGTCCCTGTTGTTGTTGGGATGGTGGGTTAACCTGGGTGCCCTGTAGTGGTGGACACACCGCTGATTGACGTGTCCTGGAGACAGAGGCATGGGCCCGCTGGGTGGGAGCTGTGCTGGTGTTCCCAGAGGGGGTTGGGTCTGCTGTGGCCTGTGGCTGTGTGAGAGGAACCGACTGTCCAGAGGTCCCCGATGGTCCGGGCTGGTCATCTGGGTCCAGGGAGACAGAGCTGCTGTCATCACTGGTGGCCTCTTCTGGGGGTGGGATGGACATTTCTGGACCCTCCTGGGCGGTGTGGTGGCGTTCGGGTCCTGCAGGGGTATAGAGGTATGGTTATTGCTTCAGTGTGTGCAATATCGGTCAATGGGTGGGTGCCCGTGTACCCCAGGGCTGGCATTCCTGTGTGGGGGCTTTTGTGAGGGTGGCTTGTGGGGGAGATGTGTATGTGCAGTGGGCATGCTTTGGTGATGGGTGTCCATGCTTTGTGGACGCATTCAGGGCTAGGTGTTGGGATGGGTGGGTTGTGATGGTGAGACATTTGCAGGGAGTAGGTGTGATGGGGGTGGGGTGAGGGTGGGGGTATGATTTGGGATGCAGGTGGGGTGGGGGTGGGAAGTAGTAGTTAAGATTTGACTTACCAGAGTCCATTCCTCCAGATACTCCTGCGAGGCCTTCAGGATGCAGGATGTGCAAGACTTGCTCCTCCCATGCTGTGAATTCTGGGGGAGTAGGTGGGGGTCCGCCGCCAGTCTTCTGCACCGCAATGTTGTGCCTTGATACCATGGAACGCACCTTCCCCCGTAGGTCGTTCCACCGCTTCCTGATGTCATCCCGATTTCGTGGATGCTGTCCCACAGCGTTGACCCTGTCGACTATCCTTTGCCATAGCTCCATCTTCCTGGCAATGGTGGTGTGCTGCACCTGTGTCCCGAAGAGCTGGGGCTCTACCCGAACTATTTCCTCCACCATGACCCGGAGTTCGGCATCTGAGAACCGGGGGTGTCTTTGGGGTGCCATAGGGTGGTGTGGATGAGGTGTGGGGTGGTGTATGTGTTGTAGAGTGTGGTGAGTGTGGTGATGTGTGGTGTTTTGTGCGTGGATATTGTGTGGGTGATGGTGTGGTTTGCCTCTGTGTGATGGTGTTGTCTAAGCAGTGCTGTCTCTCTCTGGCTTTCTGTCGGTTTTTTTTGTCGTAGGGGTTTGTGGGTGATGTGGGTGTGTGTTTTATATTGTATTGGGTGTGTGGGAGTGGTGGTTGTATGTGTATCAGGTGTGTGTATTTTGAATTGTCCAATGTGGTGGTGTTTTGGAGATGTGTGTGTATTTTGACCGCGGCGGTGTGTACCGCCAATGGAATACCGCGGTTGAAAGACCGCCGCGTGGATTCGTGGGTCGGAATGGCATGGGCGTATTTCTGTTGGTGTGACGGTGGAGGTTTGGTCATCGCCAGTTTTTCGCTGGCCGTTGGTGTGGCGGACTTTTGTTGTTGTCGGGTTTTTGGCGGTTTGCCAGTTGCGGGTTAGAATGACCGTGGCGGTTTACCGCGACCGCGGCAGTGTTATGGCGGTCTTCTGACCGGCGGTAAGCGCCTTTTACCGCCGAGGTCAGAATGACCACCTAAGTCCGAAGTTGAAAAACTTCACTGTGGCTTCGCTCCACAACTATCTGACAACCGCGCTTCCTCCTCGGACACTCCTATAGCCTTGCCCCACTGAACTTCTACCTTCTCAGGCATTTTTCTTCAATAATTTTTCTAAGTCTGAAGGTAAGTGCTGATTGGGCCAAATCCACTTCTTGTATATGAAACGTACTCCATCATGGTCAGCCTTAACTTTCAACTTTGACCCGATCTTGCACGATTAGATGTCCACAGTTGGTGCTTTGATCTTTTAGCCACTAGATTTCATTTAAAACTTGAAAAATGTATAACTGCAATTCTACTGATTGGATTTTTGTGGTGTTGGTGTCAAATGATTTTTTTAAACTTACTCTATTTTTCTTGGTTTGTGATTTTTTCTGTGTTGTGTTTTCACTTTATTACTGTTTGTGTGCTGCAAAACTACTTTGCACATTGCCTCTAAGTTATGCCTGACTGCTTTTTGTACCAAGCTACCCTGAATGAAACATAGGTTAATTTAGTGACTTTCAGTAGTTCACCCTGTAAGGGATTGTGGCTGTTGCTTGACCAGGGCTCAAACCCCAGTCAACCAACAACACAATTTCTCACAATATGTAAACCTACAGAGGGCAAAGTTGCCCCTTTTCCAAAGATGTTCTCATCTTGTATCCTGTAAAGAAAGCATAATGTTACTTTTTAATGTTTTAGCTAGTGTAAACAGAGCAAGATAGGACATAGTATTATGACTCTCAACTGCTGGCAAAATTTTGAAAAGTACCATGTCTGTGGAAGGAATTATATCTAAATACTGCTATGCAAAATGTTCTAACCAATCAGTTGGATTAACATTGTCAGTTTGTTTAGGATTCGGCTCTGCAGAGACCCAGAAACTATGTTCTGGCAAGTCACATACGTTCTTCTGTAACACTGTTTGTATACAGGCATCCTTCCTACTCCTGATTTGAAAACATTAATGGTTACCACAAATTGGCTTCTCATGAAGACCGATTGTCTCTTCACAGGCCAAGGCATATATAAGCTCCAAATTACAAATGCACATGAATGTAAACAATGCCTTTTTTACTGGAGGACCTTGTTAGAGAGCAAACATTATTAACAAAAATGGTGTCATTAAAATATATTGTGAAATAACGTGTATTAAAAGGCCTAACTGAAACCCATGTGTTAGAAATTTAAACATGTAGCTGAAATGGTGGACACCATAAACAACGTGTATTTATGAGAAATAATGTCTAATGAAAATGTATTTTGCTTAATCACAATTAAATGTACTGAAAAGGATGATTATTAATATGTACTGAAGGATTAATGCCTCATGCTTAGCACTAGTTTAAAAGCCTTACATTTTAGTAATTTCCCACAAGCACAATGTTTAAAATGGTTTTCTAATTCTGCAAAATAATGTTTATTCAAACATCCTTTGTGACTTGCACAGTGGAATTTTCTGTCCTTCTCTTATTGCTGGTGTACATTTTTTAGATACAAAGTGTTAGTTAACCAATGAGCCTCAGTGCTCAATGTCTTGTTTTCATGTTGCATATTTTGTTGTTGCTCAAGTTTCATTTTTGGCAGGAAGCACATCTAATGTTTCTACGTAGTTTTAAATCTAATTTCTGTATGGAAGCTGATGTCAGGAGAAGAGAGAGGAGTGACCGTGTGATTCAATCCTGGGTGAAGAAAACGTGAAGAGGCACATCTGAAGTGCAGATGATATTGTATTGGCTGCAAACTAAACCACCCCATAGTCATGTCCAACAGAAGCTTAGTTAGTAATTTTTGAGATTTTAATATAGAAATGTCGTAGGTTATGTAACTCAGTTGCCCATTTTCTAAGCTTCTTACTAGCTCTATATTTTCTCAGATTCCATTTAGCTTTAGTGTTGTTCAGATGTTGCTGCTTAATTCTTGACTATGATTCTAACAGTTCGGATATATTAGGTCCAACTTTATTGAACTGTTTCCCTTTGATGTCCTGATGCTGACTAATGAAGACATGACGGGAATGCCCTCTGCTGATGAGGATACTATTGATTGCTGATCATTTTAGTAGAGATATAACCAATGTGCATTTGCCTTTCTTGCAGGTTTTTCTTCCTTAGAAAATCCAACCCCTTATTTTGGTGGGCACCATAGTTAAATGTTATTCAAATTAATTTTTGTCTTATTTTTCTTTTTGCATGAAGCCCACACATGCTTTCTAATTAGAATAATAGAGATGCCTGATCCAACATTTACATTTGACTGTTTATTAACTACAAGTTATTCAACTACACAATGTATGATGATATGATGTATGATGTTTCTACTTTTCACTTGATTCTGTTCCTATTCTGCTTTGTTCTTTTGAAGTGTTTAATGATAAATGCTTTGACTAGATTGAGATTCTTCAGGTGTTTTGAACAGCCTGTGATGTTTCTGTATTTCTATAATTTGGTATTGCGCATGATTTATGAGATTTTAGCATTGTTAATCTAAAGGGCAATAAATGTTTAAACTTTATTAAAGTGGTGTGGTGATTCATGGCCAGATAGGTCATGGTGTATATAAATTACTGACTCCAATTGATTATGTTGATTATTTTATATTATATTTGTTGTTCATTGGTTCATATTGTCTGATTGGATGATTTCACACTCTTGTCTGAGTCAAAAGTTCCAAGTCGACCTCTGAGGGTAATAGATGAATTACCATATATGTGTCACCTTATCATAATTATATAAAAGCAAAAAAGGTCTGACAAGCCCACAGAACTTTGTAGCAATGGATGGTTTCATCTCAAGGAGGGAAACATCCTACTTTTGATGGTTTGATATCAATAGGAGAAATTTGATTTTGCCAAGGCTTGTTGACATTTATTTTTTTAATGTGGTTTTGCCAATGCTTGTTGAGATGAAAATGTGTATGTTCATAGTGTTGTGAGTGATCGTTTGAGTTTTGAGTAGGGTTTGTGCTTGCAGTGCTTTGGCAAATCGCAAGTGAATTGTGAGGTGTGAGAGAACTAGGGTGTCTGTGTACTCCATTGTACTTGAATAGGGAGTGTGCGTACTCTAAAGGGTGAGAGTAGGAAAGTCGTTGTACTGAAGTGATTGTGGAGCTTTGTACTAAAGAAAAAATGCCCTTGTGGTTGTTGATGTACGGACCCTGCATTGGTCTAAGACTCTGGAGTATTGTGCAAGTGTATGAGACACTTGGCTTTGTAACTTGTTTGCTGTGTTAGGTCAATCGGGCGTGGTTGGCAAATAGTATTCTTAGTATGCATGTTAAGGGAGTACTAGTTTGACAAATATCGATGATTTCTGAGAGCTCAAGGAGGATCTGGTATTAGTTAAGGGTGAAATTTTACTTGCGCGTAAGAGAAAGCTAAAGTCAAACAAGTAGCTGTCAGAGCTAAAAGCCGCAGCTGAAAATTCCATAAAGCTTCCGAAGTGATTGCGCTATCTGTAATAAGCAGGCAAGTTGGTTTGTTTTTTTGTTTTTGTTTTTTTAGTACTCGCTATTTTGCATTTAGTTGTCATGTGAATCAAGTATGGAGGACGAGAGGCTCTGTCAGCCAATGTGTGAGAGTGTGATGTCACTAGGTCCGCGCTGGGATTGGTCGGTTGGTGAAAAGGAGCCAAAAATGAATTGGTGGACAATAGCTGTTGACTATTAGTTAAGAGTAGCAAGCTAAAATGGTTTGAGGATTGAATGAATTCTTGTCTTGAATTTCATTTGTAGTTTTAAGTCAATTAAAGGTGAAAATCACATTTTTCAAAGCAGTAAAGAGTGCAAAAGGAGGAGATGCTTTGATTCCAGTCAGAATAGAGGACATTTCCCCGCCAAAAGGTACATCCGCATACACAATAATTGGGTAGAAGGGTCCTTCAGCATGTATTTGGTTAAAGCAATGGTGCAAAATTACAGAGAAGGAAGGGAGATTAGCGTTTCCTGCTCATGGAAGTTTTAATATGAGAATTTTAGAGATTTTGAGAAGAGTACTTTATGAATTAAAGCCTCACCCGAGACCAGTACAATTTGAAGCCTTAGCTAGTTGTGAGTTAGTAGCCAACCAAGAGAAATGAAAATTTGAAAGACGAATGAGAAAAGCTAAGAAAATGTTGCTAGACGCAAGATGGAACAGTGATCAGAAACTTTGGACAACAGAAATCTTACAGGGTTTTGGAATGTATCCTGCAATTACAAAAGAGAAAGAGGACAGTGTTAAACCAAAGACGAAGAAAAGGAATAAGGATCTTAAAGAAATTGAGTCACTGTCAGATGAAGATAAGAAGCCGTTGACTTATGTTAGTCACTAAGGTGATGATGCATTCATAACACAATTATTGAGAAATCATCCCCCATCATATGCAGCCCAAGAGGCAAGTCCAGGTACTAGCGTTAGTCCAAGTGCACCATCTCCAGTTGTGGTAACACAGAGTCAGGTACAGGTCGCAACTTATGTTCCTGCTATTACAGTAATTCAAACACCTGTGATCCAGACTGTAGCACAGCCTATAGGTTATTCTACAGATCCTATTGTAAGGTCTGCACAGAGTATTACACTACTGGTGGTATCACAGGTTTACCAGAAAACAATGATGGTTCAGGTGGAGTCTACATGCAATTCAATGATTCCTGTGCAAGTTGTTAGTTGAGCTCAAACAATGCCATGGTATACTCCAGTAACAGTAACGCAAGCAAGTTCCTCAGTAGTTACAGGTCAGAGTTCTGGAGTAATATATTCGAGAAATCAGAATGTATAATCAAGCCCAGAAGCATTAACAGTTCCTCTTATAATTGGTCCAGTTGTTCCATTGTATGTCCAGGGAAATAATAAGAATAATGTACAGAATCTTTTCAACTCAAATGCAGAAATTGAGAAACTCAATGCTACTGCGAGAGTCATGACTCCAATGAATCAGACTCTTGACAAAATAGGTCCACTTATAGATTTAACATTTTCCAGGGTTTCTCAAAATTTGGTGAAGTCAAATTCAGATATAAATTAAATTCTGATGACACCTGAGAGTGTAATTGGTCCGCCATTTAATATTCCACAATGCGTGAACAATGTGAATAATAATGTTTCTTTAGAAAGCTTGACAACTCAGCAGTTATGAGACTTTATGGAGAAAGTGAGTGGAGCATCATCAATGAAAATCGTTGCTGAAGGGGAAAAAACATTGACCCTATCAAGATTAAAATTAGAATTAAACGAAATGATTGAAGGAACACTTGAATGAAACAGAATTGACTCGTATAATGAAGATGAATTACACTTCATGTGTAAATCTGTCACAAATAGAGCAGGATTGGCACATTAGAAATTATCAGAACTTGCAGAAAAATATGAAGTGGATATTGGGAAATCTAAACCATTGAAAATAAGTTATATGTTAGAATTTGATTCAAGCGTCATTGAAAACATGAGATCACCTGGAATGAAAATTCACATTAGGGAATTAATTAAAATTATTCAAACATGGGGAGCATTAGATAAACGGGAAGCCTGATGGGTAAAGAAAAGAGATCAGAAGAAAAGAGGAGCTGCAAACTTGAACTCTACTGATACACAGCAGACTGTTAATTCAGTAAAGATATTATGAATGAGAGGAATACCTGGAGGGAATTATGTTCATGTCCCTTGGAGTGGGAGGGATATTTTATCATTTACAAATGATTACCCGAGATTGAGAGAGAAATCAGTGGAATGGTGCCAGCAAACAGATAGGTTTGTGAAACTCGCAAAATGCCTGTGGGAGGATTTAGACACGCTGTTAGAGATAGTGGTCCCAGATGGTTTATGGATCGAATGCAAAGGAGTGTTGCTTGGCCGACAAGAGAAACTCCGTGACACGCAGTTACGGCGAACCATCTCCTGAAGTAATGAAAAGCTATTACAAAGTGATTGAATTTTGGAAAATTCGAATTTTCCCTAAAAATATTGATTGGCAGAGAATTGATAGGACAGCTCAGGAAGCGAGGGAGTCAATACATGCATATTATGAAAGGTTGTTGCAGGCATTCAAACATTATAGTGGTATGGAAACAATTGAGCCCAAAGACATGATTCATTTTGTGGTCAGATTTGTTTAAGGGTTGTGACCTGAAGTTGGTAGCATGCTTAAGAGTCATTTGATTTGCTGGGAACCAAAATCAGTTGATGAAGTATTGCAGTTTGCTAAATATTCCAGTGATGAGATTGAAATGAAGCAGAAGAGACTGCAAGAAAAAGCAATGGTGATGCAGATAAGAACAGCACAATCAGGGATGCAGGGAATTACACCACAACAGGGAAACATATAAATGGTTCAGACTCAGAGACTGACGAGAGGCTAAGGATGTGGTCGTTTTGGAAATGGAAATGGAAATCATGTAAGTTTTGGTCTGAATATTAATGTTAATACAAGTGATATGCAGACAATGAAATAGATGTTACCTTGTCCCGCTTGTGGTGGTCGAGGACATTGGAAACAGGAGTGTCCAAACATGATATAGGAAGGTGTTGTGCAGATGAATGAACAAAATCAATTTCCAAATTTGAGAGGACCAAGAATTTGGAATCCTAATGTAAATGTCCAGAATATGAATAATCAAATGCAGATTCTTCAGCAAATTCCCAAACAGCAGATGCAGGTACCACAGAAAAAGCAAATGCAACTGCAGATGCAAATGATGCCACAGCAGCAAATGCAAATATCTCAAGCTACAATGGCACAGCAACAAAAAGTGGTTCCTCAGCAGAACATGGGCCAAAAGGTAAGTCAAAATAGTCAATCATGCATTACACAGTATCCCCTACACAGTCAGAAAGAATCGAGTGATGAAATTGTGAGTGAGAGTTTGGATGAAGAAGAATGTGTGCTAGCAGCTTCATTAGAGGTGGATGAGAGTGGTCCTTATGTAAATGGAACAGTAATGGGTTGTGATGTTTCTTTCCTGGTTGGCACAGGAGCTACACGCTCTACTATCAGAACTGCAGAAGTCCCTAATGTGCTACTTTCTGGGAAAACAGTACAGGTTGAGGGAGTAGCGAATCACCACCAGACAAATCCGATTACTGAGCCGATTCCTATTAAAATTGGTAATTTTGAAGGCATGCACAAATTCATACTCTGTGACTCAAGTGTAGTAAGCATTTAGGGAAGAGATATGTTGTGCAAAACAAGATGTTCTATTACTTGCACAAGATATGGAATTGCCATCCAAACAATAGTGATGATGAGGAATCCTGTTTACCAGTTGGAAATTGTAATTTGATTAATGAGGAGTTTCCCTTGATTACTCGTTATCCTGCATTTTCAGTATTGGACCTGCCAATTGACTTACAAAATGAAGTTATTTCAAAAGTGTGGGATCTTTTTGGAAAAGATATTGGTCTATTTGAAGGAGTTGAACCAGTTAAAGTTACACTGAAACCTAATGGGGTTTTAAAAGTGGTGCTGAGCAGCCCATGTAATTTACCTATTATGGGTTTGCGAAAACCAAGTGCGAAACTTCGCGTAGTTCAGGAGTTGAGAAAAATTAATGAAATTGTGGTAAAATGTTGTCCAGTGGTATGCAATCCAGCAGTGATTTTGTTCCAAATTCCGTGTGATGCAGAATGGTTCACAGTAGTGGACTTGTCAGAAGAATGTGTCTCAGTGCCTCTACATGAGAATAACCAATTTCTCTTCTGTTTTAAATTCTGCAATCATGTGTGTATTGTTGGTGCAGGGTCCCAAAAGGCTTTTCAGAATCCCCAGCCATATTTAATCCGGTGTTGAAAAAGTATTTGGAATCACTGGAAATGCCTTTCCAATCAACATTGGTTCAATACATTGATGACCTACTGGTTGCTGTAGACACAGGAAGCATGCAAGTAGGATACTATTGCCTTATTGAATCATTTGAGTGAAATGGACGTAAAGGCCCTCATTATGGCATTGGCGGTAAGCCCCGCTTACCACCATGCTGACCGCCGCCAACGTACCGCGGCGGTTTACCGCTACCCATATAATGGCCCACACATAGTAATCCATCAGTATACAGCCACACACACAAGTCTGCCAGGCCAAAGGTCAGTGATAAACTGGCGATAGCAAAACCCACACCGTTATGCCAGCAGAACTACGCCCACAGCATTATGACCCACGAATCACCGTGGCGGACATTCAACCGCGGTAAACCACTGGCGGTACATACCGCCACGCTCAAAATACACACACATATACAAAACAACACTACATTGGACAATTCAAACTACACACACCTGACACACATACAAGCACCACACCCACACACCCACACCACTATAAAACACACACACATTACCCACAACCCTTTATGACTCAAAAAAATTGACAACTGAGAGAGAGACACACCAAGAGCACCCACAGAACCGAAGCCACAGAACACCATCACCCATACACCATCCACGCACCTTACAGCACACACAACACATCACCCCACACACCCTCACACACACCACACACAGTACACCCATGGCACCACAAAGACACCCCAGGTTTTCTGAGGAGGAGCTAAGGGTCATGGTGTAGGAAATCATCCGGGTAGAGCCACAGCTATTCGGAGCACAGGTGCAGCAGACATCCATTGCTAGGAAGATGGAGCTATGGCGGAGAATCATGGACAGGGTCAACGCCGTGGGACAGCATCCCAGAACAATCAGGAAGAGGTGGAACGACCTACGGGGGAAGGTGCGTTCCGTGGTTGCAAGACACCAGATAGCTGTACAGAGGACTAGCGGTGGACCCCCACCTCCTCCCCCACAACTAACAACATAGGAGGAGCAAGTCTTGGCAATACTGCATCCTGAGGGCCTGGCAGGAGTAGGAGGAGGACTGGACTCTGGTAAGTCAAATCTCTATTACTATCACCCTCCCCACCTGCATGCCATCACATACCCCACTCCTACCCTCAGTCTATAGGTGAGGATAATGTGCATGTCCTCCATTGTTGCCAAGTCTACCAGGGGTCTGTATACAGGGGGGATGTCTCCATCTCCTATTCATCCGCAGCGGTTGTAATCTAGGGTGCAAAACAGTGAGCAGCTGGTCAGTATTCCACATTTCCAAACACTACACTGCATTGCATGTTGTGACTGTAACAATATATAGTTGGATAGGCCCAAATGGTGCCTATGTGTACTGTGACGCAGTTAGGTGCTATGGCCTGCCCCCCCCCCGAAATGGCGACTGCCTGTCCTGCATGGTTGGACATGTGGAAATGAGGTAATGCCGCTGACATGCGCTGTTGCGGGAGGCAGTCTAGTACCGCCGCGCAACTCCTCATTGGTTGTCATTGGGCCCTATAAGTTACAGTGGCCAATGGTGATGTACGCCGGTGGTGACGGTACGCACCACCGCGGACGTGACCGCCATTTTCTATCTGTTCACTCACTTGCTACCTGACCTTCAACAGGAGAGGACCTACACTGCAAGAGCTGCTGTGACCTGTGTCTGGAGCCTACCATGGCTCGTGTCACTGGGGAAAGGGCCTTCACAATTGCGGAGTTGGAGAGACTGGTGGATCGGGTCATACCCCAGTACCGAATGCTGTATGGGCCTCCAGACCAACAGGTGAGTACACTGTGAGCATGATGCAAGGGGCATGGATGCATGGAGTGCTGTGTGTGAGGGCCTCGTGTGGGGGGGGTTGGTGGAAGGGTTCTGGGCAGCATGCTGCATGTATGGTGTGCAATGTCTGTGTGTAAGGGGATGTGAGGGCTATGGTGGGCCATGAGTGTAACTGGCTGGACGGTATGGCTGATGCCTTTTTCTATGTGTATTTTTCTGCAGGTCAGCGCCCATCAGAAAAAGGGTGTATGGCATGCCATCGCCAAGGACATGCGGACCCTGGGGATCTACGGCAGGCGGAGAGCCCACTGTCGCAAACAGTGGGAGGCCCTGAGATGCTGGGCAAGGAAGAAGGCAGAGGCCCAGCTGGGGATGGCCTCCCAACGAGGAAGGGGTGCCCCTTCAAACCCTGAGCCCCCTGATGGCCGCATACTGGCAGTGGCCTATCCGGAGCTAGATGGACGCTTGAGGGCATCACAGCAGCCACAAGGGGGTGAGTACAGTTTCCCAATAGACTACTTGCACGTGGTGAGGTGGTCACCGGGTGGGGGATGTGGGCCTGTGGGTGCCCCTAGGCCAGGCCTGACATTGCAGGGTAGGTCCCATGTTGGGCAGGGGCTGATGAACACTACGTCCTACCAAGCTAGTAGGCATCCAGTACTGGGCAGGGGTTTTGTGGGTGTCAGGTAGGCTACTATTGGCGTTAGGTTTTCCTGTTCATGGGCTGGTGACTAGCACTGTGACTGGTAGTGCTTTGCCTAGTGCGTAGGGCTGTTCCCTGTGTGTGTGTGTCATGTACGCTAACGGTGGTGTTGTTGCTGCCATTGACCAAGTGTATCCTTTGTCTCTCCCCCCCTTTTTGTTTTGTCACCCTGTCCTTATGTGCATTAGCATCATCTGGCGGAGGAGCAGAGGCACCGGCGTCAGAGGGAGCTGCTTCCCAGAGGGCCCAGAAGGCCGAATCCACCAACGGTGAGGGCACCAGTGGGACGGAGGGTGAGGGGAGCACCACGGCAGAGACAGGAGGGGACAGTTCGGACAGTGATACCTCCTCCGATGGAAGCTCCCAGGTGGTGACGGACACCTCTGTGCCCACCCAATTACAGGTACAGCCGCCAACCCCCGTACCAGCTCCACCTTCACAGCAGCCCCTCAATGAGTTTCCCGTGCCCGCTCACCCAGGAGGGTGAGCATCTCCTTCGCCCCAGGCACCTCAAGCCCTGCCCCAATTAGCCCTGCTGCCCTGAGGAGGCTATTGACCTTCTGCGATCCTTCTCTGTTGGGCAGTCAACCATAGTGAATGCCATCCAGGGGCAGGCAGCCCATTTGCAACAAACAAATGCATTCCTGGAGGGCATTCACTCTGGCATGGCGGCACAACAGAGACCAATCCAGGCTCTGGCCTCCTCCCTGATAGCAGCCATTGTCCCTGTCTTTAGCCTCCCTCCTCCAACTTCCTCTACCCAGTCCCATTCCCCTCAACCCCAACCTATCCCAAGCACACATTCAGACCAGCATGTACCCAAGACAACACACAGGAGTGGCTCAGGCAAACACAAGCACCACACATCATCCCACAGGCACTCAAACAAACACCATTCAGATGCAGCCATACAAACATCCACTGCCTCCACTGTGTCCCCCTCCTTCTCCTCGTCCACCACCGACCCAGTAGCATCTCCACTCACACCTGCATGCACTACATCCTCATCCACTACCCCCATCACTATCATGCCTATCACTACACACCCCTCACTGGCAGTCACCACCCCCACATCCAAGGACATGTCCCCTGTGTCCTCTCCCATAGTGTCTGTGCACCCTCCTCCCAAAGTACACAAACACACGCAGACACCCAACAGCCATCCACCTCACAACAGCATCCAGCCCATGCACCTGCACCCAAACACAGCAGACATCTCCTACAACCACTCCCTCGTCCTCCACTCTCAAACCTTCACCCTTTTCCCATCCCAGTGTCCCTAAAAAGCTTTTCCTCTCCACCGTTGACCTCTTCCCTCCCCCTCCCCCACATCCTTCATGTCGGGCCAGGGTGGTCAGAACCCAGGCAAGCACCTCAGCCACCGTAGTGTTGGCAGCTACTGCAGGTGGGAGAGGCTCCAGGGAACCAGCCATCAGAACTGACGGTGTGCCTGCACCACCTGCCAAAGGGAAGGGCAAGGAGGCACCACCAGCTGCCAAGGGGAAGGGCAAGGAGACACCACCAGCTGCCAAGAGGAAGGGCAAGGATGCACCACCAGCTGCCAAGGGGAAGGGCAAAGAGACACCACCAGCTGCCAAGGGGAAGGGCAAGGAGGCACCACCAGCTGCCAAGGGGAAGGGCAAGGAGACACCACCAGCTGCCAAGGGGAAGGGGAAGGAGGCACCACCAGCTGCCAAGGGGAAGGGCAAGGAGGCACCACCAGCTGCCAAGCAGCAGTAGCCCCAGTGGGCAACCGTCTGAGGCTGCAGGGGAAGGGCTGAAGCCTCCCCAACCATTGGCATCCCTGACACCAGCACCACAGCCCAGCAGTGCCAGTGGGCAGCCGTCTGAGGCTACAAGGGAAGGGCTGGAGCCTCCCACCACCACTGCCTGCACCGCCACCAGCACCACTGCCAGCAGCAGCAGCCCCAGTGGGCAGCCGTCCGAGGCTGAAGAGGACGGGCTGGAGCCTTCCCCCAACACTGGCATCCCAACACCAGCACTGCCACTGCCACTACTGAGCAGCTGTCACCTCCAGCAGGCAGTGTGTAGTCCTGCCTCCATAGGCTGTAGTGCGTCCTGGACCCTGCAAATCCTGGAGGTGTGACACCCAGGTGAGAGACTGTGACCTTGCACTCCCCAAGTGCTGCATCACAGGGCACAAGGCCTCCTCCAGAACCAGTGGGTGACGCCATCCACTCACCGCATCCTTGCCAGGATGAAGCACACTGGGCACAAGGCCCCCTCCAGAACCAGTGGAAGAAGCCATCCACTCACTGCATCCTTGCAGGATGAAGCACACTGGGCACAAGGCCCCCTCCAGAACCAGTGGGCAAACCACCCACTATAGAGACTGTGGCCTTGCACTCCCAAGGACCAAGCAGTGGGCAAACCACCCACTTGAGAGACTGTGGCTTTGCACGCCCCAGGACCAAGCAGTGGGCAAGCCACCCACTTGAGAGAGTGTGGCTTTGCACTCCCCAGGACCAAGCATTGGGCAAACCACCCACTTGAAAGACTCTGGCTTTGCACTCCCCAGGACCAAGCATTGGGCAAACCACCCACTTGAAAGACTCTGGCTTTGTACCCCCCAGGACCAAGCAGTGGGCAAACCACCCACTTGAGAGACTGTGGCCTGGCACTCCCCGGAACCAAGCACAGGGCATGTAGCTCCCTCCAGGACCAGTGGTGTTGTACCATCTTCCGGCTGAGGTGCCCCCCGTTCCCCATCCCACTGAGGTGCCTGTGTATTTTCTACCTGATGCCCCTGCAGTGTCCTCTCCGTGTTGTTGCAGGAGTCGAGTGGGGCCTTGGCCTATGTGATGTGGCCCTGTGGCCCATGGACATTGAGGACTGGGCAGTGCCCCTCCATTTGTATATATGTATATACTGTTTTGATTTTGAAGCACAAATTTCTACTATTTTATCTTAGTACACTCACTTTAATCAATTCCTTTTTTTCCTTGCATTATTCCTGAGGGGTATGGGGTGAATATGTAATGTTATTGCATCTGGTTGTGTGTATGGTGTTGGGGGTGGGGGTGTGTGTGCCACTCTCTTTTTCCTCCTCCCTCCCTTGTGTGCTAGGCAGCAGTACTCACCGTGGTCGTCTTCGCCGGTGTTGCTGTTCGTAATGCATGAAGAGGTATACAAGCATGGGTAAGATGCGCAACTCGGACTCCATGGCGTTGTGGTTCTTTCCTGAGTCTCCAGAGATGAGTCCTTTGCCTTCTGTGTACTGTTACGCCATGCTTTTGATGTCGTTGGTACCACCGAAAAGGTGGCGGATAGGCCTGTTGTAATACTGTGGGCGGTACATTGTCTTCTGCCTGGCTGTTGGTGGTACTACCGCTGCTTTATCACCGACCGCCAGGGTTGTAATGAGGGCAAAAGAGTCCCCAGCAAAATTGCATTATTGTCAAAAAGAAGTGAAATACTTGGGACATCAGATAGAGAAAGGCATAAATAATGTGTCCAGAGAAAGGGTTACAACTATTTTGCAAATTAACCCTCTGGTTACTCAAAGAGATGCCAGGATGTTTTTGGGAATGGTGAGTTACTGTTGCAGATAGATTCCTATTTGTTCTGTTATTTCCAAGCCATTACAGAGATTGACCCACAAAGACACTGCTGAACCTGTTTCCATGACGAAGCTTGTGTGAAAGCTTTTACAGAGCTGAGAGACTGTCTGCGCAGAGCACCAGCTCTGGGAATGCCTGATTACACAAAGCCATTTTTACTGTTACATCATGAACGCGATTGCTGTGCACTTTCTGTTTTGACACAGGTACATGGTGGCGTAAACCACCCTGTAGCATTTCTTTCAGCTACCTTGAATCGTGTCGTCGCAGCTTTGCCGGACTGCTTAAAAACATTGCGATGGGACATCCTTTAACTGTTCTGGTCCCTCACTTGGTTCAGGTCTTGCTTACCACGACCAAAACTCAATATTTAACAAATGCTAAACTGACAAGACATGAATTGCTAATTTTAGTACAGCTTAAAATTCACAATTCTTACAGCCAGCCAGTATGGATTTGGTGCTGTGCATGACTTTGGACAGTTATGGTCCCAGAAAGGTTTCATGACCTCTTCTGGCTCCCCAGTTAGAAATGGTGACAGAAATCATGATGTGTTATAAGCCCTATAATTGCCCGAAAGGATTGCTGTGGTCAAATGCAGCGCACACCATCTCCATGGGAAATTCCTATGCGGATCAGGGTGCTCGTTTTACTGCATTGAATTGTGTGACATTTAACGAAGAATAGAAAAATGTTGGTGCAATGAATACTGATGAGACAAGTCAAAGTTACATGTGGTCAGTAAATCACACTTGGGAGGAGATTAAGTCATTCCAAGATGAAGTTCCAGATGATGAAAAGAAAAGCTGGATAAAACTGTGTTGCATTCAAAGAGATGTTGATGAAATATGGGTTTCAAATGAAGGGCAGTTGGTTTTGCCAAACTGTCTACTGACACAAATGGAAAGATACAATCATGGTCAACATTGGCAGAGATGCAATAATTCGGACATTTAAGCAATCCTGGTTTAATCCAAAATTTAGTCAGGTTGCTGAAGCAATTTGTCAGAGCTGCATTACATGTCAACAAATGAATGTGGGAACGAGAACTGTTGTTAATCTGAGTCACATTGGAAGTGCAGGTGGTCCATTTAACAGAATGCAAATGGATTTCATTGAGATGCCTGTGTATGGTGGTTTGAGATACATGTTGGTGACTGTCTGTATATTTAGACACTGGATTGAAGCCTACTCCACTCGTAAAAATGATAGCCTCACAGTAGTAAAGCTGTTACTTAGAGAGTTGATTCCACATTTTGGATTTCCAACCTCTTTAGGATCAGGCAGAGGAAGTCATTTCAACAATGAGGTAATTAAATTACTATGTTCAGCCTTAAACATTGAGCAGAGGCTGCAGTGTAGCTATCTGCCTGAAGCTTTTGGGTTAGTTAAACAAATGAACAGAACTCTGAAAGCTCAATTGGCAAAAATGTGTGCATCCACAAATCTGAAATGGCCAGATGCTTTACCACTGGTTCTAATGAGCATGAGAAGTACACCTGACAGAAAGACTGGACTCTCTCCCCACCAGATCCTGATTGGCAGAGCAATGAGATTGCCAGCTGTTCCTGAAAATGTACTTACAAACAGAACAGATGACTTGGTTCTGGATTATCACAAAGTCCTAGCTGATGTGGTTCGCTCTTTTTCTCACCAGGAAGAAGCCGTGCCACCATTAGTGTCATAGTCTCCGAGCTGGAGATTGGGTGGTGATCAAGAAGCATGTGTGGAAGACGTGCTTGGAGCCTGGTGGAAAGGACCCTACCAGATCAATATGGTAACAGAGACTGCTGTGAAGTGTGCTGGAGTCCTGAACTGGGTCCATGCGAGCCACACTCACAAAGTGAGGTATCCTCTGGAAGAAAATTCAGTGTTGCTAAAAGCACTAGCTGAAGTAATACAGTTTCAAGAAGAGCAAGTGACAAAGATGGAGCAAGAGACAGTGCAAAGTGGTAAAGATCCACGTACACCTTTGAGAGATGAAATAGGGGACAATCCTGATATTGCTCTATCAGCAGAATCAGAAATGTGAGTAGCAGGAAAGTCAAGTCTGAGGAGGACTCTCCCAGAAGCAGACGATTGGGAAAAAGAGATAAAGCAGATCTTGTTCACTGAAGAAGCCGAAAGTGGATTTGAGTTGAATCAAATTCAAGCAGATTTGACTCCTCCTGAAGTGGCTAATGGTGCAGGTGAAGCAAGTCAAAGTCAAAGAAGTACTTGTCAAAATCCTGCTGCACCAAAAAGAATCATAAGTCCAGTTTTACCATCACTGTCTAGTAAAACTGTGAAAGG
Source organism: Pleurodeles waltl (assembly GCF_031143425.1). Classification (NCBI taxonomy): domain Eukaryota; kingdom Metazoa; phylum Chordata; class Amphibia; order Caudata; family Salamandridae; genus Pleurodeles; species Pleurodeles waltl. The sequence continues at coordinate 351,674,469 of NC_090450.1, forward strand.
AGATAAATGGCCTACACTGCATGAAACTGAAAGGATTCCTGTTGTATTGTCGAGAATGAATGAGGAAGCAGAAACAACATAAGAAACAGATCTGAGTGAAGGAGAAACAAGTGAAAATCGAAGATCAAAGAGAAAGATAGTTGCCAGTCAAAGATACTCAGCTCCTGAATGGGCATATCTTGCAGCTGATCAATGGGAACATGAGTTTATGTCCTTTTGTTTTGACTGTGCGAATACAGTTCTACATTTTGGAACTTGGAATTGCATTTGAACTGAGTTTTGAAATTACACTGCTAATTGAGCAAGAGAGACATTATACACTGGAGATAATAGTTAGTGATCAGCAGATTATGATCTAACAAGAGACATTTGAAACTGATTTTGATAAAGCTGCTAAACCGATTTTTTTACTGAAGATTAGTTTTTTATTTTTTCTTGGCTGCTTCTTAGTTAAATCTATTTTTCTTTTTCCTTCGCATTGTGATTCTTTACAAGTCATGGATAGTAATTGCAATAGAAACAATGGGTGTAGCAAGTGCATGTGTGTTGGATTAGAAATTGTATGTGTGTTGATAAGTTTGTTGTTGATCGTAAGTATGAGTGTATCTGATGAAGTTGAAACTAATTATACACCTCCTCCAGAGACTACTACACTTTCTAAATTGGAGAAGTTTAATAGGGATGAGAAATACTTACACCTAGACAACTCACAGAGAGATTTTTTTTCTAATGTTTTCTATCACTTATTGTATGAATTTGTTCAGACAATGAGAGAGTGTTTTGTACTGCAGAAAAGTAGCCTCTTTCTAGCATGGTTATCCCCACTTTTGGCCTGTTTGTCAGTGTGTTTGACTGTGTCTACTGGGATCCTACTAATCAGGACCCCAGTAGGTATGCTCTCTCCCTTAAATTATGGTTGTTGCATACTGGTAACCCTGTAATTCACCCACAATTGGCATACTGGTGCTCCCTTATAAGTCCCTAGTATATGGTATCTAGATACCCAGGGCATTGGGGTTCCAGGCGATCCCTATGGGCTGCAGCATATCTTTTGCCACCCATAGGGAGCCCATGCAAAGGCTTCTGCAGGGCTGCCATTACAGCCTGCGTGAAAAGGTGCATGCACCCTTTCACTGCCATTTACACAGCACCAGGTCACTTATAAGTCACCCCTTTAGCAGGACCTCCAGCCCTGAGGGCAGGGTCCAGAGTACCTGTGTGTGAGGGCACCTCTGCACTAGCAGAGGTGTCCCCACTTCCTCCAGGACCATTTTCCCGGACTTCAACTCCAGGACCATTTTCCCGGACTTCGTGAGTGCAGGAACGGCATTTTAAGCATGTACTGGACATAGGCCACTACCTATGTCCAGCTACATAATGGTAACTCCAAACATAGGCATGTTTGGTATCAAACATGTTGGAATCATACCCCAAGGCTTTTGCAAGCATTGGTTGTATGATTCCATGCACTCTGGGGGCTCCTTAGAGGACCCAGAGTACTGCCATAACAGCCTTCTGAGGTTTTCCAGGCAGACCCAGCTGCTGCCACCTCTCAGACAGGTTTCCTCCCTTCCGTTGCTCAAGCAGCTCGAGCCCAGCAAGGCAGAACAAAGCATTTCCTTTTGGAGAGTTGTGTTACACCCTTTACCTTTGGAAATAGAGGGGTAGCCTCCCGAAGCCCCTGGAAATGCTTTGAAGGGCACATTTGGTGCTCTCTTTGCATAACCCAGTCTACACCGGTTCAGGGACCCCCAGTCCCTGCTCTGGTGTGAAACTGGAGAAAGGAAAGGGGAGTGACCACTCCCTTGTCCATCACCATCCCAGGGGTGGTGCTCAGAGCTCCTCCAGAGGGTCCCTGGGTTTTGCCATCTTGGATTCCAAGTTGGCAGGGAACTCTGAGAGAATCTGAGTGGCCAGTGCCAGCAGGTGACGTCAGAGCCCTCTCCGACAGGTGCTTACCTGTGTAGCTGACCAATCCCCATTTCAGGGCTATTTAGGGTCTCTCTTTTGGGTGGTTCTTCAGATTCAGATTGAAAGAGTCCAGCAGGAATCCTCTGCATCCTTTACTTCACCTTCTCACCAAAGAAACTGCATCTAGACCCTTCTACAAACTGAAACAAGAAAGCAAAGACAACTTCTGCAACATTGTATCTTCAGCTCCTGCCAGCAACTGCGACTGTTTCCCTGTCATGCATCCTCAGAGGACAGCCTGTCTTCACTCTGCACCAGAAGAACGAAGGAATCTCCCTTGGAGTGAAGGAGTCACTCCCCTGCTCAGCAGGCACCTCTCTGCAACGAGGACCAGCTGCGTGGATACCTTCTCCTGACTAGTTGCTTGGATCCTGCATCACAGGTGGTGGAATGAAGTGGTCCTGACATCCTACTGTCCAACTTTGGTTTAGGTAAGAGCTTGCCTCTCCACGCAAGACAGTACCCCGGTACACCGTGTGTTTTGCAGCAGCTTGTTGGCATCCTTATACAAAGTTCTTCATGCACCGTGCAGCTCTGGCCCCCAACACTCAATCCTGTGACGCACAGCTTCCTGAGTGGTTCTCCTGAGGCGTGGGATCCTTTGTTGTAGTGCTGTGTGGGCCTCCTTTTGCATCTCCTTTTCCCCTTGCTGTGGGACTCCTGTGCACGCTGCCTGGTCCTCTGTGAGCTCTCTGAGTTGCCGCGAGCCCCCTCTGACTCTCCCTCCTGGGTAGAGTCCACCAGTTCCCTCCTGGTCCTGGCCAGAGCCATTTTCCGCTAACTGTGAGCTTTGCGTGTGCCAAGGCTTGTTCCCGGAATCTAGCGATGCAAACCAGACTTCAATATTCCATCCGGCATGGGACATCATCTTCACCAACCAGGAACCTGCAACTGTCTTCTTGGGTGCAGTACTGGCTGTTCTTCTCCACCGGTGGTTCCTCTTTTGCACCTTTATCCGGGTTAGCAGGGGCTCCTGTTCACCCTGGACTCTTCTGTGCTTCTTGGACTTGGTCCCCTTCTTCAACAGGTCTTTGGGTCCAGGAATCCACTGTTGGTGTTTGCAGTCTCTTCTGGTTCTTGCATTATCTTCTTTCTTGTGTTCTTGTTTGTTCTCTGAAAGTTACTGTGATTTTCTCCTGCTTTCCTGGGCTCCTGGGTGGGTTCTGTTACTTACCTTTGGGGTTTTCTAATACTACCAGCACCCCCCTACACACTACACTTGCCTAGGTGGGAAACCGACATTTGCATTCCACTTTCTTAGTATATGGTTTGTGATCCCCCTAGGCCCATTTCTAACTAATGTGATTTTCACTAATTGCACTGTTTTCTAACTGTTGTTATGCACATTTCTGCATACTAGTGTACATAATTTGTGTATTACTTACCTCCTAAGGGAGTAAAGTCTCTATGGTATTTTTGGCATTTGTGTCACTAAATAAACTACCTTTATTTTTGTAATACTGAGTATTTTCTTTCATATGTGTGAGTACTGTGTGACTACAGTAGCACTGCATGAGCTTTGCATATCTCCTTGATAAGCCTTGGCTGCTCAGCTACAGCTACCTCTAGAGTGCCGGGTTTCTAGACACTGCCTACATTTCTCTAGTAAGGGATAACTGGACCTGGTATAAGGTGTAAGTACCTTAGGTGCCCACTACAAACTAGGCTATCCTCCTACATGTACACAAATTCCTTCATCCGTACAAGAAGGAATTACGTATCATAGCTTACCACTAACATATGCAACTAGTTTCAGTCTTCTATTAACAAGATTAAATAATCAAGAATACATCCAATATTTCTATTCAAATATGGATGTTGATTTTTTCTTTTATTTCAGCTAACCAACATTTGAGTAGTATTGCTATAGCTAAGAATATAGACATTGTAGGTTTCTTTGAGCCTACATTAGCATTTGGGACTGCCTATGCCCATCACAACAACAATTAACATGTACCCTTTCACCAGTTGAGAAAACTTTTCTGGATCAGACTGATGATAGAAGAAAAGAATTGAAGGAGAAGATAGAGAAGGGTTTAGTGAAACACACTTACAAGAATGACTTTGCATATAGTGTAGATAACACACTAGGGAATCTTGCTTTAGACTATCAACATGTGGGAAAGCTTTGTATATATAGACCGCAATCCAGAACTGATCCTAAGTTTGTGGGAATGAGTGAATGCAGACATGTATTTCTTTTTAAGAATAAATGGGACTTTATGCTGAATGGACAAGATCCTGTGATTCTTGAGGTTTATCACATCTGTGGAAAAAGTGCTTATTATTGTCTTCCTAAAGGATGGTTTAGTACTTGCTACCTGGGAGGGCAAGTCATTTGGAAATAGTTGGAGATATATTTGGAGCAATTATTCCTTCTGTTGGAGTTGTTCTAAATGACATGAAAATTAGAAAGCTCTCCACTATTGTAGGTAGAATGCAAATATATTTTTCTGAAGCAATAGTACTGATGGATACTGAAATGGTTGTGGTACGTTTGATGATTCTTCAGATCCGTCTTGCGTTAGACATCCTTTTAGCAAAGAAAGGCAGAGTCTGCTGATGCTTAAAACAAAACACTGTCATACATTTATCCCTGATAAAAGTAAAGAAATTAGAAATTTCATTAAGAATTTGTCAGATCTAAATCCAGACTTAAAAGACCTGAAAGAGCCAGGTGTATGGGAAAATGTAAGCAAAAGTTTTACTAAAGTGAAATATTGGTTGGGAAACTTGATCAGGGTGTTGTGGGAATGATACTGAAATCATTATTAATAGTGGTTGTATGTGTCATTAGCATAATTGTATTTTACGACTTAATACAGATTCAAACAAAGACAAAGGAGGAAAAATGAACAGAGGACGAACAAAATTAAAATGGAAAAGATGAGAAGCAAATACTTTGATGATTTAAGAAATTTTGAAACCTGGAGAAAACCGAGAGATATAGATATACTAAACAAACAAAGTTTTGAATTGTCTCATTAGTATTAATACAAGTATTAATAAGTATTTCTTTTGTGACTACGCATATAGTCGTCAGAGGAGGGATTGCTAGAGAGCAAACATTATTAATAAAAATTGTGTCATTAAAAGATAATGTGAAATAACGTGTATTAAAGGCCTAACTGAAACCCATGTGTTAGAATGTGTAGTTAATATGGTGGACACCATAAACAACGTGTAATAATGAGAAATAATAATGTCTAATAAAAATGTATTTGGCTTAATCATAATTGAATGTACTGAAAAGGAGTATTATTAATACGTACTGAAAGATTAATAGTTTAAATTTACTATAAAATGTTTTATTCTTCATGCTTAGCACTAGTTTAAAGGCCTCACGTTTTAGTAATTTTCTACAAACACAATGTATAAAGTGGTTTGCTAACTCTGCAAAATATTGTTTCTTCAAACATCCTGTGTGACTTGCAGAGTGGAAATTTCTGTCCTGTTCTTATTGCTGGTGTTGTACATTTCCTTGAGATAAAACTTGTTAGTTAAATGTTGCATATTCTGTGCTTGTTTGAGTTTCATTTTTGGCAGGAAGCAGATATAATGTTTCTACATAGTTTTAAATTTAATTTTTGTACGGAAGCTGATGTCAGTAGAAGAGAGAGGAGTGAAAGCATGATCCAGTCCTGGGTGAAGAAAATGTGAAGAGGTACATCTGAAGTGCAGATGATGTTTTATTGGCTGCAAACTAAACCACCCCATAGCCATGTCCAACAGAAGCTTAATTAGATTTGAGATTTTATTTTAGCAATGTTTTAGGTGATGTAAGTCAGTTGCCCATTTTCTGAGCTTCTTACCAGCTCTATATTTTCTCAGATTCCATTTACCTTCAGTTCTGTTTAAATGCTGCTGCTTTGTTCTTGGCTATGATTCTACCAGTTCAGATATATTAGGCCCGACTTTACTGAACTGTTTCCCTTTCATGTCCTGATGTTGGCTAGTGAAGACCTGATGGTAATGCGCTCTGTTGATGAGAATACTACTGATTGCTGATCCATTTGGTAGAGGTATAACCAATGTACATTTGTCTTTCTTGCAGGTTTTTCTTTCTTAGAAAATCCAACCGCTTATACTGGTTAGCGCCATAGTTAAATGTTTTTCAGATACATTTTTGTCTTATTTATCTTTTTGCATGAAGCCCACACATGCTTTCTAATTAGCATAATAGTTAGGGGTGCCTGATTCAATATTTAAATTTAACTGTTTATTAATTATTTACCATTTATTCAACTGCACAAACTAAATGTATGCTGTTTCTATTTTTCACTTTATTCTGTTGCCATTCTGCATTGGTTTTTGGAGTGTTTAATGATAAATGCTTTGACTAGATTGAGATTCTTCTGGCCTTTAGGACAGCCTGTGATGTTTCTGTATTTGTATCATTTAGTCTGGCTCATGATTTACGTGATTTTAGATTGTCAATCTAAAGGGCAATAAATGTTCAAACTTTACTAAACTGGTGTGGTTATTCATGGCTACATAGGTCATGGTGTGTATAAATTACTGACTCCAATTGATTATTTGATCTTATATTGGATGTTCATTGGTTCATATTTTCTGATTGGATGACTTCACCCTCCTATCTGACTCAAAAGGTCCAAGTTGACCTTTGGGTGTAATAAATGACGTACCCTATACGTGTCACCTTATCATAATAATATAAAATCAAATAAGGTCTGACACGCCCAAAACCTTGTTTGAAACAATAAACATTGTGTGTTGGGGCTACAACATACCCTTATGAACATTGCAAATGCAGTCACTACATGCTACATATGAAGTTAAAAAAGTATTTCATATTGTAAACATATGTTAATTTAAACTGAGACTATTGTGATTTACTGAGTCGGCGGGGAAATACCCAGCTTTGTAAGCAGGGCCAGCTTTAGGGCAGTGCGACTGGTGTGGACGCACTGGGAGGAAGGGCACTGACCTCAGGAATGAGCATTGTGTTTAGCTATAATTTAACATTTAAAAACACCTGCTCAAGAGTTCCTTGTTGTCCAGCTTTCAGACAGCAATAAAATGTCAAGATAATTCTTGTGATTAATGTTCCTGTTAGAGAGAGAGAGAGGGATGGAGTTTTGTCTAGTGGCAGATTCGACTGCTATAAAGTAGCACAGAGGGTTAATATACCCACTGCAAAGAAAAGATCTGTATTTCACATGCATAGATGAGTGGACTAGTCAAGCAAGCCTATGCCAGCACTTTAAATCAAATTAAATGTATGTGAGACAAGGGCTATGGATAGATGAGGGGTGACTATGCCGTTGTAGTCAGAAAATCCGAGAAGGAGATCATGGGGGGTGCCAAAAAAAGATTGTCATACCTGGCGCCACCAGAGCTAAAGCCGGCCCTGTTTGTTTGATATGATGAGAGACATCCCTTTTGATACACTCATATAATTTGTGCTTTGTGTATAGGAAAGTCTTTGAAAACTTGTCAAAAGTAAACAGCCCACTGTGTACAATATTGACTATACCTACTAAGTAAACATATTCCCTAATACATCATTCTTTAGATTCTTTTATTTCCTTTTTTAGCTTTGAGTTAAGTTTTGCGTTGCTGCAGGCCGGTACTGGCAGTACAAGCCTCAGGGTGAGGCTCACTGTGTTAGCCCCTTAGAACTTTTTATTTTGTGGGGCCCTTCAGCTTGTGACTAGGTGGGACCATTAATTCTTGTTACTGTTATGATGTGCTTTAATGTTCTTTAGGAAGTGAGGTTGTGAATCTTTGTGACTGTTTGGACCCACTGATGCTTGTTACTGTGTGGGGCCATTAAAGCTCATTACTTTGTGGGGCCATTGTAGTTAGTTGCTCTGCAAGCCTGTTACTGATTCGGACCTTTAAAGCTAGAAACTGCAAGGAGCCATTGATGCAGATTTATTGCCTGGGACAACGGTAACATGCCATACGAAAGGCATTTGATGCATACCAATCCTAGACAAAGGATATGCAGCGAAGGCCAAAAAAGGACAAATCCAGGATTTCAGGAATTGTTGCTCATGCAGTGAAACTCAATGGAACTAATTTACATAGTCAAACATTATACCAACCTACGTTGGGCATTCCTGGACACTCGTGGCTTGGAGCCACTAATGCATATGCTGACTTGGACCATAGGGGAATGTTGCTAAAAGGTGACGCTTATATTACTGTGCACAAAACTTGATGCTCTTTAGTTGCTTGGATCAAAGGCAGATGCGGTATTCACCAGCCAATCTCCATCTTAGAAGCATCATAAACCCAAAGAAATTTGTCATTTGTGTAAGTGAACATATGTAGCCTGTACGTTTGAGTACTTGCTTAGCCATACTTTCTCTGAAATGTAGAAAGGCCATGTCTTTGCCCATGTCCGGGTTTCAGAGAGACTGCTGGAAAAGTCAAACCTACAGCATTTGCAAATGCTCTTCATGCTGTAGCGACTCTGTTCAAGGCCTCATAGAACATTTAGTAAGGTCACAGTGTCCCAGCTCTTTTATGTTGGATTTGGACCCCATTCCAACCCAAGAACGGAAAACTGAAGCTATTCCAGAAATGGACCCTAGAAAGCCAAAAGGTAATTTGCAGAGCTAAATTGTTCTTTGTGGTCACTTCTAGGGAATGGAAGAGATACTAAAAATGTGCAACACACAGTGTACTCTCCTACGAGAGTGTACTAACATCGTCCTCTTCTGTGACACTGATGTGTACAATCCAGTGATCAATTTGTGCTTGTTGTTTCTGGTGCGGGGTGCCGGCACTTATTTTTTAGGGCCGGCACCTATTTTTCTGCCTCGAGAATTTACTGCAAGCAAAAGACACATATGGGAAGGTCGGAGGAAGAGAAAAACAAAAAAGCGTCACAATGGGAGAAAGCAGAAAGCTGCAAAAGTGGGCTGAAGGGGCAGGGAATGGCTTTAAATGGATTGAAGAGGCCCGAGATTGCTTTAGGATTACGTTGCCTAAGTATTCTGTGTTTGCACATTACCTCCTCATCATCCTTCCTCGTCCCATTCCTAACGTTATGGAGTAGATGTACCCATTCACTACTCACGTCACTTTTAAAAAGCTACTTCTTCCATTTCCATGAAAGGGAAGAAGGACAAGGAGCATATAGTCCCTTCCATCCCTAAGAACGTCTTGTTCTTTTTTTGTGCCCACTCGTCACCGATGGGCTGTAGGGGCTGCCTGGGCACTCTTCTGAGCATATTGCTTCAGGTATGTGTTTTTCTATGTTTTAAACGCGGTGCGGCTGAGTGGGTGCCGCCACTTTGTCTGTGTTTTATTTGTGGCTGCTGTTTTCGGTCTCCCCCCTGGGACTGGCGAGTTGCCATCAGCTGGAGGATTTTGCTTGGCTCAGTGGCTGCCTCTCCCTGTGCTTGGCTCAGTGGAGAGCCCACGCTTGTCTAGGTGGCTGCGTTGGCGTGGCTTCTGTTTGCTTCCTTTGAGACAGCCTGACTTTTGGCCTCCCTCTGCCGCCCCCGTCCACGCCTGACTTTTGGCTGCTGTGTGCAGTGACGAGGGGTGGCCTAGGTCAAGGCTGGGTGCTTGCTTGGGTGGCATTTGGGAGTGCTGCAGTATAGGCTCTTTCTGGTGCTTTCGTGTTTTGCTGCTGATTAAGCCCTCTCGCAGCTGCTTGCGGCAGCTCCACCGAAGATGTCCTGTGGCCAGCCAGCTGGTGGTCGAGAGACAAACTGGAAGTCTTCATTTGGCCAATACCATGGGAAAATGGCCAAACTTACATCTGAATCTCCGTCTGGCAGGACACGCTGCCTTGCTGAGGCCCACTGGTCGCAGTGCTAACGTTTTCTTCATTTTGGCATATGGTGTGGCTTTGGCTGCTGTAGCACCATAGTTGCTTCCCTGGGGCCTTTTTCCCTTTTCACCCCTATACCTTTTGCATGTTCTGCTGCTATGTGTCAGGCGCAGGCCCTGGTTTCTGGGGCTCTGCATGCCAGGTCTGCCGTTAGGTCTTTGCTGTTGCTGTGCTCGGGCTCCTCACATTTTTTCACCTCTGGGCAGCTTGCTCTCGCCCTGCATTTCGGCCACTGTCTCTCCGGGAGAATGGGTTTGTGTTCCTCTTCGGACGAGCTTTCTGTTGATTTTGACTATGCATTCCTTCCCTGTCTTAGGTAGGAACGTTACACTGCATTACTCTTCTTGTTTGTGCCTTGCTTGTGAGTCTTTGGACGCTAGTCACCTGTGGCCTCCTGATTGGGTTCACTACTACCTCCCACTGACATCTCCAGGTCTTTCCATGATCATTCCACTTCCTTCTCTTGGTGGAGCTTTGGGCTTGAACGCTCCCTTCCTCCTGGTGTTGGCTTCTGTTGCTTTGCCTCCTGGGGACTGACTCTCTGTATGGTCGCCATCTTCCCCTGACATGCCCCTTCAGGGGTGTGTGTTGGTGGGGCTTGGCATTGTCACCTCCTGTTTTTGGTGTGCATTCCCAGGTTTTGTTCCTCGACTGTGGTTCACTCCTTGTAGTCTCCTGTTTCTGTTACACATATTTTTTTTAAAGTGAGTTTTCTGCTTCTGCCTTTGTCTGCGGGAAAGTGTATTCTTAGGTGGCCTTGGATGTTGCAGGCTCACGTGAGAATCTCTGTTCCTCTCGTTGGGAGGTGGAGGCTACTCTCATTGTCTCTCCCGCTGGCCTCAGTCTTCCCTTTAGGCTTTGGCTCTTGCCGGTTCTATTTTGCCACGGCGTCATCTTCGCCTTCGGGATTGGAAGTTTTAACTCTTGCTTACCCTTTGGGGGTTCTGAATGCTTTAGGGATGCATTAGTGGTGATCCTCTGGCGTTCTTGCACATGTCTGAAATGTGTTCGCGCCTTCCGTTGGAGGCCTAAGTCATGGGTTGGCAGTAGGTGGCATTTGGTTCTGTTTGGGCATGTCAGCCTGATTCCCTGGCCTCTCGCTCTGGTTTCCTCATACAGGACTTCAGTCAGGGGCTGCCCCCCATCGATCTAGTGTTCTGGGGGTCCTTGCATCCTTTCTGCCTTGTCGAACCCCCACACCCCCTTTGTCCAGTAGGTGGGTGCTTGGGGCTATTTTTTCATGTTTGGGTAGTTTAAGTCCCTGTCAATTGGTTCTTCTGGTGGTGTCCCTGGTGTTTTTTTCATGGTCTTTCTTGGGATTCTGGATCCTCACTTCCTTCGGCCTGCCTGTCCTGAAGTTTCTGTGTGGGTGTTGATGCTAGCGGATGGTGTCGCTCCCCTTGTCCTGCAACAGGCCCTTCTCACTGTTCCTCCTCTGGTGTGGGGTTGTGGTTCCTATTCCAGGGTCTTCTTGGTCAGGCTGTTCACAGGGATTTTCGACTGGTTGTCGACCTGTTATTCCTGTCCCGGTATGCCCTAGACCTTCACTTCCGAATGTCCTCTTTGCTTCTGGTGCCTTTCCTGGTCTCTCTGTGGGATTCCTTCGCTCTCTGGTATGCCTGTCTCCAAGTTCAGGTGACTTGTGCTTCCCGGAGTTTTCTAAGGCGTACCGTGGGTTCCCTACACTGACGGTTGAGGGTACTTGCGATGGCCTGCAGCCCTCCCCTAGGCTTTTTTCACCAAGGTCCTGACCCTTGCGATATCACTTCTTCATTCCCAGGTTGCCTAGGCCCTTACTTTCTCTATTTTGTTCTTCTCTGTGTCCCTCTCTGGAGCATTCTCTGGCGAACATTGCCTCCACGGTGTCTCTGTTCCAGTGTCCTCCCTTCAAGTCTCGCCTGGCTCCTTCTTTGCATCTGAAGTGTGTTGGTTCCTTCTTCGATTCAGCCCAGGGGGCGGTGTCCCATTCATCCTCCGGGTGTGCCGGCTTCTTCTGTATCTTCGGCTCCTGCTGATGGTTTTGGAGGCCTCCATGAAGGCGTGGCTACCACTTCAGGGTCTGCTGGTAAGGTGGGGTTTTGTGTGGGTCAACCCTGTTTTTTTAACCTTTACTTGTTTGTTGCTTGTCCCTGTTGTTGGTTTCTGTTGTGCTACTTTGTTGCCTCTTTGTTTTTCTTTCCAGCGGCAACCTTGGACATTGTGCCTTAGGCACGCCTTCTCTGGGTCCGGTTGGGCATGATGTCCTGCTTCACTTGTCCCCTGTCTGTGGCAAATGCGCAGCCTTTGTTCTTGTTTCTGCTTCTAATTGCCTGGACACTCTCCGCTGGAGTTTGCATCTGCCTTCCCAGGGCCATGGATTCCCTCTTCACTCTTTGGTTCCTCTGGCTGCCGACGCCTGCTGCCTGGGCTGGGGGATGGTCTTCGGGGACCCTTCCGGCTCTGGGACTCTGTGGAGGGGGGCTTGCTGTCTTCCCTCGACCTCCTTGTCTGCCTTTTGTGTCTTGGGTGGGGTCCGTTGTCCTCAGGTTTCAGGATGTTCACTTTGAGGGGTACTACGTTTCTGCTGGTGCTTCAGAGTCAGGTGTTTCCCTTCTCCCTGGAGTTTGTTCTGGCTCCTTCGGTGTTCACACAGCTTTGTTGTCTCTGGGGTGTTCCAATGGTGGATCTCTCCCTACTCCCCTGCCTGCATAGCTTCCCCTCTTCTTCTTCTGATTCTTCACTCTGGAGTCTGATGCCCTGTCCGGTCCTTGCCCTCTTGATCCTCTTGCGCATTTCCTCTGATTTCCCAGATCCAGCGGTTCCTGCCTCTTCTGCTAAAGGTGTTGGTCGAGGTGGAGGCAGTGGTGGTCCTTCCTTTCTGGCCTCAGGGGCCTGCGTTCCCTCTTCTCTGTCTCCTGGCTGTGGGGCCGGAGTGGTTTCTTTCTCTGGATTGTCCCCTCTGTCTGTCCCTTTGCTTCCTCTGTGGTCTCTGGCTTGGTTGCCTCTATGGATTTGGTGGTTGTGAGGACGGGTCTCGCCTTCTGGTTCTTTCTCTACTGGTGTCCTATTTCTCCTGTCTTCTAGACTGGTCACCACTGACTAGGCATCTGCACTGTATTGGGGCTCCTTTGCTGCTTGGTGCCGTGTGACGTCTTTGTCTCCTGTTTCTGCCCATGCTTGCTGTTTTTTGGTTTCTTCCACAGGTTTTTGCTGCAGTCTTTTCCTTTACTGCTCTGGAGCTTCCTTGGTTCTCTGTTGGGACTTTTTCGTCTCCCTGAGTTGGTTTCTCCTCTGCTGTGTCTCTGGCTGCTCAGTTGTTTGGGGGTTCCGCCCTTATGTATATGCCCCTGGAGTCGGTGTCCCTTTGATTCCTGGCCTTGGTGTGTTTTTTTATTTGGTAGCCTTCTCCACTGCCAGGCGTTTGGGACGGTTAATGCTCTTGTTTGACTGTCATCCTTCCCTCCGTGTTTTTGGTGACCAGGTTGTCTTTTCCTTGGACCCTCAGTTCCTCCTGAAAGTGTCTTCTTCATTTCTCCGTGAGTGGGAGGTTTTTCTCCCTGTTTGGCCTCAGGAGGATTTAGTCCTGTTTGATAGAACACCCTCTCCCTCTGCGTTGTTTTGTTGGATTTGGTCTGTGATTTTTTTTCCTTCCCGCTTTACATGCCCTGGGAAATGTGGTTCAGGGTAGGATGCGCACCTTCCACTTGGAGTATGGCAGCCTCGTGGTCGGCCTGGCCTGGTGTTGCCCTTCAGGACATTTGCGGGGTTGATATGTGGTCCTCTCCTCAGGGTCCCGAGGTGTCCTTTGGTTTAGTACTCCTAGTGGCCGCTCATTCATCCTCCTGACTGGGGCCCTTTCGGTTGGCTTTGTTCCTGTCCCTGGGATGGTGATAGTTTGTGTTTGGCACTTGATTTTTGCTCTGTTGGTTCACTGCCACTGGTGTTGCTCTACTTTGTGTCTCTTGTGGTTCCTTGGGGGCGGCTGAAAGTGGTCTTGCTTGGGCATTCCTCCATAACTTTAGGATTGGGACGAGGAAGGATGATAAGGAGGTGATGCTTGGGATACTTACTGGTAATCTTCATTACTCCGATTCTTCCTTCCTCTTTCCATTCCGTACATCCCTCCCTCCCTGTTCTTTCATCAGCCAGTGATGTGGTGCTTGGTGACACTCAGGAAGTTCTTACGGATGGGAGGGGCTATATGCTCCTTGTCCTTCTTCCCTTTCATGGAAAAGGAAAAAGTAGCTTTCTAAAGGTGAAGTGAGGAGGGAATGGGCACATCCACTCCATGAGGTTAGAAATGGGACGAGGAAGGAAGAGTTGGAGTAATGAAGATTACCGGTAAGTAATCTGAGCATCTAATTGCAGCAGCCTCGTGTTTAAGAGGAGTGCTTTGGGCACCGGTATGTTTTTTTTTACAAATTAATAAGTGCAGCCATAACAGTCACAGATGCCAGTGACACCTGCAGGACTGACAACAGGAGGGCGATAACACTCTCAGGGCTTTTTTGTAGTAGAGTGTGAGAATTCCAGAGCAGCCGTTTTATGTGTGGGTTTTACACCTAGACTGTGGTTTTCTTTTCTGTAAAACACAGACGTTAATGTTAGTGGTACCCTCCCTCCTCTGTCTCAACAACTGAAAAGTAATTGCAGTGATGTTTAATTACAAGATCTTCATATATCCTGCACATACAATTCAAGTAGCCTAGCATTGCTTTTGTTCACTGTTGCTTGATTTGGAACAGTTTTTTTGCAATTACTGGGACACAAATTGCTCATATATAAGCCTGTAATGCAGCGCAAATGCATGTCATCCATGTTAAGTCGATCTACATTATCAATATGTTACGGTACACATGGAGGGCCCATGTGTCCATAATTACAAAACATAATTTAAAAGTGTGCAGCATCTAATAAAAACATCTCATGTAACAACCAAGTTCTTCCTACTTCCAAAGTAGTGAGGAATAGCCGGGAGGGAATAAAGGGGCACTATGGCATTAAAACACTGCAGGGCTCCAACATTCCCCACTAAGCCTGCACTGGACTCCGTCACTCTCTACAGCTCACCTACAGCCTCACACTGAAGCACAGCACTCAATAAGAATGAGAACACTGGTTTGGGACTGCCTCAAAGACAAGAATAAAATACACCATAGATTGCCACCATGGGACCAACCATTAGAATTGGAATTTAATTGAAGTTTTTCATGCTCTAGCAAAAGCAGTACATAAACAAGTTACTTGTCTTCAGTAATGCTGTTTCTGGTGGATAGTATCTCTAACTGCAGATTTCTGACCTTTAGAACAGTGGTTCCCAACCTTTGGACTTCTGTAGACCCCCCACTTTATTATTACTGGATATCAGAGGCCCCCGCTGAATCATTATTTGAATCCGGGGACCCCCCACTGTGTCATTACTGAAAGCTGGGGACCTAATCAATTAATATTTTCTAAGTAGTTATGGACCCCCTGAGGAGGCTTCCCGGACCCCCATGGGTCCCTGGACCACAGGTTGGGAAGCGCTTTAGAGTATTCCAAAGGTGTCAGAATGAATCTGGAAACCTTTCAGCAATACTCGTATGCGCCACTAGATGGTGCTGTGCACCTTCATGCTGGCTCTGTACAACGGACCTGCATGTAAGTGCCACACTTGCACATTAATGTCAGTTTCATGAAAGATTCTTTTGGGGCCTTCAGAAGCAGAGCGTGGCACAGTCATTGGTTGTTGTTACAAAGAGACCACTCCGCAGAACTGGAATGGCAAAGAGGATTCTGCAGTTATATAAAGTATTCACCAATAAGAGCATTTTTGACGTTAAGTAACTTGTTCTTCAGATGGATATTTCAAACCACAGATTCCTCATCTTTAGAATAGATACCAGAGCAGTACCTCCCAAAAGTGGAAGGTTTGAGGAGTGGCCTCAGACCCAAAAGTCCTGCAGGACCTAGCAGGCAAAGTGTCCTTCCTGCAAGACGTGGCTGTCAAGGCAGCAGTGCTTCGTAAATGTGTGCATCGATGCCCACTTTTCAGCCAGGTAGATGGCAAGGACAGATGCTTCATGCACCAACGCATTAGCAATTGTAATTGTGTTTATATAGCACCTACTACCCCTGATGAGGCATTGTAGTGCTTTTCAGTGAGTACAACACTACTCCGGAACCCAAAAATAATTAGTGGTGGATTAGTTTAGGGAAACCTAAGTTGCTAATTTGAGCAGCGGGCATGTGAGTCCGTTAGTTTGATTGAATAGGAATAATAGATGGATAAAGGAGGGAAGAGTCTAGAAAGGGAATAGGGAGATCATAGTAGTAACATGAGCTTATGGATGAGTCAAAGGAAAAATGAATGTGGGAAGAATCTAGAAAGGATTTTTTGGGAGATGAGATCATAATAGTAAAATGAGGTTTGCGGTGAGCAATGGAAGGATAGTTCAGGCTGTAGACATGTCTAAAGGTCCTATTGTTTTGCCCCCGCTTGTCTGATCACCCCAAAACTTTCCATGTGAAAAAAGAATCACTGCAACACTTTTTTTTCCCAGAAAATGTTGTGAAGATTCGTCAAACTGTGCCAAAGATATAGGCAAGTCAAAAAACGTTTTTTCTATGGAAACATGGTCCTAACTTTAACTATCTAGTGGTGACTGCAACTAGGTATACATATATATATATATATATGTATATATATATATATATATATATATATATATATAAAATTTGTTAAGCAGACCTAAGGAATATCTATATATGTTTAAACCTTAGGTAGTATATATATATATGTACAAAGAAATGCATAAATATAATCAAATTATAAATGTTACATACACAGGAATGTGCTGTATATATGACTATGGTGGGTATGTAGGAAAGACCCAACTCTTGACTAGTTTTCTGAAGATAAGATAGTTATCCGCGGGTCTTATGTTTGGGGGTAATGAATTCCATAGTTTGGCTGCTTGAGCACAGAAAGATGTTCAACCCATTTCTTCTCTTGTATGCTGGGGTTTTGAGGTAGGGTTCCAATCTGGAGACCCTGTTGTTTGTGTTTGATGATTTTATTCCTGATGAAAAGTGTCTTGTTCCATGTATTGCTTTGTGGGTAATGCAAAACAGGTTGAAGGTGGATCTTCTGCCAACCTGTAACCAATGTAGGGCCCTCAAGGCAGTGGAGATTTGGGCTTATGTCTTTACATGAAAGAGTAGTCTGGCATCAGGGTTCTGAATATGTTGTTGTCTTTTCATAGTTGATAAAAATGATTGGTGGTAGAAGCCATTGCGTAATCAGGTTTAGACAGTACAAGAGAGATAGTAGCCTGGACCCTGTGTGGAAATCCTAGGTGAGGGAACAAGCATTGCAGAGTTTTCATAGTAATGAAGCTTGATGTTGCTAATTTGTCCACCTGGGCATTCATTGAAAACTTGGAGTCCATAGTAATTTCAAGGTTTCTGACTTCCTTAAATACTTTAGGAGGTGGTCCCAGATAGTCAGGCCAGGGGCAGAGTGGAGTCATAATTTTCCCAATTGTCACATATGAGTGTTGCCTCGAAGAAACCCACAAAAAGCTTGAATGCCCACGCAATGGTCTGGGGCGCAACTGATATAAAAGCTTACAATTCTTATGGGGTTCAATTGATGGAACTTCTCCTTCTCTTTCAAGATGTGAGAAGGGTAAAAAAAAAACACTGGGAGAGTGATGGATTGCCCAAGGCAGAACCGAGTTCCAACTATAGGCAAGAAGACCACCGAGTCTTCAGGACCATTTTGGGCAGGAAAATGGTGGTATATCGTGGTAGCATCGACAGTGCCTGAAGCTCACTTGTGCAAATGATTGCATTAAGGAAAATAGCCTTTACGGTCAGAAAACACAATGAGAAGCTGTGCATCGGCTCAAAGGGTGCATACATGAGTAAAGTCAAGTGAAGGTCCCACTGTGGCATCACAAACAATTTGAGAGGAAACATGTATCAAACCTTTATTAAACCGTATCACAACAAGTGATTTAAACAAGAACAGTTGGTCTGGTAAACGTAAAAAGGATGAAAGGGCTGACAATCTTTAATCATACCCACAGGAAGACCTTGTTGAGCCAAAGATAAAGCAAACATCAGCACATACAACAGTTTAGCTTGCAAGGGGTCTGTCCAGACTGTGCAGATTCCACACCAGGCCACGGATTTGTCTCTGGGCAAGAAGAAAATGGACTTTGTGGAAGAATGCCTGGCAGCAACGATGCCATCCACCACGTCTGATGGCACATCAAATGTAGTTAACTGCAGCTGCTCAATCTCCACACATGTAAGTGTATATTATACAAGCTTGGGTGAAGGATCATGCCCTACTACTGCAACAATGGATCCTCTTGAAGTAGGAGCCTGATTGGAGGGCAAATGCTCATGCCCAGAAGCTCTGAGAACCACATGCTCCTGTCCATTCTGGAGCCACTAGGATGACTGGAGTGTGGTCATTCTTGTTGTTTTCCAGAACTTGGGACAGCAGAGACAAGGGCAGAAAGGTGTGCAGGTGTCTTGTGTTCCATTCGAGCCACAATGCATCTCCTAATGAGTCTTCTAGTGGAAACTTTAACACACAAAACCTTTGACACTGCGCATTCTTTCTGGTGGCAAAAAGATCTCACCAGGTTTTTCCCACTGTTCGAAGATGCCATGTTCCACCTTGGTGCATAGGCGCAATTCATGAGCCCCCGGATGAGCTTGTCTGCCCTGACATTCAAGGATCCCGCCAGGTGGTTCACCATCAGGAAAATGCCCTGATGTTCCACCCAACTAGGGTACCAGGGCACCTAGCCTGCTATTTGCCAGTCAGCTCCAGTTCCTGCTTGTTCCATCCCGATACAGTTGCCAGCATATGAGAAAGTGACACAGCTGCTGCCTGGGTTTTCCTGCTCGGGTTTTCCCACTCAACATTCTTCCTGGCACCAAAAGCCCCACCCATCCCAGAACCTAATTAATGCAGGGAGCAGCGCAACTGCCCTAGTAAGCACCTGGGCACTCCTGCTTCATCCAGCCTCATTTAGTTGCGCCGTTTGGCCAATTGACAATGCCGGTGGTTGGGCTTTCCTGCTCACCACTCTCTCATCAACAGAAACCCCACTCACCTCAGGACCTACTTAATACAGGCCACAGTGTGACCCTGCAGCAGATGCACACAGCGAACACATGCAGCGGGTGCGCTGCTGGTGCACCAAAGGGAAGCCAATCTGCGCCTGGACTGCACCAGGAGCCCTGGCCATGAGACCATCCAGTGCAACACCACAATCACAGCCGCCACACCAGAGCCAGCAAACACCACCACTACTCCTCTGCCATCCTCCGGCACCTCCAAAACTCACACCAGCAAACATGCTGCTACCACGTATCCCCCAGCACCACAGTAGGACCTTTCTCCTGCATCCTTTGTGATTTCACCTGCGACACCTTAGACACCAACACCACTACATCCAAACAACAGATGGGCGACAGCACCACCTCACACCAACTGTCTGCCATGCTCCTCAATGTCTGATCCCACAGGAAACACTCCACCAAAATCTTGTACCTCCTCAACCGCAACACACCCAACCTTCTTTTCCTGACCGAAACATGGCTGTACCCAGCTTCCAACACAGAGATTGCCGTGCCTACAAAATCAGACACTAGGATCAAACCCACAAACCAGGTGGTGCAGTCAATCATGTTTTTGCAAATGATTATGATTGAGATTGCACCACCTCCACGGATGCGGACACCAACCTAATGGAACATCTCCATTTCAGAATACGAACAAACTACAATACCACCCTGAAATGAACCCTCGCTTACTGTCCCTCTGGCCCCTGAGCAGAATTCTGCAACCACATTCCAGACTTCATTGCTACACTTTTCCATCACATCAACCAAATAAGTCCTCCCCTTTGACCTAAATTTCCACCTAGAACACATCACAGTCCGCCAACTCCAGAGCCCACCTCGACAGCCTCAGCAACCTTGGACTCACCCTGCCCGTCCAAGGACCATCCCACATAGCAGGCCACACCATTGACCCTATTTTCCCCTGCAACAACAGGATCATCACCACCCACACGACCCTGCTCACATGGTCGGACCACTACATTAAACATTTCAAGATACCTGTCCACCAAGCCACCCCACCAGAAAAAAACAAAGCACCATCAAGACACTAGGGCAAAATATCCAAAGATAACTGGACCATGAGCCTACAGGAATGCCCACACAACCACACAGGAACCTCAATGTTGACACCAGGCTCTTTAGTGGCTCAACAATTGCACTAACCACCCTGCACCCACTAGAAACAAGACCTTCAAACACAACAAACAATCCAGCTGGTACGCAAAAGACCTCAGGGAGTCCAAGTACCACTGCAAACAACTTGAGACAAAAATGGATACTTGACAAAAACACTACCGCAAGATCCACATACAATGCCACCCTCAACGTCTACCTCTAACAACTATGAGACGCAAAGAAAAAGGCCCTAACACTCAGATGCAATCCCACCCCTAATAATGGCAAAGAACTCTTCACCATCGTCAAGGGTGTCTCCAAAACCACAGCTGCCAACAACATCATCGCATCCCAAGTACTCTGCAACAACCTCTCAAACGTCTTCGAACAGCAGATTGCCAAGATCTACAACACATTCAACACACAGCCTACAAATATGAACACCCAGCAGGACACCTCCCTCATCGCCAAACAGCAGCTAAGCAACTGGAAGCCCCTCTTGAATGAAGACACCATCTCCCTGATAAATACCATCCACTCAGGAGCCCTTTCAGACCCATGCCCCACTTCATATACAACCTTGGAAGAACAATCATCTCCCCCACGCTCAACGATTTCATTAACTTCTCCATAACCGCTGTCACCTTCTTGTTTTGCTGGAAAAATGCAAATGTCAACGCCCTATTGAAGAAACCAACAGTGGACCCCGAATCCCCTCAGTAGCTGCAGACCCATCTCACAGCTGCTTTTTCCAGCTAAAGTCATGGAGAAAGCCATCACTCCCAAACTCGCAGACCGCCTAGAACTCCATCAATTTCTAGACAGCTCTCAATCTGGCTTTCACACCAACCCCAGCACAGAAACAGCCCTCATTGCTGCTACAAATGACATTAGAAGCATCGTTAACCAAAGCGAAATGCCAGCACTCATCCTCCTTGACCTCGCTTCAGCTTTCGATATGGTCTCCCACAATTCACTTATCAGAAAGCTTCAGCACTTGGGTATCTGCGGACCAGCCTTCAGTGCATATTTTCCTTCCTCAGAACTCAATAACTTCCCCTGTACACCTGAGAATGCAAGAAACTCACCTTCGGGGTCTCTCAAGGATTGTTGCTCAGCCCATCACTCTTCAATGTCTCCATGCCACTCCTTGCGGACATTGTCAGAGCCTACGACATCAACATAGTATCCCATCCCAATGACACACAGCTCATCCTCTCCCTTAGCGACTCAACCAGCACCACCAACTGCATGACAAACATAGCGTGGATGAAAACCGACTGGCTCCAGCTCAACACAGACAAAATCGAAGTCCTTATCTTTGGCAACAACCACTCCCCCGGGACACCTTTGGGTGGCTCTTTTATCTTGGCCCCTCACCCACCCCTACGGACCAAGCCAAGAACCTCGGGATCATCATGGACACCAACCTCTCCATGAACAGAAAAAGCAACACCATTTCGATATCATGCTTGAGCATAATTCAAATGCTCTAGAAGATCTTCAAGTGGATTCTACTCAACAGCAGACGAACAGTCACTCAGGCTCTTGTCACAAGTAGACTTGACTACAGAAACCCCCTCTACTTTGTAATCCCAGCCAATGTTCTACATCAACTCCAGACCACCCGGAATGCTACCACCAGACTCATCCTGAATACCCTACAAAATAACCACATCACTCCACATGTCAACAATCTCCACTAGCTCCCAGTCCAGGAAAGTTGTAAGTTCAAGCACCTCACCCACACCTACAAAACTCTCCACAACACCAGTCCAGCATATCTCAACCACTGCCTCAATTTCTACCAGCCCAGGCACCTCTGATCTGCGCCCCAGACACCAGAACACCTCTCCTGCATCAAGAAAACCAGAGGTGGAGGACACTACTTCTCATACCTTACAGCGAAGACCTGGAACAACCTCCGGCAACACCTAAGAACCTCCCTCTCCTTCTGGACTTCCAGACAAAACAGGCATGATCTCCTCCTCCCCTTTTAGATGCGGGGGCCATTCCGACTTTCCCGCTGGGCCGGCGGGCGCCCGCCAAGGAAGCGACCGCCGGCCCAGCGGGAAAGGCCCTGCAACACAGAAGCCGGCTCCGAATGGAGCCGGCGGTGTTGCAGGGGTGCAACGGGTGCAGTTGCACCCGTCGCGATTTTCACTGTCTGCTATGCAGACAGTGAAAATCATGCTGGGGCCCTGTTAGGGGGCCCCTGCACTGCCCATGCCAGTGGCATGGGCAGTGCAGGGGCCCCCTGGGGCCCCAGGACACCCGCTCCTGCCATCCTGTTCCTGGCGGGAAAAACCGCCAGAAACAGGCTGGCAGGAAGGGGGTCGAAATCCCCATGGCGGTGCTGCTTGCCATGGAGGATTCTCCCAGCTGGGGGAAATCCGGCGGGAAACCGCCGGACCCGGCTGGGCGACCGTCGGAATCCCAACTGAAGCACCGCCAGCCTGTTGGCGGTGCTTCCGTGGCCATCCGGGTTGGAATGACCCCCACAATCTTTTATTGTGCTTTTTTGACCACCCAGTTTTGGACTTTTTACTGTGGGTGAGTTTCACTACATGCCTCACCGACACTAATCACACGGTAAACAGACTGTGCATTTTTACTGCCAGTGTCCACCTTTTAATATAAGGCTGCTAAGAGGCAGCTAGGGTATGGTGGAATTGGCTGGTTACATGTGAACAAATGTACAGGCTGCAAGTGCGAGACCACCATTGTGAACATCACAGTAACTGCCCACAGGTAGCCTGGCACAGAGGGGACTCTGCAGGGTTAGATACTGACGGGTAGGCCTTATAATATTATTGGGTACTCATAGTTAAACTCACTATGGTCAACGGTTTTGCCTCTAGTGACATGTTAATATAAATGTAGGTGGAAATCTGCCATAGAGTGCAGTTTTGCTTCCCTTAATCCTACAAAGCTCTCTGAGGTACGCAACGGGGTTGAAAAAATGTGTACACAGTTCATATCCAGGTCCCAGGATCAAGCATGTACACTTTATGGGTTGTCAGAATTTTCATATTTCGCTGGCTCAGCTAAGGATCAGAGCCAAGACCTTTTGTCGTCCTGCTGGGCCAAGCAGAAGTAACAAAGGCCTCCCCACACAAAAGGAGGAATTAACAGTGCTAACTTCAGCTCCTGAGGAGGAAGGGGTTGGGAAGAAAATCTGCATCTGTTAATTGGCTGTCACACAGTAACAAGGATAGGACAGCTCAGGCCCACTGAACAAAGGTAGAAGCCCAGACAACTGAAGCCAACACAGGGGGTTCCCACGCCAGATGTGCCTAGTGACTTCTGGATTGTGCCTTCTTGGACTGTCCCAGCATGCTACGCTGAAGGTTCAGAACAGGGTTAGAAAGGTGATGTGGAACCCAATGATTGGCCAGGAGTGCCTGGCTTCTAGAACTTTCTACCCCCACTTTAAAACTCTTGCACAAGGGAGAAAAAGGGCTTTTTTGCTTTTTGCTGTTGGACTCTGAACATTTGGACTGTGACCGTGGCAGCACCCATTAACAGCTTGAAGAAGAGACCCCCATATGCATTAAACAACTAAAAACTTTGCCCCAGTTGACCGCAGGACCAGTGGGTCTCTCCAAGGGCCAGTGTGGCTGGCCCCCTTACATCCCCTGAGGACTAGCTGGGGGAAAGATCAGGACTTCTACACCCAAGAAAGAAGAGAGAAGCTCCAGAGGACAAACCCAGAATAAAAGCTGGTGCAGGAGGCCAGTAGAACCAGCTTCCAGCAAAAATGTAGCCTTTACAGGCTAGAATGCCAGCTGAAACTTCTTGCTGTGTCTAGAGCTCACCACCAGGAGTTTAAAAAGCACAGATTTGTCTAAATCGGCCCAACAGGCCTAAGTTATGGCCTATTCAAGGCTGGTGACTCTTGGCCTCTTTGCCAGCTTCTGAGAAGGTGAGGCTCCGCTGCCAGCCTGGATTCCACCCCTAGGGTGGGTCGGGACCTGGTGCAAGAGTTCATTAACTATTTTGCATAGGGGGGATGCATTGGGCACTTCCCCAGACTGTCTATTGGCTCAGGAACCCCCAATTCCCAGGCTGCATAAATAGTAAAGGGGGCTTGAGACCCCAACCCCGGACCCTGCAGCAACAAAGGAAGAGAGAGAGCACCACAACCCACCTTAGTCTGGGGGCCATGCCCTGCTCCCTGTACCTGAAGGAAGCAGGGTGGTCACGAGGAAGCAAGACTCTGCCTGCACAGTGCAGGCAGGGAAAACACAGCTGCCGCTCCCACACTGGCAACTAGGAGTGCTGGTTGGATGGGGAGCTGACTGAGGCAGCCGGAAGCGGGCTTCCCAGGCTGCCCCCAATGTCGGAGCCATATCTAGGGTGTCCCAAGTAGGATAGGGCACTCCTACCCCAAGAAAAACAAGAGAAAAACAAATACAAAAAAGGAAAGAGTCTCTCACGAATGGCAGGAGAGCTGCTCAATAAAAGTTTCACTGCTCCTCCAGCTGAAGCACCCCATAATGCTGCAGGAGAGGCTCATTTACATATTTTCCTTGCCTTGTAGTGTTCACAGGACGACAGGGGCACTACCAACATCAAAAAGAAAGTGTTAGGGGGCTGTAAGAGTGCAGTCATGTCTCTCTATAACCTTTATACAAATATTACCCTATGTTTCTGGGGTTGTAAAATGTATGTGTCACAACCCACCACCCCAAATTGGGATTTTCACAAATTTTTTTTAACCACTCCGAGGTTTGGATCTTTTGCTCTACAGGTAGGAGTGTAGTACTCTTTAGGGGCTGGTTGTACGTTGCATTATATATGGCCGTAATGTATTAAAAATAGATGCATACATGTTATATTCATTTTGAAAGCGTTATTAGCTCTTTATGCTGACAGTGATTGTTGAGCAATATTGAAATGTTTTATTAACAGTAATTATTTCATTTCCACAAGATTATTATGGATTATTGCATTAACATATGAAAAGATTGTGTTTTTAACATGTGGTTTGCTGGTCTTTTAATGTGATTACAATTTGACAAAGCCAATAGGCCTGTTTTATTTAAAGTGATACACTTATATATTGTGATTTGCTATTTCGTATCGGTGTGGGGGCCAGGAGTACTTTGATTCTGGGGGTCAGGACTCCTTTAGGGATCAAATGTGATTTCATAACGTAATCTAAGATCATTTTAATATACTTTATGTATATATTTGTTCATTAGTGAGTAGCATTTAGTAGTGTGTATGTAATAAATGTACTTTTTCTTTTCTTAAGAAAAGGCATTGACTGGACAATAATTTATTGAGTGTTATTATTGCAGGTCAATGAATGATGATTACTAGCCGCACCACCTCCCCTAAGTAGGAGTTGGACTGCTCTCCTTCACAACCCTAAGAGAGTCAAACACTACAATGGGGTGCTTGGTTCCCAGTAAGGGGAAATTGTGGACCTATTACTTGTGCTGGCCTCACATCCTGCACAACTAATAACTCAATTTTCTCCAACAGAGTCCTCTGATTTCCACCACTTCCAGGTGACATGCCTATAATCCAGGAGTGGCGCATCTGTCACCACCATCAACTCCAGGTGGGGAAGGCAGAGGGTTCTGCCCCTGGTCCAAATGCGATTGAACAGATTATGTGCAATTTCCTCCAAAATCTGAATGGCACCTGACAGGTTTCCTTTGTGCTGGAACTTCAGATTCCATTGCATAGCCTACATATATCACATGGTGTAGTCGAAGTCAGCAAGGATGCTGCAGGAAACTAAGACCCTGATTTATACTTTTTTGCGCTGCATTTGAGTCATTTTTTGACTCAAACGCCTTGTAAACTTACAAAATACAATTGTAAAAAAATTACGCAAATGCGGTGCAAAAAAAGTATAAATCAGGGCCTAAATGCCAAGAAGTCTAAGGACTGCTCTAACTGAGAACCAGACCAGAGGTTGAAAAATCAGGATCATAGCCCAAAAGTCATTGACTCATAGGAATGGATGTGACAGCCCTGAAATGAACTGTATTCAGGAGAGTTCCAATGGAAGGAAGCCCCACTGAAGGTGTCAGGTGTGACTTCTACTTGGTGAAGGAGAACCCAAACAACATGAGTGTTTTAGCTGTTGTCTGGAGCTAGTCTACAAATGACTGTGGTGAGCTCACATTCAACATCCAGTTACTGAGGTAGGGAGGGGAATCCTGATATCCCCCACTTCTGAAAATGAGAGGTGACCACTGCCATCACTTTCCTGAAAACCTGAGGGTCACTGGTAAGGCCAAAAGGGAGCACAGCAAACTGAAAGTGCTTCTGGCCTACCTTGAATCGCAGGTAATGTGTGCGGGATTGAAGGACTGGTATAGTATTAGTAAAAAAACAAGGTCTAAAGAAATACAAACAGAAAACCGAGCTTGACAGCAGTAGCACGTCATTCGATATCTTGTTACCTGGGTCCACAATTTGCAGATATAAAATCACATGAAAAGCAAAGGTAAGTCATGCAAAAGTAAGTACATTTGACAAAACGCCATGTGGCAATGAAGTGCTTAGTGAAGTGAAATCATAATACAATTAAATGCACCAAGGGATGATAGGAGGCGTATTATGTCAAGAACAAACAACAGACACTGCAAACAAGATAAAATGTATGAAGATGCTGTTTGGCATACGTAGGACCAAGGCATCAGAATTAACAGTCATGTTCAAACAGAGCTCAAGAGGGAAAAAAGAGGAGGACAAAAAGCTCTTTACAGTGTCTGCTATGTACTCCTACCAGTGTATTGATTGATCTAAATAAGTGAGCTACACTTTAAGAAAGCCCTGGGCTAGCATTGAGAGTTATGTTGACAAATAGATATAAGATGTTATACATATGGTATCTAAGATATGCCAACTTAGTGAGTGCAGTGAGGGTGTGGCCAAGTGAGCCAACATGGCGGAAGCATAATTCGGTGCTCTGCATCGGCCCACAGCATCCTGACTAATCACGGTGGCTGTAATGGGTGACCGACAATGCTACTGCCTGGCTGCCGCCCGGGTGCCAAAGGACTGTTTGGAGCCATTTTGCGCCGCTGGTGGAGGTGTGATAGTGGAGCGGAATGGCGGTGTGGCTTAGAGCGTACAGTGTGGGCCAGAGCCTGAGCGGCCTGAGAAGATGGCGAACAGGTGAAGGCGCAGGGTGGCTGGCATGGACTGAAGGGACACCGTTGGTCCAGCGTTGATTGCCCCGGCTGGGCCTGTTGAGGAGCGGAGGACCCCGACGGCTGTGGGAGAAGCCTGGTGCCCAGAGACGTGGGCACTGGGATTGATGCAGCACTCTGTGGCATGCTGCTGGAATGAGATGCCACCCGACAAAGGACGGCAGAGGCCCGACGGGACTCCAGGGCTGGCAAATGGCACATTGCTGCCCATCCTCAGGGCTGGAGGTGAGCCCCCCAGCCCATTGGAGCCCCACGTGAAGGACCCGGGAGGCAGTGGTGAATGCGGGGCTGAATGCTGCACAGCAAAAAGATCTCACTGCGCGCAGGGTGGCACAAGGCAGGCAACGAAGGTAACTGCTGTGCGGCCTAATGGAGCGGTCGTGGGAGAAGAGATCGTGCCCCACTGCCCCTTTGAAGAGGTAGGGGGGCGAAGGGAAAAGTGGACCCTCCCTTCCTGGGGAGCACTGGACACTGCCCTGTGGGGCACCTGCCCTCTTGCTTCTATATTACTGTAGATGGCTACACAGGGGGACTGACTACAACTGGAGGCTGCAGACCATCGTTCCCTCACAGGGTGCCGACCAGTCGGAGATGCAAATAGCGCAGCAGAATTGTAGCTCTTCGTGTTGAATACTGCCTATTGCTGCATGCCCGGGACCCTGGCAGGGCAGAGTACCTGGGGGAGTCTGCGCTGTGTTCCCGGACTACCGCTAAGCAGGGTGGCACCGGGACTCTTGGCAAGCTCATGAGCAGTGGACGTGAGCAGATCTACCACTGAGCTGTGACTCTTGTGCTTTCCAGGGAAGCCGCTACTCCACAGCACTTCTTGGTGGGGGCCTAATCTGCCTGGGGCTCTATGTTGGGGATACTGTGTGTCTGGACTGTTTTGTAGGGGGAGAGAGCTTGGCAAGGGGCTGTGGCCCTCAACGGTGATAGCCATTAGGAAATTGCAGCCAAAAACACAAGGGCAACCTGGGCCCGCCTCGGATGTCCCACAGGGAACCCTGACCCCTGGGACGAATGGGGGTCCTGGTCTGAGGGAATGCACGAAACCCTCAACAAAATATTGGGGACCATGGAGGATTCCAAGTTCGCACTACAGTGAGACATATGCGAGGTCTCTGCTGAGTAGGGCCTATTACGTGCTGATCATCAGAAGCTTTTGGACAAGGTGAAGGTCGTGGAGACCTCAGTGGCTGACCTGCAATGACCCCATCAAGCACTGAAGCTCCAGGTGTCGCAGCTTGTAGACAGAATAAATCGGTTGGTACACTGGGCTGAAGACGCCGAAGTACGCAGCCGACGTAACAATATCCGCATATTTGGCCTGCTAGAGGGCATGAAAGGAACAAATATGGTGGCATTCCTGCAGCCCTGGCTACTCACCCTTATAGATACAGACTGCTTCACCCCCTTTTTTGCCCTTGAGGGAGCACACCAGGTCCCGTGCATCTGCCGCCGCCTGGTAGGCCGTCTATACCGGTTGTGGCTAAACTCCTTCACTACCGTGACCTGCTGCTGCAGAGGGCACGTGAGGCTGACTCCTTTGGGATAGAGAGGGGAAGAGTCACTCTGTTTCCGGACTTTACAGCATCCATGAAGTCCAAACGTACCTCCTTCCTGGCGGTGAAAAAGGCACTCCAAAATGAGGAGATATCCTACGGTCTGCTCTTCCCCTCTAGACTGAAGGTGATGTTGGACGGGAGCACACATTTCAGTCAGGACCCAACGGATTCATGAAGATTTGAAAAATATAAAACTGGCACAGACAGACTGCAAGTGGAGTCGGCTGCAAAAACCCAACATCACAGGAAAAGTTGACACTCCTGAACCATGCCCGACAAGCTCAACTCACCAAGCTCACACCAACCCAGTCAGAGGAAGGGAAACTATCGGAATTTCATGCAGCAGCCTCACTGACTACGACACTCAGAGTATATGGGCAGCACAGGGTATCTGGGCCACACATTCTCAGATCACAGCCTACTGCTGATCCACTCCTGATACAATTTCAAACTGCTGAACCACACCACCCATACCGACTTGGTGCCTGCAACCTGCGGCGCTAGAAGATGCAGCTTTCCCAGATGGGTTGACCTTGACATTGACAGAATACTTTTCCCTTAACTCAAGGATGGCTACTCAGAAGGGGGTGGAATGGGAGGCCCTCAAATCAGTGGTGCAGGGACATTGTATGGGTCAAGCAGTGGGAATCAAGCGAGACCTGGAGCAAGATCTCCATTGTCTTGAAGATGTGTTGCACAACCTCGATAATGCACAGGGGGCAGATACCACAGCCCTACCACGGTTGTTAGAGACCCACGAACTTTATAGCTTGTCTCTTGAAAGGCTTCAGTGCCACAACCACACAGGCTACATGAACAGAGTGCATGAGGAAGAGGGCAGGGCAGGAAGACTGCTGGCATGGCTCGTTCCCCACACTCCAGGGGGCACCTTTTACCCAGATCAAAATGCCAGATGGCTCTTTGAGGCACATGCATCTGCAAATTATTGCAGCGTTCCGAGACTACTACCTAACACTGTATAGCTCCTCCGGAGGCACCCCTGACAGACGTGCTGGGTGACATCCTAGGAGAATCACAACTGTGGGTTCTGCCAGAAGCTAACCGAGCTCCACTAGGGGCGGTGGTGACTGAGGGCTAGATAAAGGCTGCTATTAAAACCATGGAGGCGGACAAAACTCTGGGAATGGACAATCTCCCCCTGGAATTATATAAATTGTAGGCACCATAGCCCAGAAATTGGTCGAAATGTATACGGAGGCATAAGAGTTGGGCCTTATGCCAGCAACCAACCAGAGTCCCTAGTGATCCCCCTACCCCTCTATGCTCAACATGGATTTTAAAATCCTTAGTAAGGTATTAGCTAACAGTCTACTGCCGCATATGCATGATTTGATCCATAGTGACCAGTGCCGGTTCATACCTACGTGAACCACCTCCCATAATCTCCGTAGGCTGTACAGTGCCTTATATGATCATTTCTGACCACCTGACCCTAAGGCAGTAGTAGTGTTAGTCGAACTTGAGAATGCCTTCGATACAGTGAGATGGGATTACTTAGAGGCTACCATGCGTCGCATGGGCCTGGGTGAGGCCTGGATCAAATGAGTTGGCTTGCTTTACGCCTCCCCAAAGGTGAGAGTTAAAACAGGGCAACAGATCTCTGATAGGTATGGCATCCACCACGGCACCAGACAGGGATGCCCACTCTCCCCTTTGCTGGTTGCCATGGTGATGGAGTCTTTGGCGGGGTAGTGCCAGAGGGAGGGGCAAGACAAGGGGATAAGTAAAGGAGGTGTAATTCATATTATATCACTGTACGCAGGCAATCTGCTGATTTACCTGCGGGACGGGGAGCTGGCGCTTCCTTGGGCTCTACATACACTGGAGGAGTTTGACCGCTGTTCGGGACTACGCTTTAATAGTAGAAAGACGTGCGTGTTCCCAGTGGTTGTGGAATATGCCCTGCCCTCCACCTGCCTGGCACATGTTACATGGGTAAAAGTGGGGAGCAGATTCGTGGACCAGGCCCTGGCACGTGCCCAGAGAAGGGTGGCACTGACCTGCAAGACCCTCTGGGACCCCAACTGCTCACATGGATACCTGATGTTACACGTTGGGCTCGAGCTAAAGGGCGGGCGCTACTGCAGGAGGAGTTCAGGGGACTTAAACGCCGCCCCATAGCCCACCTCTAGTCCGAAGTAGTGGATGAGTGGGAGTCTCAATATATAGTGGATGACACTTCATCAGAAGCGAGTACATGTATAGTGGCTGATGAACTACACCCCAACAATAGGGACAGGGGGACATCTTGAATTGAGGGTGATCGCCACAATAGGGCTGGTAGCTGTGACTGGAGATTCTGGGGAACCACGTACGTCCATATTCCCGGACAACCCACCAAGTAAGATGACCAAGTGCCCCTGCCACTGCCTCGCTCTCCCTGCTGTCCAGGCCGTATTGCATAGCTAAACAAAGCACTATCATAAAACACATCACTGTCACTGAAATGGCCAATTGACCTCGGGGATTACATGTTGCTGGGACATGGTCAAATAGTTTTGTGGTTTATACTCATGGATAATGGTTTGTTGCATACTATGATATGGCATGCATATATTCTGAATAGCTGAACACCCCACTGCCAATGACATCGCTCACAGATGGTTGTGTGCATGTTGCGGACTCAAATCCAGAGCACTGTTAGCAGAGGCCACGCACTACCCAGTACTGTAAATGTGGTTTGGAATGAGCCGAAGTAATTAATAACTGCAAATGCACACACTGGTGAAAACACCTTCTGCTAATCGACCACAGTAATGTGTTATTCTAAAAAAAAATGTTTACCTTTTGAAAATTCCAATAAAAATATCTATAAAAAAACTTACTGAGTGATGTGCTGTAATAAAATGCATTGGAGTTTTTGAACAGTCAGTGTAATTAAAAGATGAGTATAAAAATGAAATTTAATTCATTTAGTACAAACATTAAAATGCTATATAGAAAGGTGTACATCATTGCAAGTAGTTGTGGGGTCTATGAATTGGCAATCTTTGAACAGAGTGCTACATGACCGTCAATCTATCTTGTGAAGTAGTGCAACTGATGTGATCAAGTGAGTGCTAGTGGTAACAGCAAGGCCAGGTCAATGCAATTGGTAAGATCAGGGCCAAGACAAGTACCGAGTTACCTCTCAGTATGGGGATATATGGTAACAGTATCCCACCACTTTACCCCTAGGTCAGTAAGGCCTTCCTCCGTGTAATCTACATCTTACCTACACATTTTGTAATGCACATAAGAGGCTAGGGTCAGATCTCAACATTCTAAGGGCCACGTCACATTGGTGAGTGCACAACTGCTTGCATACCGGCTTAATCCAGATGGATCGAAAGCGGGCATAAGCCCCACAAGCAAATAAAGCAAAAGCAAAAGTTTTTTTAGACGTTTTGCAGCCTGGGCAAAGTAAAGTTGTAGATGGAAATGTTGTCCATTTAGCTGTAAATGTTTTAAGTGGGAGGGGTCCCACCCTAAAGTGGATATAGTGGTTCCTATCCATAAGGTCTGAGATGGTATCCCAGTATTTCTTGTATGCACTGGCGGGCTTGAAGTCTGTAAACTGCCTTGTCAATGTCCCTCTTGAGGTGTTTATCTCATCCTTTTGAGCTACCTAGTCCCAAAAGTTCCTCTTCAACTGCTGTTTTAATGGAATGAGGTCCGGAGAGCAGGAGTTCCACACCTCCTGCATGCCCAAAGTGGATGGGGACTTTTTAATGTTGCAAAGCCAAGCTGTTTTGTGTGATTTCTCCAACCTGGTTTGCTCCCTAAATGTTTTGGCGTAAACCGTTAGCTCCAGTGTAGTGACTAATCTCCTCCAAAACAGGAAAGGTCCCAACCTAGCTTTGTCTTGGATTGATTTTCTGTCCATATTAAGCATTATTGGGTGTAGAGGAGTACTAACCAGACGCAATACTAGTTTCCTTATGAACTTGTGTTCGGACCTTGTGAGATCTATAGTGCAGGAAAACCCTCAGAGTTTCCCTCCATATATATAGAGCTGCGCCCACCACTTTTGCATCATAGATCTGCAGAGCAGGTCTTACCTGCTTGCTATGGGATGCGCTGTGCTCGCTCATTAGGACGTCTACAACTTCTCTGTGTTTCATGACCATTTTATCAACATGGGGCTTCCAAAACATGTTAGTCGTTAACTTGATGCCCAGATAATCAAATGTTTCAACCCTTTCAAGTTCGACTTCACCCCTGCCAATTCTCCCAAAAGGATTTGTGCTGATTTATGGCCATGTATTTGGCCTTTGTTGTGTTTATCTTCAAGCCACGTATAGTGCAAAACTCCTCAAAATGATTCAACAGGCGTTGCAGACCACCTGGTGTATTAGATACTAGTAATGTATTGTTGACAAAGAGGAGTGTAGAACCTTTTTCCTTGGCAAGAACTGGGGCGTCCGTGGAACATTACGAGGGGAAGTGAACTACTTAATTCAAGTATATGGAAAATAATGTCAGGGCAAGTATGCATCCCTGGTGCACATCCTTGTTCACAGGAATTTGGTTGGGGAGCTGCCCCTGTTCCCCCTAACGCAACTTTGCAAAGTTATCCTCATGAAGATGGATGACCTGAGCTAAGATTTCCTGCGGAATTCCCGGGTCACACATTGTGGTCCAAAGCTTTTCCCATGGTATCAGATCAACGGCAATCTTCAGGTCAACAAAAGCCACGTAAAGATGGCCCCTGTTGATTAGGCCAGTTTTCTAGCAAAATAGAAGAAACCAAAAGACCTGATCTACTGTGCTGGTTTTCATTCTAACACCAGCCTGCAATGGGGTTAGTATGTTATTTTCCTCAATTCAAACCTGGATCTTGGTTATGACTGCCTGACTGCCCAGCAGAATACCTTTTGGATGGAGTTGATTAGACTAGTGGGTACCTTTTGATCACCCTATTTGTAGATAGCCACCTCAGCACCCTTCCAAGATGCAGGCATGGGAGCCCCCCTTGCTACTGTGTTTTACAGCACATCTATGTATTTGGCCCATCATTCCTTTTGGTGAATAAATATGTCCGCTGGTATGCTGTCAGGCCCTGGAGCTTTACCGTGCACAATAGCGTTTATAGATGTGGTGTAACTTAGGTCAAACAGGTCCACCTACCCTAAGGGCAAAGATAAAGTAGAAAGTCCCTGCGCAGGTGTCTGGATTTTATCATTATACAGATTTTTTAAGTGATTGGCCCAGACAGGTAGTGCAATATGATAGGTTGGTTTAGATGTAGTTGGGTTACCTCCCCAAGTGACCAGGGACCACAATTTAATTGAATTATTGCTTGAGCATGATTTTTTCAAGGTCCCATCACCTCTCCTAATCCCAGTCCCTTTTGTTGTAAACTGCATCTTCTTGTAAGCCTTTCTCACTTATTAGACCCTGATCTTTGGATCTCATAGTTAGGTTGATAGGATCAATTGCTTTTTGTGCGTCCTACATTCCTTGTTGAACCATACATTAAGGGTTCAAGCTTTCTTTTTGGTTGATACAGCTGGAACTAGAAAGTTTGAAGTTATGTGTTCAAAGAATCATGTGTGGATGCTCTACATCCCTGTATCTAAGGTTACTTGTAGATCGTGGTGGATGTGAGCTAGGGTGTCATTTTGTAGAGCAAGGTGACACCACTTTAAGTGGCGCTTGTTGTTGGAAAGTGCAATGTCCTTTGCGAAGCGGAAGAGGGTTAAATGGACACTTTTCAAATAGGGCAAACATACTAAGGCATAGGGGATTGTGACTGTTCTCAAGTCTTTTTCTGATTACCATATCATTAACATTTTGCCACAACCTCAAGTCGACCAGGACATAGTCAATGCGACTGGTGCAATTTGCTCTACTGTTATGTTGGGGCCCCTCCTTAGTCAGACTTAGTTCTGCCATTGGCTGCCCTTACCCTCAGTTCTAGTGTTAGAGTCTTCAATTGAAGGGCTACTTGTGACCACTTTTTTATCAGAGGTATTTCCAGCTGGGGAATGGCCCACAGGACATCTTCCTCTCTTGGTGACATCCTTTCTATCTAGGGGCTCAAAGGAAATGTTGAAATCGCCCTCAGTAATAAAATGAAAATGGGACTCTCTCTTGTCCAGGTGTTCTTCTATGATTTGTAATGTTCTGGAGACCTTGCCTCCCTTTGTGCCTCTGACACAGATGTAGTATACCTCTATAGTGCCATTCTTATGGTCCCTAACTCAAATGCCCAAGATGTCAGGGCAATCTATGGCTACCTGTGTAATTATACAATTAAGGAAGGCTTTGACCCATATTTGCAACCCACCAGGTGGCCTTACATGATTATTAGGGATGGCAGGGATCCAAAAACGTAAGCACCGAGCCTTATAAGTGGGTTCTAGGCTCCATGTTTCCTGGAAGAGGTAGATTCCAAATTCCTCTATGAAATTGTTCCAATCAGGCACCTACACCAGGGGAAGGGTGTGGTGTTGCGAGCATCTCATTCTCCATACAAACCCTACTGGAGTCACAGATGGAATTTAAGTGTGGCAAACAACTAGGTATAGGCACCTCATAGGATATAAACAGTCAATCTCTTTCCCCTAGTGTGGAGTCACCTACCACTTGATATTGAGGACTGGGCAGGGTGTCTGTGTACTTGTTGCCCACCAATTGATATTTAAATTGGCTTTTGGATCCCGGGAGAGGCGATGGTCCTGGCATCAAGAGCTACCAGACTATCAGCCAGCTTTCCGTTAGGCATAGTTAGTTCAATGCTCATAGAAATGGGGTCCTTGGCTGGCAGTCAGATTACCCCCTGTCCAAGCAAGGACCCTCACTCTAGTCAGGGTAAAGGAGAATCGCCCTCAGTTGCCTGCTACTCACCCCTTTGGTAGCTTGGCACGAGCAGGCAGGCTTAACTTCAGAAGTAATGTGTCAAGTATTTGTACCAACGCACCCAGTAAACCAGTGAACCCACTACAAAATAACACAACACTGGTTTAGAAAAATAGGTAATATTTATCTAAACAAAACAAGACCAAAATTACAAAAATCCAACATACACAAGTCAAGATATGAATGTTAAAAGGAGTAAGAGTCATAGGGGGTCATTACAACTTCCGCCTGCCAAGCTGTAACCGCCGGGCGGCCGCACTCCTGCGGTGCCCATTTGGACATCCCCGCTGGGCCAGCGGGCGGAAACCAAGTCTCCGCCCGCCGGCCTAGCGGGGATGTGGGCCGCAACATGGGAGCCGGCTCCAAATGGAGCCGGCGGTGTTGCTGCCGTGCGACGGGTGCAGTTGCACACGTCGCGCTTTTCATTGTCTGCTATGCAGACAGTGAAAAGCTGCACGGGGCCCTGGCAGGGGGCCCCACGATTCCCCTTCCGCCAGCCTTTTCCTGGCGGTTCATACCACCAGAAAAAGGCTGGCGGTCGGGGACTCTTATTCCCCTGGGCAGCGCTGCTTGGGTGGATTATGACCGCCGCGGTCGTAATAGGCCAGGAAGCACCACCAGCCTGTTGGCGGTGCTTCCGTCATTTTAGCCCTGGCGGCCTCGGCCCGCCAGGGTCAAAGTGACCCCCTTAATCCTTAGAAAACAGTGAGAAAGCTGTTAGCGCACAAAAGTACCTGGGTAGCGTCAAAATAAAGCCACACTGTTAAGTGTACGTCAGAAAAGGCCAGTGATGCGTCGATTTCTCACTTGCATGCAAGACCATGCATAGTTCTTCATCCAGTCAGGTCGGCGTGTGTTGTTTCTTCTCTCCCGCAAGAGAGTGATGCATCGATCCCGGACGGGCTCCTCGGCACTGGGAAGGCTTTGCATTGTTTTTCCCCACCCAGCGATGTTGCGTTGAAATCGGTTGCATGGTGTCAAGAAATGGCGCTGCGTGGGGGCTTGCGTCATTAACAGCAGCCGCTGCGGGTGTTGCACGTCATTTCTCCAGCCGCATTGCATCGATCTCCCAGCCGCCATGCAGGTGGAGCGTCGATTTTAGCCTCTAGGCCAGCGGCTCGTGGTTTATCAGCTGCAAGGAGGGTGGTGCGTCAAAGGTTTCCCTGCAAGTCGGTCTTTGCGTGGCTTTCTGTCCTTTTCCACCAGCTTCACCTTTCAAGGGCCCAGAGACAGGTTAGGGCAGGCAGGACTCTCAGCAGAAAGCCCAGGTGCTGGCAGAGAGAAGTCTTTGTTGTCCCTGAGACTTCAACAACACGAGGCAAGCTCAGTTCAAGCCGTTGGAGATTCTTTAGTGGGAAGTCACAGAAAAGTCAGTCTTTGTCCTCTCTCAGGAAGAAGCAGCAACTGCAGGCCAACCCAGCAAAGCACAGACACAGACAAGGGGGCAGTACTACTTCTCCAGCTCTTCTCCCAGGCAGAGGTTCCTCTTCGTTCCAGAAGTAATCTGATTTTCAGGGAGTTTGGGTGCTCTTCTTATACCCCTTTCTGCCTTTGAAGTAGGCTTACTTCAAAGAGAAGTCTCTGTTGTTTTCAAGATCCTGCCTTGCCAGGCCAGGCCCCAGACACACACCAGGGGGTTGGAGACTGCATTGTGTGAGGGAAGGCACAGCCCTTTCAGGTGTAAGTGACCACTCCTCCCCTTCTCTCAGCCCAGATTGCCCATCAGGATATCAAGGCTACACCCCAGCTCCCTTTGTGTCACTGTCCAGGGGAGAGGTACAAACAGCCCAACTGTCAAACTGACCCAGACAGGGAATCCACAAACAGGCAGAGTCAGAGAAAGGTTTAAGCAAGAAAATGCCTACTTTCTAAAAGTGGCATTTTCAAACATACAATCTAAAAAACAACTTCACTAAAAGATGTATTTTTAAATTGCGAGTTCAGAGACCCTAAACTCCACATTTCTATCTACTCCCAAGGGGAATCTGAGCTTTAATGATATTTAAAAGCAGCCCCCATGTTAACCTACGAGAGAGATAGGCCTTGCAACAGTGAAAACCGACATGTAAAACACATAAGTACATGTCCCACCTTTATCATACACTGCACCCTGCCCACGGGACTACCTACGGCCTACCTTAGGGGTGCCTTACATGTATAAAAAGGGAAGGTTTAGACCTGGCAAGTGGATACACTTGCCAAGTCAAATTGGCAGTTTGAAACTGCACACACAGACATTGCAGTGACAGGTCTGAGCCATGTTTACAAGGCTACTAACGTGAGTGGCGCAAGCAGTGCTGCAGGCCCACCAGTAGCATTTGATTTACAGGCCCTGAGCACTTTTAGTGCACTTTACTAGGGACTGACTAGTAAATCAAATATTCCAATCATGGATAAGCCAATGTACACATATAATTTATATAGGGAACACTTACACTTTAGCACTGGTCAGCAGTGGTAAAGTTTCCAGTGCAAACAAAACAGCAAAAACAGAGTCCAGCAAGCAGAAGCAACCTGGGAAGTAGAGGCAAAAAGTTGGGGGAGACCATGCCAATGATGCCAAGTCTAACAAATGCAGTCTAGCTCTTGGTTATGGTTGACACGTCTTTTTGGCACTGAGGAAGCCTTCCCTGATAATTGACCAGCATCCCCTCACGGGATGCACCCAATGGGTGACTTTGTTCTTAAGTGAGCCCAGCCCTTCATAGCTTTGGGGGAGGAGAGCTTGGGTACGTTTACCATATAGATCTTGGTGGCAGGGGTTGGGCTTCTGATGTTGCTATTCAATACATTTATATGCCTGTTCAGCAACCGACTGTTAGACCCTAACAATAAGGTCCTGGAGGTATATTTCCCAGTGTTGTGGCAATGGGGGGATGGTTGCCTTCTCTGGGTTCTACGTTCCCCGCTGTGTGTCGCCCTTAGGGTCTCCTGAGCAATACCTCTGGCGTGATTGGCCACAATACTATTGGGTCTTCCTTGGGGGCTGTGGATTGTGTGTTTCCCTGAGGTAATCCCTCTGAACCTTGGCCTGGAACTAGTTTGTTCTGCACAAGCCTTACTACTTACCCCCCCTTTGTTGGCAAACAACTGCTGTACCATACTCATTTGTTGAATTATCAGATGCTTAAGACCCCATCTCTATTTTAAAATCTTTAATTTGTACAATTGTGTCTTCTTTTTTGGGTGGTGGAGTTTCCTGCAGAACTAACATTCGAACATCCTCAGCTGGGACCTCTCTATCTGGTGGGGTTCCTGTTAGATCAAACAGCAAAACAAAGCAATTACTGCATGGGAAACCTAGAGCCAGGGAGCCAAATATACGAAGCCATTTAGCATTTCCTAAAGGACTGAATCGTTATTTCAGGCCGTTAAAAAAGGCTAAATGGGCTTTTCATATGTACAAAGCCCTCAAAGCAGTTGCAAATTGCGATTTCTACCCAGTAGAAATCGCAATTTGTAATCCCCTAAATAGGAATTCGCAAATAGGGATTTCCTATTTGTGATTTCCTAAGGACATGTACAAAGCGTTTCCTAAATGTGAATTAGGCATTTAGTAAATGCTATTACCACTGGATCCAATGGTAACCATGTGTAATTTACAAAAAGCACCCAAAGATGCTTTTTTTCAAAGTGTGATACAGCGCACACATTTCCTTAGGACATATGTTTGCTCTACATGTGCACCACTATTTTTGGGGTGCATCACTGGGGGCTTTAGGCCCATAGGCATCCTTGGTTTAGCATTTCCAAGTTAGCCATTTCCTATTCGGAAATCACTATTTTGGAAATTCTAAACCGGCCAATTGGAACAAATGGTATGGAATTTCCTATTTAGCAATTTCCTAATAGGGATTCATACTCTGTAGGAATCGCTATTAGGAAATCAGATATTTTGTAGATATCATTTTGCATTTCCTAAAAAGCGATTTCTATGGAATCGCTATTTAGGAAATGCAAAATAATAATTTTTATCATCTGGCCCAGGAATTGTTTGCTAGGGACACTGGGATTCTCTAAGTTGCCATTAGTGATGTCAGGTGCATGTGCATGTTCAGTCTTAGGCCTAAGCGGTATCTTCTTAGCTGCTTGTTGTTTGTAAAGATCAGAGAGTGTTTGCATGGGTTTTTTTGCTTTACCAATGTGGACCCCTTTATCTTTGTGCGGACTATTTCAGCCTATAATTGATTCTTCTTCCTCGATCAGCTGATCAGTCTCACTTAAGGTACAATTATTGGACTTCTTTTGTGCCTTCCTGGGCTTGGGGTCTCTCTGGACTGGTTCTATCTCATTGCACTTTGAAAGAACAGCAACAGGTGGGAAATTCCGGAGGGTTACCCAAGTAAGAATGGTGATGTCATTGCGTTAATAGATCACTGGGTTTTAATATGAAGTTATTGGTTGTACATCAGAGAGTGGACAGGATAGTGATTTACATGTGCCTGCCAAAATAAACTAGGTAGAAATCACGTTGTAAGTATTTAGTTTAAAATTGAATCAGGCAAGGGGCAAAGAGCCAGGCATACAATACACCTCATTAACTCTTTAAGCAGAATGGGTAGTCCACAACAACACGCAACTGCAGACGAAGAGCAGTCTATTGCAAAGTCTTTGAGTAAAGGTTAATTCACAAACCCAGCAACAGCAAGCCACACTGGCTAACTCACAAATGCATCAAGGCTAGGGTCTCCTAAGTTGAGCAAGACAGTACCTTTGCCACTAGAACAAGGGGGTGGCTCTGTCCCTCCTGCTTGTTGCCACAATGGTTGGTGTGCTGCGGCCCTCCCAGTGCAGACAATATGGCCTCTGAGGCATACAGCCCCCTCGCAAGCCCAGGCGCTGGTCACAGGAAGAGAGTACTGCACAGCGAAAATACTGACGAAACACTGCGGCGGCAAGACCCTCCTCCTTGCTGGTATGAAGCCCAATGCAGCTTTAAGACCCCCTCGACAAAAATTGGAGACTTAAAGCACAATGCACCCTAGCGAGCCCAAATACAGCGAAGGATTGTAGTAGCAAGCTAGTAATTGGGCTCTTTTGGCTGTTGAGATCTTTCCCGGCCGACGGTTGGAACTGTTGTATCAGCCCACGAAAGAGTGCAACCTTGTGCTAAGAATGCAGCAGTGAATCTTCCACAGAGTCTGCAGGTAGTCGACTGCAAAATTAAGCAAAGTGGCCCCGCCCCTGCTCCTCCTAGTGCTGATGAGTGCAGAAGGGGCACGCCCTAGGCCTGAGATTCACACCAGTTCTGTCCCCATGCTCCCTGCGCCACAGGTATCCACACTGCATTACATAGCGCTAAAGGTGGGAGTCAGGTGTTGGCATTGACACGCCTCCTCCTTGACCCAGTGAGTGTCTGAGACCTGGTCAAAGGTGTCCTGCACCCCAGCACCCACACAGTACTGTATTGCGCTGAAGGCGGGAGTCAGGTGCGGGCACTGACGGGCCTCCTCCTTGGCCTCGTGAATGTCTGGGACTTGTAGTCCCCTGTCATGGGTAAAGTGTCCCGCACTGCAGGTGTCCACACTACTATATAGTGCTGAAGGCGGGAGTCATGTGCTGACATTAAAGGGCCTCCTGTTTGGCCCTATGAGTGTCTGGGACTCGTAGTCCCCTGCTGCGGTCAAAGGTGTCCCACGCCAGAGGTGTCCTCAATGTGTTATATGGCGCTGAATGTGGGAGTTAGGTGTGGGTGTTTACAGGCCTCCTGCTTGGCCATGTGAGTGTCTGGGGCTCGTAGTCCCCTGCTGCGGTTAACGGCAACTCTCACTGCGGGTGTCCACACCGCGCTACATAGTGATGAAGGTGGGAGTCAGGTGCGGGCATTGATGGGCCTCTTGCTTGGCCCCATGAGTGTCTGGGACTTATAGCCCCCTGCTGTGGGTGTCTACACAGTTCTATATAGCACTGAAGGTGGGAGTCAGGTGCAGGCGTTGACAGGCCTCCTCTTTGGCCCCATGAGTGTCTGGGATTCTGCTGCAGTCAAAGGCGTCCCTGTGCCACGGGTGTTCACACTGTGCTATATAGTGCTGAAGGCGGGAGTCAGGTGCGGGCATTGACGGGCCTCCTCCTTGGCCCCATACGTGTCTGGGACTCTTGTCCCCTGCTGCGGTAAAGGCAGGTATATAAAAATACGTATCCTACAGGTCCAAGAACACCAGGGCAGACAGAATCTAGGCCAGCATGAGCTTTTTGGATTTGTTTTTTGGTGGGAAGGCATTCAGAGGACGAAGAACTAAGATGGGTTGAAGGTCCCCATGCCCCCATCCTTCTTTGGAATCAAGAAATAGCTAGAATAGCAACCCTCTCCTATTTCCGAGTCCAAAACACTCTTGAAGACTCCTCTGGAGAGTAAAACGTGCACCTCTTGCTAGAGAATGGACAGGTGTTCCTCTTAGATTCGCTCTCATGTGAGGGGAAGATTCGGCAGAGGAGAAAGAAAGTGCAGGGCATAGCCATGCTTAGCAATTTGTCGGACATATCACCACCCTGAGAGAATATGCAGACTTCTGCCTCCCACAAGGTGGCTGTGCACCACTGATGGCAAACTAAAGTGGCTTGGCAGTTGCCGAAGGGCACGAGGACAGAAAATTCTGGTTCCACTGGTGGCCTGCATGTTGCCTGGG
Source organism: Pleurodeles waltl (assembly GCF_031143425.1). Lineage (NCBI taxonomy): Eukaryota > Metazoa > Chordata > Amphibia > Caudata > Salamandridae > Pleurodeles > Pleurodeles waltl. The sequence continues at coordinate 351,716,710 of NC_090450.1, forward strand.
ATGATTGCAGCAGAGGCTGGGAAGAATGAGGCTGCATGTGCGCCATCCCCCTAAAATAATCTCTGAATTTTCAAAACTGGTGAAGAAACTGTTTGGCAGGGTCAAAAGACCCAGACTACACGTTGTGGTCCTACTCGTCATGGACCGTTTCAAAGCTAAAATAGCTTTTTCACTGAGCTGATGTACATCATCCAAATGCAAAACCATGAGACGACCTGTACGTCTTTGAAGAATTCTGTGTAGAGCTTTCAAGCATGGCTGCAAAGTACCCTTCTGAGACAATCAGTAGTATCAAGGCCAGCACAAATCACTTATTTGGCCATATTTTGACCATTCTGAATGGTTTTAGCCAGTGATATCCTATGGTCTTCTTGGGCCACTGGCAGGATCTCGCTGACTGTATCCCAAAGAGTGTGCCTGTATCTGCCCAACAGACAAACTGTGCTGACTACTAACCTCAGTGCGAGGCTGGCTGAAGATAACATTCATTTTCCAAATGCCTCAATCCTAGTAGACTCCCTAGCTGTGGCAGTCGTGGGAAATGAGTTAGGATTTATTAGACTGGTTGAAGCCTGAATCAACAGACTTTAAGGAGTAGGTGTTTAGGAAAGAAATGAGGGCTGACAGCCGCTGGATGGGACGGCTGGCCACCTGCCTATTCATTGGTGGGCAACAACAGGGATTTGAGCGACTGTCGTTAAAGTGCCAGTGAGGGCCTCACTGAATAGGAGCAAGAGCTCAGATGTGGCTGGCCCAGGCTATAAGGTTTTCATAAGGTAATTTGTCTTAAACTCAATGGAGGGTAGTTTTGGGTACAAGACCTCAGCTGCATGTCAAATTACTACTGCAAAATGAAGTACTCTCTCCTGTTGGAGATACAAATTGTGAGTTCAATCCTGTATCAGGGGAAATATCAAGCCCACTGGCCTGCTGTACGTCCATGTTAAAATCATCATCATCATAATGATGGGGTAAGTCATTTCCATCTCCACCATCACCATCTCTGGGTGGTGTAAAGCTTTTGTCAGAAACTGAGCTAAAAAGATAATAGAACCCCTGAGGGGTGTGTACGCTCTACTAGAGATATACAACTGGAATCAGGCTATATGGTGACGGGTTGCACCTTTAGTAATTTCCTAGGGGGCCATCCGTCAAGACTGTGCTGAAGCACTTTTGGGGTCAGACATTGGAACCAGCACCAGATCCTCCACTGGTGCTTGCAACCTTGTTACCGAAGTCAATGAGGGAGGGACCAATGTAGGTCATGGAACTGGATTGGAAGGCTGTACTGGAGCAAGTGCAGAGCCCATGATGGGTCCAAGGGGGTCACACAGCACCAAGAACAGATCCACTGGCACTAACCTAATGACCCCTGCATATCCTTAGAGCCCGAAGGCACACCAAAGGAAGCCATAAGAATGCCAAATATTTGAAACACAGCGAACCTTAAAAGCTTTGATCTTTTTCAACTTCAACGATGGCCCAGGAAATTTGGGGGACACTGATACTAACGAATCAGCTCTGCAATTTGAGATCCAGAGGGAGTCTGGCTAACATTGTGACGCCCTTGCACCTTCTCTTTGGCTAGAGAGTGGTAGGATGGGTTCGAGTCCTGCTTCACCTTCCTGCATTTATGTTTGAGAATGATGGACTGCTGGACTTCAGCCATAAAGTTGACCTCTCTTGAGAGCAACCTCAGGAGTTGATCCACGCCCTTGACTTGGAGTGGGAGCTAGAGTTATGTGAGGCTCACAATTTCTTCTTGTGTTTGGCAATGTACAGCTTCGCTTCCCCGGTCCAGGATCACCTTTGTGTGCATGAGGGCACACCTATCACATGACTTAGAGTTGTACCTGTAGCCGAAATACCAGAGACACACCTTGTGTCGGTCTGTGATCGCCATTTGTTTCCATTCTCAGCGCCTTTTGAAACCTGTAGTTTGGAGGTGACATTGTTCCCTAGCACATTGGATTTTTCTATTTTAGCAGTTGCCGGAAGACCGATGAAATTGGGAATGGGGCTGCAGGTCGTCAAAGAAAGGCACAGGAAGAAAGGAACTAACATCAGCGTGCAAAGGAGGCACTTATATTCGGTCTGTTCTGTCATTTCTGGGGTGGTGTGAAACCGTAACTGAGCCACAGGGCACCACATAGTAGTGCACAGGAGCACTGATGAAAAATTTCCAGATCCAGTCTGATGCCTGGGAATATTCTAAAAGTGAGGAATCAGAGGTTAGAAGTGCCCATCAGAATTTATAGTTGCTTACCTTGGAAGAAACAAACCTATAACTAGTGATCAAACATTGCTGATAGCGGTAGGTGGACATCTCATGAGTATCATATGGCAAAAGCAAAGCAACTCCACACTACAATGCAATTAAATAACAATATGGTGCAATGAGAATACCAAACTAAAATATCAGTATACTAACAGCAGTGTATCAAGAGAAAAATGCAAGCTTACCACAATTGAGTTTGTTACTTTTGCTGTAAAAAACAATCCGTGTTAAAAGCAGCAACAAGTTCGATGGGTTTCATTGATCAAATAAGCGTACAATTGAGGAAAGGAGTATCCGAAACACTGTACAATGTTGTACAGACCGTATAAAGAGTGAATCTGGAACATTTGGGATAAACTTCAAAGTTGTTGAAATCCCTCCTTTACTTTCACACACATATTCCAGTAAAACCACGAGGTTTCTGCTGGAAAAAAACGTAGGCGTGCATTACACCAGTTATCTCTCTAAATGGCCTATATCTTTTCCAATTCCCTGGGCAACTCATATGAGGTTTTTGCCGTCGCATCTCCTCTATTTGTCAGTCCCGGTGACCTGTCATTACTGCACTCACGAGCTATGTTTCTGCGGCCACCATTAATGTAATTAAATACAATGGTATTCATTGTATGCTTTAGAGGTCTACTTCGACTTGATAATGGAAAGCAATGTTATTTTAGTGTTTGTGACAGCCAGCCGTTCAGAATGTACCTCTTTTTCCAGCACCCTTTCATTGCAAGACAACTCCCAATTATGTGACAGAAATAGCCCTTATCACTTCTAGAACATATACATAAGGTATATTTTAGGAGTACCACCATGTAGAGTGTCACCCTTTAATAGTAAATTATGTGTCAATTGCCATTAATGTCTCAATTCCCACAAATAACTGGTGTGTTGTTATTATAGTTCAGCAGGCTTAGGATACTGCTCTTTCTGTTAAATCCTCCATCAGTGCACTTTAAGCACACTCTGTTGTAGCTCTGTAGAGCATACCAAATCTGTACGGAGCAGAAGTAATGCGGCGGTGCTAACTGAAATTCCAACTGCACATCTTCATATGATTCAAACACGTTTCCCACGAAGTACCAAGCTGACTAGCTTTGATATGCAAGTAATATCCCATGCTTCAAAAACCTCCATTCAAGTTACTTCCCAAGCCTAGTATCTAACTACATGGGAGTTACCCGAGTTAGTTTCTCCTTCCATCCCATCTTATTCGGAGCTGGGTTTCCTGCCTTAAACTCTATGGAGACGGTTTGTAAGGTTTGTCCAACTTACCCTCGCAAGAGAAATGCACACAGCGTATGCGGAGCTCATGCTTTAGAACGCAGAGCTATCCCTCTGCTTACATAGATCATAAAGGTTCATACTACAGACAGCAGAGGTAAACCTCAAGTTACACAGAGCTCAGAAGTTCCTGCAGGATTAAGCACAAACGTTACGGACAGAATACGAAAAAGAACACAGGTGTGGATACTGAACAGGAAGCAAGGGGTCACGGAGAAAGCAGGATTCAATTTGATAAAATATAAGGTTCTATATGGATGGCACAGGACGCATGACAGATTGCATCAGGCAAGACAATCAGCACAATTCAATGAGGAAGGAGCAGACCTACTTTATAAACTTTGGACATAATGTGAACAAATTCACAGGCTTTGTTTGGGAGTTTACAAACAAATCACTCTTGACAATCAAGAGCTCCAAAATACAGTTTTAATGGGTTTTCCCGTGCTGTAGTTTGTAAATCTAGAAAGCAAAACTGAAGCCAACATGAAGTTCGCGGCGTTTTGACTTACAGTGCAGATTCATCACAGCCGAAAACTACAAAATGTTGCTATAATAAGTGATTATAATTCATAAAAAAGTGGTTGTTAATCCAATTATTGGTGCACTGCAGCAAGAGTCTGAGGGGTATCGTATTGAAAGGTACTTGGTATCAAAATCTCTTAAAAGGTTGAGTGAATAAGGGGTATGATAACCGACCGACAGCAACCGTGTGCACAGGAGCCAAGTGGAAGCAGCGGGAAGCTTTGGACAGAGGCATGGTTAGTGGGAGCAGGTCCAGAGTACACAGTGGGAATGGATCCATTTTAGAACTTCACTACGATGAGTCAATATGCTGCATGGTGGCGGTGGCAGGCCGTGATGGTGAATAAGACAAATAGCATGTTGTTACCCAATCAGGTGTGCACAACCACTGCTGCACGCTGTCTGCATCTGTGATTTGTGACAATCTTGAGAGAAAGGACCAGCATGGAGTGCAACTTGTGCCGGGTTTGTCTTCTCTTTTGTCTTCTCGTTTTGGGCACAAATTAGAGTTTGCACCCAAAGCTGCATTTTGGAGTTTGTACCTACAATGGAGTTAGCCTCTTGATAGTAATCAGGGCCTTAGGTTACTAATAGGAGGACATTTACGCTGTTGACCAAGTGCATGGGCGTTCAGCACTGTTGAAAATACACCAAGATATTACCATTATTCAAATACACTTTAGAGCAAGGGGAAACTCCTGAAAAAAAAAATCAGTTTCAGTTTCAGAGGACACGTTTTCCTATGCATAATGTACTTGAGTCGGGACGCGCATTGGAGGAGCCGGGAGGAGGTGCCTGTCAGCAGGGCAAGGAGCCCTTTAAAACTTTCGTTGCGCTCCCGCCGTCGCGGGACGCGCATTGGAGGAGCCGGGAGGAGGTGCCTGTCAGCAGGGCAAGGAGCCCTTTAAAACTTTCGTTGCGCTCCCGCCGTCGCGGGACGCGCGCGGGCGGCGCCCGGGCAAAGCCCGGGCCAAGGGCGGGCCCATCCTTAGCCCGTCAGAGACCGGAGGAGGCCGGGCTGGGCCCCCTCTCTTTCACCTGCAGTAAGAGACCAGCTTGTTATGTCTGAGTGTATAGACTATAGCATTATTCTACATCTCTTGAATTGAGAAGCCTATTCTTTACTAAGCCCTTCCTCGATTAGTCCCTCCTCCAACTTGTCCCACTGTAACTGTAATTTGGACGCAATTTGGAGGGTTCCACTAATCAAATATATAGAAGCGCGCCATTCGAGGGGAGGAGCAGCCAGGGCAGGAGTCTTTAAATTTTGTTTTCCGCCCGTCCTGAGACCGGAGGCAGGGCCAGTTACTCCAGTGACAGGACACTGAACTCATAAGAAAGGGAGCTGCCTTCCCTCTCTTTTTTTTTTTTTTTCTTTCATTTACCATTGTATTTGTGTATATTTTATCTCACGGGCATCTACCCAATATGGGGAAAAGAAAGGCTATAGACCTACCAGCACAATCCAAGGGTACTAAAATCGCAAAAAAACGCCCAGGTAGACCCCCGAATCTAGGTACACCCAATGGGTCTAACCCACTGGATGAAATAGACCTTCTAGTTAAAGAAGTTGAGTCTATGTTAGGTACACAAACAACTATAGGGGCAAATAACTCCAAGAGAGGCCCCCCTAAGGATAGGAAAATCCCAGAGTTATTTAAAAAGAAGGGGTTAAGGGATTCTATAGATAACATAAAAGGGGTTGATGGAGATGGGGGCCCGCATAACTGTAGGGGCCCCTTCCCAAAACCCACTCATAACATACTGAGTCCTCCGGTATCCCAGTGGGGTCTCCCACATGTACCACATACACCAACTCTCCTACCACTGACTCCGGTGATCAAGGTGGTCCCTAGTTTATTCTGTACAAATCGCTTTGAACCTCTATTAGCAATAGAGGATCCGCCCGTGCCCACGAGTATGTCCAAGTGCAAGCCAGCAGTTGGAACACCCAACCCTAGTGTTTTCTCATCGTTCCCCCAGTTCGAGTCTGAAGGCAAAGAACCAGCAGCTAGTAGAGACAACCTGGCTACAGTCCTTCAGAGAGTCGATGAAGTTAAGGGATTGGTTCTAGTACTAATAGATCTTATGAAGAGCAATCGTGCTTGTGGAGGGATTTGTAAAGTCTGTGGGGAGGCCAGGGGGGAAGAAGCTTTTCCATTGTCTGCCCCAATTAAGGGGACGGAGTTAAGGGACAATTCCTGTCTCCCCATTAGAGGGGGGTCAGTTCTCCAAGAGAGGGAAGATTACCATTGTGATCCTAATATCGACATTACAAGGCCCAGAAGGAGGTCTACAAATGTACCTAGACACAGAGACCATCAAGGTAATTGGTCAAGTAATTTAACTAGTGATAGAGCTAGAGGAAGGACCAGCAGATTCGACCCACCGGAAACTGTCCAAGATTCCAGTTTTACACAAACCCCTAGCAAGTCACACAAGATCCCCTATAATAACATCACTCTCTCTCGCTATAATATCGAGAGTGTAGTTAATAAGGACCAGGACCTGCTTACAAGTCAGGGAACTAATAAAATCTATTTGACCAATGTACCAAAACTACCGCCAGGGTTAGCTGAGAACCAAGCCTCCCTGATCAACAAAGTCATACACTGGATACGCTCCCGACGAAGTTGTCTCTCTGTTATTCGCTCTGACATAATATCGGCCAAGAGATGCAGCATCACAGGGACCAATTTTGACACAATAACTATTTATCTCGAAGACAAGCATATGGTGTCACAACTAATGGACTTTGATTGTCGTACCCACTTGGATAACGCAACAACCAGGGGGGGAATAAGATTCATGTTACATCCACATAATTCTGGACCAGCCATGGGACCGGCAAGTTTCAATGGTTTAATTAATTCCCGTGGAGGTGCTGCACGGAAGGAAGCTAATCCCAGGCCGCTGCCTAACCCTGTATGACTGTCTACTGACCTAGTAACTAATGTGATAGCCCGCCCCAAGGCCCCACATTTGATGGGGGATGATAAAACACCACCATCAAACATTTGTAGTAATGACCCGAGCGCGGTAGAGGCTGGATGCTCAAGCGTGGTGATAAATCAAGACAAATGTACATTAGAACTCATGTCATGGAACATTGCCGGCCTGGCAAAGAAATTAGATGATGATGAATGGGCCTCTTTTATTAAAAAAATAGACATATGTTTGTTTCAGGAAACCTGGGCGGAGGATGCTACTAATATTGATGGATTTCTCTCATTTAGTGCATCTGCTATACCTTCAGAGAAGGGGAGGGGTCGGGCAAAAGGTGGGCTCCTATTACTTGTTAACAAGAACTTGCAGTGCGACCATAAGCTTTTTGAAATTGATTCTGTAGATCTAAAAGCCATGTGTATTAAGTTCAACAGAAGATTATCAATTGTTATTGTTAATGTTTATATACGATCGGTCCCAAATGGCTCCGAGTCCCGTACCCTGGCTATTCTGTCCGAATTTGTAGGAAGCCTCCACCCCTCAACTATCCTAATCATAGCTGGAGATTTTAAATGTACCTTCGAGCCTTCTATTCTCATAAGTGGTCTAACAGAAGAAGAAGATGAGCAGTGGGGGATCCCACAATTATCTATTACCCGGCCTTGTAAAAAATCTCAGGTGGCCATGCAATTAGCCACATTATGTTTAAACCATGGCCTTAGGGCCTGTAATGGTAGAACTCCATCTGATATGAATAGTGCACCTACTTTTAAAAGGGGCATGTCGATAAGCACTATTGATTATTTCCTGGTTGATGTTAGGCTGTGGCCCCATTTGGTAGACATGAAAGTAGAAGTGAGATGTGATAGTGACCATTTCCCCTTGCTCCTTACCCTTTCTGGAGAAATGTTCAGGAGAACACTCAACAACTATGCTACAATAATTCCGCCACCTTGCTGGAACAACAAATTTACCAAGATTACTTGGCCAAAAGTGATGTCCAACCCCCACCACATCAGAGCAATATATCAGATTTTCTTAAATAGTTTGGCTGAGTATGAAGATCAGGCTGTAGGGAATATTCCGATTCTCAAAATACATAACAGCATGACTACCCAGCTACAGGGGTTCTTTTATAAAACAAGGCGGTCTAAGCCACATGAAGGGAAAGGGGCACGCAAGGGATGGTTTGATGAGAGGTGTTCAAAGGACAAGTCCGGGTTAAGAGTAGCAGTAATGTCTGGCTCCCAGGGGGAAATTAAACAAGCCAGGTCTCTATACAAAGTAACCTTGTCTAACGCTAAAAAGCGGTGGGAGGATTCCCTGTGGCAGGAACTATTAGATGCTTCCAGAGAGAAGAATAACAAGCGTTTCTGGGAACTTCTGTCCAAAAGAGAAAATGGAGGTAGGAGCTGTCCCAGCAATCATATTCAACCAGAAAGCTGGGTAGAGCATTTTACTACTCTTTATGCCCTACCAGAAGGCACAATGGACACTAATGTGGTCCACTCTCCAACTAAATTGTTGGAATCAAACTCCAGCATGGCCCTCCAAGTGGTGGCTCAGTGTGTCCCCGAGGGTTGCCTCATCTTTAAAATAGAAGAGACCCTTGAGGCTATAATTAGCCTAAAACCTGGCAAAGCACCTGGACCAGACAAGCTTCCTGGAGATCTTTATAGATCGGAACCATCCATCTGGTCCTGGTATATTAATGCCATCTCAAATAGCATAGCTGCAGGGGGGCAAATTCCAGATACATGGAAGGGGGCAGAGATCATACCCATTTATAAAAAAGGAAATGCTAATCTTCCAGCTAACTACAGGCCAATTAGCCTCATAGACAACGTACAAAAAATATTTGCTAAACAAATTCTGCAGAGGCTAATCAATTGGGTCGAGAAGCACCAAATCCTTTCTCATTTACAGGCAGGGTTTCGTGCAAAAACTAGCACGATAGACCAGGTCTTTCGATTAGCCATATTGCATTGGAAATACGTTCTTGTGGCCAAGCAATGCCTGTATGTGGTATTTATAGACCTGCGATCGGCTTTTTATCTGGTCCCAAGAGCCAAGCTGTGGGAAGTGCTGGGTAGATTGGGAGTCCCAGAGGATCTTTTACTCCTGTTAAAACGACTACATGAGAACACCTATGCCCAAGTGAGGTGGGGTGAACAAGGCGAACTGACAGAGCGGATCCCAATTAGACGAGGAGTTCGCCAAGGTTGTGTGCTAGCCCCCCTACTGTTTACCGTATTTATTAATGAAGTAGTAAAGGCTGTGTCCATAGGCCAGAATGATGCCCCTTCCTTGAATACACAAAAAATTCCCATCTTGTTTTTCGCCGATGACTCACTTCTCATCTCTAAGACACCAATGGGGTTGCAAACCCTTGTTGACCGGTTTAGCCAATTTTGTAGTGATCATGGGTTGGAGGTTAATATTAACAAAACTAAACTGATGGTGTTATCTAAGGGACCTAGGAAAAAATGTTCCATCCATATTGAGGGAGTACCGTTGAAGGAAGTAAGCTCTATAGATTACCTGGGAGTTAGGTTAACTAACAAACTATTATGGGAAGAGCAGATTACAAAAAGTGCAGGGCTCCTACAACACAGAGCCTCATCTATATTGCGTTTCTATCAAAGCACCTCTACAAAAGTAGTTTCCCCAGCAATAAAAATCTATACAGCTAAGGCTCAAAGTGCAGCCCTGTACGGAGCGGAGGTATGGGGTTACGCTAACTGTAACAAGATCAGTGTGGGGGAAAACAATTTTGCAAGGGCCTTAATTGCATGTCCACGTACCACACCCTTGCTCCCATTATTTCTAGATCTGGGGTTAAGCCGAGTAGCAGATCTAGCTACTCTAAGACCTCTCCTTTATTGGATTAGGTTGTGGATAACCCCCGAACTAGATATATACAAGACCGCACTACTCGATCTATTGAAATGCCAAAACGCTAATACTCTTCCCTGGATTCGCCATGTGGCCCATTGGCTCCGGCTATTGGGTCTGGGCGATTACTGGGAAAATCCCCATAAATTAGAGAGACGGCACAAAAACGTTCTAAAGTTAACCTATTGGTCTTATGTTAAGGATAACTACATAACTCACAAATCCCATGGTCGCTTAACTAATTCCTTCATTGATATTAAATGGTCCCCAAAGTTTGAATCCTATTTGGATGTGATACCGGATTCGCAGGGCAAGAGCTTATATGCAAGGTTTCGCTTTGGCTCTTTGCCCTTGTTGTCACTGATTCATAGGTGGGGGCCGACTAATCTTCCCGATATATGCCCTGCCTGTGGCAGTACTTTCGAAACCATTGAGCATTTCATGTTCTTCTGCCCAGCCTATGCGATTCCACGTTTAAAATGGATTCGCAATATTTGCAGGGACATGGGATTCAAGAACTGCTCTTTGGCTCTACGGGTTCTAAAAAGCCATAATTCAACCGATGTAATTCTCTCAGTAAGCAAGTATCTAGCAACAGCTTGGCGCATACGATGCCATCTCCAAAAAGTAATTTAAAGTCCCATCCCTTTATAGATAAGTTTTAGAGCCACATGTGCAATTCAAGTTATTGTCCTAATGTTTTTACACCAAGTTAAAGATGTGTACTTATTTATTCCTTAAGAATTATTTATTATTTTGTTTTATGTGCTTTTATGGTCATGGATCGAACAAAGTTGATGATGATGATGATGATGATGAATTATTGACCATGTGGTTTAGACAGGGCTTTGGAACAGATTTTTCTTAGATAATACGTGGGTAATCATCTTGTGGTTCTGCTACTGTATCACTAGTGTTAGCCGCAAAGAGCTATTTTTATGCACTTGTCTGGCATTAGTGCCATTTTAACATGAATCTGATAACCATTTTAAGTTATTATATAAGCTTTTTATTACATTGTGTTTGTGTTTTTAATGACTTGACAGTGCCTAAATTTGCCTATACGATTGTGCCGGTTGCAGGCGCCCTTACTAAAGTATGCCACCTAAACTACCAAGAAACTGTACTATTATGTAACATCAACTCAGCACTCTAAATCTTAAATCATGGGCCTGATAGCTTGCACTTATCTTGGTGATGGTACCACCTGGGAAACTTGAATCTGAAACCACCTCATATTGTTTTAAGAGCCTTAAATATTTGTATTATTTTTAACACTATGAAGCAGATGTTTAGAAACCTTGGCATCTAAATGTTAAGTTATGTATCGGGAACAATGGTGGACTATAGTAGGCCATGGCCTATAGAAGCTATTTTTATTCTAAACTCTATTTTATGCCAGTGTGAAAGTATAATGAAACAAATGCACCTTCTTTGTATAATTTAATGTGTAACTTTTATGACCCATGGTCGAATAAAGTATATATATATGTACTTGAGTTCATTGGCAGTATTTCTATTTATCCAATAAAACGTATTCAACTCAATTAAATGAAAAAAGTATGCCAGAATGCCGCCCACAGCGAAACTTTGAGATATTTTGCAGCAGTGTACAGGAGGTGGTATGGTAAAACGTTTTACTGCGTGCCACAGGGAGCATGCATACATCCACTAAACTCCAAACCAAAACACATAGGTAAAAGACATTCTCATTTACAACACCAATAGCTCTAATTCTCGCAAATGCGGGACCTATTGCAAATGCTTGTTTGGTCTGTTGAGAAGTTCAAGCACTAAATAAAGGTTTCTTTAAATTCTGTATTTCTCTTGTTACATTGGCGGCACTTCAAAGACAGAGGTCAAATGTCAGGCTGCGTCTTCTGCTGCCTACTTTTTAGGGTTGAGCGCGCAAGCGCTCTGACCTGTTGTAATCTCTCTGTGGGCTTTTAACCACGCCCACTACTGCTATTCATTATTTGTTGCTCTTGTCTTAAATGCTTCATTTTTATTGGTGCAGTTTGTGAAATGTCCCTCCTTTGAATGCTGAGTTCCCTCCCATGCAAGTTCACTAACTGAACAATTTTGTTGGCCATCACACTACGTCATACTTTATCCTGTTGCAGCGCGTGATGGCCCCTCCTCCGGTTTTGGTTTGCCTTTCATCCTAGTCGCGATCCTTTCTAGACATTCATGCAGGGGGCCAATAACTCTGGAGGTCACGCTGATGGCGGCTGTTCGCTTTGAATTGACTTGCTCATGTCAACTGTTTTACATTTCATTTTCAATTTATGTGGCAAGAAAAGTCCATTTAGGAATTTACAACGCTAATAGCTTTAACTCGAGCAAACACAAGACCTATTGCATTGCAATGCTTGTTTAACATGGGACCTGGTGTTTACAAATTCCTCTCGCTTTGGGAGACTGAAGAGACAGATGGCCTGAAGATTTAATTCCATACACGGTCTGGTTATTAGTCGATGCTGAACAAGGAAATGTTAAAGCAAGTATAAGGCTCCTTTGGAAAATGCAAAATGACCAATTAAAATAAAGAAAAAAGAAAGCAAGAGAACAGTTATAAATTAGGTTAAACGGGTGGTTTTGTCAGTCCACAGATAATCAAACTGTTCCACGGGTCTTGCATGATTGGGCTTTACATTGCACACTAGCTCATAGATACCGCCATTTGTGCAAGTTCCAATACATTGTTTAAACAGTAAATATATCATCTAAAGTACAGTGGTATAACGTGGCTCATTGTAAAAGCATCATACTCACGTGTCCACACGTGTAGTGGGGAGCTGGGAAGGCTTTCCGAGGGATTATCCAAAGGCTCAAGCCCGCTCTGAGTCACTGCCTGCAGGGTGTATTTCTCTCCTGGTCGCAAGTTCCTGGAAGAGACAGTTAGAAATTAAAACTATGCACCCGGGTGTTCAGAGGCTCGTGACTTCTATATCCAGTGACGAGTCTTATTTAAACAATTCTGCCTCTTTTTGCCTTTGCTCCCCTCTTTTTTTAGATTAATTCCCGTCTTCTCGCATTTCACTTTTTGAAGTGGCCCTCCCAGCTGTCTTTTGGTGAAAAGAAAGAGACCCATTAATTGTTTACTATCCGGTTATTCTATAAACTCGCAAAGTTAGTGTATTCAAATGTGTCTGACAGGTATAAAGTTAAGGTGTCTGGTAATTGTTCCCTTGGCCGCTTGTGCCATTTCGGCTCCACCAATGGGCTGGTGGAGTAAAAGGCTTTTATTTTATGTATGTATAGCAAATTTGTTGTACTGTGTTGTAATGAGCCAGCTAGCTTTAGCACCTGAAAATGTCCAACTGTCTCTGCGGTGGTAGTTGATTGCAAGAGTGTATATTTCTATGGTAGTTACAACAACGAACGTTTTACTCATGGACCTAATGAAAATAATAACCTGCAAAGTGTACACCCATAAGCCCCCATGGAGGAAGAGCGCTTTGAAGTACCACGAGTAGGCAAAGGAGTAGGTGGCATTCTATGTTCCTGAGATACTGCGGGCAGAAACTGCTTTGGATAAATCATGGAGCTTTTATTCATGTAAGTACGAGGGTGGTAGAAATGACTTGGTCAATAAATCACTGGTAGTCCGATGAGTCTCCAGCAGATAACCTTTTAATATATATCTTTAATATATTTTGTGGAGATGTTTATTCATTCTCTTACACCAATCAGCAGAAGACAGATAAGACATTTAGGGATCGGTACGTTGTTTTCAGGCCCATTAAATCACCTGGTCCATCAGAGAGGGAGGGGAATATGGAAAGGAGGATGACTGGAAATCACGCGTGCATCCATCTAGCCTGCTTTATGGACAAACTATGACATCCGTGGGGTATACATGACTAGCTTCGTGCGACCATGGTTTAACCTCATTTTTATGGATTTTTTTCTTCAGAAAAGTGTCTTCCAGATTCTTAAACAAAATCAAGGACATAGGTCGCCCATATCTGCTCATCACATAATAACTCATGATATATTGATTTCTTGTACGTTGCATGGGCTGGGGGTTTTAGAGGGGTAGGGAATAGAAACACATACAGATATACATTCGATTTGCTTTTTCCTTCAAATTTACTGATGTAGGTTCCCTTTCAGCTTCTCTTTAACAGTCACATACAGGGAGTGCAGAATTATTAGGCAAGTTGTATTTTTGAGGATTAATTTTATTATTGAACAACAACCATGTTCTCAATGAACCCAAAAAACTCATTAATATCAAAGCTGAATATTTTTGGAAGTAGTTTTTAGTTTGTTTTTAGTTTTAGCTATGTTAGGGGGATATCTGTGTGTGCAGGTGACTATTACTGTGCATAATTATTAGGCAACTTAACAAAAAACAAATATATACCCATTTCAATTATTTATTATTACCAGTGAAACCAATATAACATCTCAACATTCACAAATATACATGTCTGACATTCAAAAACAAAACAAAAACAAATCAGTGACCAATATAGCCACCTTTCTTTGCAAGGACACTCAAAAGCCTGCCATCCATGGATTCTGTCAGTGTTTTGATCTGTTCACCATCAACATTGCGTGCAGCAGCAACCACAGCCTCCCAGACACTGTTCAGAGAGGTGTACTGTTTTCCCTCCTTGTAAATCTCACATTTGATGATGGACCACAGGTTCTCAATGGGGTTCAGATCAGGTGAACAAGGAGGCCATGTCATTAGATTTCCTTCTTTTATACCCTTTCTTGCCAGCCACGCTGTGGAGTACTTGGACGCGTGTGATGGAGCATTGTCCTGCATGAAAATCATGTTTTTCTTGAAGGATGCAGACTTCTTCCTGTACCACTGCTTGAAGAAGGTGTCTACCAGGAACTGGCAGTAGGACTGGGAGTTGAGCTTGACTCCATCCTCAACCCGAAAAGGCCCCACAAGCTCATCTTTGATGATACCAGCCCAAACCAGTACTCCACCTCCACCTTGCTGGCGTCTGAGTCGGACTGGAGCTCTCTGCCCTTTACCAATCCAGCCACGGGCCCATCCATCTGGCCCATCAAGACTCACTCTCATTTCATCAGTCCATAAAACCTTAGAAAATCAGTCTTGAGATATTTCTTGGCCCAGTCTTGACGTTTCAGCTTGTGTGTCTTGTTCAGTGGTGGTCGTCTTTCAGCCTTTCTTACCTTGGCCATGTCTCTGAGTATTGCACACCTTGTGCTTTTGGGCACTCCAGTGATGTTGCAGCTCTGAAATATGGCCAAACTGGTGGCAAGTGGCATCGTGGCAGCTGCACGCTTGACACTTCTCAGTTCATGGGCAGTTATTTTGCGCCTTGGTTTTTCCACACGCTTCTTGCGACCCTGTTGACTATTTTGAATGAAACGCTTGATTGTTCGATGATCACGCTTCAGAAGCTTTGCAATTTTAAGAGTGCTGCATCCCTCTGCAAGATATCTCACTATTTGTGACTTTTCTGAGCCTGTCAAGTCCTTCTTTTGACCCATTTTGACAAATGAAAGGAAGTTGCCTAATAATTATGCACACCTGATATAGGGTGGTGATGTCATTAGACCACACCCCTTCTAATTACAGAGATGCACATCACCTAATATGCTTAATTGGTAGTAGGCTTTCGAGCCTATACAGCTTGGAGTAAGACAACATGCATAAAGAGGATGATGTGGTCAAAATACTCATTTGCCTAATAATTCTGCACTCCCTGTATGCTCCATTTCTCACTTCGGAGACTATGCATTGGGCAGCTTTAACCTGCTTTTTGACCATACATTTCACAAACAAGCCTGAAGAGAGAGAGTGTGTGTTTGTGTGTGACTGGACATTTAAGACATGTAAGGCTGAAACTGATTGTAGAAACGCAGGTGGGCCTGTGAAGGTGTATATGGACATTTAAAACGTAAGGCGAAATCTGATTGTAGCAGGTGGGCATGTGAATCTGCGCATAAGCATGAGGCTTTGCACATGCAAGGAAGTCAAAATATGGGCATAGGTGGTACTTTAAGACAAGATGTGTGAGTTTTGAAAAACGACAGGCTGATGCGTTGTAACAAAATTAGTAAATTTACTGACAATGACGTTTCGAAAAAACATTTCATAAAATGTCAGTGGTTTATCTACTAAAAGTTAAAAGCTAGACCTTGGGATATAAAACTTTACATTACAAGCCCATGTTTGGGACACAATTTGTCTAACCACTGAAATCTGAAATATGCTTTTCTAGGACTATAAATTACGCATTCTCAGGAAATGGCTAGGTGATGTTCCGGGACAAATGAGTTTATTTACTTGAGGAGTTTAGATTATAGTTCTAAATCTTCACGATTACGCACAATCAGTCAAAAAATAAAAATATTGCCATATACAAAATGCAGCTCTATGACTAAAATCAAAGCCAGTTGTCGGGAAAAATCAATAAATACCTAACACAAGCACAGTAAGATGCTATACTAAGCATCTTACAGGGAGTGCAGAATTATTAGGCAAATGAGTATTTTGACCACATCATCCTCTTTATGCATGTTGTCTTACTCCAAGCTGTATAGGCTCGAAAGCCTACTACCAATTAAGCATATTAGGTGATGTGCATCTCTGTAATGAGAAGGGGTGTGGTCTAATGACATCAACACCCTATATCAGGTGTGCATAATTATTAGGCAACTTCCTTTCCTTTGGCAAAATGGGTCAAAAGAAGGACTTGGCAGGCTCAGAAAAGTCAAAAATAGTGAGATATCTTGCAGAGGGATGCAGCACTCTTAAAATTGCAAAGCTTCTGAAGCGTGATCATCGAACAATCAAGCGTTGCATTCAAAATAGTCAACAGGGTCGCAAGAAGCGTGTGGAAAAACGAAGGCGCAAAATAACTGCCCATGAACTGAGAAAAGTCAAGCGTGCAGCTGCCACGATGCCACTTGCCACCAGTTTGGCCATATTTCAGAGCTGCAACATCACTGGAGTGCCCAAAAGCACAAGGTGTGCAATACTCAGAGACATGGCCAAGGTAAGAAAGGCTGAAAGACGACCACCACTGACCAAGACACACAAGCTGAAACGTCAAGACTGGGCCAAGAAATATCTCAAGACTGATTTTTCTAAGGTTTTATGGACTGATGAAATGAGAGTGAGTCTTGATGGGCCAGATGGATGGGCCCGTGGCTGGATTGGTAAAGGGCAGAGAGCTCCAGTCCGACTCAGACGCCAGCAAGGTGGAGGTGGAGTACTGGTTTGGGCTGGTATCATCAAAGATGAGCTTGTGGGGCCTTTTCGGGTTGAGGATGGAGTCAAGCTCAACTCCCAGTCCTACTGCCAGTTCCTGGAAGACACCTTCTTCAAGCAGTGGTACAGGAAGAAGTCTGCATCCTTCAAGAAAAACATGATTTTCATGCAGGACAATGCTCCATCACACGCGTCCAAGTACTCCACAGCGTGGCTGGCAAGAAAGGGTATAAAAGAAGGAAATCTAATGACATGGCCTCCTTGTTCACCTGATCTGAACCCCATTGAGAACCTGTGGTCCATCATCAAATGTGAGATTTACAAGGAGGGAAAACAGTACACCTCTCTGAACAGTGTCTGGGAGGCTGTGGTTGCTGCTGCACGCAATGTTGATGGTGAACAGATCAAAACACTGACAGAATCCATGGATGGCAGGCTTTTGAGTGTCCTTGCAAAGAAAGGTGGCTATATTGGTCACTGATTTGTTTTTGTTTTGTTTTTGAATGTCAGAAATGTATATTTGTGAATGTTGAGATGTTATATTGGTTTCACTGGTAATAATAAATAATTGAAATGGGTATATATTTGTTTTTTGTTAAGTTGCCTAATAATTATGCACAGTAATAGTCACCTGCACACACAGATATCCCCCTAACATAGCTCAAACTAAAAACAAACTAAAAACTACTTCCAAAAATATTCAGCTTTGATATTAATGAGTTTTTTGGGTTCATTGAGAACATGGTTGTTGTTCAATAATAAAATTAATCCTCAAAAATACAACTTGCCTAATAATTCTGCACTCCCTGTATTAAAGAAGCACTATGCAAGGAATCCAGTTGTGTCCTGGTATCATGCACCTGGTTACATCTCATGGAAGATGAATGTAATAGTTTTAGTAAAATATTAGAAGAATTATAGCCCTCATTATAACTTCAGCGGTCTATTTCGCAGACCGCCAAAGTCAAGCCTGCCACTTGACCGCCAGTGTTGGCGGTCTTCAGACTGCCATATTATGGCTGCTGGCTGCTGTCCACCACTATTTGGCGAGGAGGCCACAAGCAGCCATACTGGCGGTCGGCAGTCTAGTGGAGCTTGCTCCGTCGCCACCGCCACATCACCGCAACACCGTCAGCCGTATATACATTGTAGATGGCGCAGGGGTGTTCTGTTGGTGGGACACTGGCGGTGGAGCAAGCGCCATGGACCCCGTTCCCTCCCTGATGACCACCGCAACCACCAGGTAAGGTGATCGACCGACAGGGGAGTGGGGGGTGTTGAGTGTTGTGTGCGTGAATGGGTGTGTGTGTGTGTATATGTGAATGAAGGGGGGTGGGGGAGTGTTGTGTGTGTTTGTGTGACTGCGTGTATGCAGGGAGTGGGGGAAGTTTCATGGCCATGTGTGCATGTGTGTGCGACGGGTGAGCATGGATGGGTGCGTGTATGTATGTGTGGTGTGTGCGTGCTTGGATGTAGGGGTACAGTATGGGGATGGGGTGTTGCTGCTTGGGGGGGTGGGGAGGATTCTGATGGGGTCAGGGGGCGAAGGGGTACCGACACGGAGGGTGGGTTGGGGAGTCCTGTAGTAGCGACAGGAATGAGTATTCCTGTCACCAGTATCCTTACCGCAAGGGATTTAGTGGCGGGCTGCCGCCATGGAATACCTGGCAGTAAGGATACTCAAAATACCTCAGGTGGTGTTAGGTAGACCGCCGGGTCTAAGTTGGTCAACCTTCGACCAGGTGGTCCTACTCCCCTGGTGGTGCAGGTGGTGAACTAGCTGAGGTGCAGCCAGTTCACTACCCTTGTCATAGTTTGTTAGTCCTGCACCGCTACGCTATTGGCGGTCTGGCCGCCACCGCCGGCATGGCGGGGCAGGACTGCCAGGGTCATAATGACCCCCTATATCTTTGCAGTTCAAATAACCACAGGATGGCTTAAACTAGGCTTATCCGAGTTCGCCCTATCCATTCCTAGGCAACAGATAAGAACATTACTACTCATATTTGATACCAACTAAGAGTGCATCTTCGTAGCTCTTTCCAAATTTTCCAAAGAAATGTAGCCTCAGTATGCTGAACTATGGAAGAAGGCTAAAAGAAAAGAGCAAATACTAACATTATAATTACCAAACAGAGGGCTCAACTACCTCTTCCAACAGATTTTACAGAGCGAATAGAAGAGCAGGAGGTAGAGAACACATTCCATGGTAATAATATTACTATGATAAACTGGAAGAGAGCTATTCTCGTTTCCATATGGTTGTCTTTGCTAAGATAACGTTCAGGTTCATAGCGTAAATGAGTCTGGACCATAAGGCAATTTTCCAATTGCATGCTTAGTCTTGCTCTTTGCATTACAATGTTTGTTTTCTATTCCCAATCTTTCCCCTTTATCACAGTGCAGTTTGAGCTTCCCAAAACCTCTAGTTTATACCAGATTTTGGAGCATCCTATTCAAATACAGATCTCTTTAACTTGCTTAAGCCAAGAAACGTGCATACACGTTTGTGAGTTAAGATGTCCTTCAGGGAGTCTCTATAACACCTTCCCAATCGGTTGGCCTGGAGTCAGACTCAATAAAGCACAGGTTTAAGGAAAATGATATCTGATGTGACATCCACTCCCATTTCTAAACTTAAAGGGACCAGCAGGGTACTTGGACTCAGGTTGAACAATACCCGAAATTAAGTGTTCTTGTTTACAGATGGTGGTTTAGTTGGGGTAAAGCCCCAGTACCATATGTTTCAGATGAGATCGCCTTGGACTTGTAAACCTTGTAAACCTCTAAAACCAGTTCAACAGATTGGCAGACAAATTTAAACTGAACCCTGTGCCAGCTTTGATGATATGATCATACTAATAGACAGCAGAATTCAGGTATACATACTCCATAAAAAGAAAAGGGCAGATTTCTTGCGCAGCACATATTTCATTACAATGAAGTAGACTCTAAAGAACTGATCAATTGTCCCTACCCTTCGTCTAAAATCTGCCTAGGCAGGTGTATCTGTCCATCTTCTAAACCAGCCTTTGATATACTCCAAAGGGATTTTATCAAAATGCTTGCTTGCAGCACCCAAAAACAATATGGGCCTACAATCTGAAGGCTCACTTTCACTCCCTTTTTTAAAATCAGGAAAATAATGGTAAATTTCCATGGCAGAGAAATCATACATACTACAAGAACTACATTAATTAGGCAAAGCAGTACTTGTGCTCTGATGTCTAGAAAAAATGAGACAAGAAAAACACTTTGGGACTAAATGTTCTTCTGGGGCTGTTAGAAATGGGGTCTCTAGTTGGCAGAGGTATACACCCTTGTCCAAGTAGGGATCACAATCCTAGTCAGGGTAAGTCACACACAATGCAAATTATCTTGTGCCCACCCTCTGGTAGCTTGGCACTGAGCAGTTAGGCTTAACTTAAAAGACAATTTGTAAAGAATTTGTGTACTAAACTATACAGTGTGTAGGAAAGTACCATCTTGCCTGGCATGTTACCCCCATTTTACTTGTGTGTCAGTTTTTTTTTGCTTGTGTCAGTGGGATCCTCCCAGCCAGGACCCCAGTGCTGATAGTTTGTGGCCTATATGTATTCCCTGTGTGGTGCCTAACTGTATCACTGAGGTGCTGCTAACTAGAACCTCAGTGTTTATGCTCTCTCTCCTTTAAAATTGTCACTGCAGGCTAGTGACCATTTTCAACAATTCTGATTGGCACACTGGAACACCCTTATAACTCCGTAGTATATGGTACCTAGGTACCCAGGGTATTGGGGTTCCAGGAGATCCCGATGGGCTGCGGCATTTCTTTTGCCACCTATAGGGAGCTCAGACAATTCTTACACAGGACTGCCACTGCAGCCTGAGTGAAATAACGTCCACATTATTTCACAGCCATTTTACACTGCACCTAAGTAACTTATATGTCACCTATATGTCTAACCCTCACCTAGTGAAGGTTAGGTGCAAAGTTACTAAGTGTGAGGGCACCCTGGCACTAGCCAAGGTGCCCCACATTGTTCAGGGCAATTTCCCCCGGACTTTCTGAGTGCAGGGACACCATTACACACGTGCACTACATATAGGTCAATACCCATATGTAGCTTCACAATGGTAACTCCGAATATGGCCATGTAACATGTCTAAGATCATGGAATTGTCCCCCAGGCCAAATCTGGTATTGGGGTGCCAATCCCATGCATCCCTGGGGCTCCAGCATGGACCCCGGGTACTGCCAAACTAGCTCTCTGGGGTTTTCTCTGCAGCTACCGCTGCTGCCAACCCTCAGACAGGTTTCTGCCCTCCTGGGGTCTGAGCAGCCCAGTCCCAGGAAGGCAGAACAAAGGATTTCCTCTGAGAGAAGGTGTTGCACCCTCTCCTTTGTAAATAGGTGTTAAGGGCTGGGGTGATGTAGCCTCCCCCAGCCTCTGGAAATGCTTTGAAGGGCACAGATGGTGCCCTCCTTGCATAAGCCAGTCTACACCGGTTTAGGGATCCCCCAGCCCCTGTTCTGGCGCGAAACTGGACAAAGGAAAGGGGTGGTGCCCATAGCTCCTCCAGTGCGTCCCAGACCCCTTCCATCTTGAATGCAGGGGTGTGAGGGCACAATGGAGGCCTCTGAGTGGCCAGTGCCAGCAGGTGACGTCAGAGACCCCTCCTGATAGGTGCTTGCCTGGTTAGGTGGCCAATCCTCCTCTGAGGGCTATTTAGGGACTCTCCTGTGGGTTTCTCTTCAGATAACGAATGCAAGAGCTCACCAGAGTTCCTCTGCATCTCCCTCTTCGACTTCTGCCAAGGATCGACCGCTGACTGCTCCAGGACGCCTGCAAAACCACAACAAAGTAACAAGACGAATACCAGCAACATTGTAGCACCTAATCCTGCAGGCTTTCTCGACTGTTTCCTGGTGGTGCATGCTCTGAGGTCTGTCTGCCTTCACCCTGCACTGGAAGCCAAGAAGAAATCTCCAGTGGGTCGACGGAATCTTCCTCCAGCTAACGCAGGCACCAAACTTCTGCATCACCGGTCCTCTGGGTCCCCTCTCATCTTGACGAGCGTGGTCCCTGGAACACAGGAGCTGGATCTAAGTGACCCCGACAGTCCAGTGGTCCTTCAGTCCAAATTTGGTGGAGGTAAGTCCTTGCCCCCCCACGCCAGACAGTAATCCTGTGTACTTCCTGATCTACAGCTGCTAGGGCTTCTGTGCACTTTTGCAAGGAATCCTTCGTGCACAGCATAGCCCAGGTTCCCAGCACTCCGTCCTGCATTGCTCAACTCACTGAGTTGACCACCGGCTTCGTGGGACCCTCTTTTGTTGTGTTGAGACCACCGCTGTGCTCAGATTTCTTGAACGCCTGTTCAAGTGCTTTTGTGGGTGCGCCTGCTTCTGTGTGGGCTCTCTGTGCTGCTGAGCGCCCTCTCTCTGTCTCCTCCTCCAAGGGGCGACCACCTGGTCCTTCCTGGGCCCAGGCAGCACCCATTTTCTTCAACCGCAACTCTTGCAGCTAGCAAGGCTTGTTTGCGGATTTTCTGTGTGGAAACAACTCTGCATCCTCCAGCACGTCATGGGACATCTTCTGACCAAAGGAGAAGTTCCTGGCACCTTCTGTTGTAGCAGAATCTGCGGCTTCTTCCACCCAGAGGCAGCCCTTTTGCACCTTCATCCGGGGTTTAGTGGGCTCCTGTCCCCCCTGGACACTTGCGTTACTCTTGGACTTGGTCCCCTTCCTTTACAGGTCCTCAGGTCCAGGAATCCGTCTTTAGTGCTTTGCAGTCAGTTGTTGCCTTTGCAGAATCCCGACTTTACTGTCTTTCTGGGTTAGTAGGGTAACTTTAGTCCTACTTTTCAGGGTCTTGGGGTGGGGTATCTTGGACACCCTTAGTGTTTTCTTACACTCCCAGCGGCCCTCTACACACTACACTAGGCCTGGGGTCCATTCGTGGTTCGCATTCCACTTTTGGAGTATATGGTTTTTGTTGCCCCTAGGCCTATTGTCTCCTGTTGCATCCTATTGTATTCTACAGTGTTTGCAATACTTTTCTAACTGTTTACTTACCTGATTTTGGTTTGTGTGTATATTTTGTGTATTTTACTTACCTCCTAAGGGAGTATAATCTCTGAGATACCTTTGGCATATTGTCACTAAAATAAAGTACCTTTATTTTTAGTAACTCTGAGTATTGTGTTTGATATGATATTAGGCTATTTGATATAAGTGGTATAGTAGGAGCTTTGTATGTCTTCTAGTTCAGCCTAAGCTGCTCTGCTATAGCTACCTCTATCAGCCTAAGCTGCTAGAACACTACTAATCTACTAATAGGGGATAACTGGACCTGGCACAAGGTGTAAGTACCATTAGGTACCCACTATGAGCCAGGCCAGCCTCCTACACAGTAACACAGTGAAAACACCACAGAAATACACCACACAGTTTTAGAAAAATAGCAGATATTTATTGGGTTAAATGAAGGTCAAAACGATAATGATTCAATAAGCACAAGTTGAAATATCGCTTTTGTAGTGTTAAGATGAGTGTTAAATCTTAAAAATCAACAGTTTTCTCTTGTGTGCACAAAGTACCTGGTTTACGTCAAAATTACACGCACGGACACCGCAGAGGAGGAGATGTGTGGAAAAATAAGGTGTGCGTTGGATTTTCCAGCACAGCACAGACAATGCATCTTTTCTTTCCATGCTGCAAGGGGCTTTGTGTCGATGTCTGGAGCGCAGACTTGGTCCCCACTGTGAAGCAGGGTTGTTTTGATGCCACAGGATGATGCGTGGAAATCCTGGGCGTGTAGGACAAAGTCACAGGTGTTGCGTCGATCTGGTAGGTGATGCGCCAAATTTTCTGTTGCACAGCAGGTGCTGCGTCGATTCTTCACTCAGAAAGTCAGGCTGCATCATTCCAGCTCAGCTGTGAGTCAATCGGTAGGGCTGTGCATCGAAGTTCCTGTCGCAACGCAGGTGCTGCATTGATCTTCTCTCCTGGAAGTCGGGGTGCATTGTTCGGGTTCGGCTGTGCGTTGATTTTCTCATCACAAGGCAGGCTGTGCGTCGTTTCCGGCAGGCTGTGAGTCGATTTTCGGCGCAAAGGAATATCCTTGAAGAGGTGAAGTCTTTTTTGCCCTGAGACTTCAGGAAACAGGAGGCAAGCTCAATCCAAGCCCTTGAAAAGCACTTCTCAGCAATGTCAGAGGCGAGGAAGGCAGCAGGGCAACAGCAAGGCAGCAGTCCTTAACAGCAAAGCAGTCCAGGTGAGTCCTTGGGGCAGCCAGGCAGTTCCTCTTGAGAGGTTGCAGGTTCAGGTCCAGATGTGTCTGATCTGGTGGGGTCAGAGACCCAGTTCATAAACCCAAAATGCCTTTGAAATGGGGGAAACTTCAAAGAGTGGTTTTGAAGTGTACAAGGTCCCCTTTCAGTACAGGTCTGTCTGCTAGGGTCCCAGTTGGGGGTTTGGCAGTCCCTTGTGTGAGGGCAGGCCACTAGCCTTTGAAAATTGTAAGTGTCAGGCTCTCCACCCTTCCAGCCCAGAAAGACCCATTCAGTATGCAGATAAATGCAGATGTGTCTGAGCGTCCTGTGTTTGTGGTTGTCTGGGTGGAATGCACAAGGGAGCTGTCAACCAGCCCAGCCCAGACGTGGATTGGAGACAGGCAGTAAGGCACAGATGGATTTTAAGTGCAGAGAAATGCCCACTTTGTAAAAGTGGCTTTTCTAAAATAGTAATATAAAATCCAACTTTGCCAATAAGCAGGATTTTGTATTACCATTCTGGCCATACTAAATATGACCTGGTTACCCCTTTCTGATCAGAATCCACTCGAACAGTATATGAGGATAGCCCTAATGCAATGCTATCCTATGAAAGGAGCAGGCCTTACAGTAGTGGAAAATGAATTTAGGAGGTTTCCACTACCAGGACATATAAAACACACAGGTACATGTCCTGCCTCTTACCTACATAGCACCCTGTCCTATGGGTTACCTAGGGCCCACCTTAGGGGTGACTTATATGTAGGAAAAGGAGAGTTCAGGGCTTGGCAAGTACTTTTAAATGCCAAGTTGAAGTGGCAGTGAAACTGCACACACAGGCCTTGCAATGGCAGGCTTGAGACATTGTTAAGGGGCTACTTAAGTGGGGGGGCACAATCAGTGCCGCAGGCCCACCAGTAGCATTTAATTTACAGGCCCTAGGCACATGTAGTGCACTCAACTAGGGACTTACAAGTACATTAAATATGCCAATTGGGTATGAGCCAATGCTACCATGTTTTAGGGAGAGAGCCCATGCACGTTAGCACTGGTTAGCAGTGGTAAAGTGTCCAGAGTCCTAAAGCTAGCAAAAATGAGGTCAGAAAAAGAAGAGGAGCAAGGCAAAAAATTTGGGGTGACCCTGCAGAGAAGCCAGCAGAGAGGCCATTTCCAACAGGGGTCTTGTTTGATTTCGCAAATGTAATGTTTCTTAAACATCCGCCAAAGAAATTAAGGGATTTCTATCACAGATTTTCCTATTTCTTATCAGCTAACCAAGCTAAAGTTTTATGCCTACTCAGGTAAAGGTCGGAAAAGTACTTTGTCCATCTGTAATTGGTTATAGTGCTTGCCATTTTTGCACCTAAAGGCAGAAGATCCGAATCACGTGCTGGGAGACTCAAAGTTCAATCTTGACTTCTGTAATTTTCAACATCTTCACGGAGACCCTTAATATTGTACTCATTAATAGCAGCATCAAAATTCAGCAATACCATACAGCTTTAATGAATGTCTCCTCTACTGCAGACATGCAACACCTCAAACACTGCCATGACCTCACTCAGACCCGATGTCTAGCCCTTACCTGAAGCTCATCCCTTCCAAACCAGAATTTCCTACTATTCACAAAGAAAAACAATTAGCCCAAAAGTGATTCAAAAGCATCAATCTGGACGGATTCAATCCCTAACTTTCTCTTAATGCGCAGCTCCTGGACACCAAACTCACCCTTAATTAACACATTGGGGGTTATTACAACTTTGGAGGAGGTGTTAATCCGTCCCAAATGTGACGGATATACCACCAGCCGTATTACGAGTTCCATAGGATATAATGGACTCGTAATACGGCTGGTGGTATATCGGTCACTTTTGGGACGGATTAACACCTCCTCCAAAGTTGTAATAACCCCCAATGTCAATAAAACAAGACATGATACCAGCTATCTTGATTGAAGACAGTGAAAGTGAAGAAAGCAAGTTCAGAGAACTGTCATTCAAGCTCTCCCTCTCTTGCTTTTGGATGGTGGCAATATCCTGCAAAGTAGTCTCCCAGACTCCACAATACACTCTGCCACGTACGAGCATACTCCATGCAGCAGCAACTCTTCTCAATTGCCTGGAGAAATATTAGCACTACACCCCATCCTAATGTACCTCCACTGACTTCCCCGTCAAGCCTGTATCATCTTCAAAACCAGCTTCCTCCTGTACAAAGGCATCACACTGGGCTCTTCTGCCCATCTGGGTAACAAGCTCACCACCTCATTCACTCATTGCCTCAGCTAGGACACCCTCACACTGGAGACTAAATAAATAAAAAAAGAAAGGCTGTTCTCCATTTATGTACCAAGGATCTAGAATAAAACACCTAGATGGTTTTCTGAGCAGCTGAGGGCCAGGACTAAGACTCCAGACTCCTCTATGGAGCGAAGGAGAGGAGCGCCTCTATAGACAGCAGTGCGTAGGCGAACTTGACCAGCTTTGGGGAATATGGTGCTAGATGCTTTTCTAAGCGGCTGGGGCCAGGACTACAGAGCCCTGACTCCTTTGTGGAGGGAAGAGAAGAAGTGTAACTGCAAGCAGTGCCGAACGGGTGAACTTAACCTGCTTTGGAGACCACGGGACGCACGTAGGACGTGCCTGAGTGTGTGGCTGGGTGAAGAGTAGTCCTGTCTTCGCCTGGAAGAGGCTGGACTGAGCCACCCATATTTCATTTGTCCAAGCAGGTACTGGAGAAACTTTAATGTTTCTTTTGGGAACTGTATGGTTTAGTTTATTCAACAACGAGAAGCGCAAACCGCCTGCAAGCACAACTAAGCCCCATAGATGCACTTCCCTGGATGGATTTCTGCAGAGTGCTGTGGTGTGCTCAATAAAGAAATTGAGTTAGCAGAGCGCTGTCTTTCTCTTTCCTCCCCCTTTCTGTGACTCCTGCTGAGCAACTGTCAATGGACCTCTGGTATGGGGGCCTGTGCCCTCTAGTGCTTCTACAAGACGGGGCTCGGCCAATACTCTGATATGGTCAATGCAACATGACCAAGATGTTGCAGCTGCCATCTAGGTTTGTCGGGGAAATGGTCCCAGGGCTGAAATGTGGAGGGCAATGTACATGATGGGGTCTGGGTAGAAGTTCCCTGATCCAACACAGGTGATATAATGTGATACAGCAGTAGATAATGCACTGGAAATGTGCAGAAACTTAAATGTTTTTCGAGATCCACGGATCCAGCCGCAGGGATCAGCGTGATCCCTCGTGTAAATCCGCAGGTGGATCCGCAAATCTCGTCCCCCCCCAAAAAAAAAAAAAAAAATATATATATATATATATATATATATATATATATATATATATATATATATATGTATGTATATATATGTGCACATATATATACATATATATGTATGTATGTGTGTATAATATATATATAAATATATATAATCACTCAAGCAGGCATGCAAACACTCTCACAGGCACTCTCACACCCAGACAGACACTCTCACACCCACTATCACACCCAGGCACACACTCACTCGCTCTCACACTGAGACAGACACTCTCTCACCCACTCACACACCCAGAGAGACACTCACACCCAATCTCACATCCAGACACACTCTCTCACACACACTCTAACACTCAGATACAACATCTCACAACCAGACACACACTCTCACATGCACTCTCACACCCAGGGACACCCTTTCCCACCCACTGTCACACCCAGTCAGACTCTCTTACACCCACTCTAACACCCAGAGACACACTCTCATACACAGAGAGACACTAAAACTACTCTCACATGCAGACACACACTCTCACACCTAGTCTCACAAACAGACATGCACTCTCACAGACACTTTGCTGTCCTCAGACATCTTCTCATACCCACTCTCACACCCAGCGACACCCACTTTCACACTCTGAGACTCTCATACCCAGGCACACACTCTGACAGTGTGCCACCCTGAGACACCCTCTTACACCCACTCACACATCCAGACACCCTCTCACACCCACTCTCACACTCAGAGACTCTAACACCCACTCTCACATCCATACAAACACTCTCACCGTGTCCAGGTGGCCCAACTATCCAGAGAGTACCCCAGGTGATTCCAACCGAGTGTCCACCCTAGTCTGACCGCTCCACCCCTCCATGATGACACCTGCAGAGGGAATCCCGAGGACCACCCAGACCACAACTGCCCGGGACAAAGATATCCGACGCCTGTAGAAGCACTGCACCCGCAGCCCTCAGACTCAAGAGAAACCGACCACCAGTGCAGCAGTGACCAGCAGGTGGCTCTCCTCTCTATCTAGTCAGTGGCATTCCCGAGGAGACCCCCTGTGCCTTGCCTGCAGCGTCTAAGTGACCACTGGGGTCCCATCATAGAGTTCCATCGGTAACCCGATGCCCTGTTTGCACCCTGCACCCAGCTGCCTCCGTGCCACTGAGGGTGCGTGTTTGGTGCCTACTTGGGGCCTCCCCATTGCTCCTCTAAACCCCCCTGGCCTGCCCTCCGACAACGCAGGTACACCTGCAAACAGACCAGAACCGGAGTACCCCCTGTCTCCAAAGGGGCCCACATTATTTTGGCTCTTGTTTGACCTTTGCACCTAACCAGCCCTGTGTTGGGTGTTTGGGGTTATCATGAACCCCCAACGGTGGGCTACCTATGCCCTGGAGACAGAATCTGTAAGTTGGTTACTTACCTCCAAAACTGTACTGTACTTCCTTCCCCCAGGAACTGTTAAAAATTGCAGTGTCCACTTTTAAAATAGCTTTTTGCCATTTTAAGAAAAACGGTATACATTGTTGATTCCATTCAAAGTCCTGATTATACCTATGCAAAGTACCTTTCATTTAATGTATTTATCTGCAAATTGAATCTTGTGGTTCTAGAAATAAATTAAGAAAACCTATTTTTCTATATACAAATCCTACTGGTCTGGAGTTAAGTCATTGAGTGTGTGTTTCTTCTATTGCTTGTCTATGTACAATAAATGTTTAACACTACCCTCTGATAAGCCTAACTGCTCGACCACACTACCACAAATAGAGCATTAGTATTATCTGTTATTGCCTCTGTCAATTCTCTGGGGAACCCCTGGACTCTGTGCACACTATATCTCATTTTGATATAGTATATACAGAGTCAGCTTCCTACAGTCTGTCAGACCTGGTCTCTGCTAGCACCTTGATACCCTTGGGTTTAGTGCACTCTATAAATGCTCATAAACAATCAATCAATGATCAATCCGAGGATCCACCCATGGGGCTCAGCACTGCCCCCGGTGTAAATCCGTGAGTGGCTCCGAGGATCTTGGCAATCGTCAATTCTTTTTAATATATATATATATATATATATATATATATATATATATATATATATATATATATATATAAAATCACACAGTCACTCAAACAGGCAGACCAACACACTCACAGTCACTCTCACACCCAGACAGACATTCTCACACACATTCCCACAACCAGACATTCTCACATTCACTGTCACACCCAGGCACACACTTCGACACCCACTCTCACACCCAGACATTCTCTCACACACTCTCACACCCAGACACACTCACACCTATTTTCACACCCAGACACTGTCATACCCACTCTTACACCCAGACAATCTCACACCCACTCTCACACCCAGAGAGACACCCTCACACCCAAGCACACCCTCACACACCCACTCTAACACTCATACACAGTCTCTCACAGCCACTCTCACACCCAGACACTTTCACACCAATTAACACAGCCACACAGACACTCTTGCACCCACTCACCCACACTCTCACACCTACTCTGACACCCATCCAGAAAACCTCACACCCACACAGACACTCTCACATCCACTAAAACACACAATCGCACACCCACTCACACACCCAGACACTCTCACACTCACTCACACAGACACTCTCACTCCCACTCACACAGCCACAGACACTCTCATATCTACTCACACACCCAGGCAGACACTCGCACACCCAGTCTGACACCCATCCAGACACTCACACCCATCCAGACACTCTCACACCCATACAGACACTCTCACATCCATTCAAACATCCAGACACTCTCTCACCCGCTCTCACACCCAGACAGACACTCTCTCACCCACTCTCACACCCAGACAGACACTTTCAGACCTGCTCTCACGCTAAGAGTAAAACTCTCACACCTACAGTCACACCCAGGACCACACTCTTGACACCTGCCCGTGCACCCAGACACTCTCAAATCTGCTCTCACACCCAGACACTCTCTCACCCACTATCACATCCAGACATTCTCACACTCGCTCTCACACCCACACAGAAACTCTCACACCTACTGTCACACCCAGGCACACTCTATGACACCCGCTCTCACATCCATACTGACTCTTTCACAGTCACACACACCTAGACACACACTAATGGCCCCTGGGGCTGAAATGTAGGGGAATTGAAATTATGAGGTAATGGTAGAGATGCCCTGACCCCCTGTGCCTGACGCCCTTTGAATAAATAAGGTATGGGTATGATTGCCTAGCCACAACCTGACAGAGAAGTTGCGGCTGCCATTTTGGTTGATTAGGGAAACGGTCCCAGTCTGAGATGTGGGGGACAATGTACTTGATGTTGTCAAGGCAGAGGTTCCCTGACCCTATAGAGGTGATACAAGTGTGATATAGCAGTAAATAATGCACTGGAAATGCGTAGAAAAAAAAGAATATACACACATACAATATACAATATACAATATACACACACACAAAAACACTCAAACAGGCAAACACTCCAGACACTCTCACAGTCAATCTCACACCCAGACAGACACACCCATTCTCACAGACAGACACTCTCACACCCAGAGACACTCTCACATCCGATCTCACACCTAGACACACCCTCTCACACCGACTCCAAAACGGACTCTCACACCCACTCACACACCCTGACACTCTCACACCCACTCACACACCCACACAGACACTCTCACACCCACTCTCACATCCACCTAGACACTCTCACACCCATACAGACACTCTCACATCCACTCAAACATCCAGGCAATCTCACACCCACTCACACACCCAGACAGATACTATTGCAGCCAGTCTGATATCCAGGCACACTCTTCTGCACAGTCTCACACTCACACAAATACTCATGCAGTCGTGGGTGTGTGCAACTTGAGAGGCAGAGTTGTTGCAAAATTGCAAACTAAAAGAAATTTGTCCAGGAAAAACAGGAGTTGTAAATCAAAGGATAAACAGGAAGGACTACATACTTATAAAAGTGGAAAAAGCAATAAGGAAACACAAAATATGACTTGGAGACAAAAACAGTTCAAGGAGGTAAGACTAAAAATGTTTCAAAGTAGCGTAATACAACATTTACTAAAGAAGTATACGAGGAGAAGTGCTATAGTTAAACAAAAGCAACATATTGAGAGTATAGTGGACACAGCATTTGCACTGAAGAGGAAACTTTTTATCTTAATTTTGTATAGAATGAAGATACTTGATAAAACAGTGATGTGCATGAGATAAAGAGCATCAAGAAAAAGACTTATTAACAAAAATAATTTTTGCAAATGTTTTAAAGGTGAATAGATGCACACATCTAGTACAGAACCATTTTTAATGAAGAGATTTATTTACAAGAGAATACATGAGTGCATACAGTTGACACTACTGGTTGTGGCTAAGAAATGAAAGACACTACACCCATAGAGGAGGAAGAGATAGTTCTTAGGAGTGTAGAGGAAGTTATAGTTTAAGAGGTACAAGGAAGGCCTAAGCAAGCCCCTGTGTACAAGTAGAAGTGTAGCAGTATTTGTAGTATCCGTCAGGAATCGATGAATGAATTAATACATTTCCTAAGAGAATTTTTATGCGAAAGTCTAAAACAGAAAATTATAATATTGCAAGGATTAGATCCATGCAAAGTTAGGAAATATACTAACTTACAATGCCATTCACTGGCATGTCTTTCAAAGAAAGTATGGAAAAGTACTGTCCATCATTCAAAAATGTGAAATTTAGGAAGGAGACTATATTATGTAAAAACCCCAGCTTTATGTTTAGGAGATTTGAATAAAGCTCTTTTACATGGTACTGTGGCAGAGGTTGAAAACGTTTATGAAGACATTCAGTTTCATTTCTTTGGCCTGAAGAAGAGAATATGGAAACTGAGGAGGTAGTGGCAGGAGCTGTAGAGGAACTGGACACAGAGATTAGTCTTGAAAAATTTAGAAAGGGGATAGGAAAGTTCAATGCAATGTGTTCTGAGAAACCCAAGTATGTTTGTATTTGTTGTCTCCACATGTACTATAAAAAACAAACTCATATAGTAGTTCTATTTTTTAAAACTGAACAAAATAACAATGGTGAGTGGCAGGAATTTTGGTGCATATGTGTTTGCAGAAGAACGCTTTGATTTAGACACAAAGCAAAACATATGTAAGTATTGTTATGGCAAATTAGAGAATAATAAAATGGCAGCTAGAGCAATTCATAATAGATTAGAATTCATACCAATTCCACAAGAACTTGATCAATTAAATGTGTATGAATTAATTGTAATACAAACTAATCATCCATTTCAAGCAATTGTTCAAATGGAGCCAAAGACAGTGAAACTTCCACCAAAAGAAATACCGAAAAGACTTAAAGGAAGAGTTGGTTAGTTACCTTTAGAGTTTGAAAATAATGTTGACACTGTGGGTGTTGAGAAGGATGTAAATCAACCACTCATTATTCTGTCAAGAATTGGTGGATGCAAATAAAATAAAAAAGCCACAATGTACTCAAAAGAAACTAATGTTTTTTTTTTACAAAAAAGTTGATAAAATTGAAGATGTAAGTTATATCGATGATGAAGTACTACAATCAAGTGGAGTAATAGAAAAAGTGGATAACAGAAGTCAGAAGAAAAAGAAAAATATGAGCACTATAGTATTCATCCACTTCATTCAAAAGAAGTCGTTGGGGATGCTATTGATCTGTTTCAAATGAAACAAGCTAGAGGAGCTCCAATGAGTGTGTGGCAAAACAGTTTAGAGGCCTGCTGCTTTCCTCAGCTATTTCCCACAGGAGTAGGTGGCCTCTACGATGAGCAACCTGTATAAATACCAGCAGCTGAATACAGATCAACAATACTATATTCAGAGGACCCTAGGTTTCGACAATGTATTCCTTATATATTCTATCTGTTATCTGCGAGTGAGTTGTCAGGACTCCCTTATGCTCTGAACCATATTCTTAAAACAGGAGTTAATCTGCAAAATCTCTCTGCAAGGGAGTTTGCTGATACAATATAAGGTAAGGATGAAAATCTGGAATACAACTTAATTAATTTGATGGCTTATCATCATGGGATTAATGAATACTGGTGCCATCGTCATGGAAAACTTAAATGTAAGCTCCACAACTTAGGCCCACCTACTTGGTTTGTTCTGTAGAGTATGCACAGGATGATTTACTTGAATTTCTAAGACAAACAAACTCTAACATTAAGGATATCCATTTGAAGACAGCAGGGGAACTTTGCTCTTTGGGTCCAGCTAATTTATGTATGTTTTTTAATCACAAGTTTCAAGCGATGCTGGGTTTTATATTAAATGAAAAGTATCTTCCTCTTGGAGAAGTTACAGATTTTTTGGGGCAAAACGAATACCAGGCAAGAGGTGCTCCTCATATACGCATGCTCTTATGGATAAAGGATGCACCAAAATTTGGAACTGATACTGGTGAGTGTGTACTTTCATAGAACAGTATGTTACATGCACCATACCAGATGAGAATAATAACAAAACCCTACAACAGCAAGTTCTATGCTTCCAAACACATAGATGTGGCAAGTATTGCTGCCGAATATATAGGAAAGGAAAGTTTTATACAAGGTGTTGTTTTGGATTTCCAAGGCCTATCATTTCCAAAGGAAGAGTGAACAGCTTTTTGTCTGCAGTCAGGCATATACTTACAAGAAAATCACCAAAAATACATATAATCTCAAAAGATCTGAAGCCTCTAAATATAGTAATAATTGTTATCCTGTCATTCTCAAATTATGGAATGCAAATATGGACATACAGTTTGTTGCAGGCAACTCCATTGTGTAACTTGGTATGTCACTTCATATATTACAAAATCAGAGATAACAGAGATGAAGGAAACCTGGGAGGAGATTTCTGCAAAAGATCTCATTTTTTTTTTTTTACAGTTTTAGGTTGAAAATGCTTTCACATAGGGTGTTAAATTCCTTTGAATGCTGTGACAGGTTGAGGTTTGCTAGCTTGTACTCAAAGTCTAGGGGAATTGTTTTGACTAGTCTAGGCCTTGCCAACACGCATAACAGACTCTTGAAATCTTTTCCAGAAATTCAGTACCTAGCAGAGTCCAATCTGGAGAGCACAGATATTATAAAAACAAATATGTTGGACAACTACTATCCAAGAAGAAGTCCACACCTCGAAAATATGTGTCTTTACGAAATTCTGCTACACTATAGGTACATAAATAATGTGTCAGAAAACATCGATGAAGGCAAATATGCTTTAGTTGTTTGCAACAGTTGTTTGGCATGCAAGAGGTTACTTAATGAACCATAGAAAAGAGACTTGTCAAACTACTGAGAAAAAATAACTTTTCTCCACAGCACTGCTCCAGCTATTCAAACCTTGATATTCTGAAACAGAGTTACTTTGACAATATGCCTGTTACAAAGACTCTCTCAATGCTGAAAAAGACAGCACTGAGTGCCTAATATTTCCCAAATACCTGAAAATGTTAAGTGAAGAAATTGAACAAGTGGACAAAGGATAGTTCACAAAGTACCCAGAGTTCCAGACCTCTCAGTCAAGATCCTCTTGAACAGCCAATAATCGAAAATGAAACCGTCATTGCGATGAATGAGGTGGAGACAGCAATGCAATAAACAAGAGAAAAAAATGTTGACTTGTAACAGTCAGTAAATGATAAGCAGAAAGAAATATATATGGAAGTCAAAGAAAAAATAGAGCATGGATTCCTCAAACGAAAACAATCAATGTAAATGTTCAAGTTTTAACCCAATTGTTTTGTATGTCAGCTGACAAACTGGCATTGGAAAAAGCTTTTTAATACAAGTTCTAACTACTTATCTACAGAAGACTACAGAATGCATTTTGTTGTGTATAATAATAGCCCTTACTGGATTAGCTGCACATACCATAAAATGAATTATCTTGCATCATCAACTTATGCTACCTGTTAAACACAATAATAAACTGGAATACCAAAAGTTATCTGGTGAAGCTTGTCAAGAAGTTTCAAGCGCCTTGAAGAAATTAAAACTTTTAATTATCGATGAGTTGAGCATGGTCTCAAACGTAATGCTTGCCTTTGTGCATTTAAGAATGCATCAGTTATTGAAGAGAGAGTATGATGTACTTTTTGGAGGAAAGCATGTCATTGTTTTTGGTGACTTATTGCAACTTACTCCCCTGAAAGGACCGCCTCTATTTAAGATACTCTTATATGAAGAAACTAGTAAATCTTTAGGAAGTATTAGAAATGTAAACATTTGGTTGAATTTCCAATACAAAGAACTACTTAGAAACATGCGTCAAGCATCTGATATGCAATATGCAAATATTCTGATGGATGTTAGAGTAGGAACACTGTCAAAACAAAAAAAACGTTGCTTGTAAACCTGGCTTATACAGAACATATTTCCTTCCAGAAAATATGTAGCACAGCTAATGGTTGACATTATTCAACAACAAAAATTCATTGTGCGTCTAATGCCTACTCTTCAAGAATGTACCTCTTTCAATTAACAATTACTACAACTGGAGAAAGAACAAATATTGGAATTTATATCAATTGATAAAATGAAACACAAAGGAGTGCAATACTGTTGACTGAAAACTACAGTCAAAACTGAATTCTTTGGAGAAGTCTTTCTCCAAAACTGCAGGATTACAAAAGTGTTTACATGTTTGTAAGAACTGTAAGTGCTTTTGTGGCATAATTTAAATGTTGAGGAAGGATTAGTTAATGGAGCCATGATTAAAATAATTGATTTCATTTTGTATCCAAACAGGAATGAGGTTGAATACCTAGCAATTAAATTTGATGAACTTGAAGGTGGCCGGTTGTGCGTTTCTTGATTGTAAAAGACTTGTATGTTTGCAGAAAGCAGTTTCCAAGATCTCTAGTATGTGCTGTAACAATACATAAGTCTTAAGGTTTAAGTGTAGATGCAGCATTTATTCACATTGGAAGCATCATATTCAAGGAATGTATGTCATATGTAGCATTGTTACAGACTAGAACTTTGTCCGGTTTACATCTGATAGAGTTTGAAGACAGTATAGTAAATGCTAATTTGAGTTGTGCAATAGAGTATAACCATTTAGGAAGCCTGTATGCTCATCATTTAGGACAGTACCCAGTTTACAAAAAGCAGAGAATCTTACCGAAACAAAAGATTTCAAAAAATCATAGTCACGTTCCTGAGAAAAAGTGGAAAAAAGAGAAAAAAGAAGTGTTGGAGAAAATAAATACTAAAATACTGATGAAATTGTTGGTAACCATTTATCAAGCCTCTCTGGGGTCAACTGCTATGCCAATGTAGCTCTCAATGCACTATTCTATGTACCTCATCTTTTATTAGAGATCTTGCAGATCTGTTCACTGGATCTGTACACTTCACTCAAAAAACTCAGGAAGATGCTCAAAAATTCTTGATGGTTGTACTTGGTATTTTAGAAGAAGAGATGGTACCTTTTGATCACCAATTTGGACTAAGTTACTTAAGGCTGCATGATTGTGAAAATTGTTCCTTTTCCTCAAAAACAGAAATAGATTCAGAATAAGTTATCTACTTAACTCTACCAGACTGTAAAACTGTCAATTTTGACAAATTCTTTAAAGATGCATCACAGAATAATACTTGTGCAAGATGTAATCCAGATCTTCTATCAACTTTGAATGTAAGAAGAACTGGCAGGTATATCATCCTAATGCTACAGTGATACACTGCAGATGGAACTAAACTGTAAACACAAATTACAAATTTTAAAGCTGAACAATTCTCAGTTTCTGGTGACACATATAGCTGTATAGCTATTATTTTTCATGAGGGAGTAAGAATTATATCTGGACACTACACAACCTACTTACAAAAATACAAGTGGTTGGACAGAGTGTAATGATAACAACCTTGCATTCAAGCAGGGATTACCCTATAAACTACAAAATTCGTATCTTTTTATTCTTGAACCAGAATTCTAAGGAGGATTACTACTGAAAAAATTGAATAGTACACTTCTGGAACTTCTTAAACAACAAGTTAAAACACCATATAGGCAACTAAGGGTGATGTCTTCATTATGGATTCTAAATCTTGAAATGTTCTTACTCAAAAAGGAAATAACCGAGATAGCACTAAATTGGAAACACATGCTACAAACTACAAACCAGGACAAACATCTATTGAAAAGAAAAAAAATACTGCTAAATTTATGTTTGAAGAACAGCTGGAAAAGCATGAAAAGAATTACACCACTGATGCTGTTTAATAGATTACCAGGTCGAATGTTATCACGAGGGCTACCAAGTGGGCCCACCACTATCATTCCTAGATATTAATAGTATTATAAAACTAAAATATACTTTATAATATTTAACAAGTATAGTTAAAACATTTAGGTAAATATTTGTGGTGAGCGTCAAGCATAGTAATGTTAATTTGAAATAACGTGCCATGTTCTTATGTTTTTTTTTTAAACAGTTCACTTGACTGTTTTCCCACCCACTGTTCAGTGACGAGTATCTATACACACATCATTTATAGTGTAAATGTATGGAAGCTGAAAACTGTGGAAAAGGGAACATTCAATGTTAAAGGATATGTATAACAGCTAAACAATAATATACATTTCCTATGTTTTATTAAGAACAATAGCTTTTTTATTACAGATTTTGAAGCTTTAATAGATAAATTAATAATAAAAACATTAACTTTTATTTATCTTTTCTCTTTCTCAACACAGATTAAAGGACATCTTTTTTGCAGTAATGTAGGCAGATGATTTATTCTTGGTTCATTCATACATTACCCATACATATACTTTGTACACATAGTTAATAATACTACAACAGCAATACACACTAACTAAAGCACACACTTGCATACACATATGCATACACTGACACACTCAGGGACACACTGATGGATACACTGACACACCCAGGCAAACACTGATATGTACACTGACATATCCAGGGACACAAACATCCATACACTAACACACCCAGGCAGGCACTAATGCATATACTAACACACTTAGGCAAACACTGATGCGTATAGTAAGACACCCAGCCACACACTAATGCACACATTGACACACCCAGGCACACACAGATTTATATCCTGGCATACCCTGGGGCAACCTGATCTATACACTGATGCATGGAGACACATACTTATCTAGACAGTGACATACCCAGATAGACACTGATGCATACACTGACACACCCAGACAAACAATGATGCATACACTGACATACCCAGGCAAAAAATGATGCGTACACTAACACACCCAGGCACACACTCATCCATACACTCATACACCCAAGCACACACTGGTGTATAGACTAACACACCCAGGCAGACACTAATGTATCCATTAACACACCCAGGCAAACACTGATGCATACAGTAGTACACCCAGGCACAGACCAGTGCATACACTGACACACCCAGGCACACACTGATGTATACCCTCACATACCCAGGGACACACTGATCTATACGCTGATACATGCATGCACATACTAATGCAGACACTAACACACCCAGATAGACACTGATGCATACACTGACACACCCAGACAAACAACGATGCATACACTGCCGTACCCAGGCAAAAAGTGATGCCTACACTAAAACACCGAGGCACACACTTATTCATACAATCACACACTGAAGCACACCTGGACATGTATGCTGACATACCCAGGCAGACACTGATGCATACACTGGCATACTCAGGTGAACACTGATGCATATACTAACACAGCCTGGCACACACTTATCCATACACTAATACACCCAAGCACACACTGATGTATAGACTTACACACCCAGGCAGACACTGGTGCATACAGTAATACACCCAGGCATACAGTAGGACACCCAGGTACACACGTATGCATATACTGACTCACCCAGGCACACAATAATATATACACCCTGACACATCCAGGCACACACTGATTCATACACTGACACACCCAGGCAGACACCGATAAATACACTGTCACACTCAGGCACACACTTATGCATACAGTAACACACAGAAGCACACTGTAGTACACTGCCATGTATCATAACAATAAATTGCATAGAAACAACTCTTCTTTGAA
The DNA here is from genome assembly GCF_031143425.1 of Pleurodeles waltl. Taxonomy (NCBI): domain Eukaryota; kingdom Metazoa; phylum Chordata; class Amphibia; order Caudata; family Salamandridae; genus Pleurodeles; species Pleurodeles waltl. The sequence continues at coordinate 351,756,537 of NC_090450.1, forward strand.
TAAATGGAATGGTTCTAACAAGAACCTTTTCTTTTTTTTTTAAAGTTTTTGCAACCATTTTTTTGATGTTTTTGCTTTTTCAAAAATAAACATTATTTCAAAATTCTGAAAAAAAAACCAACTAGCAGCAGTAGTTGTGAATAGCAGTGAAAGGTCTGCAAAAGATGACACCTTTGCACAAAGGTGGACATGGCAATTTGCGCAATAAGTCACTGCACCTCCCAATTCCAGGGATACTGATAGGACAGTAAGAGTTGAAGATGTCCATCTTTCTGGAGCAGTTGAAGATGAAGTACCTTGTCGAGTATTCCTGTCTCTCATCATCCTTCTATAAACTCTTTCGTGGGTGGTATATAGGTGCTTCCACACAGAGCTGGTGCCATGTGAATACTTTTTTGCAGTTCTTCTGGAGAATTGTTTGCCACAGAAAGAACATCTGACAAACTTTGTTGTCACCTTCTTCTCTCCTGCAGGAATACTTAAATATTTCCACACTTCACTTTATTTCTTCTGATGCATGGTGGGATCTTCTTGGTGTTCTGGTTGAAAAGAACCACTGGCCATTTCAGAAAAATGACAGCACCAAAGCAGTCAAATCGAAGACAGAGACTAGATCTCACTGCTGTGTGCACAGAGAGCAATCTAGAAACGAGTACGGTAGGGTGTGGCTGCAACAGTTATAGGGTGTGGTCCAAAGGCAGCCAATTAAATGGGAAGTTTAGGTTATAAAATCAGGTGGATCCACAGGTTCCCTTCGTGGATCCACAGTTCCAGGTAACACGTAAAATCACATATTTAAAAGTAAAATATCTATAGGGTAACTTATACATACTTACATATAGGTGCACCCTGATACCAATATCAAAAAGTGAGGCCCGAATACACTGAAAATACCCTTACAAAATAAACTGGGGGATCTGTGGACCATTCCGATCACGTGATCACAACAAAAATCATAGAGTACAGCTGTCCACATTGTGACCACCGTGGAGGATCTGCGGATCCTGAAGTTTTTTCTTAAAACAAATGATGGCGTAAATATAGTTATATTTAAATTATTAATGCTTTCTTATTGTTTTATCAACCTTTTTTTTTTCTTTTTAAAATATTACCCTTATCCTGACTACTTCCTTGCTAGTTTTTCTCTATATTTTCTATATTATCTCTTTGATTTGTCCTCTTTATTATTGCTTACTGAGTGCCTTTTTTAACATTTCTTAAATACCTCCACATTACTTTCTCCTATTTTTCATTATTTTTCCTTCAGTGATGTCATTGACCATGTCAAGAGTGATGTAATATGTGAGGTCATAAGCAGTGCATTGTGGGGGCACAAGTTATAGTTAGGGCTGCTAACTATAACTGCTGAATTTCTATGGTTTTATGTGAGTAAATTCAGTACCTAACTATAATAATGTCCCTGTAACCTTTGCTTTTTCAGTGAATATATATATATATATATATATATATATATATATATATATAAATATATATATATATAAATAAATATGTATATTTATTGCCTACCTAGTGGTGGTCACCACTAGGTAGTTATAGTTAGGATCTAGTTTCTATATAAAAAGCATTTTTTTACTTCCCTATACCTTTGGCGTCGTCTGACGAATCTTCACAAAACTTTCCAAAACATTTGCCAGTCCCGACAGCTGCTGTTTGGAAAGTTTCAGGGTGATTTGTCCCCGGCCGGAGCTTTAACTGGGGCACCTGCTTTATTTAATAATTGTAAGTGCTTCCTGTTGTGATTTCATTTCTGTGAAATGAGCGTGTGACAGAATTCACCCTGAGCTGTTTATTTATCCAAAGAGTCCACAGTTTTGCATAAAATGTCTACCCAACTGGAGTACTTTCTACTGGCTAATTAGTAAGTGCAACTTAATTGGGTAAATGTATAGTGCACCTCCTACACTACATCTGCATAATGGACACAAGATATTATCTCCAGTGACCTTGTGTGTCTGTAATTTTGGCAACCTTGCGTGTCTACATACAGAAATCTGCAATAACATGAATACTGGTGTGGAGGAGAGGACGAGCCTACAAAAAGTTGCATCTCCACCAAACATGGGTACTTCCTCTTAATTAAATTTAGTAAGTGCCTCTTTGGTGGAGATGTGCTCATATTCATCTGCTTCAAGAACACGTCTCCAAAATTGCCAGGAAACGCACTCCGGGGGCGTTTTTTAGTAAGCTGTCCATCATCCTGGTAACGGGCAGTAAGCAGTTTCCTGCCTGCTCAAGGTCCACACCCAGCGAGCAGATTTTCTGCTGCCACCTGCTGGGAGTGGGCTTACAGTTTGCTCTCGCTTGGCGGGAGCTGTCAATGCTCCCACCAAGCAAAAGCAAACTGCTATCTCCCGAGAGTGGGCATCTTGGGAGGTAGAGAGCCAGCCCTGGGGGTGGCGGTCCCCAGGACCATTAATGGCTCTACAAGGGGGGTACTTAGTCCCTTCCTTTTGTTTGCACAGGGCTGGCCCCGGGAGGTGGTGGTCCTCTGGGCCATAAATGGCCCAGGAGAAGGGCCCTGAGGCCCTTTCCCCTTATTTTCTATATTTATGGCCCTGGGAAGGGAGTGGACCCCGGGCCCTCAAGGAGCATTGAGAGGGATCCTCACGGCGCTCCACATGTTTCATGAACAAGCCCCGGTGAGGTGGTGGTTCCCAGGGTTCACTGGAGCTCGAGGGAGGGGGGACTCAAGCAGCCCCCCTCCTGCATATACTAAATGCTCCGGGGAGGAGGTGGTCCCTGGGGCACTTTTAAGTGCACGGAGGGGGGCTGCATGTGTCCCCCCTCCCTTTTAATTAATAATACACTTGCCCACCTAGCCCACCTGAGGGCCTTAAAAAAACTCAAGGACAGGAAACCATGCTTATTTATTTTTTCAATTTTGCCAGCTTCACAGATCCGCCATGATTTCCAGTGAACAATGTAAAAACAAAAATGCTTTTTTGCCCTGGCAGGGTCCCTTGAGTATGGGAAAGGGTTAGAGATTCGATTATTTGGGGGTCTCTTTGGCTGTTCCTGGGCACAACAGATTGATGAAAGCTCATATCAGTAACCCATAGCGCAGGGGCAATTCTTAGGCTTGCTAAATAGGCTTCCTGGGTTCTAATTCACCCTGCAATAGAAATCTACACAATGCAGGCGTGGGGGGCAGCATTATATGTTGCTGACTTAAGGGGCAAACTACAACTTGGGGCACCTTGGAAATCAAAGAGAATAATTTAATTAGGACCCTTACTGGGGACTGAGAGGAACCCCCATGGTGCCATTATTATTTGACCTTGATATTAATTATTCTATTGATTTGACAGCCTTGAGGCCACTGTTCTACTGAGTGCTTATGTGGGCAACCATTGACGTGCATGACTATAGAAAAGGAATTATCGTCAATCTTTAATCCTCCAATAAGACTAAGTGGCTGGACTACATAAAAAAAGACATGGATGGAGTTGGACCTAGATGATTTCTGGGAAGACCCTTCCTCCTTCCCAGCCAACGTGGCCCAAATAGCCAAATTAAGATACTGGGAGTAGATTGCTGCCCAAAACGAATGGTCCAGGCATAAGGGGAGACTTATTAGGTTTTTTTAATGCATAAGCCTGTGCCCAAGATAGAGGAATTCCTTAACTACATTGGTCTAGTGTGTGCACTCACACTGTATCTGAAGTTTGGATATGGGATCTTACCAATTGCTGCTTACATTGCATTATGGGATTCATCTAAGCCTGGGCAGTCGTACTGACCTTTTTGCACTTCCATTGAGGAAACAGAGTAGCATCAGATATTTTTGTCCTAAATATGCTAGCCCAAGATACGGCTGAATTGTTCCCCTTTGTAGTCCCCTATGCATGACTAATAGTATTAATGCTCTTAGAATCTGCAAGAGTGATTCCTCATCTGTGGTAGTGGCGGAGGTTTCTAAGTTTTGTTTATGCAGCATGGTTTTTAGGAAAAATGTATAGCAAAACTGTACTGAGTAGATGTGTATGGGGGAAGATCTGCTGTTTTTACCCAATATTTTTTATTTTTTTATTGTGTATGTACCATTTTCTATATTCCTTTTTAATTATAACTAACTAGTGTTTTTAATGATACATTTATGCTGCTGCTTTGCACATTTTACTTTTTGATGATGAAATTGCATCTTTCAACCGATCAATATACTTAAACCTGTATCCATCAGGAAAGCTCAAATTCTGATCCAGTTTAGGAAATAATTGACAACATACCTCTGTAAAAAATACTGCATCACAATGAATTAAGAGTCCACCTCTAGTCCCAAAACCCAGGTACACCTGCAAGTTTAGATTGACTCGATTTTTTACCTGGATCCTGTACATCACTCTTCAGATTTTTAACTAGGTTCACGCTAGACAAATACCACATAAATACTTACAAACATACATCCAGGTGTTAGACTCAGAGCATGGAGCTTTTTAAAAAAGGTGGTTATCTTTATTTGTCACAGTTTCTAGTAACATAATGTTACTTTTATTTTTTAAATTAGATACTTGTAACTCAATTGGCCAGGTTCACGTTGTTCAACAAGACATTGGGCCATATGTACGAACACTTTTTCCCATAGAGACAGAATGGGAAAAAACATTTGCTACATCTGGCCCATTGTGTTCAACTTGCTTCTAAAAAAGTAAAAAGTAAAAGCTGAGTTTTTTCAGTAATTTAAGTTGATTTTGGTACACCCCTTATTTCATTTCATTGTTTTCTTGATAGGAAAGGGTGTTTCCCTATTGCCACGTATGACATTATAATCACAGTATGTTAATCTGTTCCCTGAGGTCTCAATGTTCACTGTAATCTCTAGTTTATCTGTGTTGTCTTTACTCAAAAGATCTCTGTAAACTGACACATAGCTCTCCTGTGTGATCCTTTAAATCCCGTGAAATCTGAGGCATATCTCTGGCTTTAGTTTACTTTCAAGTTTCGCTAAGAAATGTATTGACAGAGGTTACAAACCTAAGGTTGTCCACAAAGCAATTGGTTAAAGCGAACCTGAGGAAACCTTTGTACCTTTTAATAAGTAAACAGAGATCTCACAATACCAAAATGGGGGAAGAAAAAGATAAGGTGTATAATGGGGCGCAGTGCTGAGAATATTTTTAATAAACATTTCAACAAGGGAGACCCAAGGATCACAGGGAACCTGGGGTAATAAATATAACAAAAAACACATTGGTCCCTAGTAACAATACTTTAGATGCAACAAAACAAATGGCGAATAAAATACAGAGTCCACATTTTTAAAGTTGACAGCGTTTCTCTTGAGATTTCATTGTCCCAAAAGTTCTCCATGCTGCCGCTCAGCGGATCTCAGTTTTTGAGCTGATTTGAGGCCAGTGAAGGCATCTGGCACTCAACCTTGCGACCCAGACAACATGCCTACTTCCCGTGTCAGAGTGATTGGAGCCCCCATGGGTATCCACCATATTTCCAGCTCAGGTAACTCCTGTCCATCCTGCTCCTAAGGCTTTTCACCAGGGAACCCTGCTTTAGCAACTTCATTACCTTTATAATCTCTCTCACTGGCTAGTTGTATCCCCCTGAGCCCTGATGATGATCCCACCATTTTTAATGGTATTGAAATGCTGTTGACCTTAAAAACACATATCCTAAATGATTGTTGAGAACTTGTTGTAATGGCCCAAGCTGTTCATGGGTTTGTTTATACACTTGTTGATCACAATGTATCTCTTGAGTGTATTACTGTGCCACTATGGCCCTCATTATGACACTGGTGGTAAATTCCGCTTACCGCCACACTGACGGCCGCCAACTTACCGCCGCTGTGGCGGATATCTGTTCACCATATTACGACACACACACACACCAATCCGACAGAATTCAGCCACATACACAAATCTGCCACACCACAGGTCAGTGATAAAGTGGCGGTCCCAAAACCCATACCGTTATGCCAACAAAACAACGCCCATCACATTACGACGCACGAATCACCACGGCGGACATTCAACAGTGGGAAACCATTGGCGGTACATACCGCCGCACTCAGAATGGACACCCACATATAAAACAACACTACATTGGAGAATACGAAAAATACACACCTGGCAAACATACACACACCACACCCACAGCACTATAATACACACACCCACATTACCCACAACACTTTACAAACAACAATTACTGCCAGGAGACTGAGAAGAAGAGCACAGAGACAACTAGACACACACACCACATGCACCCATACACCCCTCATACACTCCATATCACACACCCCATCACATTACTCAACACTCGCTCACCAACACACATCACACAGCTCCCATGGCACCACAAAGGCTTTCCCGTTTCACTGAGGAGGAGTTAAGGGTCATGGTGGAGGACCTTGTCAGGGTAGAGCCACAGCTGTTTGGAGCACAGATAGAACAGGTATCTACAGCAAGGGAGATGGAGCTATGGCAGAGAATCATGGACAGGGTCAACGCCGTGGGACAGCACCCAAGAACATGGGACGACATCAGGATGAGGTGGAACGTCCTACGGAGGAAGGTACGTTCCATAGCAGCAAGACACCAGCTCGCCATACAGAGGACTGGCGGTGGACCCCCACCTCTCCCCCACAGCTCACAGCATTGGAGGAGCAGGTACTGGCAATACTGCATCCTCAGGGACTCGCTGGAGTAGCCGGAGGACTGGACACTGGTAAGTCAACATTTAACACTTATCACCCCCCCATACCTGCATGCCTCACCTTCACTCCCATCACTCCACACCATCTCACACACTGCACCTACACATATGACTAACGACAATGCCCAGCCCTGCATGCCATACTAATGCATGGACAGCCCTGCATGGATACCCATCACTAAAGCATGCACAGCATAGGGAAACTAACATAACCACAATACATCACCATACACAAGCAAAAGCTGGCAGGGCAACACCAACCATTGAGGGGAAGCTACGGAAGTACAAATGTCATACAGTTGAAGCATAATACATCATTTACATCCCCACAGGTACCACAGCCAATGTCAGTGGAGAGGAGGTGCCACCACTATCCAGTCCCCCAACAGAAGAGGTGCCCAGTGATGACAGTAACTCTGGACTGTTGGATCTGGAGGACCTACCTGGCCCATCAGGGATCACTGGAAAGCCGGTCACCCAAGCCCACTCTCAGACCACCACAGAGCCTCCCCTAGTAGGAACCAACACCACAGCATCCACCCAGCATACCCACACCTCTGTCCACAGGACACGTCAATCAGCAGTGTGCCCACCTGAACAGGGACCCCAGGCCACACCTCGCCCACAAGACAATCAGGGATCTGGGATCAGTGGCAGTGGGCACACTGTTCAGGGGACAGAGGCACAGGCCAACAGGGACACCGGGAGGACTGCAGCAGGGAACTGACTCTCCAGGAGGCACTCTCCGAGATTCTAGGAGCCTACCAACATTCCCAGGATACGTTGGGCCAGATCCTTGACAACGTGCAGGAGAACAGAGGGCTGCACGAGGGACGGTATCAGGAGATCAGGGAGGACATGCAGGCCATTAACAGCACCCTGATCTCCATTGTAGGGGTGCTGGCAGACATGGCCAACATCATGAGGGAGGCAACAGTACACCAGCGGGCTTCTACCGCTAGTCAGTCAACTGAACAGCCCTCCACTTCCGCTGCCACTAGTGGCCAGGAGGCCCCGCCACAGCACCCACAGGCCACCAGCACCCCTCCCTCTACAGAAGGTGAACCACCCCGCAAACATTCCCTGCGACCCAGACAGAAGCCAGAGATACTTGCCAAGACCACTGCCAGGAAATGAGACTCTCCTGATTGTCCCACTCTGTCACCTTGTCCACCTTCAACTGCTCCCCTTCCTATGTCCCCTTGGACACTGCACCTGTGCTACAAACAGACTGGAACAATACCCTGGACTTTCCTCCATCATCACCCCATTCCATTGCACTTTACCCTCAAGTTCTTAGCAGTACAATAAACACCCTTGGATAAAACTCGACTACTAGTATTTCATGTATTGCAAATTTGTATTGATTGAAACAGCTACATCCATTGCAAATGAACTGTACATAGTGAGAGGATAGAATTAATGACCTGTTGCTGTCTGTTGTGATCACATCACAACATTGTTGTCATATCACCAACATCTGTAAAATGATAATCCATAGGTGACAGTAAGAAGAGAAAACAAGTGGGTAATGCCAGCATGCGAATGCCATACAGGATACAACAATAGTCAGAGAAATGTGAAGTTGCACTGTCTCACCTGTGTGTCATTGGAAGTACTGACCAATCACTAATGTTCTGTTTGTTGTCCACATCCTCATCTTCTGCTTCCTCATCCTCACTGTCCTCAGGGTCGACTGCTGCCACAGGGGCATCTCCAGTCTCCTCTTCCTGCAGAAAAGGTACATGGCGTCTGAGGGCCAGGTTGTGCAACATGCAGCATGCCACTACTATCTGGCAGACGTTCTATAGTGAGGAGCACAGGGATCCACCTGTCAGATGGAGGCACCTGAACTTGGCCTTCAGGAGGCCGAAGGTCCTCTCAATAATCCTCCTGGTTTGCCCATGTGCCTCATTATAATGTTCTTCAGCCCTTGTCTTGGCATTTCTCACAGGGGTCAGCAGCCACAATAGGTCTGGGTAGCCAGAGTCACTTGCAAGTATTGAGGGACAACATTTAGCCACACACTATCCTATTTGGCAAACAGCAGAGGCATACACCAACATACACTGGGTGGGGACCAAGGCTCACCTATGAGCCACACCCTTTGCCTCTGTAGTTCCTCAGGACAAAGGCATCATGCACTGAACCCTGGATATTTAGCATTGACGTGGGAGATGTACTGGTCCGCCAGGCACACTATCTGCACATTCATGGAGTGGAAACTCTTACAATTCATGTACACCTGTTCATTCTGCTGGGGGGGACAAACGCAGTATGTGTACCGTCAGTCGCTCCAATAATATTGGGGGTATGTCCCATTGCATAAAATCCAGCCCTCACAGTGGTCACATCTTCCACCTGGGGAAAGCAATGTAGCTGCACATGTGTTTTACCAGGGCGGACAAGACTCTTTCCAGGACAATTGAGAGCATTGACTGTGACATTCCTGCTGCCAAGCCCACTGTCAATTGGAAAGTACTGTTGCCAAGAAATGGAGCACTGATAGAACCTGCACAAGAGGGGGGATCCCAGTGGGATGATGGACAGCTGAGATGGCGGTGTGTGCTCTTCCTCATGCCTTGGTGATTAGCCATTTCACTGGTAGTGCAATGCATATTGTATAGGCCTGTTCTCTGTGTGTGAGGGTGTTGTGCACGCCAATGGTGGTGTTAGTGCAGTCATTGACCCAGTGTATCCTTTCTCTCTCTCCCACCCTTTCTTGTTTTGTCATCCTGTCCTTGTGTGCATTAGCATAATCTGGCGGAGGAGCAGAGGCACCGGCGAAAGAGAGAGCTGCATTCCACAGGACCCTGGAGGCAGAGTCCATTGATGCCGAGGGAACAGGTGGGACCGAGGGTGAGGGGAGCACCACTTCGGAGACTGGAGGGAACAACACAGACTCCGAAACCTCCTCGGATGGAAGCTCCCTGGTGGCGGACACCTCTGTGACTGCGCCAGCTGCAGGTACAGCCACCACCCCAGTACCAGCACCGCCCACCCAATAGCCCCTCAGCGAGTTGATCGTGCCCGCTCACCCAAGGGAGTGGGCATCTCCTTCGTCCCAGGCACCTTAGGCACTCCCCCAGTGAGCCCAGCTGCCCTGAGTGAGGGGGCTATTGACCTCCTGAGATCCATCTCTCTAGGGCAGTCAACCATTGTGAATGGCATCCGGGGGCTGACATCCCAGATGCAGCAATGCAGTGCATTCCTGGAGGGCATTTATGGTGGTTTGGCAGCCCAACAGAGATCGATTCAGGCTCTGGCCTCCTCTCTGATGGCAGCCATTGTCCCTGTTTCTACCATCCCCCCCTCCAACTTCCACTTCCCAGTCCCATTCTCCTCAACCCCAACCCATCCCAAGCACACAGACAGACCAGCATGCACACAAAGCAACACATAAGAGTGGCACAGGCAAACACATGCACCACACTTCATCCCCCAGGCACTCACACAAAAACTATACAGTTGCAGACATGACAACATCCACAGCCTCCAATGTCTCCCCCTCCTACACCTCCCTCCCAGTTACGTCCACGCTCAAACCTGCACGCACTACATCTACATCCACTATCAGCATCACCACACCAAACAGAACACACACCACACTGACAGACACCTCCACAACATCCATGCACGTGTTCCCTTTGTCCTCTCCCACCATGTCTGTCCCCTCCCTCCTAAAGGACACAAACCTAAGCACTCAGACACCCAACAGCCATCCACCTCACATCAGCATACAGCCCATGCACCTGCACCCAAATCCAGCAGACATACACCTCCAACAACCACTGCCTCATCCTCCACTCCCATTACTCCTCCCACGCCAACGCCCCTAAAAAGCTTTTCCTTGGCCAACTTGACCACTTCCCTACCCCTCCCCCATCCTACACGTATGGGCAGGGTTCCAAGGACACAGCCCAGCACCTCAGTCAAACAGTCCACGGGGACAGTGGTAGCATCACCGACTCGTGCTGAGTCACAATGGTTGACTGCCCTAGAGAGATGGATCTCAGGAGGTCAATAGCCCCCTCACTCAGGGCAGCTGGGCTCACTGGGGGAGTGCCTAAGGTGCCTGGGACGAAGGAGATGCCCACTCCCTTGGGTGAGCGGGCACGATCAACTCGCTGAGGGGCTATTGGGTGGGCGGTGCTGGTACTGGGGTGGTGGCTGTACGAGACCTACAACACTGAAGGGGAAGGAGCCAGCACCACCAGGGATGAAAGGGAAGAGTCCTGCACCAGCTGTGAGGAAGGGGCCTGCACCAGTTGTGAGTAAGGGGAAGGAGCCGGCACCAGCTGTGAGGAAGGAGAAGGAGCCTGCACCAGCTGGGAGGAAGGAGAAGGAGCCTGCGCCAGCTGTGAGGAAGGGGAAGGAGCCAGCACCAGCCGTGAGAAAGGGGAAGGAGCCTGCACCAGCTGTGAAGGGGAAGAAGCCTGCACCACCATGCAGAGAGAGGAAGAGCCCATCCACTCCTGCCAGGAAGGGTAAGGGATCCCTGACCCATGAACAGTAGGAGACGAGGCACTCTACGCCAGCGGAAGCTGGCAGGCAAACACCTCCACCATCACCAGCTGTCACGGGGCCCCAACCGCCAGGCATCAGTGAGTGCAGGGGCTGCCCAGGAGCCTCTTCCAACAACCATCACCATGCAGCCATAAGTGAGTGCAGGGGCTGCCAAGCAGCCTCCTCCAACAACCACCACCATGCATCCATCAGTGAGTGCAGGGACTGCCCAGGAACCGCCTCCAACCACCACCACAGTTCAGCCATCACTGCCGGGGGACACCATGTAGTCCACCCTCCAGGGGCTACTGTGCGGGCTGCCCCCTCCAGAACCAGTGGGCAGGTCACCCACTCAAGAGACTGTGGTCTTGCACTCCCCAGGACAAAGCAATGGCCATGTTGCCCCTTCCAGAACCAGTGGGCTTGTTCCAGCATCCGGATGAGGTGCCCCCCCTCCTCATGAGGTGCCTGCCTATTTGGAAACTGATGCCCCTGCAGTGTACTATCCGGATGTGGTCAGGACTTGAGTTGAGCCTTACAATGTGCCCTGTGGCCATGTGGGCCCTTTAAACACTGGACAGGGCAGTGTCCCTTTGTGTACATATCTGTTTCATTGACAAATCAAATTATTAATTTGATGTTGATCTGATTACAATCACTTTCGTCAATTCCTGTTGTCCTTGCATTATTCTGCAGTTTTTCGGGGACAAATTGTTTTTCTTGTGCAGCTGGTGTGTGTGGTGTGTGTGTGGCGCATGTGTGTCACTCTCCTTTTCCTTTCACCCTCCCGTTTGTGCTAGGCAGCTGTATTCACCGTCGTCATCTTCATCGGTGTTGGTGTCCCAGTTGGAGCATTACGTAGAAGATCATCGGGAAAACATGCAGTTCGGGTTCAATGGCGTTATGGTTTCTTCCCTGTGTCTCCAATGGTGAGTCCTTTCACTTCTAAGCTCTGTTTCCACCAGGCTTTTGTTGGCGTTGGTACCACCCCAGAAACGGTGGAGGTTTTGTGTGTCTTAATATGGTGGGCGGTACTTTGTCTCCTGCCTGACTGTTGCCGGCCACCGCTGTGGTGGCTGTTGTTTACGCTGTGGCAGTTGGTGTGGTAAATTGGCTGTCTATGGGAGTTATCACTGCCATGGTCATAATTTGGCGGTAGTTACCGCCAGCCTGTTGGGGGTATTACCACTACTTTATCAGCCACCATCAGGGTCGTAATGAGGGCCTATGTGTCTTGAAATTGTTTTTCTGTGAATAATTGTATTCACTGTTTAGTTTTTTGTATCTAAAGTATTGTTACTAGAGCCCAGTATGATTTTTTTTTGTTAGAATACTTTTTCACACAGCAGCCTTGCAAGACATTGGTCGATACTTTTCTTAGATGTACATTTAAGAAAGCACTTGTCAGAGAATCCATTGGTTATTTATTCTAATACTCCCTCTTAAAAACTATTCTAAGTCCAAGTGATACTACTAGGTTTAATAAGATGAAAATACAAGATACTGGGTGGCTTCCAAGTACTCTAGGAGGTTGCTATAAATGTGAGCACTGTAACTTTTGTCAATATGTTTTGGATGGAGCTAAGATTTTGTGGATGAAGATAGTGGCAGGAGAAACTAAATCAATTAATTTATTAATTTTAATTCTAAAGTATGTAGCTACCTGATTATCTGTACTTGTAGTCTATAATACATAAGGGCCACACTCAAGAAACTTAAAGAGAGATGAAGGTAGCGTTTGAGAGTCTTTAAAAATGTAGGTATTGTATACCCTATGTGAGGATTTGGGTGTACTATATGATATCGTTGTGGGACCATATCGTGCAGTACACTCACAAATACCATCTTGGGTCCAGTCAGGCTTGTTAACTTAATCTTGAGCTCAACTCTGCACAGCCATGGCTGTGTGCAGTAAGGCTTGGCAAAGGTACTATGTGTAAAGCAATTAACAGCACCAAACAAGGGAATAAGAATGTCACACACTAAAAAAAAGACACAACAATGTATAACAATAGAACATATTTTTATAAATTTTTATAGTCCTTGATCATTAAAATCAACCAGAGGGATCCCGAGATGTTAATTTTTAAATGGTTAAATAACTTTTATTACAACCACAAGAAAGCATTGGCCAACAAAAAGTTTGTAAACTTTTGAAAAGTTTGAAAGAGGTACCCCAGCAACTTCGACCCGAGTTGGGCAACCAATTCTGACAGGGCTGAGGTCTAGAAGGCCAGTAAGGAAACTTTGGACAGTTTCCTGGCTGCCAGAGCCTTTTCCAGTCCTGTTTCAGCCTTTAGGGTAAGACCGCCACAGATGACAAAGGAGTGGTTCTGATGCTGAGGATGAAAAGATGCCCAAGGATGCTCCTGATGATGTGTGGTCTACGGGGGTAAGTTTAATCCACGGGTAACGTGGGGTGACTTTGGCCACTGACCTTGGGGTCCCAAAGTCCTATGTGTTATGGCGAGAGGGCAGCTGCAGTAGACCTTTGGTTCTTGCAACACAGCATTCAGGCTGCAATTCTTTGGTGGGGATTAGTGTCCCTTCTTGGGCAATGAATCAGACAAAATCCATGGGTCCAGCAGATGAGTGTGCAACCTTTGGATATCTCAAATTAGTCTCTTGAAATGCTTGTATCCTGTAGGGGCAAAACTTCTGCGGTGGCTACCAACTTTGTGATATTGGCACTTCCTGCTTTAATGCCCCTGGTGCTGGTCCGGGGGGGCAGCTGACTGCCCCTTGGAGTCACTGCTGTGATCTGGGGCTAGGAATCAAGTTTTCCCTGAGCCAGGAGCCACAGACACAATCCAAACTTTACTAGCCCAAGTGCAGCAGGTGCAGTCCTTCAGAAGGTGCGTCCTCTCTGTGCACTTTGAAAGCCAGCTGGATGGCCCTCCTTCAGTCCTTTCTCCAAACAGATAGAGTACTGAAGTCTAGGGTGCCAAGAGCGCCATATTTATTCGAGGAAAGTGCCCGAGGGGACAATACAGTCACTAACCAATGGGCTACTAGGACCCCTCCCCTTGGTTGATGAAGTTCCTGTCTGGTGTGGAATCTGTCTATCCCAGAGTGCAACGATCTTGCCCCTTACAAGATGGCTCAACCCATTCTTGGTCGTCAGGAGCTTGGTAGTCCACCCCAGAGGTGTGGCTACATGCCCACAGGAAAACTGGTTCTAACACTGGGGTTCCCTCCCGGTCCCTGCCTCCAACTTGTCTACAGGAACAAAAGGCATCCTGCTCAGGAGTGTTATCACCATTTGCCATTTCAAAGGTGGCTTTCACTTTGAAGCTGGCCTTTTGGGCTAACATCCCGAGTGGCCATCCTGGGGGAGGAGGTCACACCTCACTGTGTGGCAACAGCCTTTGTTCCTCAGCCTGGGAGTCGTTCACACATCTCCCCAGGCGGGTAGAAAGCTATCGGCGTGCCATGTCATGTGTAGGACCACTGGACTAGCTGGGGCATTGAGTGGCAGCATTCTAAAAGTTTCTCAACTTTAAAAAGTGACATACATATCTACCTGACCATCAAGTCCCATTTAATGCCAAAATGAATTTGAAACCCTGCAGTACCCATTTAGGGAGTCCAAAGTTAGTCAGGCTGGGATGCCAGTCAGTAACACAGTGTTAGCCAATGGGGTTATTAACGTTTCTCATCAAAATTACAACTTTTAAGATTTTGCTGCTAACACATAAATGAAACTATGTCTTGCTTAATAATATAAGCTCCTTGCCATAGGGCTTGCTAGGCCTTTCTTGGAGGAGACCTACATATAGTATTAAGGGATTGGAAGACTTTGTCATTAATGGAAATGGCAAAGTCGAACTGGCAGTGTAACACTGCTTTTCCAGTCGGCAGTAGCAGGCTGGGAGCCATGTTTTCACTTTGTTGCACATAGGGTGGCACAGCCAGTGCTACACTCTGCGTTACATGCCCTGGGTACCTGTGTACCATCTAGTAGTTAATTATAAGTAAGTACGTACTTGCCAATCGGGGACACCCAATTCAACATAACTTTTCTAAACGGACTGAACACTGTTACTGAGGTCTGGACAAGAGGCTTCAGTGTGCTCTCAGAGTTGAAAAACCAGCAGCTAATAGCCCAAATGGGGGCAAAAAATAGGTGTTGGTGGGGTAACCTGCAAAAAATTGTTTCCTTTCGCCCAGCCCTATACTGTACATTCATAAGAAAGATTGTGTGATGCAGATACCTCCTGTCAAAATAGTAGGCACTGAACCTATTCAAATGAATAGACTTGGTGGAGATGTGAAATTATCCTTGTGGTCTAGAGAAACTTTTTTGATAGAGAAGCTGAAGTGACTAAGGGGCATATTTATACTCTGTTTGCACCAAATTAGCGTCATTTTTTAAAACTCTAATTCGGTGCAAAACTAACACCATATTTATACTTTGGCGCTAGAACCGTCTAGCGCCAAATCTATGGTGTTAAAGTCATTTTTTGGACGTGGAAACCTACCTTGCCTTAATGAGATGCAAGGTAGGCGTGCCCGTGCAAATAATGACTCTATGGCCTTAATGCCATATTTATACTTCTATGCAAAAATGGTGCACGGGAGGGACGAGGGGTCAAAAAATGGGGCAAAGCTTGCTTTGCCCCATTTTTTAACGCCTGGGTCAGGGCAGCCGTTAGGGCACCTGTGGGCTATTTCCATGGTTTAAAACCATGGAATAAGCCCACAGGTGCCCTCCCCTGGCCCCAGGGACACCTCCACCCAAACCAGAGGGACACAGCAGAGGATGGGGGACCCCATCCCAGGTAAGTATAGGTGTGAGAAAAGAGGGCTGATTGCAGAGGCCCCCTAACTTTTTGCCCCCATTTTCCACTTTTTGCTGGTGTTTTCCTGACTCTGATGGTGCCCGGGGTACTGCTAACCAGTCCCAGGGCCTGTGCTCTGTGTAAAATGGATATGCAAATTAGGCTAATTATAATTGGCTAAGTTAACCTACCTATAAGTCCCTAGTATATGGTAGGGCATGTAGGATTAGGGACCACAGCATAGGTAGTGCACCTGCTGAGGTGCCCAGTGTCATTTTAATGGCAGGCCTGCGTTGCTAGCTGCTTTTAAATTAAAGTTATATGCAAATTCGACTTTGGAATTAAAAGTAGTTCCAAAGTCTTAAACTACCTTATTTGTACATATAAGTCACCCCTAAGGTGTGCCCTATGTGCCCCTAGGGCTGGGTGCCATGTAACTATAAGCAGGGACCTTATAACAATAGTTTTATAAGCCCTGGTGAGGTAAAAACAGCCACATTCGTTTTTCCCTCATTGTAGTAAATGGCCTTCATAGGCTAGAATAGGGAGACTTTATATTAATTTTTAAAGTCTCATTAAATGATGCATACCAAGAGTTTGGTATCAAATTAATTGTTGTAATAAATCTCACAACTTCCCGTTGTTGGATTTAATATAACTTGTTCAGGTAAAGAGTTTTAAACTTTACCTGAAAAGTTGCCAATTTCAGCCCTGCATTGTTTTTGCTGCTGTGCTCTGATTGGCCAGCCTGTAGCAGCCTAGCCAGGCTGCCTGGATGAGGTGTGAAGTGGCCTGGCTTCTCACAAAGGAATGGGCTAGCACAAGTTGGAAGATAGGCTGGGAGCCAGTAACCCCTCCTTTCAAGGGATGACACTTTATCTTCAAGTGTGTCCACAGAATGATCTCTCGGACAAAAGAGTGGATGAGTTAAAAAAGCTTATTTTTCAATTAATTAAACATAATAATAATATTCTTCCATGAGTAATATTTCACATTATAAGAAAGCTATACAGCTCAATTAAAGTTATGTCTCTTTAGACCATCTTAAACAAAAATAAAAAGTTATCACAAACTTAAAAACTTATATCTACAATAGGATCACTTATAAAATAACTAGACATAATAGAGCTCCAGCCCTTAGTGACATAATTTACAAACATGTTAAACATAGTAATATGATCACCTGTTGAGCCTCTTACTTGTGAAAATGGATGACTTGATCCCCAACACCTGGGCTTCCTCGGACTCTCCTTTCATGGTGTCATAAACAATACAGAGCTTACTCACAAGGAGGAATCCACAGAAGCTGTCACGATCTTCAAAAGCAGGTGAAGAATGGTGCACTTATGGAAATCTTAATGTGGCTTGATGTGCTGAGTTGATGGCATTGGTAAAGAATAAAAAAACAAAAGGTACGGGGGTAACCTGATCTGGTAACCGGGATGACAATGGAACTTGAAATTGAGGGTGATGCATGGGAAGAGAGGCGAAGAAGGTGGGCTTAGAAGATCCTCATCAAGGATTAAAATATTCAGTAACCCCAAGGTAGGCCTTATGGGCCACCAGGTAGGGTGCATGGTATTTAGAAACTGAGACATGCATAAATGTAATGTTAACAAGTCCTTACAGTGACAAGGCCCCAAAAAGCTACTTTTACTTTGGAAGGCTCTTGGCTTTTTGATGAGGAAAACTTGAGTACAAATTAAAGTACTTATACTAATTCTGTGGGCCTAGTCATGGTGAGGACCCATGTAAACAACTCCTTCCTGAGCTCCATGGACCTATGGGCCCTCCATCATTCTATTCCGGCGTAACAAGCTTCATGCACGACAAACACTATGGAGTGGAGATGTGAGACAGTCATGCACTGAGTGGAGGTCGAAAAGCTGGCTGAGGGGTTAACTGAGTGGAGGGACTTAGCTTCAGAACACCCCCCTTCATGGCGGTAATTCAAGATGTCTGCTGTGGCTGCTGCAGTCACTCTCAGACCACAGACATGCTATAGCGGGTGAGGTAAGGAGTGAGCAGTATAGGTGCCTCTTGTGGAGCCGGTCCAGGTGAGCCTTGCATGGGCAGAGTAACAGCAGAGGGCGCTTCGCCATGGTTGGTACAGAGCCTAAAAAAGCACTGCAATGACTGAGCCTCTATTGCTGAGGGTGAAATTACTCGCGCTGGGCCAATGGACTGCACAGCCAGTGATGTGGGATCATCCTAGGCATCTTCCCTGTGAGTTGCTGCACCACCAAAATCAGGGCAACCTGGGGCTGGATTTGAGAGGAGGGGGACCGAGTCTGAACTGAGCACTGGCAGTCTTGGACTGCTGATTAAATACAAAGAGCAAGAAGCACCATACTGGTTTGGTGATAGAACCGGTGCTGGAGTGCCCCCTCCCCTTCCTACACTCGGTTGTTAAGATCTGGAGGAGCTCTAGATGGCGGGCCCTTCCAGCTCTCAACCCATTACCTCAGATCTGAATGGAGAAGACTCGCTCAGCAGCTTCCTCCATCAGGGACCTTTGACAGACCCAGAGATTCTTGTCTCCCCCCAAAGCAATGTCTCTTGAGGGGGAATGTGATGATCTGAATGCACCAGTGACAAGGGATGAAATACTTCAGCTGATGACAACCTTCAGGAAGGAGATGGGTCTCCTGCACCAAGACTTCCTGAAATTGCTCACGGACCTAGACCATGCAGGACAAAGACTGGACATTAAAGCTGACCACTTGGAGGTGGTGATGGCAGAGGGAGCCCATGAGAGGGACAAGCTGGCGGTGGGGGTTGACGAAATCGAAAAAAGGTGCCAGGGGCTGACAAAGTTGAAGATGGTGAAAACAGATCTAGATGTAACATATGTATTAGGGGCATCCAGAACGCTGTGCCAGATGCGCAGCTTATTCGATATGTGCAGGGCCTGTTTCACTCCCTACTATCGGACACTGACAGTACTTCAATAGAGCTGGATCAGACCTACAGGGTCTACACTATGCATCACATGGCAAACAAACTGACACCAGGCGCCCTGACCAGGGTTCACTACCTCAGGTGGAAGGAGGTCATGAAAGCAGCCAAGTAGACCCACTGGATTTTCGTGACTCGAGCCTGGCACAGCTTCAAGATGTCTCCACCATGACTCTGTCACAGTTGCTGTTTCGCTACAAAGAGAAGACAGACACGATCACAAATTGGGAGGAGGCTATCAAGCTGTTTGAACTACTTTAAAGAAAATGAGACTGAAGAGCTGTCCTATGCAACCATATGGAATGCCACAAAGGTGGTAATAACAGGGGAATTTGTCAATCACACTTCTAGCTGCTTGGATGTTCGGATCTCAAAGCCAAAACAGCCAATTTGCTAATGAATCTAAAAACTAACCCTAGTCCCAAAATCCAACGATCCTTGCGGAGAATCAGGGGAGAACTGGAAGTAGCCCTGAAAAAGGACACCATGCAGAAATCGCCTGAGACGACGCAGCTCTACTATGAGAGGGGTGACAAAGCAGATAGGCTGCTCACCCAGAAGGCACACGCCCAAAGATTGTGGAACCTTATTCAGTTGGTGTTAGACCTTTGAACAGAAACCTTCTGTCATTGCAGAAACCTTGGAACGGCAGATCAAGAGATCCTGGAGACATTTACATGGTATTACAGCTCTGTATCGTAGTAAGCCTTGCTCACCAAGGCACGGGATAGCTATCTGGTGGAGGTTTCTTTGCATGAATAGGACCCACAGGCTAGGGATGAACTCGAGCGTGAGATAAGGAAGGAGGAAGTCCTGCTTGCTAGCAGACCCCTGCCAAACAACAAGTCCCCTCATTTTGACTGGTCCCCAAACTCCTTTTATAAAGCCTTTGCCGGGGTGCTGATGCCTTACTTGGTGAAGTCATACAACTTGCTCCTAGATACCTGAGAGTTGACCCCATTAATGACGGAGTCTCTTGTAACATTAATTAAGCCAGACATGGACCCTCAGCAGTGCAGTTCGTACCAGCTGATCAGACATCTGAATACCGATGTACAAATTTTGGTTAAAATTGTTCCAAGCCCCTTCTCTATATCAGAGAGGTTTTGTTAGATATACGCAAACGACCGATAACATACGATTGGCCCTCAATTCAGTAGACAAGGCAACAACCACGGAAACAGAGGTACTCCTTCTCTCGCTAGATGCAGAGAAGGCCTTTGACTCACAGGACAAGACCTCCCTCCGCCCATGGGTGAAAGGTTTTATACTGACCAATTATGTACGGCCTTCAATATTAATCTGGATACATTCCCACCTCTTTAAGTCTATACCCCTCACCAGAAGTATGCAACAGGGTTGGCCTCTCTCAGCCCTGATCTTTTCTCTCACTATGGAACCGTTGTACCACTGGATCATGGCTAAGCCGCTGATAATGAGTCTACCGACCAAACATGGACCGCTAAACTTAGCACTTTTCGCAGACAATAAACTCTATTTTGTTAACCAACCCTGAGAGTTCTGTACCCGCGTTCTTAGCGTAGTTAGAGCTCTTCCGACTGCCCGCAGAATCTTAGGTAAACTACCAGAAAGGGACAGTGATGCCAGTATGAATAAACTGCGACCTCTGAGGCAAATTAGGCTCAACATGGGTTCCAACTAACACCAGGGGGACTCCACTGTTTGGAGTGACGATCACTTCTTCAGTGGATAAGAGTGTCGTAGTTGGACTCTTGCTCTGGGCAATACTGCTGGTTTAGGGATGACAGCACTGTCGGCCCAACACTCCTGGCTCACAAGCAGTACCTCACTAAAACCCAAATAGGAAAAAGGTGATCTGTGGCAGCCTTTGCGTATAGACTCAAGAGTGCGACATCTCAGGGGAGTCGTGGTTAAACTGAGATTACCCTTGTCTCACATGAGCAACAAGTCTCAGTCACACACAGGCAATGAAGGAGATGAGGTAAAGTTTTCAATTGGTTTTATTAACAAGACTACAATCTACGGTAAATTGCAAGGGCTGCAATGGTTAGGATAATAAACGATTGCAAGAAACAGAATTGTAAAAATGAGAGTAATGAATATAAAGACCCCCACCATCTCGCTATAACATGACATGGGAAATAGTTGTGTAATAAGCCCTAATACCCTACCATGATGAACCTAATCTCTAACCTAAAGAGAGCTAGGTGTGGTAAACCTAATTTGCCAGTAACATGTCCATGAGAAGAGCCCCCCAACCCTTGTTACCGTGGAATGAGGTCTCTAGATCAGACTCCCTGGGTCTGCATCAAGGTGACGTGTAGCACAGATAGCGTTGATGGCATCTGGTAGAAATCCCTCTGATAACCTGTCTGCATGAGATGTATTTATACAGATCTTGTAGGACCCCTGACGCAGGTATGTTCACAAACAATAGATAAGAAGGCATGCTTGAGGCGGTAATTGCATAAACAATTCCCTCCAAAAGTACATTATGTTCCTGTCACACGTAAACAGGAAAAGAACATGATGTGAATACCTATGTATATCATTTATCTTTGACGCTGATAGTGACACCTTTACAGAGTGGCACTGATAACGTGAAATCAAAACATCTTCCTAACTAGAAACATAGCAGCCATCTTGGGAGAAATAATTAAATAAATGCGCTAAAACAGAGCGGGCTAAGTAGGTTAAAGGTCACTAGGTGACAGGGCACAGGCCTGCAACCCAGAAGGCTAAGCAATCTCTTAATTCCCAATAAAACCAAATAGGATCCACTACAATAGTATTGTCTAGCAATGTTCCATCTTTCCTAGACACACTGTTTAAGGACCTATACAGGTGAGGCAGGCTTAAGATCTCTTGGGGGGGCAGGATGAACTGTGTAAAAATTTACTTTTTGCTTAGACTTCTACATCTCTTTCATTAATTTCTGGCCCGAATCAGCACAAACATACTAAAAACTCTAAATAGAAAGGTTTGGGCCTTCATTTGGTACAGGAAGCCTCAGCGGGTGGCGAGACCTCTATTAATGCTAGGGGTTCCTGACATTGAACGATTCATTTTAGCAGCACAAACCTCCTCTGCCCTAGTGTGGTGCTCTCCGGATGATGACAAGCCCTGGTGTTAAACCGAGCAAGACAGTTACCCACTCCCCCTTCACCACCTACTTTGTCTGCTCCGACAATCTCAAGGCTCTACTTCTGTCTTGAGATGGTCCACGAAAGTGACTCTACACTACTGGGCAAAGCCCCAGAGAAGGAGGGGGGGCCACAATGTACCCTTCTTCCCTGACTCTGGTAGTGGGGAAGGTCAGGGATGCCCAACAACCACTATCGATCTTGGGAGATGGGAGAAATTTATGTCTGTGTCAGCTGTACTCAGGAGGCACTCTCAAAACAAGAGACCAATGTGTTAATGACTTCCTGCTGGGCCCTCAAGAGCTATACAGTATTATAGAGGTCCTAGACTAGGCAAGACAACCAGAGCTTCAAATGCGAAGTGCTCACTATACCACGATAATTGAGGATATGTTTTTGAAGGGAGACACTGCTAGAATGCTGTCTTGCCTATATTAAGCTCTGACTAATAATATCCCCATAGCACAACTCCCATACACATGTACATGGGTGGGAGACCTGGACTTAGAAATTACAGAGGGGCATTGAGTATTGATATGGAAACAAGCAGCACACTCCTCTATCTGCCTCCAACATAGGGCAAATGCCCTTAAGTTCATGCTACATTGGTATTTGACCCCGTACACCTCAAAGCAATGATAAATGCCCCACACACATGTTGGAGAGGATGTGGGTCAAGAGGCATTGCTCCATACGTGGTGGGAATGCCTGCATACACAACAATTCTGAACTCAGATGATATGGGTTATTAGGGACATCACAAATGTCCATCTCTCTATGCAATCATCTCTGAACATAGTCGGTGTGAGTGATTATGAATGTTTGTCCCGCCATCCCCCACCACAACCAGATAGCTTATTTCCTTACTCCTGGCTGCCCAACTAGTGGTTGTGCAGCACTGTCAAACACCAACCCCTCAGACCCTGGGCATGTGGTGGATCAAGATTTGGAATATACACGCCATGAGGTAGCTCATGACCCTCGTGCATGACACTATCCCAGAATACAAAAAATACATGGACCCCCCTTCCACACATTAAGCGCTACAGAGGGAAACCCTGTCCACCTGAGCTGGTCCATCTGTTGGGGGAGCGGGCTAAGAAAGAGGTGGAATGGGTGACTTGAGGGAGGGATTGTTGGGAGGCCCTGACGGGTCCAATGCACAGGCCCAGATTGTGTAGACATTCTACAGGTATATGGATTGGACACACCTGGTTGTAAAATGCTGACTATTGGTCCTCGAAGTAAAAATAAAACATTGATAATGGTACATATGTTTCATAGTGAAACCTGACCTGGGGTTTGAAAATGTTAAATACCATTGTTAAATAAATAAATATATATCTGCTACCTCAGATTTGGGACTGCCTTGAAAAATAGTTCAAGCACTATTATCAATAGTCATTAATACCCAATTAGCTTTTCAACATGTATTTAGAAAAAGTACCTTTTAGAAAGTCACCCTTTCTCTGCTTAAAGCTCATTTGGGCTAATTTGCATTAGCACTCGGCAGCTGCCCAGCCAGTGCTCGAAATTAATGAGGCGTGAATACAGCTCCCAGAGAAGAGACAACGGCCTTGAAATAGGGAGGTTTTTCTTCACCTTGCAGAAGACAAGTGAGGGTACACCTAGGAACTTCAGTAACTTGTAGAGGGCCTTGCCTGTCACAAGTAGATATAAGATAAAACCTGGAGAAGGCAAATCTTTGCTACCTCAGCCAAGCTTGCTCCAACCCCAGTGGAAGGGAGCTACCCCGAAAACCAATAACCAATTCTGAGGGGCCATAGAGGTGGGGGTACTCACTTCCCTGGGCACACCTCTGGGTAGGCACAGTGGTTCAATGCAAAGGAAAAAGTGTTTCCCCATCTTGGATTTTAGGAGTAAGGTACACTGTTGAATTGTTTAAAGTAGGGCAAACAGGAACTTCTAAAAAAGTGGAAATTATTGGTCTGGGGCTTTTATCCTGTTCGTTAGGGAGAAGCCAGGAGTCACCCTCACTCAATAGCTTGTGCCAACCATAAACGTGACACCCCCAAGACACCCTCCTAAGAACACTTTCTTGACCTGTGGAAGTACAGAAGAAGGTGTGCACCTGCTATTTCAGACCTGTGAGGGCACCTGAAGGGGTGGACCTACTCCCACTAACAGCCAGGACTAAGAAGTAGACTTCAAGGGTCAGTTGGCTGTACTCCGGTGTGACTACAGGGAAACAACAAGCTGAGAGAGGCTGTAACCAGTTTCAACTGGAAGAGGACTGGACCCTGCTGGTAGCCTCTGCTGGAATGAGTACTGACCCTTAAGTGCTGTCCCTAAACTCCTTGAAGCCTTAGTGGAAGGAGATATTCCGACATTTCTGAAAAAGCAGATGTAGGAGGGCTGGGTGGATATAAGGACGAGGATGGCGGTGTATGTTTCTGAATGTTGATGCTTTATTAGGGTTACAGAGCAAGGATGGTAAATGTCTCTGCGTTTTGTGGAGGGGGTTGGTTGACCATCTTTTTCTTCTTCCTTCCTTCACTGGGTCTGGTGTTGGTCTTTTCTTCTTCCCTGTAGGTGTTCTCACATGGATGGCGCTGCCAGATTCCTCAAGGAAAGAAAGAGCAGTAAGTCTGAAATTCATATTTCCCCCGTTGTTTTTAAACCATCATTTCACTGTGATAGTACCTTAAGGAAGGGAGGACCATGTATGCCCCAACCCTTGCTTGAATAACCCCAATGTAAACTTTTCCCTGTGTAAGTTGTAGAGTTTTGCTTGCGCTCTATATTATGTGATTTCTTGGACCACGTGATCCAAATATAATCTCCATTCAGGGATTTGATTTTCAACCTCAGATTTTGCTTAGTCAGTAGTGTCCCTTTCTCTCCAAATCACTCATCTGCAACATTGCAACTGCAACTCTTCTGAGTTGCGGTGGAAGTCCAGCATCC
This sequence comes from Pleurodeles waltl, assembly GCF_031143425.1. NCBI lineage: Eukaryota > Metazoa > Chordata > Amphibia > Caudata > Salamandridae > Pleurodeles > Pleurodeles waltl. The sequence continues at coordinate 351,781,525 of NC_090450.1, forward strand.
TCTGGTGGCGCCCAAAACTCTTTGGTCCACGTCTCCTGGGACTCACCTTGGCCAGTGGCAACGTCCTCTCCAGTTTAGTCTCTGCCTTCTTCCTTGTTCAGCGTCCATAGGCAGAAACTTTCACCTCCCTTGAATTTCGCGCTGTCTCCAATCCCGATTGGCTATTGAAGCCCCGACTATCTGTTCTAAGACAGACAGTCCCGCCCAGCTTAACCCCACATCTCGTTCTCTCCACACAGGTGTTTTGACGGCGTGGCAAGATGGCGGAGGAATTCTTGGGGTTCATTTCGGGTAACTGGTGGGGCTTATGGGACTCGTTCTCACAGTTGAATTTAGAAAAAAATTGGGCTTCCAAACCTCCCGAGTATTGTAACCAACCATCCAATTCAATCCAGCCAAAGCACACCCTTGATGGGCAAGAAAATTAGGTTGATCCTGCTTGGAGCTTCTGCACAGAAGAAAATTCAGTTAAGTAAGCCCTCGGTGGGGCGTGGCCAAGATGGCGACCGGAGTGGCAGCATAAACTGCAGCTCCGATCCCTGGCCCGGAAAAACATCCTGTTAGAGGCGCCCGGGCCCCCCCTAGAGCGGGTCCGACTGCCGTTAAGAGGGCCGCCCAGGGGCTGCATCGGTGTCCACGGCCGGAGACGCAGTACCGTCGCACAGCTGGCAATCGGCTAGATTGAGGCCGTGATCGAGTCACGGACAACACGCTCGCAGCGGGCGCTGCATAGCGCCACTCGCGACCCGTACCTGGAACACGGGTTTGCGATCCGCCGATGTGGTGCAACATCATCGATTCTACCCGGAGGTGAGAAGCGTTGGGGCGCGCCGTCCAGTCGTGAGAACTTTGGAGGGGCGGTACCGTCCAGGCCACCTCCGACACAGCGCCATCTTTATCGGGATAAGCCTTGCCGAAGTAGGCTTACCCGTTTCACACCCAGTGAATGGGGTTCCCCGTGCCGTGGCTCCCCCGTTAATCTGTGGCAATACTTCGCTCCGCGGCCGACCTGGAGGTCGGGCCGCACGGGACACGCTTCCTATCGGTGTGGTCCGGGGGTAGCGCCGCACGTATGGAGGGCACCATCGTGAATTCTACCCAGCACTGTGCGCTGATATGGCACGCCGGCCCGTGAGGGACATCTTGCAAGGGCGGCGCCGGTTGGAATCTCTTCACTGCGGCGCGGCCCCTCGCAGGCCGAGACCTGTCGAGGTAGGCCCCCTCCGCATCATAATCATCGAGGTGGGCAGCCGGTGTAGGTGACTATGTCCTGGCTCCCTCCGTTTATCTAAAGCTACATTGCGCCCCGCGTTCCGCCTAGGGGTTAGTCCACGTAAACTATGTAACAACAGGCCCAACAAGCGGTGGCCAATACTCAACACCATTGCATCCTTTGCAAACAACAGCGCCTAACTCTGCCATAAAAGGCCCACTGGTGCGCGGGTAGCGTCGCGCAATAGTGCATCACATCAGGGCGCACACCCCGAAAACTCACTCTGTGGCGTTGCTGTGTGGTGACATCGACCTGTGGCATCCCTGCTCCCTGCACGGAGTGGCCTGCGGAAACAGGCTCACAAATTAACCGGCTCCAGCGTCGCAGGCCACGCTGGATTATTAATCGAGGCCAACTAAACGTACTGGTTCAATGCGGATTGCTGCACCAGCACAAGGGGCCACAACCACAGCCCCTGCTGTACGGATCCTTGTCCTGTATTGGCCCGTGCTCCACCTCTAGGAGATCGTGGTGTCAAGAAGTCAGCTATCTGGGTGGGGGGAAAACGCACAACGGACCTGCCCGTTTATAAGTGGAGTGCCTATTGGTGACAGTTATCGAGCTGTAGGGCGCATACGCATGAATCATCTCCCTTGAGACACAAGTTACCAGGTGCGGCTGCAACTTCCGTTATACTGCACAGCGGACTGCTCCCTATCCCACTAGTCTTACAAATTCACACCAGCACTGTAATTATTAAGTTTCACAAGTGATAGCAAAAGTACCAGACTATTATCTATCTACAGTTTCGCATGATCCTCGCCTTGCTCCTCCTCAACGCCCAGGTTGTACTGGCAGGACACTTGACTAGATCGTACATACTGCTTCGCGTTTTCTCAGCACGCTAACTTCTAAGAGCTCCCGTACTTGCCAAATGGTCAAACCAAAAACCCCACGAGCACCACTGGGCAAGATGGAACACGCCACCTCATCCTCCTCAGAGCCCTACGCCACCACACAAGTGGCACTTCAGAAGCTAGAACTGACCTTACAATCACACACATCACAATTTGAAAAGATACTACAAGCCATTCTAGACACTAAAACTACTCTAGAAGCTAAAATAGGTTCGGTAACAGAAGATCTTAACATACTTCGCACTGACCAACACGCACTAGCTGATAGGGTATCGGAACTTGAAAAAGACACTGTGGCCCTCCCCCGCTCTGTGAAAGATCTCCAATCGCAACTAGCTCACTTATCGACAGAGGTGGACTCTTTAAAACGCAGAGCTGAGGATGCAGAAGGTAGATCCCGTCGCAACAATATCCGTATGGTGGGATTTCCCGAGCGTGCCGAGTGCCTCAGTGCTGAACTATTTATAGAGAAATGGCTTACCGATACTATTCTGAAGGATAACATCCCGAAGTTTTTTTCTGTCGAAAGGGCACACAGGATTCCCGCCAGGCCTCCCCCTCCTGGCTCGCAACCACGTCCGCTTATAGTAAGACTCCTCAATTACTGTGACAGAGATCTTATCCTACAGTTATTCCGCAAAGCTGGTCCGGTAAGCTTCGAAGATGGCGCGATTACAGCCTACCCAGATTTTACAACAGAAGTACAGAAGAAATGCAACTCTTTCTACCATGTTAAGGCGTGTCTCCGAAAACACAACATTAAGTATGCGTTGTTGTTCCCTGCCAGACTCCGGGTACAAGATGACACCCGTACACTCTTTTTTACTTCTCCGGAGGACGCCTGGACCTGGCTACATGCCAAGGGTCTAGCTGATCCGTTAGACACAAATGCTTTGGGAGCCAATAGACCATCCTCTACGTCGGGTCGTAGACAGCGCAAAAAACAAGGTGCGAAGCCCTCGCCTGAACAAGCGCAAACTGAACGCTCCCGACTCCTGCGGGCCACATCCAGATTTGTTAACGCGTCACCAACTGCCTCCTCTACACAAGCGGACGTTGAGCAGGAACAAGATGCAAACTCTGATTCAGCTGAATCCACACGTGGCCCTACCCTCACACCACGCACAGCAGATGATATCTGCTAAGCAGCTGGGCTCTACTGGTTCTTACAAGTTGAGGATAGCATCACAATACTACTACACCTCCTTCTGGGCGCCATCGACATCTCCCTGCTGCGCCGCGTGAGTCGGTTGTGCCGCTGGGCGGCACACTCTGCACCACAAGTGAATAGGGCAAGGTAAACCCTAGACTCTGCACCAATGCTCCCCGACACCCCCCTGCTCCATATGGACCATTCTCTCATGCCAGCAATTGCTGGAGTTGATTTCTGTCTTTTAATTCAGTTGTTATTGTGTGTTGTTTTAGAGTGCACCTTTCTATTTAGTCGTTGGTTTTGTCACATGCTAGTTAATTGCAAATGCAGCAGCAAACGTACATGTCATAATTATTATAGTAATAGGATTACAGCTCGTAATATCGCAGGTACAAGTTACCCAATCTCAGCGTGCGCACGTCACAATGTTTTTATGTCGTGGCCAGCAGACACCCATTCCCTTGGATACACGAAAACCACAAAAATATCATGGCCACTCAAACTCATCAGAGCATAGCAAAATACAAGGTGCTCACATGGAATATTAGAGGTATGGCAACTCCACGGAAGCGACAAAGGGTTTATGCCTTTCTCAAGAGACATCAGATACATATAGCTCTATTGCAAGAGACACATCTCTCTAAAACTACGCTAGAAAACACACGCTCGAAATGGAAGGGGCAATTGCATGGCACAACTTCTTCATCATTTGCCCGTGGAGTAGCGATTTGGATCGCCCCCGGGGTTCCATTCACCGTATCTCGCACACAATGTGACTCAAATGGTCGCCACGTGATAGTTGAGGGCATACTGGATGGATCCCCTTTAGCCCTAGTTGCACTGTACTCCCCAAATGCAGACCAGTGTGATTTCCTATCTACACTTTCTACCGGCAACCTTAACGACCCTACGTTGGAATGCGTTTGGGGAGGAGACTTTAACAGTGTCTTAGACACTCAAATAGACCGCTCGTTCCCCCCGCTTACCTCAGCTCCTTCCAATCGCGCCTCTCAAGCACTAGCAAGTTGGGCTTTAAATAACGGCCTGAGTGAAGTATGGAGGACGGCCCATCCCACCCAACGGGAATACTCTTATTATTCCCCTGTACACAAGTTATATACCAGAATAGATATGGTTTTTGTATCTGCAGCAGTAATTCAGAAAGTGTGCGGATCTGAATACTTAGCGCGCACTATATCAGATCATAATCCCTTATGTGTGACAATAGCCTGGGGTCACATGCACACTCGCATACCAACGTGGCGTTTACAGCCGGAAGCCCTTTTTGACCCCCCTTTTCAAACAGATATAGCTAAAAAATTAGCTGATTATTTCCTGCTAAATAAAAACTCGTCATCATCCCGCTCTATAGAGTGGGATGCCCATAAAGTGGTGATACGGGGACACTGCCTTGCAGCCACGGTAGGGGTGAGAAAAGTACTTACTAAAGAGCTACAAACACTAGAGGTAAAAATCCGCAATGCAGAGACTGCGGTTGTCAGGGACGAGACCATATGTTACGACTCGGTCGTCCCATTTCCAGGGGGCGCTGTAAGGGGACTGTCAGAAGCCTGAGAATCACCTTGAACACCTATCTAGAGTCCCTTGCTGACTCCTGTTTGTTTCTCTTTTCTCCATGGTACACTTGTGTAGGACTACATTTGCTTCTTGGGACTGCAAATCCCATAATGCACAGCTTGGTAGTCAGGAAAACCCGGATTCTGTTTCCCATTGCCTTCTATGGGAGAAGTCCAGTTGCTCCTTTTCACTGGATCCTCTCCTCCAGGACTTGCAAGTGTCCGAAACCACACACACCTGAAACCTCTCCTGTGCAGCCCAGCTTGGAACTGCTTATAAGCAGCCATTCCCTCAAGCTCCCCGTCGTGCATCGGACTTCAATTCCTTTGTGTTACAGACCCCTTGTCGGATGGTGTTCCAGTTTTGTTCCTGTTCTGTTCCAGCCTGATCCTGTTTCCTGTTTCTCTGCCCTGCTCCTGATTGTTCCAGCCAGAGTCTGCTCCCTACTTCTTAGCCTTGTACCTGTTTGTTTCTTCCAAAGCCTGCTCCCTGTTTCTCTGCCCTGCTCCTGCCTTGTTTCAGCCTGAACCTTCTCTCTGTTTCCCAGTCCTGTTTACTGCTCATTTCCTACTCCCTGTATTCCAGTCCTGTCCTTGCCTGTTCCAGCCAGAGCCTGTTCTCAGTTTCCCAGTCCTGTCTCTGTCTGTCCCAGCCAGAGGTTTGCGCCCTGTTTTCAAGTCCTAGTCCCGCCTTTGCTTCAGCCTGAGCCTGTTCCTAGTTCTTGCCTCTGCCTCTTTGTTTGTTCCCTTCTGTTTCTGTTTCTTCTTGGTTCTTTGTGTCTGGTAAGTGTTCTATCAGTCTTCACCAGTGTATACGTGTCCTCCTGTGTACTGGGGTTGGCTCCTGGTTTCCAGGAGGCAATTCCAGCCCCCATCCTTGTCCAGTGTTCTACGTTGTATTTCGTGCCTAACAGTGACAGTGTGCTATTGCTGTTTTCACAGGAATCGCCACTGTGTTTCCAGCTGGACCCACAAGAGCGTGTCCTGTGTATGTAAGTACTATCCTTGTTTGTGCTCTAGGGTCCAGAGACAGAATCACTTCTGCTGCCTCCTTTCTATGGGGCTGGCAGGGTGACTATCTGTAAGAGCAAACTGCACAGAGGCATTGAGATTCCCTGTCACTGTGGGAGGTTCTGCGCCTTACTCTGTGTACAACCCCAGCGTGTTTGTCCACTGGTAATCCGTTTCCTGTTTGTTCACACAAGGGTTGCTCTGCTTTCACTTTCCTGTTTCCTGTGCCTATCCATAGCTGTCCTTTCCGTGTATGCCTTTAGCTGCTCCTCTGCCCCAGTGTACTACCTCTTTAGGATATTCAGTGACCTCAAGGGGTGTCCCAACCAAAGTCCTGATCAGACCCGCCCGTAACCGTGACAGAATGCACGACCCAAACATTTCAAGCTCCCCTGGCAGTAAAGGCACACACAAACCTAAAGGGCTTTCCTATCATGTTAAGACACCCCTTTCTAAGCCTATACATTCTCTGAAATCCTCTAAAAAAGACCTTAGTTTAAAGGATAGACTTGTTAAAGAAAACCATAACTTGCAAGTTCAGTACTATACTGAGTGGCTTGCTAATCTTTCAATGATAGACTATTATGTTATTTGTGGCTATGACCCCCAGTCCCTGTCTGTAGAAGAATTACAAGGACGTAATGAGTTTTTGCAATATCTATTAGCTGAAGCCAGTAAGAATGTTCGTAACCGTGGAAGTGCTTTTGCTACCTCTGCACAAGACATTTACTCTCAAGAAAAGATGGTTAAATCCTCACCTCATGCTAGTGCATCCCAAATTCACTTCCAGGACTCTGTCAAAACAAAGAACCCTGACACTGTTCAAGAAGCCACACTAGGGATTCCCTTGTTTTCTGTTGAGTGCTTTAACCCATCTAGGCCAGTTTCTCAGAATTCAAAGTGCAGTGCTGACTCTTATAAAGACCTTTCAGTCCCTCAGAGCTTTCAAGTCAGCAGGCTAGACCCTGTATCTAAGGGATCAGTAAAAACTGTGGGATTCCTTAGTTCAACTCAAATGGCTTGTGCTCCTCCCAAATTGGATGACAGTACATCAGTCTCAATTCCGAAGTGTTGTGCTGACTCGTGTAAAGATCTACCAGTCCCTCAGTGCTTTCAAGTGAGCAGGATAGAACCTGTATCGAAGGGATCAGTAAAGACTGTGGGATTCCTTAGTTCAATTCAAAAAGCTTGTGCTCTTCCCAAACTGGATGATAATATACCAGTCTCAATCCCTAAAAGCTCTGCTAAACTCTTTTCTATTCTGAGTGGGTTTGATAACAATATGGACATACACACACTAAAAGAGCAGTTTTGGCAGATTAAAAGGCAGATATCAGACTTCTATGATGAATATGTTGTAACATACACAAGAAATCTTGCACATGGGCTCTTTTCATCAATGCATATTTCACTGTTGGCAGAACCAGACATTCTGTTTATCTGTAAGGTAGAAGAAGTAACAGAGCAGCTGATGGAAACTACTGCAAGGCAATTTGAAAACCTGAAAAAAGAAAATGATCACCAGCTTTCGCTTAAAGAACAGTATGCTACCTCATGTGCCTCTCCAAAGACTGCTATAAAGCAGATTTTCCCTGCTATGAATGAATGTCAAGAGACTGCTCCAGTTATAAATATATCAGCCTCTTCTTCAGACTCTCTCTCAGCTTGTAGTTTTCCAGAGAAAATTCCTGTACAGTTGACTGAATCTCTGACATCTCTGAGAGATTTTACACCTCTTGATTCAAAGGATGGATCAGAGTCTTCACAAGGAAGTGTCCCAGTCCCTCTATCAGAACAAATAAAGCCAAAGGAAGAAGCGAGTTCTGATGCAGACTCCAATAGCTGCACCTTAAGAAACCAAGATATGACTTTACTGGAGATTAATGGCAAGTTGTGCAACAGTGTTGAAGAATCTGAATCTAGTGAAGACAGTGGTTCCTGCCTTGCCGTGAATAAACCTGCAGATAGTGCTGTTCAAATGGCGCATACACCAGAATTTTCAGATTGTGGGGATACTCCTACTCTTTCAAACAATATCATAGAATTTTCAGATAATGAAGAGACAGTTCCTGTTTCAAGTGAATTAATGGATTTTTCTGACCGTGAAGAAATACCCACAGTTACTAAGATTGTAATGAACTTCTCAGAAAGTTTAAAAATCTCTTCTGTGTCAAAGCAAACCATGGAGATTTCAGAAAAGGAAGAAAGCCAGCAATCTGAAACTAAACAGCCTGTCGTAAGAAATGAGAGACTTCTCCTAGAACTGGACACAGTTGCAGCCTCAACCACTGATCCTGACCTGCTGATCCCTGCCAATGTGTATCCTGTTTCCAGCTCCACAATTAGTGAAGAACAGATCTCTGAGCTACCGGTATCTGATCTTGATGTAAAATCAGCCACACCAACGTCACCTGCTGTGTCCCTGAAACTAAAGACTCCTGAAAAACAGCAATCTGAAACCGAAGCTCAAGTGCTGAAAGATGTAATATTTCCCACTAAAACTAAAGACTTGAATTTGAATCTTGTATTCGAAGATCTGATGATAAGTACTGTTCTTAGTGTTTTATTGCAAGAAACCATCATCAATTCAAAGGCAAGAGCTGAAAATGTAGATACCAATGTAGAGGCGATTTCTGAAGAGACTCCGGTTCCATTTCTTTCCAAAGAACAACCTTTCAGTGTTAACAGAGTTGAACATCAACTACCTGTAGGAGAAACGCCTTGCAAAGAAACCATTTCTGATACCACGAACACACCACAGATCACTTGCAATGAAGAAATCCCAGTCTTGTCTGAAGATCACCCTAAAGAATTAGTTTGTGGAACTTCTACATTTTCAGATGTTAATCCAGTTTCTAAAGACTTAAAAACTCTTGTTGATCCTGTGATTGATACTCCGAAGTCATCCAAAACTAAAGAAAATTCTGAATTTTTCATGTTCACCTTGAGAACACCAGTTACCCATGTCTCCCAAGTTTCTATGCTTTGCAAGCCTCAGACCACAATCAATGCAAATACTGCTGCAGAAACAGACATATCCTGCTTGTCGGAAGGAGTTACAGACCTTACTAATACGCCAATTATGTCCTCCAAAGAAGACAGTACTGAACAGGAAACTAAAGTCCTAAAGAATACCGCCCATGATGCAATTCCAGATCTCCTTGCTCCTGAATCCACTTCACCAGAAACTAACTCCATGCACTCCTCCCGTATCACTCGAACAATAAAGAGGAAAGACATCGGAGCCCATATGGGTATTAATACATGCTTTGCTCATTGGAAGTTTCACCTATGGCAGGACTGTAAACTTATCAACCAAGGTTGGTGTTGGATTTTCTTGTTGTGGCTTTTCCTCTTCAACTTTTTTCAGCCAAAGGATCGCCTTCTCTTCTTGAGCAGACTGGTGGGAGGGGGTATACTGTTACGACTCGGTCGTCCCATTTCCAGGGGGCGCTGTAAGGGGACTGTCAGAAGCCTGAGAATCACCTTGAACACCTATCTAGAGTCCCTTGCTGACTCCTGTTTGTTTCTCTTTTCTCCATGGTACACTTGTGTAGGACTACATTTGCTTCTTGGGACTGCAAATCCCATAATGCACAGCTTGGTAGTCAGGAAAACCCGGATTCTGTTTCCCATTGCCTTCTATGGGAGAAGTCCAGTTGCTCCTTTTCACTGGATCCTCTCCTCCAGGACTTGCAAGTGTCCGAAACCACACACACCTGAAACCTCTCCTGTGCAGCCCAGCTTGGAACTGCTTATAAGCAGCCATTCCCTCAAGCTCCCCGTCGTGCATCGGACTTCAATTCCTTTGTGTTACAGACCCCTTGTCGGATGGTGTTCCAGTTTTGTTCCTGTTCTGTTCCAGCCTGATCCTGTTTCCTGTTTCTCTGCCCTGCTCCTGATTGTTCCAGCCAGAGTCTGCTCCCTACTTCTTAGCCTTGTACCTGTTTGTTTCTTCCAAAGCCTGCTCCCTGTTTCTCTGCCCTGCTCCTGCCTTGTTTCAGCCTGAACCTTCTCTCTGTTTCCCAGTCCTGTTTACTGCTCATTTCCTACTCCCTGTATTCCAGTCCTGTCCTTGCCTGTTCCAGCCAGAGCCTGTTCTCAGTTTCCCAGTCCTGTCTCTGTCTGTCCCAGCCAGAGGTTTGCGCCCTGTTTTCAAGTCCTAGTCCCGCCTTTGCTTCAGCCTGAGCCTGTTCCTAGTTCTTGCCTCTGCCTCTTTGTTTGTTCCCTTCTGTTTCTGTTTCTTCTTGGTTCTTTGTGTCTGGTAAGTGTTCTATCAGTCTTCACCAGTGTATACGTGTCCTCCTGTGTACTGGGGTTGGCTCCTGGTTTCCAGGAGGCAATTCCAGCCCCCATCCTTGTCCAGTGTTCTACGTTGTATTTCGTGCCTAACAGTGACAGTGTGCTATTGCTGTTTTCACAGGAATCGCCACTGTGTTTCCAGCTGGACCCACAAGAGCGTGTCCTGTGTATGTAAGTACTATCCTTGTTTGTGCTCTAGGGTCCAGAGACAGAATCACTTCTGCTGCCTCCTTTCTATGGGGCTGGCAGGGTGACTATCTGTAAGAGCAAACTGCACAGAGGCATTGAGATTCCCTGTCACTGTGGGAGGTTCTGCGCCTTACTCTGTGTACAACCCCAGCGTGTTTGTCCACTGGTAATCCGTTTCCTGTTTGTTCACACAAGGGTTGCTCTGCTTTCACTTTCCTGTTTCCTGTGCCTATCCATAGCTGTCCTTTCCGTGTATGCCTTTAGCTGCTCCTCTGCCCCAGTGTACTACCTCTTTAGGATATTCAGTGACCTCAAGGGGTGTCCTAACCAAAGTCCTGATCAGACCCGCCCGAAACCGTGACAGAATGCACGACCCAAACATTTCAAGCTCCCCTGGCAGTAAAGGCACACACAAACCTAAAGGGCTTTCCTATCATGTTAAGACACCCCTTTCTAAGCCTATACATTCTCTGAAATCCTCTAAAAAAGACCTTAGTTTAAAGGATAGACTTGTTAAAGAAAACCATAACTTGCAAGTTCAGTACTATACTGAGTGGCTTGCTAATCTTTCAATGATAGACTATTATGTTATTTGTGGCTATGACCCCCAGTCCCTGTCTGTAGAAGAATTACAAGGACGTAATGAGTTTTTGCAATATCTATTAGCTGAAGCCAGTAAGAATGTTCGTAACCGTGGAAGTGCTTTTGCTACCTCTGCACAAGACATTTACTCTCAAGAAAAGATGGTTAAATCCTCACCTCATGCTAGTGCATCCCAAATTCACTTCCAGGACTCTGTCAAAACAAAGAACCCTGACACTGTTCAAGAAGCCACACTAGGGATTCCCTTGTTTTCTGTTGAGTGCTTTAACCCATCTAGGCCAGTTTCTCAGAATTCAAAGTGCAGTGCTGACTCTTATAAAGACCTTTCAGTCCCTCAGAGCTTTCAAGTCAGCAGGCTAGACCCTGTATCTAAGGGATCAGTAAAAACTGTGGGATTCCTTAGTTCAACTCAAATGGCTTGTGCTCCTCCCAAATTGGATGACAGTACATCAGTCTCAATTCCGAAGTGTTGTGCTGACTCGTGTAAAGATCTACCAGTCCCTCAGTGCTTTCAAGTGAGCAGGATAGAACCTGTATCGAAGGGATCAGTAAAGACTGTGGGATTCCTTAGTTCAATTCAAAAAGCTTGTGCTCTTCCCAAACTGGATGATAATATACCAGTCTCAATCCCTAAAAGCTCTGCTAAACTCTTTTCTATTCTGAGTGGGTTTGATAACAATATGGACATACACACACTAAAAGAGCAGTTTTGGCAGATTAAAAGGCAGATATCAGACTTCTATGATGAATATGTTGTAACATACACAAGAAATCTTGCACATGGGCTCTTTTCATCAATGCATATTTCACTGTTGGCAGAACCAGACATTCTGTTTATCTGTAAGGTAGAAGAAGTAACAGAGCAGCTGATGGAAACTACTGCAAGGCAATTTGAAAACCTGAAAAAAGAAAATGATCACCAGCTTTCGCTTAAAGAACAGTATGCTACCTCATGTGCCTCTCCAAAGACTGCTATAAAGCAGATTTTCCCTGCTATGAATGAATGTCGAGAGACTGCTCCAGTTATAAATATATCAGCCTCTTCTTCAGACTCTCTCTCAGCTTGTAGTTTTCCAGAGAAAATTCCTGTACAGTTGACTGAATCTCTGACATCTCTGAGAGATTTTACACCTCTTGATTCAAAGGATGGATCAGAGTCTTCACAAGGAAGTGTCCCAGTCCCTCTATCAGAACAAATAAAGCCAAAGGAAGAAGCGAGTTCTGATGCAGACTCCAATAGCTGCACCTTAAGAAACCAAGATATGACTTTACTGGAGATTAATGGCAAGTTGTGCAACAGTGTTGAAGAATCTGAATCTAGTGAAGACAGTGGTTCCTGCCTTGCCGTGAATAAACCTGCAGATAGTGCTGTTCAAATGGCGCATACACCAGAATTTTCAGATTGTGGGGATACTCCTACTCTTTCAAACAATATCATAGAATTTTCAGATAATGAAGAGACAGTTCCTGTTTCAAGTGAATTAATGGATTTTTCTGACCGTGAAGAAATACCCACAGTTACTAAGATTGTAATGAACTTCTCAGAAAGTTTAAAAATCTCTTCTGTGTCAAAGCAAACCATGGAGATTTCAGAAAAGGAAGAAAGCCAGCAATCTGAAACTAAACAGCCTGTCGTAAGAAATGAGAGACTTCTCCTAGAACTGGACACAGTTGCAGCCTCAACCACTGATCCTGACCTGCTGATCCCTGCCAATGTGTATCCTGTTTCCAGCTCCACAATTAGTGAAGAACAGATCTCTGAGCTACCGGTATCTGATCTTGATGTAAAATCAGCCACACCAACGTCACCTGCTGTGTCCCTGAAACTAAAGACTCCTGAAAAACAGCAATCTGAAACCGAAGCTCAAGTGCTGAAAGATGTAATATTTCCCACTAAAACTAAAGACTTGAATTTGAATCTTGTATTCGAAGATCTGATGATAAGTACTGTTCTTAGTGTTTTATTGCAAGAAACCATCATCAATTCAAAGGCAAGAGCTGAAAATGTAGATACCAATGTAGAGGCGATTTCTGAAGAGACTCCGGTTCCATTTCTTTCCAAAGAACAACCTTTCAGTGTTAACAGAGTTGAACATCAACTACCTGTAGGAGAAACGCCTTGCAAAGAAACCATTTCTGATACCACGAACACACCACAGATCACTTGCAATGAAGAAATCCCAGTCTTGTCTGAAGATCACCCTAAAGAATTAGTTTGTGGAACTTCTACATTTTCAGATGTTAATCCAGTTTCTAAAGACTTAAAAACTCTTGTTGATCCTGTGATTGATACTCCGAAGTCATCCAAAACTAAAGAAAATTCTGAATTTTTCATGTTCACCTTGAGAACACCAGTTACCCATGTCTCCCAAGTTTCTATGCTTTGCAAGCCTCAGACCACAATCAATGCAAATACTGCTGCAGAAACAGACATATCCTGCTTGTCGGAAGGAGTTACAGACCTTACTAATACGCCAATTATGTCCTCCAAAGAAGACAGTACTGAACAGGAAACTAAAGTCCTAAAGAATACCGCCCATGATGCAATTCCAGATCTCCTTGCTCCTGAATCCACTTCACCAGAAACTAACTCCATGCACTCCTCCCGTATCACTCGAACAATAAAGAGGAAAGACATCGGAGCCCATATGGGTATTAATACATGCTTTGCTCATTGGAAGTTTCACCTATGGCAGGACTGTAAACTTATCAACCAAGGTTGGTGTTGGATTTTCTTGTTGTGGCTTTTCCTCTTCAACTTTTTTCAGCCAAAGGATCGCCTTCTCTTCTTGAGCAGACTGGTGGGAGGGGGTATACTGTTACGACTCGGTCGTCCCATTTCCAGGGGGCGCTGTAAGGGGACTGTCAGAAGCCTGAGAATCACCTTGAACACCTATCTAGAGTCCCTTGCTGACTCCTGTTTGTTTCTCTTTTCTCCATGGTACACTTGTGTAGGACTACATTTGCTTCTTGGGACTGCAAATCCCATAATGCACAGCTTGGTAGTCAGGAAAACCCGGATTCTGTTTCCCATTGCCTTCTATGGGAGAAGTCCAGTTGCTCCTTTTCACTGGATCCTCTCCTCCAGGACTTGCAAGTGTCCGAAACCACACACACCTGAAACCTCTCCTGTGCAGCCCAGCTTGGAACTGCTTATAAGCAGCCATTCCCTCAAGCTCCCCGTCGTGCATCGGACTTCAATTCCTTTGTGTTACAGACCCCTTGTCGGATGGTGTTCCAGTTTTGTTCCTGTTCTGTTCCAGCCTGATCCTGTTTCCTGTTTCTCTGCCCTGCTCCTGATTGTTCCAGCCAGAGTCTGCTCCCTACTTCTTAGCCTTGTACCTGTTTGTTTCTTCCAAAGCCTGCTCCCTGTTTCTCTGCCCTGCTCCTGCCTTGTTTCAGCCTGAACCTTCTCTCTGTTTCCCAGTCCTGTTTACTGCTCATTTCCTACTCCCTGTATTCCAGTCCTGTCCTTGCCTGTTCCAGCCAGAGCCTGTTCTCAGTTTCCCAGTCCTGTCTCTGTCTGTCCCAGCCAGAGGTTTGCGCCCTGTTTTCAAGTCCTAGTCCCGCCTTTGCTTCAGCCTGAGCCTGTTCCTAGTTCTTGCCTCTGCCTCTTTGTTTGTTCCCTTCTGTTTCTGTTTCTTCTTGGTTCTTTGTGTCTGGTAAGTGTTCTATCAGTCTTCACCAGTGTATACGTGTCCTCCTGTGTACTGGGGTTGGCTCCTGGTTTCCAGGAGGCAATTCCAGCCCCCATCCTTGTCCAGTGTTCTACGTTGTATTTCGTGCCTAACAGTGACAGTGTGCTATTGCTGTTTTCACAGGAATCGCCACTGTGTTTCCAGCTGGACCCACAAGAGCGTGTCCTGTGTATGTAAGTACTATCCTTGTTTGTGCTCTAGGGTCCAGAGACAGAATCACTTCTGCTGCCTCCTTTCTATGGGGCTGGCAGGGTGACTATCTGTAAGAGCAAACTGCACAGAGGCATTGAGATTCCCTGTCACTGTGGGAGGTTCTGCGCCTTACTCTGTGTACAACCCCAGCGTGTTTGTCCACTGGTAATCCGTTTCCTGTTTGTTCACACAAGGGTTGCTCTGCTTTCACTTTCCTGTTTCCTGTGCCTATCCATAGCTGTCCTTTCCGTGTATGCCTTTAGCTGCTCCTCTGCCCCAGTGTACTACCTCTTTAGGATATTCAGTGACCTCAAGGGGTGTCCTAACCAAAGTCCTGATCAGACCCGCCCGAAACCGTGACAGAATGCACGACCCAAACATTTCAAGCTCCCCTGGCAGTAAAGGCACACACAAACCTAAAGGGCTTTCCTATCATGTTAAGACACCCCTTTCTAAGCCTATACATTCTCTGAAATCCTCTAAAAAAGACCTTAGTTTAAAGGATAGACTTGTTAAAGAAAACCATAACTTGCAAGTTCAGTACTATACTGAGTGGCTTGCTAATCTTTCAATGATAGACTATTATGTTATTTGTGGCTATGACCCCCAGTCCCTGTCTGTAGAAGAATTACAAGGACGTAATGAGTTTTTGCAATATCTATTAGCTGAAGCCAGTAAGAATGTTCGTAACCGTGGAAGTGCTTTTGCTACCTCTGCACAAGACATTTACTCTCAAGAAAAGATGGTTAAATCCTCACCTCATGCTAGTGCATCCCAAATTCACTTCCAGGACTCTGTCAAAACAAAGAACCCTGACACTGTTCAAGAAGCCACACTAGGGATTCCCTTGTTTTCTGTTGAGTGCTTTAACCCATCTAGGCCAGTTTCTCAGAATTCAAAGTGCAGTGCTGACTCTTATAAAGACCTTTCAGTCCCTCAGAGCTTTCAAGTCAGCAGGCTAGACCCTGTATCTAAGGGATCAGTAAAAACTGTGGGATTCCTTAGTTCAACTCAAATGGCTTGTGCTCCTCCCAAATTGGATGACAGTACATCAGTCTCAATTCCGAAGTGTTGTGCTGACTCGTGTAAAGATCTACCAGTCCCTCAGTGCTTTCAAGTGAGCAGGATAGAACCTGTATCGAAGGGATCAGTAAAGACTGTGGGATTCCTTAGTTCAATTCAAAAAGCTTGTGCTCTTCCCAAACTGGATGATAATATACCAGTCTCAATCCCTAAAAGCTCTGCTAAACTCTTTTCTATTCTGAGTGGGTTTGATAACAATATGGACATACACACACTAAAAGAGCAGTTTTGGCAGATTAAAAGGCAGATATCAGACTTCTATGATGAATATGTTGTAACATACACAAGAAATCTTGCACATGGGCTCTTTTCATCAATGCATATTTCACTGTTGGCAGAACCAGACATTCTGTTTATCTGTAAGGTAGAAGAAGTAACAGAGCAGCTGATGGAAACTACTGCAAGGCAATTTGAAAACCTGAAAAAAGAAAATGATCACCAGCTTTCGCTTAAAGAACAGTATGCTACCTCATGTGCCTCTCCAAAGACTGCTATAAAGCAGATTTTCCCTGCTATGAATGAATGTCGAGACTGCTCCAGTTATAAATATATCAGCCTCTTCTTCAGACTCTCTCTCAGCTTGTAGTTTTCCAGAGAAAATTCCTGTACAGTTGACTGAATCTCTGACATCTCTGAGAGATTTTACACCTCTTGATTCAAAGGATGGATCAGAGTCTTCACAAGGAAGTGTCCCAGTCCCTCTATCAGAACAAATAAAGCCAAAGGAAGAAGCGAGTTCTGATGCAGACTCCAATAGCTGCACCTTAAGAAACCAAGATATGACTTTACTGGAGATTAATGGCAAGTTGTGCAACAGTGTTGAAGAATCTGAATCTAGTGAAGACAGTGGTTCCTGCCTTGCCGTGAATAAACCTGCAGATAGTGCTGTTCAAATGGCGCATACACCAGAATTTTCAGATTGTGGGGATACTCCTACTCTTTCAAACAATATCATAGAATTTTCAGATAATGAAGAGACAGTTCCTGTTTCAAGTGAATTAATGGATTTTTCTGACCGTGAAGAAATACCCACAGTTACTAAGATTGTAATGGACTTCTCAGAAAGTTTAAAAATCTCTTCTGTGTCAAAGCAAACCATGGAGATTTCAGAAAAGGAAGAAAGCCAGCAATCTGAAACTAAACAGCCTGTCGTAAGAAATGAGAGACTTCTCCTAGAACTGGACACAGTTGCAGCCTCAACCACTGATCCTGACCTGCTGATCCCTGCCAATGTGTATCCTGTTTCCAGCTCCACAATTAGTGAAGAACAGATCTCTGAGCTACCGGTATCTGATCTTGATGTAAAATCAGCCACACCAACGTCACCTGCTGTGTCCCTGAAACTAAAGACTCCTGAAAAACAGCAATCTGAAACCGAAGCTCAAGTGCTGAAAGATGTAATATTTCCCACTAAAACTAAAGACTTGAATTTGAATCTTGTATTCGAAGATCTGATGATAAGTACTGTTCTTAGTGTTTTATTGCAAGAAACCATCATCAATTCAAAGGCAAGAGCTGAAAATGTAGATACCAATGTAGAGGCGATTTCTGAAGAGACTCCGGTTCCATTTCTTTCCAAAGAACAACCTTTCAGTGTTAACAGAGTTGAACATCAACTACCTGTAGGAGAAACGCCTTGCAAAGAAACCATTTCTGATACCACGAACACACCACAGATCACTTGCAATGAAGAAATCCCAGTCTTGTCTGAAGATCACCCTAAAGAATTAGTTTGTGGAACTTCTACATTTTCAGATGTTAATCCAGTTTCTAAAGACTTAAAAACTCTTGTTGATCCTGTGATTGATACTCCGAAGTCATCCAAAACTAAAGAAAATTCTGAATTTTTCATGTTCACCTTGAGAACACCAGTTACCCATGTCTCCCAAGTTTCTATGCTTTGCAAGCCTCAGACCACAATCAATGCAAATACTGCTGCAGAAACAGACATATCCTGCTTGTCGGAAGGAGTTACAGACCTTACTAATACGCCAATTATGTCCTCCAAAGAAGACAGTACTGAACAGGAAACTAAAGTCCTAAAGAATACCGCCCATGATGCAATTCCAGATCTCCTTGCTCCTGAATCCACTTCACCAGAAACTAACTCCATGCACTCCTCCCGTATCACTCGAACAATAAAGAGGAAAGACATCGGAGCCCATATGGGTATTAATACATGCTTTGCTCATTGGAAGTTTCACCTATGGCAGGACTGTAAACTTATCAACCAAGGTTGGTGTTGGATTTTCTTGTTGTGGCTTTTCCTCTTCAACTTTTTTCAGCCAAAGGATCGCCTTCTCTTCTTGAGCAGACTGGTGGGAGGGGGTATACTGTTACGACTCGGTCGTCCCATTTCCAGGGGGCGCTGTAAGGGGACTGTCAGAAGCCTGAGAATCACCTTGAACACCTATCTAGAGTCCCTTGCTGACTCCTGTTTGTTTTTCTTTTCTCCATGGTACACTTGTGTAGGACTACATTTGCTTCTTGGGACTGCAAATCCCATAATGCACAGCTTGGTAGTCAGGAAAACCCGGATTCTGTTTCCCATTGCCTTCTATGGGAGAAGTCCAGTTGCTCCTTTTCACTGGATCCTCTCCTCCAGGACTTGCAAGTGTCCGAAACCACACACACCTGAAACCTCTCCTGTGCAGCCCAGCTTGGAACTGCTTATAAGCAGCCATTCCCTCAAGCTCCCCGTCGTGCATCGGACTTCAATTCCTTTGTGTTACAGACCCCTTGTCGGATGGTGTTCCAGTTTTGTTCCTGTTCTGTTCCAGCCTGATCCTGTTTCCTGTTTCTCTGCCCTGCTCCTGATTGTTCCAGCCAGAGTCTGCTCCCTACTTCTTAGCCTTGTACCTGTTTGTTTCTTCCAAAGCCTGCTCCCTGTTTCTCTGCCCTGCTCCTGCCTTGTTTCAGCCTGAACCTTCTCTCTGTTTCCCAGTCCTGTTTACTGCTCATTTCCTACTCCCTGTATTCCAGTCCTGTCCTTGCCTGTTCCAGCCAGAGCCTGTTCTCAGTTTCCCAGTCCTGTCTCTGTCTGTCCCAGCCAGAAGTTTGCGCCCTGTTTTCAAGTCCTAGTCCCGCCTTTGCTTCAGCCTGAGCCTGTTCCTAGTTCTTGCCTCTGCCTCTTTGTTTGTTCCCTTCTGTTTCTGTTTCTTCTTGGTTCTTTGTGTCTGGTAAGTGTTCTATCAGTCTTCACCAGTGTATACGTGTCCTCCTGTGTACTGGGGTTGGCTCCTGGTTTCCAGGAGGCAATTCCAGCCCCCATCCTTGTCCAGTGTTCTACGTTGTATTTCGTGCCTAACAGTGACAGTGTGCTATTGCTGTTTTCTCAGGAATCGCCACTGTGTTTCCAGCTGGACCCACAAGAGCGTGTCCTGTGTATGTAAGTACTATCCTTGTTTGTGCTCTAGGGTCCAGAGACAGAATCACTTCTGCTGCCTCCTTTCTATGGGGCTGGCAGGGTGACTATCTGTAAGAGCAAACTGCACAGAGGCATTGAGATTCCCTGTCACTGTGGGAGGTTCTGCGCCTTACTCTGTGTACAACCCCAGCGTGTTTGTCCACTGGTAATCCGTTTCCTGTTTGTTCACACAAGGGTTGCTCTGCTTTCACTTTCCTGTTTCCTGTGCCTATCCATAGCTGTCCTTTCCGTGTATGCCTTTAGCTGCTCCTCTGCCCCAGTGTACTACCTCTTTAGGATATTCAGTGACCTCAAGGGGTGTCCCAACCAAAGTCCTGATCAGACCCGCCCGAAACCGTGACACCATACTAACAACACTGAACTCGCTCAGGGCCGCCCATAACAAAGCAGATACTAGGCTAGGCAAACATGACTACAGACATTATATGACAAGACAGCACGCTGAAGGAGATAGATCTGGTAGACTATTAGCCTGGCTGACTCGACAACCTTCACAGCCAACGCCTATCGGCGCGATACGCCTAAACCCCGACGATATTGTTAACACTCAGTCAGGCATCAATGAAGCCTTTTTCATATATTACCGCACACTTTATACGTCTCCTCCCCCTCCGCCGGAATCACACCTAACTGATATACTACAACTTGTCTCTCAAAACCAACTTATCCTCGATAACACCCCTATTCTGGATGGCCCCATTACCATTGAAGAACTGCGCTCAGCTTTGGCACAAATGGCGCGCAGTAAAACCCCCGGATCGGATGGACTTCCGGTGGAATACTTTAACTCTCATGCGAGTCATCTCCTGCCCCCGCTCGTAGAAGTGTTTAATGAGGCATACCATAATTTGCAACTGCCAGATTCTATGCGCGAAGCTTTAATAGTGGTCCTTCCAAAAGCTGGTCGGGACCCCCTTGACGTTAAATCATACAGACCGCTCTCCCTCCTAAATACAGACTGCAAATTATTAGGGAAAATATTAGCGAATAGGCTCCTCCCCTACCTACCGAGTCTGATACATCAAGACCAGTCCGGCTTTATTCCTGGTAGGAGCACCTTCCTAAATATTAGGAGACTGCTCCATATAATGCACAACAACACAAACACCGAAGCGGTCGCCCTCTCCCTAGATATTGAAAAAGCGTTTGACACACTAAGCTGGAATTATCTTCTTTGCACACTCAGGGCGTTCGGCTTTGGACCTGGCTTCATAAACTGGATCAAAACGCTGTACTCTAAGCCCACAGCACGTGTAAAAAATGGTCGCATTATCTCCGAAGCATTTTCCATAAGCAGAGGCACCAGACAAGGTTGCCCATTGTCCCCCTTGCTGTTTGCCATTGCCATGGAGCCACTGGCAATCAAACTACGTGGTTGCGCGCATATGTGGGGCATCCCAGAATCTAACACCTATCATATAATATCTCTATATGCAGATGATGCCCTGATTTATCTGCGTAATCACTCTACCTCCATGTCAGAGGTGCTGAAATTGCTGGACTCCTTTGCCCTCGCCTCTGGACTTCACTTCAACTGGTCCAAATCCAGTATCTTCCCTCTTATCTCCATCCCGGCTGATGCACATACAACACTACCGCAATATAAACTACTGTGGTCACATACAACCATTAAGTACCTTGGGGTGCAGATTTACCACTCTGTTATAGATCTAAAAGAGGGCAACATTGACAGAGTAGTGAGATCCACTCGCAGCTCGATACCATTCTGGAGCTCACTCCCCTTATCCCCGATGGGCCGGGTAGCAATAGCCAAGGTGCTTATCCTCCCGAGGTTCCTATATTATTTCACTGCCCTTCCAGTGTGCCTGCCACGCTCCTTCTTTAGTAAATTACATTCAATATTAACCGACCTACTCTGGGGCAAAGATAGACGTAGAGTAGCGTTGACCATAACACAACATCCGCAGGAAATGGGTGGGTTGGGCATGCCTAACCTCGAAAGATACTACGCAGCCGCTCAATTGTCGTGGCTGACTGGATGGCTGCGTGATGCCCCTTCCACTGAGGGCGTAATGCTGCAGTCATGTATGGCCCCCAAGGGGCTGCTGCTCACATTGTTATCCACCCCTCACTCCCTACCCTCGAAACACATACTGATGGAAGCAGCTCGCTTTTGTTGGCATAGATATGTCCATGGCAAGACCCCCTTCCCCTCTTACTCACCCTTGCTACCGCTGTTTCAATTACCGGGCACCCAAATTATTTCAATACATCATAACACACGGGACATAAATACACTGAAGGTAGGCGATTTATACTCCCATTCCGCGCTGTACTCCTTTACGGAACTGGTGTCTGCCGGGGTGATGCACAATGGGGCCTTTTTGACATACAGCGCCATTAAACGGCTGCTAAACAAGATTTGGGGCCTCGGCAATAACGAACCCCCTGAATCCCCATTGCTCACCACTATCCTTACAATAGCGCAAAAGGAACCATAACTAAAATATACAAAATACTATTAGCAGCAGTCTGTACCACCCTGCCGCACGCTAAAGCACGCTGGGACATGGTCCTTCCTACACCATTACCACAAAAAACCTGGATCGCAGCTCTTGCAACGATCAAATCAATATCCCGAAATCCTCGCTTAAGCTACACCCAATTCAATTATATTCACCATTCTTACTTATCCCCAGCCCGCATTCTAAGAATATACCCGAACACAACCCCGTCATGCCCAAGATGTGCTACCCCGGCAGCTGACTTTTACCACATGGTTTGGAGTTGTCACTCAATAAACTCAGCCTGGCACCGAGTTACAAACGTCATAGCAGACATCTCATCCCTCGCATTATCCCCCACACCAGAGTCCTGCTTATTGGGCATACGTCACCGTACTAAGGGAGATAAACAGACACACAGATTCATAGACTTAGCGTTTGTTGTCTTCAAACGTCTGATTGCAACACATTGGAAGGCTCCACATGTTCCATCCCACTTGGTTTGGCTGCGCGACCTACATAGTCGTTCACAGGCCGAGGCGCAGACACTCAACCTACTGCAACGCAAAGGTCTCATTGAGGTGGGCCCCGAAGTCTGGAATACCTTTGTGGTGGCAATAGAAGCGCGCGATGACTTGCACCCCCGTGAATAGTGCACCATACACAAATCTCACAGCCAGGTGGATACGGTCAGCAGGATACTTGTACTGCCTCAATCTCATTTATTGACATTGCTGACATTCTCATTCTTACCCTCAAAGTATTAACCTAACACATCAGGCTGTTTTCACTGTGTACAAGACTTTACGCAGGTCAAACCCAGCTCGCTCAATGCCAACTATGCTCAGCATCCCGCTGAACTCCGCAAAACATAATCCTTGCCCCCCCTCTATCCCCCGCTCTACACACACTTACATATATCAGCTGCATTCCTTCCTCTAACCTCTCCCTACCTCTGTTTGAGGTAGCGAATATTATCAATGACATTAGTCGTGCTTAGCTGCATTGTTATTCGGCAAGTAGTTGTCGCACAGTATTTAAGCTGTATGTTTCTTCTTTTTCTGCTTTGTTAGCAATATCTTATGTTTGTTTATAATTTGATTTCTTCTCTCTCTCTTTCATACCAGTTAATATGCAACGAGGCTGTGCAAGTTTATATATGCAAGCAAATAATTCGATAAATTGTTAACAGCCAATGTACTGGTATGTGAATGTTATGCTTAATAAACAGATTTTAAAAAAAAGTAAGCCCTCGGTGAGGAGGTATCTGGCCTCGTGTAACTCATTAGTGGATACGACATACTGCCTTGCCCCGCTGGAGAAACCTGAGGTCAAACAAATAGACTCATTCCAAAGGTAACAATCTTGACCGGGTGACGGCGTCAAAGTATCTGACAGATGATAGACTTCCTTGGGCACAAGTTTTCCCTGTCCCATTCGCAACTTCTCCTGCCAAAATCAACTACTTCAGCGGGACCTTGCTCAGTACTGATCACACTTGAAAGGGACTTTGCTAGATACAGCCTGCTGCCTTGCCCCAGTGGAGGATTCTGACTTCCATTTCAGAGACTAAGTCAGACTGTAACATTTTTGACCAGAACAAACCTGCTTGGTGTATCTGACTCGCAGTCCATCCCGGTCAGTCTGATATGCCAAGGTCCCACTCAACCATGAACATTACTGAGTGGCGCTTTACTTTTTCTTGCTGCTTTTTCCTTCACTTTCTTTAAATTTTATACCTCTAGACCTGTATTAAATTTTTGGCATCTTGGTGTCATTACTTTTATTAAATTGTACTCTATTTTTATAAATTGGAGTTGGATTTTTTATTGTGTTGTCATTTTGACTTTGTAACTGTTTTAGTTCTTCTACACGTTTCACACATTTTCTCTAGCCTTTACCTGGATTTAACAGGTAGCAACTTTATTACTTGTGGTCGACCACTGCCCACCCCAAATAATAAATCACTCTCTTACTAGTCCATGTAATGAATTGCGCTATTGTAATATTGTGTTGTAATTGACTCGATGTATGATATTGCAGGTTTTATGGATAGGCTTAATGAAACTGCATTACCAAATAAATGATTCAATTGAAGTGAGGGGTTGTGGGTGAGACTGGCTGTCCGAAGAGGGAGATTCCTGGTGCTGGGTGAAGCTGGGGCAAACAGGCTGAATTAGCAACACATACTGGTGACTCTTCTGAGTGTTGCTGACCCTGATTCCCTGAGGTCATGTTGACAAAAATGGGATATAAACAAAAGTGTCAGCTTGTGGCAGAAATGGTTGTAGTTTTTGCACACTTCAAGCATACCTTGGATTGGGTGCTGACATTTTTATGGTCTGTGGTCACCCTGGAATTTATTTTAGTATGACATTTTGTAGGCGGTGGGGGGCATGTTGCTGATTGGGGCTCCAGTGGTCCTAGTTTCATGTAAAAGTCTTATAAAGATTTGCTGGTGGTTGGCTGGTGCAGCAACTTAATGTGTTTCCTGATAAAGTGTTTAGTAATTTGTGGCAGCTTGTGGACATTATAGTAATCGTAGGCTGATTTGGCAAATTGAAACATGATGTAGCAGGATTAGGTCCATTGGGCACCTTGGGATGTGTAACCAGTGTTACTGGCATCTCCGGGGAAGTTCTGGTATTAGGCTGAAACAGCAATTTGGACATTGCTCTGCTGCCCTTGGAAGAACTTGTCCCCTCTATCAGCTGGTAAGGTTGTCCAGACACAACAAGCTTCCCTTGTACTCAGCCTCTTTATTTACTGAATATTGATTCCATGTGACAAATTTCAGGAACTTCCACAGAGCCAAGTAAATGAAGATGCCTGGCCTATGGTTAAAGTGATTCAATGTCTTTTTATAAACAACTTTATTGGCCTTGTGAGATACAGAATGCCAACAAGAATGCATCAAAAGATCTGTGGAGCATACAGGCTGTCACTATTTTCCTTAACACTTAGATATATAAGTCATTACATCATCAGAATCAATCATCACATGGAAGCAAATCATTCATCAAGTATTTTGCTTGTTTTACATAGGTACTTCATTGGGTAAGTAAGTAAGTTGAGTTGCACTGTATTATGATTCCCAGTATCCCCACATTCTATCATGTTTAGCTGGACATCCACTGGCTTTATAAAGAGGATCTTTTAAGACCATACATTTGTTATTTGTATTACCAAGTTGATAATAATCTGAGGTGTGCTTTGTCTCCAATGTTATTCTATGTCTCTAATACAACTTGAAAATCTAGATTTAAAAATACCATAACATAACAAAGCTGCTCATGTTGGCTAATAAACCTTCAGTTCCTGGAATGTACACGACAGGAGTCTCCCACGCGCAGCCCTCACATGCTTGCACACACAGGTACACACATGTCCACTTGTGACCAAACACAAAAGCATTCCCCAGGCTGGAGCATGTGCTCCCCAGTTAGGAATGCTGTGCTCTCCATGTTGCTATGGCTGCAGTCTCTGTGGCCAGAAGGTGTTCAACATGAGGTTTTATGCTGCGCAATGCCTTCCAGAGGCAGAAGTCTGCAGCTGTATTGTTTTGATTAAGAAGATGATGCCCTTTAGGGGCTATGTTTAAATACCTTATTTGTGTGAAAAGTTATAGTAAGTACACCAATCACCCAGATTGGAGATGGGGGGGCAAACGGGCCATTCATGGTCTTGGACTTACCTTCAGCTGACAACAGCATTAGATTCACCATGGGAAAAGAAAAGGGCCAGGGAGCCCAGACCAAAATCAACAAATTAATTATGCCCCACAGTGGAGCTTCGAGGGGACCACCCGAGGGTCTCTCACCGATGTGGAAGACTGAACCTCCGGACACTGGAGCCATCCTACAGGAGATTCAGGCTTCACGTGGAGTGATGGAGACCCGGATTAGCGAGTTGGGGCTCGACATGACTCTGCTCTGCCATGATCTCCGTAGTGTAGCCAGTTGGGTCACAGAGGCTGAATCACGTGTGCCCCCAATGAAAGATGACATTACGGCCCTCAAATCCACTGTAATGATGCTCTTATCAAATATCAGACAACTTGAATAAAGGGCAGTGGATGCCAAAAACAGGTCATGCCGTAATAACTGATTGTGTGTGGTGTTTCTGGTAGGATCTGATGCCGCAGGCCCGAATAAATTCTTGGAGAAGTGGCTCAAATCATTGATACTGGTGGGGTGCTCTTGCAGTGGTTTGTGATCAAACAGGCCCAGAGGTCAATGTCTCAGAAACCTCTCCCTGGCCCGCTCTCCCAACCAATGATTGCTCATATAATGAACTACCAGGACAGGGATGCAATACTTCGAGGAGCCTGGACGTTAGGGGACTTAATGTTTTAATCCACCTGTCTAATGATATTCCCTGTCTATACGACCCTAGTACATCGTAGGTGGAAATTCTGTAACAAGGTCAAACAGAAATTGCTGGTAATCAACTTAACCATACATGCTGATATTCCCAGCTACCTTGAAGTTGATACACAATGTGCAGACATAATTCCTTGAAACCCCAGATGAAGCCTGGGAATGGGTGGCAGAGAGGAAGAACCTCTACGGGCAACAGGTAATGACAGCAGACACTTCAGAAGGATCCCGCTCCTGCAGGGAGACTCATTCTTGGAAAGGATGGCGCTGCAATTCCAGTCCCCTGACACTTCGGACAAAAAACAGAGCTCATCACCCCCCGTGGTTAGCTTGAACCCTGCCACCCCAGTTCTGGACTGTCCTCCAGAGGGGGGGGGAACAAGAGACATTGGCTGACCCAGCAGAACATTAATCCTCCGTAGCTAATTGAAGATGCGGAAGGCCTGCTGCACTCTTAGTGATGTATGGCCCGGTTTTACCCTCCCTCTTGAACGTGAATCCATGGTGCATACCGTATCTATAATAATAATGGCTCTCACGGATCAGATCCTTTGTAATCGGAGGTTACATTGGACCCCCGTACATGTTATATCATTTGTGTTATGTTTTAGAGATGTTTCGGGTGACATATGCTTCTGGGGTAAGGGCTGTTGAGGTGTTTGAGTTTGCTTTGTTCCATTTTGGTACCCTATGTAGGGGAGTTTCTTTTTCCTCTTGCACACATTTACTGTTCAATACCAGTGCAAAGCAGACATATTCTCTCATTGCTCACTGGGGATCCCCACTACAGTTCAGACCTGGAGCTCTGGACTCCCTGACCACTGTCAAATCTTCCCTTAAGGTTAATTTCTCGGTCCCCTCTTGGAATATGAACAGTCTAGTACCACATTAAACAGACCGCTATCACCTGCTATGCCAAACGAAATATGCGCGCAGTGCTTACGCTCCAAGAGTCTCACCTGATGGGCACAAAATGGACGTTCTTAGTATGCTATGACTTTGACAGAGTGTTTCATGCCACTGAACAGATGAAAATCCAGGCTGGGTGGGCCAGCTGATGCGAAGCAAGGGCCGCAGCACTGGGCCACGTGGCCCTGCATAAGAGGTCTCTGCATGTCCTGCTCGCAGACTACTGGCCTGTCTGGCCAATTATTGTCCTGCACAGGCCACTGCTACCAGCAGCAGCATGTGGAAATGCACAGGTTGGGTGTCCCCAGCCAAAAACAGGAGAGGGGCTACAGATGCCACACCACCCCCCAGCTGTACAGCACAGGCCTCCTCACCTCCAGGCCTGCTTGCTGAGCCCAATCACAATCTGCCAAAGCTGTCGGGGATCAACGCCTTCATGCAGAAGAATGTCAGCCACCAGACAATACGAGTGAGAGCCCGCTGTTCTGCCTTGGAGGCTCAGAGGCTCGGTGGGCAAACTGCAGTAATTTAGGGTGCCGCAGTCCACGCCACCAGCAGTGGGCATGGGGGCACCAAAACTGGGGGACACCAGCTGACTGAAGAAAGGGTATCAAATAGTCTGTGCAGCACAGGCCTTCCCTCCTCTTCTCCCAGGATGGGCCAAGGTACACTCCACCATGGCCACCGACGGTCTGTTCCCACTCCTAGGGGACCCTGGGTGACAAGGAGGGGGGTTGATGCCACCACTCAGGCATGCATGGTGTCAGTGGGAGCCCGCAGGGGCAAGCAGGATGGTGCAGGGTCAGACAGAGATGTAGGAGCTCGCTTAGCAAGAGCACCCACTATCTTGGCTGTCTCAGCCACGCCCTCTCTTGCAAATGCATGTATTTATAGAAATGCTTTTATACAATAAATAGACCTTTTGTAAAAGCTCATATGCAACCATTTCACCCTGGCATGGCACATCTCCCAACGTGGATATCCCACTCATTTCCTAGACCAAGAATCTCTCAAGAATAGATACTTGAGTGAGCCACAAACTAACCCAAAACAGTATCTTACTAGTCAAGTGACTAAGCCAGCCCATGGTTCCTATAGCTTCATGCCAAAGACAAAACACTGTCAAGGAAGCTTTGAAATTGCAGCTGGCACACAGCCTCGGTACAGACAATTTACAGGATACATATCAACAATAACCCAAAGGTCCAGCTGGATTGCCGGATCTGAGTCAGTGCCAAAGAGCCAGTCATTTATTTCAGTGAGATCCACTAATACATTATGTCAACCATACCCACTTCCTTACCCAACCCACCACAATGAACAGACTTGTACTGGGAACTCCGGGCACACCTTTCTTCCACAGGAAGGATCAAATCCATGCAGTGGCTTGTATTAGCGTTGTCTAGATATATAAGCATTGGCATAACGTGCATCAGATTAATTGTCTGAAAAAAACAACCAGAGAGCAACCAAGTCTTCAGACAACTAGGAGCCATACATGATTGGAATGGAGCCTGATCATTACAGGGAGCTTGTTTTAACGGTTAACAGTCAGTTAGAAGAAAGCATAGCTCCGAAAATCGGCTTCTTTCACTTTAAGCACACAAGGAGTTACAGATGTGAAGAGTGAAGATGCTGAGTAGGGATGTAATGGAGAAACATATGCTGGAAGGGCAGTTTTGTAATGAGCTTGGTGACAAATGCAGAAGGCTTAAACCAAGAGTTTTGTCTTTCAATGGAAAGCCAAGGCAAATCAGGCAAAAGATGTGAGAATGCCTAATGCGGTTGAGGAGACAGGTGGCAGCATTCTGAACATCTGAAATTGTGGAATGGAACCCTTGGATGAACCTAAACAAAGAGAACTGCCTTAAGGAAGCTGTTCCTCATGCAGGCAACATCACAAAGTGAGGTGCGAAATCTGGCCTGAGCATTGCTCGTCATGTTGTCCATGTTGAAGTTGAATATCATCTGCGTATGCCATGAAAGACAGCCCGCGAGAGTAGATAAGATGAGCGAAAGGGGCGACATACACTCACTTCCAAAACGATGGGTCAAGGGAAAATCCCTGAGGAACACCACAAGTTAGATGTTTAGGAGATTACTGCAAGAGAGGAAGAATCGAAGTGTATGAGCAATTATTGCTGGGCACACTGTTGTTTACCGTGTTGCATGGAGTGCTGGCATACTGCTTCATCACCACTTCATTGAGTTTGAAAATTCAACGTGACGCACAGTAGAAATCAGATATTGCGTCATTCAGCTTTAACTCACTATGCATGCACGACTTTACATGTATAAAAGTGTATTTCGGGTATTCTGGATTCGGTGGCGCCTGTAAGAACGTGTGGCTGCTCAACTGTCTCCACCGGCAGAAACTACCTCCAAGCCACCTTCTGCCTGCAGTGCCACAAGAGAGATGGAAATGTGGCGAAAAGCAGTGTATGATAAAATGTGTTGTAAAATGAGGGAATAAAGGCAGAATATGATAAACATGTGTTGTAAAATGGGAGGAAAGGGGAGCATATGATAAAACATGTTGCAAATTGCACTATTTAACCCATCATTTTATAAGAAAGTTCACGCGTTGAGAACACCCAGACCCTCCTTGCTGTGTTCAGGCTCTCTTGCTTTGCTGTGTCACTCTATGGAGTAGGGGGCTACTTTGGTAAAATTTGTCAGGGCTGTGTTTGGTACCTTTTCCCGCACTGCCTTCCTCTTCTGAGCCACTGCAAACTATCCTACTACCCGAGGGCATCTGGGAAGAACTTGCTGTTGATTATTATGGGATATTTGTGACGGGATAGTATCCTGTTGTTGCCATGGACAAATACTGCAGGTTTCAGAAGTTATGACTGATCCCAGCATGTCCGCTGATGATGTTTGGTATCCCTGTAGCTCTGTACTCCGAGTATGACGTATCATTCAACTGAAAAGATTTCAAGGACTTTGCAATGTAAGTGGTTTTCTATCATAGGGAAATCATTCCCTTTGGCTTTAGGCAATGTTAAATTATCGCCCTGCAGTTAATAATATACTGCACCCATTGGAGTGCGTCGCTGGCCACAATGCTTTTAATTCCAAACCCCTCACGGTCTATGACGAAAAAGTACTAAATTTAAATATAGTGGGGACGGTAATTAAATTAAATCTGAAAAACTGGATAGAATATATTAACCTTTTCGATAAAGTTCAGTTACAGGAAACATGGGCAACAAATGAGGTTCATTGTGACGCCTGATCTGTTACAAGGCGCCGGTATTCCTTTGGCTTCGAGCGGCTGACATATAGAGATAACGACGCTTCACTGGAAAAGAATATGACTTAGTCTTCTGAATAGCATCCTCATTTTTGCGGGGTCTCTTCCGAGGTGTCCATCTGTCTCTCATCTGTTCCTGAATGTCTGCTGGAGGGCAGATTTGTCACTCACTCACTCACTGTCGAATGCCTACACCTAACTGTCACGCCTGCTACTCAAACGGGGTGGCACCACCCCATCTCCACACTGCAGGCAGAATAAGCGACAAGTAATTTCCTCCGGGAAAGAGGAATACCAAGCTCTACCGAATACACCCTAGTGATAAGCAGAGAAGTACAAGTCAGGTACACGCTTGGACCGCGTCCTGGCAGATGACGTGGTCTCACTCCAGAATCAATAAATGAGGGGAAGTAAAGCACTGCCTCTGCGAAAGGGACTTCTTTTTTGATCATTAACAATCCAATAATGCCGGTAATCTGTCTAACAGTTATATAGTCTCAAACGTAGTCTTTAATATTTATTTAATGCGTGTTCTGAGGCACAACTTGCAGCTGTGCGAGGACATCTCAGCTGAGACTGTGTACACCTCTTGAACTTGTGTCTTCGATAACACGAGATAAGCGTTCGCGTGCTGCTCGTTTTAGAGGCGAGCTTTCTTTGTTTTCAAGGAAACCTGTTCTTTTCCATTGTGCCAGATTCTCTGTTGCATGCGATCACTGGGGCCACTTAACTCACTTAACTCACTTAAACGGTGAAGCCGAGGGCCCCTGATACCAGTGTCCATATTTAGTAAATACATCATAAAGAATAAGGGTAACCCAAAATAGAAGCACAATACACAAATGTAATAGTAATGACACACTAAAATGGGTCTCCTAAATGAAAACAGATATTTCATGGAGAAATTAGTCCCAAGTTAAATCAAATAATAGTCGATAGGAAGATGAAACTATGATCTGAGGCTGACTTCTTTATATAGTGACTGTGAATCTTCAGTATGCATGAAGTTCCAATGGTCCCCAATCTTTGTGTGGCCCAGAACACACGTGCAATGGAAAGGCACAATACCAATATATTACAGTAGAGGTAAGGAAACAAAAGGCTCACAACTAGCTCGTGCTCAGAAACGTTAAAAGAACACTGTAGTAAAATGAAGGACTGTATCAGCATTTGGGCGTATTGTCTTTACACTGAGGAAGCACTTCGGCACCCAGGTGCCAAGCTGCACAAGGGGCTACTAGCACACTTGGGGCCCAGAAACCACCAGTTTGATATAGGAAGGGGTGTGCTCCCCCAGCAGATTTATCACCCATTTCACAAGCACCTGTGGCATTGGAGTTCTCATTCATCCCACCACAGTCTTTGGAGTGGGGTCAGAAGAGCTCAATGAATGTGTGGGAATCAGTTGTTGCTGAGGTGGAAGTTTCATCAGAATAGCTCCAATCTCGGGGACAAAAGGAGGGCAAAATGCCATGTGCTGTCTGGCTTTTCTGGTCTTCTTGAGTTAGCTGGGGGCTCCATGGAGGCAGGGCAGGAGCTGCAGCAGGACAGTTGTGCAGTGCTTCAGAGAAACTACAGGGCTAGTTCATCAAAAGATGCCCACTAAGCTTCCAGGCAGCTCCAGCTTGCATTTCTATAGTTAGGCACTTGGGCAGGTGCCCACTGCACTTCAGTGTCCAGTGAATCCTTCCGGTTCAAATGTCCTTTTACTCAGGCTGTGCTACTCTTTCCCCATCCCCTTGCAGAGTTTGCGGAAGGTAATCTCCCCTAGGCACTCTCAGCCAATGTGCGGAGGCCGGGGCATACATTTGAAGGGCTGCTGTGGAATTAAACTATGTAGGTTCCTGCCCGATAGACAGAGAAACAAAAACATAAGGAAGAAGTTAGGAATCAGCTTATCATACTCAGAAATCATCATGGCATTTTTTTAGATAAATGTTTGTAGGTTTAAGGCCTCCCCCCCACCAGTGGGGAATTAAAAAGGATCCTCCTGGATAAAGGTCAAAGG
Source organism: Pleurodeles waltl (assembly GCF_031143425.1). Classification (NCBI taxonomy): domain Eukaryota; kingdom Metazoa; phylum Chordata; class Amphibia; order Caudata; family Salamandridae; genus Pleurodeles; species Pleurodeles waltl. Next base: position 351,813,907 of record NC_090450.1, read on the forward strand.
ATGTACAGCAACAAGTCTTCTGTCCATTATCTGGTAATTGGAGCACCCGGTATAGTATTGGAAGCCATGATCAGGGGAGGCTCAATTGTTAGGACCATCCTCTTAGAGACGGGTGGGAGTAGATATTTGCTGAGGCACTACAGGAGAATGATGAGTCAACCCCTGGAATGGAACCTGGGATTCATTTGGTGATCATACCTGGGTCAGTATGGCCAAGTGATTCCAGGTGCAGTATCACTCAGTGTAAAGCTGAACCCCACGATACAGAGAATAATTTTTAAACTATACATCGATTTGGAGCTCAGCTATTAGTACCATGAGACAAAAAGTTGATTGTTGGTTCAAGAAGACAGAGCAATCTGCCAGTAACAGGCTCCAACCGTGAGGGTGAGGAGTCCTAATTAAAATATGAGGATTCCAAGTGACTCAGAAGAGAACATCCATCCATGGACAAAGGTGGTGAGCAAGGGCACTTCAGGCCCCCTAGTTGGGATGGGACAGTATTATGTTGGATTATTTACACTGCCAGATCAAATGGATATTTGGCATCTGGAATGGTCTGGTTGTACACTCCAAGGCTGTTATGGTGCTTGTGTCTTCAGCCTTGGCCCATATACCCAATGGTAAGTGCTGGTACAGAGGTATGACTAGAAGCACCCATAGAGGGGTATCCTGGGGATGGAGCACTGTCCTGTAGTGAAGGGGTACATTTGTCATCCGGGGTCCTCAGGTTCCTCTTTTCCCATTCACACAATTTTAGGGGCCATTGCTGAAGCCTCCCAGTGGTGTCAGGGGAAGGGCGAGAATGTCAATAACCTCTTCGCCCTGTGGTGGAATTGCTCGCAGCAGAAAAAGGGGGTTACCCTAATATTTGGACTGATTTACTGAGCTGACCCCCTGGAGAGGTATTGATTTGTGTGAGCAATGGACAGGCAGGAGGGGGGCTGACCTGCTGGTGGTCCTGGGCCTTTCTGCCCTACCCCAGGATGCCTGGAATTGAACATTCTGGGGGGATTACACTGGTGACAGGTACCCCGGCAGGGACGGAGAGCTATGCGATAGCCTGGTGTAGGTGTTGGTATAGCACTGCGGGTATTGCCCATCCTTCTGTGAGATGGAGGGGAAGTTGCCACTAAGGTATGCTTGCCATGAAACCCCAAGACACCCCTGGTTGAGGGCATGGAGATGGATAAGAAATGGGGCCTTCTGGCACTATGCATTCTGGAATGTTGCTCTGTACTGGAAAGTGGTGATAATTGTACTGCTTGTACAATCCTTGAGCTGTTTTGCTGATCTTAGGTACTGTATTCACATAACTCTAATGTCTGCTTAACAATGGTTCTCATTACTTGCTGATGCTGTGTGAATAAAGATAAATGGCTACACCGTGGCTAAGCCATATTTAAAGTTGTCTCTCTCCTTGTGAGTCTATTCAGTGGGGGACATCAACTTGCACATTGTGTGCGCACTATAATATTTCCTGTTTCATGCGAGGCACACAATAGCTGGACATGAAAGAGAGCAGATGTACTCAAGGTTTGCTCCACCAGTAGCTTCACTGACATGCAGTAGTATTATTAAGCCTGTGTGTAGTGTGTCTTCTGCTGAACAAAGCATTTTACTGTTCACCCTGAAGTGTCAATGGCCAGTGGTATATTTTGCGGCGGATACTGCAAATGTCATGAGTTCGGAGTGAGGGGGACTGGATGTACCTGTACCGCCAAATGTCTATCATATGATGCATCTTTTTGATCTTCCAGCACTCATTTCTCCTTGTTCTCTTTCATACCGTAACCTTTGAATACACAAGTTATGCGAACAACCTTGAGCCTGATTTAGAGATTGGTGGATGCCTTATTACAAGCGTCTTAGGCTACAATGCATTTGTAATAAGGTGGACGGGATATCCATCACGGTTGTTATCGAGTAACCCGTCCGGCAAACTCTTACTCAAGCTTGCAACTTTGCCTTTCTCTCTATCTCTTCTCTGACCCTGATAACAACTGTGGAGCTAATATAGTTTTGAGTGCAAACTCCTGTTTGCGCCTGAAACGGGACTCCAAGTCAGGTAATATTTACACATGCATAAACTGTATGTGTGCTATTTTGACTATAAACAAATTGTATAACCTGCATGACTTGACCACAGATTTATTGTAGGTAAATCTTGGCAAGGATCTTGTCACCAAACTGCATGAAATTCTGATCTGCGTATAACGGAAAGCATGCTAGAATGCAAAACATTTAATTTTGTGATTTTTGCCAACAAGATTCTTGCCCAATTTAATATGCCAAACTCTTGTGAGCAAAGATGGTGAACATACCCAATAAATGCATGGGCAAGTATAGCACAACTTGGAATGACGATTCTGGTACAAATTAAACATTACTCTAAAACAGAATTAGCCCATTAGTTCTCCTGGTGTGCTGGCCCCACTCCTCACCAGAATGTGTATTTGTTAGTGCTGGGTTGTACGTCCCCATGGCGGTCCTCTTCGTCACCTGGATGGTGGATGGTTACCCGGATCCTGCTGACAGTTGAGTGCGTCACCTTGTTCAACCTCCATTTTACCACAATGGAGTCAGCTGTGGTGTTGTGTACCTGGAGTACATCAACAGGACGTGGCCCTGACAGGATGAGAAAGGATGTAAGAGTCAATGCTTAGTAGGACGACGCCCAACTAATTTCAATAATATGGCACAGATTTAAGGATTGCAACTATGCCTTCACATTGACACTTACTGACAAGAGCTACAAGTGCTGCTAAATAAATACAGTCATGAGTGAAAGAAGTGCTTCATAGGTGATTGTGGCAGCAATTGCATGTTAAATGAACCTCACACCCAATTAGAGGACACAACTCGTGAATTTACCTGAAATTGTTCTCTAGTGCACTAACAAGGTCTCTTAGCACATCTGTGACGCAAACTAGTCAGGGTTTGCAATGCAGCTAAGTGCTGCTCAGTACTCTAGGCGAACAAGCCGGAAAGCAGAGAGGTGAGTGCTGTGAATGACACCATACATGTGGTATTATGAATGATGAAGATGTCCTAGCAACCTGATGATGAGTTGGTGCCAACTACCCATAAGTCTGTGAACGTGGTTAGTCGAACAGCAAGCACTATTCGCTGGATTTGGACTGGAATGCTTACTTTATTGGAGGTGAAAAATCGATAAAGCCAAGCACTGTTATCAATCACAACACCCGTCTGTCTGAGAGCGCAGCTCGAGTGATGATGGGCACTGTTGATACTAAAGGTATGATGAAATGGCGTTGTCACTCTGGGGCTATGGCCTTTAAATTCCGCTACTCAAAAATATAAATACTGCATCCTATTTTGAGAGGGCACTTCTTAATTATGGTGGCAATTACTTTCGTTTACTTAGAGTAACATCTCATCATTCAATTTTTTTTCAAAAAAATCTATTTAATCAGATGGGCCCATGTATGAGCTCGCAAGTTTTTAAGGCCCGTTTGCTTGCACTTCCTTGGCTAGATGTCATATATTTGCTCTGGTACACGGAGACCATGCACCAGAAATGTGGATGGAGAAGCCAGTGAAAAAATATTTCCACCAAGTGACAGGCATAAAAAACACTTGCACTGATCGACCACTGTGTTTTTTGGACTAATCTGTCCCACGAATATTTATTTTTGGTCTGTGCAAACACTGATTGGTCAGTGCAAACATATAATTTGGCATACTTACGTGTGCGTGTGACAAGGGTAATGGGTCGGCTGATGTCATTTTTATTGTTCACATTGCGCTTGACGGAGAAGAGGGAGATATTGTAGGCCCTGCCCGCTGCCAATGCCCGCAGATGGTGCGAAGAGCGGCTCCCGTCTACGAAGTCTGTCCTCCGAAAAGTGCCATCAAATGAGATGTATGTTACTGCATAGCCGTCAAGCACCTCCTGCCCAGTGCTGTCCTTTGGAGGCTGCCACGAGATGGAGACACCTTGCTCCTCCACATTTTCCACCGCCATTGAAGTAGGAGGCAAAAGATCTGTAAGAGAGGGAGAAATATGGGTGAGCGAGTCACAAGTGTGGATTGAGTAGAGGAGAAATAGTAGAGGAAGAGTGAGAGGTGAGAATAAGTTTTCTCCTATAGGTCAGTATTAGAAAACAGTTGCACCTATGTCGATGAGATCCTTGGACCAAGTGAAGAGTGTGGTAATACCAAACACATTCAATCAAATCTACTCAACATCAATACTATCAAACATTCCAGCAAAATTACGCAAACAAGCAATGATAATATTTGTGCAACAGAAACATATTTTAAATCATTTGACATTGACATCAGGCAATTTCCGAATTCAAAGATCAATACATAAAAAGTTATGGGGGTGGTTGTCACTATTGCTATCACAAATAAGGACAAGCACGTGTGGAGAGGGACTAACACAAGCAGCAAAAAGCAAAGGAAAAGAAGGAAATCATTTGAGAAAAAATCATCTATCTCGGATTAGATTAGTCTAACTAATAAAAGGAAAATAGGTGTCAGCATGCTAACCTAATTAAAATAATGCAAAGGAACAAATAAAATTGCAATTTTATATCTTTCCCGAAAACAGCATTCAGGTTAGATACAGCAACAAAATACGTCAGATCCAGCAGAGTGCACCAGGAACGTCATCAGGAGAAATGCAGAACACGAGCTTCATATCAGGAACAGGCATGGGACAAGGTAGCAATCAAATTCAAAGGGGCAACTTGGCAATATAAGAAGGATTTTCACAAGGTGAAGACTGAATATCATAAGAGGCAAAGAGGGACTGTCTAAAACTTTAAAAAGTCTCTACCTATATAGAAATGTGCAATGCAATTTGATTGGTCCACTCTGTAGAATCATATTTTGTAAAATGACAAATGTCCAATGAAATTTAGAACACCCATTAAATTTGAAACTTCTCCAGATTCTCTCAGGGTACTTGTGAAGTCATCTCTCCTTCTGTGTGACACCAGTAGTAACTAGCAGCTCTGTACACTAGTTGATACAAGCCAAAATCTTCCCATGGCTCACAACAGTTTTCTCCTTTCACATAGGAGTGAACATTTGACAATGGTACTGCTTTACTTTCCAGTCCTCATGTTCTAGTGTTGCAACAATGCAAGGCTAGTGCAGAATGAGCTTACACACAACACAATAGAACTCTTTACTAAACACATGAAATAGTCTGACGGAAAAATTCAGGTTTACGGGAAATAAATGATTCAGCTTTTTCATTAATGCTGTGAATATCAAGTTACAGGCCTAGTTATGCAAACACAAGATTTTTCAAACACATTAATCAAAATTATTAAAAACAAATACATTATTGTGCACCAATTCATTAATATTATAATTCATCATTAAACATGCAAAGCATTTTCAATAATTAATGCAATCTTTGTTAACAAATTACACTAAATAGGACTGAGATGCCATTTATATTTCTGCACGTGTAACTTTAAACCAATAACTCACATAAATCAACATAACTCATAATTATTTTCTAATCATAATTCATTCTATTGATTCATTATTCTCAAACACTGTCATAAATTAGGTTAGCATTTAATAAATGCAGTTCGGCACAACATCTGCCCTTGTAAACCAGGTGCTCAACGTGAGTAGGCACAAAGTCCACCATAATTCAAACGTGCACACTTTACATTACATGTTAATTCAACTCTGTTAGGCCTTTAAATGCAAATATAAAGTCGCCTAGTGCCGACTTCTGTGCAACTAATGTATTAGTAAATATTTTACTCTAACAATCCCTCCTCTGACAGCAATTTATGCCGTCATAAAAAGGACACTCTCATTTACAATGAGACAACACAAAACCTAGTTTTTCGATAACTTAAAGGCCTTTGTCTTCTAAAATGTTCAAATCTTTTCAGGTTCTTATAATAGCTGCTCCTCATTTTCTACATTTCAATTTCTTCCCTCCTCTGTTAATTCTTAGCTCTTTGTTTCTTCCAAGAATGATATTCTTTGTAAAGTCCAAGTGCAATGATAATGCACACAGTCACAATCAATGAAGGTTTCACGATCATTCTCACAATTTCCTTTCCTAAATCTCCAAACCAAGAAGCAACATTCGAAAATCCTTTTTACCTATAGATTCACAGACATTTATCTCTTTCAGATCTTTTAGGTCATGTTTCAGGTTTGTCATGTTTAATATGAATCTCCTTATCTCCTTGCTGTTATCAGGTATGTACGTGCAACAATGTTGCACCTGTAAAACTTTGCACACTTGCCTTCTTTTGCCAATAAGATGTCAAACGCAATACGATTATGCAAAACCATTGATCTCATGGCAACCATTTCCGTGTCCACTAACAGCATAGCACCTGCATAATCAGTTCACATCTTATCTAAAATAGTTGACAACTTTCTTATCTTGAAGTCATTCAGAATCACACCAATAGATGGAATCACTGCACCAGAAATGTCACCTGCAATCTCTCCTTCATTAGCTCCTCTCTTCGCCCTGGGATTATATTTTCTTTTTGTCAGAATCTTCCACATGGTAGATTTTCAGCAAAAACTACCCCTAAATAACATGTACCATACCAGCCTTTAAGCAGGTTGTAATAGGCATTTTTTTCCAAAAATGAAATCAACACCTGGTATGGCTGGAACTTCTCTGTTTAGCATAAAAGTCCAAGTACTCTTAAACAAAAACACATGTCTACATTCACTAGTCCCTATAAATTTATTATCAGTCTTCGACTGCGGCCTGTAAATATATATAGCTTCCATACATGTTGCTAATCAAAAGCTAAATGACCTTGTGTATCACCACATGAAAGATGTGTAGCATCTTTCTGCCAATGCTATAAAACGATTCCCTTTTCTATTCTATATTTTTATTGCCTTTCTTCTGTCATCTATCTGATTTATGAAATCCTTCTCTCCTTGTATGAAAATGCATGCCATGTTATTTTTGTGAGCATGAGCAGTGCCAAAGGTTAGTATTGGTTCAAAGAAACATACCACTATGTCAATGATCTTTGCCTTATCAATGTTACTCAAATGCTGATTAATAGGCACAAAGGAAATGACCAAGTCGTAGTCAGAGTAGAAATATTGACTATAGTCTTGATCATAGAAACGTGTTAAGAAAAAGCTACAGCTAATACCATAAGTTAAAGGCAGACTATGGTATGTAATTCCTTCCTGTTCAGATGAGTATACATTAGATGACAAATCTTCCTTTGAGTTGTGAAGATAAAGCAATCTTTCAACCTCATACAATTGATCTTGCTTTGAATGTGTTTCTCCATACACTGGTGTAACTGTGCTCTCTAACTTGTCTTTCAAGACACACTCAATCCAGCAATTACTAATATACTCACAATCACACCCATTATTGCTAACCCATTACACACAGATTTACAATTACTCCGTTTACCCTGATCCGGATTCATGACTTATCTAAAAACAGACAAAAAATACCAAATTCAAAAATGAAAAACAAAATTATAAATGTCAAGCGTCTCTAAAAAATAATCTTACCATGAGCAAAGTAAAATCAAAATTCAAAATAATTCACAGTCTTTTTGCACTTATTCTTAATAGTTCTTGATCTTCAAAAAATGTTATCAAGTTTATCAACAAGAGTTCTCAAAAGAGTTCAAAAGGAAATGTATTTAATAAATTACAATATGGTAATCACTTATTAGCACTCCCAGCAAATGATGACTCTGTGTATCAATTGGCAAGGTTATTTCAAGATTCAGCTCTAATGCAATTTCAAGTTCCAGAATGTTAAGCTGAATGTGCAAAGTCAAAATAAAAGGCCACAAATTTGTTCTCCCATTCATTTGCAGTAAAGTAAGTCCCTTCAGGTGCTGAGTAACTGCGGCGTGGCACTCTTTATCTCTTTGCTTTCCTTGTTGCACTGTTTTCACCGTCACTTTGATCTGATTCTTCAGCTGCGTCCGCTACTTCAGCAATCATTGGAAGCACATCTGCAACTGGTTCTGGACCGTTTGTGGGCCACTGGTCTTCTCATTGCATTTCATGTACTACTGGTACTGCAACATTTGCTGAGCTAGCAGGAACCATCTGACTTTGACTTGTTTCTCCTGCACCTTGGCCCCTGCACCTCCAAAAGTATTTGATGCGCTCAGACTTTCACCAGTTTGCGCAGGCTCTGCAGCAGCCACCTGTCCGGTCCTTACAGTTTGGCTAACCTGGGTCCCTTCACTCTCCGATTCTGACCCTAGAGGAACAGGCACTGTATTTTCAAGAGGACATGGACCTTTGCGTGTGTGGCTCGTATGACCCCAGTTCGGAAGACCAGCACACTTCACAGCTGTTGTAGTTACCAGAATAACTTGGTAAGGCCGTTTCCACCCAGCTCTAAGCAAGTCTTTCTTATGTGCTTTTTGACAAGCACCCAATCCCCAACCTCAAGTCGTGACACTGCTCCTGTGCCACTTGAGCTGTTGCTTCTTCCACCTCATGAGACAAGGAGCAAACCACATCAGTTAGTCCTTTGCAGTGACCCAGCACTAAGTCATCTGTTATGTTCACATGTGCATTTGCAGGCACGACTGGCAGTCTCATGGCACATCCCACGAGAATCTTGTGTGGTGACAATCCAGTCTTCCTGTCAGGGGTGCTACACATGCTCATCAGGAGAAGTGACAATGCATCAGGCCATTTTCATGTTGTAGAAGCACACACCTTTGCCAATCTGGACTTCAAAGTTCCATTCATCTGCACAACCAATCCAGATGCCTCTGGTCTGTAACTGCAGTGCAAACCTTGCTCATTCCGTAATGCTGCACACACCAGTTTGATAATCTTGTTATTAAAATGAGATCCTCGATCTGATTCCAAAGAAGTCGGGAAGCTGAACCGTGGAATCAACTCTCTTAATAACAGGTTCGCAACAATGAGGCTATCATCTCTGCGTGTTGGGTAACACACACACTATCACCAAGACGTACTTTCATTGCATGCAGGCATCTCAATGAAATCTAGCTGCATTCTGTTCTGATCTACCTATATGACTCAAATTAACCACAGTGCGTTTCCCTATGGTCATCTGCTGACATGTTACATATCTGCGACACACCGCTTCTGAATCTAGGGTTATACCATGTCTGTTTCAATGTCTTGATCATTGCATCTCTTCCACAGTGCACCTGCCAAGGGTAAAACCTTGCCATTGAAGGCAGCACACTATTTAGCAACACTGCTTTTCCTTAATTTGAAACCCAAACATCATCCTCATCTCTCTGTCCAGACTCCATTCCACTTAAGTAATTTCCTCTTGTAATCTCTTAGCCTCTTCTCAGGTGTCAATTGCTGTCATCAGAAAACTTTGGTTTGTCTCATTGGTGCTGCTTCCATCACTCCATTCCTCACTAAAGGATGTGCGATGTAGCGCACAGTATCTGGCTACTGGATCAGCATAGGCTTTGCCCAACAAGATATAATTGACTTTTGATGAGCTGCATATTTCACAACTGCAATTTTCACTGGTAACTGTAATGCTTTCAACAATTTCTAAATTATTTCACCATTTCAGATTGGCGATTCTGAAGCCGTCATAAAACCTCACTGGTACCACAACTGTCCGAAGTCGTGAACCACACCAAACCTATATTGACTATCAGTGAAAATGGTCACTTTGAGCGGTTCTGAGGTGTAGCATTTTCTAGTAAGAGCCACCAATTCGGCTACTTGGGCTGGAACTACTCCTTGAAGTCACAAAGCTTCTATCACTCATGAGACTGTGCAGACTGCATGCCCAGCTCTCATAATTCCTTCATTATCTCTCAGACAGGAGCCATCAACAAACATGACATAGTCATTTTCATCTAATGGGGTATCTTAAATATTGGGTGTAGGTCTGGTGCATAGCTCCGTCTCATTAAGACAGTCACATTCCATTTCATTTTATATTTTCACTAACCACTTGTAATAGTGTTGGCGGGTTTAAACAGTGCATCCTTTAATATTTACAATGGGAGAGCCTAAAATCAAGGACTCAAAGTGGGTCAAAAGTGCATAGGTCAAAAACTGGGTTTTGGTTCTGGTCAAAAGATCCTCCACGGAGCATGGAACAAAAACAGTCAAAAGATGACCAAAGACAATGCCTCTACACTGTCCCAAGCTTACACCAACAGCTGAAACAGATTTTAAAAAGGCAGGCAAAGCAGCAGCTATGGGATCAAGTGTTGCAGAAAAGTAAGTCACTGGTCTGTTGACCCCTCCTTGTAACTGCGTGAAAACCAAAAGTTCACAACCATCACGTTCATGACAAAACAATGAAAAGCATTTATTATAATCTGGCATTCTCAGAGCCTGGGCTTGACAGAGAACAAAATGGAACGACAATCTTGCTCACTTTTCTCAAATCTTTGACTATGTGGTATTTTCCATTGGGCTTCTGCAGTCCTGTGATAGAAGAATTACATGGACTTCCCATGACTTCCTTCAAAACTCCCTGCTCAACAAAGTTATAAATTGCAGGGGTAATTCATGCAATTACTTCTGGGGCCATATTATACTGAGGGATCATGGGAAACACAGCATTTGACTTCACTGTTATTTTAACTGGCCTCTGATTAGTCCAGTATCTTTTACTGAAAAATCCCAAACCTTCACCGTCACTGTTCCCTGTAATTCTTCAGGCAAAACATTAACTGTCATCATTGGGAATAATGAAATGAGAGGATTGATCTCATCAATTTTGCTGGGCATCTCATCATCACTATTTGTCTGGATTTCTATTCCTTTGTGACTGCAACTGGTAGAACAATTTATTTTGCATAATAGGTCACATCCTAATAGACTCACAGGACTTGAATTGCAAACCACAAATTAGTGCAAATCTTCAAAAGACCCTATTTTACCTGGAGTATGTTCTGTAATCGGGTTTGTCAAATGCTGACTTGCTACTCCTACCACCTGTACTTTTCCTCCTGACAAAGGCACATCTAGAACTTGTGCGGTTCTGACAATGGAACGCGTTGCTCCAGTGTTGACTAGGAATGAAACATCATGTCCCATCACTTTGGCATTTACATAGGGACCCTGCTGATCCACTTCTAAGGATGCAACCAGGACACATTCTTCCTCATCTGAACTATTACTGGTATGTGTTTCAGAAACATCATCATTACTGAAATCGATCAATGGATATTGTGTGGTTAACTGATTCACATTTGCCTTCTGGTTCTTATTTTGCTGAGGAGCCATATTATACTCCTACTTTATGGAATACAATAATCAGTAAAAGAAACCGATAAATGTAGAGTGGAAATACAGATTACTGCAACAGTAATGGGAAATCAGAGATAGAGAGCAATTGCTACTACACTGAGCATATAAAAGCAGTCACAGTAAATATTTTACCTCGGTGTAACAAGACGAGGTGAGAGACTGTGGTGAACAAGTGAACCCAAGGACAAACTGTTGCTAAATAAAGAAGCTGCCATGACAAGGATAGGCCAGAGAGAGACCAACGGCAATAGTTACCAGGAGAGAGTTTAGATACCCTTCTCTAGTGGTACACTAATCCAGGGACGGCGTTAGCATTAGTGGTGCTCAGTGGGACAATCCTTGTTGGTGCCCCCCAAAACCTCCTTCTTCACGAATTCTCTCAGGACCTCTTTCCACCAGTGCCCCTCATGTCTACAAAGCCCCTCTCTCACATGCATTTAATTTGTATTATGGTGCTACTCATACAAAGTGAAGGGTGTCAGAGAACTTTATAACACACACATTATACAGAGCCAATGAATCATACATGTGCAAATCAGACTTTAGCAGAGGTTCCCAACCGGTGGTCCGGGGACCCCTGGGGGTCCGCGAAGCATCCTCAGAGGGTCCGCGACGGCTTAAACACTTAAAGTATATTAACAGATTAGGTCCCCAGCTTTCAGTAATGACTTAGTGGGGGGTCCCCGGACTCCAATAACGATTCAGTGGGGGTCCCCGGATTCCAGTAATCATAAAGTGGGGGTCCACAGAAGTCAAAAGGTTGGGAACCACTGGTCTATAGGAAATGTTACATAAAACAATGAGGATTACAAGGTGTAGCAATCACATCATGCATATCAGTAAGCAGTATATTTTAAGAGATTTTGGTCTGGAGAAGCACAAACTCAGGATTTAAAACATACCACATTGGTTGGCTTTACTTATAAGAATGTTTTTCTACCCAAAGTAACCCCTTTTATCAACATTAGTATAATAGAGGACTGGGGGGAAAACATAATATTGTAACCTATACCATGCAGTTTGCCTGCAGCTCTTTGATAACAGTTCATAGCTCATTGTGCTATATTAGGATTGTAACTTATGAACTGCAAGTAACAAAATGATCTCTGTGACAAAAGCAGTAAGACACTGAGCTTCCCCTTTCAAATACAGTTCTCTGTTCTGTATGGTACATGTAATTTTTGGAGCAGACATACTATCCTTCGGAGCTACATTATCATGAGCGGAAACTGCCAACAGACAAAACTCAAACTCTCTCCAGCAGGAACATTAACCACCAGAGCTATCTTGACATTTTTATTGTTTCCTGAAAACTGCTGGACACAAGGAACTCTGCAGCAGGTGCTATTTCTAAATATGCCTCACCCCCCACAAACAAGATCACTGCCAGTTGCAGCTGCCCCGGTCACACCACCCTAGAACAGGTCCTGAATTGATCAGAAGAAAAACTGTAGAGCATGGCCTCTATAATGCTATTTAGCTGTACTATTTTTTAATCTTTCAGTGCCTTTTTCTTATGCTCCATTGGGAAGAATTTGCTTGCAAGCTTCTGAACCTCTCTGATCAATATAAACAATTAGCAGAAAGAAACATTGCTTTCTCTATGGTCTCAATTTGGGGTCCAAGTAAAACAAGGCCCACAGTAATAAACGCAGATCGAGATGGTTTTTGTATGGGCAATAAAATTGCCTGGTTACACTGTCTAAAGGTGGAAATTTCAAACAGTCATCACTAAAACCAAAACTGCAAGCAAAACAAGACTGCCAACTATTTGTTGATTGATGAGCACTTCAAAGTAATTTAGGACAGAGATGGGGCTGTGTGTCCGAGCTGCTAGAAAGTATTCACAGGCACAATCCTTGAAACTGCATCTAGAAAGAAACGTATTGAAGTTGAGAGCTATGCTCTTTAAAAATTGATGGCTGTTCTCTGCTCACTCATTGTGCCACTTGCTCCTAGGCACAAACTAGAGGTCATTATAATAGGACCAACTTATGTCCACTTCCTCAGTCCCTTAGAAACTACCCCACCCCCGTCCATACTCATATAAGGGGCAAAACAATCTTGTAAAAAAAAACGTAGTCCTCGGGTCTTATCCCCTGTCATTAATTAGCTATGGGCTATTACACCTCACAAGAGCTGAGTACTCCCCTAATTTCAATGGGCACACAAAAAGGCAAGCATGCCTATCCCTTTATGGTTTAAGCCCTGCTCTATGGTCGGAATCTGGTGACCACATCTGTTTTGGACCCCATCTCAGCCACAGTCTACACCGCTTCTGGAAAATGCTAACATCCCTTTTGACTACCACATTTTGGGGTATTCAAATCCAACCACTTTAGGAGAGTCTGCATTTGGTGTGACGGTTCACTGTTAGTCCATACCCAGCCCTTTGTGCAATTTTAGGTTAGTCCACGCCCTCAGGGCCAGACAGGCCTTTTATTCCACAAGGCATTTTCCCAGTAGGCTGGAAACATTGGAGGCCAGTTGTGAAATCCTAGGGCTGCTGTGGTTCCTCTCTCGCTTTACCCAGCCCCTGACATCAAGGCTTCAAGGCAAAGAGAGAAGGAGGGATGGAGACGGTAGAGAGAAAGCGATCAGAGAGGAAGAAGAGAGAGAGAGGAGAAAAGAGAAGACAGAGAGATAATAGATGGATAGAAAGAGAGAGATAGTGCAAGGAGATGAAGGGAGCATTCTGGTTTGAACATTTTTGCTAGGGCTGCTTTTGGTTCATCAGTCTGGCTCTGCAAACCCCAATTGTTAATACACTCTGGGTTATTTGTGCAGTGTACGGCTGTGACCAGGGGAGTTTTCAAACAATCCCTACCACCTCAAAGTGCCATAGGCATCACAGGAGGGACGCAAGTCTATTCCACAGGATCAATTATTTCATCCAAATATTTGTGGGAGTTTCAGTAACATCCATCGGCTCAACAGATATTTTCTCAATACAATTTATGTGTTGAGGAGAGTGGCAGAGGCTGCTAAGCTGTTCTCACAGGTCCATTATTTCTAATGATTCTTCCAGGGCGAGCACCTACATGATAACGATAATGCCCTCTGTAGTAATCCTACCCCTATCTTTGTGACATTCTAGATTAAACAGGATCCTAGAGTCCCTTTAAACACTGACACTCTCCCAGGAAAGGAGTGTAGGCCTTTGCTGGGTAATGAGGTCACCAGATTCCATAGTCTAATAACTGCCAGCTATTTTGGGATTTGTGGGAGTAGGCAAGAAGACCTTCTGATAAAACAGTAACTACAAATTATAGGATACAGACCATACCAAAATTGAGTTGACATGCATTAATGATTGTGAAACAACTGTTATACATTCCTTTGAATCAATTTTCAACTAAGTCATAGATGCAGTTTAAGCCATAAAGCAAGTAATTTGTACAAACACTCTTCACATTTTAACAAAACAGCTTTTAAAATATCTGTATGACGAACTGTCCTCTTGCAGACATGACAGGCATGAGAATTTCATTCCAAGAGAATATGTCTATGCAAGATGAGACTGTTCTGACTCTAACATTGATAGTAGCCACTTAAGTCATGTTCAACAGTTTCTGGGCACTGACAGCAGAGCTTACAACTGATACCTTCACAAGAAGAGAATGCAACTATCTCTGAGCCCAAATCTAAAGCGACTAAAGAGCACTTGTGTTCTCCAATGAACCCCTAACTGCAAATATCTCAGTATCCCTGCTGTAAGTATTGACATATGACACCCTGGTGGATACCCATCAACAATCAGCCTTAGTGGCAAAATCAGCTTTTGGTTTTAAAATGCTGCAAGGCAGTATCTTAGTTGCAAAATATGTCAAGCCACAGCTTCGAGAATTCCAGATATTAAATGTTACTAAACAAAACTTTATTTTTTTGTAATTGTTTTTATTAACATTTTACTGTTATACAAAGTCAGATCAATTTATGGCATTGACATACTCTTATCTTATCCATATATATCAGCGTTTACAATATCCAGATACAGCCATCAATTTATCATTGAAGAGCACTTAGTCTAGATCAGCATCCAGCCTCCATGTTTTTGGTTCTGCGTTTGGTCTGGATATGGCGTGGGTGCTCCCTTTTGTCATATACCGTGTTACCCATCTCTTGACTACGTAATAGTCTATGCCTATTTCTAACCAAACTATAAACATGATGGTGAGATGTGGGGTGGACAAATGCTAGCTGCGTGGGGGCGTTTCAACAGGTCTGTCGGGGGGGGCTAGGCCTGCACACTATCTCTGCGGCATTTTGTGTGTGTCTTTTTTTTTTTTTTTCCGTCTGGGGGGGTGGAGTATCCCTCAGATTATTAAGTTGTTTTGTCCCTGTGCCCTCTCAGTCAGCATCAGCCAAGGCCGGCCGAACCTGTCCGCTACATTCCTATCTCCTATGCAGGTAAAGTGTTGGGGCCAAACCCTTTCTGTCCGACTGATGTTAAGGTCATTGTGTCTCTTCTACCTCCATTACCCTCTCTTCTTGTTCTGCAGCTTCCCCCAACCCCTCTAGGGGGGGGGGGTTCCCACTTCTCGCTCCGGCCGCTCCCACTTGATCAGCACCTCCTCCCACAGTGGAGCAATGGGTGTCTGGTGCAACCCCGTGCCTCCTCCCGTTTCAACACCTGTAATTCAGCCTTTCCCATCTCGTCAAGTCTCGCCTCCAGTCCCCAAGGGTGGGGCACCTGGACAACCTCCAACCCATAGTGATTCATCTCCTAAAGAGCACCAATGCCAAGTCAAGGAAACGGCCGTCCATCCTCCTAGGGGCCGGCCCCGGGCACAAACCCAGCAGACACACAGATGGGGCCAAGACCAATGCGGTATCTAGGAGTCCCTCCAGGTCGGCCAACACTGCTTTCCAACATTGGTGGAGCTCAGGGCAGTGCCACACCATGTGGTCTAAGTCTGCGTCAGGTCCACCGCACCTAGGAAATACTTTAGGGTTGCCTCCGTATATAATGGTCAACCGGTGTGGGGTGAGGTATGCCCAGTGGATATCATTATATTGGATGTACCGTAGGCGTGTGTTTTGCAAGACCAACCGCGGATATGCCAAAACCTTCCGCCACTCCGCATCAGTCAAGTCTCTACTCAGTGTCTTTTCCCATCTCTCCCTCAGTGATTGTAATGGGTCTAGTGTGCTTTCACTTTGGGCCTTGTATAGTTTAGTGACCAGGTGGTAGTCTACTCCTGCGGTTAGCAAGAGGTGCAAGACCCCGTGTGTGTCAGGCTCTGCGTTGATTGTGCCCCAATGCTCCTTTATATTATGTGTCAGATTTTGGTATAATAGGAACTGTCCGCCCGGTACTCCGCTTTTGTCAACCATGTCAGTGAAAGGACTGAGTACACCGTCCTTGAGGTCGCACAGGGTCCCCACCTCATCCCTCGTCCAGACCCCCAGCCTGGAGCCTATCAAGGCCCCATCTGCGGTACCCCGCGTCAGCACCGACAGTGGCAGCGCCAGAGAAGAAGCCAATCCCACTCCTACATGCCGTGAGCATCTCTTCCAACAAGATAAGGCCACCTTCGTGAGGACACTTTCCTCCTGGGCCTCCACTCGCCAATTTATCATTTGTACTATGATACGATCTCTGCTCTTCTCACCATTAGCAGTACACCTGTCCAGGTGACCCTCCCCGCACACCATCTGGAGATCCACTGCATTTGGGATGCCAGGTAATAGAATTCAAAATCTGGGGCTCCCAGACCCCCTGCGAGGGTCGGTCTACAGAGGACTGAAAGCACGGTGCGCCTGCGACCCCCATCCCAGATGAGGTCCCTGAGCAGGGTATTCAACTCCTGGAACCACGTCGAGGGTATCAACACCGGTAGGTTGGTGAAGTAGTAAAGAAGGCGGGGTAGCATAATCATTTTAGATAATGATATTCTGGCCATTATGGATAACTTAAGTGACCTCCAGAACCCTACAGATGCTCGGAGCGAGCGGAGCGCCCTGCCTATGTTACCCTCGCGCAAGTCCTTCAGGTCATGGAACACCTGTATGCCCAGGTACTTGAAAGTGTGAGGGGCCCACACCACGTCCTCCGGACAGGAGGAGGGACGCTCACTTCCCTTCGTCAGGGTAAACACAAAGGTTTTACCCCTATTGAGGCGTAGCCCCGAGAAACCTCCAAAATGGTCCAGCCTGGTCAAAGTCCACGGCAGCCCCGTCTCACCAGTCCTAAAATAGATTAAGATATCGTCGGCGTAGAGTGAGATATTATATTTAGCCCGTCCCCGTTCCACTCCTCTGCCTCCGCCTTCCATCCGTAGCAGGGCAGCCAGCGGTTCAATAGCCAAAGCAAATAATAATGGGGATAACGGGTATCCCTGCATATGGGATAAGCCTCTGATACTGTCCTGCCCGTCCTTACTCTCGCCAGGGGAGCTGCATACAGTAAGTCCACCCATTGTACCATGCCTTCCCCAGCCCCATCCGGAGCATCACCGTCCTCAAATAATCCCACCTAAGCGAGTCGAAGGCCTTCTCAATGTCTATCGCTAGGAGCATCGCTGCAGGAGGCTTCTCCTCTCGTGGCATATGTAAAATGGCAAAAAGGCGCCTGAGGTTCAGCGAAGTGCTGCGTGCTGGGACAAACCTGTTTTGGTCCTCGTGCACCAGTGTGGGTATATGTTGGAGTAGTTGATTGGCCAACATTGACAGTGGACGGAAGTCGGCTACCGATACCTCCCCAGAGTCCATCTTGGGCAGGGGGACTACCAAGGCCTCTCTCAGCGAGTCGGGCAGGAGACCCAGCCGAAATGCCTCCATTTACATTTCCACCAGCTGTGGGGTCAGCAGGACCGAATACTTCTTATAAAAGTCCATTAGGAGGCAGTCCGTCCCCAGCGTCTTCCCCGCAGCTAGTTGTGTAATGGCCTCTTGGACCTCCTCTAATGTAACCGGCCCTCCCAATCTATCCCTCTCCTCATATGCCAATATTTTCAGAGGTAGCGGACATAGATAAGCATCTAAAGATTCGGTCCCAGACATGTCCGGACTCCTATAAAGAAAAGTGTGATTATCTCTAAAAGCGTCATTAATGGCACCCGGTTTATATCTGCTCTTCCCCCTCCTATCACGTATACTCATTATGGGTGTCCCCCCTCCTGTGGTCTCACCAACCATGCTAACATCTCACCAGATCTGC
This sequence comes from Pleurodeles waltl, assembly GCF_031143425.1. Taxonomy (NCBI): domain Eukaryota; kingdom Metazoa; phylum Chordata; class Amphibia; order Caudata; family Salamandridae; genus Pleurodeles; species Pleurodeles waltl. The sequence goes on from NC_090450.1 coordinate 351,832,310, forward strand.
CCATTTCTGCCTGTATTGAGGCTACACTATGGCATCTCAGCTGTTCCTCAATCTGGGAGTGGGATCTCTTTGCTTCCTCATACACAACTCGCTCCAACATCTCTCCTCTCCCCCCTGTTTCCCCCTCATGTATGATCTTCTCTAATCTGAATAGTTCCCGCTCCAGCGTGCGCCTAATTCCTACCGTCTGTCCCAGACAGTAACCTCTCGTTGCCACCTTGAGTGCTTCCCACTCCACGTGTCTGGTCGACGCGGATCCCTTATTAGTATTAATATGGTCTGCCAGGTAAGAGCGGAGCGCCTCTCTGTATGCCTGATCTTCCAGTGCAGCTGGGGCCAATCTCCACATTGGTATAGGGGGTCTATCTTCAGACGCCCTCCAGATAAGCATCAGGGAATTATGGTCCGAAAGGGTGCGCCCTAAATATTCTGAGTGAATCATTCCCTGTGCTACGCTGGAGGAGCATACCACCCTGTCTATCCTAGTGTGCACCCGGTGCAGATTCGAGTAATAGGAGTAGTCCCTGTCCTCTGGGTGCTGGCTACGCCAGACTTCTACTAGACACCAGGCTTGCATCCACTCCCTCAGATTTTTAGCTATCTTGTGCGTTACTGCGCCTACCAGCAGTGGAGTGGAGCGGTCCAGGTCTATAACCATTATGCTATTAAAGTCCCCCCAATCAACAACTCCCCTCCCTGCTGGCGGGTAAGGTGACTCGATAGGCGCTGCATAAAGGGGATCTGATCCTGATTAGGGGCATATACACCACTCAGAACAATCGGGGTTCCATGAAGCTTCCCTTCCACGATCACAAATCTGCCCTCTTGGTCTATGTCAATAGAAACAGCCTCAAAGGGGACTCCAGCCCTGACCCACACCAATGCTCCTCTAGCATTAGCAGAAAACTTAGTAGCAAACACTTGCCGTCTCCATCTACGCCTCAGCTTGTCAGCATCACCAGCAGTGAGGTGGGTCTCCTGCATCATAGCCACAAGTATACCCCGTCTCTTCAGGTAGGACAGCACTCTGTCTTTTAACGGGTGATCCCATCCCCCTTATGTTCCATGTTAGGAAATTATAATCTGCCATGCTGATGCACCTATGGCAAAACGGACCTCCCGGCCTTCCCCGGAACTTCGCTCCCACTCATCCACTTGCGGTACTTTTGTACAAACGACTCCCATCTCCCACATCACCATCAAAGCATAAAACTGTAAATCCCAACTCCCCATCCCCAGGGCACCCTTCCAACTGTGGGTTGCCCAAAAAGCAATGCAACAGTGCAACTTAGTCAACAAGTTAGCTAGCGTTATTGCCATTCTCCACCGAGTGGGCGAGAAACCGATGGGGGAGTGGTTCTGTGCCCGTCCGAACCTCCGATCTGCACTGTTCTCCTCACCTCAGGGCCAGGCTATTGCTTCACTCAGACCAGCTCATCCGCAGTTTGTGGGGTCACCTTCGGGGTGAGATCTGAGCAGCCGGAACCATCCGCAGAGGACACCGATGCGCGGTCCGTGTCTCTCCCGCTACCCTCTGGTGAGGATGCCTCCCTGCTCATGGTTGCCGCCGCCTCCAAAGCCGCTTTTTTTGCCAACTCTTTGTGGGCCCCAGTTGGTCCAGTTTGTGGGCGATTTCTGTTCTGCTGTCTCCACTGGCCTCCGCAATCTCCCCGCTTTGCTTGGTTGTTCCTATTACGATGTCTTCCCTCTACTCTGCGCGCCTCCAGCCATTCCCATACCTCTTCAGGACTCTGGAAGAATGTGGTTTTATCATCAACGATCACCCTCAATCTGGCTGGGAAAAGAAGTGAGTACTGAATCCCTTCTTCTCTGAGGGCCCTCTACACAGCCAGGAACGAGGACCGTTTGATTTGGACATCAATCGTGAAGTCCGGGAATAGTGTCACCTCACCATTTGCCACCCGGAAGGGTCATGCCTCCATGGCCCTCTGGAGCAAAGCACCTCTGTCCTTGTAACACATCAGCTTAGCCACCACCACACGGGGTGGTCTCCCTGGCGGCAGAGGTCTCGAGGGCACCCGATGTGCCCGCTCTAAGGTGAAGAACGGGGTCAGGTGTTCCGGCGCTACCACCGTACACAGCCACTCCTCCAGGAACTCAACCATGTTTGTTCCTTACGCACCTTCCGGAAGACCTACCACTCGTATATTGTTCCTGCGGCTTCTCCCTTCCACTTCTTCTGCCCTGCGCTCTAGGCGCTGAAGTTGGTCAGTTAGATTTTCTACAGTGGCTGCCAGGTCCACCTGTTTCGGTGTTAGCTCCGCCAGAGTATTCTCCGCCTCCCTCACTCTGTTCGTCAGTTTTTGGTGATCTGCCCTCAGCAGACCCACCTCCACTGCAACTTGATTGATGTTGTGCTGTAAAGTTGCTTTGGTGTCCTCTATTGCACCCAGGATCTTATCCAGCGTAGCCTGCACTCTGGGTTGCGTGAGGTCCTCCATATTCCCCCTGTTGCGTTCACTTGGGGTTTTACGGCTCATTACTTTGCTCTTAGTCCGGCTCCTAGAGGTCATCAGGGGTATGCAGCATTGTATACTAAATGTCTAACTAGGAAGTGGCCTCTCTCTTAAATGTCTCCAACGCTCGTCGGCCCCAGTCTGGGTGCACTCCAGCATGAGCCGCAGTGTCGGAGCCACAGCTCACTGGTCCGGTGGGGGCCCCCTCTGCCGAGCATAGCCCCCCGCAGCACTCTCCGTGTACCTGCTATACCGAGCCGGTTCTACTTGGGTGCTAACCGTGCTCACCCCTCTCAGCATGCGATGGGAGAAACAAGGCGATGCACAGAGAGTTGACGCAGGGGGCCCAGTACCCCGAGGGCACCCTCTCTGGCCCACAATGGCTCCGGCCGCTATGCACTGCTCCCCATGTCTCCTCAGCTCCCTCGCTGGCTTCGCGCTGCCACCACCCGCTCCACTCCTATCTACTGCAGTGCCTCATCGGGTTCTCCTTTCCCCAGAGTCCCAGGCCAACTCATGGATTCATGAAGGAGTTATGGGCCCACAAGCGGTGAAGGGGTGGGGGAGGACTCTCTGTACTTTCATTCGTCGCCCCCTTGCTTCTGGGGGGGCACAAGTAGCCTCTCTCGCTCCTCTCACCTTCTCTAATGCGTGTCCGGCTCACCGCCCCTGGCCGCCGCTTGCGCCGCGCGCCCGGGTTCCAACACCCGGCCGCAGTCTCCTCGCTGGGATCGCACGGGGACGTAACTCCATTCTCTTGCTCGCGGCTCTGCAGGGGGGTGCCGGGTCCGTAGAGGCTCGAATCGGGCTCCCCTCGCCCCCTCACCCCGCAACACCTCTTCAGGGTCCGGCAGCACACGGGCATCCCCCGCTGAACCTCACAGCCTCTCAATGTCTCCATCGGGCACGTGGCTTTAGGGCAGCACCCAGTTCCTTAGCGAGGTCGACTCCAACGCACTGCGTGGGACCGCTCCAGAGCCTTCAGATCCGGCCCCGCGGCTCCCCACCGGGTCTGACCGACCCCTCCTGCGCGTTCAACACTGCTGGCCCCCAGGGAGGGTCTATGTCACAGGATCATTGACAGGACCCGACGGAGCTACTGAATTATATGCCCGCCATCTTGGCTGGGTTAGCCACGCCCCTACTAAACGAAACGTGAAGCAGAATTTCTTTGTGAAGCATGGACTGAAGCATATTTACAGACAATCTCTGTAACTTAAAGAACCATATCAGTAAGCGATATGGAACCCTGCCATAAACAGCGCTCAATCCATGCTCAAGACAGAGGAAGTTCAGTTGGTCTCTTTTTGAACATTTACCACCAACTTTCAAAACAGGCATCCAAATTATCTTTCGGTGCCCCCATTGAGGTCAAGCAGACAGGAGAATCTTCCACTTGCATGTCAGAACTGGAGGTTGTCGTGTAGGCGACCATAATAAGGCCTACACAATATTTAAGATAAATAAGGACAGTACATGGAAATGTTATATTAGGGCAGGGTCAGCCAGGCATGCCACTACTTACTTCTCCACGCCCGCCAACCCCTCTTACATTTATGCTATAGCCATCACAACATACAAAGGGTTTGCACACAAAATTATACATGCATGGGGTGACCAAGGAAACCCGGGCACATCATTTAACAAGGTAGTGCTCGCTGCCTTGTTACGTCACGGGTGCGACATTACATTCCTCCAAAATTTTAACAGAAGTAAGTGTTCAAACTGTCATGACATAGTTCACCAACAACACAAAAAAACAACATACATGTGTATATATATATATATATATATATATATAATATATATATATATATATATATATATATATGCACAAATGTGCAGCAGAAACCTTTGAGAACAGTTCTCACCTCATGTGCTACTCATTGGGGAGCCTCCAATCTCAACATCACACAAACGCATTTACCTTTCATTTCAGGGTCTACCATAGTCTGTCAAATGAGGTGATCTCTCAGTCTTACAGACGGCAGGGGGTTGCTTTGTATCGGGTGCCTCAATTCTGTTACTCACTGGACCCATTTTGATGCTCTCTTCCTGAGTTTCTGTGCCACTATTCAGAGGGAAGGTGGCAGTAGATCAGACAGTCCAACCTCTGATCTTGGATCCGACACCTCTGGCAATGATCCACTCCACCAGACTCTTTCTGGCATCGGAGATTGAGGATTAAACAGTTTGAAAGCTGCAATGTTTCTTCTTCAGGACCCCGGCATGCGACAACCAAAGTCCCTTGACGCCAGACAATGATCCATGGGTGACGCTCAAATGGTTACCAGGGAACCGGTCCTTGATGAGGACCATATCCCTGACCTTTAAGTCAGATGCTTTTGCTCTCCGGGGGCGACTGGCCTTTTCATTGAATCTCCTTTGCCAGTCCTAAATCTGATGATCATTCAGGGGGCTGGTTGTCCACAACAGATGATGAGGAATCAAATCAGATGCAACGTGCCCCCTGGAGATGTGGTTTGGGGATCGCCCGGCTGTTGAGTGTGGAGTTAGATGATGATTACAAAGGAACACATATATGGCTGGTTTTGGGACCACCTGGCTTGTGGAGGCAATCTGTATGACCTTTTTTAGTGTCCTCATAAATCTCTCTACCTCTCCATTTGCTTGGGGCCACTTAGGAGTGATTTTTCGGTGAGATATACCTATAAACCTCAGATAATCGGCCAGTTCATGACCATAGAATGGTGGACTGTTGTGAGTCTTGAGATCCTTGAACAATCCATGGTGGCCAGTATTTTCTCTATCTTGGGGATAATCTCACAGGTTGTTAATGAGCCCACTATCTCCACCTTTGGGTATCTGGAATAGTCATGAATTACAACCATTGTGTGTCTCCCATCTGGGAGACTCCCGAAGTTTGAGCTGGTGGAGATCAAGGGTTGGTTTGGTTTCTTCTCGGTCTCTACTGGGGCAGGTGCACATGGCTCTCCGGCAGCTTGGCACCAGAGGCAGAACTTTATCTTGGCTGCCACCTTTTCAATCATCAGTGGAAACCATACTATGGATCGTAACTGGCTTTTGGTTTTCATCATGCCCTGGTGTCCAGCACAGGCAAGTAGAATGGCCTGCTCAGTAAGACTGGTGGGAATTACCAAACGGCGTCCTTGCAGGAGGCACCCATCCTGATCAACTGTGAGTTCTTGGCGCATATGGTAAAGAACTTTCCAGATTGTATTGTGAAGTGGTGTGAGAGGAGGCCTCTCTTTGCATTGTTAGCCCCCCACTTTTTGCCTGATGTTGATGTGTCCTAGAAGGTGTAGTGCTAACCAGGTTTCCTGGGCCAGAGCTCTTTCCCTAAATTGGTTGTGATGCTTGGCACAGTTGATTACACTGTTAAATATCACTGTAAGACCCTAGTAAATAGGTACACATGTACCCAGGGAATGGGATATTAGGGCAGCAGCACTGATTGTGCCACCCTCTAGGGCCCTGCACCCAGATGCACCCAGCACTGCCAGTGCATACTGAGTGTTCTGGGGCAAACCTAAAAAGACAAACTAGACATTGCACACTCCCTGTGTGCCCTGTCCATCCTACACTGCATATGTTATGGATAAGTCACCCCTCTAGCAGGCCTTCCAGCACTAAGGCAGAGATGCACCATACTATATGTGAGGGAATAACTGCATGAGCAATATGCCCCCACTGTGTACTTGCCAAAACTGGGACATAGTGAGTGAACAGAGCAGCCATTTTAAGTACATGTACTGGGTACTGGTCAAACATGAGTTCTCCAGCTACATGATGGCCACTCTGCACCCTGGGTTTTTTGGTATCAAACAGCTCAGGATGAAAAATCTAAACTGGCACCATCATTGGATTTAACCCTGAATGTACTCCGGGGACACCTTAGAGGTGCCCCCTGCAAAAGCTAACCTAAATGGCACGGTTTCTGACTGGTTCCATCCAGCCTGCCACCTCCAGACTGCCAATATACAAACCTTGGGGGAGAGCCCTGTCTCTCTGGTTTGTAAGACAATGTCCTTCTTCGGTGGAGGAGCTAACATGCCCTCCCTGAGGAATGTGCACTCCCCTGGAGGTGAGCTTCAAAGGGCTATCGTCCTTGAAACTCGAGCCCCAAGGCCTGCGTCTAGCAGCAGAGGGCTTCCCCCTTTGTCAGCCCCACTCTTGGCAGGAGCAAAGGTGGGAAACCTCACAAAGTGTAGGACTTGGGGTCTCATTGAGCATGCAGCACCCCAAAGGGCTTGCAGGCGCGCGCCCCCATTTCATTTACCTCTGTGTTGGATAGCAGGAACATAGCCAATGAGGTTTAGGGTAGTGACCTTTCCCACAGGAAGTGGTCACTGTAGTGGGTGTAGCCACCCAAGGGTAAGTGTCCCATTGGACAATACCAGGTTCCCCCTAAAACACTCACTAAATTTAGTATTTAGTGCGCTCCTCTAGACCAAGAATTTAGATTCATCAGGAAGAAAAGAAGACAGCACCAAATAACAGAGATGAGAACAGATGACCTGCTGCACCAGAAGAGGCTCCAATACCCCTGCTTGCTGCACCAGAGTCCCGCCAATTGCTGGTGCGGACTAGCTGACCACTGGACCGACCTCAAACGACCCAGAGGACCTCCAGGCATCGTAAATAGCCTGTGATCTCCCTCCTGAGTGGAGGTACCAGTCAGAGAAGCAAAGAAACCTGAAAGGAACCAACGAACCAGTGAGGGTCACTCACCGACCAGCTGATATCTCTGCGATCGGAAGTCACAGCCAGACCGGACGACACACCAATAACCGCCCGGACGTGACCTACAAGTGTGCCACGTTTGGTGGCACTGCCCCCTCCAATAGCCGAGTTACACCAGTACCATGGGTACTGGTCAGCTGACATCAGACAACCAAAAAACCAGCTCCCTTAGAGCTGAAAAAAGATCAGGAGGACGACAGAGTCAAAGGACTTCAGGAAAACCCCAGACCTCCTGCCAGAGTGCCCCCGTTGTCCTGTAAGCAGCCCTCAAAAGACTCATCTCCAGCTCCAAAGGATCCCGGTGCACAAAGCTTCCAAGACCTCCAACTCACCATGCATCCGGCAGCTCTGGGCACTCCATCGTGAAATCTGCTGTGTGCCTTGGGTCCCTAACCCCTTGCGACCTCTACAACCCAAGGAGTCCCCAAGGCACCAACCTTTGATTTGCAAACCAGGCCCTCTTCCAGGTGGCACCTCCAAGTGGCCCTGTGCCAAGAGACTTCCCCGCACTGCTCCCGCCAACACCGGGAGCCGGCCAAGGCTCTCCAGTTGGCACAGTGTGCCCCTGCCTTCTTCGACCATCCTGCAAAAGAAGAGACTAGTAACTCAACTGTGAGATTTTTAATGCATTTTTAAAGGTGACTGTGCATTGACTGCAATGGTGCGTAATTACGCACAGAAATTCTAACTTAATTAAAACTTTGAAAAATCATATCACAAAAAGTTCTTAACGTATCTTAAAAATCTTGGTCTTAAAATGTATTTAAAAGTCTGAAGTATTTTTATAAATTCTGGTCTTGAGTTATTCAGTGCGACTGTGTGGTGCATGATTGATTTGGTGTGTAAAACAAATGCTTACCACATCTCCTGGATTAGCCTAACTGCTCGACCAGCTATCATAAAAACTGGAGCATTAGGTGATTTGATTTTTACCTCTGGAAACTAACGTGTGGTTGCATAGTGTGCCTAGTTTTCCACACTGCATAGAGGGCCAGCCTCCTACAGGTGGTGTCACTATTTTTGTACCAGGTGGCACTGATGGGCTTTCATGTCAACAACGGCCTTTTTGCAGGCACTCATCTTCTCCAGTCGCTTGCCTAATGGTGTCCAGGGAGATAGGCCAGGGGCGAGACCTCTCCACCACACACTTCACATACTCCTCAGTTTCCTGAGCATCATCTTCTTCTGTCATTGTGGCAGCTCAAGGGTGCCAAGATAGATAATCAGCAGGGCTGTGTGCCCCTGGGCAGTATTCAACCCACCAGTTGTGGTCCTGGAGCTGGAGCATCCACTTCTCTGTTTGTGGGGGTGGTTTGGATGCGGTGCCATTGAAAAGCGGGATGAGTGGTTTAGGGTCAGTGGTGACCGTAAAAGGATGTCCTTAAACAGGTGGAAATGCCTGCATCCCCAATGAACGGAAATGGCCTTTTTCCATTTGGGAGTATTGCTGCTCCATCTTGGTGAGAAACATGCTGGCATATACCACCAGAGCCCATTCTTCGTCCTCCAGCTTTTGCATCAATACAGCGCCCAGCACTCTGGGGCCAGCATCCACAGCAATCGTGGTTTCTTGTCATGGGTCGAAGTAGCGCAGCGTCATGTCAGCTGAAAGTGCATCCTTGGTGGCCTGAAACCCATTCTCCTGAGTGGGTTCCCAGGACCATGGGGTCGAGGACTTTGTAAAATCTCACAAAGGCTGTGTCAAAGTGGTAAGGTCCTTGATAAAACACCTGCAGTAGTTTATAATCCCAAAAAACTGCAGCCTTCTGTCACATTAGCAGGGGTTGGCACTTCATTGATGTCTGGGACTTTTGTGGGATCAGAAGCATCCTCTTCAGAGGAGAATACATGCCCAAACAAATGTAGTCTCTGCTTGAGAAACTGACATGTGTTCTTGTGGAGTGTGAGGCCGGATCCTCTGGAGAACTTTCTGCAATTGTCTGTTGTGTTCCGGGACATTCTGTGCATGTATCAGAATGTTGTCGCTGACGTTGACAACACCTGGGAGGTCAGATAACAGTTCCTGGATAGTATTTTTGGATACCTCCTCAGTGCTGAAAATGCCAAAACTCAGCCTTTTGTAGAGCCAGAGGCCCGTGTGAGTAGAGGAAGTTGTGATATATCGGGATTCCTCAGCCAGGACGAGCAGGTGGCATCCAGACTGCAAATCTAATTTTGAAAAACAAATGGCTCCACTCAACTCGCCAGTCAGATTGTCAATGGTGGGAGTGAGTTGCTACTCCCTCTTGATAGCGGCATTTCTCAGATGCATGTCCACACACATTCTCCCCTCTCCAGGTTGTTTTGGCTTCCTGGTCACAACAATAGGGCACACCCATGGTGTGAGCCCGTTCACCTTTTCAAGTTTTTCCAGTTCATGCTCTACAGGGGATCTCAGGTGGAAAGCAATGCACCTATGTCTGAGGGCAAAGGGTTGCACTGACTGGTCTATACGTGGCTTGACCTCTTTATTATTTAACAACCAATGCCTTTGAATTCTTGTGGGAATGATCTAGGATGTCACTTATTGATTCTATGTAAATGCCAAAAGCAAAATTCGAGGGTCCCAGAGCTTTCGCTGTGCGGCATCTGAGAAGGGTGCCTTGACCCTACTCTGCAATATATACTTGAGCCTTGTCGGCTTGGGACCCATGACATATGATTGTCTTGAATCGTCTCTTCATCGTGAGTGATCGATCTTGTCTGCTGGCTCCAGGCAGGAGGGTAGTGTTAGTTCCTGGTAGTTGGCTGCTGACATTATAATGATTGAAACTCCTGTGTCCACTATTGCTTGGTCTGAGTGTTCTACCATTTGTATCTGAAATTTGGGTACTTTTCTGTCAGTTTGTACAGCATTGCTAACAGTGAAAATGGAGTGAACGGTCTGTTCTTCTTCTTCCTAACACAACTGACGCCATCTCCTCCAGCAGCCACATCACCTTCACTCACACCACTGAACTCCACTGGACCGACCACCGTTGTGTGCATTTTTCCTTCCACAAACCCACCACCCGCCACCAACAGCATCGGATCCCTCACCGCAAGTGGAACAAGATCTTCAAGGGCCAATTGATCTCCAACCTCGCCCACGCCCTACCACCCAAAACCAACGACCCCAACACCGCCGCCCCCGTCCTCAAGCAATGGCTCAACGACTGCGCCAACACCCTCGTTCCACTCAGGAAAACCACCAACACCTGTGCCAACAAAAAAGCTCCCTGGTTCACCACAGACCTTCAGGCCTCCAAACGAGAATGACGGAAAGCCGAGAAGATCTGGCGCCTAAAACAAACAGAAAGCAACCACGCCACCTTCAAATCCGCCGTCCGCAAACATCACCAGCTCATCCAGACCACCAAAAGATCTTCTTACAAAGAACAAATTGACAACAACGCACACAAGAGCAAGGAGCTCTTCAGCATCATCAAGGAACTCACCAACCTCAAGTGCTGCTCTGCCGACCCCTCCCCACTCGCAAGTCCTCTGCGACTCCCTCGCCACCTTTTTCACCGCAAAATCACAGACATCCATGGAAGCTTCGTACCACCGTCCCCCACCACCACTGCCAAGGTCGACTCCAACTCACCCATCCACACCAACATCCTGAGTGCCTGGACCCCCACCAACGACGAGGAAACCACCAAGACCATGAGCACCATCCACACCGGCTCCTCTGCCGACCCCTGCCCTCACCACGTCTTCAATAAAGCCTGCCAAACCATCGCTCCCCAGCTCTGGACCATCATCAACAGCTCCTTCGAGACCACCATCTTCCCAGAAAGCTGGAAACACGCTGAAGTCAACGCCCTGCCCAAAAAGCTCCAAGCCGACCACGAAGACCTCAAAAACTACCAGCCAATCTTTCTACTCCCCTTACCTGTGAAGGTCATCGAGAAGATAGTCAACAGCCAACTATCCCGCTTCTTGGAGGACAACAGCCTACTTGACATCTCCCAGTCTGGCTTCCGCTAGAACCACAGCACCTCACCTAGACTGCCCTTATCGCTTGCACCGACGACATCAGGAGCAGGCTCAACAAAGGTGAAACCGTTGCCCTCATCCTCTTTGACCTTTCCGCAGCCTTCAACACAGTCTGTCACCACACCCTTTGCAAACGCCTCTACGATGCCGGAATCAGCCACAGATCCCTGGATTGGCTCACATCCTTCCTCTCTGGAAGAACCCAAAGAGCCCGCCTCCCCCATTCCTGTCTAAAGCCACCAAGACCATCTGCGGTGTCCCCCAGGGATCCTCACTCTGCCCCACCCTCTTCAATGTCTACATGGCACCACTCGCCAACATCGTCTGATCCCACGGCCTCAACATCGTCTCCTACGCAGACGACAGTCAGCTCATCCTCTCTCTCACGAAGGACTCCGCAACCGCTAAGACCAACGTGCCACACTGGACTTCACGCCATCGCCAACTGGATGGAAGCAAGCCGCCTCAAGCTGAACTCGGAGAAGACCGACATCATCATCTTCGGCCCCAACAGATAAGCATGGGACGATTCGTGGTGGCCTGCCACTCTGGGGTCTGCCCCAACTCCCTACCACTCACGCATTCAAACTCGGCTTCATACTGGACTCTTCGCTCACTATGACCCAGCAAGTCAACGCCATCTCATCCTCATGATTCAAGCGCCTCAAGACCTGGCTCTTCGAGCAGTAGCACCCCCGCCAAAAGTGCCTTGAGACCCTTACGCTTAACAAATTACTGATTGAATTGAATTGAATCATCATCCATGTCACTACCCCTTTCCAGAACCTCAAGAGCCGCATTGACTGTGGTTTGTGAGGGTCTCCCTCGGTTGGAGCGGCATCCTTTAACAAAGTGATTTGCTTTGCCGCAGCCCGCACACTTCTTTCTTCTCGCTGGACATTCTGTGAATCGGTGGAGTGGTCCTCCACAGAGCACGCATGTTCTCAATGTTGTTGTCACCTTCCTGGGTTTCGGTCTGGCAGGCACTGGCATAACTGCATTGACCGGCTCTGCTTTGATCAGATTTTGGAGCACTGCTTCCATATGGAGGCTTGCACTTTCGATAGCTCCTCTGTCCTTCCTGTCAGCTAGGGGTCTCCCAGAGTCTTCTGAGATGCGTTTGCGTAATTTTGTGGATGCGCATCCCTGAATGATTTGTCCTCTGATTTAGTCATTCTCATTTGTGAATGCACACGTGCTGGTGAGTTCCTTACGCCATATGTAAAATACGTCAATGGACTCATTCATTTGTTGCTGTGCTTGTCTGAACACAAACCTCTCACAATCGATGTTAGCTCTGGATTTGAAATGGTTATTGAGGGCCGTAATCATAGTGAGGTGTGTTTTGGACGCAGCTTTCACAATCGTTTTAGATATCCGGTGTATGTTGAAGTCCCCTAAAAAATCGTGGTTTACCTTTAAGCATTTTTTACTTTGGTAACTTCAAAAAACAGCAGCACTCTTTCCACCTAAAAGCTTGGGCTCATAGGGCACCCTCTATCACTGTTGGGCTTGTTGATATAGTGTCCTGTCCTGTTTCCTTTTTCTGTAGTTATGTTTGCATTCTCTCCCATGGCCTTATTGTTGTTGTTTTTTTTATTTTATTTGAGTGCCCTGCACGTTGTCAGTCCATGGAGTGCTGCAGGAACACAGCCATATACAGCAACTGTGGTCCTCTCGAGCCACAGTCTCAGCACTCGGCTCCTCGCACTGATTGAGTGAGGGGCCACCCTACTCCCAGGGCTCCCGTTCTGGAGGTGCGTGCACGTCCAGGGTAGCCCGCAGCCTTTTCATGGCGGTCCTCTCTCTGGGGTTGTTTCAAGGGTCTTGCACGCCCGCCCTGCCACAATGGGATCAGAGGCTGCAGCGATCAAAGGGACTCCGATCACATCTCCAAACGGAAATCTCAGTCCGAGGTGACTGCGAACGTGCATGCGGCACAAGAACCGCATGCTTCAGAACCAGGCGGGCGCACAACATGTCCCCAGCAATGCAGGTAGGACGCCCTCATTGCCAGTGTTGTGTAGGTGACAGGCAGTACTTCATGCACGATATTTATGATAAATAAGGACAGTACACAGGAAAGGTATATTAGGGCTAGGTCAGCCGGCAAGGCACATCTCTGCTTACTTCTCCACGCTCGCCGGCCCCCCTCACTTTTATTCTATAACCATCACGTGATTCAAAGGGATTGCACACAAAATTATACATGTAGGGGTGACCATGGAAACCCCCGCGCACATCATTAAACACGGTAGTGCCTGCAGCCTCGTTATGTCAGGAGTGAGACACTGCAGAGGTGAGGATTATGCTTTCTTCATTTGCTTTATTTTGTGACAGCAGCCATGTTTTGTAATAACAATAAACTACCTTTCCCATGAAACCTAGGGAAAGGCAAAAAGAAACATGTTATCCAATCAGAACACAAATAGTCCAACAACAGTCCTTCCTCTATTATCAGGATCCCTTTTTCAATGCCACTCCGCAGGCATCAGTTGAGTGGCTTTTCTCTGTGGGGCATTTATGGCTGTATTGTTGACCTTTCTAACATTGCTCTAATTGTGCTATTCTTTCTCCTCCTAACAGAGGAGCCACAGGAGTGCATCTACGCCCTCCTTTCACAACGCCGATAAGTACCTCCTTAGCGAGCTGCAAAAGTGCGCCCACTAGAGGACGCGTACTGTAAAAAAGCTGCTTAGAGCCGCAACTGCTTACGGAGCCTGAGATCCCATGACACCTGGAGTGTGACGCCCTCCTTAAGGGTCTTTATGCTGTGGAAAGTGCTAGTTTGGCCGTAGTTATGCACTGAACAGGTCTGTATGTTGTATTGGTGTATTTGTGCTCTGGCACCTATTATATTACGACCCACGAGGTCTACATCCTCTGTTAGGCATGTGTACTGTGTTTTCGCTACCGCAGGCACCTGCCAATGTGTTTGCCCTGGAGAATTATAAAGGGTGTTTGGGTCCCAGGGCGAATCACCTAATAGGGCATCTGGCTCACTTATTAGCTGCACCACAGCGTCATATTACAGCTCTCAACTGCCCCTACTAGGAGTCTATACCCTCAGGGCTCATTGTGCACTACTCTGAGGCAGAAAGCATGGAGGATGACACAGCACCTCCATACTTTTCATTTGCTGATGACTTTTGTGACGCAGAGGATGTTTCTATCAATCAGGCAGTTGCATCAAGTATCCAACCTCTGGAGCTCAAACTGTTACAACTGGCTCATGTCTACCCAGAGCCCCTTTTCTTGGTGGAGCTTTCGGCCCCACCCCTGTTTCCCTCCAATCAGGCGGGACATCATGGAGCCCCTCCTTCCAATGTGAGGAAAAAAACACAGGCACAGTCAGGATGTGGATACGGATGCGTTTGACTGCTTAAAGCAGGCGTTCTTGTCACAGTCCCTCTCCTTCTTGGACACCCGGGATCCTTGGCAGAGGGCACTGATCCTGGTGGGCAGACCCCCCCAGTCCCCAGATCACCTTGCCCCATTAGAGGCCAGCGACTCTCATGGGGATTCAGATATTGCCCTCTGCTCATTCAGGTCTTGCCATCTATTGCCATATAGGGGGATGGCTTCTTCCGCTGTAGCCAAAGAGTCCAATATGTTCCAGACAACTTACTGCACCCCGTTCTGTGGAATGGTCTCCTGCTGCAAAAGTAGCAGCTTAAATTGCGGGTAGGTTAAAGGAAACTTTGACTAAGGAATCCCATGGCCATCTTCGAGCAGTCCCCACCCCTTCTTAGAGGGTAAAGTGGCCATGACTCCAGAAATTGACAACAAGATGGCCACCATCGTGAGTAAATTGGCCAAAGATCCAAATAAGGGTATCGACCGCTCTTGGCATTTCTGCCAAGATAAGTTGTTGGAAGTTACAGGTCCATTCACTAAGATCTTGGACATGGCCAAAGAGGCTAAGCAATCTAGATCTCTTACACCCCCTGAAGTGCTGTCAAGATGAGCCTAGCACACCATTATTTTTCTAGGAAACGCTAATTGAGCTTTATCCACTGAAAGCAGAAGGTCCTTGCTCATCAAAGTGGATCCAAAGCTGGATGACTTGGCACCCTTAGAAGTAGGTCCCATTGCTCAAGGGGAGGTTGTTTGGGGACCCTTAAATTAAAGAATTAGGGAAGTTAGTGGCTACGTAAACTCCTTAGAAAAAGCCCAGACTTAATTGAAGCGCATTTTCACATCCTAAATTTTTGCTGGGGTGGGTCATGGTAAAGGGCGCTCGACTGGCGGAAATCCCTCCTCAGCCCCAGCAAGAGGCCAAGGTTCTGGTCATAGAACATAGTAGAATCCAGCAAGAATCTGAGGCTTTTTGCTCTCCAGAGGCTCACAACAAGATTGTGGCACCAGGGAAAGATTCCACGGAAATTCCCACAGCTCTTCCTCTGGTAACTGTTCCCCCTTCTCCCCGACTAAGGATGGGGAGGGCTAGCTCTTTTAGCTCAGAAGGGGAAAAATATTGCATTGGATGATTGGGTCCTCCAGACAGTTTGAGGTCTTCACATTGAGTTCTACGGAACTCCCCTCCAAAGACACCCTCCCACGTCTCTTACCTTTTACTATAGCAATACTTTCTTGATAATGCAAGAGGGGGAAGATCTTCTAAAAAAAAGAGCTATTTGCCAGGTAGTGCATCACCCAAAAGGTTTTGTCAGTAATTTGTTCTTGGTATGGGGGTCAAAGACCCGACATCAATCTCCAGGAGTTCAACGAGTGGATTGTGTATCGTCACTTCAAAATAGAAGGGATTAATTTCTGTGGGATATCCTGAGGCCTTTTGATTGGATGGGGAGACTGAACCTAAAAGGTGCTTATCTCACGGCTCCCATATTTTCTTACACAGGTTCCTTCAATTATTTTGGTAAAAACAACCATACAAATTTTCTCCTCTTCCATTCAGCCTGTTGAGAGCCTGTTGGTGCTTCACCAAGTACTGCGTCCGGACATGGAAACACTTCGTTCCCAAGGAATTTGGCTCACAGTGTCCTTAGACGATATCCTCCTCTTAGACCACTGCCAAAAAAGACTTTGTGAACACCTCCAACAAACATCTGTTCACCTTCTGGGGTGCCTGGGCTTCATCATAAATGCAAACAAATCACTGTTCTGCACAGCGCAGCGCACAAACTTTCTGAATTTCATAACAGTCTCCAGAGAGTCCACATTGAGCCTACCATCCAAGAAGGTAGCAAAGATCAGACAAGAACCCCAGAAAACTCTATCCATTGAACAGACCTCTATTAGGCAAATTGCTGGGGTGGTTGTTCTGCTGTCCTCTTCTATCCAGGCAATATTTCTGGGACCGCTTCATTACAGGGCCCTTCAGCATCTCAAAGCACACCATCTATGCAAGGGTTTGACCTATTCAGAGAGAGTTCCTCTGTTGTAGAAGGCTAGAGATTATATAAGATGGTGGCTGCCCCATATGGAAGAGTGCAATGGGAGAGCAATCTTCGGTTCCAGTCCAGAGATAGTTAAAGTTGGATGCCAGAAGAAGTGGTTGGGTTACTCAGTATGACAATGGTCTACACAAGATCAACGGTTACATATCAACTGTGTGGAGCTTCTAGGGGGCTCGTTTGTGGTGTGATGCTGGATCAGAGTTCGGCACAGTGCTGCAACATCTCAGCTGTGAGCTACATCAACCACTTAAGCAGCACTAGGTTAAATACCCTCGCCGACCTGGCCATAAGTTTCTGCCACTGTTGCCACGAGAACAACATTTCAGTGATAGCAGAATATATTCTGGGCAACAACAACAAAATTGTGGATTGGAACTCCAGATACCTGAAAGACAGGAGGTTCTGGAAGCTTCATCCAGCAATATTCAAAGCGATAGAAGCAAGATGGGGCCCATTCACAGCTGACCTGTTTGCATCAAGGTTTAACCATCAACTAGACATAGTATTCAGCTGAAGGCCTGATCTCCAAGCAGCAGCAACGGATGTCTTTCTCCAAGACTGCATTCAGAAGAAGGGGGTTTGCCTCCCCCTCTTCTCCATGATCATGACATTGTTGGCGCAAGTGAGAAGACAGACGGCAATTCTGGTGGTAGACACACGAAACTGCAGGTCACAAGTTTGGTATCTAGTTCTGGTGGGACTTTCTTGGGATTCTCCAGTCCTTCTCCCACTACTTCCGGATCTTTTCCTTGCACCCTAGGGAAATCCACATCCCCTAGTGATGAACGGACAGCTCTGTCTTATGGTGTGGAAGATTACAGGAAAAGATGGAAGGTCTCTGAACTTTCGAACAACGCTCAACAGTTCTTATCAAAAGCCTGGGCCAAAGGCACAACTAAGATATAGATCCACCTTGTCGCAGTCGCTGGGTTTGTGTGTCCAGAGGGACTTGGATCCCATGGGGTCTGGAGTTGTGCACATCCTGAATTTCTTATATTTTCTGGCATCTGCAGTTTTAGGATACAGGTCGAATAATACCTTTCGATCTGCTATTTCAGCGGGACATCTCCCGGTTGACGGTTATCTGGTGGTGCAACATCCCTTAGTTCGGAAACTGATGAGGGCAATATGCCTATTCCTTCCTCCTGAGCCAAGGTACTTGACCCTGTGGGATGTAAATAAAGTGCTCAATCTCTTGTTGTCTTGAAAGAACAATACATACCAGTCTGGGAAAGAACTTTCAGGCAAGTTTGCCATGCTATTGTCCCTGATCTCATGTAAACAGGTCTCAGACCTCAGGGCTCTTGATGTTACAGGTAGAGTTTTTACCCTTGAGGGGGTTACTTTCCATGTATCTTGAAGCAAAAAATGTAACTTATGTTTGACTTCGTACCCAGCTTTTGATGATCATCCCAAGTTGTGAGTGGCCTGCTACATTAAAGCCTATGAGGCGATGACTGCAAAATTCCACCCAGCGGGCAAATGTCAACTCCTAATTTTCATATGGAAGCCTTTTCATGCAGTCTCATCTCCTACTACAGAGAGATGGATCAAATTGGTAATGCAGGAGGCAGGCATCAATGTTTCCAAACTCTGAGTGCACTCCGCAAGGGGTGCTATGCTATCTAAAGACTTTTCAAAGGGAAGACATTGTAAGTGCTGGAGATTGGTCTTCAGACTCAATGTGTAAATGTTTCTGTTTTAAACTGGTTGTGGATATGGCAATGCTGGTGGTAAATAACCTTTGCACAAGCATAATCTTCTCCTCCGGTCCTAACAAAGAATGACAAATTTCCTTGGTTTCGTAATGGAAAGCTTTGATTCTTTTAAGGACTCGGAGGCGAAGATTAATTCCTCCCTTGATCCTACCACAAAGCACACCCAGAACCACAGCACAAGGTTTTCAGGAATGTACATGCATATCAATAAGTAATAATAATAATAATAATAATAATAATAGTAAGGTATCTTCTGATCAAATTAAAGGGTTGTTATAGTATATTCTAAGCATAATGTCAGAATGTGTTTGGAAACTTTAAATTTCTTCACCTATGAGTGTTTTTTGTGAACGGCACTCTTTTTTTATTAACTGGATGATTGTTTCATTCTATCTGCCCTCTTCTAGGAAACGGGAGAAACAAACAGGAGTGAGATCTGGAACGTACTGGCTAAGCAGAAGGACTATTGTAGGACTCAATGTGTTTTGATTTGATAACGTGTTTCTTTTTCCCTTTCACTGGGTTTCATATGAAAAGTAGTTTGTTATTACAAAACACTGCTGCTCTAAAAAACAAATGAAGAAAGTATAATTCTCTCCTCCGAATCCTTAATAGAATTAAAACTTTCCGTTACGAAAGCTAGAAATGTTTTCAATCTATGCCACTACAAAATCTGACAATGGGCATCCAGCTTAAAAGCCTCCATCATGATTCTGCTTCAAGGAGCAAAGAGGAAGGCCCACCACGACAGAGCTGTGAATGATGTAGTCTGGCCTGTTGCATTTATAATTTGATTGTATTATTTTCGGCAATTTATCAACTCCTATGAAGATCTGAATGGTGCAATGGC
Organism: Pleurodeles waltl; assembly: GCF_031143425.1. Taxonomy (NCBI): domain Eukaryota; kingdom Metazoa; phylum Chordata; class Amphibia; order Caudata; family Salamandridae; genus Pleurodeles; species Pleurodeles waltl. The sequence continues at coordinate 351,851,481 of NC_090450.1, forward strand.
TACAGAGCTGCCACCTTAAGGAAAGCCATTAAAAGCAAGCTAGTAACTAAAGGGTATTTTGCAGCAAACAGTCCAATCTGTTCTTTCACTACAGCTCATGGTTACAATTTTCAAAAATGCCATATCAACGTTAGATTACACTGCTTTCCAAAGTTTCTTCCGAATATCCTTTCATATTTTTTCTATGCCTGATTAAGTTGTTAGACCGTACTTTTAACATTTTCAAGCTGATTGACAGGTATCTCTTACAATGAGTTGGGGCATAGGCCAGCGCTCGTATTACGCTGCTTAACCGTTCTTTCAACAGATTGTATCTCTTGGTCATGCTACTTTTTAGCTTCCGACAACTTGCAGGTTTTACAACTCTTGAACAAAGATGTCAAATTTTCTATACCTTAGTCAGCTCATATTTCCAGAAACAATGTTCTCCCAGAGCTTTTGGTTAGCTAGCAACTGTAGATCCGCAGCCCGTCCTTTAGGGCGGAGGGGCCACCCCCCCCACCCTTTGCCCCTGAGCAAAGGTCAGCCTGACAGACACTCTTCTTTTTCAGATCAGGCAGCCAGGAGCTAGACATGCGCGATTTGCGCAGGCTTCTGGTTGCCTGAGCTGAACTTTGCTGCTCCTATGGGCGTGACCTCCTAAGCTCAGCAAAGGTGCCTTGAGGCCCTTCCCCTAGGTGAAGAGGGGAAGCGTCACCCATTGACTCCGAGAGCTTCAGGTTTAAGCCCTGAAAGCATCCAGGGCGAGAGTCTATCAGTAAGGTCAGCAGTCTCACTGACCCCATCCCACTCTGTGATGAGACTGGGACTGCTGCCTTCTCTCATTGGCTGACCTAAGGTCAGCCAGTGAGGGAAGGCAGCAGTCCCCACCCTCCTGGGACCTCCGAGGCAGAGCTGAAGGTAAGTGTGTGTGTGTGTGTTTTTTATGAATTTTTGGTGCATGTGTGTATGTTTGAATATTTGATGAGTGTTGTGAATGGATGTGCGTGCACACACGTGTGAATGAATGAGTGGGGATTTTTTTTTTTGCACCAATTTTACGCAAGGTGAGTGACCCCTTGGGCAAGGGTTGTTCCCCAGGGATGGCAAATTTCTTTTAGGCCTTTTCTGCTCCCCTTGGGGGCAGATCGGCCTATTTCAATTAGGCTAATCTGCCCCAGGGGGCAGAAACCACTTAGGCACCAGGGATTTTTGTGTGTGTATGTTTTGTTTGGGGGGCAGCCCCTTGGGCAACGGTCGCTCCCCACGGGGGCACAATACAGTTGGCCATATCTGCCCCTTTGGGGGCACATCAGCCTAAATTTGGAAGGCCCATCTGCCCCCAAGGGGGGGCAGGAAGTCCACCAGGGAAGATTTTTTTTTCAAAATGAGAGGATAGGGTTATGGCCATACCCACACCCCAAATAAATGGGGCCAAAGTTGTTATGCACACCAGTGGGCAGATGAGGCAATTACTCCCGATCCACACCCGGGGTGGGGGGCAGAAAGTCTACTGGATGCCAGGGAATAAAATAAAAAAAAATTGTGGGTTGGTGGTTACCAACCAGTATGGGCCTGGTTAGGCCCGCACCCCAAATGAAAGGGGTAACAGTCTTTCAGCTCTCCCCCTGCACACTAACACATCTTATCCCACGGCCAGCAAGAGGACATTTGATTATTTTGGGTTTTGGATTTACATTTGGAACATGAGAGCTTGGCTAACTCTCAAAATCGTCCCACTTGAAATGGTGAGGGCTGCACCTTTTGGACTTTGGGATGCTGCCATATAGAAAAATCACATGTTCTTACCCACAATGCCCTGCAAACCTCCAACTTTGCTGGAAATCACACATTTTTCCCACATTTTTGTGATGGAACCTCCCGAAATCTGCAGGAATCCACAAAATTCCTACCACCCAGCATTGTCTCATCTATACCCATAAAAATACTGCCCCAGTGGTCAGACTAAAAATGTTTTTTTTTCAAACTGCCCTTTTGGGCCCGCTTTGGTTCCCCATCAATTTCAACATATTTTTGGCTCTTCCCTATCACAGGCATTTGGCCCACCTACACAAGTGGGGTATAATTTTTACCGGGAGACTGAGGGGAACGTTGAGTGGTAGGAAATTTGTCCCGGTGCAGTCATCCCTCACAGAAATTTGGCAAAAATGTGATTTTGTAGCTAAATTTGAGGGTTGCTGAGGATCCTGGGAATGAAAACCCTGGGGGATCCACGCAAGTTAAACCTCCCTGGACTCCCTCGGTTGTCTAGTTTTCAGAAATGTCTGGGTTTGGTAGGTTTCCCTAGATGGCTGCTGAGCCCAGGACCAAAAACGCAGGCCCCCGCAAAAACAGGTAGTTTTGTATTTGAAAGTTTTGATATGTCCAGATAGAGTTTTGGGGTATTTCCTTTCACAGGCACTAGGACTAACAAAACAAGTGAGGTACCATTTTTTTGGGGAGACTTGGGGGAACACTGTTTGGAAGGAAATTTGTGGCGCCTCTCAGATTCCAGAACTTTCTGTCACCGAAATGTGAGGAAAAAGTGTTTTGTTGGCCAAATTTTGAGGTTTGCTAAGGTTTCTGGGTAACAGAACCTGGTGAGAGCCCCACAAGCCATCCCATCTTGGATTCCCCTAGGTGTCTAGTTTTCACAAATGTGCAGGTTTGGTAGGTTTCCCTAGGTGCCGGCTGAGGTAGAGGCCAAAATCCACAGCTAGGCACTCTGTAAAAAACAGCTCTGTTTTCTTTGGGAAAATGTGATGTGTCCACGTTGTGTTTTAGGGCATTTCCTGTAGCAGGCGCTAGGCCTACCCACACAAGTGAGGTACTATTTTTTATCAGAAGTCTTGGAGGAACGCTGGGTGGAAGGAAATATGTGGCTCCTCTCAGATTCCAGAACTTTCTGTCACCGAAATGTGAGGAATAAGTGTTTTTTTGGGCCAAATTTTGAGGTTTGCAAAGGATTCTGGGTAACAGAACCTGGTGAGAGCCCCACAAGTCACCCCATCTTGGATTCCCCTAGGTGTCTAGTTTTAAAAAATGTGCAGGTTCGTAGTTTTCCCTCTGTGCCGGCTGAGCTAGAGGCCAAAATCCACAGCTAGGCACTTTGAAAAAAACAGCACTGTTTTCTTTGGGAAAATGTGATGTGTCCATGTTGTGTTTTGGGGCATTTCCTGTCGCAGGCGCTTTAGTGATGGGTGTCCATGCGTTGTTGTTGCATGCAGGGCTTGGTGTTGGGATGTGTGGTTTGTGATATTGGTACATTTGTGAGGAGTTGGAGTGATAGGGGTGGGGGCGAGGGTGAGGGTATGTGATAGCATGCAGGTAGGGTAGGGGATATGGTAGTTAAAGGTTTGATTTACCGGAGTCCATTCCTCCACCGACTCCTGCGAGGCCCTCAGGATGCAGAATCGCCAAGACCTGCTCCTCCCATGTTGTTAGTTGTGGGTGAGGAGGTGGGGGTCCGCCGCCAGTCCGCTGAACCGCCTGGTGGTGTCTTGAGATCACGGAACGCATCTTCCCCCTTAGGTCGTTCCACCTTTTCCTGATGTCCTCCCGATTTCTTGGGTGTTGTCCCATTGCGTTGACCCTGTCGACTATTCTTCGCCATAGCTCCATCTTTCTTGCAATTGAGGTGTGCTGCACCTGTGCTCCAAATAGCTGTGGCTCTACCCGGACGATTTCCTCCACCATGACCCTGAGCTCCTCCCCTGAAAACCTGGGGTGTCTTTGCCGTGCCATGGGGTGGTGTAGGTGATGTGTGAGGTGGTGTGTGTGGTGATAAGTGTGGTGATATGTAGTGGTGTGTGGTGTTTTGTGCGTGGAAGTTGTATGGGTGATGGTGTTGTGTGCCTGTGGCTGCTAGTTTATGGATGGTGGTGTCTCTCTGGCCTTCTCTCTGTAATAGTGGTCGTAGGGGTTTGTGGGTGATGTGGTTGTGTGTTTTATATTGCAATGGGTGTGTGGGAGTGGTTTGTGTATGTGTATCAGGTGTGTGTATTTCGAATTGTCCAATATGGTGGTGTTTTGTAGACGTGTGTGTATTTTGAGCGCCTCGGTGTGTACTGCCAATGGAACACGCGGTTGAAAGACCGCCGCGTGGATTCATGTGTTGTGATAGTGTGGGCGTATTTCTGTTGGCGTGACGGTGGAGGTTTTTTTTTCTCCAGTTTATCACTGACCTTTGGTGTGGCAGACTTGTGTGGGTGTCTGAATTTTGTCAGATTTCGAGATGTGGGTCATAATAGCTGTGGCGGAATTCCGCGGCCACGGCGGTGTGTTGGCGGTCTTCTGCACGGCGGTAAGCGCCTTTTCCCGCCAATGTTGTAATGACCCCCTTTGTCATTTACAAACGATTATCCCAGGTTGCGGGAGAAACCGATAATTGGTATCAACAAACAGATAGGTTTGTAAAGCTTACGAAGTGTCTCTGGGAAGACTTGAATACCTTGTTTGAGATCATTGTCCCACCTGACTTATGGCTTGAGTGCAGGAGGGGTGTGGACTGGCCGACACAGGAGCCGGCAAGGGATAAGGTAACTGGAGCACCATCTGAGGAGGTGATGAAGTACTATCATAAAGTGATTGAGTTTTTGAAGCAAAAGGTGTCGCCGAAGGTGAGAGATTGGCAGAAAATCGACAGAACCTCACAGGAGGTTAAAGAATCAATCCATGCTTAATATGAGAGGTTATTGAAAGCGTTCAAACATTACAGTGGCACTGAGACTATTGAGCCGAAAGACATGAACCATCTTGTGTTTAGATTTGTTGAAGGGCTGAGACCAGAGGTTAGCCAGATGATTAAGAGTCATTTGATCTGTTGGCAAGCTAAACTGATTGATGAGGTATTACAATATGCAAAATACTGCAGTGACGAGATTGAGCTGAAGCAGAGAAAACTGAAGGAGAAAGTGATGGTGATGCAGATAAGGGCAGCGCAGGCTGGTATGCAAGGGAATGGAATCCAGCAGATGGTAGAGCAACAACCGCAAGGGAATGGCGTGTTTCAGGCGCAACCGAGAGGCCGAGGTCGAGGTTTTGTGAATCGCGGTCCAGACTTGAATACTGTTGTGGTTCAAAATGATGTACAAGGGATGAAAAAGATGTCACCATGTCACGCGTCTGGGGGCGTGGGGCATTGGAAGCGGGAATGCCCGAATGCAGTGCATAATGGTGTCGTTCAACAAAGCACTGATGTCGGTACATTTCAAAATGTGAGAGGTCCAAAATTAAGAGGCCAAAATCAGAACTTCCAAAATAACATGGTCCAGATGCAGGGGTTACAGCCCATGCAGCAAATGCAAATGCCGCGTGTTCAACCAGCCCAAATGCAGCAAGTACAACAGCAGGTTCCCATGGTACCTAGACAGCAAATGCAATTACCCTTAGCTCCAATGGGACAGCAACAGGTGATGCTTCCTCAGCAGGTCACAGGTCAAGTAGTGAGCCAAAATAATACAGTACAGCAATTCCCATTGCGTGGTGAAGATGGAACGAATGATGAATGGTCGGATGACAGTTCAGACAGTGAGGAGTGCAGGCTTGCAGCGTCCCTAGAAGTAGACCAGAGGGGACCCTATGTAGAGGGAAAGGTGATGGGTCACAAGGTTTCATTCTTGGTTGACACAGGAGCTACACGCTCTACAGTCAGAAGTGCAGAGGTCCTGAAACTGCCACTTTCAGTGCGTACCATAAGAGTGGTAGGAGTAGCAAACCAGTACTTGACAAATCCAATCACAGATCCGGTGCAAGTTGAGATTGGCAACTTTCAGGGACTGCATAAGTTTGTAGTCTGCGATTCAAGTCCTGTTTCCCTACTGGGAAGAGACTTACTGTGCAAAACGAAATGTTTGATTACCTTTTCCAATGATGGAATTGAGGTGCAGAAAAAAAGTGATGATGAAGGGGATGATGGTCAGTTCTCAGAGTTAGAGACGGAGACCGGAAATGGAGATTACCCTTTGATAACCTTATTCCCAATGCTTACAGTGACTGACTTGCCACCTGAGTTACAAGGGACAGTGACATAGAAAGTGTGGGATCTAACAGGAAAGGAAGTGGGACTGATAAAAGGAGTAGAACCGGTTAAAGTGCAAGTGAAGCCAAATGCAGTGTTTCCCCAGGTGCCACAGTACCACATGGCACAAGATGTCCTTATCCAGGTGTTGCAAATAATTGTGGATTTTGTAAAGCAAGGAGTCCTGAAAGAGGTATTGAGCAGCCCATGTATTTCACTGATAATGGGTCTGAAAAAGCCTTGTGAGAAGGTTCGAATTGTGCAGGACTTAAGGAAAATAAACGAGATTGTGGTAAGGTGTTGCCTCATAGTGCCGAACCCAGCAGTGATTATGTTTCAGGTTCCGTGTGATGCAGAATGGTTCACTGTTGTAGACTTGTCCCAAGCTTTCTTTTTGGTGCCTCTTCATGAGGACAGCCAATTTCTCTTCAGTTTCAAATTCCTGGACAAGGTGTACAGTTGGTGCAGAATTCCTCAAGGGATTCCTGAGTCACCGTCGATCTTCAATCAGATATTGAAGAAGGATTTGGAGTCATTATAACTGCCTTTCAGTTTGACTCTGGTGCAATACATTGATCACTTACTGATTGCATCTAGAACAAAAGATGACTGCAGGCATGACACCATTGCCTTACTGAACCATTTGGGAAATAACGGACATAAAGGGGGTGATTTTGACTTTGGCGGGCGGCGGAGGCCGCCCACCAAAGTCCCCCCGCCAGAATACCGCTGCGCGGTCAAAAGACCGCCGCGGTAATTCTGAGTTTCCCGCCGGGCAGGCGACCGCCAGAAGGCCGCCCGCCCGCCCAGCGGGAAACCCCCTTCCACGAGGGTGCCGGCTCCGAATGGAGCCGGCGGAGTGGAAAGGGTGCGACGGGTGCAGTTGCACCCGTCGCGATTTTCAGTGAAAATCTTTGTGGGGCCCTGTTAGGGGGCCCCTGCAGTGCCCATGCCATTGGCATGGGAACTGCAGGGGCCCCCAGGGGCCCCACGAAACCCGTTCCCGCCAGCCAGGTTCTGGTGGTCAAAACCGCCCGAACCAGGCTGGCGGGAAGGGGGTCGGAATCCCCATGGCGGCGCTGCTTGCAGCGCCGCCATGGAGGATTCTTCAGGCCAGGGGAAAACCGGCGGGAAACCGCCGGTTTCCCTTTTCTGACCGTGGCTTTACCGCCGCGGTCAGAATTGGCCTGGATGCACCGCCAGCCTGTTGGCAGTGCATCCGCGGTCCCCGGCCCTGGCGGTCTATGACCGCCAGGGTCGGAATGACCCCCAAAGTGTCTCCAAAGAAGTTGCAGTATTGTCAAAAAGAGGTGAATAACTTAGGACACTTAATTAAGAGAGGGTCCAGGAGAATATCAAAGGAAAGGGTGACAGCTATTCTGCAGATGAACCCCCGACAACAAAGAGAGATGTCAGGATGTTTTTGGGAATGGTGGGCTACTGTCGCCAGTGGATACCCAACTTTTTAATTATCTCTAAACCATTGATAAAACTGACAGGCAAGGAAACTAAGGATGACCCGTATACCATAACTCTGTCCAAGGAAGAGCTTGAGTCATTCATGGAATTGAGGGAGTACATGTGCAGGGCACCAGCTTTAGGTATGCCTGATTACACAAAGCCTTTTCTACTGTTTTGTCATGAATGTGATGCTTGTTCTTTGTCTGTCTTGACACAGGTCCATGGAGGTGCAAACCGTCCTGTAGCGTATTTTTTAAGCTACCTTGGACCCAGTCACAGCAGCCTTACCGGGTTGTTTGCGCGCAGTTGCAGCAGTTGGTCAAAGCCTCATGCAGTGTGAAGGCATAGTGATGGGACATCCCTTAACAGTAATGGTTCCACGTTTAGTTGAAATTCTGTTGAATCGAACTAAAACCCAGCACATGACAAATGTCGACTTACCCGATATGAGACAATTATTTTGGGGTCACCAAATGTCTCCTTAAAGAGATGTACTGTATTGAACCTGGCAACTCTACTTCCTGTTGAAAGTACTGAGATAAATAATGAAGAGGAAGTGGAGCATGATTGCCTTGAGGTAACAGAACTATGTACCAAACCCCGACCTGACATTCAAGATACGCAGTTAAAAGAAAATGACTGCATTATGTTTGTTGATGGATCCTGTTTGAGAGACTCATTCGGAATACTGAGAGCCGGTTATGCTGTGTGTACAATCGCTGGTATTATTGAAGCTTCCTGGCTCGAGAGAGTGCATTCCGCACAAGTGGCAGAATTAATTGCCCTTACTAAAGCATGCCACGCAGCTGAAAACCTGAAAGTCACTATCTATACTGACAGCAGATACGGATTTGGAACTGTACATGATTTTGGCCAATTGTGGTCACAGAGGGGTTTCATGACTTCTTCTGGTTCTCCAGTTAAAAATGGCGAACAGATTAAAGATTTGTTACATGCAATTCAGTTACCTCTTGAAATTGCCGTGGTGAAATGCAATGCTCATGTTAAATCACAAGACTTTGGGGGTCATTCTAACTCTGACGGGCGGCGGAGGCCGCCCCCCAGAGTTCCCCCCTCCAGAACACCGCTCCGCGGTCAGAAGACTGCCGCGGTGATTCTGGGTCTCCCACTGGGCTGGCGGGCGACCGCCAAAAGGCCGCCCCCCAGCCCAGTGGGAAACACCCCTCCATGAGGATGCCGGCTCCGAATGGAGCCGGCGGAGTGGAGGATGTGCGACGGGTGCAGTTGCACCCGTCGCGAATTTCAGTGTCTGCTCAGCAGACACTGAAATTCTTTGTGGGGCCCTCTTACAGGGGCCCCTGCAGTTGGCATGCACTGGCATGGGCACTGCAGGGGCCCCCAGGGGCCCCACGACACCCCATACCGCCATCCTGTTCCTGGCGGGCGAACCGCCAGGAACAGGATGGCGGTATGGGGTGTCAGAATCCCCATGGCGGCGCAGTAAGCTGCGCCGCCATGGAGGATTCTGCAGGACAGCGGAAAACCGGCGGGAGACCGCCAGTTTTCCTGTTCTGACCGCGGCCATACCGCCGCTGTCAGAATGTCCTGCAGAGCACCGCCAGCCTGTTGGCGGTGCTCCCGCCGACCCTGGCCCCGTCAGAATCACCCCCTTTGTGTCAATGGGAAACGGCTATGCAGATCAAGTCGCAAGGTTTTGCGCACTGAACTGTATATCGTTCAAAGATCAGTGGGAATTGTTACCGCAAACTGAAAATGAAACATGCTTGAACTTTGCATTAAGGGTGGTTGATACACTAGATGAGTTAAAATCACTACAGGGTCGTGCTAGCAGAGAGGAAAAACGCTCCAGGCAGAGAATGCAATGTGTACAGAGGGCTGACGACTTGTGGGTCTCAGAGGAGGGGAAGCTGGTTTTGCCAAGCAGTCTTCTGTCACAATTTGCAAGGCTTTATCATGGACAGGCACATCTTGGGAGAGATGCAATGATCAGGTTATTCAAAATTGACTGGTTTAACCCGAAATTCAGACAAGCCGCAGAGGTTACTTGTCACAGGTGCATCATCTGTCAACAGATAAATGCAGGAAAAGGGACTGTGGTAACTTTGAGCCACATAGGGAGAGCTGGCGGTCCATTTAGCAAGATGCAAATGGATTTAATTGAGATGCCTGTTTGTGGAGGATTGAGGTACGTGTTGGTGATTGTGTGTGTGTTCAGCCACTGGATTGAAGCTTTACCCCACACGTACAAATGACAATCTCACAGTTGCAAAGCTGTTGCTTAAAGAACTAATACCCAGGCTCGGTTTTCCGGTCTCTTTAGAATCAGATAGGGGCAGACACTTCAATAATGAGGTGATTAAGCTCTTGTGTGCTGCATTAGACATTGAACAGAAGCTGCATTGTAGCTACCGCCCTGAAGCATCAGGACTAGTAGAACAAATGAATGGTACCTTGAAGTCGAGAATAGCAAAAATGTGCGCAGCTACCAATATGAAATGGCCAGATGCATTGCCCTTAGTGCTGATGTCAATGAGAAACACCCCTGATAAGAAGACAGGACTATCACCCCATGAAATCCTCATGGGCAGAGCTATGAGGCTACCCGCAGTACCCGCAAATGCTCTTGTGAATATCACGGATGATATGGTGTTGGACTACGGCAAGGGTTTGGCTGATGTGGTTCGCTCTTTTTCCCACCAGGTGGAAGCCAACACATTGCCACCGATCAGTGATCCAGGTCATACCCTGCAAACAGGTGACTGGGTGGTTGTCAAGAAGCACGTGAGAAAGTCGTGTTTGGAGTCGCGCTGGAAGGGGCCATTTCAAGTAATACTGACAACAACCATTGCTGTGAAATGTGCAGGTGTTCCAAACTGGATACATGCCAGTCACACAAAGAAGGTAACATGTCCAACTGATGAGGAACTTGAAGTTTCCGACACAGTAATTCCAGAGAAGAAAGTCTTAGGGCCAGAAAATAGCCAAGGGGGAACTGAGACTACAGGAGCGCCCAATGAGAACGGCCTAGCCCCTCAAACAGTAAACGAGTTCGAGAGAGGTGACAGTGAGCCTATCTCAGTAGAGCCAGCAGGAGAACTAAATCAAGGAGAGGTTCTCCCAGAAATAGACGGGTACGGGTTAGAGCTTGAACCTGTTACAGACCCAGAAGAAGAAGAAGGGGAAATAATAGAGAGGGGTCAAAGCACACCGGCATCCCCTGAGCCAGTTGCAGGTCCATCAAGAGAAAACACCATAGCACAAGAGGAGGGTGCTGTTCAGCGTCCTGAAAGGACAAGAAGGAAGAAGACGCATAAAGGTGATAACTGGCCAGAGATGCAGGCTATGAAAGAAAAGGTCGAACCAGGTGAAACAATAGCGGAAGAAATCAATACAACCCGAGTAGAGGATCTAAGTGAAGGAGAATTGCAAAGTGAACGCAGGTTGAAAAGAAAAAGAACCGCAAATAGAAGGTACCCAGGTCCTGAATGGGCATATGCAACGACATCTGAATGGCAACAAGAATTCTTAGCGTTCTGTTTTGATCGAGAAGTACCATGCCAATACTACGGTACCTGAAATCAATCAGAGAAAGAGATCGAACTATCAGTGGGCTTGGTCACTGGGAGCAAATTAAGCAGTTTAAGGTAATTTGGGCAGGTTAATTTGTTGAATCTGGATGAGAGTATAAGGGGTGAATGGTGCCATAGGGTAAGCATCACCTTGTTGGTCAACAGCTAGGGACAATTTTTCTATTCCCAATACGAACCATAATCTGCGGATCTAACTTGTGTAGTCAGGGATCCTATCAGTGCCCCATAGGGAAAAAATCACCATGTGGGCTGCCCCCAGTAGTAATAACTTTTTGTTTCCCTCTCAGAGTGAAGCGTGTATGTCAGAGGATTAGGAAGTCCCAGAATAGTGTATGTTGGGCTCCTCAGGACTATGGTATTAAAGGCTTAGTCTATGTCATTTAATATACGTTCCCAGTTCCCTAGGTTCGGACAGTGCCATAAAAGATGGAGCAAGGTGCCCGTACCACCACAGCCCTGGAGCCCTGCTGGGGTCAAGTACCAGTAGGACACTATTTTGTATGCTGTTTTGGTGCTTGCCATGTTGTGTAACATGTGTCAGGCTCTGTAATAGATGTCCTCCCACTCTCTGTCAGAGAGAGAGAGCCTCACCAAGTTCAGCTTCCCATCTAGTTTGTCCCTCAGTTCTGGTCAGTAATATCCCCTTACCTAGCATTGTGTAAAGCTAAGTGATGAGACATTTGTCATCTTTTTTAAGGAGTACCCGTTTCTTTAAGGGGCCTCCCTGCATGAGGCTTAATAGAGGGCTGCCCAGTGTTGTACCTGGAGGTACTGAATAGGGTCCACTTCTTCCAGTCCATAGTCACTTGGAGATCCAACAGGCACCCTATGCATTTACACCCATCCTCCTGCCAGCGTCTAAACCTGTCCTGTTGCATCCCAGGGGTGAAGTCCTGGTTAGACAAGATTGGGGTCGTAAAAGATGGAAAGGGGTCAATGGCAGGGCTTGAAAGAGGTGAACAATGAAGGAGGGATTGCCATTTTAATGGCTGCTATTCTGCCAAGCCATGAAAGGTGAAGGTGGCCCCATGTGTTTAAGTCGGTTAATATTTTTTTTATTTGCGAAGTAAGGGCCGCATAGTTGAGTGTGATGGTTTTAGGCACATGACACACTCAATTGATCCCAAGGTGGGGTATAGATTATTTTGCCCATTCAAAAGGAAACACTGAGCATAGATGAGCTTCATGAAGTGGGGTTACTGAAGGGCTTAAGCTCTGGGACTTTTTCTTTTAGTTTAAAATCTGATAATTTCCCAAAGGTTTGGAGTTCTGCCATGAGGGTGAGGAGAGATGACATTGGATCAGTGATGGCTAGAATCACATTGTCGGCATTTAGGCTAATAAGATGGTGGTTTCAGCTGAACTGTACCCCTAAGATAGCCGGATGGACTGTATCTTTAAGGCCAGGGGCTTCATATATAAGGCAAAAAGATGTGGGGAGGGGGCTCCCATGCTGTGTTCCATGTTGGATAGAGAAGGGCTGGGGCATCACCCTGTTAACGCTCATCGATGCCCTAGGAGCACTGTAGACATACCGGACCCATCAACAGAATCTATTGCTGCAACTGAAATGCCCCAGAGTCTTGAATAGGTAGGGCCAATGGATTCTATCAAATGCTTTTTCAGCATTGATAGAGAAGAGGAGAGCCATTAAATGTAAAATGCGTTTGGTGTTATCTCCATATTGGCGAGTGGGAATAAAACCGAAAAATAAATCAAGCCAGACATTAATGGGTTGAGGCGGTGGGCAGGAATGCTAGTAAAGAGTTTGGCATCAATGTTTAAGAGAGAAATGGGTGTGAACAACCTGCAAATCGCTGGGTCCTTGCCAGGCTTCAGAATGACAGAGATTGACGCTTCTAGCATAGAGTCAGTAAGGGAGCGGGTATTGGCAAAGGAGTTATAAAGGCCAGGTCATGGCAGAAGACCTTGTAAAATCAATCGGTTTCAGCTGGGCAATGGCTGATATTACCTCCTCGATTCAGCACCTCGGAATCATGGGCCGTAAGGGGAGTAAGCAAGCTGACCTCGAGATAGCCCGATAAATCATCATCAGTGCTTTTGGACACTTTGTTTATTGTGCTACAAAGGTTTTGAAATGCTAATGCAATTTGTGCATCTGAGCGCACCTCGTGGGCGGGCCGGAGCATATCACTCGGACCAAACCTGTATGGATTTTGGCCCAGAAGTGACGTGCGAGCATAAGGCTGCAGCGGTTGCTACCTAGGTACAATTTGTGTTTCAGGCGTGCAAGTTTATACTCTGCCCTATCTAGATCTAGGCGCTTGAGGAGTAGTTGTGTTTTTTTTCAGTTCCTTCCACACCCTTGGGGTCCAATGCGTTTATGTATGGCCTCAAGTTCTAAGACTTTCTGTTACAAACTCTGCCACTTCTCCTCCTGCTGGCGATTATCAGCCGCTGATATAGCTATGAGTTCCCCACATACCACTAATTTCAATGTCTACCAAAGAGAGGCTAGGGATGTCTTCCCATTATCATTATTGTGGACAAAGTCAGTGATCACCCTGCAGAGGTATGCAATTGTAGATTGTGATTGGAATAGGCTCTCCCTGAGACACCAGCGCAATGTCCTATTCTGAATAGAGTCGATTTATGCCACTAGGGTCAGGGAGGTGTGTTCTGAAAGAGATCTGGAAGCGATAAAAGAGTCGCAGACAAGGGCCTGTAGGGCTGGTGTTGCAAGGAAGTGGTCGATACGGACATATGTTTTGTGGGCTGCAGAGTAGAAGGCGTAGTCTCACTCCCTGGAATGAGACATCTGCCAGACATCTCTTAGCCCCCAGTCAGCTAGCCAACAAAGCCACAAAGCCCCTTTGCCGAAAAGGCCCTGGTTTGGTCAAAGCCTTGGCCAGACCAGTCTTGGTCATTGTCTATCACCAAATTTATGCCACCGCAACCAATACAGCAGCGACAGGTGAGAACAGCACACATGCAACAGTACTTGTGATAAATGCCTCTTGGTGCATGTTGGGTGCGTAAATGCTACCAAGAGTGAAATGAAAAAAGACCAACTGAAGCTTGTATACTATGAGTTGCCCCTTGATTTCAGCTATTTTAGACAGGATCCTGTCTTGAAAACCTCTTGAGAAAAGAATTGCTCCCACCCCCACTTTGTGGGTTGGAGGACCAAAGCTAGTGGGAGAACCAATGTGATTGTATCCTAGGAATGTTTTTGGATAACAAATCGGTCTCTTGTAGAAGGCATATGTTGCTGACTGAGCATTCTAAAAGTGACAAAATAGCTGCACATTTGATAGGGTTGTTGAGGCCTTGTACATTGAGGCTTGTTACTTTAAGTTCAAGGAAGGTTGGTCAAGGGAGTGGTGCTTGGTGGATTGGTTAAAGGTAAGGTGGAGAGACGTATAACATGGGGAGGCCTGGTTATATGCTTACCATCTCAGCATGCCGCTTGATATTAAGAGTAGGCTATGTGGAGTGAAGGAGTAAAAACCTACAAAAACAATCCCTGAACACAACATGAACGGAACAATAATTTTAAGAAGTCCTTTGTTGATGGAAATTTGCAGTTGGGACATAGGCCGACAGGTTTAATACGTAATTCCGATAACATGGATTGTCACTCGGCTCTCCGTCACCACAGGCCATATAAGAGGGAAGGTCGACCGGCCTGGCAAAGTCTGTCCGTGGGCAAGCAGCAAGTAGGACGAGAATTATGAGGTGACCCTTCTAGTTCCTGAAGCCAGACTGTCCAGCACCGCCTGATGCTCCTGAGTATGCTCCTCCAGCCCATAGCAGGGGGTGCTTTTTGCATTTGGGGTGCGGTCCAGCGAGGAAATCCAGGCATGATTTGGAGAGATGATTTGTCCAACAGGCCAAGAAGTCGCAGGAGTCTGTGAGTGTTTTGAGTTGGTGGAGATGACCCTCCCAGCGGAAGACCAGCCTGAAGAGGTGCCCCCAACCATAGGATACCTCCCTGGAGCACAGTAAGTCAGTGATAGTTTTAAATTCCCTGCAGCCTTGAAGGGTGAGGAGTGAGGCATCCTGAAAGAATCAGATGGCCGGGTAAGTGGATAGGTTGTTTGGCTCTGGCTTTCCATAGGATGTCCTCTTTGAGTTGAAAGTCATGCACACAATCTAGAATATCTGGTGGTTTGGCGTTGGGCCCATGGGTCGGCCAACTTGGTGTACTCTATCCAGTCATAAGTCAGCGTTCTCCTCCCGTTCCAGGATAGAGGGGAATAGGGCAAGGGTGTCTCTGTGAATTTCCATTCCATCTGTGCCCATGGGGACACCTCTGAGGCCAATGTTGTGGCTGTGTGATCTAGTTTTGAGGTCTTCTACTTGGACTCTGAGGTCATCATGTTGTTTCTGAAAGTGGATGATCTCTTGGCGAAGCATTTCCACTTCTTCGCCTCTTGTGGTCTAATTATCCTCAAGGATGGAGACCCGTTCTCCCACAGAGGACAGGTCTTTGTAGCGGATCATGCATATCCTGGGAGAGATCTTTTTTAAGGTTGTGGATGTCAATCTTTAGCGATTCCATGAGGGAGGCTAATAAAGCCTGGGTCATCATGGCCTGGTTGGAATTGGAGCCCCCCTCTAATTCAGGCTGTATAAGGGCCTGTGAGGTGGAGACTGAGGGGGTCATTCTGACCTTGGCGGTCCATGACCGCCATGGCGGAGTGCGGCGGAAGCACCGCCAACAGGCTGGCGGTGCTTCCTGGGCCATTCTGACCGCGGCGGTAAAGCCGCGGTCGGAAAAGGGGAGCCGGCGGTTTCCCGCTGGCCCAGGGAACCCGCCATGGCGGCGCTGCTTGCAGCACCACCATGGGGATTCCGACCCCCTTCCCGCCAGCCTGTTTCTGGCGGTGTCCACCGCCAGACCCAGGATGGCGGGAACGGGTGCCGTGGGGCCCCTGGGGGCCCCTGCACTGCCCATACATGGGCAGTGCAGGGGCCCCCTAACAGGGCCCCACAGAGATTTTCACTGTCTGCTTAGCAGACAGTGAAAATCGCGACGGGTGCCACTGCACCCATCGCACCCCTTCAACTCCGCCGGCTCCATTTCGAGCCGGCGTCATTGCTGAAGGGGCTGTCCCGCTGGGCCGGCCGGCGGTCTTCTGGCGGTCGCCCGCCGGCCCAGCGGGAAAGCCGGAATGACAGCCGCGGTCTTTTGACCGCAGTGCGGTCTTTCGGCGGGAACCGCTTGGCGGGCGGCGACCGCCGACCGCCGCAGTCAGAATGACCGCCTGAGTGTCTGATTTATGAAAAGTTTGTGCTGCCTCTGCGTCATTTTTTGACGCAAAAGCGATGCAAACTTTACAAAATATAATTATATTTTGTAAGTTTAAGCTGCTTGTGCCAAAAAAATTACGCAAACGTGGTGCTAACTTTTCATAAATCAAGCCCTGAGTCTATATCAGGCACTGAGCTGGAGCGGGTGAGCATGTCCCACACTGATTTGTCTCATTTATTCTTAGCCACCACCATAGCTAAGGGAGGTTGTGATGTTTGCTTGAGTTCCCTGTGCCCCGGTTGGGGAGAGAGCACTTCCCAGGGCCAAACCCCTGCAAGCTGTAGTAGTTGGGAGGCAGTGGCGGGATGGCGACGAGAAGGTTTCTGTGGGGAAGTACGGCAGCAAAAGTTCTGGGTATGGGCATGAGCTCAACAGGGGGACACTGGTTCTGGCTAGATAAAGCAGGTCCGTCTTTCTATGGGCCCCCCAGCGCAAGGTCCAAAGCCCTTGGCCCTCTCACTCCCCACGTGCTCTGCCCTGTATGCCTGTACTCAGGTATTCAAGTACTCTCCACCAAGTGTATACAGGTGTAACATTTGTTTATTCCTGACCTTTGGGTTACCATTTGTTTGGTGAAATAGTTTGTGTGAATATTCATCTGTTACTGAGTGTCATTGTTATTTATTTTTTGAGTGCTGATTTCTGTTTAAGATGGTACTGGTGTATGTGATTAGAAGAGCTATCCAATAGCAACTATTTGTTCATACTTATTAAATGCCTCAGTGATGGGACTTTAGATACAGAGACAGTAACAAAATATTAATATAATATTATCAGTAGATCTACAGTGTCATTTCCGAATGTATGTCCTGTGTTACTCTTACACTATAAGAGAAGGACTTGATGCATTGATTATACACTTGACTATACAATGATGGTTGGCTATTACCATTAACATTTGTTTTCCAAATTTTTTACTACACATTATTTTTCAATTATTATTAGAGAAGTTTATGTTGCAAGTGTGGGGCAGTGATGAGAGGGAGAGGAATTTTATTTCTGTGTACAGATTTATGTCATGTTTCAATATACCTTTCTTCTTTCTGAAGGATATGGTTGTACACAGAGTAGAAAACCTTTTCCCCCACATACCGCAACTGGATTTTCCTTTCCTGATTTAAAGATTTAAAATGAGAAACAAAAAAAAAGATAATGAGGAAAGAAAACCTTTTTAGATGCATATTACCCTTAGCTCCACTTTAGCCTCACCTAGTTGATTTACAGGTTTCCAATATAGTACATGTATGGTTTGCAATAACAACGATTGTGCCTTTGATATGTGAATATCACTGTCCTGCCTACATTAGTTCAAAGGAATGGTGCTACTGACAGTGATGTATGTTACATGTATTATAATGATCCAGCTTTTGATATGAGTAACAGCTGACAGGTGATACAATAGACTGTGGGATTAAGTGTGTGCAAAGAGGAGGGGGTGAATTGACTGATTTAATTCAGTTTCCCCCCCCCATAGAACAGTGAAATATGTCCCTTTCTCAGGTTTTGTGCATCTGCTGAGCTGTTCTGGATTGATGCACTACTACTTGCTTCATTGGTCAAGAGAGGCATCCTTGACAAAGTGGCCAAACTGAGCGCCGACTGAAATACTGTTTGACTGGCCTATGCACGTCTAGTGTTGAGCTGTCAGTATCTATTAAGTCATTTGACAGGAATGTTGCATTGCCTTCAGCGTCAGGTGCTGCAGGCCCTTCCTGGCTAGACAACACCGCCTGGACATGATCTCCAACAGGGAGGTTGGGCCTGGGTCACCTGTGAAGTGGGAGGGACTGATCTCCTAGATCCACAGCTCTGACATCAAGAAGGTAGCGGATCATGGACTTCCGCAGCAGCAGAAACGAGTGGAACAACTGGTGGCCCCACCATCACCGTCTCTGCTCGACAAAGCTGCTCCTGCTGCACGCCTCCAAGAGACAGAGGGTGCAAGCGGGCCCTGTTTGGTTCTTATACAAAGTACTCAAGTGAGCATTAAGTCTGATTATCCTTTGATGCCACACCAAAGGGGTACTACCGACTGTGGCCACAACTGATTGCTGTTCCATGGTACTGTGACCACAGGCTGTTGGCTCCGGGAAGAGGGTCCCTCTACAACTGAAACATTTAAGGATCTCTGTCTCCTCCAAAGGGTATAACTGCGATGACTAGGGGCACTGTCAACTTCACCAACTGTCAACTTCAACTTCACAACCTTCATCTCCTGCAGTTAAGGCTGATAGACCACACTAAACTTACAGTTCTAGAGTATTTGGCCTCCATTGTACAATACCTTTTTGCCTCAAGTACTGGTGACCTCTGGGGCAAAATATAAGGTATAGGAAATTAATCATTTTGATGTTCTGTTTTGAATTTCAATAAGGCAACGATGTCTGACTCCTCTTCAAGGCCCCCAGGAAACCGTTATGGGCACCATTGGGTTTCTTTGTGCTACTTCTTATGGTGTCTGCTGATTTCCCACAGATCATACTTACTTCAAAATAGGAGCATTAAATGACACTTAGACTTTGAACTTTGAGACTTTGAACTTTCCCAAATTGTCAATACAAGTACGCACCACATAGACGAGCAAACACGCTTTGAGGGACAAAGAAGAATGTTAAATTGAAAGTGAAGTATGATGCAAACCTACATATATATATGTCATTTGATGTTTGCGCACACCTGCTCCAGCAGTGCTTAGGAAACAACAAAATACAGAGTAGTATTGTACATCACCTTTATCAAGTATGGCTGTGAAAGACATAGAACAGCATCACTGTTCCATTTCATGTCAAATAAGAGTTGCCATTGATTATAATGCATAATATAAAGTACATAGGGATCATAGTAGGAGGAATGCGTTGTTGTTAGGTTCAGACTAGATTAGTAAGTAGTAGCCCAAGTTTGCTTCTCGGATTCCAGGTACGAGAAGCAAATATTTGTTCCCTAATTACACACACAAAGACACACACACACACACAACAGATAATAACTAATGTTAATGTCCCATGTGCAACATTGCCTACACAAAAACCACATATAGTGATATATCAGGTATCCTCTGAAGTTTGAACAAGAGATACAAAGTATGACGCAAGGCAGCAATGGTAATGATTCCCAAGACAGCAACAGCATGAGGATTGGGAAGACATTTCATCATTGATTATCAGAAGAGGGAATGTGGAAACTGGCTAAAGAATCCATTTTATTTTTCTCCAGGCCTGACAGCATCCTGTGATACTCAATGCTGAACCGGCCTGAAAAACATATGCAAAAGGTTGGATGACCTTTACTAAATTAACCCTGACAGACAGCTTATAATGCAAGGCTTGCTTCAAAGAGACACCTCACGCAACATGCATTGCTTCATTCACCCAGCAACAGACAGACATCTGGATGTCCACATTGGTCTGAGGAAAGGTTATGAAGAAACTTGTTTAGTGACACCTTGGAAAGTCCCAACCGTCAGAGAAATGTGCTGGTCACGCTTGTGGTCATCTTGTATCACGCTGCCATCATGAAATGTTGTTCTACTGTGATTGGATAGATGCCTAATATATTTGTAACACCATGCACCACCTGATCAACATCATACCATGTACTTGATGAAAAAATTACCTCTCTGTTCTGATTGGATGATGTATTTTCACATTTGTGTGGTCTTCATGCAGAAAAGATTGTATTGGAATTATGACTGGTTGGACTTGCTCTCTCAAGCCATCAGTCTGGTTTGGCTGGTCTCTGGTTTTGTTCCTGTTCTGAAGGATGCTTCAACACCAGACCCCGCGTTCCCCTTATGAGAGAGGGGGAGGGCAGAGGGGAGGCTGCACAAAGAGCCAATTGGGTCTGAGACGTCCACGTGGTGGCCCAGTGCGGACAGGCAGATCGGGCCCCGGCCACAAGATGGCGGGCATAGCGGATTGCGCCCATTGGGCCAGAGGCACTGGCTGACCCAGCCCGGAGCTCCTGACAGCCGGAGGCGGCTGCAGCTGGAGCAGAGGCATGGACTGGGGCAAGAGGCCCTTCGTAGGGGAGAGGGGGCCTTGCGGAGAGACACTGAGGTGCTTGGCGCTGGACTGGGGTTGCCTGGTGCCAGCCTCCACGACTGGTTGAATCGGCTGTGCTGCAGGCTGGACCAGGTGCGGCTGGATTTGGCGTGCCTTCCTGTTGCTGACTGTGCCTGGCCTGCGGAGGTGGAGAGAATGTGTGGAGCAGCCTAGGCCCTAGCTGGCACCAGCTACGGTGGAGAGACAAGAGCGAGGGGCCTTACTGCATGATGATGGTGGCGAGAGGCCCTGTGGGCTGGGAGAGGTATTTCTTCCCTCATAATGGGAGACAAGGAGGTAGCGGTGTATAGTGGACTGGTCCGCCTGTTGACACGGGGACCCGGAGCCTGCCGGGCACTGAGACGTGTCTAGGACTGCATTGCGACCAGATGAGAGAGTGAGCACACTAGGCCTGAACCCACATGGAGGGCAGAGAGAGATAGGCCACATCATTACGGGGAATGACAGAGGCCGCCCGGACCGATGCAAGGGCAGACTCGCTGGCTTGCCCCTGAAGGGTCAACACCACTGGAGCAGCTGAACCAGTGGCTTAGGTGAGCACATGGGGGCCTTGGACATAGATACATGGCGGGCCCTGCACAGGGATTGGATCTCACATATGTAGCTGGCTGCGGCCTGGTCTTCCCCCTTGGGCGGACACTGAGCTGTTGACAGGTGTGCCCTGGGGATGTGGCACTGACGTTGGACCAGCAGACACAAGGTTACGGTGAGCGCCCATTCACCTAGCTTCCAGAACTAGGAGGCCTTACTCTGCTGAGAGGATAGGCGGTAAGGGACAATATCTGCTAAGCATGGAGGAACTCCTGAGGATATCTAACTATCCTTGCAATTTAGGTCTCTGCTCTCCTCGCTTCTATTGAGGGCACTGGAGAGATAGAGAGGTGACTTGTGCAGGAGACAGCTGTGCCTGCAGGATAAGTGAATCGACGAGGACCTTCCTCCTGTGGGCTGGGCCCTTTGCAGTGCTGAGAGAGGGGCCCTTCCTTCCATCTGCCTGCCCCACACTCTTGCCCGAATGCGTGGAGAGCCCATATGCCATTGATTTATTGCACCCCTGGGCGCAATGGATAAATACAGGACAGCTGAGGGCACTCAGCAGACTAGAATGGACTAGTTCACTGCTCCAAACACAGGTGGGGGTCCACAGCCTAGGCCCGGGGGCACATCAGAAGAGGCTTGTGAGCCCTCTGGGGCCCAGATCCTGGTGGCAAGTGAGGCCTCTGAACAGGCGGTGCAGGAGAAGATCGCAGTTATGGCGGTGGATGTCAATTTATTGAGGACTGATTTTTGTGCGGTGGTGGAAAGATCCATAGCCACTGAACAACAGGTGACTACGATGCAGACAGACTTTGACTCTCTAAAACTACTATGGCTGCCCTGGAGGGTAAATCAGGCAAACTGGAGGCGAGAGTGGAAGATGCAGAGGGATATCCTGTAGGTGCAATTTGAGATTTGTCGGATTCCCAGAGGGAACAGAGGGCACCACCCTGGAGTTATTCCTGGAAGACTGGATTATGAGGTCACTCCCTGGGGCTCGGCTGTCACCGCTGTTCATGGTAGAGAGCGCACACAGGGCCCTTGCCCCTCCTCCACCGCCTGGCACCCCCCCAAGGACGATCATTGCTAAGATCCTCAACTACAGAGATCGAGATACTATATTGCAGGAAACATGCAAACATGGGGACCTGGCATACGAGAACCACACCATATGCATTTTTCCAGATTATACGAGGTCTGTCCAACTCCAAAGACAATCTTTTAGTGGAGTTAAGCAGAAGCTAAAAGTGATGGTTCTCACACACATGCTCCTGTCTCCTGCTAAATTAAAGGTGCTCCATACCAGCCACTAGCATTTCTTCCAAACGCCAGAGGCAGTATGGGACTGGCTGGAGCTCAGAGGGAGCGAGCGTGTGCCGACAGCTCCCTCTGGGAGAGTAAGAGGAGAGGCTTGTGGGGCTGGGTTGTGCAAACCACAGTGCGGAGAACTAGCAAGCACCAGCATTGCACAAGCTCTGATGCCAAAGTGTTAGTCTACCCTGATGGAACAGTTACGGCAGGAGGAGTCCAGACTGCTGGTGGGGACTGCAATCTCTGCGGCCTCTTCACGTTCTGGGTCACCTCGGGGAGTGTATGGCACAGCTCTGGAGCAGGAAGATACCCGGACACGATGCATGAAGACCTTATTGTGCCCTGCCGAAGTGGCGGGAGTTGGCAGCTGGTGAGCCGGAGTCCTCCTTCAAGGAAAATGTGTAGCATTTAAAATGACAAACTGTAATGTATTGACTATTTGGCCTTGCCCTCCCCATGTGGGAGAAAACTGTTGTGCCTGTCTCTGATCATTTGTGAGGTGCTGGGGGTAACTCTATGTTTCTTTTTTTGCCTCCCTCTTCCCCTTCTTCCTTCTGGCTTTTTTTGCTCCGCATGGGGTTCATGGAGCTGTGGGACTGCTCCACAGTCGGGCCCTGGCTGCATAAGGTGACTGCACCCCTCCTCTCTTCTCTTCTTATACTATGCTCCTTTCTGTCATGGTTGCTCTACTACTTTTTCTCTTAATCTTCCCTTCCTTACTTACTTACATTTCATATTGTAAAATTTTAAGTGGGTGCGAGTGGGAACTAGGTGCATGTAGGGGTGCTCCGGATTGATCAACCCGTGCACATCCCTGCGATACCAACATTTCTGTTAGAAGGCGAGGGACAATAGGATACGCTGCCTCTCACTTAGGTCAGATGATTCCATGTACGAGTTGGGGAGACACAAGTTGGTTCAGTGGTGTTTATCTGGGGTGGGATGTGGAAAGTTGGGTATTGTTGTTTGCTTTACAAAAATGTCTGGGGCAACGTTTTGTGCTTATGGACATTATAGCTGAGTCTGTAGGGAGAGCCGTGACTGCGACTATCTCTTGGGCGGACGGGAGATGCTGTGTGGCTGGGAGGGATGGGTGGGGAGGGAGAATGTAGGTCTGGAATACAATATATAGGGATATGTGACTCAGTATATTTTCTCACGTGGAATGTGAGGGGACTGAATTTCTTTGTAAAATGATATGGAGTACACACATACCTCAGGCAAACTGGAGCGCACATTGCTTTCCTGCAGGAGACGCACCTCCTAGACACTCAAGCTCAAAAGTTGCAAAAAAAGTGGAGAGGACAGCTCTATTCCTCTACCTATCCACTTAAGCTAGGGGAGTTTTAGTGGGGGTACCACTGCAACTAAGAGGACAGGTGGCGGACTTGTACTGCTTTGTCTGATTCTTGACGGGTGAGAGCTATGTCTATTAAAGTTTATGCGCCCAACACTGACGATGATGGGTTCTTTGGTGACATAGAACAAGAGCTTCTGCCCTACGTTGGAGTGCCCATTATCTGGGCTGGAGACTTTAACTGCGTCCTTGATGGCAGCCATGATAGAAGCCTGCCCAGGCAAGGTACAAAGCCCGGAATGACGGCTAGACTCCAAGAGACCATGGATAGGCTGCACTTTATGGATGTGTGGAGAGAGCTCCACCCTACATCTAGGGTGTATTCGTGCAACACACCTACCCACAAGGCATACAGCAGGCTAGACCGCTGCCTACTGGCAAATGATGGTACTTTAAATGTTAGGAGGGTAACCTATCTACTGCTAGAGTGTGAGATCCGCGCCCATAGGCCAGTGATCCCTCTGTGGCGCCCGAGACCTGAAACACTAGGGGACCCTGAGTATAGAGCAAATATGTTGGCAGCACAACAGAGTTATTTTTGTACAAACTGGAACACCACCCAGAATGGGGAATGGAGTGGGGGCACTTAAAGTAGTCCTACGAGGTGTTAGCCTTGTTAAGACGTACATTATCAGGAGGAAACTGGAGCGAGAGCTCACACTGCAAGAGGATGCCCTTGCCCGGCTACAACACTGGAGATACTGGGCTCCTAGAAGCGCGTGGATGGGTGGAGGCTACATGGAATAGGCTGGATTGCTATGTTCAAAAGGATTATAGGAAGAGGCTACTTTGAGAGAGTGACTGGTCGAGGTGAATGCTGTTCTGGTTGCTTAAGCGTGAGAGACCCCCACTGCTGATTCTGTCACTCCGGAGACCGCTGGGGGAGATGGTCATGGGACAAACGCAGGTCAACTTGCTACTGCGAGAACACCTAGTGGGAGGGTATACATCCCCAGTGAGTGCAGATATTTCAACTGTGGATTAATTCTTTGATGGGCTTCATATCCCCAGGATGACTGAGGCGCAGGTCGAATGCCTCGAGGGGAACATACATCTGGGGGAGCTACAGAGGCGCTGCGAGCAATGCACGGTATAAATCCAGGTATACTTGGCCTCTCTCTTCCCTGGTCTACTGCAGAAGCTGTGGGAGTAATGCAGGGACGGCACGCTGGCAATACATATGTGGGAAGCTATGATAGTAATGATACCGAAGTCGGGTAAGGATCCAACGAACCCTGGCTCTTATTGGCCTCTGTCCATGTTAAATGTTGACGTAAAACTACTTGTAAAGGTGCTGGCCGCGCGCTTTGGGCCAAGTGATAACAAAAGGACCAGTTTGAGTTTATGCATGGGAGGGGCACCCATAAGAACTTGTGCAGGCTTTTGCACATGTTGCATGAAACTCTGAGCTCGGCTGCGTGGGCAGCGCTGATTACCCTAGGTATTGAAAAGGCATTCAACACCTTGTCCTGGGAATATCTCTGGGAAGTGATGGACCACATGGGGTTTGGCCCGGGCTTTATGTCGTGGGTGTGTCTATTGTATGTGGCTCCTAGGGCAAGGGTGCGTACGGGGCTGGTGGTATCTAACCCTTTTTTCATTGAACATGGTACGAGACTGGGGTGACCAATGTCCTCACTCCTATACGCGCTTGCCATGAAGCCATTGGCGATACATCTTTGGGTGGTGCCTGAAGGACTTGGGTATAAAGGTGGGCACTGTGAATCATATTGTGGCCTTGGTGTACGTGACTGACCCGGAGCACTCAGTCACCCTCCTTACGCACCTTATGGATGAATTTGGTGCGGCCTCTGGCCTCCACGTGAATACGCATAAGTCAGTGCTCTAACATATGGTATCAATGATTGGAGTCGAGACACCTGATGTCCTGCAAGTGGGCCTAGTATGGGAGACCTTCTAATGCCAATATCTGGGGATGCAGGTGGCCCATTCCCCTGAGCTGCAATATGAGCTGAACACGGGCAGGGTGCTAGTTGGCCTAAAAGCCTCTATTCAATTCTAGATAATGCTCTCGCTCTCGGTTATGGCCAGAGTTGCATTAAGATGATCCTGCTTCGCCCCTGTCTATATGTCATGCAGAATTCGTTGTGCAACTTGCCACTATCCCCGTCTCGCCAAATTGACAGGCTACTAGTGTCTTTGATATGGGCGGGAAAGAGATGCAGAATCTGCCTCGCAGTACTGAAACTGGATTTAGCAGAGGGGATACTGGGGCTCCCGGACCTCCGGAGTGCAGCATTGTGGTGCAACGATGGTCCCAACTGGGAAAAGAAGCTACTAGAGGGCTCGGTGTGTATACCAGAGCTCCCAGCTCTCAACTCCTGACAGGCATGCCTTTTGTGGTGTTGCAGGTTACCCGGACATGGGAACGGGCAGTAACAAGGATGCCGTGGTGGGTGCCCTATGCGCGCCTCTTTCCTATTTGGTGGCTGCACCCCTTTGCACATATTGGCAGCGTAAAGGATATTTCGAGATGGATGGCAGGCAGCTGCAACAAGGCAGGAGGTTTATATCAAAATGGTGCCTTTGTGACTCAGAAGGAGGCTGTGACCCTATTTGAGATTGGCCAAGGACAGTTCCTACAGTATGCCAGCATCTCACGGACAGCTCGGGAGATCTGGGTGTCCTTCCCAGAGGAGCCGGCTGAATTGCACCTGTTACGGACAATGCTGGACCTGGGCTCTGATAGGGGGGGTCCTATGCCGCCTATACGCTGCCCTCAAAAGAGATAAACAGATAGATGTGTCAGCAATGCGTGCAGTGTGGGACGCAGACCTGGAAACGCTGCTCACAGATCCAGAGTAGACTAGGGCCTGTGTATTGGTGCAGGAGGGGTCCAGGAATGCCAGATTCAAGCTGGTGCTATTCTACTGTCTACACAGAGCATACTTGACGCCACAGGGACTTCATCACATAAACCCGGCACGTCCAGACAGTTGCGCGCTCTGCAGCATATCTCTGGCTGGTTTTGGACATGTCGTGTGGACCTGCAGGACTCTGCAGCCATTCTGGCTTGAGATAGCACAGGAGCTGCAAAGAATAACAGCAGCTAAAGTGAAATGAACTGTGTGACATTGTTTGTTGGGGTTGCTGCCCCTCCCCTTGAAGGGCAAAAACATGGCAGACTGGTTTGCGCAGTTGGGGTTAATACTTGCAAGGTGAGGCAATGCACCGGTATTCATTGAGCTAGCCCTACCCCCCCCCCAAACTCCAGACAAATGTCTAACTGATCTATTGGAATGGGCAACAGCAGAGGGATGCAGGCTTCGTGGGGCCCTTACTGATGACCACACAGTGTGTGTCATGGAACTCTCTGGCTGCATAATGCAATGACTGAGAGAGGATACTGAAGATGCAGTGACAAATGGGTTGCCGAATGACGGCCTGTGTGCCACGGGCACTGACCTCACCACTGAGAACTCAGATTAGTGTGGGTGCATGGGTGGAGGAAGGTGGTGGTGGTGATGAGGTGAGATGGCTGAGACTGGGCGCGGTGTGAATGGATGAGGTAGTGTGGAAGGTGCAGCTGCTGGTGTGCCCCCCCACCCCGGTCTATAGTTGTGTCCCCTTCGCCTTCAACCTACTGAAATAATTGACTACTAAGATTGAGGATAAGTCCTTACTCTCATCTCTAACCCTTCGCCTCCCTTGCCCCTTGCTGCTTGGATCTCTGAGGTCAACGGCTCTCCTTCTCTCGCTTGCTGATACAAATGTGGGATAGTATATCGCCATATCTGTCATATTGTCGTTGTCCAATATTGCTCAGCCCGGTGGGGCCATTTGTATTGACTGTATTTCCTATATAAAATGCAAATAAATACATTTTCAAAAAAAATACCTTATGATAAAAAACAATAAAAGTTCACTGAAAAAACAATGGTTACAGGGATGGTATAGTTAGAATCAGAATTTTTTTTAAACTGAAATTCACTTAAAGAAACAAATGTTACAGGGACTTTAGAGTTAGGCTCACATTTTAATTATACAAAACCATAGAAATTCAGCTATTGCAGTTAGAGTTATTTCAAGAAACTATAACTTGTGCCCTAAGGTTTCTATGTTTTTTTAAATTCTATTTCCTAACTATATTGTCCCTGTAACCCTTGATTTTTTCACTATATATATATATATATATATATACACACACACACACACACACACACACACACATACATATTGACAGCAAAGTCAATAAGCATGAAGCTGAGGAAGAAATGAGGAAAGCCAGAAAATTCAATAGAGACTGACTGGATTATGTGAATGGGAGAACATACACTTTCCCAAACAAATATCATAATAAACACAAAGACAATGGATATGGCCCTTGGGCAAAAGGAGACTCCAAAGACTGTTGACAGCTCAGAGGTAAGCTCTGTAAGTGAGGAGCCCACACCTACTAATTAGGATTTTGGGGGAGAAATGTGACTAATCCAAATGTGTACGAGACAAAGGGGGCTTGGAAGTACCCCCAAAGGGAGAAGAGGAAGACTTTGAGACTGAGAAGCAAGAACAAGATCAGGAGGCCAAGAAAGAAAGTAAAGAAACAGAAAAAAACTAATGAACGAGAACAATATTGACCTTTCCTCAAAAACACTGAGTGAAGGTTGAATAAAGGTACTAAATAAGGGCTTATCCTGTTTGGATGCCAAATTTGATCTGGCAATTTTTTTTATAGATTTGTACAAATTCTCACAGAAACTAAAACTGAGATGGGGTTATAGAAGAAATCAACTATTTAGCCTCCAGATAAATTTACAAAAAGAAGAGCAAACAAAATCTAACCTTTGGGGAAAGAACTATAGGATGATCATCAAAGTCTCTGATAAAGGTGGAAATGTAGTAATCCAAGATCAAATCAAATTTGTGGCAGATGGAGAAAAACAACTGAGAAATAAAAAAAATTACACAAAGTTAAATGAAAACCCTATGAAAAAATTTGAACAGAATATCACAAGAAACTACTGAAATTACTCAATCCTGATCTAATTGCTCATGGAGAAGATAAATACTTAAAAAGAGAACAACTGGTAGTACCAACTGTAGGAGGTGGGCTCTCTAAAAAGTGTACAAAAATGACGTGCACTGTACTGAGAGTCCAAGTCACCCCACCTTGGTATTCAGAGGTAAAAAGCACAACACCTAATGCTCTGTTTTTGTCATAGTGAGCGCGCAGTTAGGTTAATCAAGGAGATGTGCTAACCATTTGTTGTACTTACAGCATCAATAAATGTGGACACACACTCGGAAGAGTAACTGGAGACCAACTTTGAAAAATACTTCATATTTTTATAACTTTTTTAAGACCAAGATCAATAAAATAAGGTAAGTATTTTTTTTCTTCTGATTTTTCAAAGTTTAGAAAATGTTCTGTTTGTGTGCATTATTAAGCACCATAGGAATCAATGGAAAAATCTTTAAAAATGCATATAAAGCCAGGCAATGCCCTCACAATCGTTACCTTCTGTTTTTATGTCTAGGCCATCAAGAGGTCCTATGGGCCAGCCAGAGAAGTTTGGGTGGTTCCCGGTTCATGTAGGAGTAGCAGCTGAAGGTCTTGGAGCTGGTGCAAACAGTAGAAGGGGGGCACTTGGAAACACACTTCACAGAGGGACTTAAATGTTAGTCCATTGAGCCCCCTTGAAAGGTGGAGGTCGCAAGGCCTTGGGGACCCCTAAAGCACAGCTGGTTGGTCAGTGCAGGGGCCAGGGTGGCCGAGTGCAGTACAGATAGGTCAGCTAGGCGTTGTGTGCCCTGGAGTCCTTGCAGTCAGCAGCAGGCAGCTTGGAAGGTATATTGCAGGTCAGCAGGGCCACTCTTTGGGGTGGTTCTTGGGTGTCCTAAAGTCCCTTGAGTGGTGCTTGCTTCTGGGCTTTTGGGAGTCCGAGTGGATTTTGCCTCTGGATGTCCAATGTCGGGGGTTTGGTAACCGGGGTAGTAGTACGTCACAGCCCTAGAGACTCCTATTGCCACCACACTTGGCACAGCTGTAGGTCGTATCCCCAGGGGCTCCTGTATGGATTTTGTCTGGGGTGCTGGGCCCAGGACGTTAGTCAACAGCTTCTCATTTAACCGACGTTCACGGGTTCCTTGCCTCCAGGGTGCAGGAGAGTGATACCTTCATTCAAAGGGAGGTTATTGGCAATTTTTAGAAGGCTGAATGTGCTCTGGGGTTTTGAAGAGTCCTTCAGGTTTCCAGGAGGCACCTCAGTGGCGATTGTGGAGTCCTTGGAACAGGAGGCAGGGTTTGGCGCCTTTTTCTTGTGCAGCAGGTCTTCAGTTCTCGTGCCTTGGGTCTTCTTTGTCCTGGTCTTCTTTGTAACTGTCAAGTCCGAGGACTTGGCTTAGGAATGCCCTCTAAATACTCTATTTAGTGGGCATTAGGGGGAGTACTTGGCATTGGCAAATGGGCCACCTACCTTAGGGTGGCTACACCCACTAAGTGACCACTTGTGGGAAGGCAATACATCCCTGACTCTGTTTGGCTATTTTTCCTACCAACCGAGATGGAGGAAAATGAAATGGAGTGGTCACCTCGCCTGCCACACCAGAGGGGTGGTGCAGGCTCAGGATGACCACTCGTCCAATTCTTGCTAAGTTTCCCTCTGGTTTTCCCACCAAAAGTGGGGGTAAAACCATTAGGCGGCCATCTGCTGCTAACAAAAGAGGTGGAGGTTAGATTTCAAAGGCGGCAAAGCCTTTAAAGCTGTCTGCTGGTGCATGGTGCCTGCCTGGGGGACACCTCTGCCCAGGAAAGACTTTGTGTTCTGGTTCCTGAGAGCAAAGGCTCTCAACACAGGAGTCCACAATCATGTCTGGTGGTGGCATGCTGGTTGAGACCAGTCAGCAACCATACTTGGGCTGTTAGGTTTTGCAGGGGGCACCTCACCTCTACGGTGTCCTCTGGGTGCATTTTGAAATAAATCCTGCACTGGCATCAGTGTGGGTTTATTATTCTGAGTTGTTTCATACCAAACAACCCAGGGTTCAGAAAGACCATCATGGAGCTGGGGGACTCGTAATGATCAGTGTCCAGAACATGCATTTGCTATAGCTTCCCTGTACGCTTACTATGACTAAGAATTGGCAAAGACACAATCGGGGCATATTTGATCATACACACATATGCTCTCACATGCATTGTAGCTAGGGATGCTCCTATCCCAAGTTCAGAGGCATCTGTTTGTAGAATAAACTGCCTGGAGTAATCTGGAGCTTTCAGGACTGGGGCGGAGCACATTGCATCCTTTAGAGTATCAATAACCTTTTGACAACTCACTGTCCAGTTTACCTTTTCGGACATCTTTTTAGAGGCAAGTTTTGTGAAGGGGGGCACTATGGTACTATAATCCTTCACAAACCTCCCACAGTAACCAGCCACGCCAAGGAATGCTGTGACTTGAATCTGGGTAGTTGGATATTCCCAAGCCAGAACTTTGTGGATCTTGGGCTGTGGTGGCTGAACTTGGCATCCACCTACCAAGTGGCCCAAGTATACAACCTTCCCCTGTCCTAGCTGGTACTTACTGGCCTTGATAGTGAGGTCTGCCTTTTGCAGAGCCTCAAGCACCCTTCCCAGGTGGATCAGGTGATCCAGCCAGGTGGAGCTGTAGACAGAAATGTCATCCAGATAAGCTGCACTAAAGGATTTCAACCCAGATAGGACTTGGTGCACCAACATCTAGAAGGTGGCAGGGGCATTCTTTAATCCAAAGGGCATTACAGTGAACTGGTAGTGCCCACTAAGAGTAGAGGATGCAAATCACCCTTTTGCTCAAGGGGTCAGTTCTATCTACCAGTACCCAGATGTAAGATGAAAGATACTCAGATATTTGGCTGCCCTTAATCTGTCTATAAACTCATTTGCCCTAGGAATTGAGTTTGTATCAGTTTTTGTTACTGCATTGAGGCTCCTACAGTCCACACAGAACCTCATTTCTTTTTTTCTCACACTTGAAGTGAGGCTTGGGGACTAAAATTACAGACGCTCTCAGAGGGTTCAATGACAACCAAATTCAGCATTGTGCTTGCTTCAACTTGGATGCTCTCTCTGACATGGTCTGACTGTCTATAAAAGTTGTTTTTGACAGGCAAGCTGTCTCCAGTGTCCACATCATGAGTACACCAGCTAGTTCTACCAGGGGTCAGAGAGAATAGCTCAGCATACTGGTTGGGGACGTGCCTGCAATCAGCCTGCTGTTGCTCTGTCTGACAAAACCACTCCATCAACAGAACCATCTTCTGGGTTGCTGGAGAGAAGATCAGAGAGGGGTTCACACTCTTCTTCCTGTCCCGCATCTGTAACCATGAGCATGGTCACATCAGCTTCAGACGGTTGACATGAATAATTCTTTTGGGACTCTTGCAATTGCTAAGGTCAACTAAATAGGTGACCTCCCTTTTTATTTCAAGTATGGGGTAGGGCATAGCCCACTTACCATGGAGAGGATCTTTGTATGCTTTTTTCATATACTCAGCCATCCTGGAACGAAGGCCAAGCATATAATCCAAAATGTCTTATTTGGGCTCTTTGAGAGGCCTCTCCCAGCACCCCCTCACAAGACTCAATGGACCCTTCACAGGATGCCCAAACAAAAGTTCAAAGGGGGAAACCCTACTCCCTTTTGTGGCACTTCCTTGTAGGCAAAAAGCAGACATGGAAGTAAGACATCCCATCTCCTTCTGAGCTTTTCAGGTAGTCCTCCAATCATGCCTTTCAATGTCTGGTTGAATCTTTCAACCAAATCCACTGGTCTGTGGATGGTATGTGTAGTTAA
This sequence comes from Pleurodeles waltl, assembly GCF_031143425.1. Classification (NCBI taxonomy): domain Eukaryota; kingdom Metazoa; phylum Chordata; class Amphibia; order Caudata; family Salamandridae; genus Pleurodeles; species Pleurodeles waltl. The sequence goes on from NC_090450.1 coordinate 351,883,851, forward strand.
CCTATAAGTCACACCACAGTCCTGCCACATGTGTTGTAAGTATGCAGACATGAAGTTTGAACCCCTGCCTGATACTACTTCTTTAGGAAAGCCAACCCTAGTAAAAATACACAGGGATTTGGCCACAGCAGGGGCAGTGATGGTCCTAAGAGCGATAGCTTCAGAATATCTAGTGGCATGATCGACTGCCACTAGGATATATCTATTTCCTGAGACTGTTTGAGGGTCAAGGGGACCAACAATATTGACCCCTTCCCTTTTGAAGGGCACCCCAACCACAGGTAGTGGGATTAAGGGGGCCTTCAGGTGGCCTTCTGCCTTACCACAGGCTTGACTGGAGCCACAGGACCTGCAAAAGACATCCCAGGACAGTAAAAGTAATTCAATAACCTACTTCAGGTTTTGTTCTGGCCCAGGTGCCCAGCTAGGGGAATGTCACTGGCTAGGGAGAGTAGAAACTCTCTGTACTGCTGAGGAATTACCACCCTCCTGGTTGTACCAGGCTTGAGGTCTCTGGCCACAGTGTACAGCAGTCCAGCCTCCAAATAGACACTGTGGGTACCATTGACATTACTTGTTCTTCCTGTGCTGCTTGCTGCCTTCAAGAGTGGGACAGTTTTTTTGTCCCTGGCACAGATCCTACCTAGAGTGTCCCCCGGTCCAAAGAGTTCTGCTGTGTAAGGCCCAAGCTCTTCAGGCTCAGTTCCCTCTGGGGTTAACAAGTCCTCTTTCTGGGAAGAGGGGTTCTGACTTGTGGTCTGCTGAGAAGCTGGTCCCCCAGTCTTCTTGCCTTTTCTCTTGAAGGGTTGGTCCATTCTTCCAGGATTCAACAACTCTTTCTCCCTTTGGAGTTTGCTCTGTGTCCTGATTTTGACACAACCCCATTCTAGGATCCCAAGTATGGCTGCATGGGTCCCTAGTTCTACTTCAGCCCAGGGAGAATTCCCCAGGTCACTGCCATGTAGGCAGTCTACAGAGATGGATGAGGACACAGCCACTTAGCCATAGCCATGGGATGGACCTTTGTGACATTGCCAGCATTGGTGACAGGATACGTTTTCCCTATCAGGTACTGATCTGAGTGGACCAGGTGCTGGGTCTCCACAGTGACACCATACCTAGTGTCCCTCATACATTCCACCTTAGTGTCCTTAATCAAAGGGAGCTGCCTGTACCTCTCCCTCAGTGACTAAGGTTGCCTGAGTGGTTTCACTGACATGGTGAGGCCACAACTGTGATCCCATCTGGAGATTAGCAACTGCATTTACTGCAGGTGGACTAAAGGCATTCTTTTATTTTTACAGCTAGGGTTTCCAGTTGGGTGTCTTTTAGTTTTGCAATCATGCACCAAGTCGTGTTGGGATCAAAGTTCTTTCCTTTGTACCCACTCTTAGACTGTAAGGAGACTCGGGCCCATCCTCCTGAGCAGGTTTTGGGGCCTGATGATGACTCTTTGTTTTTGGTTCCCAACTTTCCCTTGGGGGGGCTTTTGGCCTCTTTCTTTTGGTCACCCGTAAGAGTGGTAGTTTTGGTTACCCTTGTTTTGATCCAGTGGACTGCCTTCTTCTCTAGAGGAGAAAGTGGACCTGGGTCTACCAGGAATTGATGTAATTTTTCACTGTAACGATTACTCAAAAGATACTCTTTCACAAATAAACTGTAAAGCTCATCATACTCTTGTACCTTGTTACCTTCTAACAAGCCACATAACATTTATACTGAAAAATCCACAAATTCTACCCAGGACTGACTGGGTTTTTCGAGTCTCCCTGAATTTTATTTTGTATTCATCAGTGGTTAGTCCAAAGCCCTCAACCAGGGTAGCCTTCATGAGGCCATAGTACTTAGCATCTGCCTCATTCAATGTCATTGGTCTATCCCTGCATTTACCTGAGAATAGTTCCCACAATAGAGGGCCTCAATGTTTGCTATCTACCTCCCTGGCTATGTAGGCTTTCTCATAGTCAGAAAACCGTTTGATGATATTATCACCTTCTGCCTAAGGGGGACAACTCCTTTGGGGAATTTTAGGTTATAAGATTTCTCTCCCTTCGTAGGTATTTGTATGCTGCCACCAGAGATGGGTCCTAGGCCCAACTCTCTTCTTTTAACTTCTATTTCCAAATGTTGTGCTTCTAAAGCCAACCTTTTAGTAATTCTTTCTAGAGCCAGTTCATCCTCTGACAGGGCTCCTACTTCTGAGACAGAGAATCCTACTTCATCCTCAGCATCATTTGTGTTTTCTTTATTTTCTGAGAATGCTCCTTCTTCCACTGGATTTTCAGTATCTTATTCTGCCACAAACCTTGTAAACATTTCTGTATTAGCATAAGCACCAGAGTGAATGTTGTAACCTTTAGCTGGTGGTATTGCAGTCCCATCCAAGTAGTCCGGTCAAGCTCCTAAACCTGGTTCTCTGCATCAGACATTTTATCTAACTAAAGTGGGGACCTTTTTAGAAACTTTTGAAAACTTTTGTTAAGTCCTAACTAAAGTAAATTGCTAATTGCTACTTCATGGACCTAACCAGGGCACTAGCAATTAATTTAAAATTTTCTGAAAAATAGTCCAATTGAAAAACAAAATTGCAAGTAGGCTAAAGACAATTTTTTAGAGTTACTTGTGTGATCACTTATTGGCAAAGTCATATCAGCAAGTGCAAAGTCTTGTATTCCACTGTTGATCCATCAAATTGGGGTTGCTCAGACTCTCTGCACAGTGCATGTCATTTTCGTACACTTTACAGAGAGCCAACCTTCTACACCAACGATCTATTTTCTACCAAAAGTACATAAACCAGGTATCCCTATTGTGACTTCAATAGGATTGTTCCTGGAAAACACATCAAGATTTATTGACACATTCTTATTCCAATATTTGACAGCACTACCATCAAATTTAGGAGATTCAATGCATTTCCTAACTAAGGTCCAGAGAATCTCATGGAAGTAGAACTACCTATTAGAGACACAATAGATGTGACATCAGTGTATACTTCAATCCAACACAGTGATGGTGTGAGGGCACGCAAGTATTTCTTAAGAAATGATTAGTGAGTTATATTGAGCATTCAAACAAGCTGAAATGCTAGAGTATCGTCTACCTCACAATGTCTTAAATATTTGATGGTACATACTACCTGCAAAAGCAGGGGACAGCAATGAGGACAACCTTTGCTACAACATATGCTAACCTGCTAATTGGACATTGGGAAGCAGAGGCAGCTTCGGCTGAGGAGAATAAAGAGATGCTGGAGTATGTTCAATTGTGGACAAGGTTTATTGATGATTTGTTCTTGATTTGGGAGGGCGATAACAAGAGGCTGGAGAACTTTATTTTGTCTCTAAATCAGAACACTTATACCTTACAGTTCACTCATAAATTAGTCGACACAAATACATTTCTTAGATACTGAAATTTACATCAGTGTCATGAAGATATGCAGTAAAAACCATCAGAAAGCAACTGCAAGTAATAGCATATTGCATGCAATAGTGAGCATCCCAAAACTTTAAAAGTGGAGTGTCCCTCTTGGAGAGATGTTGAGAGCGAGGCAAAATGTCAGAGTTTTAATCTCAAGTGAAAGAAATGTTTAGGAGATTTGAGGCCAGAGGATACCCCATTGAGGTTTAACAAAATGCTAAACAAAGAGCCACTGCGAGAAAAAGATAGGAATTATTAGTAATCCAAAACAAAAAGAATCTAAAGATGACCATGAGATTTGCATGATCATGGACTATAACATCAGGCATCACAAATTGAAGAATGTGCTCTGAAAGAATTGGAAAATCTTACTTCTAGATGAAACCTTGAAAGAAATTCTTACAGAATATTTGAAAATAACATATAGGAAAGTTGAGTCCTTAGGAAATATATTAGGGCAAAGCCATCTGACGAGTGTTAGAACATCTAATAAAAACTGGTTAAGCCAACCTGGATTCTGGGTATGTGTAAGATGCAAGGCAAGTGAACATGAAGTGAATAGAACAACATACAAATTATGTAACGGAAAAGAACAAAAAAATCAAGGAACAGATCACTTGTGAAAAGAGTCATGTAATTTTTTATGTACTACAATGCACATGTGGAAAATCCTATGGAGGAAATACGACAAATAAGGTAAAACTCTGAATCTTGCAACATTTGTGTGCCATAAAAAAAATCTAAATTTTACCTACCCAATAACTAAGCATTTCTGGGAAACAAATGAAGGGAACACACACGAATTATTCTATTATGGTATTAATCACATTAAAGTAGGAGAAAGAGGTTGAAACAGGAAATTAACCATAAAGAGGATGGAATGGAGATTAATTATTTTGATGGGGAGTGAGGCCCACTGTGGACATAAATTTGGATACAGAACTGTATATTCATGTTTAAAAGAGCATGTACATTGATTGCTGTTTTACCATGAACAGTGATATCTTGTGACTTGGAATGGTTGTAAGAGAAGGAACTATGGCACATTAACATCTTAAGAAATGTGGTCAAGCAATACACGGTCTATACAAGCACACTTATTTGCACGAGCACCTTCTTCAGGAGATGAATGGACATAAGAACACTTGAATACATGTAAAGACATAAGAGTTGTATTTGAGATTGTTGATGCTAACATAGGATGAGTTATAAAGAAAATGTATAGGATGCACTGTTAAAGATACACTGGCACTTTAAACTATACAGATTGGAAAATATTATGTTTGAAATATCCACTGAAGAAAAAATTATTGGAGAGTATAAAATTTGGCCAATATATAGAGGACATAATGTAGGTGTTAAGTGAGTAAATCGGAAATGAGTTATGTATAACTGTACTTCACAGATAATTAATGTTATATCGATGACAACTCACGTAATCAGGATGCCTGTGTAATGATCATAATTTATATTGTGTTTAATAATAATTTATTTAACTGCACTAGGTGGGCCTTATTCTCAATTATAGCATTTTAGTAGGAACCCTAAAGAGTACTCCTTATACAGAGTGCCCTATAATGATTCATTACACATATAGTACTGAAAACAGTGATTTATCTTGCATTAGCACTTAGGACACACAAGGCACTTACACTTGCCTTTTTGCACAAGCAAAAATACCTGTAGCACCACTGTAATTTATTAAATAGTAACACTTTAGAAGTAGGAGTAATAACATCTCTCCTAAAATGTAATTTTCTCCTTATGCTTGTCATGCAAGATACTGATACCAGCTTTACATTTATTAGGTACTTTACATTATTTTCTGAGATTGCTTTGTGATTGACATGAAGAACATAAAAAACACTGATGCTTGTACAACCTCGAAGAGATTACAACCTTGCCATGTGGAATTTTCTGCCATGAGTTATAGATCTTGCACAGAAGGTGAAATCAACATGTATCATTTTGAGAAAAAATAAAATAAATGAAATGTACTTTACAATAATAAGAAATGTTGGATCAACAAGTTAAATACAAATACATGTTGTCAACATCTAAAGGAAAAATGGTGCCATATATATGTCATTGGAAAGAAAGTGTGAATGCTCTAGTTGTTTTTAACGGTAATTGACAATAGACTTGCACTGAGAGGTGCTTTAAATAGTCTGCAATTGCAAAAAGAACAAGTGATGGACGGAATGCTGAACAATGTCAAACATTACCCCAGCACATAGATTTTGGCCTAAATCCATCATTTGTTTGCTGCCTATGCCATTCCATTTTCGACCCAGCCACATGCAAATCAGTCTTGACCTTGTTCCCCATGGGAACAGTTCAGCCCAAACTGCCAGGCCAGGACTTCCCTAGACTGGAAACAGGCATCCTGGGACCGGTTTCAGGGTATCACCCCTCATCAGTCAGTAAGTGGCTGGGCCCCAGGGGATGGGGTCCCTGGGGCTGTAACTGGCCCGGGGAAGAGGGCTGCATACCCCCTCCCACGTTGCCTGCAGATGGGAGGTTGGCCGACCCCTGCAGTACACGGCCAAAGGCCTGCATGGCACAGGTTTGGGTGCCTGCGGGAGGTTGGCCACAGTTCCTGGCGAGGCAGGGGTTGGATTAATGTAAGGTAGTTCAATATTACCTAACGTTTAAAAAAAAAACCTAGACATTCACTGAACAAAACAAATGTTACAGGGATGTTATAGGTAGGAAACAGGATCAAACGAACCTTAGATATTCACCAAAATACCAAAGATGAACGGGACGTTAAAATTAGGTTTATATTTTACATGCATAAAACCATAGAAATTCAACAGTTATAGTTATACATATCTCAAGAAACTATTACTCGTCCCGTAAGGTAGCTATAACTCACGCCCTCACCATGCTCTGTTACATACCTCACATATTACATCAGTAAAGACATTTTCTATGACATCATTCATAATATAACTGTAACATTTGCAATAAAATTATTGTTGAGAAAACTGTGCATGGGGGCAAGTCTTGGGCATCCTATATCCTTCCCTGGGCCAAATCCAGCCACAGGGACCTCATCCTGTGCATAGAAATGTAACAGTTATTGTTAGAGTTATTTTAAGTAGCTATAACTTGCGCCCTAAGGTAACTATAACTCGCACCCTCGCAATGCAGTGCTAATTGTGCCAGATATTACAGTACTCGTGACAACTTCTATAACATCATTAAAAACATAAATTAAACATTAGCAGTCAAGTTATTTAAAAAAACTGTGCATGGCAAGGGCATAGTTACCTTAGGGCACAAGTTGTAGTTTCTTGAAATAACTAACTGTAAATGCTGAATTTCTATGGTTTTGTGCGACTAAATTCAGAACCTAAGTATAACATCCCTGTAATCTTTTGCTTTTTAATATATGTGTGTATATATATATATATATATATATATATATATACATATATATATATATATATATATATAAAAATTCACTGGAAAAAAATAGGTTATAGGTACGCTATAGTTAGGAAATTTGATTTTAGAAAAATGTAGAAATTCACTGAAAACAACAAAAGTTACAGGGACGTTACAGTTAGGCTCACATTTCACTGGTACAAAACCAAAGAAATTTAGCAGTTATGGTTAACTTACCTAATTATAACTTATGCCCCCGCAACACACTGCTTATGACCTCACATATTATATCTCTCATGACATGGTCAGTGACATCACTGATGACATCTCAAATGACACACTGCGGAGACGTAAGTTGTAGTTAGCTCAGGTAATTATAACTGGTGATTTTTTTTTTTCAGTTAATTTCTAAATGTAAAAAACAAATCTAATTTCCTAACTATAACATCCCTGCAACCTATGATTCTTTCAGTGATTATCTAAGGTTTTTATAAAGAATATTTCAAAACAATAACTTGTAATTTTTCACAATAGATATTTGAGCATCTGTGTGTGTCTGTTAGTGGGAGTATGAATGTGTGTGTGTGTTGGGTCTGTGAGTGGCAGTGTGAGTGTCTCAGTGGCTTTGTGAAGTATTCCATGAGTGTGTGAGTGGATCTGAGATTGGCATTGTGACTGCCTGTGTGGGTCTGTGACTAGTTCTGTCAGAGGCTGTGTGTGTCTGAACGACCCACTATGAGTGCTGCTATCGGTCTGTGGGTGGCTGAGTTAGTAGGTCTATGGGTCTTTGGGTGTGTGAGTGTTGTTTTGGTTTTTGGGGATTTGCATACGTGTTATGTTTAAATGAGAGAACCATGCACTCTGCTCTTACAACAATACATCAATAAAAAAATATTTGTCACACTCATCAAAAATCAGATTGAGCATCAACATATTATGAGGCATTCACTTCTATTAAGGATTGTAGAATATTTTTAATATGTAACATCAAAGGAAATATTTCTATCTTTATATTTGTCAAGCCGAATAAGTTAGGATCGGTTCCACTGTATGAATGTAGAGCTTTGCATGGAGCACCTGCTTTTGTTACAGTTGTAAGTACTTGCCATTGAGGTTTAGTTGATCAGAAATTAGTATCAGGGTCATAACGGTTCCAGTATTGCTCTTGTAAATGTTTCTGACTTGCATTTTAAAACAGATGTTCTGAAAAGCAACTGTGGCAAAAACACCCAGAGTTGAGAATACATTCTGAATGAGTATTTTTTCTAAATGTTTAATTGTTGCAAATTTGTCACAATTTTGTCGCAAAATATTATAACATGTATGTTCCAGTTTTGTGGAAAAGTCGTGAAGATTGTGTGTTTTTTAAAAAGTGGAAAAGATATGTACACATATTGTAATTAATGTTTGACAATAGCTGTTTACTAATATAGTGTTAAAACCAACCTCTATTTTTGTAATCATTCTTAATGTAAACTACTTTTAGATTGTATTTCTTGAGGATGTCGCTAGTCACAAATATCATGTGACCTGGAAACAAAGAGATATAATTGGGGGAGACAGTTTTTATTAAACTTCAAAGAAAGTTTCCACCCATTTCTCTATTCTTGAATCTTCCATTTTTTTTGGATCATTCATTGGAGCTGTATTGTGCTTTTAGTACAGAACTCTGATTAGACATTTGTTTTTACATTTTTTATCAACAAGATGGCAACAGCAGGTAGTGAGGAGCAGGTGGATGGCAGGCAGATGGTACAGCAGCTGGATGAGCAGAACGTTGAAGAGCAAGACTCTGGTGAGGAGGAACCTGTACCCAAAAACCAAGGTATTGCTTAGGAGTTTTTTAGGATCCCCTCTGGAGAGTCCAAGTCTGTTACAAAATTTGTGAACTGCAGTTTGTGTGAAAATACTGTCTCAAGAGGGACAAGCAAAAAATATTCCTTTTATATAACTTCCATGTTGTGCCATTTGAAGACCTACCATAACAACTCCTCGAAGAGGGCATAGAAGGAGAGAGAAGGACAGGCACCATCTTTATTTGCGACTGCACGATCTGTCCCTGAGAACAGAGTGACTACTGAAGTGGAGAGGCGTCGCCACAAACTGCAGAAGAGTTCAGGCGTGTTGGCAACTTATATTGCCTTGACTGCAGTACTAGGCTCACAGCTGGTGAGCTGTCTTCGATGCCATCGTAAAAGCTGAAAGGCAGCATAATTGTTACATTTTGTTATTTATCCCAGTTTTTGCACTGTTTTTGTGTTTCTGGTTAAAGATTTTTACCCCCCACAATGTCATTTTGTTTGATTAAAAATACAAAAACATTTAACATTTTAGAAAAGCAAAGTTCCACAAAGAGAAAAACAAAACTCTTCTTAGAACCGTCGTTTATGAAAAGAAAAACTAAGGCTGTGTGGGTGAGTGAGAATGTGTGAGTGGCTGCATGGGAGAGTGCGTGCCTGTGTGACTGGCTGTTTGGTTGAGTGAATGGCTGTGTGACTGGGTGTATGGGTGAGTGAGTGGTTGTTTGAGTGCCTGTATGGGAGAGTGTGTGACTGGCTGTTTGGTTGAGTGAGTGGCTGTGTGTGTCTGTATGGGAAAGTGAGTGGTTGTGTGAGTGGCTGTATGGGTGATTGAGAGGGTGAGTGAGTAACTCAATGGATGAGTGAGTGGGTGTGTGAATGGTTGTTTGGTTGAGTAAGTGGCTGTATGGGAGAGAGAGTGGTTGTGTAAGTCACTGTGTGGGTGAGTGAATGGTTCTGTAAGTAGCTGTATGAGTGAGTGAATGGTTGTGTAAGTGCCTGTATGGGAGAGTGAGTGCCTGTTGTTGCTGGTTCTATGGGTGAGTGAGTGCATGTGTGAGTGGTTGTATGGATGAGTGAGTACTAGTTTAAATGGCTCTATGGGTGAGTGAGTACTAGTGTAAGGGGCTGTATGGTTGACTTAGTGGCGTTTGTAACTGTATGGATGAGTGAGTGGGTGCATGAATGGCTGTATGAGTGAGTGGGTGCATGAATGGCTGTATGAGTGAGTGTGTGTGAGTGTTTTTATGAGTGAGTGAGAGGGTGGGTGTGTGGCTGTGTGACTGGTTGTATATGTAGCTGTTTGAGTGAGTGAGTGTGTGTGAACTGCTGTATGAGTGAGTGAGTGACTGTGTGAGTGTCTGTAAGAGTGAGTGAGAGGGTGCATGAGTAGCTGTATGGTTGAGTTCGTAACTTTGTGAGTGGTTGCTTGGTTGAGTGACTGGCTGCATGAAGGCTGTGTGGGAGAGTAAGTGATTGTGTGAGTAGATGTATGGGTTAAGGCATGGCTGTGTGAGTGGTTGTATGAGTGAGTAAATAGTTGTGTCAGTGTCTATTTGGGAGGGTGAGTGCCTGTGTGACTGGCTCTAAGGTTGAGTGAGTGCTAGCATGAGTGGCTGTATAGGTGAGTGAGTGGGTGTGTGAATAGGTGTGTGAGTGACTGTGTTTGTATGAGTGAGTGTGTATGAGTAGCTGTATGGGAGTTGGTACCTGTGTGAATGTCTGTTTAGATGTGTAAGTAGCTGCGTGGGTGAGTAAATGGCTGTGTGAGTGGCTGTATGGGTGAGAGAATGGTTTTGTGAGTGTGTGTATGGGAGAGTGGGTGTCGGTGTGAGTGACTCCATGTGCGAGTAAGTACTTGTGTGAGTGTGTAGGTGTGTGAGTGCTAGTCTGAGTCTCTGTATGGGTGAGTTGCTGGCTGTGTAAGTGATTGTATAGGTTAGTCAGAGGGTTTGTGAGTAAAGGTGTGACAGTGACTGTATATGTGAGTGAGGGGCTGTATTAGTGATCGGAAGGGTGTGTGACTGGATTATGAGTGAGTGAATGGGTGTGTCAGTGGCTCTTTCAGTGAATGAGTGGAAGTGTAATCTACTGTATGAGTGAAAAAGAAGGTATGTAAGTGTCTCTATCACAGAGTAACTGTTTCCCTGAGAGGCTGCATGGGTAAGTGATTGGTTGTGAGTGCATAAGCAAGGGTTTGAATGATTCAGTAAGCTGTTGTGTGACTACCGGAAAATCAGTTGTATGAGACTGAAAGTTTAAGTAGGAAACATGCAGAAGGAACTAATGGAAGAGGTATGGCAAGAGCAGTTTATGTTTTAATTCACTCTCCATTGATATCTCTAAGAAATATATCTGTGCTTGAAGAAGTGCTTTGAGACATCTAACGATGTTTAACTGAAGTCACAATTGAAAAAGAAAAAGGTAAAGATATGTTAGTATTTAAACTTCAAAGTTACATAAAAATAAGAATAGTGCTTGCTTATACTGTAAGACTGTATTACAATGTACTAAATAAATCATTTTCACTTTTTTACTGTCCTCATCCTTTATACTTTACCGTATATGATGGATCGTATAAAGCATCATTGAACAGTGGGGGAAAAACAATCGATGGATTGTAACAAATATCATAGATCACTACAAGTAAGTTATACTATGCATTGCACTCACTATAATTTATCAATTAGTGGCTTTTTCTAGAGTTACTACAGTAATCTAAAAAAGCTTATTTTAAAACATTTTCTTATATGATTATATCTGGTACAATATCGGAAATAGATGTAAAGTACTCTTGGATTTTAGCGATCCTTTTAAAAACTTCATCCCTGGTAGGCCAAATGATGTAAACTGCTGATGATCCATGTACATAAAGCCCCACACAATATTTTTCCCTCAATTAGGGCCTAGAATTTTGGTTGGAGAAACAAAAGGGAACAACTTTTTAGTTTTGAAGGCATTTTTTGCTTTGAACTTAAGGCTATTGTAATTGGAGTATGCCTTCCAGTTTTAGACTTTATTTAGAGAGTGTGATAATGTGTTATATTAACTCATTTCTGAAACATTAAAAGGACTCTTTATTTTTTAAGATCTTTTTTTAAATCAATGCCCTTAATAGGCCGAATAATGTCTAAAAATGAGACAAACTACGTAGAGGAACACACTATGCCACTTTTTTTTAACCAGAATCATTACTTCGGTTGAAGAAAGCAAAGATATGAGTATAGTAGTTTGAATTAAAGTTTTGGTTTGCATTTTAGGTTGATGTCATTGCATTCTGTTCATCAAGGTTCACTATTTAAACAGGCAGTGTAGTGTCCAGAGGTTGTAATAACTTCTTCGTGAAAGATGATAACCAAAGTAGTAAAAGTTCTTCCCAAAAGTGATATCTGTCCAGATTTGAAGTTTTTAATTTGAGTTTCCAATTTGGAACCATCTGCTCTGCATCGTTGTAGCATTACTATGAGGTATTTTCCAGTTCTTTATAGAAACAATGTGGACCCGACATCTAATCTGCAGTTTGGGCAGGTCATATTTTGGTAAGCATTTCTGTGCAATTTCTCAAAAGGCACAGTTTTAGAATCCGTTAATGTTAAGTACAGAAATTGTTCAGACTTGATTACAGCGCTAGATGTGAAAGACCAAACTTCGCAGTCATGGTTCCATGTGTAAATGAGTTCAATTAAATCTCCAATATTTACTTCTTCTTGTTCTAAGACTCTAAGTGCTGGGAGTAAACATTATTGATCCACTACATATATCTAAAATATCTCAGATCCCTGAAGCAGAAAAAAATACAATTCTGCCAGTCTTTAAACGTTGCAGCAAATTATATAGTGCAGAAGACATTCTCAAATCTGATTTTCAACTTGGTTTACTATATGAGGTAAATGGAACACTACATTGAGAACAACATTCACATAGTAGTTGACATCTGAAATGTTTTCCAACAGGTAACCTACCATTTCTCCATAATTTTCCTGTTTTTTCTTATTAGCACCCTCTGTGTTGTCCTTCTGTCCATTCTTTTCTTGAGAGTCTGTAGACTGTTTTGTAATCTTCCACTTTGGACAGATTATCTGTTTCTGATAGAGAAGGTACTGGCCATATAGACATAACCGATTGTACTCACTTACACAGCGTGCATTGGCACTAACTTTCTTCTCAGCAAAGTCAATCAAAAACAAACCAGACAATGTTCTAATTTGTAACAATGCTACATATGACATTCCTTCTTTGGATACAGAACTTCCAACATTAATAAAAGATGCATCTACACTTAAACCCTGGGATTTATCAATAGTTACAGCATATGCTAGAGAGAATGGGAACTGTTGCCACCAGATATGTCTTTTACAAGCAAAAAACTTACAATATATTGGCCAATCTTCAAATCATCAATCTGATCAAATTTTATAGCCAAATATTCCACCTCGTATCTATTTTGAAAATTAATAAAATCAATAAATTTACCCATTGCACCTTTTATTAAGCCTTCCTCAATATTTAAATTATGTCGCAAAATAATGTGACAATGTTTACAGACACAGTAACACTTTTCTAATCCTGCTGTCTTGGATACAGATTTCACCAAAGAATCCAATTTTGCTTGCAGTTTATCTGTCAGTAGTATTGTGACTTCCTGATGTGCCATTCTATCAATACCTGTAATTTCTAAAATATTTTCTTTCTCCAGTTGTAGTAATTTCTCGTTAAAGCTGGAGCACCTTTGAAGGGTTTGGATTAAACAAACTACAGATTTCACTTATTTAGTGAAACTGAATATTACTTCTGCTGCTATAATATTAGATGGGAATAGACCCTTGATAAGGCACCTTTCTTAAAGCTTGTTTCCCCACTTTTGGGAGCACTCCCACTCTAATGTCCTTCAGTATACCTCCATATTCCATATCAGATGTGTGGCACATATTTTTCATTGATTCTTTTTATTCAAAGTTTAACTGATTATTTAAATTGCCAATACATTCCAGGGAAATTCTTGTTTCATCATGCAAAAGTGTTTTGAAAACAGGTTGTCCTTTTACAGGGGTAAATTGGAATAGGTCATCAAACACAATTAAATGCTTTCCTCCAAAGAGTATATCATACTTTGTTCTCACAATCTGCTGCAGTCTTAAGTGTGTGGAGGCAAGCATTAGTTTGATACGATGCTGATTTTATCACTGATTAGAAGCTTTAGTTTTTTCAATAGTCTTGATGCCTCGTGGCAAGCATCACCAGATAATTTCTGAGATTCCCATTTATTGTCATGTTCAACAGGGAGCATTAGTAGTCAATGTAAAGTAATTCATTTAATGTGATATGCAGCTAATCCTGTTGCTGCTGTTACTACACATGACAACTTTGAATCTGTAGCCTTCTGTAGATAAGAGGTGAGACCTTTAATTAGAAAGCTTTCCCCAGTGACAGCTTGTCCAATAATGTTTAGTAATATTGGTTTATGTGAAGAACATTCACATTATTTCTTCTCATGGAGAAATCCATGCTCTATTTTATTTTCAACTTTGTTGTGACTTTCTCTCTGTTTGTTCTTCATTTGTCCCACTAACTGTTTGAAATCCACAGTTTCCTCTCTTGCCTGTTGCATTGCAATCTCCACCACATTCATAGCTATCGGTGCTTCAATTTGAATTACTGGTTCTCCAATCGGATCTTGAGTTGCTGGTGCAGAACTTTGGCTGCTTTGTGAATGCTCCCTGGCTATTTCAGCAGTGATTGTTTCTTCCTGTTTAATCTTATCTTTCAACATTTGAGAGTACAATGGAAACAGAACACTGACTACTGTCTTTCACAGCGTTGATTGAGTCTTTATAACAGTCATAGTGTCAAAGTAAATCCGATTCGGCATGCCATGTTTTGAACAGTTCCAAACGGGCAAAGTAGAAAAACTCTCTTCTGGAGTTTGGCAGCTAAGCTTTCTGCTGTTAATTAGATTTCCTTTGATGTGTCTCACCAAACAACCGTCACATCCAAGGACTGCAAATCTCCCTTCTTATATGTTTTCAGTTACATTGGTTCTATAGTATAATGCTGAAGTACTTCATAGAGACACATGTTTTGAAGATGGGGGTTCCTTCTTGGGTAGTAGGAATCCAGCATGTTAGTCTTTTGAATGTCTGTACTCTTGGCATCAAATTCTGCAAGTTACCGTATTTCTGAGAAAGACTATAATACTCTATTACGACTGCTTGCAAGGGCTTACCCACACAATTCCTCTAGACTTGGAGAACAAACTTGCCAAGCTCAACCTAACTGCGCATTCATGACATCCAATCTTCCTGTGGGAAAGCATCTTCATACTGAAACTGTACAATTTCTTGGTAAAACTCTTTTCTGCAGAAATCTCCTCCCACATCTCTTTCATCTCTGTCTTCTCTGACTTTGTTATATAAGAAGTCATGTAGTGAGCAACTGCAATGGAATTATCTGCAACAAACTGTACATCCATATTTACATTCCACATCTTCAGATAACATGGGAGTAGTCATTTACTTATTTTGAAGCTCCTGTTCTTCTGAAGCTGTTTGTATTTTTTCGTGATTTCCATGTTAGGGTGTGCCCAACAGCAGACAAAAAGCTGTTCACTCTTCCTTCTGAGATCATAGATCGTGGGAATCCAAAACAACGTCTTGTATAAAATTTTGCTTTTGATCTGTATTTTCGATGACAGTATTTACCATAGCTATGATTTCTAAATTGTAGAACTTGTTGCCTCAATCCTCTGTCAGCAGTTTGTTTTGGGATGACACAGGCCACATGCTGTTCTATGAAAGACTACACAGACTGATCAGTGTCTGTTCCAAACTTTTGGGCATCGTTTACCCATTACAGCATGTGAATATGTGGAGCATCTCTAGCTTGGTACTCATTGCACCAAAACAATTCAGTCACTTCGCCAAGAGGAGGATTAGTTTTGTTCCAGATGAATGTCATCATTGCTTGAACCTGTAGTTAAAATATTTGCAAACATTTGCAGGGTCCAATGAGCAGAGTTCTTCTGGTGTCTTCAGATTGATGTCTTTTTTGTTTGAGTTTGCTTCTTGTAAGAATTCAAGCAGGTTACCCCAGGCATACTCAGCACAACTGTCAGAAACCAAGTAGGTGCTCCTAGGTTTATCAACATGCATTTCAGCTCACCATGGCGACACTACAAATACTCGTTGGTACCACGTTAACACACCATCAAATTAATCACGTTGTATTCCAGTTTTTTGTCTTTTCCATGAACTTTGTCAACAAATTCCCTTGCTGACATATTCTGCATATTCATTCCTGTTTTGAGAATGTGATTTACTGATTAAGATAAGCCAGACAAGTCGTTCTCAATAGGTGAAACCTAGGGCCATCTGAGTAAAGTCTAGTTGATCTGTATGCATCTGCTGGTATTTGTACAGGCCAATCATCATACCTAGCACCTAGCCCAGTAGGAAATGGATGTAGAAAACAGAGAGCTTAGAGGCTTTTCTCCCCTACACTTAAGTGAGCTCCTTTCACTTTTTTCATTTGAAAGAGATCAAGAGCATCTCCAATAATCTCTTTAGAATACAGAGGATGAATACAGTAGTGTCATGAATTTCTTCTGATCTGGATCAACCTATCGTTTCAATTTGAGCTCTTTATGGCAATGTGTCATCCTCCATATGTGTAATATCTTAAAGAACATCTACATTTTTATAGTAAATTTTATTTTGTACCAGATACAATGTTGCTTTTTTTTACTTTACTTACATCTACTAACTCTTGCCATTTATTTTTGCTCTTGGTAGGGACACCATTTTCTAGAATGACAAGTCCTTTCAAATCTCTCAGGACCCCTCCAGTTTCAATATTCTGCTTGAAATCTAAAGGCAAGTACACAACTCTACCGTTAAGACCTTTCTGGCGCTCAGTTGGAGTTAATTTTCCGGTCTTTGAGTCCACACGGACCATAGCCTGAAATAGATGTATTAATTATATAAGTATAGATTCACAAACATTCAAATCTTGATGTTTCTGTGAACTGAAACTAGTTATAATTTGTTATGTACTGCTGCAGCTGGCATTTTATTGTCCTCTAACTTATTATAACAATACTTGCGTATAATTTGACGTGTGGAACAATCAAAGCGTTATACTACAAATATATATACAGGGGTGTGGAATTTATTCAAATATCTACTTGTCCACAGGACAGGTTGCTTTTCAAATCTACTTGTCCTGTAGAAAGATCTACTTGTCCCTTTGGTGCCATGTAGTGTGGCGTCAAATTATGGCAGCAATCTCATTATGTAAGAGCTCTGATAATAGCCTCTCTGATTATGCCAGGGCTACTACCATAGTAGGGCTTGAATAATTGCGGTTTCAATCCCTACTGTAGCAATTTCCTTATTTTTCCACCTTTCTGCAGATCTGCATACTGGGGCTGGAGGAAGCAGTAAGCAATAGTTCCAGGGCTGGAATGCCTTTGAGTCTGCAAACCTACTAACCTGCATGTTGAAAAAAATTTCACCAGCTTCTCTCTAATATTTTCCCATAATAAGAAAGGTTAGACATTTACTCCTGACAATGGCAAAATTAGAACTTCTTCCAGGGTTGGGAAGAAAGTGGCTGGAGGGAAAATGAACTTGCAAATGCTCAATAGATTTTCACATGAGCAAATCTACACATGCGTATTTAGCCATGCTAAAATACAGTTCACAAATATTTTATAGGGGTACGACATATACCATGGTTGCACTTTTGTGACTTTCTTTAAGAATTTGGGGCCACATGTAGGTAGGTTCAGATTTGCGACCCGCAAATTGCGAGTCGCAAATCCGAATGTAGGATGGTGTCCCTGACACCATCTGTGATTCGCAAGGGCTTCGCAATTGCACACCTCATGAATAATCATGAGGTGCGTCGCAATTTGCGACCCCCTTGCGAATGACGGCCTCACAGGGATTGTGGCCTGCTGGAGACAGCAGACCACCATGTCTGTGACTGCTTTTCAATAAAGCAGTTTTTTTTTTTTTTTTGCAATGCAGCCCGTTTTCCTTAAAGGAAAACGAGATGCAGTACAAAAACGAAAAATGAAACGTTTTAGTTTCATTTTTTCAGAGCAGGCAGTGGTCCGCAGGACCACTGCCTGCTCTGATTTTTTTTTTACAGTGACATTCACAATGGGGAAGGGGTCCCAGGGGGACCCCTTGCCTTTTGTGAAAGTGTTAGCACCCATTTGAAATGGGTGCAAACTGCGATTGGTTTGCGCCCGCGTTCGCAAAACAATCCTACATTGCACTGCGAGTCGCAATTAGGAAGGGAACACCCCTTCCTAATTGCGAGTCGCAAACCCGTTTTGCGATTCAGTAACCAGGTTACCGAATCGCAAACCTGGGTTTGTGCATCGCAATGTGCTTTTTGCACGTCGCAAACAGCGAAAGTCGCTGTTTGCAACATGCAAAAAGCTACCTACATGTGGGTCTTGGTCCCTAATTAGGTCTGGTGTTAACAAAGACATTTTGTTTTTATTAAACTTCTATTTCTCTCTCTTTCGGCTGGCTTTACTGTGAGTGATCGCATTCTTCTCTTCCACAAGGAGCATATTGGCACACAAAGTAGTTTTGTTTAGTGTCAGGAACTACAGTGGCAATCAGTGACGTAACGAAACTGGAGGGTGCCCCTTTGCAAAGAACATGGAGGAGCCCCCTCTCCAGACTCACTCAGGGCAGGTGCTGTGCTGAAGGGCCCCCCTGGAGTGCGGCTGCAGGGCCTTTGTTATGCCACTGGTGGCAACGTGAGCTTTTAGAGTTCAAAAACGTTTTTTTTTTTTTTTTGCCAGTGTTTGTTACAATGTTGAGGGCCTGGTAGCTCCCACAACAATAAAGTGTTACAAAAGCCATGTCAAAACAAGACACGCATTGATGAAACTAAAAGACTTATATAAATATGTCAGATCAGTTGGCTTTGTCAGTGTTTGTTTATTTTCATGCTTCCCATAATGGTGTTGAAAATGGTTACACTGATTTTCCATTAAAATATGTTTGGGAAATACTAGCATGCATCAAAACATTTTACTAAATGACACTTCATTTGCATCTAATCAGAGAGCATTCTGGGAGCATTATACTTAGCCTCATAGCCTAAACTTTTCAAACATGTGTATACACGTTTTTTGAAGGTTTTCAAATAATGAACCATAAATACAAGTTCGAACAGCATTATCTTTTGGAAACACATTACCTCAACTGCAGAGAGTTCCACTCTCTGTAAACAGGCAGCCAAAGGGTTTGTGCTGCAGAGGGTTGGGCCTACTTGTCCCAAGGACAAAGTAAACATAAAAACTTGTTGCCCTTGACCCCAAACAAGATGTCCCGGGCGTCGGGCGATAGGAATTCCAGATTCCTGATATATACATATATACATTTTTTTAAATTAATTATTGCATGAATACAGAACAGACAACAGCACAAACAGCCCCCCGTTTATAGAAACAAACTGTACATGGTACAATCCTCCTCAGCCTCAGGGTTTATCCTGCTCGACAAGACTCCAAGCATTCCTCGCGATGTACATCAAGTCCTGGAGCCTCATCACCAGCTCAGCTCACCAGTCTTCCGGCCAAAACAGTCCACGTATCTAGTCCAGGAGGGGATGTCATACCAAATATCGAAGCCGTTATAACAACAAGAAAGGGGTAAAACAAACTAGAAGATAGACAAAAAAAGAAAAAAAAAAAAGAAAAAAAGGCAGGTAAAGCGCGCAAGCCAGGCTACACCAACCGACCTCAGCTATGCACAAACCGTAACTCAGTCAAGGGGAGCAAGGAAAAGCATCAGAGCGAGAGCAACCACACATCATTCCGCCTGCTCATTCCTGGACGCAAAGTACTCGGGCAGTGGAGCCCAAATATCCTTCGGCCGGGAGCCTTCAGGCGTAAGCTCCCAAAAAATCATCAGCTGATCTTGACAAAAGGCAGCGTCCCGCAGCCATTCAGACCCACGCGGCGCCTGCCCCCTGCCCCTGCGCATGGCGACTCTGCGCTTAGCTAGAAGCAGAAGTAAGCCAAACAACCTTCTATGTGGTCTGTTAATCTCATTCACACATCCAAGCAGCGCAACCCTGGGGGAGATGGGTATCTCAGATGCAGTTACCTCAGCAATTATGTGCAAAACCTCCACCCAGAAAGCTTGACCCTCCGTGCATTCCCATGCCAGGTGCAGGAAACCCGCGTCCGGGGCACGACAACGCTCACAGCATGCATCCGCACGCAGACCCATGGAGTGAAGCCCGCTAGGTGTATGATATGAAGGATGCAGAAACTTAAAATGCAGCAGCCGCAGCCTATAATTCGGGGACAGTACTCTCATATGGGCGCAGCAGCTCCACCACGTTGCCTCTGTGATAGATTCACCCACGTCCCTCTCCCATCGGACCCTAGAAGACTCCCCAGTGCCACCTCTCTGCTACTGAATGCAATTATACAGTTTGGTAACTAGTTTTCGCACCTCCAAAGCACGGCATTCCGAGGATGCCTCCGGTAAGCCTGGGAACCCGGCCCACAGCATAGCGCTAACCCTGAGAGCATACAGCCGCTGCAACGCAGTTACGCCACTGTCATCGAGTACCTCCGAAAGGGTAATCAGGCGACCGTCCACAAACCAATCTCCCAACGCCATTAAGCCTTCATCCCGAAGAAATCCACGCACGCCGCCGTCCCGAAACATCTGGGCAACCGCCATAACGGGCAGCGAAGAAGCAAACGGTGTATCAACATCTGAACACTGCATCAGCCTCCCCACGCTCTCGCCGTACATGCCACTGTGTCGACTCCCTTAGGTCGAGACCGAGCCCGGCCCCCAAGCACTCGCACCAACCCATCCGGCCACACTGCATCACTTTCCGGTGCCAGATGTGGTAAATATCAAATCGGTCGCAACCAGTAGTATGCAAAGTGCACTTGTGCACAGTTATAGTATAACTCCAAATCTGGAGCAGCAAGCCCACCCAACTCGAACAGAAGCATCGGCCACTCCCAAGAAATGCGAGGCTGGCAACCCGCCCATACCAAGCGGATCAGTGCAGAGCGCAGGCGCCGCAGGAAACCCCGCGTGAGCGGAAGCGGGAGGTTAACGAAGAGATACAAGAATTTAAGAAGAACCACCATCTTCACAATAGCAATACGCCCAATCAACAAGAGTGGTAAGGCACGCCAAGCCTCGATCTTCTCCTCCAGCCATGACATTGCAGCACCGTAATTAGCCAGCCAAATGGTGTCAACATCACAGCTCAACTGGACCCCCAGATAACGCACCGGCCCCTCCGCCCAAGCTATGGGATACCGCAAGTCGAACTTCGCCACACTCGGAGTCAAAGGCAAGACCACCTACTTCGACCAATTGATCGTGATGCCGGAAAAGGTGCCGAAATGCACGATCTCGTCCAACAAGATGTCTAAATTTCGATCAGGATTCCGCACATATAGCGCCATATCATCAGCATACATAGACAGACACCAAGACGGGCCTCTGTCGAAACTGCAAACCCTTATCATGATGCTTCTGTCGCAGCCCTGCCGCCAGGGGCTCCAACGCCACCGCAAAGAGTAGTGGGGACAATGGGCAACCCTGACGCGTACCACGAGCAACAGGAAATGGGGCCGACACGCACCCGTTCAATTGCAGCATGTGCAAGAGTGTACAATAATCTTATCAACTGCACAAAGTGCGCGCTGAGACCTACCCGGGCCAAAAGCGCAAACATATACTCCCATGCTAGAGAATCAAAAGCTTTGGTGACATCTAAAAACACCGCTGCTGCCCTGTCATCCACCTCCATCGAGCCGACAACCGCAAAGAATGTGCGCAAGTTGTGACATGTGGACCTCCCAGGTACAAATCCCGACTGATCCGGGAGCACCAGTCTAGGAAGCAGCGGCTGCAAACGTGCAGCGATAATTTTAGCCAGGATTTTGTTATCAATATTGATCATAGAGAGTGGACGATACGAGTCGCATCGAACCGGGTCCTTTCCAGGTTTGAGAATCGTGACTATCAGAGCCTCCCGGAGCGAAGCAGGAAGGATCCCATTCTCCAACGACTCCGCGTATATCTCCAAGAGGTGAGGGGCAAGAATATCCGCATATTCCTCATAAAACACGGGAGTCAAACCATCAGTACCAGGAGATTTATCACCAGGCAGGCCGTGAATCGCCGCAGTCACCTCCTCCACGGAAAACGGGACATCCAAGTACGACTTGTGTGCCTCGTCAAACCACATTAATGCAATATCAGCAAAATACGCCTGCGCCGCTGCTGCGTCTAGGCCCTCCGGAGCAGCATACAGCTGCGCAAAATACTCTTTAAAAACTTGCATAATGACATTCGTCCCAGTCACACTCTCATCCTCAGTCCCCACAACCTAAGTGACATAGTTACTGGCCCAGGGCCTGCGCAGCATATCAGCAAGTGTGCGCCCAGCCCTCTTCCTCTCGCCATAACGGCGAGCCCGGGCGTGCCTCCCCATAAAACAGACTTCTCTGAGGGAGGCCTCCTCATACAAGGACACCTCTCGCTGGAGCTCCGCCAGTCCCTCACCCGACCAACTCTCCGCCAGACGCCACTCCAACTCTGCGATTCTTCCCTCCAGATCAGCCATTTCCCGCCGCAGGGTCCTCAATGTTCCATGCTGTTTCGAGAGGCATATCCCCCGAATGACGATCTTAAATGCCTCCCATAATGTACCCGCCGACATTACCGAACCCCCACTTTCAGCAAAGAACAGCACAATAGCCTCCGCACGAAAGGTCGCATCACGAAGCGCCCCACAAGGCAACCTCCACATGAACGATCGGCCCAACTCGCTGGGTATCTCCAACACTAACCTGACCGGCAAGTGGTCCGCCAAAGTGCGAGGGAGATGATCTACCGATCTCGTCCAAACCTCCACGTCTCTCGTACCCAACCAGCGATCAATACAAGACCAGCTACAGTGGGCGTAAATCACACACGTACCCTCTCTAGCATCTCCGTGCATCTGCCTCCACAGATCTACTAAAGCACCACTCTGCATCACCGCCGCCAGTGCCTTCGCTGCTGCAACATGCTGCACTCTAGCCACACTCTTGCGATCCATCCTTGAATCCAGGATAACATTAAAATCGCCACCCCAAATCACTGCACCGCCACCCAGCGACTCCACCAAACGCCACAGCTCTTGAAAAAACTGTGGGTCGACCACTTTCGGACCATAGACAGCAACAAGCCGGCAGGCTCTGTCTGACAACGTGCCACTCAGCAAGACATATCTGCTGTTTGGGTCGACAACCACCTTACGGGTGCACCACTGCAAACCCTTGCGCAGCAAAATTGCCACTCCACAAGCGTAACTCGAGTATGTCGAGCAGTGAGTCTCGCCAATCCACCCTGCCCTCAGTCTGCCCAGCGTTGATGCCACCAAATGGGTCTCCTGCAGCATACAAATATCGATTCCGTGGCGTTTAATATACGCTGCCACCAGACGCGCCTTCCGCCTGTCATTGAGCCCACGCACATTCCACGTCAAACATCGGACCGTAGTCACACTATTAGTTCCCATCTCTCCCCCCACATGCACACTTCACACCGCCAGGAAGTGTAGTCCCACCTGCCAAGAGCATGAAAGAAAACAGCAAGAATAACAGAGAACAGAGAACGCACAACCCAACTGAGCCCACCCCTTCCCCCTCCCACACAGACCCCCCAATTGGGTAATTTCAGAAACCCACCCTCCCAAACCCCGAAATCACCCCTTTAAAGCATAAGAACAGCCATCAGGACTCATCCTAGGGGTGATAGCCGGCCTATCAGCTCTCCACCCAGTATGTACTAGGAGGGAGGGGCACAAAGGCCGAACAGCAAGTTAAACTTCGGGTGATCCTATGTGCGGAAACGGATCCTCACATCCCATCAGCTTCAGCCAGCACCACCAGCCCGGCAGCACGCCGACTAGTCATTGTCACTCAAGGCAGCTCTCTCAGATCCAGAGCCATCCGGCCCTGTAGTCTCCGGCCGGCTAGGCAAGCATCGAGCAAACTTGGCTGCCTGCTTGGGTCCGTGAAATACAGAACCTTTCCCTCATGCCGTACCCTTAACTTAGCAGGGTACAGCAAGGCAAATCTGACGCCTGCCTGATTCAGCAATCACTTGGTTGGCAAAAAGGCACGACGCAACGCCTGCACGCCAGGGGTATAATCAGGGAAGAAGCGGAGTTTTTATACACCAGCGGCTTCCTTTCCCTTGTCAGACGAAGGACAGTATCTCGATCTCGATAGTTCAATAGGCGCGCTATGATTGGTCGCAGAGGGGTACCCAGCGGAGGCCGAGGCCCCAGAGACCTATGCGTCCTTTCGACCACCAGCATCCGGGAGAGCTCGCCTGCAAACAAATCCGACAGCATGCTCTCCACAAAATCCTCCATGCGGCCCATATCAGTGGCCTACGGCAGCCCAACAATGAGAATATTGTTGCAGCGCAACCTTGCCTCCAAGTCCTCATTTTTATTCCGTATCACCTCCAAAATGCACTCCATTTGCGTGATCTGGTCTCTATCCCCCCGACGTGCATCCTCCATCTCCGACGTCCGCAACTCCAGAACCTCAAATCTGGAGTCATGATCATCCACACATGCTTTGATGTGGTCTAGCTGTTCAGTCACATGACCCAGCTTCCCGTCAATGCAAGCCAGACTATTCTTGAGCTCTAAAAACATGGACCTCACCGACTCCTCCGAGCTTCCCTCCTCAGCTCCGTCGCAGGACTGTGAAGCAGGAGCCCCGCTTCTCTTTTTCCCACCATCGAAGGTGAGCTTTGCTTGGCGCGGATCAGCCTTGCCCATGATTCCAGCTCAGTCCGTAACCGACTCCTCTACACAAAAAAAGGAGTGAATGGTATCCAGGTCAAGGGATGTCCACCAGCAAGCAGCCCCTTTGCAGCCACTCAGGTCTTACCTCACCGGTCTGCGAGACGACGCACAGGGCAGCAGACGAGCGCCCAGGCACTCTGCACGGCAGTCCAATCCGCGCCAGCCCCCGCCGTCAGCCACCGCCAGCACCAGCTCCAGCACAGTAAGTCCTCCTTACGCGGGACAGGGTCAGGGCCCCAAGCAAGGACCAGCACATCAGCGCGGGGGACCCCTCAAGCTCCGGGCCCCCAATCAGTCACCGCCAGCCCGGCCCGACCCACCCGGATCAGGTCACCTCCTGCTGCTCTCCAGTGCCCAGCCGCCGCTTCTGTCCAGCCGCTCTCAAGCAGCCTGGCACATGCCAGCCATCCCAGGTCTGCCAAGTAATCCAACAGCGTCTCACTCCACAAGGCGCTCTCCAGTGCCGCTCTTCCAGGCTCCTCTACCTATCTGCGCGCCAACGGCAGGCACCAGCGCCCAGTAAAAATCTCCCGGGCCTCCAAGGTGGCCAAACCTCCTCACGGAGGCAGTCCACTGCCTGCCCCAAAGCCCAGCTCTGCCCGCACCTTCCCGCGCCACCAGGCCACGGGGGCGCGAAGGTCACAAGGGCTGCAACCATCCAGGGGCAAAAAGCCTCCAAAGTATTCACCCGCTCCCAGCACTGGAAAACCTCCGGGAGCGATGCTTCTCGGGAGCTCCATCCGCCGGAGCGCACACACGTTTCAATACTGTGCCGCACAGCCAGGCCTCCTCCTGCAAGTGAGGATCTCCGGCGCCAGCCCCCGGTACGGACCGCCGCCGAATCCAACGTGGCGACAAGGTCCACATGGGTCCATACCCCAGTCCGCCACCATCAGCATCGCTCTTTAGGGGTAATTAAAGGATAAACGGCCCGCGGCCCGACAGAGCCTCACAAAGTGCCGGCCATCTTGCCCGGCAGCCAGGCCACGCCCCCCATACTACAAATATATAAGTTGCAAATTCTTGCAACTTACCTCTGCTGTCTTCTTCAGTTTTTGAAGACACAATAACATAACAAATTTGAGTTTTGTAGTGAGTTTGTCAACAACATATCCAAAAACAGTCCGGTTTCTCTGAAGAGACTGTGTTAAACTTTCTGATTTCTTCATGAAAGTTATCAATAGTAATACCTGTCAACTGCTCCACTACATCCGCAGATACCAAGTCTTCATTTTCCCTACAGTCCTCTTAAGGTCCAAAGAAACGAGACTGCACATCATCACAAATCTTTTCTACCTTTGGCACTGTACTATGCAAAAGAGCTCTATTCTTTTCTTCTAAACATAGTGCAGGAGCCTTCACATGGTAAAGCTTCCTAACTGAAGTTTGCATTTGTGAGTGGTGTTCTTTGATAAACATGCTAGAGAATGTCCCTGTAGATTTGTATATTTCCTTACTTTGAATGGATCTTATCCTTGCAAAATGGAAAATTTCTGTTTGAGACTTTTGCATGGAAAGATACATAGGAAATGTCTCAATATGTCAATTGATTGCTGCAGAACACTGCAAATACTGCCACAGTTCTGCTTATATACGGAGGCCTGCCTATGCCTTCCCTGTACCTCTTCAGCTATGACCTCGTCTACATTTTTAGGTGCCATTAAATCTTTTGGAACAGGGGAACCATCTTTCATCTCATAACATCATCCAGCTTTATCAACTGCATGCACTAATATGTTCTCTTGCAAGTAGCTTTCCTCATTAAAGAAAGGCTCAGTTCTAGAAGTATGCCTCTAGTAACCACTGAAAACTTTGCAAAAGTTATTTCTATTGACTAGTCTTTTCTTTTGACTGCTTCTCCTCATACTCCACACATTTTATCTAGTGTTTTAATTCTATTTAGAATCAAACGAAATAGCTTCCTTTTGAGAGGAAAGGCCTTATCAACTACATCCTTAACATATTCCTTTTGTATGATAGTTTCTCTCCTTCTTTTATACTTCTTCAAAGTTCTCATTACATTCTGAATTACTCTGCTACGGAACATTCTAACTATGATTTCCTTAAACTGCTGCTGCCTTCTTGTTAAAGTGTGTGCTTCACAGTAGGATTTTTTACTTGTCATATCACATGCTTTTACTCCTTTCCTAGTTGATCTCAAACTTTCTTTTTTATGTACTTCATTTTGCTGTCTTTCAAATAAATGTCTTTGTTCTCTTACCAGCAGCTCTTTTCACTTTCCCTACTTTTTCTGCAGTTTGCCCCTTTTGTTTCTCAGTTGTGAGGAGATAGCATTTGTTTTCTCAGTTTCTTTCTTCTCTGACTTTTTGACAGCATTGTGTGTGTAGTTAAGTAGCCATTGAGATCTGAAAAGAAGCAAGAACTTTATATTTTAATTATGCACTTTCACATTAAGGCCCTCATTTCAGCCTCAGCAGTCTTTTCCAAAGACCGCCGAAGTTCCGCCGGGCCGAAGACCGCCAGTGTTGGTGGTCTTCCCCCAACCATATTATGACCGCTGGCAGCCCTCTGCCCTTTTTTGGACGGAGAGCCACCAGCAGCCATACGGGCGGTTGGCAGTGAAGTGGAGGCTGCTCCACCGTCACCACTACGTCATCAGAACACCGCCCACCATAATACTACTCAGTATTCGGCGTGGGGGTGTTCTGGTGACGGGGTGCTGGCGGCGGAGCAGCCCCCATGGATCCCGTTCCCTCCGGGAGGATCACCGGAACAGGTAAGGTGATCGTCCGTTAGGGAAGGGGGTGGGGGTTTGTTGTGTGTGTGCATGGGGGTGTCCGTGTGAGTGTGTAGAGTAGTTGTGTGAGTGTGTGAATGCATGCAGGGGGTGTAATGTGTGTGGTGGAAATGGAACTTGTATGTATGTGTGCATGTGTGCATGTATGTGCGCATGCATGTGTGAGAGTCGTGTGAGCATGCGGTAGGGGAGTGTGTGGGGTATGTGTGGGGGTTTCAATGGGGGGGTCCTACTACCTGTGGGGGATGGTACGGGGGTCGTGGGTGTTGGGGGAGGACTCAGGGGAGGGGGAGACCCCAATCAGTGCCAGGGAACTAATTCCCTGGCACTGATGGTGCATAATGCCATGGATTTTGTGGCGTTGAAAACCCCACGAAATCCATGGCGGTATGTGGGGTCCTGATACCGACGGCAGACTAGTGACAGCTGCTGGGCTGGAGACCATTGTCTCCAGTCTGGCGGTCGTTACCGCAGTGGGAGACGGTGCGGGACATTGTCGGTTTGGCATATGCCAAACCGCCAATGTCATAATGGGGCAGTAATGACCGCCGGCCTGTTTGTGGTCTTACCGCCCTTTTTGCACCGTCCGCCAGGGTCGTAATGAGGGCCTAAGTATTTTAATTGGCTAAAAATCAATGTAAAGAGTTGTCTTATTATAATATCTGTAGCATGGTTCTATTAATTTTCAAGTTTATATTTCTGTTTCTTTCTCTGTGTCACCGTATGCATTACTCTATCATGGTATACTACCATATTTATCACTGTGTTCTAATGTATATACACATTTTAAAGGACTACTACTCTGAATGGGTAAATAGGGTGTGTCAGAACTTACCTACGTATCAGAATGAGTCTATGTGTCCAGCTGTTTAAATAAGTATGACAGTATATGAGTGTCTGTTATACTAACTGTTTAAGTCTTTAAATGTCTACAAAACTGACTGAAGTAATACCTCAGGGTCTGATTAGGAAATAGAGTGGCAGGTAAGTGTGTTTGCAACTGCTTTCGATGCTGCTGCATACATAAGTAGTTTCAGAATGTGTGAGAGACTGTATAAGTGCATCTGTCGGTCTGTGAGGGGGTGACAGACAGGCTCAATGTTTTCAAAACATGTATGTGAGTTCCATTATGGGTGGTTTACTCTAAGCAGTGGTTTGTGTAGTTGTCTGCAACTACATGAGCAAGTTATTTAAACTCAAAAGGAAATCTCTCATCATTTAAACACAAACTATCTTGCTTTACGGCATACCTACACCTTATCTCAGACATGACATATATGGGTTTAAGACTTGACAAATGGCTTTTATACACCAAATGAAGCTGCAAGTGAGAGTGTAGAGGCAGTCTCTCCACTACTAGGCTTAAGCCATGTGTAAAGGACTATTAAATGGATGGAAGAACAGGTTATGTCACTATTTGCCTACATATCTGAGTGAGTGTAGTAATCTAACTATAGCAGCCCCATGACATGTTTAAGTGTGCGACTATCTGTTTTAGTTCCTCTATATCTCTCTAAATGTGTATGTAAGTGCCTGAACAAATACCTCAGTCACTGTTTTAGGGAATAGAGGGGTATGTACATGTGCCTGCAGCTATCTTTCATACTGTTGGATACACAATTAGTTTCTGAGTATGTGACAGTGTATAAGACCCTTGGTCACTGTGACTAGGTGAAAAAGAGGCTCTGTGCTTTGGAAACATATTGCAGTTGCATTATGGATTTTATACTCTTTGTAGTGGTTGGCACAGGGGTCTGCAAGTACATGAGTAAGTTTCTAAAACTAAAAAGGGCATCACTCAATCACTTAAGCACCATGCTAGATGGCATACTTAAAGCATATCTCAGAGGTGAGTTATTTCTACTAAAACGTGGGTTTAAGATTTGACAAAGGGCTCTTAAACTCCAACTTGAGTAGGCAGTTAGAATGCACACACAGGCCCTGCACAAGTAGGCCTCACCCATGATTAAAGCAGTATTTGTCTGCATATATACCAAGATTATGTCACTGCTTGCTTATATTTCTAACTGAATGTAGGAGTCCACCTATAGAAGTGCCATGAGATGTTTCTGTAAATGTGCTGGTATGTGAGTCTCTGTGTTAGTACCTCTGTGGCTCTCCAAATGTGTATATAAGTAGCTGAGTGAATACCTCAGTGCCTGTTTTAGGGAATAGAGGGGTATGTAGGTGTGTCTATGATTGCCTTGATACTCATGCATACACAAGTACTTTCTGAGTATGTGAGTGAATGTAGAAGTCTCTATGTTGCTCTGTGACTAGGTGAGACAGAGAGCAACAACAAACACAGCCACAAGGAGCTCTTCAACATGGTGAAGGAACTTTCCAACCCCAGCTCCAATGCCAACAACATCCCGCCATCCCAAGACCTCTGTGACTCCCTAGCCTCCTACTTTCACCACAAGATTGCAGACATCCACGACAGCTCCAGACCCCCCTCCCCCGGCAACCACCAACACCACAGATTCACCTCCAACCAAACTCCTGCTCTCCTGGACACCCATCAACGACAACAACACCATTGAAATCATGTAATGCAGGAATCCGCATCAGAGCCCTGGACTGGGTCACCTCCTTTCTCACCGGCAGAACCCAGAGAGTCCACCTCCCCCATTCCGCTCGGAGGCCACCAAAATTATCTGCGACGTACCCAAGGGTTCGTCCCTCAGCCCAACCCTCTTCAACATCTACATGGCCCCGCTCGCTAACACCACCCGATCGCACAACCTCAACATCATCTCATACGCCGACGACACCCAACTGATCCTCTCCCTCATCAAGGACTCCGCCAAAACCAACCTCCACGAAGGAATGAAGGCCCTCGCTAAATGGATGAAGAACAGCTGCCTCAAACTCAATTCGGACAAAACGAAAGTCCTCATCTTCGGCTCCACCCCCTCCACATGGGATGACTCCTGGTGGCCTGCCACTCTCGGTGCTGCTCCGAGTCCCACCGACCATGCACGCTACCTAGGATTCTTCTTGGATTCCTCATTATCCATGACCCAGCAAGTCAATGCCATCTCCTCCTCCTGCTTCAACACCCTCCGAATGCTCCGAAAGATCTACAAATGGATCCCCACCGAAGGAAGAAGAACAGTCACCCAGGCCCTCATAAGCAGCAAACTGGACTACGGCAATGCCCTCAATGCAGGAACCACGACCAAACTCCAGAAGAAACTGCAACGCATCGTGAACGCCTCCGCACGCCTCATCCTGGACATCCCCCACCACTACCACATCACAGGCCATCTGAGTGACCTGAACTGACTCCCAGTCAACAAGAGAATCACCTTCAAACTCCTCACCACCGCTCACAAAGCACTGCACAATACCGGACCAGAATATCTCAACAAACGGCTCTCCTTCTACACCACGACCCAGCATCTTCACTCCGTCGACCTCGCCCTCGCAACCATCCCACGCGCCTGCAGAACTACAACCGGCCGCAGATCATTCTCGCACCTCGCCGCCAAGACATGGAACACTCTTCCCACCCACCTGGGTCAGACCAAAGACCTCCTTACCTTCAGGAAACTTCTCAAGAACTGGCTGTTCGAGCAGTAGCAGCACTTCCCTCCCACCCACCTCAGCGCCTTGAGACCCTCACAGGTAAGTAGTGCACTTTACAAACTCCTGATTGATTGACTGATTGAGAGCTGTGCTTTGGAAACATGTTCATCAGTTCCTTTATGAGTGGTATACTCTATGTAGTGCTTGGCTTATGGGTCTGTAGGTGCTTGAGTATGTTTCTAAAACTGGAAAGGACATCTCTCAATTACCTAAGCACAAAGCACCATGCTTGATGGTATATCTACAGCATATCTAAGAGGTGAGATATTTCTACTAATACATCAATTTAAGACTTGACAAAGGCTTTTAGAGGACAATTTGAGTGGGCAGTAAGAGTGCACACACAGGCTCTGCACTAGTAGGCCTCAAACATGATTAAAGAGTATTTGTCTAGATACATGACAAGATTGTGTCACTATTACTTTCCTACATATCTGAATGACTGTGGGAGTCCACTTATAGCTGTTCCATGAGACGTTTAAGTAAATGTCCCAGTATGTGACTCCCTGATTTAGTACCTCTGTGGCTCTCTAAATGTGTATGTAAGTGGCTGAACGAATACCTCAGTGCCAGTGTTAGGAAATAAAGGGGTATATGGGTGTATCTTGAACGGCCTTTGATGCTGCTCCATAAATAAGTAGTTTCTGGGTTTGTGCCTGAATTTATAAGTCCTGAAGCTGTCTCAATGGGTGTGATAGAGGCTCCATGCTTTTGTGAACATGTATGTCACTTGCTTTATGGGTGGCATACTCTATGTAGTACTTGGCATAGGGACTGCAGGTGCATGAGTAACTTATTCAACTGTAAAGGACATCTTTCATGTTTTAAGCGCAAAGCACCATACTTTATAACATACGTACAGCATATCTCAGAGATAAGTGATGTCTACTAAAACATGGGTTTGACACTTGAGAAATATCTTGCACATGCCATAAGAAGCTGGTAGTGTAGGTGCACAGACAGGGCCTGCACCAGCAAGCCTGACCCATGTGTAAACACTGCATGTTTAACTATGCTTAGCAGTCTTGTGCTAAGCATCTGACTCATATTAGTTTAAACAACATATCTTACCATCTAAACACATACAAGCCTGCTCTATAATTTACCAACACCTACCCTAAATGGTACCTAATACATAGCTGTAAACTTTCACAGGTTCATTCTTCATATATACCGTTTTTGCCTTTCAATTCTGAGTCTTGTAGTCCTCTTTTAAAATGGAATAAATAGGACTTCAAGTCCCAGAATTCAAAGAAAAACATTCTTTGTGAGCAGCAAATCATGTAAAACATTCATGTTTTCTAATACATTGTTAAGTATAAGTTTAACCCTTAGCATGTAGTTTTTTCTAGCAATGAGAGCATGCAGTAAAGCAGTCCATGCAAAATATGCAGTCCCATAGGAACAGTTTGTGAATTAACTTCTCACACACCTAGACTACACCTCAGAGAAATTGCATATTAGTCACCTATTAATAAATATATAACATAACTCACAGCTCCACTCAGATCATCTCAGACATGTTCAATACTCTTCTATATATGTCATACTCTCTTTTAACAATCTCACATAGACATATGCATTTTTAATCATTTTTATCTCAGAATTAAATGCAATTCACATACCTGAAGTTTGAGTTTGTTGGTGAAATTGTGTTTTTTTGCTCTTATTTGATAGATTCAATTGCCTCAGCAATTGTGAAAACTAAGCATAAGAATGACACACCACTCTCATGCAAAGCAACCATCAATGGCAACCTTCTCACCTTTGCACTGTCTGATACTGCAGATGGCAGCAAATAAAAACATACCTTTCATATTTTAGTTTTGTATGTCCACTTCTGAATGGTTAGTATGTGTTAAACCTTTAATGCAGTTTTATAAAGAAGCCCAATATGGTGGACTTTTTGTACAAATTCACGTATTAATCACAATTGTCGCAACAATTTGGGAAAAAATGGGTTCCAAAAACATATGTTGCTTGGTAGTTTTAGTTTACGGTACACTTTATTAGCAAGCCCTCGCTAGGAAATGCAATGAGTCTAAACACCTTTAATTTTTAAAACAAGAGAGCTCTCTCTTTAACACTCTTCCCTCAATACACTCTTAGCACAGTCTCCATAGCAACCCACTACAATCACCAGGCCACACATTTGCAGCACATTCTAGAAGGGGCATAGTAGTTACAAATTGAGCTGCAGCAGGTGTGGTTTACTGTTAAGACTGAAAAGCATATCCAAATTTATAGTAGAATTTTTTATTTTTACCAGAGGCAATCATAGATCAATTTACTAATCCGTTTAATACACTACCTAATTTTATTCAGCAGCACATTCACAGCATCCAATCAAATATGTTTTTTATAACCTATAGCACAGCTCCATTTTAACTGCCTGCCATTTTCAAAACTGCCTCATTCAGCTCCAGCCTTCTCCTGTGTGCTACTGCTGCGTCACTTCAAAGTGGTTCGAGTGTTGATTGTGGGCCACATCTATGTCTTTCAGGCTGCTAGAAACAGTAGTATTGACAGAAACTTGGGTTTGGCTAATGTGGACATTAATTGGATTGATCAGAGAGGGTTAAAGTGGCATCAATTGTTCCCTTTGGTTGAAAGCTTTGTGGATTCCCAACCTCATGATAGTGGACTGTGGTGGTAATGACCTAGGCACAGTGACTGGGGTAGGACTGGAAATCCTAATGAAGGATACCTTTGCACAACTGATGTCAATTTTACCTCAAATTGTCTTAGTGCACTCCAACATATGCCAAAGGCAGAAATGGAAGAGGTCAAATCAATTCTGTCCATAATTTGACAAAGCCAGGAAACTTGTTAATAAAACTGCTTCTGCATTCCTCAGAGACCATAACATGGGCTGTATCTACAACAACAACTTGCGCTTTGATATGGATAGTATCTGTAGAAGTGATAGAGTACACTTCACAGACAAATGCAACAGGGTGTTTATTAACAACCTGAAAATCTGCAATCGTCTTATATGTAGCTGTCACATACTCACAATGAACACAAAGGCTCTTCTCACGGCCACCCTATTGCCCAAAATTGTTGTTCATTTTCTTTATTAAAATATTTTTATTAACATTTTTTAACATATTTGCGACATAGTCGTGACAACACAAAACAAAAACAGGCATTCAATAGACACCAGCCCATTCAAATTTTATAACTATATATATAAGGACTTTTCTACATCACACTAGGGCCATCACTTTCTAATTAACTCTATAAACACATGCATAACTTTCTGAGTGTGTCTGTGACTGCATGGATGAGAGCTTGGTTGGGTCTGTCAGTGGGTGCTTAAGTGTCTCAGAGGATGTGTGAGAGTTTGTAGTTGGGTATGTGGGTCTGTGAGTGGGTACATGAGCCAGAGTGGAAAAGTGAGTGGGAGCATGAATTTTTGAGGTCTGTGAGTGGTTGCATGAGCATCTCAGTGTGTCTGTGTGTGGGTGTATCAATGTCTCAGTGTGTCTTTCAATGGGTGAATGAGTCGCTGAGTGGGTCTATGAGTGTTTGCATGAATATCTCAGTTGGTCTGTGAGTGGCTGCGTCAGTGTCTGAGTGGTTCTGTGAGTGGGTGCATGAGGATCTGAGTGGATCAGTGAGGGGGTGCATGAGTGTCTCAGTGGGTCTGTGAGTGGGTGTATCAGAATCTCAGAGTCTGTGAGTGGGTGAGTCAGTATCTGAATGAGTCTGTGAGTGGGTGGGTCAGTGTCTGAATGGGTCTGTGAGTGGGAGAGTCGGTGTCTTACTGGGTCTGTGAGTGAGTGTGTCAGTGTTTGAGTGGGTCTGTGAGTGGGTGGGTCAGTGTCTGAGTGGGTCATGGTTCTGTGCCTGCAATTGGGGACACTGAATCGATCTCTAGAAGCTCTGCTTGAGAGGGAATGGTCCTTTTTATGGTTTCCTATTCTTTCTATTGGTTGGTATGAGGGCTCTGAGTCCCTTTATCTGTACTTTCATTTCTGACATTTAGTTGTATTGGTTGTTGTGGTTGATGGCTAATGATGCCCTGAGAATATTTGGTTGGGTCTTTTCTATCTGTTCTATGGATAAGCTAGATTCTGGGTCTACCTACAGCAGGGTTGTGAAAGTAGATTTAGTACTGGAGAATATTTAGATGGTCCATTATTACATATAAAGATGGCCATCACAGTTAATGCATTGGTCATGTGACATGTGACTACCTGAATGCTCTGTAACAGGGGGACAGACAGTGTGTGTATCTTAATAAACTGGACTGAGCTGATGGCCCAGATGGATATTTTATTTATTAACTTACTGAGGTCCACAACAGTATACTTACCACAATTACAACAGTTTCCAAACTATGGGTATTAGTTAAGCATTTTTACCAGTTTAAGATGGTCGCCATAGTCACTGAAATGGTCACATGACCTTCCACATCCTTATTTAAACTCACCAGGAATGCCAGCAATGTTTGATTCTGACTCGGATGTGTTGAGGAGACAGACGCTAGCAGTCCCATATTTAAAAGGTATGAGTACGCTGCATTGGAGGCAGAGTTTGTCTAGAGCTTATGTTGTATGACGGTTAAGCAATTCTAATATTTAATCTTTGTAGATTTGTTTAATTGTGCTTTTAGGTTGAAGTCCCCTGCTGTGTTGCTACAGAGCCTATTTTTGCAACCTGTTGTAAGTAGCAGAATATAGCTATTCTGGTTGGAAGCCTGACACACTGTACTTTATGGTGCACGTTT
Organism: Pleurodeles waltl; assembly: GCF_031143425.1. NCBI lineage: Eukaryota > Metazoa > Chordata > Amphibia > Caudata > Salamandridae > Pleurodeles > Pleurodeles waltl. The sequence continues at coordinate 351,919,429 of NC_090450.1, forward strand.
GCTATGTTTTCTAAGTATTTTTTGAACTTTCCTTGTCATATAGGTGGTGGCTTATACTAGTATCCACACCTGTGTTATGGTGTTTTTTTGGGTTCAACAGACGGTACATATGGTGTGATTTAATAGTTTGCACGTACTGTTTTGTAATACATTTTTCTTATGTGTAGGTATTATTTAACAACACTGAGTCCTGATGATGGTCTGACAGACCCCTGACTGCCACTACAGGCCAGAACGTCGACATTACGTTCTCATTTGACAAGCTGAATTGGAAGTCCATGATATTGCTTTAACTGGGACTGAAAGTCTGGCAATTATTGTGCAGAATTGTATCATGAGGAGGGTTATAAACCCTTCCTGGATCTGCAGACGGGATTCATTCTTACGATCTAGAGGGGTTATATACAGTGTTGTTGTTTATGAAATGGACATTCATTGGAATTGTTGTACATTTTTTTGAACTTCTTGAATCCTATTGAGTAATATATTGGATTTTAACAGTACAGAGTTGTCTTATTCATTAATTGAAGAATGGTTCACATGTACGCAAACTATATCTAAATAATTCCTCTAGGAGCATTTTTAAGTGAGACAATGTCCACTAAAACTGCATGCACTTTAGGTAAGTCACCCCTCTGGCAGATCTTCCAGCCTTAAGGCAGGGTGTACTATAATGCATGTGAGGGAATATGTGTGCATGAGCAAATAAGCCCCTGTGTCTCTGCAAAGCCTTCAGATATGTTAAGTGTACAGTCAAGTCATAGCAAATGCATGTGCCAGACACTGGTCATTACGAGTTCCCCAGCTACATGATGGCCTCTGAATAATGGGTTGTCTGGTGTCAAACAAGTCAGAATAATAAACCCACACTGATGACAGTGTTGGATTTATTATATTATGTACCCTGAGGGCACCTTAGAGGTGCCCCCTGAAAAACTAATAGCCCTGGCATTGTTACTGATTGTTTTTTTACCAGCCTGCCACCACCAGACAGACGTCTGGACTCCTTGGGTGAGAGCCTCAGCTCTCAGGAGCCAGAACACAAAGCCTTTCCTAGTTGGAGGTGTTAGGCCTAGCTGCATTTCCCACCCATGGGTTTTCTTGGTCCTGAGGTGGTATCAGCATGATGACAAGCAATGCTTTAATTTGGCATTCTATATGCCCACAGCAGTGGCCAAGGATCTAGGATGCTTCTCGAGAACCATTACCAGAGAGTGATAACCTCACACTGCAGGCAAGAACCCAGTGAAGTCCAGTTCACTGACCAGCCACTGACCAACAAACTGGACATAGCAGCCTGACCAAAATCCAATCGACAGACCGGGGTGACAAAGCCTACCAGTGTGCCAAGTTTGGTGGCACTGTAACCTTCCGTACCTGAGACATCCCAATACTATGGGTACTGGACCCCCAGTGTTGGAAACCCAGAAAGAAAGTCCACTCCAGATTCTCTGAGGACCAGAAGCAAGCACCAGTCAAGGGACTTCAGGGCACCCAAGAACCACCCCCCAGAATGGCCCTGCTGACCTGCAATCTACCCTCAAAGTGACCTGCACCTGTCTCCAACGACTCCCTGATGCCTGACCCTTGGCTGACCTATCTGCACTGTACCCAACCTCCCTGGCCCCTGTATCTGAAAAGCAGCTGTGACCTAGGGGTCCCTAACCCCTTCCGACCTCTACACTCCAAGGGACCCCACCAGACTTACCTTTAAGTCTGTCTCTGCAGTGTGTTTCCAGGTGGTCCCCTTCTCTGTTCTGGGCCAACTCCAAGACTTTCAGCCACTGCTCCTGCTTGAACCAGGAACCTCCAGAACTTCTCTGGCTGGCCCACAGGACATCTCGATGACCTTGACCTAAAAATAGAAAGTGGCACTTGTGAGAACATTGCCTGAATTTATATGCATTTTAAAGGTTTTTTCCATCCATGCCCATGGCGTGTAATTACGCACAAAAAGACTATGGCCCTAATTGTAACATTGGCGGTAAGTGCTGCCTACCGCCGTGGTAACAGCCGCCAAAAGACTGTCGCCGCGGCTAACATCCGTCTGCCATAAGATGACCACAGCCAGATTTCCACCACAAGAAGCGCGGAAATCTGGCTGTGGCCATGCTGGCGGACGATGTTAAGGTAGCGCTGCTACCAACAGCGCCACGCCAGTAGACCGTCGCCAGCCGTATTATGAAAAATAATACAGCCTGGCGGTGTTCTGCTGGTGGACGCTGCTGGCAGCGCCCCGTCCCGTCCCCTGCTGGAAGACCCCCTGGATGCAGGTAAGTCGGGTTTCAAACAGGGGGTGGGAGGTGGTGTGTGTGTGCGTGCATTAATGAGTGAGTGTGTGCGTGAATGTGAATGTGAATGTGTGTAGTGTTTTTTGCATGTGTGTGTGCATGTGTGAGAATGCGTGTGAGAATGTAAATGTGAATGCGTGTCTGCGTCAGTATGAATGTGTGTACGGATGCGCGAGTGTATGAATGCGTGTATGCCTTTGTGAGTGAGCGTGTGAATGCATGGTGTGTGCCTGCTAGTGTGCGTATATTGGCTTTACGTACACCACGAAAACCGTGGTGGTAGGCAGGGTCAAAATGCCGCCGGTGGTACAGTAGCAGCCGCGGGGTTGGAGACTGTTATCTCTGGCCCAGCAGCTCTTACCTCCAAGGTGGTCGGTGTGGTATACATTCAGCCAACCCGCCAATGTTATGAAGTGGCAGTATGTACCGCCAGCCTGTTGGTGGTACTACTGCTACATTTACACCGACCAACGGGGTCATAATGATCCCCTATATTTTCTAAACTTTGAAAAAATTTGTACTGACTCTACTTTGATGATTTTGGTCTTAATAAATTTATAAAAATCTGAAGTATTTTTGTAAATTGGTCTCGTATTATTCTTCTGAGTGTGTGTCCACATTTATTGATACTGTGAGTACAACAAATACTTAGCACATCTCCAAGATAAGCCTAACTTCTCACCCACACGACCACAAAAACAGAGCACTAGGTGGTCTGTTATTTACCTCTGGATACCAAAGTGAGGTTGCATGGACTCTCTGCACAGTGCAAGTCTTATTCATTCACTATATTAAGAGCCATCCTCCTACATGTCTGAGTGATTCTGTGAGTGGGTCTTTCAGTGGGTGCATGAGTCACAGTGGGTTTGTGAGGTGGTGCATGAGTGTCTCAATGGGACTGTGAGTGGGTGCATCACTGTCTGTGTGAGTCTGTGACTGGGTGCATGAGTGTCTGAGTGGGTCTGTGAGTGGCTGCGTCAGTGTCTGAGTGGGTCTGTAAGTGGCTCTGTGACGGTCTGAGTGGGTCTGTGAGTGGCTGTGTCAGTGTCTGAGTGGGTCTTTGAACCTCACCAAAAACCCAAACAGTAAAAGGTGATTTCTGGCAACATGAGCAATAAGTCTCAGTCACACACAGGTAAGGAAAATGATGCAGTAAAGTTTTCAGTAGGTTTTATTAACAAGACTGCAATCTACTGTAAAATGCAAGATTTGCAATGATTAGGATAATGAACAATGCAAGAAGCAGCATTGTAAAGATGAGAGTCGTGAATACAAAGACCTCCACCATCTTGCAATAAACATAAGATGTACAGTAGGCCCTAATAACCTAGCATGGAGAACCTAATCTTTAACCTAAAGAGAGATAGATGTGATAAACCTAATCTGCCAGTACCATTTCCATGAGAAGCACCCCCAACCCTCGTTACCTTGGAATGAGGTCTCTAGATCAGAGTCCGTGGGGACACGAAGACTGGTTCTGCATCAAGGTGACGTGCAGCATAGATAGCGTTGATGGCATCTGGTAGGAATCCGTCTGATAACCTTGTCTGTGTGAGATGTATTTATATGGAACTTGTACGATCCCCGAAGCAGGTATGTTCCCAAACAACAGATAAGAAGGCATGCTTAGAGCGGCAATTACATAAACAATTCCCTTCAAAGGTACATTATGTTCCTGTCACACATAAGTGGGAAAGGGATATGATGTGAATACTTTCATATATACTTGTCTTTGATGCTGATAGTGACTACTTCACAAAGTGGCACTGATGTACAAGTTACTTACCTTCGGTAACGAAATATCTGGTAGAGACATATTCTAGTTGCAGATTCCTTACCTTAGAATCTTCCCCCAGGCGTCAGACTGGATCCGGAGATTTTTTTCTTCAAGCAATACCCTTGCGCGTCGGTAGGTGGCATCAGTCGACTCCGTAGGCGTCGTGGTTGTTGTGATGACGTCGGGAGTAGTACACAGATGCTGCCCTTGCGCAGTGACGTCAGTTTCTTTTAATGACTTTCCACGCCAGAGCGCAGAGCCTCTAAGAACACTGATATTGGTGCTAAGGACCTGAAAGGGGGTAATCCCTGTCCCTAGCAATCAGTTCGCAAGCGGGGAGGATGGGTGGGCGGTAAGGAATCTGCAACTAGAATATGTCTCTACCAGATATTTTGTTTCCAAAGGTAAGTAACTTGTACATCTGATAGAGACTTCTAGTTGCAGATTCCTTACCTTAGAATAGATACCCAAGCAATGCCATCCTCTGAAAGTCCTGCAGGACCAAACAACCAAAGTAGCCGTCCCAACGGACCTGACTGTCCAGGCAGTAATGCTTAGCAAACGTGTGCAGGGACGCTCACGTAGCTGCCTGACAGATACCCAGGACAGGAACTCCGCGTGCTAACGCAGTGGATGCAGCAGTGGCCCTTGTAGAATGAGCCCGGAAGCCGTCAGGAGGTTGCTTTGTCGCCAAAGCGTGGCACATTTTGATGCAAAGAAGCACCCATCGAGAGATGGTACGCTTCTGCACCGCCTTCCCTTTCTTCGCACCCACATAGCCAACAAAGAGTTGATCGTCCACCCGGAAGTCTTTAGTGCGATTGAAATAGAATGCCAACGCTCTTTTTGGGTCCAGACGGTGGAGACTCTGCTCCTCATGTGAAGGATGTGGGGGCGCGTAGAAGGTTGGCAAAGTTATGGACTGTCCTACATGAAACGGTGTAACCACCTTCGGAAGGAAGGAAGCCCTAGTGCGTAACACCACTTTGTCGGGGTGCACGGACAAGTATGGAGGCTTTGAAGAAAGGGCCTGAAGCTCACTCACCCTGCGAGCAGAGGTGGTGGCGATGAGAAAGACAGTTTTTAATGTGAGGAGCCATAAGGGACAATTATGCCTAGGCTCAAAGGGTGTACACATCAAGTAAGTAAGCACAAGATTAAGATCCCACTGAGGCATGATGAAGGGAGTGGGAGGAAATAAGTGGGTGAGCCCCTTCAAGAACCTACTCACAAGAGGAGATTTAAAGAGTGAGGGCTGATCAGGAAGCCTAAGAAAGGTGGAAATGGCACACAGATACCCCTTAAGGGTGCCCAATGCAAAGCCCTGTTGGGCTGAGGAAAGAATGAATAGAAGAACCTCCGAAAGAGGGGCAGATAGGGGGTCAACATATTTGTTGGTGCACCATGCCACAAATTTATTCCAACGACAGGCGTATACAGTTTTAGTCGCTGGAAGCCTGGCTGCCAAGATAACATTGGAGACTTCGGGTGGAAGGGCAAATGTCGTCAACTGTTGCCGCTCAATCTCCACGCATGTAGGCGGAGGTTGGACACGTTCGGGTGGAGGACCGTCCGCTGCTGCTGCGACAGAAGATCCGCCCGAAGAGGCAGTCTGAGTGGAGGATCGATGGACATGCTCAATAACTTTGGATACCACACTCTTCGAGCCCAGTCCAGAGCCACCAAGAGAACTTGGGCCCGGTCGCTCTTGATTTTCTTGAGAACTCTCGGCAGAAGAGGGATAGGCCGGAAGGCGTAAAGGAGGCCGAAGTTACACTTGAGACGAAAAGCATGCCACCTTGGAAACTCCAACACGCAAAATAGCTGACATTGCGCGTTCTCTGCGGAAGTGAACAGATCTAACCAAGGCCCTCCCCACTTGAGAAAGAGTCCTTGCGCCACCTCTGGATGGAGACGCCATTCGTGATCGACAGTGCGTCGGCGTCTGAGTTCGTCTGCTCTGGCGTTGAGAGAGCCCGCCAGACGCTGAACCATCAGGGTAATGCTCCGATGTTCCAGCCATGTCCAGAGGCGTAGGGCCTCCTGACAAAGGGTCCAGGACCCTTTTGTTTGTTGGAGTACCACATGGCGGCAGTGTTGCACGTGAACACCTGCCCTACTTTCACCCTTAGAGAGGGAAGGAATGCTTTTAACGCAAGTCTGATCGCTCGGAGCTCCAGCAAATTTATGTGGAGTCCCGATTCCGCTGGAGACCAGAGACCTCTGATCTCCGCCTCTCCCATGTGGCCGCCCCAACCCAGAAGCGATGCATCTGTCACTATAGAGACATCTGGGTTGGGAAGGGAGAGGCATCTGCCCGTGACCCAATTGGGATTCGAAAGCCACCACTGCAGGTCGTTCGCAGTCCCCTCCGAGATCTGGACCATGTCGGAGAGATTCCCTTGATGCTGCGACCACTGGAACTTCAAGTCCCACTGCAGAGCCTGCAAATGCCACCTGGCATGTGTAACTAGCAGGATGCAGGAGGCCAAGAGGCCCAGCAGCCTCAGAATGTGTCTCACCGAAACCCAAGACCAAGGCTGAAAGATCGGAATCATAGCCTGAATGTCTTGGACTCGCTTTTCGGGAGGATAAGCCCGAAACCGCACTGTGTCCAGAACTGCTCAGATGAAAGGGAGCGTCTGAGAGTGAGTCAGGTGTGACTTCGGCAAATTGATAGTGAACCCCAGCTGGTGCAGGAGGTTCGCCATAGTCTGGAGGTGGGAGACCACTGTCTGGGGCGAGGACACCTTCAACAGCCAGTCGTCTAGGTAGGGGAAGACTGAGACCCCTAACCTCCGCAGATGAGCTGCATCCACCGCCATCACTTTCGTGAACACCCGAGGGGCACTGGTAAGGCTGAAAGGGAGCACAGTAAATTGAAAGTGCTCGTGACCTACCACGAATCGTAGGTAACGTCTGTGGTCGGGCAGGATGGGGATGCGGAAATAAGCGTCCTGCAAATCCAATGCTACCATCCAGTCTCCTGGGTCTAATGCAGACAGACCCTGAGCCAGGGTGAGCATTTTGAACTTCTCCTTCTTGAGGAAGTAGTTCAGGTCTTGGAGATCTAGGACAGGGTGCAAGCCTTTGTCCTTCTTTGGTATCAGAAAGTAGTGGCTGGGCCTCCCCCACCCACCTATCCATAACCTCCCCCCCCCATGCTGAGCCGTTTCTTGGCTATTTAGGGTAGTTTGCGCTTATGCCTTCATAACTGTTTGTCCACATAAGCTATTCACACCAAATGTGCGTCCTTTTTTTCCAACATCCTAGGGTACCCAGCCAAAATACAGCTAAAATGACGTTTTTTCATAAAAAATGGCAAAAAAGGGCCTGCAGAAGAAAGCAAGTGTTTTTTCCCCTGAAAATGGCATCAACAAAGGGTTTGCGGTGCTACAATCACCGTCTTCTCAGCTTTCAGGAACAGGCAGACTTGAATCACAAAGCCACAGTTTTCAACACAATTTTGGCATTTCACTGGGACATACCCCATTTTTACTATTTTTTGTGCTTTCAGCCTCCTTCCAGTTAGTGACAGGAATGGGTGTGAAACCAATGCTGGATCCCGGAAAGCTAAACATTTCTGAAAATTACACAACATTCTGAATTCAGCAAAGGGTCATTTGTGTAGATCCTTCAAGGTTTTCCTACAGAAAGTAACAGCTAAAATAAAAAAAATATGGAAACTGAGGTTAAAAAAAAGAGCCAGTTCTGTCCACGTTTACTTCTATAACTTTTTCCAGCTATGGCAGAATCTTTAAAGCAATATACTGTTACGTCTGCTGGACACTTCTGGTTGCAGGGACATACAGGGCTTGTGGGTTCATCAAGAACCCTAGGTATCAAGAGCCAATAAAGGAGCTGCACCTTGAGATGGGTTTTCATTGTATACCGGGTATACAGCAATTCATTTGGTGAAAAAGAAAGACTGAAAAATAGGTATTAAGGAAACCTTTGTATTTCCAAAATGGGCACAAGATAAGGTGTTGAGAAGCAGTGGTTATTTTTACATCTCTGAATTCCAGGGTCCCCATAGTAGCATGTGAATTACAGGGCATTTCTCAAATAGATGTCTTTTTTTCACACTGTCTTACATTTGGAAGGGAAAGATTTAGAGAAAGACAAGGGGCAATAACACTTGTTCTTCCATTCTATATTCCCCCAAGTCTCCTGATAAAAATGGTACCTCACTTGTGTGGGTAGGTCTTGTGCCCGCAACAGGAAATACAACATGGACAAATCACATTTTCACATTGAAATCTGACGCGTTTTTTGGTAAGTGCCTAGCTGTGGATTTTTTGCCTCTAGCTCAGTCGGCACCTAGGGAAACCTACTAAACCTGTGCATTTTTTAAAACTAGAAAGCTAGGGGAATTCCAGGATGGGGTGACTTGTGGGGCTCTTATCAGGTTCTGTTAGCCAGAATCCTTTGCAAACCTCAAAATCTGGCAAAGAACACTTTTTCCTCACATTTCGGTGATGGAGAGTTCTAGAATCTGAGAGGAGCCACACATTTCTTTCCACTGAGCATTTCCCAATGTCTTCCGATAAAAATGGTACCTCACATGTGTTGGTAGGCCTACTGCCTGCGACAGGAAATGCCCCAAAACGCAACATGGACACATCAAATTTTTACATTGAAAACTGACGTGTTTTTTGGAAAGCTGTGGATTTTGGTCTCTAGCTCAGCTGGCACCTACAAAAACCTACCAAACCTGTGCATTTTTGAAAAACTAGACACGTAGAGGAACCCAGGATGGGATAACTTATGGCACTCTCACCAGGTTCTGTTACCCAGAATCCTTTGCAAACCTCAAAAGGTGGCAAAAAACATTTTTTCTCACATTTCGGTGACAGGAAGTTCTGGAACCCGAGACGAGCCACACATTTCCTTCTACCCAGCATTCCCCCAAGTCTCCTGATAAAAATGGTACCTCACTTGTGTGGGTAGGCCTAGTGCCCGTGTCAGGAATGGATCACACAACGGTCAATGTTGGTCCTTACAAGAGGGCAACTGTTGACCCTGTTGATCCATTCCTGACGCAGGCACTAAGTACAGGCAGTCAAGTGGGGCAGCATTTTTATCAGGACAGGTGGGGAAACACTGGATGGTAGGAATGTTGTGGATCCCATCATATAGGTACCTGCTTTACAAAACCAGGTTGTTTTGTGATAGATAATTTTGATGTCTCCACAATACGATTTACGATTTTGGAGGTAGAATTTGGGGCTGATCTAAATTGGGGAGCTCCCAAGAGAGCACTCTCGATGTACTTGCCGCTGCATGCACCTGATCTCTGGGGTGGCCTAACCCGCTATTGTTCCACTGCACAGACTGTGCTTGCGAAGAGACAGAAAGGATGGCATCATCACCTTCCTCAGAATTACTGGAAGAGGAGTTGTCGGATGTGATTCCTCCAACTGAAAAATCACTCCCAGAGTCTGCGCCATTGCCCTATCCTTCAGATGCTGTCTCAGTATCTGTTGTCTCAGTCTCTGATCCTACATCAGAGCTGTCCTCTATAACCCGAGTTAGAGTTTGAACAGCAGCCATCCAACGAGATGCCATCTCTGCTACTGGCTAAACTGTTGCTCTAAAACTCTAGTCTAAGTAGACAGTCACAACATTGCTGTTGGGTGTGTGTGTGATGCGTGCAACAGTAAAGGTCACCTTACCTTCGCCTCTACCCTCAATTAGCATATTCTCTCAAGACACTCAAAAAAACAAAAAAAAGACACACTATTACTTCACCTTGTCACATACCAATCGTCACAGTCTTTAGCATCTCTGGCACCCAGTCCAATAATCATTATTGGTGCTCCCACTCCCATGACCTCCTCCTCAGATTCCCTCACTACCTCTCAGCAAAAATTCCTGTCATCTCTCCATAGCCCCCCTCGCACATACATTTAATTTGTATTATAGCGCAAAAAATGGCTGGCTTTACTAATCCACTCAGCTATTCAAATAAAATACAGATTTGATCTTTGCAATAGGCATATAAACCTTCTTCGCTACTTTATGGCATCAAAACTGCCACTAGACAAAACTCAGATCCTTTTCTGGCAGAAACATAATCATAAGAGTTAGCTTGACTTTTTTATTGTTGCCTAAAAGCTACAGTTCAAACGCGTCAGTTGGAGTAAGTGCATTGCTTTGAAGATGCAAGCTGCAAGAGAACTGGTGGCGAATACACACACACACACACACACATATATATATATATATAATATATATACATATATATATATATTATATATATATACATATATATATAGATATATCTATATATAGATCTATATATATAGATCTATTTATATATATTTAATAGCCTATGGTTTCCCGGGGGGTGATCGTGAGAAACCATACAACTATTTTAAAAAACTTGCCCCCTAAGGGGGTCTGCCCCGCTCACAGGCGACCCCTGTCGGTTTCATTTAAAAAAATAAAAAAATTGTTATTTTTTTACTATTTTATAACCCCTGGGGGAGGCGCAATTGCACCCAGCAGGGGTAAACTCACATTTATTTTTAAGAATTATGCCAGGGGGTGGGAGGGGTGAGGGGGGTTTTTGGCTTCCCGTTTTCATAGGGGGCCGACCCCCCCAAGTGTAATCCCTGGTGATCTAGTGGGGTTACAGCCAGGAAACCATTTCAGGAAGGCCTCATTTCAAAGGGGAGAATCTCCCCTTTCAAACGAGGCCTTCCCGAACAGTGGGGAGGCCCTTTTGGGCCCGTTTTTCACACTGGAGCAGAAAGCAGCTTTACCTGCTGCTTCCTGCTCTGGTGGGGCAGACAAAGGTGGTCATTCCAACCCTGGCGGTCCATGACCGCCGGGTTGGAGGACCGCGGGAGCACCGCCGACAGGCCGGCGGTGCTCCAATGGGCATTCCGACCGCGGCGGTAAAGCCGCGGTCGGACCGGCAACACTGGCGGGCTCCCGCCAGTGTACCGCCGCCCATTGGAATCCTCCAAGGCGGCGCAGCTAGCTGCGCCGCCGAGGGGATTCCGACCCCCCCTACCGCCATCCAGTTCCCGGCGGTCCGCCCGCCGGGAACCGGATGGCGGTAGGGGGGGTCGCGGGGCCCCTGGGGGCCCCTGCAGTGCCCATGCCACTGGCATGGGCACTGCAGGGGCCCCCGTAAGAGGGCCCCTAAATGTATTTCACTGTCTGCTGCGCAGACAGTGAAATACGCGACGGGTGCAACTGCACCCGTCGCACAGCTTCCACTCGAGCCGGCTTCATCGTGGAAGCCTCTTTCCCGCTGGGCTGGCGGGCGGCCTGAAGGCGGCCGCCCGCCAGCCCAGCGGGAAAGTCAGAATTACCGCCGCGGTCTTTCGACCGCGGAACGGTAACCTGACGGCGGGACTTTGGCGGGCGGCCTCCGCCGCCCGCCAAGGTCCGAATGAGGGCCAAAGTGTGCCGTCAGCACTGATGTCACAGAGGGGTGGGTGGGGGATCGGAGGGAGACACAGAAGCTCTTCTGTATCTTCCGAGAGGGTTATAAATAAAATTCAAACCCTTCCCTGGCATCGGCCACTGGTCATGATTGGCACCAGGGAGGGTGTGCGGGCATCGGCCAGTGGCCGATGCCCGCACCAATGGGATTAAACTTCAATATAGCGCTTAGAAACACAATAGCTCCAACTGGGGCTCTTGTCACGTCGTTGACTGAGTTGTTCCCCGGTCACGTAGTCGCACGGACCCACAGGTACCGTACCTTTGGCAAACGAGGAAACAAGCCAGTGCACAGAGGCAGGGAGGTGAGGCATCGCTGGATCCGGTGGGGCATCAGATCCTTAGTGTGGAACAGAGGAAGTGATGCAGCGTCGGTGCAGCGGGCCAAGACACACTAGGTGACTTCACAGGGTTGCGGTCACGCAACAGGGCTGCAGGCGCCGTGGCGGAATCGGATGTAATGGACATCGGTGACACAGCACTCGGGACTCACAAAGTCATAGGATGTCAGAGATGCTGCAGTGGCGTCGGCCCTGCAATGTCAGTCAGGGCTGTCGCATTCCCGTGGGGATCACAGCTTTGTGTTGCAGGCAGTGGTGTTGAGTTGTACAGCGGCACCAGTTCTGGAGTCAGGATGCTTGGATTTTCTTGTTTTCTCACCAGAACTCACTCCCAAGGGCCCAGCAACTGGATTGGCACCACTTGGAAAGTCAGAGTCCTCAGCAGGAATACCCAGATGCTGGCAGGTGAAGTCTTTGATGTCCCTGAGACTCCTTAGTAGGAAGCAAGCTCAGTGCAAGCCCTTGGAGAAACTTCACAAGCAGGATTTCAGGAAGCAAAGTGCAGTCCTTTTACCCTTAAGGCAGAAGCAGCAGCAACAGGCCACCACAGCAAAGCAACAGGCAGAGTGGCAGGTCCTTCTCAAGCATCAAGCTCTTCTCCTTGGTAGAGGTTCCTCTTGATCCTGAAGTAATCTAAACGTCTGGGGTTTTGGGTTCTCTACATATACTAATTTCTGCCTTTAAAGTAGGCAAACTTCAAAGGAAATTATATGTTGTTCACTTCATTGCACCTTGCCCAGGCCTGGCCAGAGACACACTCCAAGTGGTTGGAGTCTGCATTCTGTGAGGGCAGGCACAGTCCTTTCAGGTGTAAGTGTCAGCTCCTCCCTCCCCACTCTAGTCCAGGAGACTCATCAGGATATGCAGGACACTCCTCAGCTCCCTTTGTGTCACTGTTAGGAAGGAATACACAAACAGCCCATCTGTCATTCTGACCCAGACGTTGGTATCACAGGCAGGCAGAGGCACAGAATAGTTTAAGGAAGAAAATGCCCACTTTCTAAAAGTGGCATTTTCAAACAAACAATCTAAAAAACAACTCTACCAAAAGAGGTATTTTTAAATTGTGAGTTCAGAGACCGCACACTCCAAATCTTTATCTGCTCCCAATGGGAAACTGCACTTAAAAGATATTTAAAGGCAGTCCCATGTTAATCTATGGGAGACATAGACCTTGCAATAGTGAAATCTGAATGTAGCAGTATTTCACTATTAGGACATGTAAAACACAACAGTATATGCATGTCCCACGTTTTAAATACACTGCACCCTCCCCATGGGGCTACCTAGGACCTACTTAGGTGTGTCTTAGATGTAATAAAAGGGAAGGTTTGGGCCAGGCAAGTGGGTATACTTGCCAGGTTGAATTGGCTTTGCAACACTGCACACACAGACACTACAGTGGCAGGTCTGAGATTTTTACAGGGCTACTCATGTTGGTGGCACAATCAGTGCTGCAGGCCCACTGATAACATTTGATTTACAGGCCCTGAGCACCCATAGTGCACTTTACTAGGGACTTACCAGTAAATCAAATGAGCCAATCAAGGAAAACCAGTTACCAATATCTTTTAAATAGAGAGCACTTGCACCTTAGCACTGGTTAGCAGTGGTAAAGTGGCCAGAGTATCAAAAACAGCAAAAACTAATTACATCACAGGGCCCACAAACAGGAGGCCAGAAGCAGAAAGTACAGGGAAACCACGCCAAGAGCTGTCAGGTCTAACTAGAACTATTCTGAAAAGCAAAAACAAGGCTCGAATTAGGAAAAATTAAATGCAAAAGAACAAATAGTTTATAAAAAAAACATGGACTCCGACAACAACCACCCTGTGAGATATCAGCCACACTAATGAAACAAAAATGCTTGAGTAAAATCTCCACCAGGAGTCCAAGATATATTTACCAGTGCCCCAATAGACAGACCCAAGTAAGAGAGAGAAAAGGAAATGATGTGTGTCCATAGAACCAGACAGTGCACCGATTACTGTCCGACAGGCCTTGCCTGAACCCACGTAATGTAAGTATGCAGTAAATTCCTACGCATAGACACTGTTTGTTTTCCTCACCTCAGGGTCTAAAGAATGAATGTTTATACCACCACGGGTGCTGCAAGAAGATCACATGCCCTTACTAAGATAGAAACACGGCTGCACTGAAACACCAGCAAGTGGGGAGTCAGAATTTCCCCTAGGATATCAGTATCTGCTACAGTAAATATAGAAAGACAAAAAGATGAAAACAACCTACTCACGATATACTCACTATCAGTTAATGGACTGAACCAACTCTTGATACTTACCTCAAAGTTAGATAGAATGGGGCAAACACAAGACATTAAAGATGTCCCCCCTTAAGGGAGAAAAGTGATTCTTAAACTGTGACCCACCATACAACCATCAAACAGATGTGAATTCTATGGAATTCAGGGTCAAAGCACCAACACGCAGTGCAATGTCTCAGCATGAATGAGCCCAGGATAGGTAAGAACACAGTTGATGCCTGGTTAGCACCATGATTGCATTCTAACGTTTACTATAAGTGGGGAATACTTGCCTGTTTTGTTTATTTGTGTGCTTCACGGCATGTAAGATCATCCACGTAGGTTTTGTCCTCGTCCTGAGATAATGCACTTAGATTGTGGTATCTTTATGCTAAACTATGTATATATTTATGAAAATGTAGAGATTGGCTGCCTTGTGGGTAGTTTTCAGTGCGGCATAGCAGGGAGCTCTTGCCGGCTGAATGCGGTCTGCAGAGATTTCCTTTTATCTCTTCCTTAGCAGAGACCAGCTTATCTATCCTTGGGAAAGGGGGAGGGAGAGGAGGGGGATCCACTACTAATCCTTTTGGGTTCTGGATTAGAATGCTATTTGCCAAAAAGCACTTTGATGCCTCGTCAGGGGTAGTACATGCTGTATAAATACAATTACAATTACAATACATATTGATTTATCAAACGGTGCCAACGTTATTAAGAAACCAAAATTCCTTTTCTATGGAAACTTGGCCCTAACTATAACATCACAGTGACAACTGCCATATATATTTATATATTCACTGAAAAAAACAAAGGTGAACATAATGTTGGAGCTAGATGAATTTGTCAACGACAATATTAACGTTTTGAACTTTAAAAAAACACATAAATTCACCAGTTAGAGATAGCAGCGTAACTATACTTTGCACCCGCCATGCACTGCTTATGACCACATATATGACAGCACTCAGGGCATGTTCTATGACATCACTGATGACATCATTCAATGATGGTGTTAGTTTATCCAATGGCTGTGTTTGTTTGTTTAATAGTTTCCATAGTGGCAGATAACTACCATTTTACTTTTCTACCTAATTTGGTATAGCCTATGTCCAGCTAATCAGTATTAGTGTTTACAAAACGCATATGCTGCTAATGCACCATAGGTGTGTAGAGGTATTGAAAGAAAACATTAAAAAATCTTCGTATTAAAGAGAAACTCTGTGTGCAGGTGACAGTTGACTTTTCTTGTCTTCATATGTTTCACACAATTTTTTGGTACAGCAGAAAAAGTTTCCAGCATGGCAACAATTCTATGTACCACATACTAAGTATTGTAAGCAGCCTTGAGTTATTACAGAGAATCATTTCAGCATGACCATTTCTACTTAACATAGGAGACTGTCTGCACTAGGTACTAACCTATGTACATGTTTTGCTTCAGAAGATGGGCTATCTGTAAAGGTTTCACCACAGTATGAAGGCTGCAGGTAGTATACTGTTTACCACCTTCAAACCTTGGTTATTCTAAGTGAACAGGCGCTCTGTGAACAAGTTTGCAAAGAGTGTAATTCTTGATACTCTGTGGTGAATTTCTGATGAGAGTTACACTGTCTACAAACAGTGTGGTACAGACTAAACTCTCTCTATAGGGTAAACACTGTTAACAATACCACCTTTTCTACTCATATCCACTTAAATTCTCAATGTAGGTTCCATGACTGTCAGGGGATTGACACAGGTAAAGACAGTTGGTAGTAGGGCATTAGTTACGTAACAGGTTTTGAGAATCTGGAGGAACTTGGTTCTCCCTGAACAGCTGTATACAGGTTGATCACCGTGTTCAGAACAGGTTACCCTTTCATCTATGGTTAATAGTCAACATGAACTCAGCTACCCATTAAGTGTATGGCAATAGGTTAATGTTGCAAATAACACAAGCTTGCTTTAACTATGGTGGTTTTATGTATGATAGCAGTAAAGGCGCTTCATATTCTTCTGAGCTATTTTGCACTTACTTTCATGGCTCTAACGGTATAACCGTTTGTACAATGAGTACAGAAGAAGCATGGATGATGTCATCAGTGATGTCATTAATGATGTCATTTTAGATGTCATCAGTAATGTCACAAATGATATCATAGAACATGTCATGAGTGTTGACATAGGCAGGTCCACTGGAATTATGCGATTGTGCGGCTGCGCCGATTTTCGGCATAATTAAAGATTTACTGCAT
This sequence comes from Pleurodeles waltl, assembly GCF_031143425.1. Lineage (NCBI taxonomy): Eukaryota > Metazoa > Chordata > Amphibia > Caudata > Salamandridae > Pleurodeles > Pleurodeles waltl. Next base: position 351,935,793 of record NC_090450.1, read on the forward strand.
TTGCCACATAATTCATCATCTGCTGTATATTCTTTGGATTTAAAAAAAAAAATTAAAAAAATTCTAGCTCAAACGGTTCAAAAGGTACTAAAAGTGCAGCAACACGTGTTACTGTGCAGTGAAAGGCCCTTTGTGAAACTGGACTGGTCACCCTTTTGTTGCTTATTACAACGTTTGGGTATTAAAATGATACTAACGAGGTGCAACCAATGCCCAGACAGTGTTCTGTGTGAGAAAAGGCCTCTTTTGTCATGGTTAGCCCCCATTTTTGCATGATATCCGATGCAGTCTTAAAGTTGTTAGTGCCCAGGGCCCCTGCTAACTAGGTTCCCTGGGCCAGATCTCTCTCCCCTAAAACTGTTGTGATGCATTAGCACAATTGGCAACACCTTTAGCTGTCACTATAAGTAACTAGTAAATGGTACTTAGGTACCCAGGGCCTGGAGTACTAAGGGTAGACGACTGAGGGAAGCAGCACAAATTGTGCCCCCTCAGGGGCCAAGCATCCAGATACACCAAGCACCGCCACTGCAGGCTGAGTTTTCTGATGCAATCCTAAAAATACAAACTCGACATGGCACACAGCCTGTGTGCCCTGTCCAGCATACACTGCATACAATATAGGTAAATCACCCCTCTGGCATGCCTTCCAGCCCCAAGGCTGGGTGCACTATACTGTGTGTGTGTGGATATAGATGCATGAGCAATATGCCCTTACTGTGTCCTTGCCAAACCTGGGACATAGTAAGTGAACAGAGCAGCCATTTTAATGCATGTGCTGGACACTGGTCAGTACACGTTTCACAACTACATGATGGCTACTGTGATCCCTGGGTTATTTGGTATCAAACAACTCAGTATGATAAATCCAATCTGGTACCAACATTGGATTTATCTCAAAATGTACCCAGGATAACCTTAGAGGTGACCCCTTAAAAAGCTAACTACCCTGGCACGGTTGCTGGCCAGTTACAATCAGCCTGCCACCACCAGAAATGGTTCTGGAACCCTAGGGTGAGAGGTCCTGCTCTCTGGGTCCCAGAACAAAGCCCTTCCTGGGTGGAGGTGTAAACACCCCCTCCCTCAGAAATGTGCATTGCCATGCTAGCAAGCTTTAAAGGGCTTACCGCCCTTGAAAATTGACCCCAAGCCTGTTGCTAGCAGGAGATGCCCACCCCTGTTGCAAACCCCCACTTTTTGGCTGGAGCAACAGCGGGAAATCAGACAAAGGACAGGATGAGTGGTCATCCCTAGCTTGTACCACCCCTAAGGTGTTGTATGAGAGGTGACCTCTCCATTTCATTTTCCTACATCTTGCATGGAAGGAAAATAAGCCAATCAGGTGTAGGGAAGTGACTTCGTCCCACAGGAAGTGGTCACTTAGTGGGTGTAGCCATCCTAAGGTGGATGACTCATTGGTCACTACCTTGTACTCCCCTAAACACCCACTAAATACAGTATTTAGTGTGTATCCGTTGACCACGAAATCAGATTCTAAGGACAAAAGAAGACCAGCAACAAAAAAGACCCAAGGTTCGAGAACTGAAGCCCTGCTGCACCAAGAAAAGGTGCCAAGCCCTACCTGCTGTACCCATGATTCGACAATCACCACTGAAGGGTTGCTTGGACACTGGACAGGCTCTACAAACCCCCAAAGGAACTCCACACTTCGAAAATCAACAAAGATCTTCCTCCAAAGTGAAGGCATCGCTCTGCAGCCATAGACCAAAGACACAGCGTATGCCACTTCACTGACCGGCTGCTGGCTAAGGAAGTGGACACTGCAGCTGGACCGAACTCCACCTGACGGACCGTGAGGAAAAACTCTGCAAGTATACCAAGAGTGGTGGCACTGCACCCTCCAGGGGCCGAACTGCACCTTTGCCTCAGAAAGTGGTCACCTAACATCGGACACTCAGAGGGAGAGTCCATTCTGGACTGTAAAAGGACCAGGAGGAAGCCCCAGCCAAGGGACTTCAGACACCACCAGGACCTCCCACCAGAGTGCCCTTGCTTGGCCTGCAAGCAACCCTCAAAGTGACCTGTTTCCAAGGGCGCCTTTGCACGCAGCTTCTGGCTCACTAATTTGTTCTGCACCTGGCCACCGTGTGCCCTCCATCAAAGATCCAGCTGTGCACTAAGGGTCTCCCACTCCTTGCAACCTCGACTCTCCATGGGGACCCACCAGATTTACCTTTAAGCCACCTGTGCAGTGCTTTTCCAAGTGGTCCCTTGCAGTGGCTTTGCACCAGCACCAACGACTTTCTGCAGCTGCTCCTGCCAAAACCGGGGGCCAACCAATTATCTCCAGTTGGTCCACAGTTCCCACTGATGACCAAAACATACCTGCAAAAGGAGACATTGGTAAATGCACTGCCTGAGTTTATATGCACTTCTAAAGTATTTCTCTGTTGATTCCTATGGTGCGTAATTACACACAAAAAAACTATTTTTATTGAACTTTAAAAATTCATAGCTTAAAAAGTACTTACCCGATTTTGATGATCTTGGTCCTAAAAATTTTATAATAATCTGAAGTATTTTGTAAATTGGTCTCGAGTTATACTTTTAAGTGTGTGGTTTCATTTATTGATACTGTGAGTACAAGAAATGCTTTGCACTTCGCCAAGATTAACCTAACTGCTCGACCAATCTACCACAAAAATTAGAGCATTAGGTGGTCTAATTGTTACCTCTGTGAGCCAATGTGTGGCTGCCCGGAACTCTCTGCACAGTGTGTCTAGCTTTGCACACTACAAAGAGAGCCAGTCTCCTACGTTATGAAGTTTAAAAATGTTGAAAAAATTATGTTGTATTATTACAAAATGTGCTGAATTGTGCCGGATAATTTGCCTTTTCCTGCTGCATAATTTACCAAAACCTGTTGTGAATCCTAGTTTGTTTTAATGGGATAACAGGAGTTAGCTTAGACTTTGGCTTGCAGACTCGTGCCCCCGTCACCTAGTGACTTTTAACCTACTTAGCTTGCTCTGTCTTATCCCATTTAATTATTTAATTCAACTAAGATGGCTGCCTTGTTTATAGTTAGGCCACTTGTTATGGTTTGCATTATCAGTGCCACCGCGCTAAGGCGTCAAGATCAATCGACAAAGACAAACAAACAGTAGGTGTTCACACTTAGGGATTTTCCCTCTCTATACTTTCGAGGGATTTGTTTGTAATAATTACCGTCCCAAGCATGTCTGTTATCTATTGTTTGGAAACACACCTACGTCAGGGGTCCTGGTTGATCTGTATAAATACATCGCACTTTAGACAGATAATCAGAGGGATTCCGACCAGAGGGCATCGCCACCATCGCTGATATTGATGCTGTACGCCGTCTTGACGCTGACCCAGTCTTCGTGTCCCTGCGGAGTCTGAGATAGAGACCTCATTCCAAGGTAACAAGGGTTGGGGGCTCCTCTCATGAACATGGCATTGGCAGATTAGGTTTAACAAACCCAGCTTTCCTTTAGGTAGGAGGTTAGGCCTATCATATTAGGGTTAGGGCATTAGGGCATATCACACCTTTTATGTCTTTTACATGCTATTGCAAGATGGTGGGGGTCTTTGTAACAATGACTCTCGTCTTCACAAATCTGTTTCTTCCACTGCTCATTATCCTAATCATTGCAGCCCATGCAACATATTGCAAATTGCAGCTGTGTTAAATAAAAACTATTGAAACTTTACTGCATCTTTGTCATTGCCTGTGTTTGAATGAGACATAATGTATCTATGAGAAAGGGGTAATTAATCTCCGTTTAACCACAACACTCCCTGAGATGTATTATTCTCGAGTCCATGCGTAAAGGCTGCCACAAATCACCTTTTACTATTTATGTTTTTGGTGAGGTGCTGCTAGTGAGCCGGAAGGGTTGGGACGACAGTTGCGACTTGTTGTAGGATAGGCATAGTCGCCTACAAACAAAAGTACTGTCATCCTTAAACCAGCAGTCTTGCCTAGAGCAAGAGTCCAAACTACAACATGGCGCCACCAACAATGGATTTTAGGCACTAATTTACGGATACCCCGACTATCACTGTCTCACAGACAACAGGTACCCTAAGTACCATTGTACGGAGACTTCCGTGGTCTTTGGGAAATTCCTCCTCAGCTGAAAAGGTAACACCTGATTAAGCTGTAGGTTGTTCGAGCTCGAACTCATAAAAGGACTTTACTCCCCATTTTTGGTGTTCCATTTTTCTAAACAAATATGGCTAACGCCATTGACATTCCTGAGAATGCAACAGAAGCACTAACACAACATTTACTAGCGCATGGCCTTACAGATGAGGGCGGGGATGTTACTCTTATAATAGAGGCTAATGAAGCATATCAAACAGAAACATTTTATTGTTGGGTCACCTTTCCTGAGGTATACCACAGAACACATACTTTCTGCACATATAAAATTGCAAACGTACCTCAACAGTACCAAGCTTACCAGTATCATAAAATATCACTCACATACCAAGAGCATCAGAACTGGTTTGAAGGCGACCTACCACACACATTACAAAGAGTGAGGCTAGGTCCCTTAAGTAATGATGGACCAACGTGGCCTATGTTTGCCACATACACACCTCACCCAGGCATACAAAATATGCCAATAGCAGATCTGCAAGATTTATATAATGAATTAGTGACATTATATAGACTAGTTCAGTTCGTAATGCGAACTTTGAACACCGTACCAGCGCGTCCAGCACCGCCGGCACCTGGTGGTTACCAATTGGCTACTGGGATGAATCCACAAACAGTGCATACTATTGCAGGTAAAGTACCCATAGAACGAGAAAAAATACCATTCTGGATTGCCCAGGATGGTGGGCATTACCTTCGCCCCAGGCACCTCAGCCCCTGCCCCTGTCACCCTTGCTGCCCTCAGTGAGGAGGCCATTGACCTCCTCAGGTCCCTCACTGTTGGGCAGTCTACCATCTTGAATTCCATCCAGGGTGTAGAAAGGCAGTTGCAACAAACAAATGCATTCCTGGAGGGCATTCATTCTGGTCAGGCGGCCCTTCAGCGAGCTTTTCAGACTCTGGCCTCAGCACTGATGGCAGCCATTGTCCCTGTCTCTAGCCTCCCCCCTCCAACTTCCTCCACCCAGACCAAATTCCCTCTACCCCAGCCTATCCCAAGCACACCTTCAGACCAGCATGCACACACCTCAACACACAAGGGAAGCTCTGGCAAACATAAGCACCACACATCCCACAGGAGCTCACGCATCACACACATGCAGACACATCAACATCCACTGCCTCCACTGTGCCCCCCTCCTCCTTGTCTCCCTCCTCCCTCTCAGTCTCGTCTACACTCACACCTGCATGCACTACATCTACAGCTACTACTGCCATCACCAGCACACCCACGACCACACCCCGCTCACGTGCAGTCACCACCCCACTACCATTCACACGTCCCCTGTGTCCTCTCCCAGTGTGTCTGTGACGCCACCTCCCAAGATACACAAACGCAGGCACACACCCACCCAACAGCCATCCACCTCACGACAGCCTCCAGCGCATGCACCTTCACCCAAAGTCACTAAACGAACACCTCCTACAACCTTGACCTCTTCCTCCACTCCCAAACCCCCTCCAGCTACCCGTCCCAGTGTCTCCAAAAAACGTTTCCTGTCCAACCTTGACCTCTTTCCCACACCTACCCCACCCCGTCCGTCTCCTAGGTCCCGAACTAGCTCCTCAGCCACAACATCTCCGGGACCAGTGGTGCCTGTAGTCACCTTAATCTGGAGTGCACCGGCCACCAGGGCAGCCAGTGTGGCACGGAGCCACAGCACGGACAGTCCCCCACCTGTCAAGCATCAAAAGTTGGCCAGAGGGGGAGGTCTCCAGCCACCAAAGCCGCTCCCAGGGGTCCCGGTGGGAGTGTGGAGTCAGCTGCCACACCTTCCAAGGTGGGGAAGGGCCACAAGAAACCAGGAAAGTCTGGGAAGAGCAGCACGGCAGAGGAGACCGCCATCATCCCCGCTGCCCAGGAGGCCACAGCCATCATCCCCGCTGCCCCTGAGGCCACCGCCATCATCCCCGCTGCCCCTGAGGCCACCGCCATCATCCCTGCTGGCCAGGAGACCACCGCCATCATCCCGCTGCCCAGCAGGCCACAGCCATCATCCCCGCTGGGACAGAGAGGACCACCAGCACAAGCCCCGCTGGGACAAAGAGGACCACCAACAGCTGAGTCACTGCAAAGGAGCCCGCCGCCTCAAGCACCGCTGAACAGGGCACCGCCGCCTCAAGCACCGCTGAACAGGGCACCGCCGCTCCAAGCACCGCTGAACAGGGCACCGCCGCTCCAAGCACTGCTGAACAGGGCACCGCCGCTCCAAGCACCGCTGAACAGGGCCCGCCGCTCCAAGCACCGCTGAACAGGGCACCGCCGCTCCAAGCACCGCTGAACAGGGCCCACCGCTGAACAGGGCCCGCAGCTCCAAGCACCGCTGAACAGGGCACCGCCGCTCCAATCACCGCTGGCCCATGAGCGCCAAGGGCACTGATGCTACTGAGTCCGTCACGAGCAGGATGAAGCACTCTGGGCACAGAGCCCCCTCCAGAACCAGTGAAGAGATACATCCACTACCTCTGTCCTTAGCAGGATGAAGCACTCTGGGCACCATGCCACCTCCAGAACCAGTGGAGAAAGGCATCCACTACCTCTGTCCTTAGGAGGATGAAGCACTCTGGGCACCATACCCCCTCCAGAACCAGTGGAGAAAGGCATCGACTACCTCTGTCCTTAGCAGGATGAAGCACTCTGGGCACAAGGCCCCCTCCAGAACCAGTGGAGAGATACATCCACTACCCTTTTCCTTGGCAGGATGAAACACTCTGGGCACAAGGCCCCCTCCAGAACCAGTGGAGAGATACATCCACTTGAGAGACTATGGCTTTGCACTCCACAGGATGGAACAGTGGGCAATCCACCCACTGTAGAGACTTGTGAGACTGTGGCTTTGCACTCCCCAGGATATGGCAGTGGGCAACCCACCCACTGTATAGACTTGAGAGACTGTGGCTTTGCGCTCCCCAGGATATGGCAGTGGGCAACCCACCCACTGTAGAGACTTGAGACACCATGGCTTTGCACTCCCCAGGATTGAACAGTGGGCAACCCACCCACTGTAGAGACTTGAGAGACTTTGGCTTTGCACTCCCCAGGATATGGCAGTGGGCAACCCACCCACTGTAGAGACTTGAGAGACTGGCTTTGCACTCCCCAGGATTGAACAGTGGGCAACTCACCCACTGTAGAGACTTGAGAGACTGTGGCTTTGCACTCCCCAGGATATGGCAGTGGGCAACCCACCCACTGTACAGACTTGAGAGACTGTGGCTTTGCACTCCCCAGGATTGAACAGTGGGCAACCCACCCACTGTAGAGACTTGAGAGACTCTGGCTTTGAACTCCCCAGGATATGGCAGTGGGCAATCCACCCACTGTAGAGACTTGAGAGACTGTGGCTTTGCACTCCCCAGGATTGAACAGTGGGCAACCCACCCACTGTAGAGACTTGAGAGACTGTGGCTTTGCACTCCGCAGGATATGGCAGTGGGCAACCCACCCACTGTAGAGACTTGAGAGACTGTGGCTTAGCACTCCCCAGGATTGAACAGTGAGCATGTGGCCCGTGGATTTGGCGTCGTGCACTCAACCGGCTGAGGTGCCCCCCCTTTCCCTCCCCCTGAGGTGCCTGTTTTCTTGCTCTCTGATGCCCCTGCGGTGTTCTCTCCGTCATGGTCGGGGATCTTGTGTGGGCCTCGCCAATACTGTGTGGGCCCAGTGTTCCACGGTCTTCACTGGAGCACTACCTGGACTACTAAGCATGGTGTATATTTTGTTTATGGTGTATATATATATTTTTTTGCGTACTTGATTTTAATATATTACAATGGTTACATTCATTTCCTTTTGTCTTTGCATTCTTCCGGGAGGGTTGTGGGGTGTAACTATAATGTATAAATATGTTTTAGTGTGTGTGTTGTAGTGGGTGAGGGTGGGAGTGGGGGTGTTGCATGTGTGTGTCCCTGTTTTTCCCTCCCCCCTCGCCTGTGTCGTAGGTGCAGTACTCACTGTGGTCTTCGCCGCTGGCGTTCGTGCTCCTAGAAGAGGAGCAGGAAGATGAGGGTTACATGGCGTCCGGGTTCCTCGTGGGGTGTGTAGAGGTGAGCGTTTTCCCTTCGAAGTCCTGTTTCCGCCGTGTTTTTATCCACTGTGAATCCGCCCCAGAAAAGGTGGCGGATTGGTAGGTTGTGATACTGTGGGCGGTACTTTGTCTTCCGCCTGTCTGTTGGCGGTGACCGCCAAGTTGTTTGTCTGTACCGCCGTGGCAGTCGGAGTGTTAAAGTACCTGTCTTTGTTGGCGGTTTCCGCCACTGTCGTAATTCCAATTTTTTTAGCGGCGGCCTGTTGGCGGTCTTACCGCTGCTTTAACACCGTCCGCCAGGGTTGTAATGACCACCATAGTCTTCCATTAACCTACAGGATAAGTTGTAGCCTGAGGTATCTGAGTAGAGTAGCTAAGAACCATGACATAGTATTGCTTAGAGGATTGTTTGAGCCTACACTAAAGTTTGGGACAGCTTACGCTCACAAAAATAACTTAACGTGCTTGCTTACCCCTTTAAAGAAGAGATTCTTAGGACATACTGACGATAGGAGAAAAGCATTAAAAGAGAAATTAGAGATGGGCATATAGAAAAGGACTTACAAGAATGATTATGCTTATACTGCAATTAAGACACAGGGGAAACTAGCTTTAGATGCATTACACGTAGGGAAGCTTTGTATATATAGGCCAAAATCACGTACTGACACTTTATTTGTGGGTACGAGTGAATGTAGGCATGTGTTTTTGTTCCAGAGTAAGTGGACTTTTATGCTGAATGGTCAAGACCCTGCAATTCCAGGTATCTACTATATTTGTGGACTTAATGCTTATTACCGTCTTCCAAGAGGATGGTATGGGACATGTTATTTGGGAATAGTGCTCCAAAAGATTTACCAGATACAGAACTTGAAAAAGTTTCCAAAACTGACTGAATTACATCATAAGAGACAGAGGGGGTCATTCCGACCCTTGCGGTAAAAACCGCCAGGGCCGTGACTGACGGAAAGCACAGCCAACAGGCTGGCGGTGCTTTCCTGCCTATTCTGACCGCGGCGGTAAAGCCGCGGTCAGAAAAGGGGATCCGGCGGTTTCCCGCCGGATTACCCCTGGCTGGGCTGAATCTGGGCTGAGCTGACCCCCTTCCCGCCATCCTGTTTCTGGCGGTTTTTACCACCAGGAACAGGATGGCGGGAACGGGTGTCGTGGGGCCCCTGGGGGCCCCAGCATGATTTTCACTGTCTGCTTAGCAGACAGTGAAAATCGCGACGGGTGCAACTGCACCCCTCGCATCCCTGCAACACCGCCGGCTCCATTCGGAGCCGGCTCCTGTGTTGCAGGGCCTTTCCCGCTGGGCCGGCGGGCGCTCCCTTGGCGGGCGCCCGCCGGCCCAGCGGGAAAGTCGAAATGGCCCCCGCGGTCTTCTGACCGCGGAGCGGTCTTTTGACGGGGGAAGTTTGGCGGGCGGCAACCGCCGCCCGCCAAACTTGGAATGACCCCCAGAGTCCCAATAGTGGGAGATATATTTGGTGCAGTGATTCCTTCACTGGGACTCATCATGAATTAGATCAAGATCCGAAAGTTGACTACTATTGTAGATAACATGCTGACAAATTTTACAGGGGCAATACTCTTGATAGATACTGAATTGGCTGCGGATAGAGTCATGACTCTTCAAAATCGTCTTGCTTTAGACATCCTTCTAGAGAAGGACGGCGGATTCTGTAAAATGATTAACTTTAGGCATTGCTGTTCGTACATTCCTAACAACAGTAAGGACATAAGAGACTTAGGGCCACATGTACAAAAATCAGGTTTTGCGACTCACAAATTGCGAGTCAGAGTGACTTGCAATTTGCAAGTCGCAAAACCTGATGTACAACAGTGTCAATGACACTGTTTGCTATTCCCAATGGGGTCGCAAATGACCTATCTCATGAATATTCATGGGGTAGGGCACAATTTGCGACTCCATTGGGAATGGCCGCCCTCACAGGGATGGTGGCCTGCTGGGGACAGCAGACCACCATGTCTGTGACTGCTTTTAAATAAAGCATTTTTTTTTTAAACGCAGCCCTTTTTCCTTAAAGGAAAACGAGATGCATTTCAAAATAAAAAATGAAAAGTTTTCTTTACATTTTTTCAGAGCTGCCTGCTCTGAAAAAATATCTTTGCTACCATTCACAAACGGGAAGGGGTCCAATGGGGACCCCATCCCTGTTTGCGAATGGGTTAGCACTAGTTTAAAACTGGTGCTAACTGCAATTGTTTTACAATCATACATACCATCTGGATTCGGTATTAGGAAGGGACGCCCTTGTCACGCCCCTTCCGAATTTCGAATCGCAAAACCCAAACTGCGATGCGATAACAAGTTACTGCATCGCAGTTTGGGCTTTGTACATCCGAAATAGCATTTTTCAAGTCGCAAACAGGCCGATTCGCTGTTTGCGACTTGAAAACTGCTTCGTACATCTGGCCCTTACTTACTAACCTGACTAACTCAAGTAGTGATTTGAAGAAATTGAAGGAACCAGGTGTGTGGGAAAAGGATTTGCTTCAGTAGGAAATTGGCTTAGTAATATTTGAGATGGGGTACTACTAAAACTCATACTGGGAATATTGATTGTAATTGCTTGCATATTAGGAATATGGGGATTATGTAAATTGTGTCAAAAGATTCAATTGAAAAGGTCTAAAAATAATCAGAGGAGGGAAAAACGAAACAGGGAAAGAATCTATAGGGAAGACTTGAGAATAAGACAAAATGCTGAGGAAATAGAATTATCAATGGTAAAAGTAAAAGTAGTGTGATTACATATTTAGTCATCAGAGGAGGGATTGTTAACGTAACTTCATTAAAAATTATTAATGAGTATTTATGTGTTCTAATAATGAATTTATTATAAAATGATTAACGTAGAAAAATAATATGCATGTTTGAAATTGTGACCTCGGAGAATGGCCACCAGCTTTCACAAAATGTTCTAAATAAGTGACTAACATACATGAAATATGGAAAACGTATTAAATGTATGTAATAATATGTCATATTGAGAGTTATAACCTATGTCTTGCAATAATTGTAGGCCTTAACTTAGTGAGTATCTTGGCCTCGTCTTGCCAGGCCTCATGCAGAAAGCCGATTTTCTTAGTGTCTAATAGAAATATGCTGACGAGATGAACTGACCGTGAACTGCTCATTGTTTTAATAAAATGCTTAACCAGAACTTTTTATGAGAACTGACGGACAGGAGATGATGTTCTAGTAATTATAACGAATAATGTACATGACATGTACTTTCCCAGGACTTTAACAATGAAGGCACTGACTGGAGAAGAAGATGCAACATTTTTGATACCTGACGAGCCAGATGATGAGGACATCGTACAACAGACCAATCAACGACATGTGAACTGTGAAATATTAGAATACATAGATTTGGAATAGTACAACCATTGGGTAGAGTCATAAATTGTGATTAATTGACCAATTGGAAATTGGGGGATTGTCTGGGTAACTTCGATATAAAAATGTGACAGAGAGACGAGAGTTCAGATGTTAGATGCAGATGCTAGATGTTGGGGGAGCGAGACTGCAAGATCACAGAGGTGATTTGAGATTCTGTCATTGGCTCATACACTTGAGAGCCTGATGTGATGCTGATCGATTGATGACCTGAAGACGAAGACTGACTCTGTTGCTGATCTATACCGAGGATAGGTAGATATGACAATGTGACTGAACTATAACTTTGTGCCTTTCCTTTCTAGGTACCAACTGCGCTGTCTAAATAGCCTTTTTAGCTAGATGTTTTCTAAATTCCTGTTTCTAAAATTGTTTTAGCATGAAGACCACATGCTGATGCTAATCTGGGTTAGATGAGGTTTTTCTTACATGACGACTGACAGATTCAGTAGGAGACAAAAACGGACTGTTTTGCTGAACTCTATGATTAGAAAAAATCTATTGCCTTTGTTTCTTCTGTTGACCTTTGCTAACGCTTTAGAATATGCCTTGATGCAAGTTTTGATTAGATTATGTTTTTGGTAGCTTCTAATAAATATTACGGATTTTGATTGAATTGAATTGCATTGAATTAACCTCATGACTTAGTATTGTAACTAATATGGAAGTAAAATCACTTAAAACGTATAACGAGTTGTGGTTATTCATGACTGAAAGGTCATGGTGTGATGTTCCATTGATTCATTATTAATGATGACTAATGTTTATTGAGTTTTGTGTATTGACTGTTTGGAATACCGACCATACCCTAACTAGGATACTCCATGCGAATCAAAAGGTTCATCGACCTATGCGCGGCCCCTTGTAAGTTTACTTATTAAGGACCAGGTGTGCTAACAAAGTCAATTCTTAGCAAAATGCAAGCACATATCCAGTGTAATTAAGTTCTAACCTTAGCTGTTGTGTATTGCAAAGAAGTCAGAAAACCATAAATAAGCTTCAAGAGTCATTAGCAATTGTAATGGTGCCTTAGAGTAGAACAAAGTTTGCATACACTGATGGTTAATTTATTAGCCGGAAAGATGGCAAAAGGATCCTCCGTTAAGATAATATACTTGCTTTCCTCATCTCATCTTACCTTTCTCACAGTTCTTGCCAGTGCTGCCAATCTTACAGGTGCAGGTGTAGGATCCATTAATTGATAAACAGTAACCTCGGCTGCCACAGGGATCCAAGAAGCAAGCATCACTCACTGGACACGTGAAATAAAAGGGGTAAAAGAGGATAAGTAGAATAACAGGCATAAAAAGAAAAACCTAATTCTTTCACTGCCTGCACATTAACAAGTTTACAGAATGTAAATTAGACAGCTGAACGTTACCAAATGTTTTATTTTGATTACCTTCTAGATGGCCGATGGCTATCCAATATCTACCTTTTCAGTTCAGCGACAGAGCTTAATTATAAAAAGAACAACCGTAAGACCCTGACAACAACCCAGCCTATTGTCTTGGATAATAAAGTTAAACCATTGTAACTGTATTACTCAACAGCGACAATGCAACTGAACAAGCACAAAAAATTCACTTACTTTCTCCAAGACGTTTTCCAAGGGAAGGGTTCGAGGCAATGAAATGAGCACTGGATTGGGTAATACCCCCCTCTGTGTCCTTAATGCAGTTCAAACTTTACTTTACACTACCTAGAAACTATTGTTTTCTTTGCCAGAACCATAGCCAAGGATTATCCATGTTCAAAGCTTACAGACCAACAGAATGCTACTGCCACAAATGACTTAAAACTGAACCTCGTGAACGTGCACTTCACCAACCAGTCCACCACTTTCATTATAGCCTTCATTTTACTCCCCTGGGGAGTACTTTATAGGCCACATTTCCTCTTGCAGAGTGAGTCCCAAATCCTGAAACATTAATACCAGCCTCTGGCATTACTCATTGTACCCACCTAGCAATGGATGCAGGTGGGTACTTTTTTTTTTTTTGTGTGAGTTTAGGAGCCGACACACCCCTGTAGGCTATATTTCCACCATCACACTCTCATATGCTTTAATGGACTGCACGATGCACAATTTAGGAGCTTCTGGAAAAGTCGGATAGTTGATCAGCTGGGTGTTGGTCTCATGGCAGCAGAAAACGTTACGCCCTCCAGGGTATACATTCTGTCTGAAATGTTCAATGCCCACACATCCAAAACGCACTTGGTCATAATCACACAGATGAACATGGCCAATTTTGCTGAAAACTCTCTCTGGAACAGAAACTACTGTCACGATAATAATGAATTCAATACTAAATTGACATCCCATAGGCAAGGATAACTGGGTTCCAGATGATGAAATAATCATACCCCTCTTATAAGTTTGCAACCCATGGGTGATCAGCAGTGGGTACTTCATTAGCAGGAAAATGATGTGCCAAAATAGCTAAGTGAAAGGAATTAACTGCCCTGTAAGCTAGACCATCCTCCACCAGTTTAGACAAAAATATTAGGATGCACAAAGCGTCTGCCTCTATGAAATCAGAATTCTTAGCCACACACCTACGTGACCATCTCCTCCAGGCAGTGCACCATTTTTTAAAGGTACCTTCTGCCCGTGCTTGTCGAATAAGCCAGGAAAGGAGCCCAAAAAGGCCTGGGATAGTCCTGCATCCTCTGAAATCCTCCATGTCTTCTGTCACAGCGTGCCTGCCAGCACCAGAGGATGAGTTCATCCCGGACAATCTATCAGGATCAATTGCAATTTGATAATGGTATTTGGGAAATCCCACAATAACTCAGAGAGTGCCAAGAATCATACCGGTGATCTCCAAATCAAGGTATTAGGACCAGATTAACAACTGGACATCTCCCTTGCACTGATACTGTGGCTTTTAGGGCAAAAAGGGGGAAGGAACACCTCAGAAACTTCAACCAATCCTTCATGGATGCATCCACCGCCCTGGCCCCTCGGACCAGGCATCAGGTGAAGTAATAAAGATTACCCTAGATTATGAAAGGAAACCTAGACTTTAAAGACAAGGAGTCAAACATTGTATGGCATATCACTTTGATTGTTACTCCACAATAGAGAAACACCGTGATGCCTCACCTCACATTAGCATCCGTTAGTTAAAGTTCACGTCTCACCCACGTTTGTTTGCGCATTGAAACATTTCAGAAGTATCTCAAGAATATGCAGCTTCAAAGGCAATTACATTTTGAAACTCACATGGCAAAATAATGAAACTCGGACAGCATGTCAAAAGCAGACAGACAGACCAAAGGGGTTAGAAGGAGGCAGGTGACCAAAACAAAGGTCTAGAGAATTTCAGGCAGTGGTCAAGTGGGGCACACCTTTGGAACTGTCGAGTAAGAAAGAATCATTAGGCTAAAAGGAAGAAGTAAACACAATCACGGAAAGGGGTTTGAAAATCCTATGCCAAAAAAGTAAATTGTTCAAGATAAATGATACTGCACGAAGTGCAGGCCAAAAAAACAGAGAAATGGAATAAAATAGTCAGTCAAATCACTTTATTCGGGTTAAAAGATTTTCAACCATAAAAACAAACAAATAAGCAACATATTGCATAACTCTCAAACCTCATCTCCCCCAAATATTTTACAAAAAACAATTAAGAAAAACAATTACATTCAAAATTACAATACTCATTTCACAGTTCCATAAAAGAATAAAAATTACAAAAGTAAAAAGTTAACACTATTCCGCCATGTTACAGCTACCTTTAAAAAGGAGCCTATCCCTTGCCACACCAATGCATCAGAAGTCACACACAACCACATAAAGGCTGGGCGGTATTGCACAAAACCCCTGCCCCACAAAAGGGGGACCAGGTAACGTGTCCTAAAAGGTGCATAAAACTCACAAAACATGATAAAATGAATTAAAGTCTGCGGGGATGCTCCATCACACGGACACAGTTTGATAGAATTTTGGTCAAACTGCCCTAACGGAAAACACAAATTGCTTCTGATTACTCCCAAACGGAATTGTGTGATGAGGGTACGTTCTCATATGTTTTTAAACTCCAAAAGGTAGGTCTCTGGGCCCATCCCCAACTTTATCATAATAAAAATCCCTCACTGATTTTTTCCTAAGCTCTACCTCCTCCCTCTTAACCCCTAACATTTTTTAAAAGTTCTCCCACCGTTTATCAGAGCTAGTTAAACCCTCTGGTGCATCAAAAATGTCTGAGCGCCCCAATACACTGGCTACCTTACTTATATAAGCCAACCAGGGAATTTCCTTAGCATAAGCACAAAGTAAACAATCCCGCAGAATTTCCCTGTTGAGGGATGCAATTCATTGGTCCAAATGGAAATCCACAATAGAAGGGGAGCTATTTTAATGGCGTCTTCTATAAAATCCAGACCCAGCTCAACATGCAGGCAATACCCAGGAATATTATGACCCACCCTGAATAACCTTCTACAGAATTGATTTTCCTCTATCATGGGGGTCCTATTTTCCGTATAGCCCCGTAGAGGGCCCCCATGCATCAGAACTGGAAGGCATTTACACCTATAGATCTCGAGCAATGCAAGGTATAGGGTACCCCTCTTAGATTGTGCATATTAGCCAATCAACATAAACAGGTTTAGACACTGCTCAGGCGTACCTAACCCTTCCCTAAAACCGTACTGAACCCTGCTCAGGATTGTATTTTCAGACAACCAGTCCTCAATATGTCTTAAGATAATCTGACTCCAAATTTTTGCTGAAGAGTCAAGTAATGAGATCGGACGGTATGACTTTGGATCATTATGGTTGCCCTTTTATAGACAGGTACTATACATGCCAATCTCCAAGTGGCCGGGATTCCTACACTAACCGCTGCATTGAGGACATTTGACAAAATAGGTGCCCAAAGCTGAGGGCAGTATTTATATAAATCCATAGGGATAGTATTGAGACGCAGGGCTTTATGGCTAGCGCTGAAAAACAGCGCCTCCTGTACCTCTTCAAGGTAAAATCTGATAGCTAAGTCTGGAGAATGTCCATGCTGATTTCCCTCAAGGTCCCCTATAAGGCCCCTGAAAAGATCCCACAAAAGGGGGCCACCCAAGCCTCAGGGGCTAAAATAATATATCATCTGTTTTTATGGGAACTTCAAAGGGCTTGATTTCCCACCTGGAGTTGCTATGCAACAAACAGGATGCAGCAAATAGCTGCCTGGGGCCCTCTGAGTCCCAAACTGAGTGTCACTGTTGCTAGGCAACAGATTAACTCGGAAGTAGCCTCAGCTTTTAAAAGGCAGCCTACTGTTAAGGTCGAGCACTAGGCAGCTCATGCAATGTCTCTCAATATGCTGTAATCACTCTGTGGGATACAGTCCACCCACTGGCTTTTTATTGAGAACTTGGACTGTCTTTCAAAAATGCTTGCTTTCTTGTGGCTAATCTTACTTCTTTGACCCTCCCTTTCGTTGTTTGTTACTGCCCAGGGAGCAGTGCCTAACTACTCATAATGTTCCACTTTGGTGCTTATCGCTCTGTGTCTGAGACTACTTTTTTTATTTTAGTTCCTACTGGGACGTGGGTTCAATCTTGACTGAATGCAAATTCAAAGATCATACAACTTCTTCTTTTAATCTCGTTGTACCCTGTTAGCCTCCCAACATCAGCATATATTTCTACAATTAGTCATGTTTTTGGTTTCCCTAACGTGCGGCGTGCCCTTTAAGGCTGCTGTGCTTTATCTTTCAGAATGGCAGCCGCCTTTCCCCAGGCAGACCAATGTTTTTCAGTTAAAGTTCAGTGCAGGGTTGGAGCTGTGACAGGACCCTACACCAGACAATACAATGAGGTACTAGTTTCTTCTGTGGTCGCTAGCATTATTACCAGGTGGGCATGCTGGGCATTGAGAATGGTGAGATGTGGACAGAATAATGGCAGTGCTGTCAGGGATGTTGTGGAGGCTCGTGTTTACCCATTCTCACCTTGGGCTTTCATTTCTCCATTTTGTGTGTGTCACCAATTCTTCCCGCCCTGAGATCACCTTTGCTGCCAGCTGTTGTGTGCATGATTTCAAAGTGACAGAGCAGGACTTCATTTCTGGCATGAACACTGCCAGTCTACCAGTATGGTAGCCCGGATTCAAAACCGGGCGCCGTGCCTGCTTCCAGGTGCAGCCTGGCTGTCCACAGCAAAGATAGGACGGAAGAACATATAATTTCTGCCCCTTTGTCTTTCAAAAAATATTGATTTCCTTCATGCAAGCTAGGAAAAATTTCCATTCAATGTTAAGGACAAGGAGGCGCCATTATACGGCATGGTCCAAGCCTAAAGAGCATAGCACTCATTGCCTGTTCAACTGGCCTGAAGGGGAAGAATGTAGTGTATATAAATGTCACCAGAATGTACAGTGTGGAATTAGAATGTAGAATGTGATAGAAGATCTGCAAAGAACTGTTGCCTGTACAGTTGTTGAACAGAGATGGAGCGGTGAGGAGGCTGTTCCATTTACTAATCAAGTTTGTCACTTACATGTGTTGCATGGTCACTACACGCTTTTGTCAACAAGTACAGTAACCAGATAGTGGACTTCAAGGTGGAACCTGCATGTGTACAGCTGAGGTCTTCTACTGGTTTGTTTATCCTGGACTCTATGAGAATATGTTGTGCTTGCCTCTTGAATGATCCTGGAGGATGTTGATTGGGAGGTGAGACAGATGTCTTCTGGTCCATCGCCTGTTTCTACTCCAGGGGGAAATTGTTGGGCCAATTAAAAAAAAGCTGTGAGTCCTAGTGCACAACTTTTCTCCTGTGTTCGGATGCAAAGGGACACCCATAGAAGTCAGTACATTTTATTTTTTTCATGTATGTGTTCCAGACTGTCTGTTTCTGCTTGTAATTATTAAGTATTTTATAGTTATTTTCCTGCACCGCCGCTCCTGTGCTAAGCGTTTAGGAGTGGTGGTGGCTACAGTTCTCATTTGGCTTGTTGGCCTACTCTAGCTGCCTCAGAGTGATTTGTTACTGGTGCACGCTTTATGGCCATCGTACTTTATCTTTCAGCATAGTGGTCGTCCTTCCCCAGGCCGAGGAATGCAGTTCTGTGCAGAGTTGAAGCTGTGACAGGACCCTGCACCAGAGAATACATTGCTGTAGTTGTTTCTTTTGCGGTGGCTAGTATTATTACCAGGTGGGCATGCTGGGCATTGAGAATGGTGGCATGTGGACAGAATAATGGCAGCGCTGCCTATGATGTTGTAGAGACTTGTTTTTACTGACCCATCCTCACCCTAGGCCTTCATTTATCTCTTTGCAGCCAGCTCTTGAGTGCACAATTTCAAAGTGACAGGGAAGGACTTCGTCACTGGCAGGAACACTGCCAGGCTACTGGTATAGTCACCCTGACTCAAAACTGGATGCTGTGCTTGCGTTCCCAGTTCAGCCTGGCTGACCACAGCATATCACATCCTGTGGGGACCAAGATCTTGAGTGCAGGCCATCTATTCACTATTAATGAGACAGTCTGATTACTACAGTGATTTCTTCCACATTGCCCACAGTTGTAATAAATGTAAATAAATGATATGTGCATCTGAGGAGGGTCCACCCCTTTTCCTAATCCGGGACAGGCATGGCTAAACACTTCTAAAGTCCCCAAGGAGAGATCTTTTGGCTATTCCAAAGCTTGTTTCCGCTATGTCGGCATCTGTTTGATGATTGAAGGCATAGAGGGAAGGAGTTCTGGAAAGGGAAGACACTCTTCTGGGTCTGGCTCAGAGTTAGATGCCTTAGCAGACCCAGTTTCTTTGCAGCATCCTGTAAGTATGGATTTGGATGTATTTCAGGTTATGATAAATAAGGCTGTGGATTCGGCTTTTACAGCAGGAGAGGATTCAGTGCCTAAGGTCCCCAGACTCTCAGTGCAGCCTGACCCTGATTCTGAAGTTTCAGATGAAAAGCTAAGAGGCCGCTTTATTAAGGGGGCTGAGTTAAAGGAGGTTAAGACCCACCTAAAAGATAACTTGTCCTCTCCTACCGCCATTCCTCCAGATGAGGAAGAGGATTTTTTCTCTCAATACCGTCAGAAAAAGCCTGTGGCTCTTCCCATCCATAAGGCTATACATGGAATTCCGTCTAGAGAGTGGTCTGCAGTGGAGAAATCTAGTTCCCTGGATTCGTCACTAAGAAGTATCCACTCTGCAGCTTTCAAAATGACTCCCCCGCTCAGATGAAAGTGGCGGGTCTAGCTTCCAATGGCTCCATCATTTCCGAAAACGCCTCTCCAAGCAACCAAGTTGATAAACAAGTGGACAGTGTAGCCAACAGATCCTATTTAGCCGTAAACCTTTCTATCAAAGCAGGGGCTTATGCCATTTATGTTGTTCAGTCCCTCCTGCATGACTTTCAGACCCTGTCAGAAGAGATTCAGCAGGGGGAGGATATTAACTCTAGGCTATCTAATATGGAGCAACAGGTTTGGTTCTCATGAGACATTAACTTTGATTCTCTGTCAGCGGCGGTAACCATTTCTGGTGCCACATATGGATGAGGTCATGGAAGGCAGAGAACCCCTTGAAAGCACTCCTGTCTCATCTGCCTTTTAATGGAATAAAACTGCCAGGCCTTCAACTAGAGGAGCAGTTAAAGAAATCTGTAGAGGACAAGGAAGCTTCTGACACCTCTGAGACCTGCAACAAGAGTTTGAAGTTTTGCCTATCAGCGTGATTTTAGGAATTCTTCTGTAGCTGGGAAAGGGAAGACTCAGCCGTTTCGAGGGATGGGACAAGGCCTTGACACTCCCTTCTCTATCAAATTCTGGCAACAGCCACCAAGCACGTCCCTGCTAGTTCCACCTCAGAAGCATGACTTTCAAAGAGTGGTAGGCCGAATCAGAGTTTTCATCCATTTGGGAAAACAATGTAACCAATGCTTGGGCTCATCGTTTGGGGAAAGAAGGTTATTTTATTGAATTTTCTTCCTGTCCTCCAGATCTTTTCATATCAACCCAACTTCTCGGAATCCCGAGAAATACCAGGCTCTACAGTTAGGAATCGTCGATCTCCTACAGAAGGAAGCCATTATTCCCATCCCAGAATTAGAGATTGGTCATGGCTGTTACTCTCTGATGTGCCTTGTCCAGAAGACAGCAGGAGGTTATTGCCCAGTCCTGGATCTGAAAACAGTGAACTCATATGTTCCATATCAGAAATTCAAGATGGTGAATCTCTAGAAGATTTTGCCTCCTATATCTCCTGGATCATTTGTGGCTTCTTTGAAGATTTTGGATGCCTATTTCTATATCCCAATCCACAGACTTTCAGAGCGTTTTTTGTAATTCTTTGCCTTACGGCAGCATTTCCAATTCTGCATGCTTCCCTTTGGTCTTGCTACTGCCCCTAGGGTCTTTATTAAAACTCTGGCTCCTCTAGTGGGACTTTCTCATGCTCGGGAGGATGCTTTTGTTCCCTTACCTGGCTGATTGGCTAATTTCTTCCTCATCTTTCTTTATGGCTCAGGAAGAAGTGGAGTTGGTTTGTGGTTGTCTGGAGGACCATAGGCTCATTGTGAATCTCAGTAAGTCTCATCTCTTACATTCTAAGAAACTCCTGTTTGTAGGGGTGCTCTCAAACACAAAGTGGGGAGGGGTTTTTCTTCCAACTGTGAGACAACATCATCTCATATTTCATCTTGGGACTCTCCTGAAAGCTCAGTCAGCTTCAGCAAAGGACTGGTTGAGGGTTCAGGGGTGCATGTCCACCTCCCTTTCTCTGGTTCCTTGGTCTCACAGACATATCTTCCACCTGGTTTATTACATATTAGCGCACTGGAACCCAAGATCCCAGGATTATGACACCCTTGTTCCTGTGTTGGCAACTTCAGTGCTGGATGTAGGCGGCAAACCTTACAAAAAGGGGCACTCTTGGATCCACCACTACTTTTATCCTTGACAACCGATTCAAGTCCTTGGGGTTGCAAGCCACTCTGGAGACTCTTTCTTCTCAGATAATTTTGGTCAACTGCGGAGAGCTGGCTGACTTCAAATTGGAAAGATCTGGCTGCAGTCTACAAAGCTCTTCTGCACTTTGCTTCACTTCTCAAGGACAAGTTAGTTCAAATCAGAACAGTCCGTCATGTGGCCCAGCCCTATCCTAATCATTGGGGGGGGGTTGACTCATTCTCCTCTTCTGGCACTCCTGGTGGATAAGACAGGTGCTTGGGCAGAGGACAACCTGTTGGGTCTGACTGAGATTTATCTTTCAGGGAGGGAGAATGGGCATGCGGATCACCTGAATCACCAGCTCCCTTCCTCAGGTCTAAGTCACCTCTGATTTTCCAGGAGATTGTGAAGTGGTTTGGAATGCTGTGGCTAGACCTCTTTGCCTCCCCGCAGGATGACCTTCTACTGAAGTCTAGCTCCCTTCCCTGTTGCCGGGAAGCCTGGAGAATGGACGCAATTAATTTTCCCCGGCCGGAGGGTCTTCTTTTTGCTTTTCTCCACTTTCCCCTTCTCAGCAGGGTTTTGGCAAAGATCAGGAGGAAGAGGGTGGTGGTGCTGTTGGTAGTCCAGTTTTAGAGTCGAAAACCATGATACTCCCTTCTGCACAGTCTGGCCATAGCTTCCCCTTGGAGGTTTCCAATGTTCCCTTCTGCTCTCAGATTTGCATTGGAAGTTTTGAAATTGAAAGGAGGTTAGTAGTTTGGGATGCTCCTCAGAAGTGGCTCTTTGAAATAAAAATTCTTGGAAGGTAAGCACTCTTCGTGGTTGTGAGAGGCACTGAAAGAATTTTTCTGTCAGGTGTTCATCGAGGGGATTTCTGCCAGACTCCTGTGAAGGTGGTTCTAGCCTAGAGTTTTTGCTGGGGCTGTCAGTTTCTACTCTAAGTAGCCAGTGGACAGCAATTAAGGCTATCATGAGTGCCTCCCTCCTTCCCTTTGCGTCCTTGGCCTCTTGTCTTCTTTGAAGTTTCCACCTCAAGAGACCAGTAGTTTTTTCTTCTGTTCCCCCATGAGATTTGCCACTGGTCCTTAATGCCTTACAGAGGTCCCCATTTTAACAGCTTTCTATGGTTTCTCAGGAATTTCTGACCCTTTAGGTTTGTTTCCTCATGGGAAATACTTCAGACACGCATCTGGGGGAGACAGGAGCATTGCATTCTCACCCTTCTTATTTGAGTTTTTTTCTAGAGAATGTGGTCCTTTGCCCTGACCCGGCTTTCCTTTTTAAAGTTGTTTCCCCTTTCCATTTGGTTCAGGATATTGTACTCCCTGATTTTTTTCCTTCCCCTTCTATGGAAGAGGAAGTTCTGTTACATTCTCTGGATCTAACAAGAGCTCTTGTTATTTATCTTGAGAGAACTGCTTCTTTTTGTCGGATGGATTTTCTTTCTTACAGCAACTCTTTCTCAGTGTGTTAGGTCTGCCATTTCCTTTGCTTATCTTCACTCAGGGGTTTCTCTTCCTCCTGTGATACTGGGGAGCTCAACCTGGGGAGTTGCTTCCTCATGGGCTGCCTTTTAGGGTGTCTCATTGAGAAAAATGTGTGCAGCAGCTAGATGGTCTTCCCCTCATATCTTTATCTCCCATTATGAGTTGAGGATGAGGGAGTTTTTTTCTGAGGATGTTGGCTCAACTGTTCTTTCAACAGTTCACTGATTTCTTTATGCCTAAAATAAGGTTTTCTTGGCATATATTGTTGGTGTAGCTTTCTTTTTTGCTTATGGCATAGGCTTTGGTATGTACTCAAAGGACAGGACTGTAAAGAGGAAGACTGAGGAGGAAGGTAATGACTCGGTTACTTACTGGTAATCTTCATTACTTTTAGTCATAATCTTCTTTGTCACAGTCCTGTATTCCTCCCTCCCACCCTTGGGAGTTGTGTAGGACAAATAAACACCCTTGAATGAGCACTGGGCCAGTTGATGGCCCGCATTTATTTTCTCTAATGTGAATATTTGTTTGGTCTTTAGGTTTTGTTGAGAATTACAGGATGTGGTTTGGGTTTGACCCACCCTTGTAAGTCAAGTGACGGAAAGTTCCTGTCAGATTAACTTTTTGGGTGGGGAATTTTATTTCTATGGGTGAATGTTGTGCCGTGAACACAAAGCGCTCAAAGGCCAGGACTGTGACGAGGAAGATTATGATTTGGAGTAATGACGATTACCGGTAAGTAACTAAGTCATTACCAAGCAGTTTTTTTCCTCACTGCTCACTTATTTTTTTACGGCTGTAGTGTTATTCATAGGCAACTCCAATTGTGCTGCAGATTATTTCTATCACAAATTGAGGCAAGTCTCTATTGAGAGGTTACTCTGAGACTCTTCCACCAGCCGTATTACACATATTTTGTGCCGCATTCAAGGAAAATAAACTGTTAGTCTGTGGATATACACCGTTATTGATATTTATTACAGGTATTGTGAGTGTCTTCAACCAGTGGTGAAGAAAGTACTAAGGACATCTTATTATACCCAATGACTAGTCCACTACCACTTCAATTACAGTCAATCCTCCCAAAAAATGTTTGTGTCCCTGTAGATCCTTTTTACCAAGGTTGCAATGGAAAGATTACTTCGTAAATTATTTTTTGGGGGAAAATCTGTTTATTAATGTTTTCAGCATATAATAACATTCATTTGTACATCAAACGCAGGACAATTATTGTGTGCAATTATTAGTAGACTAGATGAGCACAACTGTCCAAAACAGACAGCGGAACAATTAGATGCGAAGACATCATGCAGATGGTTCCACCACTCACCATAGAACTCGCATGTAACAGGATTAATTAATGCATGAGCGCTATCAGAAAAGACCATACACTGGAATCATGAGTCACATAGATAATTGAGGATGCTACAGGCACCACAGTGGCACTTTAAACCATTCCGGAAGGTCATTGTGCACGTACAGCAGTGTGCATTTAAGCGCATATCTTCAGATAAGTCTCAAGTTAACAATAAGAACATGAACAAACTTTGGAGGGCTGTCTCTACGAGCAGCAGGCCCGGGCCGGAGCATAGTCTCTGGGGCACAAAGACCCCCTGTTTTGCCCGTGCACATCAGCAGAGGGCGGATACGTGCACACACCACAGTCCCCTGCCTCCCTCATAAGTCACACTCTCAACTCAAAGGCCAAGGTCAGGTCCGCTGCTCAATCTTCAGCACCCAACCCATCGCATTCCCGCACCAGGAGTAGATACATGCAATCTGTGGCCGTCAGACTGCCACCTCCACATTCAAGGTCTGCCCCAAACCTCGCAAGCATACCAGCATCGCCTCTTAACTGACTGATAGTGGGTACTTACGCAGCCCCAGCGCATCTTCCCTCGCCAACGCCACTCCCTTCGCGCCAGCCCACACCTCAAACGAGGACTTCCAGGCCCTCTCAACTGGTGGGTCAGACGACTTCCACCGGCGGGTTATCAATCTCTTGGCCGTTATCAGGCCTAGGTCCAGAAATCGTGCTGCAGCTCTATTCTGCGCGTCCCTAGGGAAAAGGCCCAGTATACAGGACTCCCAAGTGAAAGGTACCGGTCGCGACAGGCACTCCGATAAGCATCCCACCACCGCCCCCTAGAAGCAATTCAGCGATGCACAGGACCAGAGCATATGGATCATGTCCATGTCATTGCGGGAGCAACGGGTACACGCCGCGTCACAGCTAACAAAGTATCTGTTTATGCGGGCTGGAGTGAGGTATGCCCTGTGTGTGATGTAGATTTGAATCAAGCGGAATCTGGAGTTACGCAGTATGTTAACATGGCCGGAAAGAGCTGATTTCAACTGCGCGTCCGTGAACGGAGTAGTCGTATCCCCATCCCAGGCGGCGTGCAGCAAATCACATTCAAGGGCTGTGTGTAGGTGCAACGCCTCAGTGAACCATTGAAATAGGTGCCGTCCCCGTCCCATCACCTGTATATACTGTATCAATAAATGTGTGGGAGGAGCAACAGACAAGTCACCCCATTTAGAGGCAAGTGACCTCAGCAATTAATTATACAGCAGAAACTGCCCGCAGGAAGGCCTGACTAAGATTACTTCTTAAATTATATCAGTACAACTGATTTCAATAGGACTTTGTCACAAGAAAGGAAGAAAGAGTTATTGCAACATTCAATCGGTCCTGAAGGTTTAAGAATCTATTATGAGGGTGCATGGGCTGAATATTTCAACACTAACTGTGGCTACAGGTGAAGCTGTCTTCTCATAACTCATATCCCCAGGTATCAAAACATGACTGTTGAGTATTGTTCATGATAACCGAATATCTGATAATGTGTTGATCAGGTACGGTCTCTCAACCATGTAATGTGCAAATATGTTTATAACAATACTATGTTTTGCCAAAAACTAATAATTTTTTATTTTTTTTTTAAATAATCAAAAATCCATTGTTACAAATTGGGTCTCTAACAGACAGAGATATACATCCTGTACAAGTAGGGACCACAATCCTAGTCATGGTAAGTCACAACACAACCTAAATTATCCTGTGCTCACTCTCCGGTAGCTTGGCACAGAGCAGGCAGGCTTAACTTAGAAGGCAATTTATAAAGTATTTGTGCAATAACTCATACAGTAACACAATGAAAACACCACAAAAAGTACTCCACATCAGCTTAGGAAAATAGATAATATTTAGCTGAATAAAATATGACCAGAACAACAAAAATCTAATATGTACAAGTCAAGATATCACTTTTAAAAGGCTTAAGTGAGTCTCCAACCTTTAGAATCAGTGGTTGTATTCTTTTAACATTCAGTACCTGGGATGCGTCAAAAATAGCGACGCAGAGGGGCTGCCAAGGAGGAAGTGTGTTGAAAAGTAAAGCAATCTGTCAATTTTTCCAGCGCAGCAAAGGCGATGCATTATTTCTTTCCATGCTGCAAGGCGTTGCCTCTATTTCCAGGAGCACAGGCTTGGTTCCTCACTGTGATGCTGGGATATTTTGATGCCCAGGGACAATGCGTGGAAAACCCAGAACGCGGGTCTGTGGATCCCATCTGTGAAGCTAATTACCCTAATTTGCTCACAGATGCACCCCAGTAGGCAGACAGTACCACCATGGCCAACAAAATGATGTGGTCCATTCCAATCCTTGAGTCTGACTTCTGTTCCGAACACAGGGAAAACTCTGTCCAGGTCCCAGGCCATCCACTGCTAAGTGAAGGACCTAAGTGGGGCCATTGAGTAAGTTTCTCCTTCAGCCTTGGGGCTGGCTGGGAGTTTGCTAGGGGCTCCTGAGTTTCCCTGACCTCTGAGGCACCTCAGAGTGTGGGGGGGTGGGGCGGCAGTAACCCCAGGGGTTTGGCACCCTAACTCCACTCTTCTGCATTCCAGTTCAGGGGTGGTATCCTGACATTGGTCAATCAACCCAGGGTCCGTACCCTAAGGCTGAACAGGGGACAGGGGTGAGTCTTCCCTCACCTTGCCCCTACATCTGGGTTCCCGTACCCTTCTCTGGGGAGTGGTACTTCCAGACAACTGAACTGTCAGGGTGTCCTCTGGGGCCACCCCTCCCAGTTCTCCAGCCACTAGGGGCAACTCATTCCCCAGAATGCCATCTATGGGCATCTGGGGGCTAACTATGACCCTTCTCTGGATCACATCCCCACCCCATGCCAGGGATACCAGGGCCATACCGCAGAAAAAATCCTCCAATTGGGCTGGAATAACCCTACACACATGGCCGGTGTGCTACTCTGGGGAAACTAGTCTCTCCACCATCATGGTATGACTAGCTCTGGTGTCCCTCAGAGAAGTGACTGGGACCCCATTTACTCCCACCTGGTGAAAGTGGGAACTCCCACCCTCAGGGATAACCAGCCCACACTCTCAGTCTCTATCCCAACTGAAGGAGATTATGGAATGGTCTATGACCTGGCCCTGGGGACTACTTTCCCGTAAGGCCACACTGGCCACCCCTGTAGAGGTCTCACCAGTGGGTGGTTTCTTTGGACAGAGTCCCCCTGCTTGTGTCCTATCTGGAAGCACTCAAAGCAGCAGGGTTGGAAATGGGGTGCCCTGGGCCACCGCCAACCAGAACTTCACCCTGTTTCTCAAATGGGGCATGTGAACCCTTTCCTCCTCCCTTACTCTGGGACTTGTCACGGTCATCTTTAACCTCCCCTCACTCTGCTGGGGGGAACTGACCCACCCTTTTTTTGGCCACTCCCAGGTTCCTTCTTGAACACTCTGGTGCTATCCCAGAGGTCTGCCTCCTCAGCAAGCTTCCTGGGATCAGTCAGCTTACTGTCAACTAGGTGCTGGCGCAACTCTGTAAAACAGATACTGAGCAGATGCTCTCTCATGATTGAATTGTACAGCCCAACATAATCATTAACTTTACTGCCCAACACCCAGCCATTCAGAGCCTTACTGGAGTAATCATTGAAGTCTACCCATGATTGGTTGGGGAGCTTGTGACTGGCCCCGAATCTTGTGCAATGCTTCTCAGGGGTCAGACCAAATCTGGCGATCAAAATGGCTTTTATGGGAGTTTACTTCATCTGGTCCCCAACCTCTAATTTTAAAAGTGTATCTCCCCAAGTGTTGGCATATGGTTTCACAGACCTACCCCCCAGTGTTCTTGAGGAGACCCATGTACCCTCAGTGCAACTTCATAGGTAGAAAACCACTTATCAATGTCATCTTCCTCCACATAATTGGCCACCAGTCCTTGGGTATACAAAACTTCTTGTCTCCATCAGGTACTGTATGTATGCTGCCACCATCACTGCTGGACTCAGACTACCTAGCCTTAAGGTCCAGCTCTTTCAGACTCAGTTCATGAGCCAGAAGTAGTTTCCTTTCTGCAAATGCTCTTTCAGCTTTCCTCTCCTCTGACTCAATTTTCTTAATTTTGCCAGCAGCAGCTGAAACTCTCTCTCCTCTCCTCTGCGAATGTGGATTGGAGACAGGCTATAAGGCACAGATGGCAGTGAGGGCAGAGAAATGGGTTCTTTCTAAAAGTGGCATTTCTAAAATAGTAATATAAAATCCAACTTCACCAGTAAGTAGGATTTCTCACTACCATTCCAACCATACCAAATATGACAAGGCTACACCTCTTAGATCAGAAATGATCACTTAAAAGCATTTAAGGGAATTTCTAATGCTAGCCTATAAGAGGAGCAGGCTTCACAGTACTGAAAAACGACTATGGGAGTTTTTTCAATCGCAGGACATGTAAAACCTATAAGTATGTGTCCTGCCTTTTACTTGCTTAACATTCTGCCCTATGGGCTATTTAGGGCCTACCTTAGGGGTACACTATGTGTAATAAAGGGGGGGGTTAAAGCTTGGCAAGTAGTTTTAGGTGCCAAATCAAAGGGGCAGTGAAACTGGACACACAGGCCTGGCAATGGCAATTCTGAGACATGGTTAAGGGGCTACTTACGTGGGTGGCACAACCAGTGCTGCAGGCCCACTAGTAGCATTTAATTTACAAGCCATGGTCACATGCAGTGCACTTTACCTGGGACTTACAAGTAAAATAAATATGCCAAATGCGGATAAGCCAATGTTACCCTGTTTTAGGGAGAGAGCACATGCACTTTAGCACTGGTTAGCAGTTGTAAAGTGCCCAGAGTCCTAAAGCCAACAAAAATGAAGTCAGACAAAGAAGAGGAGGAGGCAAAAAGTTTAGGGAGACCCTTCAGAGAGGGCCATTTTCCAAAACCCATAAACTAAAGAGAGGGTGATAGGCGACGATAATGTTTTAACTGAAGCATTTAGACAACTTGACAATTAGGCATTACAAGGTATTCGTTTTTCCCAGAAAACAAGATGTAAATATCAGAGTGAATAAATAGGTCACTGCATTAAGGAAATTAGCGTTAGATTGTAGATGTACTGTGCAGGAAGAATTAATCAGTGATCAGGTTGTCATACATATGCACAACCCAGCAATACAAGAGCAATTATAGGAGAATAGGGTCGCTGATCTCAAAGATGTGACGGCCATTGTGAGGAAAGTGGAGATGTCTGGAAGTTGTGCCAAAGCGGTTAAAAAGGGAAGTCAAACATGTAGTAGTACAAAATGTAACTTTTGATAAACGTATGTCCCATACTTATTGACCAGGTCCCAGGCCCAGCTCTCCCTGTGTTGCTGCATCCCTCTTGCTCGTTATCTCCTTGCCTCTTCCCTCATTTATGAGTGCCTTCTCCTTGCTTTTCCCTAGTTCTCACTGCTTTCACCATGCTTTTTTCTGCATTTTTTGTGTGTTCTCTCCTTGCTTTTCCCTCATTTTCACTGCTTTCTCCTTGCTTTTCCCCCATTTTTTGTGTGCCTCCTCCTTGCTTTTCCCTTGTTCTCACTGCTTTCTCCTTACTTTTTTCCAGTTTTGTGTGCCTTCTCCTTGCTTTTTCACTGTTTTCACTGCTTTCTCTTTGCTTTTTCTCCCTGTTTTTTGTGTGCCCTCCCCTTGCTTTTCTCTTGATTTCACTGGTTTCTCCTTGTTTTTCTTTCTGTTTTTTTTGTGTGCCTTCTCCTTGCTTTTCCCTCGATCTCACTGCTTTCTCGTGGCTTTTTCCCCCTTTTTTGTGTGCCTTCTCCTTGCTTTTCTCTCATTTTCTCTGCTTTCTCCTGGCTTTTCGCACCATTTTCTGTGTGCCTTCTCCTTGCTTTCCCCTCATTTTCATTGCTTTCTCCGGGACCTGCAAGGGCTTGGATAGCCTGTTGGGTGATTAGCCCAACTTTACAAATTCTGACTGACTGATTGATTGAATAATTTTAAAAAAGGAGGCTTATTAGGGATAAACATTGCCATTGTTGTGATGTAAAAAATAATCTGGTGTATAGAAAAAGATGTCCATCATTAAAAAAGTGTAGTATTTGTGGTAAAATAGGACATTATGCACGTTTCCAAAATGAAGGCCAAGAAATTTGGAAGGGTTAAATTTATGGTAAGGTGAAACAATTTCATCCATGGATGAAGACAATGTGGGAACACGTGGAATTTTGAACATAACAGAAAAAGTCATTTTAAATATTTGTAATGAGACCAGACTGGAAAACAAGTCTATTTGTTTTATGAAAATTGGTGGTGTTGGTAATTATTTTGTAGTGGATTCAGGGTCTCCCCATACTATTATAGAAGAAAATATATGGAAAAATAATTTTGAAAAAAACTAAGTTCCAAACTCAATATGAGAGATGTTTCTTCCTAAACCTACAGTAGTGAAGCAACTGAAATTGTGGAATACAGGAAACTGGTATTTAGATTTAAGAATATAAATTCAGTAGGCAAACTGTACATCGCTAAATATGGTCCTTTGGTTTTAGGATGCCTAAATTAAAAGAACTTATATATGGGGTTAGACCCAATAGTAAAGAACACATTTTAATACTAGATGAAAGTGAAGCGGCTGTGAAGTGTATGTTAGATAAAATTTCTAATGTATTCAGTGGCAGTATTGATTTGCTTAATGATTTTGAGCACAAAATTGTGTTAAAGGGAAATGCTCTTCCCAAATTTCATAAAATGAGGAATGTGCCATACTGCTCAGGGATGAAGGGGCAGATTTACTAAGGGCTTGCATTGCCCTAGAGTCACCCAAGATGATGCAAGGCAACGCAAGTTCTTAAATGGGATTTCCTAAGACACACAAAGCCACCTTTCGTGGCTCTGCATGGCTTAGTAAATCCACAGTAACACAAGGCAGTGCAATTGCTGCCTTTTGTTCCTCTTTGTTGAGAAGGTGTTCCATGGGTGGATCTTGGGCGTTCCCAGATTTAATAATGTCAGGAAACCTGGGATTACGTCAAAATGGTACACCTTCCCAAATGAGGCATAACAAGGAGAAATATCTTTATATTTCCTTGTTAATTCTTCTTTCCATGTTTGCTGCATTCTGCCTTCCTGCACAAAAACAAACCTGCTTTTAATGTAGGCACGTTTACACCACTGGTGCAAGGGTCTATTGAAATGTAAAGTTACGTTTGTGTGGTCTGAAAAGGAATTCTTCGCGATTAAGCATGCACTTATATCTACACCATACTTGCAAGGTTTTGAACCCATTTGCAATAGTTATATCACTACTAACACTAGTAGCAAAAGCCTGAAAGATGTATGGCAACAATACAATGAGGAGGGTGTGAAAGTGACTGTAACATTTGCTTTGAGATCTTCGTCACTGGTAGAAGAAAAATATGCTATTACTGATAGGGAAACACTGGCATTTGCTTGGGCTTTGGAGTACTTTCATTCATTTGTGTGGGGGGAAGAAGTGACCGTAAGATGTGTTACAAACATTTAATCAAGGTATTAACTTCTAATGGATAGTCAAAAGCTTCTCCACGCCCAGCTATTTCTATGCATATGTTAGATTTCATTTATAAGGTCATTTACATTCCTGGAATGGAAACTGCTATTGCTGATTTTTTATCCAGAATGCAAACCACTTTAACTGAAAATCAAGATGAAATTCAAGAGGATGTGAAAGTTTCATTACTTTGAGATAGCGGTATACAAGATTTTGATAAGAAGATATAGTTGGAAGAATGTGAAAAAGATTGGGAGACATGACATGTTACTAGGAAGTCTGTAGTGAATTGCCTGGAGATCGACCATTCTTAACAAGGGGAGGAAGACTGGTTCCTCCAAGCTCATTAAGGATTTTTTTCCTATGTGTAATTACGGTTATTTAAGCATCATAAAAAACAAAAGTGCAGTAAATGTCTATTGGTTGCCAGGTGTTGATAATGATATTGAGAAAGTAGTTAGAGGATGAAATGATTGTGTGGCAGCAGATTAAACACTCAAAACACAGAGTGCCCTGCCCATGGCACAGTTTCTTTGTCCTAAAGTTCTCTGGGAGAGTGATGCAGTGGATATTATGGGACCCACTGGTATTCAGAATAAATACATCATTGTGGTAATGGATGCCATTTCATGATGGCCTTATGTTAAGGTAGTTGATAAGGTAGATACATACTGTTTTTTTATCTTTTTGGATGATATTACCAAGTGAAGGCCTGCCTTTTATGTTCTTAGTGATAATGGTGTCTAATTCACTTCCATTAATGCAAGAAATTACATGACAGAATGTGGTATTTCTCACACAATCACTTCTCTTTATAATCCAAGCGGTAAGAGAATGGTGGAATGCTCTAATACAGTTTTAAAAGGAACCATCCAAATTGCCATTAAAAACATTTCTGATTGGGAACAACAAGTTATGAAAACAGTGTGGTCCAATATAACCACTGGCATTGCTTGTCTCATGTTACATCGCGTTTGAGCTTATGAGAGGCAGAGAACCTACATTGAAATGTAACTGAGGTTGGTTAGTTGGGTTTAAGGTTGTTCATTTGTCAGTGGATGAACTGCAAGGCAATCTTCGGATACAACCTAATGAATATTACAAATTCTATAACAAAAAACACAGAGTTAAGCTTTGCAAACCAAAGGTATGCCAATGGGTCAAAATTAAGAAGCCTGGTAAAGTTCTGAAAGGAGTCAGTACATTCTATGAACCCCAAAAAGTGATCCAGGTCTTTGCAAATTCTATAACGGTTGAAGAGGGCAGGTGTTAGCTTTTGAATAGAGTGGCACCGTTTACTAACTGTAATGCTAGTTTTACAAACAGTACTTTGCACATGCTAGATGATGAAGATGACAGTTTTGCTAATACTTCAAGGATTTGTCAAGACATAAACATGAATTTAAATTGTAGACAGGAGTCATTGGTTAAAAATGTCAGAGCATTACAGAGAGTGATTTGGATAGAATTTCAGTATGTGATGCTAATAGTGAACAGGGTGGGAGAGTTGAGGTATAGCCCAACCTGGTGATGAAAGTAGCAGAAGTATAGATGTTCCTCCATCAGTTATTCAACCCTTAAGTACAGATGGTGAATTTCAAGAGATCAAACACTCAAGGAGGATAAGTACACGCCCAAAGACTTTAGACAATTTTGAATGTGGTCATAGTTATGAATTAATATATTTTTCCTATGCTCATTCTTATCCAGTGTACTGTTATGTATCAATTGGTTGAGATGAGTCAGTTAAATGTGATTTTTAGGTTATAGTAGTTCATTTACACTTTATATACATTTTTGTATTCCAGTGTAATTACCATGCTTTCTATGCATTGCTTGTAATTATTATTCTATTCCTCCATTTACTTATTCTGATAACTATAGAGGTTTTCGTTCATTACATAAGGAGGGGGGAAGTGTAGTGTTTGTAAATGTAGATAGAATGTAGCGCATAGAGTTAGAATGTAGAATGCAGTGGAGGATCTGTAAAGTACGGTTGCTTGTACAGTGGTGATGAGAGATGGAGCAATAAGGAGGGTATACTGGTTGCTAACAAGGAGGTTTACCACATACCTGTATAGCATGGTCACAACTAAGGTAAAGGAGGTGACTGATTTGGACCAAACTGTGGCTTGCAGTCTAAGCTGCAACAAGTAAGGGAGGCCCTAGAAGCCATGACTTGGGGTGCAGAAGGTGCAATTACCCCGGAAACATCATTGCTCATTTAAGACAACAGCCATCAAACCTACCTGGCAAGGGTAAGGCTACTCAATGCATGGTGGAGTTTCCTCAATGAGACGAGGAGCACAGAAGTAAAGGAAAGAATGAGGGTGCTCATACACCTCTCATGCTCCTTAGGACAGCTCGTGAGCAAAGCTGAGGGTGCTCTGGAAGTAGGGGAACAGACGAAAGAGCTCTGACATCCATCAGAAGGAGAACACAGCAAATGGACTTGTGGTGGACAAAGCTCTTGATAGCAAAGGTGCTGGCCATACATTCTCAAGAGTTGATATGGAGAGAGAACTTCTCCAGGTCGCTGGAGCCTCCAGCAGAGAGACTCTGAAGGTTGGAACCCCAACTTAAGCTGCCTGCATCTGATTCTATAATCAGATTTGAAGTGGAGCCAAAAAAGATTTGGCCATTCAAAGCTTCCATATTGTCAGCCAACAAAGTAACTCCACTTAACAGTCCTTTTCCAGGGCAATCTGAGCAGAGTAACATAGACCATAGCAGAGGTTTCCACTCTGGAGGGCCATGTACTGCCAGGGTCTGGAAAATATTCCTGTATGAAGGAAGAGAGAAGGCTCACAATGCAAGCTAGCTGGTTCCAGGATAGTGAGGAGCAGGACAAGGCCTGGTGAAACTCCTTTTGTATAAACAAAGCTTGTTGCTGGGAAGTTTCAAGGGACAGGATTATCTGACTACCAATCCAGAAAATCCATTGTCTGGAAGGGGGCGCAGACTGACTTCTTGAAGTTCACAATGAATCCCAGGTAGTACAGAAGATCAGTGGTGAGGGGCAAATTAAATAGGAGGGTCTCCTGTAATTGGGCAATCCAAAAATGTCACCCAAGTAAATGATTAGGAAGATGCCTTGGGTCCTCAGGAAGGGTATAATGGTCTGGAGAAGTGTGGTGAAGCGTTAAAGGGCAGGGGAAAGATCATAGGGGAAACAGTGGAACTGCCAATGATGCCTGCTCTACTGGAACTTGAGAAATTGCTGATGGATTGGATGGATCAGGATGGAGAAAAAGGCATCTTTCAGGGCCATGTGGGCCCTCTACTTGCTGGAAGGTGTGGTGTCCTGAATAAGGTGGACACATTTTATCTTAAAATAACAATAGACAATAAAAGTGTTCAGGGACACTTGAGTTTCTTGCAAACAACTAAGATGGAACGTATAAAGCCTCCCTGGGTTGCAGTAGGGTTGAAACCCCTTTTGCAACATCTCTTGAAATTCTTGCTCTACCATTGAAGCCTTCTTTGGAGAAAAGTAGTGTGAGAGGTGGCTACTCGCTGAAAGGGAAGCACCAAAAATTCAATAAGGAAATCTTTGACCATTTGAAGAATCCAAGGATTTGCAATCTCTTATCGAAAGAGAAGGGAGAGAAGAAAAAGAAAAGAAAAGAAAGCACTTACCTGAGGAGGAGCTGTTTAACATCTGGGAAGGATATAAATTACCTTAACTATGTCCTTCATGGCAGAATCCTCTTCTTATGCCTGAGAACTGGAGGCTTTGGCTACTACAGCAGCTAGGGGAAGAAGTGGTGGGTGACTTGGCTTAAACAGCTCATGTGGTGCCCCCACCTGTCACCAGCTGATCCAAAAACACATCTCTTTAAAGTCCATTGGGCCTGTCAAGAGAAAAATGTATATTGGCAAACCTGGAGGTATCCCGCGAAAAGGTTTGCGAAGAGGAAACCTCCAAGGGACTTAAAGCATTTGTTGACACCCATGACACCTATTTTGGGGTTGAGGACCATGAGGATAGACTTACTATGCTCAGTCAAAAATCTATCATTGGCATTGCCTAGGAGGCGTATAGTACTTTGTGTCCAGCTTTAAACATTGGGGAGGTCGCTTGATTCAGGCAAGGAAATACAAATTTCAAGTATATTCAGAAACCTACTTAAAGGGCCAGTTACATCAAAGACGTGATCCTATAACATTTGAGAACATAGTGATGCTCTTTCTAGGATCATGGCCCGAATGGATGGAGAAGCGACAAGGTTAGGAACTCCTTTTGGGGCAAATCATGCGTTATCCTCTAAAGAAGGTCTATGGCACTCATCCTTGAATTTAAACCTGGATGTCTTCTCTAAATGTTTATGGGGCCGGTGCCCGGTAAAGAGAGCCACATGCTCAAGAGGAAACTGCTCACAGGACTTGAACTGGTAAAGTTAACCAAGATCAAATATAAGCTCACCATTTAGGTCTATAAAGGAGGATTTCTTTAGAATGAAGGAACTCAGACAGGAGTTGGTGCCAAATCTTGTGGGCAATAGCAGTAAGTGATCAATAAAATCACAATCAGAACTAGCAACTATGGTCATATCGACCTTCTCTCTAGTCATTAAGGCAGAGGAAAGAAAGTCTTTGGCACCACTAGTAGCCTCCCTGGCATAACCTTTGGAAAGGGATGGCTCAATAGGCTTCAGAGTCTTAGCTAAGTCTAAGGTAGCATAACCTTTGGAATTAGCAGAAGGGTCAACAATAGAATGTTTGGAAGAGTGAGCCTAAGGTTGAGCATGCTTATGATTTTTGGAGTGTTTTTTTTACTGGCATGCTTAGAATTTCCAGTATTTATTGTGCTTGTGGAGATCTCTTTTGTGATGTCTGACAATGAGTAGAAACTTTAATGTTGCAAGGCGATGGGGGCCTAGCAAAAATGATGTCCCCAAAAGAAGCTGGCCAGGTGGAGAACAGCCATTCTGAAGAAATCTTCAAAGATGCTTCTTGTAATTAGAGGAATCAACAGTTAGGACCTTATTAAGAGTTTGGAGGTCTGGCACAATGGGCAGCCTGTTTCCCATGCACCAAGATGTGCACAGGACACAGTGTGCCCCCGAACCACAAATTTTGGGGAGGTAGGGCCACATGGGCCCCAGCCTCGCCCTCTACGCAGCCATGCCCCCTGGGGCCCCTTACCTGCCGGACCTCCAAGCTTTCCATGGCGGCGGAATTTTGAATGAAAACTTGGCTGTCCAGCAGGTCGTAATAGCTATGGTGGTCCTAATGCCGGGATCTCTAACATTGACCGCAGAAGTGATGGACAACTGCAGCCCCCACCATACTGACTGTGAGTCAGCATGGTGGGGCCAGCGGATTGCTGGCAGTCTTTTGGTAGTCCCTTAACCAAACTCGTAATACATCGGTCAGACGGCCAGAGTTACAGCTGTTGGACCGCCACCGCAACATGGCAGTCCACGGACCTTCAAACTTGTAATGAGGCCCTTAGCCTCATACCTTGGCCCAGGAGAGAACAGTGAGGAAGGAGCTTCACAGCTAAATTATCAATGTTCCACACTGCAAATGTGACAATGAGTTATTTAGGAGAAGAATAATGTGTGTTGTTGAAGGACAAAGAGGCTACTAAATGATAGTATGGTCCTAAGCTGCTAGATACACAAACTGCTGAGACAGAAAATTCTCAAATACCCCTTGTGGAGTTTCTGTTATGTGTAAACAGCACATAATCTTCCTCTCTCTGCCCCTTCTTTTCCTTTTAAAGTTATCCATTTACCTATTTTTTAAGTATGTATGCAGAGGTGCATAGATCCATCATGAAGGAGCATCAGTTGACAATCAGCTTTTAGTCAGGAATAGCTAGTTCTAATCTTCCACCATTTTCTCACACCCATAAGGTAATTCCCCGTAACTGATATCTGGCATTCCAGACAACAATGCCAGAAATTCTGCACCCCAGGTGATTGATGTACAGTACAGCTGACATATTTTCCATCCTCAAAAGGATACAACACACACCTTGTTCAGTCATGAACAGGAATGATCCAACTCCAGGTTGTTGATATGGGGGTTTAGCTCATCCTCCAACCATCTTTTTTCTGTGGAGATGTCCAAACCCATCCCCACTGATTGGCATCTCATTTAATTATTATGTCAGAGGCTGACTCAAATATCTTGCTCCTTTTCCAGGCTTCCAGGTGATCTAACCACCACTGGATATCAGTCCTGGCCTCAGTGAGACACTTTCTAACTCTAAGTCTGTGAGTCCTTTCCTTTTGTGAGAGGTCTTCAAACCTTATAGTGCAAAGGACACAGAAAGATTGCCTGGATAGAAAAAAATAGCAATCCTAATTTCTGGCCAGCTGCATGATGGAGAAGCCTGTCCTACAGCATGTTCCTCCTGAGTTCTTTCTTTATACCAGATGTTTTCCTTGACAGAAGGCCGTGGGTCACTTTAATGACAATCTCCAGAAAACTCAACAAATGATTGAGAGTCAACTCTAGTTTCTCCTTGTCGACCAAACACCCAAACCCAGCAGAAGTTTGATTTCCTGGATCGGTTGTATTTTATATAAGGCGTAGACAGTAAGATATAGTTCAAGGATGATTATCAATATGACCCACATGAACGTCAGGTTCCCCTCAATGGCCAAAGCAGTTTGGTGAAAAACAGGGTGGTTGACAAACCAAAGGGAAGTGTTCTGAGTCTGAAAACCTGTTACTCGGGAGAACTGAGGGAATCATTGATGTGGGAAAAAAATGAGAACCATCAGGTTTCCTTGAGGTCCAACTGGGCCATCCAGTACCGTGGGAGTAGCAAGTCTCTCACCAGAGTGATGCCTTTCATCTTGAAATGGTGATATGTCAACCATTTGTTGAACTCCCTCATAAGTATTACTGGTTTGCAATCTTTGTCCTTCTTCTCCACCAAGAATATGTGGGTCAGAAAACCTCTCGGGTGGAAATTGCTCATTTTCTCTCCACCTCCGATACCTCAGCATCTCTTAGCTGTATCACTGTTCCAAAAAGATAAGTTGTTTAGGTAAACCACAGAACTTTAGGTGGAATCCCTGTACCATGTGTAGTACCCATGATTTGACTGTGATCTTCCATCACCTGTGGAGGAAACCTTTCAATCTTTCCCCTAGTTATAGTACAGAAAAATGGATACTTGGTTACCAGTGCAAATTTCTTGGCCACTTTCTGCTCCTCTACCGCCTCCCCTGAAGGGGAAGAAGCTCCCACACAGTCTGGTATCCAGACAGCCATTTTTATGTTTGTTTCTTTGTCCTCTCTGGGGTCCTTGATGGAAATATTAGCCAGATGAGCATCTCCTGCCCCATCCAGCTCCTTAGAAAACCTTATCACCAAGGCCTGCTGGATCAACAATTACACCTTGTCTAAAGACGCAAAGGTTGAAACATATTTCCCCAATTTCTTAATAAAAGGATGCCTGACTCTAAACAAACAAACCTAAGCAACTGCCCCTGATTCCATCAGAGCCAGATTGACCTTTATGAGCACTGAGCAGCGTCACTCAGTAGAGACAGTGCAGTTTGTGTTGCACAGGAAGCAAATAGACTACTGGGCCCAACATGACAAAATAGAAGGGGATATCAAATTGCCAGGTACCTTTGTTTTCTCCATTTGTAAGATTTTGGTTTGCAGGCCCACGAAGTCAAGGAACTTGTCTTGATGAGACAGCCAAGATGGGTTAATCCCTTTTTTGAGGTCTTTAATGATTTTGATCCAAAAGGACCATATCCTGGCATTTGTCTTGGGGATCAGAGTATCTTTGCCCTACAAAAAGGAACAGCAACTCTCCACTCTAGCTGGCACGAACCTCCTCATCAAGCAAGAGGTTTCAAAATCTTGCTGGTTGCATAGGTTGCCACTTTGGGAGTCGAGACCCACTCCATGAAACAATGTGATATAGCTGGTGTGGCTCTTGCATGTCTATAGAACAGTGATCCTGATTCACATCCCAATCCAGTGAGGGGTCATGTCACTCAGGTCTGCTCCTGTTCACTTCATCATTGGCCTTGTCTTCAGCAAACGGTCCATTCTTCAGGTTTGCTTCAAGTGGTAAACTGTGGTAATATGTAGGTTATATCACTGCTTTGGCTTTGCGACAGGCTGCTGAGCCGATAAAGAAGCTAGGGTATGCATAATCCTCACATCTGGTCCTGACCTGGAATCCACTGACAAACTGCTGCTGTTGAAAGAACATGCAAACTTTTTTACTCTCATGGATGAGGAAAGTATTTAAGAATTTATAGAAAATGTTTCCACATTTTAGGTTTCTGAAGCACTAACTTCAATTTCTGTGACAAAATTATCCTTATCATGTTGTACTTTTAATTCACTATCCTCCAAAGAAAGTGCTTTCAACTTAGCTGTACCAATCCCAACAATATGTCGCTCAGGTGGGGGGCGTGGCTTGGCGTCAATGGCTTAAGAAACAGACTACGGACCTCCTACCCTGACTCTGCCAACCACCGGTCTCCTCTGCTTGTGTCACTCAAATTGACCCGTGGTGTGAGAGGAATAGATCCCCCTACTGTGACACAAGACTGAGTGGGTGCTGATCCCAGACTTCCCTGAGAAACCTGGAGCAGTGTGGGGGAGCCCACTGGAACATACCATACTGAGCACACCCAGGAATTCAGGGTGTTGTTGTTGCCTGTTTACTCAGCAGAATCCTGTGAATACCACTTGGTACAGGTGGCAGAATCTGGGTGAATTTCCCCTCGCTCCTCCCCCGGGCAGATTGTCTTCTATAGCACTACACTGAAGACAGGAATCCCCACGGCTTACTCAATTGGATCAACAAACTGGTGCTAGTTGGCGCCTATATACCTGCAGCCAGTGGCACTATATGTTGTAACAGTAGAGGCACCTAGTCCAGAGACGAACAATTGCATATTCAAGAGGGAGCTTGTTGGTCTAGCATGCTTCCCCCTCCTGATACCATGGGAATACAGAGGCAGAAAGAACAGATGATGGATGGATCCTGAGCATTGGGGCGCTGCCTCATGCGACCTAGCCTGGTGCTGTGCAGGTGAGACTTTCTTTAAAAGTTTACTCTGCCCTCTACTCTTACTGGGACCCTGACACCTTGGGCGATTCCTTTCCCGGGCAGTCTCTTCCTGCCTGTTGTGCCCTCTGCTGCCACTCCTCTGAGCCTGCATTGGAGAACTGAAATGAGTAAATATTAAAAAAAGAAAGACGAACTGGGTTCAAATTTCAGACCCATGATATGGACGTTGAGTAAAATAGCTCAACAAGAGACACAGAGCATTACCCATTGATGACTGTAAAAGAATTACCATCAGGTCTACAAAAGATAGCGAATCCAGAAGTGTAGGATTTTACAGGAAAAGATATCGGACCAATAAAAGACATAGAACCTGTCTGCATAAATGTTAAAACGAATGCTATCTTTCCAAGAACACCACCTTGCCAAATGACTCGAAGTAATAGCAGGAATAACACTAATAATTTAGGACATGATAAAGACATTTAAAAAGAGATAATCAAGAGTGTGTGCAACACACTGACTATGGGATTACAAAACCCCAAGGGAAATTATAGGATCGCCCAGTATTTGAGAAAGGTTAATGACATTGTAATCCAATGTTGCCCTGTGGTACTGAATCCAACCACCATACTTTATCAGATTAAGGTGCTCACTACGACTTTTCAGAAGACCGCCGAAGCCACAGCAGCCAAAAGAACAAAAGTGCTGGTGGTCCAAAGACCGGCCTATTACGACATTGTACTGATTTCCACCCGATTTTGGGTGGAAATCCAATACTGTTGGCCTGGCCGATGTCGTAGTAGAGGCAGTTTCCACCGCCAGCACTGCCACGTCAACATGATACACCTGCCGTATTATGATCTGTAATATGGCACAACGGTACGGTTCTGGTGGTGGAAAGCACTGGGACCCATCCCCTCCCTGACAGCCACCTCACCGAAGCACGTAAGAGGTAAATTGATCATCCTAAAGGGTGTTTGTGTGAATGTGTGTTGTGTCTGCGTGTGAGTATGAATGCGGGGGGTAAGTGGGTATTTGTGTGTGAGTTTTGAGTGTGTATGCTGGGGGTGTTGTGTGTGTGTGTGTGAGTGCATGTATGTTTGTGTGAATGTGGAGGGAGTGTCAGTTTGAGTGCGTGCATAAGGGTGTATGTGTCTGAGTTTGTGTTTGGGTGTGTGTGTGGGGGTGTATGTAAGCGAATGTGTGGGTGAGTGGGGATGCATCAATGTAGGTGTGTGGTCGGGTGGGGGGGTGATGGCCGGTGACCGGAATAGAGATTCCTGTCACCGGCTGCATGACCACCAGCATGTTCGTGGTGGTACGACTGCCACGACAATGCTGGTGGTCTGCTGAGTCGTAATACATTGGTATTATGGCTACTGCTGGGCTGGAGGTGCGGTGCGGGTGGCGTTTCGGCTTCAGCCAAACAGCCGAATTCATAATATGGTGGTCTTTACCATCGGCCCGGCGGCAGTAAGACCGCCATTGCGCGTCTAGCGTGAGGGCCTAAGTGTACAGCAGAATGGTTCACAGATGTGGCTCTTTGCTAAGCTTTATTCTCGATTCTGTTACAGAAGGATAGCCAATACTTATTTTCCTTTGTGTTTTGATAGAAGTATTAGCATGGTGTCAAGTCGCAAAAGGTTATACTGAAAGTCCATCTAATTTTAATCAGATTTTAAAGAAGAATCTGAAAACTCTGATAATGCCCTGTAATTCAGTCCTTCTTTAATACATTGATTACTTACTCGTGGCATCAGAGACGAAAGAATCTTGCAAACATTAAGCTATTCCTCTGCTAAATCTT
This sequence comes from Pleurodeles waltl, assembly GCF_031143425.1. Taxonomy (NCBI): domain Eukaryota; kingdom Metazoa; phylum Chordata; class Amphibia; order Caudata; family Salamandridae; genus Pleurodeles; species Pleurodeles waltl. Next base: position 351,978,454 of record NC_090450.1, read on the forward strand.
TCAGTAGATAATGGACATAAAGTGTCCCCAAGCAAATTACCATATTGCCAAAAAGAAGTCCAATATTTGGGACATGTCTTTGAGAAAGGAATGAGAAAAGTGTCCCGAGAAAGCATGAAAGCTGTTTTGTAAATGGGTCCTCCCACTACATAGAGAAGTTAGGATGTTTTCTGGAAAGTTGGCTGCTGTAGCCAGTGGATACCCAACTTTTCCTTGGCTGCAAAGAATTTACTGAGGCTGACGCACAGAGATGTGCCTGATCCAATTCCATGGGACAAATGCATGAAAGCTTTCCTCGAGCAGGGAGAAAATCTCTGTAATGCCCCGGCACTTGGAATGCCTGATTATTCAAAAACTTTGCTTGTTTTGTAGTGAGAGGGAGGGCTGTGCTCTGTCAGTGCTAACATCGATGCACAGGGATGCTAGAAAACCTGTTCCATATGTTTCTGTTACTCTTGAACCTGTAACAGCAGCACTGCCTGGTTGTCTAAAAGCAGTAGTAGCTGTCAGTTCCAGCCTCGAAAGACGTGATAGCATAGTGATGAAACATCCTTTAAATGTTATGGGTCCTTACTTGGCGGAGGTTTTGCTTGAAGCGTTATCAAGTTTTGAATCCTAGTACACTGCCCTCAGAACATAAAAATTATGTGCCTGATGAATTTGAACATGGCTGCCTTGACGCCATGGATTAATGTACTAAGCCAAGACCCAACATAAAGGATAAGCCATTGATAAGTGATGATTATATTATTTTTGTGAACGGCTCATATTTAAGAACAAATTAAGGATCTTTGACAGCAGCTGACGCTGTCTGTACACACTTTAACATTGAGATCATTAAAAGGTGGTGTGTGCAGCATTACAAGATAAACCAAAGCTACATTGCAGTTATCAACCTGAAGCTTCTGGCATTGTTGAGCAAGCCAATGGCACCATTAATCAAGACTGGCAAAAAATTGTGCATCTACTTCACTGAAATGGCCTGAAGCTTTACCTTTGGTGTTAATGAGGCTGCTGAGTACACCTGATAGGAGGACTGGGTTGTCACCTCATTAAATATTGATGGGGACAGCAATGAGATTACCTGCTGTTCCTGTAAATTCACTTGTGAACATAAAAGATGACTCTGTGCTAGACTATTGCTAAGGATTAGCTGATGTGGTGCATTCTGTCTCTTGATAACTTGAACCTGCCACTGAAAATTCAAATCAAGAGTGGTGTCATGATCCCAGTGTAGGTGACAAGGTAATAAATAAAAATATGTGAGAAAGTCCTGTCTGCCGTCAAGGTGGAAAGACCCCTACCAAGTAATGCTGATCACAAATACAGCTGTCAAGAGTGCTGGAGTTCCAAACTGGATGCATGCTTCTCACACCCAGAAAACAAGAGATCCTTAGGAAAAAACTGTGTTCTATGAATCAGAATGGAGAACACTGGTGAATGTACCACTGCAAGTTGTACAGACCCAGATACAGAAGAGAAGAGTTTTTGATCAGAGCCAGCAAGAAGAAAGGGGTGAAGATCTGTAGACTGGTGAAGAAGTCCAATTGTCAGACATTCCACAGAGTGGCACTGCAACTCTTGATGTAGAAGGAGAAGAAGAAGGAACACGAGCTCAAGCTGAAGTAACAGTTGAAATACCCACAGAACAACAAAAAGATCCAGAAGAAGGTAGAAATTCTGAATCGAGAACAAGAAAAGATGCACAGGATGCCAAATAGCCAAAGACTTACAGTCAAAAGAAATTAAAATCAAGTGTATCAGTTGGATCCACACCACCATTAACTGAGGAAGATACCGAATCAAGTGGTATGAGTGACACAGAATGAGAACAACAAACGCTCAGGAGATCCTAAAAAGCTAAGGTACGTTGTCGAAGATGTTCAGTACCTGAATGGATCTATAACGTCAAGCTTTGAATATCCGAATTTCGGATCTACTGGACTGCAATAAAGAACTGCCCGAACTTCCGTGAGAAAATATAGAAAATCAGGCTGAAACAAAATTAAAAATCAAAAAATTAATATAAAAATGACTAACTACACAAACTGTATAAAATAATGAAAACTAATAAAAAAATATTATAAGAAGGGTACCTAGGCCTGAGGCAGCAGTAGAAAAATAGGGATAAAACTTTAGAAGAACATAGAGTAGGGTTAAGGCAGACTATATGACGATTGCTGTAAATAAAGCCACAAGGATCTAACCTAAACAAGAGGATAATCAAGAATTATTGCATATTGAGAGAGAACACATTATCTTGCTGTAAATCACTTTTTTATAAGATCTGACTGTAGACAAACATGTGTACCTTAACTGGAAACAGATGCAAGATTTTTATAGGGACTGGATTTACAAAAATAGTTGTATTAGGAGTAGCAATATTATTAGTCATACATGTTATACCAGAGACAGACAAATCTGTAGCTGAAATCACTAACACCACATTTAGGGCAGATACTAATGAATATGAGCTAAAAGCTTCTTTTGTAGATTACACGAAGGAAGATTATTTGACAAATGCTTATTCTAGATTGGTACAAGAATATACGAAAGCCAGTGATGCAAAAGATTGCTATTTTTACGCACACAGGTCTTCTTCAGCTGATGAACAAGTAGCATACCACCACATTCCTTTTTCCTATGCTATATCATGCAGTTTATTTCTTAATTTATTTAGTATACAGACAGAGACACTTTGAATATTATTTTTCAAACTTCAACATGGTACTTTCAAAGGTTCCACTAATGAAGAGCATGACTTTACATCCACAAGCGAAAGAGATAGAGACAGCATAGACCATTTTTTCATGTTAAGACTGTTAAGGCTCATGAAAATATTCTAACCTGCTAAATGAACCCATTAGAAAAAGCTTTCATTTTAATGTTAGCAGAAAGAAAAACACAATGTGCAAAGAATGCACATAAAAATGGAAGATGTTCTGAAGAATGCGTGGAAAAGAGAAGAAGATTAATTTAGAAGAAAAATGTTCCAACTATAAAACTATATAAGAGACACAAAAGGAAAGTATATGTGTTAAAAAAAATACATGGGAGAAAGACAAAGTAGGTAATAGCAATTATGAACATGTTTTTGGATTGTTAGAAGGAACATGCATTTTTTCTGGAGCACATAACCCTGGTCTTATTGTGTTCTGACCAAAGTACTGATATGGTTCTGATACTACAGATGTTGGACAGTTAGTAACTCATTATTGGCCACGTTACCACAAAATCACTCCAGTCACCGAGTTGTTGCATACAACAATAAGACATTAATATTGAAAGACTTACCGCAGACAATGGCATTCACCCACCGATCGGAGGCTCACCACACAGAGGCACTGATAGACTTGATATGGCACCCGGCGGTAGATCTCCTAGCCTTGACCTCAGGGCAGATTCTGGCCTGCGGTATCTCGGACCACGCTCGTACAGAATGTGCGACCCATGTGGCGCTTCATCGCATGGTATTTGAAAGATTGCGCTTGTGTCAACTTCATCGACCAAGAATTAGCGTGCTACATTAGAGAGAATCAGGACTCAGTGGCCCCAGAGGGGACCCTCTGGGCAGCTAGCAAACCCTCCTTGTGGGGCATCCTTGAGGGGCATCATTAAGGGGTATGTCAGGCGGCGGGAAGCCCAGCAGGCACGGCGGATAACCGAGCTGGAGGTCAAAATGGCGGATTTGGAGAGTCGCGCCTGACAGCCCGAGGGGGAGGAGTCACAGGGACAGTTGGAGCTTCTGCGTGCGGAACTCCCACAGGTCTCCCTTGCGGAGGCTCAACAATATTGGCAGACCTCGACCTAAAGAGTGTATGAGCTGGGTGCTAAGACCGGAAAAATGCTGTATTGGCTGGCTACTCGTGATGTCTCGGCCCAGGTGGTGCCCCTCATTAGAGATCGGCTGGGAGCCACACAGGAGGACCTGCTGGCAATTGCACGTGCTTTTGCCTCCTACTATGAGGACCTGTATGCCTGAGTCCCCCAGCCCATGGCGGAACATGAAAACCCCATTCTGGGAGACATTCTGCTGCCCTCTCTTCCGTCGTCGTTGGTGGCAGAATTGGAGCTACCTTTGACAGGGAAGGAGGTGGGAGAGGCTATGTCCGCTCTTCAATACAGGAAAACCGCAGGTCTTGACGGGTACCCTGTCAAATACTACAAGTGATTCTGATCGCATCTGGTGTCTGCCCTGGTCAACGCCTATAAGGAGACACTTTGCTGTGGCTCCTTCGCCGCAGGTCTTGACTGCGCCACGATTGTGGTCATACCTAAAGACGACCTGCCCCGGGACCAATGCTCATCCTGCCAGCCCATCTTGCTAATTTATGCAGACTAAGATATTCGTGAACATTCTGGCTGCCCGGTTGCTACGCACGCTGCCGTTTCTGGCTGATCCTGATCAGTCCAGCTTCATGCCAGGCAGAAGCATGTGCCACTGTCTCCAGGGGGTCTAGGTGGCGCTTTTACAGGCGGATAGATTGGAGGGAGGGTTTGTGCTCCTCCTGGCAGATTTTTGCAAGGCTTTTGATACCCTGGCTTGGAACTTCCTGCAGGAGGTTCTGGTGAGAATGGGCTTTGGCCCAAAATTCAGGAGCATGGTCCATCTTTTGTACCACAACCCTTTGGTGCAGGTGCGGGTTAGTGGTATTCTATCAGATCCCTTTCTGATCAGGCAGGGGGCATGTCAGGTATGCCCCCTCTCCCCTTTGCTGTTTGCCCTAGCCGACTAGCCGCTGGCCTGCCTCCTCCGCGGTGACCAGCTTATCTGCGGTTGGAGGTAGGGGATTGGCCATGAAGACAAGGTGTCCTTATATGCAGATGATGTCTTGGTATTCCTGGGGTGGCCCCAATGCTTGGGTCCTCCTTGTCTTGGGCTCCTGAAGTTGTATGGTGCGGCCACGGGGCTACGCCTAAAACCCAGGAAGTCACTGATTGTGGAGGTGTGGGGAGCCGTGAAGGGAGAAGACTGGTGCCCAGATATCCTGGTAAAGCAAAATGCCTTCAAATACTTTGGTGTTCATCTCTCCCTGCTCCTGGATCTGGCAGGGCAATTAAACTTCCAGCCCCTATCACGTGCTCTGAGGGGAGACCTGACCCGCTGGAGTCGTTTGCCCCTGAACCCACTGGGTCCCAACATCCTTTTCAAAATTATCTGCCTCCCCTGCTATTTGTATGTCCTGACAAACTTCCCCTACTTGGTGCCCTGCGCCTGGTACCGATCCCTCACCTCCAAGCTCACCTCCTTTATTTGGGGGGGAGGCCACATGGAAATCTCCCTATGAGGGTGAATTGGGAGTGCCGGACCTCTATGTCTATTACTTGGCGGACCAGTTGTTTTTGGTCAACGAGTGGTTTACTGAGGTATGGGATGACCCAGCCTACCGCTTGGAACTCTGCCATCTCAGATTGGAGGGCCTGCTGGGATTGTTGTATGGTGATCCGGTCCCTCAGACGGTCCCGGATTGCACGCGGGTGGCAGTGGGGTGTTGGCAGGCTGCCCTGCGGTTGACGGGCTGGGACCGACGCCTCAACAAGCTGACGCCCCTGTGGCATGGAACATGGCTGCAGCAGGTGTCCTGTTTGGAGGGCTTTAGGCAATGGGATGCCATTGGAATTACCTACCTGGGAGATGTCTGCACTCGTGACAGTCTGATGTCCTTTCAGCAGCCGAGGGAGCATTATGACCTCCCAAACTCCTATTTTTTTCGCTTCCTCCAGATGCGCAATGCCCTGTGGGCCCAGCTGTAATCCAATTTCGCTCTCCCTGATCATAGCCCACTCGAGGCAAAAGTGTTGTTGGGGCGTGTGGGGAAAGGTGCCATTACCCAGATCTATTGTTCCTTGCTTACTAACGCACTGGATGGGTTTGCCAGGCTGCGGGACAGGTGGGCGGCCTGGGTGGGAGAGCAGGACGAGGATTATTGGAGAGAGGCCTACCTAGTGCCCAGGGAACTGGCCATTTCTGCCAGGTTAGGAATGGTCCAGATATATTACTTTCATATAACATACCTGTCCCTGTGGTGATTGCAACACCTACACCCGGCAACCCACAACCCCCTGGCTGCCTGAGATGTGGTTACCTGGGTGTGCATCCACTGCACATAAATGGAAGTGTCGGGAAATGTGTCCCTTTTGGGTGGGGGTACAGCGGAAGATCTCAGAGGTCCTTGGGTGTTCCATTGGGTTGAATGTGAGGGTGGAGCTGTTGGGCCTTATAGAGGAACTGGGGGGACTGAGAGCTGACCGAATATTCATAGGAGTTGCCTGTCTGGTGGCCAAAAGAGACATCGCACAGCTCTGGATAAGGCCGGTGGTTCCTTCAATTTCAAAATGGCGAGCCGGAGTGGACTGGTGCTCTCAACTAGAAAAGCCAATTTACGAGGCGCGTGGCTGCCCCCAAAAATATGAGAAAATCTGGGGGAAATGGCGAGCGCACCAGGGGTTGCATGTTTGAACAGTGTTATTATGTTTTGCTTCAGGAGAAGGAGAGGGTTATCATTTGTAGGAACGGTATTGTCCTGCCTCATTCAATGGGGCTATCATGTACTCACTGTTATGTCTTTGTTTCCTTTTCTTTTCTGTTCCCACGCTTAAATAAAATAAAATTGGTTATTAAAAAAAAAAAGGAGTCTTAATTAGTACCAGCATCGAAAGCCTTATCAAGTTTTATTTACTGGTAAGGAGGTGTTGTGCGTGATACTTATTGAACAGCTGAGACAGGCATTTGTGAAGTTTGTTTGCATCCTGTACTAACCATTGGATGCTGTCTGATCCAGGTCTCCCTCCTTACTACCCTTCCCCTCATCTAGCTACTCTAACCCATTGGTTGTAATTAATGCACAGAGTTGGTGCTGCTGGAATGTGGGCTTTAGTGGTACTGTTCCTGAGGGACCGTGGTCTTGCCTGTCACCACACCCAAATTGCCCTCTATACCCCTTGTTTTTACTCTAGCAGAGATCGACCATGCGGTAGCCTCATTCAAGAGAGGAAAGGCACGCTGGTTATATAAGATCACAGCTGGCCTCTTCTAATCCGACCCCAATACATAGGTACCCTACATTAACACTGTTACAAATGCAACTCCAGCAGGGACAGCGGTGCCTAGGGCCTGGAGAGGGGCAGAGATTGTCCCTATTTTTAAGAAGGGAAGCCCAAACATCCCTTCAAATTACCAGCCAATTAGACATATGGGTAATCTCCAAAAGACTTTAGGCCTCATTACAACCCTGGCGGTCAAAGACCGCCAGGGTTTTTTTGGCGATTGTACAGGCAACAGGCTGGCGGTACAATTTGCCGTATTATGACTGCGGCGGTAGCGCCGCAGTCGCACCACCGGGACCGGCGTTTTTCCCGCCATGGTTGTCCCGGCGGTTTTAATCCACCATGGCAGCGCTGCATGCAGCGCTGCCCAGGGGATTACGATTCCCCTTCCCGCCAGCCTGTCTGTTGGCATGGGCAGTGCTGGGGCCCACAGGCACAGCCCCACCCTGCTTTTCACTGTCTGCACAGCAGACAGTGAAAAGCGCGACGGGTGCAGCTGCACCCTTCGCACGGCTGCAACACCGCCGGCTCCATTAGGAGCCGGCTCCAATGTTACGGCCGACATTCCCGCTGGGCCAGCGGGGATGCCGTAATGCGGCTGGTGGGATTGTGGCCGCATAGGCGGCCGCTCGGTGGTCCAACCTTGGCGGGCGCCAAGGTTGGAATGAGGGCCTTTATGTAAACAAGTTCTAGAGAGACTCTTGGACTGGATCGATGATAACCACAACCTATTGAACCTACAGGCAGGATTTAGATCTAAGACTGTCACCATTGATCGAGCCTTACAGTTCCTTAAGGTTAAGTGGAAGACTCTGGATATTAGAGGTGGTGAACTTTTCACAGCATTTATTGACCTTTGTGCGGCCTTTGACCTGTTACCCAGAAAGAAGCTATGGAAGGTTCTACGCTGGATAGGAATGGCATGTGATTTCCAAAACCTTATCATGCAACTCCATGAGGAAACTTTTGCTAAGATTCGAAGTGGCACAAAAGAAGAATTAACACAGGTGATTCCTGTTGACAAGGGAGTGTGCCAGGGCTGTGTCCTGGCTGCAACTCTTTTTCTCCTTTATTTTAAAAGCTGTGTTAAGTTTCTGGCTGAATGTGTTAATGATTCCCCCATTCTTGCAGGTCAGAAAGTTCCCACACTGTTCTTTGCCGATGATACCGTTCACTTGGCTACAATTAGGATGGGACTCTAAAATCCTGTGGACAAATTTAATGTCTTCTACCTTGAATATGGTCTCGAAATCAGTGTTTCTAAAACAAAACAGATGACATCTTCTAGGAAGAAAACACCAAAGGGTGCTGTAAATGAAGCATTGGAAAGGGTTAGGGAATTTGATTATCTGGGGATCCGTTTGGTTGACCCTGGATCCTGGAACACACAGATCGCCAAACGCTTGCACCTCATAAACCATAGAGCAGGGGCCAATCAGTTATGTTTATTTAGACCATAGACTGTTAAAACCATCATAAAAACAATCCTCTCATGACATATACAATAAATACAATTTAAGAATGAGAAATAAAACCCCATGAATAAAATTGCTCTACTTACAAAATGTTCATTCTACCGACTATCATAGTCTATTTTAATAAGCTTCAAAATATTTTAGGACACTCTTAACTGCAATTAAAAATCTCTTAATTGGACAAGTAACGTCCAGGAATCTCATATCCATTAATATATTAAATGCTTGTTTTCAATTGGTTTCAAAATCTTTTTACACACATTTAAAAACCAATGGCAATCCAATAAAATATGTGCCCCATTACATTTTGTATTCATATCACATTTATACATACCAAGGTCATCTATAATTAATGATTTTACCCTCCTATCTTCATAACAGGGAGGGCCCCCCATATTTCTTATTAAACTGATGTGGTCCCCCTACTGAGAACAATGTTGTAGCTTTTAACAATTCTATATGTTCTTTCCAGTTTAACTTTATATCAAAAATCATCCCTTGGTATTTGTAGTTTTTCACTACGTCCAACTTATTCCCTCTCAGCGACCAGTTGTACTTTACATTTTCTTTCCCTAGCACCATAATCTTTGTCTTATCAAAGTTTACTGTAAGCTTCTTAGAGACAATATTTATGGAAGACATCCAGTTTCCTTTGCAGGCATACTTCCGCCATATCCATTATCACCAAGTCATCTGCATATAACAAACATGGAACATGCAAACTAATCATCTTGGGGCATAAGCATTTTGCTTCTTTTAGGGTGTTCGGCAGGTCTGCTAAAAATAAAGAAAATAATAAAGAGACCAACACGCAGCCCTGATGTAGGCCATTTTTAATTTGCATCTTCCTAGATAATGTGCCTGCCATGTCTATTATCACCTGCGCCCCGTTCTGGCTATGTAACTCCTGAAGAATCTTAGGTAGGTCTTCATGAATTCCAAGGCTTATCAAAGTTTTACACAATAAGATGCAGTTCACCAAATGAAAGGCAGTACAAAAGTCAACAAAACAACAGATCAGATTCCCCCTAAGGTCTGTCAGTTTCCTTGATACTGTCAACTAACTAAAACAGTGCTCCTGAGTTGAGTGGCCTTCTTTGAACCCACCTTGCCCAACTGGCACTATATTATTTTCTTCCACCTAATCTTTTAGCAGGCACAGCATTTTTTTAAAAAAACTTCTCTCCTACATTCATTAGGCTGATCAGACAATAATTTCTGGGAATGTCTGAAAGCCAAGACCTTTTGAAATATTACATAATAAAAGCTTGCCCACTAGTTTGCATTATTATTTTTTTATTATGGCTGCAGGTATATTGTCCGTGCCAGCGGTCTTTGTTAGCTTTAGGGCCGGGGTGGTGTGTTTTATCCTCTTAGCTGTAAAATACTGCACAATTCCATTATTCACTAAACATTTTGTTTAGTTTATCTTTGTCATTGTCAAATACTTTTGTTAACCAAATTATCTTCTACCAAAAATCTCATTTATCTTGACCCACTTCCTTCCTGTACTAACTGGAAAAAGTTTCTGATATTCTTTATTTTAACTACCTGGATCATATTTTGCCAGTTTTTCTTAGTATACTATGTTTTCCTTATTTTTAGCCTATTCTTGTATTCAATTTTTACCATGCTCAGGTTGCTACTTAACTCCTGGTCATACTTTTTCTAAAAAAGATCAGTCCCGTTTTCTTATTTTTTGTTTTAAGCTCTCAAATTCCTTGCCAAATCAACCATTCCTCTTTGTCTGTGTAGCCAGCTCCCTTTTTATCTTCTTCCTTTTGATTTTGAAATTCACCCTCAAACAGTTAACAACCTAAGCCAGTACCCCATAATGCCATGTCAAAAAAACCTTGGGAATCTCCTTCACTCTGCACCTGTATAAAATCATTAGGGGCCTTTTAGTGTGCATCAGAAATTCAGTGATAAGACATCTAGGGTACTCAACTTGCATCAGGATATCTTTTACCCTTGCTTTGCTTAATTGCCATATTTAGCACTAGGTGTAGACACCAGTGATCGCTAACCTCTGTGTACAACACTTAAACCCCTCTAAAGAGGAAAAAGGCCATGCATTAATGAAAACACAGTCAATTGGGCATTCCTGATTTCCATATTGATAGGTTTGAATAGCTGGGCGATCTGTAGGGATCCAACCATTTACACTGAACAGCCCTATTGAAGCTAGAAACATTGCAAGTGCTACATCACACGCTGGACAACAAACATTTGGGAAGCTTGCCGAGGGCACCTAGAAAATAAATAACAAATCTAGACTGGATTACTGGATTGTGGGTTTAATTTATGGTTAAAGTCCCCTAAAAGGACAATCAGCTGAGTTGGATATTCTGTACTTATCTGTTCTGGATCTTCTTCCAACAAGCCTAGCTGAATTCCATAATCTTCTGCATTTGGTGGCAGAATGTATGTATTAATAATTATTATATATCCATTTCCCTATTTTTACTATATAGCCCTACCTGACCCACCAAGATCCATCTACTTTTTACCCTTAAAGAGGTCACTTTATTTGCCACCTGGGTTGAAATTAGAGTGAACAGCCCATCCGACGGGTAACCTGAATTCTGCTGTTCAGCAGTTTTTGACATTAAAAATCCATCTACTGGTTCAGGCTCTTCGCACATCCATTTCTCCTGAAAACACATAGGGGGTCATTCTGACCCTAGCGGTCCTGCACCACCACGCCAGCGCTGGCAGCCAGACCGCCGACAGCGTGGCGGCGCAGGACCGCCATATTTTGACATTGGTAGCGAACTGTCTGTGTTGCAGCCAGTTCACCGCCTGTACCGCCAGAGTGGTAGGACTGCCTGCAGAAGGTAGACCACCTTCGACCCGGCGGTCCACCTAACACAGCCCACAGTATTTTGTGCATCCTTACGGACAGGTATTCCGTGGCGGCGGCCCCGCCACGTATTCCTTGGCGGTAATGATAATGATACTGGTGACAGGAATGCTCATTCCTGTCACCACTGCAGGACTCCCTAAACACCCCTCCATGTAGGACCCTCCCCCCACCCCGACCCCATCTGAAGCCCCCCACCCCCCAAGCTGTGACACCCCTCACCCCCATTCCAACACCCTCCACCCCAATCCCCATTCCAACATTCCCCTACCCCGCATACACGCATTCACACACGCACACATACACTTGCATACACACGCACATAAACACACACGACACCCCCCTCCCTTCACACAAACACACACCCTCATTCACTCACACAACACTCGACACCCCCATAACCCTCCCCTGGTGGTCAAGGTGGTCGTCTGGGAGGGCACGGGGTCCATGACGCTTGCTCTGCTGCCAGCGCCCTGCCAACACAACACCGCCATGCCTACTATTAAGTTGTAATAGGCGTGGTGGTGTTGTGTTGACGTGGGGGTGCCAGCGAAGCAGCCTCCACAGCACCGCCAACCGCTAGTATGGCTGCTGGCGCCTCTCCACCCAAATTTTGGCAGAGAGCCCCCAGCAGTCATAATATGGCAGTCGGATGACCGCCATCACTTGCGGTCTTGTGGCTGGCGGGACTTCGGCGGTCTACGTTGTAGACCGCCAAAGTCATATTGCGGGCCAACATTTCTTTAAAAGATTCTTGGTTTGACAATTTTCTATACTCACCTATATTCCAAGATGGAATTGCCAGGCTGTGAAAAGAGCCAAACACCTAGTCCAGATCACTCGTACCCCCCTTTAAGCTATCTTCAAAACTCAGAATAGAATCCGATAAGCACTCAAAACGATTTCTTGTTTCTAGGCAGTTGGCAGCCCACTTTGAATTGTCACTTGGAATCTGCAGGCTCCCTTCCCTTTTATTTACAACAATTCTACTGCTATAATCATTCTGCGTTCAGAACATCACTCAGCCCTGCATCATTAGTCAACAGATTTATAGCCCTTCTGTTCTTTCTCCTCTATCTCACTCACATGTACAAACCTTATACCTTCCCTCAAAATCTCTTCCTCCTGCTCAAGCAGATATGTTAATTAGAAATATTAATGAGTGTTTAAGCATTTTAAATAATAAGAAAAATTTAGAAATAAATAACATAGAAAATGAATGCGCACGTTTGAAAATGTCACCAAGATTCATGAATATTATTAAAAGTGACAAAAAATATGTGAAATGTTGAAAATGCGTAATAATGATGTAGTAGTATGTCATATTGAGATATATAACGTATGTTTTACATTATATTGTAGCACTAACTTAGCCGAAGTTGTGGCCTAGATTTGCCAGGTCTCATGCAGAAGCTGAATAATCATGCAATGTAGAGAAGCTAATGTGCTGAAATGACCCTGAATTGCTCGTTGTTTAATAAAGTCTGCTTAGCTAGAATTTTCTGCGATGAACCGACGAACAGGAGATGAGGGAATCAAAATTTTATCAAGGACTGTGTAAAGCAGACAAGATGTACTTTCGCAATACTAGAACAATAGAGACACTGCCTGGAGAAGAAGATGCAATACCTGATGAGCCGGATGATGAGGACATCGTACAGTGAACCAATCGACACCTTGAGAACTGTGTAATACTAACTTGAAAGAGATGTTAGGTGCAGATGTCGGATGAGAGACATTATTCTGAAATTTATGCAATATTGGAAAGAAGAGATTCGAGATTCTGTCATTGGGCGCATGCTCTTGAGAGCTTGATGTGATGCTGATCAATGACCTGAAGACGAAGACTGACTTTGTTGCCGATCCATACCGTGGATAGTTAGCTATGACAATGTGACTGAATTACCTTTTGTGCCTTTTCTTTCTAGGTACCAACTGCGCTGTTTTATATAGTTCCTCTTAGCTAGATGTTTTTCCAAATTCGTGTTCTAAATTGTTTTTGCATGAAGTCCCACATGCTAGTGCTAATTTGGGTTAGGTGAGGTTTCTTTGCTAAGACGTTAAGACTTTGACATATACAGTGACAATTGATTGACGGACTGATTTGCTGAACTCTGCTACTGATGGTGACATATTCATCTTTGTTGGCTTATGCTGAAGCATTAGAATGTATGTTTTCACAAGTTATGATTAGATTATGTTATTGGTGGTCACTAATGAATTAATCCAGAGTTGATTGAATAAAGTTGAATTAATCTCATGGATTAGTATTGTAACCAACAGGGACATAAAATTGCTAAATTGTTTCTTGAGTTGTGGTCATTCATGAAATGTAGATGCTATTAATGGTTGATTAATGATTTGCGTAATGGTTATTGATCTGTGTATTTGATTATTGATGGTCCTCGATTCCTACATAGCTAGGATACCCATGCGAATCAAAAGGTTCATCGACCTATATGCGTCCCCTTGTAAATTTACTTACTAAGGACCAGGCGCTCTATCACTCCACTCTCACCAATGCCAATTTTACCATTTCTGAATAAAACTGCACCTTTGTCACTTCTTTCATTCTTACTTAATGCAAATCATACCTGCTTTGTATCCTCTGATGATATTTCACACAGACTTGCGCACTTAGCAAGCATGTAAGGAAGATGGGAGCAATTCAAAGGGTTAATCTTCCTGAACCTTTTCCTACTATCACAGCCTTGCTGAGGTTCCAATAAAACCCACTGATTGTCCATTCTATTTGTACCTACTAGATTTGGGCTCTGCTTATTTGGGTTTCACTCACTTTCATCCCTCCTGTTTATTGTTGATGACCTGCTCCCTCCAAATAGATCCATGCTCATGTTTCTCCATAGTATTCCCCATATCTCCTAAATACCCGGTTTACTCTTCTGCCTATCTCTGCTAGTGAGCACCCGCCCTCAGAGAGACTTTGAGAACTGCACTGCATTTCATTGTGATAAGTTTTACCCATTTTCTATAATCCTTATACCATGTGAAGCATTTTCATCGATCTCCCCAGCTCTGATATCTATTTTCCTTGAGTTGTCAACCTGCTGGACGTAATTTTTTCCTTTGGTAGCTTACAGGTTACCCTTCTTATTTTATATATTCCTCTTGTGCATGGGATATAGCCCTTGCTGTCCCGATATACCCACTGTCTTTTTTTAGTATCAACATCGGCTGTTTTGAATTATATACAGACAGGGGACATTCGTCTTTATTTGGTTCATAGTCTCTCAACCTCTGCAGGTTCACATACCACCCGTTCCTTACCTTCTCCTATGGGTTGAACTAAGGAGGGCATACAATTGTTAATTTGTTTTATTTTCACTACAGTCACCTGTAATTGATCCTTTTGGGCCTTTTCCAGATCATTATTTACCATCAGGACGTCTAAAATTCCTTGTAAGAGTTTTTGCATTAAGAACATCACATCTAGCATGGACAAGGAAGAAGCAGCAGAAATGTCCTGTCCCACAGATGGCTGTGGGGGTGGGAGGTAGCCCTTACAGAGTTTACACTTGTACCCACATTATCCATAGACCAAGCCAAATCAACCCCCTTTTCCAGGTTTGGACTACCTTTATTCCATAATAGGTTTTTCATCCACAAAGGGGTAAAACTGGGCGAGGAGACCAGTCTAGGTTCTGGTAAAGGAATTTCTATAGATACCATATCCAGTTCTTCCATTCAAATTCTGGTTCCATCTGGCTAAAGCTCCCTCTTCGATTTCCCCATCCCATTTCCACTTCCACCTTTGGAACCTTGGATCTAAGTCCATTACTTTTTTGGGTATGAATGTGGGGCACTGGAGAACTACGTACCTACAGAGAAGGCTTCATTGATGTTATTTACTTACATTCCACTAAAAAGTTTAAGTGGCTGTTTTATATTAAAAAAACATTGTATGAGTTAGGTCTAGCCAACTTTTGGGAAGACCCATCATCTAGAAAGGTAACTGTAGGTGCGGTTGTAAATGTAGATTTTCCAACTAAATTATGAAAGAAAGTCTTAATTTTATTAAAGACACAGAGGCGAGTATAATGCTTATCTTTTCTTGCTTTTAATCAAATAGCAGCCACAGTCAAGAGACATTAAACCAAACACAAGGGCAAGTGAACAAGCAGTCAATGGGAAACAACCAGAATATATAATGCACCGATCAGACACAGGCAGCCAGGTAAGGTATACCATTCTTGACCGCAAGCATCCCTCTTTTCTTGTGCGAGAATAGTCATGAGAAAATATTAAACATTGGTAAAATACATGCAATAATGGCAACAGCTAAAACTAGAGAGACAAAGGGGGTCATTATGAACGCAGCGGTTAACACCGCCGTGTTCATGCTGGCGGTGTTTCTGTTGAACCCCAGCCCCCCTGGAACCCTGCCGGACGTATTATAAACATTCTGCTGGGCTGGCGGTCGGAAACATTGTTTCCGCCCGCCGGCCCAGCAGAATGCCTGGCCGGGACATTGCTGGCGGCTCTACATGGAGCCGCCGTCAATGCCTCTGTGTGGCGGGTGCAGCTGCATCAGTCGCGCATATCACTGTCCGACCTGCGTGATGGGGCACTGCACAGGGGCCCCTGCACTGCCCATGCCAAGTGGGCACCCCTTCCGCCAGGGAAAGGCTGAGGGAATTGGGATCATTACCCAGGGGCAGCACCGCTGCCCTGTCGGATAATGATGCCGTCCACCGGAGGCAGCCTGGCGGTGGAGGAGGGCCGCCTATGGTGGCCCTCAATGTCTTCATTATGTGGCCGTCTGGGCCGCCATGCCGGATGGAGGGATTTCTAGCCACCACTGGCATGGCGGCCCAGACCGCCTACTTCATAATGAGGGCCAAAGTCTTGAATCCAGTCCAAGTGGAAATCTTTAACAATTCTGTCTGGAAATTGAGGACAAGGGTCCTGGGGAGAAACAGCCGCCGTGAGGAAACTCCAGTCTGGAGAAGCACTGCAATGAAGTTTGTTAGGTGGAAGACAATGTTGCATTTTCTCAGACTAAGGGAGGGAAAGAGAGAAATAAACACAGTCAATGAAATCCTGAGGCGGGACAATACTTGCCCCTGTGTCTTTATTAAAATGAAGACTTTCTTTTATAATTTACTTGTAAAATCTACATTCTATGACAAAACTGGAGGCTCATATTATGCTTGTTTAAAGCATATCAATAACCACAGACAATGCTGTATTAATAGGTTTGCAATATAAGGTGCAAAATATAGAATCATTTTGACCAATCAGCCAATCTCAGAATGTCCTCTAAATGGGAACCTGCACAAAAGGCTTTGGAAGCCATGGCCCCCTGGGAAGAATGGGATCCAAATTTAGAGGTATTGATACCCGCTAGGGACATAACCCATTTAACCCATCGAGCTAGAGTGCGAGACAAAACTGGTTTGTGGGGTTTTCTGAAGGATACGAGGAGTTGGGTAACAGAGGACGTTCTGAGATGGAAAGTTCTACTTTCATAATATTTTAGGCAATTTCCAAAACACAGTTACATTGAAAAGAATACCTTTAGGAGTGAAATGATACGCTGAAATATCTAAAACCTTTACATCTGAAAGTCGTATTATAGAAATCAAACATAATAACATTGTTAATTTAGCCAAAAGCATTTTGAGAGAGAACGAATCTTATCAGGCCAGGACAAAAACAACTGTAAAATGAGGTTAACATCCGATAATTCACTGTATATAGGAATAGGGATATTAGAAAATTATACTCCCTTTAACAGACAGCATATAAGATGGTGTTCACTGACAGGCTTGCCGTTAATGAAAAGGTGATTTATAGAAATGGCTGAACGAAAGAGGTTGATTGTTCTATAAGATTTGCCTGAACTGGCATGAAAAGCCAGAAAGTTGGCAAGTAGAGAGATAGAAAGATAGAACACTGAACCTTGTTCTTTGCAAACCTTTTGATTGCAAAGGAGACTGCAAGCATCTCTAAACAATTGATGTGCAATGAAGACTCCTGTGGAGACCATGTACTTCCAGTCGATACCTGTCCACATCTTGTGCCCCAACCTGTTAGGCTTGCATTGGATTCTAACACAAGATCTGGGGCTGACGCAAAGAAAATCTTGCTGTTCCAAGCGTCCAGGTGATCTAGCAACCACTGAAGCTCTATACGGGATTCTTGATGCAGGGGGATGTAATCTGAGTAAGCAAGACCCTTGCGGAGGTGGTGAATTTTCAATCTCTGAAGGGCCCGATAGTGGAGAGGACCTGGAAAAATTGCTTGAATTGACGAAGAAAGCAGAGTTACAATCCTTGCAAGAGACCTGAGGGAGAGATAAGAGTATATTGGATTTGTTTGTGATGAGTATGAAGATTTTGACTCATTGAGAGGATGTCGTCCAGATAGATTATTAATTTGAGATGAGCCACCACAGGTTTCATTAATTTGGTAAAACACCATGGGGCTGATGATAGACCAAAAGAAAGATAGGAGAATTGATAAGTTTGATTCTGCTACTGAAATTGTAAACATTTTCTGTTTGATGATGAATAGGAATAGTGAGGTAAGAGTCTTGGAGGTTGAGTTGTAGCATCCAATCATTCTGAAGTAAAGCATCTCTGAGATGGTGTTGATACACCACAGCTAGGTTGACCTGTTTGAAATTTATGACCGGCCTCATTTTTCTGTTCTTCTTTTGAACCAGATAGATAGAATTTAAGAACCCTGTTGGATGTCGATGGGTGTTTGAATTGCGTGTTTGTGAAGGAGTGTTTTCATTTCTTGTGAAATTAGAGAGGACATATTCGTGGCGAACGTTAGTGGGGAGGGAAGAGACGTTTCAAAAGATTTTCGGTAGAGTTCTATGGAGTAGCCCTGAACTGTATTTAGAACCCATGGATGGAAGTGATGTTTTTCCATCTGTGGAGAAAAAGTTTTAAGCAACCCCCTACGGAAAGATGGCCAAAAGCGACACTTACATGCGGTGTGTTGGGATCTTAAGTTCCGCTGATTTCGACCTCTGAAGCCTCTTGTTCTTTGGGGGTCAAATTGTGGACAATATTCTTGTTGGGAGGAGCCTCTGTAGCCTTGAGATCTGGCAAAGCGACTCCTTCCTCTACCGGCCCTGGCAAAAACACGATTGCTGAATACTTTTTTAAGAGACTGTTGAGCCTTGTTCAGGGATGCAAAAGTAGTGACGTACTTGCTGAGTTCTTTGATGAAGGAATCTCCAAACAATAAACCATCAGCTTTAGGCCCTGTCTCCTTAACAGCTAGGTTGGCTAATTTCGAATCCAGCTTAAGAAGTAACCCTTTGGACCTCTTGTGTGTTATGGCCAAGTTCACATTTCCTAAAAGACAGAAAGCTCACTGAACCCATAAAGATAATTCCTCTGGATCAACAGAGTTATTCTCCAGTCTTGCTATTTCTGCCATGTCGAAAATGCGGGATAGTGGACCAGCGATATCCAACATTTTATCTTGGCAGACAGATCAAGCTTTCCCAACCCCTTTACGAGGGTCTTTTCCGAATTTGGTACAGAAAGTAATCATAGAGGGGTCAATAATGGGAGTAGAAGTTATATGTAGAGGTAAAGAAGGTCTGGGGCATTCGGAATGGAGCTTAGAACTGACTTGCTTGTCCAATGGCATGTGTAGTTTTGCATTAATATAATCTCCCACGAAGTCTGAGGGTAGCCACTTCGTGGAGTTAGGACGGTGGATCAGTTTGAGGTCAAACATAGGATTGCCACCTGAGTCTAGAATAGTTTTGGAATCAAAAGGATCAACCAAGGGAGAAAATGTTTGTTTTTTAGGAAGAGGTCCAGACCAGAAATCAGAGCTATGTATGTCATCCGCATCATCATCTGAATAAGGATCATGCAGAATTTCATCTGTATCTTTTACAGTGGAAATCACAATCTTTTGGGCAGGAGATAGTAAGTGTTTGGTTTTAGACTTACTTTTAATGCTTGAAGTTTTCCCCTCCTGATTAGAAGGCCTGTGAGGAACATCGTCCTCTATCAATTGTGAGGAAGACTCACCATCCAAAAGTGCAGAATTAGACTTAAATTGGGTATTTTGAGAAACCACTGTGGCTTTGCACTTTCTGCTTTCCCCCGCAGATAGGACCAGGTTAGATTGTCACATAAAAGATGATACGGTATTCTCAAATTGCTTGGAAACCTTGCTCATTGAGGCTGACAACACCTTAATGACAGAGGAGTGAATACATTTATTTAAATTGCTTTTAAACTTATTTTCGCTGTCATTAGTTTTATTGAAAAATGAAGAAAAATAAATTTTGGTAAGGAAAGGGTTAAAAAAAGTAAGGGGATTTTTATGGGAGGAGGTTTCAGTCAGGAAGAGAGGGGCAAACTACTGTAGATGATGAAGAGAAGCATAAAGAGAAGCGTGATAGGCTGAAGGAAAGGCAGCGCCCTCACAGGAAATGCTAGAAATTTATTCCGGAGAGGCTACCACACCAAAGGGGAGCCGTAAGCAAGGGGCCCTCTGGGAGCTGTAAAATAACTCAGGAAGGCGTGACGAAAGAACGCACAGCCGACACACTGAGAGAAAGATGAAAGGAGGAAGTGCATCACTAACCAGACATGCGCGGTAGCCAGGAGCCATTATGGCCCACACCAAGAGGTAACGAGGGGGGAGCCTGAAAACTTCAGTACAACGTCACGAACACAAAGAAGAGCAAGCAAAAACATAAAAAATACATTAAATACGCATTAAACTAACAAACACAACACAATATAAAGATAACATTTAGCGTGTAGCTGAAAATATACTTATCTTGACTGAGAGCAGCAAGAAAAGAGGGCTGCGTGCGGTCAAAATTGGTATACCTTACATGGCTGCCTGTGTCTGATTGGTGCATTATATATTCAGTTTTTTCCCATTGGCTGCTTGTTCGCTTGCCCTTGGGATTGGTTTAATGTTTCTTGACTGTGGCTGTTACTAGATTAAAAGCAAGAAAAGATAAGCATAATATGAGCCTCTGGTCTTGTCATAAAATTCTAGTGTCTGGGAAAAAGTTGCTGCCCTGGCACAGGTCACCTCACTAGATGATTTTTATTGCACAAATCCATGCCTAAGGCAGAGGAATGTTTAAATTACATTTGAACTGAGCATGCTAGCACATCGTTTTTACAGTTCAGGTATTGCACTCTCCTAATTGCTGCTTCTTCTTCATTGTGGGACTCTGCCAAGCCAGGGTCTACTCGGTGCTAAGTATACCTCTTGTTGAATGAAACGGAGGAACATATGCTGTTTTTGTCCTAAAAATATCAACCCTGCGCCAGGTGGATTGTACCCCTATGCCGTTTTCTGAGTCTAACAGACCGAGTACAAGCACTTAGGATTTGCAAAAGAGATTCCTCATCCATGACTATGGTGACCATATCTAAGTTCCTAAATGCGTCATGACTAATCAGAAAGAAATTGTTAGACTGATTCTATTTTTTTTATGTGCCCTGAAACTATTTAGGC
This sequence comes from Pleurodeles waltl, assembly GCF_031143425.1. Taxonomy (NCBI): domain Eukaryota; kingdom Metazoa; phylum Chordata; class Amphibia; order Caudata; family Salamandridae; genus Pleurodeles; species Pleurodeles waltl. The sequence continues at coordinate 351,999,322 of NC_090450.1, forward strand.
TTTTCTTGGAATTTTTAAAAACCTTTAATGTTTCTATAATTTTAATTGATGTATTTGTGGGATGTTAACTATGTATTTTGATGAATTGCTGTTAATTATTATTGTGTAGTTAGGATTTGATGATGGTATTTTATTTTTGCAAATTATCTCTTGAACTTTCGACTTTGTGAAATTACTGAAATGTATTCTTGATCTCTTAGTGAGAAATGCTAATGATATTCAAAATAAGACTTTAAATGAATCTTGTTTGAGGGAAAATGATCTTACAGTGAAACTAATGCATACAAAATGGATGTCACTATGCTCCAAATGATATAGAATGTAGTTGGTTTAGTTGCTGAAGGAAAGCGAGAAATGACATTGCTTTTATAGGAAATGGCTGCTGTGGATGAGAGGGGGTGGAGTGCACATATGTGCGCATGTGTGTTTGGCCGGCCGTATTAGTTCGGCCTTAGGTTTGCACACTTAGGTTTCTCCAATCCGACTGCCGGGTTGGAGTAACTGCACGGACCAATGATCTCATGCTAGGTTTAGCACAGAGAGCAGCACACGGATTGCATGGGGAGCCTGTGCTGGTGTCCCGGGAACTGCTGGGACACCAGAAGAGCAGAGGAGCGAAGCAGCGGCGGCAGGGTAGAGAATAGTACTTTTTTTTAAATTCTTTTTTATTAATCTCCTCCCCCCAAGAACCACCCCCTGCCCCCTCCCCTTAAGATTTGCGGCGGCCACCACTGGAGGATATGGATGAGGATCTGATTAAGGAATGGTGCTCATACATTGACAAATGTTCAATGAAATTGAAGGTACACTTGTAAAACATGAAAAGTGTATAATGGAGGTACAAACTGTGAAAATAGAAATCCTTATGAAGGAACTAGAAATGCACAAGAACAATGAGGAGGTCAGAGAACTATTAACGAGAATGGAAAAAAACCGTGGAGAAAAATGATAAAGAGATCAGAAAAAGGAAGTCTAGGACGTTTGTCTGCGATAGGCTGGATTATCATGCACAGTTTTTTCATCAATAATTGTATTGCAAATATTACATTGATATTATCAATTATATTATCAAAGATGTCATGTGTGCCGTAATTTGTGGGGTAATCAGCAGTGCATGTCAAGGGTGCTAGTTATAGTCACCGTAGGGCACGAGTTATAGTTACTTGAGGTAATTCTAACTATAAATGGTGAATTTCTATGGTTTTGTACGTTAAAATGTGAGCCTAACTTTGACGTCCCTGTAACCTTTTTTTTTTAAAGTGAATTTCTTTGTTTTTTAAAAATTCTATTTTCTAACTTTAACGTCCCTGTAACCTTTGTTTTTTTCAGTGAATATCTCATTTTTTTTAACTAAGTAATTTTTATTGCTATATGTTATTCCAACCTCCGCCACACACAGCAGAATAGCGGTTGGCCCTGAGGCCAACCCCCCTAGAGCACCCAACGTTGCACCACGCACGGCCTCCACCCATGCGTAGCAGAGGTTGGCTGCAAGACCTGGCCTGCAGCCAGACCATGTGGCCAACACCCCTAACTACCCAACCCCATGCTGTGCACAGCCCTTTGGCCGTGCACAGCAGGAGTTGGCCGCACCCTTTATGGGTGAGAAAATAGGTGTGAGAGGATGTATCTGGGGGTGAGAATATCTGTCTCGGTATGAGAGTGCGTACATCAGTGTTTTAGTGGGTGCATCAGTGTGTGCACAGGTCTGTGAGTGGGTGCATGAGGGTTGTCAGTGGGTTTGTGAGTGGGTGTGTGAGAGCCTGAGTGGGACTCTCAGTGGATGCGTAACTATCTGAGTGGGTCTATGAGTGGGAGCATGAGGGTCTGACTGGGGCTGTGAATGGGTGCACGAGGGTCTGAGTGGGTCTGTGAGAGGGTGCATAAGTGAGTTGGTGTGTGAGTGGGGGGAGAATGAAAGAGATACAGAGAGAGTGAAAGTGAGTGGTAGAGAGATAGAGAGTTTTATAGGCTTTAATATATGATCTACTTAAAATTAGAAATATTTCTGTACAAATTGAAAAGAAAAATGGTTTTGTCATTTAAAAAGTGTAAGATCACCTTTCAGTATGAGGCTTAAACATTTGTTGTTAAAAGTAAAGGAGGGAAACAAGTGTGGCTGGACTTGAACCCTCAATGCTATTCTTTGGTTTTTTTTAGCCCTTTGTGGGTTATCTTGGACCGCGGAGGAGTCCCTACAAGTTTTTTTTTATTTTACAAAAACACCCTTTACAGGCTATCTGTTACCATGGGGGAAGCATCAAGGCCTCTCCTGTGGTCCCATTGCTTCAGCAACCAAGGAGCTGCATCAAGTAGCAGCTCCGTGGTTGCTGAACCTGCTTGAAAGGTCCCGCTATCAGAAACTGAAGTGTTTGCTTTAAAGCTGCAGGCAAGCCACAGCAAACAGCTATATCCTAGGGGTGGGCATCCCGGAACATAGTAGGAGCCGGCCCTGGGTAGTGGCGGTCCCCAGGGCCATCAGTGGCTCCTCGAGGAATGCAGCACGGTACCCCTCCAACTTTGAAGAAGCCCCGTGGAGGTGGTGATCCCTGGGGCTAAAGGGGTCCAAAAGAGACCCCGATAACTATTTCTAATACAGCACCGGGGAGGCGGTGATCCCCGTGGCACAGGGGTAATGGGCCTCCCCCCACATCCATAATGAGTTTTGCCCCGGGAGGTGGTGATTCCTGGGTCGTAGAGGCAGGGGGCGCATGGCCCCCGCAAATAATTAGAACTTTGCCCCAGGGACGTGGTGGTCCCCAGGGCTGCGGGAGGGCAAGACTGGTCACCTGAACTCCAAAATAAATATGTCCCCCGGACTTGGCCCACCCGGAAGCTTAAAAAAATTAAGGGCGGAAGCCCGCGCTTCTTTTTCAAAATCTTTTTTGCCAGATCTGTGGATCCTCCACACATCTAGCTGAAAATTTGAAAAAAATACTTTTTAGCCCTGTGGGGACCCTCTGGGACTCCACCACCAAAGCCAACGGGTGAGAGTATCTGTATCCTGGCCCCTTTTGATTTTTATAATTTTTTCTGGGACTTGGATGATGAGTCCCAACATGGCTGCCAACACGTCCTAGTTAAGTGTCGACAGGCAATCAGATCTGAGCACGAGATCGGGAGGGGTTGCGAATCCTTCGCGTCCTTAGATATACACTTTTAGATTTCCTTAAATTTCTCTAAAACTACTGAACTGATTTACACCAAGTAACAAAAGGGGCTCTTTCTGGACCAAGAGCTACCTTTCTGGCAATTTTGATGTAATTCCGTCTAGTGGTTTTTGTGTTATCACTGTTAAATTTTTTCTATGGGAATTAAAATTGGAGACATTCTAAATTTCACTCCCCCTTTATCGCAGTTCCCACTTGACGGATCTCCCCGAAACTTTCCAGACAGCAGCTCACATGACTGTCAAATATTTGGGGGAAATTTCGTCAAGTGGCGCCAAAGATATAGGCAAGCAAAAAACTGCTTTTTCTTTAGAAACTAGATCCTAAATATAACTACATAGTGGCTACCGCCACTAGATAATATATTTATATATAAATAAATAAAAATAATTAAAGATTTCTACTCTTTACACGGACAATAAAGTCAGATCCTGAAACACTTGAGGGACCGTCACCTCATTGTCTCCGACATTCATTTACAGACAGTGTTAAAATGTCATACTTTAATTATCGAACTGTAGTTTGAGTTTGTTTGGATTAGTGCATGTTCCCTGAGGTCCAACCCCATACGACTAAAAAATCTGTAGGACATCTAATGGAAACACAATCCCAGAACTAAACGGAAAGCATATTGCAACATTGGGAAATACCGTAACAGAGGCGAGAAGAGCCCAAGGGGAGCTTGCTTCGAATGGAAAAGAGTCTCACTAACGTTCCCTCTAATTTTATTTCTCTACTTGCAGCTATATACTATCTGCGTGTGAACGTCCCTAGGCCAAGTGCAAAACTGGGCCACAGATAGTATAGGATAGACAGGAAGTGTGACTAAGTATTTTTTCTCTGTACAACATGATGGAATTTAAAGTACTTCTACCTAGGTACTTTAGCAATGGAGAACATTTTATAAAGAAATGGTCTGACACATCCAAACAGTATAACTTTTTTAATTCTGTAACATTTATTCCTGCTGATAAGTGGGTGTTGCATTTTAAATCCATTTATGGGCCTAATCCCGGAGATCTTACCCATGAGAAACATTCCTCTACCAGTAACCGCCTCACGATCCTGTTTAACTTAGAAGAAGCCTTTTTGACCCTTGTTCAAAGTCCTGACACTTAGGCCGAGCCCCCTACAGTGTCCACATAAACCTTTGGTAGGGCTAAGTCAGATTTCTTGGCACACATTGTCATTAATGACCTTAATTCTGCTGCTCATTCCAAGTTATCAGGTTTGTGGCACTTGGCTATTATTGAGCCTGTTTTTAAGAAGGCAGTAAACGTGATCGGGCATCCTGCAGCCCTGTCTACATGGTTTTAGAGAAAGCTTACATACTGTAGAGCAGGGCCTTAATTTAATTATGTTAACCCAGAAATATACTGACTCAAAAGATATCTTGCATTTCTGCGCTGTAATTCGGCCATTGATCAGGTTAACCAATCAACACTGTGTGTTATACTAAGGAACATAGGTATGGATAAGGAACTGACTGGTTTTCTCTAAGCCCTTCGCGAAGATCTTTACGCATCTCTTCAATGTGGCCTTAGGGGAGAGTGCACTAATTTATTTATATTTGAATGAGGAGTTAAGCATTGATGTATGTTTGACACTGTTATACTTCTATAATACATGAACAAACTGCATGATTATTTAATGTCCAATGGCCGTGATCACCCTAAAATTAAGAACTGCTCTGTGGGACCTTTACTCTACACCGATCGTGCTGTTCTGATTTCTCAGACCACTGCTGGCCTAAGAAATCGAATTGACAATTTTGTGTCAGTCATGGATGGTCTCTATTTTGAGATAAATTTTACCAAAATACAATACATTGCAGGGAGGCATCGCCCTTCTAAAATTAGACCTATCTTCATCAAGAGGAAGGGCTTAGAATGATTTCACTGTTTTCCATATCTGGGTAGTACTTTTAACTTACAGTATAATTGGGGGCCCTGTTTGCACACAAGGGGTAGTAAGGCTTTTTGTTTTTCACTGGTAATTAATTAGTTTTTTATCTCATGTAATTATTGTGCTTTTTGGCAATTTTTGAGTAGCCGAATACTTTTTGATTGACTGACTGATAATTCTTTAACATTTTTTGGAGGCCCCCGCTCCAACACTTATTTTTACATAGCTGGATTGTAACAACCAGTTTAGCATCAAACAACCACTGTAAATGAAAAACATAAAAACCAATTCAAACAAAGCGACAAAGTGTATTTTATATAGTGCACAGTGTAAAATAAATCATCTGTAGGCACTTGAGTGTCATCTTATCCTAACAAAAGAAAAGAGCAAAGCCAATTCATAGGTTGTGGAATTGGCTACGTCACGGTAATATATGTGCTTGAAATAGGGATCTGAGTAAGTGCTTGCACCCAGAAATGCCAAGTTTCATAGAATTGAACAGTTCCCCTCGGTAAACAATATTTTACATACAGTTGTACATTGTACTACTCAAACGCCCATAAATAGATATAATTGCAAAGCAAGTCATCTAAAACTACAAACATTGCAGGATTTGACTATGGAAAGGGAGAAGAGCGAAGCAGCAATGGCCTGGACATGACTACATCTGTGTCTGGAAGGAGAAGAGAGATTAGAAGCACTGGCCTCCCTGGTTTCTACCTCACTTCCTCACTTCCTTTCTTCCTTATCCCATCTTTCCTTCTTTAAAAAAAAAATATGTTGTGCTACATACCATACGTTTGGTGCTTCTAAGTGCTGTAATTAAGAGATATTATCATTTCCCACTTTATGATACCCGTATTGCTTTTAAGAGGATTGTCATTCATAATAAGGTAATGCTATTCTCTTTATTGCCACCCCTGGAGGCAAATCGTGCACTTTTTGGTAGTTATCTATAACCCTCCATGATGAGTGTGCCTTGTTTTTGGGCTGCACACCAGTAATAGAGAGTTGTGGGCAATGTGTGTGTGTGAGAGGGGTATGACGATGCAGCTGTTGCCAGAACTTATAATATCAACAAAAAAACACTTTAAGAAAAACAACTGAGAGAGGGGCTTTGACTCCACCCACATGCTTATTTACCTTGAGTGCAGCATTTGATTGGCCAGGCAGGAGTTGTGGGCTTCAGCTGAAAAAGGGGGTGTTGTATTGGACTTTTTGCCTTGTGAGAAAGCACATGCTCATTATATCAGGATTCATTTTGGTAACAGTGCCAAGCCAATAATCAAGTCTAAAGGCCTGATCTGTTTATTATGAAAGGTTAATACAAAGGCAATAGGCCAGATATATTTTTTATGAAAAGCATATGTTAACTTGTCAGTCCCCATTTGGGGGTGTTATATGATTCCTACAAATTAAGTAGGATAGTGTATCAGGTCAACATAACCGTCAGGATATAGGGACTTAGTCCACCTATACCATCAAGAAATGTTAACACGGTCCCTAGCTAGCGGACAGTGCCTCTGAAGCCCTAAACTTGCCAGGCTACCAGATGGTACTTGCAACCTCAAACATGACTACTCAGATTCAAGGAAATTGTGGGAACAGATCTAATCTTTCCTTGTCATTCTGCATACCCAAGATGAGGCACAAGAAAGATATGAAAATGTATTTTCAAATGCCTACTGTAACTATAGGACTCTTGTATAAATAGAATGAGCTGTGATCATTACGCAGATGAAACAAACCAGCATTACGAAAATGGTGAAAAAGACAGTTCAATAAAAGACAGTTCAACCGTGATAACTTTACTGTGTTGACACACTCCTATCTGTTACTACCTACACTATTGATAGCATAGTGGGAGTAACCTCTGTCAGAACAAATGGGATAGCCTAACTCCCCATACCTGGGTAAAATGTAGCAGGAAGGCAGGAAGCTAGTATGTTGTGGTGCAGGCTATTGTCCTTTGCAGGATGGGGGTCAGAGTCTGCAGGGCTGCATCTTGGTTACAGTGCACCATGTTCCAGGATAATCCCAGAAGTACTCCTCTGCAGAATGTAGCACAGAGGCAGTTTTTATAGTAAAAGCACAGCTCATATCACACTGTGTCAGAGGTCAAAGCTGATGTGTTGATATGTCTGCAATTAAGCTGTCTCCAACTGAAAATCTAAATACAAAGGCATTGCGTTCTGTGTGTCTAGACTTGGGCAGATTGTACGGACTGCAAGGTAGTGACACTTACAAGGAATATGCTGCATGTACAGTTTTTTCTAAGTACATCATCGCAAGAGTTAAAAACCGAGCAAAAGTCACCATCAGAAAAAAGGCTAATTTAAAATGTGCAATCTACAACAGAGGCTCTAAACAAGCCCTGTTGTGCTTTACCACTGCCAGCTACTGGGCCTCAACCATGGTGGTTGAAGTCGTTTGCAAGTGGTTTCCTAGATTTCGTCTGACTACGACCCTTAGAGTTGCTAAGGTGAACAGTTAAAGACTTCTCATGGAGGTAGTGGGAGGGGCAAAAGTGCAGAACTCTACTGAAACAGCAGATACAATAATCATTGTCCAACTCAGTGCTTATATTACTAAATTGAAAGTACTTTAATAACACAGAAAAACGTTCAGTTATGGGGTTATGATTACAAATACAATTCTTAGATAAGCATTTACATGCTGTATGGCACCTTCTTCTACTGCTAGGAACTTCTCTAGTAACTTTGGTGCTTCTACCCACATGTAGGCATAGGCATATATGAGGCACAAGTACAGTTCACTGTATCACTACAAATGCAGAGTATGTTATCGTTTTGTTCAACAATTCATACCCAAGAGGGATTGCATAAGTAACAGTGTGTGAGACTCTGTTACCAGCTCACATCGCTGCAGTCGTGGGTGCTGGTAGGCATACTCCGGGCGGTGTTTTCAGCAATGACTTTGCTGATCTAGGACCATTGCAACAGCTTTACTCAGGACCCAGGCTTTAGCAGGTGAGTAGCACACAGACCTATTCAGTGAATGCTCATTCTGGCAGATGGCGGTTGGCATTCGACAGGCACTCATTGTGGACAGAAGCAGCCGTGGGCAGACTCTCATGGTGTGCTCATTTGGCAGGTGCAGCCTTCACACTGGGTGCAGATCTCTGCAGTGAAGGAATTTCGTACACAGGGATTTCTTGCACAGGTTTCCCTTAGAATCTGGCAGGACCAGGACTCCAGGTAGCAAATGGCTACCTCCTGGGCTTAATTTCTGTATGTGGCCCACTGTGGGGGGGCAAAATCTTCTAGGTGTTCCACATGCCAGGAACACAGCTGTCTTCTCCTTCTGAACAATCTCTCCTTCTGCATGGGCAGGCACTCTCCTTCCCTCTCTGAGAGGTATAGGCAGACTTCTATGTGTTAGGCGGACCTCCAGATTCTCCATTAAGTTGTGCATACTTCGCGTGATGCCTCCTCATCTTTGTCAGACTGGCTGTCATGCAAATATCAGCCCTGGTGACACAGAATTTATTTGAGTGCTTTGTGGAGCACTCCTTTCCTTGGCCAAGGTGAACTTGGAACTGGAACCAAGTGGAGTGGTTTGAATCAGATCCGCTTTGTAGTGTTGTTATTTCAAATTTCAATTTATGGCTTACACAGTCTTTGTGCAAGATGAATGCTTTCACAGCAAGTAGTTATCAACATGGTTACAAGCAGGAGTATACAAAATAAGGACAAAATGAAGTGTGAGATCTCTGTATCTGTCTTGTTATCAGCCTTCCTGAAGCAGTAATCAGGGGCAGACGAAAAAAGGAGGGGCCTCCGTAGAAACATCCTCACCTTGAAAAAAAGAAACAGCAGTCCAACCCCTCACCCTTACCATTCACTGAATGGCAGTGTTCAGTAAGAACTATCAATACCCTTTTGTTAAGGAGATCCTCAATGAATTTCTAATGACAGCCCTGTCCCCATCCTCCATCATTTCACTATCTGCACCTTCCACCCACAGAAACACAGTTAATACAATTCATTGTTTGGTGAGCCTGTATCACCCTCTATCTTGTGGCACACTAAGCAATAGGGCCATCCAAAATGGTCTCAGTACTCATACTACACACAGAGTTCTACTACTTTACATAGCTACAAGTTATCGGCCAATAGATACACTCAACACGCAGATGGAAAATCAGCACAAAGCTCTGGGGATTACATAGCAGAAGAGCTTTACATGAGAGGGGTCAGTAGACAGGGAAGAGGTCTGATTAAATTGCTGATTCACTTTTCTCACTGCTTTATATGTTTCACCCAGTACATGCACAGAATTCTACACCCATTATGTGAGCACACCTTGTGTGCCCCTCCAGGTCGCAGAATGGGATGGGTTCTGAACCTTGCATTAACAAGGATATTCATAGGTGTCCTAGATTAGTGTGATGCAGGGCAAAAATAAAAAAGTAAAGATACAATTTTTTTTTTTTTTTTTTACAGTCAAGGACTCAGAGCTCGGGTGTACACTTGTTTACCATACAGGGGACATTCCTATACCATCAGGCAAATAGGCATTTAAAGCTGGGTTATTATTATATTGTGTTAAAGCCTGTAAAGTGGTATTGTGTTAAAAGGAATCTCACAGATTATCTTTGTAGGCAAGGGTGTTGGTGTCAGTTATCCCCCCTCACAATCCATGGGTGTAGAATATAAGCAGTGATCCTTGCTAGGGTGTTTTAGGAGAGACTACTGTTTATTTTGGGAATTGTAATTTAGATTATATTTCTAATTTTATGACTGTATGCCTAATGGTTCCTTTGTTGAAAGCGTATGCTGCATTCAATGAGCCTGGGCTGTTTATGATAGGCAGCTGATAATAAAAGTCTCATTAATTTATGGCAGAAAAATGTCTAATGCTATAGATCAGATCTGCTCATAATGAAAAGGTATGACAAATTTCGTAGACCTTATTTATTCTGAAACGCATAAGTTAAAGCCATTAGGCCTTCCAAGGGTAGATAGTTATTACACTTTGGTAAAGCCTATAGACAGATATTATTGTAGTAGACATGGGTTTTGGTGTTGGTGTGGTCACTCCCGCTGACAAACCTGGGGGATAGAAGATTTGAAATGTGATAATTCTTGTTAACTCCTCTTCTGAAGGGCTGTGATTTTTTGCCAACTGTAATTTTGTACATACTTGCAATTTCATGGCAGTATGCTTGATAGTTGCTTAGTGGGACCTCTTATGATCAACAGAGTAGTCCTGAGATGCTTATCGTGACAAGCCACAGGTGAAGATTGTAGGCTTCACTGGTTCACTGGGAAACGTTATGTTACAGGCGTGATTTATTCATTATGCAAAAGTACGATTAAGGTTATAAGCCTGGCCCATTTACAATGAAAAGCATATGTTTAAACTAGTGGGATTTAAAGTGTGGATTGTTATTACACACTCCTAAAGACTGTGCACAGGTATCAGGTTACATGAAATCTCACATATCACTGTAGCAGGTGAGGGCTTTGGTATTGGCCATTTCCTCTGCCAAACCCTAGGATTTGATGATTTGTATAGGGATAATCATTGTTAAGCCCTCTAATAATGTATATTGTTTTGCTAATTATAACTGCAATTGTGCATTTATATAATGTTGTGACTCTATGCCAAATGGCATCCCTGCAGGAAAGATTGCACAGAATACAGTAGGCGGTAGTTGGTTACAATGACAAGCCAAGGGTAAAGGCTGGAGACCTAATTGGGTTATCTGGGAAAATTATGACAGAGGCCATAAGTTTCATCTGTCTATTTTGGAAATATATCACTAGAGAAGTAGGCATGACTTATTTATTGTGTAAAGCATAAATTAAAGCCAATAGACCTTTAAGGATGTATTGTTATCACACTGTGTTAAAGTTACGGCTTAACAGGTCACAGCCTGAAATCAAATGTGATCTTGCACATTTACAAATGTATTCTGAAAATAGTGATTTTGTATGATGCTGTTTTTAAAATATTAATATTGTTCATTTTAAGAGTGTTACATTAGCACTTTTTTAAAGCTGTTTTATTAGGGTTTGTAGAAGAAAACAAATACAGCAGCACGTACCCCGAAAGTGTGTTACATGAGCACTTTATGTATTTTCATATATATATATAACAATAGGATTGTTCCTTCTTAGCATGTATCAGTTGCAAGTTTGTGTTTTTTATTCTTGTGCATATTTTACGGACATTTATTTCTGAAAATATCGCAATGTCAGTGTGTTAAAGCCTGTAGACATGTATGTTGTTACCTGGAACGTCACAGAATAAAGTAGTAAGCAAGGGTTTTTGTGTTGGTCACCCCGCAGACAAACCATGGGAACAGAAGATTGGCCCTTTAATAACAGCTGTTTAGCCCTCTTAGGAGGGGGTGTATTTTCTTTTGCCAACTGTAATTTACATGGTTTATTGTGCTACAGCCTATAAATAGGTATTTTGTTACACTGAATCTCACAGATGACCTTAGTAGGCAAGAGTCTTGACCACCCTGTCTGACCAACTCTGGGGATAGACGATTTGAACTGTGATAATCCTTGCAAGGAGGTTTAGTTGTCTGCCAGGCGCATGTGAAAAAGCATTAAAAAATCTCAACATACATATATTTACATAAATATATATAAGTAAAGTGCCTTTGGGTCAGCCCTCTTATGTGAACAGTCTGACTTTAATTCACAATCTTCGTTCAGCCATAACAGTGTGCAGCACGGGAATTGAAATGCACGGCAGAGTATAAGACACTGTACATCTGTTAAGATGTGCACCTTAGAGGGAACATAGGTCCCCACTCCAGCCTGTCACGCAGCTGTACAAAGCTATGATGGACCTAGCGTAAAATAGAGAAGCAGAGGACTTTAGTGATGAGGCTCAAGTGACAGAGTGAGGGAAAAAACAGCAACAGAAAGCAACAGAACAGAGGCAGAGCACAGACTTGACAGAGGTCAATGAAGAAGCAAAGATGTCAGAAGCAAGAGTTTCCCAAGAGGGTGTGCCCTACTCCATCAGTGGGATGAAAAAACTGTAGCGGGGCTTGGGCAGCCTTCAAAAATGGAAAAGGTGTAGGCCATAAAGCCTCAGAAGAAGTGGAAAAGTAAGGCAGTGGCTGTCAGAAGAAGAAGTGGAAAAGTTAGGCAGTGGATGTCAGCAGAAGGACAGTGGCTCATGCAATTCCAGGGATCAGCTAGAAGAGAGATGTTGAAGCGTGCACCTGTTGTGACAGTTCTCTTTTGGGTGTAGTGATCACCTCAACTGCAGAAATTCAAGAGACACAAGACACTCTGAGAATCTATGCAGAGCCTTGTAGGCAGAGGCGCAACAATGAGGTGAAGACCTCTTACCTGCTGATAAGAGTAGTGTGACTCAGAATCTGTTGAAAAGGGTCCTAGCTGTGTATGGAGGCCTTGGCACCTGGTGTAGGAACAATATTCTGGTGGATTTAGCCTGGAACAGCAGATCAGCAAAAGGATGAAGTAGCCAGCTTGACTGCAAAATTAAGCAAGAAGAGTCATCAGTAATGTTCATGTAAGGTCCCTAGTGAACCGAATCAGCATGGTTTAGGAGACACAAACAGCCCAAGGACAGGAAAAAGCTGCACGGGCAACACAACCCTGAAAAGGGTGCCAGGGGAGATGATGACCTGCAGCAGAAGTGTGCCACCAAGAGCAACTAACTAAAAGCTCTGCAAACCTGCAACCTCCAGGAACTATGGAAGGGAAGAAAAACGGGCGTAGGCTTGCCTTCCAAATAAAGTATAGCTGTAATAAGCAGACTAACAAAGACCAGACTTACTCAGAAAGTGGAAGAAAGAACAGTGCAACACCAGTCAGGCAAAGACTAACTATCCAAGAAGTACTTAGGACAAGGTATTGAGTAGGTTCTGGAGACAAAGTATCCTAAAGAGCAAAAAGGTTTGACATCTAAGAAGCTGAAACACTGTGTACAGAAACACATGAGCCCCTACATGGATTACAGCCATTATTGTAAATCGTCTTGCCCTTGTAGATGTTATAGTATGATAAGGGCTGAAAACAATCCTGCACGGGCAGAAGCGGTCATCTAGTGCTGAAAGGATACTGGAGCTGCAGTCAGTCCCAAGAATGGGGTAGCCAACCAGCCAGCAATTTCACTGCAACCAGCAGAAGGCAGAGATAATAAGCTGATCATACTCACTGCACACACAATTACAGTTTTCTAGACTGCAAACCACTGAAGAGTGACAATGTAGGGGCATAACAGTTATAGGTCAACTGGCTTGGCTGTTTTAGCACCATCATTTTGATACACTTCTGGTATGGATGAATGGAGAGAAAATAAAGACTCCCTCCATAAAAAATATGTTTGCACAGAGCTCATTGAAAACCGAAGACCTTAGGCCACCCAGCAAAACGTCAAAAGGAGCTGAGCAGTCAGATGTAGTGGAAGAACCACAGAGTCAAGAAGCAGCAATCAAGAAATTTATGAAGGACCTGTTCCAAAATATGAAAGAAGAAATGGGGCAGCCAAAGAAGACATCAAGAGGACCTGCATTAAATACGTAAGGAGTTTTAGGTCCAGAAGTAATAATGTGCACATTAGGGAAATACTGTGAGGTGTTAAAGACGAGAATGTAAAGGAATATATCCACCGGCTCACATTGGCTAAATTGAAGGTGCCAGACCAGAAGAAGATCTCAACTGATACAGCAGATGGAGTATCCACAAAGGGGCCCCAGATAACTTTTTTCTAGACTTTATTACAAGACTGTATTAGTTAGAGGATAAAAAAAAAATGTGTAGAGCACAATCAAATAATATTTAGATGTGACGTTTGAGGGGCAGCACATTTTCTGCCAGGACCTCTTGGCAGATAGACTGCAAAAACGTAAGGCATTCAAACTGATAATTGAGTTCCTGGGAGGTCACAAAACACTGTATATCCGTAGGGGGACTATACTGACTGGTTTCACATGTGATGACAGCAACATGCAGTGAAGTTGCTGGAGAAGACATACACAGTCTTAGGCCTGAAGGTACAAAAATATGCCAGCTCTGGCTCTCACTGTGAGGCTACTGCCAAGGTACAAAGACTAGTTCTCAAGGAAATACTCAACTGGAACATTTGGAAGAGGGAGAAGAAGGAAGAAAGGAGGGGTCTCATACAATATGTTTAGAGAACGAATAACAAAGAAGAAAACACTGAGGTGAGGCAGTACTCCGAATCACCTCTTCCACTTATTGGTGGCTCATAAACCTATGTGAGTCTTGATCATACTCTCTGTGATCACAGAAAGATGAAGTAGTACAAGGTCCTATGACTTTATCATGGCACAGTACATAGTACATTGATCTGTAATCTGAATAAGAAAAGACTGGAGGGTGGAACTAAGCAGTGCGCCAGAAATTGAAAGGAAGTCTGCTGAATGGAAGGTTTCTATTTTGGTGAACAAGCTAAAGCAACTCATAAAATGTTTTTTTTACAATTAGTGGCACTGAAGTGGTAGCCAATGATGCAATATGGGACACAGTGAAGGCACTGGTTCACTGGTGCTGTACAGCGGCCTCATCTAGGTTGAAGAAAATGTGGGAAGTGACATTAGCCACTGGTAAGAGTTGATCAGGATATGTTTAACGCACTCATTAAGAAGAGATACTTTTACCAGTTCAAAACACTTAGCCTGCAAAAGCTCCAGGACTTGATGCGGTCAAATGAGACTTTTACAAAAGCATGGAGGCAGAACCTTTCAACGTTTTCACAGCGGTGTCCACCAACTGTGAATCATGGGGTAAGTAACACAACCTCAGACCACAATTTTACTATTAGGTAAGCTCAACAAGGACTCAATTGGGGGCCATATAAAATAACACCTCCACCTAATGTAGATATTAAGTTATTAGTTAAGATTCTAGAAAACAAATTGGAGGAAGTACTGCCCAAAGTGATACATCTGGAGTACACAGGTTGTGTCAAAAGCCAAACAATAACAAAACTATGATTCACTTGACTGGGCTTGCCCATGATTACAGGAGAAAAGGAGCGAGGTCATTAAAATTGTGTCACCCAAAATAAGACATGATGCCATTTTCACCATAGGGAGGTGATTCCTGGGGCTATTCAGGTGTTAAAAAAATGCAGGGTGGTAGCCACATTTACAGATGTATCCCTTCTTCTCCCTAGGAGGGCCATGAAAATTGGAAGGCCCCAGGTCCCCATCTGTGGTGTTTTGGTACAGATCTCATTTAAGATGGGGAGAGGCAGAGAGTAGCACTGCTTAGGAGGAAACAGATAGCTAGCCAATGTGATTACCTATTGTATACTCTGAGGGAGAGACCAGAGATGACACCAGACCTCTCTCAAATTGAGACATATCCTGTGACAACTGTAGTATTAGCTGCAAACCTATACTCTAGTTATTCAAGAACTTCAACAATGTATGTAGCAAGCATTTGCCAGCTCAAAATTCAAATGCAATATGCCACTTGTCCTACTACCTAAAAAACTTTACGCATTAAGTTGAATTGCCTCTTAAGTCAAATTCTGTCAGCCAAAACACAAAACTGGAAAGTTTTGGGAGAAATATTGGCATCTCGTTAAGCACCACTAGAAAGAAACACCATAATCCTGCTACCTACCTGTCTATGTTTTCTTTTATCGCAATATCATTGCTAGGGCTTTTTGGTATGTTTAAGGTCTTCATTTACTCATCAACACTTTGTTATTCTTTCGTCATATCTTATTGTATAACTAACTGCTTAATCAGATAGAAGTAACTTACCTACTTTTTTAAAGTGGTTTCAAAATGTAATACACCATAAAGATCTTATCAAATTATGTGCAACACCACTGCAGATGTTTTAATCGTTGTTTGTAAAATAAATAAAATATATATATTTTTAAAGTAGTTTACTGAATATGGTGAGACATATGAGAGAGTCAGCGTTTGTCTCCATAGATGCCAAAAAGGCATTCAATAGGACTAACTGAGACTTTTTGTCACACACTTTTGCCAAGTGTGGGTTTGGCTCTAGATGTATTAGGCTGGTCTTCTCTACTACCATAATGAGTCAGGAGAAGATACAGTTACAGGAAACCTTTTGACAACGGGGAACAGAGCCAGAGAAACAAGACATGGGTTTCTAACGTAACCACACTATTTGTGCTGTATATGAAACTCCTCGCTCACAGCATTAGGAACAATGATAAAATAAAGACATTAAGGTAGCAAAAATCAAAATCAAATTAATAACGTTCTGCCACTAATCCTAAGCCTGAATCAACACAAAACTAGGGGAAACCCTATAACCCTAACCTGCCCAGGGTAAATACAACAAAAAGGCAAAAAATTGCAGGTAGGGACGAATTTAGTACTAAGTTGTAAGAACAGTCCTTAATTCTGTTACTTCTGAGTTTATTTATTTTTCATATTTATTTCCAAAAAGAATTTAATATAGCAAAAAGGATCTATGGTGATCTAATATAAGACTTAATACACATCACATAAATAAATATAAACAAAGTATTACTCACAATACACAGACAATAAATTACATATAACATTTTTAACAATATAGAAAAAAGAAACCATCTTGAGGTGGTGCACTACGTATTTGAAAAGTGGTCACTATTATGTCACTCCGCATGTGATCCACTGCTATTTGCTAAGGCACTGGGCTTTTCGTGCACTCAACTATCACTGTGTTGTGTATTTCTTTCCCACAAGCGTGATATCGTGCATCTCAAATTTTTACAATATGGTCCATTATTTAGCAAGCCCAATCCACTTGCAATACAAGGAAGTCAACGCGTTTCGGCCAACTTATTTATGGCCTCATCAGGACTGGAGAAGGGCAATCATAGTTCTTAATTGTAGGAGGAGAGTGGAGAAACCCATCCTGTCCACTGTCCTTAAGAAATCAACAAGCGGTTGCTGTTTCAAGTTGCCGCAATGCGGCTTGTGTCGGCTCCCGTTATAACGAGTCCGGCGTGTACTGAATATTCCTGTCACGTCGGCGAGTTTAATTCTGAGCGCGTCTTCTGTGTGGATCCCATAAAGCTAAACATTTCTGACCTCTCCCGGTCCCGAGAGGCAGGGAGAAATGAAAACGGCGTGCGCGTGGTGTGAAGGAAAAGTAAACACCTGAAACATCAGCCGCTCATTTGCTCGTTGAATTTATAAAACTATCGGAAAGTGCCAGGCTTCGAAATTAATTTATCAGGAAATAAGAGGCTTGAAATCTGACCATTCCTCCAGACAGACTGTCCTAGGTTTAAAGATGCACAACCTTCCGGTAGAAGAGAGGAAAAGGCTATTCATATTTCATACCGAGAGCTATTGTAAGGCCCCAGGTTTAAAAAAATCTTGCAAATGAACTATAAAGATCTGCTGTGGACATACAGTCTGACCTTCACAAGTGGTCAAATATAGCTATCACGTGGGCGATAAAGAATTGCCGTTGTCAAGGTCTCCATACTTTTCAAAATTCTACACATCTTCCAAATGTAGCTTTCATACTTGAGAAAATATGAAGTAACTAGACTTGATAAAGTTATTAATAAACCTGATAGGGAAGGAATTAAGAGTGACCATCAGACAAGTGGGTCTGAAACCAGTGGAGAGAGAATCATCTGAGATAATTATCATCAAGCAGCACCACTGTGTTTCATGCTAGAGTCGATACAGACAATCACAGAATATGCAACATGTTTTGTTCCTCACATTTTAGCTGAATGACCATTGTGGGAGATACCATCCCACAGAAAAGATCATGGACGCAACAAATTGTAAATCTCCCAGATAATGTGAAAAACATTACAATTGTGGGATGTAATTGGCACAAAAAGGACACTCTCCAGGTTCCCCTCTCCATGTATACAATTCTTTGGGAATCATGACTTTTCTGAGGGGCTTGTAAAAGGGAACGTTTTGAAGTGGAAAGTGATGTGGGGGATCTGTTAAAATAGGAGAGATGTTTAATAAGGACTCAAACGTGTCATTCCAGCACGTAAAGGAGGGCTTCCAATTTCTCAAACTGGGTCCAAATTCACAACTGAGTTATAACCAAATACTTCAAGAATAGAGCCAAATTAACACTTACATCCTTTAAAAGAAATCTAGAAAGCTTTAAACACCAGTGAGAAGAAATGGGGAAACATTTCCATTATACCAGGAGAAAGAATCACAACAGCAAATGGGGGATCAACTGGCTACAATCCTTTGGAGACCTCAAAATTAGGTTTGCCTTATTCAAGGTATATGATTCTGCGTAGGTGACATTAAAAACCAATAATGTTAGACACAATTGATACACTTTGGCCTTAGACTTGTTGGAGATGGTACAGGGGAAATTATTTCTTTACCTATATTCTCTGGTCCTGGCAAAAATAAACACATTTTGGCAATAAGTGTTTGAAAGAGTATAACTTGTAGGAGGCTATTTTCACAACCCCAAAACTATACTGCTAGAGAATCCAATGAGGGAGAGTTTCAGGGGCGGGGGGGATAGTCAGAAATATGCTTTAACCTGCAACACAAGCTATCATGGCTTTATGGAGAACTGAGCAGGTTCTGCTACTGACAATCTGAACACAAAGACTGTTGCACTTGGTAAGCACAGTTAAAAATGGCTTTCTGTTAAGCAGTCATAAAAGGTTTGGAAAGCTTTGGAGGCCTAGTATACACTTCCTTTCTGCAAGCCATATTGGGATAACATGTTCTCGGAGACTGAGGACTCCTCAGCTGTTCATAGTGAGCTATGTGGCAGTCAGATATTATACACAGTGTAAGTGCAAAGAGTAAAGCAAAGTGATATGAGTGATGGTGGCAGTTAGATTAGGGCATGGAGAAAGAGGAAGGAAGGAGTTGGCGTATAGGGTACGAGGAGTTGAAAGGAGGATAGAGAGAGAAGCAGGAGATGTGGTATGTGTTTTATAAAGTAATATTGCACACCCTAAAAGTCATAGGCCCTCATTGTGACATTGGCAGTAACTGCCGCCTACCGCCCGGCAACGGCCGCCAACATACCAATGCCGTGGCTATCAGCCGCCCACCAGCATTATGACCGTAGACGGAATTCCACCAGAAGGCTGGCGGAATTCCATCGACGGTCAAGTGGCGGACAGCGGTAAGGTGGCGCTGCTGCCAACAGCGCCACGCCAACTAAACACGGCCTACTGTATCATGGTCCATGATATGGCCTGGCGGTGTTTTGCTGGCGGATGTTGCTGCTGGCAGCAGCGCTGCATCTTGTCTCCTGCCGGAGGACCCCCTGCAAGTAGGTAAGTCGGGTTCTCCAACAGGAGAGGGGGGTGGCGGGTGTTTTATGTGTGTGTGTGGGGGTGTTGTGTGTTGGGGGTGTGTGTATCTGTGTTTGTATGGGTGCATGCGGGTGTGAGTCGTGTGGAATATGTGCGTGAATGACTGAATGGGAGTGTACGTGTGTGTGGTCAATGCATGTGTGCGACAATGTATGTTAGTGTGTGTTGTGGCGTGTGGGGTATGTATGTGTGCATGTGTGGGTGGATGTGGGTATGCGTGTGTGTATGGGTGTGTAAATGTGTGGGGGGTCAGGAGAGGGAGGGGAGTGGGTGAGACCCCTATCAGTGCCAGGGAAGGAACTCCCTGGCACCTATAGTGCCTACCGCCATGGTTTTTGTGGCGGTACAGAAGCCACGAAAACCATGGAAGTAGGCGGGGTCATAATCCAGATGGTGGGATTGTGATGGCTGCCTGGCTGCAAACCGAAGTCTCCAACCGAGCGGCCTTTACCACCCTGGTGGACGGAGTGGTACATTGCCGGTTTGGCTTGAGCCAAACCCCCAATGTCATAATTTGGGAAAAGGTACTGCCAGCCTGTTGCCAGTCCCTTTCCCCAAATTACCGCCGTCCGCCAGGGTCGTAATAACCTACAAAATTTCTTGTAAGTAAATAAAATGGATTGAAAATTATTTTTTAAATACACAGCTACTACATGGACAGTTAACACAAAGTGTTCAAGAGTTAATTATTACTTTCAAATAATTTTTATTGAATTCACCACAACAGCTTGAAGTAACAACTCAGAATCTCTGGGAAAAACATACATTGCTAACAGGCAGAAAAAGGTTTAATCACACAGTTTAGAAATGAGTAACAACCAAATACCCAACCTCGACAATTTTCAGCATTACCAAAATAAAGCTTTTAAAAATTTCCAAGAAGAAAACTTTAAAATATAGACCCTCACCCAGAAAAGCATGAGAAGGGAAGCAAGGGAAGAAAAGGGAAGAGAGAAGGATGAAAGATGCAAGGGAACACAGGGAAAGAGGGGAAACGGCAAGCAAATGGAGAAAGGCAAAATAAGTCATGAATGTAAGAATGAATACGTTTATTTCTCAGTTAATTACAACTTTTGCTATTAAAATCAAATTTGACAATCCATCAGCTAAAACCAATGCATCAATCTTTAAAATACTGTTTCAACAATCCCATCAGCCAAAACCACCGTAGCACTCGTAGGTCATTAAAATCTGTTAATACCTCAAGTCTTAATAGATACACCCTCAGTTTAAAATTGGGTAGAAGGCAAACGCATCTGACCTTAAAATACTGCATCAAGTGCAATAAAAGCGTCAAAATTAAAAATTAAGAAAGTGCAAAACAGAGTTTTTGCGGCAGAAGGCGCCATGAAGCAGAGTAATAATACCTTTGTTCCATGCATACATAATAATAGACAGCAGATGAATTGTTTTGTAAACAGGATCTGAGCATGTCCAAATGCTTGGGATTTGTGAGAGGTTCACAGTTTCAAAGTGCTTAGTAGATGAACAAAGTGCTTGATCCTGAACTGTAAAAACAAGTTGTCTGTTTTTAACAAACTGCTAAATGTATTTTACTGTCACAGAGGGTGTTGCATTGTCAATTTATTTTCTGATAGAGACATAAACTTCAAGAATTTACAGCTAAGCACTAGGTCCTTTCCTCGGAGGCAAGTTTGTATTGCCTGCCAACACGTATGTATGCCTTTTCTTATGAAATGGAACTTCAGTAGCCATTTTCTCTCTTCCACCAGCACTGGACATATGCATACGATGTCTGTTATGTCCTCCTTAACATATTTCCACAGGCAATATGCAGTCGCAGTGGCTGGTCTTAGCCAGGCAGGGGAGTTACATAAAGTGTTTAAACTGCCGTTGGTAGCTCAGTAGCTTCAGCTTCACATTGAGTGAGCACAAAACGTTTTCCTAGATAGACTTGAGGCTTCAGGAAGCTGTAGGATCGGACTGTAATCGATGCATGTTATCTTTCCGCCAGCAGGGCCTTTTCTGTCAGCATAGAAAGCTTTTTAACTGCTGAATTCACAGCTTTATTAAAAACTTCATGGCTAAGATTCAGCGCCCATAATGACTCTATCTTCAGCTTTTGTATGGCCAGTTTCATGTACTCATTTGCTGGAATATTGCCTGGATTATATACTGCTTTCCACAGAACGTTATTTAATTAACCTTCCTGCGCTTTTTTCATTGTGTGGCAACATGCCCAGACCTGCCAAGCCCTGCCTTTATAGCCAAAATTCTAACCTTATTTGTGCTAGTGACATATGCACAGCCAAAACACCCGCCGGAAGGTGCCAATAATAGCGCTTTCAATTACTCCATCTTCTCTCCCCATTAGTGCTTCTGATCCATAAGCTAAGGAGGAAGCATGTTTTATAGCAATGACTTGTGACAGAAGTTTTAGAAATGAGAGAGCATAGTTTGAATATGTTAATTATTAGAAGTAATGCTTATATAAATGCCTAACAATGCTGCATAGAAAACGACAATAAATAGTAGTTGCTTAATGTGTATTTGAATTATAATTATAAAACGTGAAATTACTATTGTGCACATGAACTAATGTCAGTTATAAGAAATTATTGTTTGCATTATGATTAATCAAGTTCATATTGGCGTTTACAATATTACATTAAACCCATAGGCCTTAAGTTAACGTGAGCTGTGGATTTACCTGTGTAGCTCTCATATTAAAGCATATTTTCTGTTTTCCAGTGTGCTGACTCGTAAAGGGCCATGACCCACCATTTGTTCTTTTCCTTCGTTTTATGTATCCAACTTCATCCTGTTCCCATCCGCATGCTAGCTGCCTTAGTATAAGTTTTATACAGATTTTGAAACAAAAGTATACGAAAGAATGTACAAGGACATTTGACCATGGATAAAGAAGCTCACGACCCGAGAGACGTGCCAAGATGGTGATGAAATCCCCCGGATGTGCCACCTACAAAGACGTCAATTATGAAGACCAATCAAAGTGTTATAACTTATCGTGGGGTGACAATTGGGATTACCTAATGTATAATTTGATAGGTCAAAGATAGTGGGGTATAGCGAATATCCAATAGAATTTTGGGGGAAGGTGTTACGAAAAAGGGATATAAACTCATGTCACAGAAGGGTCGTTAGAACTAGGTAGGGAATGCTATCGATTTCATCCAGAAACTCTGTTTGGTGATTTGAGACTTAATAAACTATCCTCACCCTTAGACTGCCCTTCTCTGCTTCTCCTCCTTATGAGGGAAGTGTCCCCTGTCCGTTAGATGAAGTTAGACTGATGGTGTTTCGACTGATGTCCTGAAGACGAAGTCTGATCCTGTGTGCTGACCTATAACTGGAGGGTAATTATGACAATGTAAATTACAATTTGTCTGTTGCTTTTCCTTTCTAGGTACCAACTGCTATATTTTTTAATAGAGGCAATAGTTAGACGTTTTCCAAATTGATGTTCCAAATTATTTTGCATGAAGTCCAACATGCTGATGCTAATTAGTGGTTAGACTAGGAAATCACCTGACTGACACTTAAGACGAAACAGACGTTGTGCTATGCTGAACTAAGATTGCATCATATTCTCTGTGTTCTAATCTATGTTGACGGTATGTTATGCTCTAATGATCGTGATTCTTGCATTAATGAAATCTTATTATAATTGCCATATCGTGGTTATGTTCTTGTGTTTTGTTTCTGAGATTGACGCTTCTACTAGTAGATTGTAACCAATAGGGAATAAAACTCATAAAATTCTATCAAAGGGTGTAGTTATTCATGAATGAAAGGTCATGGTTGCGCCGACGATTTGATCAATGTCTTTATCCAAAGTAAAGTATATTGTGGTGATAAATATTGGTGATATTATTGACATTCTACTCGACATATTGATCAGTTATCTTGTCCTACGGTGTCTCACCACTGGGTCAAAAGATTCATTGGCCTAAAACGAGTCCTGATGTGTATAAAATTGGCATAAAGGGACGCTTTACCAGTTCTGGTAGCAGAGCAACGGTTTGGCCCTTGGGGGCCCTAGGATGGAGATTCATTGTTTAACTTGTTTTTCTGTGATAATGCAAATTGGAGGTATGATGGGTTTCTAAGTTCACCATGACTTTCCCGGGATGTCGGAGCCTGCCTAAGTGAGTTGGGAATGTTCTCTGCACCATAATGTATGTGGTTTAGGTTTTTTTTGTGCTTGCTTAGCTTATGCCTTTGTAGGCCAAATTAAGTGTTTAGTAGGAGTGGGCGTACTTTGCAGTATGAGAGTAGGGAAGTTGGCATACTTCATGTGAGTGTGGCGCTTAATGCTCAAAATTATCCACGTGGTTGGTTGTTGTGTACGGACCTGTTGAGGTCTAAGACTCCGGAGTATGTAGACAAGTGTGGGAGACACTTGGGGTTATGTTGTAATCTGTGCGGTTTAATAGGTCAATAGGGCGTGGTTGATAAGTCAAGTTTGAATCATAATGTATGTGTGAAACCTTCGATGGAGATTTGACAAATTCTAAAGTGCAATAGAAGGAGTCATTGACAAGTCGAGAGTAGAATTTGCGGGTCGAATTCTGCTTGCGTATGCGGGAACTGATAAGGAGAGAGTAGCGGCCGAGGCTTCAAGTGAAATCTCTGTAAAGTTCTGAAGCGAATGTGTTACCCTTCCTGTAGTAAACCGGCTGATTTGTGTTGTCATTTAAGGTGCTCGCAATAATTGCATTAGTTGTATGGGTTTGTATGGGTTCAGTGAGGAGCGGGCGAGCCGTAAGACTTTGTCAGCTGCAGTGTGTGAGTGTGACGTCAGTGGTGCTGCGCTGAGATAGGTCAGTTGTCGAGAGGGGTCGTGCACGGATTGGATGCCGTCCGTGAGAGGCAATAGGTTGAGAAAGGCGGGTGAAGTGTGTCCTGGGAACTATGTCAATTCTGATTAAATATAGAACAAAAGAAAATCGCAAAATGAATTTTGTTAAAGCATTTAAGAGCGCTTTGAAGGGAGATACCTATATCATAGCGACTCATGGGGAGCCTACACCACCCGAAGGTACCCCAGCTTATATAGTTATGGAAGAAAAGGGTGTCGCCCCTTGTTTATGGATGAAACAGTGGCGCAAACTAACAGAGAAAGAGGGATGTTTAGCGTTTCCAGAATATGGAACATTCAATACGAGGATCCTTTCGCAATTGAGGTGGATGTTAAGTGAACAGACACCACCTCCGAGGCCAGCACAATATGAGGCGTTAGCGGTTTGGGATCTGATGGCTCTTAAACAAAAGCAAGAGAAATTTCAGAAAAGATTGCGAAAGGCAGAGAAATCTTATGCGGAAGCTAGATGAGATGATGAGAGTAAAATGTGGAGAAGGGGAAGAGTTGATGGAATAAAACTGTTTCCAGCAATAGCACAAGGGGAAGAAACACAGGGAAAGCGAGATTCATGTAAAACAGACAAGGACTCAGGCAAATCTAAAGAAAATAAAAGATCTTGGGAAGAGGAGGATGATTCAGATGATGAGGAATTTATGGACAGATTATTACATGATCGTCCGCCACCTTATGCGGTGAGCGACAGTGTCCCAAGCACTAGCATGGATCCTGGGAACCAGACGCAAGAAAAGGGAGCTGCTGATACGGCACAGACTAGTGATATGACTTCGTTACAGAATGGTGTCAGTGTACCCACTGCTCCAGACATACCGATACAGTTGCAGCCTCCACCGCAGATACAGAGAATGTACCCAGACGTCCCAGTGCTTGAAACGACTACAAATTTGATAGTACCACCAGACCCAATATACACAAAGCCAAAGCTAATACAGATTGAATCAACACCGAAATTAGTGTCCCAGCCGCAACCACAACTAATGCCCGGGTACAATTCAGTAACTGGTCCACCATTAGTACCAGTCCCTTGTACATTATAGCAGCTTATGGAGCCGCTGTTCCATGCAGTTTGGGTACGGGTCAGACACCTGCTGCCATATCATTACCAATTACTGTCGGTCCACCAGTGCCATTGTATGCACAAAGTAAACCTGGCGTATGTGACCAGGGAGTAATGACTCAAGATGCGATAAGAGGAGGGTCGATGGGAACTCCACAGATTTTGGCCCCAGGAGAACAAGCAGTTGAGCCACCGAGGTCTTTAATGGACCTTAGTCCAGTGGGAGCACCCATTGAAGCAATGCGTCAAGCAGGGTTAGGAGTTTTAACTCCACAGACAATGAGTATAAACACCTTGCATTCACCAATGATGCATGCAGGGAACATTTCATTGCAGGGTTTCACAGTCCAGCAGTTAAATGAATGGTTAGAAAGGACTTATACTTCACAAAAGACTGCAGCGGTTACAATCGAACCAGAAAAAGAAAAACAAGACGAATACCTGAACTTTGTAAGACTAGGGGCAGAAGCTGCTGAGTTAGTGGAAGGTACAATGGGAGTAAACAGACTGGAGTCATACACGGAGGCAGAATTGAGATACCTATGCCCCAAGATTACCAAAGAAGTGGGCAAGGTGCATCAGAGATTAGCAAACCTGGCGGATAAATATAACATTGATATCGGAAACACTAAACATTTGAAAAGTTACAGATTAGATTTTGATTCAAAAGATTTTGAACACATGAGGTCTGCAGGAATGAAGGCACATTTGAGAGAATTATTACAAAGCACACAAATTTGGGTTGCTCTGGAGAAATGGGAAGGCAGATGGGCAAAGAAAAGAGATAAGGGAAAAGGAGACAGTCCAGGGTCTAATCAAGCTAAGGCTTCACCTGTTTTGGAATCAGTAAAAATATTACCTATGAGAGAAACAGCTGGTGGTGTCTTAGTTCATGTGCCATGGACCAGAGGAGACATTCTATCCTTTACTAACGATTATCCCAGATTGAGAGAGAAACCGATCGAGTGGTATCAGCAGACAGATAGGTTTGTGAAACTTGCGAAATGTCTCTGGGAAGACTTGAATACCTTGTTTGAGATCATTGTTCTGCCTGATTTGTGGCTTGAGTGTAAGAGAGGAGTCGATTGGCCGACAAAGGAACCAGCGAGGGATAAGGTGACCGATGCACCTTCTGAAGAGGTGATGAGTTTTTGAAACAAAAGGTGTCGCCGAAAGTGACTGATTGGCAGAAAATCGACCGGACCTCTCAAGAGGTTAAGGAATCAATACATGCCCATTACGAAAGATTGTTAAAGGCATTCAAACATTACAGTGGTACTGAGACTATTGAACCAAAGGATATGAACCATCTCGTGTTTAGATTTGTTGAAGGGTTACGACCAGAGGTTAGCCAGATGACTAAGAATCATTTGATTTGTTGGCAAGCTAAACCGATTGATGAAGTGTTGCAGTATGCAAAGTACTGTAGTGATGAGATTGAGTTGAAACAGAAAAAGTTGAAAGAAAAGGTGATGGTGATGCAGATAAGGGCTGCACAGGCAGGAATACAAGGAAATGGAGTTCAACAGATGATACAGCAGCAACCGCAAATGAACGGCGTGTTTCAGACCCAACCGAGGGGTCGAGGTCGAGGGTTTGTGAATCGTGGTTCAGACATGAATACTGTTGTGATTCAAAATGATGTTCAAGGGATGAAAAAGATGTCACCATGTCACGCGTGCGGGGGCGTGGGGCATTGGAAACGGGAGTGCCCGAACATGGTGCAGGATGGTACTGTTCAGCAGGGCGTTAATGTTGGTACGTTACAAAATTCACGGGGTCCAAAAATGAGACACCAAAACCCGAATTCTCAGAACAATTTAGTACAAGGGGTACAGCCCATGCAACAAATGCAAATGCCACGTTTTCAGTCAGTACAATTGCAACCAGTACAACAGCAGATTCCCATGGTGCCTAGACAGCAAATGCAATTACCAATGGCTTCGATGGGACAACAACAGGTGATGGTTCCTCAGCAGGTCACAGGTCAAGTGATGAGTCAAAATAATACAGTACAACAGTTCCCATTACGAGGTGAAAACAGCATGAATGGGGAATGGTCAGATGATAGTTCAGACAGTGAAGAGTGTAGACTTGCAGCGTCCCTAGAAGTGGATCAAAGGGGTCCATATGTAGAAGGGAAGGTGATGGGCTACAGGGTCTTGTTTCTGGTGGATACAGGAGCTACACGTTCCACAGTTAGAAGTGCAGAGGTCCCGAGATTGCCTCTTTCAGGACGTACCATAAGAGTAGTCGGAGTGGCAAACCAGTATCTGACAAATCCGGTTACGGATCCAGTGCAGGTGGAGATTGGTAACTTTCAGGGACTGCACAGGTTTGTAGTTTGTGACTTAAGTCCGGTATCCCTACTGGGGAGAGACTTACTGTGCAAGACAAAATGTTCAATTACCTGTTCCAATGACGTAATTGAAGTACAAACAAATAGTGACGATGAGGGAGATGAAGGGCAATTCTCAGAAGATGATACAGGAACAGCTAATGAAGATTACCCTTTAATTATCTTGTTCCCAATGCTTACCTTGATTGACTTGCCTGTTGAGTTGCAGGGGACAGTAACAGAGAAAGTGTGGGATCTGGCTGAAAAAGAAGTAGGATTAATAAAGGGGGCAGAACCAGTCAAAGTCCAAATAAAGCCAGATGCAGTATTCCCTCAAGTACCACATGACACAGGACGTTCTCATCGAGGTGTCACAAATAATTGCAGATTTTCTCAGACAAGGGGTTTTGAAGGAAGTTTTGAGCAGTCCATGTAACTCTCCAATAATGGGTTTGAAGAAGCCCTGTGGAAAGGTCCGAATTGTACAGGATTTGAGGAAAATAAATGAAATTGTGATAAAATGTTGCCCTGTGGTACCCAACCCAGCAGTAATAATGTTTCAGGTCCCTTGTGATGCTGAATGTGTTACCGTTGTGGACCTATCACAAGCCTTCTTTTCGATACCTCTTCATGAGGACAGACAATTTTTGTTCAGTTTCAAATTGCTGGATAAGGTGTACAGTTGGTGTAGAATTCCTCAAGGGTTCTCTGAGTCACCGTCCATCTTCAATCAGATATTGAAGAAGGATTTGGAGCCACTGGTGCTGCCTTTTAATTCAACTCTTGTGCAGTACATTGATGATTTGCTCATTGCATCCAAAAGCAGAGACAGTTGTAAATACGATATCATTGCATTACTAAATCATCTGGGGAAAAATGGACATAAGGTGTCACCCAGAAAGCTACAATACTGTCAGAAGGAGGTGAAATACTTAGGGCATTTGATTGGAAAGGGTTCCAGAAGAATATCAAAGGAACGAATAACAGCTGTTTTGTAAATGAACCCTCCAACAACAAAAACAGATGTCAGGATGTTTTTGGGAATGGTGGGTTACTTTCGTCAGTGGATACCCAACTTCTCGATCATTTCAAAACCATTGATAAAGCTAACAGGCAAAGAGATTAAGGATGAGCCATATACTATAACCTTGTCTAAGGAAGAACTTGAGTCCTTTATGGAGCTAAGAGAATGTATGTGCAGGGCACCAGCATTAGGAATTCCAGACTATGAGAAACCTTTTTTGTTGTTCTGTCATGAACGTGATGCTTGTTCTTTGTCTGTCTTAACACAGGTCCATGGAGATGCGAATCGCCCTGTAGCATATTTTTCAGCTACCTTGGACCCTGTCGCAGCAGCCTTACGGGTTGCTTGCGCGCAGTTGCAGCAGTTGGCCAGAGCCTCACACAATGTGAAGGCATTGTCATGGGATATCCTATAACAGTAATGGTTCCACATTCAGTTGAAATACTGTTAACTCGAACTAAAACTCAGCACATGACAAATGCACGTCTCACTAGGTATGAGACGATCATACTGGGGTCACCAAATGTCACACTCAAGAAGTGCAGTGTATTGAACCCGGCAACTTTACTTCCTGTTGAAAACACTGAGATTAAAAATGAGGAAGAATTTGAACATGGTTGTCTTGAGGTGACTGAATTGTGCACCACACCTCGTCCAGATATTCAGGACACTAAATTGAAAGAAAATGACTGCATCATGTTTGTTGATGGGTCCTGTCTAAGAGATTCTGCGGGAATGCTGAGGGCTGGTTACGCGGTATGTACTATAACCGGCATTGTTGAAGCATCCTGGCTCGAAAGAGTGTTTTCCGCACAAGTGGCAGAACTGATCGCCCTTACTAAGGCATGCCACGCAGCTGTAAATTTGAAAGTCACTATCTATACTGACAGCAGATACGGATTTGGAATCGTGCATGATTTTGGTCAACTTTGGTCCCAGAGAGGTTTCATGACCTCATCTGGTTCACCTGTGAAAAATGGTGAACACATAAAAGATTTGTTACATGCAATTCAGTTACCTCTTGTAATTGCCGTGGTGAAATGCAGTGATCACACCAGATCACAAGACTTTGGGCCTGATTCTAACTTTGGAGGACGGTGTTAAACCGTCCCAAAAGTGGCGGATATACCACCTACCGTATTACGAGTCCATTATATCCTATGGAACTCGTAATACGGTTGGTGGTATATCCGCCACTTTTGGGACGGTTTAACACCGTCCTCCAAAGTTAGAATCAGGCCCTTTGTGTCCATGGGAAACGGTTATGCAGATCAGGTCGCAAAGTTTTGTGCCCTGAACTGTATATCGTTCAAGGAGCAATGGGAACTACTGCCGCAGACTGAAAATGGCACATGTTTGAATCTTGCATTGCGGGTAGTCGATACTTTAGATGATTTAAAGACATTACAAAGTTGTGCAAGTAAAGAAGAAAAACAATCTTGGCAAAGAATACAATGTACCCAGAGAGCTGATGATATATGGGTTTCAGAGGAAGGAAAATTAGTCTTACCAAATTGCCTTTTGTCACAATTTGCCCGACTGTATCATGGACAGGCTCATCTTGGGAGGGACGCAATGATCAGGTCATTTAAAATTGATTGGTTCAATCCCAAATTCAGACATGCTGCCGAAGTCATTTGTCACAGGTGCATCTTCTGTCAGCAGATGAATGCGGGAAAAGGGACAGTGGTAACTTTGAGCTACATTGGGAGAGCTGGAGGTCCATTTAGCAAGATGCAAATGGATTTCATTGAGATGCCTGTTTGCGGAGGATTGAAGTATGTGCTGGTGATAGTGTGTGTTTTCAGTCACTGGATTGAGGCATACCCTACACGAAGAAATGACAGTCTCACAGTTGCAAAACTACTACTCAGGGAACTAATACCAAGATTCGGGTTTCCGGTCACTATAGAATCAGATAGGGGCAGACACTTCGACAATGAGGTGATCAAACTTCTGTGTGCCGCACTTAACATCGAACAGAAGCTGCATTGTAGCTATCGCCCTGAAGCGTCAGGACTAGTAGAACAAATGAACGGTACCTTGAAATCGAGAATGGCAAAAATGTGTGCAGCTACCAATATGAAGTGGCCAGATGCATTACCTCTAGTGCTGATGTCAATGAGAAACACCCCAGATAAGAAAACCGGATTGTCCCCCCATGAAATCCTCATGGGTAGACCTATGAGGTTACCAGCAGTACCTGTCAATGCTCTAGTGAATATTACAGATGATATGGTGTTGGATTACTGCAAACGTTTGGCTGATGTGATTCGCTCTTTCTCTCACCAGGTGGAAGCTAACACTTTGCCACCGATTGGGGATCCAGGCCACTCTCTGCAAGCTGGTGACTGGGTGGTTGTCAAAAAGCATGTGAGAAAGTCGTGTCTGGAGCCACGCTGGAAAGGGCCCTATCAAGTGATCTTGACAACTACCACTACTGTAAAGTGTGCTGGAATCCCAAACTGGATACATGCTACTCACACCAAAAAGGTAACATGTCCAGATGAAGAAGAGCTCAGAATTACCAGCACGCCTGTTTCAGAAGGAGAAGTCTCAGGTTTAGAGAACAGTCAAGAAAAATCTGAGACTGCTGGAGAACTCACTGAGAACATCCTCGTCCCTCAAGTAGTCAATGAGTTCGAGAGAGGTGACAGAGAGCCTATCTCAGTAGAAATGACAAGAGAACAAAATCAAGAAGAAGTTCTCCCAGAAATAGACAGATACGAGCTGGAACTTGAACCTGGTACAGACCCAGAAGAAGAAGAAGAAGGAGAAATAGTAGAGAGAGGTCAGAGTGAGCCGAAATCTCCAGAGCCAATTGCAGGTCCATCAAGCGAAAACACCATAGTACAAGAGGAGGGTGCTGTCCAAAGTCCTGAAAAGACGCATCAGATGCATAAGGGTAAGGACAGACCAAACAAACCACTTTCTAAAATAAGAGGTGTGTCAAGAAACACAGTAATAGAGGAAAGTGATACATCTCGAGTAGAAGACTTAAGCAAAGGAGAACAACAAGGTAAACGAAAGTTGAAAAGAAAAAGAATTGCAAACAGGAGATATACAGGTCCTGAATGGGCATATACTACAACATCTGAATGGCAACAAGAATTCCTTGCATTCTGCTTTGATCGAGAAGTACCGGGCCAATACTATGGTACCTGAACGAATCTGAAGAAATCTTGGTTAAAATCTGAAACTGAAAATTGAAAGAGAAACAAGAGACTTTATAAATTACCTAAAGTGACACTAGAACCGAATTTGACTATTAAGAAACCCGATTACGACAAGCTGATAACCTGATTTGACAAGAGGGATCCTGCTGCAAGTGTAAAAACACTGTAAAATACACGGAAAGAAAAAAATAAAAAAGTTTGAATCACTCTCTGGTTGATTGTTATTCTGCTGTCTGATTGTATACAGACATGGCTAATAATAGGAGTAGCAGCAAGAAAAGTAAAGTGTGTGGATGGTTGAGCCTTATAGTAGGTATTGTGTGTGAAATAATGATAGTGGGTGTGATTGTGGGAATGCCGTGGTTAGAGAAAAAGACTATTAATGCTACCTCAAAACCTGAAACTACCACACTAACACTGTGGGAAAGATTTGAGCAGGATGCACGACACATGCATGAAGGAACTAATGCAAAAGGGGAACTTTCTACTAATGTCTTCTATCGCTTACTAAATGAGTATGTGGAAACTATGGATGCGAAAGATTGTTATGTGTGTACTAAAATTCCTTTGTCTGTACAGGAGGGAGTTACATATCATAGTCTCCCTCTCACTTACCGAATTAGTTGCAGCTTACTGCTAACAAGGTTCTACAATCAAGAGCATGTGCAATACTTTTATTCAAACTTAGATGTTGTGTTTTCTTTTGTGCCTGTGATTGAATTTTTGAATAAATTTGCTAAAGAACATGATATAAAAATAGTTAGAGGATTCTTTGAGCCAACGCTTACATTTGGGACAGCTTATGCACATCGCAATAATTTGACTTGCTTATTATCACCTGTTGAGAAGAGCTTTTTAGATCATACTGATGATAGACGCAAAGCATTGAAAGAAAAATTAGAAAAGGGATTAGAGAAACGCACATACGCAAATGATTATGCTTACACTGCAATCAAAACACAAGGGAAATTAGCTATAGATGCATTACACGTAGGTAGGCTTTGTATATATAGGCCAAAATCCGAGCAAGACAATCTGTTTGTGGGAACGAGTGAGTGCAGGCATGTGTTTTTGTTTCAGAGTAAATGGACCTTTATGTTGAATGGACAAGATCCAGCGATCCCTGGGATCTATTACATCTGTGGGCTAAACGCATATTACCGTCTCCCTAAGGGATGGTATGGGACATGTTATTTGGGAATAGTATTCCCAAAGATTTACCAGATTGATGACTTAAAACAGATACCTAAGACGTCTGAATTACAACATCCGAGACAAAAACGAGAATCAGTGGCGGCTGTCATTGGTGACATATTTGGAGCTATAATCCCTTCAGTAGGGGTTATCTTAAACTCTATGAAGATACAGAAGTTGTCTACTATTGAGGATAACATGTTGACAAATTTTACAGGGGCTATACTCCTGATGGATACTGAACTTGCTGAAGAAAGAGCTATGACTCTTCAAAATCGGCTTGCTTTAGACATTATTTTAGCAAAGAGTGGGGGGGTCTGCAAGATGCTCAATGAGCGTCATTGTTGTTCATTCATCCCAGATAACAGTAAAAAGATTAAAAGTATGCTTACTAACCTTACTAGAGATTGTACAGATTTGAAGGATTTGAAAGAACTTGGGGCCTGATTACAACTTTGGAGGACGGTGTTAATCCGTCCCAAATGTGACGGATATACCACCTACCGTATTACGAGTTCCATAGGATATAATGGACTCGTAATACGGTAGGTGGTATATCCGTCACATTTGGGACGGATTAACACCGTCCTCCAAAGTTGTAATCAGGCCCTTGGTGTTTGGGAGAAATTTGGAAAGGGAATTGCCAGAGCTGGGAGCTGGTTTACTAATATTTGGAATGGGGTACTTGCAAAAATATTAATGGGGTTACTAATTGTTTTAATCTGTCTATTAGGATTACGGGGGGCATGCAAAATTAATGACAAAATAAAGAGAAACTGGACTAAAAGAACAAGAAGAAATGAAGAAAGTGAAAGGGAGAAAATATTCAATGAAATTTGGGAAAGTTCACATAAAGGGCAAGATGTTGAAATGCGCATTATGCGCAAGGCAAGAAATTGAAAGAGTTTGTGTGATGACGAACGTCATCAGAGGAGGGACTGAGAGACAATAAATAGTAGTTGCGTAATGTGTATTTGAATTATAATTATAAAACGTGAAAATACTATTGTGCACATGAACTAATGTCAGTTATAAGAAATGATTGTTTGCATTATGATTAATCAAGCTCATATTGGCATTTACAATATTGCATTAAACCCGTAGGCCTTAAGTTAGCGTGAGCTGTGGATTTAGCTGTGTAGCTCTCATTAAAGCATATTTTCTGTTTTCCAGTGTGCTGACTCGTAAAGGGCCATGACCCACCATTTGTTCTTTTCCTTCGTTTTATGTATCCAACTTCATCCTGTTCCCATCCGCATGCTAGCTGCCTTAGTATAAGTTTTATACAGATTTTGAAACAAAAGTATACGAAAGAATGTACAAGGACATTTGACCATGGATAAAGAAGCTCATGACCCGAGAGACGTGCCAAGATGGTGATGAAACCCCCGGATGTGCCACCTACGAAGACGTCAATTATGAAGACCAATCAAAGTGTTATAAATTATCGTGGGGTGACAATTGGGATTACCTAATGTATAATTTGATAGGTCAAAGATAGTGGGGTATAGCGAATATCCAATAGAATTTTGGGGGAAGGTGTTACGAAAAAGGGATATAAACTCATGTCACAGAAGGGTCGTTAGAGCTAGGTAGGGAATGCTATCGATTTCATCCAGAAACTCTGTCACTCTGTTTGGTGATTTGAGACTTAATAAACTATCCTCACCCTTAGACTGCCCTTCTCTGCTTCTCCTCCTTATGAGGGAAGTGTCCCCTGTCCATTAGATGAAGTTAGACTGATGGTGTTTCGACTGATGTCCTCAAGACGAAGACTGATCCTGTGTGCTGACCTATCACAGGAGGGTAATTATGACCATGTAAATTACAATTTGTCTGTTGCTTTTCCTTTCTAGGTACCAACTGCTGTATTTTTTAATAGAGGCAATAGTTAGACGTTTTCCAAATTGATGTTCCAAATTATTTTGCATGAAGTCCAACATGCTGATGCTAATTAGTGGTTAGACTAGGAAATCACCTGACTGACACTTAAGACGAAACGGACGTTGCGCTATGCTGAACTAAGATTGCATCATATTCTCTGTGTTCTAATCTATGTTGACGGTATGTTATGCTCTAATGATCGTGACTCTTGCATTAATGAAATCTTATTATAACTGCCATATCGTGGTTATGTTCTTGTGTTTTGTTTCTGAGATTGACGCTTCTACTAGTAGATTGTAACCAATAGGGAATAAAACTCATAAAATTATATCAAAGGGTGTGGTTATTCATGACTGAAAGGTCATGGTTGCGCCGACGATTTGATCAATGTCTTTATCCAAAGTAAAGTATATTGTGGGGATAAATATTGGTGATATTATTGACATTCTACTCGACATATTGATCAGTTATCTTGTCCTACGGTGTCTCACCACTGGGTCAAAAGATTAATTGGCCTAAAACGAGTCCTGATGTGTATAAAATTGGCATAAAGGGACGCGTTACCAGAAACAATCTTTCAAGGTGTTCCTTAGTGAGTAGAAGGCGGCTGACAAGGTATTACTCTTTCTTACTAATGAACGATTGCATGCTGCGGATGAGCCTCTTGTGCCAAAGATTGCCCTCAGATATTTGTATTCCGGCACTAATTTCAGTACAGCACTTTCCAAATGATGGATAGGCGCCAAACATCTCCCTGTGCTAATTAGCACTGTTTTCTTTTTTTTTTTTTAGATCAACTGTTCGACCGTGTGCTTCCGTATACGTTGCAGTGCCGTTTATAAGCCTTTTGTATATTTCCCTTGAGACAGTTGTTCCACATCCGATTCTAATTCATATCCATGTTGTGTATAGTTTAACTGTATAGCAGTCAGGAGCACAGGAGGAATTCTCCAGTTCTAAGGTTTGCACATCAAATGTGGAGCGAAAGTCGACAAAGCATAGATCTAAGTCCAGAGAGAGAGATCTTACCTTGCCAGTTATTCGTGATTGTTTCTGTGTCCCTCATTAAATCAGTTTAGTTCTGTGGTGTTAGTGAATTTTTCTCTGCCCATTCAGTTAGTTCTGTCAGCAATATTTCTGCAAAGTATTTTTCCTCCCCTTCCAGCAGTGCAAGCAACCTGTAGTGTGATGGCAACGACTTGTTTCCTGCTTTATATATCCGAGTTTATTATCGAAACCCTCAAGTTGTTGGGAATGACCTGCTGGAAGAGAAAATGATTATAAAGCTGACACAGATACTTTGCCCAATATTGCAAAATATCTTTAAACTTTGCCTGTGGGAGGCCTTTAGGTCAAGGAGCTTCCTCACGATGCCCAGAAGTAATTGCTTTTGTTACATCAGCAAGGGAAATAACTTCCTGTGATTGATCAAGTTATATTGCGGGTTGACTGGACAATTTGAGACCCTTCTTTTTAGTTTTAACAATGGCGCCGTTATATCCCCAAACATTTCCTTCAGATAGACGACCCATACCTCTTCTGATATGTTGGATGATTCTGGTGGTGGTTTGAGACCTGCTGCATGATTCACTAGCCTCCACAATTCTCTAGCATCTTTTCTTCTTGTAGCTGCAAACATTGTATGCCAGTACTGGTCTGTCTCCTTTTTAACTGACTCCCGTGTTGTTCTTTTGTATGAAATTCTCAGCTTAGTTTGGGTGGTCTTTTGTGCTAATAAAATGGGCTTGTTTCGAAGTATCCTAGGAGCATGATTTAGCTTATTTTTTGCTTTGATCAATTGATGGTTTCTTGGGACGATCACTCAGTTGTAAATTTGATCTTCCGGGGCCGTGTTCTTTCTTGGTCAAAAGGGCAACAGAGAGCTGTGACCACTGCACTAACTGATCTGTAGTTAACTTAATAATGCATTCCCATTGTAATATAGTATGGCACTCAATGCAAGCAATTGAATTTGTTGTCCACTTTAGCCTCCAATAGTTTATGGTAGTGACAGTTTCACATTCTTGTTGCGCTTGGGCATGAAGCGACAAGATAGATTCAGATGAATTCCTTGCGGTTGATGATCGCTTTCCAAAAGGGTCCCTAACATAAAAAAGGTGACCATTTGGAAAAGGGGGACCGACACCAAGGTGTAATCTAAGATAGAATGAGCTTCTGCCAAATGAACAGTAGATCGTGCAGGGACATTTATGCTTATTCGCCTGTTTAGGGATCTCAACCACAAGTGCTCCATGTCGCCTGTGAAAATCAAACCCCTATTGTTCTTCCTTTGCGTCCGGGAGTGTAAAGGGTGGTATTTATCAGATTTGATTTTGTATTTGCAGAGTTTGATCAGTTACTACTTCCAGCAGCAGGCTCATGCTAAAGTCCCCTGTCAAAAAAATAAACTGAGTGGGGTTGTTTGATATTTGAGTAGTAATAAAAGATTCAAGATTTGTTGACTTCTTTTTTGGCAAAGGATGGATGTCGACGTTTATCATCAACAGTGGATTTTCGCTGCCATGAAAGTATTGCAATAGCTGTACCGGTTCCAGGTTAGGATGTCCCACTTGTATCTCTGCTGTTTCGCCCTTAATGCCGGCCGCCACAAAAGTAGCTAGGCCCCCAGCTTAGTAACTTAGCAGGTGTGTTTTTACTGCCAATTTATCAAATCCAAGATATGCTAAAATATCCGGCGGGGCTAATGCTCAAGTATCCCATAATGCTACCCGGTTGAAGGTATTTATATAGGATAGGAAATGCTGGGCCTCAGTTTTATTTTGTAGTCCCTCCACGATCCATGAACAGATTTTTAATTTTGTCCATTGTTGACTGGAGTTTGCATTTTCTTGTCAAAATTTATCGAAACTGTTTGTAGTTGGCTGTAGCGCACCCAGGAGCCATGCTTAGTCTGACTTAATATGAGCGTCACCTCTCTGTTGCTGTCGCTAGTGTTAGCCTCCCTGTTTGATGATGACACTGAGTGACTTCTTGCCCCTTTAAGCACCAAAGTTGTCGGGCCTGTTTGTGCTTTAAGGTTAAGACCAATTTCTCCTGTTTTCCCTCTGCTGTGAGCGATGTTGTGATCAGATGCCCCTAGAACTAAAAATTGCGGGTAGACGCATCCTCCTTTTACAAATAATTCAATGCCCCTTTTTTAATGTCTATTTCTCCTTCCAGACCTGCTGGGCAAGCAGTTGGTTTGCCCAGGTAATAATCATGCACTGGCCTATATTAGACTGCACACTCCAGCAAAATTCAACTTAAAGAATATCTGCGTTGGTGATATGTTACAATGTGAAGATTCCCTGAACCATGTGCATCACTGTGCCTCTATTGATTATGTCAAACTTCCTCCAGGACTTGTATTTCGGTGTAAAGGCTTGTTTACTTAATGACACGCATGTGTTGAGATCCTACAACTCCTTTTGCTCGCATGTTAAGGAGCTAATCCTAGTGAGCGGAGGGGATCCTTATGGTCACCAGTGGAACAGCTCTTGTGATTATGTCCTTTGACTCCATAGTGCACGTTAGACCAGAAGAGCGTGGGTGTGGAAATGCCAGTGGAGAACCTTGCTACACTATAGGTTATCTGAGCTGTAGAACTCTGTGTTCCCCTCTTAGTAGCCAGAGTAGAATCCATTGGCAGTGTTGAAATGGGCCAGCTTTCTTTTTTAGCTATTTGCCGCTGCTGTTCCAGGGGTGGTTTTTCCATCTGCAAAGCCCATGAGGCTATTTGTAATACCTGGGCACTTGGTGGTTTCGTTTATCCTGGGGGAGTGTGGCCCCCCTTCTGTTGTAATTCTTCTGCCTGGTATGGCGGGCCTTGTAAGTTCTGTCTGGAGTGCCTGCATTTCAGATTGTTTGTCTTGTGCGCTTGTAGCTTTCTTTTGCATGGGGGTGCATGAACTACCTCCTTATTTGCAATATTGGTGTTTGGTGAGGTCAGTCCTCTAGTTGAGTTCCCGCCTGGTCCAGTTTCGGCTTCCTCAAATAGAGGTTCCTGGAGTGTAACCGCGTACTGGGGGCTGTTCTAAAGATAGAAAATACGTGTTCCTGCTGACTGTGTATGTCCCCTTTTGAGGATTGCTTATTATTGCCCTTTCTTTGCATTTTGCAGTTTTTTTAATGGAGGCAAATTACCACTGGTGTGAAGGTTGAGTGCTCCAATGCTGTGAAGAGTGGTCCTTGGGGAAAACCGAGAACTTGGGTTTTTCTGAAGGTGGGTGCTAATCAAGACCTCCGTTTGCTGTTTGTCATTGGCGGTGTGATATAAAACATTTTGGGCATTTAGTTCCTGTGGTATGAGGGGGCCAAGCTATGGTTGAGATTTTATTTCTGTTAGTACAGTGCCTAATGTTGCAGGGAGACTTGCGAGCTTGTGGCTCACCGAACCAGCAGACTATTGCAGACTGTGCTGCTTCTGAGCACTGTATCAGATTGTTTGGGCCCCTATTTTTGTGTTGATTGCTGTGACATAAACTGCCATAGTACTGAGTAGATCCACCTGCAAATACAGTTTGAGTGATACATTAGCCCTTTTACTAATTGACTGAAATGAATTCAGCAAGACTTCCCAGGTATCCTTTGTTCTATCTTTCTGTCACATTGGGTAGTTGTGTATGTCATGTAATATAGCCTTGGGTCAGACCAAATCAGGGGAAGAGATCCAGGGGTCCGCTGCAAGCCCATTTAACCAGTTGCTGCCAGGCTGCTTTCTTGTAACTATGGTGTGACTTTCAGTGATAAAATAGATGCCATTTCTGTAGCGTGGTCTACACCTTGGTCGGCTTAGCACAGCTGCTAGTTGAATAGGTGACTTTTCCAAAGGACAGGAAGCTTTTATTGGGGGGGGCTCTGATTGCTTTTTACGATTTCCGATGGTGCTGTAGAGTGCGCCATCGTTGCTACCAGTTGAGTTGGGGCAAGATGCACCTCAGCAGTTACTCAGAGCGCCTTCTTTCCTTCGAGTTGTTTGGCTGGAGATGAATTTACATTGAGACGTGTAATTTTGGAGCATCCATACACTAGCCCTTCCAAGGAGTTTGTCAGAGCTTCCTGGTCAGGCCCAATGCCCGCTATTGCCACAACTTTATCAGCAGATAGAGGATTTTCCGTCAGTGGTATCAGCCATTTTTCTCCTGCTTTCACGCTTTTTATTTCCCATTCCTCCAATTGAAAGGATGATTTTTTTTTTTTTTTTTTCTCTGCAGTGGATTGCCCTGTACACCCATTAGATACGAGGCACGTGGGGGTTTAGTGTGTGGTTGCAGGGGAACTTGTAACCTTTTCACATCCTTATTGTGCGAAAAATCGCATCCACTGGGGTTTCTTAAAAATAAATATTTGTTCAGGTTACTTAGATGGTGTATATGCAACTGGTCTGCTGGTATGGGGGAGAGAAAGTCAATCTCCTCCCATTGTGCTATTTGTTGGGGGGATTCAAAGGCACTTTTATTCTTAGCCACATTGGTGTGCCTCGATTTGCACCCCATGTTTGCCGGCGTCACCCTTATCTTCCCTGATCTCATGTTCCCCTGACTTCTTGTACCTACCAGGCTTCTTTTCAGTCCCCAGAGTGCAGGGGATTTTGCACATAGGAGAAGATTGCTATTATTTGGTTTGTGCCTTCTAAATGCATGAAGTAGTGGTTAGAGTTTTTGGCGATGTTCTAAATTAAATTCAGAAAGATATGTATAATATCTAGAGTACTGTCCCAAAATTGGGTGCAATGTGTGAGACTCTCCGACTCGTCTATCAGTGTCTTGTACAGGGTTAGCTGCGCCAAAGCTATCCACTTGGCCAGAACCAGGTGCAGAGGAGCAGACAGCGGGGAGCAGTCCACACCACAGTCCTAGCCGGTCGGCTCCACTCTATGCCCATTACACACACAAAGCCCAAAGCCCCCTCTTGCCCAATCCCGCGCCCCCCCCCCCCCCCCCCCCAGGTTCTAGCCTTGTGCAGCTGGGCAACGGATTTTACAGTCCCCCTGTGTGGGGTGAAATGCCCGACTTGCCGGAGTGCCCCCCCACAAATCCAACGCAGCTCACTTCTTACCTCTGCAAATGCAGTGCAGGGGGCCTGGGGCCTACATGTCCTTCAGTTCAGGCCTTGAGGGGGTGGCACAGGCCTTACAGCTACAGCATCTGATCTCACTCGCCCCCCGGAATAGATGTCAGTAGAAGGCAGGGCTGAGTATTCCTGAGCGCCGGTGCCACTATGCTCCAAAACCCCTGGAGGCATGGCACAGCAAGGCAGCATGGAAGCAGCCGCACCTCACTCAAATAATGAGGCAGCAGCAGTGGCATTTCCAGAGGTGGGCAGGGTGGTAAGTCCTACATCCTGCATCCTTTCATATCCAGCTGAAAAAGCTTTGAAAGTCTCCTATGATATCTGCTGAGCTGCAATGACCCTCCAACCCCCTTCACTACAAGAGTGTTATGAGAGAGGCTCATTCCGGGCCCACAGAATGTGCCATGAAAGCAAAACATGCATGCGCACCCCACAGTAATTTACCTTTCTCATTTCAAATGCTGTTCAAGAAACATCCAATGGCGTCTATCTAGACGCCTTGTAGGTTTTGCTTCCGACCACTATTCCCAAATGGGAAGGATACTAGTGGGAGAAAATAACGCCTCAGCTCAAGAGCTCCTTTCAAAACACCATAAGTTCTCTGATCCTAGACTTAGTAACACTACTGAGGTGTGCGTGGAGGGGAAAAGATTGATTCTTAATCAATCTGAAGACATTTCTTGAAGGTTGCCACCTTCTTCAATACTGGTTCATGTAAATCAGCATTGCAGAGGTAACTATAATGGTACCACCAGTATTCTCTACCTGGGTACTAGAAGACCTGAATGGCCATCAATATTCCTTCTTCACCAGCCCCTCTTTCTGCCCTCCATAGGGTGCCAGATTTTCCTAAAAAAAGCTTTCACTATCTTTACCACAGTTTTATCTGACAGAATGGTAGGGTTCCATAGATCAGTAATATTCAGTTTTTCACAAGCATTCTTTATCTGCACTCCATCATTCAAGCTTAGCAATGTACCCAAGACATTTCCCTGGAAATCTGACTATTTTTTATCATATCTCCTGATATCATCAAGTTGCCCCCTTCCCCACTCCAATGTCTTTGCCTACACATCTACAGCTACAAACCCCCTCATCCTCCACCTTCTCAAAAAACCTCCTGCCGGGCCTACATCGCCTTTGAATACACTCCTAACTTCCTCAAGATAGGATCCAGAGGTAACATAACTTCTTTCTGCCTTGCACTACATCTCGTTTCCACTCTGTTTACTGTTTCCTCAACAGTGTCTTTCTTCTTTTTCTTTGATGGTTGAAAGATGCCCTGCTTGCCACATTTCCTTTGTTTATCCGCCATTTACAACTACTTTTTGCATGATCCCCTTCATCCCAATGTATCCAGGGCCCATCTGGAGCCAGCTAAAAT
Organism: Pleurodeles waltl; assembly: GCF_031143425.1. Classification (NCBI taxonomy): domain Eukaryota; kingdom Metazoa; phylum Chordata; class Amphibia; order Caudata; family Salamandridae; genus Pleurodeles; species Pleurodeles waltl. The sequence continues at coordinate 352,041,685 of NC_090450.1, forward strand.
GAGTACACCTCCCTGGTAGCCCTTCCACAAAGTCTCCATTCATTCACTAAGATGCAAATGTGTGCCGTGAATCGGTGCCAATCCAGTCTTCTCAGTACTCCCAGCTGGTATCTGACATCCCCCATAAGACACCGCAGCCAGGATGCCTCTTGACATCTTGTCAGCTTTCTCCTTTTACTAGTGAGTCTGGTTCCGCGGAGACACTCAGAGGGTCATTATATTTAGATATGAAAGGGATTTAAGAATGAATAATAATTGTGCAATAACCTTTGGGAGACTAAAGACCTGAAGCATTTTGTGCTGGATGGCCAAACATTTAAATAAGTAAAATCATATAAATATCTGATTATGTTATCAGATGTCTATTTACACCAGGTTAGTGTGTTTGATGCTAAAGAAGTAGCACTCACTGCTAATATGAATGGACTCAGTTAAGTGCCTTGAGGCCTCCCTGTGTATTTTCTCATTTATTTATTTATTAGCAGAGATTTAAATATTGTGGACCAGACCCAATGGGTCACAGGGCGAATCACAAAGGAATAGTTTCACAGAAAAGGTTGAGGTAGAAGGCATATAATATAAAATATAATGGTATAACAAAGGGTCCTAAGATATAACGAATAAAGCACCCCCTCCCATACAATATTAGGCTATTGTAACTCACCGAGGAGTTCCGTAACCATATAAAGGACAAGGCCGAAGGTGAGCTCCTTTATAAGGTTATGGAACTCTGAGGTGACTTGCAAAATCCTTATCATGTACGCCAAGGATAGTTTATCCCACATAGTACATTGTCACACCATCACCTTTTCCACAAACTACTTAAAACCTTGGGGCCACATTTACCAAAAAGTCAAGCAACGCAGCAAGATACCTTGCTGTGCTGCGTGACACGGAAAGGGCAGGAATTCACAGTATTTAACACTGTATGGTGTATTCCTGCCTTTTCTCAGGTCTGGCAGTCAATGTGCTGCCTAGCAACAATGCAGGCACTCTTGCCTCATGGTGCAAAGGCGTCTGCGTTGTAGGCAGGACTGTTTTTGTGCAGGAAGGAGCCCCTTCCTGCACAAAAACAATCCCCTGAGACGTTTTCTTCTTTCTATGTGTGCTGGAGAATAAACCTATTTCTCCTCATTATGCCTCTCCTGGGGATGTGTAGCATTTTTGGCACATTCCTGGGTCTACCACATGTGGTAAATCTGGGAATGTGTCAAAATCCATGGGTGTTGCATGGGAACAGACACACACCACCCATGAAGCTCTTCTCTGAGACAAAATAACACAGCACAGTGATATGCACAGAGTTGCATTACTCCTGATTTATCACGCCACTCAAGGCCATACAAGGGAGCCTTGCATGGCTTGATAAATCACATTTTAAGGGTTGCATCGCTTTTGCACCCTGTTGCATGAAGCTAAATAGCACAACCCTTTAATAAATCTGCCACCTGGTTCACAGCTCTTTCATATGAAAGAGCAATAATTTCAATACAAGTCAGTTAAAAAAAGCTAGGGTAGCTCAAAAGGATAAGTTACTTACCTGTAATCCTGTAGGAGGCTGGCCTGGCTTGTAGAGGGTACCAATGGTACTTACACCTTGTGCTAGGTCCAGTTATCCCTTATTAGTAGAATAGAGGTGTTTCTAGCAGCTTAGGCTGATAGAAGGTAGCTATGGCAAAGCAGCTTAGGCTAAACTAGGAGACATGCAAAGCTCCTACTATACCACTTATATCATATGCACAATATCATAAGAAAGCACAATACACAGAGTTACTAAAAATAAAGGTACTTTATTTTTATGACAATATGCCACAAGTATCTCAGTGAGTATCCTCAGTAAGAAGATAAGTAATATACACAAGTTATATGTACACAAACCCAAAACAGGTAAGTAAGAGTCAGAAAAGTAATGCAAACAGTGTAGAATTACAATAGGTTGCAATAGGCAAGCATAGGTCTAGGGGCAACACAACCCATATACTCCAAAAGTGGAATGCGAATCACGAATGGACCCCAGACCTATGGGAGCTTGTAGAGGGTCGCTGGGACTGTAAGAAAACAGTCAGGGTGTCCAAGATACCCCAACCCAAGACCCTGAAAAGTAGGAGTAAAGTACACCTACTACCCCAAAAGAGCACAATAGTCGTGATAGGGGGATTCTGCAAGAACAACAAACACCAGCAGTGCACTGACAACGGATTTCCAGACCTGAGGACCTGCAAGGCAAGGGGACAAAGTCCAATACTTACGACAGTGTCCGGGGAGGGCAGGAGCCCAGGAAACCCCGGATGAAGGTGCAAGGAAGCTGCCTCCGGATGGAAGAAGCTTGGAGTTTTGCAAGAAAGAAGAGGACTAGGATCTTCTCCTTTGGATGGAAGATGTCCCACGTGGCGATGAAGCTTGCAGAGGTGTTTCCACGCAGAAATACCGCAAACAAGCCTTGCTAGCTGCAAGGGTCACAGTAGAGGTTTTTGGGTGCTTCTGAGGACCAGGATGTCGCCTTTTGGAGGAGGAGACAGAGGGGGCGCTCAGCAACTCAGAGAGCCCTCACAGAAGCAGGCAGCACCCGCAGAAGTACCCCAAAAGGCACTTAGAAGATTAGTGAACCGGAGTCCACGCAAAGTTACAAAGGAGGGTCCCACAACGTCGGAGGACAACTCAGAGCGTTGTGCACTGCAGGACGGAGTGCTGGGGACCCAGGCTAGGCTGTGCACGAAGGAAATCCTGGAAGAGTGCACAGGAGCCGGAGCAGCTGCAAATCACACAGTACACAGCTTTGCAGTCTGGCGTGGGGAGGCAAGGACTTACCTCCACCAAACTTGGACTGAAGAGTCACTGGACTGTGGGAGTCACTTGGACAGAGTTGCTGTGTTCCAGGGACCACGCTCGTCAGGAAGAGAGGGGACCCAGAGGACCGGTGATGCAGTCTTTTGGTGCCTGCGTCAGCAGGGGGAAGATTCTGTCGACCCACAGGAGATTTCTTCGGAGCTTCTGGAGCAGGGTGAAGGCAGGGTACCCCCAGAGCATGTACCACCTGGAAACAGTCGAGAAAGCCAGCAGGCTGAAGCACTACAATGTTGCTGGTAGTCATCTTGCTACTTTGTTGTGGTTTTGCAGGCGTCCTGGAGCAGTCAGCGGTTGATCCTTGGTAGAAGTCGAAGAGGGAGATGCAGAGGAACTCTGGTGAGCTCTTGCATTCGTTAACTGAAGAATTCCCCAAAGCAGAGACCCTAAATAGCCAGAAAAGGAGGTTTGGCTACCAAGAAAGGAGGAATGGCTACCAAGAAAGGTAAGAGCCTATCAGAGGGGGTCTCTGACGTCACCTGCTGGCACTGGCCAATCAGAGCATTCCAGTGTGCCCCCAACACCTCTGTTTCCAAGATGGCAGAGGTCTGGGACACACTGGAGGAGCTCTGGGCACCTCCTCTAGGAGGTATGGTCAGGGGAGTGGTCACTCCCCTTTCCTTTGTCTAGTTTCGCGCCAGAGCAGGGCTGGGGGAATCCCTGAATCAGTGTAGACTGGCTTATGCAGAGATGGACACCATCTGTGCCCATCAAAGCATTTCCAGAGGCTGGGGGAGGCTACTCCTCCCCAGTCCTTCACACCTATTTCCAAAGGGAGAGGGTGTAACACCCTCTCTCAGAGGAAATCCTTTGTTTTGCCTTCCTGGGCCAGGGCTGCCTGGACCCCAGGAGGGCAGAAACCTGTCTGAGGGTTTGGCAGCAGCAGCTGCAGTGGAAACCCCGGAAAGGCAGTTTGGCTGTACCCGGGTTCTGTGCTAGAGACCCGGGGGATCATGGAATTGTCGCCCCAATACCAGAATGGTATTGGGGTGACAATTCCATGATCTTAGACGTGTTACATGGCCATGTTCGGAGTTACCATTGTGACGCTGTACATAGGTAGTGACCTATGTACAGTGCACGTGTGTAATCGTGTCCCTGCACTCACAAAGTCCGGGGAATTTGCCCTGAACAATGTGGGGGCACCTTTGCTAGAGCCAGGGTGCCCACACACTAAGTAACTTGGCACCCAACCTTCCCTAAGTGAAGGTTAGACATATAGGTGACTTATTAGTTACTTATGTGCAGTGGTAAAGGGCTGTGAAATAACATGGACGTTATTTCACTCAGGCTGCAGTGGCAGGCCTGTGTAAGAATTGTCAGAGCTCCCTATGGGTGGCAAAAGAAATGCTGCAGCCCATAGGGATTTCCTGGAACCCCAATACCCTGGGTACTTCAGTACCATATACAAGGGAATTATATGGGTGTACCAGTATGCCAATGTGAATTGGTAAATTTAGTCACTAGCCTGCAGTGACAAATTTAGAAAACAGAGAGAGCATAAACACTGAGGTTCTGGTTAGCAGAGCCTCAGTGATACAGTTAGGTACCACACAGGGAACACATACAGGCCACAAACTTATGAGCACTGGGGTCCTGGCTAGCAGGATCCCAGTGACACATAACAAACACACTGACAACATAGGCTTTTCACTATGAGCACTGGGCCCTGGCTAGCAGGATCCCAGTGAGGCAGTGAAAACACCCTGACATATACTCACAAACAGGCCAAAAGTGGGGGTAACAAGGCTAGAAAGAGGCTACTTTCCTACAAATCCTAGTTCTCTTCTAGGAGAATCCTCATCACTAGCCATAAGCATTGAATTATTCCTACCCGCGTGCGTGGACTCCGGAGCACCTAACACAAACATATTCATATATATATATATATATATATATATATATATATATATATATATACACACACACATATATATATATATATATATATATATATATATACATATATATAGATATGCACATACATGCAGCCTATATTATAAAGGTAAAAACATGTCTAATTTTCATTAAGTTTTCCTTAAATAAATATCAAAGAGAACTCCAGTATTTCTGAAACTCAAAAAAAGGAGACATAGATAACAATACTATGTTTTATTGAAGAAAAAAACTATAATGAAAAGCACAGACAATTTTAGCCAATAGGCTGCATTCATATTAACATGGTAAAGCAAATAAATGGCACCATGCATTTGAGGCCCCATAGACCTCCAGTAACCCACCATGCCTCAGAGGTCAGAGAAAGGTGACAGGTCACTTCTTTTTTCCAGCTCCTCCAGAAAGGATCCCAGAGCACTTGCTCCTGAATCTTTTTGACTAAAAAGTACATTTTCTCACATGAATCAAAAGATGTTGACTTCATTCTACATTTGTAAGTGCATTTTGTACTTCTAAACATTTTTCTGACTAAAAAGCATTTTTGTTTATTAGTCAAAATGCCATCTCTTTTTAACAAAGTCCCTCCTGTGGGAGGAAGATGGCAATTTCTGTCCCACATTCGATCTGCATCGCTTGTTTACCAGCTTCTCATATCCCTGAGATATGTTACCACTGTAAAACCCTTTCAAGAAGAACTCTCAGGGACAGAGAGAAAAGCAGACTTCATGCACTTCAAGAGATAGGAAAGGTAGGACTTTCAAGTGGTCTTGGGGGGGTCAAAAATCTCCTTTACAGTGCCCTCCTCTCTGGGACAGCGAGGAAGGTCACGAGAAAAATGACCAACCTCACCATATTCATCAGGTAGGAGGAAAAGAAAATACCTGTCTGTTCCCATTGGCGTCGGGATCGATGTCAGGAGTGCCAGTCCAACCACCATCGTCAAGACCAATGTCGGAGAAGTCACCATCGAGGCATGGGCAATTGATGCCAAGAGTGCTAGTCTGACCAACGTTAGAAAAGTCACCGCTGAGACAGGGTCATTCGACGCCGAGGAAACTTTCAGCATCAGCAGAAGGTTCACTGTGGACTTATATGACGCCATGAGATGTGGACGGCACAGGATTTGACATCAACACATCACGCGACGTCGACACCGCCTATGGAGGGTCCAGTATTGACATCAAGAGACACTCGACGTCAAGCATTATCGACATCGACGCAGATACAATGTCAGTAAGGCAGACCCAGATCGACGTCACATCCAAGATTCTCGACGTCGAGAAGCAGATCTCTTTCCTCAGAGATCAGATCCATTCATGAAGGGACGACGTCAGGGGCAGATAAGTTGCCATTACGATCCCCTTGCCACCTTCAACAACATCTGACTCCAGGTTCTGACTACTCAAGAACCTATTCTCTGTCGAGACACACACCCACACCTGCGTGTATGCGTTCAAGGATGCCAGGCAGATCTAGAAGTCCTCTCAGACAGAGAACACCAAGTAAAGAACCACAATCTCACAGATTGCCATCTAGATCTACATATACCAGATCTCGGTCCAGATCAAGTCACTATTAGCGTTCCAGGGTCACGAAGAAGACATAGATCACCTTATTAGTCAAAAATTTCTCGTTTCTCATAAAGGGCTACTGACCACGCTATCTGACTCTCCTCTAGTTAGAGTCTCACCTGTGGGACGACCTGGTGACATTTAATGATGTACTGATCAGAGGACCGACAAAGTTAAACATAGACATTGCAACACCTGTGTCTGCGTTCTCGGTTCTCTTTGAAACACACCATTACCCCCCAGGGAGACTCCAGACAACCAGGAACTAGCCAGGAGGACACAGACAAGACCCAGGGGAGAGACAAGAAGAAGAGGAAATGTCGCTTCAGCACAGAGGAGCATGAAATACTAGTGAGAGAGGTGACGGAGCACCAGCATCAGCTCTTCATCACCTCTAAATTGGGAGGAGAGAGGCAATTTGGCAACAGGTTGTAGACAAGATTAACAGTGTGGCAGAGCAGAGGTCAGGAGAACTGTCACTGAGTGCAATAAACGCTGGCATGACTGCAAGCAGAGGACAAAGGAAAAAATGGCAAGGAACAGGAAGGCAGTACTGGAGGCCGGAGGTGGGAGTCCAGCACCGCAAGAAGACTTGGACGAGATGGAGGAGATGGTTGCAGCAGTCATCCCGGAGAAAATCGTCACTGGTATCGCAGGACAGGACAGCGCAGACTACCAGGAAACAACACATATGCAGGGTAAGTTGCATAGGGGACCAAAATGCCTAAATGTCAAGTGCAAGAAGGGGAGGCACATACCTATTACACAATGCATGTCAGCCCTGCAAATCAGGCAGTGGAAAAGGCAAAGGGGCACGGCATGGGACTCCCTGCACTGCCAATGCCAGTCTGTGCAGGAGCATCCAGGGGCACAGCACAACACCAACAACCTTTGCATGGGGGTACACCGCCATGCCAAGGCTGGTAGAAATGCTGAAGCAGGAGGGTAGGGTAGAATGTAAAACTGGTCTGGTGTCACAGGACAGCTGGTATTGTCAGAATGTAAACTAGAGGGCAATGCCCAGTCTCAGGCCATTGGCTCAAGCGGCATTCACCATTAACAACATTTGTCACAACTACCTGTGCTGTGTGCGCTGGTCCATTAGGAAATGCCAGTTAGGTGCCCATGGAACAAACACACTCGAAATGAGGGTTCAGTATGACTACGTGATCAATCCCCATCAATCCCTATCCAAGTGCAACTCCTGTCAACTGCTCATGTCCATAACTCAATAACCATGAGGCACTGTCACATACATAATGATGTACACAGCAGTAATCGCATACCCATGTTGCCCATCCCTGGGTTTACCCATGTGCCTGTGTCACAATAGCTGCAATGCCACTATGCAACATCTCAGGTATCATAGTGCTAAGACAACTGCATTAAGGGGGAGGACATATGTGTATAGGAAGGCAAACACACCCGCAGTCACAAGAGGAAATGAAGCTCTGCCAGGTCCATCAGTGCAATGCAATGTAGCACACATACGCAAACGTCAACATGAGAAACTACCAACTGTAACACCTGTACTGTCTCATGAAAATGCCATGCATGGTGTGGTCCCAGGTCTCAGCACCGCATAGGTGTATGTGAAAAATGATAGACTGGGACTGGGCCATATTGTTATGTGTGGTGCTGTGGCATCAGCACACAAACAATCATTGCAAGGCCTCCAGATGCAAATGTAAGCAGAGGGAGGGCTGATGAGGACAAGAAGGTGGCAAGCCACAATTTGGACAGAACCCACACCTAGAAGATGTGACGCAGACAATTGCCCAAACTGCCAACACTACATGTGACATGCAGGTGGGCCACCGGGCTGACAGACTGCAAACATTAATGACAGGAACAATGCATGGGAACCAAGTACCACCAATAGGAAGTCAGTGACATCACATTACAACTGGCACAACACAGACACACTAATTGTACAATATCTCCTTGCAGAGGACCATGGCTCTCCTGTGGATCTGCCTGTCTTGGACTACCCTGGATGACCAGCTGACAACCATCAGCCAGGAAACCCTCCAAGATGTCCTGGGAACCCTCCAGACACCACCTCCAGTCACAAGGAGGAGCATTCATGTAGCAGCCATCCAAGAGGATCCACCCACCATCCCAATAGTACGACCTGCCAGCTCAAATACAGCTGAGGAATCTGATGACACAGGGACCACCTTTGAGAGGACAGTAGTGGGAGTACAGCAGAAGCTGGCCAAGTAGGTGTGGGTGGGGATTCAAACTATGGCAGCCAGCCTTGAGGGGATGTGCATGTGCATGATGACGCTCGCAGAACAGAGAGCAGCCAAACAAGTCACACAGTCTCTACTGCATGGAGTCCAACAATGTGTGAGTGACCACTGCTGTAAGGGAGCTGCCACAACACCTGCCCTCTCAATCTTGCTGCTGCATGCATGACATCAAGCTGGACTCCGTGCACTTGGAACTGGCATCCCTCAGGGCAGACATGGCTGCCTACCACAGGGAAGTTGCTGCCATACTCAATAATCAGCAGCTCCTCCTTGCTGCAGTGATGCCATATGTAGTTCCACAGATGGCAGCTGCTGGGAATTTGGTGTCCACTTCTCCAACCACTGAAGGGAGTGTTACCCCCTCAACCCCATCAGCACCACCATCAAGGGCAGAGGAACGGACACACACATCAGAGGATGAAGATGTGGAACTGATCATTTTCACCCGTAGGAGTACCGGGTAGCACCAGCCCATGCCACAGGGACACTGATTTTCCTTTGTCCTGTGCTTGACAACATGCCAGTGTTGCTACAGCTGGTGACATGCACTCTTCACCGACACACTGTTAACCTTTCCACTATGGACTGCAATTGTCTCTCACTACTCAATTGGCAATTCATGTTCCTCTACACTGAACGACACTTCATCTCAGCATGTCCAATGACATGTCCCTCAACCTTGCACTTGTGTTGCGTCACAGTAGAATGCTTTACACTAATAGGGTCACAGACCTGGACTATGTAAAGATTGCACTACAGCACTTTAAAATAAACAGCACCTACACACCCACTTTGTCTCTGTGTAATGTAACACATCTACTTTTCTGGAGATTTGTGATGCGTGTAACATGTCTATGGTCACAGTGTCAATACCAGAGTGCAGAAATAATGTGGGCAGTTATCTACGCACAAGAGCCCTGATTTATACTTTTTTTGCGCCACATTTGCGTAATTTTTTACGCAAAAGCGGCGCAAACGTACAAAATATAATTGTACTTTGTAAGTTTGCACTGCTTTTGCGTGAAAAAAGACGCAAAAGGTGTGCTAAAAAAGTATAAATCAGGGCCAAGGGATCTACAGATGGAAGTCAATGCTGGCCGCATCCTCTACAAGCAAGTCACTGTGTATGTGACATTTGCTTTAAAACATACATGCCTCACCCACAACATACAGCAGGAATAGCTGTGTAAGAGTGTTCAGCCAATAACGCCAGCTGGGAGTACAAGTAAAACACATTGGCGTGAAATTTGTATACTTCACCTTATCTGAAATTGGCACTACTCAGTTTAGCAGTGTTCACATGAACTTCAGGCTGCAGGCGCAAGTCCCACAGTGCCCAACATCACAACACAGGATCAAAGCAATTACAGCTTAAAAAGCATACCTAGACATCCAAACATGGGAACCGTAGCCACATTGAGTGGTGGGTACATTGGATGGCAGATGCATTGAGATTTAGATTTGTTGTAGCTGCCAATGTGACAGCTCAGTTGGAAGTGGGAATTAATATGTCAAGAGAGGGATGTGGATGCAGGACGGAATTCACAGGCCAACAGACAATTGGCACTGTACACTCATGCAAAGACCCTGAGCCCCAAGCATATGATACACACAGTAAGGGAGTACCTACATTTTTAACAACTATGTACGTAATAGAACTTAAAACTATGTAACACAGCTATACTAACCTAATCTATCCTAACTATACATTACCCATAACTACCCTATGCTAAGCTTACTTATCACATTTAACAACACGCTCTAAATATTTGCCTCCCCCACCCCCTTTATATGACGAGACACATGCAGGACAACATATACTAACCTAAACATATACTACCTAATACTAAACAAATATATATTTTTGTGTATTTAAAAAATATATATATATATATATTTTTTTTTTTAAATACACAATAGACCCAACATTGAAACCCACAAACATGTAATAATATTAAAAACCACCCCCAAACCTACATATCCTATCTAAACAACTACCCTACTCTAAACTATCACTAAACCCCTTAAACCCACTACAAAACATGATGAGGAATGAGGAGGAAGGGGGCTGAATTAGGGGTGAGGGGAGGCAAGAGTTCACACATTTGTCTCCTCAGTGTCTTTTTAATTGCCTTCAGTCTCTGTGTATTTTTGTCCACATCCTTCTGAATGGTGTCAAGTTTTTTTTTAACACCTTCTTCATGTCCCTCTGGAGCTCAGCAATTGCTGCCATGTCCATTGCAGCAGGTGTGGTGGTCTGTGTTGCAGAAGTTGATGGTGCTGCAGGTGTGGTGGTTTTTGGTGCAGAGATCGATGGTGCAGCAGGTGGGGCAGATGTGACAGTAGCCACTGTGGTACTGTGTGCAGTTGTGGTGGTAGCTACAACCTTTGTGGCCAATGCCAGTCCCCCTTTGCTGAAAGCCCGCCACTCCCCTGTGGCTCGCTCTCTTTGATAGCATCTTGCCATCCTTCGGTTCGAAGATGTGTCGGTATCTCACTGCCTGCTTCTTGAAAGCCCTGATTTCCGCTACATCCATGTTGGCAGGTGTAAAAATGAGACAGGCAAACATCAGTGTCATCATTGTGTGGTGCATGTACAGATGATAATCTAACACTCTGCCTCAATTTGCACATGCAGTCCAAATCACAGTCCAGATAATACAATGTCCTTGATTAATGTAATGGCAACGCTGCCTACCCTTCATGTCTTTTGCACCACAGCAGAGCACAACAAGAGTTGGACCAAATAAAGTGTTCTGTGCATTCAAGTAGTGCAATGTCTCACAATGCAAAGGCAGCAACTACTTCACATGGGCCAGGCCGACTAATCTTTATCATCTGAGTACACTTCAAAGCACACAAGACCAGTGACTTGTAGATGTAATTGGCAGGATGGTATGCAGTTGCTAATCATAAGAGGTCAATGTTGTTTGTGACACATGAATGCTTGAATGAGATGACTGTCATCTACATTGTGACCATCACATCTACCTACATATATGTTTTTCCCCTACCCCTGTGCTTCAGGGGGGATGGGTATGCAATACATCATCACAACTGCCGAGAACACCCAGAAAGGCATGTCCACTTGTACATGGATTTAGTGAGTGGAATACATGTGAGGAGGCTGCCACCTAGGAATAAGGTATCCATAGGTCATTCACATCTACATTCATGTGTCCAGTTGTGGACAACCATCAACACCTGATCTGCCAACACAATTCACAAAACACCCACAGTGATGCGAGCACACGTCTGGCCTTGACCTTCTTGCACGCCTGTTGCATACCACATAAGTGTCACTTAATGGAGTACAACTTATGGGGTTAGATGCTGGGGGACAGTTACCCATACAGTCCTACATGTACATTACAATACAGGGTGGCACAATTCTGTGTGGGAAACTGATGCATCACTGTGTTGTGAGAATGAGGGTATGACCCAGTGCCAATATAATGACACTGGAGCACTTCCAAGTCACCTGTGGGCCTACATGTGGCTAGTAATCACTTTCTTCACACGCTGCTGCCTATTGCGCAGCAAAAGACTCCCAAGATATGACTCTCTGCCTGTGAATGTCTAACCCTTGCATGGAACTCTATGTCAACATCCAGTCAAGTAATATATCAGATCACGTGCCAGCTCATCATATCTTGCAAGGAGTACAACACACAAGAGTCACTCACACACAGCTGCAATCACTACACAGGATAGACATTCTCACACTGACTGGATTTGTCTGGGTGCTGAAATCGAGCCACTTCCCCGATGGTACAGGGGGCAGGTCCACCTGTAAGAAATGGAAAGGAAATATATGCTCAGTGTCAGATCACTGTACAAACGTGTGGACAACATATCACAGTGTAACACTTTACATGAGTGAGCTAGTAATCCTGCATTTAGACAGTCGAACGGACATACCATGGCAAACTCACATTGACACTGACACTCCAGTGAGTGATAGCCACGCATCTGCACACATGCACTGGGTCTAACAATCATGTGGTGCTAAACTTGACTACAACCATTTGTGGCTAATCCATTTTAGATGGTATTCCATATCATTATTTATATTTTGCTGACAATTTCAATGGCACTGCCTGGTGCACTACAATACAAGTGACTCAGGTATTGTGGCTTGGGCATCAAGGGACACTGAGTTACTGTGTGATGGACATGTGGCTCAATTTTCAGTGTGCAATTATCAAGCATTCAGTGGTCCATGACAGATGTGGCACAGTTGTATGTAGGTAACAAATGCCCCATCGGCAGTGTCCCCTAAGCCGAGTATGCCCCCTTTGCCAGCATAATGGCAGGGATCATGTGTGTGTGTAATGATGACAATGTAGCGCTAAACATGGATTGGCCACTTTGCTGTCCTCATACAGTGAAATGTGGTTTGCTGACAGTGTCTTACCTGATCATCATTGACAGAATGCATGGGCACAGGTGTTGCCATTGCACCTGAAATGTGTGACTAAGGGACACATGTACGAAGATCAGGTTTTGTGAATCACACATTTGAGACTTAGCAACTCGCAACTTGCGAGTAGGATAATCTGATGTACAACACTGTCAATGACACTGTTTGCAAATCACAAATGGGGTAGCAAATTACCTACCTCATGAATTTTAATGAGGTAGGTCTCATTTTGCAAACCCCTTTGGAATGGCGGCACTCACAGGGATGCTGGCTTGCTGGGCTCAGCAGACCACCATGTCTGTGACTGCTTTCAAATAAGATGTATTTTATTTTTTAAAATGTAGCCTTATTTCATTAAGGGTAAACAGAAATCATGTCAAAAACAAATATTATAACTTTAATATGTATTTTATTCAGACAGTGGTCCCTGGGACCACTGCCTGCAATGAAACAATTTTTTGGCATGCATTCACAAAGGGGAAGGGATCCCATGGGGACCCCTCCTCTTTTGCGAATGGGTTAGCACCAACTTGAAACTGGTGGTAATTGCAATTGTTTAGTGACATCATTTGCGGTCACCAAACAATCAATCAGCGGACTACGACTCACAAATAGGAAGGGAACACCCCTTTCTAAATGCCACTAGCAAACCCTGTTTTGTGATTCTGCAATGTGATTGCAGAATGGCAAAATTGGGTATGTGCTTTGGAATAAACATTTTTTCTTGACTAAACACACAAATTCTGAAAACTAGGCAGTTTATGACACTTAAAAATAGCTTTGTACATGTGGCCCTAAGTGATAGTCGTACATGACTAAACAAACCTCAGGACTGCGTTGTTAACATGTATAGACATGTGGACTCCATCTCAGTACTGGGACACTAACACTTTGTTCTGCTTGCATTCAATATGGCCACAAACATTGCAATCAGCACGTCAACACCTCTGCTATGGTCACTCAAGAGCATTCTACTGTACACATTTCTCAATGTGATACTCACCAACAGGGCCACCGATCACCACACCCAGGTGGTCCAGTACATCCTGCTCTATGACCACCAGTTCAGCCCAGTGATGCTTCAGCTGGTGTTCATTCCTGCTCGTGTGGTAGACTCTTTTGAGGTGGTAGAGCACCTTGCCCCGCCGCAGCCACCTTGCCTCTGTGTGATATCCCTGTAACACACGCCCACCCATCTCCAGCGTAAAAGGAAGGAAGTGGCACATCAGCCACACAAAGCCCCCAAGTTCCTCCTCCCCCATGCGGGTCAGCCTCGCTCTTGCTAAACAAATCCAAATTGAAAAAGTGTAAAAAAAGAAGGAAAATAAATGTAAGAAAAGGAAACTTACAGCCCAAACCTAAGAACACCAACTAATCTAACCCCCAGACAGACATCTAACAGTACAAATACAATCTGAAAGACACTAAACTACACAAAAACATGTACACAGGTACAATAAACAAACAGAATTCACAAAAGACACAAGAGAGACACCACAAGATACAAGAAACACAATCAAGACACCAGAAACACCGAGACACAGCCACACAGTCAAGAAAAGGCAGGGCCTGTAAAGTAAAACACCCACTGTACCATGCCTGTAAACAGGATTTCCTATTACATCAATTCCTGTCCCCTTTGCGGACCGTTTTCCGTCAAGCGTGTATTTTTTGGACGCATACGATGTTTGCATGAATATTTTCAACACAAACCTACATGTGCAGCAAAATACCACCCATTACCTGTAGATTTCAATTTCAATGGATATCCGCATGCATGTGGTGCGCAGGTGGAATTCACACTAAGGGCCCATGTATGGTTAGTTAGAGTTTGCGTGATTTTTTTGATGCATTTGCGTACATTTTTTTGACTCAAACTGTGATTGCGCAATTCTCAAATATTTAACATGCATGCATCCTGTATCAACATGAAGATAGGATGGCAAGGCCTGTATACGTGATATAGTGGTTGGCCACATGTGGTAGAGCATATAACTGTGTGTTTTGGGAGTGAATGATCTGTAACAACAATATGTGTGTTTCTGAAGGAACAGCATGCAATACATTGGATGTAATGCTAATGTATGAATGTGTTCCAAATGGGTATCTACATCTAATGGCAATCAGTGATCTACAACAGTCATGCTGTGTGTTTGTAATATGTGTTGACTCATGTGATGTGTGTAGCTGTTTGACTTTGGGGACATTACATTTCACACGACAAACAAAACTCAGGGATTATTGAGGATGGATGATGAGTGCTATGTCGGATATGTTACCCCTCATATGTCATTAATTGTTGGTTACAACTTCATGGTGACTTGTGTGTGAACTACACAAATGTCGGACATGTGTACATGTTTGGTACGCATTGTCTTTGAGACACTGTGCCTTAATTCCACTCATAAAATGTTTGGTACATGTCAGTTTGACTCATAACAATTACCTTTGTTACTTATGTTGCTGTGGTGGACCTGCTGCCCTGGATGTATGTGCTCACATATTTTCAGATGGCCATTCCACAGAAGTGTCCAGTTTAAGTGTGTGGGCATGTGTACCCTGTGTCAGGATTGAGCTCCATGGTGTTACGGTTTCGGGCGGGTCTAGTCAGGACTCTGTTAGGGGCACCCATTGAGTTCACAGAGTATCTCACAAGGAGGTAGTGTACCAAAGCAGAAGAGCAGCTAAAGGCATACAAGGGGAAAGGCCAGCTATGGTAAGGCAGAGAAAACAGAAATGTGAAGGCATAGCAACCTTAGTATGAACAAATATGGAACGGGCCAGTAATGGACAAACACGCTGGGCTTATTACTAAGGTTGTACACAGGGTAGGGCTCAGAACTTTCCACAGCAACAGGGAATGGCAGTGCCTCTGTGCAGATTAATCTTACAGATAGTCACCATGCAAGCCCTATAGAAAGGAGGCAGCAGAAGTGATTCTTTGTCTGGACCCTTATGGCACAAACAAGGATTGTACTTCCATACATAAGACTAGCCCTTGTGGGTCAGGCCGGAGACACAGTTGCAATTCCTGAAATACAGCCATTGCACACTGTCACTGTTAGGCACTAAAGACTACATACAACACTAGACAAAGGATGGGGGCTGGATATGCCTCCTGGAAACCAGATGCCAACCCAAGTACAAAGGAAAACACTTCTACACAGGTGAGGACTGATAGGACACTTACCAGACACGATAACCCAAGCGGAAACAGAAAGTGAGGGAACCAACTAGGAGGCAAAGCCAGGCACAGAGAACAGGCTCAGGATGACGCAAAAGCTGGAACAAGTCTGGGAAACAGAAAGCAGGCTCTGGCAGAAACAGACATGAACAAGGATGAGAAACAGGGAGCAGACTCTGACTGGAACAAGCAGGAACAGGACTGGGTAAACAGAGAGCAGGTTCAGGCTGAATCAGGACTGTAACACAATCCAACAAGGGGACTGGAACACCAAGGAATCGTTCTCCAATGCACGACGAAGAGCTTCAGGGACTGGCAGATTATAAGCAGTTCCAGGCAGCAGCAAGGCCAGGGCAGAGTCACATGGCTGGGCTGCACAAGAGAGCTCACAGGCGTGTGCAGCTTCAGTCTCTCAAACGCTCTGGAGGAGAGAGTCCAGTATAAAGGGACAACCGGACTTTTCCCATAGGAAGCAATGGACAGAAGATTATAGGTCTTACCAACTACCACACAGTGCATTATGGGTCCTGAAGTCCATGCAAACTAATGTAGTTCTTCTATAGCATGCCATATGGAAAAAGGAAGCAAACAGGAGTCAGAAAGGGACTCTGGGTGAGTATGAATGATGATTCCCAAGGTACAGATAGTCAATTTACAGCACCGCCTAGAGATGGGAGGGCAGAGACGTAACACATGGCAGTGGCAGGACTTATTTCCAGGGATGGACTGCACAGGGCATGTGTTGTGAACATTGCTTGTCATACCTGGGACACTCATGCTATACATTTTCACAAATGATGCACCCCATGTCACACAAGCTCCTTGCAGAGATTGCAAATGTCACACTTACTAATGCCATGGTTCTAGTCAGACATTCCTGTTTCCACTGATATTTCACATCCACTGCCTCATGTATGGGGTGCTTATTTACCTTATGATTGGAGATGTCATAGTTGTTTGTCATGTGCTACAGTAGACCATGCTGGCAACATGAATGTGAGTCATATGATGTGGCCCACTGATTTTGTCCTTCATATATGAAATTCAAAAGATCAGTATTTGTTATGTGTGTGATGTTTGCTGTACAATCATAAGCATCACATGTGATGTTGCATCAGAAGTAGTCAGATTTGTCTTTGTAACATGCTCCCTGAGGTAACACTCACATTCGTAAGGAACATGTGATGGAGAAAAAAGAAACCAGAGCAGGATTGTGTGATCAAGTAAGGTGTTTATTTACATATCTTAACAAGGTGTGTAGAGTGATTATTGGTTGAAAAGGTTTTGTACAATTAGCTGTCTACTGCACATTCCTGCAGTTGGGTCTTGCTGTTCCCCCTCATTTTCCCTGGCACCATCCTCCTCAGGCAGTTCTTGCTCTGGCTCATATAGAGGGATGTTCCTCCCCACACAAATGTTGTGCAGGATAGCACAGGTAAGTATGATTTTGCACACAATGTGTGGGGCATATAGGAGGCTGCCTCCTGTGATGCCCAGGCACCTGAATCTGGACTGCAGGATGCCAAAGGTCCTTTCTACAATGGTGCGTGTCCTCCGATGTGCCTCATTATAGGCATGCTCTGCTGCTGAGCTTGGGTTGGGGAATGGGGTCATGATCCACGGCTGGATCCCGTAACCCTAATCCGCTGCAAAAGATAATAGAAGTGAGTATTTTGTTTGTGCTAATAAGAGGAATGTCATGTAGCATAGCAGTTGATATCTTGTGTTGTCTGTGACTCTCATGTGTTTGTGGTATTGTGTGAGATCCTGGGCTTCTGTGGAGTTTTTTCTGCAGTGGGTTGTTTGACTTGACAACTTGTGTTTGGCTCATTGGCCTGGGATCTATGATTTTGTTTCCAAACTGTTGGTCAGTATGTATGTACCATGTGTTGTGTAGTGTTCAACATGTTTTAGTGTGCTTTCACTGGAGGGGACATGATACTTCCACACACAATAGATTCCGATGTGGTGGTAACATGGTTGCACTACATGGCCTGGACATCCCATCCAATTAGACATATGTCATTGCAGATGTAATGCAACAGTGAGGCCCTTTGAATTGGGTAGGTGACAATGCACAACACATCTCCATAAGTTGGCAGCACTGAGGTGTTCAGTATTGACAATGCACAATTGTCCCATTTGTGACTTGGTTCTAGGCAAACCATTGTTGTTCCCTCTGCCAGTGGCTCGTGTGCAACCGTGCATCTACACTACCAAACTTGCTCCAGGTGACCTGGCTAACTGCCTTGTGGAGGTGGATGTATCTGTGCAGGAAGGGCCAACACACTGTACATATGCTATTTTTATGGACAATTGCCTCTTTCAGTGTGTGCAGCAGTGTGCAGTTTGCATTAGTGCCACATCAATATGTGTTAATAGCACAGTCCATTTCCTTATTGCTACCTGGCAACGGCACCCCGAGAGTGATGTATGATGTTGGGACTGCCTCAGTATTTCCATATCACCTACATGTGAGTCAGCATCATCATGCTGTGTCTCATGGTGTTAGACCTGCTGCAACACACATTGCACACCCCTTCCACCCAACATACTGCTTGGGAGGGTGTTGGATTGACTATGTGGACTATTGTAATTGTAAATGGTTCATCTTCCAAGTTGTACTTCCAGTGCAGGCCATGTCATTGTCTCTGTTGACATTGGTCCCTTGTTGCTCTAGAGTGGCAGCTAACGTTTGTGGCAGCCGTAATTTGTCCATAGCTGTGTATCCCATTGTGTCAGGGTGTACAACATAACTACCAGTGTCACACCTCAAAGTCATCCTCCCCACGTGTCAGTGTAGTGGTGTATGTTTTGTGTGTCCTACAGGGCTGTTGTGCTGTGTGTATATTGCTAGGTTAATAAACTTACCGACAAGAAGGCCATTGCCATATTGTCCGTCCTGGAAGTGCTGATTGATCATGCTGTAGCGGAATATGAATGAATGATGGACACTCACAGGATACTTGGCCAAGATGTTAGTGAACAATCCCTGGTGGTCAACTATGGCCTGCACATTGATGGAATGCATGTGCTTTCTGTTCCGGAATAAGTGCCCTGTTGCTGTAGGTGGTACGATTCGGACATGGGTGCAGTCTATTGCATCGAGCACACGTAGGAAGCCATGGATTTGGTAGAAGCCCTGTTTTATCTCCTGCTGCTTCTGCTGGGTGCTCGGGATGCTGATGTGGTGGGGTGTGAGGGAGATTATGGCATCTAAGACCTTGGGCAGGAAGGTAGAGAATGAGGGCTGTGATACCCCGGTGACCAGGGTACCCCTTGTCTGGAAGGATCCACTTGCCAACATATGCAGGACAGCTAGCAGCTTGGTCACCGGTGGAATATTGTGTGGTGTCTGCAGACTAGCTGTTAGTTGTGGCTCAATTTGACGCAGTAGCTGCTGTATGGCTTCCTAGTTCAGTCGATACCTCCCGAAGATGTCCTGTTCCCTGAGGCCATGGAGGGTCCTCCTGTTCCTGAGGACCCTCTCCTGCCTTCTGCATTGCCTTTGTGGGCTGCGTTGGGGTGGTGGCTGCTGCTGTGCTCAGCGGCGTCTTGCAAGCTGCATCAGTAGCACCTCCATGTTGTCCTGTTGGCCTCTGATGTTACTTGTGTGTGTTTTCCTCAAGTAGTGGTGTGTTTGCCTCAATTTCTTTTGCATTTGCTGCCCCAAGTGGGAAGGGTATGCCCAGACGTGGGTCCCGTGCTCCCAATGCCACTGGAATCAAGCTAGCCTGGCTGATGAAGGGTGATACCCTGAAACCGGTCCTAGGATGCTTGTTTTCAGTCCAGGGAGGACCTGGCTTGGCAGTCCGGACTGGACTGTTCCCACGGGGAACAGGGTCAAGACTGATTTGCATATGGCTGGGTCCAAACTGGAGTGGCATGGGTAGCAAAAAACCGATGGATTTAGGCCCAGATCTTGGTACTGGGGGTGAATGTTTGACATTGTTCAGCATTCCGTCCATCACTTGTTCTTTTTGCATTTGCTGCCCCAGTGGAAAGGGTATGCCCAGACGTGGGGCCTGTGCTCCCCATGCCACTGGAATCAAGGTAGTCTGGCTGATGAAGGGTGATACCCTGAAACTGGTCCTAGGATGCTTGTTTTCAGTCCAGGGAGGACCTGGCTTGGCAGTTCGGCAGGACTGTTCTCATGGAGAACAGGGTCAAGACTGATTTGCATATGGCTGGGTCCAAACTGGAGTGGCATGGGTAGCAAAAAAATTATGGATTTAGGCCCAGATCTTTGTACTGGGGGTGAATGTTTGACATTGTTCACATGACATGGACGGAATGTCCATCACTTGTTCTTTTTGCATTTGCTGCCTCATTTTAACGTCTGCCCTGCATCTCATTGACGCAAGGCGATTTCTTGAATCCTTAAAATGACGCTAACTCCATATTTTGGACTCTAGACAGGTCTAGCGTCAAAATAAATATGGAGTTAAGTTTGCGCTGATTTGCATAAAAAACATGACGCAAATCCGGTGCAAACAGAGTATAAATATGCCCCATAGTGTCCCATAAGTCCAACAGATTTAAGGCACTTCTCACATGACAGCTTTTGATTGCCAGATCCATGCCCATTTTTAGGGCATCCTCTACTTTCATAAATTTACTTTTCATTCAGGGAGCACCAGTCCATGTTCATTTTCCATTGATCTAAGTCCGGCAGATTCCAGGAACCCCATTGTTGGACCACATTTCTCGTAGCAAGCATGAGACCCACCCTACAGAGATTTTTCGCATATTGCTGCACGGCTACATCTCCCAGATATCAGGTACCATCATTTTTGCTGAGAGTGGTCTTTGAATTCCCGTGATATCTATAGGACAGCGTGCTATACCTATCCAAAATCCCTTCAGCACAGGGCAGTCCCAAAATGTATGCTGTACAGTTCCCTTCTGCATACAGTGTATGCAGCGACTGCTTGGAGTTGAGTCAATCCTGACAAAAAGTGGTGTAGTTTCGTATGCCCTGTGCAGGAGCTTTGACTGCACCAATCAGAAGCCTGACCGTATGGCTGACTCCCTTGTTACAGCAATTCCTTCCTCCCACTCCCCCTCTTTGAAGGAACCCAGGGGTTCCTCCCATTTAGCCTTAAACTATGGATCTGGGGTGTTATGTTTAATATTTAGTTATATGAGAGATATAGCTTTCTGCAGTATTCGCTCTGCCAGAAATCTGTCTTGCAAGGTGATGCACCTGCGAGGGTATTGTGTCTTGGGGCACAAGTTACCAGGGCATGGCGTCAATGCAGGTACTTAAATGGCTTGGTCCCTACCAGGTCAAACTCTCCTTGGAGGTCCTTCTAAGGTTGTATGGCCTCCCTTCCCCCACACATTTCCCAGTCTGCCGATCCTAATAAAGTCCCATTTTCCAACCCTGCCTCCCAGGTTCCCTACATCCTGGAGCCTATTGATGTCCCACAGTGGGGTTGCTTTTGTTAGGTCTCAGTCCAAGGGAGCAAAGGCCCAGTTGTTAATTATCACCAGTTGAGGTGCCCAGTGATACACCTGTATGTTGGGAAGTACAATCCACCCACCCAAACACACCCTTGGTTAATCTCCCAAGGACAATTCTACCTGGCTTTCCAAACTGAAGCAATACCCATATTTCCATCTCCACCAGCCTAAAAAACTCTGCTTTTATCCAGTATGGAGTATTCTGGAGTACAAATGTAAATTTACGTAGGGTGATCATCTTAAGCATTGCAGCCCTTCCTAAGAGAGACAACTGTAGGCCGCACCAATGGACAACTTAATTATAGAACTTGTTGAGGACTGTGTACACATTTTTATGAAGGAATTCTTCCTTGTCCCTGGTAATATACAGTTCTAAATATTTGGATCACCCCATGTCTGTGAGAATCAGGCATTGTAGGACTCTCAGTGTGATGTCCTGACAATAAATACAGTATGGATATCTCCTAGTTAATACGGCAGCCAGATTAGCTCCCAAATAAAGCAAACATTTGCTACAGTTTATCTTCAACTCTGGGTCACCAAATAGAGTAGGATGTTGTCCGTGCATTAGGATAACTGCTCCTACCATGTGTCCTCCCAACTAAGCCTGCACAGTACTGTGTTGCCAGCAGGCACAGGGTTTGAGTGCCAGGGTGAAAAACCACTGGGGAAAGCGGACACCCTTGCTTAGTCCACCTTTCCAGGTGTAACAACTTGAAGAGTGTTCCATTCACCCTGAATCTGACTAGCAGTTCGATGATGAATAGACCTACCCATGCCATGCAGTTGGAGCCAAAGTCCATACGTATCAATATCTTACACATATGTCCATTCCAGCTTATCAGTTTATTTAACCATGTTAAATCTAAGATAAAATCGTGAGGTCGACACGTTGATTCCAGAGTGTTGCTATAAGTGAGATGCTTGTGACAGGAGTAGGGCTTACATAAATTCCTGACATCTGAAGGATTACAAAATACTTCATTTTTCTTGTTATTTTCCACTGCCGTGCATATCGTTCCTTGTTCAGTTAGTTCATAGCAGTCTACTGTTTAAAGCTGCACACCACCTCGGAGGGACATTTAAAACATAAAATATGGTATGAGCTTAATAAATCGGACAACCCTTAGAAACGGCACTTGGCCTCTGCGATTTTAACCCTGTAGCTCTGAACTATTTGGCACCTAGATCTCTTCCCCCAGCAACTTAAACTCCTTATAATGAAACAAGCCAAATTAATTCTTTCACTGTAGATCAGCGTTTGTGTGAAATGTAAAATACTTTGCTGACTATCAATTCCTATATTTTCAATCATTCATAAAAGTTATACTTAAGTCTGCCTTTACCATTGGAGCAAAAGAGCAAATTAGTTTGCCATTGTATCAGCCTTTTCCACTATTAGAGTATAGTGCTGTCTAGAGAGAAGTCAGGGGAAATAATTGTTTGCATTTGCACCAATGGTTTTGAATCTTCGCCCCATATTTTATGCATTTGCAATGAATTAGATCATCTTCGAAGAATTTTTTTGAAACCGTTTTTTAGATAATTGTATTGATTTTTTAACATCTTTTTGGTACACATATATCTGTGTCATCCAAGGATTTCAGCAGTACTAGATGTGCAGTTATCTAAAGTTATCATCATGTTCTCAATCATTTGCAAATTCACTGCAGTATTACAATATACATTCCAGTGTAAAGGTTGTTCAGATGCTTTGTGCATTTGCGGTGCACATCAGCAGCCATGTGTAGAGGTAAACAATTTTAACACCTCGGGTGCCCTGGACGAGCTGGTCTCGCCACAGTCGCCGCGTGCCGAGGACGAGACCAGCTCGTCCTGTACCCGGCCCACGGGGGAGCACAAGCGCTCCCTCCATGGGCCTCCCACCCACACCCCCGTCAGGGATGGAAGGGGAATCACCTGATGACGTTAGTGCGCACTAGCGGCTCTGCATTTCTCTTCCGATCAGTAAGTGGGCGCAGGCAGAGGCATTAGAGGAAAGGAATGGCCTTTCCTTTCCTTTCATGCCTCTGTGAGCATTTCTGCAGCCCGACAGAGAGGCAATCGGGCTGGAGAAATGCCCACTAGACATCAGGGATTTTGTGTTTGTTGTTTTTGTGTGTGTAAATGAAATGAGGGGAGTGACCCCTTCAGCAAGGGTCGCTCCCCTGGGGGGGTAAATTATTTTTAGGCCATTTCTGGCACCCTTGGGGGCAGATCGACCTATTTTTATTAGGCCAACCTGCCCCCGTGGGGGGCAGAAACCATTAGACACCAGGGATTTTTTTTATGTCAGTTACATGCAAGGGTCGCTCCCCTGGGGGTCAAATTTATTTTAGGCCATTTCAGTCCCCCTTGTGGGCAGATTGGCCTACTTTTATTAGGCTGATCTGCCCCTAAAGGGACAAGAAACCACTATGCACCAGGGATATTTCTTTAAAATCTTTTTACAGATGGGGAGCAACCCCTTAGGCAAGGGTCGCTCCCCTGGGGGGCAATTTTATTTTAGACCATTTCTGCCCACCTTGGGGCCAGATCAGCCTATTTTTCTTAAGCCAACCTGCCCCCGGGGGACAGAAACCACTAGACACCAGTGATTTTTTGTTTGCGCCAATTTCACGCAAGGGGAGCGACCCCTTAGGTAATGGTCGTTCCCCTGGGGGGCAAATTTATTTTAGGCCATTTCTGCCTACCTTAGGGGCAGACCGGCCTGTTTTTATTAGGCCGATCTGCCCCATGGGGGGAATGGGGCAGAAACCACTTAGGCACCAGGGATTGGTGTGTGTTTTGTTTAGGGGGGGGCAGGCCCTTGGGTAATGGTCACTTCCCATTGGGTCAAATTACTGTTGGCCATATCTGCCCTCCTTGGGGGTAGATCGGCCTATTTCTGGAAGGCCCATCTGCCCCTAAGGGAGGCAGAAAGCCCAGCAGAGGCCAGGGAAGATTTTTTTTCAAAAAAGAGGGTGGGGGTATGGCCATATCCCCACCCCAATTAAATGGGGACAAAGTTGTTCTGCCCACCGGTGAGCAGATGGGGCACTTACCCCCGATCCACTCCATAGGAGGCAGGAAGCCTACTAGATGCCATGGATTAAAAAAAAAAATAGTGGGGTGGTGACTACCAACCAGTATGAGCGTGCTTATGCCCCCACCCCAAATGAAGGGGGTAACAGTCTTTCAGCTCTCACCCCACACACTAAAACATATTATCCCATGGCAAGCAAGAGGACATTTGATTATTTTGCGTTTTGGTTTTAAATTTGGGCCATGAGACCTTGTCTAACTCTCAAAATCGTCCTATTTGGAATGGTGAGGGCTGCACTTTTTGGATATTGGGAGGCTGCCATGTAGAAACATGTACGAGACCTAGACACATCTCAAAAATGAAACATCCGGGTGAGTCAAGCGTTGGTGTGCTTCACATGCACCCTGCACAATTTTCTTACCCACAATGACCTGCAAACCCACAACTTTGCTTGAAATCACACATTTTCCCACTTTTTTGTGATGGAACCTTCCGGAATCTGCAGGAATCCACAAAATGCCTACCACCCAGCATTGTCGCATCTATACTGATAACAATTCTGCCCCACTTGTCAGCCTAAAAACGTTTTTTTTTCAAACTGCCCTTTTGGACCCACTTTGGTTCCCGCTC
This sequence comes from Pleurodeles waltl, assembly GCF_031143425.1. Classification (NCBI taxonomy): domain Eukaryota; kingdom Metazoa; phylum Chordata; class Amphibia; order Caudata; family Salamandridae; genus Pleurodeles; species Pleurodeles waltl. Next base: position 352,066,979 of record NC_090450.1, read on the forward strand.
ATTTTTTACATGTTTTTGGCTCTTTCCTGTCACAGGCACTCAGCGCACCTACACAAGTGAGGTATCAATTTTACTGGGAGACTGAGGGGAACGTTGGGTGGTAGGAGATTTGTGCTGGTGTGGTGATCCTACACATAAATGTGGGAAAAATGTGATTTTGTTTTTGCTAAATTTGAGGTTTGCTGAGAATTCTGGGTAAGAAAACACTGTGGATCCACGCAAGTCACACCTCCCTGGATTCCCTCAGGTGTCCAGTTTTCAGAAATGTTTGGCTTTGGTAGATTTTCCTAGATGGTTGCTGAGCCCCGAACCAAAAACGCAGGTGCCCCCCCCCCCACAAAAACAGGTAGTTTTGTAGTTGTTAATTTTGATGTGTCCGCATAGTGGAATTCTGGGTAAAAGGAAGTTTGTGGCTCCCCTGAAATGTCAGAACTTTCTACCATCGAAATGTGAGGAAGAAGTGTTTTTATGCCAAATTTGGAGGTTTGCTAAGGATTCTGGGTAACAGAACCTGGTGAGAGTGCCACACATTACCCCATCCAGGATTCCCAAGGTGTCTAGTTTTCAGAAATGTCCAGGTTTGCTAGGCTTTTCTAGGTGCTGGATGAGTTAGAGGCCAAAATCCACAGCTAGGCACTTTGCAAAAACAGCTCTGTTTTCTTTGGGAAAATGTCATGTGTCCACCTTGTGTTTTACAGCATTTCCTGTCGCGGGCACTAGGCCTACTCACACAAGTGAGGTACCATTTTTATCGGAGACTTGGAGGAATGCTGGGTGGAAGGAAATTTGTGGGTCCTCTTAGATTCCAGAACTTTCTATCACCAAAATGTGAGGAAAAAGTGTTTTTTTGCCAAAGTCTGAGGTTTGCTAAGGATTCTGGGTAACAGAACCTGGGGAGAGAGCCACAAGTTACCCCATCCTGGGTTCCCCTAGGTGTCTAGTTTTCAAAAATGTATAGGTTTGCTAGGTTTCTCTAGGTGCCGGCTGAGCTAGAGGCCAAAATCCACAGGTAGGCACTTTGCAAAAAACAGGCCCGTTCTCTTTGGGAAAATGTGATACGTCCACGTTGTGTTTTGAAGCATTTCCTGTCACTGGCACTAGGCCTACGCATACAAGTATGGTACATTTTTTTCAGAAGACTGGGGAGAATGCTGGGTGGAAGGAAATTTGTGGCTCCTCTTAGATTCCAGAACTTTCTATCACCGAAATGTGAGGAAAAAGGTTTTTTGACAAATTTTGAGGTTTGCAAAGGATTCTAGGTAACAGAACGTTGCGCGAGCCTCAGAAGTCCCCCCATCCTAGATTTCCCTAGGTGTCTAGTTTTTAAAAAAGCACAGGTTTGGTAGGTTTCCCTCGGTGCCGGCTGAGCTAGAGGCCAAAATCCACAGCTAGACACTTTCCAAAAAACACATCTGATTTCAATGTACAAATATAATGTGTCCATGTTCCGTTTCCTGTCGCTGGCATTAGGCCTATCCACGCAAGTGAGGTACTAATTTTATCCAGAGACGTGGGGGAACACAGGATAGAAGAACAAGTGTTATTGTCCCTTGTCTTTCGCTACATTTTTTCCTTCCCAATGTAAGACAGTGTGTAAGCAAGATGTCTATTTGAGAAATGCCCTGTAATTCACATGCTAGTATGGGGACCCCACAATTCAGAGATGTGCAAATGACCACTGCTTCTCAACACCTTATCTTGTGCCCATTTTGGAAAAATAAAGGTTTCCTTGATACCTATTTTTCAATCTTTATATTTGACCAAATGATTTGCTGTATACCAGTATACAATGAAAACCCATTGCAAGGTGCAGCTCATTTAATGGCTCTGGGTACCTAGGGTTCTTGATGAACCTACAAGCCCTATATATCCCCGCATCCAGAAGAGTCTAATAGACGTAACGGTATATTGCTTTTGAAAATCTGAGATTGCAGGAAAAAGTTACAGAGTAAAACGTGGAGATACATTTCTGTTTTTTTCAACTCAATTTCAATATTTTTTAATTTCAGTTGTTATTTTCTGTAGGAAACCCTTGTAGGATCTACACAATTGACCCCTTGTTGAATTTAGAATTGAGTCTACTTTTCAGAAATGTTTAGCTGTCCGGGATCCAGCATTGTTTTCAGACCCATTTCTGTCACTAACTGGAAGGAGGCTAAAAGTACAAAAATAGTAAAAATGGGGTATGCTCCAATAAAATGCCAGAATTCTGTTGAAAAATGTGGTTTTCTGATTCAAGTCTGCCTGTTCCTCAAAGGTGGGAAGATGATAATTTTAGTACTGCAAACCCTTTGTTGATGCATTTTTAGGGGAAAAAACAACAAGCCTTCTGTAGCCCTTTTTTCCCATTTTTTTGTTGCTGTATTTCGGCTAATTTCTTGGTCTCCTCCTGGGGAACCCAGAAACTCTGGGTACCTCTATAATCCGTAGAATGTAGGAAAATAAGGACGCACATTTGGCATGGGTAGCTTATGTGGACAAAAAGTTATGAGGTCCTAAGTGCGAATTGCCCCAAATAGCAAAACAAAGGCTTGGCACCTGCAAGGGAAAAGGTCTGGCAGCAAATGGGTTAAACATGCAATGAAAGAAAAAAGTGAAAGCTCTCTTCTAGTCCATTCCGCAGCATAACACATAAGTTCAAAAGAATGACAGAGTGAATACAGTATTGCCCCTTGAACATTCTTAGAATTCTTTTTATTTATTTATTTTTGATGCTGGTGGGTGCTTGTTTCTCAAGTGTGCCCTCCCTTACAATGCAAATTCATCTAATAACCACAGCAGCCATGTTTACCCACGGGGATTAGTGAATGAGGTCACCTGGTCAGCCCAACTCTCTGAAATTGGCTGTTTTCGCCACCCCTGCCATTCCTCGTCATGCAACGCTGCCCCTTCTGTCCACAGCCCATTTCATGACTTCTTCCCTCCATCTACTACGATGAGGGTCCATCCGGAGAGCTCCAGGGCATCGCTATGTCGTGCCAACTGAATACTAAGACGAGATCCAGGATTTAGAAATCACTTTCTGTGTCCCAGGTAGTGCATACAGGCCCAACAGGCATGTTTCCACAGTACATAAGTATTTCCTACATACTGCTCTCTCGAGGTCATCAGTGACTGTTTGCCAGAAGGCTGCTGTTGTTGGGCAGGTCCATGTCATTTGATAAAATCTGCATCTATCAGTGCACACCTAGGGCATCACTTAATGTCAGACCCAGCCATGCGGTTCAGCCTATGTAGCATGAGGTAGGTGGCACATAGGGCATTGAACTGAGTTGTTCCTGATGTTTCCAGATACCGATGTGGATGTTTCAGCACTTCCGCCCGTTCCTTGTCGTACAGCACATTTCCAAACCTCTGCCATCCATCTGCACCAAGGGGCGGTCCCTCCGGAGAGCTCCTGTGCATTGCTATATCGTGCCTACAAAGTACCAAGATGAATTCCAGGAATGCAGAAATCATCCTCTGTGTAACAGGTAGTGCATATAGGCCCAACAGGCATGTTTCCACAGTACATACGTCTGTCCTACCCACAACCTTTCCAGGTCCGCAGTGACCATTTGCCAGAAGGCTGCTATTGTTGAGCAGGTCCATGTCATATGGATAAAATCCACATCTATGAGTGCACAACTAGGGCCTCGCTTATTTTCAGAGCTAGACATGAAGTTCAGGCTATGTAGCGTGAGGTAGGTGGCATGTAGGATGTTGAACTGGGGGTGTTCCTCATGTTCCCAGATACAGATACGGAAGTTCCAGCACTTCCGCTCCTTCCTTTCTCTTAGCACTGACATACATCGAGAACTGGGATTCCAGTAGGAGGTAGACATCACCAATGTTGTTGAATTCACAGAGCTTTCTGTCTTCATAGCAGTCACTCACAGTAACCTACAGTGTGAATTTGCACATCTGTCCATGCCTGCATTCACCTATGTCATGAGGAACCCACCCCTGGTACTAGGAATCCCCACTAGTGGAGCTCCAGCGCATACAATGGTCGACCCGTAGTCTTCGCACTACTCTTTTCCAACATCTCAATGTAATCTTGAGAGGTCTAGGGTGCTCAGAGGCCCGCATTTTAAGGCCTATTAGTAGAGGGTGCAGTACAACCTCCTGTCTCTCCTCCCAAAGAGCCCAACTCCTCTATCCCATGACCATCAAGCAATCTAGCCTACCACTGCAGATGCGCTGTAAAAAAGTACAGTTCAAAATCTGGGGCAATGAATCCCCCCTCCAATATATATTAGGTGCCACTAAGCGGTCAATAATGCTTTCTGTCTATCTTCATTCCAAATCTTTTCTCTTAGCAGGCCATTTTTTGCTCTGAACCAAGACAGAGGAAGCAATATCGGAAGATTTGCAAAGTGGTACAATAGCAACAAAAGCATCACCATTTTGGTCAATGCAATTCGGGCCATTATTGTTCTGAAACTGGTTTTTAACCACATGAGGATCAGGGTGGCAAAGAAGCTGTGTTAGCAGGTTTGAATTGTGGTGATCTACAGCTTACTGGTCGTTTTTGGTCAAATTTATGATTAGGCACTTCTGCAATGAATAATTTAAAGGTCATTTTTATGGCGTTATGATTGTCAGACAAACATGTGAGCATTACTAGACAGGACCTTTGGATCCATCCACAAGGTGGAAGCCAGGAGTACATATTTTGATTGGGTAGAAGTTGTGGGCTTCCAGAAAAAAGGTGTTTGCCCTCCACACAGCTGTGACCATCTTGTTTATTTATCCAGCTGTCTAATTTTGAAGTTTCAGTGCCACACACAAGACACTGTAATGCTTTTAAAGTGTCCTGGAAAACTAGATAATTTGTGTTTTTCTTTGGCAGCAACACTGATGGGAGAAGGGCTTTAACCTACATGGATTTTTAGGTATCGCTTCACAGTGTATTCTTAAGCCCGGCGTATTGGCATTACTAATGCTTGTCGTATGGTCGGTGGTATGGCCGTATACCTATGCTTGTTATAAAAGTTTATATTTGTATTCAAAAGTGTTGGTTTTAGCATACGTTTGAGTTTTATGTTCCTTTTAGTTTATAAAATCCAATTATATAAATTCATCGCGGAATAAAATCTAAATACATTCCTGACAGTTGAAGAATTACAAACACCTTATTTTAACTTCTTAGGGAAAAAGCAGTGGCATCCTGATATCGACCATCTATTATTTTCTTTTCTAAGGAAAAACAACAATATCCAACCGTACTAAAGCGCAAAATCAAGAGACTCCAACTCATGAGGTTTCCATTGATGTTTCCCAGTGTCTGCGCAACAGAAGGCGTCAGTGGGCCTTGAAAAGCATGAACATCCATGTAGAACCTGTACAGTTTAAGTTAAGACAGACTGATACCTCCTTTTTCTTGCATCCTATAATACACGACCGACGTACACTGCTTAAGCATTTATTGTACTGTTAGAACATTCTAAGGAAAATGCACTTATAAAGTGATTGAGTTGTGGCATGTCTTTGTGAGAATAAAAGTAGATTACGAATTGCTTTGTGTGTGTTTAAATTTTGGGAATTATTGGCATATACTTTTTTAATATCTTTATTTTCCAGTTTCTAAATTGTACAACGACAATATGTAGCACATAATCAGTGACTTCGTACGTATAGAATGCTTTTCTAATATACAGTATACACAATTCTCACGCCCTTGGTTCTATTCTTTTGTACATTATCATCAAGCAGTATTCATTAAACATAAGCGTTGCTCATATTTTACCTCCTCTGTGCCACATGTCCCATGAGGTGCACGTTATTGGACCCCTTTGGTTTTCCATATTCCCTTGTATCTGTTCTTATCCCATCAATTCTCCTTAACTGTCCTCCCCAATATGTCACGTATTTGTTTCCCTTACTGACTGCCTTCCTCTGATGCTCTGTTAGTGTGTTCATCATTCTCACTCAGTCTAATAGATCCTACCCTAATTTATCATCCATATTCACCTTGCTCGTTCGTGACCCTTTTGTTAAAGATCATCCCAGCATATCTTTTTCCCACTTACTTTTTGTGGGACTCCTATCGAAATGCAGTATATCGATGTACAGCATTTGGCAAACATCAGGCCCAGCACTATAAATCTGTGCTGCATCTAATGTGATTCATTATTAGGTATATCCCCTAACAGGTATTGCCTGGTTGTTGTCTCTACTTTACACCCGTTGTCTGTCAGAGCACTGCCCCTACCCCTCCCCATTATTTAGACAATGCCCCGCAAGTCCAGGCTACGTGCAAAAATGCAGCTCACCACATTTTTGGCGAATTTGTTTGGATATATTTTAGGTACTCTGGAGCAAGCAAGATGTTCGGTGAAGATAATGAAAGTGGGTTCGTTTGAATATGGTGTTATTACCAATATTTTGCACTTCTGCACACCTTGTTCTTATTCCTTTTCCACCAGTGAGTCTTGTAAATCGTAAGCGCGAAATCAGTCTATGACCTTGTCCTTTTTCTAATAACATCTCCATGGATTCCAAGGGCATCGGACTGGCTGTGAATCCTATCCAGATCTCCTTCGCCGTTTTAGTTAGTTTATTTGATGTGAGGAATTGCCAAGCTTCCTCCCTCTTGACATGGCTATTGCTTGGCGTCTTTGTCCTAATGGTTGCAGCCACCAAATCTGCAATGATCTACTGAATTGGAGGGTCATCTCAGTACTTTCTTGACTGCTGTTCCCAATGCCTCTGCCATCTGGTGTGCAACATCGGGAGTCTTCTCCTTTTGCATTGTCTCTGATCAAGCCCAGGATCAGCCTTTTCCTCTCAATTCTCTCCTTTCACACGCCATTGTACTGCCATATAATATAGTATCAGATCTGGGAGACAAGCCCTCCTTTTTCTGTATCCAGCAACAGACTATTTTGGTGTACACAACATCTTTGGTTGTCCATCTCTTTAAAAGTGGATTTCAGAATCAGGTGCAGAGGGATGGAGTTACTATCCCTATACACCCTAAAAGAAGTTGATGTGTTTCAGCCCCTTCTGACGCACTCGCGTGGTCCCGGGCTTTCCATAGGACTAAGAGTCAACCCTGTTGTTTCAATATTATTGTCACAGTTCGGAGCAGGCTGATTATGTCCATTCAGTCATTCGCCTACTTGCCTAGGTCTCTGATTTGGAGGCATGCCATTGTGCCTTGCTGCAGGGTCAAGAAAATGAGGACAACATACAAATAAATAAGACGACACAGAAAATCTTTTTAAATCGGAGTCAAGTGATAAATATATGTATACCTTTATTTATATCCTTTTATGCCCTATGTTGGAAAGCGGGTTATTGGTAGTGGTAAATATGCACCTACCACTGGCAATAAGGCCACTGCCACAATATAGAGTCAGTAAAGATCTCAATAAATTATCCCCTTGCTCAAGCTTTAGTAGATGTAACCGAGCAGGCAGGCCTAACTTAGGAGAAACAAGTGAAAAGCATTCAAAAACACCAATACAGTAAATAAGTGAGACACAACACACAAAAATCCCACACCAATTCATAAACAGAGGTTTTATTTTTATTAGTAGGTAGACACCAAAATGACAAAAATCCAATGTAGGGAACTGGACATATACATTAAAAAAAAAAACACTTTCTAGTGCTTAGAGACATAAAGCACCAAATTGGGACATCTCGTTGTGGTAGACAGGGACAAAATCAAAGTTTGAGGTTGACCTCAAAGGAGCCCTGGTCGGATACACTAAGCAGGAGGCCTCGGTCAAAATGTTACTTTCACACTTAGAAACGCTTATGGAGCTTTTTCTTACGAGGGCCTTGCTGCTCTTCACCAGGCCGAATTCGATGAGGGTTCGCCGTCTTGACTTCAAGGGAGCTCCCAGTCAAATTCTGGAAGTTGGACCTCTGGAGCTTTTCAACAGGACGAACTTGAAATCCACAATGGGTCGCTGTGAGGGTTCGCCGGCTTGACTTCCTGGGTTGAGTCAGTCATCTCCTGGAGCTTTTTCACAAAAGTCCTCCAAACTTCTCAAAACATCAGGAGATGTTTCCTGAAGTCCTCTTTGCAGGTTCAAAGGGTCCAAAACACCACTCCAAGGGTATGGAATCTCCTGGATGGTCCTTGGAAGGTTGGAACCACGATACCCAGAATGCACCTGGCCAAATCCTTAAAAGTCCCTTTGGATGCACTCCAGGCTGGGGACTCTTGCTGGAGATGATCCAGGTGAAGCTCTGTTAACCTGTAGCTGCAAGGAGTCCACTCCTTAGTCCTTCTTGAAGCAAGACACAGTCCCCAGGGCTGTAGTACCAGATTGTGCAGCAGGCACAGTTCACTCAGAAGTGCAGGCCAAGGGTGCAGATCCATATTCCAACAGGACAGTCCTTCTTTCTCTGGTAGTTTCAGGCAGCAGAACTGAGGCTATGCACCTCTCGCATATTTATTCACAGCTCCTGGGCATCAGGAAGGGAGGCACCCCTGACCAATAGAATGCAGGGTGACACCCAATGCATGACCACTTCCTCCAAAGTACGGCATATTCCTGTCCCAGAAAGTACCATTCTCTTGAAATCTATGATGGCTGAAATTTCAGCAGAGCAGTGAGAGCTAACTAAACCAATGTGGTTCATTTCCATAGCTATCCTCCTCATGACATCTGCAAATTCCTTCCTTAAACCTGGTATCTGGCTGAGGTGCACGGGATACGGGGTAAATGGCCTGGCACACCCTGCCTGTCCTGCTCTTCTTTGAGGCTGGATGGTTTATTACCCCTCCCCTGCTCTGGCATTCCTGTTCAGCTACAAAGCTCCCTTCATCAGATAGCCTCTCCCCTGGACAGCCACTTATCACCTAATCAATGCAGCCTTGCTAATCCTGATATTATTATTATTATGATAAATTTACCAATGGCAATTGCTGGATTTATCAAAACAAATCTTTTAAGTCCTGGAATTACATTTCTATGCCTTTCCTAACAATATTTACAATCAAATACAATACTGCAATGTTAGCCTATGGAGCCCAGTATCTGCAATGGGAGAAAAATTAAATTATCAGTTTTCCCTCACAGAGGTTTATAAAACATATTTTATAAGGACTCTGCTTATAGTTACATGAACCCCTACCCCTAGGACACATAGGGGAGACCCTGGAGGTACCAAGTATGTAAAAATAATGTAGATTATCACTTTTAAAGTGGTAATAGCACCAAAGTCGCATTGGGACATCATCGCCATTTAAATGCAGTCTGCATAGTCAGGCTGCATTCAGAAATCACAGAACACATCCAGCAGTGCCTACATGCAAAGGGGAGCAAATCTGTTGGGACTCTAACTTCCATGCCCTATTATCTACTGGGGTCTTATAGGTAGTTGGCACCCCCTGCCCTGTTATCTACTATGGACTGATAGGGACTGTCATGCTAATGTTAAGAATTTGACTTTTTAAGACAGGCTGCAAGGCAGACCAGCCTTTAAAAGGGCAAAAAGACTACAGCACTGCATATAAGCAAGTGCAGAAATTCTGCTGGGCGTCTAGTCTCCATGCCATATTATATACAAGGGACTTACAGGCAGATTGTACTCCCTTGCCCTGTTAGCTACTATGGACTTACAGGGTCTGTCAGGCCAATTGTAAGTGTACCATAGCACTGTGTGTACTCTACTACATGTGTTTGTTTTGATATGGCACTGCTAGGGCCTGGCTAGCAGGGCCCATGGCACAGTCAGAGTCTGTTACCATCAGTACCAGTCAGAAAAAAATGAGGGTGAGCAGGGCAAAATGATGAATACAAAACAAAGTGGCTCTGCATAAGGTTTGCACCTCCTATACATAGGAATATTGTAATAAAGAAAGCAATGTCCGTGTGTTTCAAAAAGTACTCTTGAGGGTGCCAAACTGGTAAGCACCCAACCACTTCGGGTGCAGTTGTGTCAGCTGAAAATTCAAACAACAGCTTCACATTCAATATTGTTATATACCAAGGCACAACAGAAAAGTCCATTCCTTCTTGTTGTAGCAGTCAGAGTTCCAATACAACGTGAGTATATGGTATATAGTATTTTATTCATCAAAATAATTCAGAGAAGTAACAGCCATGTTGAGTTCAGAGATACAACAGCCAACACGTGTTTCATCAATAAGACTTTTTCAAGGCTGTGGGATGTACATACAAGAAAAACAATTTAAATATCCATAATCAGATCTCACAGGCAATAAACAGGGAATCCACTTCACACAAATCACCCAATGCAGAGACCTGTAACAGGCATGCTGCATAAAATGTAACCCGTGTGCATTGAAAAATAACCAAACAGTGGATGTAGTCACAGGTGAATTAAGTCAGAAATTAGAAATATCTAGACTGGCTGAGTCCAATACCGGTTCCATAACCAGCAACCATCTACAAATAGTGTCCAGTGACTGATCCAGCATGCAAAATGTGCAACACCTCAAAAAAGAAACCCCCTACATAGACACAAAAAGTGTAAAGCAAAAAATAAGCGGGAGGAATATAACATACCCGAGACTAGTTATATCACAATATCACCAAAATTTCACATCGGGTACATCGGTTCCTGAGCGAACAAAGATCTTGCAAATAGGATGGTCAAATCCATATAAATAAATTATGTGCTATAGCCAATAAGCACGACCATGATAAGCCTAAGTGGACAAAGAAAAAAAACCACAATGATGGCAAGGAGCAGTAATAATACAGACATAAGAAACATCTCAATATAATATGAGGACACAAATGTGTTTATGATGCAGTGCAGAGAGAAGAGAGTAAACTGCAAAGCACATATCCTAATACACCTATTACAGAGGATATTAAGTAATAATACAAGGAATGCAATAGTTTCCTTATATGACGAGGACACAAGACATGATTTAGATGCAGTACAAAGAAATGAAGTAGATGCCCTAATGCCACCATCGCAAAAGATAATGCAAAAAATAATAGAAAATAATAATCAACAATACGTCAGGGGGGCATATAGCTGAAAAAAAAACACACACATATATATATATATATATATATATAGGACCACATGGGTCCTAGAATATCGTTTATGCCAATATCATACAACAAAATCGGAAAGTTGACCAATAATATAACATGGAATCGCCCTGAAAGTAATGGACTAGCCAATACAGCTCAAATGAAAATGATATGTATCTATGTAGTCGATCAGACATTAAATAACAGTGGTGTTGACAATACATTATCCTATTGGGATCTCCAGAATATCAGTAACTGCCCAAATTGTATATAAGCAGTGTTAAACGTTTGTCAGCATATGTGTGTAAATAGCGTACTTCCAAGTAATGAGCGCACAGTCAAGAGCTGTCAAGACTCGTCCTCTTATCGTGCTCTAAAAAATATATATAAGCAACAGTACGAATTGTACATACAAGCTGTTAGACAATCGAAGGCAGATACGTGTAAAAATCGCCTTACACATCCTCTACGCCTCATAACGAACGGTCGAGAGCAGAGACACCGCCCCAACTGGCGAAATAAACCCATAAAACGTCTTACCGTTCGGAAATCATGACCATGATGCACAGAGTACTGCGGCTATACGAGTGCCGCCATTTTGTCCTATTTATGAAAAAAAGTAATAGTCATAGAAAGAGGACTGGAAATGCCGGGTCTATATGGAAGAACGAGGATAAATGTAATATATTGTCACAGCGACACTGGAGTTCAAACAAGATTTGAAGAGACCGGTGAGTTGCAAATAAATAATAGAACGCGTAAGTGAAAGAGAACATGCAAAATATGCAGCCACAAAATATCCTGAATGTGGTGTCATTTAATAAACAACCAATCACTTTGCATAGAAAAACAATAGACATTTGAAATAGAGTTAATACAAAATCAGGCACACACAATCCATATTACAACAGAAATTATAAATGCATTTTTTAAGAGCCTGCAAATATGTTGAATCACCCTTGGGTAAATGACCATCATGTAACAATAGCCTTAGTTACATTGAGCTTACATAATGGAAAATACTATAAAAGGAGTAGAAGCAGTCTAAGGAACATTCCTAGAATGTTATATATTATCAAACATTGTATCAAATCTGTACTGGAAACGTTTTCTATATGTAATCAACCACTGTTTTTTTAGAATGTAGAAAACTAACAAGTAAATATAAATATAGTGCATATATTGATGCATGTGATATGCAGGCATTATAGAAATGCATGTAAATCCTTTTCAGTATTTAGCCCCTCCTCCACAGCTCTTAATTTCAGAATCCAATTGCTCTCTATACGCCTCAACATTAGTGTACTATGACCACCGGGTGGACAGGCACCCAATGTATCAATGCCATGAACCGAAATCCCTAAAAATTCCCTCTGCCCATGCATGGAGTTATAGTGGGCTGCGAAAGGATAGTCCATATTGTTATGACTAATGGTCCTAATGTACTTCTGAATTCTTTCTTTAAAGGTCCTAGTTGTACTGCCCACATATATAAGTTTACAAATACATATTATGCAGTATACCACGTCTGGTATTACAATTCATAAATTTGAAGATCCTGTAGGATGACTTTGCAACATCCTAAAAAAGAATTACTTTGAATTTGAAGGCACTTTATGTAAGCAGAGTCGAGGTACTTCAATGGGAAGCACCTTCACTCGTAGTATAGCAAGCCTCTATGTCCACACCTTCAAAATGAACCACATTTGGAAAAATAAACTGTTCCACAGAGAGATCAAACATTGGCGTCAATACATAGATGGCATTTGTATAATTTAGGAGGGGACATCAGAAAGAGCTAAGGCATTCCTAGACTGAGTAAACTCAAGAAATTAGATTCTAAAACAAGCACTAAGTGAGAACATTCTGGTCAGAGGATTCCTGCTCATTAGAAGGAATTGTTTAGACCTCAAGGATGTCAAGTCAGAGGCAAAAAAAATCTAGAATGAGCAATTAAAGGAGAGAAACTATCCCACACATGTGATACAGAAGGTGGAAAAACAAGCCTGATAAAGTAATAGGGACGATCACCTAACAGAGAAAGGAAGGGAGGACAGTACACAGGTGGCATGCTCAACTACATACCCTACACTTCCAACAGAATGAAAAAGATCATTAACAAATATTGGGGCATCCTCAACAGCAACAATTTCACACTGGAGAGACCCCTCTTTTCCTTTAAAAAAGAACACAAATCTGAGGAACATACTGGTACACACCAGATCAAGAAATAATAGAGCAGGAGAGCAGAACAGGCTTTGGAACTCCCCACCAGTCACGGACACTTTCCCTATGGTCAATGCACAGTATGTCCCCTCACGGCACATACCAAGAGCCTAGACATAGGCCTCGGTTTTCCTTGTGAACAAATAAATCCCACAAACTGTAACTCTAACTATGTAATTTACAAGATCACCTGCCCATGTACCCTAAAATATATTGGGAGGACCACAAGGAAAGTCCAGCTAAGGATAATAAAACATTGCAGCACCATCAGGTGCCGCAGAAATGCAACCTGCATGACCAATCATTTCTTGTCCAGCGGCCACAATGAAAAGCAAATGCAATGGACAGTAGTAGAAAAGATCGATATGACCCAGGACATTATCAAGACCCTTACAACTCAGGAACAAAGATGGGTCTATAGACTGAATACACATAAGCAAGGCTTGAACGATGATATCCCATGAAACTGGATTAATACACTCAACATTAACTGATATCTATGCAAGTAGGTTTGTGACTGAATAATTATCGAATGGGAATTTTTCTGCCATGAAATAAATGTCAGTTACAGGAACCCAGGGAATAACATGATATTTACCTTGATTATTGTATGAATATTTTTACACTCAGCAACTCGAGCCCTCCAATCTCAATTTGACCAGGGTAACATTAACCTTGCCCACTGTCACAATGTTTTAACACTGGGGCACACAAGCCCCTTTTACCATTTAAAACAGGAAATAGACACAAAAACTCCCCATGGGGATTTTATACCGATTTGCCACCTAATATAAAATAAAAAGAACGGGTGGATCCCCGCAGCAAGCCGTTGCATGCGTTCCTGCACTCGCGGGGACACCGAGTGATCAGGAACTACATTTCCCAGTGTCCTGAAGGGCAGCATGACGCTTGCGCATCATCACCCCGACGTGTACGTGGCCCTACCTATAACACCGGGCATGGAGGAAGAATGGTCCTTCTTTACGTACACCGGCTCCACGCCCACTTGTTACCATCACATGCACATTTGGTGGAAGCATAGGTCACCAGTGACACACAACTCTTGGAGTGGTGAGGAGAACGGTTCCTTCTATAACTTTTGTGTCTTTTCAGTGCATTTGAGAACCATAAGGGTAGGCGAGAATGAGCAATGCTAACCAACTCAGATTTACAGCTCAGAGTGTGACTACAGGGACGTGTCGCACCAGCCCATATAAGGTGATTAGAGACACCTTTGAGGGTAAGAACGATTAATTGATACAGACATGACATTTTTTGAGACACAAAAAACTAGATATGTACCCTCAACATGTGTGTTTTCAATATATTTATCAATGTGTTGTGCACTATGTGATCACTGGTATGAATGTTTATCAGAGAAAGTTTTCCCTTCCTCTCTTGAGAGCATGACTGCAGGATGTATTCATGTGACTTTTTAGCATGCATCTCTCACGGCAAGGGTATGGATAATCTCCCTGCACCTTTGCCTGGAAACCACATGCCAAAGCATGCATAAAAGGATGTAAATAAATGTATCCTTATATTTATCAGGTGACTCAGATCCAAAGAGATTTTCTGCATCGTCTAGTTTTAGATGTATTTTGTCCTCACCCCTCTTACACCAAAGTAGTGTGATCATATAATTTTTAAGCCACTCTGTGTGAGCTAGTTGTCCAATATCAGGTGCCCAGATCTAATTTGCGTCATAGGTTTCTGATATAGCAGTCTTACCCAATGCAAGTAGTTTGGTTCAAAGCCCATCCTGGTGAGAACCTTGAACATATTGTCCCAGTTTAGCGTGTCAGACACTAGGGTCCTGATAATCCTCCACAATCTATTTGCCAGAAGTTAAGATAGTATTTTAGTATCTATGCTTAGCACAGATTCTAGCCTGTATGGACTCAGTGCTGTTGTGTCTTTGGCTTCAGTGCCATGACTATTATGGCCTCCATCATAGTTTCCAGCATTCACCCTTTGTGTTTAGCCTCCTTGTACATTTGCAGGAGTCTAGAAGGAAGCTGAGCAATAAAGGAATGATAAAACTCACATGGGAAGCCATCTGCTTCTGGGTTTTTTGGGGGTAACTTGTGTATGGCTGCAATAAGTTCCTCTTTTTCGAAGTCCAATTCTAGCTCAGTTCTGTGTTCTGGGGCAAGTCTTGGTAATTTGACATACCTAAAGGACTGTCAGCTAACACATCTGCAGTGGTGTTTTATAGAGGTTTTCCAGATATTGGGCAAGCACCTTGTTGAAGCTATCCTGCTTAACTATCTTTGTGCTACCAGGTTTCTTTAAGGCCAGCACCAAGGAAGTGTGTCTCCCTTTTTTAAGTAACCATGCCAGAGGTCTCCCCGATTTGTCTCCCTCCCTATGTAGTTTTGTAATCTGGAAGGGTGAACTTGTCTAGGTCATCCCTGGTTTTCTTCACTGCCCTTTGAGCCATTAGTATTTCTTTTGGGCTGTGGACCTCAAAACTCCCCTTTCGGTAATGCAGCTAACTTCCCTTCCTGGTATTTTAGGTTATATTATAGGCTTCTCTTCCTTCAGCATTTCTTACTTATGCACTCATTACTTGTTACAGCGTTTAAAGCCTCCCACGAATTGGACCTAGCGGTCATCATTCCCCAGTTGTGTTCCAGTTTTTTTCTAGAAAAGTTTAGAAGGCCTGTCATATTTCAGTGATGAATATTGAGTCTTTCATGTCCTTTGTGTTTAATCTCTAGGTGGATATTCTATTTGCCTGTCAATCTTTATCATACTCTATGAGAAGTGGCAAGCAGTCCAAGAGAAACCCATCTGGGTATTGAGTAGTCTGCATTTGTTACTGAGATATTAAAATTCCATCCGGCCTCCTGTAAATGTGATGGTCACTTAGTAGCATGAGTATTCTCCTTGAGCTGTGTGTATCATTCTCCAGAAATCAATGCAGTCTTATCCATTACTTCAAACAGTGTGCAGGTCATTGCTGGCTTCGTGTGGAGCCTTGTAGGGTGTCTGCCTAGGTTTCTAATAAACAATTAAAGTCTTCTGAACAGACCATGGGAATATATCTACGTTGGGAGGTGCAGGTCAAGCAGCAACCAGGAGTAAGTCTTGTCATCTGTGTTAGTAGTGTATTAGTGTAGAAGGCATATTTCTAACCCACTCAGAAAGTCATGGATCAGTATATGTCTACCCTCTATACCAGCGTTGGAATACCTGTGCTCAAAGAGGACCCAACTGCCATCCATATCCACACTCCTCTTACATAAGAACAGTATGTAGGTAATACAATTGTCCTCTGCTTTTTCTCCTGAATTTAGCCTCTTCTACATCTGTTGAAATGTCTCTTGGAGGAAGGCAATTCCTATGGCATATTTTCTAAGGTGTGTAGGCGTTTTGTACCTCTTTACATAGGAAAGTTTCATGTGGCTTTTTATATTGGCCTGTTCATGAGTATTGTCATCTAACCTGCCTCGCATGTTTGCGTTGTGGGTGTCTGACTATATAATCCGTATATGGTGGGCCTAACACATTTAGACCACTGTGCTTCAACATATATTTTGCAATATCCTGCAGGCCAGTGGAGTGCTGCTCTCCTATGCACTGTGTGTATATTTAGGTGCATACTTTGGGTGTAAATTGCATACTAATTAGATTAGGTTCTAATTTATTACCAATTGTTATTGGCATATTCGTTTAATGTACCGTTACACAAATGTAATGTCCTCTGGCCATAGGTTAAGCGTTTGTTTAGTGTAGGGTGTGCCTCAGTTTGGTGTAGTTGTAAAGGAGGGTATTTATTTTAGGTTTTGGCTTTGTATTAATCAGAAGCAGAGTTTCTATAGTCTGAAGGCATATTTGGATTTTTTTATGCATCATTATTATTATTGTTATGTTAAAATTCTCACCTATCTCACAATTGTAGCCGAAGAATCCTACGGGACAGACGCAAAGGTAAGAGCCTTCATAGTTCTCACATTCTCCTCCATGTTGGCAGGGACTCGAATCACAGCTGTCAACTTCTACAGGGCAAAAATACAATTAATGAAAATTGAAGAAAGACTGAACACTAAACTAATGTTGGATTCTACTCCAGCTAAACATCCTAAAAGCAGTATTTGCCCCACAGCTTAAAGGAAACAGGATGTACTGTCAAATCAAATGAACTGAGTGAACATGAATTCAAGATTTACCACTTGCATGTCTCTGAGAAGAAAGGGTTCATTTCTATTTAAATCAGCATCTCCAACAATAAAAGGCTCAACTTCTAATATTAGAAATCTACCCAAAATAAAGAAATATTCTAATCTCTACAAACAGATTTTATCTACCAATACACTAATGAATACTGCTTGGAAAACAAATTCCACTCTCAGTACACTAGGGTCTCCAAAATAATGTTTACTTACCCACACTTTAGTGTCTTGGGGAGTGATTCACAAAGGTAAACACACATTTTTGTGTACGTTTACTACTTTTCGGTATTCACAAACTATGTGCAGAGTTTTATGACTTCGCACTCCTTATACCTATGTGTGCGGACTTCTCTGCCCCAAATGTGGGGTCTCCTGGGGCGCAGAACCCTAAACACATAAGTATTAGGAGTGCGGAGTTGTAAAACTCAGCATGTAGTCAAAACTGAAAAGTAGTAAACGTACACTAAAGTGTAAGATTACCTTTATTGAAACAGGCCCTAGGAGTTTTATCTCCCAACAGATGAAATTTCCTCAGTGGGTAAACTATTTATCTTGTAATACATTAAATTTAGCCTATGGGACAGAAAGAAATTGGTTTCCCAATATTTTTCAACCTGAGCTTTGATTCTGCAAGTTTTTGAACATATATTGAGCCCCACTCCAAATGTCTGTGGTCCCTTTTGTTCAGTATAATCTGTGATGTCACAAAATATGTATACATAGGGGTGCTATTGTGATTCCATCATCCGTTTGCGCTCTAAGTGGCTGACCCCACAAAGGCAGATACCTCCAGTAAAATTTTTGTCAGAGGAGCCCCAGGGGGCCTGTTAGAAATGGGGTCATTAGTTGGCAAGGGTAATCACCCAGGCACAGTAGGGACCACCAGTCTAGTCAGGGTAAGTCAGATACACACTAAAAATATAACCTGTCCTCACTCTCTGGTAGCTTGGCACAGAGCAGTCCGGCTTATCTAAAAAGGCAATGTGTAAAGGATTTGTGCAACACACACACACACAGTAACACACTGAAAACACCACAGAAAGACTCCACACAGGTGTATAAAAATAGACAATAATTGTATTAATAAATCAAGACCAAAATGACAAAAATCCAATGAGTAGAAGTCAAGTAATGAATTTTAGAAGAGCAAGTGTAAAAATTACACTTAGAAGCAATAGTGCTTTAGGGGCTACCTTAGGTCGCACTGGACCGGGGCAAAGTCAACAGTTCAAGCCGACCGCGATGGAGTGCGGGCCAGGTAAGGATTGCCACACAGACCTGGGGAATGGAGTACCTTGATCCTGGGCGCGAACACGAGATGTGGGGTTGATGCATCAGTAGATGTGTCACTATCACTCCCGCAGTAGAGGGAAGTGTTGCTTTTCTCATGCGTTGAGGATGTGTTGGTTTTGGAAGATGAGCATCAAAGCCGCAATGCGTTAATTCTGAAGCTGATGAGCCAGGTTTCTCCATGCTGTTGAAGAGGTGCATCGATCGTCCTTCAGCGATGACAGCAATGCAGTGATTTCAGTGCAGTGTTGGTGCCCATGCACCCGGTGCCGCTTTCAAAAGGCAGGGGACGCGTAGGTTGACACAGCAGTTGTGGAGATGCTGCTCGGGCCCCAAGTGTGATGTGTTGATTTTACTCCTGCAACAGGGTCAATGCATCAGTTTCTGCTTCCAACAGGAAGTGTCAATTTCACTGGTGCAAATATCTGGGTCCACTTCCTGTGAACCAGGCACAGGGGCAGGGGTAGCAACTTTGATATCCCTGAGTCTCTAGGAACAGGAGGCAAACCAACAAGCCCTTGAAGATCACTTTGAGTTGCAAAGCAGAGTCCAGCTCTCCCTCAGCAGGGTCAGAGAGCAATAGGCAGCAGACCAGCATAGCAGAAAATGCAGTCCTTCCAGGTCAGAAGTCCAGCTGAGTAACAGTCCTTGCTGCAGGACAGTAGTTCTTCCGACAGAGTCCAGATGTAGGTCCAGAAGTGTCTTTGAAGTGCACAAGTATCCTTTCCTCCTTAGCCCTGGCTCCAGACTATCAGTAAGGGGTAATCAGTACTTTGTGTGGGAACAGATACTGCCTATTTAGGTGAAAGTGTCAGCACCTCCCACCCTTCCTGCTCAGGAAGAACCATCAGACTGCAGATGAGCACTCAGACACACCTAACCTTCCTGTGTTTGTGGCTATCTTGAGGGAATGCATAAAGTATAGCTTTCACCCAGCCCAGACATGTACTGGAGACAGACTGCAGGCACACAGAGATATAAGAGCAGAGAAATGTCCACTTTCTATAAGCGGCATTTCTAAAACTGTAATGTTCAATCAGACTTTACCAGTAAAGAGGATTTATCACTACCATTCCAAAGATATGAAACATGACACAATTAATTCTTTCTAATGGGGAATTACAGCTTAAAGGTGTATTAAAGAATTCCCAATGTTAACCTATGAGAGGAGCAGGCCTCACAGTGAAAAAGGAATATAGGTGTTTTTCAGTATCAGGACATGCAAAACTTAAAAGGATGTGCCTTACCTTTTTACATACACATCACTCTGCCCTATGGGCTTCCTAGGGCCCTCCCTTAGAGGTGACCTGTAATAAAGGGAAGTCTAAGGCTTTTCAAAGGCTGTAAAAGCCAAGTTGAAGTGGCAGCATACACACTCTCTACAGTGGCAGGCCTGAGACATGTTTAAAGGGCTTCTTAAGTGGGTGGCACAATCAGTGGTGCAGGCTCACTAGTAGCATTTAATTTACAAACCACGGGCACATGAAGTGCACTTTAATAGGGACTTATAAATAAATTAAACATACCAATTGGGGATAAGCCAATGTTACCACATTTTAAGGAGAGCACACCAGCACGTTAGAACTAGTTAGCAGTGGTAACGTTCACAGAGTTCTAAGGTCAACAAAAATGAGGTCAGAAAAAAGGAGGAGGAAGGCAAAATGTTTGGGGTGACCCTTCAGAGAGTACCATTTTTCAACAGTGCCTGCTTGTGTTTGTCAAGAGTGCACTTAGAATATCACTAACTAACTCATCTTCTGTATGTCAGGTAAAAGATATATGCAGTATATGAATGGGTAATGATTTATTAACATGGAGTTGTGTGTGTATTTATTTAAATTAAATTCAATCATTCATTCCAAGTCTGTTTCTCAGTAGCCCTTTGTTATCCAAAATGCAATAAATTGTAGAAGGAATCTGCCTTCTCAGATGTGAGCACTGGTGTTTGAGGTCAACCAGAATTAGTAGCCACTGCTGGCCTGTGTTCGTGTCCTCTAATAAGAACTAGTATTCCAACTAAAGTCTCTTCTACATCACTTTTTGAACAGTCCATTATTGGTATGCATAGTGATTTAGCCCCTTTGAAAAGATCACATCACCTATGGAATTCATTCTAGGCACAGTCTACATATTGACTAGCACCTGGGCCAGGCCGAAAACCGATCTGGAAAGCTATCCTGGTCCACGCTCTCTGAGATTCCCCAACTCAGTCCACACTCCTAGAATGCAGGCCTGGCCCATGCTACTGTGATAACCACAGCTCAGACCTGCCCCTTGAATCCCCCCACCTAGTCACAACCAATAAGGCACTCAAGACAGTCCACTCCCTGTTCCTCGAGAACTGAACTCCAAACCACACCCACTTAAGAACATCAATCCAGTTCACATCCCCTTAGGAATACCACACCATTGAATGTTCCTCAAGAATTGGTCTACTACACCTAGTGATTGTGTATCCAGCCTTTTTGATGTTACCCAAGGACATGGGTGCAGTCCATATCCCACTGGCATTGTGTACCAGTCCACGCCGTTTATGGGTACTTCCTCTGCCACTCTCCAGAACCCAGAGCTAACCTGTTTAGCACTACTAACCTTGTTCTGGTTAAGAGACCCTCCAGAATGCAAATTCTCTCCACAACAATGTTAGGATCAATGTCGGCTACTGGAACACAAACTACGACAATACCATCACAAATACCCACGCCATTTCAGTCAATGTTCCCTCTGGTGCCCTTCTTACCTTCTTAAAAACGTGTACATCGTAAAGAAGGCTGTAATATTCAGAAAGGGGTAACTCATGAAAATAATTAGCTTTTTTATATTTACACCCTTTATTTTCTTTTTAATTGAGAGTTTGCTCCAAATTACTTTATTTGCAAACATATTTCAGGCACCGAAAATACTGTATTTTATTTTACTTTATGCAGAAACGAATTATGTAAATATTTGGTCTGAAACTGAAAATATTTTATTTGATATGTTCTATTAACATGCATTGTAAAATATTTTATTCTGAGACCTTACATGTACTGGTTTATTTGTGCACTTGAAAAAATAAATTCCACTTTCTAAACAAAATAATTTTTTTCAGTAAGCATTATGGTTTACATATATTTTAGAGGTGAGCAGCTTCCATATAAAGGCATAAAGATACAGACACTGATCTGAGCCAACCTAAAGGGGAGGCGAGTGTTAAACAAGTCGTTCTTTTTTAGCTCATTACATTCTAGCACTGTGACTCCTGTATTTATAACTTGATAAGTAAAGCCACATGTACCAAAATGCAAAGTGATGTAGCTAACAACCCACCTAACAACCCCAACAGGAGATAACTTGAATGGCAGTGTTCTCGGGCCATTTTCTCTCCAGCTTGATCACAGACCTTCAGTAAACACCTATTTCCCAAAGTGCTAGGCTTGAAAGTTGAATTTGAGTCATTGTCTGCTCTCGTGCACCCAACCCAATTAATCTTCATGTAAGGGTACTTTTGAACCAGGAACTGAGGCAGGGGATCTGATGACAGAATTATACTATCCCAAAGAGTCGCATTATTGCATGAAATGTTCCTTGAAACTGACAGACTTGAGCCACATAGTCAAGAACCAACCACAGTGACGCTCAACCTCCCTTAAACGCTTAGCGGTGTCAACAAATATTCTCCAGGATTTCATGAAGTAAAGGTTCTATAAAAATGACGGAATGGCAATGGCCACCCTGGAATCAACTTTCAAAAAGTGGGTTGTCTTGGTGTGAAAGCAGGGCAGGTATTTTATTCATGTGCGACATTACAGTATGAAATTTAAAAAAATCAAAAAGATAAGTAGATATCTCTGCCTTCTACCGTATTATCCTTCATACCTACTTTTCAGCTTGGACACTGTACCTGGCAAAATGTAATTGTGAATACTCTTCGATGTCATATCTACGAAAGCACTGCTTTTCTGTTCGGACAGGAGTCCATAAACAAGCACAGCACACAAAAAATTCACCAAAGGCCAGATTTAATATACTTTGGCACGGGTGCTTATGTGAAAAAAACTACCAATTCCATGAATTTTTCACAAAATATATTTTGAAGCAATATTGACACTATTGTGGAGAACTAAGCCACCCTGCAGTAAAGGCAATGGTGTGATGTAACAGTGAAGGAATATTTGAAACACCACAGTGTTCCATGCAAGGCCAGATCTATTACAATAGTATTATCTAGCTTTGCATGAACTCAATACACCCAATGTAACAAGGCGCAAGCAAGGGGGAGCGGAATATTGCATAGTATGTATGAGGTGTAACTGCAGCGAAATTATATATTTTACGCACCTTACTTGCTTTTGAGTTTCTATTGGAAGGTATACTTACAGTACAGATCTCACACAAGGTGGCATTAGCTCCCTGTAGCCCAATGATTCAATTCAGATAAATGTATTTTTATACTGTGTTCACGGCCAATGGCAATATTGGTGCATAACTCTTGCTAAGTATGATGCTGTACAATTTATGCCCACTCTTGCAATGCAGCACAGCTGATTTTTACTTAAATAAGGCTGCAAACCATGGGAAGGTATAGTTTCTCATCTGTAACTCCAGTTCTCTCGTAGGGGTATTTCAATGATAGTCATGAGCGTTGAATAGTTCTGCCCGCCTCTGGGGACTCCGGAGCACTTTTTCCAATATGTATTCTTAAGTGTTGATGTTCGCCTTTTTTCAGGAAGGCCTGCATAGTTACTTAAGAAAGTTATTATGCAGCCTAAAGAATAGGCTACAGTGGCCAAGATTCTTCATCTTTTTGATGCAAAAGGGAAATAGATCAAGGAGACATGCAGTAAAAAGCATGAGTAATTTGAAAAATAATAGAAAAAATCTTTCACACACCCTTGCGCAATGTGAGATAAGGGTGAAGGAGTGCAGGGCAGTGTAGCCCATATGCTGCCATTATAAAGTAAGTAAAAGGAGACTGTGGGGGTCATTCCGACCCCGGTGGGTGGCGGGCGCCGCCCGCCGGGCGGAGACCGCCAGAAGACCGCACCGCGGTCAAATGACCGCGGCGGTCATTCTGACTTTCCTGCTGGGCGGGCGGGCGACCGCCAAAAGGCCGCCCGCCCGCCCAGCAGGAAAGCCCCAGCAACGATGAAGCCGGCTCCGAATGGAGCCGGCAGAGTTGCTGGTGTGCGACGGGTGCAGTGGCACCCGTCGCGATTTTCAGTGTCTGCTAGGCAGACACTGAAAATCATTATGGGGCCCTGTTAGGGGGCCCCTGCACTGCCCATGCCTGTGGCATGGGCAGTGCAGGGGCCCCCAGGGGCCCCACGACACCCTTTCCCGCCATCCTGTTCCTGGCAGTTTTTACCGCCAGGACCAGGATGGCGGGAAGGGGGTCGGAATCCCCATGGCGGTGCTGCGAGCAGCGCCGCCATGGAGGATTCTTTGGGGCAGGGGTAAACCGGCGGGAAACCACCGGTTGCCCTTTTCTGACCGCGGCTTTACCGCCGCAGTCAGAATTGCCCATGAAGCACCGCCAGCCTGTTGGCGGTGCTTCCGCGGCACTCTGCCCTGGCGGTTTTCAACCGCCAGGGTCAGAATGACCGCCTGTGTCTTTAAAAACCCTGGGACCTCCATTATCCCATCATGTCTAGTGAGAAGCAGTTACATCAGTTCTTTTTGCAGGCAGTATTAGCTGATTTAAAGAGGAGCCTCAATATTATTTTGTCTACTCCACCGGGGAGGAGGGAGGGTTGCTTATGACTATCATGGAAATACCCATACAAGAGAACTGGAGTTACAGGTAAGAAACTATACCTTTTCTCGAAAGGGGATTTCCATGTATAGTCATAAGCACTGAATACAGTAGCAGGCCCATCCCCGTTGAAAGCAGTGGCGTAGACAGAACAATAACGAGGTAGGCAGTCAAGCAAATAGATTTCTAAGGGAAGCCTGCCCTACTTGAGCATCTGTCCTTGCATCAGAATCAAGACAACAGTGCTTAGCGAACGTGTGGACTGAACTCTATGTAGCTGATCTGCAAATATCTGCCAAGGAGATATTTCTCATTAAGGCAGTTGTGACTGATTTGCCTCTGGTCGAGTGTGCTTTTGGTCTACTAGCAAGGGTTTTATTAGCTAGCTGGTAAAAGAACAGGATACACAAGACAATCTACCTGGAGGGTGATTGCTTGGAGGTGGTCAGACCACTGCAAACCGGACCATAGATAATGAACAGTTGCTGTGATCTGCACATCGATTTGGTTTTGTCTAGGTAACATTTCAAAACCCTCTTTACATCCAGATAATTAAGTGTTCTCTCCGCAGGAGCAGATGGATTGTGAAAGAAAATTGGTAAAGAAACAGGCCGGTTCACATGAAAATCAGAGATAACCTTAGGTAGGAGTTTAGGATGTTTCCTCATTACTACTTTGGAAGAGTGGAAGACTGTGTATGGTTCGTTAGCACAGAGGGCCTGGATCTCGCTAACCCTGCGTGCTGATGTAATTGCCACAAGGAAATCAGTTTTTCAAGTGAGGTGCTGGAGAGATGCTTTGTGTATGTGCTCAAAAGGTTGTTGCTTGAGATGTGACAGGACCACATTAAGCTCCCACAGTGGAGAAAGGCACGTAATTGGAGAAAATACTTTCTTTCGACCCCTCTAGGAAATCTTTGATGACTGGGATTTTAAAGAAAGCGCTTTGTGAAAGACTTTTCCTCTATACAGTGAGAGCTGCCAGGTGCACATTAATGGAAGAGAATTGTAGGCCAGATTTATCAAGGTGCAACACATATGGAAGAATGCAAGATGTGGGATCCATATTCTTGGAAGAACATCAGATGCAGAATCTCTTCCATTTGAAGGCATATGTAGACCAGGTGGAAGACTGCTTTGTCTGTTCCAGAACCTGCATACAGTCTTGTGGTAGGTTAAGGTGTCCATACTGTACTAACTCAGGAGCCATGCTGCTAAATTCAAGGTGGAGAGGTTGGGATGTCTCATCTGGCCTCCAAATTTCGTCAGGAGGTCTGGCCTGCATGACAGCCTGAGATGTGGACGGAGCGACCAGTGAAGATAGTCCGGGAACCACATTGCCTCGGCCACTCTGGTGCGATGAGGATCATCCTGGCTGTTGTTGGAAGCTTGAGCAAGACTGCAGGGATCAGGGGAACTGGTGGAAAAGCGTAAAGAAATTTGTTGGACTAGTAGATCCATAGGGCATTCCCCAACGATTCAGAATATTAAAACATGACGGCGAAGTTGCAGCATTATTTGTTTTCCGCAGTGGGGAAGAGGTTGATAGAAGGTGTACCCCACAAGCTGAAAATATTTTGAGCGACATCTTCGTTCAATACCCACTCGTGGCTTTCATTGAGAGCCCTGCTAAGTGCATCTGCCCCGACATTTTGAATGCCTGGAAGGGGAGTTGCTAATACGGTCAAATTCCTGGCAATGAGCCTGTGCCACATCGTCTGTGCCCCTTGTGACAGGGCTCTGAATTTGGTTCCCCCCTAATTGTTCAGGTAGTACATGGTGGTTGTATTGTCCATCTAAAGTGGCAGGGTGTCGGTGTTGAAAGACGGTAGAAATGCATGCCTTGAGAGCTAGGTGAACTGCACAGAGTTCAAGTAGATTGATGTGGTATGTCGTGTCCCTTGGAGACCATGAACCTTGTATCTTTTGGTGATCCATATGGGTTCCCCAACCGAGGAGAGATGCATCTGCAACAATGGTCTGTGTTGGAGCCTGTTGAAAAAAAGCATTCCTTGTAGCAGATCCTTTGGAGAGCACCACCAGCTGAGAGATCTGATTGCGTGGGTGGACAGAGTGATCCTGTCTTCCCAATTTCCCAATAGCAGGTCCCACTAGTCCTCTAGGCACTCCTGGAAAGGCTGCAAGTGGAGGTGAGCGCTGGGAGCAAGAAAGATGCTGGAGGCCATGGAGCCGAGAAGGCAGGAGATTGTGCGCAATGTTGGACAATGCATTCTTTTGAGAGAGCAACACTTCTAGAGTACGGATAAGAATTGTTCCTCCGAAAGACACACCTTTCCTTGAAGTGTGTCGATGGTAGCTCCTAAGTAGTGCATCTTCTGGACTGGTGTGGCTGTGGACTTGAGATAGTTGACATGACGACTAAAGTGATACATGAGATAGCAAGTCCATTTGAAATGCAGTTGGGCTTCTGAAAAAGGTGGATGCCTTGATCAGCCAGTCGTCCAGATATGGGTAGACAAAGATTTGGTGCTTTCATAGATGTGCTGCCACCACAGCCATGCACTTGGAGAAAGTTGTGGTGCTGACTTGAGACCAAACGTAAGGACGGTGATTTGGTCATGATCTTGACCCACCGCGAACCTTAGGAACTTCTGATACTTCTTTTTGATGGGAACATTAAAGTAGGCATCGTGCAGGTCAACAGAGAAAAGCCAGTCTCCCTGGTGAATCTGGGGGTATATTTCGTGTAAGACCAGCATTCTGAACTTTTTCTTTCAAATCTATTTGTTGGCAAGCTTGAGATTGAGAATGGGTTTGAACTCTTGTCTGCCTATTTTAGGCACGAGGCAGTACCTGGAGTAAATACCTTTTCCCCGCTGGTTGAGTGGAACAGGTCCTATGCCTTCTTTTGTAACAGGATGGTGACTTCTGCCTTTAAAAGCTTGAGATGAGAAGTGGATGACCTTAGTGGAATAGACAGTGGTGAGGCAGTGAACCTGAGACAATGCCCATTCTGAAAAGTAATGGTGGAAAGATCAGAAGGATATGCGTTGATCTTTGGATCTTTCAAAACCTACGTCTTTCAAAGTGTCTACCTAAGTCTTTATCCTTGCTATTTCATGATCAGCATGTGACTGAAAAGTGTGGAGCCCGAGAATGGCAAGTTCTGAGCATCTGATTTTAACGATGTTAGCCGGAGCCAGGCATGCCTTCTCAACGACACTCCATGGCAGTAAATGTGTGCTGTGAGTAAGGATGAATCTGCTGCCACACTAATGATCTGATTAGAGAACATGACACCTTCTTGGATGATCTCCAGAAAATCCTCACTTTGATCTCTTGGGAGGTGGTCAGAGAAATGGAGGATGGAGTCCCACAGGGCTCTATCATACCTGCCCAAGAGGGCTGTTGCACTGGCCGCCTTCATAGATGTAGCTACAGTAATACATGCTTTGTGGCCCATCAAATCCAATTTTATGCTTTCTTTGTCCGGAAGAGAAGTGACAGAAGCAGATGTGGCATGAGATTTGTGGGCAGCCAGGATTACTACATAGTTAGGTGGAGGATCGGAGAGCAGAAACAAAGGATCTTGGTCCGGAGGACAATAGTTTTTCTGGAGCCTGGAATGTGCTGACTTGGCCATGGCTGGCGTAAGAAACAAGCCCATGACAGTTTCAAGAAAACCCAGCACTAGCTGGAGCAAAGGCCACAAGGCTGTACACTGATAAAGAAAAAATTACCAAGGTGGACGGTGCTGATACAGCCATGGGTGAATTAAACCTACCTGCACTTCGAACAAGAACCTCCTGAAAGGTTGTTATATCGTCTGTCAGTGAGGAACAAGGCTGAGGAGAGTCTGATAATGTGTGTGAATAGTCCCTGGTGGACGAGGAAGTATCCCCATCGCTGGTGAGATCGCAATCTCGACCATTGGCGCGATCTGTGATGTGAATGTCTCGATCTTGTAGAAGAATGCCCAGATGTATGACGGCCATGATGGGACTGATGGTGCGGCCTTGAGTATGTTCAACATGCTCATTGGGAGCTGGATCGGTGCTAGGCACAAGCGGCACTGGAGCAGGTGGAAGCACAGGTGCCAGAAGGACTGGATTTGGCAGCTGAGGAGGGGGCGTAAGAGGAGGAGATGAATGGATGACTACCAGCGATGCAGATATATTTATGGAATGCTGCGACTCTGATGAAGAATAAATCCTCCTTCTTTTTGCAGATTTTTCCCTTCAAGACTTCGAGGGAGACTTTGATGTCTACCTCTCTCTTCGGCGACTAGGCATCGACACTGATCGGCTCCTCAACGTCGATCTCTTATGATGACGTTTCCTTCGCGGCAATGGTGAGCCAGCATCCATAAACATCAATACACTCCTAGATGGCGTGCGCCGATGAGCAGAACTCCTACACGTCATGCAGTGTCTTGATGTCAAGTGAAAATGTTTGTACGACTTCAAGCCAGTCTTTGACAATGAACATGTCTGTGCCGTACCTCCTCTCCACTACGATCTCCTTGACGTAGAACAGGACCAAAAGCAATTTTTTCCTGAAAAACGCCTCTCAGGCCTTCTATGTCTCCTGGAGGAGGAGGGAAGAGCTCTAGTGGGAGAATGACCTTACCCTCCCTCAGAGGTCCCACTGGCTTCATGCTGGCATCGTCTTTCTGCTCTCCCTTGAAAGTGTAGCTTCTCCCTGTCATACAAGGTGCGCCTGGAAAATGTCTTGCAGTGGTTACAGGAGGCGGGAAGGTGTGAGGAACGCAAGCAGATGATACAGACCTCATGGGAGTCTGTTTTGGCGTTTTTTCTGACATAGCGTAGAAATCTGTCAAAAAAAGAAGGCATTTTTTCAAGCATAAATGCCTAAATTCCTGTCAGAGAAAGACAAAAACCAACCGGAGAAAGAAAAAGTAATCGAGTGAAGCTGTTGTCACTGATATTTATAGTCAATTTGTAAAGGAAAAAACCTAAAAAGGTTGAGCTCAATGCTCCAAGGTCCTGTCAGCAGGAGCTGGAAAAAAGAACTCGGGTAACTGCCTCTCACTAGGCATGATGGGATAGTGGAGGTCCCAGGGTTCTTAAAGACCTAGGGCTTTACTACGACACTGGCGGTCTTAAGACTGCCACAGCCACAGTGGAGGTCAGACCGCCGAGGGGCTGACAGTCTTAATCCGCCACAGCAGTGCTGCAAGCAGCGCTGCCCTGGGGATTACAAGTCCCCTCTCCGCCAGTGATTACTTGGGGGTAGCCCCGCCATGTAAAGGCTGGCCGAGATGGGGTGCAGGGAGCCCCAGGGGGCCCCTCCGTTGCCCATGCACTTAGCATGGGCAGTGGAGAGGCCCCCCTAGTCAGCCCCGTTGTGATTTTCACTGTCTTCTTTGCAGACAGTGAAAATTGTGACGGGTGCTGGTGCACCCTACGTACTACAGCATTGCCGCCGGCTCTTTTATGAGCCGGAGTCAATGTTATAGGCTGTTTCCTGCTGGGCCAGTGGGTGGAAACTCTGTTTCCACCTGCTGACCCAGTGGGAAACTCTTAATGGGGCCCGCGGGAAGGGAACTGCACAGGCGGTAACCTGACCGCAGGAATTCGGCGGACGGCCTTTTTCGTCCACCAAACTCATAATGACCACCCATGGTCTCCTTTTACTTCCTTTATAATGGCAGGCTACGGGCTACACTGCCCTACATTCCTTCATTCTTACCTAACATTGCAAAAGGGTTTGTGAAAGATTTTTTCTGTTATTTTTCAAATTACGTATGCTTTTTAACTGCATGTCTCCTTGATCTATTTCCCTTTTGCATCAACAAGATGAATAATTTTGGCCACTGTAGCCTATTCTTTAGCCTGCACAAAAACATTCTTAAGTGACATTGCAGGCCTTACTGAAGAAAGACGAACATCAACACTTAAGACGACATTGGAGAAAGTGCTCAGGGATCCCTGTAGGCAGGGGGGGAACTATTCAACACTTATGAATATACATGGAAATTCCCTACAAGAGAATGGTCCTCACAGCCACTGTAAAGGGCTTGAACATTCATGTTGACTAGAAATGAAGAATTTCATACAATAAATCTTCCAGAAAACGCTTTGGTGTTTTATTGATCACATCCAGTGCTTCATATGACAGGTTTAGAAGATCATACTCTAGCCTTTTAGCAACCAGACCCACTAAGTTGGAGAAGCTGGATGAGAGATAACACAAAGGCCCTCATTACAACATGAGCCACTTACCGCCGTGCATAAGACCGCCAACACACCGCCGCGGAAATCCACCAGAGCTATTATTACCCACAGCTCAGAATCCGCCAAAATTCAGACACCCACACAAGTCCACCACACCAAAGGTCAGTGATAAACTGGCGAAAACAAAACCTCCACCGTCACACCAACAGAAATACGCCCACACTATCACAACACACGAATCCACGCGGCGGTCTTTTAACCGTGGTATTCCATTGGCGGTACACACCGCCGCGCTCAAAATACACACTTTTACAAAACACAGCCACATTGGACAATTCAAAGTACACACACCTGATACACATACACACACCACTCCCACACACCCATTACAATATAAAACACACACCTACATCACCCACAAACCCCTACGACCACAATTACCGAGAGAAGGCCAGAGAGAGACACCACAAACAACTACCAAGCATCCACAGGCACACAATACCATCACCCACATAACTTCCACGCACCTCACACAACACACCACTAAATATCACCCCACTTATCACTACACACACAACCCCACACATCACCCACACCACCCCATGGCACGGCAAAGACACCCCAGGTTCTCGGAGGAGGAGCTCAGGGTCATGGTGGAGGAAATCGTCTGGGTAGAGCAACAGCTATTCGGATCACATGTGCAGCACACCTCCATAGCTAGGAAGATGGAGCTATGGTGCAGAATAGTGGACAGGGTTAACGCAGTGGGACAGCACCCAAGAAATCAGGATGACATCAGGAAGAGGTGGAACGACCTACGGGGGAAGGTGCGTTCCGTGGTCTCAAGACACCACCTTGCGGTTCAGCGGACTGGCGGCGAACCCCCACCTCCTCCCCTACAACTAACAACATGGGAGGAGCAGGTCTTGGTGATTCTGCATCCTGAGGGCCTCGCAGGATTAGATGGAGGAATGGACTCTGGTAAGTCGAATCTTAACTATTATATCACCCACCCTACCTGCATGCATCACATACCCCCACCCTCACCCTCACCCCATCACTCCAACTCCTCACAAATGTCCCAACATCACAAACCACACATCCTAACACCAAGCCCTGCATGCAACAAAAAAGCATGGACACCCATCACCAAAGCATGGCCACTGCACATACCCATACACCCCCCTAAACCACCATCACACAAGGTCCCACACAGGAATGCAAACACTGGGGTACACGGTCACCCACCTATTGCACACCATGGCACACACAGATGTAATAAACATCCTTTTATACCCCTGCAGGATCCCTGCCCAACGTCACCGGACAGGAGGGTCCACACATGTCCACACCACCAACAGAAGAGGCCCACAGTGATGAAAGCAGCTCTAGATGACCAGCCCGGCCCATCGGGGACCTTGGGACAGTCGGTTCCCCTCACACAGTCACAGGCCACTACAGAGCTCCCCCCCCCTAGAAACACCAGCACAGCACCCACCCAGTGGGCCCATACCTCTGTCCCAGGACACGTCAATCAGCAGTGTGTCCACCACTACAGGGAACCCAGACTAACCCAACACCCCAACAACAACAGGGACCTGGGGGCAGTGGTAGTGAGCACATGTTCCAGGGGACGGAGGCCCAGGAACACAGGGGAACTGGGAGGGCTGCTGTGCGACAGTGGGAGGACAGGCCAAGGGAACCCACTCTCCACGAGGCCCTCTCCAACATCATTGGAGCCTACCACCACTCCCAGGAGACGATGGCAACGGTACTGGCCAAGTTTCAGGAGACCCAGCGCCTGCAGGAGGAACAGTTTTTGGGCTTCAGGGAGGAACTCAGATCCATCAATTCCACCCTGGGCACCATCGTAGGGGTGCTGAAGGAAGTACTCAACACCAGGAGGGACACTGTGGCACAACAAGGGGCCCCTGATACTAGCCTGGACGATGAACTGCCCTCCACCTCCGCCAGCGCTAGTGGACAGGAGGCACCGTCACAGGACCAGCACCCCACCCCCTGCAGAGGGAGAACCACCCCGCAAACGGTCCCTGAGATCCAGGACAAAGACAGAGAACGATGCCAAGACCCCGCCAAGAAATGAGACCACCCTGAATGTCATCTTTCTGTCCCACTTTGTCACCCTGTCCATCCTCAAACTGCCCTAGCTCCACTTCCTATGCCCATTTGGGCAATGCACCTGTGAGACTAATAGACTGGACTCTGCCATGGACATTCCTCCACCATCACCCCTCATCATTTTACAACCCCCTCTAATATTGAACACTTAAATAAACACCCTTGAAGCACAAAACAATCTGAAGTCAGTCTGTGATTTCGAAATAGAGTATTAGCAATTACAGTGGAAAAATGCTATAGCAAATGTAATGTCAACATACCTACGTCACACAGCTCTAGTCCATAAGGAAACAAAGCAGATGTCACACTGTGGGACACACATCTGTGAAATCGTAAGGGAAAGTGACAACTCATTGACCATACACTGGGTGAAAACGACAGACAGTAGAGAGGTAGTAGTGTTAAAGTACATGTAGTAGGCAGGTTTGTATTCTTACCTGTGTCTCACTAGAAATATTGCAGGATCCCTGAGTTCCTGTTGTCGATGTCCTTTTCTTTTGCTTCCTCGTCTTCACTGTGCACAGGCTCCACAGCTGCAACACCACCACCATCTGGACCATCCTCCTGCAGAAAAGGCACCTGTTGTCGCAAAGCTAAGTTGTGAAGCATACAGCAGGCCACGATGATCTGGCACACCTTCTTTGGTGAGCAGAATAGGGATCCACCTGTTATATGGAGGCACCTGAACCTGGCCTTCAGGAGGCCGAAGGTCCGCTCTATTATCCGCCGAGTTCGCCCATGGGCCTCATTGTAGCGTTCCTCTGCTCTTGTCCTGGGATTCCTCACTGGGGTCAGTAGCCATGACAGGTTGGGGTAACTAGAGTCACCTGCAAATGACGAGGGACAACTGTTAGACACACACTAACCTGTAGGGATATCCCCAGTCCCAGACAACCATTCCAACTGACTTGCTTCCAGGTGCTCACCTAATAGCCACACATGGTGCCTCTGGAGTTGCCCCATCACATAAGGGATGCTGCTATTTCGCAGGATGTAAGCATCATACACTGAGCCAGGGAACTTGGCATTAACATGGGAGATGTACTGGTCGGCCAAACACACCATCTGCACATTCATGGAATGATAACTCTTCCGGTTTCTGTACGCCTGTTCACTCCTGTGGGGGGGGTAGCAAAGCCACATGGGTCCCATCAATGGCACCTATGATGTTATGGATATGTCCCAGGGCATAGACGTCTCCTTTCACTGTAGACAAATTCTCCACCTGAGGGAAAACGATGTAGCTCCCTAGGGCAGACAACACTCTGGACAACATGTTGGAAAACATAGGCTGGGACATCCCTGATGCTATGGCCACTGTTGTCTGAAAGGACCCCCTTGCAAGGAAATGGAGTACTGACAGCACCTGCACTTGAGGGGGGATTCCTGTGGGATGGCGGATAGCTGACATCAGGTCTGGCTCCAGCTGGGCACACAGTTCCAGGATTGTGGCACGGTCAAGCCTGTAGGTGATGATCACATGTCTTTCCTCCATTGTCGACAGGTCCACCGGCGGTCTGTACACCGGAGGATGCCACCATCTCCTCACATGTCCCAGCGGACGGTGCCTATGAAGGACAACAGCGGGCACAGAGTCAACAAACTCAGAGGTACGTATCCACAGCTTACACAGAACACGAATCATAATCTGCAATTTGGCCTGTATGAGTGTTGACGCAAGGCCTAGGTATGTGTGACGCAGTGAAAAATTAATCCATGTGGGCCCCTGAAATGGCGGCTGCCTGACCTGTAAATTGGGACAATGGGATGTGAGGTAACTGCGCTGGTGTTGTACACTGTTGCGGTATGCGGTCGAAGACCGCGGCGCAATGCTGCATTGGTTAACATTGGACCCTATGGGTCCCAGGAGCCAATGACGATGTACGCCGGCGGTGACGGTACGCACCACCGCAGACGTGACTGCCATTTTCTATCTGTTCAATCACTCGATACCTGATCTTCGACAGGAGAGGACCTACACTGCAAGTGCTGCTGTGACCTCGGTCTGGAAGAGACAATGGCTCGTGCATCTGGGGAAAGGGCCCCTGCCTTCACATCGGAGGAGTTGGAGAAACTCGTGGATGGGGTCCTCCCCCAGTTCACACTACTCTACAGTCCTCCAGACAAACAGGTAAATACACTGGGAGCATGCTGTATGGGCTATGCCTGTGTGGAGTGGGGTGGATGAAAGATGGGGGTGGGGGAGATTGAGGCGTGCATGAAACGACGGTGAGTGCATGCACATCATGGCAAGGGTAGGGATGGGGGCCAATGACTGTGACGGTGCATTTGGTAATAACTTTTCTTTCCCCCCTGTACGATTCATGTAGGTCAGCGCCCACCAGAAAAAATATATTTGGTGTGCCATCGCCAAGGACGCCCGGACCCTGGGGGTCTACCACAGAAGGAGCACCCACTGCCGTAAGAGATGGGAGGACATTCGCCGCTGAAGCAAGAAGACAGTGGAGGCCCAGCTGGGGATGGCCTCCCAATGTGGGAGGGGTGCCCATCGCATCATGATCCCCCTGATGTTCAGGATTCTAGCGGTGGCGTACCCGGAGTTGGATGGGTGCTTGAGGGCATCACTGCAGCCACAAGGGGGTGAGTACACTCTCATTCTGCTGATTTTGTGCGCAGTGGAGGTGTCTGGGTGGTGGAGGTGGGCTGTGGGTTTCCCTAGGCCAGGCTGAGTGTGCTAGTTAGGTCCCCTTGTTCTGGCAGACCCTGTGGCACCCCACCCCTCCTGTGTACAGTGCCAAGTACACCTAGTCAGGCTCCTGTGTCATCCATGTGTACAGATGTCGTCCATAGCCTTGTAGGCCATGTCCCAGGGATTGAACAGTGGACCCCAAGTGCGTGGCGTAGTGCAGGGGGCTTCTGTGTCTGTCATGTCCGCCAACGGTAATGCATGCACTCAACATGTCTTTCTTCTGTCGTCGTCCCCCCTTTTTGTGGTCTCCCTGTTCTTGTGTGCATTAGCATCATCAGGCGGAGGAGCAGTGGCACCAGAGCAGGAGGGAGCTGCATCCCACATGGCCCTGGAAGGCGACACTACGGACTCGGAGTTCACCAGTGGGACGGAGGGCGAGGGGAGCTCCACGGCGGGGACCGGAGCTGACACCAGTGACACAGACTCGTCCTCTGATGGGAGCCCCCATGTGTCAGTGGCAACATCTGTGCCCCCAACATCTACAGGTACAGCCGCCACCCCCCCCACCAGCACCGCCCTCCCAGCAGCCCCTCAGCCATTTGCCCCGTGCCCGCTCACCCAGGAGGGTGGGCATCACCTTCGTCCCAGGCACCTCAGGCCCTGCCCCAGTCACCCCTGCTGCCCTCAGTGAGGAGGCCATTAACCTCCTCAGG
Organism: Pleurodeles waltl; assembly: GCF_031143425.1. Taxonomy (NCBI): domain Eukaryota; kingdom Metazoa; phylum Chordata; class Amphibia; order Caudata; family Salamandridae; genus Pleurodeles; species Pleurodeles waltl. Next base: position 352,103,024 of record NC_090450.1, read on the forward strand.
TCCCTCACTGTCGGGCAGTCTACCATTTTGAATGCCATCCAGGGTGTAGAAAGGCAGTTGCAACAAACAAATGCATTCCTGGAGGGCATTCATTCTGGTCAGGCGGCCCTTCAGCGAGCTTTTCAGACTCTGGCCCCAGCACTGATGGCAGCCATTGTCCCTGTCTCTAGCCTCCCCCTTCCAACTTCCTCCACCCAGACCCAATCCCCTCTACCTCAGCCTATCCCAAGCACACCTTCAGACCAGCATGCACACACATCAACACACAAGAGAAGCTCTGGCAAACATAAGCACCACACATCCCACAGGCACTCACGCAAGCATCACACACATGCAGACACACCAACATCCACTGCCTCCACTGTGTCCCCCTCCTCCTTGTCTCCCTCCTCCCTCCCAGTCTCGTCTATACTCACACCTGCATGCACTACATCAACAGCCACTACTTCCATCACCACCACACCCCGCACACTTGCAGTCACCCCCCCACCGCCATTCACACGTCCCGTGTCCTCTCCCAGTGTGTCTGTGACGCCACCTCCCAAGATACACAAACGCAGGCACACACCCACCCAACAGCCATCCACCTCACGACAGCCTCCAGCGCATGCACCTTCACCCAAAGTCACCAAACAAACACCTCCTACAATCACAACCTCTTCCTCCACTTCCAAACCCCCTCCAGCTACCCGTCCCAGTGTTTCCCAAAAACTTTTCCTGTCCAACCTTTACCTCTTTCCCTCACCTCCCCCACCCCGTCCCTCTCCTAGGGCCCGACTCTCCAGGTCCCAACCTAGCACCTCAGCCACAACATCTCTGGGACCAGTGGTGCCTGTAGTCACCGGAATCTGGAGTGCACCGGCCACCAGGGCAGCCAGTGTGGCACCGAGCCACAGCACGAACAGTCCCCCACCTGTCAAGCATCAAAAGTTGGCCAGTGCCCGGCGGGAGAGGGCGGGGAGACAACAGCCAGCAAAGCCGCTACCAGGGGTACAGGTGGGAGTGTGGAGTCAGCTGCGACACCTTCCAAGGTGGGGAAGGGCCACAAGAAAGTCAGCAAGTCTGGGAAGAGCAGCACGGCGGAGAAGACCGCCATCATCCCCGCTGCCCAGGAGGCCACCGCCACCAGCCCAGCTGCCCAGGAGGCCACCGCCAGCACCAGCCCTGCTGCCCAGGAGGCCACCGCCAGCACCAGCCCAGCTGCCCAGAAGGCCACCGCCATAATCCCAGCTGCCCAGGAGGCCCCCGCCAGCACCAGCCCTGCTGCCCAGGAGGCCTCCGCCAGCAGCAACCCCGCTGGGCCAGACAGGACCACCAGCACCATCCCCGCTGGGCCAGACAGGACCACCAGCACCATCCCCACTGGGCCAGACAGGACCACCAGCAGCTGAGTCACTGCAAAGGACCCCACCGCCACAAGCACCGTTGAACAGTGCACCACCGCCACAAGCACCGCTGAACAGGGCACCGCCGCAACAAGCACCGCTGAACAGGGCACCACCGCCACAAGCACCGCTGAACAGGGCACCGCCGCCACAAGCACCGCTGGCCCATGAGCACCAAGGGCACTGACGCTACTGAGTCCGTCACAAGCAGGATGCAGCATTCTGGGCACAAAGCCCCCTCTAGAACCAGTGGAGTATCACATCCACTACCTCTGTCCTTGGCAGGATGAAGCACTCTGGGCACAAAGCCCCCTCCAGAACCAGTGGAGTAAGGCATCCACTTGAAAGACTGTGGCTTTGCACTCCCCAGGATGGAACAGTGGGCAACCCACCCACTGTAGAGACTTGAGAGACTGTGGCTTTGCACTTCCCAGGATGGAACAGTGGGCAAACCACCCACTGTAGAGACTTGAGAGACTGTGGATTTGCACTACCCAGGATGGAACAGTGGGCAACCCACCCACTGTAGAGACTTGAGGGACTGTGGCTTTGCACTCCGCAGGATGGAACAGTGGGCATGTGGCCCCCTCGTGGATTTGGCGTCGTGCACTCAACCGGCTGAGGTGCCCCCCCTTTCCCTTCCCCCTGAGGTGCCTGTTTTATTGCTATCTGATGCCCCTGCAGTGTTCTCTCCGTCATGTTCGGGGTTTGAGTGTGGGCCTTGCCCATACCGTGTGGGCCCAGTGTTCCACGGACTTCAATGGAGCACTACCTGCACTACTATTCTTGGTGTATATTTTGTTTATAGTGTATATATATATTTGTGCGTACTGGATTTTAATATATTTCAATGGTTACACTCATTTTCTTTGGTCTTTGCATTCTTCCGGGGGGGTTGCGGGGTGTAACTGTAATGTATCATGCTGTATCAGTGTGTGTGTTGTCGTGGGTGAGGGTGGGTGTGTTGCATATTGCGTGTGTGTGTCCCTGTTTTTTGCCTCCCCCCTCCCCTGTGTCGTAGGTGCAGTACTCACCGTGGTCTTCGCCGCCGGCGTTCGTGCTCCTGGTAGAGGAGCAAGAAGATAAGGGCTGGCAGGATCTGGAGCTCGGGTTCCATGGTATGCTGATTCCTCGGGGTGTGTAGAGGTGAGCGTTTTCCCTTCGAAGTCCTGTTTCCGCCGTATTTTTGTCCACTGTGAATCCGCCCCGGAAAAGGTGGCGGATTGGTAGGTTGCGACACTGTGGGTGGTACATTGTCCTCCGCCTGTCTGTTGGCGGTGACCGCCAAGCTGTTTGTTTGTACCGCCGTGGCGGTCTGAGTGTTAAAGTGTCTGTCTTTGTTGGCAGTTTCCGCCACGGTCGTGATTCCATTTTTTTTTCTGCCGGCCTGTTTGCGGTTTTAACGCCGCTTTAACACCGACCGCCAGGGTTGTAATGACCATCAAAGTGTGGAGGGATTGGATTTACCCATAATGAATATCCTGACTGTTATATAGTTTCAAAAACAGCCTGTCTTCAGAATGTCCACAGGTGGAGGTACAACACAACCCATAAATAATGGAGTAAAGGGGATTCAAAGCTGGTTTGTCTATGACACTAATTTTTGACTAGCCAACATCACATACTACTCTCTTGGCCCACTACACTCCATATGATCCCTTGGGGTAATCTTCAATTCCAGCTTCTTCTATGAGGAAATGGATGAATGCAGAGTTAATGTGATCCACAACAGAAGACAAAGCCAACTACAAGAATGAGGCATGACATTTTGATTGTAATGCTTGGGTGGTCTATTTTAAGACTGTCTGCACTGAATCAAAAACGCCAAGTCTGAAGCAACTATTACGAATAATAAAGAAGATATGATGGTCCCCTGAGTGACCCCAAAGGAGTGGGTGTGTGGAGCTGATGTGACAGAGGGTAAGCGCACCAAGCTTTGTCTGTGTCTGCGGTATTCCGAAACAATCAAGTCTTTGTAGTAGGATGTAGTGGTGGACAGTGTAAAATGCTGCTGATAGCTCGAAAAGCAACTGGCTGGCCACTTGTCCACCTTGAGTTTTGGGTCATTCCAAATTGATATGAGGGCTCACCTTGCGACTCTTCCTGGTCTGCGTCAAGTTTTTTTCCTCTGTAAATTATGAAAGTTGAGTGAAGCTGAGTAAAAACTGCTTTCAAATATTGTACCTTGGAAGAGCTTGTTAGATATGGGTCATAGTTTGATGGGTCAAATGGATCGAGATTATTGATTTATATGAGTGGTCTAATGTAGGAGGTTTTGAATTTGGATGGGAAAGAACCTAGTCAAGGACTTGTTGGGTGAGCTTCTACCTGCCTCCTTACGCAGATTGTGAGTAGGATAACTTTTAAAGATTTTTGGAGGTGCTGGGTCTGACGGTGATATTGATAGTCTAATTGTGATTATATTATTATGGAATTCATTTTCTGAGATGGAATTGGAAGAATCAAGGGGTGGAAATTGTATTTGTCCTCTTTATGGTAGGTAAGACATGTGTCGGGGTGTTAGCTGTGTTCACATTGTGGTAATTTTCTATCTTTTTTATTTTTTAGATCAATTCCAAGAAGATTTTGACGCACAATGCTTGCAATTGTAGTAGTTCTGTATTTTGGAACTCTGAATTGCCGAAATCTGCTAAACTGTTTTTGAGTGTCTTAGGAGGAAAGCTGGCTTCAACTATTCCTGTGGAAAAGTGTTAGTTTTTATGTTTGGTTGTGTAAGCTCTGTTGAACCAGCGTATACTGATTTTGTTTTCTCTATCTCTTGATTGTCTCCTTTGTGCTATAGTATGTTGCATTGTGTTTTCATTCTTTTGATGCTGTCATTAATCCACATGGTTTCCTTGCTGTGCTTAACCCTGGAAGTAGTCTTTGTTGGTATCTAGTTGTCCAGTACAGTGGAGATCCATTTGTAGAAGGTATATATGGTCTGAGGTTGCATGTTTATCAGGTTTCTTTCGAGATGCAAGTTGGGTTTGTTTTTTGTCTAACTTTCTTTTTTTTGCTCCTGATCCAGGCATTGAAACAAACAAATACACCCCCAACTGGCTTCTAAGTAATTCACATTCAATATGCTAGTAGTAGTTTCAGCTGCTTAAAAAAAGGCGAAACAAGTTGGAAAAATCATGCACAGTCAAATTTGCTAAGAAATCCATAGTCCAGCCTTGAATAAGAGCGATGAGAATGTGGGAAAATTGCACAATACTGGAAATCCACACAATAGAGCCCATCGTACAGGTGTTCAGCGGGAGCAAGTAAAAAGCATTCAAAACAGAGAGTCAAGTAATTATTGTGTAGAAGAGGGTAATTGGAGACTCTCAGATGAGATGGCAGGTCATCCCGTGGCCCATCATTTCCCCTGCGCCTGGTTCATCACTGAGGGAGTCTTTGACTCTGATCTGAATTAGCTTTGGTGTGGGAAGCTTGGCTTTCTGACTGCCCTCTGGACTTTTCCTGCTGAGGAATAGGTACATTCAGTAGTCCTGCTGTTTCACTGTTTCAGTTTGCTGAAAAATTGTATGCTTTATCCTTAAAACTAAAGGCAAGGACAAAAGGATACGTCTGTATGTATCAAATGTTCTTGTGGCTCAGTTTATCAGTCACTGGCTTAAATTGCAATTGACGGGAGAGAGTTGCTGGAGCTGCATCTTGGTAAAGCGAGCGGGAGAAGCATTGGAAAGTTACCTCTTCCACTTTTTGTGCCACTTTCAATAGGGTGTCCTTGACTTTGAAGGAGTGGAGTTTGGCTTGGACATCTCTGGGGCATTTCCCCCTCTTTGGCGTTGTGGGCCTACTCTGTGGACTCTATCTAGTTTAATTTTAGGACCTTCCTATCCTAAAAATTCAGAAAACAACCCAACAACGAAGGCCTCTAGGTCAGGTCCCACCACGCTTTCCTTTGGATTTCGTAGACAAATGTTATCACATCTGGAACGATTCTCCAGGTCTTTACACTTCAGAGGAGTAGCTTGGAGATGGTCCTTGACATCATCGGAGGAGGCTTCCAGGTGGCTCACTCTCTTTGGTCTTTCCCCTTAATCTGTGCTCCAGTGAATCTGTTCTGGGTCTCCAACTTATGTAGGGGTGAGAGTGCTGTCAACTACTGCTTCCAGTGTACGTTTACTCAGCGACGGGCTAAGCAGAGCAAGTGAGCTTGTTACTACTCTGCAGTTGCTTGGGGGATAGTAGTATTCACAGCAGTTGTGGTTGTGGGTGTTGCTGAGCGGGAATCCTCCAGGGGCTAAGGTGGGAGTTCCTTTGAGAAGGGCAGCCTGCCACGTTGTGTGACTGCCATTACAAGGTCGGGCAGGAAGAGTTTGTTTCATGCCCCAGATCAGCGGTCCTTGTGGCGTTGTGGCAGAGGGTGGGCCTCATTAGGGTAGCTGTGGGTAGCGAGATCAGCGCGCCTGGGGGACAGACGGTTGTATGCCGGAGTGCATCTCCATCAGGGTACGGGATGATGTGGCTGCAAATGGCAATCCCCGGTTCCCCATGTCCCTATAGGCCAAAGGTGCTCTCTGAAGCCCGTAGTGATGATCGGATAAGGGGCGGAGCTGTGGGGAGTGCAGAGTTCTGAATCTGGCTGCATCTGTACAGGTGAGTAGCTCCGGGCCTTTGTGTGGCCTTATCTAGCGGCGCTGCTCGGCAGCTTCAAAGCTCTGTGTCTCTTGGGGAGGTCAACGTGACAGCTCCCCCAGCACCTCTTAAATCCTGGTAACTTCCCCAGCATGGGGGACCGACGGGTGGTTCAGGGCCCTCCATTACCTCAAACAATCTGTAAATGCTGTGGAGCTTGTACGTATCACGTCCGTGCTGCCATAATGGATGGCCACGCCCCCCCCACCCAAGTTGAGTTTATTAAGGTCTAATTTTTTCTGTTTTCTCTATATGTTTTTGTTGTTGCTGGTTGTTGTTGTCTTTGAAGGGCTGTGGTTGTTTTGTTCTGTATGGTCAAAGATGTGATGTCACTTTACACCACTGTGATTTTAGGGAATTGGCACCGACAAATTATTTTTCCCACTGAAGCTGCATGTCTAACTCTGTGAAAGGCATTTTTAGGTCTGGCTAGAGACAGATTTACAAATTTAGCAGAGTTTATACGACCTTTAAAGAGAGAAAGAGAGGTAATTAAGTTAGCCCCTGTCAAACACTCTTCGTGGTAAGCATGGTTTACATGCTGATAATTCACATTTATCAGTCACTGTGGACTGCATCTGCCATTCATGATATATGGAGTTATACCTAGAAATAAAACAAGTCAATGCTGCTACGAAAGCACACAATACTTGCATGAGAAAACAGGAAAGAAGTTTGTATGTGTTTTAGAATATGATGAACACATATGAAACAATGTTGTATGAAGAAATTCCACTAATTCTTTCTTTTAACATGCATGTGAGCTGCTGGCGGCATTCCCTGTGGCACTCTGAGTGATGTAGGTTCTCCAAGTTTTCTTTCTGCTGACCATGCTTCTCATGTCAGGTCTAATGCATCACCTATCAGCAATCTACGCTTGTGTGCTATGCAAAAGAAGGGCATGAACAGTTGAATTAATGAGCAAAGAGGCAGCACACTGTAATAGAACATGGCAGAGGCCCTTCCTTCATCCTGCACTAGTCTGAAAAAGGGCGCTGGAAACCATTCTGCAAAATGTAAGAGCTATCAGGTGAAAGTTCTCTTTAGATCATAGCTAAGCGGTGCCCATCTCAAGATGACAAGTTTTTGAACAAGGTATTTTGGAACGCAGTGATGGCTTGCTCTGTGAGCAAGATATGTTGTTTTGTAATATGGGGCAAGCTTTTAAGAAGAGCCACGTGAGAGCCTTCAGGATAAGGATAATGCAGTCACATTTGCAAAAGCCTAAGACGAATCATGTTTTTTAATATGGAAAGTGGCTTTCGGTGGGAGGGTTACTCTGGTATCAGGAACGGTGCCTCAGAAGGAAACTGCCGTAGACTATATGCACAGCAAGTGTCTGCCTGGCTTGACTAAAATCTTCCTTGTGGATGTACATCTTGATATTATGGATACGTCTGGCTTGGTGCAGGGTATGCTTAGTGAGATTCTTGATGTGTGACTAGAAAGCTACTGAGCTGGCAGAGATCACTAGCTCTGGGGAGATCCTTCACACTTCAAAGCAGCCAGAGCCTGACCACCTCGTCAATGGGGTTCGATCAAGCAGCAGGCAGTTGGGGTAAAATGTCCAAGAAACCCACATGAAGCGCTGTGGTAATGAAATGAGATTCAAATCCTGCTGTACATGCTGGCCCTACCTACTAAGCTTACAGACTGCCTATATTCACTGCAGAATAAAAGTATGTCTAGACTAGTGGTTCCCAACCTGTGGTCCGGGGACACGAGGGCCACGAAGCCTCCTCAGGGGGTCCGCGACTGCTCAGAAAATTAAATAATATTAACAGATTGGGTCCCCAGAGCTTTCAGTAATGACTCAGTGGGGGGGTCCCAGGATTCCAATAATGATTCAGTGGGGGCCCCCGGGTTCAGTAATGATAAAGTGGGGTCCACAGAATTCAAAATGTTTGGAACCACTGTTCTAGACTTTCTAAAAGTTCATCCTCCAGAAAATGTGCCCACCAATCCGAGGCATATGACGCTGCACTCAACTGGGTTGTAGGCTGTACTACCCTCTCCTGCAGTGATTTCAAAGGACGCTGAAGGGCCTCTATCTTGAATCAACCACTTGCCAAATCACCTCATTCTTGAGGCATGGCATACTCGCGGTGAGCCGAACACTGTTTGTGGGGGTGGGTGAGTCCCTTACAAGCATGTTGGCTAGCTAGCATGATTCTTGTCCACTCATACTTTTGAAGACAATGACAAGTAGTTTGCAAGAGGCCCTTTTTTGGCAGATACCCACTGTTATTGTAAGTGTATTTGTAATGCACGCCTAACACCCGGGCGGGTATCCTGGAACTGTAAGAAGGGGGGTTGCCTTGACTGAAGCCTATTGGAAGACCTGGGGTTTCGGTTTCTGACAAAATTCTAAAATTTAATTGTCAACTCTGATGTGTAGAGGGAGGGCGTTCCAAGCTTTAGGAGTCAGGTAAGAAAAGCTGCAGCCACCAGTTCAGGCTCTAAAGATGCAGGAGAAGTAGGCAAGCAGGAGATGGGCAGAGCGCAGGTGTCTGGTGGGAGTGTGGAAGCTAATGCTTTATAGGAGTGTGTGTGTGTGAGGAGTCTGAAGAGGGCACACTTGCTTATGGGCAGCCAAGGGAGGTCTTTGAAGTATTTAAATATGTGGGTGAGGAGTTAAAGTTTGAGAGTGAGTCTGTCTGCTGGGTTCTGAATGATCTGGAACCCAGGTGAGCTGCAAGGTATTGCCAATGTAGAGGGCATTTTTGTAGTCTAGTTTGCTGGTGATCAGGACTTGGATGATGGTTCTTCTGGAGGTTGTGGAGAAGCCATCCGAATACTTTTCTGAGGAGTTTGAGGATGTGGAAACAGGATGAGGCAACTGTGTTGATCTGGCTGGACATAGAGATTTGATTATCAGTCATTGTCCTAAGGTTCCTGGCTGAGTCCAAAGGGCTGGGTGTGATTCTAGTTCTGAGAGCCACCAAGCCAAGGACTATAGAGAGGTGTATTTTCCAGAGAATACCTCTTATGTTTTGTTAGAATGAAACTTCAAGCAGTTGGTCCTCATCCATTTTGTGACTTCGGACAGGAAGTTGATGAAATTTGTCTGGGTGCTAGAGCTATCTTCAGAGAGAAAGAGGATGAGACGGATGTCGTCTGCGTAAGTGATGATGCTGAGTAAGTGGGTTTGGATGATGTTGGGGAGTCATGTAGAAGTTGAAGAACATGGGGCAGAGCGCCCTGGGACATGGGGCTAATTAATCGGATGGGCTCTGTAAGGAAAGCGGACTGGGGGTCCATGAACTCCAGTTTTGTGGAGCTATTGGATTATGATGGGGTGAGAAACGTTGTTGAAGGCAGAGAGTAGGATGAGTGCTGCAAAGGAGTCAAAACAGGGCACAAATCAAAAAGGTTAACAGAGTGCAAGAGTTTACAGAGCGGGAACAAAAGAGCAAAAATAGGAAAAAAGTGAAAACATGTAAGGGTGTCAAAGCTAGAGCAATAGTGCAAAAGAGGCAAGAGGCACACGGGGGAAAAAGAGAGCTAGAATGTAAGAGCAATAGAGAAAAAACGAGGCACAAGGTGAAAAAGCAAAAATAGCATTGAACGTAACAAGAAGGAAAAGGTGAGTGGCAAGAGTGTGAGCCGGAGAGGACTCAGTGAGGTGGAGGGAGAGAGGGAGGTTGAGGGCCCCAGTCCTGAGGAATGGTGGAGATGGATCGGAAAGGGCCAGGCGGGTCGTGGACCCGGCTTAGGTAAGGGCCAGCCCGTGCCTCCTTACCTGGTGATGATATGTGACATAGGGGAAAGTCCAGGAAGGTTATAGAGAACATTGTTGGCAAAATTTAATATATATCTTATCCAGTAGGGAAAATGAATGTGTGGAAGGTCTTCTAATAAATTGTTGTAGTAATCTAACTTATTGAAGGCTAGTGGACAAATCAATGGTTTAGTCGTATGGAAGGAGATGTAAGGGCAGACATTCAGCAGCTGATACCTAGAAGGACTACCTGTGGTTGCTATGAAGTACTCTAGGTGCTGCCAGTTCACCACACATCCAAAAAGGTCAATGCTGGGTCGTGAGTTCCTTTTGGCAATAAGAAATTCCCCACTAACGTATGTCCACCTATAATACATAGGCCTGGTGATGAAATGTCAAAAATAAATATGTTTACTTAGCACAATGAACAACCATTATTAAATTATCTTCCTTTATAAGGTGCCCAACGGCTAAGGAATCATCTGATTTTTTTTAATGAGGATGCAAAGGCCATGAGGCAGGTAACTCAGGCAGCACATACATCAGGGTCCAACAAATCTGCAACAAGAACCTGGATGGTGGCTTCATTTTATACAGTATGTCCAGCTCATTGAATTAGGTCAGCAGTCCACTGATAATCCTAGGAAACATACCTTCACATTTGAAATCTCAATCACTCAAGAAGAGGCAATTATTATTGCTTCTGAGAAGGTGCAGTTGTTGTTGAGCAAAGCATGCTTATTATGTTAGATTATGTTTATTTTTGAGTGTACATAAGCAAAAGTGTCTTGGTGCTATAGAACCAAATGTAACTAATTTGGCCAAAATAACATAAATGATAAAAGCAACGAGTCTAAATAAATCTCACTAAACAGTCACTGGTTGAATAATCTGGAACTAGCAGACTATTTGGTCACATGGCTGGGCCCGCTTGTCCATGCGTCCACATGAAAGGGGAGGGTTTACCGACTCAAGGGAGCAACAGTAGCAGCACAGCTGGCCACATCGCAGTGATCCTCTCCTTTCCTACCTTCTTCCATATTTGTACCTTGTACCATGCATATGTCTACTGTACAGGTGGTTCCTGCAGCCTCACAATGAGCATCCGTGGCAGGAGGCATCTGCGCCAGCCCCCACGCAGAGCAGCCCTGATCCACACAGGGGCATCAGGCTCCAGGGCAACCAAATTTGCTCGTCAGCCAGTCTTCATTAGCTCATTGCTGGTTGTACTGCATGCAAGATCCACAGAACCCTAGGGGATAACTAAGCATATTGCTTTGCAGCTGCCTAAGCCAATGTCCCCTGGTGGCACAACGTACCAGGAAACCACATTCAGCCCTCCATGTTTGACATATACTTCACCTTCAATCTTCAGCAGAAGAGGATCTAATAAAAATAGCTGATCTAGTAATTCACTCACTGTTCGCTATGCAACTCGAATCCCCCGACGTGCAGAGTCATTGGCCTCCTTTTTGCCAGATTGTAAAAGGAGAAATGTGTTTTGAACTCACCTTCCAGTTTTAGAGAAAGTATCAAGGATTGACAGAGTTTGTGAGCTCTGCAGCACTACTGCTTGTTCCCACGCCTCTGTCCTTATGTGGTCTCACACCTAAAGCTTGCTGAACCTTGCTGTACTGACTCGACGAGGCTGACCCATGCCTGACTCCTCAAATGCAAGCCCAGATCACCAGCGATGCTAGCAGTGAGTGTTTTCTGATTGCACCACAGCTCTGGGAGTTGGGTTGCAGCGCAAGAGTAGGCTTGCACAGTGGTATCAAAGAAGAGGGGAGGCAGCTGAGGGGCTGGTGCAAACTTAGGCATAACAGAGGTGTGAAAAGCAGGCAACAGTAGGGTCATTCAGGGCAGCTTGAGGTGTGTGCAGTCACCTGTAGTAGCTGTCTACAGTACCCAGGACTATTTTTATTCATCTTTAACTCCTACCACCAATAGCTGGCAACAATTTTGATAGTACAATTGGCAATTAATTGATAGTAAATGGTAGCTGTTATTAACAATCTTTAGATGGAGGGGAACATCTTCGGCTACTAACAGTGACATTGCTGACTGCATAAGAGCTGTTTGGTCCTTTTTTAATTTCTGAGTTTTGGCTGGACTAATTCAATAATGGGGAGACTACCTGAGAGCAATAACTGATGGAGAAAGTTTTCTCTGCTTCGACTGGCCATCAATAAGTACTTAGAGGATTATCATTACCAGCTGTTGTATTGTGAAAATGATAGTCTGTAAAATCCCAAAACTTTGTAATAAGCATCCAGAGTCTAGATGGCCACTGAAAGTTTATAACCTGTTGATTGCTTCTGTTGATTGCTTTTCTGTCCATGAGCATGAGCCAAAGGCCCCAATCCGAAGCCAGTACAAGTGTCACATCCCCCCACCCTCAACACCGCCCCCCCATCTGGAAAGAGGTGACCAAACGCCCCCTGTCTCTAGGACAGAACAAAACGTAATTACAAACTTTTTTCCATAAGCAACCAAATGGGCCCAAGGTATCCCGCAAGGAGAATCATGTAATAAAGCCTGTTATAGAGGCCCTAGTGAGATTGTTGCTAATAACGATGTTCAGTCTATTGAAGCTTATCCATTAGATAATAGAGGCCTAATTAATACATTTTATTGATTCCAAGTAACTGTGTCACATGTCAGAGAAAGAGATGGAGAAAAAATGTAAGGGTGATGTCTCAGCTGTAACTGGTATCACTAGCAGCTAGAAGATCATACGTGGCCTATCCCATGATTCTATTCCCTTAGCATTAAGAGTGACTGTACTTTTCCTGACTTCCCTGATGAGGTTTTGAGCAAAATGCATTATCATAAAAATCATAGTTTTTAGTACACGTGGAACCAGATTACTCGCCTAAAATAATGACTGAGTATTAATAGCCTACGACCACTGCTGGGAGATTCAATCTTTCTGAGTATCTCTTGTCAGAATCAATTTGCTATGCATTCCCCAAATTCAAATAAACACGATTTTATTATCTATGAGGCATTAACTGCATTGAAATTCGTGTTCTTTTTTTCTAATGGAGAACTCAATAGCAGACACCACTGTTGACAATAATATGCAAGTTATGACCAGTACAAAGACAAGTTGGGCAGCATTAAAAAAAAACTTTACTCTGAATGAAAATGAGCTTACCCCTCCTAGGCTGCATGTAAATACTATTACTCCTGAAATTAGGGACAACTTTAGGGGGAAATCTTTTGATAAGCGAAGAGTTGTGACTGTGAAGTAAAGCAATCCGAGAATGTCAAGATTTTTAACTATTCCCAAAGTGTAGAACACAACAGCGAAACGGAAGGGTCACTACCCTCAAAGGCCAACAAGAGGAAGAAAAGGAAGAATAAAAGGGAGAATGTGACGATTTCAATTCAATTCAAAGAAGCTTTATTGCGGCTACAAGAGCCAAAAAAGCGCGAGCAGTAATAAATACAAATAAATGCACATGATAAAATAAAATTGCAGGTAAATATGGTGATAAAAGGGAATGAAATATAAATAAAAAATTAAAATGGAATAAAAATGAGATAGAATAAAATGGAAAGAAATTAGAAAAAATGAAATGAAGTGAAATGCACTCTGCAGGATGTTGGGACAGTCTTATTTGGAGTCTTTGTCCAGGAGAGTTTTCCCTCTAATAAGCCAACTAGCTCCGAGGAATTTGGCGATAGCGATCACTAGCGTTGGTCTGGTGTCTGATCTGAGGATTCGCAGAGCTAGCGCAGAGCAGCGTGCTCCCAGTAGTCTGCATGCCGGGGCCAGCCATTTCCTACGGGGGGCAGTATACGCGGGGCATGCAAAAAGGAGGTGAGGGAGATTCTCCACGGGGGCTTTGCAAGCAGGGCATGCGGTGGATTCGTTGTTTGACCAGCTGCTGGTGAAAAGTCTTAATGGGAGTGTTCCAATGCGGAGCTGGAAGTACAGTTTCCTTTCCCTTGGGGCCGTGATTAGGTCCCAAAAAGTTTCGTACTTGCATGACTCTTTTAGGTTGGCAAAGTCACAAGATAATGTAGTGTGGAGTGCAGCCCGAGTGTCTTCGTTGTTGGCCCTTTGCCAGTAAAGTTTCTTTAGTTCGCTTTTCGAGGGAAAGACTGACGTGGCTGGTGAGTTCCAGAGATCATCGAGCCCGATAGAGTGGAGTAAATCCTTGATGGATCGTAGCCAGGGGATTCTGTGCAGGTGGTCGGCTTTTAGGATGACCTGTAGAGCTTCGGTGAAGATGACAAGTTCCGGAGTGGTCCAGAGACGCCGCCAGTACAGCAGAGGTCGCAGGCGGGCTTTGTGACCAATGCGTTTGATGCCGAGGTCCTTGAAAAGAGGGAACAGTGGGGTGCTTAGCGGAAGGGACACAAGGTTTCTTAAGAAGTTGTTTTCAGCGGTGGTTAGGTCTTGGGTTTTGGTATAACCCCAAAGTTCAGCCCCGTAGAGCGCTGAGGAAACTGCCTGGGCTTCGTATAATTGTAATGCTGGGCGAATTGGTTTTGTGTGTGAGAGGTGGAAGTTTTTTAGTAGAGCCCCAGTTGTTTGTCTTAATTTAAGGGCTTGTTTTCCTATGTGTGGCTTCCAGGACATGTTGTCAGTGAGTGTTATGCCCAGGTAGCTGAAAATGCCCACCTTCTCGAGTGAGGAGCCCTCTAGAGTAAATTTCCCTTTGAAAGATCTGTGGGGATTAAGGGTCATTAGTTTGGTTTTCGTTGCGTTGATTTCGAGTCCCTGGGATGAACAGAAATGCTCGAAGCACGCAAGGAGTTTCCGTAGACCACTAGGGGTCTTAGATATCAAGAGAGTGTCATCGGCAAAGAGTAAGACTGGGATTTTTTGTGTGCCAAGTGAAGGTGCGTCAGCCTGCAGTCTGAGGAGGGAGGGGACAATTTCGTTGATGTACAGGGAAAAGAGGGTCGGGGCAAGTACGCAACCTTGCCGCACACCCCTAGAGACGTGGATTCTATCGGTAAGTTGGCCCTTGTTGCCCCACCTGACTTGTGCGTAGTTGTCCTCGTGGAGTCGTATCAAAATGGCAAGGATGTGTTCCGGGATTCCCATCCGAGAGAGAGTGACCCACAGTTTGTTGCGAGGTACTAGGTCAAAAGCAGATTTGAGATCCACGAAAGCTACATAAAGGCTGCCTTTACCGATGAACACTGTTTTCCAATATAATAATAGGAATCTGAGGGCTTGATCAGTGGTGGAAATCTTCTTTCGGAAACCGGCTTGTGACGATTTACTTTTTCAGGAAATTGTTTCCTGAAACTGAAAAACCATCTGGATCCAACCACAGAGCGGTGACAGATGAACATAAGGGCGAAACAGTAAAGAATTTTAATCCTGAAACTGATAAGGGGAAAATCTTTGAAACTGTTGAGGGTAAAGACTCTTTATTGGTTCACCCCATCTTCATTAGAGGAGGAAATTACCCCATTAGTATCAATTAAAGTATGCAAATGGTGGAATGGTGGGTACAATCTCCTTAAAGAAATAAGGCCAGGAAAAGGTAGGAGACAAGGGGCCAGATTTAGAGTTTGGTGGATGGGGTTACTCTGACACAAACCTGACAGATATGCCATCTACTGTATTATGATCCAATTATATCCTATGTTAATCGTAAGACAGAGTAAAGGATATCTGTCACTTTTGTGACGGAGTAACCCGTTTGCCAAGCTCTAAATCAGGCCAATAGGCTACAAAAAAAGGATGGACTTAGCCAAAGGAAGAAGAGTTTGGTGTTTTTATATCAGAAAATAATGTTTGTGTAATATATGACGATACAAATTCGGGTGACCACCTTCCTTCCCTGAACTTAGGGTCATTAACAGCAGCAGACACAGAAGTCCATGATTATCCATTTAATTCATTAGCTAAGCCCTTCATTATGAGAATGAGGGAAGAAAGATGGCATTTGACAGGGCAAAATTTGATGTCACGCCCGGGCACTAATGAGGGTACTTGCACCTATAAGTACAATGATTTATTTCCTGATGTTAATATAACTAAATCACTGAGTAGATCATGCCTCCTATATCTTGTCTATGCCATACTACTGTTAAGGTAATAACGTCACAAGACATAAAGCGGGGGAGATTGGGGAAATCCATGACATTTGGTGGGGAACCTCAAGTTAAGGAAGTTGAGTGCAAATCTTCTAATTTCAGCAAGTTCATCTTAGGACAGCTGGATGTTCTGTGCATTATGGGTATAGATGTTCTTCCCCAGTTAAGACCAGAAAGAAACTCTCATGGCACTCACTTTCAAGTGATAACTTTGAGAGGTTAAGATTTATCCATCTCCTTAATCCAAACTGACCTAACCTGGTGGAAGCCCAAAGTAAAGAACATTTGGATAGCATCCTTATTATTAAGGATGATCATACAAGGAAAGTTAAATTGTTGAAAAAGACTACGAATTCTGAAGGGACAAATGAAAGAGATGAAGTGTCCAATTGGGCAATGCTAGCCTCGGCTCAAGCCATTTAAAGAAAACCCGGTAGCAAATCATATATAAATGAAAAGCAGCAACTTTGGGAATTCTGAGACAGAGGAAGAGGTGTGGTTACTGGAAAGCATTGTATAAGTATTGTGTCTTGGAATACTGCCAGCTTAAATAATAGGTTGCAAGATGGAAAATGGCAAAGTTTTGTTGAAATTATGAGATTTGTTGCTTTCAAGAAACACAAGCATTGACAGAGAGCGTTCTAGACAGTTTTACTTAGTATTATGAATAAGCAAAAAAATCAAAAAAAGGTGTGCCTGTGGATGGGCTTTCAGCAGGGCTGCTCTAGATTGGTGCAGCCGTACCTGGCGCTTACCTCCGGGGCGCGATGTTTAGAAATACCACAGGTTTGAGAACCACCTGCGGCAGAGTTCCTTGTGTGTCCAGAAGTTTTTAGGCAGCAAAAAAATATCAATATAGCTCTGATGATTAATGATCCTGCTGGAAAGAGATCCCAATTTTGTCTAAGTGGCAGTTTCCGCTCATGATAAAGTAGCGCAGAGGGTTAATATGCCTACTGCTAAAAATATGTTCCATGCAGGTCACAGAACTGAATTTTATGTGGATAGCTCAGTGGGTTACAACTTTTGTCACACAGATCCTTCTGTACTTGTTGTTCATAAGTTACAACCCTAATATAGCACAGTGAGCAATGAACTGTCATTAAAGAGCTGCAAGCAAACTGCATGGTATAGGTTTTTCCCTCGTCTTTCATTATCCTAATGTTGTTAAAGGGTTTCATTTGGATAGAAATGCATTCTGCTTAGTAAAACCGACCACTGTGGGACATTTTAAATCCTGAGTTTGTGCTTCTCAAGACAAAACACTCTTACAATATACTGCTTACTGGATGAAGTGATTGTTATGTTTTGTAACCCTCACTGCCTTATGGAACATTTCCTATAGACTGATTCACACACATGATTCATTGGCTCTGTGTAATGTGTGTGTGTTGTAAAGTAGTCTAACATCCTACACTGGTATGAGTAGCACTACAAATCAAATCAAATAAAAGTGACAAGGTGGATGTGGAGAGATGAGGAGGTATTGAGGGACTATGTGAAGAAGGTGTTTCTTTGAGGGGGCGGAGGCACCAGCAAAAATTGTTGCACCCGGTGCCACCAGTGCTAAAGCTGGTCTTGGCTTTCAGTTAGGATCTGATGTAAACTGAAATTCAAATCACAGCAATTACATGTGGGTAACTTAGGTTCTAACGTCTTGTAAGGTTAACTGAGGTTAGTAAAGAAGTTCAAGAGGTGATATTCTCAATTTATTTTTACCCCTTGATTAGGCACCTGAGGTCAACACTGCTGGAATATTCTAAAGGAGTATGTGAACCACATTACAGAGAGTGGCCTAGTCACTAATATTCAGCTGCTCCTGATCTGTAAAAAATTGTAACACATTTCACTTACACAAAGTAATCAATAGAGAGGTCGTTTAAGATCTATGCTGGGGTAAAGATCCAATATGAAAGGCAAAAATTTCACAATCTTTTTTAAAAAAAAAATGTTGGTTTACGTTTTCAGAATAGTCCTACTTTTTTAGATTTCCTGGCACAAAACATATGTAGTTGTTGTGTTAAAGTGGTCTTACACACTACTGTTGATTGATCCCGAAAGGTAGAAATTGTGTAGCTGATACTGTAATCATCAAAATGGTGGAAAGTGAATGAATCCCTAGCAGTATGCATTGACATAAAAGACTGTAGCCAGAGAGGATACATAAAGCAAAACCAGGTAGAATACCACCCAACGATTATCCCACCCAATGACAGGAATGCAATAGGGTGGAATTATTATAGGAATCGCACAGAAAATCCACTTTTAAGTAATACTATCCAGGTTTGGGAATATACGACTATAAGAGGACATGATATAATTCTAGAATCCTTTCAGTTATTGCTTTTTTAGATAACTTGCTATAGTTCCATCATACAGCAAATCATCTACAATCTGACACTCAACAATTTTAGATGGTATGACTCAGACTGCTTTAATATGAAGCACAAGGTTTTGCCCACACTACTACTCCACGATCCTCAACCATCCTTTGAATTGCATTTTCAGCAATCTAGAAAAGAATAAAAAAATGTATCGAGCAGGGAAAAAGATGGAAGCCCAATTTAATTTCTGGACTAAGCTAAAAGAAGCAACATATAGGACTTCCAAAAATATTTTGAGAAACTGTCACGTATTCACATGCGCAGGAGCACATGGAGAGAATAGACCAGGAATGTCATATAAGGGCTAATGAGTGGACCAGCCAATTTAGACATTTATACAATGTGGAGAGTCCTGGTGTACACCTAGACAGAAGCTATAGTTTAACTCAAAATGAGAGATGGCCTGTTAAAATACAATTCTTTGAATATATTGATGTCGGAAGTGGAAATAGAGTTGTTAAGTGTGAAAGTGAGTAAAGCTTTTGTCCTGATTT
This sequence comes from Pleurodeles waltl, assembly GCF_031143425.1. Lineage (NCBI taxonomy): Eukaryota > Metazoa > Chordata > Amphibia > Caudata > Salamandridae > Pleurodeles > Pleurodeles waltl. The sequence goes on from NC_090450.1 coordinate 352,121,727, forward strand.
AATACCTAAAGACTTGTATTGTGCTGAACGTTTGGTCCTATGTACTAACCAAAGTCTTTATTGCAGCTGTAGCCACTAACGCTATACCTCCTTCTTGGTAATTCTTGTTGTTGGTACCAATATACAAGAAAGGCATGTTGGTACCAATATACAAGAAAGGCATGCATAGTAGCCTATCCAGTTATCAGCCAATCTCATTACTAGACAAGTCTGGCAGGCTATTTGGGAAGGTTTCATTTAACCAACTACAAAGTTGAGTATGAACATAGGGGGTCATTACAACATTGGCGGTAAAATCCGCTTACCGCCGTGCAGAAGACCGCCAATACACCGCGCGGCGGCGGGAGACCGCCACAGCTATTATGACACACATCACGGATTCTGCCGAAATTCAGACACCCACACAAGTCCGCCACACCAAAGGTCAGCGATAAATATGCGGAAACAAATCCTCCACCTCCACGCCAACAGAAACACGCCCATGCTATTACGACCCACGAATCCACGCAGCGGTCTTTCAACCGCGGGATTCCATTGGCGGTACACACCACCGCGCTCAAAATACACACACACCTCCAAAACACCGCCACATTGGACAATTACAAATACACACACCTGATACACATACACACACCTCTCCCACACACCCAACACAATATAAAACACACACCCACATCACCCACAAACCCCTACGACCACAAATTAGAGACAAAGGCCAGAGAGAGACAGCACAGAATAGATAACACCATCACACAGAGGCACACTACACCATCACCCACACAACATCCACGCACAAAACACCACATACCACTACACTCACCACACTCATCAACACATACACCACCCCACACATCACACCCAACACCCCATGTCACGCCAAAGACACCCCCGCTTCTCCGAGGAGGAGCTCGGGGTCATGGTCGAGGAAATCATCAGGGTAGAGCCACAGCTATTTGGCTCACAGGTACAGTACACATCCATAGCCAGGAAGATGGAGCTATGGCAAAGAATAGTCGACAGGGTCAACGCTGTGGGACAGCACCCAAGAAATAGGGAGGACATCAGGAAGAGGTGGAACAACCTACGGGGGAAGGTGCGTTCCACGGTATCCAGGCACTACATCGCGGTACAGCGGACTGGCGGCAGACCCCCACCTCCTCCCCCACAACTAACAACATGGGAGGAGCAAGCCTTGTCCATCCTGCATCCTGCATCCTGAGGGCCTCGCACGAGTCGTTGGAGGAACGGACACTGGTAAGTCAAATCTTCACTATCATATCCCCCACCCTACCTGCATGCTATCACACACCCTCACACCCTCCCCTATCACCCTAACTCCTCACTAATCTACCCATAACACCAAACACCCATCCCAACCCCAAGACCTGCATGACACAACTAAGCATGGACACCCATCACTAAAGCATCCCCACTGCACATACCCACAACACCCCCCAAACTTCACCACACAAGCCCCCACACAGGAATGCCTGCACTGGGGTTCACGCACACCCAACCATTGCACACCATGAAACACACACGTGCAATAATCATGTACTTATACCCCCGCAGGAACCCGAAGGAACGTCACCACACCAGAGGGTCCAGACAACACCACTCCACCCCCAGTAGAGGCCCACAGTGACGACAGCAGCTCTGCCCCACTAGATCTTGATGACCAGCCCGGACCATCGTGGGCCTCATGACAGTCGGTTCCCCTTGCCCAGCCACAGCCCAACACAGAGCTTACACCCTCTGGTAACCCCAGCACAGCACCCACCCAGCGGGCCCACACCTCCCTACCCAGGACAGGTTAATCAGCGGTGTGTCCACCACTACAGGGCACCCAGGGTAACCCACCACCCCAACAACAACAGGGACCTGGGGGCAGCGGTAGTGGGCACACGGTCCAGGGGACGGAGGCACAGGAACACCGGGGAACTGGGAGGGCTGCTGTGCGACAGAGGGAGGACAGGCCAAGGGAACCTACTCTCAACGAGGCCCTATCCTCCATCATGGGAGCATACCACCACTCCCAGGAGACGATGGCAACAGTCCTGGACAAGTTACAGGAGACCCTGCGTCTGCAGGAGGAGCAGTATTTGGGGTTCAGGGAGGAGCTCAGGACCATCGGCTCTGCCCTGGGCACCATCGTAGGGGTGCTGACGGACATTCAAAAGACCTTGAGGGACACCGTGGCACTCCAAGGGGCCCCTGACACTAGCCAGGACGATGAAATGCCCATCACCTCCGCCGACGCTAGTGGACAGGACGCCCCGCCACAGGACCAACACACCAGCACCCCACCCCCTGCAGACGGACAACCACCACGAAAGCGGGCCCTGAGATCCAGGAACAGGACAGAGCAAGATGGCAAGACCCCCGCCACGAAATAAGACCACCCTGATTGTCCCCCCACTGTCCCACTTTGTTACCCTGTCCAGCTTGGAACTGCCCCAGCTCCACTTCCAATGGCCAGATGTGCAATGTACCTGGGAGACTAATAGACTGGACTCTGCCATGGACATTCTTCCACCATGACCTCTCCCCATTTCACAACCCCCCTACATTTTTATGCACTTCAATAAACACCCTTGAAACCTCAATAATATTGGAGTCAGTCAATGATTGTGAACTTTGTATTGTCAATTACAATGTTAAAAAAGGTTACCCATTGGAAGGTCAACATACCAATGTCACACATCACAAGCCTTTCAAGGGTGCAAGCTGTTGACACGTAGGTTACCACATTACTGAAACTGAAATGGAAGGGGACAACTCAGTTACCAAATAGGGAGTGAAATGTAGGTACAGGATAGAGGTAGACGTGTGAAATGTAATATAATGTGAAACATGAAATTGTACTCACCTGTGTCTCATTGAAAATATTGCTGTATGACTGACTCCCTGTTGTCGTTTTCATCTTCATCAGCTTCATCCTCATCACTGTCCACAGGCTCCACAGGCTCAACCGCTGCAACAACACCGTCATCTGGATCATCCTCCTGCAGAAAAGGCACCTGTCGTCGCAATGCCAAGTTATGGAGCATGGAGCAGGCGATGATGATGTCGCACACCTTCTTCGGTGAGTAGAATAGGGACCCACCTGTCATATGGAGGCACCTGAACCTGGCCTTCAGGAGGCCGAAGGTCCACTCGATCACCCTCCTAGTCCGCCCATGGGCCTCATTGTACCGTTCCTCTGCCCTGGTCCTGGGATTCCTCACTGGGGTCAGTAGCCAGGACAGGTTGGGGTAACCAGAGTCCCCCAATAGCCATACACGGTGCCTCTGGAGTTCACCCATCATATCAGGGATGCTGCTATTCCACAGGATGTAGGCGTCATGCACTGAGCCAGGGAACATTGCATTTACCTGCGAGACGTACTGGTCTGCCAAACAGACCATCTGGACATTCATGGAATGATAACTCTTCCTGTTCCTGTACGCCTGTTCATTCCTGCAGGGGGGGACCAGAGCTACATGGGTCCCATCAATGGCACCTATGACGTTGGGGATATGTCCAAGGGCATAGAAGTCACCTTTCACTGTAGGCAAATCCGCCACCTCAGGGAAAATGATGTATCTCCTTACGTGTTTCAGCAGGGCAGACAACACTCTGGACAACACGTTGGAAAACATAGGCTGGGACATCCCTGATGCCATGGCCACTGTTGTCTGAAAAGACCCACTTGCAAGGAAATGGAGCACTGACAGCACCTGCACGTCAGGGGGGATTCCAGTCGGATGGCGGATTGGTGACATCAGGTCTGGCTCCAACTGGGTACATAGTTCCTGGATTGTGGCACGGTCAAACTGGTAGGTCACGATGACATGTCGCTCTTCCATTGTCAAGAGGTCCACCAGCGGTCGGTACACCGGTGGATTCCGCCATCTTCCAATATGTCCCAACTGACGATGCCTAAGAAGGACAACAGCGAAGAAACTGTCACCATTCCTCCAGGTATGTACCCACAGTCACACACAAGACTACAACAGACAATTAACCCAACCGGGAAAGGTTTTGAGTGTAGGCCTCGGTATGTGTGACGCAGTAGTAATTGAAGCCATGTGGGCCCCTGAAATGGCGGCTGCCTGACCTCTAAACTGGGACATTGGAATTGTGGGGTAACTGCGCTGGCGTTGGACACCGTCGCGGTAGGCGGTCGTAGAGCGCGGCGCAATGCTGCATTGGTTAACATTGGACCCTATGGGTCCCAGGAGCCAATGAACAGGTGCGCTGGCGGTGATGATGCGCACCGCCGCGGACGTCACCACCATTTTCTATCTCTTCAATCACTAGATACCTGACCTTCGACAGGAGAGGACCTACACTGCTAGTGCTGATGTGACCTCGGTCTGGAAGCGACGATGGCTGCTGCGTCTGGGGAAAGGGCCCCTGCCTTCACTGCACAGGAGTTGGAGAAACTTGTGGATGGGGTCCTCCCCCAGTATACGCTACTCTACGGTCCTCCAGACCAACAGGTTAGTACACAGGGAGCACGTTGTATGGGCTAGGCCTGGGTGGAGAGGGCTGGGTGGATGAGGGAAGGGGGCAGAGTACATAGAACAGTCATGCATGGGGATGAATGGGCCACAGGGATAGAGTTGGGAGGGGGCCAATTACAACGACGGTGCTGTAGGTAATGACTGTTCCTCTTTCCTTGTGCATGTCATGTAGGTCAGCGCCCACCAGAAGAGGGACATTTGGCGTGCCATCGCCAAGGAAGTCCAGACCCTGGGGGCCCACCAGAGACGGGGCACCCACTGCCGGAAGAGATGGGAGGACATTCGCCGCTGCAGCAAGAAGACGGCAGAGGCTCAGCTGGGGATGGCCTCCCAACGAGGGAGGGGTGCCCGTCGCACCATGACCCCCCTGATGTTCCGGATCCTGGCGGTGGCCTACCCGGAGTTGGATGGGCGCTTAAGGACATCACAGCAGACACAAGGGGGTGAGTACAACCTCATCCTGTGGACTTTGCGTGCAGTGGAGCTGTCTGGGTGGGGGTGGTGGGCTGTGGGTGTCCCTAGGCCAGGGCGAGTTAGGTAGGCAAGGCCCCTCCATTATGTAGGCCATATGGCACTCCACCCCAGCTCAAAAAAATGGCAAATTGATGTATGGTTGCCCCTTTGCCATCCATGTGGGCAGATTTCTACCATTGCCATGTAGGCCATATCCCAGAAATTGCATGTGCAGAGGGCAGGAGCACGGCGTAATGCAGGGGGCTGCTGCGTTTGTCTTGTCTGCCAACGGTAGCGGTATGCCATGCACTAAAACTCTCTTCTGTCTCCCCCCTTTTTCTGCTCTCCCTGTCCTTCTGTACATCAGCATCAACAAGCAGAGGTACAGTGGCACCGGAGCACGAGGGAGCTGCATCCCACATGGCCATGGAGGGCCACACCACAGACTCTGAATTCACCAGTGGGACGGAGGGCGAGGGGAGCTTCACGTCGGCCACAGGATCACCAAACAGCGACACGGACTCGTCCGCCGATGGGAGCTCCCCTGTGGTGGTGGCACCATCTGTGCGCCTCACTTCTACAGGTACAGCCGCCACCTCCCCTACCAGCACCGCCCTCCCAGCAGCCCCTCAGCGTTCGCCCCGTGCCCGCTCACCCAGGAGGGTGGGCATCACCTTCGCCCCAGGCACCTCAGGCCCTGCCCCAGTCACCCCAGCTGCCCTCAGTGAGGAGGCCATTGACCTCCTCAGGTCACTCACTGTTGGGCAGTCTACCATTGTGAATGCCATCCAGGGTGTAGAACGAGAGTTGAAACACGGTAATGCATTCCTGGAAGGCATTCATTCTGGTCAGGCTGTCCTTCAGCGAACCCTGCAATCTCTGGCCTCAACACTGATGGCAGCCATTGTCCCTGTGTCCAGCCTCCCCCCTCCAACTTCCTCCACCCAGACCCAATCCCCTGTACCCCAGACCATCCCAAGCACACCTACAGACCAGCATGCACACAAGTCAACACACACAAGTAGCTCAAGCAAACATAGGCACCACACACCACAGGAACTCACACAAGCATCAGACCCATACAGACACAGCAACATCCACTGTCTCCCCCTCCTCCTCTTCTCCCTCCTCCCTCCCAGTCTCGTCTACACACACACCTGCATGCACCACATCTACAGGCACTAGGACTCGCACTAGGACACCCAGCACCACAAGCCGCTCACCTGCACTCACCACCACCACTGCCATTTACACGTCCCCTGTGTCCTCTCCCAGTGTGTCTGTGACGCCCCCTCCCAAAGTACACAAACGGCGGCAATCACTCACCCAACATCCATCCACCTTACGACAGCCTCCAGTACCTGCACCTGCACCCAAAACAGCTAAAGTGACACCTCCTACAACCACCTCCTCTTCCTCCACTCCCAGAGCCCCTCCAGCTACCCATCCCAGTGTACATCAGAAACTGTCCCTATGTCAAATTGACCTTTTTGCCCCCACCCCCCCTCCAATTCATCAGTCCCGTCGTAGCGCCTCAGCCAAAAAGCCTCCAGTACCAGTGGTGCGTGTACCAGGTTTTTGGAGTGCCCCGTCCACCAGGGCAGGCAGTAGGACCCGGAGCCAAGGCACTGTCAGCCCACCCCCTGTAAAGGCTCCGAAATTGGAGAGTGGACAACAGGACGTGTCAAGACTCCTGGTGGGACAAACAGTGAAATGCGATCCAAGGCGATTGGTGAGTCATCTGTAACTCAAAAGAAGGTGGGGAAGGTCCCGAGGAAGTCTCCCCAACCTGTTGTGAGTGTCACGGCAGAGAAGTGCGCCATCATTTCCGGCGGTCCAGACACAACCGCCAGCACCGTCGTTACTGGTCAGGAGACCACCGCCAGAGTCATAGCCCAGGAGGGCTCAAGTATCGTAACTGGTCCAGAGACCACCGCCAGATTCATAGCCCAGGAGGGCTCAAGTATCGTAACTGGTCCAGAGACCACTGCCAGAGTCATAGCCCAGGAGGGCCCAAGTATTGTTACTGGTCAGGAGACCACCGCCGGAGTCACAGCCCATGAGGGTCCAGAATCCCACAGCCCCGCTGGGCAATGATGGAATGTCAAGCCACACACCAACGTCCAGTGTGGAGTTCGTCATGCCACACACCAATGTCCAGTATGGAGTTCGTCATGCCACACACCAATGTCCAGTGTGGAGATCGTCATGCCACACACCAATGTCCAGTGTGGAGTTCGTCATGCCACACACCAATGTCCAGTGTGGAGATCGTCATGCCACACACCAATGTCCAGTGTGGAGTTCGTCATGCCACACACCAATGTCCAGTGTGGAGATCGTAATGCCACACACCAATATCCGTACCAGAACCGCCATGGCAAAGCACCGCTGAACAGGGCAAAGACCGCCATGGTGAAGACCGCTGAACAGGGCAAAGACCGCCATGGTGAAGACCGCTGAACAGGGCAAAGACCGCCATGGCTAAGCACCGCTGAACAGGGCAAAGACCGCCATGGTGAAGACCGCTGAACAGGGCAAAGACCGTGTGGGTATGAATAGTCCGGCACATCAGGCAGCGTTCTCCCATGTGCAGCTGGGACTGTGACAGGACATGTACTTTCACGGGGAGACTACTCCAGTCTGGGCACCAGTCCCACCCAGTACCAGTACAGAACTGCATCTACTTGCGAAGATGTGTCTTTGCACTCCCCAGGATGTAACAGTGGGCAAGCCACCCACCGTAGAGACTTGAGAGACTGTGGCTTTGCACTCCCCAGGATGTCACAGTGGGCAACCCACCCACTGAAGTGACTTGAGAGACTGTGGCTTTGCACTCCCCAGGATAAAGCAGTGGGCAAACAACCCACTGGTGAGACTTGAGAGACTGTGGCTTTGCACTCCCCAGGATAAAGCAGTGGGCAAACAACACACTGGAGAGACTTGAGAGACTGTGGCTTTGCACTCCCCAAGATAAAGCAGTGGGCAAACCACCAACTGGAGAGACTTGAGATACTGTGGCTTTGCACTCCCCAGGATTAGGCAGTGGGCAAGCCACACACTGTAGAGACTTGAGAGACTGTGGATTTGCACTCCCCAGGATTGAACAGTGGGCAAACCACCAACTGTAGAGACTTGAGGGACTGTGGCTTTGCACTCCCCAGGATTGAACAGTGGGCAAACCACCCACTGTAGAGACTTGAGAGACTGTGGATTTGCACTCCCCAGGATACATCAATGGGCATGGTGCCCCGTCGTGGATCTGGCTTCGCATTCATCTGGCTGAGGTGCCCCCCGTTCCCTTCCCCCTGAGGTGCCTGTATTGTTTCTATCTGATGCCCCGGCAGTGTTCTCTCGGATTTTGGTCAGGTATCTATTGTGGGCGTCGCCCATGCATTTTTGGACTGTTGGTGCACGGACATTGTTGTGTACATCTCTGCACTACTTGTATTGTACATTTATTTTCGACAGATTTCGTGATATATATATCCGTATATTTTTTAATTAGTAGTATATTGGCACAATACAAAGTTTGACCGCTATTCGCTTTGTCTTTGCATTCTTCCGGGGGGATTGTGGGTTGTTACTGTGATTTTTGTGAATGCATTGGTGCGTATGTTGTAATATGCGAGGGTGGGGGTGTTTGGTGGGTGTCCCCGTAACTTTTGGCTCCCCCCTCCCCGTGTCGTAGGTGCTGTACTCACCGGTATGGCCTACGTCGCTGTTGGTCGTAGATGAGCAGGAATGCAAGGGCAGGTAAGATTTGTAGTTCCGGCTCCATGGTGTCCTCGTTCCTCGTGGGATGTGTTGAGGTGAGCGTTTTCCCATAGCACAAGCTGTTTCCGCCGTGTTTTTATCCACGGTGAATCCGCCCCGGAAAAGGTGGCGGATTGGTGTGTTGTGATAGTGTGGGCGGTACATTGTCTTCCGCCTGTCTGTTGGAGGTGACCGCCGCGCTGTTTGTCTGTACCGCCGTGGAGGGCGATGTGCTAAAGTGGCTGTCTTAGTTGGCGGTTTCCGCCAGGGTCGTAATTCCCTTTTTTTGTCCGCCGGCCTGTTTGCGGTATTACTGCAGCTTTAACACCGTCCGCCAGGGTTGTAATGACCACCATAGTGTCTTGTGCAGGCGGGTTTTAAGACTCGGATCTGAACTTTTCTTTTTCAATGACCTTTCCAGATCTCAGCTCACAATGGGCTTTTGCTTGCCTTTATTTTTTTAAGATTAAGAAACTTTAGATCACAATCGCGCTCTGGACTGTCTCCACAAATAAGTCTCCCAGAAGATCTGGTATTCCCTGATTCAAAAATAGATGGAGCTATATCTACTAATTGTGGGATTTGCCAGAAATTGTCAGTAAGCGAATAAACTAAATAAGACCCAATCTGCTGCTTCCAGGATCCTAGGCACATAAGGGATATTCAATCATTTCATCCAAGTGTTCATTGTACAGTAAGTGATGATGCCTTAATGTGTCTTTTGAAATCATCCTTGTAGACTTTGGAGCTAACTGGGATTTAAATGGGCAGGGAGGGCATTGACTATCACTAGGGGGCAAACGATTAAGAGAGATGTAGATAGAGAAGAGAGCAGGAGAAAGAGAGAAAGTGTTTGTGTGTGTGAGGGGGGAATACAGAGACAATGAATGTGCGTGCATACTCCCTCCAGCAGAGTATTCAAAAGTGTATTAGAGTGGTAATATGTAGGGTGATTAGGGTATTCATGCAACAGGTCGATCCCTCCAGGACAGGATTGCGGTACCCAGGTGAAAAGAGGATGATTACTCAAGAGTCAGGTACTAATTAATTTATTACTAGAGTAGTGTATGTTTATGTGAAACAGAACCCCCCTCTCTCCAGCTACAATACGTAGCTGTGGGTGTGTATTATACTAGAATAAAGTCACTCTAAGGCAGTTAGCGCTTCACCGAATATGTACATTTTGAAACAATTTTCTATTCATGATGGAGCACGCAGGACCATTACCACCATTATTTATATTCAATTAAATACCGAAATAATGCTTACCTAGTTCGCACTGCACTCCGATAAACCCATCCAGACAGTGACATGAAAAGTATCCTGGGAGATCATGGCAGCTTCCTCCGTTCTTGCAGGGATCCGAATGACACTCATCGATTTCTGTTCCAATTCGAAACAAATAGAAAACAATTACTCTTGCTATAATCTGAAGTGTGTATCACAATGATAACTAAAGTAAAACATTCTCAATTGGTTCCTTGTCTCAGCCCAGGATGAACTTTATGCTTAGTCACCAGCATGAAAAAACAGATACAAATCTATATATGCAGCCTTAAAGATGCCTTTCAGGACATTTACCTATTTTATAACAGATGTAGCTTTTAAACTCAGGGACATAACCCCAGCAACTTTTGCATCTGAGTGCTCAGGCAGATCCACATTACTCAATTTCCCTTCTTTAAACTGTAAAACTTTTCTCTGGAAGAATCTGTGCAACGTATACCTGAGCCAGTCAACTGCTTGAGAAAATGAACCCTTGTAACAGTTCCTCCAAGGTGTAAATGTTAAGCATTTACGCAGTTTTCACAAGAGCTTTTCTATTGGAAGGCATGTTTAGTGGTTGTTCAGTTGTCTTTTGCTAACCATGTTAGGACTTTATTCGACAGTTAGGGAAGAGGAAACAGATTTTGATTTTCGTGCTGTATTGCTGTAATTGGAAGTAAATTGCTAGCCTATGAATATTTTCCTTTACTGGACATTCTCTTTATACATTTAGTAAAGCAACCAGAGGGTCAAAATTGCCTTTGTTTAAAAATCCTCAACCGCCTCTCTGTTGGGGGATCAATTTAAGCCTCGACATCGACTCCAGTATTGTACATTCATAACTCTACAGACAATTCTTTCTCTCAGATACTCATCAAAGACCACACCAGGAAGCCGCGGTTCATGGTGGCTGTGCTTTAAGCCAGCTCCCAGCGGTCACTCTACATTCACCACCATTCTTGCCTCACTACGCCTGCAAAGTCCCCCCTGAACCGGCTCAGACGTTACCAAAATGCAGACGCACAGCGGGCCACCCTGAAACCGATCGCCCACGGCCCTTTGCCTGCAATACTCACCGTGACCTGGGGCAAATGCGTTGCGGCCTGCTACACAACACGGCGGCAAGGCCCCAAGTAACCACGCTATCTCCTGAATGCCTGCCAGAGACAAGGCCTACTGCAGCCTGCTGGAGTCTGCAGAGGCGTGGGGCACCCCGGACCTGCCTCCACTACATCTACTGGGGCCACTACTTGCTCCCTTCCCCACCTTGGGCCCAGCCAAATGAGTGACTGCCAAGCCTGAAGTCATGGAGGTGGGCAGGTACACCCATAGCACTGGACTGCAAGCAGGCCAGGCTGGAGCTGCGTTGCGGACCTGGTCGGGCCCCACAGGAGTCAAATGGCCACCTCCCTGGAACTGATCGCCGCATCCGCAGCCCGTCTGCACATCTCCACCCAGGAGGCCTCTGGGGCTTCAGCGAGGCGCATACAGGTAGCGGGCCATGGAAGGGGGGTTTCGGGAGGGCCGATAGGCGAACCTGGGCCACGGGCATGCCTTACCCTTCTTGTGAGGGCTTCAGTTATCCAAGCCTGCCCACCCTCCGCAGCCAGTACTCATTGCTGCCCCCCCATGAGCGCCCTCACTTGGAATTAAATGCTCCTCAGCTGGGACCTGACCACATGGACCAGTGGTGGAGGGGCCTGGATTGCCCTCCATTCTCACTGCTACCACTCAAAGCTGCCCCCCCCGGAGGTGGCAAGGGTTCACTGTTGACATGGTGCCCGACCTTCGACCCTGCTTGCAGGTAGGTCGCTCCCCGCCTTGCCCTCCGCGCCACCTCCTTCTCCCGTCCTCTCTCTCTCCAAACCCCGCTGCTGCGGCCACTCCCACCTCCCCCCTCCCTTCTCTCACCGTTCTTCTCTCTCCGTTCTTCTCTCACCTTTCTTCTCTCTCCAAAACCCCGCCGCTGCGTCTCCTGCGGCCCCTCCCGCCTCCCCCCTCCTTTCTCTCATCGTTCTTCTCTCACCTTTCTTCTCTCTCCAAAACCCCGCCGCTGCGACCCCTGCAGCCCCTCCCGCGTCCCCCTCCTTTCTCTCACCATTCTTCTCTCTCCGTTCTTCTCTCACCTTTCTTCTCTCTCCAAAACCCCGCCGCTGCGCCCACTGCGGCCCCACCCCCCAGCCCTCTCATAGGACAGGCCCTCCCGCCTCCCAGATGCCACTCCCACCCTCCCCTCCTCTTATGGCAGCCGCGGCACGGCTGAAGGCACGCCAAAAGCAAGCCCGTCTGTGACTGAACCGCGCCCAGCACCAGAACCCCTGGCCCTCCCAGACACACCTACTTCCCCCTCACCCTCCACTCCCTCAACCCAGGCCCCCACCCCACATCTAGCCCCACACACACTCATGGCCCCTTCACCTGCTACACCTGCCACTTCTCCTGCTCGTCATCCCTCACACCACACACCAACCATAGTGACCCCACTCTCAACAAACACAACACCCCAACACAAAACTCACTCACCCTGCCCCCACCAACCCCGCAGCACACCAGCCCACAACCAGAACACACCCTGCAACAACACCCTCACGCACCACACCAACGCCACCCACCACAACCACCTGAACTGCCTGCTACTCAACATCCACTCCCTTCACAAACATGCCATAGAACTCTGGGACCTCATCACTACACACTCACCTGACATCGCCTTCCTCACAGAAACCTGGACCAACCTCTCCTCAGAACCCGACATAGCCATAGCCAGCCCCAAGGGATACAAACTCCAACGCAAAGACCGCCTAAACAAGCCAGGCGGAGGTATCGCCATCCTACACAGAGACACCATCAAAGTCACCACCAGCTCCCAAGACACTATCGGCAACACTGAACACATGCACTTCCTCGTCCACATCAACAACAACTCCACCCTCAGAGGTACACTAGTGTACAGACCACCCGGACCACGCCCCGCCTTCTGCGACACCATCGCAGACAGCATCAGCCCGTACGCCCTCACCTACATGACAGACTACATCATCCTCGGTGATTTCAACTTTCACTTAGAAAACCCACAAGACCACAACACTACCTCCCTCATAGACAACCTCAAAAACCTTGGACTCAAACAACTGGTCACCGCACCCACCCACTTAGCAGGACACACGCTGGACGCAATCTTCACCTCAAGCCAACACATAGCCTACACCCACACCATCAAACTCACCTGGACAGACCACCGCTGCGTCTACTTCTCCTTCACCAAACCCCCCACACACTACCATCAACACACCACACCCTACCGCATGTGGGACAAGATCCCCACAGAACGTCTAAACTCCCAACTGGCCCATAACCCCCCCCCCCCCCACACCAACGACCCCAATGCAGGAGCACACAACCTCTCCAAATGGATCACTACCTGCGCAGACACACTAGCACCCCTCAGAAGACACATCACCACCCGCAACATCAAGAACGCCCCATGGTTCACCCCTGAACTCCAAGACTCCAAGCGCAAATGCCGCCAAGCTGAGAAAATATGGAGAATAGAACCCTCCTCAATCAACTTCTTCACATTCAAAACCAACATTCGCACCCATCACCAACTCATACGCACCGCTAAAAGAGTTCACTACAAGACACGCCTTGACAACAACTCCCAAAACAGCAAAGAACTCTTCACCATCATCAACGAACTTGCCAAACCCAAAGCCAGCAACATAGACCCCACACACACACAGCCCCTATGTGACGCCCTTTCCAACCACTTCCTCCACAAAATCCTGGACATCCACAACAGCTTCACATCACACCCACCCACCACACATACCCCTCTCCCACCCAACTCAACCCCCCCTCAAAACCCCACCACACTATCCACATGGACCCCTACCACACACGAAGAAACGGAAAAAAACATGAACTCCATCCACTCCGGTTCCCCCTCAGACCCCTGTCCACACCGCATCTACAACAAAGCTAGCCCTACCATCGCCCCCATACTCTACAACATAATCAACTCCTCTTTTGACTCCACCACCTACCCAGACCCCTGGAAGCACGCAGAAATTACCGCTCTCCTAAAAAACCCCAAGCCGAACCGGAGATCCTCTCCAACTACCACCCCATCTCCCTCCTCCCGTTCCCCGCCAAGGTTGCAGAGAAATTAGTCAACACTCGCCTATCCCACTTCCTCGAAGAAACCAAAACCCTTGACCCCTCACAATCTGGGTTCCGCAAGAACCACAGCATAGAAACCGCCCTCATCGCATGCACTGATGACATCAGGACCAAAGTTGACAAAGGAGAGACCGTCGCACTCATCCTCCTAGACCTCTCCGCAGCTTTTGACACTGTCTGCCACCACACACTCCGCACACGCCTCCACAACATAGGAATCTGCCACAAAGCCTTAGACTGGCTCTTCTCCTTCCTCACCGACCGAACCCAGAAAGTCCGCCTCCCGCCCTTCCACTCCAACACTACCAAAATCACCTGCGGAGTCCCCCATGGGTCCTCTCTCAGCCCCACACTCTTCAACATCTACATGATCCCCCTAGCCAACATGCTCCGAGCCCACGGAATCACCATCCTCTCATATGCAGATGACACCCAACTCATCCTCTCCCTCACCCGCAACCCCACCACCAAAACCAACCTACACGCCGCTCTCCTAGACATCGCCAACTGGATGACCACTAACCATCTCAATCTCAACTCAAACAAAACCGAAGTCATCATCTTCGGCCCCAACAAAACCACATGGGACGCCTCCTGGTGGCCCACCGCCCTAGGCCCCGAACCCAACCCTGCAACCCACGCACACAACCTCGGCATCATCCTCGACCCCAGCCCTCTCCATGACACAGCAAATCAATGCTCTAACCTCCTCCTGCTTCCACACACTCCGCACTCTAAATAAATCTTTCAAATGGATCCCCCAGAGAGACAGTCACCCACCCACGCACTCATCAGCAGCAGACTGGCCTACGGCAACGCCCTCTACGCCGGCACCACACTCAAACTCAAACGCAAACTCCAAAGAATCCAGAACACAGCTGCGCGCTTCGTCTTCCCCAACACGAACGAATCTCACCACACCTCAAATCCCTACACTGGCTCCCCATAGACAAGAGAATCACATTCAAGATCCTCATCCACGCACACAAATCCCTCCACAATACCGGCCCAACCTACCTCAATGAAAGAGTAAACTTCTACACTCCCACACGCAACCTCCGATCAGCCGACCTCGCCCTAGCCACAGTCCCCCGCATCCTGCACACCACCACAGGAGGCAGGTCTTTCTCCTACCTCGCCCCCCAAAACCTGGAACTCCTTCCCCACCGACCTTCGCAAAACCAAAGACCTACTAGTCTTCAGAAAGAACCTCAAGACTTGGCTGTTCGACCAGTGACCTTCCCTGGCCCCCCCACCCCCAGCGCCTTGAGACCCTCACGGATGAGTAGCGCGCTCTACAAATTTCTTTGATTGATTGATTGATTGATTGACCGTGCACAGTGCCCTGTTTTGAGCCCCATATGTACTGAGCCTTAGTGGTGGCAGGTAATGTCCTACCAGACTGGCGATTGGGGCAGGTGTGAGAGGCTGCAGACACGGGGAGACTTTTCGTGTGGTCACCGAGTCTACCCTACCAAGTTGCGCAGTACTCCTGGTGATCCCCGTACCTCCGCCTCCAGAGGTAATAGACATCTGTGGACATTAGTCTGCTGCGTTGGTCCATCCCTGCCTCATGGCCCTAGAGTGGCTGGGGTGTACCATGCCAGTTGGACCTTGGTGGGGTGGCACAATGAGGACCAGTTGCCTATGCTCTGACCATACCACCGACCTGTGACAATTTAACAGTCTCCTACCGGCCAACTGCTCATGCTGCCCCCTTAGGTCCATTCAGGGTGTCTGGTGGGTCACTTTAGGTCTCATCCTACTCTTCTTCTGTGGACGCAGGTGTACAGTCGCAAGCATGACCAAAGACAAACGGCCCTTCACTATCAAGCAAAGTACTATGGATAAATGAGCATAGCTAATCAGTGCTGCTTCGGGGTCCCGGGCTGCTTCTCTAGCAACTGTGAACCAGACAATGCAGCACTGTTAGAGGTCGTAACGCAGTTGTGGGACCACCTTGATGCAAAAATAGGAGAGATGGGCTCTGATGTGTCACTTCTCTGCTAAGATCTCACACGAGCAGAGGAAAGGATAAGGATAACAGAGGCTGAGACACGAGTCTCTGGAGTAGAAGATTCTGTGATTACCCTCCAGAAGAAAGTAACTAAACTTGAGGCGACCACGAGGGAGCCAGCCTTGCAGGTTTAGAACACAGAAGGCAGAGCCTGCCGAAACAATCTATGATTCGGAGTCTCCCAGAGGGATGCGAGGGCCAGTCCATGGATGCCTTTTTGACACGGTGGCTTAGACCGGTGGTACCTGCGGAGACTCTCTCATCATGCTTTGTAGTGGAGTGTGCCCACAGGGCGTTGACACAGAAACCTCCCCCAGGGCGAAGACCGCAGTCCATGATGCCTGGATCCTGAATTACACAGATCAGGATGTGATATTCAAATTAACACACCAGCAGGACAAGGTCATGTATCAATCAAGCCACATTACGATGTTCCTGGATTATATTAAGCTGGTGCAACAACAGCGTTAATCCTTTATTGCGGCCAAACAGAACTTCTGTGACCTAAAACTTCAGTGCATGCTCTTGTACCTGGCTCACCTAAAAGTTATCTTCAATTCCAAAACCCTTTTCTTTGAGACTCCGGAAAATATATTCCAGTGAACAGATGAGATAATGACACTGAAACCTCATACGGCACCTCGCACAGACTTTGATTCATTGCAAAGTGAAAGGAAGGGTCGTACTCCCAAGCTGGCCTGGGAGCAACACAATCACTCTTCGCCGTCCTAGCAAAATGTCAGACAGAATGATGACCACGAATAGCAGAAATGGTGATTAAGCTGTGGTCCCATAAATGTTACATTGGTATACAGGGGGATTGTAGTTTTCAGATGTGTGCTATGCAAGTACTGGAGAGAGGCCCCATATTTTGGACTATACCTGGGATAGTGGTAAGCTTTTCTAGTGAAAATTGACTACATGGGGAATGGAGTTTCATTGGAAGTGGTAGTGGGAGTCACCCGTTGGGTCCATCTCCTCTCAGGGCTCCAGCCAGGCAAGGCCCCAGAGCTCAATGGGCTGCCATGTGAGTTCTTCAAGACATATCAATACTTGGGAAACACCTCCTGGCAGTCATCCGTACTGTTGGCACAGAAGAGTCACTTCCTCCCAACTGAAGCCATGCTGAAGTTGTGATTTTCCCCAAACCGGGCCACCCACCGAAAGAACATACCTCATATCGCCCCATCTCCCTCCTCAGCATAGAAGCCAAACTAATAGCCAAAACGTTAGCAAATAGACTTGTACATCACCCAGACCAGACTGGTTTTATGCTTGGAACAGCCACTCGTCACAACATCCGCTACGTGTCCAATGCCCTCATAGACCGCCTGGGGCAACCAGCCGTGTTACTTTCAGCCGACGTTGATAAGGCATTTGACACCTTTAGTTGATACTACCTGTTCACACTGCTGGCCTGCTGAATTTCAGCCCCAGATTCCTTCATCATCATCATTAGCTTTATTTCGGTAAATATAAATACCATAAAAGCACATCACATAAAAAAGGAACGGCAAGCTACATGATAAACAATTTAAGTCATAAAAGATTAAAAAGGAGAGAAAAAAGAAGAGAGAAATATTTACACATAAGCAGTTCCCTACTGGAAAATCGCACCTTATAGTTATACGTAAAAACACATTGTGGGTAAAAGAATAAAATACAAGCCTGGCCCATATCAGATAAATAGGACGTT
Source organism: Pleurodeles waltl (assembly GCF_031143425.1). Lineage (NCBI taxonomy): Eukaryota > Metazoa > Chordata > Amphibia > Caudata > Salamandridae > Pleurodeles > Pleurodeles waltl. Next base: position 352,139,605 of record NC_090450.1, read on the forward strand.
TCTATTTAAAAAGTATCTAAGAACAAAACGAGATAAAAACAACAGGTAGGGAATACGTCTGAACCAATAAAAGTAATATGTGCATACAATGATAAGTCCATCAATTGTTGCTTGCCACATTCATTGTTAAATTTCCCTCTGCTTTTTTAAGCGTGTTCAGTCTGATACGCCAGATTGAATCTAAATATTTTGACAAACAACAAACCACTAAAACCGATGAATCAGATTTAAAAATTCTCAAAGCTAGCGAGCAGTTTTTAAAACCCTTACTTCTGCACAGAGGAATAATCCAACGGGCTCTTTGTTTGGAGTATGCGGGGCATTGGAAGAGAATATGAGTTACTGATTCTTCTCTGGCACAGCCCATCGGACACATCTTAGAAGAACAACTAAAATTAGACCATTTATATGTGAGGGAACGCAAAGGAAGGGAGCCCACCCTGAATCTGATGTATAATGAACGAGCAAACGGAGAAGATACTATATCGATATATTGAGCAAATTCATAATGGCATTTAAAATATAGAAAGTTTCCCATCATGGATGATGGCGAGACAACGGACAATTGGGAAAGTTGAGCGTGGAGCCAGAAAGCATCCTTTAGTGTCTGGGTTGCGTTCTTAGGGATAGATAATGGTTCCTTCCAATAGGACCCCAAACCAAGAAGCGAGAGGGTCCTTTCTACATATGCACACCACTTGATTTTGGAGCTAGTGTTGTTGGCCATCAAGTTAACTAGCGCACATCTATAATGGACGAGAGAATCTGTTGACCATAAGCGAATCCAGTACAACAGGGGCTTGAGTGCAACAATCTGGCTGATAGAAGGGAGATTTAGGTCCATGCGTATTGGGAGCAGTGGGGTACTGGAAGGAACTCTTAGCAGTGACCTTAAAAAAGAGTTCTCCACTTTTATCAAATCATCTAGGCAACAGTGGCCCCACAGTTCAGCTCCATAAATTGCTCCCCCTCTTGCTTGTAGTTTATAAATTTCTACTGCGGGCGTCATGGCAAAGCTAGGAGATCTAGCTGCAAATCTTGCAATGCCACTCGCTCGCTGTTGCAATCGTAAAGTTGCCTTCTGGATGTGGCGCTGCCACTTGTGCGAGTCTTCTAATTTCAGGCCTAAATAATCAAAGTCGCTGACTCTTTCCAGCGCGGCACCCTCTAAATAAATAGGTCGTCTCATTCTGCCTTTCCTATCGCCAAACACCATGCACTTGGTTTTTAATCGGTTAATTTCAAGCCCATAATCATTGCAATAGTCAATGAATCTTGAAAGCAGGGTTGAAAGGCCTGTGGCTGTTTGAGATACCAGCAGGGTGTCATCGGCAAAAAGAAGGCAGGGGATCTTCTGCCCTCCTATTTTAGGCGAGTCGTTAGAGCACTCCATAAGATAAGGGATGCATGCGTTTATGAAGAGAAGGAATAAGGTAGGGGCAAGAACACAACCTTGTCTTATACCTCGGGCAGCAAGGAATTTTTCTGTTAATTCACCTTGTGGGCCCCATCTAATTCTACCATAGTTGCCAGTGTAAAGATCCCTGATAATATTTAAAATAGAGCACGGGACTCCTATTTTAGACAGAACTTCCCACAGTTTGTGGCGGGGTACTAGATCAAAGGCCGATTTTAGGTCTACAAATGCTACATATAGGTGGCCTAAGTCAACATCGACAACTTTCCATTTAATAGAAGTAAAACGAAATATCTGATCTAATGTGCTAATTTTTTCTCTGAAGCCCGCTTGTAGATGATTTAAGATTTGATTTTCAACTAGCCACTTGTTCATGTGTTTGTTTATTGTAATCCTGCCTGACGGCAATGATCAGGGTCGCTGCTCATGTGTCAGATCCATTTCCGATCTAGCGGGGGACGCGCCAGAGGCGTCCTCTCTCCCCATTATTATTCACCTTGGTCATGAACCCTTTGACTGTCTGGGCCAGGATGGGTGCCGAGGTAGGGGGCTTTGACTGCAGCCCAGATTGCTCAGACAGAATTACCCTCTATGTAGAAAACCTCCTGTTTTTTATTACCCACCCGATGTAAGACTCTTCCAAGTAGTGCGCATATTCGGAGAAACTTCAGGACTACAGATAAACACCGCCAAATCTGCAGTGTTTCTCGTGAATGGATATGCAAGGCCGATAGACTGGTCTCCAGACCTGTGATGGAGACTGACAGCTTTAAGTACCCTGAGGGTGTTTATCATGCCCGCTGCCACACTCTCCCAATCGCGCAACTTGAAGCCTGCCCTGGTTGCGTGAGGGAGAAGAAACGGACCTGGTTGCTTCTGCCATTGTCGCTTATTGGTCGATCAGCTATTTTTAAAATGCTTTATCAATTACAAAACAATCCTCATCTAGTTTCTCTAAATGTTTTCAATCAAACTTTAATGGCAGAACTGCAGCTGCATACATATCCTATTACTTGCTTCTATTCTGCTCGTTATAAATGAATGGTGGTGTGACCACCATGGGGATCCAGTATATGCGACGGAGAGGTGAGCGATGGCCATAGATCCCCTGCTGAAGTTTCTAAATGGGGGATCAGCTAGATATTGACCATGTTGACCGTATGGAAAAGTTATTTACACCAAATGGGATGGTAGAGAAGGCTTATGGAGCAGACACCGCTATGGCATGGCTCTGTACTGCAACAAGTGGCACAACTAGAGGGATTTAGGAAGTGGGACATGATAGGTATATCTACCCTTGGAGATGTAATGTCTGACACAGTCCTGCAATTCTTCCAAGAACTCCAGCGGTACTTCTCCCTTCGTCACAGCCAATTCCATTGCTACCTGCAACTTCGTCATGCACTCACCTCTTACATAGGCTACCTTGACTCCCTTCCTGACTAAAATTCCCTGGAAGGTAAACTTCTTGCAGAGGACCTAGGTTATCATAAATTAGCCAAATTATATTGTACACTACTCATACATAGCCCACAAACACTGTCAGCCCTTCGTATAGCCTGGGAGACTGACCTTGGAACTCTTGATGATGACGGCTGGTCTGGCGCTTTAAGATCGCTTTGGGAAGCGGCCATTTCAGCATGTCTGGGACTCATATAGCTTAAATATGTCCACAGGGTCTATTACACCAGATATCACTTATGTCGCATGGGAGTGCTGGACTCTCCATAATGCCTACACTGTCATGCAGCGGATGGCTCCTTCCTCCACATGGTGTGGGGATACAATGTCTTGAGCAAATTCTCGGATGGGGTGACCTCCTGTCTTGGCAGGTTACTCTCCTGAGCAATGCCTGTAAACCTGAAGTTGACCCTCCTGCATGTTACAGATGGCCTTGGGGGCAATAGGTACAAAAGGACGCTCCTGTTCTTAGGTCTGACCTTGGGTAGAAGATATATTGCCAGAGAGTGGAAAGCCAAGGCCCCTCCATCCTTGTATGAAAGAGAAGTTTAGATAACAACATGGGCCTGGAGGTCATGGTATCAAGCCAGGGTTGCCCTCAAAGGCACAGCAAGGTCTGGCAGAGCTGGGCAGACTATCAGGAAATTGTTCTGCAGCCTGTCTGCACGGACACTCCTTACTGAATGAAGTGGTTAGAAAGTTTGGACATGTGGGTGGGAGAAATGAAGCGACAACTCACAATATTGTCTGAAATGCATATAATTGCTTACTGTTGGGTGGTAGGTGGGACGAGAAAGTTTCTCTATGCAAATTTTGAGTTGTTGTAGATATAATTTTGAGTTTCTCTCCTTTTGGTACAACCGCCAGCCAGCTTGGCCTGATTGCTATAGTAAAACTCAAAAACATTTGTCATGGAAAAAAAAGACCACATCAGACCTTGAGTTAAGAGGTAGCACAACTATGACCAGTGCCCTATAAGCATATCTGCAACTGATAGTATGGGCAACGTATCAACAAAGAGGCTTCTGAATACTTCACTTTGCAATCTCTTGAGAACACTGTTGATGCCGAGGTTGAAAGCAGTTGGTTCTGGCACAATTTCCACTAGATGATTAACTCTAACATCGAGGATACTGAATGTAGGCATTAGTCCACAGTGCTCACTCCCTGCAGAAGGGGTAGTGCTCTCGCTGTGACATATTTACTCACTGCTCATTATACTGACTAGCATGTAGGGCAGCAATGAAGAACCTCCACTACTTCTGACTTAGGCAGGTTTCTGTACGGTGCCCCAGCTGTGGTTCGGGGTCTTCATTTCTGTTTCCACAGTTTGGCTACAAGAACTCTTTGGCCTGTCTCATTTCAGTTTGCCTTCTGGGTCCAATGGAGAGCTGATCTTGTGATGGAGTCTTGTTCTCTTCTGATAGTATGTGCTTTTCATCTCCATCTTTTTCTCATTGTGAGGGTCTCCGTACTTTCTTGCTTGCATCCGGTGAGCAGTTCCTGGTTGGAGATGGTCCGCGGCCAGGAAATGCACAAGATTCTTACCAGTTTACTGGTGTGGAAGGCTTTCAGTTTTGTGATGTTGTACATATAGGTTGTACCGAAAGTGGACAATACATCAATATCAAGGCTTTGTGCTTGTCATTAGTGGTGCATATTAAAATAAGGCCCATATGCGGCAAAAGTTCTGAATGCCTTAGTTTCTATAACACCTTTATTAAAATATACATCATTCCATGCAGCAGAAACCAACCCATTTATTCACCTCTGCTATCCTGTTCTGTTCGTGGTATAACTTGCAAGCCTGACAGCACTAGTTCTGATGCGTGAGGAACCAGTGTTAAGGTTCAATGTAAGCTCCTTGTTCAGCAATATCTGAATATTACTAATTGTAGGAAGGTAGCCTCTTTCTAGCCTTGTTACCCCCACTTTTGGCCTGTTTGTGAGTATATGTCAGGGTGTTTTCACTATCTCACTGGGATCCTCCTAGCCAGGGCCCAGTGCTAATAGTGAAGACCCTATGTTGTCAGTGTGTTTGTTATGTGTCACTGGGATCCTACTAGCCAGGACCCCAGTGCTCATAGGTTTGTGGCCTATATGTGTTTCCTGTGTGGTGCCTAACTGTATCACTGAGGCTCTGCTAACCAGAACCTCAGTGTTTATGCTCTCTCTGCTTTCTAAATTTGTCACTGCAGGCTAGTGACTAAATTTACCAATTCTTACTGGCACACTGGTACACCCATATAATTCCCTTGTATATGGTACTGAGGTACCCAGGGTATTGGGGTTCCAGGTGATCCCTAAGGGCTGCAGCATTTATTTTGCCACCCATTGGGAGTCCAGACAAATCTTACACAGGCCTGCAACTGCAGCATGAGTGAAATAACGTCCACGTTGTTTCACAGCCATTTTTCACTGCACATAAGTAACTTATAAGTCACCTATATGTCTAACCCTCACTTGGTGAAGGTTGGGTGCCAAGTTACTTAGTGTGTGGGCACCTTGGCACTAGCCAAGGTGCCCCCACATCGTTCAGGGAAAATTCCCCAGACTTTGTGAGTGCGGGGACACCATTACATGCGTGCACTATACATAGGTCACTACCTATGTATAGCGTCACAATGATAACTCCAAACATGGCCATGTAACATGTCTAAGATCATGGAATTGTCACCCCAATACCATTCTGGTATTGGGGGAACAATTCCATGATCCCCCGGGCCTCTAGCACAGAACTTGGGTCCTGCCACACTGCCTTTCCGGGGTTTCCACTGCAGCGGCTGCTGCTGCCAACCCCTCAGACAGGATTCTGCCCTCCTGGGGTCTAGGCAGCCCTGGCCCAGGAAGGCAGAACAAAGGATTTCCTCTGAGAGAGGGTGTTACACCCTCTCCCTTTGGAAATAGGTGTGAAGGGATGGGGGGGAGTAGCCTCTCCCAGCCTCTGGAAATGCTTTGATGGGCACAGATGGTGCCCATCTCTGCATAAGCCAGTCTACACTGGTTCAGGGATCCCGCAGCCCTGCTCTGGTGCGAAACTGGACAAAGGAAAGGGGAGTGACCACTCCCCTGACCAGTACCTCCCAGAGGAGGTGCCCAGAGCTCCTCCAGTGTGTCCCAGACCTCTGCCATCTTGGAAACAGAGGTGTTGGGGGCACACTGGACTGCTCTGAGTGGCCAGTGCCAGCAGGTGACGTCAGAGACCCCCTCTGATAGGCTCTTACCTTTCTAGGTAGCCAAACCTCCTTTCTTGGTAGCCAAACCTCCTTTTCTGGCTATTTAGGGTCTCTGCTTTGGGGAATTCTTCAGATAATGAATGCAAGAGCTCATCAGAGTTCCTCTGCATCTCCCTCTTCGACTTCTACCAAGGATCGACCGCTGACTGCTCCAGGACGCCTGCAAAACAGCAACAATGTAGCAAGACGACTACCAGCAACATTTTAGCGCCTCATCCTGCCAGCTTTCTCGACTGTTTCCTGGTGGTGCATGCTCCGGGGGTCGCCTGCCTTCACCCTGCACCAGAAGCCAAGAAGAAATCTCCAGTGGGTCGACGGAATCTTCCCCCTGCTAACGAAGGCACCAAAAGACTGCATCACCAGTCCTCTGGGTCCCCTCTCATCCTGGCGAGCGTGGTCCCTGGAACACAGGAACTCTATCCAAGTGACTCCCACAGTCCAGTGATCCTTCAGTCCAGGTTTGGTGGAGGTAAGTCCTTGCCTCCCCACGCTAGACTGCAAACCTGTGTACTGCGTGATTTGCAGCTGCTCCAGCTCCTGTGCACTCTTCCAAGATTTCCTTCGTGCACAGCCTAGCCTGGGTCCCCATCACTCCGTCCTGCAGTGCTCAACCCTCTGAGTTGGCCTCCGACGTCGTGGGACCCTCCTTTGTAACTCTGCGTGGACTCCGGTTCACAAATCTTCCAAGTACCTGTTCAGGTACTTCTGTGGGTGCTGCCTGCTTCTATGGGGGCTCTCTGAGTTGCTGAGCGCCCCTCTGTCTCCTCCTCCAAGGGGCGTCATCCTGGTCCTTCCTGGTCCCCAGCAGCACCCAAAAACCTCTACGGCAACCCTTGCAGCTAGCAAGGCTTGTTTGCGGTATTTCTGTGTGGGAATACTTCTGCAACCTTCATCGCGATGTGGGACATCTTCCATCCAAAGGAGAAGTTCCTAGTCCTCTTCGTTCTTGCAGAATTCCAAGCTTCTTCCATCCGGAGGCAGCTTCCTTGCACCTTCATCCGTGGTTTCCTGGGCTCCTGCCCCCCCTGGACACTGCTGCGACTATTGGACGTGGTCCCCTTGCTTTGCAGGTCCTCAGGTCCAGGAATCCGTTTTCAGTGCACTGTTGGTGTTTGTTGTTCTTGCAGAATCCCCCTATCACGACTATTGTGCGCTTTTGGGGTAGTAGGTGTACTTTACTCCTACTTTTCAGGGTCTTGGGGTGGGGTATCTTGGACACCCTGACTGTTTTCTTACAGTCCCAGCGACCCTCTACAAGCTCCCATAGGCCTGGGGTCCATTTGCATTCCACTTTTGGAGTATATGGTTTGTGTTGCCCCTAGACTTATGTTCACCTATTGCAACCTATTGTAATTCTACACTGTTTGCATTACTTTACTGACTCTTACTTACCTGTTTTGGGTTTGTGTACATATTACTTACCTTCTTATTGAGGGTACTCACTGAGATACTTGTGGCATTTTGTCATAAAAATAAAGTACCTTTATTTTTAGTAACTCTGTGTATTGTGTTTTCTTATGATATTGTGCATATGATATAAGTGGTATAGTGGGAGCTTTGCATGCCTCCTAGTTCAGCCTAAGCTGCTTTGCCATAGCTACCTTCTATCAGCCTAAGCTGCTAGAAATGCCTCTATTCTACTAATAAGGGATAACTGGACCTGGCACAAGGTGTAAGTACCTTTGGTACCCACTACAAGCCAGGCCAGCCTCCTACACTAAAAGAATGCCCTACGCTCTTTTCCATGTCCTGTCAAGTTCCATTAGCATCCCCTTCACTGAGGTAAGTGCTGGAATACTGGTAGTTACTCTCATGGGATGTGACATCAACTCTGCAACCCATCTAGCCTCCCACTGGAGCTTGGCTGATAAGTAGTATTAATCAAAATCAGGGGCTGCCAGGCCCCCTTCTTTTACCCGGAGTCTGAGTTTCTTCAGTGCTACTCTTCAACTGTGCAGATGCCAGATTACGTCTAGGTATACTGAGTCAATTTCTCAGAACATTTCTTTTAATACTGCTATGGAAAAGGGCTGCAAAATAATATAAAAGAGTCACCACCATCTTAGCAAGTGGTGTATTTCCAGCCACTGACAATGTAAGCATTTGCCAGGACTTTGCGCTGCCTTGTGCAGATGCCATTGCAGCTCTGATATTTACCTCGAGTAAGCTTGCTCCGGTCCTGTAGACCTATACTCCTATATATCACATGGAGTTAACTTCCTACTTTAAGGTAGTTGCCTCTGCTGGGAGTTCTTTGTGATCAGTGGGCTGGTGTACTGTGAACACACTGGGTTTAGCCCAGTTTATTTATGATCCTAATGTGTCCTCAAATCTCAAGTGCACACAAAGTTCCCTGAATATACATCTGCCCATTTTGTATGAATACAAGGAGGTCATAAGCATGCAGAGATATATAGTTGTGATACTTCTAATGGGAATACCTCTATGGCCTCCCCTGTCTAACCATGCATGGAAGTGGTTTGAAAGCTATGGCAAACAATGTCGGGGACATAAGGCATCTTTGGTGGGAGCCTGTGGAACCTGTATATGGCTTTAATTTCATGCTCCCTGTGTAGACGTGTGTCATGGGATTAGTGTAAAGCAATTTGGTGCATGTTTGAAATCTTGGCCCCACTTCCAAGGCATTCATTTCAATGTAGAGGTTGTTTAAATTCAGTTATCGAATGTTGCAAATGCCTTTTCTATATCAATTGCAAGAATTACTGCATTGGGGTGAATATTACATGGCCTGTATAATATCTGTATCAGATATCTTATCTTGGTTGCTGTGCTACCTCTGGAATAAATATGTTCTGGTCATAGCGAATTAATTATTGAAATTTAGGAAAGAGTCTGATGTCAATATTTCGCTCAATATTTTATAGTCAGTGCTGAGCAGTGAAAAGGGTCTATTAGATTGCAATCTCAGGTGAATTTCTATCCTTTTTAAAAAGCGATACCGTTATCCCCGACCTAATTGGTGGGGGGAGTGGCAGAGTTTGTTTTCCTTCATTACTCTATTATACAATCCACCAAATGTTGGCCTTATCCCAGCAACACTATTGATACAGACTCCTTGTATAAGTACATTAAAGGTCTCACACTCTACCAAGGCTGAAGAGGCAGTGCCACAATTCTCCCTTCTCCCTTAAATATCTATGGATTTGTTCCACTGTACTTTAATGGAACACTTGGGTCTTTTAATTCCTTCACCTTCAGTTTTCACCTTGAGAATGTGGATATAAACCTGCTAACTTCAGTTTCAAGAGCATTAGGTTATGATTGGAGTGTGCCCTGACTAAATACTCTGGCTTTGTCACTACAGCATGTATTTAGGGAAAGCACACAATCTTTTCCAGCCTAACATGCAGCTCATGCAGACTTGAGTAGTGAGAGTATTCCCTCAAGACAGGGTGGTGTAATCGCCATGAGTCAATTAGATCCCAGTGCACTAGCCAGGACTTTAGTGGTCCCGCCGTGATGTGTGCCATGAACATAGAGAGTGGTGGATGTGATCTATCCTGCTCCAGATCTGCAATATAATTTAAATACCCACCTACTATTAAGGGATAATGGCTGACATTAGTAATATATGGCAAAAAGTCCTTAAAGAAAAACAGGCCAGTATTAGGGCTGCATATATTCACCTTTGCAATGCCCTTGCTATCTAGTCCACCTCCAGTTATCACATATCACCCATCTTTGTCCTTGATATGAGTCGTCAGTTGGAATGGGACCCCTGGTCTAATCTAAATTAGTACTCCTCTGTGAACACCACAAAGTGCATATGGTATAAGCCAACATTTTTACAGGTCTATCCCTTTAGTGTTCCTCAAATGTGTCTGTTATAGGAATGCAATGTATGTACCCTCTCAATATATACTTGGACACTGTTTCATTTGGACAGGCTATGAAGGCCACTGCGATACCAGGTATGTACACTCACATTCCAGAGTTCACAATTAGTCATTTTTCTTAACAGAAAGGGTGGTTCATAACCACCCACACCCCCACCCCACCCCTACCGCCTACTCCTGCACCATCCCCATTTCCAGCATTTGAGCTTTCATGACTGATCTCTTTAACCAAACAATAACTTACAACGGCAAACAACACCAACAACCCTCTCCCCGTATAGACAGCCAACTAATGCTGATCCAAATACATCATACTAAACAAATATCTCCCTGTTGACAGTCTCCAAAAAGGATCCCATTTTGACACACAGTGTGGAGGGGATGGCTGACCCAAACAAGGTGGCTACACCCCCCAGACCCAACAGCTATTAAAGCAGATCATTAGCTTATTAAGCAGCATTTATATCAGATCTCACATGTCCTCTCACCCATCATTCTTTGGTCTGCATATTTGCGCTGAAACACCTGTTGTCAGATCAGTTCATTTGTAGTGGCTGGGGTCACTCTGGGCATTTTCACCTCTTCTTTGGCAGAGAGGTAATAGTTGAAATCTGAGTTAGATTCCCTCTCCATAGTGTTCTCAGCATCAGATCTCAGTAAGAACTGCCCCAGGCCTGCCACCATCTTCAGCGCTTGATGCCCTTCCAAGTGCCTCTGCTGCTGCGTGGCTCATCCAAATTCAATCATTCTATCTCTCTTCCTTTTACACCACAGTTTTCTGAATATAGTAGTGGGATGCACAACAACCCCCAATCTTGTTTGCTTCTCCACTCAGTTCCAGGCCTCCTTGGGAATCAGTAAAAATCAGTTTTCTCCCTCCCTTTGCCATGACTTTCAAGATTCTCTCCTCCAATTTATTTTAATCATTGTTAAAGTGTCCCAAATTCATGACAGCTGAGTCAATCTTACTTTTGAGTATGTATTTGATTGAATCTATAGGTCAAAGTAGGATTGTATTTGCCCCTGTGATGTGTGTTGACCATGTCAGCCTCTACTGACATCAGGATGGCAGAGTTAGATATATTAGTCACAGGGGCTGTGCTGGTGTGGGGCAGTCATTCTATCTGAATGTCTTTCTATGTTCGGGCAATAGGGCTAAAGGTTCTTTTCTGAGAGGGGTTGGAGATGAGAAGTATAATATCTCCTAGTTTTTGGTGCTGATCCCCAGACCAATGCACAGGGTGCCCCCTCACTTCTACCCTCTTCAACATAGTGTTGCTCTTGAAACACAACACTCGATCTTGGTGTGTACTCCTACTCCTCCTCACTGTATGGGCCCTTATCTTTGCCTCAGTCGCTATGTTTGTAAATGCTCCATCAATGCAGTGAGCTCTCTCCCAGCCCTTGGAGGGAGAGTTCTATCCTCAGACGTCCTCCTGGTCCTATAGGCTATATTTATGCCCATCTGGGTTGTACTGCAGCAATAAAGTAAAGGAAGACAATGACTTTACAGTTCTCCACAGTGAAGGGCTCCTTTGTGCGTGCCTGTTGCTGAATATGGTCGCATTCCTGTGGCAGTCTAGATGGGAACCAATAGGCTATCTCCAAAATGAAAAACTGGGCAAGCCTGTTGGTGTAGCCATCTCCTTGAGCCAGGCTTCCAGTCAGGCCATAATATCTGTGCCTTCAAATTTTTGGGGCAACCCACCCACACATATTGTTTCCCCTGGCTCTTCCTTTTTGAGTCTTCTGCCCCATAATCCAAAACCAAACATGTTCCGTCATGTCTTTTATTTGTTTTCTGGGATCTGTTATGGTTGTTCCCATGTCTGTTATAGTTGATTCTGCCCCAGAGATTCTCTCCATCAATTTCTCCTAACCTTTCATTAAAGTGTCCCAAGTTCACAATTCTACTTTTGAGTAGGTCTCCATTTGAAACAATAGCTTAATATGGCGTACAATTTGTCTCTGTGCTGTGTGTTGCCCCTGTCAGCCTGTACTAGAATCAGGGCGGCAGAGTTAGATCTATTAGTTACAGGGGGATGTGCTGCTGTGGGGCAGTCATTCGATCTGAAGTCTTCCTATGTTCGGGCAATAGGGCTGAAGGTTGTTTACTGAGAGGCGTTAGAGATAAGAAGTATAATATCTTCCAGTGTCTGGTGTTGATCCCCAGAACAATGCACAGGACATCCCTCACCTCCAACCTCTTTAACACAGTCTTGCTCTTTAAACACAGCACCCTCTAGCTTTTGGTGCTGATCCCCAGACCAAGGCACAGGGGTGCCCACTCACCTCTACCCTCTTCAACATAGTGTTGCTCTTGAAACACAACACCCGATCTTGGTGTGTAATCCCAGTCCTCCTCACTGTATGGGCCCTCATCTTTGCCTCAAACGCTATGCCCCATTAATGCAGTGAGCTCTACCCCAGCTGTAGGAGGGTGTGTTCTATCCTCAGGCTAACTTCTGGGCCTACAGACTGTATTCATGATCATCTGATATAAGTCTCAATGGCAAGATTTGTCTTCTGTCATCTTCCTTGTAAGTGGTGTTTATTTATCTCTATTGCCTGGGCTCTTGTTGATCAGTGTTCTATTGTTTTGAGCTGCCCCAATCAGATGTCCCACCCAGGGCAGCCGTCAGCTTGTTCCTATGCCAGAACGAGTTAGAAGATACAGTAGCCACAAGCGGCAAGCACCTGCTCCTTTAAGTGTAGCACTGCCAGCCCACGTGTCCCACTTCTTCCCAAAATGGGTGATCCCAGGAGGCTTCTCCAGTTTGCTACTTAAGCATTTGTGCTCTCAGCTACAGGGTGGGTGCTCCTCCCTGTTAGCTGGTCACTAGGCCAGTGGGCAAGGCACATCAGCATGCACCAGCTTACAATACTACACAAACAATAACTCATCTTGTGTGTCACACATGGCCCATCTCCAATCTTCAGGGGGTGATGGCAGGCTCTAACCCATCACCTTGCCAACGTAACAGGCAGAAATATGCATAGGACAAACCCCCTTGTAGCTGATGTGCTCCCCTCAAACACCCATCAAGCTCATGGTAGGCCACCGCTTCAATGCAGGCAATCTGGGGGGTCAGGGTCCAGCCGGCACCCCTTCCACGTTGGGAGGACAGCCCCAGCTGGACCACTGTGACATTCCAGGCACAGCGTCTCAGGCCTTCCCACCACTTGCGACAGTGGGCACTCCGCTGGCTATGGACCCCCAGGGTCCCCACCTTCCAAGAAAAGGTTTTCCAAATCCCTTTCTTCTGATGGGTGTTGAATGAATGCAATAGACAAATAACAAGGTTACAATTCCATGCTTTTGGCCAACTGGTTCATTCACACACATTTCAGAAACACCAAGCACAAAAATGTAATTGTCAACACACCACAAGTGTAAAGCACATATGCTGGTAAGTACAGGGATATAAATATACACTTGTGGAGTCATATGCAGACTAACCCACTACCCTGCTCATGACCTACACTGCCTAAGCAAGCCCACTGACATCAGGTATCCCAGGCTCAAACAACATGTACTGTGGTGTAAGCCACAATAACTCACAACACGCCATTGTGACCTTGTGAAGGGTAAACTCCTTGGGCCTGACTAGACAGACACATATACATCCAGCGAAATTGACTCAAAGCATACAGTCTCTAAAGGCAGCTATCATAGTACAGACTATACCCTAAGACTTAAGTAACAATGGAAGGGCTAACATGGGTGGCACAGGAAGTCTCTTCCCTTTGCATGTATGGGTGTGTGGTCTACCCAATATACTCTCATACCACTTCAGAGTGGGCTTGTGTGGTATGTACTTGTAGCACAGAACACACATTTTACTATATGTGGCAATCCTACAGAGATGGCATCCAACATACTAAGCTATGTTTGGTCTGATTGGTTGCATGCAACCCAGCTAATGAGTCACATGTCATGCCCTCCCCTGAATGAACCAACTGTCTGCACTATAGGTGTGTCACTTGTGCAATACACCTGTACTGTACAAATATGACTTATGTAAAGGTGACAACAGAGCTGTGGAAGTAAGGGACCTGTCATAAGTCAATGACACACATTGCCAATGATGGTCAATGGAAACATGTCCTAGGTCAGGGGGTTACCTTAGTACCCATTCCTAATGTAGTCATTGTAGAGAGGCAAAGTCTTGCCACTGAAGACTCATTTTTTAAACGCATTCAAGGATCTGCGGGTCTACAGGGTGTGGACCCGGTGCCACAGTTACATAGCCACAGTTACTCTACCCCATCCTGGTCTACGTCCCAAACTGGGAGAAACATTTGACCGGCATTGGGCCCTGCAGGCTGAGCATACAGAACCTACATGACACTCACATTTCCATCACTTCCATGCATGACAGTAAATCCTGTGCCCATCTTCTATGTGGGTTCTAGGTTGTGTAGCACGCCGAAGGGCAGAGTAAGTTTTATATGTTTCTGATACAACAGTTTGGCAAGGCCAGATGTGGGCAGAGTGATCTGTGGGACTATACACATTGCTAACGAGATTCTCACATGACTCAAACAGTATGCATACACAGCTCATGCTGTAATGCACATACATGTAGTTTTACATTTATAAACATCATATCCAAAGATATGTCATTGTATGGCTGTAAAGTCTCCTTGCCTAGATATATGAATGCAACAGTAGGAGGATCTAGGGCGCATCACACAACACAATGGAAATGTGAAATACACATAGTACTTGTCTCCACTACCAGCACCATGTACATCCTATGTACGGAACACAAAATGTGACAAAAGGCACTTGAATAAGTCCCACTGGCACTTAGAGGCACATTGTAGCCTATGAGGAACGAAAGGATGGTGTCAGAGTCAAATATGCCTATGAGGTTTTTACCTGCTCCTATGGTGAGCCATAGAACTGACCTTACAGAGGAAGGACATCCTTAACAACTCTCTCCAGCTCCTCAGGAGAGAAGGCAGGGGCCCCTTAACCTGCTTGGCCTAGCATGATTGCTCCCAGAGGCAGCACACAGCAGCTGAAGTGGTGGAGGTGCTGATGGCAGCAGTGTCAGGAGTCAAGTTGGTGATTTAGCAAAACGTGATGTACATGTACGCCACATACGCAGTCATTGCTGCCGATGGCCACAGCCATTGGCCCGCAACCATCACAGTAACCAACATTAGCCTATGGCTGTGTCTGTCGCAGATGAAACCACCCACTGCATGGTTAGCTCTAGCCAGCGGCCGCAGGCGGCACCTAATGTCCAGTGAACTAGGTCAGGCATCCACCATTTTGGTGGTTCTAACTACAATTTTGGGCCCTGTTAAATGCATCACAACATCAATATATGCATCTGATCATCTCAAACAATCTAAAGCAGCCTTGTTGTGTAGGTTCTCCAACACAATCACCAGTGTAGTGTGTTGCTGGTCACAGATATGATATTAACGCAGTGCACTGTCCACTGCAGGTGACGGTATTTTGGCTGTCGGAACAGACTGTTATATTTTGAGGGGCACATAAGCAGCAGATAGTTGGGTAATGCCCAAATCCAAGTTGTAGACACATGTGTAGAAAACCATGGGGCTCACATTTGGTCCTCGAGTAGTGGACTGCTTTGATGTGTAATGGATGTAATGTTTTTCCAGTCAGAAATGCAGGAATGCTTTATCACGCTTTAGGTCCTATTCATCATGCATATTGGTGTGGACACTGTGACTAATGCTCCAATTCATTTAATTTCACAAATAGATACCCTGGAAGAGGGAGGAGCGACAAGCTCCAATGTACAATAGCCAGACCTTCAAACAATGGAAGAATGTAACATCATCAGACAGTTCCGTCTGAATAGGCAAACTATTGTGGATTTATGTCGTCAGTTGGAGCCAGATCTGATGCCTGAAAACACAAATCCAACATCCATACCACCCATTGTTAAACTCATGGCAGTATTACACTTACTGGCCACAGGGTCCTTCCAATATACAGTGGCCAAATCTGGTGATATGTCTCAACCCTTGTTCAGTGATGGGTTAAGAGACATGCTATCAGCAACGATTAAACACATTGACAGCTATATCATGTACTCCAGACCTGAGCATTGAGCCAATGTGAAGGCTGACTTCCATGGTTTTGATTGCCTCCCACATGTGGTGGGAGCCACTGATGGAAAACATATTGTCTTGGTGCCACCGCAGGCAAGTGAACAAGTCTATCACAACAGGAAGCACTTCCATTCTATCAACGTGCAAGTTGTCTGCTTGTCAGATCTCTATATCTCAAACATCTGTGCCCAGTTCCCAGGTTCAGCCATGATTCCTTTGTAATGGGGGAACAGCACCATACCCTAGCTGATGTCACAACGGCAATCAGAGAGGGCCTGGCTGGTTGGTAAGTCACATCTGTCTTGATTTTGTGGGTACAATGTCAGGTGCTACAATCATGAAGTTAGTGACTCATTGTGGCACTTATGTCTCATAACAGGAGACTCTGCAAATCCAAACCATCCTTGGTTGTTGACACCGCTGAGGAATCCAACTAAGCCAGGGTAAGTCTGCTTCAATGAGGCCCATGAAAAAACATGGTGGGCAGTGGAGCGCGTTTTTGGGCTCCTGGAGGCCCAATTTCACTGTTGGGACACAGCTGGAGGCCCCACCTCTAATCACCTGGGAAGTTGTGTTAGATCATCGTGGCATGCTGCATGCTCCATAGCATCGCCCTGCAGAGGAATATCCCTTACATCCTACAGCAGGGGGTGCCTGCGGTGCTACCAGGTCAGAATACTGAAATGCCAAATGAAGATGATAGTGGTGAAGAGGAAAGAACTGACTTGCGATAAGATCTCATCAGCAGCTTCTTCTCACGAGTGTAAGTATGCAATGAGATGTCATGACTTTGACTGTGCAATGAACTGTAGTTGTGATAATGTGTGAAGTATATTTTTGGAAATAAGAAGCTGATGCTCAGGCAAAATCTACCAAAGGGTGTTTGATGAAGCTTTTGACACATTCACATTTTGATGATGTTGCTTTGTGTCAAATGTTTCTAATGGACTTTGTTCTCTAGCCGTTTGCTATGTGACATGGGTCATATGTATGGTTTCATAACTATATTCCATGTTTTGTTCAGGTAACTTCACCATGAGATCTTCATTTGGGCATTTCAGAGTTGACATTGGCAGGTATATTGTGCTGGTCGGACACACGAAGTGGACATGGATTGTTCCTGGTAATGTATTTCACAGACTTTGGATGTAAAAGACCTGTGTCAATGCAGCTTTCACAGTGATAGGATGGAAGTGCAGAAGACTCTGTTGGACTTGCTCATTGGTGTGTGGTAGCCATGATGCATCATGAGTGTCATCATGTGGTCAGTAAAAATGTTGTTGTAGGCCAAATTCATGTCAGTTACCCTTCACATTGGCTAAAAACGTTTTTTGTTGTCTTCACTTTTGTAGCTGTCTATGTGTTTTATCATTGTAGGTCAAAGTCATCACTGACATTTGTTTGTGTCATACCACCAGATGCAATAGCACTGGATTGTAATGGCTCTGTGATCAGGGACTGTTGTACTGCCATCTGTCTGGGTGTTGCATTATATGAGGTGGGCTTCCTTTTGAGAGCCAAGGAATATGGCTCCAGCTGACGACATCAACAATATCTATTTTCGTCTAATTAACAGGATAATGTCTGCTTTGTCCATTCCTCCAATATTCTGGGGTCAGTACCAATATATTTTGTGGCCTACACAGTCTGATACGGTCATGTCTGAATTTCTATGTTTCTAACATCTTGACACCCTATTTGTTAAACAATGTAATAAAATCTCTTCTGAAACAAGACACTTTTGTGTATGTGTTGATGTGTAATGGTTGTAATTCTGAGCTGGACACTGTGTACAGGCAACATATCCCTGCTCGCACAAGTAGCGTGTATCTCCATCGTATGGTTCACATGGTCTGACATATCTAAATAACTAAATGTGAATTTTAAGACAGCAGATACTGAGATTGTGACGGGTGACTTTATTACAATGCTAATACAGAAAATAAATTTAGGACAGAAAGAAACAAAAATGTAAAGTGAAGGAGTCAGTCATGGTAAATGAAATAATTGGAGAAGAAGCCACACCATTGGACGTCCAAAGTCCAGCGTTCTCCTCCCATTGGAACAGGAATGTGATTCAGGAGCAGTCCACAGAGTGTATGTGCAACACACAAAGGAGGACATTAAGGAAGAAGTTTCTTGCTGGCAGTGGTGGGTGTCTTTCCATTCGCACCTTATGGATTCTTACATGGATGACCCCACTTGCAAGAGGAGGGGCGGGATCAGCTGTTGCAGAGGCATGGGTGTCTGAGGGTGGTTGTGCCTCTGGCAGGGCCTCCCTTCCTCTGGCTGCGGCATATGTACTTGGGCTTAAGTTAGTTGGCCGACAGGAAGGGGTGGATGGTGGCGGAAAAGCAATGCTCAGGTTGGCTGTCCCTCAGCATCCCTGTTAGGGTGCCCCTGTTGGAACTGTGGTCATCCAATTTTTGGATCATCTTCTGGAGCTCAGTTAACACCAAGATGTGGTGGTTTCCTGGCTGACAGCAGCCCCAGTGGTCTCACCAGCTGTCCCACAGCATCCTTCCCTCACACCCTACCACGAGTGTGTGCTCTTGGCACAGGGAGCCCTCTCCAACTGGACCCTGGACCCTCAGTGTCAGGAGTGTTGGGTTGCATCTCAGGATCTAGGACTGAGGGGCACAAGATGGTTGAAACTGTGCTAGGTACACAAGTTCAGGTGCATGTTGTTGCCTGAGATGTTGATGCAACAGGGCTGAGAGGTGTCGTTGTGGGTATAGTGAGACTCACTGTTGCCATCTGACCAGGTTGCCCAGATGTGCCAGGACCGTCCTGTATGTCCACAAGTCCAGGAGTTTCTTCATCACTGAGGGCTTCATCTGGGGGTGGAGTGTGAGTTTGATCAGTGGATGAGGTCTGCCCAGGGGCTGGGCCAGCTCGACCTGTTGAGAAAGAGTGTACATTGTTATTGGTTGAAGTGTGACATCTAACTCAAAGGTTTTGTTTATCAGTAAGTAGAAACATTGGACATTCTTAAGTGGTAGGTCAGCCTACTGTGCCATCTTACCATGGTATTGGAGTATTTGACATGACGTGTGAAGCTTGTCTAAACTATTAGACTTAAGCAGCTCATCAGATGTGCTGATCAGTTGCACTTTGGATCAGTGAATGAAAATGACATCTTACCAACAGTGAAGCCAACACAGTGTAGAGGCAACATGTGCATTTGACCATTCGGAGGCCTAGTTGAGTGTGAAACAGGCAAACACACAATTTTGTTGCCTCAGCAGTCATCATGTGTGCAGTGCTGTGTCAATGTGTTTGCTGCTGCTACTAATCTGCTGATGCACCTTAAGGCCTTAGGAATAGGTGGTGTACACACTTGATAAGGTATCTTTCCTGTCCTCAATGGTTTAATCTTGGGATACCAGGTCACGATGGAGCTAGGTAGACAGTCACATCTCTGAGTTGAGCATGTATCTGAGTCTGTATATTGCTCACTCCCAGGTGCATAAACTTCATTGGAGAGTTCACAAACGTGTATTTGGGCAAGTGAACACTGGGCCGGTGGTTGGAGTTACAGAAACAGGGCCTATTGGACTTTGCAGTGAGGTCACTCTCTGTACTTCCCAACACTGGACAAATGGTATACTCCCAAGTGAGTGAAGTGTATTTGAGGGGACACAAACAGGTGTATTTAGGTAAGTGAACACTGGGCTGGTGGTTGCAGTTACAGAAACAGGGCCTCCTGGGAGTTACAGTCAGGTCACTCCCTCTACTTCACACACTAGACAAATTGTATACTCCCAGGTGAGTAAACTCTATTTGAGAGTTCATAAACAAGTGTATTTTGGCAACTGGACGCTGGGCTGGTGGCTGGAGTTACAGAAACAGAGCCTGTTGGGCTTTGCAGTCAGGCCACTCCCTCTATCTCCCAACACTTGACAAATGGTATACTCCCAGGTAAGTGAAGAGCATTTGAACGGACACATAGAGGTGCATGTGGGCAAGTGAACACTAGGCTGGCGGCTGGAGTTACAGAAACAGGGCCTCCTGGGAGTTGCAGTCAGGTCACTCCCTCTACTTCACACACTAGACAAATGGTATTCTCCCAGGTGAGTAAACCTCATTTGAGAGTTCACAAACAGGTGTATTTAGGCAAGTGAACAATGGGCTGGTGGGGCTTACATAAACAGGGCCTATTGGGCTTTTTGCAGTCAGGTGACTATCTCTACTTAACACACTAGACAAATGTTGGGTAATAGATATCTGTTGTCAGACAGAATTTAGGATGGAGCATACATTTACATATTCAGAAATACCATGACGCCTGAGATGAACTTTTTATATTGAAACACTTACAGGCACCATTCCAACTTATGGCTTGTGATGGGCCTTCGTACCTGTAATATTAGGTCCAACAATATACAACGACAGTCTAACATCTCTGGTACTCTGGTTATTTAATGTTGATAAAGTCAATGAATGACACAATGGCAAAAGCTGAGCTGTGAGCATGCAGAACATTGCAGTTTATGGCAGTTTTTGTGTTGTAACTTACCAGGCTCCGCTTCCCAAAGCATTCCTATCAAGTCCTCAGGTTGCAGGATGGCCAAGCCTTTCTCCTCCCAGGGAAAGAGTTGTAATGGGGCACTGAGAGGGGCACTGCCAGTCTTGATAACCTCCATATGTTGCTTGGAGGCCACGGAACGCACCTTGCCCCTCAGGTTTTTCCACCTCTTCCTAATGTCCTCGTTTGTGCGCAGGGTGGTGCCTACAGCATTCACTCTTTCAATGATCCTTTGCCACAGTTCAATTTTCCTACTGAGAGGAGTGTGCTGGACTTGGTCTCAAAACAATTGTGGTTCTACTCTTATGATTTCATCCACCATGACTCTCAGCTCATCCTCCGAGAACCGAGGATTTTTGAGATATGACATAGTGGGGAATTAAAGTGGGTGACACGGACTTACTTAAAAAGTGATGTGGGGACTAAATAGAGAAAAGTGTGAAAGGGGCTTCAGGGATAGTTAAAAAAGGGGCGCCTTATCTCTCTGAACATAATCAAATCTTGTTTGCAGTGGAGATGCAAATGATCATGGTCTGTGAAGAGGTGTATTTTATAGTGTGATTTGCAGGTGTGTCCACTGGGCCCATGATTGTGAGCTGTGTTTTTTTTTTTATTCATCCAGTGGGCACTTGTCTGTTGCTTTGTTGAACGTGTACCGAGTGGTCGACGGCCATTGCCTTTCTGCTGCAAGGGGAATACAACGTCAACTGTGTGTTTGTGATCAGCTCAACCGTTGGCCACGGTGCTGACTGCGCCGGCGTATGGACCACCAGGATAACAGACCGCTGCGCTGCTGGCGGTCAACACTTTGGCTTGGTGGGCTGCGGTTCTGCCTGTATACATCGTTATACGGCAGTCTGGGGACTGCCGCCACATTGGCCTTTTTGGGACCACCACCTTGGTGGTCTGGCGGTCCAACCAACAAACTCGTAATTGGACCCTAAAAAATAAACAAATAGGCTACAATTTAGAAGGTGATAGTAAAAGAAATGGAGACTAAATGAAACTAAAAAAAAAAGGCTGTCTCTCCGAGAAATAAATGAATGGGAAAATAAATTAAAAGTGTTTAAAAAATGTTTTCAAATCTGTGAAAAATAATTAACCATGTAAATCATGTTAAATAATGTTGATAAAAAATGTAAAACAATGTAAACTATAAATTGGATAATAGTATGAAAATATACAATCAACTAATATATACTAAAATAACTCATATAAAAATAGTGCTAAGAATATGTATATGGAACAACTGAATTAATTTAAAAATGTTAAACAATAGAAAAAAAACGAAAAATGTACAACGGTACCATTTAAGTATGATTTACATTGTTTAATAATATAAATGTAATACAATTGTTGCATTTATCAATATATAAATGTTTTTATAACTAGAACTATTTATGTTAAAGAATGTAAAGATATAGAGTATTAATCTTTGTAAAACAATAGAAAATAAAAAAATGTGTTACATATCTTTACTCTATGAAATTATGTATAATAATGTTGTTTATTATAAATATACAGCCAACTACTACGTTAATTATCTTTCTAACCATCAACAATACAAAATAAATGCCATAGAATATTCCTACTACATAGAAATACATTTAAACAATGTAATTTAACAATAAAATGGTTACATTAAATATTCTCACTCCAAAGTAAACCATTTTGGAGAATGTGTTGGACACTAAAAAGGGGACATTTACTATTCCCACCACAATCTAAACCAATTTGGGGAGGCACTGAATACTAAAGAGGTGACATTTATTATTCCTACTCCATTCTAAATCATCTTGGGGAACGTGTTGGACACTAAAGAGGCTACATTTATTATTCTAACTCCAATCTAAGAGCCTCATTACGACCTCGGCTGAGGGGATTTCTCTGTCACAAACATGATGGATATCCTGTCTACTGCATTACAAGATCCATAGGATATAAAGGAATTTGTAATATGGCAGGCAGGATATCCGTCATGTTTGTCACAGAGTAATCACATCCACCAAGTTCATAATCAGGCCCTAAAGGCCTTATTTAGAGTTTGGCATATAGGGTTACTCTGTCACAAACATGACAGATATCCTGCCCGCTGTACTACAAGCCTATTATTTTCTATGGACATCGTAACATGGCGGACGGGTTGTCCGTCACGTTTGTGACAAAGTAACCCATCCCCCAAACTCTAAATCAGGCCCTAAACCATTTTGGGGAAGGTGCCAGATACTAAAGGGCCAATATTTACTATTCCCACTACAATCTAAACCATTTTGAGGAAGGTGTTGTACACTATAGGGGCAACATCTACTATTCCAGCTCCAATCTAAACCATTTTGGGGAAGCTGTTGCACACTAAACAGGCAACATTTATTATTCCAACTTCAAACTAAACCATTTGGGGAAAGTGTTGGACATTAAAGGGCCCACATTTACTATTCTTACTCCAGCCTAAACAATTCTGGGGCAGGTGTTGGACAGTAAACAGGGTGGCATTCACTATTCTCACTCCAATCTAAACCATTTTGGGGAAGGTGCTGGACACTAAAAAGGGTGATAAAAACTATTCCAAGTGCAATCTATACCATTTTAGGGAAGGTGATGGACTCTATGTATTTTCCTACATTTTGAAACCATAATATAAAAAAATGAATTCATATTCCAACTTTAAAAATCACTTGAATATATGGAAAATATACAAAACACATTTCTAATGATATAATAAACATAAATTATATCATATTCAAAGTAATATATTTCAGAATATATATTCCACACAACAGACCTTATTTCAATAATAGAAATAATATAAATGTAATTATAATTTTTAATCACATTTAAATAAACCTACAACATACATATACAAAAAATCGTAATTATTATATCATAAGTAGTACATATTTATTATATGTTCATACTTTTATTCCTAAATTTGAATATTTTTAGATAATCTTAAATATTAAAAGGAGCCCAACAATTTAGTACTGTGACAATTTTCAACATTTAAAAAATAAAACTATAAAAATGTTCAATACAAATAATAAAACATATTACATTAAAAATATGTAATAAAAATAAATGTACAAAATGTTTACATTATTATAAAAATAATTAGCAATACTTTACACTAAAATCCACATTTTAAATGTAATATAATGTATCAATACATTCAAAATAAATATGAAATATTATTTATAAAAAATAATCTAACAAAATGTATTAATTAATTTTTCTACATGTGCATATCCGTACAAAAATATCATTACAAAAATTAACATTACATTTAAATTAAAATATTTACTTTAAAAAATCTCCCCACCCTTATCCCTTAAAAACACAACATCCTGCTACTACAAAAAATTATATATACCTCATTTCCAGACATTTATACCCCGCAGAAGGAGTGGATAAACTATTTTTCCAAACTGGATGGGTCAAATCCCATGTTGCCTGATTTGGAGGAGCCCTTCTGCAGGTTTTCCACTTCTCCAGCTAACTTACCATGTAACCATCCCCAATGTGAAGCTGATTGAGACATAATTCAGAAAAGCAAGACCATTAGCAGCAATGGGCCCTGATTAGATCTCCATCAAAGAACTCCAGGATGATCCGGTAGGTTGGAGCAAGATCTTTTACCCACTTTTTAGGGTCGAGTCTGCGAGTCCATGCGCTACCGCATGCGTCTCTCTTGCGAGACTCTGTTGTGTTCATTAAAGGGCTTGGAGCCCACCTGTTGCTCACCGTTTGTTGGTTTGCGTGGCACTCTTCTTTACAGCCTCATAATTTGTCAAGGCATGCCTGGCATAATTTCCATTCCTCTGTGTGGAGCAGGTATCATGCACTAATTGATTTAACTTAATTAGTGCCTGTCTGCTGTTTCAGACATGATCGAGGTACTATCTAGTTCTTTTAACTTTTTGTGCCATGCAAACAGAAGGCTTGTGACTGGCAAAAACATGCCAAGCAGGACAAACAAAATTGCTAAGTTTTATTTTTTAAAGCTAGCTTTCTTTTATTTTTCCAAGTCCTCTTTTCTTACTTTGCACTCAGGTTTTCATTTGTTTTTGCTCGTGGGCTCTATTTGCAAAAGATGAAAATTAACTTATTAGAAATATTGCAAAGCGACAGTGTGTTTTTTATTATATGTAATCTCTGAAATTATGCTTAACACATAATCATGCAGTACACCCCAATCCACCTTACTCAAATCCCCTCCACTGCTATCCACCCCAATCCAATCCTATTTACCCCAAAGCAATCCACCCCACCCTAGTCCAGTCCACTCCAACCTACCCCACTTCAATCATCCCACCCCAATTCAATCCAACCCACCCTACTCCAATCCAATCCAATCCACCCCACCCAAGTACAATGCACTTTAATCCACCCCACTCAGCCCCATCTGGTCCACATTAATCCACCCTACTCCAGTTGAATCAACCCCATCCAAACCACCTTAATCTACCCCACTTCAATCCAGTACACCACTCTGCAATCAATCCACCCCACTCCAATCCAATTCACCCCACTCCAATTCCACCCCACTCAAGTCAAATCCACCTCAATCCACTCCAATCCAATCCACCCCATCTCCATCCAATCCACCCCACCCCACCCCTGTTCAATACACCCCAAGCCAATCCACCACACTCTGTTCAATACACCCCATCACATCCTAATCCAACCCACTCAGTCCAATTCACCTCATTCCACTCCACTCTGATACACCTCACTCCAGTCCACCCCACTGCAACCCAAGCTCTTGGTCCGGCAGTATAGTGGTCCCTCATCACAAAATTTGCTCTCGGTCATCTCCCTGCAACTATCAACAAATTGCGCTTCTTGATGCCACAGACAAGATTTTTCCTTCCAGTGTCCTGGGCCATTTTAGGGACTGGGCCCTGACTAGGGGTGTGATTACCACAGTCCAGGTGGGTTTTGGGACCAAACACTCAGTGACAGATATTAGTGCTGTATTACAAACAGTCATTAATGAGTATGTGGTGAATAAAATCACAAGAGGTTTTATGTGTGTTTGTTGATTTTTCTACCCGCATTTGATAGGGTTGATAGACCTACTCTTTGGAAGAAATTAATATGAATGTGAATTGCTGTTCCTTAATTCGGTTAATAGTTGCACTGCATACATCCATGTAGTGTAGAGTTCTTATGGGGGGAGATAAGGGGTTGACCCCTAGGATACCTACGCAAAAGGTCCTGAAGCAGGGATGTATTTTAGCTCCAATTCTTTTTTCCTTATTTCTTAGCAACTTGCCGGCCTGTTTTGGAAAGTAAGTAACTTTCCACCAAAAATTGCTTTTAAAATCTACATGTTCTAATGTATGCTCATGACGTGGTAATTTTTCACCTTACTCCTATTCATCTTCGGCGTAATACTGATGTGATATTTAAGTATTCAGAGGAAAACTTCTTGAAAGTAAACATATCTAAAACCAAGGTGAAAGCTTCTAGAGGGAGGAAACAGTATTGCCCCTACGACTGGAAGTTGGGTGGAAGTTTTGTTGAAGTTGTAGAAATGTATATCTATTTTGGGAGGTTTTTTCACAGCCGTTAGAATGCATATTCTCATATTTCTCACCTTGGGCTAAAGGCTAGAGCCCATGCATCAAGAAGTAGAGCCTGTATTATACACTTGCCCCTGTATGAAAGGGGTAGAGGCAAGAAACCATTTGTTAAAAACCCTGTCTTTTAAATATAGCACATTTAAAATTAATGATTTGATTGCTCTTGCAAGGTCCCCTCCTGATGAATTTGTGTGTAACAATTTACATAAATTTTTTTAAACGTTTTTATCTCTGAATTAGTTGAAGGCATTTGAAGAGTTGGTCATGTACTTTTAACTTCTTTTGTACAATTTTATGACTGCATGTGTTGTTGATCTCTGTTGAGGTCTAAATCAATAAATCTCTACTTTTGTACACATTTATACAATTAA
Organism: Pleurodeles waltl; assembly: GCF_031143425.1. Lineage (NCBI taxonomy): Eukaryota > Metazoa > Chordata > Amphibia > Caudata > Salamandridae > Pleurodeles > Pleurodeles waltl. Next base: position 352,166,153 of record NC_090450.1, read on the forward strand.
AAGTTATAAAATGTCATAATTAATAAATGATCTCATTAAACACAAAGATTAAAAAATTAATAAACACATAAAATCAAACACACTACAATAAAATACATATAGAATAACACCTACAAATGATATTATATACATAAATATGGGTTTATATTTTGATAATTAAAATGCTGATTTGCAGACTCGCTGGTGCAGCCCCTTGGTATCCTCCCTTTTTCCCCTTTGAACATTGTCTGCATTTAATAAATTCTTCAGGCGGAGATTGTGCTTTGTGGCATATTTTTAGCTAGCTCCTGTCTTTCAGTTGATGCATTATGTGTTGCTTATCATAGCCTCATGTACACATCAGTGACACAAATGTTTGTTTTTTGACTAACCCATGAATTCAGATTATTGGTTTTGTAGTAATTCTGTTGTGTATGCCTCTTTCTAATTTTATGTCAAGACCGGAGGCTCCTATTATGCTTACTTTTCCAGCTTTAATTTCGATAGCAGCTGCAGTCAAGAACATTAGTCAATCCCAGACAGTTAGCAGAACAAGCTACCACTGGGAAACAAAGAGTTACAAATATCCAATCAGAACGCAATGTACATAAAGATATACCAAACTTGACTACAAGCAGCCCTCTTTTCTTGCTGCTCGCAGTCAACATAAGTATATCTTTATTGCGTTCCTTACATTTATAGATTATATTTCTATTAATGTGTTTTTCACTGTTTGTTGTATAATAGCTTTACCGCGCTTACTCGTGTGCACGCTTTAGCCTTATTTCCAGTCCCTTTCCCCCGCCTTTCTTTCCGCTTCGGTCAACACGACGTTTCATTCACGCTTACCGCGCTTCTGCCTCAGGCGCTTCGCTTCTTGTCACAACACTCCAGAGTGCGGCTATTTTTAGCCCTCAGCACTTGCTCTCATTTGCTGTCTCTCTGTCAGGACGCTCCAGGTCATGGCTATTTTTAGCCTCTGCACTCGAAGATATTTACTGCCTCTGCCAGGAACTTCCTGGAGGCGCAGCTTTTTTCTGCTCAAGGTTTCTGGTTGGCAATGGGGTTTTCCTATCCACACGCCCCATATCCTGGGTCCTCCCTCTTCAAGTTTAACCCTATTTCTGCCAGTTTAAATTTTTCTTTAACTTTAAAATGGATTTTTCCTCGTTTTTTGAGGAAAATAATGATTCTAATGAGGTTTTCTCAGATAGCTCAAATGAATTCATACAATCCTCGGTTGCAAAAGCAGTTTCTGACTCCATGTCTAAACTTTCTAAACGTTTAAAAAATACTGTATCATCCTGTCTCTCACAATCTCAAACGGCCCTGTCTGCGGGAGGAAGCAGAAAGCGCAAAGCCACGGAGGCTTGTAATGATACCCAAACTAATGTTTCCTCTACTCTGTTGACTAGTGAGTTTACCTCACACAGGATGGAGGACGACGTTCCTCACAGGCCTCCTAACAAGGAGGGGAAAACCTCTATGGGCTCTAAGAGTAAAGCAAAAACAAAACATATACTCTCAACCCACAAGATTGTGATTGATAACATAAAAGATACTGATGATGACTTGGATGATACAGATTCTGATAAAGACCTGGATAATATCAGTAATTCTGATTTTTGGATTGTGCCCCCTACCAAAAAAGTTAAATCAGCGTCAGGAGACCCTATTTCCTCTTCCCCTCTCCTGGATGCGGAAGGGAACCCCATGTTTGATCCCAAATTAATTCACCATCCTAACTCCACTGAGTGGTTGCCTTCAGACCATGTTGCAGGTTATATTACAGCCAAACTACGCCTCCCACTTGATAAGCAAGTGCGCACAAAACTTTGCTCCGAAAGTCCTAGACCTTCTCCCCCTCTCCATATTACTTCTACCCCTTCCATCAATACTTGCATGATAACCTTTTTGACCAAGTTTGGGAAAGATCCGCATAAAAGAGTGGATAGAGCTTGGTCAGTCTGTCAGGACAAAGTCTTAGATATAGTGGGTCCGTTAGCCCGTATTTTTGATAAGGCGGAACCCGCCAGACTAAATAATGATTAAGTCGATGCTGAAGAACTTTCCCTCTGGATTCAACAAGCTTTCTGTCTTCTTGGGAATGCAAAATCCGCTATGACTCATGAACGCCAGAAGGAACTTCTTCTTAAATTGGACCCAAAGCTGACTAATCTTGCTGTTATGGGCCCAGGCCCCAAAGCTGATAGCCTGTTGCTTGGTGATTCCTTTATCAAGAAGCAAATATATTACAGCCTTTGCGTCTCTTGATAGCTACCAGGTTCTCTGAACTCAGTTGCAGATTGGTATTCATGTCATCTCTCAGATTACAGCGATTGGAAGCTTCATTCTTCTGTCTTCAATTTGATCTATCACAAATGGGGTCCCTTCCAGATAGATCTCTTTGCGCCTCGCCTAAACACTCAACTTCCTCAATTCTTCAGTAGGAGGCCGGATCCCCAAGCACTAGCAACGGATGCTTTCCTCCAAGACTGGTTAAATTCAACAAATCATGCCTTCCCTCCTTTCATCATGATCAACAGAGTGCTTGCCCAAGTACGGCACCAGAAGGCCACTGTAGTTATAATAGTTCCATTTTGGCAGTCTCAAGTCTGGTTCCCTCCCCTTTTCTAATTATCAATGTACTTCCCAGTCCTTCTCCCCTCCTTTCCATCTCTACTTCTCAACCCCCAAGGTCTTCCCCACGAACTGATCCTCAACAAATCCCTTCTTCTATCAGCCTGGAAGGTGTCAGGTCTTTTTCCTCCTATCCAGGAATTTCATTCGAAGCTTCAGCCTATATCAATAACTCCTGGGCCCCAGGTACATCTAAAGCTTACAAGTCCGCATGGTAAATCTGGCCCAGCTGGTGTCTGGGAAAATCTTGTAATCCCTTTTCAGCAGAATTAAGCTTAATAGCTAACTTTCTTGCTTCTTTCTTCTCAAGCTAGCTCTGGTAAATTCTACAACCTTTATCGTTCAGCTATCTCTCTTCATCATCCCTTCATTATCGGTAAACCTGTTGGCGAACATCCTGTCATTTGCCGACTATTAAAGGGAGTAAAATGTTCCATTCCTCCTCTACCCAAATATACTGTTTTGTGGGACTTTAACCTTGTTTTATAAATGTTTTTATCTTGGCAAGATAATGATCTGTTGTCTCTCAAAATTCTTTCTGCTAAATTGACAATATTATTGTATCTAGTCTCTATCAAACGTCTTTCAGATGTTAGAGCTCTGGATGTATCTGCTCGCCATTTTACCCCTACAGGCGTTCTTTTAAACTTTTCTAGATGTACAAAAAACAATATCTCTTCTGTGTTTTACCCTTTCTTCCCCAACTGTCCAAAACTATGTGTGGGTAACTGTTTAAAAGTTTATGAACAAAAGACTATTGATCTCAGAACGTCTTAGGCCACCCAACTTTTAATTTCCTTTAGGAAACCCTATAAACCAGTTTCTTCCCCCACCTTGGCTCTTGGGGTCAAATGGATTATGTCCCTTGCGGGAATTGAAACCTCCAAATTTGGAGCCCATTCTGCCCGGGGTGCAATGGCATCCAAAACCTTCGGGCTGGTTCCCGTTTGGAGGACATTCTGAGATCAGCAGATTGGTCAAATGATGTTACCTTTCATACTTTCTATTGTTAACCTATTAATACTGCATCATCAGTGGTAATTGATATGTTTTAAACAAGCAGAATAGGAGCCTCTGGCCTTGACATCAAATGTAGATTTTCCAAATAATTTATGATGGAAAGTCTTAATTTTATTAAAGACACAGAGGCGAGTATTATCCCACCACTCATTTATTATAACCTTGGTTTCTTCTTCCCTTCCTTTAGTCTCTACAAACGCTTCAGCGACTACCTCAGGATAAAAGCCTGCGCTTATCATCCATCATGGGGCAGAAGTTCTCTCCTTCAGCGCTACCTATGGATTGTTACCATTTTCCTCACCACAAGACTGATTCTGCATTTTATCTGGATTGTTTCCAATATCTGTTTTCTCTCATTTTAGCTGTCTGTATCATTGCATGTATTTTTCATATGTTTAAATCTTACTAATGACTTTCTCGCAGAAGAAAAGAGGGCTTTTTGCAGTTAAGTTTGGTATATCTTTATGTACACTGCGTTCTGATTGGACACTTGTAACTCTTAGTTTCCCATTGGTAGCTTGTTCTGCTAACCGGCTGGGATTGGCTAATGTTCTTGACTGCAGCTGCTAATGAAATTAAAGCAGGAAAAGTAGGCATAATACTCGCCTCCTTGTCTTTAATAAAATTAAGACTTTCCATCATAAATTATTTGGAAAATTTACATTTATAGCTAGCTCTCAACGAACTTGTTGTGTTAAAGGCTGTTATATTTTGTAATGCCTGCGCTCAGGTTGGTATGTAAGGTACTTTGGGCCTGATTAAGAGTATGGCGGTGGAATGAGCCGACTTCCAAACTCACGGGGATGAGACCCCCCCATTCATGTTTACGATGTTCCCACTGGGCTGACCAGCGGGAACATCGAGTAAGAACATCGTATTATAACGTTCCCGCCCGGCTGCTACAGTATTGGTCTTGGTTCGCTTAAGCAAAGCAAAGCAGACAGTGAGCATTCCGAGGGTGCTGGGCAGGAGAGCCCCTGCACTGCCCATGACATGGTTGTGGGCAGTGCAGGGGTCCTCTGTGGCCCTCAGCACTTCCTTTCCGCCAGCCTTTTCATAGCGGTTAAACTGTCACGATAAGACTAGCGAAAAGGGGACTCGTGATCAGCATGGAAGTGCTGAGCGAGAACGACCGCTGTCAGCCAGTCAGGAACCACGTTCCTAGCAGGGACAGCGGTCCCCTGGTGGTCCGACCGCGAGGATCGTAATGGCAGGCCTGGAGTGCAGGGGTCCAACCGCCACCACAATAGCACTGTGAGGCTGGCAATCTCAAGACCGCCAGCCTCGTAATGAGGCCCTATATCTTTCTTTTCATCACTGATATCTTAGGTGTAAGGTTGACATTCTGTTTAAAGAAAAACTTGCATTTTTCAAGAAATACATATTATTTTACCAAAAATAATTCCTTTTTTTGTCATTTAAATAATATAGTACTGTAAGAAAGGATTACAAAATACAAAACACTATGCCAATGACATAACGTTTGGTTTTGCCAATCTGTTATACTGTCTTCAGGTTGAAGTTTAGGGAACTGGAGAAAACTTATGAAGTACAAGTTATACGTGTAAGGCAAAAGAATGGGAGGGGAGCAAAGTGACTCATATTCCATTTTACATTGTGTCAACAAGTGACTAAGGGAAAGCATGTGTTTTTCTCTCTTACCCAACTCACAGTAGTATCCTGTATATCCTTCTTCGCACACACATAGAAACTCTGCCACACGATCCTTGCATAAACCTCCATTTAGGCATGGTTGTGACGCACACTCGTCAATTTCTGAACACAGGTGAAAAGAGGGAGGAGAAAAATACAGTGTACAGGAGAACGCGAAGGAAAACCGAAAGCAGCGAGAGGACGCAAAAGAAAGCAGAAAAGGAAGTAAGGAAAGAGGGGAGACATAAAGTGACAGTGAAAAGGAGGAAAAAATATTGATGAGAGAAGAAAAGTGGTGTTCGGGGGAAAAAAAGAAAAGTTAAGAATTAAGACACAAGAACAGGGGGAAAACATTTCAAAAGGTGGAAGGGCGGGTAAGGGGAGGTAAATGAAAAAGACACCAAGAAGCTCAAAGAAAGAGGGGGAAAGTGGGGTGATGGAGGGTCAAAGAGATAGAGAGGGAGAGTTATAGGGGAGCATGGCGCGAGAGGATCAATGTAAGGGAAAAGAGAGAAATATAGAGCAAACAGTTAAGGGTAGAGGAAGGGAGAGAAATCAAGAATTAAGTTAGAAAGAGACGGAAGGGAAAGAGAAACGCGAGGGTGAGTAGGTGTGAGACGAAAGAGAAAGAGAGGCAGAGAAGAGGGAAAAGAAGAGAGAGAAAGGTATTTCATTATTACTCTTCAAAGACAACTGTTTGCCAAGATTTACTAATTTATGTAAATGTGTTTTGTTTTTGAAACAGTAGCAAATTGGACCCCTCCAACAACACATCGTTGAGCATAAATAGCGGGTTACTGAGTCAGTGGGGAGAGTTCCTGATGTGATTCGCTTTCGGAACACTCAAGTCTTTTTGTGTCACTACTCACCTTCACACTCTGGAGGGGCGCTCCAAGCCGCCTGGGCGCCGCATATTCGGGGGTTGTTTCTAGGGCTCATGATATAACCCAAGTTGCAGCGGTACTCGGCCACGGAGCCAATCGTTGTGGAATTATAAATCACCTGGGAATGTTTCACCTCTGTAGGCGCTCCACAGTCCAGCTCTGGGTAATTGCAGAAGGAACAAAGAAAGTCAGCTGCGAATTCATCACATTCAAAATTGCAGCAGTGCAGTTTTCAAACATTAAAACGAATCTTAAAAGGACTACCTGTGACAGCCATCGTTGGTGGAATTCGTAAAGATTAAATTATATAATGAAAGGCTGGGAGCTGTATCCTGAGGAGTTACGTGGGTTAGTGCAGAGCCCAGCTTTTATGCATTTTCACTGCCAAAAGCGCGTCCATCTAACTCGGAGTTTCTCCAATTAAATACATGATTGTCAGAAACCATTGCTCGGGAGCAGAAATAACCAACCATTACTCTCTGTTTCCGACCTGTGCTGTCATGCACTAAACCTGAAAAATATAGCGTATACGCTGTGGACTGCGCAAATACATAAAAAGAGAAGTGTGGCTCTGCTCTGAACCATCGTAACTGCTCAGGTGAAAGCCACCTGGTACTGCATTAAGGCATTAAAACAACATAGTTGTTAAGAGCACATTGTTGAAGAGAGCATCGGACTACTCCTATAAATATCACGCCCCCCTGCGGGAGGAGAGGCAAAAATATGTTGTAGGGCACCAAACATTTTTTTTACCCCACCTAAGATGCTGGTATGGGCAAGAAAACCATGGTGAACTAAAACAAATCTTGAAGACAGCTTAATTCCTATAAACCTCCAAAGACATCCGACACATGTTCTCCCTCATTAACTATATATACTTCCAAACTAAGCCCAATACAAGCTTCTCAACCTTCATGCATAAGGCTATGTATGTCTTTTTCTTAACCTGTATGACAGAGATCCTCTATAAATGCACTCTCTTCATGCGCCATATTTCCATTCATTTTTAGGCCGATTCCTAACAGGCAGCGCAACTGTCCGGTTTGCTAAAGACATGGTGGGGACATTTGGAAAGCTTCCCTGGGAATGCATTTGGCCAATTGCTTACCATTGTCTCTAAGGTTTGTAACTCACACTTGCTTGATTTCTGTTTGTTAGTTTTATTTGTTTTAGGCTGTCCACCATTTCTTTGTTCCTCCAGTGGAGCATAGTCTATTTCCTGTATTCTTCCACAAGTGGTTGCTTTCTGTAAATATGCCTTTACATTTTTTTCTTATCTTGTCACATTTACTGAGCATTCAAAGACAGAGTTCAAATGTCAGGCTCTGTCTTCCGGGAAAGCTTAGTGTTTACTTTTCTCTCTTTGACTTCAAAGTGAGACATTTTATCTCACAATCTAGGGGTGTGAAAGGAGATGGGTTTTTTTCCTCTTTGAATCTGTGTAGATTTTTCTCATCTTTTTCATATGCTCTCGCTGCTTCTGTGGTAGCTTCTGAGTTTTGCAGGCACCCAGACTTTTTTGGGAACTGTGAGCACTACAGCTTTATTTTACTTTCTTACTAAAGGATTTTTTCTAGCACACAACAAACTTTAAGTGTATGTAAATGAACTGTGGAAATATCTCAGAATAATCAGAATTAGGAAAGCACAAATTGTCATTTCAACTGAAAATGTGTCGTCTGTAATGGCGGGGCACTACTGCAACATGGATACTCCATTCTGCGCCACTCCACTCTACAACACACTACTCTGACCAATGCAACTCTGTGCCCCTTCACTCTTCACCTCCCTACTCCACTCTATGCCACTCCACTCCATGACACAGTACTCTACGACACTATACAACACTCTATTCCACTTCACACCATGACACTTTACTCCACTCCATGCCACTCCTCTCAATGCCACTTGATACTACTCTACTCCACTGTAGGAAACTCCAGTCTATCACGCTCCACTCTTCGAAACTTCACGCTATGACATTCTATGATACTCTACTCCACTTTGACACCCTACTTCACACTACACTATGCCACTCTACATTACAGCACTCTATGCCACGTGACTCTAGACCACTCTAGTCCTCTCTACAACACTTTACTCTAGTACACTTTATACCACTCCACGCCACTGTACTCCACTCTGTGGCACTCCACGTTATGCAACTTCACTCCATGACACTATACTAAATTCCATTCTATGACACTTTACTCCACTTTATGACACTACTAAATTCCATTCTATGACACTTTACTCCACTCGAAGACACTATACTAAATTCCATTCTATGACACTTTACTCCACTCAAAAACATTTTACTCCACTCTGCGCTATGTCACGCCACTCTATGCCCCTTTCCCCTACATGAATCCACTCTATGACACTCTATACCACTGTATGCCATTTATCTCGAGGGCACTCTACTCTATGAGTACTCCACGACACTCCACTCCACAACACTCTATGCTACTCTCACCACTCCACAACACTCTACTCCATTCAGTACTTCGCTCAACACAATGCCACTATACAACACTTCACTCTATGCCCCTTCAGTCTATGACACTCTACCCCCTCAACTCTACGACACTCCACTTTACGACACTCTGTTCCCCTCTACAAGACTCTATGCCTCTCCACTCTACAACATTTTAATCTGCTCCACTCTACGCCCCTCCGCTCTACGACTCTCCTTTAGAGGACACTCCACTATATGCCAACCTACTCTACTCCACTCCACTCTAAGACTTTTTACTCCACTGTACAACACTTTACTGCACTCTACGGTGTGCCACTCTGCTCTACGTCACTTCACACTGTGACGCCCTACTCCATGACACTCCACAAGACTCCACTCCACTCAATCCAACTCCACACCACTCTCCGACACTCCACTCAAAGACACTACACTTTACAGCACTCTACGCCACTCCATTCTATGACATACTACGTCCCTTTACTCTACGCTCCTCCATGCCTCTCCACTCTATGACATTCCACTCTACAACACTCTATAATACTCTACTTCAGTCTATGCCACCCTACTCTACCCCACTCTACTCAATGACACTCTACAACCCTCCACTCAACATCACTCTACTCTACGACACTCTACTCCACGACACTCCACAACACCTCACTCTATGCCCCAGCATGCCACAACACTCTATTCAAGACCATTCCAATCTATGCAACTCCACAACACTCTACTCCTCTCTTTGCCACTCCACTCTACAACACACTACTCTACTCGATGCAACTCCCTAAACGCTACTCCATGCCACTTTACTCCACTATATGCCACTCCACTCAACTCCACAATACTGTATTCCACTCCACACCATTCTATGCCACTCCAGTCTATGACACTATGCCACTCCACTCTACTTCACTCTGCATCCCTTTACTCTATACCCCTTCATTCTATTCCACTCTATACCACTCTACTCTACTTTACTCCACTCCTCTCTACTCCACGACACTCCACTCTGCTTCACAACACTCCACTCTGCTTCATGACACTCCACTCTACTCCACAACACTCTACAACCCTCCACTCCACACCACTCTATTCCACTCCACTGTAGGATACTCCATTCCACTCCACACCACTCTCCTCTAGTCTACTAACTTTTAGCCTTGCTGAACAGTAGCCATGCTGGTGTACAACATGACTAAAACACACTGGCAAAGCCAATACCATAGGCAAGACTTACCAGCTTTGTCAATGTTTTTTACTTACTTGTAGTAGCTAAACCACCTTGTACTCAGTCTTGCTTCAGCTCCTTCCATCACTAAGGGGGTCATTCTAAGTTTGGCGGTCAAAAGACCGTGGGGGCCATTCAGACTTTCCCGCTGGGCCGGCGGGCGCCCGCCAAGAGAGCACCCGCCGGCCCAGCGGGAAAGGCCCTGCAACACAGAAGCTGGCAGCCGCGGTCGGAATACCACATGAAGCACCGCCAGCCTGTTGGCGGTGCTTCCGTGGACAGCCACCCTGGCGGTCTATGACCGCCAGGGTTGGAATGAGGGCCTAAGTCTTCATCAATGGAACACACTCATCTAGACATCAGGAAAATATCATCCTTTTTAACTGCAATTCAGGATTATGCTATAGACTCATGTCCTGGAGTTGGGGTTTCAACAGCAAGTGCAAACTGTATTTTAACCCCCATTCTCATTCGACACGCTTTCTTTCTACATATTACATTCATGTATCACCTGTAACACATATATAATCAATGTATATACTGTTGTCTTCTTATCCTGACCTGTCATTCTCAAGTCAGTCAGCCACACCATTTTATGCAGCCACTGCTGATTTTTGGGAACAACACCTCCCCATAGGACGACACTTGGTGGCCTGCCGAACTCGGACCCACACCCTCACTGACAGACTATGCCCGCAACCTCGGCATCATCCTGGACAGCAAACTCGCCATGAAATGCCAGATCAATGCTGTCTCATCTGCCTGCTTTCACAGCCTCCGCATGCTCTGAAAGATCTTCAGATGGATCTCTGTCCGCACCAGGAAAACCGTAACGCAGTCCTTTGTTACTAGCAAGCTGAACTACAAAAAACACACAAAAAACTCATCCTCGACCATCTGAAGTGGACCCACGTCACCCCACACCTCAGGAGCCTCCACTGGCTCCCTGTCCAGAAAAGATGCAAATTCAAGATACTGACACACGCCTACAAAGCCCTGTACGACTAAGGGCCAGCATATATCAACCACCGCCTGAACTTCCACCAACCATCAAGACACCTGAGTTCCATCTCCCTCGCCATTACGCACAATCCCCGTATCTGATGAAACCACTGTGGAAGCCACTCCTTCTCCTACCTCACTGCCAAAGCCTGGAACAACTGTCCCTGCCATCTTCGAACATCACCATCTCTCACATCAGAAGGGGACTCTAGACCTGACTTTTCTACTGAGCCCAGCAGAACCTCAGCGCCTGGATACTCTCATAGGGGAGTAGCCCCACTCTATAAATACTGATTGACTGTTCAGTTTACTATGTACAGTATAGCAATAAAAAAAAATATACAGGATAAACCAGGGGAGATAATTTTTTAATTGCTGCCTCTGACTGTTGAACCAAATCTATTTTTCAAAAATGAAATAATTTGAAGCAAATAAACTTTATTTCCACTTATTTTCCAATCACACTTATAAAATTAACATCATTTTTTCACCTTGACTCAAACATGTAGATTTTTTCTCATATGTTAATTTTGCACTTACAGGAGACACCAAAACATATTAAGTTCACACAACACAACCCTAAGACCAAAAAGGTCAGGGGTAAACGCACAAGTAAAATACACCTTAATATTAGTGAATCCCTCTTATTTGCAGTGTTCTTCAATTCAACATGACGCCCCAGCAAACATAGTCCTTCCTCCTCATCACTATCACCCCAAAATAACTGAGACTCAATCCTGAATGATTTACTGTATGTTCTTTTATCTGAATCCATCACCTCCACACACAACTTTACAAATAGACATGATTAGAAAGTAAACTACCTTTGGTAACAATACTTCTGGTGGATACACAACCTTCCTGCAGATTTCTTACCATAAGAATTATCGCTTCAGGGTGATCTGGAAAAAGTTTCCTCAGTAGTGGCACTCTGGTGCCACCAGATGGCACTATAGGGGTCCAGCCACAACTCCATCACTGTCATGACTGCCCCATATTATTTCAGGTGCTAACAGGTGCAGTCCAAACTGGGCATGTGGAGAGGGACAAAGAGCAACCACAACAACAAATACAGCACATGAAAAGTTACCATACCTTAAGGTTTGAAAGGTCTTTTAGTAGTCATGACACAAACTCCTCCGGTAATCAGGGACGGAGGGAAGGCACTAAGAAATCTGCGTGAAGATTATGTATCCTTTAGAAATGTTGCTAACAAAGGCAAGTAACTTTTGATTCTAACAGTTACACCTTTTAGAATATTTCTCATGTTGAGAATGAGTCTCAAAGCAAAACCTCCATGGAGGTTGGACATTGTAGTTCTGATTAGCTAAGGAAGTCATAAAACACTGCCCAGGCAAAGTACCCATCTCTAAGACACCAGGCAGTAGTGCTAGGAAAAAGTTTGCATCGATTACCATAAATCTGCCCAACAGATGTCAGAAGCTGGCCCACCTCTAGAAAGAGCTGTGGAGTCAGCTAGGGCACTAGTGGAATGGGCACAAATGCTCTCTTGGTGGCCACAGCACAGCAATCCTTGATACACAGAAAGGCCAAGTGTGAAAAGGTGTGCTTGGTCACAACCTTTCCCATCCTAGGTCTAATGAAGCACATAAAGAGCTTATCATCCACTTTGTCCTGATGAGTGTGGTTGATGCCTGAGAGCTAGTCTATGCAGTTGTTCCTCCTCCTTCCCCTGATGTGGAGGAGGTAAGTAAGATTGAAGTTAATAGTCTTGGTCATATGGAAACCTGAGACCATTTCAGGTAAAAAGAATGAGCAGGTGCAATGAACCAGCTTAATCAAATAGAATACTCTAAAGGGTAGACAGACTGCTAGGACCTGAAGTTCTCTAACCTTATGAATGGAAGTTAATGCCACCCCTTTGGGGTAAGAAGTTGAATTGGGCAATTGTGGATCAGTTTGAATGAGGATGCCATCAAGCTATTCAAAACAAGATTCAGATTTCCTGAGGAACAAAAAAAGGATTGGAAGGAAACAATGAATTCAAGGCCTTTGGAAAATGCACCACTTGAGGCTATCTAAACAGGAAAGGTTGATCAGGCAGACACATGAAGGTATGCTGGACAAGATAGCCTTCAACTGTGCCCACTGTTAGACATTGCTGTGCAAGGGATAATTAATTCACAAAACACCAGAGAAGTTGAGATTGTAAAGAGGTTGTTGTCTTACGACTCACATCACTGAACAAATTAGTCCACTGACCTGCATAAATGCATTGGGCTGCAGGCTTCTCGGCTGCCAAGATGAGGTCTGCAAGTTGTTCAAAAAGGCAAAAGGGCACTAAATGGCATTGCTCAAACTTCATGCATGCAGTTGCAGCTTTTGAGGATAGGGGTGGTGGAGCTGAGATGTAGCTTCCCTTCGTGGTCCTTCAATCATAGGTGATTGAGGAACCTGCCAGGTCAGCTGCAGACAGGAAGTTTCCACATTCAGATCACTTCACGACATGGGGTCCATAACTCCACACCTCCCTGACTTTTGATATAATGTATGGGGGTCATATATCCTTCATGGCAAGGTGGACAGCCTGTTGCCCAAGCACAATCATGTACAGTGGTCCTCCAACTAGGACCAAAGGCCCACTGGTTATCTGACACAGATGGGTACCCTAGCACAGCAATTAGGTTTATTGTGACCACAATATCCTGACCTTGTAGAGGATTGAAAGGACAACCCACCTAAGGTTTGGAGGAGCCTATCCACAAGTGCAGATCTAGATGTACAGTGTGGAAGATATGCACCTGGGCTGTGACACTGCCTGATGTTGGAGCCACTGTGACCCCCAGGGACTACTGCAGAGTGTTCATCTGCCATCTGGTATGCAGGATCAGCTGGATATATGTGGCCAAGGGGATGCAAGATCTGCAGGACTGGAAATCAAATCAGAGTCAAAACTTTCAAAATCATCTTCCAATTATAATTAATCTTCTGAGGAGAAGGAAAAGCCTGAATCAATTCAGGAAGAGCCATAGTCCGATTAAGGTTATCCGTGACCAGTGTAAAGGACTCTGCTTGGACCAGCCAGTCATTCATGTACAGAAATAGACAAGACTCATGACCATCACAGTGACACTGCCACTACCACCAGTAGTTTCAAAATGATGTGTGAAGCAGTCATAAGCATGAATGGCAGAAGCATGAACTGTTAGTGCTGGGATACCACTGTGAACCCTAGGAAACATTGGTCAACAGCAAGAATCACATAAGTGAAGTTGGTGTTCTGAAGATCCAGGTATGGTATCAAGCACCCCAAACTGTCATTTAAAGCCAGTATTATATGGCTAAAGGACAGCATCTTGAACTTGTCCCACCAAATAAACAACTTCAAAAGGTGAAGATCCAGGATGAGTCTCAGACCTTGTTCTTTCTTATAGACTAGGAGGTAGCGGGAATACAACTCTGAGCCCCTTTCTGCAACAGATGCCTTCCTACTGTTCCCCTTTTTTAACAAGCAAGGGCTTCCACCTCAAAACTTGAAACATCTTACGGAGTGCACATCCTGGTAGAAGGAAGGTGGTTTGAAGAAAGTGAAAAGAAGGAAAGGGTGCAGTCCTAGAAGATTGGGTGAATAGCCCAACTTCTGTGGTGTTCTCCTTGCAATAGGTGCAAAAATGTTAGTCCTCCCTGCACTAGAAGATAATGGCTTAAGGGTGGGAAGTGAGAAGTGTTTTGAGGCAGGAGATCTGATAAGGAATGCTGAAGTCTCTTTCTGCTGCTATTGGTTTCATCCCATAGATCCACCTCTGCACTGAGCAGAGGGGTATAGTGTTGGGATGTCTGGAAAGGCTGAGAATGTTGGCCTTGCTGGGACTGTACTGTCCTGGAGTAGCCACAAACATGTCTATATTGTTGGTGGAATTACCATGTTGGTGTGGCTACATACAGCATACGAGCTGTAGCTCTGCTGTTTTTGAGGTGTACCAGCGAGAAGCCTGCTTTCTCTCTGAACAGCTACTTGCCATTGAAAATCATGTCTATAAATGTGGCTTGGACATCTCCAGAGAGGCAACTAGAACACATTTAAGTGTTTTAGTGCAGTGTTACTGTGGTGTTCTGTGCATCGAACAGCAATGTCTACTTTGGCCAGCCCCCACTTCAAAATCTGTTTAGACGCATCCAATCAATCATGGACTGGATCTGAAAATACCTTTTTCATGTGGTCTGTAAAATCTATTACTGCAAGTTTCACCAATACCAGTTTCCTCTGTGTTGTGATGTTCTTTGTCAACATTATGATAATGAATTGTGTGATATTGTATGTTTTATTTATGCATATGTTTTCAAGGTTTTAAACCAAAATAATGTATTTTTGATGATACACAGACTTTCCGTTGATGAGTAACAGGACAAAAAGTGGGGTCATCCTGAGCAGTCTTATGGCATCTGGCTATCTGTTTGTGCACTGCTGGGACTGAAAAGGACTTCTCCAAAGGAGCATGACAGGACGCATGGGGGCTTCACTGAATGGGAGCAGTGAGTCTACTTCTGAGTCAGAGGCATACACGATCTCATTCAAAATGGTAGACTTCATCTCTGTAAAGAGCAAAGTCAATTCCAAGGCTTCAGCTACTTTTCATACCAATGTTGTAAATCGGAAGCTTGCTCTGAATCAAGGCTGGAACTGTAACAAAGTTGCCATTTGACGAAGTGTTCAGGGATATCTCAATTTTTACGATCAGATATAAGCTAGCATCAGTATTTTAAATGGGAAGAAAATTACCAGCCTCGAAATCATCATCCGCACCAAGTCCATAATTAGGCATTGCAATGGTGTCAGAGTCAAAATATCCTCCATGCAACCAAATCTCTGAGCCTCATGGAGGTGCTCTACTATTAAACATCATTAAAGTTTACCTTAACATTTTGCCTCACCACATATATATTTTCTGACGTTGACTCAGTGGGCATTGTCTGCAGTGGCACCAAAGGAGACTGCAACGTTGTCCAGCGCTGGGGGCTGCAGCCTTTGTTGGTGTGACATTGGGAGGTGTCACTGTCAGAGCTACTGTAGTTGCCAAGCCCACAGGAATGTGCCCCCGTTTGGAGATGATCCCAGAGACTGTAGAAGCAATCTTGCACAGATTCAGTACAGTAATCATGAAGGCCTCAACCTGCGTGGGGGTCAGCAAATGGATCTGCATATTTCAGTCTCATCTGTGTCAGCACCAGGATTTCATCCAGCAAAAACAAAGCGTTTGCTATTGGGGAATGGTGTTGAGATTTCAGGCAGCCCCTGGAGCAGGACAATGTACTGGAATAAGAGAAGTATTTCTCCTTCCTATGGCATTCCTAATGTTTTCATGGGAAGTTCTTTTGGGAGATTGTCCCCTAATAGAAGACTTACATGAAAGTGAAAGAGGAAGCATAGACATCTCCCTGTGGGCCTCAGCCAGAAACAGTTTGGTATCCCATCCCTGACTGCCTGGTGGAGCTTGCATGCACAAGAGTGAAACCCCGTGGCATTGTGTTCTGATCCAGCTACTGCCGAAAGAACAAGGTGATAGAAGGAATGCTAAATTTAAACCTGGCTGCTTATTTGGGGCTGAATTCCAGACAATGGTTTTTCACTCTCTGTGCCACAGAGACCTGCCAGATGCAAATCAGTTGTGATCCAGTACGAACGGTCCAGCCTCAACACAGCTTAAGTCCTGTGTCGTAGGCAACCACACCCATGAGTGACCGCTGCACCTGAGGCATGCACTGCAAAAATAAAGAACTGATGAAAGGAGTGTTTGAATTAACCTCAGCTACAAGCGAATGTTTGGGGCTGCAATCCATATCATGCCATATGCAATCAGTCTTGATCTTACTGCATTAAAAACATTCCAGCCCGAATTGTCAGTCATGTCCTCTCTAGATGGAAACACAAGCAACCCTACATTGGTTATGACTTACGTTGCTCTTATCAGTGATGTACAGCTTGAGTTCTGTGGCAAAATGAGCATGAGACCCATGTCTGGGCATACCCATCAGCTGTATCTAGAGAGCAACCTGATAATGATATATGAAATCGATCTAACCCAAACCTTAGACAGTGGCCCCAAATCCTCTGTCTAGAAAATAAGAATATACATTGGAGCCCAACCACCTTGTTCCACTCCCAAGTTCATCCTGGAAAAAGAGTGCTCCACAGTGTACTACAAGAGCCTCTGTGAAACTATGTGCTGAACAGACAGACCCCTAAAAGTGAAGGGACATTACCTGAAGTCTGCACTTTCTGATGAAGGAGCTGTGTCTGCCTGAGGTGCGTTCAAGCATGCCTGTCAACTGGGCGTGGCAAGGAGTGTGCTTGAACTTTCACGAGGAGACTGTTGAGTAGGAGAAGACCAGTGTGGTCCCAGATGGAGAAGCACCCTAAGAAAGCTGACTTGCCTAGACAGAAAAGCCAGGGATGACTCATGTTGTGGAGGGACCCCACATTCCAAGTCACTCTTTGCAATTTCCATGTAAGCTGCATAAGACTGTACCAGAACAAGTATCCCATCTCAGTGAACATTTTGTCATGGGCTTAAGAGAATGGCAGTGTCACTAGTGATGCTGTGAGTGAAATCTTTGTCTCAGCTGAAGCGGGAAGCCCTGATCGTCCAGGAGGTTACAAGTGCTGAAATATGCCACTGCACAGGATGGCCTGGAAGCTGCAACTGCCACACCACAACACCTGTCTGCAGCCAGCTCTGAATACAAGTGCTGCTACATAGATTTGCCTCAACTATCACCCATTTTTTATTCTTCTTTATTAGCTGAGTCAGTAACTTACATCAGTGCCATCAAATATGAAATGTGAGCATTTATGCCATTGTATTAACAACACAGATGCATACAATTTACAAAGGGTGACACGCCAGTGCACAGTGTCAAGGCCTTGCAGCCACTTAGTCAGAGCAGCTTGTTTGATTAAAAGCGTCAAACTGAACAAACAGCATGTATAAGAACAAGTTCCCCCCGCATTCAGTTATATGAAATAAATGTGTAGTACTTGGATTGTCATGCATGTAACGTGAACATAGTGACCTAAACATAAGCTCTTGCAGTTACAAACAGTAGAAGAACTATATAAAATATGTAGGGGAACCTTTCACAGGGGTCGAAAATCAGGTTTACCTTCCAAAACTTGTATTATAATGTCCCAGAGTCAAGGGGACGCCTTTGTCAGGTCTTCTGCAAAGTGCTACTAACATGGATAATTTAGCTTTCGCCTATTGCAAAACATCTTGCAACCATGTATGCACCTCGCGGGCCATCTCTGTTTTCCAGTTCATAGCTGTATTAAGCCTAACATTAACCAATGATCAATCTATAAATCTCTAAACAGTCTTTTGAGGTTGGGTTCTATGGATCTGACCCAGTAAACATTGCCGAGATGTCAAAAATTCCAAATGCATAACTTTTAAAATAATATTCACTATGTCTCCCGCGTGTAGCTGAAAAAACAGCATTCCCAGACGATATGGTAAAATCTAAAAGCAGCCTGCCAACAACGTCGGCAGGAAGTATCCACCTCCTAAAAACATCTTTGAAATTCTATAAGGAGACAAATACATCTGATGGGTGTAGTTGATCTGGATACATTTAAACCTGGCATTTCTAGTAACAGATTTGGCATGCTACAAGGTCCTCATCCAGTCCACATCGGACATTTCCACTCCCATGGATTCCTACCGAATCTATCCATGTATAACGTATGTACAGGAGAAAGATTAGAACTAACCCAATTCACCTTCAGACACGAAGCCTCCTCACAATATGTCAGTAATGACAATACATCTGGAAAGTTATTACTTGAATCTTGGAGAGACAATAAAGCATCGTTGGCATATTGGGAGACAATCTGCATTTCAATCAACAGAGTGATGTCCTAGTCACGTGCCCTGTTCCGGCATGGCCATGCTAGCGGCTCCATTGCTAGAGCAAAAATCAGCAAAGAGAGCTGGCAACTCTGGCATGTGCCCCTATGAGATTTTCCCCCATCAGAATTAGTCACTCCAGTTTTAACACTCGCAATGGGTTCGGCATACAACTTAAGCCATTTCAAGAAGCCTTCCCCCAACCCCAGATGGCCCAATGCGTCAAACAGAAAGCCCCAATGCAAAGTGTCAAATACTTTTTATATGTCCACTGATACCACCATTGGGACCGACTGAGCTCTAGGAGCCCCATCGTTATGTGAAAAAAGCTTTTCAAATGCATGTGCATGTATCACCCAGAATAAATCCACCCTGACCCGGGTGCACCAAGGTACTGACCCCGAGCACTAGGCGATTAGCTAATAATTTCCCTAATATTTAATATATGGTTTTGAAAAGGGATGCCCACATCTCTTGTGGGTTCCAACCTGGCTTCAATAGCTCCATTATCATCGAGGCGCAAGTGAATGTGCGAGTGGATTCGGGCAAGCCTCCTCTCTGAGCTGCATCCTGATTGGGAGCTAGCTGGGCCCTGTATGTCAAATAAAATTCCAATGGCAAGCCATCTGAACTTCCCACAGGCCAACATATCAATGGTCGCATTGATTTCTTGTATGATTATGAGACCTCCTAAAGATTCCATCACAGTAACATTAAATGTGGGTAATGTCAGGCCCTGCAAGAAGGCACTTGCCCTATTCACATTAGTATTACTGAGAGCTGAATATTGTGAGTTATAAAAGGTGGTGAAAAGTGTGTGCACACTATGCGCCCAGCATCCGTTCTTATGGAACAAAGTGGGGGTCTACTCGAGGCGGACTCTAATAATCAGGCCAACATCTGGCCCGCTCTGTCACCATATTATTATCATGATCCGTAAGCACTCTTTGCTTATCCATAATCTGGAACATTATAGTCTCTGTAACCTCCAGATGTAGTTTTGAGGCACAGTCCTCCAATATCCATGTTAAATGAGTCCCACTCAACGGAGACATTATTAATCGATCCTTCATTTTCTCCAAAGTAGTGGGTAATGTGGGAGCTCATCTCTTCCCAATAACTGGGTCCAAAAAGGCATCAGTAGTCAACTGCCACACAATCCTCGTTCTGACTCCTATTGTGGTCAGGGTAAATAAAAACGGACTGTGATCCGACGGCATGTGGCACAAATACTCTGCTCCACCTAGCTCCCAATTACCATGCAGTCTGGAAAGACACAGGTCCAGCCTGGTGTAAACACTATGCACCTGCCAATAAAAGGAGAAGTCAGTGCTACCGAGATGTAGGGCCTTCTGGGACACGACCAAATGAACACAGCATGTCAGCAGTCATTGCTGTGAGGGCCAGGGCTCCAGCCCAATATCCATGTAGAGATACTTCATGCACATCTGACTCCTTCACAGACAATTCAGGTTCTGATGCAGCCTGGGATGTGGAATGGGCTCTGTCCTGAAGAACGTCTTCCACAAGTCAGGCACCTTTCTTCACAGCTTGATCTGCCAACGGCTTGCCCCTGGGAGACTGCCTACTTCCTTTCCTACAAAGAGCTCTTGTCCATCCTGGATTAGGATCCATTTCCGGATGTCATGCTCAATACCCTTGCTTACAATAAGAAGCACACTTCCTACAAGGTATTAAAGAACTGCATTTTGTCACTGTCAGTCATCCTGACCTACGCAATGAACAACAATGCAAATCAAATGTGTTGCTTACACAGTGTTGTCTTGACCTGCTGAAAGGCTAACTGCTGCCACTGGATAAGCTAAGTGAAATCAGGGAAGATGTGGGGCGTAGTATTTTCATAGTCCCAGGGACCACGTTAACTGGCCTTCTGTAATGTCCCCAGGAATCAACTTTCAGGCAGGAATTCTGTGTGCTTTATCCACCACAAAAGCCTATTGAAGGAGCCATTGCTTTATGAAATCCTCCAGAGTTGCATCCTTGACCTTTTCAGGAAGCCTGATCAAGTATACATTACTGCAACATGATAGCCCTTCAGGGTCCAAAGCCCTGCGGTGGAGGTGATCAATTAGTGAGGAAAGATTTTTGAACTGGGACTGCAGTTCCTTATCAGTGGACACAGCAAAGATAAGGATGATTCATTTACCATCACTGTTTCAGAGTGATTTTTATGATCAGCCCATACCAAGCTTACTTCAGTGGCCAGGCCATAAATTTTGCCTTAGGACGCTGATTTTGTGCATTTTATCGCCTGGAGAATGGCATCCAATTTACCTTTGTATCCCTCAAGTGTGGTCTCCATTTATCTCAGTGTGACATCAGACGAAAGCAGCGACCAGGAGCTTCTCTCCTGCGTGCCATACCTCAGATGGAATTTAGTTAGGTTGGGCTCCCACATTTTGGGAGAGCTGTGCAGATCTAGTCAACAAAGAGAATAAAGCCCACTACCCGATGCAGGCCTACAACAGTTAAGTGGGCCTGAGAGGCAGCTTGATGAAGTAAGCCTGATCCCAACCAGACAGTCTCACAGACATCAACATAGCTCCAATGCTCAACATCAGAACAAAGTGTTTAAGTCTCTACATCACGCAGCAGGGATTCTCACTCTGCACACAGCACTGCACCCCCACAAGCTAAGTTACCAACACTTCAGTGTTCTTCCTTGTTGCATTGGTATGTGTTTAGTGTCCCACCTCTCCGGCAAGCCAAGCATGCAGCATCAAAATCCCCACCTGCGCCTTTCTGCCACATAGAACGGGACAAACAAAGGCAATAGGATGAGGCACAGGAGTAATTAGTTTGGCTCCTCACCTCAATTTCACCCTGTACAGTGCAACCAACAGGAACTGAAATGGCACGGTCCCCAACTTGTGTGTCGTAATCTCAGGCCTAGCTCGAGGTCCAGACCCCAGGGATATCTCAGGCCGTTATCGGCTTCCCTGCCTCTGCTGTGAGACCAGAGTCCCCCAGGCAGTGATCAGCAAGGATATTCGAATGTCGTCTAGGGCAGGGACGTCCAAATCATCTCTCTGGGTGCTCATCACACCAACCTGCTTATGTAGTGGTCTGTTATCTTGGATCCTCCACCTGGCATGAAGACCCCAGGCTGCTCCCCACACTGCAGAGCCAATTTCGAAATCTGTAGGCATCTCAACCAGTGCACGGAATACTGGTCAACAGGTATACACCATCAAAGGTGATGATGGGAGTAACCCAGGAGCAAGAAGATCCTTATATCCATAGGCTGGGCCGTAGCTCCCCCAGAAAGCAATCTACACCATGGCCATGTAAGCCATCTCCCTTGCCTCACCTATCATCCATGCAAACATCTTTGAGAGTGAGGCCGCCAGAAAGTACTTGCTGTTGTGACGCTGGGAGTCATGGCTGTATCTGCAGCACAGATGAGCTGCTACAATAACCAGCAGGTAAATCGTGGGGCTTAGCCTTCACTGGAGACACGAGCATAAACATGATTAAATGTGTGTTGATGAGGTGGCTGTGCAAGTTAACACTTTTTTCCCAAAGAGGCATAGAGACATTGAAGTGAGTTGCACATTTGACATGCAACACAATTTGAGCAATCTGCACCTCTACCTACTCCAACCAAAACCTGTAGCGTGTTTGGGATTGTGGACAGGGAATCTTGATTATAGCAGGAGGAAAGAGATACTGGAAAGCTACAGGGAAGAAGGGGTGTAGCACCTCACTGATTAACAAAACTTAGTTTACAACCCTCTATGGTATTTCCATTCAATTGTATTTAGTTCTGTTGTGTGATTAAAGTACTTTATTTTGATAAAAGGTATGCAGCGGGTTGGACATTATCTTATTTTCCCTTAGGTGAACTATTGAGTTCAGCGCTCTTGCCCCTCCTTAAGACTGCTCACACTCCCTACTCTGAGAGTAAGGTGTGAAAAGGGTTATATATGGCACAGTTTACAGAGTAATAATACGATGGATCCCTGGACACCTGTGGCCAACGACCTCAGTTACCATGGTTGGGGCCCAGTAGCTCCTGTTGGTGCTGTGGCCTTCTGAAAGGGGTCCGACATTCTCACAAATTATATTTGCTCTACTCTCTAAACATTAACAGTCTAGTCTTGACTGTGAGATCAAATGTCAACACTTCAAACCTTTCACTCCATGCAACTCTATGCATTAGCCAGAACTGGCACAGTCAAGGAATTCATTCCTTGGTTGGCTTTGGCATCAGTTCTGGAAGGCAAATGATATGGTATAAGCCACAGCTATGGCTTCTAGCACATCACCGGTAGCTGTGCAGACTTACACTACCACTATCCAGCTGTCAATACCCCCACATATTGCCTTCTCAAGACCAGGGTCACTGATCATAAAATACTCAGTTCTTGAAACTTCCAGATATTACTGGTTTGGCAGCATTCCCTGGTAAATCCAGCAGTGCAAATGCAGTTGTATTCTTTCCTCAGGTCCTCACAGACCCTTCCATTATCACATGGATTTGCAAAGCAAGGATAAGGTGCTGTAAAGCAAGAAAATATTCAGTGCAACCAGACCATCAATACAACAAAAATTTTTACTTTCTTCTCCTCATGCCTCTATATTCTTAAACAAATGCTTCCTCACTCCAAAAAAACACACTCAGATTATGTGAAGTTAGGTGGGAACATAAGATGTAAAAAGAGCTAAGGTTTAAGGCTTTGACTAAACTCCATGCAGAGAGGCCTCTATGCTATTTTATTCCAGTGGAACCAAGCCTAAAATCACAAACTCTGAGTAATGCAGTGTCAAGTAGAAAGAAGGATGAAGTAACTCTCACAGAATGACATGGAAGTCAGTACACCTTAATAACGTTAGTTAATCATGTACTTCTACTCCACAGTCTCCTTACTTTATAAAAGAGAGATAATATCCAGATGTAAAAAATGGGCTAAAGTACATTTGATTTGCATAGCTGTGGCAACTGGCTGGAGCATCACAGGGCAATCAGGGGTGACCGGACTTCAACTGTGATGAGCTATGGTCATCTTACTATTGAGCCCAAAGTTAAAGACCAAGCTCACCCTTTTAACACTTGACCTTTAGGGTAGCGAAGTAGAGCAGTTCAAGTCTTAATCAGGGAGGTGGAGCAGGCTAAATACCTAATACTCATAACAATGCAATAACAATTAATAAACAAGTGCTCAAACAGTGCTTTGTTATTAAAAGGAAAAAACACTTTATTCTATGCGCAGCTAACATGGAAACAGAAATGAACAGGGTTCAAATGTATGTATATGGGAAGTTCTACAGGATACAATGAATTTAATTGGTGAGCTATGAAAGAATGACTCATATGCTTCAGAGCTCCTCAAATCTAATTTACGGAGAATCTTTACCTTTTAAAGTCACTTCCTAATATTTAGGATCCGCCCCCAGTGTGTTTTGTGACTTTTAGTCCTTTCTGGGTGTATTTGCTGCAGCAGTATCAACAGATACTATGTCCTAACATGGTTGAGATTAGATGCTATGGTGACTCACAAATTTCACATCAGCATTTTGTGAATGTTTTATAGACTTTTGTAGCTTTTCTCACTGTAAGTATTTTGCCTTAAGGGCTGTGACCCAGCTCCCTGCATTTGTAGACATCCAGGTTCTCAGATGGTCCCACCTGCTCATTTGAGCATGTAGCCTTGTCGCTCTTCATTTCTCAATGACTGTCACACAGCACTGTTCACAGGACCTCAGCAGGAGAAGACAAATGCCAGTCACGGACACCTTTCACACTGGGTTTGCCGACCAATCATCTGTGTTCTTCCAGGGGATTGCACCATCTCAAGTAACACCCGATACAACCCACCACTCATAACAAGAGCTCATCTAATTGGAAGTGTCTGGCAAGAAGGAACAAATCTTTGGGCAATAACAGACACCGAACACAAGCACAGAAGTGGGGGCTATATTTGTGGCCTGGTACATCCACACTAGATTCCTTTCTATAGCTTATTCATAAAGTAGGATGCTGGGCTGTGATCTCCTTTTCAGCTTAGCATTTCCTCCTGCAGGGGTACCCCTCTTTCCACAGTAGTTGGCTCCTCATTCAAGTACAGAATGAAGTAGCACTTCCTTCAGAGGCAGGAACCTGAGTCTGATTCTCACTTGGCAAGGGCACTGGCAGTCAGACTCTACAGCCCTGGAACTCAGTAGATAACTCAGGCAACATAGGTCGGTCTCATGTTTTAGTGAAGAATACCCTGGTACAATGGCCTGCAACTTTTAACCAGTATTTGTTCTTTGCTAGCAGAACCACAGGTGAATTCTATAGCCTGCCTCTTTTCTGCGTTATGTCTGGATTTTGAGCACCGCTGGTTTCACACAGACTGCCCACCTACAGTCTTTCAGTCTACAGAATCAGCCGGAAGATTAGGTAGAGTTAAGTGGCATGAAAAAGGACGTGAAGTAAATGGACAAAAGAGGGAGAGGCATTCCTATCCATCATTACAGAAAGCAATCTGCAGTACCACCTCTGGTACAGGGGAGACTGGAAGATATTGGGGTTACCTTTGCACTTTAAAGTAAAGCGAGCCCCACTCTCCAGCTACTGGGACCTAGCTCACTTCAAAGGTGCAGATGTGGAATGTTAAGGGACCTTTCTTCAATCAATACAGAACCTGAAAAAGCTCAACTCCAATTTAAATTTGTTGTCAGCAATTCACACACAGGAGTTCCAAAATGGATTCCTGTCCACATAAGGTAAAGAAAATATACACTCTCCTTCCATATCCCTCACAGATGGAGCAAATAATCTGGTTAAGGAGTACCAGGCAGACCTTTAAACAGGAATGACCGGAAGGTATGTCTCCCTCTGAAGCTGGCAGGCAAAAAAGGGCCTGACCTTTTTAGTATAGTAATGCAGTCACTACTGCCCATCCCTCTATGTGGGTGAGAGGTCAGTGGTAACTCTCAAAATGAAAGATGCACTCTGGTGCCCCTCCTGACCCCAGTGCCATACTCTGGAGTCTTAATCCATTTCACAAGAGTACCTCAGTGGACAGGTATGATTCTCCTGTTCCCTGAGCTGAATATCAAAAAGAAAAAAAGATGAACCATTACTTTGATAGTGGCTAACACAACGTAGTTGTACACGCTTTCCGAGCCTTGTAATAGTTTTGGACCGAACACAAGCTATTTGGTAATTTATTAGCTTAAGCGCACATATGGCCAATCCTGTTCCTAGGTCCCACAGTAAAACAATCTGCTAGATTCTAAGGATTCTCATATTTTGCCCTCTACCTCTGCTCAAGGATAAATGCCTATAGTGACAGAGTGGGAACTGCGGCCACATTGTCTGGAAGGAAGTTGGATTTTACATTAGTTGTAAAAGAACTACACCACTAACTAATCATAACTATTCTCACATCCTGACATTATTCTCCATACCTGCAGAAAACAAGCATTGGCAATACCCATAAGTATGGCTTTAAAGGAATGTTGTATGGTAATGTGAATCATTACCAGTAAATGGCATTGAAATCGAAATAACTGTAGAATAATATTGCTGTTTGTTTAAAGGTGGGTGACAGTTGCACTGTCAAGCCAGATCTAAACATCCATGTAGGTTAATGACTGCCCTCCTCTCACCTGTGCTGCTGCCAGAAAAAAACACTATAACTTATCTAATTATCTAAGACACTTTAATATCATTACAATGTCATGTACGTGCCCCTGAAAGTTCAAGCTCAGGCAGCTAGATAAACAAAATGATCATGACTGTGTGGAGAGCAAGCACTTTTGTGGAAGCATACAACATCTCCTCAGTCAAAACATGAACTCTCCCTGGCTGTCAACGTGTGGGCGGAGCCAAAGCCCCTCTCTAGTGATGCTCACATAAATGTCCATTACCATAGTAAAAAAATAATATCGTTCCATTTCAAATTGGAGAGAAGACACTGCATTAAAACTTCTCGATGGCCTAGCTGAAAGGGTTTTCTCTGTATTGCTTTGCAAAGCCAATTGCCCACTCTTGAGTGCAACAAATACTACCATAAATAATGTCTCAAAAGCAACTGATGCCACATAGTAGCTTCATCTATATATTGTAGTGCAGAATTACCTGGCTAGGTAATATCCCAGAATGAAGCAAACAGTTTAGTAGGTCACTGAATCCTCGACGATTCCAGTTGATAAACAGCCTTTCTGCAAATTTCATGGACACTAAAGTGCTTAGTACAATGAAATAACTCTCTTGACACGTCTGCTAACATACGGAGTATGGGCTTTAAAAATGTAGGCACACATTCTTGGTTCGAGCTTTAATCCACAAAAAAGTGTGTAGCGACAAGATTGGTCTGAGTGGCAGTGACTGCCGCTCAGACACAACCCTTGGGTCTGTGCAGTTTCTCCAGCCCAGGCTGGAGAAACCTAAGTGTGCATGTGTGTTTGGCTGGCCTTAGACAGCCGGCCAAACACACATGCGCACTTAGGTGCACTCTCCCCTCATCCCCCCCTCACCTCCTGTGGCCAAGCCCCGCCCCTCCCTGCACTGCTGGCTGTGCCAGAGGCAGACAAATGAAACAATCTTTTGTTTTATTTGTCTGCTTCTGACACAGCCAGTGGGGTGACGCTCCTTCGCCATAGCGAAGCAGCCACCCCTGCATCTACGTACACATAAATTGAGAAAATCATTACATTTAATATGAGCATTATATAAATAAAATGACTAGTTCTCTCAATGCCTATATTTTTAAATGAATGCATTAGGTAGTTTTAGAAATCAGTGTGCCAACCCTATTGATTACTTCAGAACACTATAAAAATGCCAGGATTTGTACAAAGTGAAAGGGGAGCTCGATTACAACTTGGAAATATATATTCCCCCAATCCAATATTCTTCAATCACAACCCCTGTTTGTGTGGAATTCAGTTACAAAGCAGCAAGAACATTTCAGCCTTAAGATTTTGCCAGAAGGAAATGTCAATTCTGCTCTAAGGGTGCATTTAATTCCAGAGCTGGGGATTCTAGAATCCCAGGCTCCTATCTCCATGCTTCATTTGTAAATAGGCTTGTTTTGTGAGGAGGTAAGCATTTGCTAACCCCATTGGTGTGCTATTTCTGAAAATGTCCTAATCTATTGCGAGTCTAGGCCTCATGTACAGTGCAGAGAACATTTAAATTTGATTCTAGCACCAAAGAAGAACCACCTTGAAAGCAGGTGTTATATCATCTTAAAGCGTCACTGTTAGAAATGGGGTCTCGAGTTGGCAGAGGTATACAACCGTGTTCAAGTAGGGACCACAATCCTTGTCAGGGTATGTCACAACACAACCTAACTTATCCTGTGCTCACCCTCTGGTGGCTTGGCACAGAGCAGGCAGGCTTAACGTAGAAGGCAATGTGTAAGGTATTTGTGCAATAACTCATACAGTAACACAGTGAAAACACCACAAAACTATACCACACAGGTTTAGATAAATAGATAATATTTATTGTTGTTTCTTTGTAACAATGTGTTAAAAATAACAACGCACGGAGATCGCAGAGGAGGAGATGCTTGGAAAAATAAGTTGTTGCGTCTGATTCTCCACTGCAGCACAGATGATGCATTGTTTCTTTCCACGCTGCTAGGTGATACATCGATTTCCAGGAGAGCAGCCTTGGTTCTTTACTGCGATGTGGGGATATTTTGATGCCCAGGGACGATGCCTTCAAAATCCTTGATGCGCTGGGAGAAGGAGCAGGTGCTGTGCCGATCCGGTTGGCGATGCAGTGAAATTTCAACGGCAAGGCAGACACTGCATCAGAGTTACGGTTGTGAAGCCGGTGCTGAGTTATTACGCTCGGCGGTGCGGTGATGCAGGTGCTGCGTCGATTTCTGCAGCTTTGCATCGATTTTCCGACGCACAAGGATTTCTTGAAGAGGTGAAGTCTTTGTTGGCCCTGAGACTTCAGAAACAGGAGGCAAGCCCAATCCGAGCCCTTGGAGAGCACTTTAGGAGGAAGGCAGAGTCCTTCCAGCAGAGTCAGGAGTATCAGGCAGCAGGGAAACAAGCAGGAAAGCAGTCCTTCAACAAAGCAGTCCAGATGAGTCCTTTGGGCAGACAGATGGTCTCTCTGACAGAGTCCAGGTGTAGGTCTAGAATTGTCTAATATGGTGGGGGGTCAAAACCCAGGCTATATACCTAAAAATGCCTTTGAAGTGGGGGAAACTTCAAAGACTGTTTTGAAGTGCACAAGTTCCCCTTTCAGCCCAGTCCTGTCTGCCAGAATCTTTGTGGGGGTTATCAGTCCTTTGTGTGAGGGCGGACCACTGGCCTTTGAAATGTAAGAGAGAGCTCCACCACCCTTCCTGCCCAGAGACACCCATTGGGTATGCAGATGAATGCAGATGTAACTGAGTGTCCTGTGTTTATGGCTGACAGGGTGGAATACACAGGGGCAACTTTCAACCAGCACAGACCAGACGTAGATTTGAGACAGGACTGTAAGGCACAGATGGCAGTAAGTGCAAAAAATGCCAACTCTCTAAAAGTGGCATTTCTTAAATAGTATTATTAAATCCAACTTCACTAGAAAGCAGGATTTTCTACTACCATTCTTGCAATACTAAACTTGATAGGGCTACTCCTTCCAGATCTGAACCTACCACTTAAAATATATGAGGGTAGGTCTAATGCTAGTCTATGACAGGAGCAGGCCTTACAGTAGTGGAAAACAAATCTGTGAGATTTTCACTACCAAGACATGTAGAATACATAAGTAAATGCCCTTCCTTTTACTTCCATGGAACCCTGCCCTATGGGTTACCTAGGGCCTACCTTAGGGGTGACTTATATGTAGAAAAAGGGGAGTTTAAGGCTTGGCAAATAGCTTCAAATGCCAAGTCAAAGTGGCAGTGAAACTGCACACACAGGCCTTGCAGTGGCAGGCCTGAGACATGGTTAAGGGACTGCCTGTGTGGGTGGCACAATCAGTACTGCAGGCCCACTAGCAGCATTTCATTTATAGGCCCTGGGTACCTCTAGTGCACTTTACTAGGGACTTACAAGTAAATTAAATATGCCCATTGAGTAGGGACCAATGTTGCCATATTTAGGGGAGAGAGCACATGCACTTTAGCACTAGTCCTAAAACCAGCAAAAACAGTGTCAGAAAAAATGGAGGGAGGCAGGCAAAAAGTTGGGGAATGGCTGTCAGGTCTAACAGTCACCCTTTTAACAAGTTAACAAGATTCTTTGAGAGACCTGTGTCAGTCTTCGACGAAGGCAGACCAAACTACAAGGTGTAAACAGGAACAACTTTTTTCACTGTTAGCACCAAACATGTCAAAGCCTTAAATATCAAGTCCTGTCAATTTAGCGCCCCCCCTATAATAGCACCCACCTACACTAGCTCCATAACTGTCAATTGCAATCACTGTTCCAAACATTCCTCAAAAATTGCATTTCTTAACATACCACACGTCCCAGATTATGGTACACATGTTAACAGTATAGTCACTCCATGTGTTCCAGATGTTGTGATAGTCAAGGGGGTCTCATCAACTCCACCTAGTTGTCAGTTTGCAGAAGTGGGAGCATTTAAATTTTTTACGGCATAATAAGAATTTCAGGTAAATGTCCTTCATCACTGCATTGAAGTGGGAAACTAAGGTGAGTATACCTGGAGTCATAGGTTGCTTACTTTTAGAGCATGAGGTGGAAGCATTCCTATGTGTGGGGATCACCAAAGGATAGTGAGTCAGACTCTGCTCTTTCCAGTAGTAGGATCTCAGTCTTTACTCAGTTCATGTATTAAAATCTCCATTTCATTCAGTGGAACACATAGGGCCTCGTTAGGAGTTTGGTGGCCTCATCACAAGTATCCCAAACACACAGAGAGGACGCCACTGCCATGGGGGAGACATCCCCCCTGAGTGTATTACAATGTTCCCGCTAGCTGGCAAGAAGGAATTGCTATAGCCGTTTCTGCAGCCCAGCGGGAACAGTGTTAGGATATTGGCCTCGGCTCCCTCAAGGGAGCCGAGGCCAATATCCTAAAACTCCAGCACCCTCGGAATGCACGATGTCTGTAAAGCAGACAGTGCGATCTTGACAGTGCTGGACAGGGGGGCCCCCAACACTGACATTGTGCCAACCTTTTTATGGTGGGGTCCCCGCCATGAAAAGGCTGGCAGAAAGTTAGGTTGTAATCAGCCAGGCAGCACTGAGTTCAGCGCCACCATGGCTGGTTACAAGCCCGACTGCCGTCGCCTCCTCAGGATCTATGATCCTGGTGGGGACGGCGGCATTCAGGAAGGTCTGCCCGCCAAAGTCGTTATTTGGCGGTCAGACCGCCACAGCCATTGTGGTCCGACTGCCACAGAGAGTTTGACAGTCTCATGAATCCTTAACCCCTTTGCTGCCAGGCCTTTTCCCCCTCAGGTACCAAGCCTTTTTCTGGCTATTTGGGGCAGTTCGCACTTAGGCTCTCATAACTTTTTGTCCACATCAGCTACCCACGTCAAATTTCTGTCCTTTTTTTCCAACATCCAAGAGATTCTAGAGGTACCCAGACTTTATATGTTCCCCTGAAGGAGACCAAGAAGTTAGCCAACATACATCGAAAATTTCATTTAAAAAAAAAAAAAAAAATTGAAAAAAAGGGCTGCAGAAGAAGGCTTGTGGTTTTTTCCTTGAAAACGGTATCAACAAAGGGTTTGCAGTGCTAAAATCTCCATCTTCCCAGCTCAGTAACAGCAGACTTGAATCAGAAAACCCAATTTTTCAACACAATTTTGCCATTTTACTGGGACACACCCCATTTTTACTATTTTGTGCACTTTCTGCCTCCTTCCAGTTAGTGACAGGAATGGGTGTGAAACCAATGCTGGATCCCAGAAAACTAAACATTTCTGAAAAGTAGACAAAATTCTAAATTTAGCAAGGGGTAATTTGTGTAGATCCTACAAGGTTTTCCTCCAGAAAATAACAGCTAAATTAAAAACATATTGAAATTGTGGTGAAAAAAACCCATTCATTTTTCTCCACGTTTTACTCTAACTTTTTCCTGTGATGTCAGATTTTTGAAAGCAAAATACCGTTACGTCTGCTGGACTCTCCTGGTTGCGGGGATGTATAGGGCTTGCAGGCTCATCAAGAACCCTAGGTACCCAGAGCCAATAAATGAGCTGTACCTTGCAATAGTTTTTCATTCTATACAGGGTATACAGCAATTCATTTGCTGGTTATATAAAGAGTGAAAAATAAGTATCAAGAAAACCTTTGTATTTCCACAATGGGCACAAGATAAGATGTTGAGAAGCAGTGGTTATTTGCACATCTCTGAACTCCGGGGTGCCCATACTAGCAAGTGAATTATAGGGCATTTCTCAAGTAGACATCTTTTTTACACACTGTCTTACATTTGGAAGGATAAAATGTAGAGAAAGACAAGGGACAATAACACTTGTTTTGCTATTCTGTGTTCCCCAGAGTCTCCCGATAAAAATGGTATCTCAGTTGCGTGGGTAGGCCTAATGCTCGTGACAGGAAATGCAATATGGACACATCACATTTTTACATTGAAATCTGACATGTTTTCTGCAAAGTGCCTAGCTGTAGATTTTGGGCTCTAGCTCAGCCGGCACCTAGGGAAACCTACCAATCCTGTGCATTTATGAAAACTAGACACCTAGGGGAATCTAGGATGGGGTGACTTGTTGGGCTCTCACCAGGTTCTGTTACCCAGAATCCTTTGCAAACCTCAAATGTTGGCCAAAAAAACACCTTTTCCTCACATTTTGGTGACAGAAAGTTCTGGAATCTGAGAGGAGCCACACAATTCCTTCGACCCAGCGCCCCCCCCCCCAAGTCTCCTGATAAAAGTGGTACCTCACTTTGTGAGTAGACCTAGCACCCGTGACAGGAAATTCCCCAAAAAACAACGTGGACACATCACATTTTCCCAAAGAAAACAGAGCTGTTTTTTAGAAAGTGCCTAGTTGTGGAATTTGGCCTCTAGCTCAGACGGCACCTACGAAACCTACCAAACCTGTGCATTTTTTAAACTAGACACCTAGGGGAATCCAAGATGGGGTAACTTGTGGGGCTCTCACCAGGTTCTGTTACCCAGAATCCTTTGCAAAGTTCAAAATATGGCCAAAAAAACACCTTTTCCTCACATTTTGGTGACAGAAAGTTCTGGAATCTGAGATGAGGCACACATTTCCTTCCACTCAGCATTCCCCCAAGTCTCCCGATAAAAATGGTGCCTCACTTGTGTGGGTAGGCCTAGTGCTCGCAACAGGAAATTCCCCAAAACACAACATGGATTCATCACATTTTCCCAAAGAAAACAGAGCTGTTTTTTGCAAAGTGCCAATTTTGGCCTCTAGCTCAGCTGGCACCTAGAGAAACCTACCAAACCTGTGCATTGTTGAAAACTAGACACCTAGGGGAGTACAAGATGGGGTGACTTGTGGGGCTCTCACCAGGTTCTGTTACCCAGAATCCTTTGCAAACCTCAAAATGTTGCCAAAAAACACTTTTTCCATCACATTTTGGTGACAGAAAGTTCTGGAATCTGAGATGAGGCACACATTTCCTTCAACCCAGCATTTCCCCAAGTCTCCAGATAAAATTGGTACCTGACTTGTGTGAGTAGGCCTAGTGCTCGCGACAGGAAATGCCCCAAAGCACAACATGGACACATCACATTTTCCCAAAGAAAACAGAGCTGTTTTTTTGCAAAGTGACAAACTTTGGATTTTGGCCTCTATCTCAGCTGGCACCTAGGGAAACCTACCAAACCTATGCATTTTTTAAAACTAGACACCTAGGGGAATCCAGGATGGGGTGACCTGTGGGTCTCTCACCAGGTTCTGTTACCCAGAAACCTTTGCAAACCTCAAAATTTGGCCCAAAAAAAACCCTTTTTCCTCACATTTCAGTGACAGTAAGTTCTGGAATGTGAGAGGAGCCACAAATTTCCTTCCACACAGTGTTTCCCCAAGTCTCCCGATAAAAATTGTACCTCACTTGTGTGGGTAGGCCTAGTGCCCACGAAAGGGAAAGCCCCAAAACACTATCTGGACACATCAAAATTATCAATTACAAATCTACCTGTTTTTGCGTGGGGGGGCACCTGCATTTTTGGTCCTGGGCTCAGCAGCCATACAGGGAAACCTACCAAATCCAGACATTTCTCAAAACTAGACACCCGAGGGAGTTCAGGGAGGTGTGACTTGCGTGGATCCCCCAGTGTTTTCTTACCCAGAATCCTCAGCAAACCTCAAATTTAGCTAAAAAAAAATCATATTTTTCCCCACATTTCTATGTGGGATCACCGCACCGGGGCAAATTTCCTACCACCTAATGTTCCCCTCAGTCTCCCGGTAAAAAGTGACACCTCATTTGTGTAGGTGGGCCAAGTGCCTGTGACAGGGAAGACCCAAAAACATGTTGAAATTGAGGGGGAACCAAAGCGGGTCCCAAAGGGCAGTTTGAAAACATTTTTAGGCTGACATGTGGTGCAGAATCTTTATCGGTGTAGATGAGACAATGCTGGGTGGTAAGAATTTTGCGGATTTCTGAAGATTCCCAAAGGTTCCATCACAAAAATGGGGAAAAAATGTGTGATTTTCAGCAAAGCTGGAGGCTTGCAGGGCATTGTAGGTAAGAAAATGGTGATGGGTGCATGTGAAGCACACCACCCTAGACTCACCAAGATGTTTAGTTCTCAGATGTGACTAGGTCTAGTGGATTTTTCTACATGGCACCGTCCCAAAGTCCAAAAAGTGCAGCCCTCACCATTTCAAGAGGGACTATTTTGAGAGTTAGCCAAGCTCTCATGGCCCAAATGTAAAACCAAAACCAAAAATAATCAAATCTTCTTTTGCTTGCCGTGGGATAAGATGTTTTAGTGTGCGAGGGAGAGGTGAAAGACTGCTACCCCCTCAGTTGGGGTGGGGGCATTATCATGACCATACTAGCCGGTAGCCACCACCACACTATATATTATTTTAAATTCCCTGGCATCTAGTAGACTCCCCCCCCCGCCCGGGGTGTGGATCGGGGGTAATTGCCCCATCTGGTGGGCAGAACAACTTTGGCCCCATTTATTTGGGGTAGGGGTATGGCCATACCCCCACCCTCTTATTTTGAAAAAAAAAATCTTCCCTGGTCTCTGGTGGGCTTTCTGCCCCCCCCTCCCTTGGAGCCGATGGTCCTTTAAAAAATAGGCCGATCTGTCCCCAAGGGGGGGCAGATATGGCCAACAGTAATGTGCCGCCATGGGGAGGGGCCTTTGCCCAAGGGGCTGCCCACCAAACAAAACACACACCTACACAATTCCTGGTGCCCCAGGGGCAGAAATGGCCTAAAAACAATTTGCCCCCCCTCACCCCCAGGGAGCGACCCCTGCCTAAGGGGTCGCTCACCTTATCAATATAAATAATGAATCCCTGGTGTCTAGTGGCTTCTGCCCCTCTGGGGGCAGATCAGCCAAATTAATATAGGCCGATCTGCCCCTGGGAGGGGGCAGAAACAGCCTAGTAAATAAAATTGCTCCCCGGGTAGCGACCTTTGCCTAAGGGGACGGACCCCCTTAACAATATAAATACATTTTTTAAAAATCCCATGTGGGGGAGACAGAAATGGCCTTATAAGAAATGGCCCCCCTATGGTAAACAAACATCCCTGGTGTTCAGTGGGCATTCCTGCAGCATGATAACTATGCTCTCTGGAACACAGGTGGTGGACCAACATGACCCAGACTATCCTAAGGTCCAGCTGTCCAAGTTTGGTGGAGGTAAGAGCTTGCCTTCCCGGTTTGCAATAGTATCCCCCTGTGCACTGCGTCATCTGCAGCTCCTTGGGCTTCTGTGCACTGCTTCCAAGAATCCTTCGTGCACAGTGTAGCCCAGGTCCCCAGCACTCCATCCTGCGACGCACAACCCGCTGAGTTGTTCTCTGGCGGCGTGAGACCTTCTTTTGTTGTGCTGCACCAACTGCACTTTGCATCTTCTTTCTCCATGTGTCCTGGGACTCCCGTTGGTGCTGCCTTGTTATCTGTGGGCTCTCTCCAGTGTTAGGAGCCACCTCTGCCTCCTCAGTCTGAGTTGAGGCCCCCAGGTCCCTCCTGGGTCCAGCCAGTGCCATTTTGACTCAAACCGCGACCTTGCTTGAACCAAGGCTTGTTGGATGAATCCAGCAACGCAAACAGCCTGCATCTAACATCTCAACATGGGACATCTCCTGCACCACTCACGAACATGCAGCCATCTTCTTGGTGCTCTTCTGCAGACTTCTTCTAACCAGAGAATCCTCTTTTGCACCATCTTCTAGGTTGGCAGGGGCTCTTGTCCTTCCTGGAATCTTCTGCGACTTCTGAACTTGGTATCCTTTTTTCACAGTTCTTCAGGTCCAGGAATCCACCATTTGTTGATTGCAGTCTTGCTTGGTTCTTGCAATAACTCTTATCATGACTTGTAGTGCGTCCTGAGGAAACTTGCAGTACTTTCCTCCTACTTTCCTGGGCTCTGGGGTGGGGAATTTTACTTACCTTTGGTGTTTTCTTACACTCCCAGCGTCCCTCTACACACTACACTTGCCTAGTGGGAAATTCGTGATTTGCATTCCACTTTCTTAGTATATGGTTTGTGTTGCTCCCAGGCCTATTGCATTCTATTGTATTTTTAACTGTTTGCACTAGTCTATGACTATTTACTTACCTGATTTTGGTCTCTAATGTATATATTGTGTATAATACTTACCTCCAGAAGGAGTATTGCCTCTAAGATAGTTTTGGCCTTGTGTCACTAAAATAAAGTACCTTTATTTTTGTTAACACTGAGTATTGTCTTTTATTGTGTATAAGTATTGTGTAACTATAGTGGTATTGAAGGAGCTTTGCATGTCTCCTAGTTCAGCCTAAGCTGCTCTTTTACAGCTACCTCTAGACAGCCTAAGCTGCTAGAACACTGCCTACATTTCACTAATAAGGGATAACTGGACCTGGTATAAGGTGTAAGTACCTCAGGTACCCACTACAAACCAGGCCAGCCTCCTACATTTATGGAGCAGCGGTGGGATAAATACTTGCTTTACCACTTTGTTACTAGTGGTTTTCACAAGAAAAGTGTACTCCAATACTTAGAGCTATACATAATTGTACCTAAACGTAATTTTTCACTTTCTAAAAAGTTCTTTAAAACTTTCTAAACGTTTCAAAAGTTTCTGAAAAAAAAATATTTTCTCTAAAAAGTTAGGCCAAACAGTTTACCAATTTTTTCCTCTGTTCCCTAACCTCTTTCTGTCACTATGGGGTGCATTATGAACCCTGGCGGTTCAGACCACCAGGCCGCCGCCGGCGGCAAAGACGCCACTGGCACGGCGGTCTGAACCGCCATATAATGATTACAGGGAGGTGGCAGCCCTCCTACACCACCAGGCTACCCCCGACAGGCAGCCTGACGATGGAGGAAATCATTATCGGGTTGGGCAGTGCTGCAAGCAGCGCTGGCCTTCAGATAATGATCCCTTTTCCTCCAGCCTTTCCCTGGCTGGTTCCCCTGCCAGAGAGAGGCTGGCGGAAGGGGAGCTCTGGGGCCCCCCGGGAGGCCCCTGCACTGCCCATGCATTTAGCATGGGTAGTGCAGGGGCCCCCGTGCAGTGCCCCATCGCGCAGGTCACTGCCCGATTTACGGGCAGTGATGTGCGCAACGGGTGCTGCTGCAGCCACCACACACCAACATTGGCGGCGGCTCCATTTGGAGCCACTGTCAATGTTACGGCCCTTTTCCCTGCTGGGCCTGCGGGCGGAAACAGTGTATCCGCCCACCGGCACAGCATGGAAAACATTATACAGCTGGCGAGGGGGTCATCATGCTGGCAGTCTTCTGTTGACCGCTAGCGCTGAAAACCGCAGAGATCATAATGAGGGCCTATGTCTGCTGAAGAGGCTACCCCCAGGGTTGTAAAGACAACTTATGAAAGTTTGAATTTCCAAGGTTTGAGGAGTCTCTGCATAGAGAGAAGTTTAGGGATTGAGAAGAACCCCAACAAGACATTTCTCTTTAATCTTCTCCTGCAGGATGACCAGGGACATACCACTGGTCAGGTACAGTTAGAGGGGGAGGTAGAGGAAGATTCCAACCAGGTAAACTCATGGGAGCACTCTGAAGATACTGGGGAGGGTCCTTCCACAAATCTTTCCATTAACAAACCTCCTAGTGTAGCTGGTAGTGGTGAAGGGGTCACACACAAGTAGGGTCCCCTTCACACCTAGAGGCCAGATAACTAGAGTTACTCAAGTTAGGGAAAGATCTGCCTCTGCCAATTCACATGTCACTTCTGTCTCAGAGGTGTCACACACATCCAACCCTGAGGACCAGTCCCTAGATAGGGAACTCAAAAGGCTGAGGTTGGAAGAGGCCATACTGAGGCTACAGTAGTAACAGTTGGCCTTAGACAGGGAATCCCTGGCCGTGGAAAGGGAAAGGCAGGGGTTGGGGTTAGTTCCCCATGGTGGCAGCAGCAGTAATTTCAGGAACTCCAGTGTTAGGGAACATACATTTGATTCCAGAAATCTGCACAAGGTTGTTCCCTCTTACAAGGATGGGGATGACATTTATAAATGGTTTGCTGCACTTGAGAGGGCCTGTAAAGTTAAGAGGGTCCCTCAAGCACAATGGGCTGCTATCCTGTGGTTGTATTTCACTGGCAATGGGAGAGACAGACTCCGTATTGTCAGGGAGGATGACTCAGACAATGACCATATTCTGAAAAGTGCACTCTTGGATGGTCTAGGCTTAACCACTGAACAATATAGAATCAAGTTCAGAGAGACCATAAAGGAGTCTTCACAGGATTGGATAGACTTTGTAGACTGTTCAGTGAAGGCCCTAGAAGGATTGGTTAAATGGCAGTAAGGTGACTGACTATGAAGCCCTGTATAATCTAATTCTGAGAGAGCATATATTGAACAATTGTGTGTCTGATTTGTTGCACCAGTATCTTGTGGACTCAGATCTGACCTCTCCCCAAGAATTGGGAAAGACGGCAGACAAATGGGTCAGAACAAGGATAAGCAGGAAAGCTCCTACAGGGGGTGAAAAGGACAGCAAAAAGAAAGATGGTGACAAATCTCAGGACAAGGATGGGGATAAAAGGAAGCACAAAGACCTTTCTTCAGGTCCAAAATACCCCTCTGGTGGTGGGGATAAATCATCTTCTTCATCTTCTTCTCACTCTACACACACTAAAAAGTCCTGGTGCTATGTGTGCTATTGTATTATCTACTATTTGCACTTTTCTATGACTATTTACTTACCTGATTTTAGTCTATAGTATATATATTGTGTATAATACTGACCTCCAGAAGGAGTATTGCCTCTCAGATATTTTTGGCCTTGTGTCACTAAAATAAAGTACCTTTATTTTTGGTAACACTGAGTATTGTATTTTATTATGTACAAGTAATGTGTAACTATAGTGGTATTGCAGGAGCTTTGCATATTCATGGTTCAGCCTAAGCTGCTCTGCTACAGCTACCTCCAGACAGCCTAAACTGCTAGAACACTGCCTACATTTCACTAATAAGGGATAACTGGACCTGGTATAAGGTGTGAGTACCTTAGGTACCCACTACAAACCAGGCCAGCCTCGTTCAATTACCACAGAAGTACATTTTTATGACATAGTAAACATACATATATAAATCATTACGTATATATTAAAAATCTTTCAGTCATTTAAAAAGAGTTTTATGGGTAGGTAAGTGTAATGGGTAATGATGGGATTTTAGTTTTCTGGGACTGATCAGTGTAAAGGGTAGTACGAGTTGCTTAAATAAATATACACTTTTTCACTGCATTTGAGTGCCAAGTTGTGCTTTTTAGTGGAGTTTACTCTGGGTGTGTGTGTGTGTGTGTGTGTGCAGATAAATATACAAAAAAAAAGGGGGGTGGGTTGGGTGGTTCCCCCACAAACATTCTAAAAAAAGATAAATATGAATATATTTGGTCAAATCCTCATTTCTGATCTTAATTGATTCATGACATCAAAGAGTGGTGTGCCTTTCCGCTGTGAGACCAAGGAGTTATCTTGTCCTTAGGTACATTGATACCCATAAAAGTCGAGGATCCTAATTTTAAGGATTCAAAAGTCCTCACACACCTTCATGCTTCATCATCGGGCCTCCCCTCGCTGGGTGGGCGCTGCAATACCAAGCGGGCTCCAAGAGACTGGGGCTCTTTATCGGAGATCTTTCTTTCTCACCTTGGCCCAGTATTAGCCCGGCTGGGTGACTGAGTGGATATATATATATATATATATATATATATATATATATATATATATATATATATATATATATATTCACACCAAAAAAAACAAAGGTTGGATTCAGATTTTATACATGCAAAACCATAGAAATTCAGCTGTGATAGTTCTAGTTATTTCAAATAACCATAACTTGTGCCCTAAGGTAACTATAACTTGCACCCTCACCATGCACAGTTTTCTCATCAATAAATTTACTCCAAGAGTTACAGTGTTATTATGAATGATGTCATAGAAGTTGTCATGAGTGATATAATATCTGGGGTAATGAGCAGTGCATGGCGAGGGCATGACTTATAGTTACCTTAGAGCACAAGTTATAGTTACTTCAAATAACTCTAACAACTGAGTTTCTATGTTTTTGTGCATGTAAAATCTGAACCTAACTATAACGAACCCCTATACCTTTGTTATTTAGTGAATTTCAAACATTTTTTATTCTATTTCCCAGCTATAACATCTCTGTAACGTCTGTTTTTTTCAGTGAATTTCTAGTTTTTTGGGTTTTTAAACGTTAAGAAAGATGTCAATCGCAATGCACAGTGGGTGAGGGGGGGTAGAAGGGCCTGGCCTGGCATCGTGCTACCCCTAACCAAGCTTGCTGCTTCTGCCCCTTCCTTCTTGCAATCTATTGTCCAAGTCCATGCCCCTGCTCCCTCAGTAGAGCCCTGTGTGGCCGTTGTTCTGCCACTGTCCTTCCTGCCTGTCCTGAACAGTTAGCTTGCTGCCCTGTCCACCTCCTCCTGCTCTCTGTTGTTTGAGTCCATGCACCAGTCCCCTCCCTCCTGCATGTTCCAATGTGCTGCCACTGTCCTCCATTTAGCTTGATGTACTTGCCCACTCTTCCTGTCCTCCATTGCCCAATTCTATGCCTCTTAATTGCCCTCATGCTTAGCTTGCTGCCCCTACCATCCTACCCTTTGCCTCCAATGTCAGTGGGTATGACCCAGCTCCCTCCTTTTTGCCCACCATGTTCCATGGACCTGCTACAGCCCCTCCTATCTACTCTGAGTGTTCTGTTGAGCTGCCACTGCCCCTCCCATCTGCCAAGCATGGTCAGATGGCTGTCAACGGTCCCTGCCACCTCCACCCGGCATGTCCAAGTTCTATGACCCTATCCCCTCTCTCCTGTCCTCTATGGTCCATTTTGCTGCCACTCCCTGCTGCCCTCCATGCTCTGTTGTGCTGCAACTGCTCTTCCTGCCTGCCATGCATGGTCTGTTGTGAAGACCCTTCCCCTGCCCTCTTTTGTCTGTGTCCAGCCCCTACCCCTCCCTTCTGTTGTCCATGGTCCCTTGTGCATATCCCTGCCCCCTCTTTCTGCCCACCATGGCCATTGTGCTGCCACTACCCCCACCGCTTGCAATGCATGGTTTTCTGTGCTGCCCATCCTCTCCCACCTGCCCTTTGTGATCAGCTTGCTGTCCCTAACCTCCTCCCACCTTCCCTACATTGTCTGTGTGTATGCCATTAGAGTCTCACTGTTGCCCTCTAGTGTATTGTGCTTCCAGTGCCCATTCCACCTGCCTTTCATGGTCAGCTTGCTGCTCCTGCCCTCCTCTGTTGCTTAATGCCCTCCGTTTTCCATGTGTAGGCCTCTACCCTCTCCCACATGCCTTATCTGGGACATTGTCATGCCCCTGCCCCCTCCATCCTGCTCTTAATGGTCTGCTTTGCTCCAATTGTCCCTCCTGTCTGTCCAGTATGATTAACTTGGTGCCCTTGGCTCTTTCCCCTCTGCTCCCTGTTGCCCATGTGCAAGGCCCCGTCCCCTCCCTATTGCTTTCCATGGTCCATTCTGCTGTAGTGCCACCCCGCTTGACCTGTGTGGTGTATTGTTGTGCTGCAACTCCTGACACCTGCCCTGTAAGGTCATTTTGGTGCCCCTGCCCATCTCCCTCCTGCCATTTTGTGCTGCAACTCCTGACGCTTGCCCTGTAAGGTCATTTTGGTGCCCCTGCCCGTCTCCCTCCTGCCATCTGTTACCCTAGACCATGTCCCTATCCCATTCCTCCTGCCCTCAGTGATCCAATGTATCATACTTGCCAACATTTTAAACTTGGTAAGGGGAAAATTGGAAAAAACATGGGGAATTGATTTTTCCCATTGATTTACATTGAAAAAGAGGAGATTTTAGGCAGCAGACAGATAAAATAAAATCCTTTTGGGCTTAAAAACATCAGGAGTCTCCTGCTTGAATTGGGTCCATTGGCATAAATGGTAGTATTGTCACTTCCTCTTCCTTTTGCCTTCAATGGTCTGTTGTATTGCCACAGCCTCTCTTGCCTGTCCGGCACGGTTGGTTTGTTGCCCAAGCCCCCCTCTACCATGTCCTCCATGGTCTGTTGTGCTGCCAGTGCCCTTCCTGACTGCCCTGCGTGCTCAACTTGTTGCTACAGTACCCTCCTCCCTGCACTCAATTATCCGAGTCCATGCACCTCACCACAGCCTCCCCACAGTTATTATAATGAACTACTAGATTGCTACAGTCTATATTTGTTATACAAAAGTGTGGCACACCTGATATCATCTCGATGTAATCAGAACTGTAATACCTAAAGCATTTCCTTTAGAAATTATAAAAATGAGAGGCTCTAATCCCGTAGGAAATAGGGTTAGTGTTCCAAAAAAATAAAGTGAGGATATATTTTCTGACTTCTCAAATTGCCAAAAAGCACTTTTAAATTATTTGCTACCTTTATATTTTTTGATCCAGTTGATCACTTGATTATTTGTTACAGTTAGAGGGGAGGGTGTGGCATAACGGCCAGAGATGCAGACTTGGCAACTGGGGAATCAGGTTTGACTTTTGGCGTCAACTCGACATCCTGTGATTCTGGGCAAATCACTTACTCTCCCCATCTCTGAAATCAAAATGAATGTGTTCTTGTGTAATGTAACTCATGCTCATGTAAAGCACTCTAGCACCTTTGGGTCAAGGCTGCGCTAGATAGAACTGCAAAAAACAAAACAAAATGTGTTTTGCACACTTCTGTCTTTGGGTTATACTGAATTACATTTGGGTGATATGTTTGCTACATTAGGGCTCTTTTTTCTCTGACGATCATTTTAGGAGACTTATTTGTTATAAAGCTCTCTAATTTTCTCATTTACTACAGTATCCTTTGTAAAACATGCTTTCAGTTTTCCACTTCGATTACATCAAGATGGCGTCCAGATGTGCCATGCTTTTGCCATAAATTCAGATTGATAACTCTCTAGTTGTAAATTGGAACACTGTAAAAAAGGTGCTGATCACTAGGGAGTTAACTGCAAGTCTGCTGCTGGTGTTAAAAGTACATGTATAAGTATATTCTGCATGTCAGAATGTTTAATTGAAATGGTAGAGGAATGTATTTGAGAACTCACCTAACACGTGTCCAAATTTTTCTTTCTACAGCACTAACTACAATTTTTATGACAAAATTAACCCCCTCATTTTGATTCTTTCTAAATCAAAGGTTTTATGTTTTACCAGTTTGATTCAATCAAGATGGCTTCAGGTATGCCACACTTTTGTCATACGTAAGACTCTTAGCACTCTAATTGTTCTCTCTAAACACTCTTGGAGGCTGCAGTAGGAGACAACGTAATCAACTGAGAGGCTTTACAGGTTTTACTGAGAATGTGAGACTTCATAATCATATAGCTGGGAAAGAGTGTGTATTTACAGAATATATGCTCTCATTTTAGCTTCTGGAGCACCTTCTATAGCTTCTACGGGAAATTCATGAGAAAACAGTTTTCTCTCAAACATGATTGACGAAATCCCAGCAGAAGGCTTTTTCAATGTGTAAAAACACACCACAATTTCTCAAAATAGTGTGGTACCATTAACAAATGATTTATATATATTTCTTAAAGTGCATTTTCCCTACATTTAAGCTTTAGTTCTCATTTTCAGCTTTGTAGATAATTTAGAAGGTGCTATTATGTATATGGGTCCCAAGATGGCTACGAGCACTTCCTGGTTGAAGTGCTGGCAGCCAATCTGATCTCACCATGAGATCTGTGCTTAGGCTTTACCCAGTTATATATATTTCTTTTTCCTTTAATATCTCAAAAACTACTGAACAGATTTACACCATTTTCCAGACCAAAAGCTACCTTTCTGCCAAATTTGGTGTAATTCCGTCCAGCTGTTTGGGCTGT
This sequence comes from Pleurodeles waltl, assembly GCF_031143425.1. Taxonomy (NCBI): domain Eukaryota; kingdom Metazoa; phylum Chordata; class Amphibia; order Caudata; family Salamandridae; genus Pleurodeles; species Pleurodeles waltl. The sequence continues at coordinate 352,210,352 of NC_090450.1, forward strand.
AGTTGTGTCCAAAGATCCATATGGAAATTGCATGGGGAAAAAGTGTTTTTGGACCCCCCTTTTTCTCAGCCCTCGCTTGACGAATCACCCCGAAACTTTTAATACAGCAGCTGAAATAACTGTCATACTAGTTTTGAAAATGTATTATCTACTGACGGTAGGTAGTCATAGTTAGGACCATGTTTCCATAGGAAAAGCATTTTCGACTTGCCTATATCTCATACTAGGCAGAAGACTACTGGAATGACTTCATGAGATGTCTATTGATGTAAACCTGTAATAGCATTTAGCTTTGTTTTCTTGGATTCCCCTTCGGTCACAGGCTTCTTTAATTATGATCCGTGAAGCTCTAACACATTATCATTTAGTGTGTCACTGGTTCTCATCAAGATCTAATCCCCATAGCATGCAACTGCAATTCACGTGCCATACCTGTCTCGCAGTGCCTTCCAGAGAATCCCGAGGGACAATCACACTTGTACTTGCCAATGTAGTGGAAACATGTACCTCCATTATGACATGGTCCAGAGGCGCAGGGGTCAGGTTTCCCTGGAACAAATTGAGAAATTACTTTAAAACAGATCTGTTTGAGCTATGCTACGTGAAAAAGAGAGGGAAGAAGGGTGATGAGACCAATAGGGAGCAATCAGACTGTGTCTTGAAGAGAGGACGAGTGAATGCATAGCAAAAGGGAACACCAAGGACATATACCTTTTTGTATTTACTTTACATAAAATGTACTATAGGAAAGAGACAAATGTATTGCTGATTTGACCAATAACATTAAAATTTTGCACAAATATGATCTACCTCAAAAAATATATAAATATGGCAAGTGACAAAGGTGCTGGCAAGATATGCCCTCTGATATGGGGGAGGAGAGGAAGAAGAACAGGGAAATTTATGTTGGAACGAAGCACCTTATTGAAACTCAATTTGATTAAGGAAACTAACTCTGTAATCAAATTCAAATTCAAATCCATCTTTATTCGGATTTTACTCCATAAAAGATAAACAATCTCTTTAAAAATGATGATAATATACAATAAAATACTTCAAGAAAAACATTACTAATGAATAAATAAATAGAACCTTTGCTGCAACAAATTGGGCAATTATTCATTCTCATACCGGAGGTTTTCTAAATACGACAGCTTTTTCCTTTGTTCTATGGCATATAGGATCAAATTTATTACTGCATCACACTTCTCTTTAGTGTCCAGTTTACATAAATAATTAAAAGCTTCTCTACAATGAAATAATTTGTTACTTACAAATAAAGGTTTTAAAAAATGTTTCCTAATGTCATGATAAAATTTACAGGATATAATAAAGTGCATTGTAGATTGTGCAAATCGTCCCACGCATGGGCACTTCGGTAGACTTTTACTCCAAATCCTCACCTTTGGAAAAGCTACCAAAAAGTGCAACAGTCTAAAGCGCATTCGAGTCAGATAAAATCTATCCTGAATATTTACAACTGACAATAAGTAATTTGGCATCACCTCGTTAGTTTCAGTCATATAAAGTGCAACTGTTGATTTCCTACATTCTCTGCTTTCTCTATCACTATCCCTCCAAGCCATTAATTGGGTTTTCAATTCTTTCTTGCTAAATTGGAGGATAATACCTGGATTGTTCAAATTTGGAGCTAGATTTATGCCTTTCAATAAATCTTTTAAATGCATGAACCACGGAATTCTATCCCAATATTCTAATACAAGGCAATCTTTAACAATCTTTTGGGTAAATTGCGTCCCTTCTTTAGACCAGATGCCATGCCAAGCCAACAGCGCATTGGTACATATTAAATCTTCCACATAAGGGCAGCCCAGTTCCTTATGTACCATAAATGTGGAGGTGGCATTTGGGACTGCAAGTAGTCTACTAAAAAATTTGTTCTCTAGGACTTGTAATGAATGGATCTCGGGCATCAAACCCCAAAGGGAGGAGCCATAATTAATGCTGCTAATTGATTTACTTTTGTAAATTTGCAACATTTCCCTAAGGGGTTTATTACCAATTTGTTTGGAAAATTTAAAAACAGCCTCAGTTGTCCTAATGTACTTCATCTTGATACTTTCTAGATGTTGTCTCCAATGACCCATATTAGAAAACTGTATACCCAACTATGTAAATCCATTCACCTCTTCACAATTATGGCCCTTGATAAAATAAGTTTTCTTCCTGGCGTTTCCCTGTCCACAAGTCATTACAACAGTTTTGCTCATATTCAACAACATATCTCTTTCCTCCATAAATTGCACAAAGCCCTTGATTAGCCGCTGCAACCCATTTGCAATTCGTGACAGCAGTACTGCATCATCTGCATATAAAAGGACTGGGATAGAACATTCTCCTATTTAAGGGGTATCAATTTCTATATTTTTTAAGTGCACATCTACCCCATTTATATAAAGGGAAAATAAAAGGGGCGCCAAAACACAACCTTGACGTATTCCTCTCCCTATCCTAAAGCCTGGGGTACACTCGCCATTTCTTCCATATCTCACCTGCGCTGTTAAGTGGTTATATAATTGCGCCAAGAAGCTTATTATATCTGAGGGCGCACCCATATCAATTAAAACTTTCCACAGCTTTGCATGGTTCACCAAATCAAAAGCGCTGCTAAGATCTGCAAAACAAAGGAATACATGACCATTCCTTGCTTTTGTATATTTACTTATTATTAAATTAAGATTTATACATTGTTCCAGAGTACCAACCCCAGGTCTAAATCCCAATTGAGCCCCTGGGAGTATATGATTGTTGGTTGCCCATAACTCTAGTCTTTCTAGGAGTACCCTTCCCAGCAATTTAACAGAGGTATCTAAAAGTGAAATTGATCGATAGCATTTGGGGTCACCTCTATCTCCCTTTTTGAAAATAGGGACAATTATACTTTCAGTCCATGATGTTAAGATATATCCCTTTGTCACGCTCATAAAAACTTGGGTCAAAATAGGGCACCATAGATTAACGTGTGTCAAATAGGCATCTATTGGCACCCCATCAGGGCCCGGTGCCTTCCCTTTCAAGCATCTTCCTATAGCTAATTTCACTTCCCCTAAACTAACTGGTTTCAAGAAGGGTGGCTTGATCTCAATTATCCCAATATTCGATGAGTGAATAGTCAGATTATCTGGGTTAAAAATTGAGCCAAAATAAGAAAGCCATTCCAATCATGGAACGTGTACTGTTATTTCGAGTGCATCACTATTTTTTAAGAATGGTTGGTTAATAGTTTTCCAGAATAGAGTACTGTCTCTTAGTGTCGTTGCTTGCTCAAGGTTAGCCCATGCCCTAGCTCTCAATTGTGCCTTCCTGGTCTTTAGTGCATGTTTATAGCTAGAGCGTTTAATAATTACTTCTTCCCTATTTCTTGGTCGAGTCTGCAGGGCTTGTTTTAATTCCTGGCTTGCTAATGAACAGTTATGATCAAACCACCCCACTTTGTCTCTCCTTTTATTCCCCAATGTTCTCACTAAGCTTCCTGTGATGGCGTTTCTAAGCTGGTTAAAAGATCCTAAAATCTCGTTTGAACTTTGGTTGTATTCTGTACATGTGAAAATGTCTTGACGGTGTTGTGTCACAACTTTTTTCATCACATCTATTTCATTTACCCCAGTCCATTTAATTACAATTCCATTTTCCCTTCTTATTCCTACATTTGTTGCTAATCGTTTACCTATGTTAAAGGGTTTAGCTAATCTCATAGTCAGTAACAAGGGGTGATGATCACTATAGATGGTTGGCTCAATCTTCAGAGATTCGACCATATCTAGATTACTCTTAGAAATTAATATGAGGTCGATTAATGAAATATGTCCTCTTCCTACAGTATAAACGTTGGAAGCTTCATTCCATTAAGCCCATCTTGTTCAGTCAATTCTAAATCATATCTAGATAATATTTCATTCAGTACAGTTCCGTAATTATTATGCAAAAAGTGCGATTGGGCGATTCCCCCATCGTCGATAAATCCACGTCTTTCCTATAGTATTCTGGCATGTCCCGATATTAAAATCTCCAGCCCAAATTATTGTATAACTAGAAGTTATATCATTTACAAAGATCTGCAGATCATCCTGGAGGGTCGATGCCACTACTCTATTGTTGCTACAAATTTGTTATTGTAATAGTTTATTAATACAATTCCTAAAATTCCATCTATCCGAAAATATAAAAACTGATAGTAAGGGGAATCAGGGGAGGATTTCACAAATGTATACGGTACCAATGTTGATATCAGTATTGCTAATCCTCCCTTTTCCCTACCACTGGCTGAGGCAGAAGCTGGTGTGGAGAATATGGTATAACCTTCAATGAAAAAGGATCCCGTATGCCATGTCTCTTGTAGACAGATTATAAGTGATGAACTTATTATGGTCTGCCATTCCTCCTCAACCATTTTCGTTTTTACTCCAGCTATATTCCACGACATGAGTATAATTGGGTCTCCTGCTAGGGACCTCCCATCTGACTCAACTCACCATTACAGCTTAAAGATTTTAATTACCACGAAATAAAGTTCACATGTCTCCCTTCCATTTGAAATTAAATGAAAGAATCATTGTTAGCCCATAAAATGGAAAGAAAATGACATGAAAATATTGACGTACTTGATTATATGTATAATAGTTCATGGAGAACGAATACTAATTAGTGCGATCTATATAATTAATTTACTCAGCATGAAACAAAATCAGCAAGCTCGGAAATAACGGAACCATGACTGGCCAATCCAATGAGAGGACATTTCTTAAACAAAATTCGGAACATCCCAACCATAATTCTTAATAGCACGCTGTGTGGTGCCATCTGCTTCGAATGGGAAAAGGAGCTTACTGGACATACATATATATATTTATATATAAATATAGATATATAAACTATGACGTATGATGTGTGAAGTTTGATGTTTATCCAATTGCGTGAGCCTGCCCAAGCCTTGTTCCGGTTACTGTCATGAGCATGCGCGAGTCATCATGCTCGGGCCATCAGGGAAGTGGTCCTTAATGAAGGTTGGGCACAAATGTCAAAAATGGCTTGGAAGAAGATCGTGCAGATCAAAATGAGTTCCAAAAAAAGCGTTTTTGGGACTCTGTGGAGGAGTGCGATTGATAGGTGTTCATATATATCAGCGTGGCTCCTTATTTGTATAATAGCGGGCTCCCCTTTTTCTGCGTTTCGCACCGGCCCTGCATGGTGGAAGTGATCGACTTTGGGGAATATGAGTTTGGATATATATATATGTATATATACATTTATATATATATACTCATTTAAAAAAACAAAGGTTACAGGGGCATTATAGTTTGGCTCACATTTTACATGTACCTATAGAAATTCACCTGTTAGAGTTATTTTAAGTAACTATGACTTAAACTGAATTTCCATGTTTTTTAAATCCTTTTTCTTAACTAGAACTTCCCTGTAACCGTTGTTTTTTTCAGTGAATTGGCATTTTTTTTTACGTAAAGTAATTTCCATTACTATAAGTTATTCCAACCACCACTGCTCACAGCAGTGGGTGCCCTGCAGGGCCTGCAGCCAACCCCTATAACCACCGAACCCCTATAACAATCCAATCCTGCGCTGCGCTGCTCACAGCCTTTGGCTGTGTGCAGTGGGGTTTTGCCAACCCCTATAACAACCCAACCCTGCACTGTGCACTGCTTTCACGCATGTGCTGCAGGGGTTGGCTGCAGGGCCTCTAATAACTCAGAAACTACAGAACGTATTTACAACAAATCTTCGGGACAAAGATCCAGCTTTATGCTAAATTTGGCGTAATTCAGTTCAGTGGTCGATCTGTTTCATGTTCAAAATTTTGAAAAATCCCATTGACACAGAATGGGGAAAAAGTGTTTTTGGATCCGCCCTTTTTCTCGCCCCCACTTGACAGATCACCCCAAAACTTTCTAGAAAGCAGTTGAACTGACCAGTATATCAGTTTTGAAAATTTAGCGAAGATTCGTCAAGGGGTGCCAAAGTTATTGGCAAAACAAAAAATTCTCTGTCTATGGTAAAAAAAAAGTCCTTACGGACGTGAGCTCCGTCGGCTCCGTCTGATTTCCCCTAGGCCCGATGCAGTGAGGCGGTGGGGAAGCGTTGACGGGCCTCCCCCGACTTGGGTACCGGCCGCGAATCCCCGGGAGAGGCAGAACCCGGCGGGATTGCCGGTGAAGAGGGGTGCGACGCCCGGCAGGGCTTCGCGCTCGGGCACGGGTCCCATGGTGAGACGCGGCCTTGCGGCCCCGCGCTGCACGACCGGGAGCCGGCTGGAGCCGGAGAGGGGCTGTCACCCTGAGATGGAGGAGAGAAGGCGCGGGACCCAGGGACGGGGGAGAGCAGCGGCCCCGACGCTGGAGCCGCGGATGAGCGGCGGTGGGCCACGCTGAGAGGACCACATCCGGCTGCAGTAATGGCGAGGTGAGAGCGGGGAAGGCCCTCCCTTGTCCATGCTGAATGGCGCGGTCGGTGGAGGCCTAGTTTGCGGTGCGCGGCTGGAGCTCGCGGGGGCCCCCCACCCGCTAGAAGTTATAGAGCAGCAACAGGACGGTTCCCCCCCGATGGGTGAAGTCAACTAACACAAGAAATATACCCCTGAGCGATGGCGAAGCTGTGCATTTCTGAGTCAAAGGAGGACTGTTGGAGGACATTTAGAGTGGCACAGAGTGGTAGAGCCTACTTTACAGGAGACTCAGAGAAAGTAGAGATTGCAGAGGCAAGTGCGGGCCCGACCGGCAGGTCACTATCACTGGGGGCGAGCCCACAAATGGGGGAGAGAGCCCATTGAGGGGAGAGGATATAGCTTGGAGACAGAGGAGGGGGAGACATCCCTACCACCCCCCCCCCAAGAAGTGTGGTGCGACGGAAGGGCGAGGACCCAGAGGGGGCCCCTGCAGTGAAGGAGTGTAGAGCTGAGAAGAGGGTGAGCCCCCAAGTTAGCACCAGGGCTTGGCTCTTAACAGTTTCATATGCCACAATGTAAAATCCAGGCCAATCGGGTCTCCAGCTATTTCACGCCGGCTAGAGTGGAGAGTGCTGACCAGACACAGGGTAAGGAGATGGCGCTTACAAAGGAGGACCTCCTGTCCTCTCTTCGTGCCTTTAAAACCGAATTGCGTGAAGAGCTCACAACAGATATCAGAGCGACACTAGAGGCCTTCCAGACGGATGTCAATGGGAAGCTAGCCGCTCTCCAAACAGATGTAGATTCAGTAGGGGCCCGTACTTTGGACTTGGAAACACACATACAGAACTTACAACAGAAAGTGGCCCTGGTGGAGACTGAGCTCGCAAATGTTAAAGCACAATTACGCCTCACCACAATGAAGTGTGAAGACTTGGAAAACCGCGCACGCCGGGATAACATACGGGTGAGGGGCCTGGAGGAGGGAGCAGATGGGCCTGACCTAGAGGCCTTTGTAGTAGGGCTGTTTTCCTCACTTCTGGGAGAGGATCAAGCGGAGGTACAAGTGGAACGAGTGCACTGTGTGGGCAGCAAAGTCTCGGGCGACGGGAGGAGACCAAGAGACGTTCTGGCTAAATTAAACTCATTTAAAGTGAAGGAACGGATACTTCTAAGGGCGAGACAACAGGACCTCGTCTCCTTCCAGGGTGCGCAATGTTCACTCTTCCAGGATATAGCGCCAGCAACTCTAGCTCGACGACAACAGTTCCGGCCAGTGACAGAGGCGCTGAGAGTGAAGAAGATAAAATATCGCTGGACCTTCCCCTTTGGCGTAGCGTTTGAACTCCATAATAAAGCGTGCCATTTCTCAATGGTGGAGGAGGCGGCTGCCGCATTGGGTCTAGAGACTAGAGGAGAGAGGGGTGTTACGACTTTGAGGCGGGAGGGGGGCAAGGAGGAGATGCACCTACCACTTTGGCAGACCAATGGAAACAACAGAGGAGAGGTAGAAAGACCCCTAGAAAATGAAGCCATGCTGCAATCTGGTACCGAGGAGAGTCTCATCATTTCTCTGACTTAGGCGGGGGGCGGCCCCGGTGGGGGGCTCCAGAAGTACTGTAGGGATGGAGGAGGTCCCCCCCCCTCTCAACGGGAGGGGGTGGAGCTGGTCTACACGCTCCGGATCTCGGTGTCGCTCGCTACTTGAGCATACTCTATCTTTGCTGGTCACCGGGGGTCCGGGGGTCCGGGGGCCCCCACCTTTGCGCTGCCCGTTGGCGTGTTCGGGCCTGGGGGGAGAGATAAGATGGAACTGGATCTAGTCCACGACATGAAGTTTGTAAGACACTTGGTTGTTGTGTACTGCCAAGATCATGTTTGTATTTCTTTTAGGAAATGTTTTTTCAAGTTGTTTAATGTTTACCATCCGTGTCACTGTGCAAAGAGTCAGAGGAAAGCGTCACAGCTGATTGAGTATTCCCAGAGGAGGAGGGCTGGAAACACGATGAGGGATACTGGAGATACTACAGGGGGCCTGGGTGAGAACATTGATGTTACACAGAGATAATGCTGGAACTAATTTCATGGAATGTGAAGGGCCTAAACTCCCCCAATAAACGGTCTCAATTGAAAAAATACCTTGAGGATCATCGGTATGATATAGTGGCCCTACAAGAAACACATTTGAAGAGGGGGAAGGGACACCGTCTTTGCACAAACCCTATTCTCAAATTGCCCTAGCCTCAGCTCCCACAAAACACTGTGGGGTGGCAATACTATTTAGCAGATCAGTCCACTTTAAGGAAACAGGGTCCAAGAAAGATAAGGAGGGATGATTTCTGATGTTGAAGGGCAGCCTGGACGGGAAACTTTGTACAATAGCTATTGTCTATGCTCCTAACAGTGGTCAAACCCAATTTATGTTAAAGTTCTTGAGCGAGCTAGAGGGCTTTGCGGTGGGCGAAGTTGTCCTGATGGGAGACTTCAACCTGGTATGGGACTCAACATTAGACACAACGCACCCACTGAGATCACAAACGAGTGCCTTTGCCAAATCAGTGAAATCCTCCTTTCGCCGTTTGGGGTTGTTTGACTCCTGGTGGACCCTGAAGCCCCTGGAGAGGGACTACACCTTCTTCTCACATACTCACAGCTCATATTCACGGATTGACTATGTATTTTTGAGCAAACCACTAAGACAGATCCTTATGACTGTAGCTATTAATCCAATTGTCATATCAGACCATGCTCCGTTGGTGGTTGGTTTAAATTGGCCAATAGCACGCAAACCATCCAAGCGTTGCTACTTTCCAGGGGTGATTACCCGGGACGCAACATCCTGCAAGGATTTGCGACTAGCGATTAGGGAATATTTCCAACATAATGGGATGGGTGATACTAACCCTCATATCATCTGGGATGCCTTTAAAGCGGTTATAAGAGGTAAATGCATCGCGCTTGCCGCTGCCATGCACAGATTAAAGATTAAAGACCAACTCCTTTTGGAAAGCGAACTTAAGGTGGCTGAACGCGAACATAAATCATCCCGTCTTGGCAAGCTCAAAGGAAAGTGGCGACCCTCAAAGGTAAGCTACAGGCTACATATACAAATAGGGCAGAGATGACCCTGTTGAGATTACGGAAAGCCCATTACGACAAGGACAATAAGATAGGCACCCCCTTAGCAAGACAGCTGCGAGTCCAACAGGCCCGCGACTACATTGAGCAAGTCAAAGACGAGCACAGGGAACACTTCACTGAAGAGGGAAAGGCGAGGGCATTTAGACGATTCTATGAGCGTCTTTATCAATCAGACCACCCACCCGCCCACGCCCAAGAGTCTTATTTGCGCTCAGTCCACCTACCGCAGGTCTCCCAGGAGACGAATGACATGCTAGAGGCACCCTTTACAGAGGAGGAAGTACAGGCAGCCATTGATGCCCTTCCCCTGCATAAGGCTCCGGGCCCTGACGGTTTTACAGCCCTTTATAATAAGACCTTCGGGGCGGAACTAGCGGGTCAACTCGCGATACTGTTTAATTATATACAGGGGAAAGGTGCGGTGTCCACATCCATGGGGGAGGCCCTGATAACTCTCATACCCAAGGCCGGAAAAGACCCTCAACTCTGTGCCTCATTCAGGCCCATTGCCCTGTTGAACCTGGATGCCAAATTATACTCTAAAATCCTAGTGCAGAGGCTGGAGGATGTGATGCCAGAGCTGATGCATCCAGACCAGTCTGGCTTTATTAAAGGTCGCCAGACTCATGACAACTTAAGGCGTGTCATACATTTAATGGAAAAGGTACACAAGTAAAAGTTCCCGGCACTCCTATTGGCTTTAGACGCCGAGAAGGCGCTTGACCGGGTTGAGTGGTCTTTTCTAGTAGCAACCATGAGACGGTTTGGATTTGGGGAACAATTTATATCCATGGTGATGAGCAACTATGCCTGCCCCAGATCTCGCTTATCGGTCAATGGGGTAACTTCTGAATTTTTTGACCTATCTTGAGGCACGAGGCAGGGATGCCCCCTTTCCCCTCTGCTCTTTGCGCTCAGTGTCGAACCCTTGGCGGTGCAGGTGAGGGGGTGCCCGGAGTTCCCAGGCATTACATTTGGCGCAGACTCACAGAAAATTTCCCTATTTGCAGACGACATTTTATTGTTTGTCACTGAGCCCCGCGCATCCCTTTTAGCCATACAAGAAGAACTGACTTGGTTTGAACAAGTTGCGGGGTTCAAGGTAAACACAGGGAAATCATATCTCCTCAATCTGACACTGCCCACGGGTGTGATGACCAAGATAGCCTCCCTGACCCCATTTCCTTGGGCCAAGAAAGATATTACCTACTTAGGCATTCGGATTGTCCCCCAGGTGGCTGATTTGTTTAGAGCTAACTACCCCCCTCTGATTAGGTCTCTACGAGAGGACTTCAGGAGGTGGTCCCCGTTATGGATATCCTGGCAAGGGTGCATCAATAGTATTAAAAAGGCGGTGCTCCCCCGATTACTATACCTCTTTCAGAGCCTCCCCGTTGAGATCCCGCCTGATTTCTTTGCAGAGACTCAAACACTTTTCACGAAATTCATTTGGCAGGGTACAAGAGCTAGGGTTTCATACAGAGTACTGACGCGCCCCAGAGAGAGGGGAGGGTTAGCGTTCCCGGATCTCCTGATATATTATAGAGTAGCACAACTGCGAGTCTTAGCTGAGTGGTCCCTCCGAGAGTCGGATAAGATTTGGCTGCACATGGACAGAGCGGTGACAGGCAAGACCTTGTGGGATATCCCATGGAAGCCCAAGGGGGCACGACCACCAAACGTATACCTTAGCACACCCACCGCCACCACCCTAAAAGTGTGGGACAAGGTAACTAAACTCTATGGGCTTGCGTTCTTCCCCTCGCCACACATCCCTATCCACCTTAACAAGGCATTCCCACCAGGGGAACTTCCGGGACCCTTTGATCGATGGAGAGAAGGGGGCTGCTTACGCATTGCAGATCTATACCATGGAAACCAACTTAGGACCTTCAATAACTGCTGTAGGGACTTCCAACTCCCACAATCCGAACATTACCATTATACACAGTTAGTGCACTGGGTCACACAGCCACATATAAAGGAAGCAGGTACAAGGGATCTTCTCCCAGTGGAGAGATTTGTGCAAAGGAGAGGAGCGACAAAGGGCAGTATTTCTACGCTATACTCTATACTAACTACGGCACAAACAGCGCCGACCCCTCCACACATCCCCTTTTGGGAGCAAATCTTGGCTACTTCGGTGGAGGAGGAACAATGGCGCTATCTTTATCACGATATACCCAAGCACAACCGCTCCATGGCAGCTAGGGAGGCTCACCACAAACTACTTTATAATTGGTACCTGTATCCTGAGAAACTTAAGAAAATTTATCTCCAGGTGTCAGATAGATGTTGGAGGGGCTGTGGCATGTTGGGAGACTTTAAACACATATGGTGGGACTGCCCAACGATCCACCCCTATTGGAATGAAATTCTCTCTCATTTGAAAGAGATGCTGGGATATCCCATTCCGATCATGATGGAGCATGCCCTCTTGGGCCTTCGAGCCAAGAACTACAGCACCAAACATACGGGGACTGGGCTATCCTGTGGCTGGCTTTAGGGGTGGCGAAGACAACCCTAGCTTCCTTCTGGAAAAAAGCGGACCCGCCTCCTATAACTTTGTGGCTCACGCGGTTATGGAAAAGCCTCGCCATGGAGTGTTTGGTTGATAAAGGGGAGGGTACGCACAGAAGTTTTGATTACATATGGGATCCCCTATTTCGGTTCCTTTCCAGGGGGCTTCCCCTCACGACTTGTAGCCCCAGACTAAGGGCCTTGCACCTCTTCGATAGTTAGAAACCGGAGTCTGAGATGGGGGAGCCTGGAGAGGACCCCCATGGGCCCAGGGAGGGGGACCCGCAACCATCGACTTCTCTTAGCTACTCTTGACATGACCGGGGATGGATGGTTTGTTGTATGTTAACTTGTTTACTGTTATTTTTTTTTTACACTGTTTCACTTACGGTACGTGCTGGCTATGCTTACAACCTTGCATGATGATAGGCGTCCCCTAGAGGGGAGTGTTCTTAGTGCACAATGTAACACTTACTCCAGCTGAGGACAAACGACAAAGGAAATGGAGTTGTATTGAGTAGTCTATGATGCTTATTGATTAAGTATGCTTGTACTGTTTCACAAAATGTCAATAAAAAGAAGATTAAAAAAAAAGTCCTTACTATAACTACCTAGCAGTGACTGCCACTAGGTAATATATATACAAGTATATATATTACTTAAAGTGCATTTTTCCTATATTTAAGCTTCAGTTCTCGTTTTCAGCTCTGTAGATCATTTAGAAGGCACTATCATGTATATTGGTCCCAAGATGGCCACCATCACATCCTGGTTGAAGTGCTAGCAGCCATGAGATATGTGCTTAGGCTCTATCCAGATATCTGTTTTTTGTCTTTAATATCTCAAAAATTACTGAACAAATTTACACTTGGCAGAACAAAAGTTACCTTTCTTCCAAATTTGGTGAAATTCCGTCCAGTGGTTCGGGTTGTAGTTGTGTCTAAAAATCCATATTGAAATTGCATGGGAAAAAAGCATTTTGGGACCCTCTTTTTGTCAGTCCTCGCTTGACAAATCACTCCAAAACTTTTAACAGCAGTTGTACTAATTTTGAACATTTTGTGAAGGTTCATCAAACGGTGCCAAAGTTATTGGCAAAACTAAAAACACCTTTCCTATGGAAACTAGGTCCTAACTATAACTACCTACTTGCAATATATATATATATTATTTTTTTTCAGTGAAGTAAATGTTGTACCACCAGGGGTGTTCAGTGATCTGTGCTCATGCCCTATCACATAAAACGCTTCTCCTCTCCCTAACTTCATAGGAAAGAGCACATGTGCATCACAGTTGTTACTTACACACACACATACACACACACACACACACACACACACACACACACACACACACACAGTGCCAGTTGCCACTGAGTAGTCACAGTTAAGGCTCTCCCAGTTTTCCATTTTTACAAATAAATACAGACAGAACATAGCATGGTTTCTGTCTGTATTTATTTTTAAAAATGGAAAAATACAGATAATTGGGCTTCTTTTGAGCGCTTCTCTAAGTTATCATTCACGAAATTCAAGCTAGTAGCTGTGCAGATTGACAGCACAGGGAATCTAAAATTGGTGAGATTTCTTTAAATAGAAGTAGATTTCCTTACATATCTCCACATCTCAATATTTCTTTGTGTTAACCCGTTCGGTGCTTGGGGTGAGGTGGCCTCGTCCTCGCACACAGTTCCTGTGTGCCGGGGACGAGACCAGCTCAGCCTGCACTGGGCCAGGGGGGGGGGGGCGCTAGCGCTCCCCGTGGGCCTCCCTCCCACACCTCTGTTTGAGGATGGACGGGGAACCGCTTCCCTTTCCAACTCAGACCCACCCTCGGCAATCTGATGATGTCAGCGTGCTCACAGAGTGCCGACATCATCAAATGCTGCGGGGGGTGCGCTGGAAGCCATTTGCTTCCAGCACGTAAGGAGAGAGGACGTCTTCAAGGTGAGTCTTTCTCCTGGGGGGTGGTCGGGGTGGAAAACAGACACAGGGGGAAAGGAAAGAGTTTTTTCTTTCCCCCTGTGCCTGTTTTGAGTGGATTCCTGCTCTATCTTGGAGCAGGAATCTACCCGCTAGACACCAGGAATAGTTTTTTGTTTGTTTTGGGGAGCGACCGCTTGGGCAAGGGTTGCTCCCCTGGGGGCATAAGTATCTGTGTTTCAGCCCCCCTGGGGGCAGATCAGCCATTTGTTCGGCCGATCTGCCCCCAGGTGGTGTTGAAACCCACTAGACACCAGAGACTATATTTGAAATAATGTTTTAGGGCAGCGACCCCTTAGGCAAGGGTCGCTGCCCTGGGGGCAATATTTTTTGATATGTTTCGGCTCCCCCGGGGCTACAGCAGCCATTTGTTTTGGCTGATCTCGCCCCCGGGGAGGTCGAAACCCATTAGGCCCCAGAGATTGTGTTGTGTGTGTTTTTTGTGTCTTGGGGGCAACCCTTGGGCAAGGGTCACCCCCCCCAAAGGGGGCACATTACTGATGGCCATCGGCCTATTTATTTTAGGCCCATCTGACCCCAAGGGGGGCAGAAGCCACAAAGATGCCAGGGAATTTTTTTTTGTTCCCCTTTGTTTTTTTGTGCTGGGGGCGCCCCCTTTGGCAAGGTCATCCCCCAAAGCAGGCACAGAACTGTTGCCCATTTCTGCCCCCCTTGGGGGCAAATCGGCCTATTTTTTTTAGGCCCACCTGCCCCCGAGAGGGGCAGAATCCACTTAGGCACAAGGGATCTTGTGTGTGTGTTGTGTGCGGGGGCTGCCCCTTTGGCAGGGGTCACCCCCCCCCCCAAAAGGGGCACCTTACTGGTGGCCATTTCTGCCCGCTTTGGGGCCAGATCGGCCTATTTGTTTGTTGGCCCATCTGCCCCCATGGGGGGCAGAATCCACTTAGGCACCAGGGAAAATTTGTAAATGCTTGGTGCTGGGATGTTTGTCAACTGGCAAAGTATTTGTATTTGTGATTATAACAGTTTATTTCTCCTTTTTGTTCTAGTTCAAAGCTTTTACTTCCTTTGCTGTGGATCCTTGCGGTTTTGGCAGTAGTTGACCTGCGGTTTGCGTAGCTGCATGTTTTAGGTAAGTAAAAGCAGTTTAGGAGTATTGTTGATATGAATGAATGACATGTTTGTAGGTGGTGTACTAAATGCAGGGTTGTGTGTGAAATTGTCCATAGATTTGTGCACAATTATATTAGTATTGTTGTATGTCTAATTTGCTTTTCTTTTTTCTTTTTAGCGGGATATCATTGGTGATTGCTGTGTCTGTGCAGAGTAGTTGCTGGTGAGTCTAGCTTTTTCGAGCAAGTGAGTGGTATAGTTTATTAATATATAGCTCTTTGTGATAAGGCCACACTTTGTTTATCACTTATTTTAGGCAGTGCTGGTTGTTGTTGGCAATCCATTTGTTGTTAGAAAGGATCATGGCTAGCCGCAAAGTGACTACTTGGCAGGTTGTTGGCATGCTTTTTAGGTCATCTTTTGACCACGATTATGAGACTGACTCTGCATCTGAGGCACAGGAGGAAGTGAGAGATTCTGGCAGTGAGTTTTCTGTATGAGAGGAAGCTTCTGATGAGGAGGCCAGTCTGAGTGCAGATGAAGAGCCTGTTTTAAAGGAGGACACTAATGTGCCAATAGTACAGCAGCCTGGGGCTGAAAGGTTTCCCATTGGAAGACCTGACACCTGGGTTGCCCCAAACATGGAGCAGCCACAGTTGTCTGCCTTCACTGGCCTCCCAGGGTGTAGAGTAAATACGGAAAACTTTTTGCATGTCAATTTCTTTGAGCTGTTTATGGACAATGTATTTTTGAAAGAGATTGTTGAGCATACTAATTTGTATGTGAAGCAGTATTTGAGGGACAACGCTGCCAGGCATAGGCCTCAGTCTAGAGCTACCCTGTGGATTCCTACAAATCTGGAAGAGATGAAAAAGTTCTTAGGTTTGACTTTTTTGATGGGGTTGATAAGGAAGCCGTCACTAGCTTCTTATTGGTCTACTAGTCCCTTGATGGCAACAGCTATATTTCCTCCAATCATGACTTGTAATCAGTATTTGCTTTTTCTTCGGATGCTGCATTTTGTTGACAATGCTTTAGCCTTGCCATGAGATCACCCTGATTGTTACCGTCTTTTTAAGGTTAGGCCTGTCCTTGATCATTTTGTAGATCGTTTTTCAGAGGTCTATGTTCCAGGCAAAGAAATAAGTGCGGACAAGTCTTTGGTCCTGTTCAAGGGGCGTTTGGTTTTTAAGCAGTACATTACTAGCAAGAGGGCACAGTATGGAATTAAAATGTATATGCTGTCTGAAAGTAGTACAGGATATGTGTATAATTTACGGGTCTATACTGGTAGGGATTCCAGTATTGACCCCCCTGGTTGTCCGCCCACTTTTGGAGTTAGTGAGAAAATTGTGTGGAAACTTGATAGATGACTGTTTAACAAAGGTCACCATTTGTACGTAGATAACTTCTACACTGTAGTGCAGTTGTTCAAGGAATTGTTCAGAGTGGACACTGTTGCTCGTGGCACAATCCATTCTCACCAGAAAGGTTATCCAAGGGAGCTTGTCTGTAAAAAAAAAACTTGAGAGGGGACAGTGCAGTGCCTTGCGTAGTAATGAGCTGCTAGCTCTGTAATTTTCAGACAGGAGGGATGTGTACATGCTATCTACCATCCATGATGAGAGTACTTCCTCTGTGACTGTTTGGGGTCAGGTTACAGAAGTGCGCAAACCTGCGTGCATTTTGGACTACAATAAGCACATGGGTGGTGTTGCTAGAGTAGATCCGAGGTTGGAACCT
Organism: Pleurodeles waltl; assembly: GCF_031143425.1. Classification (NCBI taxonomy): domain Eukaryota; kingdom Metazoa; phylum Chordata; class Amphibia; order Caudata; family Salamandridae; genus Pleurodeles; species Pleurodeles waltl. The sequence continues at coordinate 352,227,230 of NC_090450.1, forward strand.
TACACTGCTCTTCGTACACATGTGGTATACAAAGTTGGTTATTCATTTGTTTCATTTGGCAACTTTTAATGATTTTATTGTGCTCAAGGATTGTTCCCCTGAGTCAAGTATGAAATTTGTTAAATTTCAGGAGTCAGTGATAGAGAGCCTTATTGTGGTGAAACAGACAAGAGTTCCTAGAGTAGCAATGGTGGGGGATGTGGCTAGATTGAAAGATCGCCACTTTCCTGATCACATTCCTCCCACTCCCAAAAAAGACTTGCCCACTAAGCTGTGCCCGAAGAGGTATACGAAGGGAGAGCTGGATGTACTGCCCCCGATTGCCCTTTAAAGCATGGGCTGTGTGTGGATGGCTGTTTCAGGAGCTACTACACCCAGAAGAATTTCTGGGAAATACTTTGAGCATAAACTGCCTGTTTTACATTTTCATATGTTCAGTTCCACGGTTGGCATTTCTGTCATGTATTCAGTTAGAGCTTTTGTGTTTGTAGTTTTGTACTTATTTATAATTAGTTAGTGGCTTCTTTGTTGTTTAAAAACAACAAAACAAGTGATGGTATACATGGAGTGGCGCTTGGCTGGCAGTGTGTGTTGAGTAGCGCTGGGCTGGCGGTGTGTGTGGAGTGGCGCTTGGTGATGGTGTGCATGGGGTGGAGCTTGGCTGGCGGTGTGTGTGGGGTGGTGCTTGGCTGGCGGTGTGCATGGGCCGGCACTTGGCTGGCGGTGTGCGTGAAGTAGCGCTTGGTTGGCAGTGCCTGATTCAAGTCTCTCTGTTCCTGAAAGCTGGGAAGATAGTGATTTTACCACTGTAAACCTTTTGTTGATGCCATTTTCAGGGAGAAAGAACACAAGCCTTCTTCTGCAGCCCTTTAAAAAAAAAAAAAAAAATTGGGCTGTATTTTTGGTAATTTCTTGGTCTCCTTCAGGGGACCCACAAACTCTGGGTACCTCTAGAATCCTTAGGATGTTGGAAAAAAGGATGCAAATTTGGCGTGGTTAGCTTATGTCGACAAAAAGTTATGAGGCCCTAAGCGTGAACTGCCCCAAATAGCCCAAAAATAGGCCTGGCACCTGAGGAGGAAAAGGCCTGGCAGCGAAAGGGTTAAAGTCCTTATATGTTAATTTGGGTGTTTTTTTTATTAGAGTTGGGTTTTTGATGTGCTAAAACCAAAAGGCAGTTAAGTATGTGTGCAAATTTATCAGTTACAACTTCATTTGTTCACAAAACTCAAAATAAATCTGGATAAATACTGATAAAATGTACAAAAAATAAATATAGATAAATACAGATGGAAATGTTTAACAAATAAATACCTTAAAACAGGGAGCTGTAGTTATAGTTAAGACCACGATTCCACAGGAAAACATTTTTAGTGTGCTTATAACGTTGGCAAAGTTTGCCGAATCTTCACAAAACTTTTCAAAAAAAGGTCTCTACCACCTCAGCTCTGCCCTGGAAAGTTTTAGGGGTGATTTGTCAAGCGGGAGACGAGAAAGGGGGGAGGGAAAGGGGGGGATTCAAAAATACGTTTTTCCCACTCACCTTTCCATAGGAAAATTAGACATGGCTATAGCCAATCAGTTGTAGAGAATTAAACCAAAGTTAGCAGAAAGCAAGATCTTGATTCAGAAAGTGTGCTTTTTGTGATTTGGTACAATTCTGTTCAGTAGTGTTCGAGAAATTAAGGGTAATAAAGATATTTCACACAGAGTGTGGAGAATCCGCAGAGCCGACAGATCTTGAGATAAGATCTAATTGGCTGCCACCACATCAACAAAGAGCCATTTTAGGATTCAGGGACTCAGTCCCCCTTACCTCGAGGAAAAAAGACATATAGATGGCAGGTATGGATTAGGGGTAAGCAGAAAAAAATATCTCCACTCCCGGTGTTGGTGGAACGTGTCCAACATGGAGTTCTCTATAAATTCCGCCATCTGGCGCTTGGCGGATTTTCTTTCTGTTGGCGCGCGCAAGACTTGTTTTGGTGCATGCTGGCGAACACCACAGTACTTTTAGACCACTTGTGACTGCACACAAGATTTTGCAGCTGTTAGCGCAGCTTCCAGCTGTGATGGAGCCTTTTTCTGGCACCTTTTGTGTGTCGCTGGGGAGCAAGAGTCACCGCAGCTGCACCTTGAGCAGATTCTCTACTCGAGAAACAGCTAGATCTACTTGAAAAAAACATTTTTGAGTGCATATCATACTCCAAAGGACCATTCAAGTTGTTTTTCAGTGCAAGAAGCCTTCTTTTTTACCTTTTTTTAACAGACAAGTGCCCAATAGACACCAACTTCCTGCTCCTGTCCTGCAAGCTCCTCCCAGTGTTTTGTCCATCTCCTGGTCACTTTTTAATTGGATTTCAAGGTGGAAGGAACACCCTCTTTGTCTGCCGCATATATACCATTCAATTTAAGGACTTTGGGCCATATGTACAAACACATTTTCCCATTGACACAGAATAGGAAAAACCCTTTGCTACATCTGGCCCTTTGTTTATGTGATATCACGAGTAAGATCAAAATCTATTGTATAAGGCTGTTGTTTACTTGCACCAGTATTTCTTTTTACTTTTATTTATTTATAAATTTCATTGTGGTGGGTAGCCTGCAATTTCAGTAGGGGCCTAGTTATTTTTTTTGCATTCCCTTTTCATCTTTTGTAAAGGAAACATCTTGTACAGTTCAATACATTTCCTCCATGTTTTTTACATTTGCAATATCCCTTTAGTTGACTATGTGGCCTCGTCTGCCAATAGGCCATCCAGCCAGTAGGCCCAGTAATAGTCATCAGTGCATGGAAGAGCTGTTTCTGTGGTATATGTGGTCTTAATAAAAAAAAAACATTTAGGGCAGGAATGGCATTGGATTAAATTAAAAATGTGGGATATTGTTTGTAACTGACATTTTTTCTACACAACGTGTATAGGAGGGGTAATATTTGATGCCATGGGAGGATGTCTGTTGTTGTACAATTTTTATAGCTCAGTTAGATTTTGTGTTTGCCATTGCTTAATTAAAGGTAGTGTTTTCTTCAGTGTTACCATGCCTCCTATGTCTGGCCAGTGTGTGTGTTTACATAGTCCACTATTTGTCTTTGTTCTCCATGACATGTAGCCAGGGGCCATTTTGTGTGGTCAGTGTTCATAGGCCTGAATGTGTTCCTTGTTTTCCATGCCTCCTTGCTTGTTGGTTGATCATGTGTCTGGCGGCCATTTTGTGTAGCCAGCCATTGTGCATTTGCTGTAGGCCTGCATGTGTTCTTTGTTGTGGCCAAGATACGTTGCTTGCTGTTGTTGTTTGTTGATCATTTGGCTGGTGGCCATTTTGTGTAGCCAGTCAGTGTGCTATTGTCATAGGCCTGCATGTGTGCTTTGTTGTGGCCATGCCTCTTCGTTCGCTTTTGTTTGTTGACCATGTGGCTGTTGGCCAGTTTATGCAGCCAAGTAGTGTGGTTTTGCCACATGCCTGCTTATGTTCTTTCTTGTGGTCATGCCTCCTTGCTGTCTGTTGTTGTTTCTTGACAATGTGGCTGGTAGACATTTTGTGCTTTTACCATAGGCTTGCATGTGTTCTTTGTTGTGGGCATGCCTCCGTGCTTGCTGCTGTTGTTTGACCATGTGGATGGTGGCCGTTTTGAGTATAGTGACAAAGAGGGAGAAGGACATTTTTATAGGGCTGGGTCTGTCCTCCTTAGGGCCTATACAATTTTACAAAAAGGCCGAGCCCAAAGGAACTTCCACAGGGTGAAAAAAGGATTTTTTGTGTGTACAACTCTCACCCACCAGGGTTACCCCTTGGTGGCATGCTTCATCATTGGGTTTCTACCCGTTCTGCTGCAGAACGGGGCGTGCTGCGACCCACAGAATCCTTGGGAGCACTGTTATAGTTTCATCAATGTGAATACTAAGGTGGAAAGGAGTGGTGGGGTCTTAGGTGGGTTAAAAATACCTGCCTCTGGATGGTATTACTAATTTAATATGTCTTGCAGGGCTGGTATGGTTAAAAAAGGGGCGTGGGAGGGGGGCTGAAAAAACTTTTCGGACCCAGTGAAGGTGAGAATTAGGCTGAAAGCGGGAGTATCGATTGGATGGATGTGTGAATACAAGTACACACCCACTCCCGGAGGATCTAGAGGCAAAAAGTGTAGACATTAAAAGTATTCCAGAAGGACATCGTTACCATTGGGTATTACTTTACTTTAGTTGTATGTTCCACACCATACCACAAAGCCTTTAGTTTTAGTGCTTTCACTAGTGGTAGCTATTCACTGAGTGACACTAGGGAGTCCACCTTGGTCCTGAAGAGGAGTCTAGGGTTAGACTCCGAAACATGTAGACCGCTTACAAGGTAAGGAACTTAATACAGGGAGTGCAGAATTATTAGGCAAATGAGTATTTTGACCACATCATCCTCTTTATGCATGTTGTCTTACTCCAAGCTGTATAGGCTCGAAAGCCTACTACCAATGAAGCATATTAGGTGATGTGCATCTCTGTAATTAGAAGGGGTGTGGTCTAATGACATCAACACCCTATATCAGGTGTGCATAATTATTAGGCAACTTCCTTTCCTTTGGCAAAATGGGTCAAAAGAAGGACTTGACAGGCTCAGAAAAGTCAAAAATAGTGAGATATCTTGCAGAGGGATGCAGCACTCTTAAAATTGCAAAGCTTCTGAAGCGTGATCATCGAACAATCAAGCGTTTCATTCAAAATAGTCAACAGGGTCGCAAGAAGCGTGTGGAAAAACCAAGGCGCAAAATAACTGCCCATGAACTGAGAAAAGTCAAGCGTGCAGCTGCCACGATGCCACTTGCCACCAGTTTGGCCATATTTCAGAGCTGCAACATCACTGGAGTGCCCAAAAGCACAAGGTGTGCAATACTCAGAGACATGGCCAAGGTAAGAAAGGCTGAAAGACGACCACCACTGAACAAGACACACAAGCTGAAACGTCAAGACTGGGCCAAGAAATATCTCAAGACTGATTTTTCTAAGGTTTTATGGACTGATGAAATGAGAGTGAGTCTTGATGGGCCAGATGGATGGGCCCGTGGCTGGATTGGTAAAGGGCAGAGAGCTCCAGTCCGACTCAGACGCCAGCAAAGTGGAGGTGGAGTACTGGTTTGGGCTGGTATCATCAAAGATGAGCTTGTGGGGCCTTTTCGGGTTGAGGATGGAGTCAAGCTCAACTCCCAGTCCTACTGCCAGTTCCTGGAAGACACCTTCTTCAAGCAGTGGTACAGGAAGAAGTCTGCATCCTTCAAGAAAAACATGATTTTCATGCAGGACAATGCTCTATCACACGCGTCCAAGTACTCCACAGCGTGGCTGGCAAGAAAGGGTATAAAAGAAGGAAATCTAATGACATGGCCTCCTTGTTCACCTGATCTGAACCCCATTGAGAACCTGTGGTCCATCATCAAATGTGAGATTTACAAGGAGGGAAAACAGTACACCTCTCTGAACAGTGTCTGGGAGGCTGTGGTTGCTGCTGCACGCAATGTTGATGGTGAACAGATCAAAACACTGACAGAATCCATGGATGGCAGGCTTTTGAGTGTCCTTGCAAAGAAAGGTGGCTATATTGGTCACTGATTTGTTTTTGTTTTGTTTTTGAATGTCAGAAATGTATATTTGTGAATGTTGAGATGTTATATTGGTTTCACTGGTAATAATAAATAATTGAAATGGGTATATATTTGTTTTTTGTTAAGTTGCCTAATAATTATGCACAGTAATAGTCACCTGCAAACACAGATATCCCCCTAACATAGCTAAAACTAAAAACAAACTAAAAACTACTTCCAAAAATATTCAGCTTTGATATTAATGAGTTTTTTGGGTTCATTGAGAACATGGTTGTTGTTCAATAATAAAATTAATCCTCAAAAATACAACTTGCCTAATAATTCTGCACTCCCTGTATACTCTCCTCCGACACCCCTTTTTTAACCATACCACCCCTCTTAGTATTCATATTGTTGAAACTATAACAGTGCTCCCACGTATTCCGTTGGTCGCAGCATGCCTCATTCTGCAGCAGAACGGGAGGAAACCCCATATTGAAGCATGCCACCAAGGGGTAACCCTGGTGGGTGAGGGTTTGTCCACACAAAAAAAAACTTTTTCCACCCTATGGAAGTTCCTTTGGGCTGGGCCATTTTGACTAGCCAGCTAGTATGCTTTGCCATAAACTTGCATATGTCCTCCATGCCTCCTTCTTGCTGTTGCTGTTTGACCATGTGGCAAGCAGCCATTTTGTGTAGCCAGCCAGTGTGCTTTGCTGTAGGCTTGCATATGTTCTTTGTCCTCCATGCCTCCTTGCTTGCTGTTGTTGTTTGACCATGTGGCCGGCAGCTATTTTGTGCAACCAGTGTCAGTGTGCTTTCACCATAGGCTTGCATGTGTTCCTTATTCCCTTTATTCCTCCATGTCTCCTTGCTTGCTGCTGTTATTTGACCATGTGGCCAGCAGCAATTTTGTGTAGCCAGTCAATATGCTTTTGCCATAGGCTTGCATGTGATTTTTGTTCTCCATGCCTCCTTGCTTGCTGTTTGACTTTGGGGCCGGCAGCCCTTTTGTGCAGTCAGCCAGTGTGCTTTGCCATAGGCTTGTATTTGTTCCTCGTTCTTGATGACTCCTTGCTTGCTGTTGTTAGTTGACCATGTGGGCGGTGGACATTTTGTGCAGCCACCCTTTATTCCAGTTTTCAAAGCCATTTTTTAGGGAGATTTATAAACGAGGGCTATGTTTTTTGTTTTTGTTCGTTCTTTTACTTTATCCTGATATCAGTTCAATAATATGCTTGACGATCATTGTAGTATATGTTTATTCTGAATATGATTATGATGAACAGTGTCTTATATTACGTTCATTTAATAATTTTGTTTGCATTTTTCACTTGCACCGCTTTGCCTCCCAATGGGTTTCTCATACTCCGTAGTACATCATCAATTAATTTTTGTTTTGTTTTTTAAATATTTTTTCATTTTATTTTTTATTTTTTTACTTTAATTCCTTATTTTTATTTTATTTGTAATTTGAATTTGTTTAATTATTTTTGTAAACTGTTTTTTTTTTTTTACCTTTTGCCTCCACCTATTCACCCCTAACTGCCATAGGCCCACAGCAGCACAACAGCATTCATTTGTTTTAGGTGCCATTCCATTTTCCCTGGACCCCCTGCCTGTCATAGTAGGTGCAGACACACCAGCATCATTAATGTTTTAAGGATTATTCAATTTCCCCCTGGACCCTCTTGCCTGCCACACGGGCACACCAGCCTTAATTTTTAAGGATTATTCAATTTTCCCATGCACCGCCCTGACTGCCACGGTATCTCTATAGATGCACATAAAGAAAAGAGGTAAATATGTGTGTTGTTTTCCTAATTGGAAAGGAAATTTGGTGGTGTGGTCTGACTTTAAAAATGTTGGATATATTGTTAATTGTTTAGGATAATAAGTTAAGTAACCAACCACACTACTGTATATTGTATGTACTAATTAAAATCGCAACAATGATACATTACACTAAATGTTTTTTTTGCTTGTTTGCTTTTAGGTGCACAAAAGAAGAGACATCACCCACAGTACTGTTAGACAGAAGGCCTATACAAAGACACGTGACCACAAAACACATGTTGTGAGCCCCCAATCTTTTCCACTTGTGCAGCTCAGTGCCAATGCCAAATGACAGATTCAAGATGGCCTTAAAGAAAGGTGCTGCAGAGAATGTGGCCAGTGGTGTGATGATTACAACCTTTTTCCAGAAACATGTGCCAGCTGCATCTGCCTCTGGGGAGGAAGCTGAGAGCAGCACTCCCACATCAATGGCACCACCCCAACCTACGTCCAAGCCCATGTCTGTTAGCCAGGCAGCCAATACAATCATGGTGACGCCGACAAGCAGTGCTGTTGAATTGGATTTGTCCCTTTTGCAAAGTAGTATGCAATTGTTGCAGAAAACTGAGCAAAGTGGACAGCAGTCACAGCCAGCAATAGTAGGTATTCATGAAGTAGGAGCAGAACAGGAGTTTGAGCTTCCTGCTAAGGAAGAAGCTCCTCTTTTAGAAGTATTGGATCCCATATCTGCAGCAAGAAAAAGGTAGGGTACTCCACCATCTTGTAAAAGCACCCTTCTGATGATTTGGACATGGATTGGCCCCGGCAGAGTCTAAGACATGCCAGGAGAGGCAAAAGAAAAGAAAAGTTTCTGAAAGTCTTAGAATTATGAGAAGGATGACAAGCCAGCCATTGTCATGCAAACTGGTCCAGTGGTGACCAACTTTACCCCTGCTATTCAACATGCTCCGAGGGTTGTGGTACTGGTACCACTGCCAGCTCCTATTTTTGTAAGGGGCCGCTAAGAACTGCATTACCCCTACCTGAGTAGAAGTATGCACTGGAATCGAGGAAACACTCACCTACCTCCAGGTCTTCTTCAGGCATTGGCACAGGCACACTAAGAAAGTTCTAATCCTCAGTTTGGGACTTTTTTACGATTAGCAGGCAGGAAGGTAACATTACAATATTTGCCATTCAAGTGCTTGTCAAGGTAAGCCTGGTTCACACTATGGTACTGGAGGCCAACGGCCCACATAATAAAACATAACACAATCCGGTGTGGGTGGGGGGGCACCTTAAAAAATTGCTGCAGGTGGTGGTGCTGAAGGTGACAATAGGGAATCAGCTCCAATCAGAGGTGAAGGTGATGAGGAAGAAGATGGTGACATCTTTACGCAAAGCAGTTCTGTCCTGAGCAGTCCGCCAGTATCACCTGCCTCAGCAACCTCGAAATGGCACAAGAGTCAGATGGAGAAACCACAGTATACAGTGACTGCCCCAAGACGCACAGTGAGTCTACCACCTCCTACTTCTTGGAAGTCACCTGCGTCAGTGGCCTCAAAAAAGAAAGGCTACCATCACAGGCATGGTTAGGCAAGAGGGGCCCTACGACCGCAACCACCCAATAGCATGTTTGTACAATATAAAGATGGCTAAAATGTTAGCACTGGACTTCCTTCCTTTTTTGTGGAAGGAGTGAGATTTGTAGAACTTGTGGCAGCCATCTGCCCAAAATGGAAGGTTGCCAGTTGGACCTATTTTGCCAGAGTTGCTGTTTCAATGTCCAACACAATGTGCTGCAATTGGTTGGACAAGCTTTGCAGCAAAATGCTGTTCACACTATCCACCTGAAGACAGACATGTGGACCAGTTGTCAAGAAACTGATTACATGTGTATAATTGCACACTGGATCTCTTTTACAGGGGTTAGGCAGCAGCTATCCATAGGGCTCAGCGCTGAAGATACTTTTAAGGACGTTCGGCGACATGCAACAGTAGCCTGTTCGCCACAGAGAAATCCTCTGCAAACATCTTGGAAGACTTTAATAGCAAGGTTTGTGAATGGCTGCAATCCAGAGGTCTCAGAATTGGATTAGCTGCCATGGACAATGGAAGTAATATAGTTAGGGCCATGGCAGATGGTGGCTATATCAAGGTCCTGTGTTTGGTGCACTGTTTCAACCTGGTTGTGCAGCACTTTCTAAAAAAGAAGACATAGGCCCATATTTATACTTTTTTTTGCGCTGCATTTGCGTAATGTTTTGAATCAAAAAAGCGGTGCAAATGCGGTGCTAAAAAAAGTATAAATACGGGCTGTAGTCAGCAACATACTGGACCCTTGCAGAAGAATCTGTACTCATTTCAGTCATTTCATGCCCGGAAGCAGTTGAAGATCATTCAGTGTGCTCATACAGTACCAATTAAAGATCTCATACAGAAGGTGCCAACACATTGGAACCCAACCTATTATATGTTGCAACGTCTGTTTGAGCAGTACAGACAGATCAGTGACTATTTTATTCAAAGAGTAGGAGATGCAATTGGGAAAAGCATGACCATGGCTGTGCACAATTGGGGCCTAGTCAAATGCCTGACACAGATGCTACTTCCTTTTGAGGTTTTCACACAGGAAGTCAGCAGGGAGGACAGTACAATGGGCAAAGCTATCCAACTGTTGCATCTGCTAGAGGACCAGTAAAAAAGGTGTCTGAAAGGCCCATAAACAAAAATGCAGAAGCCCATGCCTTGGTTGAGAGCTTAATCCTTTGCTTGGCTGTTAATACAAGGCTGTGAAGAGACATCATATTGTCCAAAGAGTACATCTATGCCACGCTACTTGATCCACGTACAAAGAAATTCTGGCCACTTTCATTCCTTTTTCTGAAGGGGATGTTTTAAAATACAAGACATGGATTGTTGAGCAAGCCAGAGAGCTGGAAGAAGAATGGCTGGAAATTAGAGTCCCATTCCTGGACAAAAGCTCTGGGGTGCCACCTTCAACTTTCAGCAAGGGCATTCTTGTCTCAGAGTAGCCAACACCAGCAACAAAACCACCAGCAACAACCACAACAACAGGAACAGCAGGTTTGTTTGCCACTTGAAGCCAACTGCTGCATTGGCTTGGTTTCAAGGGGCAGGTCTTAAGTGCAGTGCAGAGGTAAAGGCAAAAGAGATCGAGCAAGTGGCGGCACCAGTGACCATACAGAGGTTGTTTCAGGAGTATCTGGGTGACCCAAGAGGTCTACATGGATCAAAACCTATTGGTGTACTGATATGCAAAGATGCACCAATGGCCAGAGCTCAGCAGGCTGGCAATAATGTATCTGGCTTTTCCGGTAGGCAGTTTCTCTGTTGAGCCTGTGTTCAGTGCAGCTGGTGCAGTTGTCACAGTAAGAAGGACCAGTCCCTCACCTTACAACGTGGAGAAATTGGCCATGATCAAAATGAACCAACACTTCATACCACACAATTACACTGTTCCTGAAATACCACAGGAGAAGGATGATTGGTCAGGCACAAATGTGTTAGCTGACTAACTTCTGAGCAACCCACCCAAGTTTGAAGACAAGCTCTACTTCCCTGACTGAGTAGGCCACCATAGTACTTTTTAATTATTCATCGTCAAATGTCTTTCTTTCCCAAAAAAATGATATAGCTAGTGGAACATTATGTTTGTGTCTGACTTCTGCTGCTCCACCATTTTTAGGCACATGTATGGCCAGGTTGCAGTTGGACCACTGTGCAGTGAAGAAACCTCCCCAATACCTTTGAGACACTGGAGACAATGCCTACCTCCATCCCATGTTTATCCTTTTTTTTACATCATCTAGCAGGGCTGCCCCAGAAGATCAGTGATTTACAAGACTGTCAAATTTCAATGTTTTGCTTGCATCAAAAAGGCGATACAATTGTGTACCTACCACTGCGCTTGGATTGGAAGATGTAACTATTGCACCAGTGAGTGATGATATATTATTGAGTGACTGAGTGATGATTTATGTGGTGGCAGACAATGACTAATTTCTAAACTTGATTTCAATGATTTGCAATTTTTGAGGCCTGATGGGTGATCATTTTTCCTGAAGGTGATTGGCTCTTTCAAACTTAGATAAATTTACCTGCATGGTCCACTCCGTTCCTCTGGTTCTTCCTAGACCAGACCAGTCACTTTAGTTAACAAACACAAATTGACACAAAATACTCCAATCCTGTTTTACTACTTGTTTTTCAACAGCAGTCTACTGCAAGTCTATCTTGCTTGAGTCGGGAGTGCGACAGAATTACTCGGAGTCAGGAGGAGGATGGAAGGACTCAGGGTGGGACAACCTCACCAGCCAGAAGAAGGAAGTTATCAACCTCAAAGGGAAAACTTGATGAGGAGGACTCTGAGGCCTAGTACTCAGCTCTGTGGACTGGAGAGAGGTGCATTGATTTGGGTAACACTGCTGAGTGTGTGTGCTGCACTGCTGGCTCAAACGCGAAACATCTCTTGTTCTCGCTCTGCCTTCGAGTCTTCTTGGTACACTCCTCATGAAGCTTAACTTCTGTCCTTCTCCTTGACTCTACAATAAGCTTCTGCTTCACAATCTGGAGGCCTTCTCCTGTTCTGCATGAAAAGCAAAAGCTCAACACTCCTGTTAACAAATCCGGACCAGTTCAGTCAAGCAGTGACAGACATTCCGAGAAGAATGCAGATGCACCACCCAATTTTGCAATACAGTATCTTTTTTATTTTAACAATCATAATTTTTTAGAATTGGGTGGGTTCACTTCACTCCTCCATAATTTGTATTTTTTAAACCTAGAAAACTTAGATGGCGGAACATTTAGATATCTAATAATAACCTAGGTCTCTGGGGCTGATGGACTGTTTGCAACGTATTTAATGGAACTGTGTCATACTCATTCCTTCATTTCCTTCCACAACAAATTGATGATGTGTTGCTCATCGCCATGATAAATTTTGTTGTAGTGTTGTGTAGTGTTTGTGTTAGTCACAACTTTTTCCAAATCCACGGTCCTATCCATTTATCAAACCCCTAACCCTCTTCCCCCGGGCTGTCTGATTTATTGAGGTGTGACTTAATTTACACCATGAATGGATCACACACTTGGTGGGGGGAATGTTGTTAAATGCAACACCAACTCACTATGGGACGTTCTATTGCCTGAGCAATAGCTGATGCTAGCCCCACTTACCCACCCACGCATAAAAGGGATCCATGTTTTAGATGTAGAAGAACATCATTCATCAACGTCAACATCATCCTTCAGGCCTTATGTTGCGTAAATGCTTAACCTTGTCCACTCCAGACTTTGAGAATACTTTTCCAGGCTCAAGGATTTGGTAACTTTACTTTTAATTCAATTCCATGCTCCCTATTGCTCAGACTAAGTTACGATTTCTAGTTTTTGTAATAATATCTGGTATTCTTTGTTGGTGGTAGTAGTCTGGTCTCCGTCTTTCTAAATCTATGATATAAATATGTAACCCACTAACTCAGTGTTTTTCTTTTAATTTAGTTGCCTGTGATGGATAATCCTTTTGATTAATCCTACAGTTGGAGCTCACCCAGGTGGAAGTGGGACCTCACTTGTGATGCCTTCCCTTTTAGTTCACTATCACCACCATTAAGAAGGCACATTGGGAAACCCTGCAGTAAAGAAGAGTGAGAGAGGTAGCAGCCATCACTTCATCTTTTCAGATAGGAGACTATGGAGTGAAGTGAACTTGTTTAGTTAGTAACTACCGTCAGCTGCAGATAAGTAAGTTCCTGTTTAGCTAGGTTGTTGTAGGCAATATGGGCAATGGCAGCCTTTCCCCAATGGTCATTATAGTTACAGAGGGTAGTAGGACAAGAGTGTAACTAACTGTAGCTAATTAGTATACACTTTGATAAATGGATAAAGACATGCTGCACAAAAAGGCAGCAGTGCAATGTAAAACACAAAAAATATCCCAAGTATCAAGTATAACAATATTTTTTACCTTTACTCAATTAGTTCCAACAAAAAAAATCCCATCCTCTACACGCACTACAGAACCACCCCTCTTCTCAAACAAATTATCCCGCTCCCAACCAATGTCCAAAAAGATCCCAAAGAGTCCAACAAAAATACCCTACAAAAAGTCCCAGTCCTTTCTCAATGCCCACCTTCTCCACTTACAACAGTCCCTCCTACCGAAATACAAAACGGCTCATAAGAGGGCATTTTCTATGAGGGTTTACAGTTCTTGCTCCCGGGCCTCGAGGCGTGCCATCTGACAGCCCAAGTGTGCCAGCTCACGCAGCATATAGGGTTAGAACAGGAGGATGGAGGCGCAGGTGGCTGACTGGAGGAACCAGGGGGCCCAGATCAGGGGCATGTGCCTCAGCTTCCTCCCTTAATCATTGGTACTCCTTCTGGGTGGCCTCCAACCTCTGCCACTGCAGCTGGGCTACAATCTCCGGACGTGTCGGTGGTGGTGGACCAGCAGGAGTAGCTATATCAAGAAAGAAAAAAAGAAAAAAGACAAATTGTGAACAATGCTCTGTACAAACACTTGCTTAAACTTATATAGTGGCGCAGTAGCAGTACATTGCTGATCTCCTAGGACCATTGGAAATTTTCATCTGATTAACAGAGTCACAGGGACATGGTTTTACCCACGTATGCCTCACATAAAAGCACTGACTTGCTGAAAGGAACTAAGAAAGCATAACCCCTGATTAAAAAAAGAGCGATTTGTGTGGAAAAATAAAAATACATTAACTCTCATTAATGAGTAAGGCATCATCCACTATGGAGCACAAGTATTCTTACTGTGCAAAATTAATGGAGGCATCGGGTACTACTTTGCCACTCACTGCAGTCTACATCTTGGGCAGCTGCACTGGACAATTATCCTACTTCAATTCCAAAGGCCCTTCTCTTCTACAAATGTCTTTCAATTCTGCTCTGACTCCAGAGAGGCACATGAATAATACATCACACACGTTATATATAATATGTGGATAATAGATACCCTATCTTCTGTAAGTAGACTGTGGGGAAAGCAATGGACTGCAGTACAGGGAAAGGAACGGGATATATAGATTTTATCGGACACGTTTGTCACAAAGTACCCATGACCAAAAAACACAAAACCAGGCACTTAATCCCACTTTCGTCCCTGGCCTCACCCTCCAACACAAATTATTCCCAACAAACACATTTGGTTGGCAGTAAGGAAAGAAAACTTAACTTTCTCGCCTGCTCGGTAAATTCGAGAGATTAGGCCAGGTAGGTACAGATTTTGCTATCGAACAGTGGGGTGTCACTGATCATCATTTTGTGACAAAAGTTTTGGCTTAGTCAGTAACTGTGGTTGACAAATTTCAAAAGGGATAAATTTGAACAAGTGTAAATCCATTATGGAAACCATTAAATATGTGAGCTACTTGGCCAGAAAAATGTGGCGGATGCCCAGAATGGAATTTTCAATTTTCTTGATAGGTGGGGACAGAACCTAGGAAAGAATAAAGGAGTGGAGTACTAGGAGGTGACTGAATGGGCACTGGGAGGGAAGGGAAAAACCCCTTTTGCAATGTAATGAACACTTTGTAAATGCTGCATTAACTGAAGAAGATGCACATTGCACAGCCAACACTCAGTGCCGAAGTGAACCCTGCTACAGTTAGGTCATGGGTCACGAAATGCCATGGGCAGGGAGGTGATGAATGATGATGGGTGGGATCTGCCTTGCTTAACAAATACAGTGAGTATCCCACTAATTGACAAAAACCAAGCAATGCGACTTACTACCGCCCATCCCTGCTGCTGCTGGGACACCCCCTCCAACCACCTCTTCGTCTGGCGCACTGGTGCAAGCCCCAGCACTGATGGTCTGAGCAGCTAAAAAAAAATTACATATTTGAGATGCCAGATACACCTTCCCTTAATATTTCTTTAGCAAAATACAACTTCAATACATCACTACAGTTTGGTTAGCAGTATTTTCTCTTCTATTGAAAATATCACTTTGGGCATTTTGTTCGATGACAATGTTAGAAAAGCCAGGCAGTCAAGCCAACCAAAAACTTTTTGTAATGGAGGGTTAGAGCTATGATGACTGTGAGTCATTTGAAGGGCAATAAAGGGGTAGAATAATTTGGTCAATAAAGGACATATGGTTTTGGTTGGGAAATGCAATGGGCTTTATCATACTACTTTCCTGCCATGCTGTACTGTCATTGAATCTGTTGGAGTACTGAATAGGCAACACAACATTGGGGGGGTTACCATGACTACTCTCTGAGTTACTGTTTAGAGTATAAGCTAGAAAAAGGAAAGCCTTCTCAACAAACCTGAATGGAATTGAGTCTGCCATCTTCACGGTAGAGAACCTAAAATCTATTCTCTTAATCTTAACAGTATCATTCTGCAGGGTATATAAGGTTGGGGAGATGGAAAGCTTAATAGCAAACAGAAGAAAGCTGCAGACTAGTACAGGCAGGAGAAAGTCAGCTACAGAAACTTGAAATATAAAAAAAACGATAACGCAGGGATAACAAGAATTAGCACACATTAGATAGAAAGAAGAGGATTTGAAAAAAGTAACAGTATAAAAAAACGAATAAAAATTATTCTACCTCGGGAGAGGTAAAAGTAACAAGAGACTTACTGGGGCCAGTAGAATCGTCAGCCGTGCCCACGGCGGTGGTGGTGGTACTGCCATCTGCCCGCAGCACTGGTGGTGGCAGCCCCCACTTCTGTCTGACCCTCCTCCAATGCCCTCTTCTTGCCCTTGTGTGCTGATGTAAGAAATGAAGATAATAAAAATAGATTAGTGGTACAGTTAATCTCCTAGGAAAAATTTTGACAGGCAAAGGCAAACACAGTAACATATTGTACTTTTCTAAATCTGATCGCTTATGTTACTAGTATCGAGTTGACCTTTTCCTAATTTTCTAAACCTAAGCCATATTCCAAATTTCCTAAACTACATTTGAAGCTACTAATGCCTTGCAACAAATGATCTTTGCTTCTCAACCTCCTTTGATGGGCCAACTCAGTTTCCCTTTTCAATGCATAGATTCATACCACACATCACCTGGAGATTGCTTCGGACTGTATGAGCTACATAAAGAAAGACACAGAGAACACTAACTCGCTGATATTACTACTACTACTATCTAAGTGACAGGGCAGAGGAGTCTGCATGACTTCTTAAATAATCAGCCCTAACAAGCGCCAAAGAGTACAATTAAGTTTCGCTGAGCACCTGGCTTGCTCCAATTGGATCCCTTAATATTCGTAATGTTACATAACCTTAACTTATCTCCGAGTGTGAGCAGCATGCTATTTGGAAACAAATATATTAGCATTGTAGAACACAACAAATAAATAATTTCTCACCAAGCCCCGCAACCTGAACAGGTCAAGCAGGTAATTCTCCTCGTCAAGGATGTCGATCCAGCATTACGTCAACTGCTGCTGGGTGCACCTCACTCCAGTCCTCCTCTGCATCCACTGGCGCACTCTCCCCCACAGCAGCCGATGTTCCCACAGGTTGTACCCACTCCCAGGCCTGCTGTCATCATGGAGGGGACATGGTGCTGCACATAAAAAACTAGTGCAGCCCCCTCCACCTCTAAAAATAAAATAAAAGGGCACACAGCTGCACCCCTAGGCAGCGCCGGTGCCCGCAAGGTGTGCCGTTACCAGCCGCACTAGAGCCGTTTCGCCCACGCTCTGCCATTGTACTGGTTGGGATAAAAAAAAGAAATAGGAATAAGAAAGGAAGAAATAAGGAAGTAAAGCGAAAAGCAAAAAAAAAAAGTACGAAAGTAAAAAAGAAATAAAAAACTCAAAGGAAAACTACACAAACACAAGGACACACACTAATAAGATAAAGGCAAAAGAGGGATAGATGAGTGGGATGGGGAGGATTGAAAAGATTTAGGGTGGACTGAGATTTAGAAAGCAGGCCCAGCACCATGTGCAGAATTGGTAAAACAAAATGGCCGCACGCACGCTACCCTTTGCCATTAGTACTCATTTTGCAGTGTGGAACCCACTACCGGCACCAAGCAGTGCGACAGTCAGCCGAGCAAAATTCTTCCCATTCACAGAGTGACGTGGAATCTCACAGAGTTTTTTTGGCACTCTGCAGAACTCCACATAGCAAAACTATGTGAGTTCTGCCCAGTCTTCGTTGGGATACCATTGACCCCTTGGCCTGGTTGGTGGGGGGAGGGGGGGGTCTCAAAGGGATCGACCCTGCAGGCAAAAACACAATTTGTTTTTCTTGGTGCGGCAGATCCATGGAGGATCTCCTCCAATGAGGAAAAAAAACAACAGTACCCACTCGTTTTCAAAATTAGTCCCCCTGGGTGTGCCAGGGCCCTGGGATCGGCACATGTATTTTTTTAAGGGGAGGAGAGCACAAGCATTTTTTAGGCCCCCCTAATCCCATGGGCCATATTTCAGTAAAAGGGAAGGGGGTGCATGGCCCACCCCCCAGGGACCTATAGAGGCCTAGGGACCCCATCCCTTGGAGCAAATCTTAATAATTAGGAGAGAGAGCGTGCAGCCACCACTCCCATAGCCTTATTGAGGCCCTGGAGACCACATGCCCTGATCTGAAAAGTAAATTTTGGAGAGGATGCAAGCGGCTCCCTCCCTTAGCCATAGGCCAATCCTGGGGACTCCCCATGCCTGAATTCTTCCAAGCAGAGAAAACAACTTTGCTCCTGCCCAGACTGGAGCAGTGAAAGACGCCGCTCCTGCCCTGTAGGGTACAAAGTCAATGAGCAGGCCTCTGTCAGCACACAGTATGGTGCTGAACAGGGAGCCATATGGGGGCCGCAGGGCCCTGGCGCTTCCCCTGCAGCCCTCAATGAAAGATGGCTTTGGGTACCACAGGTAGGCACTAGGGCACACACCAAAATTGTAAAAAGTAGCTGGCTCCCTCCAGGGGAGCCAGCAGGGGCACAGGGGCTTCCCCGCAAGCCCCAATGAAAGCTGGCTTGTGGGCACTGACCAAAAATTTAAATAATGGCTGGTTCCCACTAGGGAAGCCAGCAGTGGCTGAGGGGTTCTGGTGCTC
This sequence comes from Pleurodeles waltl, assembly GCF_031143425.1. Classification (NCBI taxonomy): domain Eukaryota; kingdom Metazoa; phylum Chordata; class Amphibia; order Caudata; family Salamandridae; genus Pleurodeles; species Pleurodeles waltl. The sequence continues at coordinate 352,245,649 of NC_090450.1, forward strand.
CCCTTGGGACCAAAATCAATCTGGCCTGTGCATGCCCAGTGTGTGCACCAGGGCACCTAACAAACGTTTAAAAAGTGACTGGCTCCCTCTAAGGTGCTGTCAGGTGCCACAGGGGCCCTAGGGCTTCTACTGGGGCCCCAATAAAAGCAGGCTTGTGGGTGCCCACGGGGCACCCAGCCACCCACCAAAAATTTAGAAAGCGGCTGGCTCCTGCCCAGGGAGCCAGTAGGGCCCTTAGGGGTCCCCCCATGGTCCTCAACAAAAACTAAAGATGGGGGTGTCCCAGATGGGCACTGGGGCAATGAAAAATAGAAAAAAAATAAAAGAGCAGCAGGAGCCACTCATTTATCATTCAACGCCTGATAATTCCCTGTAAGAGCTTGTTATTTAGATTTATTAGATCCTGGTGGTGCACCTAGAAGGAGCAGAAGCACCACAAAGGATGTTTTAATGTTGTGGGAGGCTGCAAGGTATGCGTAGCCACAGCAACATTAAAAACAGTAATTCTCTTGGGTCATTAAATCTATCACTCCTTCACCATAAGTTTTTTTTAAAGCACTTTGAGCTGGAGCTCTGTGTTCTTCAGCTGGAAAGCAGGAGCCTCTTGTGTTTGGTTCTATGGATGAATTTTTGTTGCCTGGAAAAAATTAAAAGAAAGAATCAAAGAAATGTTGATTTTTTGAATTTACCTTTATTATAACTTTTTTAGGAAAATCATTTTTGTTGAACATGGAAATGTTTCAATTAATGAAAAATACATTTGGGGCGTGTCCGAAAAAGATGGCTAAGTGGGCATGCTAGATGTGAGTTCGGCTGAGAATCCTGACTAATCCTACACTCCCCAGTAGTGACTTTCGACTGGACCACTTGCCTTTTACAGCGGTCTGACCGGTGAAGCCACTGATGTAGCCAGGAGGCGCTGGCGGGAATCTGAGCAGGTTGGCTTGATCCGTGACCTATGTCTTGGCTAAGAGTTTCGTCAGGGGAGCACAGCCGGCTGCTAAGGCCTTGAATGTGCCTGCTCCTGCTCCGGGAGTCTCCCTGAGGTGACAGAGGGAGTCAGCAGAGGAAGACCCAGTGGCACAGTTGACAAGCAAAAGTCGACAGAGGTGGGCTGGGGGACAGGTGATCCTACGCGGGAGGTGCTATAAAGCCCGCAAAATCGGGCGTACCTGTTGGCGGCAAGTGCAAGAGAGCTCTATACCATGCAGTGATCCCGCCCTCCTTGCTGCAGATCTGGAGCTGTGCAGATTGTCAAGGGCAACAAAGAGAGCCGATCACTAAAGCGCATGGAGCTGAACACGTTGAGGTTCGCCACATGGAGGATAGGGGTGCCAAGAGGTATGTCTTTGCACCCTCAGGAGGTAAGGGGGCGAGAGCCTGGCCCAGTGATGGGTTCTAAGGAAAGTTAGGTTCCAGTGCCACATCACTCTCAGAGACTTCAAAAGCCGCCTGGTCCCTGCCCCCTCCCCCTACAGGGAGAGAGACTGGATTCTTCTGCCCAGTCCACGATGATAGCGACTAGTTACAGGAGGAGCCGGGGTGGAGCTGCCTGACTACAGAAGATCTGTGGGATTGTGCCCAAATCTGTGAGGCTGTAGCTACGATGTGGGTGCCCTTGAGGAGGAATGCTTTGCTTGCACCCATTGAATGATCCTGGGATGGCGAGATTGTGCAACAATGGGTCATGATAGATCCTCCTGCAATGGGCCACAGAATAAGATGGACAGGTACATGGAAACTGGAGGGGGCCCCACATGTAATGCGAGGGAAGAGGATGAAGCTGAGCCCCTTCCACCAAATGACACCTCCAAAGCCAAGATACTGACTGCCTTCACCCAGCTGCAACAGACGCTGGAACAAAAAATGAATGGTTATCCACTGAGGTGAATCTCCTAAGAATGGATTCACGCAAAGTAAATGAACAGTTCCTAGAGACAGAGCACATTGTGTTAGGAATAACCACAGAGCTGGAGACACTGTGCATGATGGAGCACACCCTCACTGACAAAACAGCGTACCAGGATGCATGCCTGGAGGACGCAGAGGGGAGGGCTGGAAGGTGCAACCTCTAGTTTGTTGGGCTTTCTGGAGGGCACGGAAGGGACCACACCAGTTCTGTTCCTAAAGGGCTAGCTCAATAACTTGCTCCTACCTGATAAACTCTCCCCACTATTGGTCATTGAAAGAGCCCACAGTGCCCTAGCTCCTTGACACACCCCTCTGTAGGAAGAGTGCCTCTGGTGATGATTGTGCAGCTTCTCAATTATTGCTACAGAGGGACTATCCTGAAGTGGGAGGGAACGCAGGATGATGTACAGTAGGGCCAATCTGTTTGCATCTTTCCTGATATTATCAAACGGTTTCAACTCCAGCAGAAATCCTTCCTAGCAGTGAAGTGGAATCTGAGACAGTTAAATATCCGTTACATGTTGTTGTTCCTGGCAAAACTACGTGAAGTATGTGAGGGCCGTGCGCACTCATTTGCTGGACAGGAGAGGGTGTGGGGCTGGCTTGATGGTGTTCATCAGAACGGTAGTGCAAGTTTGCAGGCCTGTTATGATCATGGCCCCAGGAGCAATAATAGGCCAACAGGATTGGAGGAGAGATGCTGTTGTGGTATGGTGATGGAACAATATTCTACCCTTGTAGAGGTACAACCTGATGCACAATGGTGCCTATAGACTCTCTGGATCATGAACTGAGCATCATGGTTGGCAGTGGGTGCACTGAAGAAGTGGAATCTGCTACCCTGATGAACTATGTTCTCATTGGGCATGCTTGCAGGGACACATCCTGCTCTTCGCATCATGCAACGCTGACCCTTCTGGTTGCTTTTTTCAGTGGCTGAAAGATTGTGCTCTCCCGCTGGTTGTCGGGGACATTGGGAGGTAGATAAGTGGGGGCATGTTGGAAAATGGGTTATTGGTAAGGGCAGGTAGGTACCTACACCTAGCAACAAGCCACTAACCTCCACTTAGGTCCAGTTAGGTCTCAGTAAATTAACCCCAGCTCAACCCTTGGTAGCTTGGCAACGAGCGTCAAGGCTTAACCTAGGAGACAGTGTGTAAAGCATTCAAATATCACAAAACAGTAATTAAATAAAACACAGGAAACAGTTTAAAAATCCAAAACCAATTTATAAAAATAGTTTATATTTTTATCTTTTAAATGACACAAAAACGAATAAAATCGGATAAAGAATTATTATTTTTCTAGCGCTTAGAAACAAAAAGCGCCAATCGGGTCATCTGGTTGCACCTCGACCGGGGCAGTGTCAAAGTTTCAGGCCAACCGCGATGGAGCCCTGCTCGGCTACAGGTCGCGGGAGGCCTCGGTTAAAAGTTTACCTTCACACTTAGTCTTTATTTTGAAGATTTTCTTCAGCGGGACGAACCTGCCAGTCCTATCCGACCTCCTGGAGCCCTTCTCCGGATACGTGATGCTGGAATCCTCGGTGGAGATTTTTACCTTCGGACTTAGTCGTTTTTTCGAGGTGAAAATCCTTCGACCGGGGTAAACCTGGATCTTGATCCGACGTCCATGGAGCCCTTCTCGGATACGATGGCTGGGAGGTCCCGGTCAACTTTTTACCTTCGGACTTAGTCTCTTTTTCGGAGATTTTTCTTTACCGGGACGAACCAGCAAATCAGGCCGGGTCGCGGTTGAGGCAAGCCGGCTAGAGTTGCCGCGGCGGGTCGGTCCCTCTATGGAGCTTTTTTACAAAAATTCTCCAAACTTCTCCAAACTTCTGGGGCTTCACCCAGATGTCCTTTTAAGGTTCTTTTGGGGTCCACAGCTCACCCCAAGGGTCCAGAAGTTCTGAGATGGTCCTTGGGGGGTGCAGACTACAACTCCCAGAATGCACCAGGCGCAAACTCCTTTTTGGCCACTGGGCAGTGGTTAGCTGGTCGCATTCTTCAGGAGTTGGTGAAGGGGACTCTGGTTAGAAATTTTTCACCTGTAGCAAACAGGGAGTCCCTCCTTGAACCAGTTGAAGCCAGGCAAAGTCCTTCTTGTGGTGAAGCCCAAGTGTGCAGCTGGTGCAGTCCTTCTGAGTGCAGGTTCCAGGTGCAGGCCAGGGGTCCAGCAGGGCAGTCCTTCTTCTCCTTTAGTTCTTCCTTGTTGGAATCTGATGGGGATCTGAGGTGTGGGTGCAGGTCTGCCAGTTTTATCCTTGCTCCTGGGTGAAAAGCAGGGGGGTCCTGGTTCTCCAATCAGGGGCAGGGTCCTTCCCCCTGCGATGACCACTTCCTGGGAAGTGTGGCAAAAATCCATCCCAGTGGGCAACATTCTCTAAAAATCCATCATGGCTGAATCTGATTTTTGGAGGTTACATATGGCTGAGCCCACCCACTGGTGTGGCTAAAAATCATAAACACACCCCTCTCCTGCCCTCTCCTAATCTAATCAAGGGGGCACCTAGTTGTCTGGGGTTGCAGGATGTGGGGGTGTTGCTGGTTGCTCCAAATGTCCTTCTCTGCCTTTGAAGACCAGTTTGGCAGCCCTCCCCCTTCCTGCCTCACCATCTGCTGAGGGGAGATTCCCTCCCACAGGCACATTCCTTTGTGTGAAGCCAGGCCACTTCACACCTCATCAAGGCAGCTTGGCTAAGCTGCTACAGGCTGGCCAATCAGAGCACAGCAGCAAAAACAATGCAGGGCTGAAATTGGCAACTTTTTAGGTAAAGTCTAAAACTCTTTACCTGAACAAGTTATATTAAATCCAACAACTGGAAGTTGTGGGATTTATTACAACAATTAATTTGATACCAAATTCTTGGTATGCATCATTTAAGGAGACTTTAAAATTTAAAACAAAGTCTCCCCATTCTAGCCTATGAAGGCCATTTACTACAATGAGGGAAAAACGAATTTGGCTGTTTTTACCTCACCAGGGCTTATAAAACTATTTTTATAAAGTCCCTGCTTATAGTTACATGGCACCCAGCCCTAGGGGCACATAGGGCACACCTTAGGGGTGACTTATATGTAAAAATAAGGTAGTTTAAGACTTTGGAACTACTTTTAATTCCAAAGTCGAATTTGCATATAACTTTAATTTAAAAGCAGCCAGCAAGGCAGGCCTGCCTTTAAAATGACACTGGGCACCTCAGCAGTGCACCTATGGGTGCACCACCTATGCTGTGGTCCCTAAACCTACATGCCCTACCATATACTAGGGACATATAGGTAGGTTAACTTAGCCAATTATAATTAGCCTAATTTGCATATCCATTTTACACAGAGCACAGGCCCTGGGACTGGTTAGCAGTACCCAGGGCACCATCAGAGTCAGGAAAACACCAGCATAAAGTGGAAAATGGGGGCAAAAAGTTAGGGGGCCTCTACAATCAGCCCTGTTTTCTCACAGGGCAGATATGATGCACTGAATCTGAGGGCACAACATATTCTTTATGGTGCTGATGGGCAGGGGTGCCAGGGAATGCTGTGTACCGACGAACATCCAGGGCCTCTGATCCTGTTGTGTACATCAGCTTGGACCTAGTTTGTAGGGACATGGTAGATCCTGACTTAGCGACTGGCTGGTATTTGCTGACTGGAAGCAGAGGACATAAGACCACTTTGCTGATGTGTTTTGTAGTTTGTGATTGCAGCCCCTTTTGGACGACAATTGTAAGACGTGTTGTAATACTCCAAGGTTAAGGGGTGCTATGGAAAAGCACAGATTTTTGTGTTTGGAGGATGTTTACCCAGGGGAGAGGGGGAGGGCCGGTGGGTGGAACATGCACACTGGGAGAGAATCATGTGGGGGACAGGTCAGAGCACTGACACCACATTCCGGGTGATTAGACTCCCTGCCTAATGCTTATGGTGCTTGCAGGGGTCAAGAGGATGATGTGATACATCAGGACCATAGCTTGTGATAGTGCCAACGTGATACAGATAGCAACATGGAACATCAGAAGCCTTAATGCTTACACCAAGGGATATAGGGTGCAGAAGTAGCTTCACAGGCACGGCATTCATGCTGCCATGCTACAAGAGACACATCTGACTGTCAAGGAAGCGCATAAACTGAAAAAGAAATTGGAGGGTTCAGATGTACTACTCAATGTTTTCCTCCTATGCTGCGGTGGGGGGGGGGGGGGTGTCAAGATTTGGTTAGCCCCAGGTGTGCCTTTTCAGCATTGGCATATGCATATGTTCCTGTATGGGTTAGTAGATGGCAAAGAGGTATGTCTTATTAACTCCTACGCACCCAACACAGACCATAAAAACCTTTTGTTGAGCTTTACTGGATCACCTTCTCCCATATATAGATCTCCTACTCATCGGGGTGGGATTCTTCAACTGTGTGCTGGATGGGGGCTTGGACAGGTGCCCGCCTAGACCATGCACGAAACCAGAGATGACTGCTGCACTGGCTGAAGTAATGGACCATTTGGACTGCATTGATATATGGCGCACTCTCTACCCCAAGCATTCTTAATACTTATGTTACTCAGCAACACAACACACACATCAGACTGGACTGTAAATTGGTGACTGGAGAACTTGGCCCTAACATACAACGTGCCCAGTATCTAAATAGATTTCTCTTGGACCACCCACCACTATTGGTGACAGATGGGGGTGCTAGCAGGGGCAATCGGTCTCCCTTGTGGTGGCTGTACTCACAGGCTCTGAGGGATAGAATCTATCACATGGACATTACAACATCACTGTAGAAATCTCTAGAGCTCAACTAAAGGTCCATAAATGCAAGAGCGACTGAGTAGGAGGATGTGAAGGCAATAGTGAGGGGATGTCCAAAACCTATGACATTCAGAGACAGCAAACAAGCGAACTGATGCAAATAGAAGTGTGACAGGCAAAGATGAAGATCGACCTCCCTTGGCCCTCTGCAGCTGAATCACAAAATCATGACCCTATGGGACACATTAGATGAGCACACTCTCAGGGAGTATAGACAGAGACTACATGCTGAAGAAGACAAGTCTGAGCGGTTGCTGGCCTGGTGCTTGAAGCAAGACGCCCCCTTAACCTCATCTTTAAACCGACCACTTGGGACAAGAGCAGAGACGCAGAAAAGCATGAACGCAGTAATTACAGTTTATTTGGATCAACCCTACTGGTGAAGACCACACAAGGACTCTATATTTTGTGACTGGCCTCAGCATACCCAAATTCTCAGCTTAGATAGGAAAGGTCTGGAGACTGAAATCAGGTGTGAGGAAGAACTAAGGTTGGGGCTCTTGTCCACAAGGCTCAGTGCAGTATTATCCCAGGGTGTCCACCAAGATGAACTTTTGGTGCCTCTGGCATGTCCTGACCTCAAAATGAGATGCACAATAGGGGTGGGCGGGGAGCTCCAGTAGCTCTTGACATTTATTTGCTAAGCTGGGACCACATGTTTGAGGTCTTGGCTATGACGGGATGCGATACTAATATTTTAAGATGGATTTGTTTCCTCTAGATGGACTAGATAGTAAGACTCTGCTCTGGCGGAAGGCTCTCCCCACCATGGAGCATAGAAAGTGGTACGCAGCAGGAATGTCCTCCATCCCAGTTGCTTTTTGCCTTGGCTAAGGAGCCCCTGGCCTTATGACTATGGTTGAAAATGAGACCCTCATGTATTCAGGAGGACAACACAACCTAAGGATGTGGACGACACCCTGATATATCTGACCTGGCCTGAGGAGTCAATCCCAGTCCTTTTCCGGGAACTATCAGGCTTTGAAGGGACATTTGGGCTTAAAGTTAACAAACAGAAGGCAGTGCTCAACCCCTGCTTAAGCATGAGAGGTTCTCCGACTGCGACCTACCTGATGTTGGGATCCCATGGAAGCATTGCAAAATGTGATATATAGGTGTCTGGGTGATAGACGCAGCAAGCTGATACCACCAGTTGAATATGGGAAGGTTCATAGGGGAGATATGATCCTCTGTCGTCCTTTGGAACACACTCCCACTTTCGGTCACGGGAAGGGTGGCAATACCAAAAGTGGTTCTGCTGCTCTTATGCCTTTATGCTCTCCAAAACACAATGTATCTGATCCCACAATCTTTCCATAATTGGATAGTCTCTTGGTTTCCTTCATCTGGGCTGGGGGAAGAAACAGGATGCGGCCAGAGGTACTGAAACTGAGTAAGAAGAAGGGCCATCTTGGACTGCCGGATCTCAAACTGTATTATATGGCATCGTAGCTGCAACATGCGTCAAAGTGGAGTGAGCCTAAGTCGAACTGGGAGGCCCGTCTCTTGGGTGGTACAGTGGAGGAGGGTACACTGCCAGTCTGCCTGATGCACAGTCAACGACAATCCACAGAGGCACCAGAGGTGTTGAGCAGGTCGCAATGATTTGGGACAGAGTAATACAACGGGTACTGAAGAGCACACCATTTAGCAGGTCCCTGCCTTAGATTGGATCCATATGTATATACAAGCTGAGGCTAGACCCATTAAGGACAATGAGGGTTGGGGTACTTTGAAATAATATAAACAGCAAATACCCTCATTCAAAATAGAACAAATCCTATTTAAAAAGCATGCAGACCCCACCATTCCTTCAACAATTATTCATAATAACTTCCATTTATAAATTAAACAATTGCATCAATGTTCAAACAAACCCACAGAAAAACAAATATTTTTTTCTTATCTGAGCATTTTATATGAACAATCATGATTTCAATATCATTTTTTTCAGATTACCATAACACATTTTTTAAAGTCAAAATAATAGTTTATCATAAATTACAACAGTAGCTAAAAAGAGGCTTGTTGCATATGTTCCAAAAGAACAAGCCTTGTTTCTCGCATGTTTAATACCAACAGAACTCTTTTGACAATGACAAAATGGCAACTTCATATGTTTTACACAAATTCATCCAAAGTCCCCTGTCCTAGTGCCAAATAGAGTCCTTAAAAAAAAGCAGTTCAATCATTTCCTAATGAGACACAGAAGCACTCTCTCAGGCTAGACAATGCATTTCGATCTGCATGGGGAGATCAACTACTTTCCAAGATCTTCATCGGGGCTAGTATAATTCATATACAAAACACACAACTATGCCACTTCCTTTCGGTAAAAAATACACCCATGTGTATTGGTTTTCTGCATGTATCCCCGGCTCCTTGTGCTAAAAACTTAACCAACAAACCTTCAGTCAGTCAGTGGTGTCTGAAAAAATACTGTCACCATAAACCACCCATTATGACATATTTTTAAAACATAACATTAGTATCGCAAACATTGGAGGTGTTTCTGGAGAGAGGGCAGGGATGATGACTGTGCTCCAGGCTCTATCAGACGCAGGCAACGGATCGACTGCCGATGCTCATTAAAGCATGGCACGCCTGGGAAAACCTGCAAAATCCTTTGTCTGACACTGAATGAGCGCAGGCTTGTGCCCAAGTGCAAGAGGTAGCCAGTAATGCCAGGTTTAGGCTCATTCACTTCCACTATCGTCAACAGACCAATATAACACCTGACAGGTTGCTGAAAATATATCACACTAGACTGTTGAAGTCTCCAAAAAAGTAACAAACACGACACAATATTTATCCATATGAAATGGGTGTACAAAAAATAAATGAGCTACATGGAGGAGGGGCTTGAGAGACAAAGAAGACTGTGGTGGGCGTCCAACTGTTGGTCCACTCTACCTGCATGGTACGATGATCAAACCTAAGAGGAGTGCTATGCAGTATACATTTGCAAAATTAGGCCTTCTGTTTGCAAAACGTTATATTGCAATATGAAGGATATCCAGTACTGGGCCCACGGCAGACTGATGGCTCTTGGTCCTGCTGGAGTGGGTATTAGTGGAGGAACAATGCCTCAAACAGAAATGAACAGATGAGAAGGTCGAGGAGAACCTCAGAGACTCGGCAGACATGATCCACCAGTTGGTAGGTGATACAGAGAAGGCAAAGGGCGATCAGTCTCCGGGTGTAGCAGGAGAATCTAAGTGGGGGACCTAAGCGAGATACTAGGCGGCATATTAAGAACACTGCACTGGCAGGGAAAGTGGTGCCCGGGGTGGTGGTGGTGATGAGTCAACATTTGTATTAACATTGACATAGATAATGTTGTTTCTGAGGGTGGCTATTCCGAATGTGTGCATGGGGGATTTGGTTTATATGTGTACTGTATGCTACTTGTGAAAACAGTTAAAATAAACATGTTAAAAATATATATATATCCGTTTGATAATAATTGTTTATATTTTGACAAAGAAAATAGATCTGCTTTATATATGTTGATATGCTGACCCCCTTGATAAAGCAAACAGACACACATTTTATATTTTGGTATTTTGATCCTTTCAGAAAGTCAGTAAGTCTGCCTTACTTAAAGAATATTCTTTATATTGCAACATCAAATAAATAGGAATAGGGGTTGGCTGCATGGCCTGGCCAAACCCACACTGCACATGGTTGAAGAACCTGCACTCAACCCCACACTGCCCACAGGTGAAGGTCCAGCACCCAACCGCGCGCTGGTACTTTACGCTAAGCCAAATAGGAATTCACTGAAAAAAACTAAAGTTGAAGTGATATTATAGCTAGGAATTGTAATTATATCTCACTTTGCATTAAAATAAACTTAAACTTTCATTCAAAAAACAAATGTTAAAGAGATATTATAATTAAGTGAAAATCTCAGTTAAAAGTTAAAACATACTGTTTTAACTGAACAAAACCACTGAAATTCACCAGTTATTGTTATCTCAACTATAATTTCTGCTCTAAAGTAGTATTAACACAGCGTTAATTACCACACATATTACATTACTTATGAGAATGTTCTATGACATTATTGATAACTTCACTGCAACATCTTAAATGACATCATTGATGACGGAGGTGTGAGTTATAGTTACGTTATTGTCGAGCTAACTATAACTCATGAATTTCAGTGGTTTTGTTTGTTTAAAACAGTGTGTTTAACTAAGATTTTACCTCACTACAACTTTCCTTTAATTCTTCAGTGAATTTGTTTATTAAGGGACCAGTGATGGGTGGAGCTTTGGGATGGGTAGATATTTTTTTTTTTTACTCTTTTCATTAACGTTTTATTAACAGATACTTTTCAAAATAGTATGTTCCCACCTGGGTCATTCCATACCAAAGGCTATCTGAGTGTTCAACATACTGTTATATTTGACCACAGTACGGATTGATACAGAGGAAAATGAAAATATGACACAAAGACTCACACCAAGTTAGAAAAATGGATTATGTTTTTAAGAGTAAAACAAGACCATAACAACACAAATCCAATAAGTAGATCTCAAGATGTGAAATTGTAAAGATTAACTGTAATACAGTGCTTAGAAACCAATATCACTAACATGTTACTTGAGGTCACACTTGCACGGGTAAATCCAAAGTTCAGGCCAACTGTGATGGAGGACGGGCTGGCACAGGACCCAGACAGGGCCCACTGAAAAGTACCTTGGTTGGAGGGTCACATCAAGGAGGCAATACAAATGTGCTGTGTAGATTCTGATCTGTGCAGTCCGGGAGATGCATTGTCGTTGAGCCATGCAGTCGTTAATGGGATGTCCTTGAGGTGTGGTGTCGAACGAACCCTTTGCAATGAAGGTGATGCATCATCGTCGAGCCATGCAGCCGGCGATGCAAAGGCGAAGCACCGGGGCTGGTGGTGACACGTTGATTCTGAGCCATGCAGTCATCTATGCATAGTCCTCATCCTCAGTGGTGATACGTCAGTGTAGAAGGAGGATGCAGCGGTTCTGATTGGTGAAACTGCATCGATCTTTGTAGAAGAACAGCTGCAAAGCCCACTTTCAGGGCCCATGATTGGATTGTCACCTCTTAGCAGGGCAGGACTCTCAGCTGGAACAGCCCAGCAATTGCAGCAAGATTGAAGAAAGTCTTTGATGGCCCTGGGACATCAGAACAGGAGGCAAGCCAGTAATCCTTTGGAGTCACTTGGTTCTGGGGATGAAGAGATGGAGGTTGAGTCTTTATCACTCCTAGGAAAGGAGGGCAGCAGGGCAGGCAGAGCAAAGCAGGAGTTCAGCAGAGTATCAGTCCTTTCAGCAACATAGCAGTCCTTCTTCCTGGTCAGGTATCCTCAGGTCCAGAAGTGTACTCATTTGGTGGAATTTTGGGGTGCAGTGCTTGTACTCAGTTGAACCTTCGAAGTGGGGAACACTTCAAAGAGAGACATTTGAAGTGCACAAATTCCCTGCCTTTCCTTCCCTGGCTCCAGACTCACTTCATTGGGTTATGCAGCTCTTTGTGAGGGCTCTGGACCCAGCTTATTCAGGTGTGTCAGCTCCTCCCTCCCATCTAGCTCAGGAAGGCCCATCAGCCTGGTGATGGGCCATCAGCACGTAAATGGCACACCACAGATCCTTTTGTGTGTGACTGTCTAGAAGGAATGCACAAAGCCCAGCAGTCACCCAATCCAGATGTAGGTTGGGTGAATAATCCTGAATTACACTTAATAAAGGTATTAAACAACCCACAATGCTATCATATGAGAGGGGTAGGCTTCACAGTAGTGAAACATGACTTTGGGAGTTTTTCACTACCAGGACATATAAAACTAAGAGGCATGTGTCCTGGATTTTACTTACACTGCACCCGGCCTATGGGCTTCCTAGGTCCTCCCTTAGGGGTGACGCACATGTAATAAAAAGGATGGTTTGGGTCTGGCAAGTGGGGACACTTGCCAGGTTGAACTGGCAGTTTACAACTGCACACACATGCTCTGCAGTGGCAGGCCTGGTACATGTTTAAAAGTGCTACTGTAGTGGGTCGCACAACCAGTGCTGCAGGCCCACTAGTAGCATTTAATTTACAGGCCCTGGGCACATGTAGTGCACTTTACTAGGGACTCACAAGTGAATTAAAAATGGCGGTTGTGGATATACCAATGTTACCAAGTTTTAGAGAACTGAGCAAATGCACATTCGCACTTATAGCAGTGGTAAAGTGCTCAGACTCCTAGGGCCAACAATAATAGATCAGCAAAAGAGGCGGAGGAAGGCAAAAAAGTGGGTGTGAACTTGTAGAGAGGGCCATTTCCAAACCTCCTCTCATCCCACTCCGCAATGGGGTAATTAAACTATGCTCATATATAGTCAGTTTAAACTTTGCAACTCTTCTTCTACGTTAGCCCATCACCATCAAGTGTCTGTTGGTGTTTTGGCATCCTTGAGTAAATCAGGGTTTGAGGGTTTAGCGATGTGAGGAGTTTAAGGGTATAGAGTGATGATGGGTGTTTAGGGTTCAGTGATGGATTGAGGTAATAGGGTGTTTGAGGGTTCAGGGATGTGAGGAGTTTGGGGTGGTAAGGGGTTTTTAGGGGTCAAGGGTTTGAGGAGTGTAGGGGTGGAGAAGGATATTTACGGGTCAGAGATGGGTAGAGTTTTAGGGATTGTGAGAGGTGTTTAGGGCTCAGGGATGCGTGGTGTTTTGGGGTGAAGGGAGGGTTGTAGGGATAAGGGATGCCTGGAGGTTAGGAAGAAGGTTTTTATGGATGTTGAGAGCTTTTTAGGTTTCATGCATGGGCGGGGTTTAGAAGTAGGATCTTTAGTGTTCAGGGATTAGTAGAGTTTAGGGGTAGTAATGGGGTTTAAGGGTCAGACAAGTGTGGCATTTACGGGTGGTGGAGGTTTTGAAGGTTTAGGGATGGATAGGGTTTAGAGATGGCGAGGTTTTAGGGTTCAGATGTGGGTGGGGGTTAGGGGCTTTTTAAGGGGCAAGAATGGATCCAGTTTAGAGGTGGAGGGGTATTTTAGGGTTCAGGGTTGGTGAGGTTTGTGTGGTGGAGAGTTTTTGAGGTTAGAGGTAGGTGGTGTTGAGGGTGAGGCCTTTCAGGCAGGAGTGAAGTTTAGAGGTAGGACAAGCTTTTTGGGGTTCAGGGACTGGTGGAGTTTAGGGATGTAGACTGGTTTATAAGGGTCAGGGATATGTGACACTTAGGGTGGTGGGTGTTTTCCGGGTTTAGGAATGGGCCGATCTTAGGGGTGATGAGGAGTTTTTCGAGTTCGGAGGTGGGTGGATTTTAGAGGTGATGAGGGTTCTTAGAGTTAAAGGAAGGATGGTTTTTAAGGGTATTTAAGGGAGATGAAGGGTCAGAGAATTAAAAGCATCCAAAGTAATTGTTTAACAGTTAAAAGATATAAATCTGAAGTTATGTCCTCTGCTGTAAAAGCACTGAAAAATACCTCCAACAAAATATTTGCCTAAATTAAAACATGCAATCAGAAGATACAGCCTGGGCTACACAGCGTCTTTTTTTTTTAAATGGGTGTTTGGGAAGCACCATGGTGGGTGCAAAAGAAAAAAGGGCAGAAGTGGCACAGGGGACTGGTGGTGGAAGTAACATGAGGGAAATGGGAAGGGTGCAGACACGGGAAGGGGCAAGTAGAGAGAGAGAAGTGTAGCGCTATGAAGGGCAGGTCAATGGGCAAAAGTAAGCAACATGGAGCTGGCAGGGAGGAAGAACATGGGTGAGAAATCAACGTGGGCAAGTGGAGGAGATGCACACGAGTGAGAGGGAACACTGGAGGTCTGTGGGGGAGGGGGAAGAGAAGTATATGTGAGAGACAACTGGAAAACACCTGCACTCTTGTGGAGTGCTTGAAAAGTTAGCAGGGGAAGTACACATGTAATGCGTCCTTTACCCACAAAAAAGAAAACGCAATAAGCGGAAGGAAAGCCTACACACGCTAAAAAATAGTAATAAATAAGAACCAAGCAAATGTGAGTGACAACTAATCTAAATAAGTGTATGCAATGGGCAGGCTTTAAATCCACTGTGAGCTAATAGTACATCTCAAAACAGACAATGCAAGCACTGTACAGAATATGTTGGGAGTGGGGAAAGAGACCAAAAGAAAGAACATATATAACAAAGGGGCACACTGAGGGACTGAAAGAAAAGGTTATCATTGTAGTTAAGGAACACAACATAAGAATACGTCAGAGTAACTAAAGATCAATTTGTGACTAGCTGAAGGAACGTAACTGTATGGCTTTATGGAGCACCACTAATAAACAGGAAATAAGAATGTTTTTTAAACATCCGTACTGGCTTGTTAAAGCATGAGTTAGGTATTGAGTACATTATCAAGTAGCATACAAATCTTTCTGTTTATTACATTTAAAATCCACAACAATAGCTCTTTAAATTAAATTCTTGCATTATTTTCCTTGTTCTAGTGTGCCTGTTCCCATCACAAAAACGCTGGAAGGAAGTACAGACATAGCAATTATTTACTCTCATAATGCTCATTTACTCAGACAATAAATTCATATAGACATTCTCCTTGAAGTTACCTAAATGCTTTTCACTATGTGTTAACTCTGGGTCTATTAAATCATTATGTGTAGTGGTTTATTCTTTACTCTTTTTTTAGGTGCATCATATCCAAATGACAAATCCAAACACAACAGTAAGGCTGCGAACAATATTATTATTCAAACAAATAAAACTATACGTAACTTTGAGCAACACTTTTGCTCGCTAGTTGCCATCTCCCTTCTAATAAGTGCTATTTAAAATCAAAGCCTACAAATGTAACCACTACATTTTGAAGATATACAATCAAAACTCAAAACTATAGTTTTATAAGTAGTTAAGTGCAATGATTCAGTCCGTATATGTTGTGAATTCACGAACACCCTCTAGTCTTCGACTGAATACCTAAAGTACAAACACAACAGACTAACTATGAAGAGTTGTGCAGAAAAAGTATGACTCTGCACAATTGTTTTTCTTCTTCTTTTTAATTAATGGCAGTTCTTCAAAAAGTAATTGAAAAGCTCTCAAATCATAGACTTCCACATTGTCATTATCATCCTCTATTTCTGTATTGACAAAATAAGACTATTCAGATGCTGTATACTTTCTATTAGGCACACTCACTCGTGTTGATTTCTTAACTGTCAGCAGATAACTTTCAACGTGATCTGAGCCTTGTTCTTCTTGTTTTGATTATTCCCTGATAGACTTTGGATTATCTTGTGTGCAGGTTTTCTGCTTTTCACAGGATCAGGCCACTTATCTCTCTATGCAGATGCTGATTTTCAGGTTCACTTATGAGTTCTACTGTTTCTTAATTTTCACTTGTCACTTGGTTCTTTGTTCTATCTATTACAGTTTGATTCTAGAACAAAGTGATTTCCTCTGGGGTTCTGGAAACCCACATTTTCAGCCATACTTTCGGAATCAGTCTCTTTGGTCTCAATATGATCTTCTGTCTGATCTTGTTCAGCTTGATTTTGAGCTTTTTGATTTTGATATTGAACACCCACCTCTGGATCTACGCAGCAAACCCAAGTTTGACAGTGAATGTGTAGCTGTTATCACCACTTCTTCATCTGCAGTCTTCACTTTCTTTGTGTGAGATGCATGGATCCAATGTGGCAATCCTCTCCATTTAACAGCAGAGTTCCTCACAAAGATAACCTGATATAGGTTATCTCCACTCACCTCAACTTCAAACAGGATTTGTGACTGTGTCACCAAATTATTTCGATGAGAAACAAAGCACACAACATTAACTAGACCCTTTTATTAATTTAGGGCAATAACTAATAAAAACAAGTGCTGCTGATGGGATGCAGGGAATTTGCATGGCCATTCCCATAAGAATTTCATGGGGTGAGAGACTACATCTTTTATCTGGTGTGCTTCTGAGATTCATAAGCAAAACTAGAAGTGCCTCTGACTATTGCAACAAAGTCAAGGCACACATCTCCAACAGCTTGGATTTTAGAATCCTCAGCCACTCCTGATGCTTCTGGCCTGTAACTACAATCCTGCTCAATTTGAAACGCTGTATACAGCAGCTTCATCACTTCATTTTTGAAGAGAGTACTCTTAGTTGACTCTAAAAAAGTTGGCAAAATGAATCTAGGGATCAATTCAATTATTAATAGTTTGACTACTGTCATGCTTCCACCCACCTAAAGAACAAGCATACAGTCATAAGAATGTACCTAAAATGCTTATGAACTGGAAGCTCTGTAAAGTCCAACTGCACTCCTCAACCTCTGAGAGGCCTTCGACCCGGTCTCCCATAGCACTCTACCCACCAGACTCCTCAACATAAGAATCTGTGTAGGAGCGCTGAAATGGACCCACACCTTCCTCTGCGGGAGGATGCAGAGGGTCAGACTCCCACCCTACACATCCAGACCCACAGGAGTCAACTGCAGAGTCCCCCAAAGATCCTCACTGAGTGCCACACTGCTCAACATGTACATGGCCCCTCTCGCAGCCATCGTCAGAAGCCACAGTATGAACATCGTGTCATATGCCAATGACACACAACTCGTCATTTCCCTCACTGAAAACCCAGACATGGCCAAAAGGAACTTCCACTCAGAAATGGAAGCCGTCACCACCTGGATGAGAGAAAGCTGCCTCAAGCTCAACTCCAACAAGACTGAGCTCATCATCTTTGGAAATTCCACCTCAGCTTGGGACGACTCCTGGTGGCCCACATCCCTCAGTGCCCCCTGCATCTACTGAGCACACCCGCAACCTAGGAATCATCCTTGACTCCTCCCTACCCATGGCCCGCCAGGTAAACTCAGCCGCCTCTTCCTGCTGGCACACATTCCGCAAATTTCTGTAGATCTTCAGATGGATCCCAACAGACTGTTGCAGGACAGTCACCCACGCTTTAGTCACAAGCAAGGTCAACAACGGCAACACCCTCTATGCCTGCACCTCGAACTAGAAACGTAAAAAACTACAACTTATCTAGAATGCCGCAGCCAGACTCATCTT
Source organism: Pleurodeles waltl (assembly GCF_031143425.1). Lineage (NCBI taxonomy): Eukaryota > Metazoa > Chordata > Amphibia > Caudata > Salamandridae > Pleurodeles > Pleurodeles waltl. Next base: position 352,263,400 of record NC_090450.1, read on the forward strand.
GGACCTCCCACACTGAGAACACATCTCCCAACACCTGAGGACCCTCCACTGGCTCCCAGTGGGGAAACCAATTATCTTCATGCTACTCACCCACACATACAAGGCCATACACAACGCAGGATCAGCCTATCTGAACCACTGCGTCTCTTTCCACACACCCGCCAGATCCCTCCGCTCCGTCCAGATGGCCCTGGCCACCATCCCTAGCGTCTGCAAAACCACTGCCGGAGGACAATCCTTCACCTACATAGCACCCAAGTGCTGGAACAACCTCCCCCTGCACCTCAGTCAAAACCTGTCGATCACCATCTTCGGGAAGACCCTCAAGACGAGGCTCTTCGGATGAGCCCCACCCCCCAACGCCTTGAAACCTTCACAGGTGAGTAGCCACGCTTTACAAAAACTGACTAATTGATTAAAATTACCTTCTGTGTTGCTTATGTGGCTCTTTGTCATCAAAGTTCTCTTGCCTTGATTATTTTGTTGAAAGGTAACACAAAACTGACACAGAATTTCAGCAACCGTCCTAAAGTGAGGATTGTGCCAATATATATTAAACAGCCTAATCATGGAATCTCAACCATGATGTATGAGCCCCAGGATTTACCTACACATAGTAAATAACACTGAACCAGACAGAATCTACTTCAGTTGTTGCCCACACATTATTTTGGCCATTTGTACAACTTGCCATTTCCCATTTTCTGGTGCCTTATCTTGGAGCCCTTTAAGGTCACGTAATGTCTGAACTGAAATTATTAGGAAACAATTTACATTAGCATTCTCAGTTTTATATTGCTCTTTTTCATTTGAATTTATTATAGCATATTCAAGAGCACAAGACTTTGCAAGTTTCACCCTTGTATCTATTCACAAGTGTCACCATATCTGCCCATCTTATTCGCAGCACATTACTACAGAACTCTCTCTTTAGGTTGCTGCAGTGCATTCAACAATTCTAAAAATATATGTCTCATTTCATACAGAAAATGTCATGAAACCCACTTGTGACCACAACAGCTCAAAATCATAGACCATGCCAAAAACATACTGGCTTTCAGTATAGACTGTAGCACTTAATCCATCAGATAATCAGCATGCTCTCCTGAGTCTACTATTTATGCTGAAGTTACATCTCACACGTATAATGCTTTCACAATATTTGATTTGGTGCAGTCTGCACATTCTGCTCTCAAATTCCATAATGGTCTCTCAAACAAGAACCAAAGAAATAAAATCTGATCAGCCTGTTCAAGTGGAACACGTAGTATATTTGGTCTTGGCTTTATACCCAATTCTGTCAAATTAATGAAATCATGGTCACAGTCCTCCATCACCACTATGCCCATCTGCAAGTGGCAACACTAGTGTGGGATTCTGCATATTGCATCTTCTAATTGAAATGTTATCAACCACTAGAATTATTTGCTCATATTTTGTTAGACGGCTGTTTGTCAAGTGCTGAGCTTGTATATGAGTCATCAAAATCTCAGCTGAATGAGAGACTAACACAATAAGGCCCATAGTTAAACTCTGTTTGCTCCGGATTTGCTTCATTTTTTTTTTTTTTACACAAATTCAGCGCAAACGTAACTCCATATTTCTACTTTGGCGCTAGATCCATCTAGCGCCAAAGTTATGGAGTTTGAGTCATTTTTTTGTACGTGAAAACCTACCTTGCGCTAATGACATACAAGGTAGGCACTGCCGTGCAAAAAATGAATCTAAGGCATGTGCGCCTTATTTATCCTCTGGTGTCAAAATGATGCACAGGAGGAGACGGGCCTTAAAACAAGGTGTCCAGCCTGATTTGCGCTGCTTTTTTAACGCCTGGGTCAGGGCAGGCGTTAAGGGACCTGTGGGCTAATTTCCATGGCCCCTGACCATGGAAGCAGTCCACAGGTGCCCTTCCCTGCACCCAGGAACACCCCCTGCCACCCTCGCCCATCCCTGAAGGACACCCACGGATGGGGGGACCCATCCATGGTGAGTGCAGGTAAGTATATATATTGTTTTTTATTAAGTGGCATGGGGGGGCCACAGAAGTCCCCTGGGCATGGCCATTGGGCAGGGGAGCATGACTCCTGTCTTTGCTAAGACAAGAGTCATTTCCATGGGGATCCTGCATCAAAAATTGACGCTAGTCATGTTAGAGCCAATATTTTTTACTCTAACCTGACTTGCACCATTCTTTGGCGCACAACACCCAGTCTTCCCTTCGCCTCCGCTGCCCGATTAGAGTCATTTATTTTTACGCTAACCAGGCCGCAGCGCTGGCTAACATCATTCCATAAATAAGGTGCCCGGCTGACGAGTTGGAATGGCGTTAGGCGGTGGTAAACTTTTTAACGCAAATCTGCGCTAGCTCTGATTTGCGTCAAAAAGTATAATTATGGGCCTCAGTGTGTAACCTATCACAGATCCTTAGCTTTAATAAATTGCAGGACAAACTGCTGCTACTGATTTCAAGCACCCTGGGAGAACAGCTGCAATTGGAAGTGTTGCTGAGAAACAGGGCATTTTCACCATGTTTTTGCATAAGAACAGATAACACATATCCCTGCCTTTCATGACAAAACAGATAAAAATGTTTTTCAGCATTTGGTGTTCCTATAGCGGGTACACTAAAGAGTTTGTCTTTGAGATCAAGGTTCAACTCACCACACACATTTGTCATCAAATGACACTGGATCAGAAACATTGATGTGTGTAAGACTCAGGTAAGGCTTTGCAATTAGGAAAAACCTTCTAATCCACTATTTATTGCATACAAACATTCTCAAAAACATACTCACCTCTCTTTGTGTGCTTAAGGATTAATTCTCAGGATTGTAGAAACACGTTCGTTAGACACTTTTCTTGTCCCTTTTTTAGTAAGGTATCCCAAATGGATAACTTCCTTCATACAGTACTGCATTTTTGTAGGAAACACCTTATAACCATTGTCAGCAAGAGTGCAAATGCAGCTTGCAATATTCTTTTGGTTTAGATGTGACCATGGGGTCATCAATATATTGCACCCACAGTAAGTTATAGGGCAGGTTCAGATTTTCCAAATGTTTCTTCAGAACAGAGTGAACATTGAGGGGCTTTCAGTATACCCTTGTGGAATATGACTCCAAACAAGAAGTTAATTGAGAAATAAGAATGTGAAAAGATACTATCTTTATGAAGGGGAACAGAAAAGAAATCTTGGCACGCGTCATTCACTGTGTATCAATCTGCTTCTACAGGAATTTGAAATAGAATCACAGCAGTATTTGGTACCACAGAACAACATGGGTCTACAATGTTGTTTTTTTTCTGAAATCTTATACGTCCCATCATTGTCTTTTTAGAAGAAAAAATATATATATATATGTTTTGTTAAAAAAAAAACACAACCAAAACCATGTCAGCACAATTTATAACGCAGGATACCACAACAATATCAGTTAAGCTCCCTGGATCAGCCTCTCTAACCCTAAAGCCCCCCCTCACAGACAAAGGGTATACAACATCCATGGTCCACAATCAATGACCCATCATTATCAGCTTAGTTTTTTAATCCCTATCACAGGAGAGTTACAGGAATTACCTAGCAATTATTTTCCAGTGCCCTGTTCTAGCACCTTTTTCAGATACAGGTTTCATACTCACCTCTGCTTCCCATGTAAACTTGTACCGAGGAGTACAAGGGTACACTGCTTTTGGTTTCACTTTAGTGTTCACTGGCTCTGCACTATTAATCAATCTAATCAATCAATCAGCCAATCAATCAAACCTCTTTATTTGAATGTCAAAGACAATCATAAAAAATAAACACACGGAATGTAAAATCATACATAACAATTAATAATAACAATATAGAAGTAATTTGACTTAAAAATCAAGACTTTTCCTGATATAATACAGCTGCCTTGAGAACACTACTACCTCTAAAACATACATCACATACATCACTACTTGGTAGTAATTGTAAACATCTGACAGCAACCCTGCACTGTTTAAAATGATGAGATTTAAAAAGAGGTAATAAATATTGAACTTTAAAAGGTTTATATAATGAGCAACATCTCATTAAGTGCAACAAAGATTGGGTGGAAATATTATTACAGGCACATTTCTTATCTGCCAGATTCCTATAGTGACCCAGCAGAAAGCACCGCATATAACATATAGTACCGTCTCTAAATATTAACAATAAGGTTCTTTCCCTGTTATTAATCACGTACAATAAATAAGGTCAGTTACTAAAACCATCAGCTGTGACAGTTTGTATGCGTGTTGTCAGGCAAAATCACTGTTGCTTGACAACGCATCAGCGCGTACTGTGGCGTCCCTTTGAATGGCCTTCCAAAAGAACGCATGTCTCCGGTTGTTTCCTGAATGTGCCCAATTTGCCTTCAAAAAAGGCCTTTATGTGAGCACAATGATTCTGCCCGGCCTGAAAGGCTAAGCAAGCGATCCCCCAGCACTGAAGAGTGTGTCTCAGCAAATGTGCTTGAGCATTCGTATTTTGATCACCTGGTGCCAACTGGAAAGTTTTAAACTTATAATCTTTAATTACCAAATGAAGTCTGTACTTAAAGAAATAAATTCCTTAAAGGCTACCAAACTTTACCAGTATTTAAGTCTCAAACAACATATTTAAAAAATCTAACTATGTATGAAAAACATTACTAAGCCTGTCCTAAATAAATTAAATAACATCTAAATCATCCAAAAATGGGTAATACCAATACATTCTAAACCAAGAAACATTAAAACGTCTCAGAAACCTCCTTTAAAACCCATATCAAGATGAATGCAATACACTACTTATCTGCTCAGAAGCAGCAAACAAAAATGGATGAGAATGGAGTGCATTGGATTTATATACTGTGTGAAGGGTCTACTGTTCTATTTCTTCAGTTGTGCTCTACTTGGAACTTTTAAGTTGCAATAGGAAGTGGTAAATAAGAGGTTCTGCATAAAGCTAGCCTCCTGTCTTGACATAAAATTAAATGATTCACCAATTCTTCATCAAGGTTAAAACTTGAAGGGTGTTTTTTTTTATCTTAAAATATATCTGAACTCCCCTTTCTGAATTCCCTTCTCTGTCTCCTCCTCTTGATGACTGTGGCACACTGTCAAGTGCAAAATAATGTGGACATTCAGTTTTAGCGTCATGCGTCTCATAAAAATGCCTTACTATAGGGAATGACAAATCTATGACGCTTTGTGGCCATTTTATGTTCTAAGATTCCCTTCCTGACTTGAATGTTTGTACTTTTTGTGTATCTGAGTGGGTATGTGCACTCCAACATATACACATATATGTCTGAATCACAACAGGGTTGTATTCTGATAACCCATGGTTTCCCATTCCATATATCTACAGTCATAATTTTCTACTTTCCTGACATGTTTTCCATATCCCAATGATTGTGAACCCCTATCTGAATGCGTGCCAAGTCTGTGTGGACTACCCTTCAAAATAATTGTGAACCAATACATTCTTCGAGGAGGAGGCTTTTCTATATGTGCTGGGTGGTTTGACGTTCATGTAATCACCATTCACACTGTCACTCTTAATCAGTTCCCAATGTTTATTGAGAATCTTCCTTATTCTGCCTGCATCTCCATTGAATAAAGTAATTCATATAATCCCTTGGGGATCATGGGCACACACATTCCTCTGGTCAAGTTCAACTCTAGTTATTTCCTTTTCTTATGATGCAGAGGTATGTGTTTTTTTAGATATCCTCTTTTGATAAATTTGTATTAGATGCCCTCTTTACGTTTCTCACAATGCATTTTTCTGGTGCAAATCTGTTTGGCTCCCAACATTTTGCCATAGGGTATGCTGTTCTTCAGATTCACTGCTGGTATGTAGAACACTACTGCCTGCTTTTTCCTTCCCGAACAAGGTAATAGTTAACTGCCCATTTTGTGCAAAGCATTTGTGTCCAAATAATCCAGCTTAGTACCACCAATTTAACTCATAAATTTAAAATCTAATCTATTTGCCCAAAAATGGGAGATTAATCCATCTCAGTTGTTTCTGTGTCCTGTCCACGGAAATAAATGGTTGTCAGTGTATCTGGCCCATAGGGATATTGGGTCCAGATTGTATTGGTCTGCATCCAGACTACCTGCTCCTCCCAGCTGCCCATGAATAGGTTTTTGTAGCTGGGAGAAAAGCAGGTACCCTCAAAGAATGCCACTTGAGCTGTAATCAGTGATATTGTCAATGTTATATAGTTCAATGACAAAACTATAACTTTCAAATTTCAGTTGTTTTGGGTTTTTTAAATGTTAATTCTTATCTCATTCCGTCACCTCACTTTAACTTTTGTTTTTGTCATTTTTGATACATATATATTGGGGTTTTCCATGATACATGTGATTTTGCAGTATTTTTAGGAATATGTATTATTTAAAATCTATTTAAAGTTGCTTATAACTTTTTACTCTTTTGGAGTTTTTTCCTCCTTTTTGACATTGATGTTCATAGAAGAGTGGATATTTAGATATACGTTTTTATCACTGTTGTTCACCAGTTTTTAGACACACAATTTAATATAGATATAGTTTTGTTTAAGCAGCACTTTGCACTTTAGTCTGTGGCCCTGTTCCATTCTTATTTTGTACACATGCACTAATTAGAACTCTAGAATATAGACCAAATAGAGCAGATCAACTTCATATAATGTATTTAGTGCTTTCATGATGGTTATGCAATACATCTTAAAAAACAGACATCCCAAAGGTTCTATGAACCCAATGATTATATATGGGGGTTCCTTATAGGCTGAAATTGAAGATATAGACCACATATAGGATACAATTCTAATGGGGTTCAGCTTGATATGGTAATTGGTTATACATATCAGATGTATTTGACATTGTATAATAAGTTTTAGATTTTTGAATCTAAGAATGAATAAGATCTGTTTTATTGTAAAATATAACAACATTTGATGTCATTTTTACACTGAATTGTAGATTATCAACTACTTTGCTGAATATTTTATATGTACAAATTTTTTACAATTTCTTATAGATTATTATACTATTTATAATATTTAAAAGATTTGAGATATTTATATCTATATTGGTTGAAATATTTGAAATATATACACACAGAAACCCACATTGGAGATTGCATTCTATAAATATTTGATTAATTAGATTGAAGATTGTCGAATAAAAAGATGATGGTTAGGTATTTTATTCACATTTATATAACATATGTGCAATATATAATATCTCAATGTCCAGACAATTTCAAGAGTTGGATGCTAAGATTGCTGACATAATATTGGGCATAGATATGTTGATCTTTGCATGTTTCAAGATGGCCGCTGTAGTAGCGCACATTAAAATGTCATGGAAACAAATGATGGATTTAAACTTGTGCAAAAATGGTGCTGTTTTTTTGGCCGGATTTGTCCTGTAGAAGGCGTTTTGCCGAAACACGTTGACAATTTATTGCAGGACTCTGCCTAACCATTATAAAGAATACATTTGATATCACTGAATTCAGCGTTGTTGAATATGACTTCGTTCCAAATGGTCAGGATTTAACCAAGGTACTGGTGGGGCCGGCGGATGGTTATTTTTCCATCTGTTGTTGATTATTTACTACGTGGTCTCCGGTGCACGATACGGCTGACACGCCATTTGAGTGCGCGTTGTCTTATCCACTGGCGAAATTTGAAAAAGTGACTTACACGCAGCACAGTGCCGTTTCTATCCAGATGCGAAATCAGCTGAATTGACACAGTAGGATTGTTGCTTTCCGCTGGGGGGGTTGGAGAACGCCCACGGGTTGGAGGTTTCATTCCTCTTTGCAGTTCGGCTACAAAATATCTGTTTTTCGACATTGTATTTGAAATTGGCACACGGCCCGGAAAACAAACAGTAAAAAGATTAAATGGCAATGTTTGAAACACGGCTTTCCCCCGACACATTGTAACAAGCATAGAAACCTTTTGTAAGAACGAATCATCAAGTATCCAGTTCATTACTGACGGGTATTCACACAGCGTCCTGCATTTTAGATTGGTTCACTCTTCGTGATTTTTCCATTATTTAGTGGCTATAAATATAACATTGTCTTTTATCGTATAACCTGGGCTGTTCTTGTTCACTGTTATTATGGCTGAACGGAGGAGAATGTGGGAACAAGCAGCAGCTGAACTGTTTAACAATACTAAGATCAGCAATGGACCCCCGGGGGCTCAGATGCAGACCAGCTCCAGCATCATTAACCAGCTAGAGAAAGCACGCATTTCTGAACTTAAAAAATGGTGGGAGATGAAATCATTGACCAAGTACATTGAAAGTGGTAGAGTGCCAAGGGGCCTTCGTATTTTAATATTGCCTCTTTAGGAGACATGGATCCGGATTTGCTGTAAGAGTTGAGAACTCAAACAGCAGATTGTTCGACCAAACTTTTGGGAACCTTAATTACCCAGGCGAAAAGACGAATGGATGAACAAATTATCAAGATTGAACAACTGACTAAAGACTTAGAGAAAATAGTAAATCAACAAGAAGTCTCTAACCAGTTAGCCAAAATGGAAGAACGAATTAAAAATAAGGAAGAAGAAATTAAATCACGTAAAGCACATAAGTTCTATAGAGACAAACTGGATTATGAGCATGGAAGAATCTACACGTTTGCTCGGAAATATGACAATGTAAGAACCAAAGATGTGTCTAAAAGCGGAGCAGAAGTTGCTACACATCTTACATCCGCTGATGATAGCTCAGAGATAGGTTCGTCTGCAGATGAGGCACCACGTAATAAATTGGATTTTCAGGGGGAAATGCGTCTTATGCAAATGGTCATGCCACCCCCTGGTCAAAATCGCAGACGTGGCTGAGGAAGCGGAAGACGAGGAGGGGCAAGAGGAAGAAGCAATCAATAATAGAATTGAATCCTCTTCCCCTAGTAGTCTGAACCACTTGAGTACAGTTGTGAACATCTCCAACAGCATATTTTCAGATAATCAAATATGCATACTCGTTTTAGGACTGAGCTTCTGTCCCAATGTTCAATGGGATTATGTCAGTACACGAATTGAGCTCTATAAATTTGTTCGCAAATTAGGTCTAATTAAACATTTTTCCAACAAGGATAAGAATCTTTTTGCAGACAATATGAACAGTAGGGCTTCTGTGTCAGGATTTAATATTGCAGACAGCACAGAACTGATTGCCATCAATGATTTAGCCAAAGACGGCAATGAACTTGGATGTTTGGCAAATGATGAAATTAACATCAACACTTTTGTTCTTAATGAGATGGGATTTGTCACCAATTTCCACGATAGTAGTCATCTGAAATTGTCGAGCAGATTTTATCCTCCACTACCTAATGGCAATTTGATTGACACTTTTCATGAGTTGGTAATAGGTGACATTGATAAATTTCGTATGAAAGCTCCATCTCATATAACAAATAGATCCAACTTCACTCACCAAGACTGGAAAGATCTAAGTGTACTGAGAACCAACTCATCCATCATTATTAAGCCCTCTGACAAGGGCGGTAATATTGTTATTATGGACACATATGATTACATCAAAGAAGCTTACCGACAATTAATGAATATTGATCACTATGACAAGTTGCGTACCAATCCCATAATTCAATATCAAGTGACATATCATGCAATGCTCAATGAATGGTACACTAAACAACTTATTGATTATGATGAGTTTACGTATTTAAAGATTGACTATCTGAAAATTCAGTGTATTTATTTTCTGCCCAAAATCCATAAGAACAAATCACATCCCCCAGGCAGACCTATAGTTAGCGTGAATCAGTCGCTACTGGAAAACACTTCACGATACTTAGACCTGTTTCTGTGCTCCTTTGTCACTGAATTACCATCATATTTACGTGACACCAATGATTTTCTGGCTAAGATACACAATATTCCATGGCATAAAGATTATCTAATGGTCACTATGGATGTAGCCTCCCAATACACTTCCATCAAACACCAATATGGGTTACAAGCATGCAGATATTTTTTACAAACACGTCCCATTGAATTTTTTGAGTTCACAAACATGCTTTTATCCATGTTGCAATTTTGTTTAACCCACAACCTGTTCCTATTTGACAATGATTGTTTTTTACAAAAACAAGGGACAGCAATGGGGGCCTCATTTGCTCCCACATATGCAAATTTATATATGGGCTGGTGGGAGAAAGAGGTGGCATGGTCTGAAAATAACTATCTATATGGATAGGGTCGTGCTGTGGGTGCGATACATTGATGATCTTTTTATCATTTGGGATGGCACTGATCAGTCATCGTTGGAATATGTAAACAAATTAAATGATAACCAACTTAACATCCATTTAGAAGTCACCTTTATTAGAGAGACCATTGAATTCTTAGATGTCCTACTGGAAGTGAAGAATGATCAGCTAGATACCACCATATATCGCAAACCCACGGCATGTAACTCTATCCTACATGCCAACAGTGGACATCCCACGACACTAAAATGGAGTATACCATATAGCCAGTTTCTGCGGGGTCGCAGAATATGCTCAGATGAGAGTAGATACGATTCAGAAATCAGAACTATGATGGAGAGATTTCTGAACAGAGGATATCCTCTCAAAATATTGGTGGATGAACAGAATAGAGTCAAAAACAAAAGTAGAGATGAGTTACTTTTCAACAATATATCTACAAACGGTGACACGCAACAATCATCCCCTAGAATATTTTTGCAATATAATCAACAACATGGCTCTTTAAAAACCATACTTCAGAAGAACTGGCATGTCTTACAGAATGGCCCCAACATTAGGGACGGTATAGGTTCACATCCTTCCATAACTTTCCGCAAGGCTCGCTCACTAGGGGATCACTTGACCAAAAGTTTTTCTCTACAAAAGATAATACATCCTGGTTGAGCAAAAAAAGCTTGGGATTCTGGAAGTGTCGCCACTGTAAGGCATGCAAGTATGCATAGAATATACAAAAATATCAAACTTTTGATGGTCGGGATTGTGACATCAAGGACAGAATTACCTGTGACACTGAATATGTGGTTTATGTTGTTGAATGTGGATGTCATAAAAAATACATTGGGAGTACCATTCACAAGTTAAAAGTTAGATTTTTGCAACATTTCAGAGCCATCAAAAATCAGGATAGAACATACCCCCTGGCCAAACATTTTTGGGATGTACACAAAGGAGATTCCAGTACATTATCATTTTATGGCACTAAATCGATCAAAAATAGTCCTAGGGCCGGTGACAGAACATCTGAGCTTAGACAAATGGAATCCAAGATGATTTTATTACTTGGTTCTGAATCTCCTTGGGGGCATAATCTTGATGCTGAATTACATGTCCATTTAAGATAAAATACTGATGTGCACTCCGTTTATGGTACATCCATCACAAGTGTTGCAAGTTTTGCTCATACTGAACTGATGACAAAATGCTATCTCTATAATAGCCATTACCGAGGGGGAGGTTTCCATGATACAAATGATACATGTGATTTTACAGTATTCTTAGGAATATGTATTTGTCTCTATTTAACATTTAAAATGTATTTTAAATCTATTTAAAAGTTGCTTATAACTTTTTACTCTTTTGGAGTTTTTTCCTTCTTTTTGACATTGATGTTCATAGAAGAGTGGATATTTAGATATACGTTTTTATCACTGTTGTTCAACAGTTTTTAGACACGCAATTTAATATAGATATAGTTTCGTTTAAGCATCACTTTGCACTTTAGTCTGTGGCGCTGTTTCATTCTTATTTTGCACACATGCACTAATTAGAACTCTAGAATATAGACCAAATAGAGCAGATCAACTTCATATAATTTATTTATTGCTTTCATGATGGTTATGCAATACATCTTAAAAAACAGACATCCCGAATGTTCAATGAACCCAATGATTATATATGGGGGTTCATTATAGGCTGACACTGAAGATATAGACCACATATAAGATACAATTCTAATGGGGTTCAGCTTGATATGGTAATTGGTTATACATATCAGATGTATTTGACATTGTATAATAGGTTTTAGATTTTTGAATCTAAGAATGAATAAGTTCTGTTTTATTGTAAACTATAACAACATTTGATGTCATTTTTACACTGAATTGTAGATTATCAGCTACTTTGCTGAATATTTTATATGTACTAATTATTTACAATTTCTTATAGATTTTTATACTATTTATAATATTTAAAAGATTTGAGATATTTATATCTATATTGGTTGATATATTTGAAATATATACACACAGAAACCCACATTGGAGATTGCATTCTATAAATATTTGAATAATTAGATTGAAGATTGTTGAATAAAAAGATGATGGATAGGCATTTTATTCAAATTTTTATTTATATAACATATGTGCAATATATAATATCTCAATGTCTAGACCATTTCAAGCCTTGGATGCTAAGATTGCTGACATAATATTGGGCATAGATATGTTGATTAACTCTAGATCTTTACATGTTTCAAGATGGCCGCAGTAGTAGCACACATTAGAATATCATGGAAACAAATGATGGATTTAAACTTGTGCATAAATGGTGCCAGTTTTTGGCCGGATTTGTCCAGTAGAAGGCGTTTTGCCGAAACACTTTGACAATTTATTGCAGGACTCTGCGTAACCATTATAAAGAATAAATTCGATATCATTGAATTCAGCGTTCTTGAAAATGACTTCGTTCCAAATGGTCGGGATTTAACCAAGGGACTGGTGCGGCCGGCGGATGGTTATTGTTCCATCTGTTGTTGATTTTATATATATATATATATATATATATATATATATATATATATTATATATATATATATATATATATCCAACACCAACAATTGCAAAACAATTGATTTGTTTGCACTCCAGGAGAGTTTTATTAATTCTATCCACAAAGAAGTGTAAAAAGACACCACCAACCTCTCGGTCTTGATCACAGTTTACAAATCAAACCTTCCCATGAGTCTCTATTTATAGTTCATTTTCCTACCACCACCCAAGTGCATTCTGGGACATCTAGTCCCCTACAAGAACTTGTGATAATTAAAACATAATCAAAATCCACTGATCTTTTCTGCTATTATTTAACCTCTAAAACATAGTTGAATAATTGAATACAAAAGTATCTATAAAGCCAAGACATATTCAATAATTTACATATATACAGAGATTAATAATATCTGTGGAGTACATGTTGCCATGTTTACCATATGTATGGGATGTTGGGCTAATGGTTGCATCTTATGCATGATATATTACTTGCAATATTTACATTTTGAGAGTATTGGTGTTAACCTGGTTCCCAGGACAATGATCTTCCTTGTATCTATTAATCTGCTATATATGCTCTGAACAGCCATTTTAAACGGCTTATGGTTTAAGAGAGGAAAACGGATCCCAGTTATTGGGTGACTTTGGAGGCAATTCCAAATATTAATAACAAGATGAATTGATGGTTCCATGAATGTCCGGCATGATCGAAGTAAGGAATGGTTATTTTTATTCCTAAAAGTGATCAGGAGAGAATTTCTGTTTGATAAAAAGAAAAAGAAAAAGAAGTGACTGATAATGCAATATAATTATTGAATTGATAATTTTGGACAGAAGACACCGACCTGAACTCCTCCTGGGCTTATGCTGAAGATAGGAAAACCACAGTGTTTATCTCAAGTGTATAAAAGAGAGAAGTTGGAAGAGTACAAAAATTGAAATAAAAATGGCCAAGAGATTACAGAGAGCGGAAAGTCTGTTCTCTAAAGATAAAAAGGTTGCAATGGAGACAACTGAAACATTAGCAACACCTCATACACAGAACAATTTGAAATATCTGTATATACAATTGGAACGTTTATTGAAGAAGGAAATTACGAAAAGTTGGGAGATTCTCACTTTGGAAAACTATATAGAAGTTGACAGGGTTCCAAGAGGATTAAGAATTTTTACATTACCTAATCATCCGGATACTAACTCGGAAGTGTTCGAAGAATGGGGTGTAAACAGCATGGAGTGTTCAAAGAACATGATGCGCATTATTATTAAGTATGCCAGGAAGGGCTTAGAGTCGATTCTGAAGGAAATAAAGGAAATAGAAGAAAAAATCAAAGCACTTAACAAAGAGGAAGAAAGTAGCAAGTTAAGACATACTATGGATACCACTCTGGAAAAGTATGATAAGATGACTGAGGAACGGAAACAAAGGAAGGTTAGAAGAGATGAGATCGATTATGAAACTGGAAGAATCTTAACCTTTGCTAAAAGATTTGATACATTGAAACAGCAAAATCCTAATGTTCTACAGAAGAAGATGCAATCTCCGGAGACATCTATCAGTGAGTCTGGTGTGGAATTAAGTGAAGGAGAGGAAAGACCAGTACTGACGAAAAAGATGACTTTTTTAGACGAGATGAAACTAGTCTATATGGATCAAAGAACATTGAGGGGAAGAGGACAGGGCCAAACACGAGGTTGAGGAAGAAAACCTACCTGGGATCGAGGAAATATCAGAAAACAAGAAGGGGGTCTGGAAAGAACAAAAGACTATCCATTCAGAAGCAAACAAGTGAACAAAACCAAGTAATTGAAAGTAGTTTAAGTGAGAATTTGGTTGTAAATCTTTCAAATCATGAATTGATGCCACAGGAAACGACCATTCTTAATAAAGGCCTGTCCTTCTGCCCGGAAAAGCATTATGATCATGTTGAAACAAGGACTGACTTATACAAATTTGTGCGAAAGTTGAAATTGGCCAATTTTTTTTCTAAACAAGCACCAGGAGTACAAGCAATAGAAGCACAAAAAATGTAATTGATCAATCTAACTATTGAACAAAAGTCAGATGTGAAAACAGTATATGATCTGATGCATGGTCTTGAGGATCACGAATTATCGGAAACACAAGTACTGGATGAACTAGACATTAATATGGATGGACGCTGATATACAAATTTCAAACCAAAATCAAAATTCTGTCCAATATTGTCACCGGGTACTAGATGGATATTTTCTACAATCTGGTGGTTGAAGATCTGGACAGATTAAACAAAATCAAATATGTGACAAAGGAAAACATTACTAAACAGGAACGTGAGGCCCTCAAAGCACTGATGGATAATCAAAATTTGGAAATCAAACTGGCGGACAAAGGGGGAAATATAGTGATTATGGAAAAACAAGACTATATGAAAGAACCACACAGGCAGTTGACTATTAAAGATCACTATCTTAAACTCAAGACAAATCCCATCAACAAATTAACCATACAATTAAACCAACTGTTGGATACTTGGTACAATGATGGCTTATTAAATAAGGATGAGAGATTATTCTTGGGGAATGATAATCCAATTATGCCTACAATCTATTTTCTCCGAAAAATTCACAAACGTTTGGAAAAACCACCAGGACGCCCAATAATTTCCAGTTGTGGTTCCTTACATGAGAATTTATCAACATATGTGGATTCCTTTCTAGCCCCGATAGTAACTAGTCGGAGTTCTTATATCAAAGATACAGGGGACTTTTTAAGAGCACTCTCAGGAATTAATTGGGAACCAGAATATAAACTTGTCACTATAGATGTTGTATCCTTATATACATCAATTAAGCATGAAATGGGTCTTATGGCAGTACATTATTTTTTACAACAGCGGGATATGAAGTATTTGAAACATTCAAAAATGCTAATGAAGATGATAGATTTGTGTTTGAAGAATAATATCTTTCTTTTCAACCATCAGTTATATGCCCAAATATGTGGGACAGCGATGGGGGTTTCCTTTTCGCCCAGTTATGCGAACCTGATGATGGGATGGTGGGAGAAACATGTAGCATGGAGTGACGACAATGAGATATTTGCAACAAAAGCCATTATGTGGCTGAGATACATTGATGATTTATTCATCATTTGGAATGGAACTGAAAGGGAATTTGTACAGTATTTTGAACGTTTGAATGAGAATGAAGTGGGTGTAAAATGTACCTATAATATCAGCTCCCAGTACGTTCAATTTCTGGATGTTCTATTATACACTGAAAACAATAAGATTGAAATGACATTATATCGTAAAGCTACTTCCACAAACAGTATACTACATGGAGATAGTTTTCACCCGACATCCCTGAAGAAAAACATACCATATGGAGAGTTTATTAGGATCAAACACAATTGTTCTACAGAACATGAAATGGAATTGAAATTTAAAGAAACTTGACAAAGATTTGTACAGAGGAAATATAAATTAAAAGATATAAATTTGGGAGAAAGTAAAGCTAGATCCAAAACGAGAGATGAAATTCTGAACAAATCTAAATCAGAGAGGGACAATAAGGATTCCATTATTAGGATGATTATGACACATAGTAAGGAAAATCATCTGATCCTAAAAATACTCAACAAATATTGGAATATCATAAAGAAGGATCCTGATATTGGAAAATTGATTGGGGAAAGACCTATGGTGACATACAGGAAGGTATCATATATACAAGACCTTCTGGTGAATAGTCACTTTCAGTTAACTAAACCTTTGAATTGGTTACAGACTCAGACAATAGGTTTTACATGTTGTGGTAAGTGCAAGACCTGTCGGATAGGTGTAAATTCAAGGGAAAACTCAGACTCAAAAGGAAGATCAATAAGAATTATAAAGAGTTTATAAATTATAAAGAATTACATGTGAAACCACTCATGTGGTATACATAATTGAATGTGAATGTGGTCTTTGTTATGTAGGAAATACAATTTGTCCTTTGAAAAAACGCATACTTGAACATATCAGGGCTGTGCAAAATAAGGATGTAAACTATGCTCTGGCTAGACATCTAGTTACACATGAAGGAAAAAATTGGACAAATATGAAGTTTTGGGGGATCACAACCATTAAGCATAATGAAAGAGGAGGGAACCGTGAGCTCAAGCTTAGACGCTTGGAGTCTAGAATGATAGTACAACTCAAAACAAAGACTCTGAAGGGATTAAATGGCGATGAAGAACTTCATTACCACCTATGATGGTTTGTGGCTATAAAAGTAACTAGTGTAATTAGAGGCCATTTAATGAAGTGATATTATGAAGGGCTAATAAGCACCTAATGGCTGTCTGGTAATCGATATTAGATCAACCATATGGAGGAATGAGGTGGAAGATATGGAGATTGTAGGTATTTATATGCACTAAGATGAGTATTATATCTGTATGACTTCCTAGAGGACCATAGATATACATAAAGCAATGAATATGTGGCTTTATGTCAGAGTCACCAGATCCTCGGGGTCTGTGCACTTTCCCAACACATCCACCACAAGACAGCTCCAATACTCTGATTAGAATTGTCAGAGAGTCTAAGAAGGTCCAAGTGCGAAAAAGGGGATTAGGAAGGGAACAGCTGCTAAGGAGACCTGTAGGAAGCAAAAAGGATAAAACACACAATATCAAAATGACATCATATGAATCAATACTAGGCTATGACTCTACGCATTGTCATTCTAAAAACATGGACAACCTAAGCATAGACTTAAAATGACTAGGCTTCAAGATGACTGGATACCTGTGAGGGAATCAAGAAAGGTTAAATGTAATTTTAAAATTCAAGAATTATCCTTTGCATAAGGATCAGGAAACAATCTGAATGATTTCCAAATAATCATATGAATCGTGTTTGAGAAACATATTAGGAATACACAACATTACATCCAGAACCTTGGCTCTTTGTTTTCTCAAATTGCTGGAACATGAATTGAGCACTTTGCAGATTTTCACATAGGTAGTAAAAATACCATAGGATGATTGTGCACCATGCATAACACAAATTAGACTCGAGAAATAAATCACGCGACTTGCCAACTCAAAAGCTACCAAGTAAATGTCTTAAAATGGTAGCGCGTAATGAACACCGTGATTTTAAGCACAGGAAATGAATTGCGCGTCTTGCTGATTTGAGTACCATCGTGTAACTGACTAGGAATGATAGCGCACAATGAACATCATGAATTAAGCATGAGAAACGAATCGCACAACTTGCCGATTCGAATGCCACCATGTAACTGTCAAGGAATGGTAGCGCACAATGAATATCAAGAGTTAAAGCACAAGAAAACGAATCGTGCGTCTTGCCAATTCGATTGCCAACATGTAACTGCCAAGGAATGGTAGCGCACAATGAATATCAAGGGTTAAAACACCAGGGAACGAATCGCGCGTCTTGCCGATTCGAATGCCACCATGTAACTGCCTAGGAATGGTAACACACAATGAATATCAAGAATTAAGCACGAGAAAAGAATTGCGCGTCTTGCGGATTCGAGTATCAGCTTGCAAATGCCACGAAACAACCAAGCGCACATTCACACGCACAACAGTGCTATAGATTATCATGCAAAGATTAGGCCCAAGAACTCAAGAGTCTTCGATAACGGGGTCGAGGGCCCAGCCCGACCTCCGTCTTACCGCCCTGATCTAGGATCACCAATGAAAGTGAAAAAGGGCAAGGCCTGGAGGATCAAAGTAGGCCGCTGGATCAGGAGCTCAGGAAGTTGCTGCTGCTCTGCACCGGGACCTCTGAATAGTGAGCACGTGGAGCTGGGCTGGCTCCCTTTTATAGAGTCTTAGCCCAGCCCACCAACCACACCCAGGCATGCTGCAGGGAAAGCTTCTAGAAGGCCCTGGAAAGGGACCATACCCTGACACAGTCTGAAAGCCTGCAGCAGTACATTACATGTGAACAGTATTTATGAACATAAGTCCTCAGGATTAAACTCTGCAATGCAAAAGGTTAAACAACATCATATCAGCACAATGCATAAATTATATTAGCTTGAAATTATTAGGTTTTTGCATTCTAGTCGCCTGTAGAGCGCTCAATGCCCTGATGTTGACAGTACTCCCCTCTCCCAGACGCGCTCTAGGGCCTGGTTTGTCTGGATTGAGACGATGAAAGCGCCTCACAAGTACTGGAGCATGGACATCAGATGCAGAAACCCATGAGTTACTTTCAGGGCCATAACCTTTCCATGATATTAAGTACCATAGGTTACGCCCTCTCAGTTTAGAATCCAACACTTTCTTAACTTCATATTCTACTTCCCCCTGTACTAGAACTGGAGCTGGATGAGAGCGGACCTTCTGGACTGCTTTTTTTAAGAAGGAAGTGTGGAACACTGGATGAATCCGTAATGATCTTGGCAATTGCAGTTTATAGGTCACAGGATTGATTTGCTGAAGGACAGTGTAACGACCTATTAATTTGGGGTTGAACATGTGCTTCTTCTTGAAGTCTATATGTTTTGTGGAAAGCCACACTTTGTCACCTGGTTGATACTGCGGTCCCTCGCAATGTTTCTTGTCATAATGCTTTTTGTATTTTTGTTTGGACTTTTCTAAATGCTGTTGAATCAATTTCTGGGTTTGATGCAAATGTTGAATGGTTTCTGACACAGCTGGTGTAAGAGAACTTTCTTGAGGGATTGTGATGGGCAAGGTGTCAGGAGGCTAGCCAAACAAACCAAAAAAAAAGTGTAACGCCAATAGAAGTGTGGAATGAGTTATTGTAGGCTAACTCAGCTAACCAGAGCATTGATGTCCAAGAATGAAGTGCTTTTTCAGCGTAAGCATGTAGGTATTGCTTCAAAGTCTGATTTAGTCTCTCGGTTTGACCATCTGTTTGATGATGGTGACTAGTAGATATTGTAGATGTCACTTGGAGTGTTTTACACCATGTCTTCCAGAAATTGGAGGCAAATTGTGACCCCCAATCGGAGACGATCATTTTTGGCAGTCCATGATAATGAACCACTCTATTCAGTAAAATAGTTGCCAGTTCACTGGAGGTGGGCAATTTCTTACAGGCAATGAAATGTCCATATTTCGTGAGCCTATCTACTACCACCAGAATTACAGAATGTTGTTGAACCACTGGTAGACTGGTAATAAAGTCTAAAGAAATGTGCTCCCATGGACGACTTGGGGTTGGGAGTGGATGTAACAACCCTTTCAGTTTTGAATGACTCGTTTTAGTGCGAGCACAGACTTCGCAGTTGTTTACCATCGCTTTTACATCTTTTGTTAGGGTAGGCCACCAAAAATAGCGTTGGATTAATTCAAGAGTTTAAGGAGTAACTGGATGACCTGCCGTAGGTATAACATGTAACCAGTGAAACACTATCTTGCGAAGTTTGGTAGTGGGCACGAACAAACGAGCGTCATGAAAAGGTAATCCTTGCTTGATTGACCTTTTTGGATCTGCTTGGGCCCATGTCTGCCATTTCTCAACAGTAAAAGAACTGTGGATGTCTTCAAAGAAATCTTCAGTTTTTATGATACATAGGACTTTGTCGGGAGCAATGATAGCTCTGGAGGTTTGAACTGCAGGCAACGTGGTAGACTCTTGGCGTGACAAGGCGTCAGCTTTGCGATTGTCTTTATCAGGCCGGAAGGTTACCACAAAATCAAATTCAGCAAAAAACAGCATCCAGCGTAATTGCCGAGGAGTCAAAAGTCTGGCGGAACTCATGAACTAAAGATTGCGATGATCAGTATATACCGTGACAGTGTATTTGGCACCCAACAAATGATGTCTCCATTCTTTAAAGGCGTCACAAATCGCCAGAAGCTCTTTTTCAGCAATTACATAGTTCTGTTCGGCTTCATTCAACTTCCGAGACATGTAAGCTACAGGATGAAGATGACCAGTGTCCTTGTTTTGTTGCGACAAGACTGCTCCTATTGCCACATCTGAAGCATCAGCTTCCACTATAAAGGGTCGATCCGCGTCAGGATGAGTCAAGATTGGGGCAGTGGAGAAAGCTTCTTTCAAAGTTGAAAAGGCTTGGTCAGCTTCTGGGGACCATACAAATTTCTCCTTCTTTCTTAATAATTTAGTGATTGGAGCCACTGTCTGGGAGAAATGATTTATGAACCTCCGGTAAAAATTTGCAAATCCCAGGAAACATTGTACATCATGAACAGTCTTTCAGGTGGGCCAATCAGATACGGCCTTTACTTTCTTTTCTGCCATCACCATTCCTTGAGGGGTAAGGATAACCCCCAAAAACTCAACAGTGGTAACATGAAACTCACACTTGGTTAGTTTGCAATATAAATGGTGCTTTCGAAGGGCTTCAAGAGTTTTCTTGACATGTTGGACATGTTCATTTTCATTGTCTGAGTAGATGAAAATGTCATAGATGTAGACTATGGCAAATATGTCGAGGTACTCTCTAAGAATGTCATTTCAAGAAAAATGTAAATGCTCCCTGGGCATTACACAGACCAAAAGGCATGACGGTGTATTAAAAAAGGCCATATCTTGCCTTGAACGCTGTTTTCCATTCGTCACCCTCTCTCATTCTGACCAAATGATAAGCACCTCGAAGATCAAGCTTCGTGTAGATTTTTGCTTTCTTTACTTGCTCCAGTAAGACCGGAATTAGGGGCAAAGGATATTTATTCTTGATGGTGACTTTGTTCAATCCCCTATAGTCGATACAAGTTCGAAGTTCTCCATTCGCCTTCAGAACAAAAAACAAAGGAGAAGCTGCAGGAGACTTGGAAGGGCGAATGAAACCATTCTCCAAGAATTGATCTAGATGTTTTCATAAATGTTGATTTTCATGTTCTGACAGGGCATATACACGACAGTTGGGAAGTATCGCACCTGCGACTAGATCAATTTGACAGTCATAAGATCTATGAGGAGGTAAGTTCTCTGCTTATTTCTCATCAAATACATCTTCGTAAAATGAATACTGTTTGGGGAATTGAACTTCTTTCTCTGTGCATTCTAGTCGCCTGTAGAGCGCGACTGCCCTGATGTTGACACTTTAAATACTATATCAGGCATATATAGCAGATTAATAGATACAAGGAAGATCATTGTCCTGGGAACTAGATGAATACCATTACTCTCATAATGTAAATATTGCAAGTAATATATCATGCATAAGATGCAACCATTAGCCCAACATACCATACATATGGTAAACATGGCAACATGTACTCCACAGATATTATTCATCTCTGTATATATGTAAATGATTGAATCTGTCTTGGCTTTATAGATAATTTTGTATTCAATTATTCAACTATGTTTTAGAGGTTTAATAATAACAGAAAAGATCAGTGGATTTTGATTATGTTTTAATTATCACAAGTTCTTGTAGGGGACTAGGTGTCCTAGAATGCACTTGGGTGGTGGTAGGAAAATTAACTATAAATAGAGACTCATGGGAAGGTTTGCTTTGTAAACTGTGATCAAGATTGAGAGGATGAAACGTGTTGGTGGTGTATTTTTACACTTCTTTTTGGATAGAAGTAATAAAACTCTCCTGGAATGCAAACAAATCAACTGTTTTGCAATTGTTGGTGTTGGAGATTGTGGAGGAATGGTCCTTTCCTCACGTTTGCACCGTGAAATTTGCATGCCACAAGTTGGAACTTTGGATGGTGTAATATATATATATATATATATATATATATATATATGTATGTATACCTCCTCATTGCAGCTGACCATTGCCATGCTCCTAAAAGACGTTTACCCTTTATCCATTTTTATAATCCCTTCTCCGATTCCAAAAAGGCGCGCTGACACGCCGGAGCTTGGGGATTTAAATTTTTATTTCAATGTGTTCTCAGATTATGTTGCTATGACACATTTTGGCCATCTTCTGCAGCCTTGTTTACATATGGGGAAGACAGCCGAAAAGCACCAAGGCAACACAATTTGAAAATAGGTTGAAATAAACTTTAAAATGTATGAGTTCTGTTGTGTCTGCAGTTCTTTTTGGAATGGGAGAAAGGATTATGAGAATATATATATATATATATATATATATATATATATCTAGGATCGTTTTTTGTTTTGCTTATAACTTTAGTGCTGCTTGACAAATCTTCAGGCAATTTTCAAAACTTATACTTTAAACCATTCAGCTGTTGTCTTAAAAGTTTTGGGGTGATCCATCAAATGGGGGCCGACAAAAAAGGGGGGTCCCAAAACACATTTTCACCATTCATTTTTCTATAGGACCTTTAGACACTCCTACAGCCCAAACTGCTGAACGGAATTACACCAAATTTGGCAGGAAGCTAGATCCTGTTGTGCAGATCACGCTTGTTGTGCTTTGGTGCAAATCCATTCAGTAGTGTGTGGAAAAATTTAAGGCCCAAAAATATAGATATAAAAAAATATAGACATATAGGGATGCAGATCCTCTGCTAATCCGGACCCCCGGATCCTTATTTGTGAATCCGGGGGAAAACAAGGCCCTGATTGGCTGGTTGCAACCTGACAGAAAAGTTGCGGCTGCTGTTTTGTTTGTTGCATCGGCTTGTAGTGGGAAAAGGAGAGTGCAAAAACACATAAGGGGTCAGGATACCGGTATTCCAACCCCTTGGGACAGAAAGGGGACCCTCGTGGGTAAAAAATTGCCAAATTTTTTTTTCATCCGATCCATGGAACTGCAGATCCACCAGTGGAACCACAGATCCAGAACAGCGGTTCCAGAATTTTTTTATTTTTAAAAACACACTGCATCTAAACTCATGCTGCACATGACCGAAGGCCATGTGCAGTTTGGGTGCATGCAGGAGGGTTGGCTGATGTGCCTGACTATAGGCTCGGCCCTGCGGCCAACCCCTGCCACGCACGGCCAAAGGCCTTTCGTGGCACTGCTTGTATTTACATCTGTGCGTGCAAAAAAAACCTTAGAGATTCACTGAAAAAACAAAGGTTAAGGAGTAGTTATAGTTAGGTTCTGAATTTCCTCATACATAACCATAGAAATTCAGCAGTTATAGTTATTGTTATCTCAATTAATGTATAACTTGCGCCCTAAGGTAACTATAACTTGCGCCTGCACCATGCACAGCTAATTATTCAAGATATTATATCATTAATGACAATACATATATGCATACATTTACACACACACACATCCTATTCTGTCCTGAACCACTTGCTGCATTTCTTTTTGCCAATATGCTTAATGCACTTCGACTGCTTCATAGAAGTGCCTGACAGACCTGCAAGCTCCCAAAGGTAAGGAGGTTGTACCACAGATGGAGGAGGTGATCAGCAACAAGTATATGTAAAGTAGTATTCCATTTTCCTGACAGAATCCCAGTGACTGAAACTGGTTAAAAGGACTGATTTCGGATGACATTTTGAAAGAGAGAGAGGAGGTAGCTAAAAGGGTTGCTGATGAGGAAGTAATTATACCATCCAGGAAACTAATGGTACAAATATATCTTCCTCACAAGTGGAGGATGTAAGGATCAAATTAAGAAGACTGGGGAAAAAAAAACTGTCCCGCCACAAATTAACCAAATGGTAGCACAGTAAGTCTTTGCGGATATACTTAAAGGCGAAGGGAATCCTGCAACGAATGGAAATAGTATTTGCAACAAGTTTTGAGAACTCTCATCCTGATAGGTTAAGGGAATGAGCACTGAGTATCACAGAGGAATTAATGTGTCTGATACAAACATTGATCAAATATGAAAATATAGATATGCAAATGAATTTAGAGGAAATATATAAATTAACCTCAGAACTAAATACTGAGGCAAAAAAAGTCTGGTGTGATCAAACTGAGTACGAGAGAGGCAGGGTATTTACATTTGCATCCAGGTTTGACAATTTAAGAAGGCACAGATTATCGCACAGCAACAGACAACAGGAGGAAACATGTCTGTCAGAGCTGGTTCAGAGGTGTACACAGACTGTGAAGATGGTGCAGTAAGGGTTAGCAAGACATCCATATCTGCTGTACCAACAGTAATAGATTAATTACATTTTTTAAGGTTGGGCAAGTGCCAAAATCTAAAACTCAGGAAGTCTACGCAAATAACCCAAAAGGAGACAGAACCGGAGGAAAAGATGATCCTGCAAAAAAGGATACACACTCAATGGTGAAATCGAAATGGAGACAAAAGAAGCAATGGCAAATCTAATCACCATACTCAACTTGTCAGAAATTACATTAATAAAGACGCAAGAACAGATTCTGCCATTAGGCTTGTCTTGATGTCCAGAAAAATCATTTAAAACAGCCAAACAAGAGTTCAAGTTTTCAAATGTATAAGAAAACTCAAGCTCAAGAAATGTTATAGTGTACAAAGTTGCCACAGAAACACATCAGCTATGCACCATTAACAATCAGGAACGCCTGCAAGTCTCAGTTCTAAAATTTATAACTCAATTAAAAGAATGGAAAATGAAATATTAGGTTTTCCAGAGGAGGTAATGGAAGAAGAAGTAAGAAACAAGATTAAATTTATGTCTATGCAGAAGCCACTACCACATTCAAACCAGCATCAACATTTGTTCCTGCCCTGCAAAGGGAATGCCATAGAGGTATATTCTGATTTAGTCACTCTTGAAACACACACACATGTTGTTTACAAGCATGATCAGATGGTGTCCTAATAAGAACTTTGTCCTACTTAACAAGGAACACAGAACAAATAGGAGGAGCAGCAACAGGCTCCTGCTTAGCCCTCAGCTATGTGAATTTGTATATGGGCAGGTGGCAGCAGTGGGTGCTCCAGAGCAAACATTTTGATGATTGTCTAGATCATGTGATATTGTGGATGTAGAACACAGATGACCTGTCATTACAATGGAGCAGGTCTGTGGACAGTGCCAAATAGTTTATAAGTATATTAATGTCAAACTTTTTAAGTTACACTTCACCAGTACCATTAGTGAAACAGAGGTAACCTTCTTAGACCTAACATTATATGTCAAAAACACAAAAATTAAAATCAAACAGTATAGAAAGCCAGTTGCAGGTCATATATTCTCCATGCCACCAGTTCTCATCCAGAGAAACTAATATAAAGCATACTGTATGAGGGGAAAATTTAAGACTTAGACAAAATTGCAGTCATATGGAGAAACAGCAGAAATGACAGAAATATTATTTGCAAAGGGATTACCAGAAAAAAAGAATGGTGGTTGCTAGAAACAGTGCTAATCAGAAGAATGTCAAGACTGTTATTTGAGAGAGGGTGGCTAAAGAAGGACAACAACAGATTAGACATATTATCACCTTCATTAGAAAGGAGGATGTGATAAGGAAAGTATTATTTAGGCATTGAAACCTTATAAAGAACAAGATATAAGTGTCTCTATTGAAGGTCCAGGTCAATAAGAGATGATCTAGTTAAGAGTATCTTGGAAGTAAGTGATAAGAACTGGGTGGGGTGAAGTAAGTGATAAGAACTTTGTGGGGAAAAGTTAAGGGTTTATACAATGAATTGAATGCCAGGCCTGCTAGTATGGCCTTAACAAAATAGAGTTTATTTCACCCTTTTGAAAAAACCCTATATAAATTCAGGATGCATAAAATTACAAAACTGAGTTTGCTGTGTACATTTTGTTGTGTCCTTGCAAATAGGTATAGGTAGGGAGTACCATCCTTCAGGTGCGTACATGAATACTTCAACATGAAGATAAGAACTTTCTGGCTGCCTGGAAAACCTTAACAGCAAAGGTAAAGACCTTAAGTAGTTTATAATTGATTCAATATCAAGAAAATACAGAGGAGGTAACAGAGAAACAAAACTAAGGAAATTAGAGTCAACATACATTATTGAGCTGAACAGCAAACCCCAGGAGGTCTGAATAAATAAGATTTACCTACACATCTATAACCACTGAATCTCTTTTTCAATTTAAGGGGCTTTTCACACACTGACAGCATCATCATGGTGTAAGAAGTCCACTTGGGCAACATGTTTTGGGTCACCCGCTAACAACTAACTCTGTAGTATACATTCTATTGACACTTATGAATTTGTAGGTGACCTTGTGAACACTGATAATGTGCAATGTATAAAGTTACGTTATGATGTAAGCGCATTCAAAATTTTATGATTGAGCACACATGCAGCAGAAGTCATATTCTTTGAGCTTAAACACATCACATTAAGCAAATATGTCAAAAAAGAAATGGAATGTAGTGTTGATTCCAAGATAAAGTAAGGATAGGCTGATATAAAACATACCAATATGGACTGATGTTCAAGCCACTGTAAAACACCACTGGGTGTGATTGAATAAATGAATTGTAACTGTTTATCTTACTTTAACTCAATTGCATCTTTTTCATATATACTTTTACACTTTAAATATGTTTGAATGTTTAGGAGGAGTATCGTTTCTATTTTCATTCATTTTTTTTATCACAACATGGCGCCCAGCTGTGTGGACAAGGCTGTATGAAGTGGCCAAAAGGTATCAGGAGATTGGCAATAAAGAAATGCAGCAAGGGACTCTTAAGTGTTGGTGCCCGTCTTTGATACAAAACAGGATGTGGATTTATTATTGCAGAGACAGCCAACTCTGATTTGTCAATGCCACCCTTGAGTAGGTGCACAGTGGCTGCTGGCTGAACCAGGAAATGCATTATTTGGTTTGCCTACACCTTTGGTGTCGTTTGACTAATCTCCATCAAACTTTCAAAAAAAGTGCTGAGTTTTAATTGTTTGTGCTTGGAAAGTTTCAGGAGAATCTGCCAAGCAGGGAAAAAGAAAAGGGGTGGTCCCAAAACACTTTTTCCCATTAACGTTTACATAGGAACTTTAGACACAAATACAGCCCAAGTCACTGAACAAATTTACACCAAATTTGGCAGAAAGCGAGATCTTGAGCCTAAAAATGCCTTGGGGACCCCATTCACTGGGGCAAAGGTATTAAAATGAAGGAAGCTGGGGCCACAGCCCCAATCCTGGAGCCAAAATAGGCCCGGGCCAAAAAGTATCAAAAAAGGGGTGGGGGTTATGGCCTCCCTTCCTGAGCTTTTAAAGGCCCAGGGGACGGCATCCCTGGGGCCAGCTCAGTTACTGTTTCCCGGGAAGCCCACCCCAGGACATAGTAGTTTGCCTGCCTGAACTAATACGGGGAGGGAAACATATGTCTAGTAGTGCCTGGCTGGAGCATTTTTAAATCTCCTGACAGGAGCAAACATGTCTTCCCTCCCTGCAGGAATGCAGGCAGTGTATGCAAGTCTGCCCCCACCCATCAGGAGATTTAAAGATGCTCCCGCTGGACGGGAGCAAAACATCTGAACAGACATTGCTCCCACATGGAGAGAGCATGCAAAAAACAACTGCTCCCTCCAGGCAGGAGCAATGCATGGGGGAAGCCGGCTGGGGCTCTGGGGCTCCACCTGTGGCCCCATACATGTGGTTTTTAATACACCCACTTCTGGTCCTGGTGAATGGGGCCTCCAGGGCCCGAGAATGCTCGTGGAGGTTGACCGTGCAGCCCTCCTCCCTCTTGACATACAGCCTCAGGGGATAAAGTCCAGAGGGCCTATGAAAGCTCAGGGGTTGGTCCCTTTTTAGTTCAATTTAGCCACAGAGATGGGGTCCCTGGGCCATACTAAGGCTAGCCAGACTTGATTAACTATAACTTGCACATTCCCCATGCATTGTTTAGACCCTATCATATTACAAAACATATAGGGGGTCATTCTGACCCTGGCGGTCGGTGATAAAGCGGCGGCCAACCCGCCAACAGGCAGGCGGTCCAAAAAAAGGAATTCTGACCCTGGCGGGAACCGCCAACACAGCCCGCCACTTTAACAATACGACCGCCACGGCGGGACAGACAAACAGCGCGGCGGTCACCGCCAACAGGCAGGCGGCAGACAATGTACCGCCCACCCTATCACAACTCACCAATCCGCCACCTTTTCCGGGGCGGGAGCCCCGCCGATAAAAACACGGCGGAAACAGACTACGAACGGGAAAACGCTCACCTATACACACTCCATGAGGAAGGAGGACAGCATGGAACCCGAATTTAACATCCTACCAGCTATTGTCTACCTGCTCATCTACCAGGAGTACGAACGCCGGCGCAGACGACAACAGTGAGTACTGCACCTACGACACAGGCGAGGAGGGAGGAGGAAAGCTTACGCGCACAGACATGCGCCATACACCCACCCCCCCACCACAAATACCTACACCCCAATGCCGAGCAACAAGTCAGAGTGACACCCCCCAAACCCACCGGAATAATGCAAAGACACAATTAAAATGATCTATAAAATATATGTAGAAATAGCTCCATTAAAGGTATGTGAAATATGCCATATAAAAGATACAAAAATAAGGAATGAACAGAGTCAACAATATATATATAGGCAATAAGTCCTGCACATACCCTCAAAGTTCCATAGTCCGTGGGCCAATGTGCACAAACACATGGGCAAAGCCCACACAGGAGACCAGATACTATTGGAGAGAACACTGCTGGGGCATCAGATGATAAAACTACAGGCACCTCAGGGGGAAGGGAAGGGGGGCACCTCAGCCACATGAGTCCTTGACGCCAGATTCACGAGGGGCCTCCATGCCCATTATGTATCCTGGGGAGTGCAAAGCCACAGTCTCACAAGTCTCTACAGTGGGTGGCTTGCCCACTGTTCCATCCTGGGGAGTGCAAAGCCACAATCTCACAAGTCTCTACAGTGGGTGGCTTGCCCACTGTTCCATCCTGGGGAGTGCAAGGTCACAGTCTCACAAGTCTCTACAGTGGGTGGCTTGCCCACTGTTCCATCCTGAGGAGTGCAAAGCCACAGTCTCACAAGTCTCTACAGTGGGTGGGTTGGCCACTGTTCCATCCTGGGAAGTGCAAAGCCACAGTCCATCAGATGGATTACCGACTCCACTGTTAATGGAGGAGGCATGGTGCCCAGAGTGCTTCCTGAAGCCCTGGTCGACACAGAACCGGCACTGTCAATGGGCCAGCGGTGCTTGAGATGAAGGCCCCAGCGGAGCGGTGCAGAGACGGCGGGACCCAGCGGAGCGGTGCTTGAGATGAAGGGCCCAGCGGAGCGGTGCTTGAGATGAAGGCCCCAGCGGAGCGGTGCAGAGACGGCGGGACCCAGCGGAGCGGTGCTTGAGATGAAGGGCCCAGCGGAGCGGTGCTTGAGATGAAGGCCCCAGCGGAGCGGTGCAGAGACGGCGGGACCCAGCGGAGCGGTGCCTGAGATGAAGGGCCCAGCGGAGCGGTGCTGGAGATGAAGGCCCCAGCGGAGCGGTGCAGAGACGGCGGGACCCAGCGGAGCGGTGCAGAGACGGCGGGACCCAGCGGAGCGGTGCTTGAGATGAAGGGCCCAGCGAAGCGGTGCTTGAGATGAAGCGCCCAGCGGAGCGGTGCATGAGATGAAGGGCCCAGCGGAGCGGTGCTTGAGATGAAGGCCCCAGCGGAGCGGTGCTTGAGATGAAGGCCCCAGCGGAGCGGTGCTTGAGATGAAGGCCCCAGCGGAGCGGTGCTTGAGATGAAGGCCCCAGCGGAGCGGTGCTTGAGATGAAGGGCCCAGCGGAGCGGTGCAGAGACGGCGGGACCCAGCGGAGCGGTGCCTGAGATGAAGGGCCCAGCGGAGCGGTGCTTGAGATGAAGGCCCCAGCGGAGCGGTGCAGAGACGGCGGGACCCAGCGGAGCGGTGCAGAGACGGCGGGACCCAGCGGAGCGGTGCCTGAGATGAAGGGCCCAGCGGAGCGGTGCTTGAGATGAAGGCCCCAGCGGAGCGGTGCAGAGACGGCGGGACCCAGCGGAGCGGTGCCTGAGATGAAGGGCCCAGCGGAGCGGTGCTTGAGATGAAGGCCCCAGCGGAGCGGTGCAGAGACGGCGGGACCCAGCGGAGCGGTGCCTGAGATGAAGGCCCCAGCGGAGCGGTGCTTGAGATGAAGGCCCCAGCGGAGCGGTGCAGAGACGGCGGGACCCAGCGGAGCGGTGCCTGAGATGAAGGGCCCACCGGAGCGGTGCTTGAGATGAAGGGCCCAGCGGAGCGGTGCTTGAGATGAAGGGACCAGCGGAGCGGTGCTTGAGATGAAGGGCCCAGCGGAGCGGTGCTTGAGATGAAGGGCCCAGCGGAGCGGTGCTTGAGATGAAGGCCCCAGCGGAGCGGTGCTTGAGATGAAGGGCCCAGCGGAGCGGTTCTTGTCCCGGTGGGCCCCTGTTCAGCGGTACTCCTCCCGGCGGGCCCCTGTTCAGCGGTGCTCCTCCCGGCGGGCCCCTGTTCAGCGGATGTTGTCCCGGCGGGGTCCTGTTCAGCGGTTCTTGTCCCGGCGGGGCCCTGTTCAGCGGTGCTCCTCCCGGCGGGCCCCTGTTCAGTGGTGCTCCTCCCGGCGGGCCCCTGTTCAGCGGTGCTCCTCCCGGCGGGGCCCTGTTCAGCGGTGCTTGTCCCGGCGGGCCCCTGTTCAGCGGTTCTTGTCCCGGCGGGCCCCTGTTCAGCGGTGCTCCTCCCGGCGGGCCCCTGTTCAGCAGATGTTGTCCCGGCGGGGCCCTGTTCATCGGTTCTTGTCCCGGCGGGCCCCTGTTCAGCAGTGCTCCTCCCGGCGGGCCCCTGTCCAGCGGATGTTGTCCCGGCGGGGCCCTGTTCAGCGGTTCTTGTCCCGGCGGGCCCCTGTTCAGCGGTTCTTGTCCCGGCGGGCCCCTGTTCAGCGGTGCTCCTCCCGGCGGTCCCCTGTTCAGCGGTGCTCCTCCCGGCGGGCCCCTGTTCAGCGGTGCTCCTCCCGGTGGGGCCCTGTTCAGTGGTGCTCCTCCCGGCGGGGCCCTGTTCAGCGGTGCTCCTCCCGGCGGGGCCCTGTTCAGCGGTGCTTGTCCTGTGTGTCTAGGGAGCCAGACCTGGGCAAGACTTCCCGCTCATTCACCATCCGAACTTGCGGTCGCGGCGCCCTCCTGTGATGGAGTCCTGGGCCCGTGGGTGTCGTCCGTCATACCCGGAATGGGGCTGGTGGGGCACTCCTGGGCAGCTCGCGTCCTGCCTGACATCTCAGCCCTGCTGCCCTTGCCCTCCTTCACTGAAGCTCTGTGGCCCTTGCCTCCCTTGGATGATGTGGCAGGTGACGGGGCAAGGCTACTGTCCTTGGTGGCAGCCGTCTCACTCTTGTCGCGCCAGGCCTTTTTCTTTTTTGTCTTCTTCCCAGGGGGTGGGCTGGCTGTCCCCTTGCTGCTGGCCGATGTTCCTGCCCTAGGATCTAGTGGACTCCAATAGCCCTGCACTTTGGTCACAGTAGATGCAGGGCTGGTGGTGGCTGAGGTGCTTTTTTTACTCTTACCAGATGGAGGGGGTGGGTCAGTGATTGGAAGGAGCTCAAGGTTGGAAAGGAAAAGGATTTGGGAAGGACAGGGACGGGTAGGTGTAGTGGGTTTTGGAGTGGAGGAAGAGGATGTGGTTGTAGGAGAGTCAAGTGTGCTGTCTTTGGGTGCAGGTGCCTGTGACGGAGGCTGTCGTGAGGTGGATGGCTGTTGTGTGGGTGGCTGCCTGCGTTTGTGTGGTTTGGAAGAGGGGGTGACAGACACACTGGGAGAGGACACAGGGGACGTGTAAATGGCAGTGGGGGTGGTGACTGCACGTGTGCGGACTGTAATGGAGGGTGTGCTGGTGAAGGAAGTACTGGCTGATGGTGGTGTGCATGCAGGTGTGAGTGGAGACGTCACAGGGAGGGAGGAGGGAGATTAGGAGGTGGGGGACACAGAGGTGGTAGTGACTGTTGGCATGTCTGCATCTGGATGTTGCTTGGGTGAATGCTTGTGTGATCTGTGGTGCTTATGTCTGGATGAGCTGCCCTTGGGTGTTGAGGTGTGTGCAGGCTGGTCTGATGGTGTGGATGGGATAGGCAGAGGAACAGGAGACTGGGACTGGGTGGAGGGAGTCAGAAGAGGGAGGCTGGAGACAGGGACAATGGCTGCCGTCAGTGCTGAGGCCAGAGCGTTGAACGATCGCTGATGGGCAGCCTGACCCGAATGAATGCCCTCCAGGTATGCATTGCTCCGATGCACCTCCCTTTCTACACCCTGGATGGCATTCAAAAGGGTAGACTGCCCAACAATGAGTGTCCTGAGGAGGTCAATGACCTCCTCACTGAGGGCAGCAGGGGTAACTGGGGCAGGGCCTGAGGTGCCTGGGGCGAAGGAGATGCCCGCCTTCCTGGGCGAGCGGGCACAGAGCGAAGGCTGAGGGGCTGCTGGGAGGGCGGGGCTGGTGCGCTGGGTGGCGGCTGTACCTGTTGTGGCGGTGGGCACGGATGTTGCCGCCACCGCTAGGGAGCTCCCTTCCAAGGACGTGTCGGTGTCGCTGACGTCTCCACGGGTCCCCGTTGTGGAGCTCCCCTCGCCCTCCGTCTCACTGGTGTACTCGGAGTCTGTTGTATGGCCCTCCGGGGCCATGTGAGATGCAGCTTCCTCGTGCGCCGATGCCACTTCTCCTCCGCCTGATGATGCTAATGCACACATGAACAGGAAGACAAAGAAAATGGGGGGGGGGAGAAATGAAGACAGGTTGAGTGCATGCATTGGCAACACCGTTGTCGGAGAGGACAGACACAGAAGCCCCCTGAACTAGGCCGCGCAATCGGGGTACACTACTCAGTTATTGTGACTAGGCCTACAGGTTTCTGGACGACAAATGCACACATGGGTGAGGCCGGACCATGGATAGCTGTACTTGGCACCCTACAGAGGTGGGGGCCGGGGGGACAGGGCCGTGTCTAACGGAGGGGCCTAGCCTACAGAATGTGCCCTGGCCTGGAGATAGCCACAGCCCTCCTCCCCCACCCAGACACCTTCACTGCGCGCAAAGATAGCAGAATGTGCTGATACTCACCCCCTTGTGTCTGCTGTGATGTCCTCACGCGCCCATCCAAATCGGGGTAGGCCACCGCCAGGATCCGGGACATCAGGGGGGGTCAATTGGCGGCTGGCACCCCTCCTACGTTGGGAGGCCATCCCCAGCAGAGACTCGGCGGTCTTTCTGGTCCAGCGGCGGATGTCCTCCCACCTCTTTCGGCAGTGGGTGCCCCATCTGTTGTGGACCCCCAGGGCCCGGACGTCCTTGGCGATGGCACGCCAAATGTCGATCTTCTGATGGGCGCTGACCTATGTGACATGTACAGGGTGGTAAAGGATATCGCATCAGTTTTCTGCCTGGT
Organism: Pleurodeles waltl; assembly: GCF_031143425.1. Lineage (NCBI taxonomy): Eukaryota > Metazoa > Chordata > Amphibia > Caudata > Salamandridae > Pleurodeles > Pleurodeles waltl. Next base: position 352,297,376 of record NC_090450.1, read on the forward strand.
CGATGTGAGTGTCCCCCCCCTCCCCAACCTTGCCATGTGGAACATGCTCTCATCTTTCGTGCGTTGCACTCCTCATTCGCTCCCCTCCCCACCATCTTACATACACCCCACTCAACACAGGCATAGCCCATTCTACGTGCACCGTGTGTACTAACCTGTTGGTCTGGAGGACCGTAGAGTAGCGCATACTGGGGGAGGACCCCATCAATAAGTTTCTCCAATTCTTCGGAAGTGAAGGCAGGGGCCCTTTCCCCAGTCGCAGCAGCCATTGTATCTCCCAGACCGAGGTCACAGCAGCACTTGCAGTATAGGTCCTCTCCTGTGGATGATCAGGTCTCGAGTGATTAAGCTGCTAGAAAATGGCGGTCACGCCCGCGGCGGTGCGTACCGCGGCGGTGCGTACCGCGGCGGTGCGTGCCGCGACCGCCGGCGCACATCGTCATTGGCTCCTGAGACCCATAGGGTTCCATGTTAACCAATGCTGCTTTGCGCCACGGTCTTCGACCGCCACGGTGTGCCACGCCAGCGCAGTGACCTCACATCCCACTGTCACACTTCACAGGTCAGGCAGCCGCCATTTCAAGGGCCCACATGGCATGATTTCTACTGCGTCACACAGGCCTAGGCCTTGCATTGCCACTCATACAAGCCTTTCAATGCATAGCGATTCGTGTGCTGTGCAAGCTGTGTGTACGAACCTGTGGGTTGCTTGACTGTGTGCTCCATGTTGTTCTTCCTAGGCACCGTCCGCTGGGACTTGCGAGGAGAAGGATGAATCCTCCTGTGTACCGACCGCTGGTGGACCTGTCGACAATGGAAGAACGACATATCATACTTACATACCGGCTTGACAGAGCAACTATACATGAACTGTGTGCCCAGCTGGAGCCAGACCTGATGTCCCCCATCCGCCAACCCACAGGGATTCCCCCTCTGGTGCAGGTTCTGTCAGTACTCCATTTTTTGGCAAGTGGGTCTTTTCAGACAACAGTGGCCATATCATCTGGGATGTCTCAGCCTATGTTTTCTAAGGTTTTGTCCAGAGTGTTGTCTGCCCTGATGAAATACATGCGGAGCTACATTATTTTCCCTGAGGTGGGCGAATTGGCTACAGTGAAGGGTGATTTCTATGCCCTTGGACACATCCCCAACATCATTGGTGCCATTGATGGGACCCATGTGGCTTTGGTTCCCCCCAAAGAAAGTGAGCAGGTGTACAGAAACAGAAAAAGTTATCATTCGATGAATGTCCAGGTGGTCTGTTTGGCTGACCAGTACATCTCCCATGTAAATGCCAAGTTCCCTGGGTCAGTGCATGACGCGTATGTCATGCGAAATAGCAGCATCCCTTATGTGATGGAACAGCTACAGAAACACGGTGTGTGGCTAATTGGTGACTCTGGTTACCCCAACCTGTCGTGGCTACTGACCCCAGTGAGGAATCCCTGGACCAGGGCAGAGGAACGGTACAATGAGGCCCATGGGCGCACTAGGAGGATCATAGAAAGGACCTTCGGGGTCCTGAAGGCCAGGTTTAGGTGCCTGCATATGACAGGGGGATCCCTCATGTACTCACCAAAGAAGGTGTGCCAGATCATCGTGGCCTGCTGTATGCTTCACAATCTTGCTTTGCGACGCCAGGTGCCTTTTCTGCAGGATGATGGTCCAGATGGTGGTGTTGTAGCAGCTGTGGAGCCTGTGGAGAGTGAAGAGGAGGAAGACGACGGGGACGACACGGACAACAGGGAGACAGTCATACAACCATACTTTCAGAAGCACACAGGTAAGAATCAGCCACCCCATTTTACATTTACTTAAGGCCTCATTGCGTCTCCACTGTCTGTGTTTCCCCCCAGTTCCTGTTAACTGATTTGTGACTTTCCCTTCCCTTTTCAGAGCTGTATGACCCACTGCCTGACTTCAGCTTTGTTTGCCCATGGACTAAAGCTTATTGGAATTGGTATGTTGTCATCACAAAGTAATTGGACATTATAGCACTGTTATGTGTAATACATTTGTTAAGAATACAAGCAGATTCCTGTTTTTTTAAGTGGAATAAGTGATTTATTTTAAGTGCTACATATAGGTACATGATTGGGAAATGGTGATGGGTGGGGGTGGAGTAATGTCCATGGCAGAGTCCAGTTCTCAGTCGCACAGGTGCATTGTCCATATGCCTGGGGAAGGATGGAGCAGGGGCAGTTCAAGGTTGGACAGGGTGACAATGTGGGACAGTGGGATGACATCAGGGGGTATCTTAGGCTGGCGGGGGTCTTGCAATCCTACTCTGTCTTCTTGTGAGATCTCAGGTTCCGCTTGCGGGGTGGTTCATCTTCTGCAGGAGGTGGGGTTCTGGTGGCCTGTCGTTGTGTGGGGGCCTCCTGTCCACTAGCGCCGGCGGAGGTGGTAGGCTGTTCCTGGCCTGGGCTAGTGACAGGGGCCCTTTGGGGTGCCACATGGTCCCGCAATGTGGTGACGATCTGGGTAAGGGCCACGACGATGGTCCCCATTGCGGAACCGATGTTCCTCAGTTCCTCCCTGAACCCCATGTACCGTTCCTCCTGCAGTTCCTGGATCTCCTGGAACCGGGCCAGTACCGTCGCCATCGTCTCCTGGGAGCGGTGGTGTGCTCCCATGATGGAGGAGAGGGCCTCTTGGAGAGTCGGTTCCCCGGGCCTGTCCCCCCCCTTTCGCACAGCAGCCCTCCCAGTTCCCCTGTGTTCCTGGGCCTCTGTCCCCTGGACGGTGTGCCCACTACCACTGCCCCCAGGTCCCAGTTGTTGTTGGGGTGGTGGGTCAACCTGGGTGCCCTGTAGTGGTGGACACACCGCTGATTGACGTGTCCTGGAGACAGAGGCATGGGCCCGCTGGGTAGGAGCTGTGCTGGTGTTCCCAGAGGGGGTTGGGTCTGGTGTAGCCTGTGGCTGTCTGTGGGGAACCGACTGTCCAGAGGTCCCCGATGGGCCGGGCTGGTCGTCTGGGTCCAGGGAGACAGAGCTGCTGTCATCGCTGGGGGCCTCTTCTGGGGGTGGGATGGACATCTCTGGACCCTCCGTGGCGGTGTGGTGGCGTTCGGGTCCTGCAGGGGTATAAAGGTATGGTTATTGCTTCTGTGTGTGGCATTTCGTGTGATGGGTGGGTGTCCGTGTACCCATGTGCAGGCATTTCCTTGTGGGGGCATTTGTGAGGGTAGCTTGTGGGGGTGATGTGTGTGTGCAGTGGGCATGCTTTGGTGATGGGTGTCCATGCTTTGTGGTCGCATGCAGGGCTTGGTGTTGGGATGGGTGGGTTGTGATGGTGAGCCATTTGCAAGGAGTTGGGGTGATGGGGGAGGGGGTGAGGGTGGGGGTATGATTTGGCATGCAGGTGGGGTGGGGGTGGGAAGCAGTAGTGAAGATTTGACTTACCAGAGTCCATTCCTCCAGATACTCCTACGAGGCCCTCAGGATGCAGGATGTGCAAGACTTCCTCCTCCCATGCGGTAAATTCGGGGGGAGTAGGTGGGGGTCCGCCACCAGTCTTCTGCACCGCAATGTTGTGCCTTGATACCATGGAACGCACCTTCCCCCGTAGGTCGTTCCATCTCTTCCTGATGTCCTCCCGATTGCGTGGATGCTGTCCCACCGCATTGACCCTGTCCACTATCCTTTGCCATAGCTCCATCTTCCTGGCAATTGTGGTGTGCTGCACCTGTGCCCCGAAGAGCTGGGGCTCGACACAGACTATTTCCTCCACCATTACTCTGAGTTCGGCGTCACTGAACCTGGGGTGTCTTTGGGGTGCCATGGGGTGGTGTGGTTGAGGTGTGGGGTGGCGTTTGTGGTGATGACTGTGGTGCGTATGGTGGTGTGTGGTGTTTGGTGCGTGGATTCTGTGTGGGTGATGGTGTTGTGGGATTGTCTAATCTGTGCTCTCTCTAGCCTTCGGTAATGATTTCGGGTCGTAGGGGCTTGTGGGTGATGTGGGTGTGTGTTTTATATTGTGTTGGGTGTGTGGGAGTGGTGTTAGTATGTGTATCAGGTGTGTGTATTTCAAACTGACCAATGTGGCTGAGTTTTCAATATGTGTGTGTGTATTTTGACCGCGGCGGTGTGTACCGCCAATGGAATACCGCGTTTGAAAGACCGCCGCGTGGATTTGTGGGTCGGAATGGTATGGGTGTATTTCTGTTGGCGTGACGGTGGAGGTTTGGTCATCGCCATTTTTTCACTGACCTTTGGTGTGGCGGACTTTTGTGGATGTCGGGTTTTTGGCGGTTTGCCAGTTGCGGGTCAGAATGACCGTGGCGGTTTACCGCGGCGGTGTTATGGCGGTCTTCTGGCCGGCGGTAAGCGCCTTTTACCGCCGAGATCAGAATGACCCCCATAGCATGTTAAATCATAGCATTCATAAAAACACTCATGGTGTCTCAAATGACCATTTATGAGAAAAGTGTGCATGGTAAAGGGCCGAGTTATTGTTAATTTAGTCTGGCTAGCGAGTTGCCAAATCTCATTATGAAGGTGCGCTTTGGGCAGGGAATAAAATATAACTTTAAGTTATACCTATAAAATTATAACTATAACATTTGAATTTCAAATGTTTGTGTACTTTAAGTTGGTTTTATATAGAAATAATAAAGTAAGTTTACCTAACTATAACTAATCTTAAATCTTTGTGTGTTCATTTAATGTGTATGTTTTTAAATTTGTTTCTAAGAAGAGGTGGAGTTGAAGAAGAAATTGAAGGACTCGCATTGTTTGTGTTTTTTTCATTGCCACCCGCAGTTTGAAAGTTAATTTCAAACTTGGTACATGCAACGTATGTAACAAAGTTATTTTCTATAGGAACATTAATCAATACTCCTTCAGTTCCATGGGAATGAGAAAAAACTTGCTGGCTGTTTATTGTACCAGGTTGGTTGTGCAGAAGGTGTCAGAAGGACAAGGCTGAAGCAGGAAGATCGGCAGCAGCCACTTCTCCAGTTAATGCAACACTTCTGATGTCTTCTGCTTCAGTTCTCCAGTTAATTCAACACGTTTGATTTCTTCTGGTTAATCAGCACCTCCACCACCACCCACTGCATCTGTCCCTCCAGTAGCACTTTCTTATTCTTCTGCTCCATCAGCACCTCTACCAACACCCACTGCAACTGACCCTCTACCAGCACCTGCTCCTGGTATCGTAGGCCAAGACATCATTTCAGGTAGGGTTGAGATATAATAGAGCAATATGGCAGGACAGTCCCCTGTGGTGGTTTTATAGTAGATCTACAGTCATTTCTGTTTGTATTTAAAAAACAAATCCATTTCATCATCATTTTCCTTTTTATGTGTTTTCAGACAAACCAAACATTTCTGTTACACTACTATTTCATCATTTAGAACATTTACAGTTTAAGATGCACATGCAATAGTAGTCATCATGAAACGCTGGAAAAAACACATTAATTGGATTGTGAAAAACCCCATAGCAGTTGAGCATTTAAATAGGTAATATATCTAAGTAATTTGATATACGTGAAAGCACAGAAGACAACAATCCTTAGACTAGATTTTCACAAATGTCATCACCCAGGCCAGGCCACCTAATGACATATCGCCTGAATTATCTAACTACAACTCAGATGTACCATTTCCTAGAACAGCCATAAACATCCATATAGAAATGTACCTGTTTTATGTAGAAATATATAGATGGAGGTGACGAGCTATAATTTTCAACTTCTCTGTTATGTCTTTGAAAGGAATTAGAGCTCTATTGCTTTCCAACAATCAGCAGGGAATCTATTGTTGTTGTTGGTATTCAGTAGTACTGGGCTGTGTTTATAGCCCAATTTGCGTTATTAACCAATCACACAATGCTTTACTTATTAATTTTGTTTCTTATCTAGCTTTCTATTCATTTTCATTGTAATTTGACCAGAAATGTGTGTTTCAACTGCCATTTAATACTTGTTAAACGTCATTGCTGCAGGCTAGTTAATTTTCTTACCTCATTTTGGGTTTTTGTATTATTACTGAGTTTTTTTAGATTTCAGTAACTACCGCAGTACTTTCTAGGTACTTCTGAAATAGTACTGCAGTACATCGTAAACTTTAAAACAAATATATATAAAGCAATAAAAATACTTTTCTCTAATTCTACAGACTTTACGAAACTATCTAATTTCCTCCTATACGTCACAAAAAATGTAAGCTATATTTGACGTTAAAACACAGAACAAAGGCAAAGAACGATCTAAACAATACAGCTGCATTTTTATTGTGCCATGGCTTTGATTAACCAATAATATTGTTTCACCATTGCCATGTACCGTGGTATCCTGTGAAGATATTGCAGCATAACCCGGCCCAAAATATCACTACGTTTTTGTTGCAACAAATTCGAAGCGAATACCAAAAAGGATTCTTCCTACACCATAATTTATATTCCTGCTGAATTTAATGTAAATCTGTCCACTAATTTTGTCAGCACGTCTGTTTAAGAAGTCTATAGAAAATGCATTGGTGGACAAATTTGTTTTGGCCCCCGCCCCTGTTTTCTTTGCATCGCCTTAACTAATCACCACAAAACTTTGCATCATCAGCCAATGTACGCAAATGGATAGATCTAGAAAGTTTCCCGGAGATTCATAAAATACTGGCAAAGTTCTTAGCAAGCAAACATCTGAGGAATTCATATCTATTGGAATCCTAACTATAAAGTGGCTACAGTCATATATACATATACATATTTTTTTTTCACTGAAAAAAAGGTTACAGGGATGTTATAGTTAGGTTCTGAATTTACTGGTACAAAACCATAGAAATTCTGCAGTAATAGAGTTCCTTCAAGTAACTATAACTTGCGCTCTAAGGTAACTATGACTTGCCCCTTGCCAAAGACCATGCGCAGTGTTGGTTTGATTAATGTATATTAATGTATTATATTATTATGTATTATTAATATTATATATATATATATACACATACATATATATATATATATAAAATATAATGATAAAATTAAAAACAAAAACACTCTATGGTTTGACAGCAGGACCATTTAAAGCAGGTCCCGCAGTCAAACAGCAGATGAAATGCTTCAGCAAGCACGGAGCTGCTGTTAAAGCAGCTCTGTGCTTGCAGAAACAACGGCACTACTGGGAAAGCCTTAAGGCTTTACCTGCAGTGCCTGGTAGCCCGTGAGGGATTTTTTTTTTTTTTTTTTTAAATGAATAAAAAATATGTAGGGGCCACGAGGGAGCCATTGAAGGCTCCCCCGCAGTCAAAGAAAGCCCATAAAGGGCTAAAAAATTTCAAATAAAAAAATCCCACTCAGACATTTATGCACCCATTCACAGGCCCACTCAACACTCACACACCCACTCACAGACCAATCAATCAAACCAATCAATCATGGATTTGTAAAGTGCAGCTGATCACCCATAGGATCTCAAGGTGCTGGATGTAGGCGTGCTACTCAGTCGAAGAACGAGATCTTGAGGTCCTTCCTGAACTGCTTCAGTGATGCGGTCTGCCTGAGCTTCAGGAGTAGTGTGTTCCATGCCCGGGCTGCTAGGTAGGAGAGGGCCCTTCCTCCTGCTGTACTTTTTCAGATCTTGGGGGCGGCTGCAAGGGGAAGCAAGAAGGAATGGAAACGTCTGTTGGGTATGTAGAAGGTGAGGCGGTGCTTGAGGTATACCCACTCATAGACCCTCTCAGACACTCACAGACCCTCACGCATCCATCAGACCCACTCAGATAGTTACGCACCCACTCACACACCCACTCAGACTGTTACACACCCACTCAAGACTCACTGACACCCTTATGCGCCCACTCACAGACCTGACACAGCCACTAAAACACTGATGTACACACTCGCACACCCAGACACACAATCTGACAGCCACTCTCACCCTTGTATACGCCCTCTCATACCTATTCTTACACTCAGAGAGGCAGAGGACAACTCCTGCCACACACGGCTAAAGGGCTATGCGCAGCATAAGGTTCTGTTGTTGCTGGCAACCTCCACTGCACATGGGTGAAGGCCGTGCACGGCGCAAGGTTGGGTGGTTATAGGGGGTTGGCCACAGGGCCTGGCCAACTGCCGCCACGCACTGCCAAAGGCTTGCGATTGACGTATAATAATCAAAATGACTATGCATTGAAAAAAACATAGAAATTCACTGAAAAAAACAAAGGTTACAGGGACGTTATAGTTAGGCTCACATTTTATAAGTACAAAACCTTAGAAATTTGCCAGTTATTGTTAGAGTTATCTCAAGTAACTATAACTTGCGCCTTAAGGTAACTAGAACTTGCACCGTCGCCATGAACAGTTTTTTGTCAAAAATGTTACTGCAAATAGTACATTGATAGTATCAATGATTTTGTCAAAAATTTCATGAGTGGCTTAATTTGTAGGTAACTAGCAGTGCATAGCAAGGGCACGAGCTACAGTTACCCTAAGGCACAATTTATAGTTACTTGAGATTACTACAACTATAATTGGCAAAATGACTAAGATTTTGAATGTGAGCCTAACTATAACGTCTGTCAGCCATTGGTTCTTCAACTAGGTGAATCCATGGTCCAGTCCAACTGCCCCAGGAGACTCTGCTGGGTGATTCTGCACTTTACAAACACAGAATAGATTACAAAGAAGTCTGCACTCAATGGTACATGTATGGGTGACATGTGTGTCCTGCTTGCCTTTTTCATTTTCTGCCAGAACATAGCAGATGTTGAGTGTGCTGCATAACAAGTGCATCAGAGACACAGCACTGCACATAATGGTGGACAGGACATATGCCACGTTCTTCCCGACTACCCTGTATGTCAAAAACGAACTTTCTTTGTAGTTTAGGATTTACTCTTTAGGGAACCTAGGCAGTCTTTCCCAGTTGTTTGCCTTAGTTTCAAAGGTGGATATGCTCAGTTCAAGCACTGTGGACTTTGCATCGAAGTCTCGGGCACCCCCAACTTGCATCCACAAACAGGAAGGAGTTGGATTTAGCTCAGTGAGTGTGCCAAAGGCACTTGAAGGCCACTTTTTCCTGAGCATCATGTGGCTATAAAGGTAGCAATTAGTAAAGGTTCACTTAGCACTTGTATGTAGAGAATGTCGACAAGGCGGATAACTGACAGGTAGTAAAAACGTCGTCAAATTTGTATTAATTTGTGAAGGTTGTGGAGGCACCAATTGTCAAAATGTCTGGATGTATGTTTTTATAGAGGTTTGTTTTGTGTTTGTATGCAAGTTGTTTGATGTTGGTTGAGCGGATGTTTTGAATGGGGATTCCGTCCATGTGATGGGCCCTTGAATGGCAGAGGTATGTTGATGTGAGTGTGCTGATCTTTTGGATTGGGCCCTTGGCTGGTAGTTTGAAAGTTTTGGGTGTGGTGCATGAATGGTGTGACAAAGTGGTAGGGTCTTGACGTGGCTGGGAAGCAAACAACTTGTTTGTGATGACCATGAGTGGCATGCATGCTGGAGGTGTTATTAAAGGAGACTCTCAAAAAGCTGGAAGAACTGGAAAACCACTTCAGAACAGAAAACCTACTGTTTTGGATCCTCAGTGAGGAAGTCCAAGATACTGAGCTCGGTACCTTTGTGATGGGCATGTTTTCCTCCATCCTTTGCGACGGACAACCAGACGTTTACACTGACATAGTTCATAGAGCAGGTCCTAGAAGGCAAACCCAACAACAAAGGCCTACCAATGTCCTGGTGAAATTTCACTATTACTCTGAAAAGGAAAAGGTAATATCGGCTTCCAGAACTACTCCTCTACTGTCTTTCAGGGTGTAGCATTGGGACCCTCCAATGCCGGGCCAAATGTAAAGCAATCACCAAAAAGCTCTGTAACAATGGTGTTAGGTACAGATGGTCTTACCCCGTTGGCCTTTCCTTGGAGTTTGGGGATAAACAGCACATGGTCACAGGCACCACGAGAGACCCATATGTGCCATATGTGGGGCCTGCCCCTTCCGGATACTGCTGTGAAATGTCCATGATGAGTGCAGGCTTCCAATAGGTGGACCTGCCCCTTCCAGATACTGCTAAGGAATCTCAATGAAGCCCGAAGAACTTTGATTCACAGCCTGCGTGGGGGCTTGCTTGACAGGTTGGAGCCACGCAAGGCATCGCAATGCTCCACTACAGAGCCCAGGAGATCAAGAATGGCTACCGCCATAATCTTGTCCATGTCCTGAGTTCTCAATTGGACATCACCTGTATGCACAATGGCTCATGACTGCCTGATGGATCCTCCTTGACTGCACTGTGAGGTGTCCTCTGGAACTAGCAATATGACCTCCCGAGACGAGATGGGACAATGCGATTACATCACAGCCCTGATGGCCAGGACAGGTGGGAGGGAGGAAGACGTCTCCTGTCCAGAGACAGCCGAGGTTGGTGGGAGAGGAGGTTCTTGCCTCCTAGCTGGAGGTGTCTTGGATTCGTCTACGTCTTCTGATACTGTGATCAGGGGGGATCTTCTTTGCCATTATTATTCTGTTGTTCTATTGATTTTAATTGTTACCATTTAAGGTTTTGTTTTGTTTCTTTTTGGGATGTGAGGGTTTGCGGCCTGCCAAGTGTCACAATTTCTAATCTCACTTTTCTGGACCCACCTAATAATTCTGCATTTGCTGCAGGCTGGATGGGTGATATAGTCAATCTAAATGCAAAAGGCATGAACACTCCCAATAAAAGGAGGTCTATTTGGAAGCACATTAGAGATATGAGCATGGATAAAAAATGTTTTTCAGGAAATGCATCTCTTGCAGAGGGACCGGGGAGAATACGACACAATGGATATCCAATTGTATACCTGTCCTCGGCACTTACTAAACAGCAGGGTGTAGCTATCTATATATAATGGAACACACTCTTCACTGCCTCCATTAACAAAACCGATAAAGATTTTGTTAAGGGTCTATTGCTCTGGATGGGACATTTCAGGGGCACCTTACAACTCCGTCCATGGTTTATGCCCCTAACGCAGTGCAGGATGTCTTCCATTTGCAGTTCCTGGAGGGATTGGTGGAAGTTGCACACAGAGATATCATCCTGAGGGGAATTTCAATGCTGTCTGGGATCTTCGCATAGATAGAGAGGCGGGGAGCATCCCAGACAAGGGCTTTTTCTAAATCATTAAACCTCAGCCTTAGAGAAGAGTGGGGCAAAATACACTTTCCCCCCTACGACCTGGGCTCAATTATTTATTTACACATTCACCACAGACATTTTTGCACTGATTATGTTTATTTGAGCAATGCAATAATGGCTGGGGACCAACTTGATAGACGTTCGGAGTGATATCAGTCTTCAATCACGCTACAGCTATGGTTCAAGTACACTTTGGCTCTACTACCGCGAACGGGTGGTTGGCACCTACATCATTCATAACTGTGTTGCCCTTACCTCCAGAAGAAATTGGTCACCAAATTGGCAAAAACTTTTAAATTAACAATGGTAGGGAGGTGCCGATGGGCAGTTTGGGACACCTTTATAGTGGTGATCGGGAGACATGTTATAGCAGCTGCTGCAGAAAAGCAACACCTCCACAATGTAGAGGTACAAAAAGTAGGAGGGCACTAGAACACAGAATCTCTCTCACCAAATGACAAACAAACTTATCACAGCCAGAGGACAACTCCACATGCATTACACTAACAGGGCAAAATATGCCCTTCTCCACCTTAAAAAACACTCTTACAACACTGGGGGTAAAGTGGGGACCCCTCTACCCAAAATACTGAGGCAAGAGGGAGAAAGAATGTATAAAAGAAATTTACAATAGCAAGTGGCAACAAACGTATTGACTATTCAGATAAGTCTGATTAATTCTGCCACTTTTACTCTGCCCTATATACTGTAGAACATGGGTACTACAAGCATTTTTACAGGGGCCAATAAGTTTGGTTAGTGGTGTGACCAAGGACCGTACTGATATCAACACGGTGGTGGTCGGAGCAGGGGGTGAGGTAAGAAGAGTGTAGTGGAAGTGAAGCATGTACATCTAGTGGCTGAATTATACAATTTAAAACCAGAATAACTGAGATCAGGCCCAGCTTCCCCACTTTACCAAATTGTGTGGTCCTAAGCAATTGTTTTATATCACTCTCCCTCCTTATTCTTCATTATCACATAAAAGAGGACCTTGAATTACATGACTTAGGGATGTGCACTGTGAAAAACCTTCCCCTGTGTCTGATGTATTAAACTATAATGCTATCCACGTACAATAACAACCAAGGCCACCCAGAGGGTGCACATGACAACTGACTTGCCTCTTACTTCACTATTGCCATTGTCAGGGTGTGGGGGAGCATGCATATTTCTAAATTCATGTTTGAAAACTATGACTTTTAAAACATACATATCAATGCACTTATATATTCTTATGTACTAAGGTGAAATGGTGCTGCATGTTAATGAAATACATCTTTTGTATTTTGAAGAGACTTTATCAATCAATTATACTTTATCCAGTTGTTAACAACCGTCAAGTGTACAAATCAAAAATAACTTCAATAAACACATAATAACAGAAAAATATCATACACAATAAAATATCACCAATAAATACAGTGGAATTTGCTAAAATTCTGCAAAAACTATAAAACAGACGTAGTTACAAACATTTGCCTTTAAAACCAAATGCTTAGTAAAAATCAACTGACCGCAAATACAATTGATAAAGAAGTATCAGTTTTCTTGATCCTTAGAGCCGATAAGTATCTTGATACCCCCAAGTTCAAACAAATTGGACGGATCCATTTCCTATGCACGCCCGATATTCTGGACAAAAAAAACAACACATGGGCCACAGACTTCACATCCAGACCACATGCATGACTCTACACTCATTTACACTTGCATCCTTTTGCTAAGAAAAGACCTCAGCTGTAATGAGCCAAGCCTAAAATTAATATATAGACTTTTAGCTAATGGTAAGGTAATCACATCAATACATGTCTCAAGACATAAATGAGACTTGGATTCCAAGAACTCAATTGATAAGTGACCATTTTTTCCCATTCCATATGCACTGATCTCGAATATACTCCCAATAACGGGACTCATAGGGAATCAGGTTCCACCCAATAGCTCAGCAGACCCAATTTGAGTAGCCAATCAGGTACATATTTTACCCATTGGATAACTCTGGCATTGAGAGTATTTAATATGTCTCTCAATGAGTCTCTGTAATGACTTAACTCATTGGTGGATCAGAGACGGACCCAGTACAACAGTGGCTTTAAACAAGCGATATCTGTTATTCTCCTTAAATCCAGGTCAAGGAAAAGGGAACAAGGGGTGAGCTCAAGGGCAAAGAGAGCAACTTCTTAACAAAGTTGTTTTCAGTGACAGCTAAGGTATTCAACCTGTTATATCCCCAGATCTCAGCACTGTACAATGCAGCATTTGGTGCTTTGGTCCAATATACTTCTATAGCAGGAGACACAGCACAGCTGCTAGTTTTCTTGTAGAACTTAATTATAGCAGTGTTCGACAGTTAAGATGGTCCTTGTAAGCTGCGGCAACCATTTAAAATCTTGGGTTAATTTAACCCCTAATAATTGAAACTATTAACCCTCTCCAGTGGTTCGCTGCTCACTCAAATTGTAACTTTCATAGGAGTACTCTTGCCAAAAATCATAAATTTTGTTTCCCCATCATTTAAAACTAAATTTCTCAAAGAACAGAAACTTATGAATTTATTGACAAGGAGCTGCAGCTCCGTCGGCATTTTAGATGTTAGTAACAAGTCATCTGCAAATAAAAGGATCAGTATATTTCCCTTATTAATGCTAGAAGAGTCATTCTGGTAGTCAAGAAGAGCTTCCACCACATCATTCACAAAGAGAGTGAATCGCAAAGGTGCAAACACGCGCCCCTGGCGGATACCAAGCCCAATAGGGATGCAATCCATTAGTTCACCGACTGCCCCATGTAACCGGTGCATAGTTCTCAGAATACAGTCTTATAATTAAATTTGGCAAGTTCCTCGGCACACCCATGTTCACAGCACTTGCTGCAGTGTACTTTGGGGCATGAGATCAAAAGCTTGTTTAAGGTCAACAAAGGCTACATTTGGTCTTTGTTTGGATAAAAAATACATACTTCCAATACAGAGTATCCAATCTAAAGATCTGATCCAAAGTACGGGTCTGCGGGTGGAAGTCAGCCTGGAGAGGTTAAAGGTTTCTCCCCCCTTCTATTCAAGCAAGTAAATTATCTAAAACTTGCCTGTCAAAGATCTTTTGGAGATTATCAATCAGGCTTATTGGTTGGTAATTTAAGGGCTCACTAGCATCACTTTTCTTGAAGACTGGAATTATCTCTGCACCTCTCCAGGATTCGCTGCACCCTCTGAAATAGCATTAGACAGCATGTTTATATAACTAGTCCGATTCAAGGGCTCAGTTTTATACAGATCGCCCAGAATTTTGTTAGGACCAGTTGCTTTAGCACATTTTAAAGAATCAATTGCCTTGGCTGTATCATCTAAGCTAAAAATAACATCCCCCTCAGCATAGCCTTCCCCAATGCCAAGTGATGTGTCTTTCACAATCAGCTCAGTACATTAACGGGGGACACAGAATATTCAGGGGCATATATCTTGGTGAAATGAGAGATCCAGCAGTCGGGGTGAATATGCTACATATATGAATTCTTATTGACAGATTCAGATTGCTTGACTAAGTGCCAAAATGACCGATTATCCTTCTTTTTGGCAGCGGCAAGCATATTCTTCCAAATTGATTTATCCTATTGTTTCCTAGCTCTATTAAGGGCAAGGCTATAATTCCGTCTAGCTAGCACTATTCCTTCCCTATCACACCATTTGACTACACTCATTAGGTTGATCTTGGCTGCTTTGCAGTCTGTGTCAAACCATTTAGTAGTGGCACCCTCCCCAGGCTTCTTGCACCCATCATTAGAAAATAGTTTCTGTAAATCATCAAATAGATGATTATGAATTCTGAGGATCAGAATGTTCGAAAGTGGAAGGCCGACATATTGTGATAGATGGAGAACAAAGAGACCATAAATCTCAGAATTTCGCTTTTGGTAAGACGCTAAAGTTGGCCCTGAAACATAACGGTGGTTGTTGCTTAGAGTTGGTTCTGCAGCTAGGGTGGCCGTACATTTTTTCCCCCTAGCTCGTGCTGGCCGACAGGATCAAGATCAGGGAATTATGATCACAGTCAAAACGAGTATCCACTTTCATGTCCCCTAAAATAGGCCATAGTCTGACATCTAACAATATATAATCAATGACACTATTATATAAGCCACGTTTAAAAGTAGGGGCCCTCACAAGATCAGAGGGAGTACAACCATTGCAAGCACTTAAACCCTTACCAACCATCAACAATGCAATTGTAAGGGCATTAACAGAAAAGTTACAACAAGGCTTCCCTGTCAAAATAGGAATTTTCCACAATTCATCCTCAAATTCTGTTACCTCATTTATGAGAGGGGAAGCTTCAGACAGAGTATTGAAAACTCTGCTACTATTGTTTTTGTACTAGGATGTAAAGTGTCCAAGGTCTCCTCCAGTAGGGACAGAATGGCATTTTCCCTGTTCAAATGGACAGATCTCACATATATATTTATGAGGGCAATACATAAACCTGTAGGAAACAATATAATAATGGCCATCATATCAAAGGAATCTATTCGTAGAACCTTACGTGACCCCGGGAGGTCATTCCTCAGCAGTATTTGTAAACCACCACTTGCCCTCACAAATTTCTCAGGCGGCTTAGCATCAATGCTAAAGGAGGTAAAGCCATTTACATATAGCTTCTCAGTGGCCCACATTTCTTGAAACAGACACATATCACAGCCTTCTATATAAGCTAACTATTGTGGATCTGATAACTTGTGCCTAGCTTCTGCTAAATTCCAACGCATTAAAGTAATACTGTCGCAAAATGTCCTGCTCTCCATACAGCCTGCATCTTTTACATTGCTGAAGTGTCCCCCTAAATATATATGCGTAGCCAATGTGCAATATTTGTCAACTTCAGCCTTTCCCTAAAAAATAGTTCCCAATTGCAGAATTTTTGGGTCCCCATGACTTGTAACCATGGCATTTCCATCCAAGGTTGCTTCAGACACACAATACACTTGTATCACTTAGGGTTCTTGGATATCAATTATTGAGTTAGCCCCAGCTGCATCTCCCCTGAACATGCCAACCATAATTCCTCTGCTGGTAGTGGGCAACATATTCTGTTCTACAGAACGTTTGAAAAAGTATTCAGAGCAAACCAGTAATCTATTTTATCGAGATTAGACTCACCAGTCTGCCTGTGGTTCATTGTAATCAACGGGCAGTCACCGCGGGATGTCCCTGTGCGGTGCCTGGCCCAGTTAGCTACTGGAGCAGACAGTTTGAGTCTTATATCTGTCTTATGTCTTCCCATAAGATGGCACATACGCCGTTCAAACTTTATGAGATCCTCAGTCAGTTCTTTGGAGGACAATAATAGCAAAATATAATCAAGGGGTTTCTGAGCATTTGTTTGTCTACACGCATGGATGATGTCAGACCTAATCACAGAGAGACATCTGCATTTTATCCTAAGCCAATAGATAATCTTGTTAATCAAGGCATCTTCATTTTCAGAAATATAATTTTCCTGGGGCTTTCCCTACCAGCCTGAAGTTGGGAACAAGACTGAGAGCATGGCCACACATCTGGGTCGGTAAAATTCCTCATAGCAGGAGATAACATTTTTGGGCCAGTATGGGGGACCCTAGCTGCAGAGTGACGGCTGCTCGAGACTTTATCATGTTATTAGACATTTGCTGCAAGGTGTCTTTATAAATAAGGGGGTGTTCCAAATATTCAGCAGTGCATGGCACCCTAGTAACTTCCTTTCTTTAACTTCAATTAACCTGTAAATGAATAAATGTTTGCACACGTATATAAAAAAAAATAATGTTAGGGCTGCTGTTGACTAAGGGGCCACAGGTAAAGGTCAGGAGGGCCTCAAGTGGCCCCCAGGCCATACCTTGAGTATCACTGCTGCAGAACCTAACTCCAAAACAGGGCTGGAGAGCTTTATGGAAAATATCAGGCTCCCAAGATAGCAGGAACACAAAGGGAAATTCTGGAACTACGGTTCCTTAGAGGAAGATAAACAGGCTAAGAAATATATGAAAATTGGTATGGCCTCAGGACCAGGGGGGCTTGTGTCCAAATTCTATAAGATATTCACATCGAAACTGTCCCCTAAACTGGTTTCCCTATTTAACAACTGTGTCACCCACCTCAAGGAAGTTATTATTGTAGCACTCTTGAAGGCAGGCAAAAACCCTAAGCTTTGCGCATCCTACCACCCAATTGCATTACTTAACATCCAACTCTAGATTGGTATTCTTCCAACTGTGAGTCAGTCCACCAGCTAAGTGAGTGAGGCATGCCATCATCCAACTCCAGATCGGTATTGATCCCAGAAGGAGAAATTCCAGCTACAGAAAGAGGTTATTGGAAATTAATGGGCATTGTTTTTGTGATCTAAAAGTGAAATAATTTGTAATTCAGTTATTGTTAGATTGCACTCACTTTCTCGGTGAAAGGAAAAGGATATTTTATCAGTTTCTTAGGAACTGTGGTGTAAGATCACATAATGAAGCACAAGCCACTTATTTGCTATGGAGTAATTCAACCTTGCAATTGCAATTGCAAGGTATATTCTTCTTATTCAGAAATGGGTGTCTTAAATGCACTTCAGGAATTTTCATGTATTATGCAAAAAAGATTATTTCATATTGAGATACAATGTATTAACTTTGTTAAGTTGTAATAATGATTAACTGTAAACTAATTAAGGAAATCACTGATAAAGTCTTAGTTTCTGCCATGCTTGAATAAATGTAAACCTTTTGTAACTGAGTATGTATCTTATATTGTTTTTATATTCAATGAAGACAGATCTGTATAAGTATATTTGTAGAAGCTGTGTTTCTTTGAAATAATACAAATTGTATTTACTGCTTACTCAGTTGGTTAACATAACTGCGAAATCATATTTCAAAACTTTTAGCTACCCACCTAAATAACTTACTCCCATTCCTGAGCCACCCCGACCAAAGTGGATTTCCTAGGGAATGTCAGAGGCATTATAATATCCATGCTACAGTCCACCCAGTTGCAAAGCCCCACTTAAAGTATATCTAGGCAATTATCTTATCCTTGGACCCCGAAAAGGCCTTTGGCCGAGTATCTGAACCTTCCTTCAACTCACCCTATACAAAATGGGTATTGGCCATGCATTCATTAGAATGCTTTTTTCCATTTATGTAAGGCCTTTGACAAGAGTGACCCTGAATGGCCAGACTTTGGCACTCTTTATGCTCCACAGTCGCACTAGACAGGGGTGCCTACAGTCCACACTTCTGTTTGTCCTCTTACTCAAGCCTTTAGCCTGTGAGATATGACAATCTGAATCAGTGCCTGGAATCCCATTTGGGGAGTAGGAATATTACATTTCACTCTATGGGGATAATGTGCTTTTGTCTTTAGGGTCCCACAGCACATCTCTCCCGTTGAAATGGTCTCCTGGTACAAAATAAACTATAACAAATCTGAGGAGCTGAACCTCACTTTACCCAACTCTGAAGCAGCAAAGCTGAAAGCTTCTTTTTCCTTTAAGGGGGTGAAAAAGTCCATTAAATACTGTAGAGTTAGAATTTCTAAATCTCCCAGAGAATTGTTTTCTAGTAACAACTCCTCCCCCCAACTGATGGTAAGTATAAAAAGGTATTTAAACTCCTGGGCAAACATTATGTCCTGGACTGGCAGGATTAATATAAAAAATATTTACATTTTACTACGTTTACTATATATGCTTCCAGTATGGATTGACAGAGTGTATTTAAAACTAATTTTACAACAAAAAAAAACATGATTTTTGAGTGGCAGAGAAGCTAGGATCCCCTAAAAGCTACAGATCCAAGCCAGAGAGACAGTGAGAATGGCGCATTCAATATCCCCCACCATTATGAGGCTACCCAAGTTTCGATTGTACTAGAATGGTCAGTCTTGAATATGTAAAGAACTGCAAAGTAGACCATACCATAACTCACCGACTTCTTTGGGACTTAGGGCCGGATTGTGACACTGGCGGTCCTAGGACTGGCAATGCTGCGATGATGGTCGGACGGCCGCACTCCAGGTGGTCTGACCACCACATTATGACCCTGGCGGTCCAACCACCAGAGGACCGCCGTGCCGTCAGGAACATGGGTCATGACGGGCTGACAGCAGGCGGAGTCGCGGTCAGCAACGGCAACGCTGAGTTCAGTGCCACCACACTGATCACAAGTCCAGTTTCTGCCAGCCTTTTTTTGGCTGGAGAAACAGTGCAGCCGCCCCCCACCCAACACCTTTGGAATGCACACTGTGTCCTTTGCAGACAGTGCGTATTCCAAGGGTGCTGGTGTGCTACGGTATTGGCTTTGGCTCCCTTAAGGAAAGACGTAATGAGCCCCTTAGTCTGGAAAGATTACCAACAAAGACTTGTCAATGCCTATCTTGGCACCTTAAATCTTTGGGATAACTCAGTCGCGTTGAGAGGGAATATTAACTCACTCCTTATCAAGCCCCCTCATCGATTATAATCTTGCTTTCGCCACTGCCTCGAAGGGCAAGGCTTTTCAACATTAGAGGGAGGTGGGGGGCTGCTTATTTCAAATATGTAAGGCAACCCGAGTCTTTCCTGCACTGTGAGGCAGACTTCAACCTTTTAGAGATGGAACACCTCCCCAATGCTGCAGATTCTGCAGCCGCCACTGATAAAATCCCTATTATATTTGAGAAAAGTTTCCACAGGCTCATGGGCACAAGAGGTACAATTTCTATCCTTTACAAGCTGCTATTGGTGCAGGCTTTGCCAACAGCATGAAAACATAATAAGGAAATAGATCACACTAAAGCAATGGGAAAGTCGATAAGTGGCATTCATTCTTCTTCTACTGAGAAAGGAAAATCAATGGTAGAATTAGGTTCAGGTGGCACTATGCACCATCCTAACTTTATTGCATGTACCACACGGCATCTCCTAGGTGCTGGAGAAGCTGTGGACCACTGGGAGAGACCTTGCACACTTGGTGGGCCTGCCCTAAAGTTCAGTCATTGTGGGAACTGATGGCTCAAACACTTATTAGCATATAGGGATTTCCAATACACTGGAAGTGATGTTGCTGGGCTTAAATCCTACTGAACTAAAGGCACTGTGGAAACAAAACAAGAGTGATACTGACACTGCAGTGTTTGGGAGTTGCCAAACTGACCATTGCTTTTAATTGGAAAGTGCAGACTGTCCCTTGCTGACTCAATTGCATTACAGTCTGGTTTATTTTAGTGATGGAACGACTGATTAGGAATCTGAATGGTACTCACCTCACTTATGAGACACAATGGAAGCCTGTATATATTACACTGTGTGGTGGGCTGTCATCCCTGTTGTAGGGCTTTGGACACATTTGACTGAGTGGGGATCAAGGATTCTTCCCCTGTATTTCTCTCCGTAATTTTGCATGGTGGAAGTTGATGAGCCATGCCCCTTGGGATTTTGACTCAATGGGTAAGTTGGGTGAGGGTTCCACCTTCCAAAGCTGGGGCTGGGTTGGAGGGAAAATAGGTTGCAGACAGATCTGCACTGTACTAGGCTGGTAAAGGACTACTCTTGAACTGATTGGTACATTACAACTGTCTGTTATGGTGATTGTATAATTTCTTGCTGGACAAAAAACCATGTACAGCATATGTTAAAAAATCAATAAAAAGATTTACACAAAAAAGGAGTTAATTTCAAGAGGTTAAAACAGGGCTGTGTCCCAGCCACATTGAAGATCATTGCTAATGACCCAATGAATGTCTTCACTGACTAAAAAGAGGCTTGAGAATGTTTCCAAAATTGTTCTCTGGACAACGGCAAAACCCTGATTCACCCTAGACCACAGAGGATGAAATAGACCAGACCTTCTCAGGACTAGATTGGAATTGTGCAGGAGGAGTTGCCGAGAGTGGCTAATAGCTGGGATTTAGTAAGTGTATTGCATCGTCAATCTGGCTCAAAGAAGTGACGCAGAGGGTTTGGAAAATCAGGATGGACCACACACAGATTCTGGTACTGATCCAGCAGAAGTAACCCTATGAATGAAGACAAAATAACAGCCTAGTTAAACTATTGCCAGTGGAATGAATCAGAGTGTCACACCTGCAAGCAGAAGGTTTTTGATAATTATGCATCCTAATGGCACTGGGCATCTTTTCCAGTCAATCATTCTGTTTGTTTACTTTCTATGTGAAAGTGTTGCATGCATTGTAGGGAAGGCTACCCAAGGTTGAGGGGTCCTTTCCTAATCTGAGCTCCCTGAGAGCAAAACTTTGCATTTAACAGCCAGTTCTCCACACATGGAAATAGAGTAGTATTGGAAAACCAGATAACTGCTTGCCTGGAAGACTGACTACAGAAATTGTAACTGGAATCAGTTGCATCCTTGGATGGTTGGGAAATGCTAGAGCGGAATGCAGTAAACTGGTAGCCAGGGTAGGGAAAAACAGTTATAAAGCATATTTCACCAACAAAGTGGGTAAGGCGGGGCAACTCCTGGGGAGGTTGATGAGAAATTAATCCAGATCTCAGGTTACTCATGCTATTCAGGGAAAGAAGAGGTGAATTTATTCAGAGGTGGCATTAATCAGGCTTTTTTGGACTATTACAAGAAGCTGCATGTTGCTGTACCAACCTTTTCCACAGTTTTCACAATGGATTATTTGGTGGCTGCTGGGCTGCGAGGGTCAACACCTGAGCGGAGCGAGAGTCTCAATCTTAGAGGAGGTAAATTCAGACATAAAAGCTTTAGCTAAGGGTAAAACACTCTGTGATGGCATACCAGCTGGATTTTACAACACTTCTCCCTCCAAGGTAGCTCTGCTCTTGCTGGAAATATAGCACAAGGCAAGGGGCTCATTTCCATTGACAACTAAAGGAGCATTGATTATCCTATTGCCAAAGCCACTTTAGGATTCCATAGCGATGAGCCCCTACAGACATCTGTCCATATTAAACTTGGACTACAAGGTTGTGGTGAAAGTCAGGAGGGTGTTGAGGGTTTTACTGCACCTGGTGCATTTGGATCAGTTGGGATTTATTCCCAGGAGAGGCTCCTCTGCAAACCTCAGGAAACTATCATAGTCTGAACCACTAATTGCTAAGTGCATTAAACGGGTGTCGGTGGCCCCCGCTGATCTATAGAAGGCATTCAATATTCTTAGCTGGGAATATGTATTTCAATTAGATCTGGTTGTAATTCTCTGATCCCACTGCATGTGGTGCAATAGTAATGTTATCTCTGAAAAGTGGGAAATGCAGAGCAGTACATGACAGAGGTGACAGAGGTGTCTGCTGTCACTGACGCTATTTGCGTTGGCTATGCAACTGTTGTAGGACCCCTTTAGCATCTATATTGGACACCCTTATTTTAGCATTAGGCCTACAGCCTGTGCCTTTTACATTCAGATGCATTTTATTCCTTTTCATATTTTTTTAGCACAGTCTGCTTTTGGATAGTTGTTTTTATATGCTAATCAGCTGCCTCTTTCTAATAAGAGAGTGCACACTGCACATTTTATCAGAAATTGTACAAAGTGCACTCTGTGCCTTGTCCAAGACTGGAATGTACAGTACATGAAATACTAACTCATATTTTTGGCCAAGGGGCCCAGAAGCCAGTTCCTATCCATTAGACACATCAGTACATCAGGCATGTTCTTCGAACTCTGTATGGGTTATCATGTAAACAAAACATAGGCCTAAGGAGGGTAGAGGGCATTCCAGTAATGACTGTCCTGGGACGCATACCATACTACAGACAGCTTTGCTGATCCTAGCACTGACTCTTCAGCTTCCCAAAGGATTGCCAACTAGACAACAGGCAGACGGCTGCTATACTATTCAGGTATGGGGTTGGGTTACTTGCATAGATCGGGACAGGCAGAAGGGTTACAACTACTATGCTGTTAAATCTAGACATAGGGGTTAGGCAAAAATCTCCAGGCTGTCTAGAATTAAACCAAAAGGTTAAGGTTGTTTACCCTCATTACCTTGACTGTAATGATGATTACTGTATTATGTTTCATCTGCCTTATTATCGTGACCCACACTTTTCACACTAGGATGCAACTGCTTCAATAAATGCATTCAAATCCAGTTTGCATCTTGTGTCCTGCCTTGGCATGTGTGAGTCACTGAGTAACTGAGTGAAAGGGATATGATCATTCGCCATGACTTCCCTGAGGAGTCAGAGTGTCAGAATTAAGTTGCTGCAAATTGCCACTTCCTTTTCAGGTTTGGGTGAGGCACTGCGGCTAACCAGGAGTTTGGCCGACAGCTTTCAACTTGAGTAGGGCTGACTCGGTCTCCTGCGCTCGGTGGTGCTGCCGCCCTAAACATGCAGTCTTATTATCCTAATAGGAACCACACAACATGGTGCTACCAACATTAGGTCAGGTACTCATTTAAAGGATCTCCTGAGTAACTCTCTCTTGCATGCCAAAGATGCACTAATCACCCTTTTATATGGAGACGCCCATGCTGTTAAGGAAAAATCCTCCTCAGCTAAATAGGTTATAACCTATCATAGTCTGTAGGATATTCAAGCTGGAACCTTAAAAGGATACCCCATCTTGTGTTTCTATCTCCGAATGCTGTCTTATAGAGATGGCAGAACCCATACCAGTAGTAATTCTAGTAAATTGTAGACAAGCTGTCAGACAGTATTTACTTGCTAATGGGCTTGCTAAAGGGAGTGGAGAGGTTACATTTGTGGCAGAAGCCCACAATGCTTACGGAATAGAAACATTCTACTCCTAGATTACTTTTTCTGCAGTCGATGGAAATACAAACACTTTTCACACATACACCGTGGCTGATGTACCAGCGCAATATAGAGCTTATCAATAGAGATACCAGTAACATATCAAAAACACCAAAACCTTTTCCAGACACCCTCTCACACATAATTCAACACATTAGATTAGCTTCATTAAGCAATGAAGGACCTAAAAGGCAAGCATGGGATACATACACATCCAAATGTACAAAATATGCATGCAGTGGATTTACGTCCCTTATATAATAATTTAGCAAGCTTATGCAGATGCTTAACACAATTCGTACTGCAAGACTTTGAACACCGCCCAGCGAGGGCTGTTCCCGCTGCCCAATAGTTGATGACACCAGGAATAAACCTGGTAATTATCAATGCAACTACGGGTAACGTTCCCACCAAATGTGAAGAAATTCCGTTTTGGATTGCACATAAAACAAACCACCTGGAAGCAGTGTTTTCCCATACTGGACCCCAAGACAAACACAGAATTCTCAACATATGCTAGCCATTTGGGATGGTTCCCTCCATAGATGACTGTGCCACTTGGCGCACAGTATTTGCTGCAATCTATACCATGACATGTGGTACACTGACATTTTGGGCAATTTTGCCATAGTCTCCTCAATTACGTAAAGGAATATTAAAGGGGAAGCAGCAGCATTGGCAATACGCCAGTGGCACAAACATATTTCTCAAAGGAGATTGTGAGCTACCAAAGATTGTTTCAGAGACTTATACTAGTATAGGCCAGGATAGTCTGAGGGCCAGACCAAATAAGCAGAAGCTTAATGGTAATTGAGAGAAGGATAATACCAAGCAAGAGCAAGAGAGTTCTGAAAAATGCTGGGACAAACAAAAATCTAATCCAGATAAAGCAAAACAATGTGGAGAATCTCCGCAGTTGGAGACCTCAGAAAAACGTTACAACCTTAGAAATCGTTACAATTTGAAAACCCCTGACAGGTATCAGTACACTAATACACACCCTTCTCGTACCTTTGAGGACTCATCTGACAAAGGGACCGAGAGAGGTGAGCAGTCAGAACACAAAAATTAGTAAGTGAAACCAAAAAGGACTCACAATGCACATCTGACATCATAATAAAAAGAAAGAGAAACCTCCACAGCACAAACCTCAATTTAAACAGAAGATGGTTGCAGTGATTCCGGCTAAGTATGCCACTCATACTGAGAACATTACTGAAGAATAGGATGTGGACAGTGACTCTGCTAGACAACACGGCAGAGGTCACAATAGTTCGCCAGATTCTTCAAGAGCTTCTGGAGGTAACAGCAACTAACAACAACGTTGAAGTCGAAACCCCAGGTAGGAGAGTCACCCCACCCAATAGGGTTTTTTAAGTTGAAAATTCAAATTTAGGGGAACATGAAGGCCCTCATTATGACATTAGTGGTATTTACCAAATACCACTGGGCTGACGGCCACCAACATACTGCCGTGGAGGCGAACATCCGCCTGCCAGACTATGACACACACACACACAAAATTGACAGAAACCAGGCCAATCCCAGAGATAACTGCACACTCACACAACCACCCACTAATCCGTCACGCACCACACACCCCACCACATCAGTAAAAACCCTCTGCACAACATGCACACCACACAACACCCCTGTCCCCAGAAAGGCACCCCTGTTTCACTGGTGAGGAGTTGAGGGAGATGGTGGAGGAAATAGTCAGGGCAGAGCCACAGCTGTTTGGGGCACAGGTATAGCTGATGTCCATTGCCAGGAAGAGGGAGCTATGGTGGAGGATCGTGGACAAAACACCAGCTCGCCATCAGGAGAACTGGCGGTGGACCCCCACCTCCTCCCCCACGCTTGACAGCATGAGAGGAGCAAGTCTTGGCAATACTGCATCCTTAGGGCCTCACTTGGGGGGGGCGGGATGGCTGCAGGCAATGTGAATGCAGAGGTATGGGTCATGTGTGTGCTTGATGAGGGGGAGATGCAGTCTGTAAGCCATTTGTGTGACAGTCTGTATTGTATGGTTCATGGTATGTTTCTGTCTGTGTTTCCTCTGCAGGTCAGCACCCATCAGAAGAAGTAATTTTGGCGTGCCATCACCAAGGACGTGCGGACCCTGGGGGTCCATAGTCGGCAGAGCACCCACTGCAGGAAACGGTGGGAGGATCTGAGACGCGGGTCCGGAAGACCGCGGAGGCCCAGCTGGGGATGGCCACCCAACGAGGGAGGGGTGCCCGTCGGAGCCTGACCCCCCCCAATGGCCCGCATACTGGTGGTGGCCAATCCTGAGTTGGATGGGTGCTTGAGGGCAGCACAGCAGCCACAAGGGGTGAGTACAGACTGTTTAGTATTTTGTATATGTTGCCTGCCATGGGGTTTGGGTGCAAGGTTCTAGTCAGTGAATGCCACAATATGCCGGTTTAGCCATTCCTTTGTGGCCCTGCTTAGCTATGTAGGGTGGTGTGCAGTTTTTGGTATTGCTAGGTAGCTAGCATACCTTGGCAGACAGGGCTTAGTTGGTCCCAGTAGGTGTGCAGAGGGTAGTGTTTGGGTTTCTTCCTGCAGTAGTACCTAGGCAATGGTTTGTCACTGTGGTCCACACTGCGCAATGTAAGTCCCAGGGACTGATGGTGAAGTGTATGGCATCTGTGCTGTTGGTGCTGTGATTGACCCTGTGCTCTCTTTATTTCTCCCCCACCCTCTCTCCTTTTGTCCTCCTATCCATGTGTGCATTAGATTAATCTGGCAAAGGAGTAAGGGCACCGGCGAGTGAGGGAGCTGCAGCCCACGGGGCACAGGAGGAGGCAGAGTCCACCGATGCCGAGGGGACCAGTGGGTTGGAGGGTGAGGGGAGCACCATGGGGAGATGGGAGCAATGACTACAGACCTCCTCCGATAGAAGCTCCCTGGTGGTGCGGATCCTTCTGGGACCACCCCAGCTACAAGATCTTCCACCACCCCCCGTACCAGCACCACCCTCCCAGTATCCCGCCACCCAGTTGCCCGTGCCTGCTCACCCAGGAGGGTAGGTCTCTCCTCCACCCCTGGCACCTCAGGCCCTGCCCCAGTCAGCCCTGCTGCCCTCAGTGAGGAGGCTATTGACTGCCTGAGATCCATCTCTGTAGGGCAGTCAACCATAGGGAATGCCATCCAGGGGCAATTCAATGCCTACCTGGAGGGCATTCACAGTAGCTTGGCTGGCCTACAGAGATCGTTTCAGGCTCTGGCCTCCTCTCTGACGGCAGCCAGTGTCCCTGGTTCTTCCATTCTCTCCTCCAACTACCTGTTCCCAGTCCCATACCCCTCTCCCCAACCCATCCCACACGCACAATCAGACAAGCACGCACCCAAAACAACAGCCAGTACTCGCACAGACAAGCACAGGCAAAACACAGCCAACACACAGAAGCACATACAACAACAGCCACTGCCTCCACTGGCTCCCCCTCCTCCTCACATCAACACTCATACCTGCATGCA
Organism: Pleurodeles waltl; assembly: GCF_031143425.1. NCBI lineage: Eukaryota > Metazoa > Chordata > Amphibia > Caudata > Salamandridae > Pleurodeles > Pleurodeles waltl. The sequence goes on from NC_090450.1 coordinate 352,324,745, forward strand.
ATGCATCATCAATCCCAGAACCTGCCACCTGTACAGCCATGCCCACAGTCACCACAACAGCAGACACGCAGACATGCACCCCACACACCACATGCAGTCACCACCACCACCTCATGCAGCACACCCACCTCACTTGCAGACACCACCACAACATACATCCACACATCCTGTTTGTCCTGCCCCACCCTGTCTGCCCCTCCTCCAAAGACACAAACGCTCCCACTCAGACACCAAACAGCCATCCACCTCACACATGCACACTGTCCATCACTCCTCCTCCTCCTACAACCACTCCCTCTACCTCCACTCCCATTCCTCCTCTCATACCATGCCCCACTGGTCCTAAGAAGCTTTTCCTTTCCTGCCTTGACATCTTCACTACCCCCCATCCTGCCCCTAAGAGGAAAGTCCCCCAGCCCAGTACCTCCAGCTCCCATTCAACTCCTGGTCCTCGCCCTAAGAGGTCCCCTGCCACTAAGGGGAACAAGAGTGGAAACCCCGCATGGAACCCCCCACCCCACCCCCTGAGGTGCCTGCCTGCCATCTCCATGATGCCCCTGCCCAATGGAGTGCATAGGCTGTCAGGAGTCAAGTTGGGCCTTGGACGTTGCCCTGTGGCCATTGATGACTTTGGACAGCCCAATTGCCCTTTCTGTACATATTTATTTTATCTCTATTTTCAATTGAGGTCACTGTTTCCACCTAATTACAGTGGTTGGTCAACAGGCATGTGTCCTGGCTTTCTTTGCTCCTGGGTTATGTTGCTGTTGATTTCCTCTGCAGATTGTTCTGGGTGTGTGGCATGTGTGTTTGGTGTGTGGTGTGTGCCTGTGTGTGTGTAACTCTCCCCTCTCTCCCTTGTGTGCTAGGCAACTGTACTCACCGTCAGTGGCGACAATGGTGCTCCTGGATGGCCATTGCATGGTGCAGCATCAGGAAGACTTCCAGTTCGAGGTCTATGGAGGCCGCGGACTACACTGTGTCCCTGGAGGTGAGTGTCTTCTTTTATATGATGTGGTTCTGCCAGGCTTTTGGTGGTGTTGCTAATGCCTCGGGAATCCTGATGGTCTACTATGTCATAATATGGTGGGAGGATCCTTGTCTTCCGCCAGCCTGTAGGTGGTTACCTCTGTGGTCAGTGGCCACACCACACTGGTGGTTGGGGTATTAAATTGGCTGTCTATGGGAGGGATCACCACCATGGTCATAATTTGGCGATCATTACCAGCAGCCTGGCAATGGTACTACCACCATCGCCGGCGTGGCAGTCACCTGACCGCCATGTCATAATAAGGGCCTAAGTGCACAATTAAAGTGATTCTCTGGGAAAGATTAACACTAAGGTATGACTTTCTCCTGGCAGAAAAAGACTGGCTGCTAGAGTTTGTCAGAACTCTCCCACAAGGGGAAGATGTCATTTTGCCATGTTTTTCAGTCCTAGTTCCAGATCCAATTAAAGAAGCCTATGCTACAGATTGGGCTCTGGCACAGGCTCCAGCGCTGTAGCCCAACCACATGCGTTGAGAGAGGTAAACTCCTTAACATGTTACACCTATATGGTCCAACCCACAAATACAATCTCAATACCTATTAAACCATGATGCTAAACCTTCAGAGAGGGAAATTTTCTCACAACTTGAGTACCAGGGAGTAATTAAACCCTGCATATCAGCTACGAATAACCCTTTGTTTCCTATTGATAAGGTGGACCATTCCTACAGAATAGTCTTAAATTACAGACATTTAAACAGTCACACACGCACATTTGCCATTCAAAATTCACATAGAATAGCCATTACGAACAACATTGTGCGTAAAACATACAACACAACACTGGATATTTCCAATGGGTTTTTCTGCCAAAATCTACTGCCTGAAAGCAGAGATTTAATCACCTTTTCCGGGTTAGGCTCTCACTGTAACTTTTACCGACTTCCTCAAGGGGGTAAGAACAGTCTAGAATTGTTCTCAGCCCATATGAGATTAATATTACATGATATTGATCCTGAGGCGCTGTCCTATGTAGACAATATTTATCTGAAGGATGATGACCTCAACCCACATTTGGCCAGGGAAGATTGCATTGTATTGAGATTTGCCAATCAGGGCTATAAATTTAAGAGAATTAAAATAGCTTTCCTTAGCATCATGTTTCTAGGATACAAGCTTTCAAATGTGGGGAAAAGTCTGGCACCACAGTTCTTAGAGAAGTGTGCACAACTACAACCAAAAAAACTACATTCCTTGCTAGGATTCTTTTATTTTAGCAAAACATGCATTCCAGATTATGGACAGTGCATCAAACCACTTTATGATTTAAATGGCCAGATTTCTCAAGCAAACATTGGATACCACAACATTCACACATTATCAGATCACTACAGGTGGACATGCTTGAAACAAAATATTTGCACATATATGAAAACAAGCAAATTTGGTAATCTGGGTAATCCCGGGTGCCAATGAATTCACATATGTCACATTTAATGGAGGTGACAAAGTACCCATTGCATACAAATCACACTTATACCCAAATGCAGAAATGTGTTTTGCACCAACAGAAAAAACACTGACTGCAGTTCAGATGCCCATCATCAAGGAGAGACCTCTAGTCCAGGGTAAATACATTATTGTTTTTGCCCCAACCCCAGCCCAAAGCCAGCTTTCCAAACGCAAAAGCATTACATCCATGTTGGATACAATGGGCTAATTTCTTGACTAACAAGAATGTTTATTATGTTTTTGATCCAAACCTACAGACCCAAGAATTTCTCCAATATGAACATGAGTGCCCCATGCCCAGTAATCTCATGCCTCTTGACCATTACAGAATCATCACTTACACTGATGGTTCAGCTCAACCAGCTGTAGGTACCAATCAGCAATACTCCGCAGCTTGTGTAGCCGTCTCAGGAGTTATGAGGGTTGGTAACTTCCACCCTCAACAAACCTACATGCAGTCCCTGGGGACTGCACAGCATAACTTGCTGAGCTTAAAGCATCTCTTTTGGAGCTGGAACATACGGATGCTGAAGTCCAGACACTTATTCTATGTGATTCGTATTACTGTGTCCAGTCCTAAAATAAAAACATACTCTACTGGTGCCTTAATGGGTTCAGAGATTCAAAAGCAAACACCAAAAAACACACATTTTGGTGGAAGAACGTGGCAGTGGCAGGTATTAAGGACAAACTGCCACGGGCTCAAGTAATACATACACTGGGCCACCAACTTGTTGGAATACACATTATAAGAAACTCCTTGGCTGATGAAGCTGCCAAATCTGCAGTTGCTATGGCATCTGTTGCTGCAATAATTCATTCTCATATGAGGGCGGATGATGACATTCTGGATGCTGTGAATGCTTTGCCTGATGGCAAACCCTTACCAAAAGCACACTCAACCAAATATTCCTACCACGTAAGTGCCCAAAATATTGCCTTTGTAAGAATACCAGGGGCGGGTGATCATGTGAACCCCAACCAAGATCGTAGGCTAGAAGTGATCAAAGCAGCTCATGAGAGTGTTGCTTCTGCCCATGCTGGTGTGGCAGCTACCACCTCTCTTCTACAAAAAGTCTATATGTATCACAGTCAATACAAACAGACCAAACAGTATGACCATAGCTGTAATATCTGTCAACAAATTAAAAACTCCAACATCAAGCACCCAGAGCAGACAGCCCTCCTAATATCAAACAAGCCTATGTAGTGTGTTACCTGAACCACAGCATTCCCTTAAATTCAGATGATGCACACAAATACATTCTACTTGCAGCACACTCTTGCTCCAGATTCCTATGGGTGTGGCTACAGCGATCATCTGACACTCAAACTGTCTTTAAAGATTTACAAGTCTTTATCTGGACATATGCAGCTGCAGTATTCCACTTTGACCAGGGCCCTGCTTTTGATTCTAGAGCATACAGGGAAATTTGGTTGTGGAAAGGAACACCAGGACTTAAAGCAATCCTTAACAGCTGGAGTATTAGGCTCAGGTTGTAGTTCGATCCATCACTTCTATGGAGTGCTGAAAGCATTGGATATTCTGCCTAGTAAATCTTTGGGAGGCCATACCACTTATAAAATCCTGCTCAGCATTGCTATGCATCGCTATGTACCTCCCAGATCTTGATAAATGAACGTTACTGTCTTGCAGGAATTACAACAGTTCTGAGATAAACATTCCTTAGCACATGCCGCCACTTTGGGAATGAGGGCTGTAACAACATCTACAGGCTGGGTTTCAAAAATTGGGGATCTGATTCAAGAAAAGATACCTGTGAAGAAGGAACATGGCCCATCATACTAGGCACCAGTGCCAGTTCTTGGAATACAATGTACAAGGACTGTTATTCTATCAGCATTGCCTGTATAAAAAGACAACCACTTTGTCTTCCTTGATCACATAAACTTGCATCATATGGCCGATCCTACACAGTAGACCTCTAGGATTCCTGGGTAGTTCCCTTGCCCTTCTCACTACCATACATGAGATACCTCTTCAAGCATTAAACAATGCTGAAATTATTTCCCCGAGGTTGGGGAGTGCAGAGAATGAACTTTTGTTGATTCCAACTACTGCTACAAGGTCAAAAAATGTTAATCTGAAATTTACAAATGTGGATGGGATTGTCTACAACAGGCCCCCTTTGGATACATCTACCAGTTCTCTTTCACCAGCACTGGCTCCAGTTTTTGCACTAATAGCTTCTGGGTATTTTGCTGACATGGATGATTTTTCTTTAACTTCTTCAGTATCACCTGTTGCATCACCAAGTGGTATATGTAAGCTTTTTAAGAGGCTTAAATACAACTATTTAAAATGAAATATAGACTTATATAGCACAGCTTATCACCTGTGAGAGTCTCAAGGTATGGTCCACGGGCATTGGGAGATTAAGTGATTTTTCCCAGACTCCCAGGACATTGAGCCGATGACAAGAGTCAATCTCAGATCTCTTGCTTCCAAGGCAGTCACTATGGCCGCTGCGCTATATCTTCTCCCACAAAAAGATTTGATTTGTTCATGGTACTATCTGTGGATTGTATTGGCATTGCTTGCTTTCCTTCTATGGATTGGATTTGTTATCATCTTCTTTTTACTTGTACATGACCATTATCTTCCTGAACACTCTACTATTGAACTGGTGGATGAGCTTTTAAAACCTTATTTGTTTTTCGACAACGTGCGAAGAGACTTGTCCCTTGTGAACATTTTTGCTGTTCCGGTTCCTGATGGGATTGTTTGGGATAAAGTACCATATGATATATTTGACACTACTGAAATTATACAGATACCATATGTTTTTAAAATGTCAATAAATTACATTATTACACCTAGGGTTGTTTTTGATGACTGGGATGTTAAACCGTTGATTCTTTGCTTTCTGAGCTTAAATATTATACTGCGTTAGAAAGTAAGGCTATGTTCATGAACACCGCAAATTATGGACATCATTATTTACATCGAACTAGTACTCCCCAGAATATTTTTTAATTACACACAATGGGAACATTGGCCAACTCCACCAGAGGGGACTTCCAAAATATATGTAGAGAAATTCACCTATTTTTCTGGACATGATGTCACAAATGCTGAGTTATATTAATTCAAACTACCAACATCAACAGCAAAAAAAATATTGCTATCCAACATTAAATTAATTAGTTTTGATTCATTTGTTTTCCGGTTGGCATCAAGACTATGAGTATTGGAAAAAGTCAACAGACTTAAAAACAGCATGGGGAATGAAGAATTGGCAAATACAAGGCATAGAAGCTTTGTTGTCAGCATGTATAATACCGTTACACATTATTTTCTTGAATGACACTGTTCAGCAAATGACCTGCCTTGGTTTAGCAAAAGTAAAAGAAATTAGTGTGCTAAATTTAACAATTGGCAGAAGATTGTGAACTTCTCATAAGAACAGCTCAATAGTATTGTTCAGAACGGTACCTGTAATTCATCACTTTCAGATCCCAACCAGTGGTTATTGTGGCCAGTGGACACAAATAGTTGTCATGCAATGCATGTTTTATCAACTCCTCGCGGGGTTTTAGAGCAAGCAGACCGGACCCCTGTTACATCATAACACAGCACTCGGGTACCATCACAACATACAGCGTGGGTACATTATGTCAGCAATGGTTGCACTCCTCCATGTTAACAGCTCTAAAAAAACACCTCTCGCTCTTTTCTGAAGACATAGACTTACAAGATTTCTTGTTAGATCCTAGAAAACCACGCTCCAAAACATTTCTATATACAATATATAACTAAATTTGGAAGCATTTGTAAATGGAAGCTGTTGTTTGTTTAAGGTAAATAGATAAGGGAAACTTAGAGAAAGCATTAGCTGTTTTACAGTTGCTGAGACACCATCATCAGTGTGGTTAATACATGGCGTGATATCCCTGCAAATATTCCATATTCCAGCACACCTTGTGTTTGAAACACTTGCCTATTGGCAGATTTGAACATTTAGTTAAGAGATAGTTACATCCATGAGGTATGGGAGTTGCCCTTTGATTTCAAATGCTTGAGTGATGAAAAATAGTTTTTTCTTATAGGAAGAGCATGGAAGACTTCTGGAAGCCATTCAATGATCTGCAAACAGGTGGCGCAGCACTGTGCCTGTAATGCGTCGGCAGCCAACTTAGTCTGCTATTCCCAACTCTGTGATGCACCCAGTATTTCAGCTACTCTCGAATGGGAGTTACTTGATGCTGAGTGATCAGGACTGTTGTAGGATGAGAGCAGGTTTCCCATATGTGATTTCTGTTTCTGAAATAGTGACCTGCTGTGGAAATGTCCCTTCCCCTGCCATGCAAGAGATAAAAGTAGCAAATTTGTGGCCTTGCATTGCTACTTATATCGTCGATTTCGACAAGTTGAGCAGACTAATGGCACAATTGTTTCAAAAACACATGGAGCTCACCTCTGCCTGGAAACTTATGACATGCAAGTGGCAAGGTCTTTGACTGAGATACAGTCCTTTTTAAATACAAACTTTCCAAGATACTTTGGTGAAATGATGAGTCACATTTATAATACATCTAACACCGCAGGGATTGTACACTTTTAAAGGCTGTTGGGTGTGGGTTTGTAAGTATATTCCAGACAGTCTTTGAAATAATACCTTCAGACACTTACTCACTTTTTTCAAGTGTTTTGGAGGATTCCCAATTGTGTTGGCATTAATTGGAGGTATCCTGTTGTTGCTATTTTTAATTCACATTGGCTGCCACATCTCAACCAAGAAGAGTTGTAGTCCAACTGTGTAGTGAAAGCATGATGCAGACCTTTGGAGTTACACTATTGGAACAGAAGGACTGGTCATTGTCATTTTGACCAGCATTCTGCTGTGTGCAGCCTGTATTCTGTTGCTTATGGTGCCCTTTCAAAGATACAATGGAAGTGTCTCTTGTCAAGCAACAAGTACTTTCTGTGGACATAAATCTGATGATGTTCCCAGTGAGGGTTAATTGGCGGAGTTGTCCCACGGTCCACAGTTGCTCCACGATGCCTTCTATGAGCCACCTTTCATGGCTCAAGTTACATTAGCTCCTGGTGCCCGACATCTGGCACAGCACGTAATGCTGCCTCCCCGGCTATGGCTGAGGCTATGGATTATGTGTGCTCCATGACCTCTTTACTTGAAATGAATAGGAGTAAGTTGTGCCTATTCCCTATGCCTAAATATGTTCTGAACGTCTGACAGACACTTCTACAATTGTCATGGCCAAGTAGGACCTTCAGATACATTGGGATTCAAATATTACCCAAAGTTCTAGACAAAATGGATGGCAACCTGGGTAGGTCTATCACCAAAATTAGGGAGTTCATCTAGTATTAGAGCAGATGCCCACTCTCTGAAATATGGAAAATAGCTCTGTCCTAGATGATAGTGTTGCCAAAACGTGCAGGTGGTCATCCCAGGGCATTTTTGTGGAGTTCTACGTTCCTAGGTTTATTATAGGGCAGATGCTGCAAACACCAATTACCCACTGATGAAGGGACCCTTAATGCTCCTGATTCTGAGAACTTTTATATGTTTTCACAAATACAACGGGTGTCACAATGGTGTAAGGCTGATGAGTCAAGGGAGACAGTCAATTTGTTTGGCGTAGATGTTGGTTGCTATATTATTCCGATGATGTTGAGTGGGGCTATGCCTCCAACACTGCTCTCTCACTTGCTGTTTTCAGCACATTACTGCTGAAGGCTGTGTGTACATCCTACCAAGATTATGCTGGCCTCTTCAGCAGCTCTTCTGATTTTGTGGTATGCAAAATTTAAACACCTAAGGGGTAAAGTAAATGTGTCAATCTGGTGGGAATGAGGTCTTAATACCCTTGGAAAAATGTACAAGTGTCAACAGATTAAATCATTTGACGACCTTTGTGATTCAGAGGGTTTACTGGTGGACCAATTTCTGATGTACGGAGCTCTGGTCTGGATGAGTAAGACATTGTGGAAGTGTGGATGTGAGGAACCACAGATACAGATTGCCTTTCAGGAATAATTGATGCATGGGAGGGGTTGGAAGGCCACAACAATGTTGTACAGAGCCATTATGGCCCAACCAACGATATCCCTTTTACAATTAAAATTATGTTGGGAAACAGATTTACATTCCCCACTCACAGATGAGGTCTAGGCAAAGCTTTGACTGCACTCGGCTATAGTGTCTAGAAAAACACAATTCTAATAAATCTAGTACAAAGTCATGCATAGGCTGTAAAATATGGGACACAGGCTGCATAAAAGATACCCGGTTGTGAGGTATGTATGTCCTAAATGTGGTACTATGGACACTGACCTATTGCACGTGATTTGGCACTGAACTGCACTTGCAGCACTATGAAGGGAAGTCACAGATACAGTGTCTGAAATTACAGGGAGTACAGTGCTGTTGCAATTGGAGAGGTGTGTATTGGGTCTCAAATGTAGACCCAAGGAAGCCAAAATGAAATCTAGGTTCATGAATGTGGGTTTACTGTTAGTACTGTGACAGATAGCTATGGCTTAGACATCTGCAGATCCACCCAGCTTTAAAGACTTGACTATGGAAATGGGTGGCAGTAAAGGAGGATTTCCAAATATCTATGCAGCATAGACTGAGATGTTCAATGAATGTCAATATTTGGAACATAAAGGTAGTGGCCCTTCAGAATAAAAATTATGACCTTTCAGGGGCATCGTCATGCAGCACAAGATGGCTGTCGCCACCTAATAGCATTCCAGCACCCCCACCGACCATTCTGCCAGATCTGGGCACAGCTTGGGTCCATCTGACATTCCTGGTGCGACTGGAGCCCCCCCGGAGGCCGAGAGGGAGACAAACTGCAGAACCAAGAAGAGCAGCACCTCAAATGGTGCAGAGAATGCTGGAGAAGTGGCTGTGGGCATGAAATGGCACAAGACTGCAGCAGCCCAGTTGGGCCTTACTGAAGAGACTAGAGACACTCCCATTGAAGCAGCAGTGACCTCCCTCTCCTGCTAATGCAAGGGCCGGGAGGCGATCCCGGACTGCTCAGCGATAATGGGCCTTCGGACTACGAAGCGAGAAGTTGGCCCCTGGGAACATATGAAGAGCGGCTGCTTGGAGTGAGCTTCAGGCAGCCGAGTCCCCCTCTTTTTTTGCCATTTGATAACAGATACCCTGCCCCTCCCTCCACAGAGCCTCAGGAACAGAGGGGGCATTCTTGTGTGGATTGATTGGCTGGGGAGAGTGGGCTTCGCAGCACCCCTGAGGAGCACATCTGGCCAGGCCTTTGGGTGTCAGTAGCTAAGGAGGGTCAGCCCATGTGAGAGGCAAGTGGGGGCCCCGTTGACGGATCCTGAGAGAGAAGACGGACTGAGGAGTGCAAAGGTGAATAAGAAGCAGTGCCCACATGAATTCCTGGGCTGCTCATGCCATCCATCCATGCTTGGGTCAGGGGACTTGCTGGCTGGTGAGTCCTAGCAGCCTCTGAGGGGGCAAGTTCTTTGATGGGAGATGGAGAAGGCTATGCGGTGCTGCAGAGTTTACCGTGGGGCATAGCGTGGGAGTACCCCTGCATTGGTGGCGGAGAGTCCATGCTCCCTGCTTTCTTGGCCGCTAATACCACCCTCCCTAGGAGGGTTTGGCGTCTTGTGGGCCAGCTGTGTCTGAACCTCGGTGGAGACACCCCCAGCTATCATGGTGAAAGACAAGCTGCAGTCAAGACAGGGCAAACTGGACCGATTCAGCAAGGTGATTCCACATGCACTGACGGAGCGAGACCTGCAAGATAAAATGGCTGCTGAGGGAGCAGACCAGAATCCTGGGATGGAGGCTATCCTAAAAGCAACTGAATTTTACGACCATGCCCTGAAGCCCAAAATCTGGAAGGCTGGGGCAGACATGGTACTGCTTCGGCAAGACCTGAAAAAAAAAACAACAGGGAGGTTGTTGGTTGCTGAGATGAAAAACAGCAACATTGGAGGACACAGTGAAAGACCTCACCCAGGCAGAGAACTGGCAGCTCAAGTCAAAGATGCCAAGGGGTGCTCGAGATGGAACCATTTCCGCTTCCTGAAGTTCCCAAGGGTGCAGTGGGCCCCACACCTGAACAGTTTCTTGAAGAGTGGTTGAAATCCTTCCTTTTGGAGGGACAGATCTCCCGGTGTTTCTGAGTTGAGGGTGCACACAGGGCCCTCATGAGCCTCCATGGGCTGCCCAGAGGACCATGATAGTACACTTCCTGAACAACAGGGACAGAGACCTTGTACTTTGCACAGTCAGGGGCTTGGTAAAAGTGAAATATGAATCTACTAGAATCCTCATCTTTCCGGACTTCACCAGACTCACTCAGCAACAACAGAAAACCTTTGAAGGGATGAAGCAGAGAGTGTGGGTTTTGAACCTTCAATATGTGATGCTGTACCTGGCCAGGCTCATGGTGCTTTTCTAGGTTAAGGCCTTCTTATTTGACCACCCAGACAGGGCCTGGGAATGGCTGGAGAATGCACCCGCCGAGGCGGGCAGGCAGCAGAATCCCTCCTTCCGGGGGATGCAGCAGTTGAAAAGACCCCAGGGAGAGACAGGCCTATGAGATGATGTTTCAGAGGCGGTAGAAGGGGGAGGCCCAAGGCACTCAGTGGATTGAAAGACTACTGCTGGTTGCCAAGTGCTGGAGGTCCACTCGTCTGATAGGGACATTGGAAGCGATCCTGTGGCTCCTCCACGGAGTCCCAGCGAGGGGCCCTCGAACATAAATGACTGAGATGCACCATTCATACCCTTGCTGTATCAGTGTGTCAGTTTGGTGTGAGTGTTAAAAGGGTAGAAGGGGGTTTGCACTCACTGTTAGGGATTGTTTAGACCCTTAATCAAGCAGGAGGGTGGGGAACAGATATTTCCCAAATTGGAGTAGTGGACACACATCATGGAAAAGTGGGGTGGGGAGGTACAGCTGGGGTTGTTATGGTTAATGAGTATTAGGGGAGACAGGAGACAATGCATGCTCACAAGACGTCATCACTACACATGACAAGATAGATAATGGGTGGGATCCAGGTGGGATCCCACCTGAAATACTCCCTTTTCGTTCAAAGTTATCCATGGCACCAAACACCACTGAGCCTCTGATAGTCCTGTTGTGGAATGTGAATGGGCTGGGTTGCAAGATCAAGCATTGTTTGGTCACACAATACATTCATCAACAAGATCCACACCTGGTGCTCATACAGAGACACACCAACTAGGGAATACCTCGAAATGTCTGCAGAAAGGCAGGTATGTGGTTCTAGCGCACACTGGCTGTAGGAGTGGCTCCAGGGGTAGTCTCTATATTAGCCAAAAAGAAGGTCCCTTTTCAGGTGTTGAAAATCTGTGCTGCTACATGGCAGTGAGGGCAGGGTACAGGGTGCTAATGATTTGCTGATAGAGCTCTATAAACGCTTTGCAGCGCTTCTCCATCCAGGCTGTTATCCCTGTTCGGGACAGCAAGAGAGGAGGGGTGCTTACCTCCAGATCTTAATTACGCTATAATTGTGGTCATATCTAAGGAGGGGAAGCCATCCAATCAGTGCTCTTCATACAGGCCCATCTCTTTACCAAAAGTAAAATCTTGGCCAAAATTCTGGCTATTCGGATCACAGGAGTGATAATGGGCTTAGTGCACATCAATCAGATGGTCTTTATGCCCCAGCGGGCCATGTGACTGAACTTCCAGCATCTGCATCTGTGGCTGGACTATCTGGGAACAGACGAGACTCCCAGGGCGGTCATGTTGCTCGACGCTGAAAAAGTGTTTGACTCGATTGATTGGCACCATCTTGCAGAGTCCCTGAAGCGGTTCAGCTTCCACCAATGTTTCGCAGCTGGGAGACCCTTTTATATTAACAACACACTTCGGCTGACAAAGTCAACGGAGTGGTCTTGGGCACCTTTGCCTTTGGGGAAAAGGACAAGGCAGGGATGCCCGCTCTCATCCTTCTTATTTGTGGTGACTCTCCATTTGGGGTGCTGCGGCAGTTTGGGGAGCGACGAAGGGAGTGACTGGTGCCTGACCTGATCGAGTTCTAAGTACCTGGGTAAGCACATGACCAGGGATTGGGACAGGTTCCTGGAACTAAACCTTGTCAGACTGCTGAAAGAGTTGCATGACGATGCGGACAGATGGCGGAGACTCCCTTCACAATTGTGGGCAGGGCAACCCTGTTTAAAATGCTTACGCTGCCTAAGCTGTTGTATGTCCTGCAGAACAGCCTCTTCGAAAACCCAGGGGCCTACTTTGATAGAATAGATAGCACGCTCCGTACTTTGCTTTAGAACAGGAGTAATCTCGGAAAGCCCTAAAAACCTAGTACAGCTCCCTATACAGAAGTGGCCTTGCACTCTCAGATATTATAGTATATCACAGGGCTACCCAGTTGCAGCTGATCAACGATTGGGGTACTAGCCCATGCTCTTAGCCAACCTGTAGATTAGAGAAGAGAGCCATATTCATTACATTTACGGGCCGAAGCATAGAGGTCGACTGTCGGGACCGACCAGGACAGCTTTGAGGGCCTTGGATGACGCTACGCCTGCCTTGGGATGGAAGGGGCGACCCCCCTTAGAAAGGTACCATGTTACCCGAGACAGGTGGGCTTTCAGGTTTTCGAGGTTGGGAGCAAATTGGGATTGAAACTCTTGGAGATATGGTGGTGGAGGAGGGCTTTGTACCCTTTGAGACATTGCAACAGGAGCATGTTGTGGCCAAGACACAACGGTGCCGCTACCTCCAACTGATGCATGCCCTGTGGAGAGAGTGAGTATTACAGATATGTGAGAAAGTAGCCTCTTTCTAGCATGGAAACCCCCATTTGTGGCCTGTTTGTCAGTGTTTTGTCGGTGTGCTTTTACTGTCTCCATGGGATCCTGCTAGCTAGGACCCTACTGCTCATAGTTGTGGCCTATGTGTGTTGTCAGTATGCTTGACTGTGCCACTGGAGTTCTGCTAACCAGAACTCCAGTGCTTATGCGCTCTCTGTTTACCAAATTTGTCCCTATAGTTTAGTGACTCCATATTCCGATTCTAATTGGAACACTGGTCCCCCATTATAAGTCCCTGGTATATGGGACCTAGGTACCCAGGGCATTGGGGTCCCAGGAGATCCTTATGGGCTGCAGCATTTCTTTTTTGCCACCCATGAAGAGCTCATACAAACACTCCTTCAGGACTGCCACTGCAGCCTAAGTGAAATAGTGCACACACTATTTCACAGCCATTTTTCACTGCACCAGGTAAATTATAAGTCACCTATATGTCTAACCTTCAATTACTGAAGGCTACATGCAAAGTTACTGTGTGTGAGGGCACCCTTGCACTAGCAAAGGTGCCACCGCTTTGTCTAGGGCCAATTCTCCAGACTCCGTGAGTGTGGGGACACCATTATAAGCGTGCACTACATATTTCAATACATATATGTAGCTTCACAATGGTAACTCCGTATATGGCCATGTGAGGTGTCTAAGATTGTGAAATTGAACCCCCAATCCAAAGATGGTATTGGGGGGTCAATTCCAGGCACCCTGGGGGCTCCACCATGGACCCCCAGTGCTGCCAAACCAGCTCTCTGAGGTTTCCACTGCAGCCCCAGCTGCTGCCACCTCACAGACAGGTTTCTGACCTCCTGGGGATTGAGCAGCTCAATCCCGGAAGGCAGAACCATGCATTTCCTTTAGGAGAGGGGTATTACACCCTCTCCCATTCAAAATAGGTGTTACATGCATGGGAGGGGAATCCTCCCAGAGCCTCTGGAAATGCTTTGAAGGGCACAAACGGTGCCCTCCTTGCATAATCCAGTCTACATCGGTTCAGGGAACCCCAGTCCCTGCTCTGGCACGAAACTGGAAAAAGGAAAGGGGAGTGACCACTCCCCTGTCCATCACCACCCCAATGGGGGTGCCCAGAGCTCTTCCAGAGTGTTCCTGGCATTAGCCATCTTGGATTCCAAGGTGTGAGGACCCTCTGGGAGCATCTGAGTGGCCAGTGCCAGCAGGTGATGTCGGAGACCCTCCTGATTGGTGCATACCTGGGTAGGTAGCCAATCCCCCTCTCAGGGCTATTTAGGGTCTCTCCTCAGATTCGGTTTGCAAGACTCCACCAGGACTCCTCTGCATCCTCTGCTTCAGCTTTTGACCGTCTGATCAACCGTAGACTGCTCCAGGAACCTCTGTAACTGCAAGAAAAGTATCCAGAAAGGCTAATGTGAAATGCAACTTCAGCTTCAGCCAGTAACTGCAACAGTTTCCAAGATGTGCACACTCTGAGGACTGCCTGTTTTCATCCTGCACTGGAAGAACTGAGGGAATCTTCCATAGAGTGGCGGAGTCACTTCCCTGCTTCAGCAGGCACCTCTCTGCAACGACGATCGGTACTCTAGGACTCCTCTCCTGTCGACGAGCATGGTCCCTGGAACACAGGTGGTGGACCGAAATGATCCTACTGTACAAAGGTCCAGATGCCCAAATTTGGTGGAGATAAGAGTTTGCCTCCCCGTGGTGCGACAGTACCCATGTGCACAGCGTCTTCTCCAGCTCCTTGGGCTTCTGTGCACTTATTCCAAGAATCCTTCGTGCACAGTATAGCCCAGGTCCCCAGCACTCCATCCTGTGATGCACTACTCGCTGAGTTGTTGTCCGGCAGCATGGGACCTTCCTTTGTTGTGCTGCGACGACAGCACTTTGCATCTTCTTTGTCCCAGTGTCCTGGGACTCATGTGGGAGCTGCCTGGTCTTCTGTGGGCTCTCTACAGTGCTGAGAGCCTCCTCTGTCTCCTCAGTCCGAGTTGAGACCCCCAGGTCCCTCCTGGGTAGAGGCAGCTCC
The DNA here is from genome assembly GCF_031143425.1 of Pleurodeles waltl. Classification (NCBI taxonomy): domain Eukaryota; kingdom Metazoa; phylum Chordata; class Amphibia; order Caudata; family Salamandridae; genus Pleurodeles; species Pleurodeles waltl. The sequence goes on from NC_090450.1 coordinate 352,340,090, forward strand.
ATTTTGATGCAAACCATGAACTTGCGTGAACCACGGCTTATTGGCAGAATCTAGCAACGCAAACAGCCTGCATCCAACAACTCGACGTGGGACTTCTAATGCACCATGCAGGAACCCGCAGTCATCTTCTCTGGTGCTCTTCTGTACTCTTCTTCTTACTGGAGAATCCACTTTTGCACCATCTTCTAGGTTGGCAGGGGCTCCTCTCCTTCCTGAAATCTTCTGCGACTTCTGGACTTGGTCTCCTCTCTTCACAGGTCTTGAGGTCCAGGAATCCACTGGTTGTTGATTGCAGTCTTGCTTGGTTCTTGCAAAATCTCTTATCACGACTTATAGTGTGTCCTGAGGAAACTTGCAGTACTTTACTCCTGCTTTCCTGGGCTCTGAGGTGGGGTACATTACTGACCTTTGGTGTTTTCTTACACTCCCAGTGCCCCTCTACACACTACACTTGCCTAGGGGGGGAATTTGTGATTTGCATTCCACTTTTTTAGTATATGGTTTTTGTTGCCCTTAGGCCCATTGCATTCCATTGTATTTTATACTGTTTGCACTATTCTATGACTGTTTTCTTACTTGATTTTGGTTACAAGTGTATATATTGTTTATAATACTTACCTCCAGGAGTATTGTCTCTAAGATATTTTTGGCCTTGTGTCACTAAAATAAAGTAGCTTTATTTTTGGTAACATCAAGTATTGTCTTTTATTGTGCATAAGTACTGTTTAACTATAGTGGTATTGCAGGAGCTTTGCATGTCTCCTAGTTCAGCCTAAGCTGCTCTGCTACAGCTACCTCTACACAGCCTAAGCTGCCAGAACACTGCTTATACATCACTAATAAGGGATAACTGGGCCTGGTATAAGGTGTAAGTACCTTAGGTACCCACTACAAACTAGGCCAGCCTCCTACATATAGTACATGTGTAAGCCAGCTTCCTCCTTGTGGGCCTTATTGCCAGTGCTGTGTGGAGTTGGACCTTGTTATGCCGGAGACTGTGGGGACTGCCCAGTGGCCTATGTCAATGCCCTGGGAGCACAGTCACGACTCGCACAATCTGGCTGACGATCAGACCCTAGGCTCAGGATGGTGCCAGCAACTAGAGATGAGCGCCACTGATGTAGGCACCCCCCCTTTTGTCTATATTAGGACCAAAGGGGGGAGTAAAGTGGACTCTCTCTCCTTCCCCCCTCCATGTGGTATGGCCATATATATATATTTTTATATATATATATATATATTTACTGAAAAAAACAAAGGTTAAAGGGATGTTATGGTTAGGTGGAAATGTCAGTTAAAAACATAACGTTTTAAACAAAAATTCACCAATAATTATTTCAGGTTTTGAATAACTCAAGCCCTAAAGTAACTGTAACTCTCGCCCTCACCATGCAGTGTTGTCACGTAATTATGTAATTTCAGATGTTGCAGTGATTGTCACAGAACATGTCATAAATGATGTAATGTGTGAGGTATTTAGTAGTGCATTGGGAGGGCGCACGTTATAGTATAGTTACAGATTTCATCATCAGAAACCAAATCAGGCTTGCTTCATGGCTTGGTTGATTATTCTTGGGGAGGTATTTCCTAGCCTCCAGTTTAGATGCTACCCCACCACTTCTATCCCTCCTGTGATTCACACTGATGAGACTACATCAGTGCTCCTACCTATCCCATACCAATGATGAAGCGTGGGTGAGGGTTTTTCTAACAGAAAAATCCTTTTTCCTATCCATTCTGTGGTAGTTCTTTTAGCTGGGCTTCTTTTGTAATGTTATATAAGCTATAAAGAGGACTGCCCCACAACCTCCTTCTCCCTCTTTGTTTTTGTGCATCTGTGACCACGTCAGTTCTGGGTGGGGTAAGGAGAGGAGTTTGCCACTGGCACAATCAAGGTCCAGCAGCCACCACTGCAGATCTTTTTCAGGCTCCTCCAAAACCTGGATGGAATTTGACAGGTTTCTCTGGTGCTTTCCGAACTAGGATTTCAAGTCACACTGCAGAACCCACTCTGGAGTGGATGACTAGCAGGATGCAGAAAGCCAATAGACACTGCAGCCTCAACACCATCCTTGCTGAGATCCAAGACAGAAACTGAAACATCAGGATCACAGTCCAAATGTCCTGCAGTCTCCATTCTAGGGGAACAGCACAAAACGGCCCCTTATCCAGGATAGCTCAGATGCTTTATGAAGGAGTCAGGTGTGACTTTGGCCCATTTATAGTGAACCTCAATGATGTTAGGAGGTTCACTGTTATGTGGAAGTGGCCTACTGACTGCCTGGGGTAATTTCACTTTCAACAGCCAGTTGTCAAGGTGGGGGAAGACTGGTAAACCCGACCTCCTATGGTACGCTGCAACCACCATCATAATTTTTGGAAACAACTGAGGGACACTGGTAAGGTCAAAGGGGAGCACAACAAATTGCAAGTGCTCCTGGCTCACTGTCAAATACAAATAACATCTATGGACCTGCAAGACGGGAATTTGGAAGTATGGACCCTGCAGGTTCAACACTCCCATCCAGGATCCAGGGCAGACAAGACAAGACTGGGGCCGATGAGAGCATTCTGAACTTGTCCTTCTACAGGAATGCGTTGAGTGGGTGGAGATCTAACACAGGATGAAACACTCCTTTCTACTTCAGCACAAAGAAGGAGCAGAATTACCACCCACGTCCAATTCTGAGGACAGAACCCTCTCTTTGAATCCTTTGGCCAGAAGGGCATGAACTTCCTGCTGCAAAACAGACATGTTTTTCTCCCTCAGCCATGCTGAAGGGGGTGTAGGGTGGGGAAGAAAGGATTAGGAGTGCATAGCTCTGCTTATCAAGTTGGAAGACCCATGCGTCCACAGTGATGTCTTGACACTCTTGGAGGAAATGTCTGATCCTGCCCCAACAGGTTGGGTGCATGTTTCAAACAACAGGACACAGTAAGAGGTTTTGAGGTTTTGTTTGCTGGAGGGTGGGGGACTAAGATACATGTTGTCTTTGATGCCATGGGTGCCGTGGCCTCAGCGTTGATGGTATTGGGCTGCCCTGGGGTATCCACAAAAAAGGACAAAACTGTTGAGAATATTTCCTGGTAGGAACAAACATTCGCAGAGAATGATCTATTGTTAGGCCGGTCATCCTTGACGTGGTTTCCCTTGTCTTTTTGCCTCTGCTTCCTGTATTTTTAACTGTGTGCTGAACTTCATTTTTTGCCAATTTTAGTACTTGGGGCAGTTTACCACTGCTGACCAGTGCTAAACTGCAAGTGCTCCCTGTATAAATTGTGATTATGATTGGTGATCCCTGGTTGGCACATCTGATTTAGTGGTAAGTCCCTTGTAAAATGCACCAGAGGTGCTCAGGGTCTGTAAATCAAATGCTACTAGTGTGCCTACAGCACTGATTGTGTCACCCATATAAGTAGCCCTGTAAACATGTCTCAGACCTGCCACTGCAGTACCTGTGTGTGCAGTTCTGCACTGCCAGTTCTACCTGGCAAGTGTACCCACTTGCCAGGCCCAAACCGTACCTTTTACTACATGAGCCACACTTAATGAAGGCCCAAGGCAGCCCCATGGGCAGGGTGCAGTGTGAAATACTGATAAATATGTTTTTCACTATTGCAAGGCCTATCCCTCTCATAGGTTAACATGGAGATTGCCTTTAAATCTCTTCTAAGTGTAGTTTCCCATAAGGAGCAGATAGAGATATAGAGAATTGTTTCTAGATCAAGCGGTTATAAAGTGACTAAATATGCAACAACACGTGTTGCCCCACAGTAGAAGGGTCTTTACAAAGCTGGACTGGTTCACCTTTCTGTTGCTTATTGCTATATATGGGTGATAAACTGGTAATAATGGGGTGAAATCAATGCTGAGAGAGTGTTACCAAGTTTATAAATGATGACATAATTAAGTAATAATGTTAAAAAATGTGCCACATTATGCTGCATGATCTGCATTTTCTTGCAGCATAATTTACTCAACCCTAGCGCATAATTTAATCTCTCCTGCCAAATAATTCCAGTGGTCCTGCTTTTATGTAGCCATGTTCATCAGACGGTGTGGATAGATGCTGAAGTGGGGCCACTCGATGCAGCATACCAGCTGACAGGAGCGCTGCTTTTGAGTTTCCAGATTCAGTCTGACACTTGGGGGAATGTTCACAAAGTGAGGAATCTGCACTTAAAGGTATCTATCAGAGCTTATTGAGTCACTGGAAAAAACACAGTTAATGTGGGTTATTTTTGCAAAATAAAACCGAAAAACCACTGAAATTCACAAGTTATGCTAAGGACCACAATCCATAACTCACACAATGAACAGGCCAACCAAAACATGCACGCCAAACTCATTGCTTATTAGGTCACAATACTTATCCCAACAACATCTAAAAACACAATGTGATTAAATACCAATGCTTACTCAATCCAATAAATATTACTACATTAATAAATGTGTCTTTGATATTGTTAAAGTTAATATGTAATCTTATCTGTAGGATAATTTACAATATTTGTAAATATCACATCAAGGGTGAGGTCACATACCTTTTAGCTCATGTGTGAGTTAAGATATACATGCCTGTTGGGTGACTTACGGATTGGGACATTAACCATAAGTTTTTTTCTAGTTTGATATCATAACTCAACTTTAACTCTGTTTTTTTTGCTGCTTTAAAAAAAAAAAAAAAGGATATTAACCTCAGCTAACAACTCTTTCCTTTAACTCTTGCTTTTTACATATATTTAGGAGTGAAGTTGTCAATGGTGGATTGGTTAAGAATTTATTTCAGCTATTTTTGCAACTTGCACTTTGATAAGATTCATATGTGTTTCAAGCTACACAGTCTTAGCTAGAAACAGGAAGGAGACTCAGACGCAGCACTAGCAAAATGCCTAAACCAACCCCACTGGATCAGAACCGATGAGTCCTTGATCTTGGTTAGGAGGGATTTCAGTACTAGGAAGATGGCTTTTAATTCTAGCAAGCTGATGTGGATGTTCTTTCCTGGGTGGTCCATTTCCCTCTCACTCTTAGGTCGTGGAGATGAGCGCCCTATCCTTCTAGGGACACGTCTTGTGGTCATTACATATTCTGGGATTTGATTCAGGTAGGAAAGACCCTCAGAGACGTGTGATGTCTTCGAGCACCATTTCATGGCCTGCTTCATTGGGGGAGTTGTTTGAAAAATGTCATCAAAAGATCTGTTGATTTGTACCCACTGGTTGTCCAATTGTTCTTGAAGTGACCTCAGACCTCATGTGAAGACGGCAGTTTGGTATCAATGAAGTGCAAGAGGAGAGCATCCCCAGTAAATTGTAGATTCGGACAGAAGTAACTTTCTTTTGTTGAGGAGTAGTGCTAGATTTCGATTTTTCTTCTGACTCTCTTGGGAGGCGAAGGCTTTTGCTTGTTCTGTATCCAGTACGGTTTCTAGAAAGATGATGCTGGTTGTAGGAGTTAGGTGTGACTTTTGGTAACAGACTGAGAGGCCTGAGGTTTGGAAAAGAGGTAGGCATGTTGTTGTGTCCCTGGCTGCTTTGCAGGCTGTGCTTACCTCTATGAGCCAATCATCCAAGTATGGAAACACTTGAACTCCCCTTTGTCTGAGATATGCTGCTACCGCAACCAAGACTTTGGTGAACACTCGAGGAGATGATCTCAGACTGAATGGTAAGACTTTGAATTGGTAGTGGGTGCCAGCTACCTTGAAGCATAAAAATTTCCTGTGGCTGGGGTGAATTGAGATATGTAAATAGGCGTCTTGGATATTTAAGGCCTGTGATTCACTTGACTGAGCAAGTGTAATATACATTCTGACGAGTGACCGTACGGAATGATTGTTTTTTCAGGAACTTGTTCAGTTGTTGAAGATCTAAGATGCGAGGAAGAACCGAGAATAGAAGCGGGTTCCCGTCTGAGACTTCAGTACGATTTCTATTGCTCCCTTGTCCATCATAGAGGCAATCTGTAAAAGGAGCTCCTTCCAGTGGGCAGGTGGGGATCCTCACAGTGGAAGATCTGGAGGGGTTTGTTGGAATTCCAGGGTATGTCTTAAGGTGAATATCGAGGACCCACTGTTCTGAGGTGATCTTGGACCATTGGTGGGAGGAGCTGGAAATTCTGTCCCTTATCTGAGTATTGTAATTGGGGGGGGTGGCCGGCACCTAGTGGAGGTCAGTGCTTTCTGGCAGTGTCCTTACACCTACAGGAAGACTTTCCTCTGGTGGGATATCTGTAGGCTGCTGATGGTGGTTGCCTATAGGGTTGTTGTTGCTGTTGTTGTGTGGTGGCTGTATGAAACTGGTTTTTATAAGGCTGGTATTGCCTATATTGGTGGAGACTGCCTCTGTAGGAGTAAAGCCCCTGACCCCTGGCACCTCAAAAGGGCTGTCTTCTGAACTCTGGAGTACCCAAAGATTTGGCTGTCTCTGTGTCTACCTTTATAGATTGTAGTGCCTCATCAACATGCTTACCGAACAGGAGTTCTCAATCGTCTAGTATCCTCATCTGAACTTCCTGGTGGGACCAAGTGGCTGTTAGCCATCCCTGGTGCCATACTACTGCTGCTCTGGCTAGCTGCTGAAAGCCTGTAGATGAGACATCTATAGCACAGTCTATGATCTCCGCTGAGGTCTTCTCTCCCTCCTGTAAGATCTTCCTCGCTTCAGATCTAGCATCCTCTGGAAGGAGATCGATATAATGGGAAATGTCCAACCACATTTGGCGTTTGTATCGCCCTACGATCGGCAATGAATTTTCTTTTCTGACCGTTGTAGCCGCCATCATGGAGAATTTCTTTCCTATGGTATACAAGTGCTTTCCTTCCGTATCTAGGGGTGCGGAAACAGGAGAGGGTGGGTTTCTGGACCTGCGTTGGTCTGCCTGAGTTATCAAAGAGTTAGGTTTGGGCTGACCAATCAGCCAAACTGGTGAGTTCCCTGGCGCTTTGTACTTTTTAGCCAATCTGGGAAGTACTGCTGATATTGAGGATGGGGTCTGCATAACTTTAAGGCCTTCTCCCCAAACAAGATCCACAACTGGGATCACACAAACTGACTTTCTGGTATCTTCTTTAAAGTCATAAAGAAAGCAATCCGAATGTTTTGTGACCATTGGAAGCTGGAACCTTTTGGCAGCTCGTTACATAATATTATGGAACCCTCTTATGTGCTGTGGCAGAGAATCCACAGGTGGAGTAGAGGGGGGTGGTGTCTGTGTTTGGTAGTTATCCCACTCGTTAAGTGAGGCAGTATCCTGGATCTCCCCCTCTTCCTGGTCCTCGTCCGAGGAATGCTGATAATTTTGGGAGATGAAGATGGAGACGGCAATGGTGTTGAGGGCACGACTGATTCCTGGTAGAAGGACTTAATGGCAATCAGTGACATTGTTGGTTCTTGTTGTTGTGAACCTGTGTCATGTTGGTCAAGAAGGGGTTCATGTACATATGAATGTTCAGACTGCTGGTCTTTCTTATTGTCTTCCTGGCATTTGATTTGTAAATCCGAAGGACTACAAGCCACTGCAAACAGCCCATCATCAGAATATACATCTTCATCTTCCCCTTCATCTTCTTCATCAACAAGAAGATTTTCTGGAGGTGCAAGCAATACTTTACTGGTTGAAGTATGTGACAGTAGCAATGTCTCTTGAGTGGATTTGCACCTTACAGGTGAGAGAGCGTAGCTTAAACATATATTTTATAGACGTGAAATGCTTACATTTGACAATGCAAATTAATAAATTGAGATGTATTAATAAACGTGAAGATTTATTCGCTTGTGAATACTAATGCTGAATAACAGGAAATAATCTTTAATTATATGTATTACCACGATTAAAACTGTTTTCATTAGAACTCGTATATCTTAAGTTAGCATGAGTCGCGAACTAGCTGTGTAACTCTCATTTAAAAGCGTATTTTTCTGGGACCAAGTGGCTGTTAGCCATCCCTGGTGCCAGACGACTGCAGACGAGCCCACTGAGAACAGCCTTGTCACTCAAGCTAACAGTGAGATCGAGAGGGGTGACAGAGTGCCTATCTCAGTCGAGGCAGCAGGAGAACTAAGACAAGGAGAGGTTCTCCCAGAAGCAGACGAATACAATTCTGAGTCTGAATACAGTATCGAAGCGGAGGTTGGCAGAGAAAGAGAAACTGTAGATTTAAACCAGAACGAATCAGAGTCTTCTGAACTGGTTGCAGATCAGACAAGAGAAAACAACACATCACAAGAGGAGGGTGCTATCCAACGTCCAGAAGGAAGACACCGAAACAAGACACATAGAGGTGATAAATGGCCAGATAAGTCACATCTCAGAATAAGAGAAATAGCAAATGAAGAAATAATTGAGGAAAGTGATACTTCACAGGCAGATGATCTGAGTGAAGGAGAACAGCAAGGTGAACAAAGACTAAAAAGAAAGAGAATAGCAAACCGAAGGTACACAGGTCCTGAATGGGCATATGCTACAACTTCTGAATGGCAACAAGAATTCTTAGCATTCTGTTTTGATCGAGAAGTACCAGGCCAGTACTACGGTACCTGAGGATAAACTACAGGAGAAGAAATTCTGAACTATCGTGAAAACTGAAAAGAAAAAGACTTTCTAAACTTACCGGAAAGAGACATTAAACTTGGATTCGACATCAAGAAACAGAATTACGACAAGCTGCTAACCTAAATTGACAAGAAAAAGGTCCCGGAGTGAGAGAAGACGCTGTAAATACGCAGAAAGAGTTTGCCATCTTGAGTTGATTGTTGATCTGCTATTCTGATTCTATACAAACATGGCTTATAGTAACAAAGGAAGTAAGATGTGTGGCTGGTTAGGATTTATAGTAAGTGTTGTATGTGCAGTAATGATTGTGGGAGTGATTGTAGGAATGCCGTGGAAAGAGAGAGAAACTATTAACGCAACTTCAAAACCAGAGACTACTACTATTGCTAATAAATTATCACCATGGGAGAAATTTGAACAAGATACTAAGCATCTGCATGAGGGAACTAATACAAAAGGGGAACTTTCTACTAATGTCTTCTATCGCTTATTAAATGAGTATGTGGAAACTATGGATGCGAAAGAGTGTTATGTGTGTACTAAAATTCCTTCATCTGTGCAGGAGGGAGTTACTTATCATAGCCTCCCTCTTACTTATGGGATTAGCTGCAGTTTGCTATTAACAAGATTCTATAATCAAGAGCATGTACAATACTTTTATTCAAATCTGGATGTCGTGTTTTCTTTTGTGCCTGTGATTGAATTCTTGAATAAGTTAGCTAAAGAACATGATATTAAAATAGTTAGAGGATTCTTTGAGCCGACACTTACATTTGGAACTGCTTATGCACATCGCAATAATCTAACTTGCTTACTGTCTTCTGTAAAGAAGAGCTTTTTAGACCACACAGATGATAGACGCAAAGCATTAAAAGAGAAGTTAGAGAAAGGCTTAGAAAAACGTACTTATGCAAATGATTATGCTTACACAGCCATTAAAACTCAAGGCAAATTAGCTATAGATGCATTACATGTAGGTAGGCGATGTATATATAGGCCAAAATCTGATCAAGACAATTTATTTGTGGGTACGAGTGAATGTAGGCATGTGTTTTTGTTTCAGAGCAAATGGACCTTCATGTTAAATGGACAAGACCCAGCGATTCCTGGAATCTATTACATCTGTGGGTTAAATGCATATTACCGTCTCCCAAAGGGATGGTATGGGACATGTTATTTGGGAATAGTTTTCCCAAAGATATACCAGATTGATGACTTAAAACAAATACCAAAGTCTTCTGAAATACAACATACTAGACAAAAACGAGAATCAGTGGCGGCTGTCATTGGTGACATATTTGGAGCACTAATCCCATCAGTTGGGGTTATCTTAAATTCTATGAAAATCCAAAAGTTGTCTACTATTGTGGATAACATGCTGACAAATTTTACAGGAGCAATATTACTAATGGATACTGAACTTGCTGCAGAAAGAGCCATGACTCTTCAAAATCGGCTTGCTTTAGACATTCTTTTAGCAAAGAATGGAGGTGTGTGCAAAATGTTTAATGAACGTCACTGCTGTTCATTTATACCTGATAATAGTAAGAAAATTAGAAGTATGCTTACTAACCTTACTAGGGATAGTGCAGATCTGAAGGATTTAAAAGAACCTGGAGTTTGGGAAAAATTTGGAAAAGGAATCGCCCGAGTAGGAAGCTGGTTTACCAACATTTGGAATGGAGTTCTTGCAAAAATTATGTTGGGTCTATTAATTATTCTGATTTGTTTATTAGGATTATGGGGAGCATGCAAAATTCATGACAAAATAAAAGAAATCTGTCAAAAAGAGCCAGACTGAACGAAGAAAGTGAAAGAGAGAAAATGTTCAATGAAATATGGGAAAGTTCACATAAAGGGCAAGATGTTGAAATGCGTATTATGCGCAAGGTGAAAAATTGAAAATTGTGTGATGACGAGCGTCATCAGAGGAGGGACTGAGAGAGCGTAGCTTAAACATATATTTTATAGACGTGAAATGCTTACATTTGACAATGCAAATTAATAAATTGAGATGTATTAATAAACGTGAAGATTTATTTGCTTGTGAATACTAATGCTGAATAACAGGAAATAATCTTTAATTATATGTATTACCACAATTAAAACTGTTTTCATTAGAACTCGTATATCTTAAGTTAGCATGAGTCGCGAACTAGCTGTGTAACTCTCATTTAAAAGCGTATTTTTCTGCTTCTCCAGTGTGCGGACTTGCAAACGACCATGACCCAGCTATTGTTCTTTTCTGCATTTGTTAGACACATCGTGGAATTTTCTCATCCGCATGTTAGTAGCTTCCAATATAAAACTGTGAGATTTGAAACAAACATAGACACTTCCAAGGACACTAAAGCGAGGAGAAGAGAACTCTTGACCCGAGACGTGTGCCAAGATGGTGAAGTAACCCCGGATATGCCACCTACAAAAATGCCGATTATGAAGACCAATTGAAAGACGAATTAATATCAGGAAATGACAAATGCATTACTTAATGTATAATTTGATTGGTTACCAATAATGGGGTATAGTTATTAACCAATAGAATTTTGGGGGAATGTATCACGGAAAAGGGGATAAAAACTCATGACACGAGAGACGAGACACATTAGGCAGGGGACGACATTGATTGCATCCAGAAACTCTGTCACTCTATTTGATGACTTGAGACTTAGAAAATAACCTTGTCCATAGATTGTCCGTTAACTTTCCCCTTAAGGGAAAGTGTTCCTTGCTTCCAACTTAGATAGACTGACGGTGACTCTACTGATGTCCTGAAGACGAAGACTGATCCTGAATGCTGACCTATCTCGAGGAGGGTAATTATATTGCTAACGGAAATATTTTGCCTTTCTTTCTAGGTACCAACTGCTGTATGTTTAATTAGATAATATAGTTAGATGTTTTTCCAAATTGATATTCTAAATTGTTTTGCATGAAGCCCAACATGCTAATGCTAATTTGAGGTTAGATGAGGTATTCATTTGACTGACGGAACTGACGTGACTGACACATAGCTATGCTGAACTGATATCTTATAAATTATTATGCACCATGATCTATTCTTTGCTAACGTATCTATCTTATGATCCTGATCATCGTATTGTTGAAAGCTTATTGTAGTTGCCATTTTTGTGATTATGCTCTTATGCTTCTTGGTTTTGAAACTAATACGTTTATTATTAGATTGTAATCAATAGGGAATAAATTCACAAAATCTTCCTTCAAGGTGTGGTTATTTGAGTCTGAGAACTAATGAATGCGCCGAAGGTTTATTAATGGTTAGTGTGACATGTATTCTGATGCTAACTTTATAATACTATTGATTTAATAATTGGTAATCTCGTCTTACGGAGACTCACCACTGGGCCCAAAGATTCATCGACCTAAAACGAGTCCTGATGTGTATAAATTGACATAGACGGACGCGTTTACACAGGTATTAATGTTAAGAGCAGAAAAGACGGTTTTGCTGAAGAAATTGTTTGTACTGTCGTCGACGGTGTTGGCGTTGATGGTGTGCTTGCAGGATATATGTGAGACGTGTTGCCAACGACGGAGTTGTTGTCAATGGAGCTGCCATCAACGGAGTTGTCGTCGATGGAGCTGCCGTCGTTGGTCTGTAGGTTGCCGGTGCGTCATCAATGGAGCTGTCAACGGTATTGACATTGATGGTTTAAATGTCTTTGATGTAGTCACTTTCCGTACTGACGTCAACAGGCTTGATGTTGAGGAGTGGAACCTCTTCGTCGATGGGTCAATTTTAGACGATTTTGTCAATGCTTTCTTACCCTGAGACACTGATGATGGTAAAGCAGGTTTATGCTTTATGGTCACCAATGTTATCGTCGCCAATGATAATGGTGACAGTGTTATGATCATGGGTGAAGGTAGTGCTGTAAACGTTGCTCTTGCTGTGGTGCCAGTGGTAAACAAAGCTGTCATCGACGAGACTGACATTTTTGAAGTCGATGGTGGCAGAGATCTGGATGGTTTTTTAATCTTAAAAGTACTGTGAGCTGGTGTGGAAGGTTCAGAATGACTTTTCTCTTTCTCTTCCTTTCAGGTGGATGGAGTTTCCTCTGCTCTTTCTCCCACAGAATGGATTTTCTTGGCTGCCTTACTTTGTTTTGGAGAGAAACCCCACAGATCTTTTTCTCTTCTTCGATGTCACAGATCTCTGTGAAGTGTCGCTGTCATCATCATTAGAGAGGGGGGACTCCTTGAACTGAAGCATTTGTAGCCAAAGCAGGAGCCTAGCCTCTCTGTCTCTTAAGGTTTTATGGGGAAAGGTTCGACAAATCTTACAATCCTTCACCTTATGTTCTGGGTGAAGACAGTATATGTAGTCCTTGTGAGGGTCTTCACAGTGGAGCCTTAGCTTTCCACAGGTACTTCAGAGACAAAATAAACCTTTCTTGGCTTTAGCCATGATGTAGACGTCGCAGTCCTAGAGGTAAACAACAGTATTCAGAAGAATTCCTGTCAGGAAATTCTAAACCAAGCAGAGCTCAGGGAGCCTCCCTTCACATGATGTGCGGTAGAAACTCTGAGAGGCTAGAGCCTCTGTGCTGAGGGTTCTAAAGGGTACTGTCGCCTGATTGGCTGGACTTTGGGTCATTTATAATGACACTGATAAGCTATTCAAGTGAATGTCTTTTGCATTAACGTCAATGTAAATTTAGTTTTACTGCTTTGTAAGTACTGTGGGACTTCCACTTCGACGACAGGGAATGATTGAAGCATGTGAATCTATGAAATGTACCCCAATACTGGAGAATGTAAAGTTACAAGTATTGCTCACAACAGAGATGGAGCCAGACCTACTCTATGGTCCACTTTTGGAGGGTCTGAAATTGACTAATTGTCAGCTGTTTCAAAGGGACACGCCAATCTAATAAAAAGACAAGACACATATTTGTTGTGCTGAATTCTCACTTTGGGGCTTGAAGTGTGAGCATGAGAGAATACAAAAGCACTATTTGGAATTCGCAATCTCTGGGAGATGTTCACCTAAACTGCAGGATCATCACAGAAGTAAGAAAATAAATGTTTAACTTTTTTAATGTAAAAGGGCTAAATGACTGGCAGAGTGTAACAAACAAAGAGAAAACATTTTGGTAAGTGGCAGAGAAATGTTTTGTCTCCACTAGTTCAAAAACTTCAAGTTTGAACCGAGAAACCTAGTCAGGTGCTCTGAAGTATCTGTCCTGACATATTTCTGGAGTTTGGTGCAATGATAATTTAGGCCTGTAGGTGAAGAATTCAAACACTGAGCAGACAATCTCGAGGTTTGCTGGTAGCAACTGAAAGAATCTTACCAAGGAGGATCCATGTTGTCTCTGTGTAGTACTCTATTGTATGGTATTGCAATGTGTGCATTTGTCCTATGGGGTGTTAGGGATTAGTGGGTAGAAAGTAATGTTGGAACTTGGAATGTAAAATTCTGGTTGAGATTGGAAAATGTAAAGGAGTCAGTTTACGCCCAGTGTTTGAGGTGGCTGGGATGTTTCTTTGATCTCTTAAGCATTTAATTTAACAATCTTTGAATCAAATTCTCAAGTGGACGGCTGCCATTTACCACCCAAATTTAGGGCTATAGGTGACGAATCCAAACACTTAGGAGACCATCTCGAGATTTCGTGGTTAGCAACTGAAAGAATCTTACTAAGGAGGATGTCTTTTGTTTCCTTTGATTTAGAACCTAACACAGAGGTTAAAGGACAAAATAATATACAAGAATATTGCAGTAACTACAACCCTATTACATTTGATTGATATTATTTTTTCCATGTGGAACTCTGCTGCTAAGCCAATGCTAAACCATTTTATACAGATTGTAACACAATGATTTCCCTTATAAATTATTCCATTCAATAGCTCTCAATTGAAATCATTCTGGCGACCTGTAGTTCCAATTTCTGTCTTGCTTAGTCGTTTCTGGGTCAACTGAATATTTTCTGTCTCCAGTATACGAACAAATTGATGAAAGTACCACATTACAAATATTAGTAAAATGAAGGCCCAAGATAGGAAAATTATGTCAAAAGTGAAATCGAGTCATCTGGGTCCCCTCAAATCAAGCTGGCGAGTTAGCTACAAGGATATATTGATGTCACAGGATTTAGAAGAGGAATGCAGGAAAAGTTGTTAGATGGCGTGATACCTCACAAACATTGGATGTTGAAAGAAAACGGTTTTATTGGGGCTGAGCCATTTCTTATACCAGAGTTTCCTTGAATCATCCCCAGCTCCCTGATAAAGATTCTCCAATACGAAGGTCTAAACATCACTGCTATGTTCACTCACACAACGAACTTTCAGTTGGGCATATGCCAATACCTATCTCACAGTGCTGTCCAGTAAAGCGATACGGGCAGGAACAGTGGTACTCTCCATGGAATTCCTTGCAAGATCCCCCATTGCGACACGGTCTGGAGCTGCATGGACCCGGCCTTACTGAGGAGATAAAGACACACAAACACAAAAAAGGCAAAAAGTTTATTTATAGCCACAAAGGCACCAATCTGTTCCCTCCCTTAGCTTAACTTTCCTACTCTCCACTGCATGGATTATGTAGCCCCAATTTGTTTTAGTCGGCTACTTGTACACTGCCTTTTAGTCGTTTGTCCCTCCAGGGGCAGAGCTCCCTTTCTTTCAGTCATTTTTCTTCTTTCCTCTCTGTTACTCTCCTCTTTCTTACTCTACTATAATTTCCAAATTATTGGTCCTTATTTACATCTCACACACACATATTCACACTCTTTCCAGTTTATCCTTCTTCTCCACATTCGGCTGCTCTCTGCCTTTTGTATCTATTGTATGTGAAGCTTAACAGTTCCTTCCTTGGCCTCTGTTAAAATGGTATATTTACAACCATCTAGTTGCCTGTCAAAATGGTTAAGTGCTTCAAGTGAACAGGACCAATTAGTTTCAGAGTACCAGCAACACATCAGTACATGGAATGAGATAATACAAAGCTTTGTGCATGATATAGTTTGGGAATATAGGTTACAGGCCACCTTTATGGTGACAGACTACTACATTGCAAGCACTACATTGCATTTATCTCTACAATGCGATAAATTGCAATGCATTACATTTATAATGCAATTAGGCATTTCAGGTGTTGTTTAGAGGAGTTGTCAGGGTTCAGAGATAGGTAGTGAAGGATTTTAGGATTCAGGAATGGGTAGTACTAAGGGACAGTAATGGATTTTAGGGTTTGGGGATTCTCTGCCGGACCTCGTGCTGGAGCTTGGCGCCAGCTGCCAGCAATCCCGTGTGGGTAGATGAATCTCTTTCTCGCGGCTGACAGGGGTCATCAGCTTGCAGACCTTAGAAAGATGAAGCTGTAGTTAGTTCCCACACGGTGAAGTATTTGTTTTGCTTCGCATTCAATATCTTATAAATATAACCTGCTGTGTATATTGCAAACTGATATATTTTGTTTGATTAACGCGGACTTGAAAGCTACTAATTCGTCATTCATAAATATTGTGGTTGGGGAAGAATTAACAACAATAAAAGTCTTCTTTGACCTCAGAAGTGCATTTCTGTTATCTTATGTTAGTGCTTAGAAACTAGATAAGAGGAAAGCACTACAATTGGTACCAGGAGTGGGGTGTCGGTCATTAAGAGGTGATTAAGAGGGTGTTGACGAGTTGGTAGATTTCTAAGTGCACACTTTAAAAGTGTAATTGTTTTTTTTGTTGTTTGGAGAATTACAGAAATTGTTTTCTGTTTGGAGAATCACAGTAGCACGGCAGACTATGACTGAGAATGCATGTGTTGATAAACTGCCTGATGGTGCTAAGAAAAACTGTGAATTGTTTTCTGTTTGGGGAATTACAGAAGAAAATGCATGTGTAGCTAAAATGCCTGATGGTGTTTTGAGAAATAATTCCTGTTGTACATATGTAGAAAACGTGTCTTTTGGAAGTAATGATGACAGAAAGGTCTGGATACCTTTATCTGCTTACAGAGAAATGCAGGAGAAATGTAGGAAGTTGGAACATGAAAATAGGAATTTACGTGAGCAAATTAGCCCGACTGAAAGTTATAAAAAGGCTGTTTTTGAAGAATCTTTCTTGTCCCATTCCAGTAATGAGGGGGTTAAGACAGCTCCGAGCTGCTTTGAGTTTTCGTGTGAGCCAGGGTTTTTGGCAGACAAAATGCATTCCTTAACTGATAACACGGACGAGAGAGACCAGAATGTGATTTACGAGTTACCGTTGCAAAATGCCCAAGTAAAACGAAGGATTTTAGAGCAAGACACGCCGACTTTAATTAGCTTGTTTGATTTTTGGAAAAAGAATAGCCCTCATTTGAGTGAAATCCTAACACTTTTGTATATGGTCACTGTGAAAAATGATATGCAGCTGCGCGCTTGTGATTTGGCAAATGAAATAATGCAGACTTTAGGTTTCTGCGCAGTGAAATTGAGTGCAAATACTTATGTACACGTAAATCATGAACAAGGAAAGAAAATAGTGCCCCTAGCTAGAATCATACAATGGATCTGGTACTTGCAAGACAGGGCTAGAGTACCACAGGTAAAAGAATTACCGGTGAAATTGTGTGCACCATTTGAATTCGTGTCCACTGAAGATAAAAAGCATGTTTGTTTTACTAATGATTCATTGACTGAAATGTTGTTTTCTGGCACAGTAGAAGGAACAGCGTTGTATAATGTGTGTCAGATTTTAAAGCAAGAGCTACGTGAGATGTGTAATTTTTATGCTGATTTTTGGTTCATTGCTAATGTTTTAGCACCTAACTGGTTCAATTACCTTGCAGATGTTAATGAGAAAAATTCAGAGAGAGAAGTGTACACCCAGAATTCTGCCTTAGTGGGGATGGCTAAGTGGGTGCCCCAGAAATGTGAACAGCTGAGAGAAAAAGCCACTTACAGGTGGGCAGAGATGAGAGGGATGCACATTCCCCTAGATTTGATAAAAACTGTGCAGCACGCACAAAAGCAATCTGTCATGCAAGCAGTCACAGAGCAGTTGGGGAGAGGAAAGTTACCAGGACAGAAATGGCAAATTGATCAGGTTTTAGGGAGAGTGATTGCTGAAAACTACCAAGGAAAAATCAAAATTATGCTGATACCTAGAAAAGAATCTGATTTATTCATACAAATTGGAGACAGAATGGCCCAAATTGGCAAAAGTGCAGTGAATGGAGGTTTGTTAAAGAAGGAGTCTGCCCCAGCCCTTCTGACAGTGCAAGAAAAGGGAAGCTGTGGTGCAGCAGATAAAAACCTCAGTGCTGATGTGTGGGCTGAAGCCCCAAGTGATCCTCCAGAACCTGCAGCGAATGTAACAAAGGGCCCCAAAAACGTCCTGCTGATTATAAAACAGGGAAAGAAAGAGGAAGGGTGCAGTTTAAATGAAAAATGTTATTTGCAAGAAAAGTCATACTTGTTTCTTTTGCAGATCCTACCACGTTTCGCCACTGTCCTTGAGTGTGCTGTGTGGTCCCCCTTCCGGTGTGTGCGTGTGGGGCCGGGGAAGGGACCGAATCCCCAACCTGAACCTGGCTGAGTAAAGTGCCAGCACCATGGATCCATTTTGCGCAAACTGCGCCTTCAGTTCAAGTTCAACTTGTTTGATTGCATTCTTCCACTGGAACTAAGCTGTGTTTTTTGCTTTTG
The DNA here is from genome assembly GCF_031143425.1 of Pleurodeles waltl. NCBI lineage: Eukaryota > Metazoa > Chordata > Amphibia > Caudata > Salamandridae > Pleurodeles > Pleurodeles waltl. The sequence continues at coordinate 352,358,302 of NC_090450.1, forward strand.
CTTACCTTCCAGAACAAATTGCCCAGTCTTTTCTGTATAGATGTATCTGATGTGAAAGGTTATGAAATCAATGTGTTAATTCACTTCTATTGCTTTACAGGGATTGTTTTGATCATTCAAATGTGACTTGCTGATAATGTTTTTTTTTGTGCTGATGTTTTTTTGTTTTTTGTTTTTGTTTGAAACAAGAGATATGTGAAACAAAAATTCATTGGTCAAAGGGCGGAATGTACTGCCATTTGATAAAGTTTGTTTTGACCAATGACTTTGTGTTTCACCACTGCGCATATTAGTTGCTCAATGTTCACCAGTAGCACATGGTATGTTTTGTTCAGTTGAGACGCCTATGGGCTTTGACATGGCATTAGCCATTACATTCTGTATTCTGCCTATTGGCTTTGACATGCTGTATCCAGTCTAGCCGCCTATTGGCTTTGACATTGCATTCCTATTGGCTTTGACATGATGTATTCAGTTTAGCTGCCTATTGACTTTGACATGCTATTAGATATTCTGCCTATTGGCTTTGACATGATATCATATATTACATTTTGTATTCAGCTCAGCTGCCTATTGGCTTTGACATATTATAAATTGCATTTTGTATTCAGCTCAGCTGCCTATGGGCTTTTGACATGATATAAGACATTGCATTTTGTATTCAGCTTAGATGCCTATTGGCTTTGACATGACACTAGACATTGCATTTGATATTTAGGTTAGCTGCCTATTGCCTTTAACATGACATTGCATTTGATATTTAGGTTAGCTGCCCATTGCCTTTAACGTGGAGTTAGACATTGCAGTTGAGAATCCAAGCTGTATTTTTCCAAGCCGTGTTTTTGCACAAGAGAACCAAGATGTTTTTCTCACAGTAGACTAGACATGAAAAGAGAGAGTACATGGGTGTTGTTCTCTCTGCTTGAGCTTGGGAACAGGAGTAGTCTTGGAGACCTGGCCAGTCTCCAAAAGGCTTGCTCAGTTTCCCAGGTCTGAGAGGAGGGGGCACACCTTTGTAACGAATGTAACAGGCTGCAGAGAGTCAGATTCTAATCTGCCGGACCTCGTGCTGGAGCTTGGCGCCAGCTGCCAGCAATCCCGTGTGGGTAGATGAATCTCTTTCTCGCGGCTGACAGGGGTCATCAGCTTGCAGACCTTAGAAAGATGAAGCTGTAGATAGTTCCCACACGGTGAAGTATTTGTTTTGCTTTGCATTCAATATCTTATAAATATAACCTGCTGTGTATATTGCAAACTGATATATTTTGTTTGATTAACGCGGACTTGAAAGCTACTAATTCGTCATTCATAAATATTGTGGTTGGGGAAGAATTAACAACAATAAAAGTCTTCTTTGACCTCAGAAGTGCATTTCTGTTGTGTTATGTTAGTGCTTAGAAACTAGATAAGAGGAAAGCACTACAGGAGGTGTAAGGGGGATTTAGGGTTCTGGGGTGGGTAGTGCTAAATGGGGTTAGTTAAGGGTTCAGGGATATGTAGTGGCAAGGAATAGTAAGATTTTAGGGATGTTTTGGGGTTAAAGTACTATATATATATATATATATATATATATATATATATATATATATATATATATATAGTTAAAGACCATATACTTTTTAGGCTTAGAGTGCTGCCTAAATTATGCAAAAACTGAAGCAGGGAACTCTGGGTAGTTCTTAATATTAGGTGAAGAGCAGCTCCTTAATATGGAGCACCTTACAACACCACCAACACTTTTATTTTACTCACCTCAAATGTCTGTTTCTCTAGTAGACTTTTCAAGCATAGGATTAGCACAGTGCCATCCACGCTGAGCTACAGTGACAAAGACTTCTCCCACTTTTACATGTTACACTTTTTACATGTTTCAGGATATATATACATATGTGTACACACAACATTGCGAGGATGGCGTTTTGCCGTGGAACGTCGAATTAAACTTTCTATGACCCCTGAAGAAGTCCGGTGGGACGAAACGGGTTGGCTATTAAATGTCGAATGGATCAATAAAGAAGTAAAATGAATCCAATAGTTCATGACTTTCATTCTGATGAAGTAAATCATTCAAAAAAACAACTATTCTTTTTCTGAACCAAACATATGGATAATGCTGGGTCTTCTATATTTATTTTACTATAAAAACAAGGTTTTTTCTGAGGCCTAAGGGGTTGGTCCTCGTGATCCAAGCACCCATATGATTTAACCTACTTGAAGTATACAAAGTAAGGGCGGCATGCTCCACCTCAACCCTTTCCTTATTGGATCTTGAATTACATATGTACACATATAATTCCTACTGAGCTAGTATTCATATCTTTCATAGATCCACATAATTGAATTATTCCCCGTTGTTGAAGTGGAAGTCCCACAGTAACTTAATGAAGCAGTATATATATCACTATCATAGGCTATAATGGCAATGGAAAAAGTCAGTTTAATAGCCTATCCATGTCCTTTTTTTTAAAAGGACTAAACTTGAAATATAACCAATCAGACGACAGCACCCTCTAGAACACTCCCAACAGAAGCTGAGTCCCTCAGATTTTCAGGTACAAGTGGGAACAGATAATCCAAAAATATAAGGGGAGCCTATCCGGGGAGGAGGGTGGGTGGCATGTGAATCTATGAAAGATACCAATACTGAAGAACTGCAGATACAGGTAAGTAACTTATTTTCTTCTCCAGTATTGGATCGTTCATGGATTCACATGCTTGAATCAGAATAGCAAGCAGTTACTGTATTTGTATATCTTATAGGATTAGCTCAAATACTGGATGTGGGTAGAAAATATATACATAACATTCATAATGCAATATAATAAATATATAAACACATATATATATATCATACATTACATTTTGCATGAATACATAAACACATGGAACAAAAAAGAGGCTCCCCTTATTGAAATAAGTGGTGATGTTAAACCTGTCCAACCGCTGCATCACTGTGCTGTGCCGATTTAAGGTAATAATACTGCATGAATTATATGCACTCTTTTCCAAGTCACAGCACAACATATCTTCTCCAAAGGAACTTAAGCAAACAAAGTAGTTGAGGTGGAAACTGCCCCAGTTGAATGCACCCTAATTTTCTCTGTCAGGGGTTTGCTAGTCTTCAAGTGGCAGAACTGGATTGCAGCTGAAACTCATACAGCGATGGTTGCCATTGGGACTGGAGCACCCTTACAAGTGTGTCCATCCGAGTCCAACAGTTGGTCAGTTCACATGAATTGTTTAGTGTGATATAAGTAGAAATTTTAGATATCACTCAATACCTAGCGTATGAATAGACCTCTCAGCTGGTGATGTTAAATTCAGGAGAAAACTCTGAAATATTATAGGTTAATTGAGGCAAAATCTGAAGGACCCTTAAGAATAAATTTGTGGATTGGTTCAGAGAAGTAGTAAATTGCCTGTGAGGCGCAAAAAGGTTCTTCAGTTGAGAAAGTCTGTATCTCCTCTACCCTACTTGTCAAAGTGAGCGCTAGTAACAAAACGAGCTTCCGTGTGAAAAATATGAGGTATGATCTGTGAATGGGTTCTAATGAATTCTTCATGAGTTGAAATAGAACTATGTTCAGGTGCCAGTTGAGGAAGGAGCCCTTACTGTTATGAAAAAACTCTGAATAATTATTTTATGAACTGTTTGATGATTCTGCAAGAGTAGAAAGAGAAAATGTGATGAACATCTATACATTGATATTGCTGTAAGATGTACATTAACAGACACATGGACCAACTGTGACTGAGCTAGTGAGAAGAGAGATAGGATAGTTATTTGCCAGAGTATGCTGGTAGAGGATGTAGGTTTGATTTTCTGGTGCCACAGACGGAAACATTTCCATTAACGTTTTCATGTCTTTATTGTGGCTTCCGCTTTCACTTGGAGAGAATACACTTGCAGTCCTGAGGAATATTGAGATCTTTGAATTAATGGAAGTTAGGAGCTGTGCACATAAGAGGAGACAGGTCGGCTCAACATGAAGAACCTGGAATTAGTTAACGGTCAAAAGTTTACGGAATGTTGGTAGGTGAATGTGGTTGTATTCTGATAGCAGTAAAAGTTCCGCGAACCAATGCTGCGCTAGGCACATTAGGGACTTTCAGGATGAGAAGACACTGCTTTACGTTTCTCTTGGTAAGAATCTTTGGTAGTAAAGTTATTGGGGGGAAAAGATAGGTATAGATCCTGGAAAATGTGTCGAAATGCATTCTTTCAAGATCCTGGATGTGGATGCCAACTTGCATAGAACTGACATTTGCAGGTTTTGTTTGTTGCAAAGGGATGCAGAGCAGATTTGCCCCAGAATGAGAAGATCATACTTAGAGCCAAATTATCAAACTCCCTTTTGTAGAGGCTGTTTCCAGTTTTGTTTAGCATGTCTGCTATGAGATTTCTAGTCCAGAGAACAGTTATCCTCTGTGTTGCTAACGGGCTCCAGATTTCCTGATCTTCCTCGGACAGTGTCAAAGATCTTGTGCCGCTTTGTTTATTCACGTATTGCATGCTGGTGGTATTGTCCTTGTGAACTAACACCGAAGACTTTGCTACATTGGCAGGAAAGATTGGAGACTGAGCAGATGGCTTTGAGATCTAGGTGAATGATATGTATGCTCTTCTGGAGCAGAGACCACTTTTCTTGAATTAGAGGTACTGTAGATGACTTCCCCAACTTTCCTGGGAAGCATTTGTAGTCTGAGACCACCAGACTAGAGCTTCCATCTTACCCATGTGAAATTCACCAGGCCCTCAAATGATTTGTCTGATTGAATGTAATATTTTTGTAGCTGCTCCGGTAAGGCATTCATTTTCAGGCGTACAAGAGGGACCATATAGAACATAGAGGACATGATACTGAAAAGCTAACTGAAGAGAAGCAGTGATTTTTTTTTTTAGCCAGTTCCGAGAGTCTTTGTCTTTGGATTAGTCTTTGTTTTTGGACCGCATCTAGAGTTGAGGCTCAGAAACAGTATTTCCTTGGATGGAGGAGTTGATTATCTTTGATAATTCAAAAGGAGGCTTAGTTTGTGAAACAACTTTAGGTAAGCGTCTGTGGCCTTGGACGCATGAAATGCCATTGGTGCTTTTATCAATGAGTTGTTAAAGCTGGGGAAGCCCTTCCAAAAAAAAGCTGATTTTAAGGCAAATGGAAGAACTCTGATGAGTTGGTGGGAATGCAAAAGTATACATCCTGTAAATTCAGAGTAGTCATGTGCTGAGGGAGAAAGGGACCACATAAAAGGATTGTTTCCAAAAATACTTGTTCATTTCTGGAGGTCTATGATGGATAGACACTCCTCTGTTTTCTAGTTTATGAGACAAAACCAAGAATAGAAGCCTATTCCTTGCTGAGAATGTGGGCCATTCTCTATGGAACCTTTGGTTAGTGTAACTAGCAATTCCTTCCGTAGGAGATGGAGATGAGGTGGGTGCCCTTGTTTTGTTGGAGTAGTGGGCAGAATCTGGGTGAACTGTAACATTGTCTATATGTGACGAGATCCAGGACTTATTTGTCCAATGCTATTTTCCACCATAGATGTCAACATTTCTGAAACTGTTTTTCCCACTGGATGGTGTAATCAGCACCAGAACATTGTCACTGTGGGTAAGCTAGCCTAAGGGCTACTGAGAGGGTTGATAAGTCATATACTTATCAACAGGTAAGTGTCTTTTGTGGATCCCTCTAAAGATTGCTTTTTTGAAACTGTAATGCCCCAAAAGATCTTGCAGTTTCAAGAGTCAGCCTTACAAAATTGAAAGGAGTCATCAATGTGCTTCCCAAACAGAACGTTGGCAAAGTACGATAAAAATATTAGGGGGGTCATTCTGATCCTGGCGGTCGGTGATAAAGCGGCGGCCAACCCGCCAACAGGCAGGCGGTCAAAAAAATGGAATTCTGACCCTGGCGGGAACCGCCAACACAGGCCGCCACTTTAACACTCCGACTGCCACGACGGGACAGACAAACAGCGCTGCGGTCACCGCCAACAGGCAGGCGGCAGACAATGTACCGCCCACACTATCACAACTCACCAATCCGCCACCTTTTCGGGGCGGGAGCCCCGCTGATAAAAACACGGCAGAAACAGACTACGAACGGGAAAACGCTCACCTCTACACACTCCACGAGGACGGAGGACAGCATGGAACCCGAATTAAACATCCTACCAGCTATTGTCTACCTGTTTATCTACCACGAGTACGAACTCCGGCGCAGAAGACAACGGTGAGTACTGCACCTACGACACAGGGGAGGGGGGAGGACGAAAGGTTACGGGCACACACATATGCCCCCCCCCCCCAACTATCAACATACCAATGCAGAGCAACAACTGAGTGACACCCCCCAAACCCCCCTGAAAAATGCAAAGACATAATAAAAATGTAAATTTAAATTTATGTATAAATTAGGTTCATTGAAGTCATGGAGAATTATCGATATGAAATATCAAAGCAAAAATAATGAACAGTGCGAAAGCTATGTACATAGTCAACAAGTCCTGCCCAGTTTGTCAAATATCCACAGTCCGTGGGCCAATGTCTACCAAACACATGGGCAAAGCCCACAAGGGAGACCTGAGTCCGTTGGAGAGAACACTGCTGGGGCATCAGATGACAAAACTACAGGCACCTCATGGGGAAGGTAAGGGGGGGCACCTCAGCCACATGAGTCCACGACGCCAGAACCACGAAGGGGCCACCATGCCCACTGTGCCATCCTGGGGAGTGCAAAGCCACAGTCTCTCAAGTCTCTACAGTGGGTGGGTTGCCCACTGTGCCATCCTGGGGAGTGCAAAGCCACAGTCCATCAGGTGGATTACAGACTCCACTGGTCATGGAGGAGGCAGGGTGCCCAGAGTGCAGCGTGAACACTAGCTCGACACAGAACCGGCACTGTCAATGGGCCAGCGGAGCATGACAGGAAGGGCCCAGCGGAGCGGTGCATGACAGGAAGGGCCCAGCAGAGCGGTGCTTGACAGGAAGGGCCCAGCGGAGCGGTGCTTGAGACGGCGGGGCCCAGCGGAGCGGTGCTTGACAGGAAGGGCCCAGCGGAGCGGTGCTTGACAGGAAGGGCCCAGCGGAGCGGTGCTTGAGACGGCGGGGCCCAGCGGAGCGGTGCATGACAGGAAGGGCCCAGCGGAGCGGTGCTTGACAGGAAGGGCCCAGCGGAGCGGTGCATGACAGGAAGGGCCAAGCGGAGCGGTGCTTGACAGGAAGGGCCCAGCGGAGCGGTGCTTGACAGGAAGGGCCCAGCGGAGCGGTGCTTGACAGGAAGGGCCCAGCGGAGCGGTGCATGACAGGAAGGGCCCAGCGGAGCGGTGCTTGACAGGAAGGGCCCAGCGGAGCGGTGCTTGACAGGAAGGGCCCAGCGGAGCGGTGCATGACAGGAAGGGCCCAGCGGAGCGGTGCTTGACAGGAAGGGCCCAGCGGAGCGATGCATGACAGGAAGGGCCCAGCGGAGCGGTGCTTGAGACGGCGGGGCCCAGCGGAGCGGTGCTTGAGACGGCGGGCCCAGTTCAGCGGTGCCTGTCTTCACGGTGGGGCCCTGTTCAGCAGTGCCTTTCTTCACGGCGGGGCCCTGTTCAGCGGTGCCTGACTTCACGGCGGGGCCCTGTTCAGCGGTGCCTGTCTTCACGGCGGGGCCCTGTTCAGCGGTGCCTGTCTTCACGGCGGGGCCCTGTTCAGCGGTGCCTTTCTTCACGGCGGGGCCCTGTTCAGCGGTGCCTTTCTTCACGGCGGGGCCCTGTTCAGCGGTGCCTTTCTTCACGGCGGGGCCCTGTTCAGCAGTGCCTGTCTTGTCTATCAAGGGAGCCAGACCTGGCCAGGACTCCCTGCTTAGTCGCCCTCCGACCGTGCAGTTGCTGGACCCTCCTGTGACGGAGTCCTGGGCCCGTGGGTGTCCTCCGTCACACCCGGGATGGGGCTTGTGGGGCCCTCCTGGTCCGCGCCCCTGCTGGCTGACTTCTCCGCCCTGCTGCCCTTGCCCTCCTTCGATGAGGCTCTCCGGCCCTTGCCTCCCCTTGATGTTGTGGCAGGTGACGGGCCACGACTTTGCTCCTTGGTGGCAGCCGTGTCAGCCTTCTCGCGGCGGCCCTTGTTTTTACGGGTTCTCTTCCCAGGGGGTGGGCTGGCTGTCCCCTTGCTGCTGGCCGATGTATCTGCACTAGGAAAAGGTGGACTCCAATACCGTGCACAATGGTCGCCATCGATGCAGGGCTGGTGGTGGCTGAGGTGCTCTTAGGACTCTTACCAGATGGAGGGGGTGGGTCAGTGTTTGGAAAGAGGTCAAGGTTGGAAAGGAAAATCAATTTGGAATGACAGGGACGGGTAGGTGTAGTGGTTATGGGAGTGGAGGGAGAGGATGTGGTTGTAGGAGAGTCAGGTGTGCTGTCTTTGGGTGCAGGTGCTTGTGACGTAGGCTGTCGTGAGGTGGTTGGCTGTTGGGTGGGTGGCTGCCTGCATTTGTGTGTTTTGGAAGAGGGGGTGACAGACACAGTGGGAGAGGACACAGGGGACGTGTAAATGGCAGTGGGGGTGGTGACTGCACGTGTGCGGACTGTACTGGAGGGTGTGGTGGTGATGGAAGTACTGGCTGATGGTGGTGTGCATGCAGGTGTGAGTGGAGACGTCACAGGGAGGGAGGAGGGAGACGAGGAGGAGGGGGACACAGAGGTGGTAGTGACTGTTGCCATGTCTGCATCTGGATGTTGCTTGGGTGAATGCTTGTGGGATCTGTGGTGCTTATGTCTGGATGAGCTGCCCTTGGGTGTTGAGGTGTGTGCAGGCTGGTCTGATGGTGTGGATGGGATAGGCTGAGGAACAGGAGACTGGGAGAGGGTGGAGGCAGTCAGAAGAGGGAGGCTGGAAACAGGGACAATGGCTGCCGTCAGTGCTGAGGCCAGAGCATTGAACGATCGTTGATGGGCAGCCTGACCCGAATGAATGCCCTCCAGGTATGCATTGCTCCGATGCACCTCCCTCTCTACCCCCTGGATGGCATTCAAAAGGGTAGACTGCCCAACAATGATGGTCTGTAGGAGGTCAATGACCTCCTCACTGAGGGCAGCAGGGGTAACTGGGGCAGGGCCTGAGGTGCCTGGGGCGAAGGAGATGCCCACCTTCTTGGGCGAGCGGGCACGGAGCGAAGGCTGAGGGGCTGCTGGGAGAGCGGAGCTGGTGCGCTGGGTGGCGGCTGTACCTGTTGAGGCGGGGGGCACGGATGTTGCCACCACCACTAGGGAGCTCCCTTCCGAGGACGTGTCGGTGTCGCTGGTGTCACCACGGCTCCCCGTTGTGGAGCTCCCCTCGCCCTCCGTATCACTGGTGACCTCGGTGTCTGTAGCATGGCCCACCGGGGCCTTGTGAGTTGCAGCTCCCTCGTGCTCCGATGCCAATTCTCCTCCGCCTGATGATGCTAATGCACACATGCACAAGAAGATAAAGAAAAAGGGTGGGGGGAGAAATAAAGACAGGTTGAGTGCATGCATTGTCAACACCGTTGTCGGAGAGGACAGACACAGGAGCCTCCAGCACTACGCCGCGCAATCGGGGTACACTACTCAGTACTTGTGACTAGGCCTACAGGTCTATGGACAACAAATGCACACATGGGTGATGCTGGACCATGGATTGCTGTACTTGGCACCCTACAGAGGTGGGGGGCGGGGGCACAGGGCCATGCCTAAAGGAGGGGACTACACTACAGAAAGCGCCCTGGCCTAATGTCCCCCACAGCCCTCCTCCCCCACCCAGACACCTCCACTGCGCGTAAAGATAGCAGAATGTGCTGGTACTCACCCCCTTGTGTCTGCTGTGATGTCCTCACACGCCCATCCAAATCGGGGTAGGCCACCGCCAGGATCCGGGACATCAGGGGGGTCAAGGTACGACTGGCACCCCTCCTACGTTGGGAGGCCATCCCCAGCAGTGACTCGGCGGTCTTCCTGGTCCCGCGGCGGATGTCCTCCCACCTCTTTCGGCAGTGGGTGCCCCGTCTGTTGTGGACCCCCAGGGCCCGGACTTCCTTGGCGATGGCACGCCAAATGTCGACTTTCTGATGGGCGCTGACCTATTTGACATGTACAGGGTGGGAAAGGAAATGTCATCATTTTTCTGCATGTTAGATGTGATTGCCCCCCCTCCCCAACCTGTGCCTTGCACTCCTCATTCGCTCCCCACCCCACCATCTTACATCCACCATACACAACCCAGGCATAGCCCATTCAACGTGCACCCAGTGTACTTACCTGTTGGTCTGGAGGACCGTAGAGTAGCGCATACTGGGGCAGGACCCCATCCACAAGTTTCTCCAACTCTTCTGAAGTGAAGGCAGGGGCCCTTTCCCCAGTCGCAGCAGCCATTGTCTCTTCCAGACCGAGGTCACAGCAGCACTTGCAGTATAGGTCCTCTCCTGTGGATGATCAGGTCTCGAGTGATTAAGTAGATAGAAAATGGCGGTCACGCCGGCGGCGGTGCGTGCCGCGGCGGTGCGTACCGCGACCGCCGGCGCACATCGTCATTGGCTACTGAAACCCATAGGGTTCAATGTTAACCAATGCGCCTTCGCACTGCGGTCTTTGACCGCCTACCGCCACGGTGTGCCACGCCAGCGTGTTGACCTCACATCCCACTGTCACACTTCTCAGGTCAGGCAGCCGCCATTACAAGGGCCCACATGGCTTAATCCCTACTGCGTCACACAGGCCTAGGCCTTGCATTGCCACTCATACAAGCCTTTCAATGCATAGCGATTCTTGTACTGTGCAAGCTGTGTGAACGTACCTGTGGGTTGCTTGACTCTGTACGCCATGTTGTCCTTCCTTGGCATCGTCCGCTGGGACTTGCGAGGAGAAGAATGAATCCTCCCGTGTACCGACCGCTGGTGGACCTGTCGACAATGGAAGAACGACACATTATACTTCGATATCGACTTGACCGAGCCACTATACATGAACTGTGTGCCCAGCTGGAGCCAGACCTGATGTCCCCCATCCGCCAACCCACAGGAATTCCCCCTCTGGTGCAGGTTCTGTCAGTACTCCATTTTTTGGCAAGTGGGTCTTTTCAGACAACAGTGGCCATGTCATCAGGGATGTGCCAGCCTATGTTTTCTAAGGTTTTGTCCAGAGTGTTGTCTGCCCTGATGAAATACATGCGGAGATACATTGTTTTCCCAGAGGAGGGTGATTTGGCCACTGTGAAGGGTGATTTCTATGCCCTTGGACATATCCCCAACATCATTGGTGCCATTGATGGGACCCATGTGGCTTTAGTCCCCCCAAAAGACAATGAGCAGGTGTACAGAAATAGAAAAAATGACCATTCGATGAATGTCCAGGTGGTCTGTTTGGCTGACCAGTACATCTCCCATGTAAATGCCAAGTTCCCTGGGTCAGTGCATGACGCGTATGTCATGCGAAATAGCAGCATCCCTTATGTGATGGAACAGCTACAGAGACACCGTGTGTGGCTAATAGGTGACTCTGGTTACCCCAACCTGCCTTGGCTATTGACCCCAGTGAGGAATCCCCGGACCAGGGCAGAGGAACGGTACAATGAGGCCCATGGGCGAACTAGGAGGATTATAGAACGGACCTTCGGGGTCCTGAAGGCCAGGTTTAGGTGCCTGCATATGACAGGTGGATCCCTAATGTACTCACCAAAGAAGGTGTGTCATATCATCGTGGCCTGCTGTATGCTTCACAATCTTGCATTGCGACGCCAGGTGCCTTTCCTGCAGGAGGATGGTCCAGATGGTGGTGTTGTAGCAGCTGTGGAGCCTGTGGAGAGTGAAGAGGAGGAAGACGACGGGGACGACACGGACAACAGGGACACAGTTATACAACAGTATTTTCAGTAGCACACAGGTAAGAATCACCCACGCCATTTTACATTTACTTCTGGCCTCCTGCATCTCTACTTTCTGTGTTTCCCCCCAGTTCCTTTTAACTGATTTTTTACTTTCCCTTCCCTTTTCAGAGCTGTATGACCCACTGCGTGACAACTGCTTTGTTTGCCCATGGACTAATGCTTATTGACATTGGTATGTTGTCATCACAATGTAACTGAACATTATTGCACCGTTATGTGTAATACATTTGATAAGAATACAAGCAGACTCCTGATTTTTGAAGTGCAATTAGTGATTAATTTTAAGTGCTACATATAGGTCCATGATAGTAAAACGGTGATGGGTGGGGGTGGAGTAATGTCCATGGCAGAGTCCAGTTCTCAGTCTCACAGGTGCATTGTCCATATGCCTGTGGAAGGATGGACCAGGAGCTGTTTAAGGTTTGACAGGGTGACGATGTGGGACAGTGGGATGACATCAGGGGGTATCTTATGCTGGCGGGGGTCTTGGCATCCTACTCTGTCTTCTTGTGTGATCTCAGGTTCCGCTTGCGGGGTGGTTGATCTTCAGCAGGAGGTGGGTTTCTGGTGGCCTGTCGTTGTGTGGGGGCCTCCTGTCCACTAGCGCCGGTGGAGGTGGTAGGCTGTTCGTGGTCCTGGCTAGTGACAGGGGCCCTTTGTGGTGCCACATGGTCCCGCAATGTGGTGACTATCTGGTTGAGGGCCAGGACGATGGTCCCCATTGCGGAACCGATGTTCCTGAGTTCGTCTCTGAACCCCATGTACCGTTCCTCCTGCTGTGCCTGGATCTCCTGGAACCTGGCCAGTACCGTCGCCATCGTCTCCTGGGAGTGGTGGTATGCTCCCATGATGGTGGCACAGCAGCCCTCCCTGTTCCCCTGTTTCCCTGGGCCTCTGTCCCCTGGACGGTGTGCCCACTACCACTGCCCCCAGGTCCCTGTTGTTGTTGGGGTGGTGGGTTACCCTGGGTGCCCTGTAGTGGTAGACACACCGCTGCTTGACCTGTCCTGGAGACAGAGGCATGGGCCCGCTGGGTGGGAGCTGTGCTGGTATTCCCAGAGGGGGTTGGGTCTGCTGTGGCCTGTGTCTGTGTGTGGGGAACCGACTGTCCAGAGGTCCCCGATGGTCCGGGCTGGTCATCAGGTTCTAGGTCGACAGAGCTGCTGTCATCACTGGGGGCCTGTTCTGGGGGTGGGATGGACAAATCTGGACCCTCCTGGCCGGTGTGTTGGCGTTCGGGCCCTGCAGGGGTAAAAGAGTATGGTTATTGCTTCTGTGTGTGCCATGGCGTGCGATTTGTGGGTGCCCTTGTCCCCCAGTGCTGGCATTCCCTTGTGGGAGGAGTTGTGAGGGTGGTTTGTGGGGGGGGATGGGTATGTGCAGTGGTCATGCTTAGGTGATGGGTGTCCATGGTTTGTGTTGGCATTCAGGGATTGGTGTTGGGTTGGGTGGGTTGTGCTGGTGAGACATTGGCAGGGAGCATGTGTGTTGGGGGTGAGGGTGGGGGTGTGGGTTGGCATGCTGGTGGTTGGGGGGGGGGTTAAGTAGTTGAGATGAGACTTACCAGAGTCCATTCCTCCGGCTACTCCAGCGAGGCCCTCAGGATGCAGGATGTTCAAGACCTCTTGCTCCCATGCTGTGAATTCGGGTGGGGTGGGTGGGGGTCCACCGCCAGTCTTCTGCACAGCGATGTTGTGTCTTGACACCATCGACCGCACCTTCCCCCGTAGGTCGTTCCAGCGCTTTCGGATGTCTTCCCGATTTCTGGGATGCTGTCCCACAGCGTTGACCCTGTCGACGATCCTTTGCCATAGCTCCGCCTTCCTGGCTATTGTGGTGTGCTGCACCTGTGTGCAGAAGAGCTGGGGCTCTACCCTAATTATTTCCTCCACCATGACCCTGAGTTCTTGGTCCGAGAACCTGGGGTGTCTTTGAGGTGCCATGGGGTGGTGTGGATGAGGTGTGGGGTGCTGTTTGTGGTGATGTGAGTGGTGGTGTGTGGTGATGTGTGCGTAGATGTGGTGTGGGTGATGATGTTGGGTTCCTGTGTGTGTTGTGGTTTGCGTTTCCTGTACTCTCTCTCTCTGTGTATTGCGCCTTGTCTCTGAATTTCGATTTGTGGGGGTTTGTGGGTGATGTGGGTGTGTGTTTTATATGGTGATGGGTGTGTGGGAGTGTTGTGTCTATGTGTATCAGGTGCGTGTATTTGGAATTGTCCAATGTGGCTGTGTTTTGTAAGGGTGTGTGTATTTTGAGCGCGGCGGTGTGTACTGCCAATGGAATACCGCGGTTGAAAGACCGCCGCGTGGATTCGTGGGTCGTAATGGCATGGGCGTGTTTGTGTTGGCGTGACGGTGGAGGTTTGGTCATCTCCAGTTTATCGCTGACCGCTGATGAGGCGGCTTTCCGTGGATGTCGGGTTTTTGGCGGGTTGGCAGTTGTGGGTCAGAATGACCGTGGCGGTTTACCGCGGCGGTATAATGGCGGTCTTCTGACCGGCGGTAGGAGCCTTTTACCGCCAGGGTCAGAATGACCCCCCTAGATGTATTTGTACCTCAAATTATAAATGTTGTGGCCTTGAACATTAGCATCCAAGGATCACTGACTATGTCATTTGTGAGAATCCTATTGAAGCTTTATCTATAGCACAATCTATGTTGTCAGCTGAGGACTTTTCACCTCCTACAGCAGCATTGTTATTTTTTCTTCTTTATCTTCCGGCAACCGTTTTATTTATGTGGCCATGCCTGACCACATCTGGTGGCTATACTTGTCCCGTTTTGCCAGTGAATTGGCAGCCCGTACAGTAGCACTGGATATAGATGAGAACGTGTCCTTGCCGGTTAGGCAGGATTATGAATGACAGGGTTTTCCATGATTGTAATTCCTCCTGGATATATCTACAACTTGAATAGGTTTTACAGCTTTTCTATTTAAAATCATACAGAAAAAAAAAAAAATCTTTTTTTTTTGCTACAGGAAGCAGGAAGGGTTTTGTCACTTGCTACAAAGGGTATGGAAATCACCAAAGTTAATCTGGTGGGGGAATTCACCAGTTGTGTGTCTAATATACCCTGCAGGTCTAGTACTAGAGCTACATGGACCTGCCCTATGCTCTGCAGTTGGAGGCAGAGTGGTGTAATAGGTCCACAGATTGCAACTCCATATACTGACTGATGCAGACATGCTCATTCTAATGCAGATGTCTTCATTAGAAATTATTAATGAATGTTTATGTATTTTGAATAATGACTTGTATAGACAAATGGATAATGTAGAAAATAATGTGCACGTTTGAAATTGGGACCTCGAAGAATGGCCACCAGTGTTCACGAAATGTACTAAAATATAATTAATCCATATGAAATATTGACAATGCATTAGATTAATGTAGTAAGATGTCATAATGAAGGATATGAATTATGTTATTGCTTAATTAATTGAAGGCCATAACTTGGCAAGTGCATTGGCCTACTTTGCCACGCCTCATGCAAACTGTGAAATGCTCATTGTTTTAATAAAAATGCTTAGCAGAAGCCTTCTATGGGAACCAACGGTCAGGAGATGAGGTCTCTCATAAAGTAACTAAATGTGTGTGTAAAGTGTGCAAAGGGTTCTTTCCCAGGACGCAAACAATGAAGACACTGACTGGAGACGAAGATGCAACAAAATTGATCCCTGACGAGCCGGATGATGAGAACATCGTAAAACAGACCAATCAACTACGTGTGGACTGTGAAATATTAGAATTCATGGATTTGCTAAAGGGACATTATTGGGTAGAGTAATAACATACGATTAATTGACCAATTGGAAATTGAGGGATGGTTTGGAGAACTTTTATTTAACAACGTGACAGAGGAGACAAGACTCAGATTTGATGAGAATTTTAGGCAGATCTTACATGGTTATGAACTGCAATACTGAGAAGAAGAGATTTGAGATTCTGTCATTGGGCTCATACTCCCTGACTGAGAGCCTTATGTTTTGCTGATCGACTGGTGACCTGAGGACGAAGACTGATTCTGCTTCCTGACCTATATCGTGGATAGGTAGATATGACAATGACTGAATTGCATTTTCATGCCTTTTCTTTCTAGGTACCAACTGCGCTGACTTAATACTTTCTTTAGGTAGATGTTTTCCAAATTTGTGTTCTAAATTGTTGTGCATGAAGCTCCACATGCTGATGCTAACTAGAGTTAGTTGAGGTTACTTACATGAGGACACACAAAATATAGGGACAAATGGGTGACGGATTATCTTGCTGAACTTGATGGATGTCATAGTTTTGCTGAATTGGGTTTTATTCATGTCTTGTGTTGATGCCTTAGAATGTCTTTTGATTCAAGCTTTGATTAGATTTTGTCTTCTGCGACTTGCTGATTAACAAGTGTTATTAGAATTGTTTTGCTCAGAGTTGATGATTAAAACTCATGACTTACTATTGTTAACGAATAGGAAATAAAAGTACTAAATTTATACCTAAAGGTGTGGTTATTCATGGCTGAAGAGTCATGGTGAGTGAAAATTACTGACTCTATTGATTGTAGATTTGACTAATGGTTATGGATTACTGTATGTTGATTATTGATTTTGTACGAAACCTATGGTAAGAACACCTTATATGAATCAAAAGGTTACTTGACCTATGCACGTCCCCTTGTAAGTTTACTTATTAAGGACCGACACGCCAACGGTTATGGTAGCAGACTGATGTTTTGTTTCTATAGGGGCTTGCCATAGGTGTTCGATACAGAGTGACAGGTGTTGACGGTTGTACTAGGAGACTGATGGACGGTTGTTCCTAGTTATAGTAATAGTTTAAAGATTGATCCGTTTGAGAATTCAGTATTATTGTATTTTGGATTTTGTTTTTGAAAATGGTATTTGTAGAGAGAATGATGTTCCCTTAAGCTCAGAAATGACTTTCCCAGATCCTGGATCCAATTAGTAGTGTTGGGTATGTTCCCGGCATCCCAGTGATAGAATGAGAGAGATAGGTTGCGCTTGCACAGCTTATGCAAATCGCAGGTCAATTGTGACATATGTGAGAGAATTTAGGGAGTCTGCGGACTCCAGATGAAGTTTTAGTAGGAGTGTGCGTACTCTGCAGTATGAGAGTAGGAGAGTCGTCGAACTTCATATGTGTGTGGCGCTTTGTGCTCAAAAACTTAAAACTATCCACGTGGTTGTTGATGTACGGACCCTGCGTGGTCTAAGACTCCGGAGTATACTGAAAAAGTATATGAGACACTTGGTTATATGTAGTAATTTGTCTGGTTTAGTAGGTTGATCAGGCGTGGTCAACAAGTCGGTGTGTACGTTATGTGAGTGAGAGAAACATTTCTACTGATATTTGGTGAGTCCTATGTGCATCAGAACAGACCAATTGATCAGTTGAGAGTAAAATTTGCGGGTCGAGTTTTGCTTGCGAATCTGGGAAACGAGAAAGAGGAATAGATTCATGAGCAAAAGGGCCATCAGTGAAAATCCATAAGGTTTCTGAAGCGATTGTGTTACCTTCCTGTAGTAAACCAGCAGATTTGTTTTTGGTTATTGGGTTTTGGTTAGTGCTCGCAATAATTTGCATTAGTTGTGTGAACTGGAGTTTAGGAGGACCAGCCGCAAGACTTTGTCAGCCGCAGTGTGTGTGAGTGTGACATCACTGGAGCCGCACTGGGACAGGTCGGTTAGAGAGAAGGGTTATGCACGTCCATGAGAGGCAATTGGTTGAGAACGTGGGTGAAAGAAATCTTGGGAGTAAAAGCAATTTCCTGATTTGATTTTGAATACACAAAAGTAGAAAAGATGAAGGTTTTCAAGGCATTAGAGTGCCCTAAAGGGAGATACTTATATTAAAGCAAGCGTAGGAGAGCCTACACCGCCAGAGAATACTCCAGTTTACATTGTAATTGAGGAGTGAGGTGTCGCGCCATGTCTTTGGTTGAAGCAGTGGTGCAAGCTAACAGAGAAAAATGGAAGCTTAGCATTTCCTGAGAATGGGACGTACAATTTGAGAATTTTGGAACAATTGCGGATGGCGCTATATGAATCGAGACCCCTTCCAAGACCAGCACAGTTTGAGGCATTAGCAGTTTGGGAGCTGGTAGCTAGACAGCAACAGGAAATGAAATTCGAGAGGAGAGTGAGAAAGGAGAGAAGTCACTAGCAGAGGTAAGATGGGATTGGGAGCAGAAGAAATGGAGAGCAGTGACATTGCAGGATGTTAAGTTATTTCCTGCAATTACGCAGGAAGACGAGACGGAAGGAAAGAAATCAACTAGGAAGTCAAATAGGGGTTCGTCTGAAAGTAAGGAAGCAAGAAAGTATTCTATAGTAGAGGAGGACTCTGATGCTGAGGATCTTGTTACACAGATACTCAGAGATCGACCACCACTGTATGCGGTGCATGATTATGGTCCGATTACTAGTGCTGATCCAACAGCCCGGCACAGGCAATGGGGACAGTGAGTCTGATTCAGGTTAATACTAGCCAGACACAGGGTGTAGTACAAGGACCTAATGTACTGACTACTCCAGTAGTTCAGGCATAGATGCATCCGCCACCCATACAGAGAATCTATCCTGAGGTGCCTGTCTTAGAGACAACTTCCAACTTAGTGGTATCTACGGAGCAAGTGGTTCCAAGACCACTGTTGGTTCAGACTGAGCCGACTCCGATTTTGTTGCCCCAGGGACAGCCACAGGGGATGCCGAGGTTTACGCCAATGACAGGAACACAGTCGGACTTGACAACCGATTATGAATCAGAATATGGGAGTTACTCTCCCACAATGTTCGGGGGCTAGAGCAGCCTCAGGTGCAATAGCGCTGCCAACTACTGCTGGTCCAGTGGTACCATTATTTGCGTAGAAGAAACCAGCCGTGAGTCAGAAAGGGGTAGTGAAGTAGTACAGCAGGTGCCACCAATGAGCGCGAGTAACATTTCATTACAGGGACTGACAACTCAGCAGCTGACTGAATGAACACTCCGCAGAATGCTTCCAAAGGTGAAGAGCAGATCAATTGTGTCAGACTAAGCATGAAAGAAAATTAACTAGTAGAGGGAACAATGGGGGTGAATAGATTGGAATCCTACAGAGAAGCACAGTTGAGATATTTATGCCCGAGAATTACAAGAGAAGTGAGCAAGGTACATCAGAGATTAGCAGACTTGGCAGTGAAGCATGACATGGAAATTGAGAAAACGAAGCATCTAAAGAGAAGCTACAGATTGGATTTTGAGGCAAAGGATTTTAAACACATGAGGTCAGTCGGAATGAAGGCACACCTCAAGGAATTACTGCTGAGTGCTCAGGTTTGCGGAGCATTGGAAAAGTGGGAAGGCAGATGGGCAAAGAAGAAGGATAAAAGGAAACGAGATTCTGTAGAGGTGACTGAGAATGTACAACAGGGCAAGGATCCAGTAAAGATTTTACCGATGAGAGAGATTCCTGGGGGACAGTTTGTTCATGTCCCCTGGCACGATTATCCAAAGCTGAGGGAAAAGCCAGTAGAATGAATCAGCAGATGGATAGATTTGTGAAGTTCTCAAAATGTTTGTGGGAAGATTTGAATACCTTACTGGAGCTAGTGGTTTTGGCAGACATGTGGGTCGAGTGTAAAAGAGCCGTAGACGGGCTGACAAGTGAGCCAGCGACGGATAAGAATACGGGTGCACCATCACCTGAGGTAATGAAACATTATAATAAGGTGATTGAGTTCCTAAAGACGAAGATTTCACCCAAAAACATTGATTGGCAGAGAATTGGCAGGGCAGTGCCTACATGCGTACTATGAGAGATTGTTGAAGGCTTTCAAGGAGTACAGTGCCAAGGAAGCAATTAAGCCAAAAGACATACTGCATTTCGTGTTTAGGTTTGTGGTGGGTCTGAGACCTGAGATAGGTCAGATGATTAAGAGTCATTTGATTTGCTCGCAGGCAAAGCAGATAGATGACGAGATTGAGTTGAAGCAGAAAAAGTTGAAAGAGAAGGCAATGGTTATGCAGATTAAGGCAGCTCAAACAGGAGCACAGGGAACCTTTGTTAAACAGATGCCACAGCAGCAGGGAAATGTCATGTTCCAGCCTCAAATGAGAGGTAGAGGTCGCGGAGGCAATATGATTCATGGTCTGGATTTGAGTACTGTAGTAGTTCAGAATGATGTGCAGGGAATGAAGAAGTTATTGCCGTGTCACATCTGCGGGGCCGTGGGACACTGGAAGCGGGAGTGTCCGATGATGGTGCAGGAGGGTGTTGTTCAGCAAAATAATGACGTCAATGCATTTCAGACTATGAGAGGACCGAGATTGAGAATAATGTGAATCAAATGCAGAATTTTCAGCCTATGCAACAGGTGCAAATGCCCCATGCACAAGTGTCACAGTTGCAGCTGATGCAGCAGCAGGTTAGCATGGTACCTAGATAGCAAATGCAGATACCTCAAGCCCTGATGGAGCAGCAACCGATGATGCCTTCTCAACAGGTCATAGGTCAGAGACAAGACAGAAGTAGTAATTCAGTACACCAATTCCCATTACACAGTGAGAATTAAATAACTGGTGACTGGGTGAATGATAGTTTGGATGAGGAGCCATGTGTGCTTGCAGCTTCCTTAGAAGTGGACCAGAGAGGACCCTATGTGAGAGGAAAGGTGATGGGTCATAAAGTTTCATTTTTGGTAGACACTGGGGCTACACACTCTACAGTGAGAAGTGCAGAAGTTCCAAATTTGCCCCTTCCAGGTCGAACAGTTCAGGTTGCAGGGGTAGCCAATCAATATTTGACAAACCCAATTACAGATCCAGTGCAAGTTGACATTGGCAATTTCCAGGGACTGCATACGTTTGTAGTTTGTGACTCGAGTCCAGTATCCCTACTGGGAAGGGGCTTGTTGTGTAAAACTAGGTGTCTGATTACTTGTTCAACCGATGGAATCGAGATCCAGACAAATAGCGATGATGAGGAAGATCTAGCTCCAGTACCCAAGTGTGAGACTACAAATAAAGAGTATACCCTGATTGAATTTTTCCCGATGTTCACAGTAAAAGAGCTGCATTCTGATTTTCAGGGATTGTTCAAGAAAATGTGTGGGATTTGACAGGCAAAGATGTGGGTTTAATCAAACGAGTGGCGCTGATTAAGGTCACTTTAAAACTGAATGGAAATTTTCCGTAGCTTCCCCAGTATAATATGACACAAGAAGTCCTGATGAAAGTGGCTCAGATAATTGCAGATTTTGTGAAGCAGGGAGTTTTGAAGGAGGTGTTCAGCAGCCCATGTAATTCACCGATAATGGGTTTGAAGAAACCATGTAGAAAAGTTCGAATAGTTCAGGATTTAAGAAAAATAAATGGCATTGTGGTCAAGTGTTGTCCCGTAGTACCCAACCCAGCTGTAATAATGTTTCAGATTCCATGCAATGCAGAGTGGTTCACTGTGATTGTATTGTCACAAGCATTCTTTTCTGTGCCTCTTCATGAAGGTAGCCAATTTCTCTTCCATTTCAAATTCCTAGATCGAGTCTACTGCTGGTGTAGACTTCAAGGGTATACAGAGTCACCAACCTTGTTTAATCAGATCTTGAAAAAGAATTTGGAGTCATTAGAATTACCTTTCCAATCAACTCTGGTGCAGTATATTGATGACTTATGGATCGCATCAAGAACAAGGGACGAGTGTAAGTTGATTGCCCTATTGAATCATTTGGGAAAGTTTGGTCATAAAGTGTCACCATTGAAGTTGCAGTATTGTCAGAAGGTAGCGAAGTATTTGGGTCACCAGATTGAGAAAGGATCGAGGAACATATCCAGAGAAAGGATCACAATAATACTGCAGATGAACCCCCCAACTTCACAGAGAGATGTTAGGATGTTCCTGGGAATGGTGGGTTATTGTCGTCAATGGGTCCCGAATTTTGCGGAAATCTAAAACCACTGCAGAAGTTGACTCTTAAGGATGTCACAGACCCCATAGCATTTGATGAAGATCAGAGGAAAGCCTTCACCGAATTGAGAGAGAGTTTGTGCAGAGCTCCAGCATTGGGTATGCCTGACTACACAAAGCCATTCACAGTTTTGTCATGAGCGTGTTGCATGTTCATTGTCTGCCTTGACGCAGGTCCATGGAGGTGCTCATCGCCCAGTAGCATGTTTTTCAGCTACATTGGACCCAGGTGAAGCAGCCTTACCAGGTTGTTTGCGAGCTGTTGCCGTATTTGGTCAGAGTCTTTCACAGTGTGAAGGAGTAGTGATGGGATATCCCCTGACTGTAATGGTCCCTCACTCGATTGAGATTTTACTGACAAGGACGAAAACCCAATAATTGACTTGTGCTAGACTGACTAGATATGAGACAAGCATTTTGGGTGCTCCAAACCTGACACGCAAAAGATGTACAGTACTTACTTTAATTCCAAGTGATACTACTGAAAATGAGAAAGAGGAGGATGTTGAACATGATTGTCTCAAAGTAACTGAATTGTACACGAAACCAAGACCTGACATTAGAAATACCCAACTGGAAGAAAATGACCAAATTGTTTTGTTGATGGTTCTTGTCTTAGAGACAATACAGGGACACGGAGAGCAGGATATGCAGAGTGCACAATTACAGGTACATTGGAAGCTTCCTGGCTTCGAGGAGTGTATTCTGCTCAGGTAGCGGAATTGTTCGCCCTTACTAGAGCGTGCCATGTTTCTGCTCGATTGAGAGTTACTATCTACACGGATAGCCAATACGGATTTGGAATAGTTCATGATTTTAGTCAATTGTGGTCGCAGAGAGGTTCCTGACCGCTACTGGATCACCAGTCAGAAATGGTGAGAGAATAAAGGATTTGTTATATGCAATTCAACTGCCTGAAGAAATTGCCGTGGTAAAATGCAGTGCATATCAAAAGTCACAGGACTATGGCCCTCATTCCAACCCTGGCGGTCTATGACCGCCAGGGTGGAGGTCGCCGGAAGCACCGCCAACAGGCTGGCGGTGCTTCATATGGCATTCCAACCACGGCTGTAAAGCCGCGGTCGCCCAGCCGGGTCCGGCGGTTTCCCGCCGGATTACCCCCGGCTGGGAGAATCCTCCATGGCGGTGCTGCTGGATTCCGACCCCCTTCCCGCCAGCCTGGTTCTGGTGGTTTTCACCGCCAGAAACAGGATGGCGGGAACGGGTGTCGTGGGGCCCCTGGGGGCCCCTGCACTGCCAATGCCACTGGCATGGGCAGTGCAGGGGCCCCCTAACAGGGCCCCAGCATGATTTTCACTGTCTGCATAGCAGACAGTGAAAATCGCAACGGGTGCAACTGCACCCGTCGCACCCCTGCAACACCGCCGGCTCCATTCGGAGCCGGCTTCAATGTTGCAGGGCTTTTCCCGCTGGGCCGGCGGGCGCTCCCTTGGCGGGCGCCCGCCGGCCCAGCGGGAAAGTCTGAATGGCCTCTGCGGTCTTTTGACCGCGGAGCGGCCAAGTGGCGGTTCCCGCTTGGCGGGCGGCGCCCGCCAATGTAGGAATGACCCCCTATGTGTCCTTGGTAAATGGATATGCAGATCAAGTCGCAAGGTTTTGTGCACTGAACTGTATATCATTCAAAGACAAGAGGGAATTGATGCCTGAAGAAGACACTACATGTACGAGCTTTGCATTAAAAGTGATTGACACTTTAGGAGAGTTAAAACCTTAGAAGAGTAATGTTGACAAAGAAGAGCAAAGGTCATGGAGCAAAATGAAATGCATTCAAAGACAGGATGAGTTGTGGGTATCTGAGGAGGGTCAGATTGTTTTCGCAAATAGCTTGTTGTCCCAGATGGCGAGGTACTATCATGGTCAGGAACACATTGGGAGGGATGCCATGGTTTGTCTGTTCAAAATTAACTGGTTTATTTCCAAGTTTAGACAAGCAGCTGAAGCAGTATGCCATGGATGGGTCATTTGTCAGCAATTAAATGCGGGGAAAGGGACTGTGGTGAATTTGAGCCACATTGGAAGAACAGGAGGTCCATTCAGCAGAATGCAAATGGATTTCATTGAGATGCCTGCATGTGGAGGTCTGAAATATGTGTTGATGATTGTGTGCATTTTTAGTCATTGGATTGAAGCGTACTCTACAAGGAGCAATGATAGCCTCAGAGTAACGAACTTGTTGCTTAGGGAACTGATACCACGTTTCTGATTTCCGATCTCTTTAGAATCAGATAGGGGAACGCACTTCAATAACGAAGTGATTAAACTGTTGTGTGCAGCACTGAACATTGAGCAGAAATTGCATTGTAGTTACCGCCCTGAAGCATCAGGACTGGTAGAGCAGATGAATGGTACCTTGAAGTCAAGAATTGCAAAAATGTGTGCAGCCACAAATCTGAAATAGCCAGATGCATTGCCTTTGGTATTGATGTCAATGAGAAACACACCTGACAGGAAGACAGGATTGTCACCCCACGAGATTCTCATGGGCAGAGCAAGGAGGTTGCCAGCAGTTCCAGCCAATGCACTTGTCAACATAACAGATGATATGATGGTGGATTACTGCAAGTGTCTGGCTGATGTGGTTCGCTCTTTCTCTCAGCAGGTGGAGGCCACCACACTGCTGTCAATCCACGATCCAGGGCACAACCTGAAGGCCAGTGACTGGGTTGTTGTCCGCAAGCACGTATGCAAGACGTGTTTGGAGCCTCGTTGGCAGGGACCATACCAGGTAATCTTAACGACCACAACAGCTGTGAAGTGTGTAGGGATTCCGAACTGGATTCACGCGAGTCACACAAAGAAAGTGGCCTGTCCACTTGATCATGTAGAAGCGTTGTTGACAGTACCAACAACTGTGAGTCAAATTACAGCACCGGAACCAGAAAAGGAGCAAGGAAGAACTGAAGCTGAGCTCGTTGAGGGCGGTTCTATCACCCCTGTGAGAGACGAAAGTGAAGACCTCCAGGAGGGTGCAGAGGAACCTATTGCAACTGAACCAGCAGGAGAGTCAAGTACTGAGAGGGCTCTCCCAGAAGTAGACTATTCTGAGAGACAAACAGAGCAAGTGCCAGACCAAGAAGGCGAAGGAGTTGCGCAGGATCAAAGTCAAAGTGATCTGACTCCTCCTGAACCTGTTGCAGGTCTAACAAGAGAAAACACCACAGGGAAGGAAAGGGATGCAAGTCAAATCCTGAAGAGAATATTAACAGAAGGTACACGAAAAGGAGATAAGTGGCTGAATTCACAAGTGGAGAAAAGGAAAGAGGTGACTGGCGATCAAACAGAGGAAGAAGTAGACACTGCGAGGAAAGAAGAACTGAGTGAAGGAGAGTTGAATGGTGTTCGAAAGTTGAAAAGGAAAAGAATAGCAAGTGGAAGATACGCCTGTCCTGAATGGGCATATGCAACTACAAATGAATGGCAACACAAGTTTCTGTATTTTTGTTTTGATTGGGAAGTTCTGAGTCAGTATTTTGAAGTGACCTGAAGAAGATTGATGAACTGAACTGTTGAAACAATCTGAGAAATGTTTTTTGAGAAAGAGACTGATGAAATAACCGGATAAGGCATTGGTAACCTGATTTGACATTTGAAACCGATTTTGAAAAAGCTGCTAACCGAATTTGACAAGGAGAAGGGATCCTGGAAGTGAAACTGAACTGCTGAAAGAATTGTCTATTTTTGATTTTGCTGCACTTTTCTAAAGTTACTTCTGCTTTCTGATTCTTTACATATCATGGCTGATGTAGATAAGCAAATTAGGGATATAAGGAGCTGTAAATATATGAGCATTGGTTTGGCAATTATGTGTGTAATATTGTTTATCTTGTTGATTGTGGGTATGTCTGTTCTTGACACAAAAAGAGCAAACCATACTTCTGCTTTAAAGACTACTACATTAACGGCTTTAGAAAGATTTAAGTTAGGTGAGAAGTATTTGCATGACTTTACTAATGTTCAAGGAGAACTTTCTTCTAATGTTTTCTACCACTTGTTAAGTGAGTATATTGAGACAATGGATGCAAAGGAATGTCTTCCCCTAACATATGGGATAAGTTGTAGTCTGTTACTAACAAGATTCTATAATCAAGAGTACATTCAATGTTTTTATTCCAATCACAATGACTGTGGGATTCCTTAGTTCCACTCAAAAGGCTTGTGCTCTTCTCTGTTTTCCAGGCCTGTCTACTGCTTATTCCTACTCTCTGTATTCCAGCCCTGTCCTTGCTTGGTCCAGCCAGTGCCTGCTCCCTGTTTCCCATTCCTGTTTCTGTTTGTTCCAGCCAGAAGCTTGTGCTCTGTTTCCGAGTCCTATTCCTGCCTTTGCTTCAGCCTGAGCCTGTTCCCAGTTCCTGACCCTGCCTCCTGGTTTGTTCCTTCTGTTTCCGTTTCCTCTTGGGTATTTGTGTCTGGTAAGTGTTCTATCAGCCTTCACCAGTGTATACGTGTTTTTCTTTGTACTGGGGTTGGCTCCTGGTTTCCAGGAGGCAATTCCAGCCGCCATCCCTTGTCTAGTGTTATACGTTGTCTTTAGTGCCTAACAGTGACAGTGTGCTATTGCTGTTATTCCAGGAATTGCCACTGTGTTTAAAGGTGGACCCACAAGGGCTTGTCTTGTGTATGTAAGTACTTTCCTTGTTTGTGCTCTGAGGGTCCAGAGACCGAATCACTCCTGCTGCCTCCTTTCTATGGGGTTTGCGGGGTGACCATCTGTAAGAGCAATCTGCACAGAGGCATTGATATTCCCTGTTGCTGTGGGAGGTTCTGTGCCCTACCCTGTGTACAACCTTAGTGGTAACCACAGTGTGTTTGTCCATTAGTAATACCTTTCCTGTTTGTTCACACTAAGGTTGCTCTGCTTTTACTTTCCTGTTTCCTGTGCCTGTCCATAGCTGTCCTTTCCCGTGTATGCCTTTAGCTGCTCTTCTGCCCCAGTACACTAGCTCTTTGGGATATTCTGTGACCTCAAGGGGTGTCCCAACCAGAGTCCTGATCAGACCCGTCCGAAACTGTGACTGATGTTGTATTTTCGTTTGTTCCTATTATTAGATATTTGTGTAGAGTAGCTAAGGATAATAACATAGAATTAGTTAGCGGATTCTTTGAACCTACACTAACGTTTGGGACCGCTTATGCTCATAAGAATAATCTCACATGCTTGTTTACACCTTTAAGAGAAGAGCTTCTTAGATCACACTGATGACAGGAGAAAGGCACTTAAGAAAAGATTAGAAAAAGTATTAGAGAAGATGACTTATCAAAATGATTATGCTTACACTGCAATTAAAATGCAAGGGAAATTAGCCCTAGCATTACACGTTGGGAAGCTTTGTATATGTAGGCCTAAATCACGCACTAACACTTTATTTGTAGGTATGAGTGAATGTAGGCATCTGTTTTTGTTTCAGAGTAAATGGACATTTATGTTGAATGGGCAGGCCCCTGCAATTCCGGGGATCTACTATATTTGTGGACTTAATGCTTAATACCATGTTATTTGGGGATAGTATTCCCAAAGATTTACCAGATGGAGGATTTGAAAAAGTTTCCGAAATTGACAGAATTACATTGTAAAAGACAGAGGCAGGAAACCTCTTCTGCGATAGTGGGAGATACATTTGGTGCAGTGATTCCTTCAGGAGGAGTCATCCTGAATTCAATCAAGATTCGAAAGTTGTCTACTATTGTGGATAACATGCTGACAAATTTTTCAGGGGCCATATTCCTGATAGATACTGAATTGGCTGTGGATAGAGCTATGAGTCGGTGCGACTCGCAATTTCCGATTCGCAAAATCAGATGCAGAACGGTGTCTCAGACACCGTCTGCGATTCGCTATGGGGTTGCAAAGACCCACCTCATTAATATTAATGAGGTGGGTCGCATTTTGCGACCCCATTGCGGGTACCTGCCCTCACAGGGATGGTGGCCTGCTGAAGACAGCAGACCTCCATGCCTGTGACTGCTTTTTAAATAAAGCAGTTTTTAAAAAATTTGCAGCCCGTTTTCCTTAAAGGAAAACGAGTTGCAAAATAAAAAAAATAACGAAACCATTTGTTTTTGTTTTTTCACACTGGACCACTGCCTGCTCTGAAAAACATTTTTGGCAACATTCACAGAGAGGAAGGAGACCCATGGGACCCCTTCCCTTTTGCGAATGGGTTACCACCAGTGTGACACTGGTGGTAACTGTGAATTGCTTTGCGACCGCAAAACAATTTAGCATTGCGATTCGAGCCGCAAATAGGAAGGGGACACCCCTTCCTATTTGCGAGTCGCATTCACAATTTGCGAGTCGGTACCGACTCGCAAATTGTGAATGAGCATCGCAATGAGCATTTTGCATGGCGCAAACTGTGATTTTCGCAGTTTACACCATGCAAAATGCTTCCTACATCTGGCCCTTACTTACTAATCTGACTAACACAAGTAGTGATTCGAAGGAGTTGAAAGAACCAGGTGTTTGGGAAAAAGGTTGGTAAGGGGTTTGCTTCGGTGGGAAATTGGCTTAGTAATATTTGGAACGGGGTGCTATTGAAAATCTTACTGGGAATATTAATTTTTGTAGTTTGCTTATTAGGAATATGGGGATTATGTAAATTATGTAAAATAATTAGATTAAAAAGGTCTCAAAATAACCAGAGAAGGGAAGAAAGAAATAGGGAAAGAATCTGCAGGGAAAATTCAAGGAGTTGAAGAGATAGAATTGTAAAAATTGTGGGTGCTAAATTTGGTGTGATTACAAATTTAGTCATCAGAAGAGGGATTGCTAACGCAGATGTCTTAATTAGAAATTATTAATTAATGTTTATGTATTTTGAATAATGACTTGTATAGAAAAATGAATAATGTAGAAAATAATGTGCATGTTTGAAATTGTGACCTCGAAGAATGGCCACCAGTGTTCACGAACTGTACTAAAATATAATTAATCCATATGAAATATTGACAATGCATTAGATTAATGTAGTAAGATGTCATAATAAAGGATATGAATTATGTTATTGCTTAATTAATTGAAGGCCTTAACTTAGCAAGTGTATTGGCCTAGTTTGCCAGGCCTGATGCAAAAGCTGTATTTCTTAGTGTTTAATACAAAATGCTGACAGAGTGAACTAACTGTAAAATGCTCATTGTTTTAATAAACTGCTTAGCCTTAGCAGAAGCCTTCTATGGGAACCGACGGACAGCAGATGAGGTCCCTCGTAAAGTAACTAAATGTGTGCAAAGGGTTATTTCCCAGGACGCAAACAATAAAGACACTGACTGGAGATGAAGATGCAAAAAAATGTATCCCTGACGAGCCGGATGATGATAACATTGTAAAGCAGACCAATCACTGACGTGTGGACCTTGAAATATTAGAATTCATAGATTTGGTAAAGGGATATTATTGGGTAGAGTAAAAATGTACGATTAATTGACCATTTGGAAATTGAGGGATGGGTTGGAGAACTTTGATATAACAATGTGACAGAGGAGACGAGACTCAGATTTGAAGAGAATTTTAGGCAGATCTTACCCCGTTATGAACTGCGATATTGAGAAGAAGAGATTTGAGATTCTGTCATTGGGCTCATACTCCCTGACTGAGAGCCAGATGTTTTGCTGATCGACTGGTGACCTGAGGACGAAGACTGATTCTGCTTGCTGACCCATATTGTGGATAGGTAGATATGACAATGACTGAATTACATGTTCATGTGTTTTCTTTCTAGGTACCAACTGCGCTGACTTAATACTTTCTTTAGGTAGATGCTTTCCAAATTTGTATTCGAAATTGTTTTGCATGAAGCCCCACATGCTGATGCTAATTAGAGTTAGTTGAGGTTACTTACATGACAACTGACATAATATATAGGGACAAATGGTTGACGGGCTATCTTGCTGAACTTGATGGATGTCATAGTTTTACTGAATTGGGTTTTATTCATGTCTTGTGTTGATGCCTTAGAATGTCTTTTGATTCAAGCTTTGATTAGATCTCATCTTCTCCGACTTGCTGATTAACAAGTGTTATTAGAATTGTTTTGATTAGAGTTGATGATTAAAATTCATAACTTAGTATTGTTAATGAATAGGGAATAAATGTCCTAAATTTATACCTAAAGGTCTGGTTATTCATGGCTGAACAGTCATGGTGAGTGAAAATTACTGACTCCATTGGTTGTCGATTTGACTAATGGTTATTTATTACTGTATGTTGATTATTGATTTTGTACGAAAACTATGGTAAGAACACCCTATACAAATCAAAAGGTTCATCGAACTATACGCGTCCCCTTGTAAGTTTACTTATTAAGGACAGACGTGCCAACACTCATATTAGTACCTTAATTCTTGACACTAAATTATCCTGGATGTGTTTTGTTCTTGTTGACAATTATGTGCTTTTGTCAAGCACGACGAGGTTGATGTAAACAACTAGGCTGATGTAGACAATGTTGCTGACAAGGCCTTCGCCATGGATGAGGCCGTCATAGAGGATGCAGTCACAGATGGAGACGAGGCCACTGTAGATGTGGTTATGTAGACTAGGTCATTGTAGACAAGGCCGTTATTGTAGACAACCGTCAGACAAGGATGTTGCAGACGAACATCGTAGATTAAACTGTCGTAGGTGACTTATAGATGAGGCCATCGTAGATGACCGTAGTAGACCATTGTAGATGAGGCTATCGTAGACGACCATCATAGATGAGGCTGTCATACACAATCATCATCGATGAGGCCGTCGTAGACGACCATCATAGATAAGGCCATTGTGGATGACCGTTGTAGACGACCGTCATATATGAGGCCATCGTAGACGACCATCATAGATGAGGCCATCGTAGACGAGCATCATAGATGAGGCCATCGCAGACGGCCATCACAGATGAGCCAATCGCAGATGACCATCATAGATGAGGCCATCGACGATGACCACTGTACACGACCACTGTCGACGACTACCGTCATAGATGACAGTCGTCGTCGATGAACACTGTAGATGAACACTGTAGATGACCGTTGTTGACGACCACTGTAAATGACCGCCATCGACAATCACTGTAGACGACCATCGTCAATGACCACTGTAGGTGACTGGCATCAACGAGCACTGTAAATGACTGTCGTAGACAACCACTGCAGATGACCGTCATAGACAACCATTGTAGATGACCGTCGAAGACGACCGTCATAGATGATGCTTTCTCCGATGACAGTCATGGATGAGGCCATTGCAGATGAGGCCACTTTAGATGAGGCCCTTTGTAGGCCATCATAGACAAAGACATCATACATGAGCAAGTCACACAGAGTTAGAATCGCAGAACCACAATTTGAGATCCTCTGCATGACACTATTCTTTCTTTTTAAGCTGTTCTATTTCCCTCTCTCTCTGAGGGCCACATGTAGGAAAGTCCGAGATTGCGACTCGGAAATTTCCGAGTCCCAATCCCAGATGCAGAACGGTGTCTCAGACACCGTCTGCGACTCGCTATGGGGTCGCAAAGACCCACCTCATCAATATTCATGAGGTGGGTCGCATTTTGCGACCCCATAGCGAGTCCCTGCACCCACAGGGATGGTGGCCTGCTGAAGTCAGCAGACCTCCATGTCTGTGACTGCTTTTTAAATAAAGCAGTTTTTTTCATTTTGCAGCCCGTTTTCCTTAAAGAAAAACGAGTTGCAAAATGAAAAAAATACCGAAACCATTTGGTTTCATTTTTTCAGAGCAGGCAGTGGTCCATAGGACCACTGCCTCCTCTGAAAAAATATTTTTGTCAACATTCACAAAGGGGAAGGGGTCCCATGGGGACCTCTTCCCATTTACGAATGAGTTACCACCAGTGTGACACTGGTGGTAACTGCGAGTTGCTTGGCGACCGCATTGGCGGTGACAAAGCAATTCTGAATTGCGATGCGAGTCGCAAATAGGAAGGGAACAGCCCTTCCTATTTGCGAGTCGCATTCCCAAATTGCGAGTCGGTACGGACTCGCAATTTGGAAATGAGCATCGTGTTTGGCTGTTTGCATGGCGCAAACTGCGATTTTCGCAGTTTGCACCATGCAAACGGCTACCTACATCTGGCCCTTAATCTCACCAGTGATGTTGATATAACCCAAGCAAATCCAAGCACTTCTAATGGTTTCTTCTACCAATAATTTCAGTTTTGTCACCCTCAATATTTAAATCTTACTATATTTAAATCATCCTGAGGCTGATAACAAAGTACTTCTTCCAGGGTGTATGGTTGGCTCTTCCCTAGTTCAAAGCACACATACCTTTCTCACAGTGTCTGCCATTAAAGCCACGTGGGCATTCACAGGTGTATGACTCATCTTGGACTTCACAAGAGCCACCGTTCAAACATGGCTCTGAGTCACATGGGGATGGCATGGCTGGATGAACAAGAGAAAGAAGGTGAAAGAGACAAAATGATTAGGAAACAAGTGATAGTATGATAAAGAAAAATGATAATGCCAATGGAATGGTTTATTATACTGTATGACTAGGAATGCTTATTTTGCTATCGACAGGAGCATGATGTATTATCCTGCCCACTGGAGCTCCCAAACCGTTCTGTAAACAGAGTGGGGTTTATAAAATAAATTGTTTTGCTTATAGGTCAGTTTGCTTTTATCTAGCCCATGATTCGTGCAAGAGTCTTGTCAATGCAATCTGTAATTTCAATTTGAGTCACTGCAGACTATGGTATTGGGAAAATCTTAGCTCTGTGCGACAACATTTGAACACACAAAGGCATATCTGAAGTGAACCTTCAATGCAGCTGACCAAGAGCATGGTGCCTAAAAAGAGTTCACATTGGGGAACTCTCACATGGTTGCATGTGAGCATGGGGCCTGTGAGGGTTGTGCAGCTGACAGATGTCTGCCTTGTGCCAGTGGGTGTGAAAACTTTGACGGTGTTGTACTGGGACCTTTCACTTTGACGTCAGTGATCATGGGAACAAGGAGACTTTCATACTGTGGGAAGAATCTCTTCGGTTCTATGTTTGTATTTATTGAGTTCAGAGTTGTCTAATGAGTATAAAGCTCACAAGGTGGCATCACTACAGAGCCCTCAACTTGATGCCAGTGAGCTCATAATGCTACTATATTATACTTGACATCACTGAGAGTCGAACTGTTTGACAGCTTTCTACTTAATGTTAAGAAACATGAGGCCCTCGAAGTTTAAGAACAGGGATCACTCAGAATGGTATCAGGGAGGCCAGAGCCCAAATTACACAGTATTGAGGACTGCTCTGCCTATCGTCAGGGAATGTCTGTCCAATAATGATGCTTTATAGGGAACACTCAGCTTAATGAACACTGAATTCATAGTGCTTTAAATATCTAGGGGCACTCAGCTCAATATCGGTGAACTTGTGGAAAATGGTTGTCGTATACACTAGTGAGGATCAGTGAGCTCAGTTTCAGTGAGGGTGAGACCTTAGGTTATATTGCATCCTTCTCTGTTCTCCTCAATGATATAGTCATCTGTTTCTCACATTAAGATGTCTCCATGTGTATTCTCCATTTAGGCAAGCACTAGGCAAACCATGTCCTCTCAATCAATCTGAGAAGGATATAATGTCCCCCTTTTGGCTACTAGTAGTGACCTAAGCAGCTATAGGCCTCTGTAACAATTTGTCCCATAACTCTCCAAGGTCATCGGAGGGGGGCTTTCAGAATGGTCAAATGAAAAGGAAGCGCTTAATTATTTAGACAGCATCCGCTCTAAACAGCAATGCTATTAGCACAACCTTTAACAAAGAAGCCAGAATGGCGTATGCCATAACTATATCAAGCTTACAGTCCTGGGGCTTTCTGTTACAATTAATATTTATCAGGTCAGAAAATATTTCACATCTCTAAGACTACTATATAGTCCCTCCTTTCTTCCCCTTTTTGCCCGACTCACAGTATTTGTCTTGGCTGTAGTCTGTTTGACACACACATAGGTAGGTTCCTCCATACTCCATGCAGGATCCGCCATCGGGGCACTGAGTGTTCATACTACAAGGAGTGGCTGTCACTTCTGTAAGAAAACCATGAAAACCATACACTTGAACCACATTAATCACACATGAATCACATTATGGCATGACAATGCCAGAAAGTAAATATCCCACCTTAAGTTCAATTCATGCTTGACAGCTCCTTAAAATCAATATAGAATGGTTTCTGTCCTGTTTAACCCATGATCAAGCAGATGTCTTCATTCAAGATAAAGTCTAAACACACAAAATTCTTTGCCGTGTTTTCTTTTTGCATAAATACATAGCAAATGTAAACACATACAAGAGACTCAGATGATCAAGACCAATCAGGTGTTTGCAATACACAGCTATAATTATTTTCTCCCTCAAACTTTACCCAACACTAAAGATAACAGCAAAACACATAACAAGGCAACATAAATTCACAAAAGGGGTGCCATAGGCGATCACAATAAGACACAAAAAGAGAAATGATTTATGTTTTATGAGTCATCTTATTAAAACATTCTAAACAGTGATTTTTTCTGCACTCTAAAAAGAAAGGGGTAACAGCGAAGAATCACCAAAGCTGCTGATTTCTTCAAGACAAGCTCAGTAACCATTCTTAATCCTGCAAAATCAGCATTCTAAAATAATTGTAATTAGGTGCACTACCACAATGTATGAACTAAAGAACCAGAGTTGTTGTTGCTCTCAAACACTAGAGAGATTCCAACAAATCCCAATACTTCTGCAAAATCTAGTGAAATATTGTAGGAGGCTGGACTGGCTTGTAGTGAGTACCTAGGGGTACTTGCACCTTGCACCAGGCCCAGTTATCCCTTATTAGTGTATAGGGTGTCTAGCAGCATAGGCTGATAGATAATGGTAGCTTAGCAGAGCAGCTTAGGCTGAACTAGGAGACGAGTGAAGCTCCTACAGTACCACTTAGTGTCATATGCACAATATCATAAGAAAACACAATACACAGTTATACTAAAAATAAAGGTACTTTATTTTTATGACAATATGCCAAAGTATCTTAGAGTGTACCCTCAGTGAGAGGATAGGAAATATACACAAGATATATGTACACAATACCAAAGCTATGCAGTATAGTCTTAGAAAACAGTGTAAACAATGTATAGTTACAATAGGATGCAATGGGGACACATAGGGATAGGGGCAACACAAACCATATACTCCAAAAGTGGAATGCGAACCACGAATGGACCCCAAACCTATGTGACCTTGTAGAGGGTCGCTGGACTATTAGAAAATAGTGAGGCTTAGAAAAATAGCCCACCCAAAGTCCCTGAAAAGTGAGTGCAAAGTGTACTAAAGTTCCCCAAAGGACATAGAAGTCGTGAAAGGGGAATTCTGCAGGAAAGACACAAACCAGCAATGCAACAACAATGGATTTCCAGTCGAGGGTACCTGTGGAACAAGGGGACCAAGTCCAAAAGTCACAAGCAAGTCGGAGATGGGCAGATGCCCAGGAAATGCCAGCTGTGGGTGCAAAGAAGCTTCTACTGGACAGAAGAAGCTGAGGTTTCTGCAGGAACGACAAGGGCTAGAGACTTCCCCTTTGGAGGACGGATCCCTCACGCCGTGGAGAGTCGTGCAGAAGTGTTTTCCCGCCGAAAGACCGCCAACAAGCCTTGCTAGCTGCAAATCGTGCGGTAAGCGTTTTTGGATGCTGCTGTGGCCCAGGAAGGACCAGGATGTCGCAAATTGCGTCAGGAGAGAGAGGGGACGTCGAGCAAGACAAGGAGCCCTCTCAGCAGCAGGTAGCACCCGGAGAAGTGCCAGAAACAGGCACTACGAGGATGCGTGAAACGGTGCTCACCCGAAGTTGCACAAAGGAGTCCCACGTCGCCAAAGACCAACTTAGAAAGTCGTGCAATGCAGGTTAGAGTGCCGTGGACCCAGGCTTGGCTGTGCACAAAGGATTTCCGCCGGAAGTGCACAGGGGCCGGAGTAGCTGCAAAAGTCGCGGTTCCCAGCAATGCAGTCTGGCGTGGGGAGGCAAGGACTTACCTCCACCAAACTTGGACTGAAGAGTCACTGGACTGTGGGGGTCACTTGGACACAGTTGCTGGATTCGAGGGACCTCGCTCGTCGTGCTGAGAGGAGACCCAAGGGACCGGTGATGCAGTTCTTTGGTGCCTGCGGTTGCAGGGGGACGATTCCGTCGACGCACGGGAGATTTCTTCGGAGCTTCTAGTGCAGAGAGGAGGCAGACTACCCCCACAGCATGCACCACCAGGAAACAGTCGAGAAGGCGGCAGGATCAGCATTACAGAGTTGCAGTAGTCGTCTTTGCTACTATGTTGCAGTTTTGCAGGCTTCCAGCGCGGTCAGCAGTCGATTCCTTGGCAGAAGGTGAAGAGAGAGATGCAGAGGAACTCGGATGAGCTCTTGCATTCGTTATCTAAAGTTTCCCCAGAGACAGAGACCCTAAATAGCCAGAAAAGAGGGTTTGGCTACCTAGGAGAGAGGATAGGCTAGCAACACCTGAAGGAGCCTATCAGAAGGAGTCTCTGACGTCACCTGGTGGCACTGGCCACTCAGAGCAGTCCAGTGTGCCTGCAGCACCTCTGTTTCCAAGATGGCAGAGGTCTGGAGCACACTGGAGGAGCTCTGGACACCTCCCAGGGGAGGTGCAGGTCAGGGGAGTGGTCACTCCCC
Source organism: Pleurodeles waltl (assembly GCF_031143425.1). NCBI lineage: Eukaryota > Metazoa > Chordata > Amphibia > Caudata > Salamandridae > Pleurodeles > Pleurodeles waltl. The sequence continues at coordinate 352,394,811 of NC_090450.1, forward strand.
TTTCCTTTGTCCAGTTTCGCGCCAGAGAAGGGCTAAGGGGTCCCTGAACCGGTGTAGACTGGCTTATGCAGAAATGGGCACCAAAGGTGCCCATGAAGGCATTTCCAGAGGCTGGGGGAGGCTACTCCTCCCCTGCCTTCACACCATTTTCCAAAGGGAGAGGGTGTAACACCCTCTCTCAGAGGAAGTCCTTTGTTCTGCCATCCTGGGCCAGGCCTGGCTGGACCCCAGGAGGGCAGAAGCCTGTCTGAGGGGTTGGCAGCAGCAGCAGATGCAGTGAAACCCCAGGAAAGGCAGTCTGGCAGTACCAGGGTCTGTGCTACAGACCACTGGGATCATGGGATTGTGCCAACTATGCCAGGATGGCATAGAGGGGGCAATTCCATGATCATAGACATGTTACATGGCCATATTCGGAGTTACCATTGTGAAGCTACATATAGGTAGTGACCTATATGTAGTGCACGCGTGTAATGGTGTCCCCGCACTCACAAAGTCCGGGGAATTGGCCCTGAACAATGTGGGGGCACCTTGGCTAGTGCCAGGGTGCCCTCACACTAAGTAACTTTGCACCTAACCTTTACCAGGTAAAGGTTAGACATATAGGTGACTTATAAGTTACTTAAGTGCAGTGTAAAATGGCTGTGAAATAACGTGGACGTTATTTCACTCAGGCTGCAGTGGCAGGCCTGTGTAAGAATTGTCAGAGCTCCCTATGGGTGGCAAAAGAAATGCCGCAGCCCATAGGGATCTCCCGGAACCTCAATACCCTGGGTACCTCAGTACCATATACTAGGGAATTATAAGGGTGTTCCAGTAAGCCAATGTAAATTGGTAAAATTGGTCACTAGCCTGTCAGTGACAATTTGTACAGAGAGAGCATAACCACTGAGGTTCTGATTAGCAGAGCCTCAGTGAGACAGGCACCACACAGGGAACACATACATATAGGCCACAAACTTATGAGCACTGGGGTCCTGACTAGCTGGGTCCCAGTGACACATAACAAACATACTGAAAACATAGGGTTTTCACTATGAGCACTGGGCCCTGGCTAGCAGGATCCCAGTGAGACAGTGAAAACACCCTGACATACACTCACAAACAGGCCAAAAGTGGGGGTAACAAGGCTAGAAAGAGGCTACTTTCTCACAAATATTTCTTAACAATCATATACTGTTGGGTTGATCTTAAGCCATTGTCAAGCAATGTAACAGGGTTATACTGCAAGATCTTTTCCAGTAAGAAATTTCCAATGAGTGTCCCAGGTCTGCTGACCGAATTCCCAGACGTTAAAGGCAAGAAAAAATAAAAAGTTAAACCTCAAACGTTACCCAAACAGAGGCAGACAAGACAACTAAGAAGTACAACTAAGTACCTCAACATTCAAGCAATTCTAATACTTAAAAAATAAAAAGCTGTGAGACTAGAACACTGATGAAGGGAAGGAAAATCAAAAAAGCCACTACTTGGAAAATGTGTTGGACCAAGGATAACTCCCATCCAAAGAAATATTTGAGATAAACCGCAGGGTGCACTGTGAACAAATATTAAAATCACAGCAATCCAATTAGTAAACCAATCCAAACCTAGAAGAAAATAATGAATGAATAAATACATACTTCTTAATCTTTGGTTAATCAAAATCTTTACAGTCAGAGTTAAAACAGCAGTGTGACGATGCCTGATATGTACGCAAACTAACAGAAAAAATGGATTGGAACTATACAGCAGAAAAACATAAGCTAATTTCTGAGACACAATACTAATAAATAAGGTAATTTCTAAGGCACGTTACTAGGCATTAGCTTATAGATATGTGATTTCCACTGGTGGAAGTTTCAACAATAGTGAAAAATTCAATAAAACAATTTATTTCACCACTCTTGTAGTTAATTGAGATGAACTGTTTTGAAACAAACATCTACTGCTGAAGATAATGTATGATCACAGAGGGCCACAAAATGGTGTTTCATCAGTAAAACTGTTTGGGAAGGGGAGGACAACAGCACAGGCAGCATGGGGAGTAGGAGGAGTTGGAGGGACGTAGCCCAAATGTTGTGTTTAGTAGACCACCAGCAGCGGGCACTCTGGTCTGTTTTTCCAGCTTGGGAGGGGAGGAATACACCTCCCAGGCTGCCCTGCACTCACCAGCTGCTGGGGTGGGAGGGGTGGTAAACTGGGGGTGGGGGTTGGAGGAAAGGGAGGCAGAGGAAGGTGGTCCTTCAGTGAGGGACATTCTGGTATGTTCTTCCCTGCTGGGAGTGTAGGAGAACACCTACCAGACTGCCCTGAACTCACCTGCTGCCTGGAGAAGTGGAGGAAGTGTTGTATGGTGTGTTTGGTACACCCACAGCACGGGGCCCTCTGCAGTCCTGCCAAGTACCACGCATCAGGTGTTAGACTAATGCAGTTTAATGCGGTGGTCTGCATGAAAATGCATTAATCATACATTTTTAGTGCCTTGACCACCTAACATCTTATGAGGTGTGAAGCAGGGTGGCCACGACCAGCGAAGCTGCATTTATTTAAAGCAGCGCAGCATCTGTGTGCCTACTGCTGAACGAGGGGCAGCCGTGCCATTGTGGCGCTGCACAGTCGGCTCTTAATGGCAGGGCGTCTTTAAAGGGCTGACAGGAGCAATATTGTGAGCCAGGAGTCGACTCCTGGAGTTGGCCTGCGGCGGTCACAACTGTCTGCCACTCTGGCACTGCTATATGTGTCTGTCTCTATTTGCTGTGCAGAGACGGTGTGCTACTGGCTGTGAGTCAGATCTGCAGTACTGTTTTTAATAAATAAAATAACATGTACCCAGGTTGCAGTGGCTAACACATGATGAACACACTAATTATTATAATTTTATTTCTTCCTCTGGTTTGTGCTGCAGGGGGCTGGGCTCAGCTGACTGTCAGGATCGGATTGGGTCAAAATTAGGCCAGGTCACAAACCGAAAAAATGGGCCACACGTTTGGATAATTACTTTTCATAAAATATTCTTAAGTCTCAGGGGAGTTATTTTCTCTTCCTTTTTAGGTTGAGTGTTGGCGTTCGGCCTGCTGTATACTTTTTTAGGTCAAGCGTTAGCGTTCGGCCTGCTGTATACTTTTTTAAGTATACAATAGAGTGAGTTCCAGCATTTTCATTTGTTAGTTGCAGTGTTCTTCAAAAATCCTTGCTTGCTAGTGGTCAGTTCTAACTCTTTGTCCTGCCTTTTTTCACTTTGGGAGCAGCACAAAGTACTGTGTAATTACGCTATGTCCTGTTTATCTCTTCTGTAAGGGATTTTTGTTTGGCATTTGCCTGTTTCACCTCAACAGTGTAGGTGCTTGTTCAGTTACTCCTCCCCACCAGCTCCCTCTGTAAACATAAACCAACAGCAGAGGGGGGCTTTTCCAGGGCCAGCTCACCCTCGCTCTGTTCCTTTTATTTTCAGTCTATGTGGCAATAAAAGTCCAGTCAGTAATTTACAACGCTATGAACTCTAACTCGAGCAAACACAAGACTATTGCATACCAAATGCTTGTTTTTATTGTTTCGGTCACTTTTAAACCTGTTCTTATGAAATGTTGGAACACTGAAAATATTTTCTTCCTCCTCTATTTTAATCCACGTGAAGACATGCCCAGCTTCTTTCATATTTTTGCACGTTGTTTTAGAGTCATTTATCAATGTACAAGTACTTGTTTCAAAGGCGTGTTTAATTAATGTCAGAAGATGCAAAAGGAACCACGTGACAATAACAGCATCGACTATATCCGTCTGTAATTATGAACAGATTCGGGGACCTATAATGAGGTAAAAATAAAACTTGAGCTGCTTGCTGTGCCACTTTAGAAAAATGAATGCCGAGCATGAATGAAAAAAATAGCCGGCTCGAGTGAAAGAAAGGCCAAAAGAATCAATGAGCTATGAGTGCTTGGCACGACGCGATGCTCAGCAGGAGCTGCGAGCGAGAGGCTGGGTAGGAGGCGGGGCAGCTGCTGTTCCGAGGAAGAGTAACTACGGCCTGGGTGAACTGTATTGATGGCCAGATACGGTCAGTGCATTGCCCTAGGATATGCGTTATGCCTGGCTGTTGAAAATAGCATCTTTGCTGACTCCAGCTGAATCCTCACTTCTTGTAAATGACTTTTATCATAACGGGATTAAGCGTGACCGCAGCGCTGCTGTCGGCTAAAGTTGCTTTTATCACTCAATTTCTATTGAACTTGGAAGCGGAGTAGAGCCCAGTCACCTCGAATCTTCTGAATAATTGCGTAACGGCAGCCAGTTATTGATGCTCATTTGCATATTTTTTTTAGCTTTGTTTCAAATTTTATGTAAAAAGGCTGTTCATTTTTATATACTGTTTTTGTATCCTGATTTGTGCTTTTATAGCTGTATACGCCGAATAAAATAATTTTATCTGGCTGTTTGAGATGCATTCAACATTTTCTCCATGAACCAGTCCTCTTGCCAGTAGCTCGAGTGAATTTTGAATGAGAGGTATGAATGAATAAATAAATGAAGAGCCATTTATAACGTGCTCAGCTGCTTTAGAACAAAGCGTCCCTTGCTAGAATTCCCTAAACAGATGATTTTTTTTTGTCCGAATTTAAAAGCTTTCTCTGTATCAAGGTCTATCACAGCTTCTGATACAGAGTTCTATAATTTTCCTGCCAGGAACGAGAAAGATAATTTTCCCGACCTTTGTTTTTGGATCATCCAGATGCAGACAAAACCTTGATTAGAGAAGCAAAGTGCCCTACCTGGGCCATACCTCTTGAATCTTCTTTGTAACTAAATAAGTCCTTTATGTTATAATGCTCTGAAAAGAGATTTGTATAGCTTTGTATTGAACCTTGGAATGATCGTACATCCTCACATACATTTTTCACTTACAAGACATAAAGTGGATTTTGCTGAATTTCGCCTAATTTCTGGGGAAAAAACTGTGCGATTTCCAGCATCCTACTCTGTATATCAAAGTGTGTGAGGCCTGCAAGTAAAGAACTGATTTCATTAATGTCGGCTGACACCTTTATGGACGTTATCGAATGCTTCAGGAGATGATATCAAGCAACTGGCAGCTCACATAACATCAAAACCACCTATGCAAGGTATAAAGAATTTCTGAAAACCTTTGTAATCTCTCTTAAGGCCTGGGAAGATGATAAAAAGGAAGAAAGTACAGGAAGGAGCAGTCAGTGGAAATAACACTTTACTGAAGATTTTACCTATCTATCTGAGTTTTCTGCAGTTTCTCCTCCTCGGAAATGTAGAATTAAAAATATCACATTAAAAATATATTAATCCAGATATGGGCTTGTCATTCTTTTCAATTCTGGTTGCTGCTTAAAACAAGCATTAGCAAAGCCAATCAGTGTAATTTTAACGTAATAGTGCATGCAGACATGACATTTCAATGCAATTGCACAGTAAAGCCAGACCTGCTGGCTTTGCACATGCTCTGTAGCGGTGATGGTGGTAGTGGTGAACCTTTGATGCTGGTGGTACTGACGGTGTTATTGGTATTTTATTGGTGGTAGTGGTATGGTGGATGTGGTACTTGTAAAGGTGATTTTGTTAGCATTGGTACTGAAACTGAAGATAGTATTGGTGGTAGTGGTGCCAAAGGTGGTATCAGAGGTGCTAATGTACAGTATTAGTGGTGATAATTCTGGTACAGGTGGTAGTGGTGTTGGTGCTGATTGGCAGTAAAAGGCCTGGATACATTGCTTCGGTTGTCCCAGGCTCAGAATCAATGAGAAGTGCCGCAGGCAGATGCTGAAAAGATGAGCATGGTCGGCTCACATGCATTACTCACAGTTGTTTGCTAGTGCCGAATAGCCCACAGCCAGACCCTAGGCCACAACTCTTACCATACCTTACATTTTCTTTGATGGTGGTGTTTCATCTGATCCTCAAGTGGCGATACTCATGTTTTTAGGGTCGAGCGCACAAGTGCTCTGTCCCTGTTGTAATCTCTCTTTGGGCTTTTAACCACGCCCATGTCATGCCTGCCACTTTCTTTGGTTCGTGGGCTTGACTTTTAAAATCCGCTTGATTTTGTTAAAGGCATGCATACATCATGCCTTTTCCGGTGTTTAGCTCTCCTCAAGCGCAGCGGGCAACTACTGAAAGCATACGAGGCTCCATGTTTTCAGGCTGGTTTCTGCACTAGTTTATCTTTTAATTTTCCACACAGTCTGATTGCTCTGGGTTTTACATCGAGCAATCACATTTGTTTTTTTAGTTTTCTATTTCAGCGCGACTGCACTGGCTTTTACATAGCACGCTCTTTTTTTTCTTTCAATTTATGTGGCAAGAAAAGTCAGATTAAGAGTTTACAATGCTAATAGCTCTAACCCGAACAAATGCGAGACCCGTTGCATTGCAAATGCTTGTTTGTCATTCTTCTCCACTCTGTATGTCTTACTTTTCCTTTTGTCTCCACACTGCACCCCTCGCACTGTCCATTTCAGACCTGCCACTGCACAGGGGGTGACCATGTGTCACACGATTTCGGCTGTCTTCACGCGGTCCCCCAGTGAAGAGGCAAAATCACAGTGGCAGGCAAGAGGAGCTGGAAACCCATGACAAATGTGGATTTCCAGCTCCTCTTTGAAGGCTGTAAACAGCTGTTGTCCATTAAGAGGCGTGAAAACACTTCAGGACATCGATTGCACCCCAGCAACCTTCGTGTTTTTGCTTTTTCATAGGAGGGGGGAAGGAGGTCAATAGGGGCAAGGCATGGGGCAGACGGTCCTCAAAGGTAGTTCAGCTTAAAGCCCCACCCCCTCCACAGCCATGCCCCCTTCTCACGCGGCAAATTTTATTTTCAGGTTGCCATTTTGTTACACTTCTGCCATGTCTAGCCTCCATTCCCCTTTTTCCAAACATTAGAGATGGATACAGATGATCTTATATTTCACAATATGTGCACATGTGGAACAGAGACCATACTTCAGACAGTGTGTGCGTGTATTTCAGAGTTTCAGATGGCATTTGGAGATGTGCTTATCTGCCTTTTTGAAAAGCTGTGTTTGTGTATTTCAATGGGGCAACACACTGTGGAGAGTGCATCCATTGTACCCTACTGCAGAACACTTTTGGTGGTGTTCTCTTTTGGGGATCCTTCTTTGAAGTGTCTCCCTCGACACCTAGGGGGGCAAAAGGGGTGGAAAAAAACTTGCACTTCGTGGGTTAGAGTGAATACTAGGGGTTTCATTAGGGGTACAATAAGGCAGAGAATGTAAAAAGCATGGTGTGCATCAGTCTCTGCAGAGCTGCTGAGGATCACACATAGACAGAATGTCTGAATGATTTTATCTGCTCCACCCACTGAATAAATACAGGCCAGTGGGTGAGTGGGACATACTGGCATAAAAAGAAGAGGTCTACGAGTAACACAAGGAGCGCATCAATCCAAAATGGCTGCCAAGGATCACATCTGCCAGTCACTTTGAAACAGGAAGCTTTCATTCCCTCAGTTGCAATGCAATGCAATCACTGCAGAAATTTTGGGTGTAACCTGAGAGAAACAAAATTGACTCTTGCTTGGTGTAATGGGAAATAATGACTGCCGCTACAAGGTCACAGGCTGCCACTAAAAGCACTGTAAATAAATACTCACATTGTTTAAAATTGTATTACACAAAAAATAAGATGGGCTGCCACAAACAGTGCAGACATTTGGGGGGTCATTACAACCCTGGCGGACGGTGTTAAAGCAGCGGTAAGCCCGCCAACAGGCTGGAGGTCTTTTTTTCAGTATTATGACCATGGCGGTTACCGCCATGGTCATCTGCCGCTTCTCCGTTCCGCCCGCCAGGGCGGAGACGACCGCTGGGCTGGAGACCTGGGTCTCCAGCCCGGCGGCTGTCACAATACCGCCGCCGGTATTTTGACTCAGCTTACTGCCGTGGATTTCCAGCAGTAGGAACCGCCATGAAATCCATGGCGGTAAGCACTATCAGTGCCAGGGAATTCCTTCCCTGGCACTGATAGGGGTTTCCAAACCCGACTCCCTCCCCTACACCCCCCACCACCCCTGCCACCCCCCAAAGGTGGCAGGGCCCACCTCCCCACCCCGACCCCCAACATCGCATAACTCGCACACACACACGACACGCACGCAGGCACCACCAACACACACACACGCACACACCAACATACATGCCTATATCCACACACTCAGTCAGACACGCACACCCATATACAGACATACACGCATACATCCATACAGACATACATACACGCACTCATTCCCAAAACACTCAACACACCCGCAAGCATACACGCACTCACACACCCCCTCTACATACACAGAAGTACACCCCCATGCACCCACGCAACACCCCCCCACCCCGCTCCCCTAACGGACGATCGACTTACCTGTTCCGTCGATCCTCCGGGAGGGGACGGGAGCCCTAGGGGCTGCACCGCCGACACCACACTGCCAACAGAACACCGCTGCGCCGAATCACAGGACGTGATTCGCTGGGTGGTGTTCTGTTGGCGTGGCGGTGGAGGTGGAGCAACCTCCACTTCCCCGCCGCCCGCCAGTATGGCTGTTGGCGGCTCTCCATTGGAAAAAGGACGGAGAGCAGCCAACAGTCATAATACGCCGAGCAGCAAACAGCCACTACTGGCGGTCTTCCGTCCGGCGGTCCCTCGGCGGTCTTGTAAAAAGACCACCGAGGTTGTAATGACCCCATTAGTGTTCAATAAAAAGCAAGTGTTCAACTTCCATTTCAGGAGTTTTGCAGCAGTTTCATTATATTTGCAGAACTTCTAATTGCTCAAAAGGGTGTAACTTCTGATATTTGTTGTGTTCCATGCACTCCATTGATTGGTTTTACTCGCAAGAAAGTGTCACTCTAAGTGTCACGCAATTGCAGTTGAATGTCACTCATAAGGGCACTCAAATTATGGAAATTTCACACATACGCAATCTGAAAACTGGCCAGCTATGCCTCTAATCTGTTTTTGCTGCCTCGGAGATGAGAATTACACCTCTCTGCCTGCCCGTACTCCCCAGCTACCTGGGGGGAGGAGAAGGAGGCAGAGCAAGCAAAACATAGCGTGTTTGGCAGCCCCACAGCATGGGTAACACTGGTCTGTTTTTCCTTGCTGGTAGGGGAGGACTTCACCTCTCAGGTGGCTCTGCACTCACCAGCGCCCTAGCAGGAGAGGAGGAAGCGAAGGAAGTGCTACATAGCAGGTTTCGTGGCCCCGCAGCATGGAACGCACCCAGGCTGTGACCGACTGTAGACCAGGCTAAGGCTGGACCAGTCTTCACCTATCAGCGCTCCGAAGCTCTTGGCCCTCGCATCTGATTGTGGAAGTGAGTAAGAGAAAAGCCTTACTTTTCATAATGTCTTACTAGCCCTATGCCAATCATTTGTCATATGAAGGCTGCTTTAATCCCCAATAGCACATTTTTAGGATTTTGTGTAGGCTCTAATAGGACTTCTTTGGACGGAAATACTTCTGTTTCTAGTGCACCACTGATTATTGAATCTGAGCAGGTCGATCGTACTGTGGTTTCAGCCACAGGATTTGGAGGGAATAACACTAACAGAGCTTCCTCAATTAGATACTAGTGTGGCTAACGTTGATCCTGTTGCTACAATGCCACTGGTACAATTCACAACTTTTATTAAAACTTTATTTGATAAATTAATACCTCACATTGTAGCTGCAATTCCACCAGCTCAACAGTTTGAACATACTTCACACTGGAATAAGGTCTTCTAGAGACTCTTCAGGGCCACAAATTCTTTCTGAGTCCTTTAATGGGTTAACTCATCCCTCCCATGTCCTTGAAATATATTAATGAAAATACCATTGACTGGGGAGGGGCTGCTTCTACTTTCTCGACTAGTAAATATTTTATACCATCTGTCATGCTTCCAGATGACTAGACCTACTAATGCATCTTTGTCCAAGAAGGAGGGTAACTGCCTCCTTGCTACTGGGAATTTACTCCCTTCAGCAACCCCTTTTGTGATGGTTTAACTAATGTTCCCTGCCTTGATGCTCAGGGGCGTAGCTTGGTCAGTTTGACTGGGGGTGTAAGCTTCATATTAACGGACAATCACGCTATTATATAATGATAAAACATTACACAACAAGCAAGGCACACGAGAGGGGCTTATGAGGCAGTGGAAAGGAAGAGGAATGCTGATTGATAGGTGTATTAAGTGAGAGAAAGCATAATATTTTGTGAAATAACAACCATTTTTTAAGTCTTTCCAAAAGGAGGGAGAGAGTGTGTGTGAGTTTTTGTCTACGTTTATGTAAAAAGTACTGATGAAATCCGACAGACGCCTCACCATACCAGGCTGAGAGCACCTGCATCCAACTGTTTATTACAAAATACACTTATTAGGGAGGTGTAACATCCCGCACACACCCCTAGAAGCAACGCCCCTGTTGATCCTAAAAAAAAACATTTGAGCATTTAAAATTAAACTTTTCACTTGGTTGCATAAAGAGGTGAGAGAGCTTTATCGATTAAGGGACAGTATTTTATAAGCACCATTGTATTAATTTTACAACAAAGGTCATGAAAAATACACAGTACCTGCACAAGAATTGCAAAGTCATGACAGCAGACACTAGGCGGATGTGAGCCCCATGTACCATTGGCCATCAAGGTTACAGAATGCCCACCACCTCCCCCTCATCTTCCCATGCTTATGAGGGAAGCTCTGGGATATATACATGGGTTCCTCAGCCTTGGCGCACCAGTCCATTATGGAACACAATTCTGCAACAGTAGGTTGCGTGGGAGAAGTATGGTGGCGAGCAATATCAAGTTTAGCCACAATAGTGCCAATGCCAACTAGAGTACGCTCGCCCCTAAGCCCTCCTACATCTTCCAGATTATCCCACAGTGCAACACAAGCGGAGCAGACAATGGGTCTCTCTAGAATGTCACAAAAAGTCATAAATATGGAGGACCAGTGTTTTGCAAGAAGCGGGCAGGCCCACACCATGTGAAAGAACTTGCTATCAGGGGCAGAAAAACTGGGGCATGCAGAGGTGGGAAAGTTGCCCATTCTACATAGCCACTGTGGGGTGTAGCAGGATACATGGAAGTATTTTAATGTAATTATGTATAGTCAAGTGGAGATGACCAGTTCCCCTGGAGCATCTTGGAATCCCTTCTAGTCACTGTCATCAAGGTTGCTGACACAGTTTTCACATTTAGCCCAAAGGGCTCCAAAGGACTCTTGGGAGTTCACAGCCAGGGATCAGTATATTCACAACTTGCCATCCCAGTCCAGCAATGCTGACAAGATTTGGGCCTCAAAACAGCTACATTATGGCAGGTCATGCAGCAGCCATTGATATTCAGCCAGTGCATGACAGCTGCAGCTACCTGTAAAACTGAGTCTTATGGAGGTAGAATAACCTCGAAGGACTTCATATGTGAACCCCTTCAGACGTCCCCAAGCTGAGAGATGCCTACAAGGTCCCAGCAGTCAAACCCACCCAAGCTGGAGACATGAGACACCCAATGTCCCTGCTGCAGTGGAGTCACCTATGTCAGCTGTCGGTCCCAATTTATCTGTCTGAGGGCCCATTGCCAGTGCAGGAGGATGGCTCTTGTAGTCTCAGACAGGGAGCAAGAAACTGGACTGCCATGTAGGCATCGCAGGATATATTGTCCGCCCAGAAGTGAGATTTCCAGGAGAAAGGCAGGGTCCTCGAAGTAACCAAACACTCAGTTGTTGATGGTAAGAAGCTGCGATGCCCAGTATCACAAGCAAATGTCTGACATGCCTAGGCTGCTGTTGCAGGTTGACTAGATGCAGTTTTGAAGAGCTATTCATACAGTCTTGTTTGCCCTCAGGAAAGAGCATATTGACCTGGTTAGGCCAATAAACCAGGATTGGGGAATAGAAAAAGAGAAATCTGCAGGGTGTAGATTAACCGTCAGAGTGCAATTATTTTGAAAAGTGCCCTTCTCCCTGAGCATTAAGTGGGAGGGAGGCTCATTTGGCCAAGCACCTGACAGGTCTAGCGCAGCAGCAGCATTAAGTTCAGACTCCAGGTGTGTTCAGGCTCCCAGGCGATAATTACTCCCAGATATAGAAAGCTCAATCTATATATAGGAATGCGGGCTTGCCAATCAACATCCTCCTGGTCACTCCGAACGGGAAAGAAGAGTGATTTGGCCCAGCTGACAACCAGCTCAAAGGCATTCCAATAAAGCTGGAGCATCTGGAGGAGCTGGAGTCCGGCAGTATGAGGTTGGAAAAGGAAGAGCAGCACATTATCTGCATGTAGTGCAATATGGTCTTACGGGCAGTTCTACATTAGAAGCCCCAGATTTAATCGTCACAGCATATTCAGACCACTAATGGTTAGATAGTCAATGCAAAAATTAATGGAGAAAGTGAGCAACCCTGCCTGGTTTCCCTGCAGACCATGAAGGGAGAGGGCAGCATGCTCCTGATTAAGGGACAATATTAATTTTGTTAGGAGGGGTTGTTGGATAGGGGACTCTATCAATATACATCTTTATGCGGTTAAATTTAAAACCATAAGAGAACGTAACTAGAACATAAAAACAGTGCATGAAAACAATGCATCCATAAAATAATACGTAAACATTAAACAGCATGATTAATCTCACTGTGAAATCGTTGGAAAACATACTACATTTAAGACAGTGAGCTCATCAAGTAATGTCTGTGAAAACAAAAAAGCTGGGCGAACTCGTAAAAAAGCCTCTATCTTCAGATAACGGAACAATAAAAGTTGTCCTCGTCACAATATCAAATTTACAAAACATAATAAAATAAAATGCATTGTGTCCTGCAGAGACCTATTGTTGCAACTGCAGGGACCCAGGGACTTAAGGTCATGACAACCTCTAGGGTGGGCTAAAGACAGGTGGAATAACTTAAATCTAAATCTTATAAGCCAAAATCATTCTCTGACTTTTTACCAGTGTTAAATAGGGCTCCATATCCTGGGTGGTAGTTAACATTACGTATTTTCAAACAGAAGGTTTCAGAATTTGGGCTCCTCTTTTAGCACTATGGCTCTCATTATGACATTGGAGGTAAGTCCCGCTTACCGCTATGCCGACTGCCACCAACATACCGCGACCGCGGCGGCATACTGCTACCCATGTTATGAAACACACATAGCAATCCGTCACTATACAGACACAAACACAAGTCTGCCAGCCCAAAGGTCAGTGATAAAATGCCGGTACCAAAACCCACACCATTACGCCAACAGAACTACGCCCACAGCATTATGACCCACGAATCACTGCGGAAGTCATTCAACCGTGGCATACATACCACCACGCTCAAAATACACACACATACCAACCTACACCACATTCGACAATTCAAACTACACATACCTGACACTCATCCACACACCACACCCACACCACACCACTATAAAACACACACACACATTACCCACAACCCTTTACGACCAACAAAAATTGCCACCAGAGAGAGATACAGCAAGAGCACCCACAGAACCAGAGCACTAGAACACCATCACCCATACACCATCCACGCACCTCACAGCACACACCCCAACACATCACTCCACACACATCACTCACACTACACCCATGGCACCACAATGACACCCCAGGTTGTCAGAGGAGCAGCTAAGGGTCATGGTGGAGGAAATCATCCGGGTAGAGCCACAGATATTCGGATCACAGGTGCAGCAGACGTCCATTGCAAGCAAGATGGAGCTATGGCGGAGAATCGTGGACAGGGTCAACGCCGTGGGACAGCACCCCAGAACAAGGGATGACATCAGGAAGAGGTGGAATGACCTACGGGGAAGGTGCGTTCCGTGTTTGCAGGACACCAGATAGCTGTACAGAGGACTGTGGGTGGACCCCACCTCCTCCCCCACAATTCACAACATGGGAGGAGCAATTCTTGGCAATACTGCATCCTGAGGGCCTGGCAGGAGTAGCAGGAGGACTGGACTCTGGTAAGTCAACTTTTTACTACTTTCACCCCCCCCCCCCACCTGCATGCCAGTACGTAACCCCACCCCTACCCTCACCCCCATCAACCCACCAACTCACATACACCCCACCATCACAACCCACCTATCCCAGTACCCAGCACTGCATGCACCACCAATGCATGGACATCACTCACAGCCCTGCATGGACACCATCACCACAGCATGCACACTAGAGAGAGTCACCTAGCCCACAAAATAACTACTCACACAAGGCAAAGCTGACAGGGCACTCACAACCATACAGGGCAACACACCCATGCACAAGATGTCACACGCAGAAACATTAACACTGCATTTACATCCCCACAGGTCCCACACCCGTCACCAGAGCGGAGGTGCCAGCAATAACCAGTCCCGCACCCCCAGAAGAGGTCCACAGTGATGACAGCAGCTCTGCTCACCAGGATCTGGATGACCAACCGGGCCATCAGGGACCTCAGGACAGTTGGTTACCCAGCCACAGTCCCATACAACCACAGAGCCTCCCCCCTCAGGAAACACCACCGCCATAGGACCCACTCGGCGGGCCCATACCTCTGTCCCCAGGACACGTCAATCAGCAGTGTGTCCACCACTACAGGGACCCCAGGCCACCCCACAAACACAGGAAGATAAGGGACCTGGGGCCAGTGGCAGTGGGCACACGGTTCAGGAGACAGAGGCACAGGACAACAGGGAAGCTGGGAGGACTGCTGTGCGACAGGGGGAGGACAGGCCCAGGGAACCAACTCTTCACAAGGTACTCACCAACATCCTGGGAGCATCCCATCATTCCCAGGAGACGATGGGCCAGATACTGGCCAAGTTGCAGGAGACTCAGCGGCTGCAGGAGGGACAGTGCCTGTGTATCAGGGAGGACTTGAAGTCCATTAACACCACCCTGGTCACCATTGCAGGAGTGCTGGCAGACATGGCAAACACCATGAGGGAGGCAGTGGCACACCAACGGGCCCCTGACACTAGCCACACCGATGAGCAGCCCTCCACCTCCGCTGATGCTAGTGAACAGGAGGCCCGCCCAGGAACAACAGGCCACCAGCACCTGTCCCCCTGCAGAAGGAGAACCACCCCACAAATGGTCCCTGCGATCCAGGCAGAAGCCAGAGAACATTGCCAAGACCCACGCCAGGAAATAAGACTCTCCTGATTCTCACCCTTGTGTCCCACTCTGCCACCCTGTCCACCTTGAACTGCCATTTCTCCCCTTCCTATGCCCCCTTGGACAATGCACCTGTGATAAAAAGAGAATGGACTCTATCCTGGACTCTCCTCCACCATCACCCAAGCCCATTGCACATCCCCACTTACTCCTCAGCAATTAACCCCTTCGCTGCCAGGCCTTTTCCCCCTCCTGTGCCAGGCCTTTTTTTGCCTATTTGGGGCAGTTCGTGCTTAGGCCCTCATAACTTTTTGTTCACATAAGCTAACCAAGCCAAATTTGCGTCCTTTTTTTCCAACATCCTAGGGATTCTAGAGGTACCCAGACTTTGTGGGTTCCCTTGAAGGAGGCCAAGAAATTGGCCAAAATACAGTGAAAATTTCGTTTTTTTTTTAAAAAATGGAAAAAGTGGCTGCAGAAGAAGGCTTGTGGATTTCCCCCCGAAAATGGCATCAACAAAGGGTTTGTAGTGCTAAACTCAGCAGCTTCCTAGCTTTCAGGAACAGGCAGACTTGAATCAGAAAACCCAATTTTTCAACACAATTTTGGCATTTTACTGGGGCATACCCCATTTTTGCAATTTTTTGTGCTTTCAGCCTCCTTCCAGTCAGTGACAGGAATGGGCATGAAACCAATGCTGGATCCCAGAAACCTAACCATTTCTGAAAAGTAGACAAAATTCTGAATTCAGCAAGGGGTCATTTGTGTAGATCCTACAAGGGTTTCCTACAGAAAATAACAGCTGAAAAAGAAAAATATTGAAATTGAGGTGAAAAAAACATCAATTTTTCTCTATGTTTTACTCTGTAACTTTTCCCTGCAATGTCAGTTTATGGAAAGCAATATACCGTTACGTCTGCTGGACTCCTCTGGTTGCGGGGATATATAGGGCTTGTAGGTTCATCAAGAACCCGAGGAACCCAGAGCCAATAAATGAGCTGCACCCTGCAGTGCGTTTTCATTCTATACCGGGTATTTAGCAATTCATTTGCTGAAATATAAAGAGTAAAAAATTGCTATCAAGAAAACCTTTGCATTTCCAAAAAGGGCACAAGATAAGGTGCTGAGGAGCAGTGGTTATTTGCACATCTCTGAATTCCGGGGTGACCATACAAGCATGTGAATTATAGGGAATTTCTCAAATAGATGTCTTTTTTACACACTCTCCTATCTTTGGAAGGAAAAAATGTAGAGAAAGACAAGGGGCAATAGCACTTGTTTTGCTAATCTATGTTCCCCCAAGTCTCCCGATAAAAATGATACCTCACTTGCGTGGGTAGGCCTAGCGCCCGCGACAGGAAACGCCCCAAAGCGCAACGTGGACACATCCTAAATTTTGGAAAAAAACAGAGGTGTTTTTTGCGAAGTGCCTACCTGTAGATTTTGGCCTCTAGCTCAGCCGGCACCTAGGGAAACCTACCAAACCTGTGCATTTCTGAAAACTAGAGACCTAGGGGAATCCAAGGAGGGGTGACTTGCGGGGCTCGGACCAGGTTCTGTTACCCAGAATCCTTTGCAAACCTCAAAATTTGGCTAAAAATACACGTTACTCACATTTCTGTGGCAGAAAGTTCTGGAATCTGAGAGGAGCCACAAATTTCCTTCTACCCAGCGTTCCCCCAAGTCTCCCGATAAAAATGATACCTCACTTGTGTGGGTAGGACTAGCGCCCACGAAAGCAAAGGGCCCAAAACACAACGTGGACACATCACATTTTTTTATAAAAAGCAGTGCCTACCTGTGGATTTTGGCCTGTAGCTCAGCCGGCACCTAGGAAAACCTACCAAACCTGTGCATTTCTGAAAACTAGAGACCTAGGGGAATCCAAGGAGGGGTGACTTGCGGGGCTCGGACCAGGTTCTGTTACCCAGAATCCTTTGCAAACCTCAACATTTGGCTAAAAAAACACATGTCCCTCACATTTCTGTGGCAGAAAGTTCTGGAATCTGAGAGGAGCTACAAATTTCCTTCCACCCAGCGTTCCCCCAAGTCTCCCGATAAAAATGATACCTCACTTGCGTGGGTAGGCCTAGCGCCGGCGACAGGAAACACCCCAAAGCGCAACGTGGACACATCCTAAATTTTGGAAAAAAACAGAGGTGTTTTTTGCGAAGTGCCTACCTGTAGATTTTGGCCTCTAGCTCAGCCGGCACCTAGGAAAACCTACCAAACCTGTGCATTTCTGAAAACTAGAGACCTAGGGGAATCCAAGGAGGGGTGACTTGCGGGGCTCGGACCAGGTTCTGTTACCCAGAATCCTTTGCAAACCTCAACATTTGGCTAAAAAAACACATGTCCCTCACATTTCTGTGGCAGAAAGTTCTGGAGTCTGAGAGGAGCTACAAATTTCCTTCCACCCAGCGTTCCCCCAAGTCTCCCGATAAAAATGATACCTCACTTGCGTGGGTAGGCCTAGCGCCGGCAACAGGAAACACCCCAAAGCGCAACGTGGACACATCCTAAATTTTGGAAAAAAACAGAGGTGTTTTTTGCGAAGTGCCTACCTGTAGATTTTGGCCTCTAGCTCAGCCGGCACCTAGGGAAACCTACCAAACCTGTGCATTTCTGAAAACTAGAGACCTAGGGGAATCCAAGGAGGGGTGACTTGCGGGGCTCGGACCAGGTTCTGTTACCCAGAATCCTTTGCAAACCTCAAAATTTGGCTAAAAAAACACATGTCCCTCACATTTCTGTGGCAGAAAGTTCTGGAATCTGAGAGGAGCTACAAATTTCCTTCCACCCAGCGTTCCCCCAAGTCTCCCGATAAAAATGATACCTCACTTGCGTGGGTAGGCCTAGCGCCGGCGACAGGAAACACCCCAAAGCGCAACGTGGACACATCCTAAATTTTGGAAAAAAACAGGTGTTTTTTGCGAAGTGCCTACCTGTAGATTTTGGCCTCTAGCTCAGCCGGCACCTAGGGAAACCTACCAAACCTGTGCATTTCTGAAAACTAGAGACCTAGGGGAATCCAAGGAGGGGTGACTTGCGGGGCTCGGACCAGGTTCTGTTACCCAGAATCCTTTGCAAACCTCAACATTTGGCTAAAAAAACACATGTCCCTCACATTTCTGTGGCAGAAAGTTCTGGAATCTGAGAGGAGCTACAAATTTCCTTCCACCCAGCGTTCCCCCAAGTCTCCCGATAAAAATGATACCTCACTTGCGTGGGTAGGCCTAGCGCCGGCGACAGGAAACACCCCAAAGCGCAACGTGGACACATCCTAAATTTTGGAAAAAAACAGAGGTGTTTGTTGCGAAGTGCCTACCTGTAGATTTTGGCCTCTAGCTCAGCCGGCACCTAGGGAAACCTACCAAACCTGTGCATTTCTGAAAACTAGAGACCTAGGGGAATCCAAGGAGGGGTGACTTGCGGGGCTCGGACCAGGTTCTGTTACCCAGAATCCTTTGCAAACCTCAAAATTTGGCTAAACATACACGTTACTCACATTTCTGTGGCAGAAAGTTCTGGAATCTGAGAGGAGCCACAAATTTCCTTCTACCCAGCGTTCCGCCAAGTCTCCCGATAAAAATGATACCTCACTTGTGTGGGTAGGACTAGCGCCCACGAAAGGAAAGGGCCCAAAACACAACGTGGACACATCACATTTTTTTATAAAAAGCAGTGCCTACCTGTGGATTTTGGCCTGTAGCTCAGCCGACACCTGAGGAAACCTAGCAAACCAGTGCATTTTTGAAAACTAGAAACCCAGGGGAATCCAAGATGGGGTGACTTGCGGGGCTCTGACCAGGTTATGTTACCCAGAATCCTTTGCAAACATCAAAATTTGGCCCAAAAAACACTTTTTCCTCTCATTTCGGTGACAGAAAGTTCTGGAATCTGAGAGGAGCCACAAATTTCCTTCCACCCAGCGTTCCCCTAAGTCTCTCGATAAAAATGGTGCATCACTTCTGTGGGTAGGCCTAGCGCCCACAAAAGGAAATGGCCCAAAACACAACGTGGACACAACATATTATTTCACAGAAAACAGAGGTGTTTTTTGCAAGGTGCCTACCTGTGGTGTTTGGCCTGTAGCTCAGCCGGCCCCAGGGGGGGGGACAGAAATGCCCTAAAATAAATTTGCCCCCCCAACCCCCACCCTCCCCCGCCGGGAGCGACCCTTGCCTACGGGGTCGCTCCCCCTGCGTGACATTGGCACTAAAAAACAAATCCCCGGTGCCTAGTGGTTTCTGCCCCCTTGGGGGCAGGTTGACCTAAACTCAGCCAATCTGCCCCCAAGGGGGGCAGAAATGGCCTAAATACAATTTGTCCCCCAGGGGAGTGACTTTTGCCTGATGGGTCGCTCCCCATCTCTAAAAAAAAAAACAAAGAAAAAAAAGAAAAATTCCCCTGGCGCCTAGAGGTTTCTGCCCCCCCCCCCGTGGGCAGATCGGCCTAATAATAGGCCGATCTGTCCCCCGGGGGGGCAGAAATGGCCTAAAATAAATTTGCCCCCCCAACCCCAACCCCCCACCCCGGGAGCGACCCTTGCCTACGGGGTCGCTCCCCCTGCGTGACATTGGCACCAAAAAACAAATCCCCGGTGCCTAGTGGTTTCTGCCCCCTTGGGGGCAGATTGACCTAAAATTGGCCAATCTGCCACCCCAGGGGGGCAGAAATGGTCTAAATACAATTTGCCCCCCCCAGGGGAGCGACCCTTGCCTGATGGGTCGCTCCCCATCTCTAAAAAAAGAAACAAAAAAAAAAAAAAACACAAAAAAAATTGCCCTGGCGCCTAGAGTGTTCTGCCCCCCCCCCCCCTTGGCAGTTCGGCCTAATAATAGGCCGATCTGTCCCCCGGGGGGGCAGAAATGGCCTAAAATAAATTTGCCCCCCCCCCGGAGCGACCCTTGCCTACGGGGTCGCTCCCCCTGCGTGACATTGGCGCCAAAAAACAAATCCCCGGTGCCTAGTGGTTTCTGCCCCCTTGGGGGCAGATTGACCTAAAATTGGCCAATCTGCCCCCAGGGGGGCAGAAATGGTCTAAATACAATTTGCCCCCCAGGGGAGCGACCCTTGCCTGATGGGTCGCTCCCCATCTCTAAAAAAAAGAAACAACAAAAAAAAAAAACACACAAAAAAAATTTGCCCTGGCGCCTAGAGGTTTCTTCCCCCCCTGGGGGCAGATCGGCCTAATAATAGGCCGATCTGCCCCCAGGGGGGGCAGAAATGGCCTAAAATAAATTGCCCTCCCCCCCAGGGAGCGACCCTTGCCTAAGGGGTAGCTCCCTTTGCGTGAAATTCACGCAAAGAAAAAACTCCCTGGTGTCTAGTGGTTTCTACCCCCCTTGGGGGCAGATTGGCCTCATCAAAATAGGCCAATCTGCCCCCAAGGGGGGCAGAAATGGGCAAAATATAATTTTCCCCCAAGGGGAGCGAGTTTTGCCTAAGGGGTCGCTCCCCACCAAAAAAAAAAAAAATGAAACATAAAAAAAAGAAAAAAAAAAAAAAGTCCCTGGTGCCTAGAGGTTTCTGCCCCCCCTGGGGGCAGATCGGCCTAATAGTAGGCCGATCTGCCCCCAGGGGGGGCAGAAAAGGCCTTCCCGAAAATATGCCCCCCCTGGGAGCGACCCTTGCCCAAGGGGTCGCTCCCTTTTGTCAATAACAATAAAAAAAAAAAAAAATCCCTGGTGTCTAGTGGTTTCTACCCCCCTTGGGGGCAGATTGGCCTCATCAAAATAGGCCAATCTGCCCCCAAGGGGGGCAGAAATGGCTAAAATATAATTTTCCCCCAAGGGGAGCGACCCTTGCCTAAGGGGTCGCTCCCCACCAAAAAAAAAAAAAATGGTCCCTGGTGCCTAGAGGTTTCTGCCCCCCCTGGGGGCAGAAAAGGCCTTCCCGAAAATATGCCCCCCCTGGGAGCGACCCTTGCCCAAGGGGTCGCTCCCTTTTGTCAATAACAATAAAAATAAAAAAAAATCCCTGGTGTCTAGTGGTTTCTACCCCCCTTGGGGGCAGATTGGCCTCATCAAAATAGGCCAATCTGCCCCCAAGGGGGGCAGAAATGGCCAAAATATAATTTTCCCCCAAGGGGAGCGACCCTTGCCTAAGGGGTCGCTCCCCACCTCAAAAAAAAAAACTGAAAAAAAAAAAAAAAATGGTCCCTGGTGCCTAGAGGTTTCTGCCCCCCCTGGGGGCAGATCGGCCTAATAAGGCCGATCTGCCCCCAGGGGGGGCAGAAAAGGCCTTTTCAAAAAAATGCCCCCCCTGGGAGCGACCCTTTTGTCAATTTCAATGAAAAAAAAAAAAATCCCTGGTGTCTAGTGGGGTTTCAAAAGCCGGATTGCAAGCAATCCGGCTTTTGAAACCCTCGGAGGGACTTCAAAGGGAAGGAAATACTTTTCCTTCCCTTTGAAGCCACTCCGGGCCTCCCAAGTGATTGAAAAAGAAATGCTTTTGCATTTCTTTTTCAATCAGCGCGCGCGCGCGCGCGCGCTGACGTCACAGGGGGGGGTGGGGGGTGGAAGGGGAAGGTCTTCCCCTTCCATCCCCGACTTGGGGGGGGAGGGGGGTGCACGGGGGGCGCGCTAGCGCGCCCCCAAGTTCCCCTGTGCCATGGACGAGATGATCTCGTCCAAGGCACAGGGGAACTGTAGCCTTGGACGAGATCATCTCGTCCAAGGCACAGAAGCGGTTAAATAAACACCATTTGAAAAAATACAAGTATGTAGTATGTCAAATGATAGAAGTATGTATTCCTTTAACAATCTGTAGACATTGCAATTAGACTGTACAGTAATGTGTACATAGGTATGACCAGTATTGTGCTGCAGTTAATACACCAGGAGCCAGAGTAGGGCACAGATATCTTTGAATAGACATGTCAAGGGGTACAGTAAGTGGCCATAATAGTGGGAACAGCAGCCTGCCAGTGAAAATATACAACACAAAATCGCAATGGAAGGTGAAGTTACAGTGCCTTACCTGTGTGTCACTGGAAGTACTGCTGAATGATAGATGTTCTGTTGTCCACATCCTCATCCTCTGCCTCCTCTTCGTCACTGTCCACAGGCTCCATCGCTGCCACACAACCATCTCCAGCCTCATCCTCCTGAAGAAAAGGAACCTGGCGTCTCAAGGCAAGGTTGTGCAACATGTAACATGCCACGATGATCTGGCACACCTTCTTGAGTGAGTAGCACAGGGAACCACTTGTTAGATGGAGGCACCGAAACCTGGCCTTCAGGAGGCCAAAGGTTCGCTCTATAATTCTTCTTGTTCGCCCATGTGCCACACTGTAACGTTCCTCTGCCCTTGTCCTGGGATTCCTCACTGGGGTCAGTAAACACAGTCACCTGCAAATATTGAGGGATACCTGTTAGCCACACACTCACCCTTAGGGTCAACCCCACACCCATAGACCAACATACACTGGGTGGGGACCATGGACTTACCTATTAGCCACACCCGGTGCCTCTGGTGTTGAGCCATCACGTATAGGATGCTGCTATTCCTCAGGATAAAGCCATCATCCACAGACCCAGGATACTTTGCATTCACATGGGAGATGTACTGGTCCACCAGGCACACTATCTGAACATTCATCGAGTGAAAGCTCTTTCGATTTCTGAACACCTGTTCATTTCTCCGGGGGGGGTGGGACAAAGGCAATATGTGTACCATCAATTCCCCCAACAATGTTGAGGATATGCCCCATTGCATAAAAGTCAGCTTTCGCTATGGCCAAATCCTCCACCTGGGGGAATACGATGTAGCTGCGCATGTGTTTCATCAGGGCAGACAACACTCTGGTCAGCACGATTGAGAACATTGGCTGTGACATTCCTGCTGCCAAGGCCACTGTCACTTGGAAGGAGCCACTTGCCAAGAAATGGAGCACAGACAACACTGGCACAAGAGGGGGGATCCCAGTGGGCTGACAAATAGCTGAGATCAGGTCTGGCTGTAATTGGGCACACAGCTCCTGGATTCTGGCCCCATCAAGTATGTAGGTGAGGATAATGCGCCTGTCCTCCATTGTTGCCAAGTCCACCAAAGGCCTGTACACAGGGGGATGTCTCCATCTCCTATACATCCTCATCGGTTGTTATCTAGGGGGCAAAAACGATGAGCAACAGGTCAGTTTCCGACATTTCCTCAATGTACAATGCATGTTGTGATAGAAACTGTATGTTGATGTTTAGTCCCAAAATGTGCTTATGTCTGCCGTGATGTAGTGAGGTGCCATGGCCTGCCCCCCCCCCATGAAATGGCAGATGCCTGTCCTGTGTGGAGGGACAGGTGGAAATGAGGTAATGGCGCTGACGTTTTGCGCCGTTGTGGGAGGCAGTCGAGTACCGACGTGCAACTCCTCATTGGTTATCATTGGGCCTTATGGGTTACAGTAGGCAATGGTGATGTACGCCGGCGGTGACGGTACGCACTGCCGTGGACATGACTGCAATTTTCTATCTGTTCCCTCACTTGCTACCTGACCTTCAACAGGAGAGGACCTACACTGCAAGTGCTGCTGTGACCTGTGTCTGGAGCTGACTATGGCTCGAGTCACTGGGGAAGGGCCCCTGCCTTCACCACTGCGGAGTTGGAGAGACTGGTGGATGGGGTCCTACTCCAGTACCAATTGCTGTATGGGCCTCCAGATCAACTAGGTGAGTACACTTTGCGTACGATGCATGGGGCATGAGTGCAGTGTGTGATGGTCTTGTTTAGGGGGGGGAGGGGGTTGACAGGACCTGGGCATCGTGCTGCATGTATGGTAGGCAATGTATGTTCGTAAGGGGATGGGAGGGATATGTAGGGCCATTAGTGTAACAGGCCGAACGGTATGACTGTTACTTTTTTCTATGTTTCTTTTTCTGCAGGTCAGCGTCCATCAGAAAAAGGGTATATGGCGTGCCATCGCCAAGGACGCATGGACCCTGGGGGTCTACGGCAGGGGGAGCACCCACTGTCGCAAACAGTGGGAGGACCTGAGACGCTGGGCAAGGAAGACGGCAGAGGCCCAGCTGGAGATGGCCTCCCAACAAGGAAGGGGTGCCCTTCGAACCCTGACTCCCCTGATGTTCCGCATACTGGCGGTGGCCTATCCGGAGCTGGATGGGTGCTTGAGGCCATCACAGCAGCCACAAGGGGGTGAGTACAGTTCCCAATATACTACTTGCGCATGGAGGGGTGGTCTTTGGGTGGGGGATGGGCACCTGTTGGTGCCCCTAGGCCAGGCCGAACATTGCAGGGTAGGTTCCATGTTGGGCAGGGGCTGATGCACTCCAACCCCAAACAAGCTAGTGGGCATCCACAACTGGGCAGGGATCTGTGGGTCTCAGGTATGCTGCCACTGGCATTAGGTATTCCTGTCCATGGCCTGGTGACTAGCATTGTGACTGGTAGTGCATCGTCTAGTGCGTAGGGCTGTACCCTGTATGTTGTGTACGCCAAAGGTGGTGTTATTGTTGGCATTTTTGACCAAGTGTATCATCTGTCTCTTCCCCACCCTTTTGGTTTTGTCACCCTGTCCTTCTGTGCATTAGCATCATCTGGCGGAGGAGCAGAGGTACCGGTGATGGAGGGAGCTGCATCCCACAGGGCCCAGGAGGCCGAATCCACCAATGGTGAGGGCACCAGTGGGATGGAGGCTGAGGGGAGCACCATGGTGGAGACTGGAGGGGACAGATCTGAAAGTGATACCACCTCCGATGGAAACTCCCTGGTGGTGGTGGACACCTCTGTGGCCACCCCAACTACAGGTACAGCCGCCACATCTGTACCATCACCATCCTCCCAGCAGCCCCTCAGCGAGTTTCCCATGCCCGCTCCCCAGGAGGGTGGGCATCTCCTTCGCCCCAGGCACCTCAGGCCCTGCCCCAGTTAGTCCTGCTGCCCTGAGTGTGGAGGCTATTGACCTCCAGAGAGCCATCTCTGTTGGGCAGTCAACCATTGTGAATGCCATCCAGGGGCCGGCAGGTTATATACTCTGGCGTGGCGGCCCAACATAAATCTTTCCAGGCTCTGGCCTCCTCCCTGATGGCAGCCAGTGTCCCTGTCTCAAGCCTCCCCCCTCCAACTTCCTCTACCCAGTCCCATTCCCCTGAACCCCAACCTATCCCAAGCACACATTCAGAACAGCATGCACCCAAGATAACACACAGGAGTGGCTCAGGCAAACACAAGCACCACACATCATCCCACAGGCACTCACACAAGCACTATCCAGAAGCAGACACACCAACATCCACTGCCCCCAATGTGTCCCCCTCCTCCTCCACCTCCCTCCCAGTAGCGTCTACACTCACATCCGCATGCACACACCCACTGCCTCCATCACCATCACGCCTATCAGTACATGCCCCTCACTAGCATTCCCCACACCCACATTCATGTACACATCCCCTATGTCCTCTCCCCCTGCTTCTGTGCCCCCTCCTCCCAAAGTACCCAAACACAAGCACTCAGACACCCAACAGCCATCCACCTCACAACAGCATCCAGCCCATGCACCTGCACCCAAACACAGGAGACAGACACCTCCTATAACCACTCCCTCTTCCTCCACTCCCATACCTTCACCCTCTTCCCACTCCAGTGTCCCTAAGAAGCTTTTCCTCTCCACCCTTGACCTTTTCCCTACCCCCCCTGTCCTTCACTTCGGGCCAGGGTGGGCAGAACCCAGGCCAGCACCTCAGCCACCCAGTCCACGGCCACTGTAGTTTCGGCAGCTACTGCAGGTGTGAGAGGCTGCAAGGAGACACCCATCAGCACTGCAGTGTGCCTGCACCAGCTGCCAAGGGGAAGGGCAAGGAGGCACCACCAGCTGCCAAGGGCAAGGGCAAAGGGCCAGCCCCTGCAGGCTGGTGGACAGGAGGCCTGGTGCTGTGACCGGATATGAGCCCCCACCACCAACCATGGCACTTCAGCTATCCAAGGCTGCAGGGGAAGGGCTAGAGCCTCCACCCACAACTGGCAGCACCGCCACCAGTACCACCACCAGCACCGCAACCTGCACCGCCACCAGCACCACTGACAGCAGCCCCAGTGGGTAGCCGTTCGAGGCTGCAGGGGAAGGGCAGGAGCCTCCCCCAACCACTGGCAGCACTGCCACCAGCACCACTGGCAGCAGCCCCAGTGGGCAGCCGTCCAAGGCTGCAGGAGAAGGGCAGGAACCTTCCCCCACCATTGGCAGCACCGACACCAGCACCGCCACCGCCACAACTGTGCAGCAGTCGCCACCGGCGGATGGACTGTAGTCCTGCCTCCATGGAGTGTTATGCATCCTGCCCACTGTAATCCTTGTGGGTATGACACCCAGGTGAGAGACTGTGACCTTGCACTCCCCAAGATCTGCATCACAGGGCACAATGCCCCCTCCAGAACCAGTGGAAGAAGGCATCCACTCACCCCCTCCTTGCTAAAATAAAGCACACTGGGGCACAAGGTCCCCTCCAGAACCAGTGGAAGAAAGCATCCACTCACCCCCTCCTTGCCAGGATGAAGCACACTGGGCACAAGGCCCCCTCCAGAACCAGTGGAAGAAGGCATCCACTCACGGTACCCTTGCCAGGATGAAGCACACTGGGCACAAGGCCCCCTCCAGAACCAGTGGAAGAAGGCATCCACTCACCCACTCCTTGCCAGAATGAAGAACACTGGGCGCAAGGCCCCGTCCAGAACCACTGGAAGAAGGCATCCATTCATCCCCTCCTTGCCAGGATGAAGCACACTGGGCACAAGACCCCCTCCAAAACCAGTGGAAGAAAGCATCTACTAGAGACTGTGGCCTTGCACACCCCAGGACCAAGCAGTGGGCAAGCCACCCATTTGAGAGACTATGGCCTTGCACACCCCAGGACCAAGCAGTGGGCAAGCCACCCATTTGAGAGACTATGGCCTTGCACTCTCCAGGACTAAGCAGTGGGCAAACCACCCACTTGAGAGACTGTGGACTTGCACTCACCCCAGGAGCAAGCAGTGGGCAAACCACCCACTTGAGAGACTGTGGCCTTGCACTCCCCAGGACCAAGCAGTGGACAAACCACCCACTAGAGAGACTGTGGCCTTGCACTCCCCAGGACCAAGTTGTGGGCAAACCACCCACTTGAGAGACTGTGGCTTTGCACTCCCCAGGACATCACAGAGGGCATGTTGCCCCCTCCAGGACCAGTGGTGTTGTACCATCTTCCAGCTGAGGTGACCCCCATTCCCCTGAGGTGCCCGTGTATTTTCGACCTGATGTCCCAGCAGTGTTCTCTCTGTGTTGAGGCAGGAGTCAAGTGGGGCCTTGGCCTATGTGATATGGCCCTGTGGCCCACGGACATTATGGACTGGGTAGTGTCCCTCCATTTGTATATCTCTAAATACTGTTTTGATTTTTGAGGACGTATTTCTCGTATTTTATCTTATTACACTCACTTAAATCACTTCCTTTTGTCCTTGCATTATTCCTGAGGGGTACGGGGTGGATATATAATGTTGATGCATCTGTTTGTGTGTATGGTGTTGGGGGTGGGGGTATTGCATGTTGCGTGTGTGTGTCACTCTCTTTTTCCTCCCCCCTCCCCTGTGTGCTAGGCGGCAGTACTAACCTTGGTTGTCGTCGCCGGCGTTGGTATTCCTGGTGTAGGAGGAGGTAGACCAGCATGGAGAAGATCTGCAGTTCAAGCTCCGTGGTGTCATGGTTCTTCCCGGAGTCTCCATAGGTGAGTCCTTTGTCTTCTGTGTACTGTTTCCGCCGTGCTTTTGATGTCGTTGGTACCGCCCCGGAAAAGGTGGCGGATAGGCCAGTTGTAATATTGTGGGTGGTACATTGTCTTCCACCTGGCTTTTGGCGGTTACCGCCGCAGTGCTTGTTGTTACCGCCGTGGCGGTCGATGTGTTAAAGTGGCTGTCTGTGTTGGAGGTTTCCGCCGTGGTCATAATTCTATTTTTTTTACCGCCGGCCTGTCGGCGGTATTACCACCGCTTTATCACCGACTGCCAGGGTTGTAATGAGGCCCTATATTCCGTTTGAGAAAATGCTCCTTCACCCTTACCAATCTGCTTTACGTATACTCTCTGGATTGCAAAATAACTCAACCCTTCCCACCACCTGGAATATATCCCTGATATACTTGCGGCAGGGATTTTTAAAGCATGGTCAAGTAACAATTAGTCCCTGAGTATTAAATGGTTCAGGCTGAGTTCCTCCTGGGTCCATACCCTGATCCAGCCCAACAAGGGGTGAATTGCTATCAGATCACTAAGATACTTGACTCCCAACTCCTTGTGCACACAAAAGATTGATGTACTTTGGAGAACACACAACAGGCATCTAAGAAATGAATATTCTACAATCTGGAGTTCATTTGAAAACACATAGTCCCCGATATTGCTCCCATTAGATACCTTTGAAGTGCACTTGACAACTAAATCTTGACCAGTGCCTTGAACAATCTACTCCCCAGTCTTATTGGAAAGCTATGTATGGCTGCATTAGTCATAGAGAATTCCTCTTTCTTTACTATGATTAGGGGTTTCTAACTCCTGTTGGTATCCAAAAGCACACCCAAATAGCAAAAAGGCCTAACCTTTTCCAGAGAATGACTACTCACGCTGAATGTTTTAGATCTTGTCAAGTGAGGATCCACAACAATAATAAGATTTGGTAAAATTAACGGACAGATCCAACTTACTCATGAATATATCAAAGGGGTTCAATAGGCACTGCAGACCCTTGGCTGTCCTGGCCCACAATACAGCGTCATCCGCATACAAAAGTACCCAGAGGGGTCAAGAGCGAGGATAGGGGCAGTATATCTTGGCTGCTATTAGTTCCTGTTAAAGCTCATTTATGTAGAGGGAAAAAAAAGGGTAAAGAATACCACCCTTGACGAATCCCTCCCCTATTTTTAAAACTGTTGGTATATGCAGAATCATTTGTGTGTCTAACAAATACAGTCGTATTTACATGGTTGATCCTGTAAAAAAATAAACTGTGTTTAGGTTTGCCCCCATTCTCAAAAGAATGCTCCACAATTTGTCACGATTCATACAGTAAAAGTACTATATAAGATTTTTAAAGGCGAGATGGACTGACTCGGATCTGGCAACAGTACATGTTTATGATTATAAAGAGGTTCAATCATTGGTCAATGGTAGATGGGCCTGGTCTAAAGCCATATTGTGAATCTGAAATTATGTTGTTCTCTTCTGCCCAGCAAGATAGTCTGTCCAATAACACAAGTTCCAGGACCTTTGTACCAGAATCAATAAGTGATGTAGGCCTGCAACACTGCGGATTGTCTTTATCGCCTTTTTTAAAAACAGGCACTATGGCTCTCATGGACCAAGATTAAGGGGGACCATCGCTGGCTACTACATTTAGATTCTGGGTCAACACCAGACCCCAAAATTCCACATCACTAGCAAACAGGTCCAGGGGACTTCCGTCAGGGCCCAAAAGCGCTATGTCTAGTAAGGCCCATGATACCCTGGGTAATCTTCGCTGAAGAAAATTCAAGGTTCAACCTCTCCCAAATTAAGGTCTCTGTCTCGGGGAGACAGAGGGAAATAAACAGTTACATATACCCTAAAATGGACACCCCACTGACAGGCCGTAATGTGATGACAGAGCAGGGGCGTCTTCTTGTGCAAAGAAGAGGTGGTTAATAATACGCCAGAAGGCAGAGGTGTTTTTCCAAGTACTCACTTGATTAAGATCATCCCGAGCTGTTTCCCTCAAGGCCCTCTCCTAGTAAGTTTCTCCTTATATATAATATGATGACATAAATGCACTTTTTCTCATATTAAATTCCTCCTTATATAAACACTGACATATAGCTACTCACTCACCATCTATGGGTATTGTTTTTAGGGCACATTTTAGGTTCTGTAGGGCTCTAAGGAGCAACTGAGTCCAACCATGTAGGGGCAGTAAGAAAGGGTGAACTGATGAATGTAGTTCAGCTATCGTTTAGAAATGCTTCCAAAAGCATTTAAAATTGCATGATCTGAGTGGTTAAGATCAAAGCAAGTTATGTTTGAAACACTCAGGCTCTACCATGGACCATCTTAGTCATCTACCCTGCCAGTTTAGCAAAAGCTCACCTGGAGCCCTCTCCACTTTGCGAACAGATGAACATGACACACCCAGGGAATTAACCAACTTATCCAAAGAAAAAACAATATCAAAATCATTTAACAAAGTGTTTAGGTCTAACCCTTCTTTGGTACGTTCCACATGTAGCTCAAAAGATAGCATGCAACTAGGAGAATTGCTAAAATCATCGATGGGGCTTTCACATAGAAGTATATTGAAGGCTGCAGCAAAGATTAATTTTGCCAGCCTCTTCTGATTCTCAGACAGTGTGTGGATAAAAGAGCCAGGAGTGTGTATGTTAGAGGAGGCCTGCATCCACAATTTTACAAAATAAAAATTAATCAGATGAATATCAATAGAGCCTGAGAAGGTTATTCGTAAAACTTGTAAGATAGGTGCCAGAGTGCAATTCCTTTACCCGCCCACTGATTTCTAAAGAAAGAAGAGTATCATACCACTCTTTGCCCTGCCAGAAGCTGAGTGAATTGCTGGGACAAAATAAGTTTATAGCCCTATAGAAATAAATAAATGGTGGTCTCCCAAGTCTCTTGTAAACATCACAAATAAAACCCCTTAATAAAAGAAAGTCAGTTTGGGTCCTTAAATTTAGAGGCAAGTTCTGTGATGTTCCAGCTTAGCAGCTTGAGGTCACTGCAGTTACCAGTGGCTGTGCCAGCGTGGGAACAAGCAGGAGAACAGACTGGGGTAAGAGGAGCTGGAAGAAGAGCAGGAAGCTTAAGTCAGTCACAAGAGTCCCATGGACTCAGTGGAGCATATCTATTGGCGATCACCAAAGGGGTAAAAAGATGCTGCTTGGTGGAGCAACCATGCCTCTGTGGTCCAGCCATAGTCCAAGGTACAAGGCATACTACTTCAGGTCTGTAAAACAATCCTAAAGGGAGCACATGTATTGACGATGGTGTGGCCGATCTGAAACAGCTTGTTGCAGCGAGTACACCACGTTAGAGCAGTTTAAGCTAATTACTACTCAGTCCCCACTGACTGTCTTTTCACCTTTGCCCAATGGAATGGAAGGGCCCAACTTTGAATGTGTGCCAATCAAGTGGGACACCTTGTTTCTCAATTAGGCATTAGTTTCAACTGAATAACCGATCAGAGGTAGCATATTTCCGAGGATCACAACATAAGGGGTTACTTCTAGGAGGCGGTCAATGATGGGACTGAATTGGCAATCACAATTAAAGGTGCCAGAACTGGCAGAGGGAAACACATTTCCTACACCGGTTGACTCGCTTGGTGAAATATGTCTGCCCCTGTCTGCAAGGGCCTCTTTTCTGGATATACAAGCATCACCCTTCGCCAAATGCATAACAAGTGTGCGGTCTATCACCTGTTCAGGCACGCCCACCAGTGTAGTAGATCCTATTTAGTTTTATTGGAAACCAGGAAATCGCTTAGCCTGTTGGCTTGCAGGCCTGTGCCCCGTCACCTAGTGACTTTTTTCCTACTTAGCCTGCTATGTTTTAGCGCATTTATTTAATTATTTATTCTAAGATGGCTGCTCTGTTTATAGTTAGGAAGATGTTCTGATTTCACGTTATCAGTGCCACTCGGTGAGAGCGTCACTATCAGCTTCACAGACAAGTGCCATACATAGGTATTCACATCATGTCCCTTTCCCACTAACGTGTAACAGGAACATAATGTACTTTGGAGGGTATTGTTTATTAATTACAGCCCCAAGCATGGCTTCTTATCTACTGTTGGTAACATACCTGTGTCAAGAGTCCTACAAGATCTGTATAAATACATCTCACGCAGACAAGGTTATCAGAGGGATTCCTACCAGATGCCATCAACACTATCTATGCTACACGTCGCCTTGATGTAGACTCAGCCTTCGTGTCCCCACGGAGTCTGATCTAGAGACCTCATTCCAAGGTAACAAGGGTTGGGGAGCATTGACATTGTACTGGCAGATTAGGTTTAACATGCCTAGCTCTCTTTAAGTTAGAGATTAGGTTCGTTATGCTAGGGTATTAGGGCCTATTCCACATCTCATGTTGTTGCAAGATGGTGGGGGGGCTTTATATTCCTGACTCTCATTTTTACAATTCTGTTTCTTGCATTATTCATTATCCTAATCATTGTAGCCCAATCAATTTACAGTAGATTGCAGTCTTGTTAATAAAACCTATTGAAAACTTTACTGCATCTCTTTCATTGCCTGTGTGTGACTGAGACTTTTTGCTCATGTGAGAAAAGAGTACTCCTCATTTAACTACGACTCCCCTGAGATGTCGCATTCTAGAGTCCATGCATGAAGGTTGCCACAAATCACTTTCTACTTTTGGGGTTTTTGGTGAGGTACTGCTTGTGAGACGGGAGGGGTGGGCTGACAGTTGCAGCTTGTTGTAGGACTGGCCTAGTCGCCTGTAGGAAAGTAGCCTCTTTCTAGCATTGTTACCCCCACTTTTGGCCTGTTTGTGAGTGTGTCAGTGTGTTTTTACTGGGTCACTGGGATCCTGCTAGCCAGGACCCCAGTGCTCATAGGTAAAAACCTATATGTCAGGGTGTTTTGCCTGTCTCACTGGGATCCTGCTATCCAGGACCCCAGTGCTCATAGTTTGTGGCCTAATGTGTATGACTGTGTAGTGTCTAACTGTGTCACTGGGGCTCGGCTAATCAGAACCTCAGTGCTTATGCTCTCTCTGCTTTTAAATTGGTCACTGTAGGCCAGTGACTTCATTTACCAGTTTCAATTGGCACACTGGACCCCCCTTGTAAGTCCCTAGTATATGGTACCTAGGTATCCAGAGCATTGGGGTTCCAGGAGATCCATATGGGCTGCAGCATTTCTTTTGCCACCCATAGGGAGCTCAGACAAAACCTTACACTGGACTGCCATTGCAGCCTGCGTGAAATAGTGCACACACTATTTCACAGCCATTTTCACTGCACTTAAGTAACTTATAAGTCACCTATATGTCTAACTTTCACTTGCTGAAGGTTAGGTGCAAAGTCACTAAGTGTGAGGGAAGCCTTGCACTAGCAAAGGTGCCCCTACATAGTTCAGGGCCATTTTCCCAGACTTTGTAAGTGCGGGGACGCCATTACATGTGTGCACTACATATAGGTCAATACCTATATGTAGCTTCACAATGGTAACTCCGAATATGGCCATGTAACATGTCTGAGATCATGCAATTGTCCCCCATTCCAAATCTGGTATTGGGGAGCCAATTCCATGCATCCTGGGGGGCTCTACCATGGACCCCCAGTACTGCCAAACCAGCTCTCTGAGGCTTGCACTGCAGCTACAGCTGCTGCCACCTCACAGACAGGGTTCTGGCCTCCTGGGGTCTGGGCAGCCCAGACCCAGGAAAGCAGAACAAAGCATTTCCTCTGAGAGCAGGGTGTTTCCTTTGGAAATAGGTGTTACAGGCTGGGGAGGGGTAGCCTCCCCCAGCCTCTGGAAATGCTTTGAAGGGCACAGATGGTGCCCTCCTTGCATAAACCAGTCTACACTGGTTCAGGGACCCCTTGACACCTGCTCTGGCAGGAAACTGGACAAAGGAAAGGGGAGTGACCACTGCCCTGTCCATCACCACTCCAGGGGTGGTGCCCAGAGCTCCTCCAGTGTGTCCCAGACTTCAGCCATCTTGCTTTGCAAGGTGTGGGGGCACTTTGGAGGCCTCTGAGTGGCCAGTGCCAGAAGGTGACGTCAGACACCCTCCTGATAGGTCCATACCTGATAAGGTAGCCAATCCCCCCTCTCAGGGATATTTAGGGTCTCTCCTGTGGGTTCTCTTCAGATTCTGCTTGTAAGTTTCCTTCAGGAATTCTCTGCAACAACTTCAGACTCTTCTGACCTCGGATCAACCGCAGCCTGCTCCAAGAAACGCTGTTAACTACAACAAAGTGTCTACAAGAGACTTTTCTTCAGCAACCTCAGCTCCAAGTCAGCAACTGCAACAGTTTCCCGGTGTGCACGCTCTGGGGACTCCCTGTCTTCACCCTGCACCAGAAGAACAGAAGAAATCTCCTGTGGAGTGAAGGAGTCACTCCCCTGCTCCAAGCAGGCACCTTCCAAGACGACGACCAGTAACCTGGGACTCCTCTCACCGCGACGAGCAAGCTCCTAAGGACACAGAGGGTGGACATCATCGACATAGACTGCCCGGAGGTCAATCTAGCACTTGGAGGAGGTAAGACCTTGCCTTCCCAGAGAACGATGGTACCTCTGTGTACTGTGTCTTCTTCGCCTCCTGAGATCTCTGTGCAGTCTTTGCAAAATTCCTTCGTGCACATCCTGGCCAAGGTCCCCAGCACTCCATCCTGCGACATGGATAGTGTATATATTATGTATAATACTTACCTCCAGAAGGAGTATTGTCTCTAAGATATTTTTGGCACTGTGTCACCCATATAAATACCTTTATTTTTGGTAACACTGAGTATTGTCTTTACTTGTGTATAAGTACTGTGTAACTATAAGTGGTATTGCATGAGCTTTGCATGTCTCCTAGTTCAGCCTAAGCTGATCTGCTATAGCTACCTCTATCAGCCTAAGCTGCTAGAACACTACTACATTTCACTTACAAGGGATAATTGGACCTGGTGTAAGGTGTAAGTACCCAAGGTACCCACTACAAACCAGGACAGCCTCCTACATCGCCTACAAACAAAAGCGCTGTCAAAGCTAAACCAGCAGTCTTGTATAGAGCAAGAGTCCAACTAAGACATGGCGCCACCACAGTGGTGTTTTGGTACTAATTTACGGATGCCCTAAGGATCTATGTCTCACACACGACAGGTACCCTAAGTACCAATATACGGAGACATCCGTGGTCTTGGAGAAGATCCTCCTCAACTGAACTGGAAGCTCCGAACCGGGCTGTTCAGTGTTCGAGTTCGACCTACTAAAAGGACTTTCTCCCCATTTGGTGTTCCATCTCTTTACGTATTTTATAACATGGCTAACACCATAGACATTCCCGAGAATGTCAGACATGCATTAATACAACATCTAGTAGGGCTTAGCTTAACAGATGAGGGAGGGGATGTCACATTCATTGTAGAAGCTCATGAAGCTTACTAAACAGAAACATTCTATTCTTGGGTCACCTTTCCTGAGGAAGACCCTAGAACATACACATTCCACAAATATACCACAACGGTACCAAGCATGCCAGTATCTTGAAATACCAATTACATATAAAGAACATCAGAACTGGTTTAATGGCGCCCTACCATAAATAATACAACCCGTGAGATTAGGTCATTTAGGTAATAACGGACCAACGTGGCCAATGTTTGCCACATATATTCCACACCCTGGTGTACAAAACATGAGGCAACCAATCTGGGCAATCTTTACAACGAGCTAGTAACACTATGTAGACAACTTGTTCAATTCATAATGCAAACTTTGAACACCAATATGCATGCGTCCAGCACCACCAGCACCTGCTGGATATCAACTGGTCACTACTGGGATCAACATACAAACAGTACATTCTATCATAGGCAAAGTGTCCACTGAACGAGAGAAAATCCTGTTCTGGTAAACTAATCCGCTGGAAGCTGGGTTTCCCCATATGGGACCACAGGAAAAACAGAGAATTTTCACAATGTGCTTGCCATTCGGAACAGTTCCCTCAGTTGATGACTGAGCCACATGGGGTAGTGTCTTCGCAGCGATTTACATACCACACACGGTAACCCGACAACTTGCCAATTTACTGGAAGTGCTAAAACAAATTCCGAACGAGCATGGAGCTGCTCCAGCACTAGATTTGGGGCTGAAACTGATGTGTAACTTCATCGCAGTCTCCTTAATAATACTTAGTAACATTAAAGGTGAAGAGGTATTGTTGGCTATACACCAGCGGCTCAGAGAGATTCCGCACATGGAACAGGAAAAACAGCTACTGAAAATCATTTCCGATACCTATACCGGTATAGGACAGGACAGTGTGGGAGCCAGGCCGAAAAAGCTTGAAATACACAGTACCACCCCTAAGGAAGGTACCAAACAAGCACAGGAGGGTTCTAAAAAGTGCTGGGATAAACAAAAGTAAATTAAAGACAGACACAGTCAGAGAGCAGAGTCTCCGCACCCGGAGAACTCCGTAAGGAGATATAATTTCAGAAATAGAGAAAATAAAAAATCTCCTGACAGATATACTGATTCGCGTCCCTCTCGTTCCTTTCAGGATGCACCGGATAGACTTAGCGAGAGAGTGGGCCGTTCAGAGCAACGTCCTGACTACGTGAAACAGAAGTAAGACTCACCACAGTCTTCAGACAAAAAAGAGGACAATTCCCCACAACAAAAGCCACAGTTTAAAAAGAAAAAGGAGGCAGTACTTTCAATTAAAAATGGCAGTAAACTTGGCAACATTGCTGAAGAACAAGACGTGGGCTGTGACACTGCTGGACAGCGCGGCAGAAGTCACAAAATGTCACCAGAGTCTAAAAGATCATATGGATGCAACAGCACCTAGCGACTTTATTGCAGTCAAGACTGCGGACGGGCGTGTTCAGCCACCTGACAGGGTTTATGATTTAAATATCCAGATTGAGGGAGACATAGAGCACACCATTAGTGTGATATTCTGGGATGAACTTAGTTGTGATATCCTATTGGCCAAAAGATACTGGCCTCCTGAACACATCCGAAAGCTCCCACATGGGGAAGGTGCCATTTTGCCTTCTTTCTCTGATTATGTTCCAGAAGCGGCAAAACTAGCCTCTGGTGTTGACTGGGCTTTGGCGCAGGCACCCGTGCTATACCACAATCATGTAGGTTGGGATAAGGATTCTCCTTACCATGTAATACCAATTAGGTCTACATGGCAGCCTCAACCCCAATATCCCATTAAACACGAAGCCAAAGCTCCAGTGAGGGAGATCCTCACTCAACGTCAGTGCCAGGGAGTAATTGAGCCCTGTCTCTGAAATGAATAACTCGTTATTCTCCGTAGCAAAACCCAACCATTTATATAGAATAGTCTTAGATTACAAACGCTTAAACAGTCATACAGACACATACGCAAGACAAAATTCATACAGCACATCACTAATTAACAACATAACGCGTAAAAAATTCAAAACAACCTTGGATATCTCCAATGTTTTTTTCTGCCAAAACTTAGCACATGAAAGGGATCTGAATGCATTCTCATTTGGCTCACAAAATGCTTCTGTTGTTTGCCCCAGGGCTAAAAGAAAAGCCCAGGATGGTCTCAAGCTGTGTAACATCAATATTGCATGACATTGATCCTGAAGCGTTGTCCTATGTGGACGACATCTATCTCACAGATGACAACCTCAACATTCATCTTGTCAGGGTCGATAGGATCGTTCTGGGATTCGCAGCCCTTGGTTACAAATGTAATTTTAAGAAAGCTAAAATAGACTTTCTCAGTGTATTTTTGCTGGGGTATGAGCTATCAAACGAGGGCAAGAGCCTGGCTCTGCACTTTTTGGAAAAATGTGCTCAACTCCAACCACTAAAAATGATTAAGAAACTACAGTCTTTACTTGGTTTCTTTAATTTTGGTAGAACATATATCCCTGATTATGCACAACGCATCAAGCCACTTTATGATTTAATACCCCCAGATTTCTCAAGCAGACAATTGACAGAAGAACACACACATATCCTTAGAGGATTGCAACAGGACATGCTAGAAGCAAAACACTTACAACAAAACAAACTTGGTCATCAGAATAATTGTTTGTGCCACTGGGTTTACTTATGTCACCTTTAATGTAGGCGTCACAATGCCCATAGCTTATAAATCACATTTATATTCCAATGCAGAAAGCTATGCACTCACAGAAAAAATTCTAACAGCAGTACAGATGGCTGTCATCTAGGAGAGTGCACTTGCCCAAGGGAAACGCATTATTGTTGTTACCCCGGTGCTTGCCTTAGAGGTCATGACCAAAGCTAGTGTTCTTAATGCTAAAGCATTACATCCACGTTGGATTCAGTGGGCAATCTCCCTGACTGCCACTGATATTTATCACATCTTTGATCCAAAACTTCAAACACAAGAATTTCTCCAATACAAACAGGAGTACCCCACACCTCTTGACAGCTTGCTGCTTGGCTGATATACCACTGTCATTTACACTGATGGTTCAGCACAACCAGCTGAAGGTGCTAAACACCAGTACTGATCCGCTTGCGCAGCTGTGAGCGGGGTGATGAAGGATGTTATATTCCACCCTCACAATACCTACACGCAGACCCTGGGGGACTGCACAGCTCAACTGGCTGAGCTTAAAGCCCTTATCCTAGCGCTAGAATATATGGTTCCAGGATTCGTACTAAGGTGTCCAATCCTACAATGATTATCTTAATCACTGGCGATTGAAAGGGTTCAGAGACTCAAAGGGGAACACCATAAAAAACAGAACTCTGTGAGGGAGGGTAGCTGATTTTAAGGATAAGCTGTCTAATGCTTAAGTAGTCCATATATTGGGCCACCAACGTGTAGGTGTACACGTTATTGGCAACATTTTGGCTGATGAAGCAGCCAAATCTGCAGTAGCTACCGCTTCTGTTGCTGCAGTGACTCATTCTCGGACGAGATTGGATAATGACATTTTGGCTGCCATGAAAGCTTCTGCTGAAGGCAAGCCTCTCTCAAAAACATACCCTACAAAATATTCATACCACATCAGTGCACAGAATGTTGCCTTTACAACAATTCCTGGGGTTGGAGATCGAGTGATCCGCAACCAAGACCGGAGTTTAGATCTAATCAAACCAGTGCATGAGGGGGTCGCCTCTGCAGATGTTGGTGTTGCGGCCACAATAACACTTTTACAGAAATGCTTCTGGTGGCCAGGTCTATACAATCAGACCTAGCAATATGTCCTTTGTTGAGACATTTGCCAGCAAATTAAGGGCTCAAACATCAAACGCCCTCTGCAGACATCCCTCTTAGTGTCCGGTATGCCCCTACAATGTGTGTACCTGGACCACTGTGATCCTCTACAACCTGTTTGTGCTTACAAAGACATCTTAGGCGCTGTAGATTCTTGTTCTAGATTTCTGTGGGTATGGCCTCAGCGGTCGCCTGAAGCTCGAACTGTTATAAAAGACTTGCTGATCTATATCAGTACATATGCGGTTGCAGCATTCCATTAGGACTAGGGCCCTGCATTGCCTCGAAGGCATTCAGGGACATCATTAACTCCATTACTCCTCACCCTACCATCCCGAGGGTAATTCGGTTTCAAAGAGGAGGAATGGCGATCTAAAGCAGTCCTTAACTTCTAGAGTATTAGGTTCTGACCACAGTTGGCTTTATCACCTATATGGGGTCCAGAGAGCACTGAATAATCTGCCAAGACAATCCTTGGGAGGACACAATCCTTTCAAGGTTCTCTTTGGGATATTTATGTATGTTCCAGATTTAGATGACCCTGGTTTGGTGGCAGCACATAAACTTTCTGACATAAGTGAACGTCTCACTATCTTACAGGAGCTTCAGCAATTTTGCGATGATAATTCATCCACCAGTGCTGTCACTTTAGGAATAAGGGATTTGCCAACTACTTCTTTGGGCTGGATTCCTAAAGTTGGGGAGCTGGCTTGTGAGAAGATTGCTGTAAAGAAGGAATTTGGCCCATCTTACAGAGCACCGGTTTCAGTTCTGGGAATACAAGGAACAAGAACAATCATCTTATCACCACTGCCAGGCTCTAAAGCAAAAAGATTTGTCTCCAACAACATCAAACTACACCATGTGGCTGATCCTGCATAGTAGACCCAGAGGTCCCTTTGGTAGTTCCCAGTCCCCTCTCACTGCCCAACAGGACATACCTCTTCAAAGAAGAAACAACAACTCTTCTGACTACACCAGCATGTACAACAATGGTACAAATGCCTCCTCGAGCATGGGGAGGGTAGAAAATTAGCTTTTGCTGATTCCTGTTACCACTTCACCAACTACAACTGTCCAAGATGTGGCTGTTTTCTACTCGAACTAAACACAAACAGACAACATTGTCTACTATGAACCTCCATGCAAAGTGGATCCAATCCACCAGTAATGCACCAGCTCAATGTGTTTGGAGAGACTGCTTCTGGCTACTTCATCGACATTGATGACTTTTCTTCAACTTCATCCGCACCTGCAACTGAAACTGTTTCAAAGACATGTAAGCTGTACCTATGGCTTAAAAATAACTATTTAATTTATCCATGGAATTATCTGTGGATATTTCCGACAT
The DNA here is from genome assembly GCF_031143425.1 of Pleurodeles waltl. NCBI lineage: Eukaryota > Metazoa > Chordata > Amphibia > Caudata > Salamandridae > Pleurodeles > Pleurodeles waltl. Next base: position 352,435,229 of record NC_090450.1, read on the forward strand.
TCCTTGCCTTTCTATTATGGATTGGCATCGTGGCTGTTTTCTTTCTCTTGATAAATGGTCATTATCTTCCTGAACGCTCTTCTGTCGAGCCAGTGGAAGAAGTCCTAACTCCATATCTCTCCTCATTTAAGGTCCGAACAGACTTGTCCCATGTGAACACTTCAGAGGTACCAATTCCAAATGAAATTGTTTGGGATAAAGTTCCATTCGATAAATACGGGTCTACTGAGGTCATTCAAATTCCACGTGTTTTAAAAATTTCAATGACTGATGTAATTACACCTGGTGTTGTTTCTAATGACTGGTATGTCCAAACAGTTGATTCAATGCTTGCTGAACTGCAGGATTATACTGTATTTGAAAGTGATGATGCGTACACTAACACAAAGAATTATGGGGAAATGTGCTGTTATAATAGTTGGGGATATTACTACCTGCACCGAGCAATTAGACACAGATCAGTATTTAATTACCCGCAGTGTGAACACTGTTCAACTCCGCCTGTGGGGAGCTCAAGACATTACTCAGAAAAATTCACATATTTTTCTGGGCATGACATTAAGAATACGGAATCATACTACTTTAAGTTACCAACTTCTATAATGTGAAAAATTTTGCTAACAAACACAAAATTGATCTATTTAGATTCCTTTGTTTCCAGACTTGCAGCTGAAGGACACGAATACTGGAAGAACACTATTGAAGTCAAGAGTGTATGGGGAACACAAGATTGGCAACTTCAGGGTAGGGAACTTTTATTTAATGTGTTCCTCATTCATGTTCAAATGATCTTCTTAAATGACACAATTCAACAGACATCCTGTCTAGGGCTAGCAAAAATAAAGAAAATGAATGCATCCAGTATCCCCACACCGGCTAAATTCAACAACTGGCAGTTCTTCCTAAATGTCACAGAGGAAGAATTAGATGCAAAGGTTCAGGCTGGTACCTATAATTCTTCACTGTCCAGTCCCGGCAGGTGGTTACTGTGGCCAATAGACACAAATGGTCAGGTGTGTTTTTGTAATTTCTCAGGGGGTTTCAAGATTAACCGACCATAACCTCGCTTTGTCTCAGGTCAACCCTCGGGCATAGTTACCACATACAGTGTGGGTAAACTGTGCTAACAATGGTTACAGACTAACACCTTAGCAGCAGCTAAAGAACATCTTAATATGCTATCTGAAGACTTACAAGATTTCTTGCTAGGTCCCATAAAGCCCCGCTCTAAGAGATTCCTGTATGCCATATATATTGAGATCTGGAAGCTTTCTCAAATGGAAGCAGCTGCGCAATTAAGGCAGATTGATAAGGAAACTCTGGAAAAGGCTTTTGCTGTTGTTGACAAAGGCATGAACACTCTATCCAATAGAATATACTCCCTTAACATCATAGTGTCATCTGCAATTGACATCGTTCAGAATGACATGTTCTTCTTACACCATGGACAAAGTCAACTGTGTTCCATCATGCAGTTAGGTTGGACACTACAGATTCTGAAAAATGGGTTTATTCAATGGAAATACATTAACAGTAGTGACCGGATTGCTGCTTTTAATTTATCGAGGACAGACAATGGCTAAAAGGTAAGCGAGTTTCACCATGCTTCATATAGAAAAGTTAGAAAAACTGCCTTTCACGGCTGCAGAAAGCCCATCAACAGTACATGACTCGAACATGGCATTATAAATCTGCCCATTTCCACCTTTCGTTTTTTGAAATGCTTGAAACATCTTGCCTTAGGCAGATACAAGCGGCTAGGGAATAGCTATATTAAAGAAGAGTGGGAGTTGCCCTTTGAATATAAGAGTCTGACTGGCAAACAGAGGTCTTTCTCAGTGGAAGCGAATGTGAGACTACTGTTAGTCATTCAATGATCAGCAAACAGGTGTCCCTTCATGGCCTTTGCAATGCAGGGTTGCAAACTTGGTCTGTTTTCTGAAGGGTACTCTGTGCCTTTGATTCGTCCTACATTTCATTTACTTTTGAATGGTAGTTATGTGGTCCTGAGCAAATAGAGCTGTTGCGGTATGATACCAGGAATTGCCTATGCAAGTTAAGTCTCCACAATTGTAACTTGTTGCAGACATGTTTTATTCCCCCCAACACAAGAGATAGGAGTAGCAGAAATGTGGCCTCACATTGACCCTACTAATGCAAATTATGACAAACTGAGAAGACTAAAGGTGCTACTGATCCAGAAACAAGTTGCTCTGACATTGGCTAGAGAGACGTATGCTCTCCAGATAGGAATATCATCAGCAGAGGTACAATCCCTATTAAATACGAACTTCCCCAAGCACTTTGGAGAGCTAGTATCCAGAATATTCAATGCTTCAAGCACTACAGGGATTGTGCACTTCTTTAAGGCTATGGGGTCTGGATTCATGTCCATCTTCCAGAATGTCTTCAGAGCCATTCCTTCAGCAATCCATTCACTCTTTTCAAGTGTGTTTGGTGGCTTTCCCATCTCTTTGGCATTGATCGGTGGGATACTGCTACTGTTGTTCCGGATACGCTGTCGTGCCTTCTCAGCTAAGGGGGGTAATGGAACTACTACCACCATCCCAGCTGTGCCATGATCGCATGGTGCAGTTCTTTGGTGCTCCGTTGCTGGAAGAATTGGAGCACGATTGGTCACTGTCATTCCGACCAGTATTATGGTGTGTGCAACCAGTCTTTCATTGCACCTGGTGCCTCTTCGAACATCTTGCTGTTCTGCCAGTGCCTCCTGTGGACCAAGAACTGCTGATGTTCCCGATGAGGGTTCATTCACAGTCGTGCCCCATGAGACTGAGGCTGATTCGCAAGGCCACTTACAGGCCTCCCTTGGTGGACTACCTGGCTCATTTAGGCACTTCAGCTGGTGCTGCCCTCACGGGTGATCATGAGGCTGCTGCACATTACTGCTCCGTGGATCCGTCTTCCAATCCTGTCATCGATCTGACATCTGGAAGACATGGTTTCCTTCATGGATGCCTTTCCCTTCGATGACTTCAGAGACATTCTTCAAGATCATGACTATTGTTGATGAATTTGACCACTGGCTTTATTCTAATATTCCAAAGTCATTCCACAAATGCCTTTTTGACAGCATTAACTGCTGTGTTTGTCATGGTCGACATTTTGGTGGTCATTATGACATTGGTGGTGACTGTTAAAGTGGCGGTAATATCGGCAACAGGCTGGTGGTAAGTACCACCACATTAAGACCATGGTGGTGAGAATTTCCATAGACCGCCAATGGCGTTAACACTACTGACCACGGTGCTAGCCATCAACAGCCAGGCGGAAGACAAGGTACCGCCCACCATATTATGACACAGCAAACCGTAATGATTTCCAGGGCGGTACCAACATCATCAAAAGCCTGGCAGAAACACATCACAGAAGACCAAAGACTCACCAACAGAGACAAAGAGAAGATCAACGTCGCCATCGAACCGGAACTTCAAGTCTTCCCGATGCTCTTCTACGCCATGCTCCACATGGAACACCAATGCCGACGAAGACAACAATGGTGAGTACAGCCACCTAGCACACAAGGGAGTGATGGAGAAAAAAAAAGAGTGACACACACACAAGAGACACACCATTCACACACACACCATACACACAACCAGCTGCAGATGTAAACCAATGGCACAGGACACACGGCATCATAATATAAGGACTACAGTTCAGCAGTACTTAGATTGTAATTGCATGGCAACACCCACCATGTGAACCAATTTGAGAGCAAAGATATATAAACAATTGCCCAGAAAGGGCAAATGCCCAGTCCAAAGTACAAAAGGCCCACATGGCCACAGGGCGCAGTCCAAGCCCCAACCTGATCCTGACTAACTCCGTACAAAACTGTGCAGGGGCAACATCTCCAAAGTGGACAGGCACCTCAGGGGGAAGGGGAGTGGTGGGCACCTCAGCTGAAGTCGGGAACTTGCCCACTGGTTCTGGAGGGGTCTCCATGCCCATTTCAATTTGCTGGGGAGTGCAAGGTCACAGTCTTTGAGGTGGGGAACCTGCCCACTGGTTCTGGAGGTGGCTCCATGCCCATTTCAAATTGCTGGGGACTGCAAGGTCACAGTCTCTGAGGTGGGAAACTAGCCCACTGGTTCTGGAGGGGGTTCCTTGTACATCAGTCCCTGGAGGGTGGCCTGCATGCCCTCTGCTGCAGGTGAGGGCTTCTGTGTCTCAGCAGGGGATGAGGGTCTCGTGCCTACTGGTGGTGGTGGTGTTGGTACCTTGCCAGCCTCTGCAGGAGGTGAGGGCTGCTGTGTCTCAGCTGGGGAAGGTGCCTCCTGGGCAGCCTCTGCTGGAGGTGAGGGCTCCTGTGTCTCAGCAGGGGATGAGGGCCCGTGCCCACTAGTGGTGGTGGTGTTTGTACACTGCCAGGGTCTGCGGGGGGTGAGGACTGCTGTGTCTCAGCAGGGGAGGAGGGCTTCTTCCCTTTCCTGGCTGGTGGAGTGGGATCCTTCCCTTTCCTGGCTGGTGGAGTGGGATCCTACACTGTCTTAACTCCACAACTAGGAGGTGCCTCCACTGTACCCGTGGACTGTTTGGCTGAGGTGCTGGGCTGGGTCGTTGGGGCAGGATGAGGGAGGAGGGATGGGAGTAGAGGTTGAGGGAGTGGTTATTGGAGGAGTACGTCTGCTGGACTTGGGTGCAGGTGCATGGGCAGTGTACTGATGTGAGGTGGATGGCTGTTGGGTGTCTGAGTACCTGTGTTTGTGTCCTTTAGGAGAGGGGGGACAGAGAGGGAGGGAAAGAACACAGGGGGCACGTGGATGGATGTTGTGGAGGTATCTGCTAGTGAGGTGTGTGTGCTGCTTGGTGTGGTCATGCTGGTGGTAGCTATTGAAGCAGTGCATGCAGGTGTGAGTGTGGACGTGAGTGTGAGTGAGGTGGAGGAGGAGGAGACAGTGGAGGCAGTGGATGTGGATGTGTGTGCAACTCTCTATTGTTTGTGTGAGTGCTTGTTGACTCAAGTGTGGTGCATGTGTTTGACTGTACCACTCTTGTGTGTTGTCTTGTGCGCATGCTCGTCTGTATGTGTGCATGGGATGGGTTGGGGTTGAGAAGACTGGGACTGGGAAGTGGTACTTGGAGGGGGGACGGTAGGAACAGAGACAATGGCTGCCATCAGAGAGGAGGCCGGAGCCTGAATAGATCTCTGTTGGGTCACCAATCCAACGTGGATGCCATCCAGAATTGCACTGCACTGCTTCATCTGGGATGCCAGCCCCTGACTGCCCTACAGAGATGGATCTCAGGAGGTCAATAGCCTCACCACTCAGGGCAACAGGGCTCACTGGGGCAGGGCCTGAGGTGCCTGGGGCAAAGGAGATGCCCACCCTCTTGGGTTGAGCGGGCACAGGCAACTCGCTGAGGGGCTACTGAGAGGGTGTGCTGGTACGGGGGTGGCGACTGTACATGCAACTGGGGTGGTCACAGAGGTGTCCGCAACCACCAGGGAGCTTCCATCGGAGGAGGTATCTGAGTCAGTGTTGTCACCTCTTGTCTCCGCGTGGTGCTCCCCTCACCCTCTGTCCCACTAGTTCCCTTGGCGTCAGTGGACTCTGCCTCATGGGTCCTGTGGGAGGCAGCTCCCTCTGTCGCCGGTGCCCCTGCTCCTCTGCCAGATAATGCTAATGCACACATGAACAGGATGGCAGTAGGGGTGGGGGGGAGGGAGAGAAAGGGAGCACTGGGTCAATTACAGCACCACGACCACAGTTGGCATACACAGTACAGTCACACACTGGGATCAGGATTGAGCACTATGCATTGCACTGGCATTCAATTGGCTATGTGTCACAGAAAGATGAGGGCCAAACACCGCCAACTGCACCCCTCCTGGGACCCACAAAGCCCTGACTGACATGGAATGCAACCAAGCTAGGTTACCTGCATTTGCTATAAACCCATTACCCTTGAGCTGGGTCGCGCTGCAATGTCTGTCCTGGCATTAGGGGCACCCACTAACTCACACCCACCACCCGATCCCATGCCACCTACCAATTATTGTAGCATGCCATTGTACTCACCCCCTTGTGGCTGCTGTGATGCCCCCAAGCATCAGGAGTGTCAGGTTCTGACGGGCTCCCCTTCCGCATTGGGAGGCCATCCCCAACTGGGCCTCCACGGTCTTCCGTACCCAGCGTCTCAGGTCCTCCACCCGTGCAGTGGGTGCTCCGCCTGCTGTAGACCCCCAGGGTTTGCACGTCCTTGGTGATGGCACACCACAATCCATTCTTTTGATGGGCGCTGACCTGCAGAGGTAATACAGACATGAGGACAGCATTACACATACAATCAAGCCTGTCACACATTTGGCCCACAAATCCTGTTTCCAACTCCATTGGCACACACATCGCCCGGCACACACCATGTACACTACTATCAGACATAGCCCCTAGAAATGACACGATGCCAGCACACACATCTCCATGCAACCTTCCCACATGCATAGTTCCCAAGATATACTCACCTGTTGGTCTGGAGGCCCATACAGCTGTCCATACAACATAGAAATGGCAACAAAAAACCATGAGAAGGGCCGCACACTTCTATACAGAGTAATAAATATCGTAAACGGTGCTCATAACACAGAAAAACATATTTGTTGCCTAATATCTGAACTGGAAAAAGGAAACCCTAGACCAGTGAATACAATCTGTGGAGCACTCAAAGTGTAAAACTAATAATCTATCAACAATATTGGATGACCATGTATTCCATAATTAGATCCAAATGTCCCAACTCCAAAATATGATGGGTGTACTGACACATGAATGGCAAGTATATACGTCTGAAATGTAATGAATATATACATAAATATATGTAAGTCATATGCAAAGCTGAAAAAGTAACCACACTGAAAAATTAAAGACTAACAATCCAAACAGAAAACAATACAAATACATGTCATAGTAACCACACATACAACAAAAACATTTAATATTTAGTAATGAATCTCAAAATACTAATCATCAAACCAAGGAAAAGTAATGTACACAGTCCATGATAAGTCCATCCATAATGTGACTTTTATCTTTGCTGAGAGATTGGGCACCATCGTAGGGGTGCTGAAGGAAGTACTTAACACCAGGAGGGACACTGTGGCACTCCAAGGGGCCCCTGACACTAGCATGGACGATGAACTGCCCACCACCTCCGCCTGCGCTAGTGGACAGGATGCCCCGCCACAGGACCACCACACCAGCACCTCACCCCCTGCAGACGGAGAACCACCCTGCAAATGGTCCCTGAGATCCAGGAACAAGACAGAGCACGATGCCAAGACCCCCACCAAGAAATGAGACCACCCTGATTGTCATCCCACTGTCCCACTTTGTCACCCTGTCCATAATGAAACTGCCCCAGCTCCACTTCCTATGCCCATATGGGCAATGCAGCTGTGAGACTAATAGACTGGACTATGCCATGGACATTCCTCCACCATCACCCCTCACCATTTAACTTCCCCCTCCAATATTTTGCATTTAAATAAACACAGCTGAAGCACAAAATGATCTGGAGTCTGTCTGTGATTTCGAAATAGTGTATTTGCAATTACAGTGACCAAATGTTCTTGAAAATGTAATGTCAACATACCTATGTCACATAGCTCTAGTCCATGAGGAATCTAAGCAGATGACACACGTTGGGACCCACATCTGTGAAACCGTAAGGGAAAGTGACAACTCAGTGACCATACACTGGGTGAAAACGACAGACAGTAGTGTAAAAGTAAATGTAGTAGGCAGGAATGTATTCTCACCTGTGTTTCACTGGAAATATTGCTGGATCATTGAGTCCCTGTTCTGCATGTCTTCTTCCTCTGCTTCATCCTCATCACTGTCCACAGGCTCCACAGCTGCCACAACACCACCATCTGGACCATCCTCCTGCAGAAAAGGCACCTGTCGTCGCAAAGCCAAGTTGTGAAGCATACAGCAGGCCACGATGATCTGGCACACCTTCTTTGATGAGTAGAATAGGGATCCACCTGTCATGTGGAGGCACCTGAACCTGGCCTTCAGGAGGCCGAATGTCCGCTCGATAACCCTCCTAGTTCGCCCATGGGCCTCATTGTAGCGTTCCTCTGCCCTGGACCTGGGATTCCTCAATGGGGTCAGTAGCCATGACAGGTTGGGGTACCCAGAGTCACCTGCAAATGGCGAGGGACAACTGTTAGACACACACTAACCTGTAGGGATAACCCCAGACAACCATTCCCACTGTCTTGCTTCCATGGGCTCACCTAATAGCCACACACGGTGCCTCTGGAGTTGACCCATCACATAAAGGATGCTGCTATTCCACAGGATGTAGGCGTCATGCACTGAGCCAGGGAACGTGGCATTCACATGGGAGATGTACTGGTCGGCCAAACATACCATATGTACATTCATGGAATGATAACTCTTCCGGTTTCTGTACACCTGTTCACTCCTGTGGGGGGGGACCAAAGCCACATGGGTCCCATCAATGGCACCTATGATGTTGGGGATATGTCCAAGGGCATAGAAGTCACCTTTCACTGGCGGCAAATCCTCCAACTGAGGGAAAACGATGTAGCTCCGCATGTGTTTCAGCAGGGCAGACAACACTCTGGACAATACGTTGGAAAACATAGGCTGGGACATCCCTGATGCCATGGCCACAGTTGTTTGAAAAGAGCCACTTGCAAGGAAATGGAGCACTGATAGCACCTGCACTTGAGGGGGGATTCCTGTGGGATGGCGGATTGCTGACATCAGGTCTGGCTCCAGCAGGGTACACAGTTCCTGGATTGTGGCACGGTCAAACCCGTAGGTGATGATCAAACGTCTTTCCTCCATTGTCGACAGGTCCACCAGCAGTCGGTACACCAGAGGATTCCGCCATCTCCTCACATGTCCCAGCGGACGGTGCCTATGAAGGACAACAGCGACCACAGAGTCAAACAACTCAGAGGTATGTACCCACAGTTTACCCAGAACACCAATCATACACAATAGGTGGCCTGTATGTGTGTTGAGACTAGGCCTAGGTATGTGTGACGCAGTTGGAAATTAGGCCATGTGGGCCCCTGAAATGGCGGCTGCCTGGCCTGTAAAGTGGGACAATGGGATGTGAGGTAACTGCGCTGGCGTTGTACACCGTCGCGGTAGGCGGTCGGAGACCGCGGCGCAATGCTGCATTGGTTAACATTGGACCCTCTGGGTCCCAGGAGCCAATGACGATGTACGCTGGCGGTGATGATACGCACCGCCGTGGACGTGACCGCCATTTTCTATCTGTTCAATCACTCGATACCTGATCTTCGACAGGAGAGGACGTACACTGCAAGTGCTGCTGTGACCGCGGTCTGGAAGAGAGAATGGCTCGTGCGTCTGGGGAAAGGGTCCCTGCCTTCACATCGGAGGAGTTGGAGAAGCTCGTTGAGGGGGTCCTCCAGCAGTACACACTACTCTACGGTCCTCCAGACAAACAGGTAAGTACACTGGGAGCATGTTGTATGGGCTATGCCTGTGTGGAGAGGGCTGGATGTAAGAAGGAAGGGGGCAGAGTTCTGCATGCATGAAAGACGGTGGGTGCATGTGCCACATGGCAAGGGTAGGGATGGGGGCCACTCACTTTGACGGTGCAGTTGGTAATGACTTCTCTTCTTCACCTGTACATTTCATGTAGGTCAGCGCCCACCAGAAGAAAGATATTTGGCATGCCATCGCCAAGGACGTCCGGACCCTGGGGGTCTACCACAGACGGAGCACCCACTGCCAGAAAATATGGGAGGACATTCGCCGCTGGAGCAAGAGGACGGCGGAGGCTCAGCTGGGGATGGCCTCCCAACGTGGGAGGGGTGCCCGTCGAACCATGACCCCCCTGATGTTCAGGATCCTGGCGGTGGCCTACCCGGATTTGGATGGGCGCTTGAGGGCATCACAGCAGACACAAGGGGGTGAGTACACTCTCATTCAGCTGACTTTGCGCGCAGTGGAGTTGTCAGGGTGGGGGAGGAGGGCTGTGGGTTTCCCTAGGCCAGGGCGAGTTCCGTCGGCCAGGCCCCTACGTAAGGCATGGCCCAGTGGCCCCCCACCCCACCTCTGTAGAGTGCCAAGTACAGCTATTCATGCCCCTGTGTCATCTATGTGTGCAGATGTTGTCCATAGCCTTGTAGGCCATTTCCCAGGAATTGCACTGTAGAGCCCAAGAGCGCGGCGCAGTGCAGGTGGCTTCTGTGTCTGTCTTCTCCGCCAACGGTAGCGGTAATCCATGCACTCAACATGTCTTTATTCCATTTCCTCCCCCCCCCTTTTGTGGTTTCCCTGTTCTTGTGTGCATTAGCATCATCAGACGGAGGAGCAGTGGCACCGGAGCACGACGGAGCTGCATCCCACATGGCCATGGAGGGCCACACTACAGACTCAGAATTCACCAGTGGGACGGAGGGCGACAGGAGCCCCACGGCGGGGACAGGAGCTGACACCAGTGACACGGACTCGTCCTCTGATGGGGGAGCTCCCTTGTGGTTGCGGCAACATCTGTGCCCCCTCGCATCTACAGGTACAGCCGCCACCCCCCCTACCAGCTTCGCCCTCCCAGCAGCCCCTCTGCCTTCACCCCGTGCCCGCTCACCCAGGAGGGTGGGCATCACCTTTGCCCCAGGCACCTCAGGCCCTGCCCCAGTCACCCCTGCTGCCCTCAGTGGGGAAGACATTGACCTCCTCAGGTCACTCACTGTTGGGCAGTCTACCATTTTGAATGCCATCCAGGGTGTAGAAAGGCAGTTGCAACAAACTAATGCATTCCTGGAGGGCATTCATTCTGGTCAGGCGGCCCTTCACCGAGCCTTTCAAACTCTGGCCTCAGCACTGATGGCAGCCATTGTCCCTGTGTCTAGCCTCCCCCCTCCAACTTCCTCCACCCAGACCCAATTCCCTGTACCTCTGCCTATCCCAAGCACACCATCAGACCAGCCTGCACACACCTCACCACACAAGGGAAGCTCAGGCAAACATAAGCACCACACATCCCACAGGCACTCACGAAAGCATCACACACATGCAGACACACCAACATCCACTGCCTCGACTGTGTCCCCCTCCTCGTCGTCTCCCTGCTCCCTCCCAGTCTCGTCTACACACACACCTGCATGCACTACCTCTACAGTCACTATGTCCCTCACCAGCACATCCACCAGCACACCCCGCTCACGTGCAGGCACCACCCCACTACCATTCACACGTCCCCGGTGTCCTCTCCCAGTGTGTCTGTGACGCCCCCTCCCAAGATACACAAACGCAGACACACACCCACCCAACAGCCATCCACCTCACAACAGCCTCCAGCGCATGCACCTGCACCCAAAGTCACCAAACCTACACCTCCTACTACCACCACCTCTTCCTCCACTCCCAAACCCCCTCCAGCTACCCGTCCCAGTGTGTCCAAAAAACTTTTCCCGTCCAGCCTTGACCTTTTTCCTACACCTCCCCCACCCCGTCCATCTCATAGGTCCCGAACTACCACCACAACATCTCTGGGACCAGTGGTGCCTGTAGTCACAGATATGTGGAGTGCACCGGCCACCAGGACAGCCAGTGTGGCACGGAGCCACAGCACAGCCAGTCCCCCCGTGAAGCATCAGAAGTTGGCCAGTGCCCGGCGGGAGAGGGGGAAGACTCCAGCCACCAAAGCCGCTCCCAGGGGTCCCGGTGGGAGTGAGGACTCAGCTGTGACACCTCCCAAGGTGGGGAAGGGCCACAAGAAACACGGCAAGTCTGGGAAGAGCAGCACAGCGGAGAAGACCGCCATCATCCCCACTGCCCAGGAGGGCCACGCCAGCCCCATCCCAGCTGCCCAAGAGGGCCCCGCCAGCCCCATCCCAGCTGCCCAGGAGGGCCCCGCCAGCCCCAGCCCAGCTGCCCAATAGGGCCCCGCCAGCTCCAGCCCAGCTGGGCCATGAAGCACCGCCAACTCAAGCACCGCTGAACAGGGCACCGCCAAATCAAGCACCGCTGAACAGGGCACCGCCAAATCAAGCACCGCTGCACAAGGCACCACCAACTCAAGCACCGCTGAACAGGGCAAGCACCGCTGAACAGGGCACCGCCAAATCAAGCACCGCTGAACAGGGCACTGCCAACTTAAGCACCACTGCACAGGGCACCGCCAACTCAAGCACCGCTGCACAGGGCAAGCACCGCTGAACAGGGCACCGCCAAATCAAGCACCGCTGAACAGGGCACCGCCAAATCAAGCACCGCTGAACAGGGCACCGCCAACTCAAGCACCGCTGCACAGGGCACCGCCAACTCAAGCACCGCTAGCCCATGAGCAGCAGGGGCACTGACGCAACTGGGTGAGTGATGCACTCTGGGCACCAGTCCCCCTCCAGAACCAGTGGAGACATGCATCCACTACCTCTGTCCTTCACAGGATGAAGCACTCTGGGCACCAGTCCCCCTCCAGAACCAGTGGAGACATGCATCCACTACCTCTGTCCTTCACAGGATGAAGCACTCTGGGCACCAGTCCCCCTCCAAAACCAGTGGAGACTGTTATCCATTTAAGAGACTGTGGCTTTGCACTCCCCAGGATAATGCAGTGGGCAAACCATCCACTGGAGAGACTTGAGAGACTGTGGCTTTGCACTCCCCAGGATAATGCAGTGGGCAAACCACCCACTGGAGAGACTTGAGAGCCTGTGGCTTTGCACTCCCCAGGATAATGCAGTGGGCAAACCACCCACTGGAGACACTTGAGATTGTGGCTTTGCACTCCCCATGATTGAACAGTGGGCATTGAGCCCCCTCGTGGATCTGGTGTCGTGCACTCATCCGGCTGAGGTGCCCCCCCTTCCCTTCCCCCTGAGGTGCCTGTTGTATTTCTATCTGATGCCCCTGCAGTGTTCTCTCTGTTTTGATCTGGTTTCGAGTGTGGGCCTCGCCCATGCATTTTGGGACCAGTGGACCACGGACTATAAATGGTGCAATACCTGGACTACTATTCTTGGTGTATATTTTGTTAATAGTGTATATATGTATATTTTTGCGTACTGGATTTTAATATATTACAATGGTTACACTCATTTCCTTTTGTCTTTGCATTCTTCCGGGGGGGGGGGGGGTAGGGGGTGTCACTATAATGTATAGATATGTATTAGTGTGTGTGTTGTAGTGGGTGAGGGTGGGGGTGATGCGTGTGTGTCCCTGTTTTTTGCCTCCCCCTCCCCTGTGTCGTAGGTGCAGTACTCACCCTGGTCTTCGCCGCCGGCGTTCGTGCCCCTGGTAAAGGAGCAGGAAGACTATCGCAGGTAGGATTTGGAGTTCCGGGTCCATGATGTCCTCGTTGAGTGTGTAAACGTGAGCGTTTTTCCTTCGAAATTCTTGTTTCCGCCGTGTTTTTATCCGCAGTGAATCCGCCCCGGAAAAGGTGGCGGATTTGCCTGTCATAATAGTGTGGGCGGTACATTGTCTTCCGCCTGTCTGTTGGCGGTGACCGCCGCGCTGTTTGTTTGTACCGCCTTGGCAGTCGGAGTGTTAAAGTGGCTGTCTTTGTTGGCGGTTTCCGCCACCATCGTAATTGCAAATTCTTTGCCGCCGGCCTGGTGGCCAGGGTTGTAATGACCACCTATGTGTAATGGAAATTGAGTCATCCCTTTCCATTAGTGACTACTATTTTAATAAAGGTGTTGAATTAGTTACCGTCAAGATAGTTTGGAGAAAACGTCAAGTAAACCACATTCCAATATACATCCCATCATAGGTGAAAGCCAAGCAAACAGGCAGAATCAGACACATGAATTGCTAGGTAAGTGTACCCAGTGATTAGAGAAAAAGAGAACCAAATGATGCCCAAAGTTAGTCTCAGTGTATTTCCATGAAGAATCATAGTTATCCAAGTGTCACACAAGTCAGAATAGTAAGTAGGTGATGCGTACCTCTAGTACGTTAAGTTTCTCCAAAGATTGCTGCTAACTGCCTAAAAGTATATATGACATAATAAGACTCCAACTTGTAACATATCGAGTTCAAAATCACTCCAGACCAAAAACATATTATAGCAGCTAACCTGTGTGCATAAGTCAGTTCTAATGATGATTCCTCTTGAAACAAGCCGACCAAAACGTTATGCCAGGTAACATCCCGTTCATCTTAACAAGGCTCCTCAGGAAGTCAACAAACAGTAACTCTAAAAAATATCCAAAAGTGTTTGTAATAATAAAGTAGTTTATACTAGTCACAGGCTAACACCACATAAAATCCACAATCTGATTAAATATACATTCCCTCATGCAAACTAAACCTATCTAGGAAAACCCTAAAGAGGGAATAGTACACTGCCAATGTATATCAATTGTAAAAGGAAAAACATTGTCTTAGTGAGACAGACATCCATCCACAGTGTGGCCAAACCGCTATGTGTATTACTATCCAAAGAGCAGCACGGAAGTTATTTAATAATGAGCCAAGCATTACCATTTAAATTCGTTTTGCGTTCCCGGCAAAACCAACAGCATGTCTGCACCACCGTAATAGTCCCCAGAAAAAGATATGTTCTGTGAACGCCGGGGGACCGTGTGACCAAATGTGTATCTTCTCATAGAGGCCAATATAAAGGTTGGCGTATGATTGGGGAGAATCGTGAACCCATGGCAACACCTTGTGCCTGTTTAAAGCATATGTCTTCATAAATGAATACATTATTTTCCAATATGAAGTCAATCATTTCAAGTAGTATATCAGTATGTTCCAAAAAAGAAGCTGATCGATTGGACAGAAAGTAACGAATTGCCTGCAAACCTCTTGTCTTAGGTATACATGTATATAAAGAACTGACATCCATTGTAACCCATGTCATTTCAGAGGACCACATAAAGTCCTCAAATTTTATCAAGGCATCCCATGTGTCTTTTAAATATGATGGTACATTTTTTACGAATGGTTGCAAAAAACTGTCGATGTATTCTGAAAGTGCTTCCATTGGTGAGTCAATACCTGATATGATTGGTCTGCCCAGGGGAGTAGTTTTGTGTTTATGTATCTTGGGCAATATATATATACAAGGTGCCTTGGGATGTTTATTAAGAATATATTTATACTCCAAATCAGATATTAGACATTGATCCATCCAACCTTTTAATAAAACCTCCAAATCAAGAACAATCTGAGGTAGTGGATTGCACATTAGTTTGGTATAGGCTGTTTGATCAGCCAACTGTCTATCAATCTCTTTGACATACATGGATCTGTCCATGATGACTATATTTCCTCCCTTGTCCGCTTCCTTAATAACCAATGTTTGGTTATTGGACAAGGTACACAAGGCCTCTCTTTCTTCTGTCACCGCTGTCCATACTGGGATAGGACCCCATCCACCAAGCGCTTCAACTCCATCGGAGTGAAGGCAGGGGCCTTTTCCCCGGTCACACGGGCCATGGTAGGTTCCAGACAGAGATCACAGCAGCACACGCAGTGTAGGTATTGTCATGTGGAAACTAAGGAATCAAGTGAAGTTATAGACAGAAAATGGCCGTCACTTCTACGGCGGTGTACACCGTCACCGCCGCCGCTGATCCCCATTGGCCACTGTACTCCATTGAGCCCCATATTAACCAATGAGTAATTGCATGGCAGTGCAAGACCACCTTCCGCCACCACGCCCGACGTTGGCGGAGTTACTTCACTTCCACCTGTCCCTAGATACAGGACAGACGGTCACCATTTCATGGTGGTGGAAAACCTTCAGATCTTCCATAACTGTGTCATTGTCGAATATTGCACATACATTGCCATTCCCACTGTCCCATCACATTTTTGCTGTATGCACAGTGAGGTGGTGGTTCCATTGTTCAAATTGTGACAGCCTATTCACTATTGTGTCCCTTAGATACGTACTGCTGCTGATGAATAGGAGGAGGACACAAACCCCCATGTACAGACTCCTTGTGGACTTGGCTACACTGGAGGGCAGGCACATAATACTCACCAATAGACTGGACAGGGCCACAATCACAGAGCTGCCCAATTGGAGCCTGACCTAATATCAGCTATCCGTCATCCCACTGGCATCCCCCCTCTTGTGCAGGTTCTATCAGTGCTCCATTTCCTGGCAACTGGTTTTTTCCAAGTGACAATGGACTTGGCAGAAGGAATGTCACAGACAATGTTCTCAATCATGCTGGCAAGGATATTGTCTGCCTTGGTGAAACACATGTGGAGCTACATTGCTTTCCCCCAGGTGGAAGATTTGGCCACGTTGAAGGCAGGATTCTATCCAATGGGAAATATACCCAATATTATTGGGGCGATTGACTGTTCACATATTGTGTTTGTCCCCTCCCACCAGAATGAACAGGTGTTCAGGAATCAGAAGAGTTTCCACTCACTGAAAGTGCAAATGGTGTGCCTGGTGGACCAGTACATCTCCCACGTCACTGATAAGCATCCTGGGTCGGTGCATGACGCCTTTGTTCTGAGTAACAGCAGTATCCCAAATGTGATGGCCCAACTACAGAGGCACAGGGTGTGGCTAATAGGTGAGCCAGAGTCCCTACCCACTGTATGTCAGTGTATGCCTTCAGGTGTTATCCCCATAGCATTGCCCTCGGCTAATGTGTGTCCCTCAATACTTGCAGGTGACTCTGGCTACCCAAACCTGTTGTGGCTCCTGAAGAATGCCAGGACAGGAGCTGAGAATCATTATAATGATGCACATGGGCGAACAAGGAGAATAAATGAAGGACCTTTGGCCTCCTGAAGGCCAGGTTCAGACAGATGCCTGCATCTGAAAGGTCGATCCCCGTGCTACTCACCGAGAAGGTCTGCCCTCAGACGGGATGTGCCTTTTCTGCAGGAGGAGGAGACTGGAGATTAACCTGTGGCAGCAGTGGACCATGAGGACAGTGAGGATGAGGAGGCAGAGGATGACTATGTGGACAACAGAACATCAGTTATACGTCAATACTTCCAATGACACACAGGTGAGACAGTGGAACTGACCATTACTATGACTACTGTTTTATCTGTGTGGCTGTAGCATTAAGGCATTCACTTCCTTTGCTTCTCAACTTACTGTCACCTATGGCTTGTCATTTTACAGATGTTGGTGTTATGACAACAGTGTCCTGATGTGTTTACTACAGACAGCTACAGGTCCTCCCAGTGTCCCTGTTGCCCTGTGCCCCCTGAACGGTGTGCCCACTGCCACTGTGCCTAGGTCCCCGATTGTCTTGGGGGTGAGGTGTGGACTGGGGTCCGTGTACAGCAACACAAACCATGTACTCCAAAAGTGGAATGCGAACCACGAATGGACCCCAAACCTATGTGACCTTGTAGAGGGTCGCTGGGACTGTAAGAAAACAGTTAGGGTTAGAAAAATAGCCCACCCCAAGACCCTGAAAAGTGAGTGCAAAGTGCACTAAAGTTCCCCAAAGAGCACAGAAGTCGTGATAGGGGAATTCTGCAGGAAAGACACAAATCAGCAATGCAACAACAATGGATTTCCAAACGAGGATACCTGTGGAACAAGGGGACCAAGTCCAAAAGTCACAAGCAAGTCGGAGATGGGCAGATGCCCAGGAAATGCCAGCTGCGGGTGCAAAGAAGCTGCTACTGGACAGTAGAAGCTGAGGATTCTGCGGGAACGACAAGGGCTAGAGACATCCCCTTTGGAGGATGGATGCCCCACGCCATGGAGAGTCGTGCAGAAGTGTTTTCCTGAAGAAAGACCGCAAACAAGCCTTGCTAGCTGCAAGTCGTGCGGTTAGGGTTTTTGGATGCTGCTGTGGCCCGGGAGGGACCAGGATGTCGCCAATTGCGTCAGGGGACAGAGGGGGCGCCCAGCAAGACAAGGAGCCCTCTCAGAAGCAGGCAGCACCCGCAGAAGTGCCGGAACAGGCACTACGAAGAGGAGTGAAATGGTGCTCACCCGAAGTTGCACAAAGGAGTCCCAAGCCGCCGGAGGACAACTCAGGTATCCCTTATTAGTGTATAGGGTGTCTAGCAGCTTAGGCTGATAGATAATGGTAGCTTAGCAGAGCAGCTTAGGCTGAACTAGGAGACGAGTGAAGCTCCTACAATACCACTAGTGTCATATGCACAATATCATAAGAAAACACAATACACAGATATACTAAAAATAAAGGTACTTTATTTTTATGACAATATGCCAAAAGTATCTCAGTGAGTACCCTCAGTATGAGGATAGCAAATATACACAAGATATATGTACACAATACCAAAAATATGCAGTATAGTATTAGAAAACAGTGCAAACAATGTATAGTTACAATAAGATGCAATGGGGACACATAGGGATAGGGGCAACACAAACCATGTACTCCAAAAGTGGAATGCGAACCACGAATGGACCCCAAACCTATGTGACCTTGTAGAGGGTCGCTGGGACTGTAAGAAAACAGTTAGGGTTAGAAAAATAGCCCACCCCAAGACCCTGAAAAGTGAGTGCAAAGTGCACTAAAGTTCCCCAAAGAGCACAGAAGTCGTGATAGGGGAATTCTGCAGGAAAGACACAAATCAGCAATGCAACAACAATGGATTTCCAAACGAGGGTACCTGTGGAACAAGGGGACCAAGTCCAAAAGTCACAAGCAAGTCGGAGATGGGCAGATGCCCAGGAAATGCCAGCTGCGGGTGCAAAGAAGCTGCTACTGGACAGTAGAAGCTGAGGATTCTGCGGGAACGACAAGGGCTAGAGACATCCCCTTTGGAGGATGGATGCCCCACGCCATGGAGAGTCGTGCAGAAGTGTTTTCCTGAAGAAAGACCGCAAACAAGCCTTGCTAGCTGCAAGTCGTGCGGTTAGGGTTTTTGGATGCTGCTGTGGCCCGGGAGGGACCAGGATGTCGCCAATTGCGTCAGGGGACAGAGGGGGCGCCCAGCAAGACAAGGAGCCCTCTCAGAAGCAGGCAGCACCCGCAGAAGTGCCGGAACAGGCACTACGAAGAGGAGTGAAATGGTGCTCACCCGAAGTTGCACAAAGGAGTCCCAAGCCGCCGGAGGACAACTCAGGAGGTCGTGCAATGCAGGTTAGAGTGCCGTGGACCCAGGCTTGGCTGTGCACAAAGGATTTCCGCCGGAAGTGCACAGAGGCCGGAGTAGCTGCAAAAGTCACGGTTCCCAGCAATGCAGTCTGGCGTGGGGAGGCAAGGACTTACCTCCACCAAACTTGGACTGAAGAGTCACTGGACTGTGGGAGTCACTTGGACAGAGTTGCTGGATTCAAGGGACCTCGCTCGTCGTGCTGAGAGGAGACCCAGGGTACCGGTGATGCAGTTCTTTGGTGCCTGCGGTAGCAGGGGGGAGATTCCGTCCACCCACGGGAGATTTCTTCGGAGCTTCTAGTGCAGAGAGGAGGCAGACTACCCCCACAGCATGCACCACCAGGAAAACAGTCGAGAAGGCGGCAGGATCAGCGTTACAGAGTTGCAGTAGTCGTCTTCGCTACTTTGTTGCAGTTTTGCAGGCTTCCAGCGCGGTCAGCAGTCGATTCCTTGGCAGGAGGTGAAGAGAGAGATGCAGAGGAACTCTGATGAGCTCTTGCATTCGTTATCTAAGGAAATCCCCAAAGCAGAGACCCTAAATAGCCAGAAAAGTGGGTTTGGCTACCTTGGAGAGAGGATAGGCTAGCAACACCTGAAGGAGCCTATCAGAAGGAGTGTCTGACATCACCTGCTGGCACTGGCCACTCAGAGCAGTCCAGTGTGCCAGCAGCACCTCTGTTTCCAAGATGGCAGAGGTCTGGAGCACACTGGAGGAGCTCTGGGCACCTCCCAGGGGAGGTGCAGGTCAGGGGAGTGGTCACTCCCCTTTCCTTTGTCCAGTTTCGCGCCAGAGCAGGGCTGAGAGGTCCCTGAACCGGTGTAAACTGCCCATGAAAGCATTTCCAGAGGCTGGGGGAGGCTACTCCTCCCCTGCCTTCACACCATTTTCCAAAGGGAGAGGGTGTAACACCCTCTCTCTGAGGAAGTCCTTTGTTCTGCCTTCCTGGGCCAAGCCTGGCTGGACCCCAGGAGGTCAGAAACCTGTCTGAGGGGTTGGCAGCAGCTGCAGTGAAACCCCTGAAAAGGCAGTTTGGCAGTACCCGGGTCTGTGCTACAGACCCGTGGGATCATGGGATTGTACCAACAATGCCAGGATGGCATAGAGGGGGCAATTCCATGATCTTAGACATGTTACATGGCCATATTCGGAGTTACCATTGTGAAGCTACACATAGGTAGTGACCTATATGTAGTGCACGCGTGTAATGGTGTCCCCGCACTCACACAGTCCGGGGAATTGGCCCTGAACAATGTGGGGGCACCTTGGCTAGTGCCAGGGTGCCCACACACTAAGTAACTTAGCACCCAACCTTTACCAGGTAAAGGTTAGACAGATAGGTGACTTATAAGTTACTTAAATGCAGTGTAAAATGGCTGTGAAATAACGTGGACGTTATTTCACTCAGGCTGCAGTGGCAGGCCTGTGTAAGAATTGTCAGAGCTCGCTATGGGTGGCAAAAGAAATGCTGCAGCCCATAGGGATCTCCTGGAACCCCAATACCCTGGGTACCTCAGTACCATATACTAGGGAATTATAAGGGTGTTCCAGTATGCCAATGTAAATTGGTAAAATTGGTCACTAGCCTGTTAGTGACAATTTGAAAGAAATGAGAGAGCATAACCACTGAGGTTCTGATTAGCAGAGCCTCAGTGAGACAGTTAGTCATAACACAGGTAACACATACAGGGCACACTTATGAGCACTGGGGCCCTGGCTGGCAGGGTCCCAGTGACACATACAACTAAAACAACATATATACAGTGAAATATGGGGGTAACATGCCAGGCAAGATGGTACTTTCCTACACAACCCCCCCCCCCCCAACGAAGGACAATAAGACTAGCCATGACCTGATGAGTCTTCATTGTCTAAGTGGAAATATCTGGAGAGTCCATCTGCATTGGAGTGGGTACTCCCAGGTCTATGTTCCACTGTATATTCCATTCCCTGTAGGGATATAGACCACCTCAACAATTTAGGATTTTCACCTTTCATTTGTTTTAGCCAAAGTAGAGGTTTGTGGTCTGTCTGAACAATGAAGTGAGTGCCAAACAGGTATGGCCTCAACTTCTTCAGTGCCCAGACCACAGCAAAGGCCTCCCTCTCTATGGCAGACCAACGCTTTTCTCTAGGGGTCAACCTCATGCTGATAAAAGCAACAGGTTGATCCTGGCCCTCAGAATTAAGTTGTGAAAGGACTGCCCCTACCCCTAATTCAGATGCATCAGTTTGGACAATTAATTTATTGGAGTACCAGGGGCTTTTCAGGACAGGTGCAGAGCACATGGCCTGCTTCAGCTCCTCAAAAGCTTTCTGACAGCTAGCTGTCCACTATACCTTTTTAGGCATTTTCTTGGATGTGAGGTCATTAAGAGGGGCTGCAATGGATCCATAGTTCTTAATGAACCTCCTGTAATACCCAGTGAGGCCTAGAAAGGCTCTCCCCTGGGTCTGAGTAGTAGGGGGAACCCAATCTATAATAGTTTGGATTTTCCCCTGAAGTGGTGCAATCTGTTCTCCACCAACCAGGTGTCCCAGATAAACCACCTTCCCCTGCCCTATCTGGCACTTTGAAGCCTTGATAGTGAGGCCTGCCTTTTGCAGGGCCTCCAAAACTTTCCATAGGTGGACCAGGTGATCATCCCAACTGGAGCTAAAGACAGCTATATCGTCTAGATATGCTGCACTAAAAGCCTCCAGCCCTTGCAGGACTGTATTCACCAACCTTTGAAAAGTGGCAGGTGCATTTTTCAATCCAAAAGGCATTACTGTGAATTGGTAATGGCCTCCAATGGTTGAAAATGCAGTTTTTGCTTTTGCATCTTCTGATAATTTGACCTGCCAATACCCTGCAGTCAAGTCAAAAGTGCTTAGATACTTGGCAGATGCCAGTGTATCTATGAGCTCATCTGCCCTGGGTATAGGGTGAGCATTAGTTTTGGTTACTTGGTTGAGACCTCTATAATCTACACAAAACCGCATTTCCTTCTTTCCATCTTTGGAATGAGGTTTTGGTACAAGTACCACAGGAGAGGCCCATGGACTTTCAGAGTGCTCAACCACTCCCAGTTCTAACATTTTCTGCACCTCTTGTTTTATGCAGTCCCTGACATGGTCAGGCTGCCTATAGATCTTACTTTTGACAGGCAAGCTGTCTCCAGTATCTATAGTGTGCTCACACCAAGAAGTGGTGCCTGGCACAGTAGAAAAGAGTTCAGAAAACTGACCCAGGAGATTTATGCAGTGGTCTTTCTGCTCAGCAGTAAGACAATCTGCCAGTACAACCCCTTCCACCAGAGCATCTTGTTCTGTGGAAGAGAAGAGATCAGGGAGAGGGTCACTCTCTTCTTCCTGTCCCTCATCTGTTGCCATGAGCAGGGTGAGATCAGCCCTGTCATAGTAGGGTTTTAGGCGGTTGACATGAATCACCCTAAGGGGACTCCTGGCAGTGCCTAAGTCAACTAAGTAGGTGACTTCACCATTTTTCTCAACAACTGTGTGGGGTCCACTCCATTTATCTTGGAGTGCTCTTGGGGCCACAGGCTCCAAGACCCACACTTTCTGCCCTGGTTGGTACTGAACCAAAACAGCCTTCTGGTCATGCCATTGCTTTTGGAGCTCTTGGCTTGCCTGAAGGTTTTTACTGGCCTTTTTCATGTACTCAGCCATCCTTGATCTGAGGCCAAGTACATAGTCCACTATGTCTTGCTTTGGAGCTTTTAAAGGTTGTTCCCAACCCTCCTTAACAAGTGTTAGAGGACCTCTCACAGGGTGTCCAAATAGGAGTTCAAAGGGGCTGAAGCCCACTCCTTTCTGGGGTACCTCCCTGTAAGCAAAAAGGAGGCATGGTAAAAGGATATCCCATCTCCTGCGGAGTTTTTCAGGGAGTCCCATAATCATGCCTTTGAGAGTTTTGTTAAATCTCTCCACCAGTCCATTTGTTTGTGGATGATAGGGTGTGGTGAACTTGTATGTAACACCACACTCCTTCCACATGGCCTTTAAGTAAGCAGACATGAAATTGCTTCCCCTGTCTGATACCACCTCTTTTGGGAAGCCCACCCTGGAAAAGATTCCCAGAAGGGCCTTTGCCACTGCAGGAGCTGTAGTGGTCCTTAGAGGAATTGCTTCAGGATATCTAGTGGCATGGTCCACTACTACCAAGATAAACCTATTGCCTGAAGCAGTAGGAGGGTCAAGGGGGCCAACTATGTCAACCCCTACCCTTTCAAAGGGAACCCCAACCATAGGTAGTGGAATAAGGGGTGCATTTGGAGTGCCACCTGTTTTGCCACTGGCTTGACAGGTTTCACAGGACTTACAAAATTCCCTTGTGTCCTCTGACATTCTAGGCCAATGAAACAAGGGAACAAACCTGTCCCAAGTTTTCATTTGCCCCAAATGTCCAGCTAGGGGAATGTCGTGGGCTAGAGTTAGGAGGAACTTTCTGTACTCCTGAGGAATCACCAATCTCCTGGCAGCTCCAGGTTTTGGATCCCTTGCTTCAGTGTACAGAAGATTGTCCTCCCAGTAAACTCTGTGAGAGTCACTGACATCCCCATTAGCTTGTTTGACAGCTTGCTGCCTTAGACCCTCTAGTGTGGGACAGGTTTGCTGTGCCACACTCAGCTCCTCCCTGGCAGGCCCCCCTTCACCCAAAAGCTCAGCAGTGTCTGCTTCCAGCTCCTCTGGTGTAGGTTCTGCACAGGGTGGAAATTCTTCTTCCTCAGAAGAAGAATCCACTGTAGAGGGAGGGATAGTAGGTAGTGCTTTACTTCTATTAGCCCTAGCTTTAGGGAGCACTTGGTCCATTCTTCCACGATCCAAGTCACCCTGTCCTTTTTGCTTTTTGGCCTGAGCCCTTGTCAAAGCAAAAATATGCCCTGGGATGCCTAGCATTGATGCATGGGCCACCAACTCCACATCTGACCAAGCTGATGTCTCTAAATCATTTCCAAGTAGACAGTCTACAGGTAAATCTGAGGCAACCACAACTTTCTTTGGACCAGTAACCCCCCCCCAGTTGAGATTTACAACAGCCATGGGGTGGCTAAGTGTGTTGTTGTGAGAATCGGTTACTTGGTACTGGTGACCAAGTAGGTGTTGTTCAGGGTGGACCAGTTTCTCTATTACCATTGTAACACTGGCACCAGTGTCCCTGTAGGCCTGAACCTCAACACCAGTAGTTGCTTGTACTTATCCATGTTAAGGGGGCAAGCAACTAAGGTGGTTAAATCAATAGCCTCCTCAGAGACTAACACAGCCTCTGTGTTCTCCCTAACAAGACCAACCCCAACTAAGTTACCAAAAGTGAGCCCAGCTACTCCCTTGGATTGGCTATTAGTAGGTTTGCTCCCACCACCACTGCTATTAGTAGGGACACTAGGTGTAGCAGTAGGGGTTGTAGTGGTAGGAGGCTTGGTGCTTTTCTTTGGACAACTGGGATCTGTTGCCCAATGGCCTTTTATTTTACATAAATAGCACCATGGTTTCTTTTCTTTGTTTTGATTTGAAGAGGATTTGGGCCCACCACCCCCACCAGAGTGTTTTTGTGGGCCTGATGAAGACTAATTTTTAGATTTGTCCCCACCCTTGTCAGAAGACTTACCATCCTTCTTCTTATTGCCATCTTTGTCACCCCCTGTATGAACTTTTCTGTTCACCCTTGTTCTGACCCATTTGTCTGCCTTCTTTCCCAATTCTTGGGGAGAGGTCAGATCAGAGTCCACCAGGTACTGGTGCAACAAATCAGACACACAGTTATTAAGTATATGCTCTCTCAGGATTAAGTTATACAGGCTTTCATAATCAGTAACTTTACTGCCATGTAACCACCCCTCCAAGGCCTTCACTGATGGTCAACAAAGTCTACCCAGTCTTGTGAAGACTCCTTTTTGGTTTCTCTGAACTTCATCCTGTACTGTTCAGTGGTTAAGCCAAAACCATCTAGGAGTGCATTCTTAAGAACTGCAAAATTATTGGCATCACTTTCTTTTACAGTAAGGAGCATATCCCTACCCTTTCCACTAAATGATAGCCATAGGATAGCAGCCCACTGCCTTTGAGGGAGATCCTGTACAACACAGGCCCTCTCAAGTGCAGCAAACCACTTGTTAATGTCATCCCCCTCCTTATAAGGGGGAACTATCTTGTGCAGATTCCTAGAATCATGCTCTTTTGCAGGATGACTATGGGGAATACTGCTGCTGCCACCATGGGTTTCTAAACCCAATTTCTGTCTTTCCCTTTCCACCTCTAAGGACTGCCTATCCAAATCCAGCTGTTGCTTCTTGAGCTTCAGTCTGGTTTGTTCCACTCTCAATCTATTGAGCTCCCTTTCTAACACTCTGTCATCAGGGTGGGTGGGTGAGGCATGTCTAGAGACAGAAGTATGCTGAGATAGAACAGAAGGAGACCTGGCCCTAACAGAAGGCACCCTAATAGCTTGACTAACAGAAACAACACTTCTACTATGATGAGAAGGGATACTCTTACTGTGATGTGAGACCACACTATCAGTATGGTGTGACTCTACATCAGTACCAGCTATGCTAGGTGGCTTTCTAGGGGGCAGGCTTGGAAGTTTCCCTCCCACCTCTTTTGCTAGGGGTGCCCCAGAATCAGAGTGGGAACCATCAGCTAACTTTTCAACAGGGGTGCCAGCTCTGGCCTTATCCTGTTCAACAAGCATATTTACCAACAGTTCTCTAGAAGGATTCTTCCTTACACTTAAACCTCTATCTATGCAGAGACTCCTTGCTTCTTTCCAGCTAAGGTTATCATAAGCAAGTTTGGACAGATCAACAGTTTGGCCTGTGCCAGACATTTTAGACAGTGTTTAAGTGACAGAAAAAGTGAAGAAAAAGTTTTTCAGAACTTTTGGAAAGACAGAAAAAAACTTTTACAACTTTTTAAGAACTTTTTAGAAAGTTAGAGGTACTTTTCAGCACTTTAGAAAAGAAGTGAGAAAAGAAATGCAAAACGTTTTGGTTAGGTGTACATACACTGAACTTGTTTTGTATATTTTTCTCTTATGAAAAGTACAATGACAAAAGTGGTAAGTAGTTACAGAGCACTTATCCCACCACTGCACAACCAATGTAGGAGGCTGGACTGGCTTGTAGTGAGTACCAAGGGGTACTTACACCTTGCACCAGGCCCAGGTATCCCTTATTAGTGTATAGGGTGTCTAGCAGCTTAGGCTGATAGATAATGGTAGCTTAGCAGAGCAGCTTAGGCTGAACTAGGAGACGAGTGAAGCTCCTACAGTACCACTAGTGTCATATGCACAATATCATAAGAAAACACAATACACAGATATACTAAAAATAAAGGTACTTTATTTTTATGACAATATGCCAAAAGTATCTCAGTGAGTACCCTCAGTATGAGGATAGCAAATATACACAAGATATATGTACACAATACCAAAAATATGCAGTATAGTATTAGAACACAGTGCAAACAATGTATAGTTACAATAGGATGCAATGGGGACACATAGGGATAGGGGCAACACAAACCATATACTCCAAAAGTGGAATGCGAACCACGAATGGACCCCAAACCTATGTGACCTTGTAGAGGGTCGCTGGGACTGTAAGAAAACAGTTAGGGTTAGAAAAATAGCCCACCCCAAGACCCTGAAAAGTGAGTGCAAAGTGCACTAAAGTTCCCCAAAGAGCACAGAAGTCGTGTTAGGGGAATTCTGCAGGAAAGACACAAATCAGCAATGCAACAACGATGGATTTCCAAACGAGGGTACCTGTGGAACAAGGGGACCAAGTCCAAAAGTCACAATCAAGTCGGAGATGGGCAGATGCCCAGGAAATGCCAGCTGTGGGTGCAAAGAAGCTGCTACTGGACTGTAGAAGTGTGGCTCAATGGTTAGAGCGGCAGACCCTGAAGCAGAGATCTGGCTCAAGACCAGGGTTCAAGTCCCGCTTCGGCAGGTCTTAGGCTCAATTCCCCTTGACCAGATAATTCTCGCCTCAGTGCCTAATCTAATTCATGGGTCCCACTCTGCAACTCTGGGCAATAGCTTGCTTAATCTCCACAACGGCCCCAACAGCGCTTGGATGCCTGGCTTCACCCTGGGGGTGCTCAGGAGTGGGCGCCTCACAGGGAAAAGCCAGGAGGGGTTCCATAGCGGTATGAGTACAGCGCCTTGAGACCCTAACGGGTGAGTAGTGCGCTATACAAGTGCTAATTTACATTTACATTTACATTTTAGAAGCTGAAGATTCTGCGGGAACGACAAGGGCTAGAGACTTCCCCTTTGGAGGATGGATGCCCCACGCAGTGGAGAGTCGTGCAGAAGTGTTTTCCTGAAGAAAGACCGCAAACAAGCCTTGTTAGCTGCAAGTCGTGCGGTTAGGGTTTTTGGATGCTGCTGTGGCCCAGGAGGGACCAGGATGTCGCCAATTGCGTCTGGGGACAGAGGGGGCGTTGAGCAAGACAAGGAGCCCTCTCAGAAGCAGGCAGCACCCGCAGAAGTGCCGGAACAGGCACTACGAAGTGGAGTGAAACGGTGCTCACCCGAAGTCGCACAAAGGAGTCCCACGTCGCCGGAGGACAACTTAGAAGGTCGTGCAATGCAGGTTAGACTGCCATGGACCCAGGCTGGACTGTGCACAAAGGATTTCTGCCGGAAGTGCACGGAGGCCGGAGTAGCTGCAAAAGTCGCGGTTCCCAGCAATGCAGTCTGGCGTGGGGAGGCAAGGACTTACCTCCACCAAACTTGGACTGAAGAGTCACTGGACTGTGGGAGTCACTTGGACAGAGTTGCTGGATTAAAGGGCCCTCGCTCGTCGTGCTGAGAGGAGACCCAGGGTACCGGTGATGCAGTTCTTTGGTGCCTGCGGTTGCAGGGGGACGATTCCGTCGACCCACAGGAGATTTCTTTGGAGCTTCTAGTGCAGAGAGGAGGCAGACCACCCCCACAGCATGCACCACCAGGAAAGCGGTCGAGAAGGCGGAAGGATCAGCGTTACAGAGTTGCAGCAGTCGTCTTCGCTACTTTGTTGCAGTTTTGCAGGCTTCCAGCGCGCTCAGCAGTCGATTCCTTGGCAGAAGGTGAAGAGAGAGATGCAGAGGAACTCGGATGAGCTCTTGCATTCGTTATCTAAGGAATTCCCAAAGACAGAGACCCTAAATAGCCAGAAAAGAGGGTTTGGCTACTTAGGAGAGAGGATAGGCTAGCAACACCTGAAGGAGCCTATCAGAAGGAGTCTCTGACGTCACCTGCTGGCACTGGCCACTCAGAGCAGTCCAGTGTGCCAGCAGCACCTCTGTTTCCAAGATGGCAGAGGTCTGGAGCACACTGGAGGAGCTCTGGGCACCTCCCAGGGGAGGTGCAGGTCAGGGGAGTGGTCACTCCCCTTTCCTTTGTCCAGTTTCGCACCAGAGCAGGGCTGAGGGGTCCCTGAACCGGTGTAGACTGGCTTATGCAGAAATGGGCACCATCTGTGCCCATGAAAGCATTTCCAGAGGCTGGGGGAGGCTACTCCTCCCCAGCCCTAACACCATTTTCCAAAGGGAGAGGGCGTAACACCCTCTCTCTGAGGAAGTCCTTTGTTCTGCCTTCCTGGGCCAGGCCTGGCTGGACCCCAGGAGGGCAGAAACCTGTCTGAGGGGTTGGCAGCAGCAGCAGCTGCAGTGAAACCCCGGGAAAGGCAGTTTGGCAGTGCCAGGGTCTGTGCTAGAGACCCGTGGGATCATGGGATTGTGCCAACTATGCCAGGATGGTATAGACGGGGCAATTCCATGATCATAGACATGTTACATGGCCATATTCGGAGTTACCATTGTGAAGCTACATATAGGTAGTGACCTATATGTAGTGCACGCGTGTAATGGTGTCCCCGCACTCACAAAGTCCGGGGAATTGGCCCTGAACAATGTGGGGGCACCTTGGCTAGTGCCAGGGTGCCCACACACTAAGTAACTTAGCACCCAACCTTTACCAGGTAAAGGTTAGACATATAGGTGACTTGTAAGTTACTTAAGTGCAGTGTAAAATGGCTGTGAAATAACGTGGACGTTATTTCACTCAGGCTGCAGTTGCAGGCCTGTGTAAGAATTGTCAGAGCTCCCTATCGGTGGCAAAAGAAATGCTGCAGCCCATAGGGATCTCCTGGAACCCCAATACCCTGGGTACCTCAGTACCATATACTAGGGAATTATAAGGGTGTTCCAGTATGCCAATGTAAATTGGTAAAATTGGTCACTAGCCTGTTAGTGACAATTTGAAAGGAATGAGAGAGCATAACCACTGAGGTTCTGATTAGCAGAGCCTCAGTGAGACAGTTAGTCATAACACAGGTAACACATTCAGGCACACTTATGAGCACTGGGGCCCTGGCTGGCAGGGTCCCAGTGAGACATACAACTAAAACAACATATATACAGTGAAAAATGGGGGTAACATGCCAGGCAAGATGGTACTTTCCTACAACTGCCACCCCAAGCATGCCTTCTTATGTATTGTTTGGTAACATACCTGCATCAGGGGTCCTACATCTCACACAGACAAGGTTATCAGAGGGAATCCTACCAGATGCCATCAACGCTATATATGCTACACGTCGCCTTGATGCAGACCAAGCCTTCGTGTCCCCACAAAGTCTGATTTAGAGACCTCATTCCAATGTAATGAGGATTGGGGGCATTTCTCATGGACATTGTACTGGCAGGTTAGGTTTAACATGCCTACGTCTCTTTAGGTTAGAGATTAGGGGCCAAATGTATCAAGCTCCCGGTTTGCATTACTTAAACAGCGATTTTTAAGAAATCGCTAGTTAAGAAATGCAAAATGGGACGTATGAAAATTGTGATTCGGTAATAGCAATGTCTTAAAAATCGCAAACGCTATTAGCGAATCGCAATTAGGGAATGGGACTCAGGCCAATAGGTCTGAATGGATTTGCATTTCTGAATTTGCGAATTTATGTTAGGAATTAGCAAATTAGGTAATGCAGATCCCAGGGTGCTGGGGGCCTAAGGCCTCCTTTAATGCACTCCAAAAAATATTTGTGGACATGTGTGCGCTACATGTCATTTTTAAAAATTGCACATGCTTACCACCAAACTTCAATTTGTGGTAATTGCATTTCCTAAACACCAAATTCGTATTTAGGAAATGCATGATACATGTGCACTGGTAATCGCAAATAGGTATTTCCTATTTGCGATTACCTATTTAGGGAATCTTTCCTAAATGGAGTTGCAATTTCAGGGAATCGCTATTTTAGCAATTCCTTGAAATTGCACTGTGAATGCTTTAATACATTCTGAAAGGCATTTTTGCAGTCACAAACGGTGGAATTTTGCCATTCGCACCATTTGCGAATGCAAAAAGCTTTGATACAGCTGGCCCTCGGTTCATCATGCTAGGGTATTAGGGCCTAGTTCACATCTGATGTTGTTGCAAGATGGTGGGGGTCTTTATATTCACAACTCTAGTTTTTACAGTTCATCATGCTAGGGTATTAGGGCCTAGTTCACATCTGATGTTGTTGCAAGATGTTGGGGGTCTTTATATTCACAACTCTAGTTTTTACAGTTCTGTTTCTTGCATTATTCATTATCCTAATCATTGCAGCTCATGCAATTTAAAATAGATTGCAGTTTTGTTAATAAAACCTACTGAAAACTTTACAGCATCTCTTTAATTGCCTGTGTGTGTCTGAGACTTGTTGCACATGTGTGGAAAGGGTACTCTCTGTTTAACCACAACTCCCCTGATATGTCACATTCTAGAGTCCATGCATAAAGGCTGCCACAAATCACCTTCAACTTTTTGGGTTTTTGGTGTGGTACTGCTTGTTAGCTGGGAGGATTGTGCCGACAGTTGTGACTTGTTGTAGAATTGGCCTTGTTGCCTAAAAACAAAAGTGCTGTGATCCCTAAACCATCCCTTGCCTAGAGCAAGAGTCCAACTACGACACCGGCAGAACTGAGAGAGACTGGTTGGATATGACTAACGGCAAGACACCCTTAATTCTTGCAATAGCTTGCTCAATGTTCCCACAGTCAGCTCAAGTGGCGGAAGAAGCCACCTAATTAGTGATTCCATCTTTGTATAAAGAGAATCCATACAGTCTTAGATATTGTAGTTAATAGATGCCTCAACTGGTTTAGTAAGAGAGACTGCCTTCATTTAAGCAAGCAGACAGAGGCTCCCTTTTGAAGCAGTCCAAACTCTTATTTTCTGCTTACGCGACGGTGGAAGAGAATCAGCTGCATGCTCTGACCCACTGTCAATTGGGGTAGGGCTCCCTCACAAGTCAAAAGATCTGTCTGAAATACTATCACCTGAACATGTGCAGTGAATGAAGTGCCACCCCTCATTAAAGGGAGCTGAGGAACCTGTGTTAGGTAAGCATACAATGTTTGTTAGTACACCCGCTGTGAGAGGGGGAACTTCATGAACCCTCACCTGATGAGCCAGTTCTTCCTTGACATTCATAATTTCCTCATTAAAACCCAGACAGAAGAAGATAAAAAGGACAAAATACTGGTTTTACGGAGGTCCAGATACTTACGTGGGGCAGAGTCCTCTCCTTTAGTTTCCCTATTTACGGCATTTATGAGTTACACATTCTCAGGGAAAGGGGAAGCTGAATGTGGAACCCCAGAACATTCATACAAGTCACAGTTATACACTGTAGAAGATAAAAGAAATTAAGAGCAGGCAGCAGTCCTCCTATGTACAGGCCTAATAATAGTGGCAAGCTTGGGGCTACCAGAGAGTTTAAGCCTTCTCCAAGCCGGTCCTCAAGGATGAAGGGTATTTCTAGCCCAAACAGCACACCCGTTAAATTCAGCAGTTACTAAAGTTTTGGAGGCAGATTTGAGACACTCTTCCTGCTAACAGATATATAAGCAAAAGCAATGTCCTTACTAGGTAGTGGATGTTATATCCACTGAATAAAAAATACAGAGTCAAGGGGGGTGCCCTGCCTCTTTCTGGTGCTGACGGGCGTAAGACAGGCCTGTCCTTGGCCTGGGTTTCACCCGCACACACCCCACGCAGCATGTCAAGTAAGTGTGCTTTATAGCCTCAACGTTTAGCAGCAGGTGCTGGTGATGAAAGGGCCGCCTCCTGCCCCCTTCCCCCTCCCCCCCACCGAGTCCTCGAACACAAAGTCCCTCTGACAACACTCCCACGCTGTGGGTCAAGCAAATGTGCTTTATAGCGCAGACCTTTAGCAGCAGGTGCGGGTGATGAAAGAGCTGTCTCTTGGGCCTCACAGAGTCCTGGGGCAAAAAGTCTCTCCGGCAACACTCCTGCGTAGTAGTAAATGCGCTTTATAGCACTGATGCTTAGCTGCAGGTGATAAAAGGGCCACCTCCTCTCCCCAACTGAGTTCTGGAACACGAAGACCTTCCATCAACACTCTGTCAAAAACTGTGATGGTGACTATGTGATCATTCATTTTCATTACTCTGCCATAATTTATGGGATTTTCAAAGTCCTTGGACAAGGTGGAACAATCTAACAGTGTTCTAAAAACAGTCCATTTTGGCCTTTTTATATAAACATGCTTAAACTCCTAGGCTGTCTCTGCCAAAAGCAATCCTTCCGATGACAAACTAGTTATTAGCAATCCCAACTTTTTATGCTTTACACCTCTGGAATGCCTGGATTCTATTGATTGACTTGGTAGTCATCGTAAACGACGTCTTGGATACCTTGTGTGCACATGATGTACTGTGCACTGAAAGCCCTTTTGAGAATAGTTTTTCAGCTGTGACAAACACCAATATTCATATTATCCATAAACTGAATATTGATGATAATTCTTATGCTTTGATCCAAATTAGGGTCTGCACTATTGTTTTTAATATGCATTCTGCAAAAAATTCAAATTCAAATTTAAAATTCAAATTTTTATTGATTTAAATCTCATCAGAGATCAGCAATATTTACAATTATAAATATTACAATTAAAATGAGAAGATAAGTGGCCTGAGAGTCTAAGTGCAAACTTTATCAATTAATACACTGGTGAAAACAATTAAAAAAAAAACTTATACAAATTATACCAAACAAATTCATTGGGAGGAGACTTTGCCAAGACAATCAATTTGTTGGTTTTCCACTATTTAAGACACAAAGGTTTAAAAACGATTTCTAGCTTCCTTCACCGGCGTACTGGGATACAAAAAGAATATGCTTAATGTCTTGAGTCCCACCATTCCAGAGATCACACTTTCTGGTCTTATTTCATTTATCGGACCAAAGCTTTTTACAGTTTTTTAAAGGTAAAATACCCAATTTTAACATGAGTAAAAATCGCCTGACACTAATTTCCAAAGAAAACTTTAAATATTCTTGATTCTTGCTTAAAGGACATACTGACAGAGTAGGGAGTATATTTCTAATAGCAAAACAGTGTGTGATTTCACAAGTGCAGATTGTTCTGGCATTTCTTCTTCTGGTTTTGTTTTTAGTAATTCTACTATCTTGTCAGGAGTACTGCTGACTTGCATTCAAAATGTACAGATTCACTGTGGCTGGAATTCATTAAACTAATCCAAGGTACTTTACTCCAAAAGACCTGAACCACCATTCCAAATTATTTATATAGATACATTACCTTCCTTGTCCTGCTGTTCCCTCTACACCTGGCAGGGTGAAAGAAGGTCTAATTACCTGGATTGCAACCTCACTAAACTGTAACATTAGTTGTCCACCAACTGACTCCAGTAATATACAGGGGATTAATTTAAGAAGGGGATATGGTCCCAACGTCACTCTTTTGAATGCTTATAACTGTTTTGACAAGAAGAATATGGACAACTTAGTCACCTTTGTTCAAAGAAGTCGATACTATACTAATTATGAAAAAAACAAACTGTGCTAAAATAATCATAGCCCTATTTCTGTAGATTTTAATGCAAAGGTGAGCAGGGAGTCGATGTTTGGTGATCTAACCCATACGCCTATCAAATGAAGGGTTTTCCTGTTGCTAAGGATAATAGCAATAAACAGGGATCTTTTCTCTTTAACTTTATACTAGAGAGGAATTTACTGGAAGTACATGGTATGACCACTGATTTAAGTGCCTGATATCCAAACTTTACAGGTAGTAGCAGTTCAACTATCATCAATTACATTTTAATGTTTAATGATTAATCACATAAATGTGTTAGTTATGTGTCAAGCAATCTACTTTAAGTGGGCACAACCGTCTGTTTTTATCACTAATGCTACCAGGCGATGTGCTACAAGACTCTGATAAGGTACATAGGGAACTGGTAGTCATTAAAGGTGCTTGTATATTAAAATGGGATAGGGTCAACCAACTGTTAATTTAAAAAACACCATTATTAATAATCTTAATGATGTTCACAAATGTTTCATTTTTATTAAGAATGCTGATGGTTTGGTCCTTGATTAGTTTAAAAGGATCAGTAACTTGATTAATGATACATTAACAACTAAATATGTTCCTTCTAGGCTTAATGGTAAAAGATTGTTCAAGTGCATGCTCGAAGGCCTAAAGGAATTTGTGACATGCCCTTACTACAAAACCAAAAAATAGGGGGGGACACGTTTTGGTTTGTAGACTCAAAAATAAAGAACTGTTAGAGCAAGGAAACATGAATTAAAAGAAAATACTTGAAAGGATGTCATGATGACAAGCCTGGCTGAAAGCCCTAGATCTCTTCAGTTATTTCATGCCTATTCATTTGGTGAGAACTAATTTTTGGCTGTATTGTGCTAGTGATGGAGAACTCTGTTAGCAGACATTTTTTATGGGAATTTAAGAGTTATAAGTTATAATTTGCTGCTGACAACTGGGTTTGGTTTTAGTATTATTGTAGGCCATAACTATTATATATGCAAGTACATAACTATATAATGCCTTTGTGAACCACAGACCGGCCCTTCTTAGCTAACCTGCATATTGAAAGCAGTTTGCTGGGGATTGCACTTGAGGGTGCAACTGTTTTCTGGGCTCTTGTCGGGTTGTGGGTGGTGAAGTTATCTCAGATGTAGCCACGTTTTCAGCTGTCTTCAAAAGTGTATATGCTCCTGGGTGCTTTGAATGTTGGCTGGTAGTGAATTTCAGGGTTAGCGGTTTGTACTGGGAAAGTAATGCCTCCTTGGTGGCATAATATTAAGTGGAGCAAGCCTGGAGTGCAGTGTTCTGTTTGCCTTGTATTGCTTGCATTTAGCATGTAAAATTGTAGTCATTTAGCTTGGGAAGCTCTGTTGACTACGTAGAGTGTATTGAACTTTGCCCTTACAGTTATAGGTAGCCAGCAGAGCAATAACAGGACAGAAGTAGTGCATTCTCTTTCATGAAGGCAGAGAAAAGGCCTTGGAGCAGCATTTTGGATGAGATGTATTTTGTGTATGATAAATGTGGGTGTGCCAAGAAATAGGCTGTTGGCATAGTCAAGCTTGGATCCACGAGTGTGAGGATGACATCATGTTATTTTGGTGAGCAAGTTACAGGAATATGCAACATAATGTTTTCATTGTGTAGAAGGCACTCTTTGTGATATTGTTGGCATGCAGCAACAAAGATACACCTGAATCCATAGTTATTCATTGTTTTCTAACTTCTCTTGATGTTGTTGGGGAGGATTAAAGTTCCTTCAACCATATGGTGGTAAACTGGCATGTTTGCCATTGTCTGCAGGACATAATCTCTGTCTCTACAGTATTGAATTTTAGGTGGGTATTAATTATCTGTGTGTTTATGGTGCGAAGGCAGTCATTGAGGTGTGAATTGTTGACATATTTGGGGCTATCCATTTTTAAAATGATTTGGGTGTCATCTGCAAAGTTGTTGACAAGTGAGGTTGCATGAATTAATCAGATTTAGTAGGTGTGTTAGATGGATGCTGAACAATAGAGGGGATATGATGGCCCCTGGTGGAACGTACAGAGTTGTGTGTGAGGAGGTGATATAAAAGGTAGTAGGTAGCTTACACTTTGTCTGTGAGATAAGCTATACATTTTAGAGCATTTTCACGGATTCAGTGATCATAGACTCTTTGCATTAGTGTGTGGTGGTGGACAGTGTCAAATACAGCTGATAAATACTAAAAAAGGGAGCTGCTCTGTTTTTGCTCACTGTTTGTTTTAGATCATTACAGGTGGATGTGATGGCTAACTCTGTGCCAGGAGGTAAAAATAAATTATAGTTGAAGTCAGGTAACATCTTATCATCAAGGATTCACAACCGTTCATGGTGAGGTTTTTACTTATTGTTAATTGCAATGTTTTTAATGGATGACAGCCAGGCCTCCTCCGATTTTGGCAATATTATTTTTGTGCCTGATATGAAACTGAGAAGGGATGACTTTGTAGCTCCAGAATCTTTGCTGAGCTACTTTTTTGTAATGAAGGTGAGGTCTGTTGTCTTCAAGTGTAGGTCAAAGATGTTAAAGCAATTTCTGTTAATGGATTTTCCATTAAAGTGTAGACATTTTAGTTGGTGTATTCATTTTTTTTTTATGTCTTGTAGTTTGGGTGGAGAGGCATACAGCATTCTTTTTTTTCCTTATATATATTTTGTTTACTCTATTTTATTTATTCAATTTTACATAAGAAACATTTACAACATCAGGAGGTACAGTCAGTATATTGTCAAAATATGCTTGCCAACACCCAATTAAGTTACTTACACGCATCTTTAAATACAACATGTTACATAAAGTCCCACGGTTCGGCCTTTATCCAGGTGTCAATATTGCTACATTTTCTAGGCAAGACCTTGAGGATGCGGACCTATATGAAATTGATGCCTTGAAAATGGCCATAGGCTGGACTGAGGGTGGTGCTCTGAAGCTAGGGGTATTACAGCTGGGATAATTGGGTGATGCTGTGCGCCCAGGTGCCTACCCCACCGTCGATGATGTAATGGCAGCTGTCACAGTGGTAGGGGAAGTGGACCTGTTCTGAGCATAAAGATAAGTGCGGAAGGGGCACCATATGTCTCTGGGTCAGGAGAATGGCGGCATTAGGTCCCAATACGCGTCTAACTGTTCTTGGCTGTATATGACGTCAAGCAGCCAGGCGGTAGCTGTAGAGGGCAGGGCGCCTTCCCCAGTGCATGGCCACTCTCCTTTTTACTAATAGGAGTAGCATGGCTGTAAGGCGTATACTTTCAACAGGTTCCCTCCCAATGTGGCCCAATAGGGGCGGTGTCCTGTTACTTCTTGTATGATTCTATAAAGCTCCTTCCAAAAAGACATTATTTGCAGGCAACGCCATGCCAAGTGCAGAAAGGAGGCTTGAGCATCTGCATTCTAATGCACTTCCCATCTAAGAACAAACCTATTTTAAATAGTTGTAAGGGGTATCGGTAAAGGCGATGCAAATAGTTAAAGTGTCTGAGGCTCAGACTGTAATTGAGAGAGGTGTTCAGTTGACTACAGCAATAGTCCCATTGTTCATCAGAGGGTGTGGTGCAGAGGACTTCATCCTACCCGGCACGGGCTCTAGATGAAGAGAGGGGGGCAGAAGCCTTAGTGGATGTACAGACGGGGGTGATCAGGCGCCTCGGTGACAGGGACGGGAGAACAATTTCTAGGGATTGCAGTGTGGGCGGTGCAGCTGGGAAAGTGGGGTGTATGATGCAACATGTTGCCCGCAGTTGGTAGTACATCAATGTGTCTAACAGGGTATGACGGACACCCTCTGCCTCAGGCAATTTTGCAAGGAAATGACCATCAGGGTATCTGCAAAGGGAAAGATATGGTGCTAAAGTGCATGGGCTCTGGTGCTGGGTTCCTGAAGGGGCGGGATTGTTGTGTTCTTAAACGGTGGGATGTATAGCGCGTACAATAGGGGAAATCTAGTTCGTTTACGAAATCCCTATGCCCAGCGAACACAAGCGACCGTGTCAATCTCAGCTCTGGGTGTCTTATAAGGACTGAACAATTATGTCATGAGAGGGCAAGGCGCTGCTCTATCCACTTCAATAGCGGTATGTGGTTGATATAGGGTAGGATGCACCCAAAGGTGCAGATACTGAGCTTCTGGGCTGTATGCGTAAAGAGCCATGTCTGGTGTACCCAGACCTCCCTTAGCCGGCGGTAAGAAGTTCCCAGGATATCCGAGGTTGTTTGCCCACCCTAATCAGGGTACTCGGGTTGGATTTTAAAATTTTGAAGAAGGCGGCAGTCAGGGGGATAAGAATGTTGAGGAAAACATAAAGGAATTTGGGGAGGACCATCATCTTCGCTATGGAAATACGGCCTGTGAGGGAGAGGGGAAGGCGAGTCAATAATGGTATCCCGTCTTCTAACCACATCATAGCCCTTCCATAATCTGCTTGCCACAGAGTGGTGACATCTCAGCTAAGCCAAATGCTGGGATAATGGACTAGCTCTACAGCCCCTTGAAGGGGAAACTCGGAGGAGAAAGGCAGGGTCTCATCTGTAAGGGGAAACAGCACCAATTTTCTTCAGTTTATCTGAATACTTGAGTAGCATCCAAATCGGATCACCTCCTGTATCAAAGGATTCAGATTTTCTTGTGGATCGGAGGTATACAGCACGATA
Organism: Pleurodeles waltl; assembly: GCF_031143425.1. Taxonomy (NCBI): domain Eukaryota; kingdom Metazoa; phylum Chordata; class Amphibia; order Caudata; family Salamandridae; genus Pleurodeles; species Pleurodeles waltl. The sequence continues at coordinate 352,473,817 of NC_090450.1, forward strand.
TCATCAGCGTACATTGAGACTACCAGGGCTCTGGAGGTGAGGCCGATGCCCCTGTGGGCGTTGTGCTGCCTAAGACGTGTCGCCAGGGATTCCACTGCGATGTTGAATAAGAGAGGCGGCAGTGGGCAGCCCTGTCTCATCCCCCGAGTAATCGGAAAGGGATTGGGAACAGACTCATTCATACGCACTCTTGGCAATGGGAGGGTGTAGAGTAGACAGATCTGTTGCCTGAATATATGGAGCATGATGGCACATGATCGCAAAAATAGTGCTGAGATTATGGGAGTTAGACCAACCCAGTATAAAACCAGCCTGATCTGGCCTAATCATTTTCAGTAAGAGTGGTAGTAATCGGTTGGCTAGCACCTTAGCATGTATTTTATTGTCAACATTGATGAGGGAGAGTGGCCAGTAGGAGTCGCAGTGTAATGCCAGTTTGCCCGGTTTGAGTAAGGTGACCATAATGGCTTCATGTAGTGAGCCAGGCCAAAGTTAGGGAATCCTGGTACATGTCCAGGAGGTGCGGGCCTGCAGGGGGGCAAACCCTTTATAGAATGAAGTTGTGAGGCCATCTCCACCTGGCGCCTTATCCCCTGGGAAATCTGCAATTACCTGTGTTATCTCCTCAGTTGTGAAGGGAGCCTCAAGGTAAGTGCGATGGGCGTTGTCTAACCACACCAGTTGTATCGTATTAATTGGTGAGTTCCGTACCATCCAGCACTAGGGTCTCTTGGTATAATTTAGCATAGAATGAGGAGAAAACATGTGCTACCCCCGGTGTGGTGGTTATTGTGAAAGCCCCCGTACATTCCAAGTTAGGCACTTCAGTCTGACCATATCGGTGAGGTACGTGCTATCTTAAGGACCCTGGGTCCCTTATACATGTATTGTGGTTGGTGATGCATGCTGTGTGTGGGGAAAAACCTCAGCAGCCCCAGGCGATCCCCCGCCAGACAGCGACTCTTGGCAGTAATTTTAGCAAACTTCAGGGCCGACCTGGCATCCTTGAAGAAATGTGACTTGCCATAGACAGAAATTCTGGGCCTGGCAGGATATAATAGTGCATAGTGTTATTTCAGCCTTCTGCAATTTTTCACAGGTGGGAAGCCTGCACAGTAAAGTAAGGGAAGAAAGAGATGACAATGACGTGTGCTGCAATGGGCCTTTCCCTGTAATTCAGGAGTTTTGGCGATTATCAGTCTGGCTGGCCCACCCGGGGGCGGTCAAGGGCCAGGCGACCAGTGGGTCTGTTCCACTATAAACACTGGAGATAGAAACTCACCAAACAGGCTATATATCATATTCTCAACCAAGTCCTCCATTTTTTATATGGAGGTGGACTCCGGAACACCTGTGATGCAAAGGTTGCTACGTCGGGATCGACCTCCAAATCTTCATTCTTGGCCTTAATAATGTTGAGTATCTTGTCCATTTTTAAAAGGTGCTCCTTGGATTCGGACTCTTGGTCATCAATGTCAGATATCAGGGTTTCCAGGCAGTCCAACCTGGTCTCATGTGTGTCTACCCGCTGTTTGACCTGGTCGAGGCAGGCGGTGAGGAGGTCCAACTTGCTATCAGTGGTTTTAAGACTGGTTTTCACCTCATGGAGTATTTCCTTGAGATTGAGCTCTACAGGGTCCTCCTCCATCTGAGGGATTGTAGTCGCTCCAGAGGACCTCTCACCCTACGTATGCCGGCTGTGTATTTTTTCCCCTCAAATGTGTACTTTGCCTGCCTGGCATATGTCTTGCCCATGATCTCAGCCAACAGGTACAGCCCAGCCAAAAAGGATTTCTGTATCCCATCTCCCCGTGTTCGTGGGGTGCAGCCCCAGTCCAGAGGCCCAGATACTGCAGCTGCGATGGCCCTGCCTTTCCCCACCTCCACATTCTCTGCAGGGGGCACAAGCAGGCTTCTGCAGCTGTCCCTACAGGAGGATGCACACTGGTGCCTCTGTAGCGGGGCCCCAATCCAAGCGCATGTTCTTTCTGAGCCCCCAGCACATATGATGTTGGTCCGCCCTATGAAACGATCATCAGGGGCAGCCGTCTGGGGAGCGTTGAGCAGCCTAGGTGTCCATGAGCTCCCCCCCACTGTTAGCAGGGGAGCCATCACCAATCCAGGGAGGGGGCAGATTCAGTCTTTTAGCGCCCACCAGGCCTCAATCACATAGGACTGGGGACACCTCCCCCGCACCTACTGGATTTTACCCTCTTCGCTGAAGCACTTAGGTCCACCACGCTCCCTATTTCCAAGGAGCACAGCTAAGCACAGGCCTCATTCCTCTCCACCGGCCCGATCTCCCGTACAACAGCGCCCAGGTCGTGTCGTGTGCCCGGTCTCCCCTCGTTTCTCTGCTGTTGACCGGCCGCTCAGGGCAAGGAAGTGTCTGATGCGGCCCCTACCGGTTCACGGGGCGACGCCAAATGCCAGACCAGCAGCCAGCCGCCCTGCCCGGCCACACCAAGCTCTAGCTCACACCAGCAGTCCCCTGGGACATCAGCGAACCATGGTCGCCATTCGCAGGTTCAGAATGCTGCGGTGGATCCGTTGTCCTCCGTATGTGCGGATTTTGTTAGATTATTACTGCCCGGCCTGCAGAGCCCCCTAAGGAGTGGCCATCTTGAGGCCTGCAGACACAACGCTTCCTAGGCATACGGCATTTTGATGTAGCTGCTTTGGAGTGTATTTTGCCTGTGGCTTTTGGTGAAGGTAGAAGGGAGGTTTTCTAATTAGGGGAATGAGAATTTTGAGATAAGTTTGTGTTTTGTGGGATTTTTGTGTTGGGTAATGGTGTTGTAACTGCTGTATTCTCTTGTGGTTTGTGTAGAGTGTGGTGACTTGTGGTGGGAAGGTACAATTAGGGAACCTTGCAATCATATGTTTGCGCTTTCACTTGATTTTTAGTTTCCCATCTGATTTTTAGTTTCCCATCAAGTGACATTGGGTTTGCAGGTTATTTGGATGTGGTTATTGAATTGCTGTATTGTTTGTGATTCGTTGTGTGGTGTTGTGGTTGTTTTTGTGTCAGAAAAGTAAGATGGTTGATGGCTGATTCATTAGTAGTTAAAGTACTCATTGATTGGGGTATGTATTTGGTACAAGTGGAGTTTAGGGAGTATTAAATTGATAAAGATTTTATAAGTGAGGTGTTGCTTACTTGAAAGAATTATTAACAAAATGCAGATTTTCCATCCCTAGGCCCTTTCCAGGTCCTTACAGGCAGAAACAGGCAACCCCCTTAACCTGTTGCAGTTTACCTTCATGTCCTGAGCTCTGGAGTTAATTACCTCAAGTGATCAAGTGACCTTGAGCTCACAGGAACCCTAGCCCTAACCTTAATCAATAGTTCCATAGTTCTAACGGGAGCCGTAGCAATCATTCACAGTCCGAGCCTTATCAACCAACCCGTCCCAGGGCCTAAGTACTAGGTCCAATAGAAACCCTCACCCTCTGAGTCAATCTGAACTCCAGCCCTATCAACCAATCAGTACGCGAGCTCTAAGCCTTAAATCCAACAGAAACCCTACCCCTGGGAGGACAATCAAAACACGGATGCAATAGTCAATTAAACATTAAAACCTTATTCTAAGAGCATGTGACCTTAAACCTAAGGGGCTGTACAAGGCGTGAGGGGAGGAGAAAGACCTGCTCAGGTGACTCTGTCCCCAGGCCCAATCACTTAGTCTGGAACTAGTGTGGAGAGAGGGGAAAGGAGCTGTTGCTCAGCTCACAATCTCTTTGGTTGCAGACTGACCCAATGTGCCCTTTACAGTTCCTGTTCAACCCTGCAGGTAGGGCCCAATATAAAGCCACTAAATCGTGCTTTTCGCACACTTATAAAACATTATTTTACCACAACAAAACAAGTGCTAAACACACTCCCAAACACAATTTAAAGCAGAGTACACATATTAAGCGGTCTCTACACACAGGTTAGGGTTCGTATTTTGTTTTTAGCTTTTTTTGATTGTGCCAGCAAGGGTAACATCAGCAGCAGGTCCTAGAAGAGAAGTACTAGCAGTAACTTCATTAGAGAAAGGTGATGTTCTAAGGTAAACCAAGGAACACTGAGTGGTGTCTGCCAAAAGGAACCATTTTCTTCCATAGGTGGATGCAGAGTAAACAGGCAAAATGCAGTCACTCATAGTGAAGGGAACCAAAGGTGAAGTCGGCTAACCAACTGCCTCATGCGCTATGCTATGATGGGAGGAAACAACATCTGAATGACACTTGAACAGACCAATGGATGAAAGCAGCCAGACCGAAGTACAAGTTACTTACCTTTGGTAACAAAATATCTGGTAGAGACATATTCTTGTTTCAGATTCCTTACCTTAGAATTTTCCCCCAGACGTCAGACTGGATCCGGAGATTTTTGTTCGAGCAATACCCTTGCGCGTCGGTAGGTGGTGTTGTGGTCGCCATGATGACGTCGGGAGTAGGGAGTAGTACATTGACACTGCCCTCGCGCAGTGACGTCAGTTTCTTTTAACGACTTTCCATGCCAGAGCACAGAGCTGCTGAGAACACTGAGATTGGTGCGCCAGAGCTAAGGACCTGATAGAGGAATCCCTGTCCCTAGAAATCAGTTTGCAAGCTGGGAGGATGGGTGGGCAGTAAGGAATCTGCAACTAGAATATGTCTCTACCAGATATTTCGTTACCGAAGGTAAGTAACTTGTACATCTGATAGAGACTTCTAGTTGCAGATTCCTTACCTTAGAATAGATACCCAAGCAATGCCATCTTCGGTGGTGGGCTGCGAACCAAGATCATACTAGAAAATCCTGCAGGACCGAACGACCAAAGTAGCTGTCTCGACGGATCTGACTATCCAGGCAGTAATGCTTAGCAAACGTGTGCAGGGACGCCCACGTAGCTGCCTGACAGATATCCAGGACAGGAACGCCGCATGCAAACGCAGTGGAAGCAGCAGTTGCTCTGGTGGAATGAGCATGCATTCCTTCAGGAGGTTGCTTTTTAGCTAAACCGTAGCACATTTTGATGCAAAGAAGCACCCATCGAGAGATGGTACGCTTTTGCACCACCTTCCCTTTCTTCGCACCCACATAGCAAACAAAAAGTTGATCGTCCACCAGGATATCTTTAGTACGATTGAGGTAGAACACCAACGCTCTTTTTGGGTCCAGACGGTGGAGTCTCTCCTCCTAATGGGAAGGATGTGGTAGTGCGTAGAAGGTAGGCAAAGCGATGGACTGGCCTACATGAAATGGTGTAACCACCTTAGGAAGGAAGGAAGCTCTAGTGCGTAAAACCACTTTGTCAGGGTTTACAGACAAGTATGGAGGTTTTGAAGAAAGGGCCTGAAGCTCACTCACCTTGCGAGCAGAGGTGATAGCGACCAGAAAGACAGTTTTGAAGGTGAGGAGCCGCAAGGACAATTATGCATTGGCTCAAAGGGGGTACACATCAAATAAGTAAGTACAAGATTAAGATCCCACTGAGGCATGATAAATGGAGTGGGAAGAAATAAGTGGGTGAGCACTTTTAAGAACCTACTCACAAAAGGAGATTTAATGAGTGAGGGCTGATCAGGTAGCCTAAGAAAGGCAGAAAGGGCAGACAAATACCCTTTAACAGTGCCCAAAGCAGAGCCCTGCTGGGCTAAAGAAAGAAAGAACAGAAGAACCTCTGACAGAGGGGCAGAAAGGGGATCAACAGATTTGTTCGTACACCATGCCCCCAATTTATTCCAACGACAGGCGTATACAGTTTTAGTCAATGGACGCCTGGCTGCCAAGATAAGATTGCAGACTTCGCGTGGAAGGGCAAATGCCGTCAACTGTTGCCGCTCAATCTCCTTGCATGAAGACAGAGGTTGGACAGGTTCGGTGGAGAACCGTCCCTTGTTGCTGCGACAGAAGATCCGACCGGAGAGGCAGTCTGAGTGGAGGATCAACAGACATCCTCAACAGCTCGAGCCCAGTCTGCAGCCAACAAGATAACTTGGGCCCGGTCGTTCTTGATTTTCTTGAGAACTCTGGGCAGAAGAGGGATGGGCAGGAAGGCATAAAGGAGGCCGGAGCTCCACTCGAGACAAAAAGCGTCTCCGAGCGAGTGCCGCCTTGGAAACTCCAACGTGCAAAACAGCTGACATTGCGCGTTCTCTGCGGAGGCAAACGGATCTAACCAAGGCTCTCCCCACTTGAGAACGAGACCTTGCGCCACCTCCGGATGGAGACGCCATTTGTGATCGACTGAGCGTCGGCAGCTGAGTTTGTCTGCTCTGGCGTTGAGAGAGCCCATCAAATGTTGAACCATCAGGGTAATGCCCTGATGTTCCAGCCATGTCCAGAGGCGTAGTGCCTCCTGACAAAATCAAATCAAATCAAATCAAATCATTAACATTTATAAAGCGCGCTACTCACCCGTGCGGGTCTCAAGGCGCTAGGGGAAAGGGGGGGTTACCGCTGCTCGAATAGCCAGGTTTTTAGGAGTCTCCGGAAAGCGGAGTGGTCCTGGGTGGTCCTGAGGCTGGTGGGGAGGGAGTTCCAGGTCTTGGCCTCCAGGAAGGAGAAAGATCTCCCACCCACCGTGGAGCGGTGGATGCGAGGGACGGCAGTGAGTGCGAGACCAAAGGAACGGAGGAGGCGGGTGGGGACGTAGAAGCTGAGGCGTCGGTTGAGGTATTCCGGTCCCTTGTTGTGGAGGGCTTTGTGTGCGTGGGTGAGAAGTCGAAAGGTGATCCTTTTGCTGACTGGGAGCCAATGCAGGTGTGTCAGGTGTGCGGAGATGTGGCTGTTGCGGGGTACGTCGAGGATGAGGCGTGCCGATGCGTTTTGAATGAATTGCAGGCGATTTTGGAGTTTGGCTGTGGTCCCGGCGTAGAGGGTGTTGCCGTAGTCCAGGCGGCTCGTGACGAGGGCGTGGGTCACGGTTTTTCTAGTGTAGGCGGGGATCCAGCGGAAGATCTTGCGGAGCATGCGGAGGGTGAGGAAGCAGGCGGAGGACACAGCGTTGACTTGCTTGGTCATGGTGAGAAGAGGGTCCAAGATGAAGCCGAGGTTGCGTGCGTGGTCTGTGGGGGTCGGTGCGGTGCCGAGGGCCGTGGGCCACCAGGAGTCGTCCCAGGCGGACGGGGTGTTGCCGAGGATGAGGAGACAAAGAGTCCAGGACCCTACCTCGCCCTGTTTGTTGGAGTACTACATGGCAGTAGTGTTGTCCGTTAACATTGGCACCACTTTCCCTTTGAGATAGAGAAGGAAAGCTTTCAACGCAAGTCTGATCGCCCGGAGCTCCAGCATATTTATGTGGAGCCCCGACTCCGCCGTAGACCAGAGGCCTCTGATCTCCACCTCTCCTATGTGGCTGCCTCAACCCAGAAGTGACGCATCTGTCACTATAGAGAGATCTGGTTGGGGAAAGGAGAGGGATCTGCCGTTGACCCAATTTGGATTCGAAAGCCACCACTGCAAGTCTTCTGCAGTCCCCTCCGAGATCTGGACCATGTCAGAGATATTTCCCTGATGCTGCGCCCACTGGAACTTCAGGTCCCACTGCAGAGCACGCATATGCCATCTGGCATGTGTTACTAGCAGGATGCAGGAGGCCATGAGGCCCAGCAGGATCAGAGTCAGTCTCACTGAAACCCAAGACTGAGGATAAAAGATCGGAATCATAGCCTGAACATCTTGGACTCGCTTGTCGGGAGGATAAGCCCAAAATTCTGTATCCAGAACAGATCCAATGAAAGGGAGCGTCTGAGAGGGAGTCAGGTGTGACCGGCCCGTTTATAGTGAACCCCAGCTTGTGCAGGAGGTTTGTCGTAGTCTGAAGGTGGGAGACAACTGTCTGGGGCTAAGGCGCCTTCAACAGCCAGTCGTCGAGGTAGGGGAAGACTGAGACCCCTAACCTGCGCAGATGAGCTGCAACCACCGCCATCACTTTTGTGTACACCCGAGGGGCGCTGGTAAGGCCGAAAGGGAGCACGGTAAACTGAAAGTGCTCGTGACCTACCACAAATCGTAGGTAACGTCTGTGGGCAGGCAGGATGAGGATGTGGAAATAAGCGTCCTTCAAGTCCAACACTACCATCCAGTCTCCTAGGTCTAAGGCAGACAGAACCTGAGCCAGGGTGAGCATTTTGAATTTCTCCTTCTTGAGGAAGTAGTTCAGGTCCCGAAGGTCTAGCATAGGACGCAAGCCCTAGTTCTTCTTTGGTATCAGAAAGTAGCAGGAATAACAACCACAACCTACTTCTGGCACAGGGACCCTTTCTATAGCTCCCTTGGCCAAGAGAGCTGTGACTTCCTGGTGGAAAAGCACCAAATGATCCTCTGGAAGATGCTGGAAGAATGGTGGCATGTGTGGTGGTGCAGATTCAAAAGGGAGGGAGTAGCCCTTCCAAATGATCTGCAAAACCCACCCATCCGTGGTGATATGTTCCCAGTGGGGCAGGTGATGGCAGATCCTGCCACCAACTTTGGTGGGAGTGAGGGGACGGACTAGGAGTGTTTGGAGGCTGCAGCGGGGGCAGAGGTGGACTGGATAGACCTCTGGTTCCCTGTCTCACGGCCATGTGGGATTCCGAGTCCTCGGCCACGCATAGGCTGGCCAGCATGCGTGGCATGGTGGCTGGGTAGAAGACGCGACAGGGTGCCCCTTCCGTGTCCACGAAAGGGACGAAAAGCAGACTGTGGTGGGCTAGTGGCAGAGGAAAGACCAAGGGACCGAGCTGTAGCCCGGGAATCCTTGAATCTCTCAAAGGCCGAGTCCACTTTGTCTCGGAAGAGACGGGTGCTATCAAAGGGCATGTCCATGAGTGACTGTTGGACATCCCCCAAGAAGCCAGAAGTGCGTAACCAGGCGCGGCGCCATAAGGCCACTGTCGTTGCAACTGATCTGCCCAGAGAGTCGGTCGTATCCAGCCCACAACGGATAGTGAACTTCGCCGCAACTCTCCCATCGTGAACTGCTTTGGAGACGATAGCACGGCCTCCTCCGGTATCTGCGGCAGGATTTGCGCAACCATATCCCACAGGGAGTGGGTATAACAGCCCAAAAGGCATGCGGTGTTCACAGACCGCAGCTTGAGACTGGAGGAAGAAAACAACTTCTTGCCAAATTGTTCCAGCCTTTTGGATTCCCTAACCAGGGGTGCGGAAGGGAATGCACCTGAAGAAGATGAAGCCTGGATAACAAGACTGTCAGGCGTGGGGTGTTGGGACAGGAGTTTTGGGCCGTTTGGTGCGTGTCGATGGTGGCGAGCGATAGTCCTGTTCACAAGAGCCCCTGTGTTGGGTTTGGACCATGTACCCAAAAGGACATCGGTGAGGGCCTCATTTGATAGTAAAAGGGGTTCTGAAGTAGAAGTCCCAGGCTGAAGCAACTCCGTCAGGAGATTAGACTTGACAGTAGGTAGCTCAAGACCGAGGACCTCATCTGCCCTACTGACCACCATACTGTAAGTCGCTCCCTCTGCCGTAGCCACGGTAGGAGGAGGCAGCATGCCAGCGTCAGGAGAAGTATGCAGACCACTGGCTTCGCCCAACTCCTGTGCCCAGTCCATACCAGGGTCATCCTGGTATTCATAAGGGGCCAGGGACCCCTCCAATTCCTCCCCGTATTCGTACCCATAGGAAAAAGGGTCAGAATCGAACCTCGGGTGAATAGGCCCCACCGAAGCCAAAGGTGGCATCGGCCGACGCCTCTCCAACTCCGAGTCGTTGGGGATAAGAATTGGGTCGACGTCGATAGTGGGCACTACCGACGTCGGGAGCGTCGATAATCGACCCAGCGCCAGGGAAGGACTCGAAGGAGTGACTGGCGCAGAAGCGGATCCACGCATGGATCTGGAGGTGACCTCGGTGGCTGGGGCCGAAGCCGCCGGCGCGGAACCTGAAGGCCCCTCAGCCGAACCCCTTGGACCCGAAGGCGCTGTATCGGGGTCGGCCCGCCCAAAGATGAGGCGCATGGCCTCGTAAAACTCCTTCAGTTGGGCGGGGGTCGTTCCGGCTCTGGGAAACTCGGGGAAGCGCGGAGTCGACCCAGACGTAGGCTCTGAGGACGCTCATCCCGCATCGCTCCGGCCAAGCGACGGGGTGAAGTCGGAGAACGATGGGACTTCTTCGACTTCTTCTTCTTCTTACCTTGACCCGAGGATTTCGAAGAAGACGAGTGGTGATGACTCCGCGACCGATCTCGAGACCTTCCTCTCAAGCAAGACCGGGACCTACGGGGAGTTGAGTGCCGGGTTGCCATTAGCTTTAGGGACCACTCCCTCAAAGCTTTTGGGTGCATGGCCCGACACTCGGAGCACGACTACGGGTCATGGTCGCGCTCAAGGCACCACAGACAAATGCGATGAGGATCCGTCACAAACATCGTCTGATGGCAGTCCTCACAAGGCTTGAACCCGGTCTTTGGGAACATCTCGACACACCAAAGTCATACACAAAAACTTCAACAAAACGGTTGAATTCGGCCAAAAAATAGCCAGGGTAGCTCTCTCCGGATCAGCGTGTGGCGAAGAAAGAAAAGAACTGATGTCACTGCGCAAGGGCGGCGTCTATGTACTACTCCCGACGTCATCATGGCGACCACGATGCCTACGACGCCTGCGGAGTCTACCGACGCCACCTACTGATGCGCAAGGGTATTGCTCGAACAAAAATCTCCGGATCCAGTCTGGCGCCTGGGGGAAAATTCTAAGGTATGGAATCTGCAACTAGAAGTCTCTATCAGATAACCACTCCATGTATGTTTACATGTAGGTACTTTTGTTATGATTTTTTTTTAAAACATGAGGCTGGTGTGACATCTAAGGCTGTCTCTGGGACAAACCTAAAAAAACACTGCTTAGCTATCAGGGCTATGGGATTTGTGCAGTTCCAGTCTAGAGATTTCAGTTATTGATTCATCAGTTCAGATTCCTTTCTCCAAATCTAGTCTCTGCACTTTTCTGAGCGCCTGCATTGGGGTTCCCTCTAGAACTGAGTCAACTTCATAGTGAGATATCGCATCAGGGGAATATAGACTCTGGTACAATTTGAGGAATGCTTTAGTTATGTCTCCATCATTACTATAGAGCTGCAAGCTATCCTTGCTTGCAGCTGGCCTGCTAGTAGCTTCCAGGCCCTGTTCCACCATCACAGTATTTTTGATTAATACGCAGTAATGCAACCTTTACAGAGCCCAGGCATTTATTGATACCTTCCAGCTCCAGTAACTGGGTTTCTAACTGTTTCCATTAGTCCATGCGATCCCTGGTTTATTGTAACTGACTGTGACAGGAAGCATCCCTTGTGACTGCTTTGAGAGCACCCCACATGATACCTTCACCTATGTTGTCTCTATTGTTCCTATAGGTAGTCTGTTATGTAATCCTGGACCTCTTCCACTGTGTTCCTGTTCTGAAGCTAATCGTCTCTTAGCCTTTATCCTGGTTCTTGTGTTTCCCCTTTGGCAATGTACTATCAGTGTAATAGGTGTGTAGGCCAAGTGGGAGATATCACCTATTGTAAAGAAACAGACTCTCATAACTGCTATGCCAGATATCAAAAAGTGATCAATCTGAACATAAGTGCCACTGCAGATGAGAAAAGGGTATAGCCTGACATGGTCAGGTCTTGTGGTCAACTCTATGTTTTGAAGCCAGATGCTCCATTCCTCAGACAGTAAACCCATATGGCCACCTTTTTAGACTGAGCATTCTCTTGAGTTATTCGTAACTATTTTGAGATCCCCTGCAAAAATTACATTCCTTTGAGACCTGTCATGTTTGTCTATTACGGTGGCTGTCAGGAACTGCTATGTCCTGTATTGTCACTGTAGATAGAAGCTACACTGAAAATAAATGTGCTTATTCACAACTCCATTGCCAGATGATCCCCCCTTTGAGTTGTGCCAGGTGCCAACCATTTCTATGGGGACGATCTGACTTATGAATATCGGTACCCCCCGTATCTGATTAACTCCATGGCGATTGATTACAGCAGACTAGGATTGCACTGTAAACTTGCATATGTATATCATTTTGCGATTATTTTGCGATTATTTTGCCATTGGGTTCAGTATCCAGGGTGAAAGGCTAGATTTTCCTGTGCTACTCTAATTGACAAAATTACTCTTGTGCCTTAAATCCACTGTATTGTGCGTGCTTATGATAATCATATAACTATTCTACAGCCAATGTATAAGCCAGTGAATAACAATTGTTCCTGACATATGTGCTAATGCTAAAATCTTACCAAAGCTAAATTGGATTTGTTGCCAGCAGCAAGACCAATACAGCCTCAGAACAGGTGTATTAAACCTACCTCATGACACTAACATCTACATGTTTATCCTGGATGGTGTGCACACTGCTCCGTATATCAGTAGACCTTCCATGTCTGGGTCGTGCTCGGGACTGAAGCCTTAGTTAATATGTATTTAATGGGTAATTTTGTCTTCCCTTTAACGACTGCCAGACTGGAACTCTGACTACCTTTAACCTAATGCAAACTGATTCCCCATGCGTAGACCTGGTTAAGCAGCTAGGGTGTGGTTTCCCAGTCTGCTTCTGAACCATGGTTTTCCTTTTTGGCAGTCTTTTTGGAATTTTTTCAGATTAGTGTAGCCCTAAGTAGCTGCCCATACCACCCATCTACACACACCCATAGGTTTTCTGACAACTTCTGCTATAATTCATCTTCCCCCACTCTTCAGCCTAAGCAACCCTGTCTCTCCTCTATTGAGGTCAATGCTCTGTTTCAACTGCTGTAATGCTCCAGTGCAACAACCTCAAATAACACGGGCTCGGAGTATGCTATTCAGCAGGCCATATGATAGCTGTAAAATCCGTTTCTAACTTTGGAACTGGGGAATAACGCTTGAGTCCTGACATTGGTTCAACATCCTGTAATTCTAGGCAAATCACTTAATCTAAAAAAAAAATCGGAATTTGTGTAATGTAATCTGGTGCTCATGTAAAGTGCTCCAATGGCCTTGGGCTGAACTCACGCTAGATAAAATTGCAATCAAGCCTCTAGTAACAAGGAGCAGCTCCTTTCCTCAACTGGTCGAAAAGGAAGACAGAAACTTTGCTCCTACTCCACTGCCATCTTGACCTTGCCCTCTGGTGGAAACTTTGAGAAAATAAAATTAATACAAAGTTCTGATGCTTGCAAGCAGCATAACTCACAAAAGAAGCTTGGCTTTACAGACATGCCATGAAACTGTTTCAACATACATGTCATTTAACAATACTGTTGAACAGCAGATAATTACTTTTATTATTCCAGATATCAAACAAATACAGAGATTTTAATGGATAATTTATGAGTAGTCCTGAAATAGTGGAAATAGTAGACCCAGTATGATGCTCTATGCTATTCCTTTTTTTGACGAGCTGGGTGCTACACTTATTCTAAGATTTTAAAAAACGATCTGAGTGTCCTTAATGGTTTGTACCTGATTGACAGTGCTTGGGTTGGTTGCCAGCGGCCAGCCTGTCTGTAGTTGACTAGTCAGGCCCAATTGTAAATTAATAAGACAGTGTTCAGTAGAGCTAGGGAGTAAATATAAATAGCGAATACCGTGCAAAATCCAACCACTTCGCCAATCTACCAGGGAACGCCTTTTGGCCATAACTCACAGCTTCTAAGTATTTTAATACTGTTAATTTTTTAGATGCTTTCCAATAAGGTACTGGGGAGCCTAGTCTAGCATATCCTATGCAAAGCAAAAATTAACCCAGAAGCGTTATTCTTTCATTCTAACAAGCGCTACTTTAAACAATCCCAGGGCTCTACCCATAATCCAAGATAGTTGTAAGTAGTAGCTGGGGTTTATTTTATTTCTAGTTTATTATTCCTAATGAAATCGCCCTTTGTAAACGTATATCAGTTACATTCAATAATAGGCTATCATCCACGTGCTGATGAACTGAGGGAAAGTATAACATCAGAATTTAGATACATTTCCAGCTCTTTACGTATATAAAATGAATACAGTAGAGCAAGAATGTTGCCTTCTTTTGGCCCACGATTTGGTCACACTCTAGGTGTCACGGCATTCCCTTGACTCAGTTTGACTGGGTTTCAAATGTTTTCATCAAGTAACATTATACCTTTTATTAAGTAGACAGAATTTCCCATTTATGTAACTGACACCAAAGATGATTTCAAGAAACTCCATCCAATGCTGCCGTCCACAAAGCAAGCAAAGGGGGGCATTTTTTACATTGGTGTACTTTTTGACAAACACGATATGCCAATAATGTTCTATGATGTGCCACATTAGGGTTGACAACCCCTCTGGAACTAAGTGCCCAACTTAATATGGTCGACAAATTACAACTATTTCTTTAGGGACTGGTGAGCATAAACTTTGGTTTCAACATCAATTATGGTAACCTTAGTGACGTGGCCATGCCGACGACCAACATGGCCCACAGCGCCCAAGCTCAGGCAGACTCAGCCCTCAAAGCACGCTCGATGGGCCCCTCCTACTGGACAGAAGTGCCTACAATGCAGCGGGAGTGCCCCTGAATTCAACAGGGGAGGTACCGTCGGCTTTTGTCTGATTCAAGCAGTTTTCTCGCAATATCGGTCACGCTGCCTTGAGCGCAGCCTGCCGGCCTCAGAGGCCCCGCAGCTAATGGGCCACGCGGTGCTGCCATGGAGGACTGCCAGCCTCCCTCCCTCCCCCCTGGAACCAATTTGGACATGGGGTGGACTCACCCCGTGGTCCTAGAGGTGTGCCGCATTAGCCTGGTCTCTGAAGGTTAGAGTTTCTCTTGTCTGCAATGACCGTCTAGACAGCGAGTACCACACCGGTCTCCTCGCAGGCGAGTGCTGACCCCCTCCACCGGGCACTACACTCTAAAATTTCATCTGACAGATGTGCTGTTAAATGTGTACCCTCCACTAGCGACGTGCGACCTGAGACTCCATACCTGCTTTTCCCGTGGGGATAGCAACAAGCATCCCCGCTCCGGCCTAAACTGCCGCCCACTCTTTGGCCTTCTACTGCCTTTCTCAATTTTAGACTGTGCTGCACTGAGATCAAAGCGCCCAGCGATGCATTCAGTACACACTGCGCAGCAAAGGTACTACCCCTGCACGGATTAGAAGCTATCATGGAACCCAACTGGACTGCACTCGCATCGGGTTCGCACAGAACCACCTTCCTGCACACACCCTTGCAATGGTGCGCAGCGACCCTAAACAACGCAAGCTCCCGTTTGAGAAGACCAAATCTACAGACGCCCCTGTGGCTGCTCCCAACATGGAGAAATTAATGGGAGCAGATGCAATAATGGGCGAAATTCAGGCTGGATTCCGAGCACTAGATGCATGGTTTGATGCCCCCATATGTCGCTTGGACTGAGAACGTCTTGAACTGCACTATACGTGTCTGGAGGACACAGAGGAGCATATTTTGCGGCTGGAAGATGGTGCTGCTAGGACCTAGAAATGTCTGGAGAAACTTGAACCTAGACTTAAGACAATCGCAATTAAGAACGAGGACCTAGAAGCCAGGGGACACTGTAATAATTTGTGCATCTTTGTTACTGCGGAGACCACAAACACTGGACGGCTGGATCTGATTGTCAAAAACCTTCTTGTGGAATTGCTGGGACGTCAGAACTTCACCTCACCATTTGTGGTGGAGTGGGTGCACAGATCATTTGGCCCTTGTCCTGCACCTGGTGCTCCGGCCCACCCGATCACTGTTCGAGTCCTGAAATATAGGGACCCTGATACAGCACTGTGATTCCCAGACTTCACTCTGGCAGTCCAGGAGGCTAGGTGAAAATTCACGGACACCAAGAATGCACTTGGTAAACTGGGTCTCCGCTACGGCATGTTTTACCCTCCCAGGTTGCAAGTGGATGTAAATGGCAGGCCCCTATCACTGGAAAACCCGGCAGATACCCTGGCATTTTGTAAACAAAGCACAAAGGACTGTGCCTCACCTCAGTAGGCGACTCCAGAGTGTTCTCCTCCAGACACTGCAGCCACCTCCAACCTGAACTTGTTTCCTCCAGGCTGAGAAAATTGTTGTTGCCTACCTGCCTCCAGCAAGGTTGCTCGCCACCTGAATATGGTCCCCCTCCTTCATACTGAACTGTTGGCCTTTTTGGGCGATTCAGTATTTGGTGTTTACACTCTGACCTTGCTATACGCCCATCTACACCTCATTCCTTATTTACAGCTCTGTAGGGGGGATTATCTGCCACAGTGTTGGCACACTCCCATGGTTGATGCTACACTAATAGACTGTTGGTATTTTGTATTTGTTTTGCTGGTGTATTTGGGATTCACCGGGCATGTTCTCGCCAGATGTGTGTGGTGGGTGGGGGTAGTCCTTGGTTGGGATGTTTGTTTCTATTCTCTCATTTAATTTAATTGCTTTTTTCATGACTAGGATTAGCTCCAATGACATGTATGTCAATGACCATTGTTAGTTCTAATAGGAAGCCAACTGATGACATTGTTTTCTTATCCTCGAATATTTGTGGCCTAAAAATCCTCAAAAGGGCAAGCAAGTATTGCAATATGTGAATTGACACGGAGTACAGGCAGCTTTTTCTTTTAACAGGAAACGCACCTATCCCCAAGTGTGGTGTAAACTTTTGCAGCCCAATGGGGTCCACACTGCTATTTCTCAAGCTGCAGTACGTACTCTTGTAGCGTCTGCACAAAGTCATTCATAAATCCTCCCCTTCCACCGCTATGTCTTCTATGTAGATAAAGGGGCCAGATATGTCTTAGTTGTGGGAATATCTGCCGGACCACGCATCCTATTCAACAACATTTATGCCCTGAACACTGACACTCCAGACTTCTTCCAGAACCTCCACTCCCATATAGATCGCTTTGACACTGATCATATCATACCAGGAGATGCTACTCAATCCTGCAGTTGATACCTCAGCCATGACTCCAAATGTCAAACTTCGCTCTCTGCGCATACTCCAGGTTATCTGTGACACCAATACACTTCTAGATCCTTGTTGCCTGCGAAAAGCTGGTGCTGCAACATACACCTTTCCTTCTGCTCCCCACAAGACGTGGACATCCATAGGTTATTGGGTGATTACTGTCAGAGTAACGTGTGGCTGGCCTACATTCAGAATTACCCTTGCACCCTCTCGGACCACTCCCCAGTGAAGATGCCCCTCCAAATCCCAGTGAAGGGGGGCTTAGAG
Organism: Pleurodeles waltl; assembly: GCF_031143425.1. Taxonomy (NCBI): domain Eukaryota; kingdom Metazoa; phylum Chordata; class Amphibia; order Caudata; family Salamandridae; genus Pleurodeles; species Pleurodeles waltl. The sequence continues at coordinate 352,490,977 of NC_090450.1, forward strand.
AGACCATGGCACTTTCCCACAAGGCTCTACGCAACAAACGTTTCCGTACTGAGCTACACTCAGCGATCACAGAGTATTTTGATCTTAATAACGGCTCAGTCAGTTAAAAAAAGACACTATGGGAAACCCTTAAGGCATACATTAGGGGCATCTGCATAGCTAAGCACTCTGGGGTGCTGCAGGATATACACCGGAGTTTAGCCCGCATTGAGACCCACTGCATCACACTCTTAGACAAGTTTTGTGAACTGGGGGATAATGATGTGAACTACTTAGGGAAGTGCACAACAGCTCATAAATAGGAGGAGGGCAAAAGACCTGACTGACTGTACACTTGCTAGATTACTGCATCCTCCCTGGGCCGCATTCTACATACCTGAAATACAGAGAGCTGACGGCACCTGCGCGGAGGCACAGAGGACGTACTGACAGAGCTCTTACATTACTATACCCAACTTTATTTTGCACACCCTAGAATGGATTCTGTTCTGATGGCGCACTACTATGTCAAGGGAGCAATGGTATGGCTGACCACTGCTCAGCAACAATTTCTCAGTAAAAGCCATTCACCTCTGAGGAAACAGTACTAGCCATAGATACCCTAGATGGCTCGAAGGTACCTAGCCCAGATGGATTCACAGGGGATTTTTATAAAGCTTATAAACACACATCGGCACCACAGCTCCTTGCTATATACTCAGAGGCACTTGAACTTGGTGCACTCCCGTCAACACTACCTGAAGCCGTAATTATTCTCCTCCTCAAACCTGGGTTAGGACCCATAGATATATGGTTCTTATCGTCCTCTGTCTTTTTTTAACTTTGACAATAAGATATTGGCCAAATTACTAAACACATACTCATCCCTCCTGATGGATTAAATCATTTCCCCAGCCCTATTAAGTTTTGTCCCTCACCGCTTTACGCCCCTGAATCTCCACACAGTTTTTGCAGTAATTAACAGGATATCTCCAACCACCCACCGCATCAGTGGCTCTTTTATGTGCGAAGAAAGCATTAGATTCTTTAGACTGGCCCTTTTTACATATCACGCTCTGCAAACTGGGGCTTCCACGTGGCTTTATCTCATTGACTACACTCTATTACTCCCAACCAACAGTACGGATATGAACAAATGGTAAACTGTCTCCTTCTTTCGCTGTAGCTAGAGGAACAAGGAAGGAGTGTCCCTTGTCACCATTGCTTTTTATTATAGCAGTGGATCAACTAGTACACCACCTATGAGAGAAGCATGCACATAGGGGATTGCAGCTCAGCACAGGTCCATTACTAACTTCACTATACGCCAATAACATCTTGCTGTTCATGCAACACTCTCAACAATTTGAGCCACTGCTCCATGAAATAGTCCAATAAGATGAATTCTCCAGACTACAAATCTACAACTACCCCTGTGGGGAGCGACTTCCCCCTAAAATGGTGAACCGTTGGAATCACCTCCCACATTCCACGACAGGTCAAATCGCCATAATTAGAATGGCGGTACTGCCCCAATTTCTTTATTAATTGTTTAACATACCCATACCATTCACAAACTCCTTTTTTCCTACTCTTCCTAGTTTGCTATTGTGGCTAGTATGGGCAGAGAAGCAACCCTGCATCTGATAGGAAGTAATGATTTTCCCGTATGAACATGGTGGATTCAGGGTTCCTCACTTCCAATTGTACTATCTTGCAGTGCAATGCCAATTTGCCCACCATTGGTATCACCCCAACGCATGTCTACCCTACACTATTTCTGAAAGAGACTTCACCACCCAGACACCATTGCAGGCGCTGCTCCCATTAGGCATCCCATTAAGCCGTAAGGATATACAGACTCTTTCCACTACAAGCTGGGCATGGCGCAAACTTACTTGACTCCCCGATGACGGAATGCCCTATTTCCCTGAAACACCACTGGCCCAGAACCTGTGGCTCCCCCTCACTCAGGAGGAACTAATACAACGGACATTAAATACACTTGGCCTCCACGCATTTGGGGATGTGTTCCTGGATGGCCATGTATTCTCCTGTACAGAATACAACCAGTTTACTAACGCAACTTACCTTGATCATTTTGTACTCAAACTCCTCCAAAGCGACTTGTGTGCTTGATTCTCATCCTACCCATTAGCCCCAACTGACTTCACACCACTTACACTTGTTATCACCCGATTAGTATCTTTCAACCTCCATCATAAGGTCCCACATTTCAAGTTCTTACGTAAGCCCATATCACAATGGCCACACAAGCGTGTATCGATCCCTCCCGCCCCTCTAACTGCCCCAAATGCCACACCCCAGGAGTTGACTTTCCACACATGACCTGGACATCCAGTGAAGTATTTGCCCGGCTCTCCTTAATGCTGGGCACCATGCTCCAACCCAGCCCTTTCCTAGCCCTACAGAGGGAAGTAGAAGACATCCCTACAAATGTGAGATGCTTTGCTGCCATAACCCTACTCCTAGCCAAGAGGGAGATAGCCCTGCAATGGGGAAGTAAACACACACCTACAACGAATATGTTGATGAAAAGTCTTATTTATGGTGACAACACTAGCAATTTGTATGCTACTCTCTAACCTCTAACCTCCTGCTTCCAGACCCAAAATCTTTTGGCAACCACTAAGGGATTATCCACTAACACTAGACGCTTTGCTGTGGGGAGTGTGAGAAGCATGTCATATACTAAACCTTAACTTGCCCTGACTGCCCCGCCATGATGTAGTTGGCCTCTATACATGGTGTCATGCATAAGCTTCCTTTTCCTATTCCTTTTTTTAAATATATTTATTGCACATTTTCCAAATAGCACAAGAGGAGAGAGAAAAAACAGGTACATTTGTTGCCATAACACTAACAATACATACAACACGAAATAATAGCAACAGTATAAGTTGAGAGCACAAGTCACATCCTAAAATGCACTCTGTTACCATAACAACAACAGTGCAAGGAATTCAACGCTATGACAAAGCAATATGAACCATCACATAAGTTACACCCAATTCAGAAGGTCAAGAGAAGCCTAATTAAAAAGAGAAATTCATAATATACGTTAAACGGTAACTCATGACAATGTCGTTCACATCCTAAAGTGCAAATAATGCTCCCACTATAACATTCCACCAGCTGAAAAGAAGTGCATGGCCAAAAAGTAAAGTACTGTGCTTACATATATATGATGAAACTATAATCCTATACCTGGGGTCTTAAAACTGGTGGGCGGGCACATTATTGCATTTTTAAAAAGGTAACAGTACTTAAGTGCTATGTTTAAATAAGTCGAGACATATTTAAACATGGACATTTTTATAAAATAATTGTGAAATATTGTGAGGGGAGGCCCAATGAATTTTATTTTTCAAATGGGGGTGCAGCATTAAAACATTTTAAGACCACTGCCCTATACTATTAAACCCTGTGTTAAGAGTCAATTTAGTCTAAGAACAGAGCTCAGATCCTCATCCCCTTTTCCCTCACCTTCTTTCCCTTGCGGGAATATATTGACCTTTCCTGGCTAGACAATGTCAACAGTGTTGCTAGCCAATGCTGAACCGAAGGAAGGCTCTGGTCTAGCCAAGCTGAGGCAATACACAGCCACTGGGTCCCCCAGCTTTCCTGTAAAGAGAGTCCTGAATTTGTAAGTATTTAAACAAAATCCTAATGTTTCACCTCAAACTTCACCCACAACTCCTAAAAAGAAACTATGCTACCACTCAAGTAAAAATCCCCCAGCGTCTTTAACCCCTACATTTCCAAGGCCAGCATACAACTATCCCTGAAAATTTCTGGAAGTATGGGATTCCTCTGAGGAGTACAATAGTTTAGCCACCCCAGCTTTAATTTTCTCCGAAGTGCTGTCCAGATCTTATTAGCGGCTTTAAGAGTCTTAGAACAGACCTTCTTAAAATAGCTAGGCTAGATCTGCCATGAAAAACAACCCAGAGTCTCTTCTCCAATCAGAAGTTCATAAGTAGAAGGTATTTCCCTACCTTTCCATCGATCTTCACAAATCCCTCAGACCAGCAGACATATCTACTGTAGAGCGGATGACCAGTAATACATTTTATAATTTGGTATGGATCAACCCCTTCTTTCTCTAGGCAGCGGTAAGTATTTTAGAGATCTTCTAGACTTAGCATATGCCCATAAAAATCTACCAATGCCTAAAAAAAATCCTAAAAATATTACTAGACCTGCAGGTCAAGTAGCTTGAATAATCTACTTGACTCTAATGTACTTGACCTGGAAACGGATCTCAAACTTTGTGATCCCAGGCACATTCGCCTTTTTCCTAATTATCATATATGAGCTCACATAATATGCAGCATTTCTGACGTACAAACATCCTCTTTTTTTTTATTAAATACACTAAACATTTGGTCCATGTATAATAATTCTAGCCCACAAATAGGGTACACATGATCAATGCATAACATGCCTCTTAGTTTACTAATAGCTTTGCCACCAGGGCAGGAGTATTTCTCAGTTTATGTTTAAACACTTACTTTTAATAAATATATTACTAAAGCATGATGTGGGTAGCACACTGTCATTTACAGACAGTACATTTCCAAGAAATGTCCAAAATCCTTCACACTAACTTGCAGCTTTACTGATAAAACTATATAGTGTATTAACAATAATCTGTGAAAACTGGGTTTCAGAAAACATTTATAATTTGCACATCACCAAGTAAAGTGTTCTGACTTTTTTTCCATTCTAATAAAATATTTTTTTCATGACACAGAAGTAGAAAAAATGGTCTTTCACAGCTACTGAAATTTATTTTGAAATGTTTGTAAAGCTGAGTTAGTTATATAAATGTTGTGTGTTAGGAAAAACCTGATACCAAAAGCCTTCCATTTCACATAGGTCAGACAGATTACCTTACAAAATCCTCTGCAGTCACAAGGAAAAGTATTTGCATTGCAAGAAGACAAACTGACTTTTGACCTCTGTCTCTGAACACAGAGCAAATGTGACAAGAATAAGATTTAAAGGCATCTTAATTGCTAATTCAGTTTTTGACTGAACAGAACACCTGTTCTTTGTCCATCCCCCAGAAGGGTCGAGTGGAATCTAAAAATAGTTCAACCTCATAAAATAAAACTGGCCAAAGCAAGTGGTCAAGTACATTTTTCAAGCCCTGTCCCATCTAGTTCATCCAAAACACTGAACCAGCACTATTCAAATTCAAGTGAGATAGCCCTAAAAAAAACAAGACTTTGGGCAAAAACAGCATTTTGATTATATTACTGCAGACAACAATAAACAAGTGCAAAATATTCATTCTCTGGTAGTCCGTCTTGGCCTTCTGAATAACCGGGGCTAAATTGACCTGTACGACTTTATCTTAATCTGTGGTAATATTAACACCCAGATATGTAGCCTCCCCCACTACTCGTATGTTGTGAAATTGTACAAATTTATTAATCACAACTTCGGTTTTGTCCTGATTCAATAAACCCCCTGAGACTTCCCCAAATACTAACACCTCCTGTTCAATCTCTCCTAATACCGTATTGGGATCAGATGTGACAATCGCCACTCGTTCTATATAGACCAGAACCTTAGTGTCCCAGCCCTGTCATTGGACTGGTGTTATCACGTAAATAGACTAAGTTCCTGAGCAGGGGATCGATACACAAGGCACACCGTAAAGGAGAACAAGGACACCCCTGTCTATTGCCTCTGTGGATCTGAATCAGGCCAGACTGGTCCTCCACAATCTGCACCCTAGCAATAAGTCTATGATAAGTGACCCTCACTCCATTAATAAAGCCACCTCCAACCCCATACCACTGCATTACTACTCATAAAAAGCTCCAGGAGACCCTACTGAATGCTTTCTCAGGGTCAAATGAAATTAGCGCTGTAGGATCTCCTGCGTCAGTCGCCACATCAAAAAGCATAATAACTCCACAAATACGGTCTGTAGGCACTTGCCCTGGAATAAACCGTGTTGCCGCCGTGAGACCAATCTACCACTAACTCGTATTAACCATGAGGCCTGTACTTTCGAGTATATTTTAGTATCACTATTGATGAGTGTGATCGACCTGTAAAACTAGGCTCCTGCTGAGTTTCCCCTTTCTTTAAAAAGAGTACAGTATTTGCCATGGACCATGACTCTGGAGCCAGTTGTCCTCTTTGGATCTGCTAGAACAAATTAACCATAACTGACTTCAGTAAAGGGAAAAAGCTTTATAAAACTCTAACAGGATTTTATCCATACCAACCGCTTTCCCTAAAGACAATTCTTCAAGGACAGCTTCGATTTCCTCATCTGACACAGCGGAATCCAAGAACTCACGATCTTCTATCCTGAAATCCCCCCAAAACACCACCCAAATTTCCCCCCAATCACTGACCAAAACACTCTGGGCCTCATTATGACCCTGGCGGGCGGCGGAGGCCGCCCGCCAGGATGCCGCCCTCCATAATACCGCTCCGCGGTCAGAAGACCGCGGAGGGTATTATGAGTTTTTCCCTGGGCTGGCGGGCGGTCTCCAAAAGACCGCCCGCCAGCCCAGGGAAAAACTCCCTTCCCACGAGGATGCCGGCTCGTAATCGAGCCGGCGGAGTGGAAAGGTGCGACGGGTGCTACTGCACCCGTCGCGTATTTCACTGTCTCCTACGCAGACAGTGAAATACTAGCGGGGCCCTCTTACGGGGGCCCCTGCAGTGCCCATGCCATTGGCATGGACACTGCAGGGGCCCCCAGGGGCCCCACGACAATCCTTACCACCATCCTGTTCCTGGCGGGCGAGCCGCCAGGAACAGGATGGCGGTAAGGATTGTCAGAATCCCCTCGGCGGCGCAGCGAGCTGTGCCGCCTTGGAGGATTCTTAGGGGCAGTGGAAAACCGGCGGGAGACCGCCGGTTTTCCCGTTCTGACCGTGGCCAAAGCGCCGCGGTCAGAATGACCAAGGGAGCACCGCCGGCCTGTCGGCGGTGCTCCCGCCCCCGTTGGCCCTGGCGGTTCTGTACCGCCAGGGTCATAATGAGGCCCTCTGTCTGTCCCTGACTCTGACAATCTCCCCTTGCACATCTTTCTGCCTAGATTGAATTGCCAATAGATGCCCTACTCATATATTGTACTCATGACACTCATTCCTCCAAACTAAGAACTTCTCTGCGGCCTGCCTTAAAGAAATATCATGAATTGCCACCTTAGCTATGCCCATTGCATACTGAGCCTTCTCTGGATCTACTGCTTCTGAGGCAGCCAAAATTAGCTGCTTCTCGGCCCTCCCTAGCTCTCTGCTATTGAAGACAGGGCTGCAGTGATTGAAACGGATGTGAGTGCACTCAAAAGACAGACTGAGGCTCATGAATCCTAGCTGTCGGACTTCCTCTGGAAAACCAAGGATTTCGAAAGTAGACAACGGTGAAATAATTTGATATTCCTTGGGATCGCCGAGGGGGCTGAAGGAAACAATATCAGGGTCTTTATGGTGTCTTTCTTTAATGGGGCTTTTCCAGAGTTGACCAATTGGGATTTAGAGGTCCAGAAAATCCATCGATTTCCTCTGATGCTTAGGAAGCTAGAGGCAACTTCAGCGGACAGACCTAGATCGATCTTTGTTTATTTTGGCAATTATCTGCTTAGACAGACAATTTTTAAAAAAGCCCATCCGGATGCTAAGCACTGCTTTGACAGGCAGACCTTCTTTGCAAGACCCGACTCCTGCCAAGCAAAGGTTGAAAGGAGGTGGCGGCTAAGGCAGCTTATAAAGCCATTTCAAGATGCTGAAGGGAAGGCTTTTTCTAATCAGCCCTGCCTGGTTGAAGGTAAATTTTAAGGACAAGTCGTGATCCTTCACATCTGAAGTCAAAGCTAAAGAGTATCAATCAATCAATATTTGTAATGCGTGGCTCCTGACCCGTGAGGGTCTCAAAGCGCTGAGTATTTGAATGAGTTGTTGGCAGGGAACTAAGCATTGGTTATCCTCAATTATAATGTTTGATTTTCATATGACTATCTGATGAATTAATGCAAGACCTGAACTTAGGCTTTAATGGTTGTGGAGCTTTAGGAAACGTTGGTTCGATATTTAATTATTTTGGGGGATTAATGATGTATGTTGAAATGGGGTGACTGTCTGATTAAGTTGGGTAATGATTATTATTATTGTTTTGTTCCCTCTTATGTCTTACAGCACTGATGGTGAGAGTTGTGGGGGAAGAGGCGCAGATGGTGATCTCAGGAGCCATCATTTAGGCCTTGAGAGGTCTGACTGCTTCAGGAGTTTTTTGGGGAGTATCAAGTATGGGGAGGGGGCATGGGTAGTAGTAGAAGGTCAGGGGTTTGGTTCAGGAGGGTAGATGGAAGAGGCTGGACGGTTAGGGTGGCATTCGGGATGGAGTCTGGAGGGGAATAGGGCTACGGCACAAGAGGAGGTAAGCATGTGTGGTTTAAAATATGCCAGGCTTTTTAGGATTTAGGAATTTGGGTGAGAAGGTCAGGCTTGGTATTGGGACGTCTTTGTTTCAATTTATACCCATAATGCGGTTACGTATAGAAACTATAAATATTTGCATACTAAATGACAGTACTAAAGGATGAAATATAGCCCATGACTTAATAGGTCTATGAGCAGATACTCTTTGTTTGCAAGAAACATACACTGAAGGGGCTAGGAGAAACTTACTTGAATCTCTGGGCTTTTCACTTGTCACTGGAACAATGCAAAGTGTCAGGATTAAGGGTGTGGCAATTTTGGCCCGATGGCAGCTTGCAGTTTTAAAAATAGCCTGGCTGACAGGGTCGGACAATGGGTTATTACTGAATGTCATTGCTCTAAACGTTCTTTCACACTGTGTTCTGTATGTGACTCGACACTGGATGATCCTGCAATCTTCGATTGGCTATTGGGTGAGCTTGCATTGTGGCCGACTCCGATTATACGGAGATTCAATATCAATTTGGCCAGGGGTCTTTTATAGGCCGGGGGTAAATTTGTATTCCAGCCGTAAACCTAAAATCTTCAGGTCAGTTTTTCAGCTGGGGAGGGATCATAGATTAGTTGATGCCTGGTATAAGATTGCATTTTCCGATTCTGGTTTTATGTATTTTTCAGCATCACATAAGAAAAGTGTTCGACTCCATTACTTTCTGATCTTCCGTAGCCTGCTCCAAGGGTGCATGATCAAGAAAATTCCATGGGTTATGTCTGATCATAATCCCCTAATACTGGAGATTCCTGTGGGAGCTTAGATGTGCCACAGTACAAGTGGATATTGGAAAGCTCTGGATCGGGAGTATACCCAGCATATGAATAATTGGATCCCAGAGTTTTTTAAGATTAGCATTGGGAGTGCAGCTCTTGAAGTAGTCTGGAACGCCTTCAAGGCTGGTGTAAGGGGGGGAGACACACAGCTTTAGCCGCAATAGGCAAAAGAGACAGGACGGGGTTCCAGAAGCTGGCTGGATTGTCTCTGCTGTAACGCCCTTGAGTGCCAGGCCCTGCAGGGCGGACTTTATCCCCCAGTGTTTCCCGCAGCTGGAGGAGGGGCTGATGTACTATTAAAGCTCTCTGCTGCATCACCCTTGAGTGCCAGGCCCTGCTGAGATGGAACTTCATCCCCCAGCATTCCCACAGCTGGAGGATGGTCTGATGTGCTATTAAAGAACTTAACTTTTCCCGCAGAGCAGGATGTGTGCAGGCTGCGACCGGGCGTGTGCTAGGGCAAAGACTGGCCAAGAGTGGGACCGTCTGCCTCCGTCCGTGGCTGACAGAGGCTGGGCTGCGCCACCACTCTGATATCAAGGCTCAGACTTTATTGTTGTTGCTGCTGGAGTCTTCTGGGAGTTTTTTGGTGAGAACTGGTCTGGGAAAGTGAAAAGTGGTTTGGGGCCGGCTCTCCTTTGCAAGCCGACGCGTATTGACACAGTGTTGGAGTGGGTCATCGGACTTGTTTTAAACAAAATTTACCTAACTGATGGGAGGCTATCTTTGAGCCATTTGGACATTCTGACTGAAGGGTGGGCCGGTTTTGATTAAATGGAGTCTGGTGTTGATGGTAGGAATCAGGATGTTGCGCTGGGAGGTGGGGCTCCATCAGATTCTAGTGACCCAGCATTAGTGTTTGACCCCCCCCCCCGATGCAGGCAGGTCACTTTCCGGGGGGGGGGGGTAATGTTCGGTCACCGGTTGAACCTGCCTCTAAGTGGAAGAAGCAATGGACCTGGTGTGGGGGGAAGAAGCAGCAGACAGAGGCTGCTGGGTGTATAAAAGATCAAGACCCCCTTGCTTGCAGGACTTTTACCACTCTGGAGGAGTCTGTAAATCATCTAGAAAGGGTTATTGAATCTCAATTACATCCTATTAGAGTACGTCTGGCTTCAATAGAGTTGCAATTAGAGTCAGTGCTTCTGCTTCATCTTCACCTACCCCAAGGGAATGTTACACATTCTGGCCCTTTACTTCCAGCTGTCTCTACGGGGGGAGGGAGTCAGTCTTTGGACCAGGTGCGGGGCTCAGGCAAGTCTTATTCTGTGAATCAGTTGTCTGAGTGTAGAAAGCACCCTCCACAGGTGGGAAGAGACAATGCGCGTACTAGACAAAAGACAGGACGGGCCGAGCAGGGTGACAGGCACTGTTTGATCACCCAGCGGGATCACCCGCCTCCGGTAGCATCCCCCTCAGTTAAGCCTTTTGGTCCTTGTGGCCTTAGGAATGGGTCCCCTGCAAAAGCCCTCTGTTGCTCAAGTTTGGCGTCACAATTTAGATTGCATCTTCCCCTGGCCTCCACTTTGTTTGTAGCTATCTTGGCAAATGTCCCTCCCCTGGGTTCAGGAGCAGTAGAGACATCATGTGATCTGATAAGGAAAGCTAAACACTGGTGTTGTAGAAAAGGGGATATGTCTGCTTATGACTCTGATGATATCATTATGGCCAGGCGAATGGGCTAGATAGGTGGTGGGAAAAAACTGTTTATTGGGGACTGTATAGTCTTGAATTTCAGACAACAGGAAACTGTGGGGCACCTGTTTTCCCACTTGCCAGCGGAGGAGGTGAGGGGATCGGATAATAATGTGCTTCCTTTAGGTTTTTTCTTTTCATCAATTTTGGGGCATATGTCAAGGCCCCCCCAAGTACCTTCAGTGCCTCTCAGAGGGAGGAGAGATTCAGTTTAGTGGGGGGTTGGTAGTGAAGTTGGACCTCAGGAAGAGGTTCCAGCTTCTGGGGGACCTGGAAAGACATAATTGACAGAAGATGGGTAGCAAAGGTCCTCAGGGTAGTAGGAACATTTATAAAGCTGAGGCCCAGAACAGGCATTCTCCCCATATGGAAATTTGCAGTGGGAATGTAGCTGGGCTGAGTAATACACGTGAGGACAAAGCCTGGTAGGGAAATTGAAAGATTTTGATATAGTGGGTTTGCAAGAAACCTGGAAAGAGGAGTCTCATTTTAGTTTGGATGGGTATACTGCCTTTGCAGTAGGGGAAGTGCAGACACAGGTAGGAAGAGCTGGGGGGGTCTGCTTTTATTGATATCCCTTAGCTTAAGATGTACCCTGTCCTGAATTGTGCTTGATGTCAGGCACTTGCTAGTGGTTAAACCTGAATTTCAGGGTCTCACCTGTATTTTCTTGTTAAATTTTTTATAACTCCTTTGAGTGGGATTTCCCCATTGATCATCTAAGCACCTTAAGTGTTGTTTTACAGTCCGCTGAAGGAATGTTAAATGGCCCTTACTTTATTATTCTGCTGGAACATTTTAATTTAGATCTTTGCCCTCTGAATGGTTTTGAACTTGATAGTCCTCTGGGTGCTGACCCTGTTCAGAGTTCTTATTTTGAGCACTTAGCTGAGGGAAGCACCCTGGATGATATCCTTGCAGATATTAATTTGGTACATGTTGGAGCAGATTCGGAAGGGCCTATGGTTGCAACTTTTAAAGGAAGAGGGGTGAATACCATTATCGATTATGTATTTATCTGGGCTTTTTTTGGAGCAGTTTGTTTGTGGATTTGAGGTACAGTGTTCTGCTTTTAGTGACCATAAACTGGTGGCCCTATATCTGGATTGGGGAATTTGTTACGCTAATTCAGCAGAGAAGCCCGTCAAATATAGAGATTATGCAATATGACCATGGTTGAAGGTTAAAATGGGGCTATGTGTTCACAATTTATTTTTAGAGACTCTGCATGTGGTCTATGACTGAGATTTTGATCAGTGTTTGAACGCCCCAGAAAATGATGACCTGCATTTGGAAGCCTTTAGCAGTATTTATAAACAGGTTAATTGTAATCTTAGCATTAACGGAAAACAGGGTCAATCCTTGGGGGAAAGGTTGTTTGAGTCCAGTGTACCAAAGCCCTTCATAACTTGAAATTGGTGCTGAAGAACAGAGCCAAGGACAGGGCACAAATTGCTGGAAATCGAAAGGAGTAAAAGTTGGCGATCCAAGCCCGTAAGAAAGAAATCAGGGACTAGCCATAGGCAGATTTGGCAAACCCTTTTTACTTAAACAATAGTGCTCTCTTTTGGGAAATTACAAATCAGCCCTTTTTTACAGGAAATATTAATAGGGCCACATAATGTACCATTCAAATGGAGGGGTGGGTAAAGTACTTTTCAGGAATTTATGGTAACTCATTGGAGTGATTGACCCCTGTTGTTTGTACTGGGCATAGGGAGGTAGAGGCCACTTGGTTCCCAGAGGAGAAGGTGGAGGCCGCCTTAGTTTGTTCTTTCAAGAATAAGGCCCCGGGGTCTGATGGGGTACCTGCCGACTTATTTCTCCTTTATACTCGGTTTTGGTCTAAAATTCTAACCTAAGTATTTAATGCAGCTTGAAAAAAGGGCCCTCTGACCGCTTGGTGATCTTCTATCATTATCCCTGTCTTTAAAAAGGGGGCAGGGTCAGATCCTAGATGATATAGAATGATTTCACTCATTGATCCATTAGTTAAGATCTTGGGTAGGGTGATTTTGGCCAGGCTAACAGAGTGGTTAGAGGAAGGAAATGTGATTTCCTGCTTTCAGTATGGGTTCAGGCGGGGTAGGGGTACCCTTGATCAAGCCCTGAACTTGCTTCTGTTAGTGAGTAAACACACAGTGGCCAAAAAGGAGAGGCTATATGCAGGATTTATGGATTTGTCTTTGGTGTTCCATCAGGTCAATAGAGCCAGGTTATGGACCATGTTAGTAGCTATGGGGCCGGATATCAGTCTTGTTGGCTTTTTGCATGTCCTTCATCAGAATTCCATGGCAGCTGTTAAATTCAATTACAAAGGGTCCCTTACGGAACCAATAGAAAATCACAAAGGGGTGAGGCAGGGCTGTATTCCAGCCCCCTGTTGTTTACTTTATATGTCAACAACATGTGTCCAGTATTAAGTGCACCGGTTAAGGATGTCCCTCAGGTGGGGTCACGTATGATACGGACGTTGGTGTATGCTGACAACACGGTCTTGTTAGCCAGAATAGTTGTGGCGCTCCAAAGACTCCTTGATGCCGTCACTGAGTTCATGTCTTCTCTGGGAATGGAAGTAAATTACACCAAGTACTACATTATGGTTTCTGGAAAGTCAAATAAGTGTTGTAAAAACATTTCTGGGGAAGGACGGAGGTAACGAGGGTCCCCTTCTTTCCATATTTAGGGGTTATCTTTGATGAAAGTGGGTCGTGGGCACAACAAAGAAGGGTAAAGATAAACCTGTTGGCAAGGGCAGTGGCCTCGCTATTTGATTTTGCAGAGAGGTTGGGGGCCAAACTACTGTAAGCAATGACTAAGGTGTATGGAGCCAAGTGCCTTACAATAGTGAGTTATGAGAATGGGCTTTGGCACCACAAAGACAGTGGTGAGATTCAGAGAGTTGAGAACGCCTTTGTAAGAAGATTACTCTGCCTCCCACAGCCTGTTGCCACATTCACGGTCCATGAGGAATTGAGCCTGGATTATGCTGAAGATAAACTGTCTCTCTCACTCATTGTTAGCTGGTTTAAAGTTTGGTCCAACACAGAGTTGGAGCTAAATCAGGCTGTTATCAGAGACTTTAGCAAAAGAAAAGGATGATAGCTGGAGTGCTGAACAATGCAAACACTCACCCCCAGTCACAGATCTGGGTTTAATCCATTGTTCTTTTGCTCACCATGCCACCCCAGTTTGGACCCGGCCATATGCAAATCAGTCTTGACCCTGTTCCTCATGGAAACAGTCCAGCCTGAATTGCCAAGCCAGTTCCTCCCTGGACCGGAAACAAGCATCCTGGGACTGGTTTCAGGGTTTCACCCTTCATCAGCCAGGCTAGCTTGAATCAAGTGGCACAGTGAGCAAGGGACCCACGTCTGGGCATACCCTTCCCACTTAGGCAACTTTAGCAAAAGAAAAAGATGATAGATGGAGTGCTGAACAATGCAAACACTCAGCCCCAGTAACAGATCTGGGTTTAATCCATCGTTCTTTTGCTCACCATGCCACCCCAGTTTGGACCCGGCCATATGCAAATCAGTCTTGACCCTGTTCCTCATGGAAACAGTCCAGCCTGAATTGCCAAGCCAGGTCCTCCCTGGACCGGAAACAAGCATCCTGGGACTGGTTTCAGGGTTTCACCCTTCATCAGCCAGGCTAGCTTGAATCAAGTGGCACAGTGAGCAAGGGACCCACGTCTGGGCATACCTTTCCCACTTAGGCAACTTTAGCAAAAAAAAAGGATGCTAGATGGAGTGCTGAACAATGCAAACACTAAGCCACCAGTAACAGATCTGGGTTTAATCCATCGTCCACCGGAAACAAGCATCCTGGGACTGGTTTCAGGGTTTCACCCTTCATCAGCCATGCTAGCTTGAATCCAGTGGCACAGTGAGCGTGGGACCCGCGTCTGGGCATACCCTTCCCACTTAGGCAACTTTAGCAAAAGAAAAGGATGATAGATGGAGTGCTGAACAATGCAAACACTCACCCCCAGTCACAGATCTGGGTTTAATCCATTGTTCTTTTGCTCACCATGCCACCCCAGTTTGGACCCAGCCATATGAAAATCAGTCTTGACCCTGTTCCTCATGGAAACAGTCCAGCCTGAATTGCCAAGCCAGGTCTTCCCTGGACCGGAAACAAGCATCCTGGGACTGGTTTCAGGGTTTCACCCTTCATCAGCCAGGCTAGCTTGAATCAAGTGGCACAGTGAGCAAGGGACCCACGTCTGGGCATACCCTTTCCACTTAGGCAACTTTAGCAAAAGAAAAGGATGATAGATGGAGTGCTGAACAATGCAAAAACACACCCCCAGTCACAGATCTGGGTTTAATCCATTGTTCTTTTGCTCACCATGCCACCCCAGTTTGGACCCAGCCATATGCAAATCAGTCTTGACCCTGTTCCTCATGGAAACAGTCCAGCCTGAATTGCCAAGCCAGGTCCTCCCTGGACCGGAAACAAGCATCCTGGGACTGGTTTCAGGGTTTCACCCTTCATCAGCCAGGCTAGCTTGAATCCAGTGGCACAGTGAGCAAGGGACCCACGTCTGTGCATAGCCTTACCACTTAGGCAACTTTAGCAAAAGAAAAGGATGATAGATGGAGTGCTGAAAAATGCAAACACTCACCCCCAGTCACAGATCTGGGGTTAATCCATTGTTCTTTTGCTCACCATGCCACCCCAGTTTGGACCCAGCCATATGCAAATCAGTCTTGACCCTGTTCCTCATGGAAACAGTCCAGCCTGAATTGCCAAGCCAGGTCCTCCCTGGACCGGAAACAAGCATCCTGGGACTGGTTTCAGGGTTTCACCCTTCATCAGCCAGGCTAGCTTGAATACAGTGGCACAGTGAGCAAGGGACCTACGTCTGGGCACACCCTTCCCACTTAGGCAACTTTAGCAAAAGAAAAGGATGATAGATGAAGTGCTGAACAATGCAAACACTCACCCCCAGTCACAGATCTGGGGTTAATCCATTGTTCTTTTGCTCACCATGCCACCCCAGTTTGGACCCAGCCATATTCAAATCAGTCTTGACCCTGTTCCTCATGGAAACAGTCCAGCCTGAATTGCCAAGCCAGGTCCTCCCTGGACCGGAAACAAGCATCCTGGGACTGGTTTCAGGGTTTCACCCTTCATCAGCCAGGCTAGCTTGAATACAGTGGCACAGTGAGCAAGGGACCCACGTCTGGGCACACCCTTCCCACTTAGGCAACTTTAGCAAAAGAAAAGGATGATAGATGAAGTGCTGAACAATGCAAACACTCACCCCCAGTCACAGATCTGGGTTAAATCCATCGTTCTTTTGCTCACCATGCCACCCCAGTTTGGACCCAGCCATATGCAAATCAGTCTTGACCCTGTTCCTCATGGAAACAGTCCAGCCTGAATTGCCAAGCCAGGTCCTCCCTGGACCGGAAACAAGCATCCTGGGACTGGTTTCAGGGTTTCACCCTTCATCGGCCAGGGTAGCTTGAATCCAGTGGCACAGTGAGCGTTGGACCCACGTCTGGGCATACCCTTCCCACTTAGGCAACTTTAGCAAAAGAAAAGGATGATAGATGGAGTGCTGAACAATGCAAACACTCACCCCCAGTCACAGATACCCTTCCCACTTAGGCATCAGACATAGACATCAGGCATAATCATATTATCAGAGACTGCCTTTCTCTAGAGAAAGGTATCAGTATTTCATGGTTAAGTTACATCAGATTTTCTCTGACAAAGCTGGGTTGCCTCATGTTTTAAGACCCCTGAGCAAATTAAGAAGAAAGGTGTTCGGTGGCTAAAAAAGCAGTTCCTGATTAAAGCCAAAATGGAGAGAGTAGGGAATGGAGTTTCATAAAATCATGGTCCGGGCATATGTTCTTCTGAAGATAGACTTAGGCATGGAGTCCTATCTACGAGTCGTGAATTCACCCCACCATTGTTTTTTATTACCTCGATTTAGGTTAAACCTTGTTTATTGGCTCTTAGCAGGTCCCCAGATTCATTTTAACAAGGAAATCCAGAGCCCATGCCCTTATGATAATTTTTCAACTTAGGATATAACACACTTAGGGGGTCATTCCGACCCCGGTGGGCGGCGGGCGGCGCCCGGTGGGCCGAAACCGCCCAAACACCGCCCCGCGGTCAGATGACCGCGGGGGCATTCCGACTTTCCCGCTGGGCCGGCGGGCGATCTGCAAAAGATCGCCCGCCGGCCCAGCGGGAAAGCCCCAGCAAAGATGAAGCCGGCTCCGAATGGAGCCGGCGGATTTGCTGAGGTGCGACGGGTGCAGTGCCACCCGTCGCGATTTTCAGTGTCTGCCAAGCAGACACTGAAAATCTTGCTGGGGCCCTGTTAGGGGGCCCCTGCACTCCCCATGCCAGCGGCATCGGCAGTGCAGGGGCCCCCAGGGGCCCCACAACACCCGTTCCCGCCAGCCTCTTCCTGGCGGTGTAAACTGCCAGGAACAGGCTGGCGGGAAGGGGGTCGGAATCCCCATGGCGGCGCTGCTTGCAGCGCCACCATGGAGGATTCCTTTGGTCAGGGGAAAACCGGCGGGAAACCGCCGGTATCCCTTTTCTGACCGCGGCTTTACCGCCACGGTCAGAATTGGCCAGGAAGCACCGCCAGCCTGTTGGCGGTGCTTCGGTGGTCGTTGGCCCTGGCGGTCAATGACCGCCAGGGTCAGAATGACCCCCTTAATTTTTTTCCGTGGACATTATTGTTCTTTGTGGCAACGCAACACATTACTTTTGTTGAGAGGTAAAGGTTTTTGCCAGGTTAAGACTGCCTGATCTACTTACAATTGTTGCAGTCACCCTCAATATGTTATTATGTGGCTAATTTTTTGGCAGGAGTTCTGAGATTTAAGAAGAAATGCTATCAAAGATAGAAGGCTCATTTTTGATTTTGGTTAATCAATGTCTTATATGCGATTATGCTGTTTTAATTAAGGGTGGCGGTGAGCTCCACTCCGCTTGTGGAGCTAACAGAGTTTTTGACACTCCGCTTGGAGCGCAGAGTTCGACCAAAAACTCTGCTAGCCCCGACAGTGCAGCAGACCTCACCATGTGCGCATTGCAGCCCAGTTTTGGGCCACACAGCGCAAATACAGACAGTCTGCACTTGCGCTGTGTGGCCCATAACTGGGCTGCAGTGCGCACTTCGACCAACGTCGGTACCGTGGAGCTGCAGCCGGCACCAGCTATGGATCCAGCCATTTAGGCCTCCCTTCGGCCTCATCAACAACCTGGGAGCAGGAGGCAGAGGGAAGCAGAAAGCCAGGCCACTGGCAAGTGGCAACAGGGACCCTGGAGTCGACCTGGACCCAGGTGAGCCCCTCCTTTCCCTTTCTGCGCCCACCTCTAGTTTTAATATATGAATAAGTAGTTGAACTTAT
Organism: Pleurodeles waltl; assembly: GCF_031143425.1. Lineage (NCBI taxonomy): Eukaryota > Metazoa > Chordata > Amphibia > Caudata > Salamandridae > Pleurodeles > Pleurodeles waltl. The sequence continues at coordinate 352,509,305 of NC_090450.1, forward strand.
TCTGTTTTATTTAATTTCAGTAGAGGAATTATAGAATTCTTGTTTTAACTAGTTTTTATGGCTGATGAGAGTATATATGTAGCGATTTTTAGTAAACTGATTATTTTTACCTTGGTTTATTATTTAAGATGTTTATGTTGTTCAATGTGTTTTATGGATTTGTATTAATCCGAAACAAATAAATAAAAGAAATGAGACAGGACCAACAGGTTACGGAGTTATATAAAGTTCCTTCCTCTATCACAAAACTTTCAATTTTGTTTATATCTTAGTCATTGTCATTGAACTATTGGTGCATTGTGATCCACTCTTGCAATTTCTACTGTTTGGTATATTGAAAATCACTAAATAAAGTTTTCAAAAACAAAAAGTATGGTAACCATGGGATAATTTTATAGTATTGAAGGATCCCTTTTTTAGGCCTCACCACAAACAGCTCCTTCAGACCCAACGGGTGATTAGCCACGGTTAAAAAATCGCTGACTGATTGATTGACCAAATGCGTTGTTGCTTGTGAGAGACTTTATTTACCTAAAAGTGGCTAGAAGTCCAACTACTGATTACTATTTGTTGGCTTTATTGTCACTCTACCTTGTTAACTTTTGATTGGTGAGCCCATGCCAGTTTCACTTTTACTTTGTTCCCTTCTCCCTTCCGTGGTGCATGGACAAAGTACTGCTTGATTCTTTTTGATTAGTGTTACTCACTCTACCCTAATCACCATCACCCTAATCACCACCACCACAATTACAACCACCACCAACCTAACCATCTCTCAACTAAGGACCACTAATCCCATTACCCAAACCACCACGCTAACCACCACCACTGTAGCCACAATCACCGACCCCCTAACCACCACCACCCTAGTCTAACCACAACAATAACTACCACTGTGCCTTTACTGCCACCACTCTAATGATCACCACTCGAACCACCACCACCTTAATAACACTCACCCTACAGCACTTCATAACCCTGAATTTAACTGGCAGGAGCGTACTTTAAGCATGACAATGCAAGGACGGAAGCAAAAATAAGTGCACTTGTGAAAGATAAAGAGTTCACAGTTTAATTGTAGCTGGGAAGAATGTGTCTCTGTAATGTGCAGCAGATATTTGAGAAAAGGATGGTGTATCTGGAAGAAATTTAGCATATTTCAAATTCAAACTAAACATGAAGTTTATTTCTAAGAATTATCTTATTGAAATATAGAACATTAAATTTTTGTATATTTTATAAATACAATCTCCTCCATAGTCATATACCACAAAATAAAATAATACAGTATTCATAAAGACCAACATCTGAAACAGTGTACTTCGGCAATCCACAATATTTCATCATAAAATCCAATATATATATATAAAAAACAGCATTCCTCCAACAGCAGGCACTACATAGGAAAGGTTGTATTCTGAATTAGCTTAACCCCTTCGCTGCCAGGCCTTTTCCCCCTCCTGTGCCAGGCCTTTTTTTGCCTATTTGGGGCAGTTTGCACTTAGGCCCTCATAACTTTTTGTCCACATAAGCTAACCAAGCCAAATTTGCGTCCTTTTTTTCCAACATCCTAGGGATTCTAGAGGTACCCAGACTTTGTGGGTTCCCCTGAAGGAGGCCAAGAAATTGGCCAAAATACAGTAAAAATTTCGTTTTTTTCAAAAAAATTGGAAAAAGTGGCTGCAGAAGAAGGCTTGTGGTTTTTCCCCTGAAAATGGCATCAACAAAGGGTTTGCGGTGCTAAACTCAGCAGCTTCCCAGCTTTCAGGAACAGGCAGACTTGAATCAGAAAACCCAATTTTTCAACACAATTTTGGCATTTTACTGGGACATACCCCATTTTTGCAATTTTTTGTGCTTTCAGCATCCTTCCAGTCCGTGACAGAAATGGGCATGAAACCAATGCTGGATCCCAGAAACCTAAACATTTCTGAAAAGTAGACAAAATTCTGAATTCAGCAAGGGGTCATTTGTGTAGATCCTACAAGGGTTTCCTACAGAAAATAACAACTGAAAAAGAAAAATATTGAAATTGAGGTGAAAAAAACATAAATGTTTCTCTACGTTTTACTCTGTAACTTTTCCCTGCAATGTCAGATTATCGAAAGCAATATACCGTTACGTCTGCTGGACTCCTCTGGTTGCGGGGATATATAGGGCTTGTAGGTTCATCAAGAACCCAAGGAACCCAGAGCCAATAAATGAGCTGCACCATGCAGTGCGTTTTCATTCTATACCGGGTACACAGCAATTCATTTGCTGAAATATAAAGAGTAAAAAATTGCTATCAAGAAAACCTTTGTATTTCCAAAAAGGGCACAAGATAAGGTGTTGAGGAGCAGTGGTTATTTGCACATCTCTGAATTCCGGGGTGACCATACTAGCATGTGAATTACAGGGCATTTCTCAAATAGATGTCTTTTTTACCTGATAATGATACCTCACTTGTGTGGGTAGGCCTAGCGCCCGCGACAGGAAACTTGCGGGGCTCGGACCAGGTTCTGGAAGAAAACAGAGGTGTTTTTTTGCGAAGGGCCTACCTGTAGATTTTGGCCTCTAGCTCAGCCGGCACCTAGGGAAATCTACCAAACCTGTGCATTTCTGAAAACTAGAGACCCAGGGGAATCCAAGATGGGGTGACTTGCGGGGCTCGGACCAGGTTCTGTTACCCAGAATCCTTTGCAAACCTCAAAATTTGGCTAAAAAAACACATGTTCCTCACATTTCTGTGGCAGAAAGTTCTGGAATCTGAGAGGAGCCACAAATGTTCTTCCACCCAGCGTTCCCCCAAGTCTCCCGATAAAAATGATACCTCACTTGTGTGGGTAGGCCTAGCGCCCGCAACAGGAAACGCCCCAAAGCGCAACGTGGACACATCCAAATTTTTGGAAGAAAACAGAGGTGTTTTTTGCGAAGTGCCTACCTGTAGATTTTGGCCTCTAGCTCAGCCGGCACCTAGGGAAACCTACCAAACCTGTGCATTTCTGAAAACTAGAGACCTAGGGGAATCCAAGAAGGGGTGACTTGCGGGGCTCGGACCAGGTTCTGTTACCCAGAATCCTTTGCAAACCTCAAAATTTGGCTAAAAAAACACATGTTCCTCACATTTCTGTGGCAGAAAGTTCTGGAATCTGAGAGGAGCCACAAATTTCCTTCCACCCAGCGTTCCCCCAAGTCTCCCGATAAAAATGATACCTCACTTGTGTGGGTAGGCCTAGCGCCCGCAACAGGAAACGCCCCAAAGCGCAACGTGGACACATCCAAATATTTGGAAGAAAACAGAGGTGTTTTTTGCGAAGTGCCTACCTGTAGATTTTGGCCTCTAGCTCAGCTGGCACCTAGGGAAACCTACCAAACCTGTGCATTTCTGAAAACTAGAGACCTAGGGGAATCAAAGGAGGGGTGACTTGCGGGGCTCGGACCAGGTTCTGTTACCCAGAAGCCTTTGCAAACCTCAAAATTTGGCTAAAAAAACACATGTTCCTCACATTTCTGTGGCAGAAAGTTCTGGAATCTGAGAGGAGCCACAAATTTCCTTCCACCCAGCATTCCCCCAAGTCTCCCGATAAAAATTATACCTCACTTGTGTGGGTAGGCCTAGCGCCCGCTACAGGAAACGCCCCAAAGCGCAACGTGGACACATCCAAATTTTTGGAAGAAAACAGAGGTGTTTTTTGCGAAGTGCCTACCTGTATATTTTGGCCTCTAGCTAAGCCGGAACCTAGGGAAACCTACCAAACCTGTGCATTTCTGAAAACTAGAGACCTAGGGGAATCCAAGATGGGGTGACTTGCGGGGCTCGGACCAGGTTCTGTTACCCAGAATCCTTTGCAAACCTCAAAATTTGGCTAAAAAAACACATGTTCCTCACATTTCTGTGGCAGAAAGTTCTGGAATCTGAGAGGAGCCACAAATTTCCTTCCACCCAGCGTTCCCCCAAGTCTCCCGATAAAAATGATACCTCACTTGTGTGGGTAGGCCTAGCGCCCGCTACAGGAAACGCCCCAAAGCGCAACGTGGACACATCCAAATATTTGGAAGAAAACAGAGGTGTTTTTTGCGAAGTGCCTACCTGTAGATTTTGGCCTCTAGCTCAGCTGGCACCTAGGGAAACCTACCAAACCTGTGCATTTCTGAAAACTAGAGACCTAGGGGAATCCAAGGAGGGGTGACTTGCGGGGCTCGGACCAGGTTCTGTTACCCAGAAGCCTTTGCAAACCTCAAAATTTGGCTAAAAAAACACGTTCCTCACATTTCTGTGGCAGAAAGTTCTGGAATCTGAGAGGAGCCACAAATTTCCTTCCACCCAGCGTTCCCCCAAGTCTCCCGATAAAAATGATACCTCACTTGTGTGGGTAGGCCTAGCGCCCGCGACAGGAAACACCCCAAAGCGCAACGTGGACACATCCAAATTTTTGGAAGAAAACAGAGGTGTTTTTTGCGAAGTGCCTACCTGTAGATTTTGGCCTCTAGCTCAGCCGGCACCTAGGGAAATGTAGGAGAGCGCCGGAGGAAGCCCAATCATGGCGCTCTCCGAACGCCTCGCCGGATCGACAACCCCGTCGTCATGGAGACGCATCGGGAAGGAGACGGAAGTCGGCCCCGGAGTTCCGGGTTGCCGAGAGTGAAGAAGGGCACGGCGGGACGAGACGTGACTGCTCTCCAGGACGTAAGACGGACCCCGAGGGAGAGACGACCGGAAAGCGCGAGACGGAGAGAAACGGAGAGCCAGACGCCCGAGAGGAGACGGAGAGAAGCGTCAACCCGGAATACCCAGGAAGAGAGACGGAAGAAAGGACGGAAGAGCCACCCCGAGAGGAGACGGAGGACGCGACAGCCTGCCACGGCCCAGGAGGGTCGTGGCTGGACAAGGTACGTGCCTTAGTAAAGGGCCACAGCAGAACCCAGGGAAGGGGAAGGGTAGGAGGAGAGGGGAGGATTAGAAGGGGGAGGAAAGGGGAGGAGGGAGACAGGGTGACTACCTCTAAAGGGGGAGCGCCTGAGGCGGGGCAAGTTCCCTGGGCACCCTAACAACCACGTATACTCCTGACACTAGGAAAGAAACCCACTCACCTCCCCACTAAAAAGGATAGAGTAACCCTTCCGTCACTTCCCCCCCCCGTTCTTATTTCACCTCCTCTCCCATAACCCCACACAGAACCAAAACCGTGCTTACCCTCCCCACTTACCGGCTGCCACCTTGTTTTTGTTCTTCCGAGGAAACCTGCCGCCAAGATACTGGAACACGCCACCTGGAAGGAAAAAAGAAAGGAAAGGAATAAGCAACCCACCTGAGACGGATAGAGACCAGAGAGGGAGAAAAGGAAAGGAAAACAGAACCCAGAACCACCGGTTACTCACAGACTGTTCTAAGTTATTCTCCCCCTTTTCTACCGCCAAGAACAATAAAAAGCACGTAAACCCCTGTAAAGGGTAGTTAACCTCAGTGTTTGTGTCCTCTATCACCCCTATACCGCACCCATCGCCTACAGTGGTGTCAGAAGTGGGATTGGACAGATACGGGATAATGGAGGACAAGTCCAGCATGGAAGAAATGATTAAGCAGTTGGCCGAAGGGCAGCGCCATCTCCAGCTAGTCTGGGAAGCCCAGCAACGAGAGGCCAAGGAGGATAGGGAGGCCCTACAGTCGGCGTTGAAAAGCCAGGCCACCATTATGGCCAATAATCAGCTAGTTCATGAGACTGCCATACAAAAGCTGACCGACACTATAGCCGCAAGTAAGGTGCACCCCAATGTGCCAAGTTCAGTCCTACAAAAATACCAAGAAGGAGAAGACCCTGACTCGTTTTTTACGAACTTCGAGAGAGTCGCTTCCAGTGCTCAATGGCCGGCAGAGAGGTGGGGTCAGTATATAGCTCCCCTCCTGACAGGAACCCTCCAATCCGCTTATCAGGCCGCAAACCCAGGAGGTGTCACCCCGTATGCCGAGATAAAGAAGAGTATTTTGGAACGAGTCGGACATGATGTCGAATACTATAGAACTAGATTCCGGAAAGTAAGATGGGGACCCCATGAAGACCCTCGGACATACTATTACCGGGTGAAGGATCTAGGGTTGAAGTGGCTGGGACCACTAGGAGCGGAACGTGAGGACATAATTAAGGCGATTATTCTGGAGCAGTATCTAGATTCCCTACCGCCCCATACCCGACACTGGATCCGACAACACCCCAATATAGATACTGAGACAGCGGTTGATCTAGCTTGTGCTTATCACAGATCGGGAGAGGGTAAACCACAACCCGTCCGCCCCATGGGGAAACCACCAATAACCCCTACTCAATTCCACACTAGACGGAAGCTAACACGAAAGGAGAGGAGAACGGAGAAACAGAGATACGCCTGGCAACAGGACCAACAAAACAAAGAAGGGGTCATGGCCCTCCTAGACGCAGCCCCCACATCGTTTAGGATGAGTCAACACGAGGATCCCACCTTAAAACATGCTTGGAAAAATGCTAAAACCGCCTCAACTGGAGAGGTAGGTCCTTACTTCTTGACCTAAAAAGATCTGTTATATAGGGTCACCACCAAAACAAATGGGGAGAAAAGACAGCTCGTCGTTCCCGAATCCTACCGAACCCAGATACTCTTCCTAGCCCACAACCAACCAGGGGGAGGACATTGTGGCAGGGAGAAAACAGAAGAATACTTACTCAGGCGATTTTACTGGCCGGGAGTATATGCCCATATCAGAAGGTACTGCGCTCAATGTCCTAAGTGCCAACTTGTGGAGCCAGGAACCCTCCGTAAAGCACCGTTGCAACCCCTACCTCTGATTGATATACCATTCAAACGGGTCGGTATGGACATAGTTGGTCCTCTTTTACCGTCTAGTAAAGGGCATACCCACATTCTCGTGCTCGTAGACTACGCAAGTAGGTACCCCGAGGCCATTCCCCTTTCCAGCACCACTACGAAAAACATAGCACAAGCTATGATATCTTTCTTTTCCCGGGTAGGGTTTCCCGAAGAAGTCCTTACGGACCAAGGAACCCCATTCATCTCAGGACTAATGAAACAAATCTGTACATCCCTAGGGGTTCAACAGATAAAAACATCTGTCTACCATCCCCAAACGGATGGATTGGTCGAACGGTATAATCGCACCATAAAAACCCTTTTAAGGAAAGTGGTGAATGAGACAGGTAAGGACTGGGATCAGAAGCTTCCCCTAGTATTGTACGCGATAAGGACACATGAACAATCCTCCACTGGTCATAGCCCGTTTGAACTGGTATTTGGGAGACAACCAAGAAACCTTCTAGATATGGCAGTGGAACTCTGGGAGGAGGAGGAGAACGAAGAACGTCCTATCCTAGACTATGTCCATAAGCTAAAAACCCAACTCCAATCAGTATGGGAGGACGTAAGGCAGCATCTAACAGAAGCCCAAAATAACCAAAAGACTTACTATGACCAGGGTACCAAACTCAGGATCTTACAACCCAATGACAAAGTGTTAATCCTCAGGCCTACCTAGAAACCCGGAGAGAAGCCCGATGCAGCAACCCCAATGTTTTAACTGTGGGGAGTGGGGCCATATCGCTCGTGGATGTCCCAGAAAGCAGGAGGGTATAGAGCCAATGGAGATAGGCATGACTAGAGGCAGAGTCTTATGCCTAGGAAAGAGTGGTGTGGCCTTTAAATACCCCCTGATGGTCAACGGAAAATTTGTTATGGCCTTAATTGACTCCGGGTGTAGTCAGTCAGTAGTCCGACGTAGTCTGATTCACCAGATACCACCCCCTGAGGACCAATGGGTTATGATATGCTGTGTTCATGGAGATCGAGCCCAGTATCCGCTTCTCAACATAGACATAGGCTGGGACGGACATATAGACAGTCTGCCTGTGGGGCTCATGGACAACCTAATAGAGGAATGTGTAATAGGAACGGACTATCAAAGGTTCGACGACCTCTTAGACAGGACCAGACAGAAAAACCCAGTGGACAACTGGTGGGGTGACGCGCCATTCCGAGATGATGCTATACCTAGCCATCCCACTTCTGACACCACTGTAGGCGATGGGTGCGGTGTAGGGGTGATAGAGGACACAAACACTGAAGTTAACTACCCTTTACAGGGGTTTACGTGCTTTTTATTGTTCTTGGCGGTAGAAAAGGGGGAGAATAACTTAGAACAGTCTGTGAGTAACCGGTGGTTCTGGGTTCTGTTTTCCTTTCCTTTTCTCCCTCTCTGGTCTCTATCCGTCTCAGGTGGGTTGCTTATTCCTTTCCTTTCCTTTTTCCTTCCAGGTGGCGTGTTCCGGTATCTTGGCGGCAGGTTTCCTCGGAAGAACAAAAACAAGGTGGCAGCCGGTAAGTGGGGAGGGTAAGCACGGTTTTGGTTCTGTGTGGGGTTATGGGAGAGGAGGTGAAATAAGAACGGGGGGGGGGGGAAGTGACGGAAGGGTTACTCTATCCTTTTTAGTGGGGAGGTGAGTGGGTTTCTTTCCTAGTGTCAGGAGTATACGTGGTTGTTAGGGTGCCCAGGGAACTTGCCCCGCCTCAGGCGCTCCCCCTTTAGAGGTAGTCACCCTGTCTCCCTCCTCCCCTTTCCTCCCCCTTCTAATCCTCCCCTCTCCTCCTACCCTTCCCCTTCCCTGGGTTCTGCTGTGGCCCTTTACTAAGGCACGTACCTTGTCCAGCCACGACCCTCCTGGGCCGTGGCAGGCTGTCGCGTCCTCCGTCTCCTCTTGGGGTGGCTCTTCCGTCCTTTCTTCCGTCTCTCTTCCTGGGTATTCCGGGTTGACGCTTCTCTCCGTCTCCTCTCGGGCGTCTGGCTCTCCGTTTCTCTCCGTCTCGCGCTTTCCGGTCGTCTCTCCCTCGGGGTCCGTCTTACGTCCTGGAGAGCAGTCTCGTCTCGTCCCGCCGTGCCCTTCTTCACTCTCAGCAACCCGGAACTCCGGGGCCGACTTCCGTCTCCTTCCCGATGCGTCTCCATGACGACGGGGTTGTCGATCCGGCGAGGCGTTCGGAGAGCGCCATGATTGGGCTTCCTCCGGCGCTCTCCTACAGGAAACCTACCAAACCTGTGCCTTTCTGAAAACTAGAGACCTAGGGGAATCCAAGGAGGGGTGACTTGCGGGGCTCGGACCAGGTTCTGTTACCCAGAATCCTTTGCAAACCTCAAAATTTGGCTAAAAAAACACATGTTCCTCATATTTCTGTGGCAGAAAGTTCTGGAATCTGAGAGGAGCCACAAATTTCCTTCCACCCAGCGTTCCCCTAAGTCTATCGATAAAAATGGTACCTCACTTCTGTGGGTAGGCCTAGCGCCCACGAAAGGAAATGGCCCAAAACAGAACGTGGACACAACATATTTTTTCACAGAAAACAGAGGTGTTTTTTGCAAAGTGCCTACCTGTGGAGTTTGGCCTCTAGCTCAGCCGGCCCCGGGAGGGGGGGTGGGCAGAAATGCCCTAAAATAAATTTGACCCCCACCACCCCCCCAAACCCCCCCTGCCCGGGAACAAACCTTGCCTACGGGGTCGCTCCCCCTGCGTGACATTGGCGGCAAAAAACAAATCCCCGGTGCCTAGTGGTTTCTGCCCCCTTGGGGGCAGATTTTTCCTAAAATCGGCCAATCTGCCCCCAACGGGGGCAGAAATGGCCTAAATACAATTTGCCCCCCAGGGCAGCGACCCTTGCCTGATGGGTCGCTACCCATCTCTAAAAAAACAAACAAACAAAAAATAAAAAAGAATAATTTGCCTTGGCGCCTAGAGGTTTCTGCCCCCTTGGGGGCAGATTGACCTAAACTCGGCCAATCTGCCCCCAGGGGGGCAGAAATGGTCTAAATACAATTTGCCCCCCTGGGGAGCGACCCTTGCCTGATGGGCCGCTCCCCATCTCTAAAAAAACAAACAAACAAAAACAAAAAAAAACACAAATCTTTTTTTTGCCCTGGCGCCTAGAGGTTTCTGCCTCCCCCGGGGGCAGATCGGCCTAATAATAGGCTGATCTGCCCCCAGGGGGGGCAGAAAGGCCTTCCCAAAAAAATGCCCCCCATGGGAGTGACACTTGCCCAAGGGGTCGCTCCCTTATGTAAATTTCAATAAAAAAAAAAAAAAAAAACCTGGTGTCTAGTGGGGTTTCAAAAGCCGGATTGCAAGCAATCCGGCTTTTGAAACCCTCGGAGAGACTTCAAAGGGAAGGAAATACTTTTCCTTCCCTTTGAAGCCCCTCCGGGCCTCCCCCAGTGATTGAAAGAGAAATGCTTTTGCATTTCTCTTTCAATCGTGCTGACGTCACGGGGGGGGGGTGGGGGTGGCGGGGGTGGAAGGGGAAGGTGTTCCCCTTCCATCCCCGCCTTGGGGGGGAGGGGGGTGCACGGGGGGCGCGCTAGCGCTCACCCAAGTTCCCCTGTGCCTAGGACGAGATGATCTCGTCCAAGGCACAGGGGAACTGTAGCCTTGGACCAGATCATCTCGTCCAAGGCACCGAACCGGTTAATGTACCTTGCAATGGCTATTCCAATATCTGAATATTTCATAAAAGATAAAGTGATTAGTACTTCACTTGGAGCCCTCTCTCAATATTTTCTAAACATGGGTCAAAGTTTTTTTTTCCTCTTGTCCAAAAAAGTAAGCAATCTAAAAGAAGATGAGTTATAATATATTTGGCTCACAATTCAATAGAAACTGTCACTGACTCAATGTGTATACGAATTAGTAGAATTTGGTTCTGGATAATTTTATCAGGGATTTGAAACAAGTAAAGAAAAAAACACTTGGGTCCTAAACTGTCAAACAAATGCATCAGACTTTTTAGTATACAATTAATTTCTATCTTTAATTCAACTACTTTCTCTGGCCCGTTCATTAGAAATATGCTTTAGTTAAAACCTGAGAAAATAATTTCTCATGATCAAAGTCACTAACTCCAATTCTGAGTTAACTGCAGAGTTTAAAACAAGAAAAGTGAATTAATATGACAGATTCAATATATCCCTTGGTGTTATCACTGAGATTTTATCACTGTCCTGATTCTTTGCTAAAGAGAAAAGGAACCTGAAGGCGTGAGATTATGTCAACAGATCCCATAAATACATACCCGACTCTAACCACAGCCTTAATCACTGATTTAGCTGTGGTATTAAGTTTCTTTAAACACAAACTCTCTAAATACTTTCACTTGGCTCTCTGATCAAGAGACAACAGTTCTACCTCAAAGAGCCTGAGCAATTAATTTACCTACAATTGCCATGTTCAAATGTTGGACTGACAAACCACAAAGGCAGGAGTCTATCTTTTGAGAGCATTTAAGATATAAATCACAGAAAGATGTTTTTAATGCTACTATGAGTTTATCCCATTTCATATTATCTGAAAAATAAAGACCTATATTCTTGTAAATATGGACCTGTTCTAGTGCAATAAGGAATCAGAAAAACATTTTAGCCTACCTAGGAAAAATCAACGTATTGGTCTCCTCGAGGTTGACAATAAACTGGTTGGAGTCACAGTATTCACCAAGAACTTCACTTTTTTGTTGTAAACCAGCTAGGTCATCCACATACATAAGGCTTGGAATACGGACTTCCCTAAATTTTCTAGGAGAAAGAATTCAGGAACATACTGGAAAGGTCAGAAATCAAGATTCTAAGGGCCTGATTTAAAGTTTGGCAGAGGGGCTTACTCCTTCACAAATGTGGTGGATATCCCGTCTGCCGTATTACAATCCCATTATAGCATATGGAGATGGTAATATGGCGGATGGGATATCCGTCACATTTGTAATGGAGTAACCTGTCCGCCAAACTCTAATCAGGCCCTATATAGCAGAGGCGCTTAAATGCACCTCTGCTGCTGATCATTTTGAACAGGGATTATTTCAGATAAAGTTCCATTTCCAATCAATTTGGCATTTGCCAATTTGGTCATTGAAAGACATCTGGTAATTAAAAATGGGCTATGAGGATGATTATCTATTCATTCATTCATTCAGTATTCTTTATTTGGTTGAAGATTTTAAACATGAAAGATACATACATTAAAACCATACAAAATGTGCAAGCGCTACACAAAATACATACAAGTATAAGAATGCTAGCAACCTGTAAACAAATGCAAATACTGTGCAAAGTCTATATAAAGTGCAGAAGTACTTCCGTCCTAAAACAACATCAATGTAGGTATAAAGTGCAAGTCACAATTCAAAAACAAGATAAGAATTTACTCTAAATTAAAAGGCAAAGCTAAAAAAAAAGCACACTTCAAACCTAGGCTACGAATTATCAAAGTGTTCAAAATAGTTATTAATTCAGTCAGCTTTTCAAATATCACAATATCCAGGTGTGACAGGTTTTTCCTTATTCAAAATGCCTATTAAACATAGGCAAGTACAGCATTACAAACTAACACATTTCCCAATGTGAGCAAGTACAAACCTACCCTGCGTTCAGTTATGTTCATATCTTTAAATACCGTTCTAAAATAAAATGTCCTTGTTCCTGTGTAATTCTTACAAAAAAAGAGCAAAGTGCATGGTTGACTGCAATGAATAGCTATCACATGGGCATTTCGGATAGTGTACCAGCCAAGGACCGTTTTTTGGAGAAAAAAAAAAAGACCAGATGATGGATTATTATAAATTTTGAAGCGCAAAAGAATGAGTATATAATACTGATGTTCTATTCAAACAAAATATGGCTGAATGTCCATAGATTAAAGCCTTGTTATATAATCTGTAACAGTGGATGTGGCCATTTCTCCCAGTAATCTTTTATAATCACTTGCTCCTCTCAGGGATATCTTTAATTCTAACTTGGAAACAAAACAGGACTTTGGGTCTGCGAGGCTTTAAGAATCTATGTTCACCTAAGTACTCTCTAATGTAATACAACCATGGTATTTCCATTGCATTATCTAGAGACAAAAAGTCCTTCAGGGTTGCTTTAGAGAAAGCTAATTCTTGCCTCGACCAAATGGTATGCCACAACAGAACTGGCTTGTAGTGTAACATGTCTTCTATAAAAATATTTCCAGTTCCTTGTGGCAAATGTAAGATGTTGAACTTGGTAAGGGAAGTAATCTAGAAAGGAATGTGTTCTCTTGGACTAGGATAACACAGTTATTTCCTACATCCCCACCCCTCTTCCCCATAAAGAGCTGCGGCTAGACATTTTGTATTATACAGTGTGATCAGTTCCTTAATTGGCTTTCCACCCATGTTGCTGCAAACCTAAAAACTACCTCCACTGTTACAGTAAGTTTCTTAGCCACGGTTTGTCTGTGTGAGGAACACAAATCACTGGAACCAAAGAGGATACCCAATTATCGGAATGCATCGACTTTAGGCAGAAACGTCCCCCTCACTGTGGTGCCTGATGTTCTTCAGTCGGGCCTTCCCGCAGATTACAGCCTGAGTCTTTGAGGGTTTCTCACTACAGGAAGAGGAAATGCTTTCTTTTTTTTTTCAACATTCATCTTTTAGCTGAGAGTTTTGCATAGTCTGCATTTTGTTGTAAATCACAACCCAAAGTATGTTCATGAGTGGACGGACTGAAGGAGAATATTATCAGTATATGGTAAAACTCGAAATATTTGATTGCCATATTTAGTGCCAGTGATGAGGCAACAAAACGCTCTATTGCAAGGTTAAATAATGTATGTGTGAGAGGGCAGTCCTTTGCGCACCTCTCTGCAAATCCCCTTTAGTAAAAGACATATTAAAACACATCTCCTCACAATGAGATACATGGCAGAAATGCAGTCAACTGACAAAAAAATAAAACCAATCAATCAGAGTTTCTTTAAACAGGGGCCAATGTACCCTGCTTTTGTCCAACTTCGAATCCAGTAGTACAGCAGCTAAAGGAGTATTGCTATACCTGTTGATACCCATCATATGTAAGAGTCACATTTGAATAGCCATGGTTATTCATGATGACACAAGTATGTGAGTTATGAGCTGACATTTGGAGTAAGTCCTCCAATCTAATTGTGAAAATCCTTGCTACATTTTGAAACCTGTGCTCAGGCGTGAACCTGGCCTATAGTTATCAAGCACATGTCTATATATGTGCCATCCTTTACATTTCGACAGACAATGGCTAAATCCATGCATCAGGATCGTCATGAACCCTCCACTTTAGTATACTGTATGGAGGTGGGTGCCACTGGGTACTTGTGCTTTATATAAAACACTGAAACGTATTTATGACTCTTGTTGGCCCTGGCCATCTCTCCAGGGTCAACCCCAAACTTTTTGCCTTCACCCCTCCTGTTTTGTGAATTCATGTTTGTTGGTATTAGGAATCTTCACACTTTACTATTGCTAACCAGTGCTAAAGTGCTTGTGCTCTCTCCTTAAAACGTGGTACATTTGGCCTACATCTGATTGTACATTTAGCTTACTTATAAATCAATATGTATGGTACTATATGTACAGGGCCTGTACATTAAATACTCCTAGTGGGCCTCCAGCATTTATTGGGCCATACACTAAAGTAGCACTTTAAAACATGCCTCAGGCCCGCCATTGCAGCATGTAGTGCAGTTGTAAACTATCAATTCAATCTGGCAAAATAAACCTTCCTTTTAAATACATACAAATCACTCCTAAGGTAGGCCCTAAATGCCCATAGGTCAGGGTGCATTGTATTGAAAAGGTAGGACACGTGTTCTTAAGTTTTACATGTCCTGGTAGTGAAAAACTCCTGAATTAATTGCCCTGTTGCTTTAGGGCTGCCTTGCTCTCTAAGAGGAAGACTGGACCTGCTCCATTCATCCGAGGCTAACCTGACTGACTCCAAGAGTCAGTTGGCTGATCTCCTGTCTGACCTACAGGGACACAAGCTCCAGAGGCCTACCTGCAACTGCCCATCTGGCCTGCTGCACTTGCCTGTCTGGACCTGCCAAAGCCCTGCTGGCCTCTCCTGGAGTGAGTATCTGATTCCCAAGAGGTGCCTCCTCAGGTACTCTTTGCTGGCATCAGTTGAGCTCCTGCTGTGAAATCCTTACGTCTTGGGCTCTTTGCAACTATGAATGGGCCAGTTCACATCAAGACTCTGCCTCTTTGCACTACAATGACCACCAGTGATAACCGGCAACACAAGATCTGTACTATATGCTACAGAATGACAGCCTGCAGTGATCGCCAACGCGAAGCTCCAGTAATGACAGTACGCGACATCCAATAGGTGCTTCGCACTACAGCAATGACAGCCCATGCTAACCGGACTGCTTTCTGCGCTACAGCAACGACAATCCGTGTTTCAGTTTATTACTGTTTTTATGCTGCATAAATACTTTACTCTTTGCCTCTAAGTTAACCCTGACTGCTTTAGTGCCAAGCCACCAGCGGGTTAAGCACAGGTTAATTTAGTGACTCTTTTGGTTCACCCTGACGAGGATTGTGGTTGTTGCCTGAGTAGGTTACCATCCACGTATCCAATATTCCAATTTCTTATTGCTCCTTTGAATTTAATAGGAGACACTGGTCTCCAAACCGAAAGTGATAAATATCACTGTAAGTGCATAATATTGTGGAGCTGTGGGTATGGAGCAACTGGAAAAAGAAGGGCACTGAAATAGAAAAAGCAATTAAAGAAGCAAGGGATGGATGGAAGGAAGACAGATCAATAGATGGAAAGATGAATGGATCAAAAAATACAAGCGTAGATGCATTGAGGGAGAAGAAGGGGGGTAAACAGCAAGAAGGATGCACAAAGATAAAGAGGAAATGGTGGACTGCATCATGAGATGAAAGAAAGGAAACTGACAAAAAAAAGAAAAGAAAAAAAATTGGAAAAGACAGAAGGCGAGAGATGGAAGCAAAGATGGGAAAAAGTCAGAATGTAGGATGGAGAGAACGAAAGAAATGAAATAAAGTTGTAAAAAAGAAAGAAATGAGAGAAAGCGCTACACGTAAAGGGAGGACAAAGTGTGTAGAGTACAAGCGAAGGAAGGAATCAGTAAAGGAAATAATGAAGGCATGAACAAAAGAAAGAAGAGAAGGTGGAAACAGTGAAATAAATGTAAGAAGATATGAAAGTAGGAAATTATCATGAAGAAAAGATGTAAAAATAAAGTAAACAAAAAGAGGAAGGAAGAAGTAAAAAATAAATTAAAAATGACAGAAGTTAGGACATGAAGACAGGAAGATAGCAAGCATACTCCTTTGAGGCCCCTGGAGGAGTGGATGCCGCAAAACTCTCTTCGGTATGGCGGTCCCGGAGACGCCAGAGGGCTGCAATCATGAAAAGATGGCAGATCGAGGCTGTACTCTTGGTGATAACTGTTAGGTCCCTGGATGGTCAAAGGTAGGAGGGCTGCTAGCCTGGGGAACTGCAGGCACCCTGCAGAAAAGAGTGCAGCGACCGCTGCCAGAGACTGTGATGGCCACACAACTCCGAACAGGCTTCAGAGTCAAAGACAGTGCCTAATCGAGGCCCCATTGCAGGGAAAACAAGTGAAAGAGGTGCTGGCCTGGGCCCTTGGATGGTGATTCACAATCACCGGGGGACCCAAGGATTGGGGTTGGACTGAGGTCCCTCCACATAGCCTTCTGAGGATGTTGGAAAGCCAACCCCCATGACTCTGCAATAGGGGCTGTAGCTACGCAGGTGGAACAGCAGATGACACAGTGTGCATTCCCAGGCTGCAGTTGCAGCCCCCTACAAAAGGTACTTGCTTCTTGGGTGCAGGGTCCTGAGACCAGGATTGCCATGGCTGCACAAGACCCTGCTGGAGACTACCTAAATGACTGCCCGGGATGGGGGGAGCGACCCCATGTGAGACCTGAGTGCCCCCCCGCCAACAGGGTCCCTTTTTTTCCCCCCACCTCCCAGAATGGAGCCCTATTGATCCCCCACCCTCTGGAGATCTAGATATTACAGGAAAAACACAGAAGACCCAAAAGCTGTGCAGGAAGCTAAGTCAGTGACACCCACCTTCCGGCCACTGAGACTCTGACTGCTTGGGCTGTACTCGGCGACGATTCAGCAGGGAAAGCGAGACAGGCCCCACCCACTAACTGTCATTACAACTCTGTTGGTTGGAGTGAGTCCTAAAAGGCCAGGCGAGCAATTGATCACCTGCAGTGACCAGGGTCTGTTGCTCACTGGAGACATATTGGGTGACAATAGGGCCCCTAGACACAAACCAAAATGGACAAATATATCCTCCAGCAAGAGGTGAGAGGGGGTGCTGGGGGAAGAACCTCAAGACTTGATCCCACATTGCAGAGATTACACCTCAGTAATATTGCATGCCACATCCAGGACTCCACATCAGTGCTGGAGACAAGATTGAAGAGGTCATGGTGGATGTGGCTCTGCTGCAACAAAATCTCTGAAATGCCATACACCAGATGACAAAAGCAGAATGTAAGCTATCCAAGCTGGGAGACACATGATGAGAGCTCATCTCCGAAGTAGCTTGCCTCATCAAGACATATAAAACTTTTGATGACAGAGCGAAGGACGCAGAAAACAGGGCCTGTCGCAACAATCTATGGTTTATCAAGTTACAGGAAGGAGCTGAGGGCTGATCACCAGAAACATTCCTAGAGCGGTGGATCCTTTCCTGGTTGGATGCTGCTCACCTAGTCCCATGTTTTATAACTGAGAGAGCCCACAGGTCACTAGCACAGAAGTCTCCGCCTTGAGACGTGCCCCACCCGCTCTATAATATCCAAATATTAAACTACAGAAACAGGGATGCCATCCTGAGAGGGGCAAGGGCGAAGGTCAATTATTGCATCAATTTTGAAGCATCATAATTTCCCGGATTACACCCCTTGCAGGAGCTTCATGGATCAAAGACACATTTATTTGACATTACACAGGAGGCATGGCCCTAGCTTACATGAAAGCAACGTCTTGCACCAAACCAGATTCTGCAACTGCAGATGACCAGTCCCTTGAAGCCAGGGGCCGGGGACCCGAGGGACCTACCAAGGCGAGGTATCGGAAATGACTGAGGTGGCGAAAGCTGGGCTCACATAACACCAAGGCTTCCATTGAGTCAGAGAGAGAATTCATAAAACCTCTGCCCCTGGCGGTGTCTAGGGTGTCCCAATATGCCTATGGGAGGTACATGATCCTTGAAGGATCCTTGGAGGGCACCCTCTACAATTTAGTGAGTGTGTACACCCCCGTTGCAATAACTCACCCCACACACAGTCCCTTAGGGAAATCATACTTACCTTGCCACAGGGGGTGATGATCATAGGGGGAGACTTTAACAATATCTTGACTGATGGAGGCTCCTGAAGATCCATCGGGCATCACAAAGGACAGGTAAGGGATTAGTTGATTGGGCAAATGGTTTAGGACTTAACAACAAATAAAGAATATAGCAACACGAACGCTAGAGATTTAGGGCCAGATGTAGGAAGCAGTTTGCAGGTCGCAAACAGCTAATTTCGCTGTTTGCGACGTGCAAACTGCACTTTGCAATGCACAAAACCCGTTTTGCGATTCGGTAACCTAGTTACCGAATCGCAAAACGGGTTTGCGAGTCGCAATTAGGAAGGGGGGTCCCCTTCCTAATTGTGAGTCGCATGTGCAATGCAGTATTGCTTTGTGACCGCAAACGCGGTCGCAAATCAATCGCAGTTAGCACCCATTTCAAATGGGTGCTAATCCATTCGCACCCATGCACACACACAATGGCATTAAAAACATTTTTCCAGAGCAGGCAGAGGTCCTATGGACCACTACCTGCACTGAACGAAAACGTTTCATTTTTTAGTTTTGTAACACATCTCGTTTTCCTTTAAGGAAAACGGGCTAGATTAGAAAAAAAAAAAAAAAGCTTTTTTAAAAGCAGTCACAGACATGATGGTCTGCTGTTTCCACCAGGCCACCATCCCTGTGAATGCCGCGAGTCTCAAGGGGCCGCAAATTGTGACCCACCTCATGAATATTCATGAGGTGGGCATTTGCGACCCCCTTGCGAGTCGCAAACAGTGTCAAGGACACTGTTGTGCACAAGGTTCTGCGACTCGCATATTGCGTGTCGTAAAACACAACTTACATACATCTGGCCCTTAGACAACAATCAGCGGTGCACGGTTGACTATCCATCTTTGATCATCTACTATTACCGGCCCCTGACATCATGAGCATGTACGCCTCATACATTCTTCCCGGGGGAATATCTGACCACTTGCCCCTTAACTGCACACTTTCACGCCCCCCCAACCAGTGATAGGCCCATGTGGTGTGTGAGTGCATGGTTCCTGACAGATGAGCAACTTCCACCATACCTGGTTCAAGAATTGAAGGCATTCCTGACATAAACAAAGGGTCAGGAATTGCCTCTTCCTACAAGGACCACAAAAGGTTGGTAAAGATAACTGAGCTACAAGCCACCATAATGACCCAAAAGCAGAGTGCACATTGCCACCAGTTGGAGTGGGAACAGCGCTGCCTGACTCTAGACAGGGCCTCTTTGCTACAATTATGCCTGGAGAATGCCCTGTCACTGCTGGGTAGCTTCACCAGACATGTTTTTAGATGGGGAGATAAATCAGACAAACTTCGCTACTGGCTGGCCACCAAGGATATAGAAACTAGGGTGGTGCCTCTAGTGGTGTACAGGATCGGGACAATGATAGAGACATCCACTAGGATTGCATCGGCGTTCGCACAATATGACAAGGCCATCTTTGAGGACCACACCTGCTGGGCGTGTGAGAGCAAACCTCTACTAGTCACAGATATACCAATGCCCCTGACTGTGGGAGAATGAGACAAACTGGATCAACCATTCAGGCTGGAGAAGGCGGGTGAAGCACTCGCTGACCTAAATCCAGGCAAAACCCACAGGCTGGATGGATTTCTGGTAGAATACTACCACAAGCTCTGATCGCAGTTCTTTGCCCCTATTCTGGATATATTTACAGAGTTTAACTCCAGGTGTTGCTTCCCTTCGGAGATAGACCTGGCAATAGTGGTGGTCTTGCTAAAACTGGGCTATCCCCTGGAGCGCTGTACCTCATGACGGCCCATCTCCCTTATCAATACAGAGGTTAACTCTATGCTAAACTACTGGCAACTGCCTCCTGCAAGTTTTAACCTACCTGGTCCACCCCGACAAGTGTGTCCTAGTCCAACATTGCAGCACTGAACACCATCAGAAGTGTCCCCCTGGATCTTGTTTGCTTTCGATCTCTAAGCGGCCAGTGGCACTCATGCTTATTGATTTTGATTAAGCATCTGACACTCCGAACTGGTCATTCTTGGAAGAAGTGCTATTTAAAATGGGCTTTGCCCACAATATCGGTCATATACTAGGGTCCTTTTGTGGCATCTCAGGCCCAGTTAATGGTGAATGGGGTGATCTCCACCAAATTTCCCATCTGACAGCGTAACAGGCAAGGATGCCCCCTTGTCCCCGCTCCTATTTGTACTGGTCATAGAGCCCCTAGAAGCCTGGGTGCCTGGGTGCACTGCGATGCGCAAGTGTAAGACTGACTGGGGAGTGGCAACGTAACACAGGATTGCCCTTTATGCGGACAATGTTCTCCTGTTCTTATTTCAACCCGCCATAACAGCTTGATCCACATCCTAAATAACTTCAGCTCGGCCTCCGGATTACAGGTTAACTGGGACAATTCCTCTGCATCCCATACAGGGCAGCTGACAAGATGAGACCTAGCAACAAGGGATCCCCGATCACTACTTCAGCTTTCTATATCTGGGAATGGACATGTCCTGGGATCGGGAGCTCATCTGGAGTCTGAGGCCCTCATTACGGCTTTGGCGTTTTTTTTTCAAGACCGCCAAAGCTGCTGCAGCCAGCATACCACCAGTGCTGGTGGTATGCTGGCTGCCATGTAAGAAGTTGTTTGCTGGGCCAGCGGGCAAAAACAGCATTTCTGCCCGGTGGCCCAATGGAAAACTCACCATAACACTGACGCCTGCTCGTAATCAAGCCAACGGCAATGTTGTGGTGCGTCAGCACCTGTCGCGCATTTTACTGCCCGTAATTCAGGCAGTGATATGCACAACGGGGCTTTCCATGGCAGCCCCTGCACTGCCATGCCAAGTCCTTGGACACATCCCTAAATACAGCCTGCTAGGGATGCAATAACTTACAGGACCCATAGGCAAAGGTGGGATCTCATAAATATATAAGACTCTGGTTGCCTACTCCCCTGACCTGATGGGACCCCTGAGAGCAAAATGGGAAGAGTGGGTTGGCCCCACGGACGAAACAGACTGGTGAGATGCCTGCATGACACCCAACACTCTAGCAATTTCTTCACGGCTCATGCCATTCAAATACTGACACCAAGCCTACCTCACACCTCTCCGTCTTTGGAGATCTCCAGCACTTCCATCATCCAGATGAATCAGATGGCCAAAACCCAAAGGGGATCTCTAGCTCACATGACATGGACTTGCCCAGTTACACAACACTACTGGTTACAAATACTCACCTCATAATTCAGGGTGATGGGATAACACATTGAAGTGAATCCTAGAAACGCTATATTAAGTGTCCAAGAAGGGGGGGGCAAGGAAATAGGATACTAGTGGGACAGGGTACACTATAGCCAAAAGGGATATTGCAAAACATTAGGAATCCTTCAAAACTCCCACCATCGTGAAATGGAGGAAAGGTATGGACTGATGCATGAAACAAGAAAAAATAATATACATAGCATGTAAATGTTCAAAAAAATATGATAAGTTATTGGGTAAATTATGGGCTTATTATGGTCCAGGATGATAGAACTGATATTGACAGCCATCACATTTTCAGATTCCACTTAAGAGGGTGGTTTTTTGGGAAAGCGTGATTAAATAATATATGTTGTACACAGTGTGTATGCTTCGAGAGAGCAAAATCTATTACATCAAAACTCAATAAAAGTTTTACTATTAGAAAAAAGATGTGAAGACAGAAAAATTAAAGCTGGAAACAAGGACAGAAATATGGAAAGAAATAGATAAGGAAAGAAAAAACTGAAAAATTTGAATAAAAAAAAATAGAAAGAAATAGAAAATGTAAAAAAAGGAAGTCATGTGGAAAAATGGATGAACAAAAGCTGAACAAGAGAAGGAAAGAAGGGAAGATGCTTTTGAGAAACCTCGAACCCAGAATGGATAAGCCTTGCCTTGCTCGCTATAAATGTATCACAGTATTTCAAAAAAGTATTCATGGAAAGTAGGATCAAGAGTAGTGCATGTAACAGTAAATGGCTCCTATGTTAACTTTGCAACACTGATAGTCCTTGTTTATGTTTTTTAGACTAATCAATCTGCTAGCTCTTCCTTCAAATTGGGCAGCCTAATAACATAAATGACAAGTCTAAAGCTAAAGAGTGACAAGTGCGTCTGTACTCTTGAAAAATGCAGACTGCTTGCGATCTCTGTCTTGAAAAGTGAAGGGGACTGAGTTGCTTTAACCGAAACATGCAGCATTCTAGACTGGTGAAAGGTTTATAATGTATGAAGTGCTTTTTAGATAAAAACATGTTGTGGCTTTTCATAAGGGCGACTTACATTGGAAAGTAATTTAACTGTGTAATTGAAACTTACACTTTTGTGTACTCACAAAATCCATGTGCACTCAAAAGTTACACAAAAGTGTAGACTTACACATCTCCACCCCCTCAAATGAAGAGTGGAGCCAAATTTAGAAGTGTAAGTTACTACTACCAAAATTAAACAGTAGAAAGTCCAGCAACACATGTGACTAATCACTGGTACTGCAACCCCTTCCATAGAACCTAATGGACACAGGGACTTAAAAAGAAACGCCATTGGAAATAACAGTGAATTAAATTATTTATTATTGTTTCAACTATAAACAAATATAACAATGTAAAAAAATAAAACATTTAATATTTATAAAACATTTTAACTTTTTGGGTAATTACGTTAAAATATTATTAAACTACTTTTAATTAAATATATGCGTCACTTTTAATAATTATGAATACTTTATTTAAATTTTATGTAGGCATTTTTTTTTTATTTAAACTTCAAAAAATGGCTTTATTTTAATTTATTACATCTAAATTAGAGCTTTAAATCAAAAGTCAGTTAGTAGGTCTGCAGCATTTTTGTCTTTTGTTCTACACTTACAATAAATATATACAATGAATTTACAATAATATTTACCACAGAACAATTTTGATAATTTATTATAAAGTTTAATCAACTTTTTTCATTGTCCCTATACTTTACCATAGGGAGATCTACCCTCACACTGTGAAGTCCTCCAGTGTTATAATAAAGTATTGAGCAAAATGTTTTTTGAAAAAACTTTATTTAATTTGATGAACTTAAGTTCAACAGTAAATATGTTAATTTCAACTCTGTTAAATACTATATCACTGCAGAAATGTTGGATGGCCAATATACTGCAGAGTTCTGATTGATAGATTCCCCACCTTAGAATGCTCTCCAGATGCCAGAATGGATCCCGGAAAAATGCTCCCACTCACCACTCCATATCATCCTGGAAGTAAGAGAGCAGAGTCACATATAAGCACCACCCATGCAAGCTGATGTAGTTCCTTTTTTTCCTCGCCTTCTGGTGTCGATCAAGCTCTTTGCTCTCAATTTCATCGGCCTCAAAACCTTTCCTAAAATGGAACATAATTCAGTGTGCTAGGAAATTATGTCCTCTCCTACGACTACAGGTTTCAAACTATGCCACAACTGTAGAAAACAGGCGCTAATCACAGAGAATTGTCTCTAGCGTTTGGTCTGGGACACGACTCATATTCATGCAACAAATGTGCCTTTATGCACCGGAAAGTGATTCAGGACCGAGAAGCGACGCTGTGCAATGCCGAACTCAAGAAGAAGTTACGAGACTCATGCAAATCCTGCTCCAAGTTGAAGGACCGGACTCGCTCCAGCGAGAGTTCAACTTTCCAGTAGAAGTCCTCATGTAAGTCAAAATTGAAGTCCAAACGCAAGCACAAGAAAGAGAAGCAGGACTTAATTTCAACCTGCTATTCTCCACCCATAGAGAAGGTGTGAGGGTGCCACGTTACTGGTCGCCTTCCAGAGCTCTACTTGTGGAACCCTTTCCACAATTGATCCCAGAGCACCATGAATTTTCTGGGTCACTGGCAATGACGCAGCAAATTGACACCTTTAAGGTGGGCATGTCTCAGATATTTGGCATTCCTCAGGCTCCATCTGGCACACCTTCAGGCCAAAGGAACAGCAGGATTCCTCAGTCAGTGGATTTGTCCTTGGCACCATCTGACCTGCTTGGACCTATTACGGGCTCCGTACCAACTCTAGTGCAGGTATCCACATAGGATCCACAACCTAAACCAGTCCTTCCCTTGTTGATATTGGTACTGACGCTGCAGGAGGAGGGTACAGTGCTGGTTCCAAAGTATGACCTTGAACTACCTTCAGCCTGATCCTGACCAATGTAGTGCCACAAAATTACTAAAGCACAACAGATTGCCATACTGCCTGACGTTTCTCCTGTGCCTTTACTAGGGTGGTCACGACACCAGAGGATCCATTATCCATTGGTTCTGATTCTGACCGTCGGTGGCACCCACCCACAGCTGATGATGGTGGAGATGATTTACCCCTTCACTATGATGATTTCAATTTTTACATGGACTTACAAGATGCCTGAGGGCTAATATTTCCCCTGATACAGGGTTGAACTTGCCATTTGGACCTCCAATAGAAGAGAATTTTATTTGCAGCGGTAACCCGATGGGTAGCTGAGGTCTTGGACCTACAACTGACCTCTACTGCTGTTAAGACATGTTCCTATGGAAATTTTACTACCTGGGACTGCCAACACTGAGCCCTTACTACCTTTCAGTGAAACCTTCAGTACACACCTTTAGGGTCACAGGGGCAAAGCTTTGTTTGTGCCCACCCGTGAATAGGCAGGTGGCTAGATATCTCAGACCCGATTTTCTCACAAAACATCTTATTCTAATGAGTTTGATTGTCAGACTAAAACCAGCAATGTGAACCACAATTAATTTCCCACAACACCTCTACATAGGGAGTATAGGAGGATTGAGACATTTGGAAAACAAGTGTTCTCTTCAGCTAGTGTAGCATTTAAATTGGTCAATGTAGTCTACTTTTTTGGCTAATTCACGCATGTCCTCTGTGATATGGTCAGCTAGCTAGCTCTTACCTGCAGTCCTTGAAGACCTTAGGGCCTAAATGGCTCAAACCACTGAGGATGGCTAAGATGCAGCCAAATACTTGATTTGTACTGGCCTTAATACTACTGATTATCTGGGATGGGCAGCTGGCACCAGTGGAGTGCTCCACAGGACTACCAGCTTCTCTAATGGATATGCCCTTCTATAGTTCACCTCTGTCCAGCGAAAAAAACTGATTTTGCCTGTAAAAGTTCTAAGAAAGTAGAGCCACAGCACGTTCCCTAAGTCCTTTGAACCCTGCAAATTAGTTCACTAACTGGTTTAGGAAATTTCAATGATGCTCTAGGGACTGGAGTACAGGTAACACTGTTCTCCCCATCCAAGCTGAAGTCACTCCAGACAATTTGAGGCCGGGGACATGGATAAGATAGGCAACATGCAAGCTGCAAAGTAATTAGTCACCAGGCCCCCAGCACCCACCAAGCTTATTTAGCATGTTAATAGTGGCACACAACCCCTCTTTGGTGGGCAAGACCCACCATTTTCTACCAGGGCGGCGATCTATCTCATCCAACATTTTGGCCCTTCAAATGTCCTACTCATTCTTTCTGCTCTGCAACCCTTCCCTACCACATAACTTCGGATAATAGGGGAACACCTGTCCATTCTGTTGCTAGTTGTTTGCGTTTCACTTTCCAATGGGGCTATCAAGAGGGTTCCAGACTCAGAAATAGGGGAGATTTGCTACTCTCAATATTTCCTTGTACCAAAGAAGGATGGAGTCTTTGGTCCATCTTAGACCTTGAACCTCCAAATGCTTTCCGGTGAAAGGACACATTCAAACTTCTCATGCTGGCCCAGATTCTGCAAGTTCTTGACCCCAATGACTGGGTAGTGTCTTTGGAGCTGTAAGACATATAGGCCCTCCTATGACCCACGAATCACCACGTCAGACACTCAACGACAGTAAAACATTGGCGGTACATAGCGCCGCACTCACAATGGACACCCACAACAAAACACCACCACATTGGACAATTCAAACAACACACGTCTGACACCCATACACATACCACACCCACACACCTACACCACTATAAAACACCCACCCACAGTGCCCACAACCCTTTACAAATACAAATCATTGCCACCAGACACCAAAACTACTGCAACAACTAGACACACACACCAATCACACCCGTACACCCCTCACGCACTCCTCATCACACACCCCAACACATTACCCAACACACCCTCACCAACACACATCACATAACACCTATGGCACCACAAAGGCACCCCTGTTTCACTGAGGAGGAGTTAAGGGTCATGGTGGAGGAAATCAGCAGGGTAGAGCCACAGCTCTTTGGAGCACAGGTGCAGCAGATATCAACAGCAAGGAAGATGGAGCTATGGTGGATAATCGTGGACAGGGTCAAAGCCGTGGGACAGCACCCCAGAACAAGTGACGACATCAGGAAGCGGTGGAACAACCTATGGGGGAAGGTACGTTCCATAGCAGCAAGACACCAGCTCACTATACAGAGGACTGGCGGTGGACACCCGCCTCCTCCCCCTCAACTCACAGCATGGGAAGAGCAGGTACTGGCAATACTGCATCCAGAGGGCCTGCCTGGAGTTGTAGGAGGACTGGACACTGGTAAGTCAACTTTCAACAATTATCACCCCCCATACCTGCATGCTATCACACACCATCACCCTCACTCCTATCACTCCATTCCATACCACACATTCCACCATCACATTAATCCCAATGCAAAGCCCTGCATGCTATACCAATGCATGGACAGCCCTCCCAGCCCTGCATGGACAATCATCACTAAAGCATGCACAGCATAGGGAAACTAACATAACCACAATACACCAACATTCACAAGCAAAATCTGGCAGGGATACAACAACCCTAGAGGGGAAGCTACAGAAGTACAAATGTCAGACACCTGAAGCATAATACATCATTTACATCCCCACAGGTACCCCAGCCAATGTCACTGGAGAGGAGGTGCCATCACTATCCAGTCCCCCAACAGAGAGGCCCACAGTGATGACCGTAACTCTGGACTTCTGGATCTGGACGATCTACCTGGCCCATCAGGGACCACTGGACAGTCAGTCACCCAAGCCCAGTCACAGACCATCACAGAGCCTCCCCCATCAGGAACCAACATCACAGCACCCACCCAGCGTACCCACACCTCTGTCCACAGGACACGTCAATTAGCAGTGTGCCCACGTGTACAGGGACCCCAGGCCACACCTCACCCCCCACACAATCAGGGACCTGGGGTAAGTGGCAGTGGGCACACAGTTCAGGGGACAGAGGCACAGGCCAACAGGGACACTGGGAGGTCTACTGTGAGCCACGGGGAGACTGGACCAGGGAACTGACTCTTCAGGAGGCACTCTCTGAGATCCTGGGAGCCTACCAACATTCCCAGGACACGCTGGGCCAGATCCTAGACAAGGTGCAGGAGAACAGGCGGCTGCAGGAGGGACGGTATCAGGGGATCAGGGAAGACTTGCAGGCCATCAACAACACCCTGATCTCCATAGCAGGGGTGCTGGCAGACATGGGCAACATTATCAGGGATGCAGTGTCACACAAGCGGGCACCTGCCACTAGCCAGTCATCTGAACATCCCTCCACTTCCGCTGCCGCTAGCGGCCAGGAAGCCCTGCCACAGGACCAACAGGCCACCAGCACCCCTCCCCCTGCAGAAGGTGAGCCACCCCGCAAACGTTCCCTGCAAACAAGACAGAAGCCAGAGACTGCTGCCAAGACCACCGCCAGGAAATGAGACTCTCCTGATTGTCCCCCTTGTGTCCCACTCTGTCACCTTGTCCACATTGAACTGCCATTGCTCCCCTTCCTATGTCCCCATGGATAATGCACTTGTGCTACAAACATACTGGGAAAATACTCTGGACTTTCCTCCATCATCACCCCATTGCAGATAATGCACCTGTGCTACAAACATACTGGGAAAATACTCTGGACTTTTCTCCATCATCACCCCATTGCATTGCACTTTCCCCTCTATATTTTAGCACTACAATAAACACCCTTGGATAAAAATCGACTACTAGTATTTCATGTTTTGCAAATTTGTATTGATTGAAACAGCTACAACCATTGCAAATGAACTGTACATAGAATGAGCATATAATTAATGGCCTGTAGCTGACTGTTGTGATCACACCAGGAGAATGTGTCATATCACCAACATCTGCAAAATGAATATCCAGAGGTAAGAGTAAGTGGGCAAAGAAGTGGGAAATGCCAACATGCCAATGCCACACAGTTTACAACCAAAGTCATAGAAATGTAAAGTTGCACTGTCTCACCTGTGTATCATTGGAAGAACTGACGTATCAGAGATGTCCTGTTGTCCACATCCTCATCCTCTGCCTCCTCATCCTTACTGTCTTCACGGTCCACTGCTGTCACACGAACATCTCCAGTCTCCTCCTCCTGCAGAAAAGGTAAATGGCATCTGAGGGCCAGGTTGTGCAACATGCAGCATGCCACTACTATCTGGCAGACCTTCTTGGGTGAGTAGCACAGGGATCCACCTGTTAGATGGAGGCACCGGAACTTGGCCTTCAGGAGGCCAAAGGTCCTTTCAATGATCCTTCTGGTACGCCCATGTGCCTCATTATAACATTCCGTTGCCCTTGTCCTGGCATTCCTCATGGGGGTCAGCAGCCATGATAGTTTGGGTAACCAGAGTCACCTGCATATATTGAGGGACAACATTTAGCCACACACTATCCTATATGGCCAACACCATAAGCATACACCAACATATACTGGGTGAGAACAAGGGCTTACCTATTAGCCACACCCTGTGTCTCTGTAGTTGGGCCATCACATGTGGGATGCTGCTATTCCTCAGGACAAAGGCATCATGTACTGACCCTGGATACTTAGCATTGACGTGGGAGATGTACTGGTCCACCAGGCTCACCATCTGCACATTCAAGGAGTAGAAACTCTTATGATTTCTGAACACCTGTTCATTCTGGCGGGGGGGGCACAAAATCAATATGTGTTCCGTCAATTGCACCAATTATATTGAGGATATGTCCCATTGCATAGAATCCGGCCTTCACATTGGCCAAATCTTCAACCTGGGGGAATGCAATGTAGCTGCACATGTGTTTTATAAGGGCAGACAACACTCTTGTTAGCACATTTGAGAACATTGGCTGTGACATTACTGCTGCCAAGTCCACTATCACTTGGAAAGAACCAGTTGTCAGGAAATGGAACACTGATAGCACTTGCACAAGAGAGGGGATCCCAGTGGGGTGACAGATATCAGGTCAGGCTCCAATTGGGCACACAGCTCTGTGATTGTGGCCCTGTCCAGTCTATAGGTGAGTATTATGTGCCTGTCCTCCGGTGTAGCCAAGTCCACAGGGTCTCTGTACATGGGGTATGTCTCCATCTCCTATTCATCTGCAGCGGTAGGTATCTAAGAGACACAAGAGTGAGTAGGCTGTCACAAACTGAACAATGGAGCCACAACAGCAGTCCACAATGTGCAAACATGTTATGGGGCAGTGTAATTTGTGAAGTATGCGCCTATTCATCCTGTGATGCAGCATTAATCGATAGGCCTGTTCACCCCCCCGCCGAAATAGCATCCACCTGTCCTGTGTGGAGGGACAGGTGGAGGTGAGGTAATGTCGCTGATGTTGTGCAACGTGGCGGGAGGCAGTCGTGAACCGTCGTGCAATTCCTCATTGGTTATTATTGGGCCCTATGGGGTACAGTGGCCAATGGTGATCTACGCCGGCGGTGACGGTATGCATCACCACGGACGTGACCGCAATTTTCTACCAGATTCCTCACTTGTTACCTGACCTTTCATAGGAGAGGACCTACACTGCATGTGCTGCTGTGACCTATGTCTGGAACCTACCATGGTCCGTGTGACCGGGGAAAGGGCCCCAGCCTTCACTTTGAGGAGTTGGAGCGACTGGTGGATGGGGTCCTACCCCAGTATGGACTTCTGTATGGGCCTCCAGACCAACAGGTGAGTACACTGTGGGCACGATGCATGTGGCATGAATGCATGGAGTTGTGTGTGGAGGCCTTGTGTAGGAGGGGTGGGTGGATGTCCTCTGGATGGTGTACATGTTTTGGGCTGGGCTATGTGTGTACCAATGGTGATGCAAGCAGGTATGGTGGGCCATTTGTGTTATAGGCTGGACTGTTTGTCTAATGGTGTTCTCCTGTCTGTATTGTCTCTGCAGGTCAGCGACCATCAAAATAAGGGAATATGGAGTGCCATTGCCAAGGAGGTGCAGACCCTGGGGGGTCTATGGCAGGCGGAGCTGAGACGCTGGGCACAGACGACAGCGGAGGCCCAGCTGGGGATAGCCTCCCAACGAGGAAGGGGTGCCCGTCGGACCCTGATCCCCCTGATGGCCTGCATACTGGCGGTGGCCTACCCTGAGCTGAATGGGCACTTGAGGGCATCGTAGCAGACACAAGGGGGTGAGTACAGTGACTATCATTACAACTTACGGTTGGAGGGGTGGTATCCGGGTGGTGGTTGTGTGTCAGTGGGTGGCCCTAGGCCAGGCCAGCCATCGCAGCGTAGGTCCTCTGGTGGCAAGGGGTTTGAATGTGAAATACTGCTTACCTAGCTTGTTAGTATTCACTCCTGATCAGGGCTGCGTGGGTCCCAGGTGTGCTGCAGTTGGAGGTGTGTGCCCCTCCTCATTCCTTGGTGACTAGCCATTTCACTGGTTGTACCATGCATAGTGCGTAGGCCTGTTCCCCGTGTGTGAGGGTGACTTGTACACCAACGGTGGTGTTGGCGTACTCATTGACACAGTGTATCCTTTGTCTCTCTCCCCCCCTTTATTGTTTTGTCATCCTGTCCTTATGTGTATTAGCATCATCTGGCGGAGGAGCAGAGGCACCGGCGACAGAGGGAGCTGCATCCCACAGGACCCTGAAGGCAGAGTCCACCGACGCTGAGGGCACCAGTGGGACAGAGGGCAAGGGGAGCACCATAGCGGAGACTGGAGGGGACAATACAGACTCAGATACCTCCTCTGATGGGAGCTCCATGGTGGTGGCAGACACCTCTGTGACCACCCCAGCTGCAGGTACAGCCGCCACCCCTGTACCAGCACCACCCTCCCAGTAGCCCCTCAGCGAGTTGCCTGTGCTCACTCACCCAGGTGGGTCAGCATTTCCTTCGCCCCAGGCCCCT
Organism: Pleurodeles waltl; assembly: GCF_031143425.1. Taxonomy (NCBI): domain Eukaryota; kingdom Metazoa; phylum Chordata; class Amphibia; order Caudata; family Salamandridae; genus Pleurodeles; species Pleurodeles waltl. The sequence goes on from NC_090450.1 coordinate 352,540,654, forward strand.
GTGAGCCCTGCTGCCCTGAGTGAGGAGGCTATTGACCTCCTGAGATCCATCTCTGTAGGGCAAACAACCATTGTGAACGCCATCCAGGGGCTGGCAGCCCAGACGCAGCAATCAAATGGATTCCTGGTGGGCATTCACGGTGGATTGGCGGCCCAACAGAGATTGATTCAGGCTCTGGCCTCCTCTCTGATGGCAGCCATTGTCCCTGTTTCAACCATCCCCCCTCCAACTTCCACTTCCCAGTCCCATTCTCCAACCCATCCCAAGCACACAGCCAGACGAGCATGCACCCAAGACAACACCCAAAGAGTGTTACAGGCAAACACAAGCACCACACTTCATCCCACAGGCACTCACACAAACACCATTCAGTTGCAGACACGACCACATCCACTATTTCCACTGTCTCCCCCTCCTCCTCCTCCACCTCCCAACCAGTTACATCCACACTCACACCTGCATGCACTACATCAATATCCACTACCAGCATCATCACCACACCAAGCAGAACACACACCTCACTGGCAGACACCTCCACAAAATCCCATGCACGTGTCCCCTGTGTCCTCTCACACCGTTTCTGTCCCCCCCAAAGTACAAAAACCCAAGCACTCAGACACCCATCAGCCATCCACCTCACAACAGCATACAGCCAAAGCATCTGCATCCAAATCCAGCAGACAAACACCTCCAAGAACCATTCCCTCATCCTCCACTCCCATTACTCGTCCCTCTGCCCACCCCAACATCCCTAAAAAGCTTTTCCTTGCTCCACCTGACCTCTTCCCTACCCCTCCACCCCGTCCTGCACGTATGGACAGGGTAGCAAGGGCCAAGCACCTCAGCCAGACATTCCACGGGCCCAGTGGTAGCACCACCTACTCGTGGTGGCAAGGATCCCAGGCCAACAATACTGAAGGGGAAGGAGCCTGGACCAGCTGGTAAGAAGGGGAAGGAGCCTACACCAGCTAGAAGGGGAAGGAGCCTGCACCAGCTGGTAAGAAGGGGACAGAGCCTGCACCAGCTGCAAAGAAGGGGAAGGAGCCTGCACCAGCACGCAGAGGGGGGAAGAGCCCATCCACCAGTGCCAGGAAGGGTAAGGGATCCCCAAACCATGAGCAGGAGGAGAGGAGGCAATCTACGCCAGCGGAAGCTGCTAGCCAAACACTGCCACCACCAGCAGCTGTCACAGGGCCCCCACCGCCAGCCGTGGTTGTGCAGCCATCAATGAGTGCAGAGGCTGAGCAGGAGCCTCCCACAACCACCACCACAGTGTAGCCATTGGATAGTGCAGGGGCTGAGCAGGTGCCTCCCACAACCACCACCACCACAGTGCAGCCATCGGAGGGTGCAGGGGCTGAGCAGGAGCCTTCCACAACCACCACTACATTGCAGCCATCGGAGGGTGCAGGGGCTGAGCAGGAGCCTCCCACAACCACCACCACAGTGCAGCCATCAGAAGGTGCAGGGGCTGAGCATGAGCCTCCCACAATCCCCCCACAGTGCAACAGTCACCTTCGGCGGATGCCATATAGTCCAGCCTCCATGGGTTGCTGTGCGGACTGCCCTCACCAGAACCAGTGTGGAAGACATCCACTCCAGAGACTGTGGCCTTGCACTCCCAAGGACAAAGCAATGGGCATGTTGCCCCCTCCAGAACCAGTGGGCAAGTCACGCACCTGAAAGACTGTTGCCTTACACTCCCCCAGGACGAAGAGCAAAGGGCATGTTGCCCCCTCCAGAACCAGAGGGCAAGACACCCACTTGAGAGACTGTGGCTTTGCACTCCCCAGGACAAAGAGCACAGGGCATGTTGCCCCCTCCAGAACCAGTGGGCAAGACACCCACTTGAGAGACTGTAGCCTTGCACTCCCCAGGACAAAGAGCACAGGGCATGTTGCCTCTCCCAGAACCAGTGGGCAAGAGACCCACATGAGAGACTGTGGCCATGCACTCCCCAGGACAATGCAATGGGCATGTTGCCCCCTCCAGAACCAGTGGACAAGACGCCCACTTGAGAGACACTGGCCTTGCACTGCCCAGGGCAATGCAATGGGCATGCTGCCCCCTTCAGAACCAGTGGGCAAGACACCCACTTGAGAGACTGGCCTTGCACTCCCCAGGACCAAGAGCACAGGGTATGTTGCCCCCTCCAGAACCACTGGGCAAGACACCCACTTGAGAGACTGTGGTCTTGCACTCCCCAGGACGAAGAGCACAGGGCATGTTGCCCCCTCCAGAACCAGTGGGCAAGACACCCACTTGAGAGACTGTGGCCTTGCACTACCCAGGACGAAGAGCACAGGGCATGTTGCCCCCTCCAGAACCAGTGGGCAAGATACCCACTTGAGAGACTGTGTCCTTGCACTGCCCAGGATGAAGAGCACATGGCATGTTGCCCCCTCCAGAACCAGTGGGCTTGTTCCTGCATCCGGCTGAGGTGCCTCCCTCTCCCCCTGAGGTTCCTGCATATTTGCCAACTAATGGCCCTCCAGTGTTCCCTCCGGATTGGTGCAGGATTTGAGTGGGGGCTTGGACTGTGCCCTGTGGCCATGTGGGACCTATGAACTATGAATGTGGCAGTGTCCCTTTTTTGTACATGTATACAGATCTGTTTAATGTGTAAATCAGATTTTTATTACAGGGAGTGCAGAATTATTAGGCAAATGGGTATTTTGACCACATCATCCTCTTTATGCATGTTGTCTTACTCCAAGCTGTATAGGCTCGAAAGCCTACTACCAATTAAGCATATTAGGTGATGTGCATCTCTGTAATGAGAAGGGGTGTGGTCTAATGACATGAACACCCTATATCAGGTGTGCATAATTATTAGGCAACTTCCTTTCCTTTGGCAAAATGGGTCAAAAGAAGGACTTGACAGGCTCAGAAAAGTAAAAAATAGTGAGATATCTTGCAGAGGGATGCAGCACTCTTAAAATTGCAAAGCTTCTGAAGCGTGATCATCGAACAATCAAGCGTTTCATTCAAAATAGTCAACAGGGTCGCAAGAAGCGTGTGGAAAAACCAAGGCGCAAAATAACTGCCCATGAACTGAGAAAAGTCAAGCGTGCAGCTGCCACGATGCCACTTGCCACCAGTTTGGCCATATTTCAGAGCTGCAACATCACTGGAGTGCCCAAAAGCACAAGGTGTGCAATACTCAGAGACATGGCCAAGGTAAGAAAGGCTGAAAGACGACCACCACTGAACAAGACACACAAGCTGAAACGTCAAGACTGGGCCAAGAAATATCTCAAGACTGATTTTTCTAAGGTTTTATGGACTGATGAAATGAGAGTGATTCTTGATGGGCCAGATGGATGGGCCCGTGGCTGGATTGGTAAAGGGCAGAGAGCTCCAGTCCGACTCAGACGCCAGCAAGGTGGAGGTGGAGTACTGGTTTGGGCTGGTATCATCAAAGATGAGCTTGTGGGGCCTTTTCGGGTTGAGGATGGAGTCAAGCTCAACTCCCAGTCCTACTGCCAGTTCCTGGAAGACACCTTCTTCAAGCAGTGGTACAGGAAGAAGTCTGCATCCTTCAAGAAAAACATGATTTTCATGCAGGACAATGCTCCATCACACGCGTCCAAGTACTCCACAGTGTGGCTGGCAAGAAAGGGTATAAAAGAAGGAAATCTAATGACATGGCCTCCTTGTTCACCTGATCTGAACCCCATTGAGAACCTGTGGTCCATCATCAAATGTGAGATTTACAAGGAGGGAAAACAGTACACCTCTCTGAACAGTGTCTGGGAGGCTGTGGTTGCTGCTGCACGCAATGTTGATGCTGAACAGATCAAAACACTGACAGAATCCATGGATGGCAGGCTTTTGAGTGTCCTTGCAAAGAAAGGTGGCTATATTGGTCACTGATTTGTTTTTGTTTTGTTTTTCAATGTCAGAAATGTATATTTGTGAATGTTGAGATGTTATATTGGTTTCACTGGTAATGATAAATAATTGAAATGGGTATATATTTTTTTTTGTTAAGTTGCCTAATAATTATGCACAGTGATAGTCACCTGCACACACAGATATCCCCCTAACATAGCTAAAACTAAAAACAAACTAAAAACTACTTCCAAAAATATTCAGTTTTGATATTAATGAGTTTTTTGGGTTCATTGAGAACATGGTTGTTGTTCAATAATAAAATTAATCCTCAAAAATACAACTTGCCTAATAATTCTGCACTCCCTGTATATTGTTGGGCTGATTACAATCATTTCTGTAAATTCCTGTTGCTTTTGCTTTATTCTGCAGATTTTCGTGGTCAAATTGTTTTTGTAATGCATATGGTTGTATGTATGGTGTGTGTGTGTCGGGTGTGTGTTGTGCGTCTCGCTGCCGGTTTCCTCCCACCCTCCCTTGTGTGCTAGGCAGCTGTACTCACCGTCGTCGTCTTCGCCAGCCTTGGTGTTCCAGGTGGAGCATAACGTAGAAGATCATTGGAAAGACTTGCAGTTCGGGTTCCCTGGCAGAGTGATTCTTCCCTGTGTCTCCAATGGTGAGCCCTTTCTCTTCTGTGCTTTGTTTCCACCAGGCTTTTGATGGCGTTGATACTGCCCTGGAAAAGGTGGCGGTTTGATGAGTCAAAATATGGTGGGCAGTACTTTGACTTCCGCCTGGCTGTAAGCGGCTACTGCCATGGTGACTGTTGTTTCCGCCCTGGTGGTCGGTGTGGTACATTGGCTGTCTATCGGAGATATCACCACCATGGTCATAATTTGGCGGTACTTACCGCAAGCCTTTTTGGCGATATTACTGCCACTTTAACACTGACTGCCAGGGTCGTAATGAGGGCCATATTTTCATACACCCATCCTGAAGTCCTACGGATGTTATCTCTGCTTTAAGGAGCCAGGAGCATTTTCATTTTGTCTTGCTCACCCCTACAGCCTCACCAGTGCCCCTTGGGGGTTAATGAAACTGATGGCAGTGGTTGCTGCCCATCCTCATTGGGGATACCAGTTTTCCTCTATCTTGATGGCCGGTTGCTGAAGACGAGCAGGCAGAGAGCATCTCAAGATGATGGTGAACCTTGTGAAATTGTTGGGGTTCACAATCAACAAGCTGAAGTCACACCTGACTCCTTTGTAGTTGCTTTCCTTCATTGGGTAAGTCCTGTATACTGTAAAGTTGAGGGCCTTCTCTCTGTTGTAACAAGTCAAGGACATTTGAGCTATGATCCCAAAACACCCTTCCACACAATCAATTTATGTCTTGCGCTGGGCCAGATTTGTGGGATGGAGCGGTATCCTTAAGATTTAAGCTGTCTGATGTTCATTTTGCCTTTGACCCACTGCGGCCTTGCAGTGGATGCTGTTGTTTTCACCCCTTTTCTACATTTGCCAGACCAACCCTCCTAGGTGAAATCACCTGTTGTGATGATATTTATTAACAGTTTGACACACATGTTCCCTCCCAAACAATTTGTGATGCCTCATTTGGAACTTACTTTGATTTCTCATGAGCATCCCGTTTGAGGTGATGCATAGTTGCTCATTGTGTACCCAGACTTTAAAGACTGTCTTCCTCTTTGTGATTGCGTCAGTTTGTCACGTCAGTGAACATCTGGCATTTTCAATGCAGACGCCATACACCACTTTTTTCTGGGACAAGTTGGTGTTGAGGACTCAGGTCAGCATTCTTGCCACAAATTGTGACTATGGTTCCTGTTGGGAAATACATCGCCCTACCTGCATTCTTTGCTCTCCCTTACCCCCGAAAAAGGAAGCGAGGCTCCATAGGATGGACTTTAAATGGGATTTGAGGTTTTACACTGATCGTACCAAGGAACACGATGTGGATGATCCACTTTTTGTGGGGTTCTCCAGGGTTAGGAAAGGTAACGCTGTGTAGAATGTTATGTTATATGCATTTAGCACAGCACAACAATTCACCCTGAAGGAGTATGTAGGCACTTATAATGTGAGGACAGAAACAACAAGTCAAAACAGGTTTTCAAATGTTTTTTTAAACTAGTGAATTAAGTACAAGAGCAGATGTATAAAGGAAGCCTGTTTCAGTGGTCAGGAGCAAGGTATGAAAGATCGTCCACCATATTTGGCTGTGCGAATGCTTCGAGGACATAACACAATTTGGCTTTTGATCTTAGGTTTCTACTTGGGCAGTAATAAATGAGGTTCTCTTGTAAATATACTGGACCCTTTCCAGATCGAGACTTGTGTGTAAAGCAGTTTGAACAAAGATCTCTTCCTGACTGAGAGATAATGGAGGGCTGTGAGCAAGGAAGCCGATTGTGAACCTGTCGGAAGTTTGTTTACCAGGCAGGCAGCTGTATTCTGAACAACCTGCTTTTTAGCGCTAAGGGTCTTGTTAGCTGCTAACATTAAAGCATTTTCGAAGGTCAGGGCGACTAATTATTAAAGCCTGAACAAGAGTTTTTCTTGCTCCTAATGGTACCCATTTAAATACTTTTCTGAGTAGATGTATGGTGCCAAAAAAAGCATCACATAAGGACATCACCTGACCCTCCATGGACAGGTTCTCTTCAAGAAGGACACCTACATTTCTAGCCTTCTTGCTAGGCGAAGATACAGTTTCTAGCTCCTCGGGCCCCCAGTTTCTGGTGTGAGCTTTACTGAACAACAGGATCTGAGTTTTGTCTCCCTTTTAGCTGTAAACAATCATTAAACATCCATGTGGTGATTTTTCTCATGCAGGTGATAAATCTTTGTTTTACATTATCAAGGTTATGTCCAAAGGAGATGATTAGTTGGGTATCATCTGCATATGAAAGTTTCTCAAGGCCACAGGATTTGACTATCTGGGCAAGGAGTGCCTCATAGATGTTAAAAAGACTGGGATTTAGGGAAGATCCTTGCCCAGATCTAGAGAATGGAGGGTGTACCAAGTAATTATTTGAGTCCTGTAATTCAAGATTTTTATAAGCCAGTCTTGGGCTTTTCCCTTGCTACCTATCTTATGGAGCTGTTGGGTCAGGATGGAATGAGAGACAGTATCAAATAGACCCCTGTAATGGTGGGTTGTCCTCTGTCTTCAGATCTGCCATGTACTGGCCAAGCAGCAGCCCCTGGAATGTTTGAGCACCCATTACCAGTAGCAGCTAGCAGCGTACTAAAGGGGCATGGGGGAACAAAAACATTTAATAAAAAAAATATATTAACAACTGCTAGCGTGCCTGGTCCTTAGTAAGTAAACTTACAAGGGGATGCGGATAGGTCGATGAACCTTTTGATTCGCATGGAGTATCCTAGCTACAGTGTAACCAATGTGCATCAATTATCAATAAACAAACCAATAACCAATAAGCAAAACATTATTCCGTAGTCAATATCGTCAATATTCATAAGTTTTAACAATTTTATTTTCCTATTAGCTCCAATACTAAGTCATGCGGTTAATTCAAACTTTATTCAAATCAACTCAAGATTAATTCATTAACGGCCACCAATAACATAATCTAATCAGAACTTGAGAAAACATAAATTCTAATGCCTCAACAGAAGCCATTAACAATGAATATGTTAACATGAGTAGCAGAGTTCAGCAGATCAGTCCGTCAATCATTTGTTACAGTTTATGTCAACGTCTCAGAATAGGAACCCTACCTAACCCAGATTAGCATTAGCATGTGGGACTTCATGCGAAAACAGTTTAGAACATGAATTTAGAAGAACATCTAGCTTAAGAGAAAAAAGCTATAAAATAGTGCAGTTGGTACTTAGGAAGGAAAGGCACAAAAGTAATTCAGTCACATTGTCATAGCTACCTAACCACAGAATGGATCAGCAGCAAAGTCAGTCTTCGTCTTCAGGTCAGCAATCGATCAGCATCACATCAGGCTCTCAAGAGCTTAAGCCCAATGACAGAATCTCGAATCTCCTAGCATCTCTCCTGCCTCCATCGGTTCTCTAGTTTTCCCCCCTTCGTCCTGTCATCATATCAAAGTCGCTCAGACTATCCCCCAATTCCTAATTGGTCAATTAGTCACCAGGTATGACTCTATCCAATGATCTTAGTTTTTCAAATCTATGAATTCTAGTAATACACAGTTCTCAAGGTGTCAATTGGTTCACTGTACGATGTCCTCATTGTCTGGCTCGTCAGGTTTCATCTTCTTCCCCAGTCAGTGTCTCCATTGTTCGATTCCTGGGAAAGTACATCTCGTCTGCTTTACACAGTCCTTGATACATCTATTATTCCATCATCTCCTGTCCATCGGTTCACGCATAGGATTTTTGCTGAGCAGATTTTATTATCAATAAGCAGTTCAGGGTCAGTTCAGCACATTAGCTTCTCTACATTGCGCTAATAATTCAGTTTCTGCATGAGGCCTGGCAAAACTAGGCCACAACTTTGGCTAAGTTAACTCTACAATAAAATGCAAAACACATGTTATATATCTCAATATGACATACTACTACATTGTTTTAATACATTTTTCTACATTTCATACATGTTATTAATTTTGTGAACACATTTGTGAATCTAGTGACCACCCTCCGAGGGCGCATTTTCAAACGTGCACATTATTTTTCCACGTTAATTACTCAAACTACTTGCGGGGAGTACGCCAGGGCTGTGTCCTGACACCTACACTCTTCTCGTTGTTTATCAATGAAGTAGTGCAAGTTGTAACAGACTGCCAAAACGATGCCCCTTCCTTGAATAACTCAAAAGTTCCAATTCTCTTATTTGCCGATGACTCCCTCTTGATCTCTAAAACACCAATGGGTCTTCAGGTTCTCCTGGATAGGTGTAGTGTGTTTTGTGCAGATCACGGATTGGAACTTAACTCTAGTAAAACAAAACTCATGATTTTTGGTCCTGGCGGCTCTAAACGATGTAACATCTTGCATAATGGGGTTTCCCTGAGCAAGGTATGCTCCATTGATTATTTAGGGGTGAGAATCAGTAATGATATGAACTGGCAGGCCCAGGTAGGGAGGAGTTCAACCCTCCTAGCACATAGGTCAGGGGCAATTCTGCGCTTCCAAATGTCTAATATTGAGAAAGTTGTTTCTACAGCTATTAAAATTGATCTAGCCAAGGCTCAGAGTGCCGCGGTTTATGGTGCTGAGGTCTGGGGTTGCTTTAAATCTAGCAAGCTATCTGTGGGGGAAAATAGCTTTGCAAGATCACTCGTGGCATGTCCTCACAGCACGCCCCTGGTCCCAGTGTTTATGGACCTAGGGTTCCCTTGCATCTCTGATGTAATAGCTTTAAGGCCTTTAATTTTTTGGGTTCGTATCTGGACTACCCCTGAATTAGTCACCTACAAGGAATCCTTGCAAGATTTACTGGACAGACCAAACGTATTTTCTATCCCTTGGATTAAGCACATCTCAGAATGGTTCCATACCTTGAGACTTAGTCATTTTTGGAGCCAGCCCAATAGTTTAAGGAGGGCCCATAAGGACCATCTGAAATCTGTTTATTGGTCCCATGTTAGGGAGAAACATCTATCTTGCACCTCACATGGTAGGTTGACGTTTCTTTTTCTTGATTATAAGTGGTTTCCCCACTTTGAACCCTTCCTGGACCTAATTACCGATCAACTAAGCAAAAGTTTGTATGTTCGTTTTAGGTATGGAAGCCTCCCTTTGAAGTCCTTTTCTAGCTCATGGAGCTCCACCCTGCCATCTGATAAATGTCCTTACTGTAATGGTTCTGTGGAAACTGTAGTGCACTTTATGTTTATTTGTCCTGCCTATGGCATGGCTCAGCGGAAATGGCTTCGTCCCGCCTGTAGGAACATGGGGATAAGAACGTGTAGAGATGCCTTTAGGTTGATGTTGAGAGATTGTTCCATTCCCCTAACTTGTGCGGTCAGCAAGTTCCTTGCGTCCGCTTGGTACACACGCACATTTTTTTTTAAAGAAAAAGGTTTATAGTGATTTGATATTAACTGATCCCTGATTTTACCTTATTTAACTTAAATTGTTTTATTAACTGAATTTTTTAATATAAATTATTGATGAGGAAGTTTAAAGCAGCCAACAAATGGAACTTGGACTTTTGCTCCTCATTTATAGGACGGGTCGCATATGTAGGTTTTATTGTAATTTTTCTTGCAGACTCCTCATTTTATAGTCTTTTATCTTATTTTTTATTATCCATCTTTTAGTCTTGCTGTTACATATTTATTATGCAAAGATCATGATTCCACTGTTGTAAGTTATTGCTTTGATGGTTATTTAGACCGAATAAAGCTTGTGTGACTGACTGACTACTCAAACTACTTAAACATTCATTAAAAATTTCTAATTAGTACATCTGCGTCCTCACAACTTACCTGCTGCACCACCTCGCCACTCCTCTTTCCTGGCCACAAGCTCCCAGCCTGCCCTGCAGTCAATCCTGACGCTGCTCTCTCCAGCCTGGCAACATAGTGCGGGGCTGGAGATAGCAGAGTGCGGATGTGTATTTGGCCGGCACCAGACAGTCAGCCAAACACACATGTGCACTGAGGGGAGTGCACAGTGCACTCCCTTTGCCCCTGTCACCCCCAATGTCCCGCCCCTTTAACAACTAAACAATAAGAAACAAAGTTTATTATTGTTTCATTGTCAAAGGCTTGAAGCTACTGCTGTCTCGAGGAGAGGGTTGACGCTCCTCCGCCGTAGAGGAGGAGCCACCACTTCCCATTACACCAGAGCCAGGGCTGCTATCACTGCATTGGTATATGTCTTCCCCTTTTTTGACATCTGCTAAGCTGCGACAGGGGCATCAGTGCATATGTTCACGAAGCACTATTGCTTTGGTAACCAGGTCCAGTAGAAATTACATTGTGCCCGCTCGGTCCTGCAAGAAAGTTTAGACACAGTACACTCAAAAGACCCGCCACCTTGGGAGGAAGTGCTTTGGCATCTATTGTAAGGTGAGGAATATGCAGTTAGAAATATCCATCAAAAGAACAAATTACTTATCTTCAGTAACTCTTTTTCTGGCGGATATTCTATCTAACAGCAGGCTCCTCAATGCCCTCCCTCCTGCCCGTTCTGTAGAGTGGCCTCTTTTTAACAATTTAAAAAGGACCCAAGTTAGGAATCTGTACACTGGTACTAGCAATTGTTCATGCTACGTGTCTAAGGACATGGAAAGAGACAAGCAAGAAACTGACCTTGCAGCAAAAAATTGGAACAGCCTCCCCACGCACTTCTGGACCTTCACTTCCCGAATTCCGAATGGCCCTCAAGACCTGTCTGTTCGATTAAGTCTCTGTGACCTGCAAGCTCCTGGATACTCTATCGGGTCATTAGCCGTGCTTTAAAAATTCTGATTGATTGATTGACATCATCCCGCAGGGGTGGGGTTTATATGCAACCCTGCATTGTAACTTGCAGTGCAGTATGGAGTCAATTCAAAGCCACAAAGCACTTCCTAATGGTACAGAGGAGCATTGCTGATGAAAGATTTCCAAAAGCAGTCTGGCACCTAGGGAGTATTCTCAGATTAGATAGATAAATTAGATAGATTATCCACCAGAAAGAGCATTACTGATCTTAAACAACCTTTTTTTTTTATATATCTTGGGTAGGGATGGTGGTCAATACAAGACACCACTCATGAATCAAGCAAGAGTGTGTATAAGAGCAGAATGGAATAGTGGACCACATAAAGCACCTGATGCACTTTCATTATCTTTGGTACTGCAAATCGTACAGACAACGCTAGCTGACAACACATTTACTATCACATACTAACTACTTTAATATGTGACAATTTGTACTCGTGGAGCAGCTCAACGATTTGAGTAGGAACATTTTTAGTTTTGGAGCAGCTCAAGGATGTGAGACCTTAAGAAAAAGAGTGCATCGAACAAAAACATAATAAAACTGAAAGGGTACTTTGTACAGCAGAGGAGAAGATATGGTACTGTATGTATTGAACAGCCAAAGACGGTTCAGTCACTTGGTAAGCATGTGGGTGAGAGGTGGCTGTGTGAGCAGGGCAAACCAGCCACCGTGCAGAGATCAAACTTGAAACAGTATTTATTACTAACAGTATAGAAAAAGTTGGCCTCAGGTACGAAATGTGGCTCCAAATAGTGTGCTAAATTAGACAGGGGGTAAACTCTAAAGAACAGTTACATTTTGCATAAAGTGAACAGTTCACACAAGGGAGAGTGTCATGCTTTGTGAATAAATGCATAGATTTTTGGAAACTGGCACAATTTTGAAGAGTCAGTGGTGGTGGTCATATACACAGTTTACAAACTCAGTGCAATATGAACCTCTGTAAGAAAGCATGGCTATAGACACACAATGATATAGGGCGACTTTAGTTAGTTATAAAATGAATAAAATTAAGAGAATGCTGCTTGGACGTGCATGCAGATCAGTAACCTACCAAATTCGCAAAGAAGACCAAAGTACCCGAAAGGGCAATGACAGGTGGTGTTCCCCTCTAAGCACCTTCCTCCGTTCCTGCAGCTGCATACCTCAGAATGTTCTGCAACAGAGGATGAAGAGAAAAAACGAGCATCACTTCACAAAGCATTAACAATGGTTTCTTCATTTTGCAGAGAAAACACAAGGCATTGGTAGTAGTCCTGGCACTTCAATCGGTGAATGAGGTTATGTCGATTTTGCAGAGGTGCAAATAATCGGGACAGTGGTATTTATTTACATTTAAATAAACAAAGAAAAGGTGGCTATGACAATATGACAGCTGAGACTGCAACATCCAACACTTAGCATAAAAAGTTAAAATGATCGAGCCAGCAGACAACACTGTTTAAAGTGCAATAAATACTGTGCTACATTTGCTCTTCCCTGCCACAGAAGCAGTATCAGTTTAATTCTGCGTATTCATGGAGTGTTCATATTTTGCCACTTCCCCTTAAAGCACCAGAGTTACTCGTTTTGTTTCCTCGTTTTTACCAAAATACCAGTCCTTCCGAATAGCTGCCACTGTCTCTTGAAATGCCAGTTATTATAGGCTGTTGTCCTCTTGGTCTCTTTACATTAGTTTTGCCTCTTTACAGGATTTAGGGCTGAGGATGATTAAACCCCTTATTGTTCTCCTCTGTATTTTGCGCATCTCTCTCTTTGTCCCACAAAGCATTGTGTTTATGGTAGTGAGGAGTGTACCCCAGGGACCTGTCTTTATGGGATCCCTGCTAATGTTGTTGGTGACAGATGGAGAAGGGCTGTTCAGTTGTCCTATTTTACTAATTTTCACTTAGTAACTTAGGATCTTTTATAGGAACCGAAATAAATCTGATGCACAGTTGAAAACCAAATCCCTTGTCCCTCATAGGATCTATCACAATGTCTCTCTTCTACTCATTCATTAAGAAGGCTGCCTAATCTAACATGCGTCAGGACCTTCAACTCGAGTCTGTACATGAATAATCTGTTCTTTTCCAGACATACTTAAAAATTAGTTAGCTTCATTTGATTGTACCATCTACTAAAGGAACATGGCTACTATCAAAAACTAACACGTGAAAATGCTTTTTTGATGTAGAAACACTTCTGTGTTTAGACGTTTTCCTGGCACAAGTAGGGGATACCTCAGCGGCTTTCTATGGGGACTTCAAGCCCCCAAAACCTGTGGGCAAGAAGGCACCCACGGACCAGAGGAAGGGTGGAGGAGCCACTTCCCCCACCACGCTACAAAGCGCCATCATCTCACTCAATGCACAAGATACTTCAGTGGCTGTCTGGGGGGACTACAGGCCCCAAAAGCCTTAGCGCCAGAAGAGGCCCACATACCAGATGAAGGGGAGAGAAGCCACTTCCTCCACCGCGCTACAAAGTGCCATCACTTCTCTTGCTACGCGTGACATGCATGGGCTGTGCCCGGGCCAAGTACAGGCCAGGGCGGACCCATCCTATGCACCCTCAGCGACAGGAAGAGGCAGGGCAACCCCCCTTGACCGTTGGCTTTTCATTCTCGAGACAAGTGCGTGCTCTGTAAGAGGGGAGAAGGATCTGCAAACCTTGTGAGTAACCTCAGTGCATACAATGGGAAGAAAGAAGGCCATGGAGCCTATAAATGGCTCAGAGCCCAAGTCAAAATCTGCTAAAAAACACGCTGCTGAAATCTGTACACTGGACGATATCAACAATTTGATAGAGGACGTTGAAGTATTGATAAATGAAGGGAAAGCGCGAGTAGAGGTTCAGGATATTAAATCTAAAATAACTCACTTCTTAAAAAATAAGGAGAATAAGGCTAGCAACACCATCAGAAGATCTGCCTTGTATTCTGTAGTCCCTGAAGTGACAGAGGCTGACTGTGTAATTTTCCCTTTAAATACACAGACATCTATTGTTAATGACCAACCACTACTGCCAGAAACATTGAATACTCAATTAGCTTCCATTCCCAATGTTAAAACAAATGACTTAATAAAACATTATTAATTAATGAGTGTTTATGTGTTCTAATAATGAGTTTGTAGGAAAATGGTTTACATAGAAAAAACGAATGCGCACGTTTGAAATTGTGACCCTGGAGATTGGCCACCAGGATTCACGAATGTACTAGTAAGTGAATAGCATACATGAAATATAGAGAACTACATTCTATGTAGTAATATGTCATATTGAGAGTTATAACCTATGTCTTGCAATAATTGTAGGCCTTAATTTAGCAAGAGTCTTGGCCTAGTCTTGCCAGTACTCAGGCAGAAGCTATATTTCTTTGCGTTTAATGGGAAATTCTGACAAGCTGAACTAACCGTGAACTGCTCATTGTTTAATAAAATTTGCTTAGTTGAAACCTCTATGTGAACCGACGGACAGGAGATGATAGAACTAGAAATGTAACGATTGGTGTGTAAAGCGCACAGAGTGTACTTTCCCAGGACCTGAACAATGAAGGCACTGACTGGAGAAGAAGATGCAACATTTTCAATACCCAACGACCCGGATGATGAGGACATTGCAAAGTGAACCAATCAATAACATGAGAACTGTGAAATATTAGAACACATAGACTTGGAATAATACAACTATTGGGTAGAGTCATAACTTGTGATTAATTGACCAATAGGAAATTGGGGGATAGTCTGGGTAACTTCGATATAACACTGTGACAGAGAGACAAGAGATCAGATGTTAGATGCAGATGATAGATGTTGGGGAGCGATACTGCACGATTACTGAGGCGATTCGAGATTCTGTCATTGGGTTCATACTCTTGAGAGCCGAATGTGATGCTGACCGACTGATGATCTGAAGACGAAGATTGACTCTGTTGCTGATCCATACTGAGGAAAGGTAGATATGACAATATGACTGAACTATAACTTTGTGCACTTCCTTTCTAGGTACCAACTGCGCTGTCTAAATAGTCTTCTTAGATGATTTTTCAAAATTCTTGTTCTAAATTGTTTTTGCATGAAGTCCCACATGCTGATGCTAATTTGGGTTAGATTCGTTTTTTTCTTATATGACGACTGACAGATTTAGAGACAAATGGTTGACAGACTGTTTTGCTGAACTCTATGAATAAAGAAGATTTATTACCTTTGTTCTTTTTGTTGACTTTTGCTAATGCATTAGAATATGCTTTGATGCATGTTTTGATCAGATGATGTTACTGGCTCCTTCTAATAAATTAATACGGATTCTGAGTGCATTGAGTTGTGTCGAATTAACCTCATGGCTTAGTATTGTAACTAATAAGGAAATAAAATTACTAAAACTTATAACGAGTTGTGGTTATTCATGACTGAAAGATCATGGTGTGTCGTGTTCTTTGATTCATTAATGATGATGACTAATACCTATTAAGTTTGTGTATTGATCATTTAGAGTACCAACCATACCCTACCTAGGATACTCTATGCGAATCAAAAGGTTCATAGACCTATGCGCGTACCCTTGTAAGTTTACTTATCAAGGACCAGGCGCGCTAGCAGTTTTTGGGAGCAGCTTGATGGTTAGTTTCCTTGGAGAACTAGTTAGGTGGTTATCGTGGTAGTTTAAGGTTGGTTAGTTATTCACTATTGAGATTTGAATTTTGTTTTTCTGAAATGGCAATTGTAGTAAAGAAGTTGTCCTTTTAAGCCCAGAAATGACTTTCCAAGATCCTGGATCCTGCTAGTAGAGTTGGGTATGTTCTCGGCATTCTAGTGATAGTGTGAAAGGGATAGGTTGCGCTTGCACAGCTTATGCAAATCGTAGGTGAATTGCGATGTATGTGAGGGAAATTAGTGAGTCTGCGTACTCCAGTTCAAGTTTTAATAGGAGTGTGCATACTCCGCAGTTTGTGAGTAGGGAAGTCGTCGAACTTCATATGTGTGTAGCGCTTTGTGCTCAAAGATTGTCCACGTGGTTGTTGATGAACGGACCCTGCGTGGTCTAAGACTCCGGAGTATATTGACAAGTGTAGGAAACACTTGGTTATATGTTGTAATTTCATAAGATATTGGGTGCACTGTTCCAAATGAAAGGACACAAAAACACCTCTCCTAGGTATGGAATAATACTGGAGCAGGGGTCCTCATGTGTCATCATTGGGCTAAGCTCCACGTCGGACGGGCGCTGCAACGTCCGACGGGGCCCTACAGAGGACCACTTAGCCATAAATGATCGTGCAGATCTCAGTACAGAACATTTTAAGGTTACAGAGAAACAGCTGGAGATAAAGATTAAAATTGGCTCAGGAACCTCCTCTGTGTGAAAAAAGATATTTAAGAAGAGGGGCTCCCAAGGTAGACAATGTCAAAACATCACTTGGAAATGGTCCAAGTGTAAGTGAGAGTTTGAAGCTTTTGACACCACAACATTGAGGCACAGTGGTGCAGTAGGTGCCATCACCAAATGCGAGTAACATTACGTTACAGGGATTGACAGCACAGCAGCTGAATGAGTGGTTAGACAGTCTGAACATCCCACAGTATATGTCTAAAAGTGAGGAGCCGATTGATCGTGTTAGGTTGAGTACAGAAATAACTGAACTCGTCGAAGGGACAATGTAGGTGAATGGGTTAGAATCCTATACAGAAGAAGAGCTGAGATACTTATGTCCGAGAATCACAAGAGAGGTGGGTAAGATACATCAGAGACTGGCAGACATAGCAGAAAAACATGATATTGAAATTGAGAAAACAAAACATTTGAAAAGGAGCTACAGGTTAGATTTTGAAGCAACAGATTTTGAACAGATGAGGTCAGCTGGTATGAAAGCGCATCTTAAGGAATTATTGCAAAGTGCTCAGATATGGAGAGCATCACAAAAGTGGGGAGGCTGATGGGCGAAGAAGAAGGATAAACGGAAAATAGATTCACAAGAAGGGTCCGAAAGTGTACAGAAAGATAAGGATCAAGTAAAAATGTTACCAATAAGGGAGAATCCAGAAGGGCAGTTTGTGCATGTTCCTTGGCACAGGAGTGATATTCACAAATGATCATCCAAAACTGAGGGAGAAACCGGTTGAATGGTACCAGCAAACAGATAGATTTGTGAAGCTTTCGAAATGGTTGCATGAAGACCTGAATACTTTACTAGAAATAGTAGTTCCAGCTGATTTGTGGGTTGAATGCAAAAGAGCTGTAGATTGGCCGACAAGGGAACGAGAAAGGGATAGGACTACAGGTGCATCATCTCCTGAAGTAATGAAGCATTATTGTAAGGTGATTGAATTCCTGAAGACGAGAATTTGGCCTAAAAATATTGATTGGAAAAGGATTGACAGGACAGTGCAGGAGGTAAAGGAGTGGAAACATGCATACTATGAGAGATTGTTAAAGGCATTCAAGGAGCACAGTGACAAGGAAGCGATTGAGCCAAACAACATGTTGCATTTTGTGTTCAGGTTTGTGGAGGGATTGAGACCTGAAATAGGTCAGATGATTAAGAGTCATCTGATTTGTTGGCAAGCGAAGCCAATTGATGAGGTGTTGAAGTATGCAAGATACTGTAGTGATGAGATTGAGTTAAAGCAGAAAAAGCTGAAGGAGAAAGCTATGGTGATGCAGATTAAGGCAGTTCAACCAGGAATGCAAGGGACTTTCGTTCAGCAGATACCCCAGGAGGCGGGAACTGTCATGTTCCAGCCTCAGATGAGAGGTACGGGTTGTGGAGTCAATTTAAATCGTGGTCCGGATCCGAGTTCTGTAGTGGTTCAAAATGATGTGCAAGGGATGAAGATGTTTCCGTGTCACATTTGCGAAGCCGTGAGACATTGGAAACGGGAGTGTCCAATGATGGTGCAGGAAGGTGTTGTTCAGCAAAGTGGTGACATCAATACATTTCAAAATGTACAAATACCAAAAATGAGGGGTCCTAATCCAAATTTCCAGAATAATGTGAATCAGATGCAGAATTTTCAACCCATGGAGCAGGTGCAATTGCCTCGTGCACAAATGACACAGTTACAACCAGTGCAGCAGCAGGTTCCTATGGTACCTAGACAGCAAATGCAAATACGTCAAGCCCCGATGGAGCAGCAACAGGTGATGCTTACTCAACAGGTCATGGAGCAGAGAGAGAACAGAAGTAATAACACCGTGCACCAATTTCCATTACACAGTGAGAATTAAATAAATGGTGATTGGATGAGTGATAGTTCAGATGAGGAGCCATGCATGCTTGTAGCCTCCCTAGAGGTAGATCAGAGGGGACCCTTTTGAAGGGCAGAGTGATGAGTCACAAGGTATCATTTTTGGTGGAAACGGGAGCTACACCCTCCACAGTGAGGAGTGTAGAAGTCCCGAATGTACCTCTTTCAGGAAGAACAGTACAGGTTGTGGGGGTAGCAAATAAGCATTTGACAAATCCGATCACAGATCCAGTGCAAGTTGAGATTGCCAATTTCCAAGGATTGCACAGGTTTGTAGTCTGTGATTCCAGTCCAGTATCCTTACTGGGATGGGAATTATTGTGCAAGACCAAATGTTCACTCTCTTGCTCAACTGCTGGGATACACGATTCAGACAAATAGTGACAATGAAGAAGAACTAACTCCAGAATCTGAAAATGACACTCCCAATGAAGAGTACCCATTGATTGAGCTTTTCCCAATGTTTACAGTAAAAGAGTTTCATTCAGATTTGCAAGGAACAGTACAAGAGAATGCGTGGGATCTAACAGGTAAATAAGTGGTTTTGATCAAGGGAGTGGAGCCGATTAAGGTTACTTTGAAGCCGAATATAGAGTTTCCGCAGCTTCCACAGTACAAGATGTCTTGATGAAAGTAGCACAGATAATTGGAGACTGTGAAGCAGGGAGTCTTAAAAGAAGTGCTGAGCAGCCTATGTAATTCACCGATAATGGGTTTAAAAAAGCTGTGTGGAAAGGTGCGAATTGAGCAGGATTTGAGAAAGGTAAATGACATGGTGGTCAAATGTTGTCCCGTGGTGCCAAATCCAGCAGTAATAATGTTCCAGATTCCATGTGATGCAGAATGGTTCACAGTGGTTTACTTGTCACAAGCTTTCTTTTCTGTGCCTCTTCATGAGGATAGTCAGTTTCTCTTTAGTTTCAAATTCTTAGACAGAGTCTATAGTTAGTGCACACTTCCTCAAGGGTACACGGAGTCACCATCCTTGTTTAACCAGATCCTGAAAAAGAACCTGGAGTCATTGGAATTGCCATTTCAATCGACTCTGGTACAATACATTGATGACTTGCTCATTGCCTCCAAAACAAGGGATGACTACAAGTACGACTCGATTGCCCTATTGAATTATTTGGGAAAATTTGGTCATGAAGTATTACCAATGAAATTACAGTACTGTCGGAAGACGGTGAAATATCTAGGGCACCAAATTGAAAAAGGGTCGAGGAGAATTTCCAGAGAAAGGATCACAATGATACTGCAGAGAAATACCCAGACTTCAGAGAGATGTCAGGATGTTTCTGGGAATGGTGGGCTATTGTCGTCAGTGGATTCCAAATTTTGCTGAGATTTCAAAGCCATTGCAGAAACTGACACATAAGGATGTCACTGATCCCATAACATTAGATCAGGAACAGATGAAAGCGTTCACTGAGCTGAGAGAGAATTGGTGCAGAGCTCCAGCAATGGGTATGCCTTATTACACAAAACCATTCACATTGTTTTGTCATGAACGTGATGCTTGTTCTTTGTCTGTCTTGACACAGGTCCATGGAGGTGCTTATCACCCAGTAGTTGGAAGAAAGTTATCAAATTGTCTTTGTTGATGGTTTATGTCTCAGAGATGGTACAGGAACATTGAGAGCAGGCTATGCCGTGTGCACAATTACAATTAATTATTGGTTGCTCTTACTAGAGCATGCTTGTGTCTGCTAGACTGAGACTCACTATCTATACAGATAGCCAATACAGATTTGGAATTGTTCATGATTTTGGTCAATTATGGTTGCAAAGAGGTTTCAGGACCTCTACTGGTTCACCAGTGAGAAATGGCGAAAGAATAAAAGAATTACCGAATGCAATACAATTGTCTGAAGAAATTGTTGTGGTAAAATGCAGTGCACATCTGAAATCACAGGACTACGTGTCACTGGGAAATGGATATGCAGATCAAGTTGCAAGGTTTTGCGTGTTGCACTGTATATCATTCAAAGACAAGTGGGAATTGATGTCTGAAGAAGACAAGACATGTACAAGTTATGCATTAAAGGTGATTGACACAATGGAAGAGTTGAAAGCTTTGCAAAGTAATGTTGACACGGACGTGAAAAGGTCATGGCTAAAAATGAAATGCATGCAGAGACAGGAGGAGCTATGGATATCAGAAGAGGGTGAAATGGTTCTGCCAAATAGTTTGTCATCACAAATGGCAAGATACTATCATGGACAGGCACACATTGGGAGGGATGCCATGGTTCGTTTGTTTAAAATCGATTGGTTTAACCCCAAGTTTGGACAAGCCGCAGAAGCAGTATGTAATCGCTGTGTTATTTGTCAGCTGTTAAATGCGGGGAAAGGGACCGTGGTAAACTTGAGCCACACTGGAAGAGCAGAAGGTCCATTCAGCAGAATGCAATTGGATTTCATTGAGATGCCTGCATGTGGGGTTTGAAATACGTGTTGGTGTTTGTGTGCACTTTTAGTCATAGGATTGAAGCGTATCCTACAAGAAGGAATGATAGCCTCACAGTAGCAAAGTTATTGCTTAGAGAGTTGATACCACGTTTCGGATTTCTGATCTCTTTAGAATAAGATAGGGGAACACACTTAAATAACGAGGTGATTAAACCTTTGTGTGCGGCATTAAACATTGAGCAGAAATTGCATTGTAGCTATCGCCCTGAAGCATCAGGACTAGTGGAGCAGATGAATGGTACTTTGAAATCAAGAATTGCCAAGATGTGTGCAGCCACGAATTTGAAATGGCCAGATGTATTGCCTTTAGTGTTGATGTCAATGAGAAACACACCCGACAGGAAAACAGGACTGTCGCCCCACGAGATTCTCATGGGAAGGGCAATGAGGTTGCCAGAAGTTCCAGCCAATACACTTGTCAATATTACAGATGATATGGTGTTGGATTACTGCAAGGGTCTGGCTGATGTGGTGCGCTCCTTCTCTCAGTAGGTGGAAGCCGCCACACTGCCACCAATTCATGATCCTGGGCACAACCTGAGAGCTGGCGACTGGGTTGTTGTCCCCAAGCACGTGCGCAAGATGTGTTTGGAGCCTCATTGGCGGGGACCTTACCAGGTGATCTTGACGACTATGACAGCTGTAAAATGTGCAGGAATTCCGAACTGGATTCACACGAGTCACACGAAGAAAGTGACATGTCCACTGGATCATGAAGAAGCGTTGTTGAGAGCACCAAAACAAGTTGCAGCACCTGAATCAGAAAAGGAGCAAGGAGAGCCTGAAATCGAATGAGAACTTGTGGAAGATGGTCCCATTACCCCTGTACAAGACAAAGGAGAACAATTACAGGAGGGTGCCGGAGAATCAATCTCGACGGATGCAGCAGGGGAGCCTAGCACAGCAGGGGTTCTCCCAGAAGTAGACAGTTCTGAGAAACAAACAGGGCAAGCGCTAGACCAAGGAGGGGAGGGAGTAGAGTTGGATCAAAGCCAAGGTGACTTGACTCCTCCGGAGCCTGTTGTAGGTCCATCAAAAGAAAACACCAGAGAGAAAGAGAAAGAGTCCAATCTTGAAGAAAATATTGACAGAAGGTTCGAGAAAAGGAGATAATTGGCCTGAGTCACAAATAGAGAAAAGGAAAGAAGTGGTTGTTGATGAAACAATAGAGGAACATGTACATAGTACGAGAAAAGAAGAATTAAGTGAAGGAGAGTTGAGTGGTGATCGAAAGTTGAAGAAACGCAGGTCCTGAGTGGACATACACAGCTACACATGAATGGCAGCAGGAGTTTATGTCTTTTTGTTTTGATAGGGAAGTTCAGAGTCAATATTTTAATGTAACCTAAAGATGAGTAAAGGAACTGAACTGTTGAAAAGTATCTAAGAATTATTTTGAGAAAAAGAAACTGTTGAAAGCCAACTGGAAAAGACATTGATAACCTGAATTGACATTTAAAAACCAATGTGACAAACTGCTAATCGATATTGACAACGATAAGGGTTCCTGGATGTGAAACTGAGCTGCTGGAAGAAGAATTGTTTATTTTTGATCTTCCTGCACTTTCCTAAATTACTTCTGATTTCTGATTCTTTACAGATCATGGCTGAGTTTGATAATCAGGTTAGGAATGCTAAGCGCTTTAAACATATGAGCATTGGATTGGCAATTAAGTGTGGTATTTTGTTTATGGTAGTGATTGTGGGTATGTCTGTTCTTGATGTGAAAGGAGCCATCCATATCACTGCTTCTGAGACTACTACACTAATGGCTTTGGAGAAGTTTAAGTCAGATGAGAAATGTTTGCATGATTATACTAATGCTCAAGGAGAACTTTCTTCTATCGTTTGTTGAGTGAGTATGTTGAGACGATGGATGCAAGGAATTGTCTCGTGTCTACGCAAATTCCTTTGTCAGTAAAGGAAGGAGTTACGTACCATAGTCGTCCATTAACCTACAGGATAAGTTGTAGTCTGCTATTAACAAGGTTCTATGACCAGGAGTATATTCAGTATTTTTATTCCAATTATGATGTAGTGTTTTCATTTGTCCCTATCATTAGGTATCTGATTAGAGTAGCTAAGGACCATGACATAGTATTGGTTAGATGATTCTTTGAAACTACACTAACATTTGGGACGGCTTGTGCTCACAAAAATAACCTAACATACTTGCTTACACCTTTAGAGAAGAGCTTCTTAGGGCATACTGACGATAGGAGAAAAGCATTAAAAGAGAAATTAGAAAAAGGCTTAGAGAAAAGAACTTACAAGAATAATTATGCTTATACTGCAATTAAGACGCAAGGGAAACTAGCTTTAGATGCATTACATGTAGGGAAGCTTTGTATTTATAGGCCAAAATCGCGCACTAACACTTTATTTGTGGGAACGAGTGAATGTAGGCATGTGTTTTTGTTCCAGAGTAAATGGACTTTTATGCTGAATGGTCAGGACCCTGCAATTCCAGGTATCTACTATATTTGTGGACTTAATGTGTATCACCGTCTTCCAAGATGATGGTATGGGACATGTTAGTGTTCCCAGAGATTTACGAGATAGAGGACTTGAAAAAGTTTCCAAAATTGACTGAATTACATCATGAGAGAAAGAGGAGGGAATCCTCTTCTGCGATAGTGGGAGATATATTTGCTGGGGTGATTCCTTAATTGGGAGTCATCCTGAATTCGATCAAGATACAAAAGTTGTCTGCTATTGTGGATAACATGCTGCCAAATTTTACAGGGGCAATACTCTTGATAGATTGGCTGCGGATAGAGCTATGACACTTCAAAATCATCTTGCTTCAGACATCCTTCTAGCGAAGGACGGTGGAGTCTGTAAAATGTTTAATTCTAGGCATTGCTGCTCATACACTCCTCACAATAGTAAGGATATCAGAGACTAACTTACTAACTCAAGTAGTGACATGAAGGAATTGAAAGAACCAGGTGTGTGGGAAAAGGTAGGAAAAGGATCTGCTTCAGTGGGGAATTGGCTTAGTAACATTTGGAATGGGGTACTATTAAAAATCATACAGGGAATATTAATTGTAATTGCTTTCATGTTAGGAATATAGGGATTATGTAAATTGTGCCAAAAGATTAAATTGAAAAGGTCTAAAAATAATCAGAGGAGGGAAGAATGAAACAGGGAAAGAATCTATAGGGAAGATTTGAGGGAAAAACAAAATGCTGAAGAGATAGAATTGTGAATGGTAAAAAAGGAAAAAAGTGTGATGACATATTTAATCATCAGAGGAGGGATTGTTAACGCAAATGACTTAATTCAAAATTATTAATGAGTGTTTATGTGTTCTAATAATGAGTTTGTTAGAAAATGGTTAACGTAGAAAAAACTAATGCGCACATTTGAAATTGTGGCCTCGGAGATTGGCCACCAGGTTTCACAAATGTACTAATAAGTGAATAGCATACATGAAATATAGAGAACGTACAAAACTATGTAGTAATATGTTATATTGAGAGTTATAACCTATGTCTTGCAATAATTGTAGGCCTTAGTTTAGCTAGAATCTTTGCCTAGTCTTGCCAGGCCTCATGCGGAAGCTGTATTTCTTTGTGTTTAATGGAAAATGCTGACAAGCTGAACTAACCGTGAACTGCTCATTGTTTAATAAAATTTGCTTAGTTGAAACCTCTATGTGAACCGACGGACAGGAGATGATAGAACTAGAAATGTAACGATTGGTGTGTAAAGCGCACAGAGTGTACTTTCCAAGGACTTGAACAATGAATTCACTGACTGGAGAAGAAGATGCAACATTTTCGATAGCCGACGAGCCGGATGATGAGGACATCGCAAAGTGAACAAATCAACGACATGAGAAC
The DNA here is from genome assembly GCF_031143425.1 of Pleurodeles waltl. Taxonomy (NCBI): domain Eukaryota; kingdom Metazoa; phylum Chordata; class Amphibia; order Caudata; family Salamandridae; genus Pleurodeles; species Pleurodeles waltl. The sequence goes on from NC_090450.1 coordinate 352,565,491, forward strand.
TGTGAAATATTAGAATACATAGATTTGGAATAATACAACTATTGGGTAGAGTCCTAACTTCTGATTAATTGACCAATTGACCAATTGGAAATTGGGGGATAGTCTGGGTAACTTCGATATAACAACGTGACAGAGAGACGAGAGATCAAATGTTAGATGCAGATGCTAGATGTTGGGGAGCAAGACTGCGAGATTGCTGAGGCGATTCGAGATTCTGTCATTGGGCTCATACTCTTGAGAGCCTGATGTGATGCTGACCGACTGATGACCTGAAGACCAAGACTGACTCTGTTGCCAATCCATACCGAGGATAGGTAGATATGACAATATGACTGAACTATAACTTTGTGCCTTTCCTTTCTAGGTACCAACTGCTCTGTCTAAATAGTCTTCTTAGATAGATGATTTTTCAAAATTCTTGTTCTAAATTGTTTTTGCATGAAGTTTCACATGCTGATGCTAATCTGGATTAGATACGTTTTTTTTTTCTTATATGACGACTGACAGATTTAGAGGCAAATGACTGATGGACTGTTTTGCTGATCTCTATGAATAGAGAAGATTTTTTACCTTTGTTCTTTCCGTTGACTTTTGCTAATACATTAGCATATGCTTTGAGGCAGGTTTTGATCAGATTATGTTACTGGCTCCTTCTAATAAAGTAATACAGATTCTGATTGAATTGAGTTGTGTTGAATTAACCTCATGGCTTAGTATTGTAACGAATAGGGAAATAAAATTACTAAAACGTATAACAAGTTGTGGTTATTAATGACTGAAAGGTCATGGTGTATTGTGTTCTTTGATTCATTAATGATGATCACTAATGCTTATTAAGTTTGTGTATTGATCTCTCAGACTGTCACACTGAAACTTATGCTGTGGTCTACCCCCTGGCCCGGACTTCTGTCCCAGGATCGCTGTTGCCGGGGAATTGTTATTGTTATTGCTGCTATTGATTTTTACTGCATTGTCACAACGTACCATGTCTGCTCAATGTGCTCTTTTTCTTTTACTTTTATCTTTCTTCTTTATTTTTTCAGAAAATAATAAAATTTGTTTATCAAAAAAGTTTGTGTATTGATCATTTAGAGTACCAACCATACCCTAGCTGGGATACTCCATGGAAATCAAAAGGTTCATCGGCCTATGCGTGTCCCCTTTTAAGTTTACTTATTAAGGACCAGGCACGCTAAAACCAACATATGTTCCAACAGTTATGGCCCAGTAGTTGGTCTTACGAACCAAAAACTCTAATCAATCATGCCCAAAGTAGTACCGCCAGTTAACTACCTGGAGGACACTACATTTATTATTGATAAATTGAGGAGTGATCTTACTGAAATTAAGTTCACTATACAGTTATAAGTATCAAAAGGTAACAGATCTTTATCATATGAATGCAAACATATTGAGCGAGTTCAAAACCCATCTGACCGGGTTCAGCAGGGTTCAGCGAGGTCACACAAAAGTGGGAGGGGAAGACTGTAGGGCTCAGCCTATCTCTACCATATTTGAAGCTCCCCAAGCTGTAGCTGTGTCTAGCCAGGGAACTAGCAATGAGCAACGAAGTGTTGCCTGCTATGAACTCAGGGCATGTGATCAGCCGAAGGACCCATTCTTCCTCGCCTAGTATCCTAGATTTCTCTAATCAAGCAACAGCAGCACATAGGCTCCAGCAATTCTCTTTTTGACCTTCCATCAGGAAATGGAACAATTCATCTTCAGTCACCAACCAGAAACCTATACCCATGCACTGGCAAAGAAAGCAACTCTTAGTTGTTATGACTAATGTCCCAAGAAAAAAATTTGATCAAAAGGAGTGGACAGAATTTCTTGTGAACAAGGTGACCCATTACATTAGATTTCAAAGACAGTGCCTCTCAACTGTACACTCAGACATTCTTTTTGCTCAACGATTGCCTAATCCAAATGAAAACTGTGATACAATCAAGCTAATGTTGAGACTTTCCATAGTTAACTGCCTACTGGCCTTGGATGCCGGACGTTATCCACTCACAGGATTCAAAATACAATGCAGGAGTACTCAAGGCTTCTAATCTAGAGGAACATCTCGATCTACCCCCTTGGATCCTCTGCCAACGCAAGATCAAAGTGCACAGGGTAGAGTGAATGCGCCAGTTCGAAGGACTGTCTCCGAAATCAGGGAAACTGAGTTGTCCCAAGTGAACGAAGTTGACTTACTGAATGGTGTGCTGTGCTCTGTTGGTCCTCCATACCTGAGGATCCTATCATCCTTATTTGTAAATGACTATGCATTTGCATCCTCTGGTGATATTTATGACTCTTTTACATGTTTGCATTCAGAGTCAACTAGTTCAGCCTGACTTATTTCAGCAGTCTTGCGTTAGAGTTGGTATGCCTGTGCATTCAATAACCACTGCGATTAATCTGCAAGATTCTGTAATGGCAGGCATTGACCAGCTAGAGGAAAAGAGTGATTTACCATTTGCATTGTTGTAATGGGATGTACCTGATTTAAGTGGAAAACATATAGATTTAGAGTGGGGCAATTTCATTAGCCATTTGGATGTAGTTTTACTTCATGAGACGGGGACACTGGAAAAATTCTTCAGACAAGGGTTTATGAATTTTAGTATTGAGGTAATTCAATCTAAAGTGGGTCACCTGCCTGGTGGGCTGCTGATCTGGGTAAAAAACATGCTTGATGTCACCATAAAAAGAATAGAGATTGACAGTAAAGACATCCTAGGTTTTATTATTAGTGGGAAGAACAGACTTAGGGTAAAGGTTTATAACATCTATAAGTAGGAACAAAGATTCACCTACCTCACTCATCATCTTTCGGAGTGTCCAGACAGACTTATCTGCGTGATTTTTGGTGACTTTAACACCATAAGCCCCTGGAAGGGCTAGCAGCAATCACCGAAGGGGAAGACGAAACATGGGGTATCCAGAAGCTAGAGGCCAAACCACTCAGTACTTAGGGGGTCATTCCAATCCTGGCGGTCGGTGTTAAAGCGGCGGCCAACCCGCAAACAGGCAGGCGGCCCAAAAAATGGAATTCCGACCCTGGTGGGAACCGCGAACACAGCCCGCCACTTTAACACTCCGACCGCCACGGCGGTACAGACAAGCAGCGCGGCGGTCACCGCCAACAGACAGGCGGCAGACAATGTACCGCCCACCCTATCACAACTCACCAATCCGCCACCTTTTCCGGGGCGGGAGCCCCGCCGATAAAAACACGGCGGAAACAGACTACGAACGGGAAAACGCTCACCTCTACACATTCCACGAGGAATCTGGACAGCATGGAACCAGAACTACACATCCTACCAGCTATTGTCTACCTGCTCCTCTACCAGGAGCACGAACGCCGGCGCAGAAGACAACGGTGAGTACTGTACCTACGACACACGGGAGGGGGAGGAGAAAAGATTACGGGCACACACATACGCGACACCCCCCCCCCCCCAACTACCTACACACCAATGCAGAGCAACAACTCAGAGTGACACCCCCCAAACCCCCCAGAAGAATGCAAAGACAAAATAATAAGTAATTGTAATATAAATATATTGTAAGGCAAAGTAAATAAGTAAGACGAACATCCCATAACTATATACACATATGTATATTGTCCCGTCAGAATTGGCTTTCTGTCATTGTACGTGGGCCAATGGTCCTCAACACATGGGCAAAGCCCACACATGAGACCCGAATCCATTGGAGAGAACACTGCAGGGGCATCAGATAGGAAAACTACAGGCAACTCAGGGGGAAGGGAAGGGGGGCCACCTCAGCCACATGAGTCCACAACGCCAGATCCACGAGGGGCCTCCACGGCCAATGTTCAATCCTGGGGAGTGCAAAGGCACAGTCTCTCAAGTCTCTACAGTGGGTGGGTTGCCCACTGTGCCATCCTGGGGAGTGTCTCTACAGTGGGTGGGTTGCCCACTGTGCCATCCTGGGGAGTGCAAAGCCACAGTCTCTCAAGTCTCTACAGTGGGTGGGTTGCCCACTGTGGCATCCTGGGGAGTGCAAAGCCACAGTCTCTCAAGTCTCTACAGTGGGTGGGTTGCCCACTGTGCCATCCTGGGGAGTGCAAAGCCACAGTCTCACAAGTGGATGACAGATTCCAGCGGTACTGGAGGACTCTTGGTGCCCAGAGTGTATCGTGCAGCCCTGTCCGACACTGATCCGGGCCTGCCCCTTCTGCCAATGTGTCAGCGGTGCTTGAGATGAAGGCCCCAGCGGAGCGGTGCTTGAGATGAAGGGCCCAGCGGAGCGGTGCTTGAGATGAAGGCCCCAGCGGAGCGGTGCTTGAGATGAAGGGCCAAGCAGAGCGGTGCAGAGACGGCGGTGCCCTGTTCAGCGGTGCCTGTCTTGAAGGGCCCTGTTCAGCGGTTCTTGAGACGGCAGTGCCCTGTTCAGCGGTGCCTGTCTTGAAGGGCCCTGTTCAGCGGTGCCTGTCTTGAAGGGCCCTGTTCAGCGGTGCTTGACACGGCGGTGCCCTGTTCAGCGGTGCTTGTATTGAAGGGCCCCGTTCAGCGGTGCCTGTCTTGAAGGGCCCTGTTCAGCGGTTCTTGACACGGCGGTGCCCTGTTCAGCGGTGCCTGTCTTGAAGGGCCCTGTTCAGCGGTTCTTGACACGGCGGTGCCCTGTTCAGCGGTGCCTGTCTTGAAGGGCCCTGTTCAGCGGTTCTTGAGACGGCGGTGCCCTGTTCAGCGGTGCCTGTCTTGAAGGGCCCTGTTCAGCGGTTCTTGACACGGCGGTGCCCTGTTCAGCGGTGCCTGTCTTGAAGGGCCCTGTTCAGCGGTGCTTGACACGGCGGTGCCCTGTTCAGCGGTGCTTGTCTTGAAGGGCCCTGTTCAGCGGTGCTTCACATGTGTCTCCAGGGCACCAGATCCGGCCAATAGATGGTGTTCACTCGCCATCCGACTTCTCGCTTGCTGGGCCCTCCTGTGCTGGTGGCCCGTGCCCGTGGGTGTCCTCCTTCACCCTCGGAATGGGGCTGGTGGGGCCCTCAAGGGCAGCTCGCCTGCTGCCGGACTTGTTGGCCGTGCTGCCCTTGCCATCCTTGCCTGATCCTCTGTGGCCCTTGCCTCCCTTTGGAGATGTGCCAGGTGGCACCCCACTCCCTGACGGTGCCAGGGTGGTGCCTGTGGAGGCTGCCGTCTCTGTTTTGTCGCGCCGGCCCTTGGCTTTTTTTGTTTTTTTCCCAGGGGGTCGGCTGGCTGTCCCTTTGCTGCTGGCCGATGTGGCTGCCCTCGAAGGTGGGGGACTCCAATATCCCTGGACTATGGTCCTTGTAGGTCCAGGGGTTGTGGTGGCTGAGGTGCAGATTGGACTTTTACGAGATGGAGGGGGTGGGTCAGGTGATGGAAAGAGGTTAATTTTGGAGAGGAAAAACTTTTTGGGAGCAATGGGAAGGGTAGGTGCAGTGGGTATGGGAGTGGAGGAAGAGGATGTGGTTGTAGGAGAGTCAAGTGTGCTGTCTATGGGTGCAGGTGCTTGTGACGGAGGCTGTCGTGAGGTGGATGGCTGTTGGGTGGGTGGCTGCCTGCGTTTGTGTGGTTTGGAAGAGGGGGTGACAGACACACTGGGAGAGGACACAGGGGACGTGTAAATGGCAGAGGGGGTGGTGACTGCACGTGTGCGGAGTGTTCTGGTGGGTGTGCTGGTGATGGTCGTAGTGGCTGATGAAGTGGTGCATGCAAGTGTGAGTTGGGACGTCACAGGGAGGGAGGAGGGAGACGAGGAGGAGGGGGACACAGAGGAGGCAGTGGCTGTTGGCATGTCTGCATGTGGATGTTGCTTGTGTGAATGCTTCTGTGATGTGTGGTGCTTATGTTTGGATGAGCTGACCTTGGGTGTTGAGGTGTGTGCAGGCTGGTCTGTAGGTGTGTCTGGGATAGGCAGAGGAACAGGGGAGTGGGACTGGGTGGAGGGAGTTGGAGGAGGGAGGCAGGAGACAGGGACAATGGCTGCCGTCAGTGCTGAGGCCAGAGCGTTGAACGATCGCTGATGGGCAGCCTGACCCGAATGAATGCCCTCCAGGTATGCATTGCTCTGATGCACCTCCCTTTCCACCCCCTGGATGGCATTCAAAAGGGTAGACTGCCCAACAATGAGCGTCCGGAGGAGATCGATGACCTCCTCACTGAGGGCAGCAGGGGTAACTGGGGCAGGGCCTGAGGTGCCTGGGGCGAAGCAGATGCCCGCCTTGGTGTGCGAGCGGGCACGGGGTGAAAGCTGAGGGGCTGCTGGAAGGGCGGAGCTGGTGCGCTGGGTGGCGGCTGTACCTGTTTTTGCGGTGGGCACGGATGTTGCCGCCACCACAAGGGAGCTCCCTTCCGAGGACGTGTCGGTGTCGCTGATGTCTCCACGTGTCCCCGTTGTGGAGCCCCCCTCGCCCTCCGTCTCACTGGTCAAATCAGAGTCCGTTGCATGGCCCTCCGGGGCCATGTGAGATGCAGCTCCCTCGTGCTCCAATGCCACTTCTCCTCCGCCAGATGATGCTAATGCACACATGAACAGGAAGAGCAGACAAAAAAAGGGGGGGGGGGAGAATAAAGACATGTTGAGTGCATGCATTGGCAACACAGTTGGCGGAGAGGACAGACACAGAAGCCCCCTGCACTACGCCGCGCACTTGGGGTACACTACTCAATCAGTGGGATATGGCCTACAAGCCTATGGACGACAACTGCACACATAGGTGACACAGGGCCATGGATAGCTGTACTTGGCACCCTACAGAGGTGGGGGGCGGGGGAACAGGGCCATGCCTTACGGAGGGGCCTAGCCTACAGAAATTGCCCTGGCCTAGGGATACCCACAGCCCTCCTCCCCCACCCAGACACCTCCACTGCGCGCAGAGTCAGCAGAATGAGAGTGCACTCACCCCCTTGTGTCTGCTGTGATGTCCTCACGCGCCCATCCAAATCTGGGTAGGCCACCGCCAGGATCCGAGACATCAGGGGGGTCAATTGACGCGTGGCACCCCTCCTACGTTGGGAGGCCATCCCCAGCAGAGCCTCTGCAGTCTTTCTGCTCCCGCGGCGGATGTCCTCCCACCTCTTGCGGCAGTGGGTGCCCCGTCTGTTGTGGACCCCCAGGGTCTGGACGTCCTTGGCGATGGCACGCCAAATGTCGACTTTCTGATGGGCGCTGACCTATGTGACACGTACAGGGAGAGAAAATACAATATCAGAATTTTCTGCATGCTCGATGTGAGTGTCCCCCCATCCCCACACTTGCCATGTGGCACATGCTCTCATCTGTCATTTGATGCATGCCTCATACGCTCCCCTCCACACCATCGTTCATTCACCCCACTCAACCCAGGCATTGCCCACAAAGCATGGTCCCAGTGTACTTACCTGTTGGTCTGGAGGACCGTAGAGTAGCGCATACTGGGGGAGGACCCCATCAACAAGTTTCTCCAATTCCTCAGATGTGAAGGCAGGGGCCCTTTCCCCAGTCGCAGCAGCCATTGTCTCTTCCAGACAGAGGACACAGCAGCACTTGCAGTATAGGTCCTCTCCTGTGGATGATCAGGTCTCGAGTGATTAAGCAGATAGAAAATGGCGGTCACGTCTGCGGCGGTGCGTACCGCGATCGCCGGCGCACATCGCCATTGGCTCCTGAGACCCATAGGGTTCAATGTTAACCAATGCTGCTTTGCGCCACGGTCTTCGACCGCCTACCGTCACAGTGTGCCACGCCAGCGCAGTGACCTCACATCCCATTGTCACACTTCACAGGTCAGGCAGCCGCCATTTCAAGGGCCCACATGGCTTAATTTCTACTGCATCACACAGGCCTAGGCGTTGCATTGCCACTCATACAAGCCATTCAATGCATAGCGAATCGTGTTCTATGCAAGCTGTGGTTACGTACCTGTGGGTTGCTTGACTCTGTGCTCCATGTTGTCCTTCCTAGGCACCGTCCGCTGGGACTTGCGAGGAGATGGAGGAATGTTCCTGTGTACAGACCGCTGGTGGACCTGTCGACAATGGAAGAAAGACATGTCATACTGACATACAGACTTGACCGAGCCACTATACAGGAACTGTGTGCCCAGCTGGAGCCAGACCTGATGTCCCCCATTCGCCAATCCACAGGGATTCCCCCTCTGGTGCAGGTGCTGTCAGTACTCCATTTTTTGGCAAGTGGATCATTCCAAACAACAGTGGCCATATCATCAGGGATGTCTCAACCTATGTTTTCTAAGGTTTTCTCCAGAGTGTTGTCTGCCCTGATGAAATACATGCGGAGCTACATTGTTTTCCCTGAGGTGGGCGATTTGGCTACAGTGAAGGGTGATTTCTATGCCCTTGGACATATCCCCAACATCATTGGTGCCATTGATGGGACCCATGTGGCTTTGGTTCCCCCCAGTGAAAGTGAGCAGGTGTACAGGAACAGAAAAAGTTATAATTCGATGAATGTCCAGGTGGTCTGTTTGGCTGACCACTACATCTCCCATGTAAATGCCAAGTTCCCTGGGTCAGTGCATGACGCGTACATCATGCGAAATAGCAGCATCCCTTATGTGATGGAAAAGCTACAGAGACACCGTGTGTGGCTAATTGGTGACTCTGGTTACCCCAACCTGTCCTGGCTACTGACCCCAGTGAGGCATCCCCGGACCAGGGCAGAGGAACGGTACAATGAGGCCCATGGGCGGACTAGGAGGGTGATCGAGCGGACCTTCGGCCTCCTGAAGGCCAGGTTTAGGTGCCTGCATATGACAAGTGGATCCCTAATGTACTCACCAAAGAAGGTGTGCCATATCATCGTGGCCTGCTGTATGCTTCACAACCTGGCTTTGCGACGCCAGGTGCCTTTCCTGCAGGAGGATGGTCCAGATGGTGGTGTTGTAGCAGCTGTGGAGCCTGTGGAAAGTGAAGAGGAGGAAGACGACGGGGACGACACAGACAACAGGGACACAGTGATACAACAGTATTTTCAGTAGCACACAGGTACGAATCAACCCCGCCATTTTACATTTACTTAAAGTCTCCTGCCTCTCTACTGTCTGTGTTTCCCCCCAGTTCCTGTTAACTGAGTTGTGACTTTCCCTTCCGTTTTCAGAGCTGTGGGCCCCACTGCGTGACCTCTGCTTTGTTTGCCCATGGACTACAGCTGTGTGACAGTGGTATGTTGTCATCACAATGTAACTGAACATTTTGGCACCGTTATGTCTAATACATTTGTTCAAAATACAAGCAGACTCCAGATTTTTTAAGTGCAATAAGTGATTTTATTAAAGTGCTAAATTTAGGGACATGATTGAAAAACGGTGATGGGTGATGGTGGAGTAATGTCCATGGCAGAGTCCAGTTTTCAGTCTCACAGGTGCATTGTCCATATGCCTGTGGAAGGATGGAGCAGGGGCAGTTTAAGTTTGGACAGGGTGACAATGTGGGACAGTGGGATGACATCAGGGGGTATCCTTTGCTGGCGGGGGTCTTGGCATCCTACTCTGTCTTCTTCTGAGATCTCAGGTACCGCTTGCGGGTGGTTCTTCTTCTGCAGGAGTGGGGTTCTGGTGGCCTGTCGTTGTGTGGGGGCCTCCTGTCCACTAGCGCCGGCGGAGGTGGTAGCCTGGTCTGGGTCCATGCTAGTGACAGGGGCGCTTTGTGGTGCCACATGGTCCCGCAATGTGGTGACTATCTGGTTAAGAGCCACGACGATGGTCCCCATTGCGGAACTAATGTTTCTCAGTTCCTCTCTGAACCCCATGTACTGTCCCTCCTGCAGTACCTGGATCTCCTGGAACCTGGCCAGTACCGTAGCCATCGTCTCCTGGGAGCGGTTGTATGCTCCCATGATGGAGGAGAGGGCCTCTTGGAGAGTCGGTTCCCTGGGCCTGTCCCCCCCCTGTCGCACAGCAGCCCTCCAAGTTCCCCTCTTTCCCTGGGCCTCTGTCCCCTGGACCGTGTGCCCACTACCACTGCCCCCAGGTCCCTGTTGTTGTTGGGGTGGTGGGTCAACCTGGGTGCCCTGTAGTGGTGGACACACCGCTGATTGACGTGTCCTGGAGACAGAGGCATGGGCCCGCTGGGTGGGAGCTGTGCTGGTGTTCCCAGAGGGGGTTAGGTCTGCTGTAGCCTGTGGCTGTCTGTGGGGAACCGACTGTCCCGAGGTCCCCGATGGGCCAGGCTGGTCATCGGGGTCCAGGGAGACAGAGCTGCTGTCATCACTGGGGGCCTCTTCTGGTGGTGGGATGGACATCTCTGGACCCTCCTGGGCGGTGTGGTGGCGTTCGGGTCCTGCAGGGGTATAAGAGTATGGATATTGCTTCTGTGTGTGCCATTTCGTGTAATGGGTGGGTGGCCGTGTACCCCAGTGCTGGCATTCCCTTGTGGGGGCTTTTGTGATGGTGGCTTGTGGGGGAGATGGGTATGTGCAGTGGGCATGCTTTGGTGATGGGTGTCCATGCTTTGGGGACGCATGCAGGGCTAGGTTTTGGGATGGGTGGGTTGTGATGGTGAGCCATTTGCAAGGAGGTGGTGTGATGGGGGTGAGGGTGGGGGTATGATTTGGCATGCAGGTGGGGTGGGGGGAATGAAGTAGTGAAGATTTGACTTACCAGAGTCCATTCCTCCGCCTACTCCTGCGAGGCCCTCAGGATGCAGGATGTGCAAGACTTCCTCCTCCCATGCTGTGAATTCTGGGGGAGTAGGTGGGGGTCCGCCGCCAGTCTTCTGCACCGCGATGTTGTGCCTTGATACCATGGAACGCACCTTCCCCCGTAGGTCGTTCCACCGCTTCCTGATGTCGTCACGATTTCTTGGATGCTGTCCCACAGCGTTGACCCTGTCCACTATTCTTTGCCATAGCTCCATCTTCCTGGCAATGGTGGTGTGCTGCACCTGTGTCCCGAAGAGCTGGGGCTCTACCCGAACTATTTCCTCCACCATGACCCTGAGTTCTGCGTCAGAGAACCTGGGGTGTCTTTGGGGTGCCATGGGGTGGTGTGGATGAGGTGAGGATTGGTGTATGTGTTGTAGAGTGTGGTGGTGTATGGTGTTTTGTGTGTGGATATTGTGTGGGTGATGTTGTGATTTGCCTCTGTGTGATGGTCTACTCTATTCTGTGCTGTCTCTCTCTGTCCTTCAGTCGCAATTGTGGTCGTAAGGGTTTGTGGGTGATGTGGGTGTGTGTTTTATATTGTATTGGGTGTGTGGGAGTGGTGTGTGTATGTGTCTCAGGTGTGTGTATTTTGAATTGTCCAATGTGGTAGTGTTTTGTAAAGGTGTGTGTATTTTGACCGCGGCGGTGTGTACCGCCAATGGAATACCGCGGTTGAAAGACCGCTGCGGGGATTTGTGGGTCGGAATGGCATGGGCGTATTTCTGTTGGCGTGACGGTGGAGGTTTGGTCATCGCCAGTTTTTCGCTGGCCGTTGCTGTGGCGGAATTTTGTTGATGTCGGGTTTTTGGCAGTTTGCCAGTTGCGGGTCAGAATGACCGTGGCGGTTTACCACGACCGCAGCGGTGTTATGGTGTATAACTATATACACATATGTATATTGTCCCGTCAGAATTGGCTTTCTGTCATTGTACGTGGGCCAATGGTCCTCAACACATGGGCAAAGCCCACACATGAGACCCGAATCCATTGGAGAGAACACTGCAGGGGCATCAGATAGGAAAACTACAGGCAACTCAGGGGGAAGGGAAGGGGGGCCACCTCAGCCACATGAGTCCACAACGCCAGATCCACGAGGGGCCTCCACGGCCAATGTTCAATCCTGGGGAGTGCAAAGGCACAGTCTCTCAAGTCTCTACAGTGGGTGGGTTGCCCACTGTGCCATCCTGGGGAGTGTCTCTACAGTGGGTGGGTTGCCCACTGTGCCATCCTGGGGAGTGCAAAGCCACAGTCTCTCAAGTCTCTACAGTGGGTGGGTTGCCCACTGTGCCATCCTGGGGAGTGCAAAGCCACAGTCTCTCAAGTCTCTACAGTGGGTGGGTTGCCCACTGTGGCATCCTGGGGAGTGCAAAGCCACAGTCTCTCAAGTCTCTACAGTGGGTGGGTTGCCCACTGTGCCATCCTGGGGAGTGCAAAGCCACAGTCTCACAAGTGGATGACAGATTCCAGCGGTACTGGAGGACTCTTGGTGCCCAGAGTGTATCGTGCAGCCCTGTCCGACACTGATCCGGGCCTGCCCCTTCTGCCAATGTGTCAGCGGTGCTTGAGATGAAGGCCCCAGCGGAGCGGTGCTTGAGATGAAGGGCCCAGCGGAGCGGTGCTTGAGATGAAGGCCCCAGCGGAGCGGTGCTTGAGATGAAGGGCCAAGCAGAGCGGTGCAGAGACGGCGGTGCCCTGTTCAGCGGTGCCTGTCTTGAAGAGCCCTGTTCAGCGGTTCTTGAGACGGCGGTGCTCTGTTCAGCGGTGCCTGTCTTGAAGGGCCCTGTTCAGCGGTTCTTGAGACGGCAGTGCCCTGTTCAGCGGTGCCTGTCTTGAAGGGCCCTGTTCAGCGGTGCCTGTCTTGAAGGGCCCTGTTCAGCGGTGCTTGACACGGCGGTGCCCTGTTCAGCGGTGCTTGTCTTGAAGGGCCCCGTTCAGCGGTGCCTGTCTTGAAGGGCCCTGTTCAGCGGTTCTTGACACGGCGGTGCCCTGTTCAGCGGTGCCTGTCTTGAAGGGCCCTGTTCAGCGGTTCTTGACACGGCGGTGCCCTGTTCAGCGGTGCCTGTCTTGAAGGGCCCTGTTCAGCGGTTCTTGAGACGGCGGTGCCCTGTTCAGCGGTGCCTGTCTTGAAGGGCCCTGTTCAGCGGTTCTTGACACGGCGGTGCCCTGTTCAGCGGTGCCTGTCTTGAAGGGCCCTGTTCAGCGGTGCTTGACACGGCGGTGCCCTGTTCAGCGGTGCTTGTCTTGAAGGGCCCTGTTCAGCGGTGCTTCACATGTGTCTCCAGGGCACCAGATCCGGCCAATAGATGGTGTTCACTCGCCATCCGACTTCTCGCTTGCTGGGCCCTCCTGTGCTGGTGGCCCGTGCCCGTGGGTGTCCTCCTTCACCCTCGGAATGGGGCTGGTGGGGCCCTCAAGGGCAGCTCGCTGCTGCCGGACTTGTTGGCCGTGCTGCCCTTGCCATCCTTGCCTGATCCTCTGTGGCCCTTGCCTCCCTTTGGAGATGTGCCAGGTGGCACCCCACTCCCTGACGGTGCCAGGGTGGTGCCTGTGGAGGCTGCCGTCTCTGTTTTGTCGCGCCGGCCCTTGGCTTTTTTTGTTTTTTTCCCAGGGGGTCGGCTGGCTGTCCCTTTGCTGCTGGCCGATGTGGCTGCCCTCGAAGGTGGGGGACTCCAATATCCCTGGACTATGGTCCTTGTAGGTCCAGGGGTTGTGGTGGCTGAGGTGCAGATTGGACTTTTACGAGATGGAGGGGGTGGGTCAGGTGATGGAAAGAGGTTAATTTTGGAGAGGAAAAACTTTTTGGGAGCAATGGGAAGGGTAGGTGCAGTGGGTATGGGAGTGGAGGAAGAGGATGTGGTTGTAGGAGAGTCAAGTGTGCTGTCTATGGGTGCAGGTGCTTGTGACGGAGGCTGTCGTGAGGTGGATGGCTGTTGGGTGGGTGGCTGCCTGCGTTTGTGTGGTTTGGAAGAGGGGGTGACAGACACACTGGGAGAGGACACAGGGGACGTGTAAATGGCAGAGGGGGTGGTGACTGCACGTGTGCGGAGTGTTCTGGTGGGTGTGCTGGTGATGGTCGTAGTGGCTGATGAAGTGGTGCATGCAAGTGTGAGTTGGGACGTCACAGGGAGGGAGGAGGGAGACGAGGAGGAGGGGGACACAGAGGAGGCAGTGGCTGTTGGCATGTCTGCATGTGGATGTTGCTTGTGTGAATGCTTCTGTGATGTGTGGTGCTTATGTTTGGATGAGCTGACCTTGGGTGTTGAGGTGTGTGCAGGCTGGTCTGTAGGTGTGTCTGGGATAGGCAGAGGAACAGGGGAGTGGGACTGGGTGGAGGGAGTTGGAGGAGGGAGGCAGGAGACAGGGACAATGGCTGCCGTCAGTGCTGAGGCCAGAGCGTTGAACGATCGCTGATGGGCAGCCTGACCCGAATGAATGCCCTCCAGGTATGCATTGCTCTGATGCACCTCCCTTTCCACCCCCTGGATGGCATTCAAAAGGGTAGACTGCCCAACAATGAGCGTCCGGAGGAGATCGATGACCTCCTCACTGAGGGCAGCAGGGGTAACTGGGGCAGGGCCTGAGGTGCCTGGGGCGAAGCAGATGCCCGCCTTGGTGTGCGAGCGGGCACGGGGCGAAAGCTGAGGGGCTGCTGGAAGGGCGGAGCTGGTGCGCTGGGTGGCGGCTGTACCTGTTTTTGCGGTGGGCACGGATGTTGCCGCCACAACAAGGGAGCTCCCTTCCGAGGACGTGTCGGTGTCGCTGATGTCTCCACGTGTCCCCGTTGTGGAGCCCCCCTCGCCCTCCGTCTCACTGGTCAAATCAGAGTCCGTTGCATGGCCCTCCGGGGCCATGTGAGATGCAGCTCCCTCGTGCTCCAATGCCACTTCTCCTCCGCCAGATGATGCTAATGCACACATGAACAGGAAGAGCAGACAAAAAAAGGGGGGGGGGGAGAATAAAGACATGTTGAGTACATGCATTGGCAACACAGTTGGCGGAGAGGACAGACACAGAAGCCCCCTGCACTACGCCGCGCACTTGGGGTACACTACTCAATCAGTGGGATATGGCCTACAAGCCTATGGACGACAACTGCACACATAGGTGACACAGGGCCATGGATAGCTGTACTTGGTACCCTACAGAGGTGGGGGGCGGGGGAACAGGGCCATGCCTTACGGAGTGGCCTAGCCTACAGAAATTGCCCTGGCCTAGGGATACCCACAGCCCTCCTCCCCCACCCAGACACCTCCACTGCGCGCAGAGTCAGCAGAATGAGAGTGTACTCACCCCCTTGTGTCTGCTGTGATGTCCTCACGCGCCCATCCAAATCTGGGTAGGCCACCGCCAGGATCCGAGACATCAGGGGGGTCAATTGACGCGTGGCACCCCTCCTACGTTGGGAGGCCATCCCCAGCAGAGCCTCTGCAGTCTTTCTGCTCCCGCGGCGGATGTCCTCCCACCTCTTGCGGCAGTGGGTGCCCCGTCTGTTGTGGACCCCCAGGGTCTGGACGTCCTTGGCGATGGCACGCCAAATGTCGACTTTCTGATGGGCGCTGACCTATGTGACACGTACAGGGAGAGAAAATACAATATCAGAATTTTCTGCATGCTCGATGTGAGTGTCCCCCCATCCCCACACTTGCCATGTGGCACATGCTCTCATCTGTCATTTGATGCATGCCTCATACGCTCCCCTCCACACCATCGTTCATTCACCCCACTCAACCCAGGCATTGCCCACAAAGCATGGTCCCAGTGTACTTACCTGTTGGTCTGGAGGACCGTAGAGTAGCGCATACTGGGGGAGGACCCCATCAACAAGTTTCTCCAATTCCTCAGATGTGAAGGCAGGGGCCCTTTCCCCAGTCGCAGCAGCCATTGTCTCTTCCAGACAGAGGACACAGCAGCACTTGCAGTATAGGTCCTCTCCTGTGGATGATCAGGTCTCGAGTGATTAAGCAGATAGAAAATGGCGGTCACGTCTGCGGCGGTGCGTACCGCGATCGCCGGCGCACATCGCCATTGGCTCCTGAGACCCATAGGGTTCAATGTTAACCAATGCTGCTTTGCGCCACGGTCTTCGACCGCCTACCGTCACAGTGTGCCACGCCAGCGCAGTGACCTCACATCCCATTGTCACACTTCACAGGTCAGGCAGCCGCCATTTCAAGGGCCCACATGGCTTAATTTCTACTGCATCACACAGGCCTAGGCGTTGCATTGCCACTCATACAAGCCATTCAATGCATAGCGAATCGTGTTCTATGCAAGCTGTGGTTACGTACCTGTGGGTTGCTTGACTCTGTGCTCCATGTTGTCCTTCCTAGGCACCGTCCGCTGGGACTTGCGAGGAGATGGAGGAATGTTCCTGTGTACAGACCGCTGGTGGACCTGTCGACAATGGAAGAAAGACATGTCATACTGACATACAGACTTGACCGAGCCACTATACAGGAACTGTGTGCCCAGCTGGAGCCAGACCTGATGTCCCCCATTCGCCAATCCACAGGGATTCCCCCTCTGGTGCAGGTGCTGTCAGTACTCCATTTTTTGGCAAGTGGATCATTCCAAACAACAGTGGCCATATCATCAGGGATGTCTCAACCTATGTTTTCTAAGGTTTTCTCCAGAGTGTTGTCTGCCCTGATGAAATACATGCGGAGCTACATTGTTTTCCCTGAGGTGGGCGATTTGGCTACAGTGAAGGGTGATTTCTATGCCCTTGGACATATCCCCAACATCATTGGTGCCATTGATGGGACCCATGTGGCTTTGGTTCCCCCCAGTGAAAGTGAGCAGGTGTACAGGAACAGAAAAAGTTATAATTCGATGAATGTCCAGGTGGTCTGTTTGGCTGACCACTACATCTCCCATGTAAATGCCAAGTTCCCTGGGTCAGTGCATGACGCGTACATCATGCGAAATAGCAGCATCCCTTATGTGATGGAAAAGCTACAGAGACACCGTGTGTGGCTAATTGGTGACTCTGGTTACCCCAACCTGTCCTGGCTACTGACCCCAGTGAGGCATCCCCGGACCAGGGCAGAGGAACGGTACAATGAGGCCCATGGGCGGACTAGGAGGGTGATCGAGCGGACCTTCGGCCTCCTGAAGGCCAGGTTTAGGTGCCTGCATATGACAGGTGGATCCCTAATGTACTCACCAAAGAAGGTGTGCCATATCATCGTGGCCTGCTGTATGCTTCACAACCTGGCTTTGCGACGCCAGGTGCCTTTCCTGCAGGAGGATGGTCCAGATGGTGGTGTTGTAGCAGCTGTGGAGCCTGTGGAAAGTGAAGAGGAGGAAGACGACGGGGATGACACAGACAACAGGGACACAGTGATACAACAGTATTTTCAGTAGCACACAGGTACGAATCAACCCCGCCATTTTACATTTACTTAAAGTCTCCTGCCTCTCTACTGTCTGTGTTTCCCCCCAGTTCCTGTTAACTGAGTTGTGACTTTCCCTTCCGTTTTCAGAGCTGTGGGCCCCACTGCGTGACCTCTGCTTTGTTTGCCCATGGACTACAGCTGTGTGACAGTGGTATGTTGTCATCACAATGTAACTGAACATTTTGGCACCGTTATGTCTAATACATTTGTTCAAAATACAAGCAGACTCCAGATTTTTTAAGTGCAATAAGTGATTTTATTAAAGTGCTAAATTTAGGGACATGATTGAAAAACGGTGATGGGTGATGGTGGAGTAATGTCCATGGCAGAGTCCAGTTTTCAGTCTCACAGGTGCATTGTCCATATGCCTGTGGAAGGATGGAGCAGGGGCAGTTTAAGTTTGGACAGGGTGACAATGTGGGACAGTGGGATGACATCAGGGGGTATCCTTTGCTGGCGGGGGTCTTGGCATCCTACTCTGTCTTCTTCTGAGATCTCAGGTACCGCTTGCGGGTGGTTCTTCTTCTGCAGGAGTGGGGTTCTGGTGGCCTGTCGTTGTGTGGGGGCCTCCTGTCCACTAGCGCCGGCGGAGGTGGTAGCCTGGTCTGGGTCCATGCTAGTGACAGGGGCGCTTTGTGGTGCCACATGGTCCCGCAATGTGGTGACTATCTGGTTAAGAGCCACGACGATGGTCCCCATTGCGGAACTAATGTTTCTCAGTTCCTCTCTGAACCCCATGTACTGTCCCTCCTGCAGTACCTGGATCTCCTGGAACCTGGCCAGTACCGTAGCCATCGTCTCCTGGGAGCGGTTGTATGCTCCCATGATGGAGGAGAGGGCCTCTTGGAGAGTCGGTTCCCTGGGCCTGTCCCCCCCCTGTCGCACAGCAGCCCTCCCAGTTCCCCTCTTTCCCTGGGCCTCTGTCCCCTGGACCGTGTGCCCACTACCACTGCCCCCAGGTCCCTGTTGTTGTTGGGGTGGTGGGTCAACCTGGGTGCCCTGTAGTGGTGGACACACCGCTGATTGACGTGTCCTGGAGACAGAGGCATGGGCCCGCTGGGTGGGAGCTGTGCTGGTGTTCCAAGAGGGGGTTAGGTCTGCTGTAGCCTGTGGCTGTCTGTGGGGAACCGACTGTCCCGAGGTCCCCGATGGGCCAGGCTGGTCATCGGGGTCCAGGGAGACAGAGCTGCTGTCATCACTGGGGGCCTCTTCTGGTGGTGGGATGGACATCTCTGGACCCTCCTGGGCGGTGTGGTGGCGTTCGGGTCCTGCAGGGGTATAAGAGTATGGATATTGCTTCTGTGTGTGCCATTTCGTGTAATGGGTGGGTGGCCGTGTACCCCAGTGCTGGCATTCCCTTGTGGGGGCTTTTGTGACGGTGGCTTGTGGGGGAGATGGGTATGTGCAGTGGGCATGCTTTGGTGATGGGTGTCCATGCTTTGGGGACGCATGCAGGGCTAGGTTTTGGGATGGGTGGGTTGTGATGGTGAGCCATTTGCAAGGAGTTGGTGTGATGGGGGTGAGGGTGGGGGTATGATTTGGCATGCAGGTGGGGTGGGGGGAATGAAGTAGTGAAGATTTGACTTACCAGAGTCCATTCCTCCGCCTACTCCTGCGAGGCCCTCAGGATGCAGGATGTGCAAGACTTCCTCCTCCCATGCTGTGAATTCTGGGGGAGTAGGTGGGGGTCCGCCGCCAGTCTTCTGCACCGCGATGTTGTGCCTTGATACCATGGAACGCACCTTCCCCCGTAGGTCGTTCCACCGCTTCCTGATGTCGTCACGATTTCTTGGATGCTGTCCCACAGCGTTGACCCTGTCCACTATTCTTTGCCATAGCTCCATCTTCCTGGCAATGGTGGTGTGCTGCACCTGTGTCCCGAAGAGCTGGGGCTCTACCCGAACTATTTCCTCCACCATGACCCTGAGTTCTGCGTCAGAGAACCTGGGGTGTCTTTGGGGTGCCATGGGGTGGTGTGGATGAGGTGAGGATTGGTGTATGTGTTGTAGAGTGTGGTGGTGTATGGTGTTTTGTGTGTGGATATTGTGTGGGTGATGTTGTGATTTGCCTCTGTGTGATGGTCTACTCTATTCTGTGCTGTCTCTCTCTGTCCTTCAGTCGCAATTGTGGTCGTAAGGGTTTGTGGGTGATGTGGGTGTGTGTTTTATATTGTATTGGGTGTGTGGGAGTGGTGTGTGTATGTGTCTCAGGTGTGTGTATTTTGAATTGTCCAATGTGGTAGTGTTTTGTAAAGGTGTGTGTATTTTGACCGCGGCGGTGTGTACCGCCAATGGAATACCGCGGTTGAAAGACCGCTGCGGGGATTTGTGGGTCGGAATGGCATGGGCGTATTTCTGTTGGCGTGACGGTGGAGGTTTGGTCATCGCCAGTTTTTCGCTGGCCGTTGCTGTGGCGGAATTTTGTTGATGTCGGGTTTTTGGCGGTTTGCCAGTTGCGGGTCAGAATGACCGTGGCGGTTTACCGCGACCGCAGCGGTGTTATGGCGGTCTTCTGACCGGCGGTAAGCACCTTTTACCGCCGAGGTCAGAATGACCCCCTTAGTCATCTACAGCATTACAGTTATTGTCCCTTACTATGACCCATGGTCTGTGTGCCTGTAATGGCAGATATAGGTCAGACAGGCTCCTTGGTCCAACTTTCATAAGAGGGAATAGCCGAAGAAGAATCAACTGTCATTCTGGATATTGATCTCTGTAACCTTGTATTAGATTCTGAAATTGTGACCAGGAAAGATAGTGACCACAACACCCTTAAGTTGATAATGAAGGATAACTTGTTTACGATCAACACAAATTTGGGCCCACAATCTGAAGTGGTCTTAACATTATCTAACAATAGAAAAGCTCTTAAGTGGTCTAAAGTAAGCCTTAATTCAGACTCATTACTACAAATATATGTCACATTTAATAGCATCTTAGGCCCATTTGAAACCTTTCCATCTGATGAGGTCCACCTAGGTGAACTGCATAGCGATTTATTTGAAGTTTTACACTCTCTATGTACCAAAATAATGAATGACAGCAAAGGAAAAGTACATCAGTCTTCTCCTTGGTATTTGAGAGAGAGCCATAAGGCTAAAGAGAATCTAATTAGGGTGATTAAACAACGGGATTGTGATCTAAATAGAAAAAATTGTGTAAATTATAAAATCAAATCAAATCATTAACATTTATAAAGCGCGCTACTCACCCGTGCGGGTCTCAAGGCGCTAGGGGAAAGAGGGGGTTACTGCTGCTCGAAAAGCCAGGTCTTAAGGAGTCTCCGGAAAGCGGAGTGGTCCTGGGTGGTCCTGAGGCTGGTGGTGAGGGAGTTCCAGGTCCTGGCCGCCAGGAAGGAGAAAGATCTCCCACCCGCCGTGGAGCGGCGGATGCGAGGGACGGAAGCGAGTGCGAGGTCAGAGGAACGGAGGAGGCGGGTGGGGACGTAGAAGCTGAGGTGTCGGTTGAGGTATTCCGGTCCCTTGTCGTGGAGGGCTTTGTGTGCGTGGGTGAGAAGTCAAAAGGTGATCCTTTTGCTGACTGGGAGCCAATGCAGGTGTCTCAGGTGTGCGGAGATGTGGCTGTTGCGGGGTACATCGAGGATGAGGCGGGCCGAGGCGTTTTGAATGCGTTGCAGGCAATTTTGGAGTTTGGCTGTGGTCCCAGCGTAGAGGGTGTTGCCGTAGTCCAGGCGGCTCGTGACGAGGGCGTGGGTCACGGTTTTTCTAGTGTCGGCGGGGATCCAGCGGAACATCTTGCGGAGCATGCGGAGGGTGAGGAAGCAGGCGGAGGACACGGCGTTGACTTGCTTGGTCATGGTGAGGAGAGGGTCCAAGATGAAGCCGAGGTCGCGGGTGTGGTCTGCGGGGGCCGGTGCGGTGCCGAGGGCCGCCAGGAGTCGTCCCAGGCGGACGGGGTGTTGCTGAGGATGAGGACTTCCGTTTTTTCAGAGTTCAGCTTTAGGCGGCTGAGCCTCATCCAATCTGCGACGTCCTTCATACCCTCTTGTAGGTTGGTCTTGGCGCTGGCGGGGTCCTTGGTGAGGGAGAGTATAAGTTGGGTGTCGTCGGCGTAGGAGGTGATGATGATGTCGTGCTTGCGTACGATGTTGGCGAGGGGGCTCATGTAGACATTGAAGAGTGTCGGGCTGAGTGATGAGCCTTGAGGTACGCCGCAGATGATCTCGGTGGGTACTGAGCGAAACGGAGGGATGTAAACTCTTTGGGAACGGTTTGAGAGGAAGGAGGCGATCCAGTCCAGGGCCTGGCCTTGGATCCCGGTGGAGCGGAGGCGGGTGATTAGGGTGCGGTGACAGACGGTGTCGAAGGCAGCCGAAAGGTCGAGGAGAATGAGGGCGACTGTTTCACCGTTGTCCATCAGGGTTCTGATGTCGTCTGTGACTGAGATGAGGGCGGTTTCCGTGCTGTGGTTGGTTCGGAATCCGGTTTGTGAAGGGTCGAGCAGGTTGTTGATTTCCAGGAAGGTGGTCAGCTGTTTGTTGACGGTCTTCTCAATTACCTTGGCTGGGAAAGGTAGGAGAGAGATGGGGCGGAAGTTTTTCAGGTCGCTCGGGTCAGCCGTAGGTTTCTTTAATAGGGCGTTGACTTCGGCGTGTTTCCAGCATTCGGGGAAGGTAGCAGAAGAAAAAGAAGAGTTGATGACGGCCTGGAGGTGTGGGGCGATGATGTCGTCGGCTTTGTTAAAGATGAAGTGAGGGCAGGGGTCCGAAGGGGCACCGGAGTGGATAGAGTTCATGGTGGATTTGGTTTCTTCAGTGTTGATGTGGGTCCAGTTGTTGAGGGTGATGGTCGGGGGTGCGGGTTCGGTGGTGTTTGGTTGGGTCTGGTGTCCGAAGCTGTCGTGGAGGTCGCTGATCTTGCGGTGGAAGAAGGTGGCGAGGGATTCGCACAAATCCTGTGAGGGCGTGACAGCGTTGGCGTTGGGGTTGGAGAACTCCTTGATGATGCTGAAGAGTTCTCTGCTGTTGTGGCTGTTTTTGTCAGGTCTGTCGGTGAAAAAGTTCCTTTTAGCAGCGCGGATCAGGTGGTGGTGTTCGCAGGTAGCGTTCTTGAGGGCGGTCATGTTGTCAGCGGTGTGGTCCTTGCGCCAGGCCTTCTCGAGAGCGCGACAAGTTTATCATTGCTTCCTTTAAGTACAAATGGGTTGATTCTAATTGGTTAGCCTTAATTGAGGCGTTCAAATATAGAGACCAAAAATATTTTTGGCAGATTTTTTCCCATCGTGATTTAAAAACCCAAAGTCCGGCACCAGTAGTACCCCTACGGGTCATTTCATGGAACGTAAATGGCCTCACCCATTTTATCAAGCGAAAAAAAGTCCTATCCTATCTTTAACTCCAAGCAGACGGACATTGCCCTATTACAAGAGACACATCTAGACAGACTTGAATCTGATAAACTACGACCTGACTGGGTTGGTACCGTCCTGTTTAGCTGCAGCCCACTTTTATCCAGCACGGAGAACACCCCAAGAAAATGCGGGGTGGCGATCCTACTGCGCAAAACCCTCCCTTTCACGGTTATCAAATCGTGGACTGACCCTGAGGGCCGCTATGTATTTGCCAAACTGAAGATCAAAGACTCAACACTGTGTGTGGGCTCCGTCTATGCACCAACGGGTCCCAAACGCCTCTTTTTCCTACAGCTCAACCGACTCCTGACCGAGATAGGGGCATCCCGCTACGCAATAGGAGGAGATTGGAATCTAGCCAGGGACGTGGTACTGGACAGAACAGGACCCCTGGACATAAGTAACAATGCAGACAGAGCCCTACAGATTGACATACTCTCGAACAATGGCCTAGTAGACCACTGGAGGCTGACTCATCCGGCAGACAGAGAATTGACTTTTCTCTCGCCGGTGCATGGTACCCAATCCCGGATTGATTATTTTCTTCTATCCTGCAATCTTGTAGCTCACACACTTGAGGACAGTATACTGGAAGGAGGCCTCTCAGACCACTCTCCAGTCATTGTAGCCACTCAGATAGGCCTAGTATCTCCGGGCCGCAAACCCTGGAGACTAGCAGTCCACCGCTACCGATCCCCCCAAGGCAAGCTAGAATTACAGGACCATGCAACCACTTTCACCCAAGATAATCTAGGCACCGTTGATTCAAGTCGAATCATATGGGCTGCGGCCAAGGCCTCGAAACGGGGACATCTCATGCGGGATGGCGCGCTAGCGAATACAGAGAGGAAAGAGCAACAGGCGGCACTGGAACTCGATATTCGCCGATTTACCAGGAAATACATGGCACACCCCTCCCTTCTAGGACGCCGAAACCTAGAGCGTGCCCAAATGGCCCTTAATGAGCTGTATACCACTCAGGCCGAATATCCACTACAACGGCCACAAGGGAGACACTACGAACAAGGCGAGAAGGCTGGACGACTGCTGGCAGCCCAACTTCGCCAAAGAACAGCTGCTTTGGCCATCCCGGCTATTCCCTCTTCCTCTGGGGAAACGCGGATGCACCCGCAAGCAAATTTGCGCTGTTCTACAGACACCTTTATGCGCCGGAAACAACAATCAGCCCGGTGTAGACTGCCACCTTCTTAGAGGGACTCGATCTCCCCTCCCTATCAGACGAGGGTCGTAACCTCCTTGAAGGGGAAATAAGCAGGCAGGAAATAGATAAAGTCATCTCCGACCTCCCTTATCACAAATCACCCGGGGAGGATGGATACCCGGCGGAATTTTATAAATGGGTAGGGAAGGAGGCGATCGATATCCTGTACAAAGCCCTAAACGAAGCCTGTGAAACACAGACATTAGAGGCCATATCCAATAATGCTACGATAGCCATCATACCGAAACCTGGGAGAGGCCCCCTACTGTGTGGCAGCTATCGACCCATCTCTCTCCTAAATGGAGATATCAAAATCCTAGCAAGTGTCCTGGCAAACAGACTACGCAAAGTAATACCGTCCTTAATTCATCATACACAGGGGGGGTTTGTGCCAGGCCGCACCTCTAGGAACCACTTGCGTACTCCAAGTCACACCCTATGGACTACCAGTGACTCACCGGAGACGGCGTTGGCCCTGTCCCTAGAGTCCGAAAAGGCGTTTGATCACATAGAATTGCCCTACCTGTTCGCGGCCCTGGAGAGATTTGGTTTGGGAGGCAAATTTATCTCTATGGTGCGGCTGCTTTATGACCAGCTCGTGGCCAGAGTCAACTGTGGAGGTTTTCTCTCAGACCCTTTTCCTATCCGGAGAGGTACATGACAGGGTTGTCCCCTGTCGCCTCTCCTGTTCCTGCTGGCAAATGAGCCCTGGGCTGCAGCTATTCGATCCTCCCCCTCCATAACCGGCCTTTCATTACCCGAAGGTATTTCCAAAATTTACTTATATGCCGATGACGTCCTCCTAACACTCACAGACTTAGAACGATCCATACCAGCCTTGCTAGAGGTCATTGATGAATTCACAACCCTCTCTGGTTATCGCATTAATTGGGATAAAAGTGAGGCACTCCCACTCTCGCGAGTAACCACAAAAGCAGCACTTCTAGGTTACCCATTCAGTTGGACACCGAAGCGTCTCAAATACCTGGGAGTCAACCCAGGCATGACGCACATAGTGGCGGACAATATCGACCCCCTCATTGCGCAGGCGAAACTAGATTTTGCAAAATGGACTCAGCTGGGCCTCTCCATGTGGGGTCGAGTGCAGGCGTTTAAGATGGTTACGGTACCCCATTTCACCTACATCTTGGGACTTCTCACCCCACAAGTGCCCCTCTCCACACTACGAGGCATCGTGTGGGGCCCCATGCGACCACGGCTATCGCCTGCTAAGCTCCTAGCCCGTTGCTCCCACTGGGGCATGGGGCTTCCGTCGGTGGAGCACTACTCTTTAGCTCTACAACTGTCCCAACTGTCCAATACATTGTCGAAAGCACCAGACCTTCCCTTGTGGATAGCAGTGGAAAGACAACTCCTGTCTGCGAACGATGGGCTCGGGGGACCTTACCGTGAAGACCTTCCATCCACCAACTCAGTGAACCCTATTTTGAAGGCGACCAGGGCAGCCTGGCGAAGGGCCCACCGACTACTTGGGGCTCACCCCCTCATCTACGCACAAGCGCCTCTATGGCGCAACAGTAGACTCCGGATAGGCGGTGAGGTACTCAACTTGCCGCAGTGGAGGAGGGCGGGTATCCTTACCCTCTCTCAGGTCCTGGAAAATGACGTGCTCAAACCCTTCCCCAGGCTGCGGGAGGAGTTTGGCCTCCAGCCGAATCAGGAATGGAGATAGTTACAATTCAAACACTGCATCTCCCGGGGGAACGCAACTACCCGACGGGTGTCCCAGCCATCACCCATAGTGGTTTACTTGCAGCAATGGGGGCAACATAAGGGAGTAATGGCAGGTCTCTATGATCTAATTATCCGACAACTCTACTCCCAGCCTCTCTCAGACAGGCTGCGCCTACAGTGGCAAACCCGACTGCAACAGGTCCTAGATCCAGATGACTGGGAAGTCATTCAAGAAGCACTAGACAGAGGCACCCGGGAGGCACGTTTGAAATTCTATCTCTTTAAGGTCTTGCACGACTGGCATTGGTCCCTAGCGAAATTACACAGGACAGGGCTCCTCCCAAACGCGAAGTGCGGGCGGTGGCCGGAGACATCTTGTGACTTAAAACACATCCTAACCGACTGTCCAGCAGTTCGACCACTCTGGGACGCTGTGAGTTCCACTCTGCCCGAATCTATGTTACTCCCGTCATCACTCCCCACCGCCCTCATACTCTTACAAGACAAGACCTCCCTACCAGATCTCTCCAGACAACACAAAAAAGTGTTACACACTGCACTAGCTACTGAAAAAATTTGCATACTCTGTCACTGGCGGTCGGAGGCCCTCCCCAACCCCGGAGAAATGGATCATAGCCATGACCCGCACAGCCACGCACAAAATAATCATATATAACCTACAAAATCAAGCCCAAATATTCACGCAGGTATGGGCTCCCTTCCTTACAGTGGGAAGATAGCAAACCACCCGGAACCACCGAACCCTCCCCTCCCACCCTTCCCTTCTCTCCCTCCCTTTCCCCCCCACCCTTGCACCTCTCTTGTCTCTCCTTCTTTTTTCCCTATAAGTCCCCCCTTTTTTTTCTTTCTTTTTCTTTTCTTTTCCTCTTTCCTTCTCCTTTTCATATTTCTTTCCCCTTTCTTTCTTTTCCTTTCTTAATTTCACTAGAGACTACACACTGCTCTTCTTCACCATCCCAAGCAGACTTTCCCCACAGACCTCTCTCTCCGTGCCATGGGAAGGACACCTAGTATAAGTTTGAACTGGCCAAGCGATGACAGGAGATACAAGTCCCACTACTTGTACCGCATAGTCTCCTTGGCAACTTGCAACCCTAGGATACACTACTGTCTTGGTGCCGCACCTTCCCCAAGGTAAAAAGGTCCGGCCGAAAGCCTCGCTACGCTGGCGCTCTCTGATCTGTTCCCAACTTAGATATCGACACAGCGAGAACCTTACTCTGCATCCTTAGGGAATCAGATGACCCCGTACTCAAAATCCCCACTGCTTAACTAGCTTGCTCATTTGTATCCCCTCTCACCTATTACCTGGGTGACAAATGACGCCATAACCCATTTACCCGGTTACTCTCTATCCTTTATCCCTACCTATATCTCCCTTAATCCCCTTTTCCTATCGCATGCTGGAATTGAACAGTACATCATATTTTTCGAAGCACGAATGATAATACTCTATTGTTTTATCAGTTTTTCTTATTCTCTATTATTCTCTGATGTAGAATTGTTTATAAACGCTGGGACTTTGATCCCATTTGGCCTTGTACCTTATTGCAGTATTTACAATAAACTCAAATAAAAAAAAAATAAAAAAAAAAATAAAGTCCTATTGAATTTCCTATACAGACCCAACAATATGTGGAACGTTTCTCGGACATGTATGCCTTAACCACCCAGAGGGTTCCTTCCTTCACTGAACCAGCAATAGTGTGTCAGGATTAGGAAATAACACTGGGGACAAGTTTATTCCATTTTCACACCCTGATCAAGCACCCGGCCCGGATAAGGTTCAGAGGGACTTTATTTTCACTTGGAGCCTGACGTGTGGGCCATATAATAATCCACTTTTTAGGAAAATCATGGCAGGCAACCGCATACTACTTTGCTAGGCCCCGAGATAATTCCAATATATATAAAAAGGGTGACAAAACACTCCCCTGTAACTATAGGCCTATCAGTCTCATCAATAACATTCAGAAGGCATTCTGTCAACAATTACTCAACTGATTTAAGGTTTTATCCCCGTTTCAAGCAGGTTTTCACATCAGAGTGAATACCATTGATCAGGTTTTTCAACTGAATCTTACAGTTTGAAAATATCTGATGCGCTCTAATGACCATGTTTATGTGGCCTTCGTAGAACTAAGGTCTGTATTCAATTTAATTCCTAGGCAACAACTGTGGTTCACTCTGGCTAGAATGGATGTAGAATCAAGCCTACTAGACTTCATGAAAGGATCTATGTCCACGTAAGGTGAGGGTTTGGGGGGAGGTCACAGATCACATACCCACTGATGGTGGCATGCGACAGGGCTCCATGCTCACACCCACCTTGTTTTCTCTTTATATAAATTACGTTGTTAACTTTCTATCAACCTGCGTTCATGATTGCCCCAGGTTGAGGGGCTCATATATTCCTGCTTTGCTATTTGCAGACAGCACTTTGTTGATATCCCACACTCCCCCATCAAGCTGGAGAACCTGTTGCCTAGATTTGTTGACTATTGTGATACCCAAGGCTTGGAAGTGAATACCTCCAAAACAAAGACCATGGTGCTCAAAGCACATAAATCATTTAAAGGGGGTTTCACCTATCAGGGAAAAAATCCAATAGGTAGATCTCTTTGATTATTTGGGAGTTAGGAGAAATGGAAGGCCCAGATATGAAAATCAGAAATATATCTACTGCCCAGCGCTTCTGCAGTTATCAAGGGTTATAAAGCTTCTACCCCAAAATCAGGGCAAAAGCGCAGTCCGCAGCTCTCTATGGTGCAGAAATATGGGGCTTTGGGAACCTGAGCAGGTTGATATCTGAAGAGAATTGCTTTATAAAATCCCAGTTTAATTTGTTAAGAAGCACATCGGCTGTCCCTTTATTTTTTGATACAGGTGTTAAAAGGATCAGAAATCTGGCTAGGTGAAATAAATCAGCTTTTCTGCATTAGATTATCGACCTACACCGGAATTGGCAATTTACAGATCTGCAGTGGAGGAGGTTATTAAATTAGAGAACAGCACTCCCATCCCTCAGTTGTCCCATGTTAAATCTCAATTGAGTATTTTAGGTTTCAACTTGTAGTGGACTGATCCGTCCTTAATAAATAAAAACACTCAAGCAGTTGTCAAAGAGAAATTTTATGAAAACACGATTAACTGTTACTATCAACATTAAATCAGGAGGGCTGGTTAAGTTTTTGTTCTTCAAACCTACACCATCACTTGAATTGTATATGAATGCCTATGTGCCACAGTTAGCTCGCACCCTGCTTATAAAATGTAGGGAAGGCACACTGCTAGTGAACAAATTTACCCATAAATGGGAATTTAGTCGATCCAAATCTCAAAACGGATTATTCTGTAAGCATTTTATTGAGGATGTAAAGCATTTACTATTGTTCTGCCCAGCCAAGCCCAGGCAGTCCTCAGTTAGACCCATTTGTGTCACCTTGGGCACAAGACATTTCCGTGAAGCCTTTCGAATTCTAAGGACAGATTGTAGTATTCTGACTGTACTAAGTCTTGGTAGCTATGTACATGTTGTTTGGCGATTTAGGAAATCATTGGGAATTTTGTTGTAGAACATTGAAATATTCACTAACGTATATAGCGCTGATTTACGTGTAATGTCAGTGAAATATGGGGAGTGGCAAAGCAAGATGGCCTGCGGGCGCGCTTCTAGGATCTTCCTGCAGCCCTGCCTTAATCCTTAAATATCCTGCTGTATCTTCATCCCCAGGGCACCTCCTGCACCCTGTCTAGGTGGAATTCAGAGATATTGAGACAGCTGGAACAAGTGAGGGTGATGTTACTGTGATGGTCTGCAAAGGCTGCGGGGACCACGCTGGAGCTGGCCTCAGCTTTGCGGCCCAGCTGGGACTGTATAGCTGTTCCCCTGCTGTACCCGCCCCTGATTACGATAGACACACAAGCTGTAGCGGTTCTTGGCTCCTAAAGAGGCAGCGTGGACTGGGGGCATGGAGCAGCAGACGCAGCTGGTGCAAAGCAGCATGGTGTGGGCCTTGTGAGAACGGTGCATCCTGGGGATCAGGAGGCCTCGAATCACGGGCTTCTACATCATCTGTGTGGCAGTGCCAGAGGGCCTACCCCTTTGGGATCTCATCAGCCTGTGAAAGACAACTCATGATGTAGGCTTGGTCAGTAGGATTGCCCAGCCTCCCTACCTTGGCCCCCTTCACTGTTGGCCCTCCCGTGTGGAGCGCCTGAGGCGAGTTTCTTTGCTGGTTGCCTCCCAAATAAGTTGGCCGCGGAGAAGGTCTGGGAGCTCTCAACTGTGATCTGGGCTGTCCCCGGAGTGTCACAGAGGCTCAATTGGACGGCTCAGATGGGGGGGTTGCATGGCAAACCTATGGCTGCAAGAGTGATTATTCAGGGTGTCCTGATCGCCCCTGGGGAGTCACGCACAAACACTTGGTCACTGGCGTGGGATTCCAGTCAGCTGGCTGAACCCTTGCAATACAGGCCCTGCTGCCTTGTGGCTGGGTTCCGCTGTGGCTCAGAGTACACCTGATCATATGTTTTTCTTCTCTCATACTGGATGCGGCTGCTGGCTACCCACACATCTGTGACTGGGTGTGGGGGCTGCAGTGGTGCCTGAGTGGATCCTGCTCTGTTTGGGGTCACATGGGACATGTGCTGGCCACCCGGAGAACCAATGACCCATTAACTGGTGTGGTGTGTGCCTGTGGGGTCCCTCCCCCCGGCTGTATGCACAAGGGGAGGAATAAACAGGCTACTCCCCCTCAGGGGAATACCATGGAGCAGTACGCCATTCGATCCCCCTCCCACGGCGGCAGACACAACAGGCTGGTCAGAAGGAGGATCCTGGTCAGGGTACATCTGTTGAGGAGCCATCCCACGCGGAGATGCATGAGCCTTTAAGGGGTCCAGAGTGGCTCTTGAGGGAAAATAGAGACAGAGGCACTAGAAGTTAATCTCCTCTGTGCTGATCTGCGGAAAGTGTCGGACAAGCTTCAAGTGGCAGAGGGCTCTGTCACTATGCTGCAACCTGAAGGTGCCACACTCAAGAAGCAAATGGCTATGATCACCTTCAGATCCCAGACTCTCGAGGTGCAACTAGAGAATGCCAAGGGAAGGTCACTCCGCAACAATGTTAGACTTGTTGGGGTCCAAGAGTGGGTGGAGGACAATACCGCAGAGTCATTTGTGGAACGCTGGATTCGGGATCCTGATCCCGGAGTTGTGCATAATGACTGAGCTCAATGTATGATGCTTTGATTTCCATTATTGCTTGCACTGTTCTGGTGGTGGTGGTCATAGGTTGACTGGCTGTGTATCCTATGATTTATATGGTATAATGTTATTTGTGAGGCAGGTTTTGCTACCTCCACATTAGTGGTAGGCTACAATTTTAGGTTCAGAGTTTAGGCTGTGGGTTCAGGCAGCAAGGATAACTATGCATGTGGAGTATGGGTTGTTGTTGTTGTTACACTGTCTATCTGGGGTGGGCGGTATTGAAAGGGGTATACTGTTTGGTTCTCCCTCAGACTGTGAGGTGTTGAGTTTTAACTGCAGTGCACCAAAAATATTATCTGGTTAGCTATTGTTGTCCGGAGTACTACAAGATGGTAATGGCTTAGGGTGGGAGACAGGTTGGGTTAACGGGTGGTGAACATCTACTACAGTACAGCATATTGTAACATGGAATGTGCGAGGCCTAAAGGAGTACACCAAAAAATATAGGGTCCACTCTTTCCTACATCATCACAAGGTACAGATAGCCTGTCTCCAGGAGACCCACTTCATGGGGGAAGAAGCTCGAAAGCTGGGTAGAAAATTGATGGGACAATTGTTTTTAGCCACCAACTTCACTTATGCAAGAGGGCTGGCCATCTGGATCGCACCTAGGGTCCCATTTAAGCATACATATAGGGCCAGATGTCCAAAACGTTTTGCATGGCGCAAACTGCGCAATTCGCAGTTTGCGCCAGGCAAAACGCGCATTGCGATGCACATTCCCATTTTGCGAGTTGGTAACTTGGTTACAGACTCGCAAAATGGGAATGCGACTTGCAACTAGGAAGGGGTGTTCCCCTTCCTATTTGCGATTCACATCGCGATGCAGAATTGCTTTGTGACCGCAAACGCAAAGCAATTCGCAGTTAGCACCCATGTGAAGTGGGTGCTAACCCATTCGCAAAAGGGAAGGGGTCCCCATGGGACCCCTTGCTCCTTTGTGAATGGCTCTAAAAATATTTTTTCAGAGCAGGCAGTGGTCCTATGGACCACTGCCTACTCTGAAAAAATGAAACCAAATGGTTTCATTTTCTCGAGTGTATTGCAACTCGTTTTCCATTAAGGAAAACGGGCTGCAATACCAAAAAAAAAAACCTGCTTTATTAACAAAGCAGTCACAGACATGGTGGTCTGCTGTCTCCAGCAGGCCACCATCCCTGTGAGTGCAGGGAATCGCAAGGGGGTCGCAAATTGCAACCCACCTCATTAATATTAATGAGGTGGGTCTTTGCGACCCCCTTGCGATTCGCAGATGGTGTCAGGGACACCATTCTGCATATGGGTTGGCAACTCGCAATTTGCGAGTCGCAAACCCATTTCTTACTACATCTGGCCCATAGTGAGGCAGATATAGAGGGTTGTTACCTCCTGCAGCAGGGTACACTGGATGGAAGGGCCATTACACTCGTCAACATGTACACACCCAACATTGATGATAGACACTTCTTAGACTGCATTCAGGATTTGATGAAAGACAGTATGGGAAACCCAGTGATATGGGGGGAGACTATTACTGTATCTTAGATAGAGACAAGGACTGGTATCCCCTAAAACATGGAACCAAAGCTTTGATGACCAAGTCACTTGCCATTGTCATGCATAATCTGAGGTTCTGTGATATTTGGCGGGTTTTACATCCAGGGGCCCTGCAACTCACTCATGCACAGTACATATAGTTGGCAGATACGGTGTGCCAGGAGGCGTCGGCAACCTCTCTCACTGACTTCTCATCAGTTAATTAGGA
Organism: Pleurodeles waltl; assembly: GCF_031143425.1. NCBI lineage: Eukaryota > Metazoa > Chordata > Amphibia > Caudata > Salamandridae > Pleurodeles > Pleurodeles waltl. The sequence goes on from NC_090450.1 coordinate 352,597,843, forward strand.
AACCGCCACCTCCAGGGTGCTAGACTGGGAGGCTCTCAAGACAGTTATAAGGGAGGCCTGCTTTGGTACCACATGTGGGGTCAGGGGACAGCTTTAAACTGACCTTGTAGGCCGGGAGCACCATTAATGGAGCTTCAGAGCTCCGACCTGACTACACCGGAGGTACGAACAGAGGAACTCCGGCTTGCAGGGAGGTGCTGCTCATTTGGGACACTCTAGATAAATGCACACGTGCATACCATCAGTGCCTTCATAAGGAGGGGGATTAGTCTGGTAGGATGCTAGACTAGATACTGCAACAGCAGCAGGAGCCCTCAAACCCCCTCCACCCTAGTTTCCCATGGGGAGGATAGAGGATTTCCTGGCCATTGTGGGATTACACTACAGAATGCTCAATGCCGATCTTAGTGAGCTTACTCACTGCTTTCGGTCAGGTGTCTGGGCTCCGTGTTAATATCAGTAGATTGCTGTTGTTTCTGCTTGGGAGCCCGATCGGGACGCCACCAGATTGACTTCCGGAGCTAGGCTTCCGATGGGAGACTGAGGGAATCCGGTAACTAGGCATAAAGATCACTCACACTAAGGCTCCCTTTCAACACCTGAATGTCGAGATTCTCCTGGAATGGCTGGAGGCCTCTACAGCTTTCTTGTCCAGACTCCCCCTGCTGGTGATGGGTAGGGCTGCGGTGGCACAGAAGGTCCTATTTCCTCTGTGCCTTTATTCAGTTCCCGCTTAGGCCAAAATTCTTTCGTAAATTGGATAGCTAACTTATTTAGCTGGGATGGCCGAGATAGGCAACAGGATAGCACTGTTGGTCCTCAAAAATGAGTTGGAGGATGGGGGACTGGCCCTCTCAGACTTACAAACTTATTACTATGCTGCCACACTGCAGCATGCGGCAAGATGGTTGACTGACTTCGACAACTAGGAAAAGAGAAAGTTTGCAGGTATGTTGGATGGGGATACTCTGGTGCAACTATTAATGAGAGAGGGTGCTCTGAACATCCAGTTCCATACTTGGTAAGACAGGCGGCAAAGGGGTGGGAAGCTGTGGTCATGAAGGTTCTGCATAGAGCCCCCTTTGACAAGGAGCTCAGTCTATGAGACCTGGTGTTGATTTGTGAAATAGACAAACATATGTCCATGGACCAATGAAGATTGGGAGGATGAACAGTGGTGGGAGAGTGCACCTGGGAGAGGTTTTTACCACCTTTCAAGAGGTGCAGGAGGCATTTGGGGTGGGACCAGGCCACTTTCTTCATTATGTCATATTGGAAAATACTGCAAGAGAGGTGTGGGCTGGGTTCCTGGCATCACCTCAACCTTCCTGGGTGCTTGGCGGGCTGCTCCAGTAGGGGGACAGATGGCTCCTCATCACCCTGTTATATGGGGCATTATGGAGGGACATGGAGAGCACTCCCTGCGCGGCATGTAAGGCTTGGGCTGAGGATTTGGGGTAGCCTATCACAGATGCAGACTGGTTAGGCGCATGCAAGCTAGTGCATCACACTTATGTGACCCCCAGGCAAATGAACAGGATGGACCCCTTGAGAGGCACTAGCTGTGTGCGTTGTGGATAGCTGGAAGCTTCTTTTGTACAATTAACCTGGACCTGTGCTGGAATACAGAGTTTCTGCAGGGACATTGTCCCTTGTCAAAGTAAGGGCAACAGACATCGAGGTCCCCCCCGCCCTGTTGGCTTGCCTCCTGGGAGTGTTGACAAAAACCATGGGTGCAAGATTCCCTACAAGCTTGCCCAGCTCGCACTGCTGTTAGCAAAAAGAGGAAAAATCACTGGGTGGATGACTGACAGGTTACCGCAGTTAAACCCATGGCTAAGGGAAATATGCTAAAGGGGTGCAGCAGAAGAGGCTCATATGCGCCTCATTCGTACTGAGAAAGCAGAGGTTGAGATCATAAAATGGGGCCTTATTCTTAATAATTTTAATGATGATGGCGACACTAGCTCAGTGTGAGAAACTTGTTCAGCCTTTGTTACGTTGTATTGATTGCGACAGACAAGTGTTTTTTTCTGAGTAATTGGGTTATGTTTTGGACTCCTCGTTCTGTTAGGCTATGTGGATGTTTTTACGCCTCCTATTACCTGCATAACATTGTAATGCCCTGTTGATCATGACATAGCCTGGATTTCAGGAAGTAGTATTCACATTGATCTGTAACCTGTATTTGGCACTGCTTGTTTTTGTTATGTTTTGTGAGAAAGTCAATAAAACTAAGTTTTAAAAGTTTTTTTTACAGTGAAATGTCTGAATTCTTTCTTTTTAAAGTTTATTCTGATTGAAATTCTAACTTTTTAGCTTCTCTTCTGTAGCGTGATAAAAGTGTTGTTGCAATGTATCTTGCTGTTTAAATTATATAATTGTTTACAAGTGTTTTATTGCATAATTGTATAATGTGTTTTATGGGCTTGATTCCGAAACAGACAATTTCTAGTAGTAGTAATAAGGGAAGTCCTTTTTTAGGAACATATGCAGTGTGCAGGGCCAGCAATAGGGTAGTGTGACCAGTGTATCTGGACCTGGTGCTGACCTCTGGGGCGCTGTGTTTAGAAACAACACAGGTTTAAAAATCACCTGCATCAGAGTTCCTTGCGTGACCAGAAGTTTTCAGGCAACTATACAAATGTGAAGAAAGCTCTGGTGATTGAAGTTCCTGCTAAAGAGAGATTGAGTTTTGCCTACTGGCAGTTCCCACTCATGAAAAAAGTATTGGAGAGGGTTAACAGACCTGCTGCAAAGAACCTGTACCATACAGATCACAGAACTGTATTTTATGAGGATGGCTCAGTGAGTTACTGCTTTTTACAACTGCACTATAGAACAGTGATCTATGAACTGTCATCAAAGAGCGGCACCAAAACTGCATGATATAGGTTATGTTTTTTTCCCTTATCCTAATGTTGCTAAAAGGAGTTCATTTGGGTAGAAATACATTCTTATTAGTAAAGCCAACTACTGTGGTACATTTTAAATCCTGAATTTGTTCTGCTCCAGACCAAACACTTAAAATATACTGTTTGCTAGTACAGATGACATGTGATTGCTACATCTTATAATCCTTCATTGTCTTATGTAACATTTCCTATAGACTGATTTACACACATATGATTAACTGGCTCTGGATAATATGTGTGTGTGTGATGTAAAGTGCTCTACACACTACCCTGTTATGAGTAGCAAATGAAATGCACATGTGAGAGAGGAGCTATGGAGATATAAGGAAAACTGCTGGAGCATGTTAGTGAGGGAATTTGTGGAGAAGGAGGTTCTTGTGGGGGGCACCAACAAAGATTGTCATGCTGGGTGCCACCAGTGCTAAGGCCAGCCCTGGCTCAATCGCTTACAAAGGAAACATCGGCGATATTTCCTGATAGGGTTACAGACAAGAAGATTGGGTCTCAGCATTGCATATCTATATCTATGCAGGCTTCAATCTTGAAAAACAGCACTAATGGGCCAGTTGTCTTGATATGTAAATACAAATTCAAAGTTTTCTCATATCTAAAAAACCTTCGACACACAATTCAAAAAGGATCACTGTCAACAGCATTCAGTGCTGGGGCGGGGGGTGCAGGGGGTCATACATTGGTTAAGTTGTTGCTTGTTCCTCCAAAGTCCTCTTGTTTGGGGACAAGACATGGGAGATAAGACAAACAGCAACAGGCCCGAGAGACCAGCCTAACTGGAACTTGGAGCTCCCTTACCGGGAGAGGAACTGCGGGTGAGGGGGCAGTTTGTCATACAGTGGCTGAGTTGTTGCTTGTTCCTCCATAATCCCCATGTTTGGAGACAAGACTTGGGGAAAAAGACAATCAGCAACAGGCTTGAGAGACCATCCCAAATGGAACTTGGAGCACCCTTACTGGGAGAGGAATTGTGGGTGGTTAAACAGCAACAATATGAGAAGTGAGCAAATAAACTATACAACAATGCAAACTGAAAAGCAGGGTAGACCTTTGTGATACTTCAAAAAGACTATGGGACAGAAGGTATCTCCAACCTTTTTACAGTCTACAATACTTAGACTTACCCTGAACTGCCCCAAACCTGCAGAAAAGCACTGAGCGCTAACAGACACTGCGCTGGTCTGGAATATATTTTTAGATGAATAATCCAAAGGACGACACATGGGGCATGGGGTAGAGCTGAGGCACAGATCGCCTAATCATAGGAAAGGACCACAACACAAATGAATCAAAATGAAACAAATATGGCAGGTAATAAGGAAAGCAACAGACCAGGACCCAGTTCCTAGAGGCCATAGAACAATCTAAATTGACACTAGAGAATAAAATAGAATCTATAGCTGTTGAAGTGAATCTCCAGAGGGCTGACCTTCATTAGTAAATGAAAGATCCCTTGAAATGGAAAAGACAGTGATACACCCGACCACAGAGGTGGCCGACCTAAGATCCTTGGTCCACTTTGTCTCGGACCTATACTGTCTCCCTGAGGATCGAATTGAAGAGGCTGAGAGACACTCTTAGTAAAACAACTTCCACCTTATGGAGTTCCCCAAAAGGGCAGATGGAGAAAACACAGAGCTCTTCCAGGAGCTATGGATAAAAAACTCAATCCAACTAAGTGGACAGTTGCCATTTTTTATGACAGAGATGGTCCACAAGGCCCTGCCATTCTCTTACGCCCACCCACTGCCACTGGGAGCTACTCTGTGAACCAGAAAGCTATGGGAGAACTTTGAACAGAATATCTAATCAAATCAGGATCAGACTCCATTAAATGACCTGTGGCAAGGAAAGATGCTATACAATGGACTGAGATGATCATTAAACATATTTTAACAATGTATTGCCTGTGCTTTGAAGTGCAGGGCTGTGAAAAGGGAAAATTCAGGTTTGGAGCGATTAATCTATAATTGACAAAAAGGGGGAGACACTCATGAGACAAGTACAGATTCAAGAAGTGAGGACCTGGGGTGGTGGTGGGGGGAGTCTCTATCCCCAGGCTCATCTGCAAGGTAGCAATAACAGAGTTAACAGACCCTCACCCTGGTAGAGATAGTAGATTAGCATAGGGCAGCTGAGGGGGCAGGCCTACTCTGGCTAGACAGCTAGACCCTTTTGACCTGTCCGCCACCGAAGCCAGTGACCTTCTGCATAAAACATTTAACATTTAACATAGAATAGGACTAGGGCACTGTAAGTGCTGGTAGATAAATATACAATTTTAACTGTTGGGTATTCCATTTTAGGAGACAAAATGGGAAGACACCAGTTGTTCTGTTCTCGTGGGGCCTGCTTCACAAAGGTAAACTTAAACTTTTGTTTAAGTATTCAATTTTTGCAATTCACAAAGCAATTTTATGAGTAGTGTCATTATAGCTGACTATCTTTTTATGTGCGGAGTTTCCACCATGAGTGCAGAGACTCCGCAGTCATAAATGTACTACTTGTAAAATTGCTTTGTGAGTTGCAGAAAATCATTAAAAAAGTATATGTTTACCTTTCTGAATCAGGCCCATATTGTTTAAACACATTTAGGGGAAAGACTGTTCATTTGATACACGCAGCATCGTAGATGGACATCCTTCGGGCCCATAGGATACTGTACAGCACTCACCTGAACAGTGCACATGGAGATGTGTTGCAGGTAGTATGCATGAGATTCGAGACACAGAGTTGACATCTGGACAGTCACAAAATACCAATATAAAACAATCAAATGACAGGACATACAACATGAACAGTAAAAAAGTGTCCACATAGAATGTAAGGGGTATTAATGGTTAAATATAGAGATACAGAAAGCATTCCTACCATAAATGATATGCTACAGGAATCACCTTCCTCAAAAAGACATACCTGACACACACACACACACAGGAGACTAAAGTTCAGAAGAAATTTGCAGACAAGTTAGACTCTCCTCCAAATATTGCACAAATGAAAGAAGAGTGGCAATATAGGTTGTGACTGGGGTGCCCTTTGAATATAGCTACTCTCAAGCGGACGTAGAAGGTAGGCACCTACTGGTTTAGGGTCTTTCGGGAGGGCTGGACATATGTCTCCTAAACTCATATGCCCTAAACAAAGACAGCAAGGTGTGTTTCTGAATTCTGGTCATCTTGGTCCTTCTCAACAAGACCTACCCATAGGGTGGGCAGGGGACTTTGATTAATCTAGATTAACCTCCTCCTCGCCGCAAGATTTTTATGAAACTGGCAATGACTGGTGAACTTTCTGAGGTCATGGACAAAACAAAAAGATACTCATTGCACATTCCTTAGGCTGGACCGAATCCTAATCTCACAAGACCTAAATTCACAAATTCAGACTGCTCAATTGAGACCACACGCTACGCATGAGAGAGTATAATGGAGACAGACAGCGCATCAGAATGTCCGCATAGAGATAAAACCCTGAAGCCTTGAGAGAGACGGTTGTTTTTCCAGATATACGAATGACTTTGGCAACAAATCTGGCAAACATTGGTTATCAAACCTGGAGAGCAATCAGGACAACCCCCCTGACCACAGTGTGGCAGAACAATAGGAAAATAAATAAGATCTCAAGAAGGAAGATGAATTCTGACACTCACACGAGGAGGAGAGTGGTGCTTTCACACTTTATCCAGAAAACAACTGCTGTGGCACTGAAGACATCTTGAAAAGGGGCAGCATTATTAAGCTGTACAAAGCCTTGCCAGGTCTTAGTAATATATCCTTAAAGGATTCTGAAGCAAAAGCATTTCAAGCCTAAAGTGTAGGGTGAACATAGTGAGTGAACAGAAGTCACTTTAATCAACAATCAGATAAGCAGAGCAATAGAAGCACACAAGGTTCAACTGGTGGGGCGGACATAAAGATAGTACACCCAATAAAGATAAAATATTCAGACATTTTTTAACAATCATAAAGTGTGCTACACAAAATAAAGGATTCAGGGCTAGCTCACTGAAGCAGGGAAGCACTGTTATCTCCACATTAAAAAACAGGTGAGAGGAGCAAAATAAGCATATAATATGAAACAGGAGCGGCTCCTCCATTATAGTGGAGGAGCATTACCCTGCTAACAAAAATGCCAGAAAAAAAGCACCAGAGATGAAAAATAAAATGTATTTATTACCATTTTATTTTTCACCAACCCGTCCCAAACAGAATGTCAGGCCGGGGCGGAGCAATTGCTGCTGAGTGTGATGTAGTCTAAATTTGAGTGCTGTCCCTCATGGCACAAAACTCATCAATATGGGACAGTTCATACATTATGCTAATCAAAGCACTAATGGTTTAAAAGTAGAAATTGCACTGACACGTCTTTATTAACTTGCATTCATTTACACTGTTGAGTTTGACAAAGTTGAACTAAACCAAGTATTTGCAAGATTTGGGTATGATGTTATAAATTGGGTCTTAGGTTTTACTGAATTTCTAAAGATTAATTAATTAAATATGCATGCAAAATGAAAGAAATGTACTTCTCTATCATATCTAATGAAATGAATTAATAAAGTTATTTTCCAGTTTAAAATGAATGTAACATGCATAATATTGAAGCATTATTAAGGTTGACTTCATAAGTTTGTATATTAAAAGTGTGTTTATTAAAACATATTAATTAAAATGTATTGCTTTAATTCATTTGCATTAGTCTAAGCGAGGGCTGATAGATTTGTATTTCATGACTGTGCAGGAAATGCTGATTCATGTTTTCATAACGTGATCTTTCGTTCAGACTTCGTTCCAATGACAAGACTAGCTTAAGTCATAGGCCCTATTGTTTAGACATAGAAAGAGTCCTTAGATTCATAATATCCTGAGAAGGTGGACTAATAAATTAAACAAAAGTTTCAGTCTTGTGTGTAACTACATGAATGAATGTGGTTCTCATGACCAGACCTGGGAATGAATGTAAATGTTTCAACCTGGAATAGTGATCGATTACTACTGGATGGTGCCCAGTCAATGTAATGTGGACTGCTTTCCGGAGCGAACCAAATTGCTTTATGAACCTAAAAATATCTTTAACCAGTTGGACATTGATCAGAGATCCTTCCTGATGATAAGAAACTGAGCCCCTGTTTATGTATGCTGAGTCTCTTGGAGAAGTATCTTCCTCTCCGCTGTGTCCCCTTGAGATGCCTGCTGAAACTTAGAGATTTTCTTTCTAACCCCTTTCAGAAGACGCTTGACCGAGCTTCTGACATGCTGACACTTTCCCTTTTTACCTACCCTTTGCCCACTTTAGTTAGTACCCTTGTGTCTGTATTTCCTGAATTTGGTCAACTGTAGAGTTTCCCCTGTACCCAGCTAAATTGTGACTCAGCTGAATTGAACTGACTGATGATTGCTAACCCTGAGCAATGCTTAATTTCTGTATCACAGATATTGTTTCTGATGATATGTATTGTTCTTCTTTAAATGCTTAGTTTTATTGATGTGAGCTCACCTGCATTTATTTCGTCACCTTGGACAGCCCTTGGTGATTATGTATTTTTATAACTTGGTCTTGCAAATTGTTTAGATGACTTCGAGCCTGAGTTTGTAATAAATCCCTTAACTTTATTCCTGACTGGAATTTTCCTTGTATGGCTAAATGTGTCATATTCCTTAATTTAGTTGGTCTGTATTGAAATTGAGTTGAATGGTTATACCGGACCCTGTCGCAGGGTCCAAAGATTCATCCACCTTGATGAGCCTTGATTCCTGCAAAGGATGAAAATGCTCTAACAGTTCTGTTAGCAGAGTTCAGGTTCATCCCACAAGGGGGGGGACAGCCTTCGTTGCACACTGTTACGGAGATAGGATTGAACAATGCGATTGCCCAGTCCGAATTTTGTCACATGGTTCATTCCGAAGATTGGTGGAGTTCCCGCGTCGTGCCTACAAGCGACACATGTGTGAGTATTAATAGGGTGTTGCACTTGCATTGCCTTTTTCTTGAAAATTGCGGTGAAGTGTGATGTTGTGAAGTGTTTTGCTGAATCGTCGTACTCAAAATGATTGTGTCGCTTTTTGCGGTTCTGCGGTTGCTGTTGACAGGTCCATTCTGGGCTAAGGTCCCTGGATAGCACACAGGTGTAAAAGACACTTGGTTAATTTATTGTCTGCAGTGAAGTACTTGTCAAGAGACGTCATTGACAGTACTGATAGTTTTCCGTGAGTGAGTGTGAGTTGTGGTTGGTATTAAGTGAATCTTGAGGGCCTATGGAGGATCTTTATCAACTTGGAGTGAGAACTGCTGGTCAAGTTTCACTTGTTGTGTAACTGTGAAAGCTACAGCCAGAAAGTGCATCTCCGTATAGCTTTGAAGTGTTTGAGTTCCTACCCGGTGGGAAGCAGACAGGTTGTTGATTTTTGCTCGCAATATTTTGCATTAGAAGTATGTGTGAGCAACTGTGTGAAAGACAGGTTCGAAGCGACTGCAGCTGCTGAAAGAAGTGAGTGTGGCATCATTTTGTGCTGTGCTCGGTTGGTGTGAAGCTGAGCTGGTATTGGTGGACAGTATTGCGTTGCTATTGGGTGAGAATTTCCTGCAAAAAAGATTGTAGGATTGAAATTGCTTCCTGATGCAATCAAAAATTATTGTGAATAATAGAATTTTAGTAAAAATGAAGTTTTTTAAGGCTTTAAAGATTGCATTAAGAGGAGAGGTATTTATTCCTGTTAGAAAGGGTATAGACGTGCCACCCGAAGTAACTCCAGGCTATTATGTGTCATCTGCAAAAGGATTTTCTGCATGTGTATGGCTTGAACAGTGGAATAAAATGTCTGAAAAGGAAGGTGCTTTGACAATTCCTCATTATGGAATTTATAATCTGAGAATTTTAGACAACTTGCGAATAATGTATGAAAGTGCTTTCAGAGTTACACACGGCAGCTGTGTTTCTCTGAAATGAACAGAATCTGTTTTGAACAGTTTTTAAATCGAAAGACAAAGGTACTCTTGTACCTAGTGGATAAGAATACATTAGCAAGAAGCATGATTGGACTGCGATACATTCTTAGGATAAACTAGAGATCCAGTACTATTTGATTACTCACTTTCCGTCATGTATAAGGGATGAATTTTTGAAATTACGCTTTGGCAGGTATCCAACAAAAGATGGCACTCCAAAATGGTCATAACAATGGCCATATAACTGTTGAAAGCAGTGCGGGTACACTCTGGAAACCTTAATGCATATCATTTGTGTTTGTCCCAACCTGTTCATTGTTCGCCACATTTCTTTTAAACCACTGTTCATAGAGGCAGGTGTAAGAACATGTTGACAAGCCCAAGTTATGTTTCTCAGGCAAATCAGTACCATTGATTTGCCAGGTTATGAAGTTTCTGGTGGTAGTGAAGAGAAGGTTTGCTTTGGTATTATGAGTACTTTCCACTTTGATATTTGCTCCATGAAAGCTGCACTGGCCAAAACTCTTATGGCATAATCATACAGTTTGGATGGTAGAGGGATGAAAGTTTACAGTTATATTTGTTTCTGCCACTGTATTCTTGAATCACACTTTTTCAGATGGTATGGCTCCTTAAGATTGGATGTTAACGGACAGAGGCGGTCATTCCGACCCTGGCGGTCATGGACCGCCAGGGCCGGGGACCACGGGAGCACCGCCAACAGGCTGGCGGTGCTCCCAAGGGCATTCTGACTGCCGCGGTACAGCCGCGGTCAGAAACGGAAAACCGGCGGTGTACCGCCGGTTTTCCGCTGCCCTGGGGAATCCTCCATGGCGGCGCAGCTTGCTGCGCCGCCATGGGGATTCCGATCCCCATACCACCATCCTGTTCCTGGCGGTTTCGGCCGCCAGGAACAGGATGGCGGTATAGGGTGTCATGGGGCCCCTGGGGGCCCCTGCAGTGCCCATGCCAGTGGCATGGGCACTGCAGGGGCCCCCATAACAGGGCCCCACCAACTGCACCCGTCGCACCCCTTCCACTCCGCCGGCTCCATTCGGAGCCGGCATCCTTGTGGAAGGGTGTTTCCCGCTGGGCTGGCGGGCGGCCTCCTGGCGGTCGCCCGCCAGCCCAGCGGGAAACCCAGAATACCCGCGGCGGTCTTGTGACCGCGCAGCGGTATTCTGGCGGATACCGTGGCCGGCGGGAGTCAGAATGACCCCCAGAATGTTTAAAATTATGTTTGCTTCTGCTAACCACATTTTTTTACTTGATTTTAAGCTCTTTCTTAGGATGATGGTAAGAAGCACATTTACAAAATTTAGGACAATGATCTCAATTTAATTCTCTTTCATCAATGTGTATTAATTCTATTGCTTTTCTTTATTGCCCTAGAAGAAATTTATGAATCTTAGTTGGTATGCATCCATGTATTTTAGTAATTGTCTAATTCCTTTGTTTCTATGTGCAACAGTATATTTGCATATTTTATATTTTACTGTGTGTTATTTGTAATGATTTGTAGTAATCAGAAATAAACCTTACTGCTACTAATGTATGAAATGAAACCTCCTCCAAGAACCGCACAGTCTGAAGCCCTTAGCATTTTGGAACTCATAGCCGGAAAGAAAATGGCAACTAAATCCAAGAATAGGATGCAGAAACCGATTAAGACACTTGCAGAGACTAGATGGGACGCAGACCAGAAAAAGTGGAGATCAGAAATACAAGGTGGAGTTAGAATGTTTCCAGCTATTTCAAAACAAAGGTAAAAGCACACAACCTAAGACTAGGGAAAAGACAGGAAAGGCAGAACAGACAACAGACCTGAGGATGAAAAGACAGCATCGTGTGATATTGATTCGGATGACAAATTCAGAAATCAGCTCTTGATAAATCGTCTACCTCCTTTTCATTCAGTTGAGACATGAACAAGTGGTGCAGCACAAAAAGTAACCCCGATTGTACCAACTGTCCTAGTTGCACGGACCCTGAATCAGATAGTTCCAGGTACAGCAGCTAATTTAGTGACCCAAGTTCGGATAGTGTATCTATCCGTTCCAACTGTAGATACAGAGCAGCCTGTATCAAGTTGTGCCAAATTCTAATGTGAATCAAACGGTGCAGTCACCTTGTATGAATCTGCCTGTGCAAAATTGTACCCTGCATCAACCTATGCCAAAGTTTAGTCCTGTTTAGTCAATGCCAAAAGTTACCCTGATTCAAACAAGACAGCCTTTAGGAATGACAATTCCTCAGAACCAGACAAGTCATATTGGTTTCTGTGAGCAAAGGTCCTGATGCCCCTTTGTATGCTTTGAGTACGTCTAGAAGCAATGCCCATTCAATGAGTGTTCCAACAGTTCCTGAGACACCTGACAATTTGGCAGGGATATCACCAATTGGTATGCAGAGATCAGTACATTGTAATAAATCAGAAATGGGGAGGTCTGCATCTCTCATCATACCATTAAACCCACCTGAATTGTAGATCCAAATTTAACAGCAAGTCGGACAGGATTTACTCCTGATGCGAGGTTTCCTCAGGGAAATCCACTTCCTTTTATACTCAGATCTGATCAGATTCAAAATGTACTTTGCAGCACTCCACAAGGAAAAATTGTGAACAGCAAAGAGCAGAAGTATTACAGAGAAATAATATTAGTTTGCAAAGATTCACAGCACAGCAGATTTGTTAAGTAATTTGGTGTAACAAATAGCAACAGGTGTAACAAATAGCAGCACAAGAAGAGACCCCAGAGAGAGATAGATCAGTGAATGTGTCCAGATTAAAATTAGAATTGAATGAACCGATTCTCTGTAAATTGGATACAGCCACAATTGGAAACGTACACAGAAGAAGAGAATAGCGGAAGTAGCAGAGAAATACAATGAGGATTTAGAGAAATCAAAACCCCTAAAGATAAGTAAGATTGGAGTTCAACACAAAAGACATAGTTGACATGAGATCTCCAGAATGAGACTGCACATTAAAAAAATAATTACTCTAGACATGCAAAGCTGTAGATAAGTGGGAAGGCAGATGGGTGAACAAACAAGATCAGAAGAAAGCAAAGGCAAATGTGCCTCTGGCAGGAGCAAATCAAGCCGGGGGCAATGTGAAAATAATGCCCATGAGAGTGGTACAAGCAGACAGAGAGATTTGTGAAACTTTCAAAATGCCTGTGGGAGGAACTGAATACATTGTTTGACATCGTCACTCCAAGTGATTTGTGGAAGCTATGTAAACTGCATATGATTGGCCTGATTTTGAACCTCTGAGAGATCCAGTTACAGGTGTGCCGTCTGAAGAGGTGAGAACACAGTACTATAAGGTAATAGAGTTTCTGAAAGATAAAGGCTCTCATTACGATCCTGGCGGTCGTGATAAAGTGGCGGTAATACCGTCAACAGGCTGGCGGTAACTACAACCAAATTATGACCATGGCAGAAAGATCTCCGAAAGACAGCCAATGTACCACACCGACCGCCAGGGCGGAAACAGCAGCACAACGGCAGTAGCCAACAACAGCCAGGCGGAAGTCAATGTTCCGCCCACCATATTAAGGCACAGAAAACTGCCACCTTTTCCGGGGTGGTACCAACAACATCAAAAGCCTGGCAGAAACAGACCTTAGAAGCGAAAGGACTCACCATCGGAGACACAGGGAAGAACCATGCCGCCATGGAACCAAAACTGTAGGTTTTTCCAATTATATTCTATGTTCTGCTGCACCACGAATACCAACGCCGGCGAAGACGACAACGTGAGTACAGCCACCTAGCACACAAGGGAGGGCGGGGAGGAAAAAGAGAGTGACACACAAACGCACAACACACACACAGACCATACACACAACCATATGCATTACAAAAAAAATTCGACCCCGTAACTCGGCTGAATAATGCAAGGACAAAACGATTTCGCCAAAGTGTTTGTAATAAGATCCACATAATAGAAACAATAAGTTAGGCAAGATAATAAATATATACATATTTACAGAAAAAGGGAAACAGCCCAGTCCTCAATTTGCGTGGGCCACATGACCACAGGCCAAAGTCCAAAGCCACACGTCACCTGCTTCAACACAGAGAGAACACTACAGGGGCATCAGTTGGTAAATAGGCAGGCACCTCAGGGGGACGGGGGACGAAGGGGCACCTCAGCTGGGAGATGTAACAAGACCAATGGTTCTGGATGGGGCAACATGCCCTGTGCTTGATCCTGGGGAGTGATGGGCCACAGTCTCTCATGTGGGTGTCTTACCCACTGGTTCTGGAGGGGGCAACATGCCCTGTGATTGATCCTAGGGAGTGATGGGCATGTGGGTGTCTTACCCAATGGTTCTGGATGGGGCAACATGCCCTGTGCTTGGTCCGGGGGAGTGCAAGGTCACAGTCTCTAGAGTGGGTGTCTTCCCCACTGGTTCTGGAGTGGACAGGCTGCACAGAAGCCCAGGGAGGCAGGATTACATACCGTCCGCCGGCAGTGATGGCTGCACAGTGGTGGTGATGCTGTTGGGGGAGGCTCCTGCCCATCCCCTGCACCCTCGGACGGCTGCACAGTGGTGGTGCTGCTGGTGGGAGGAGGCTCCTGCCTATCCCCTGCACCCTAGACAGCTGCAAAGTGGTGATGCTGCAGGAGGGGGAAGGATCCTGCACATCCCCTGCACCCTCAGATGGATGCACAACCATGATTGGTGGTGTGGGCTCCGTCACAGTTCCTGGTCCAGGCTCTTTGGGTGGCAGGTGCAGGCTCCTTGCCCTTCTTGGCTGCTGGGGCAGGCTCCTTCCCCTTTAGGCTGGCCGGTGCAGGCTCCTTCCCCTTCAGTACATGTGGCCTGGATCCCTTTCCACCACGAGTGGGTGTGGTTAAGACCGGGCCCCTGGACTGTGTGGCTGAGGTGCCTGGCTGGGTTTGTGATACCCTGGCCATACGTGCAGGACGGGGGGAGGGGTAGGGAAGAGGTCAATGGTGGATAGGAACAGTTTTTTAGGGACACTGGCGCGGGAAGAGGGAGAAGGAATGGGAGTGGAAGATGAGGGAGTGGTTGTTGGAGGTGTCTTGTCTGCTGGATTTCGGTGCAGATGCATGGGCTGTATGCTGTTGTGAGGTGGATGGCTGTTGGGTGTCTGAGTGCTTGCGTTTGTATACTTTAGGGGGGGAACAGACACAGTGGGAGAGGACACAGGGGACGTGTGCATGGCTGTTGTGGAGGTGTCTGCCAGTGAGGTGTGTGTTCTGCTTGGTGTGGTGATGATGCTGGTAGTGGATATTGATGTAGTGCATGCAGGTGTGAGTGTAGACGTGGCTGGGAGGGAGGTGGTGGAGGGTGAGGAGGGGAGACAGTGGAAACAGTGGATGATGCTGTGTCTGCAACTGGACGGTGTTTGTGTGAATGCTTGTGAGATAAAGTGTGGTGCATGTGTTTGCCTGTGACACTTTTGGGTGTTGTCTTGTGTCCATGCTCGTCTGTATGTGTGCTTGGGATAGGTTGGGGATTAAGGGGAAAGGACCTGGGCAGTGGAAGTTGGAGGGGGGATGGTAGAAACAGGGACCATGGCTGCCATCAGAGAGGAGGCCAGAGCCTGAATCGGTCTCTGTTGGACCGCCAATCCAGTGTGAATGCCCTCCAGGAACGCATTAGATTGTTGCATCTGGGGTCCCAGCCCCTGGATGGCATTCACAATGGTTGACTGCCCTACAGAGATGGATCTCATGAGGTCAATAGCCTCCACACTCAGGACAGTGGAGCTAACTGGGGCAGGGCCTGAGGTGCCTGGGGCGAAGGAGATGTCCACCCTCCTGGGTAAGCGGAGACGGGCAACTCGCTGAGGGGCTGCTGGGAGGGCGGTGCTGGCACGGGGCTGGCGGCTGTACCTGCAGCTGGGGTGGTCACAGTAGTGTCCACCACCACTAGGGAGCTTCCATCAGAGGAGTTATCTGTGTCTGATCTGTCCCCATCCAGTCTCTGCCGTGGTGCCTCCCTCGCCTCGCCCTCCGTCCCACGGGTGCCCTCAGCGTCTGTGGACTCTGCCTCCTGGGTCCTGTGGGATGTAGCTCCCTCCGTTGCCGGTGCCTCTGCTCCTCTGCCAGATGATGCTAATGCACAAAAGGGACAGGATTGCAAAAAAAAAAGGGGGGGAAGAGACAAAGATACACTGGGACAATGGCTGCACCAATGGCGTACACAGCACCCTCACACACAGGGAACAGGCCTACGCAATATGCATTGCACTACCAGAGAACTAGTTAGCCACCAAGGCATGGGGAGGGGCACACACCGCCAAATGCAGCACACCTGGGACCCACCCATCCCTGATCAGTAGTGGATGCCTACGAGCTAGGTAGCAAGATTTTTCCTTCTGAACCCTAGCCACCAGGGGACCTACCCTGCAATGTGAGGCCTGGCCTAGGGGCACCCACTGACATACATCCCACACCCGGATATCACCCTACCATGCGTAAGTTGTAATCATGGCCACTGTACTCACCCCCTTGTGGCTGCTGTGATGCCCTCAAGCGCCCATCCAGCTCAGGATAGGCCACTGCCAGTATGCACCCCTTCCTCGTTGGGAGGCCATCCCCTGCTGGGCCTCCGGTGTCTTCCTTGCCCAGCGTCTCAGGTGCTCCCACCGTTCGCGACAGTGGGTGCTCCGCCTAACTTAGACCCCCAGGATCCGCACCTCCTTGGCGATGGCACGCCATATACCTTTCTTTTGATGGGCGCTGACCTGCAGAGGCAATACACACAGGAAAATACTATTAGACAAACAGTCCTGCCTGTTACACATATGGCCCACCATACCCCTTCCCATCACCATCCCCCTTACTAGAGGCCTTCACACACACAACTCCGTACATTCATGCCACATGCATCGTGCTCACAGTGTACTCACCTGTTGGTCTGGAGGCCCACACAGCAGTCTGTACTGGGGTAGGAACCCATCCACCAGTCGCTCCAACTCCTCCGAAGTCACACGGGCCATGGTAGGTTCCAGACACAGCAGCACATGCAGTGTAGGTCCTCTCCTATGGAAGGTCAGGTAGCAAGGGAGGAATATGATAGAAAATGGCAGTCACATCCGCGGTGGTCCATACCGTCACCACCGGCTTAGATCACCATTGGCCACTGTAACCCATAGGGCCCAATGTTAGCCAATGAGGAGTTGCACAGCGGTTCCCGACCACGTCCTGCAACTGCGCACAACATCAGCGGAATTACCTCACTTCCACCTGTCCCTCCACACAGGACAGGCAGACGCCATTTCAGGGGGGAAGGGGGCAGGCCCTGGAATAATGCTGTGTCACAGGTGATATTAGCACATACTAGACAAATCACAATGAACCATTACATGTTTACAGGACACAAAGTACTGTTGTAGCTCCATTGTTCAGTTTGTCACAGGATCCTTACTTTTTTCCCTTAGATAGTGAAGGCCGAGTTTTATGCGATGGGACATATCCCCAATATAACTGGGACGATTGATGGAACACACACTGCATCTGACCCCCCCCCTCCGGCAGAAAGAACAGGTGTTCAGGAATCATAAGAGTTTCCACTCTATGAATGTGCAGATGATGTACCTTGCGGACCAGTACATCTCCCATGTCAATGCTAAGTATCCTGGGAGGGTGCATGATGCCTTTGTCCTAAGGAATAGCAGCATCCCAAATGTGAAGGCCCAACTACAGAGGCACAGGGTGTGGCTAATAGGTGAGCCCTGGTTCCCACCCAGAATATGTTGGTGTATGGGTATGGTGTGGGCTATATAAGATAGTGTGTGGCTAAATATTGTCCTCAATATTTGCAGGTGACTCTGGTTACCCAAATCTATCATGGCTGCTGACCCCTGTGAGGAATGCCAGGACAAGGGCAGAAGAACTTTATAATGAGGCACATGGGCGAACCAGAAGGATAATTGAAAGGACCTTTGGCCTCCTGAAGGCCAGGTTCCGGTGCCTCCATCTAACAGGTTGATCCCTGTGCTACGCACCAAAGAAGGTCTACCAGATAGTGGTGGCATGCTGCATATTGCATAACCTGGCCCTCAGACGCCATGTCCCTTCCTGCAGGAGGAGGCTGGAGATGCCCATGTGGCAGCAGTAGACCCTGTGGACAGTGAGGATAAGGATGAGGACAACAGGGCATATCTGATCCGACAATACTGTACGTCCAATGACACACAAGTAGGACAGTGTTACTTCACATTTCAATTATTTTTGTTTTTATTTGTGTGGCAATGGCATGCTGATATTTTCAACTTCTATGCCCACTTACTGTTCCCTCTGGCAATTCATTTTGCAGATGTTGGTGACCTGACATATACTCCTAGTGTGATCACTACAGTCAGCTACAGGTCATTAATCTATGCTCATTCTCTGTACAGTTGATTTGCAATGTTTGTACCTGTTACAATGAATACATATTTGATATACATGACACACTCCAAAATTGTTGTTTTTCAAAGGGTGTTTATTGAAGTGCTAATAAATGGAGGGCGAGTGCAATGGGATTGGGTGATGATGGAGGAAAGTCCAGGGTATTGTTCCAGTCTGTTTGTAGCACAGGTGCATTGTCCATGGGGACATAGAAAGGGGAGCAATGGCAGTTCAAGGTGGACAGGGTGACTGAGTGGGACACAAGGGTGACAATCAGGAAAGTCTCATTTCCTGGCTGGGGTCTTGGCAAGTGTCTCTGGCTTCTGTCTGGTTCGCAGGGAACATTTGCGGGGTGGTTCACCTTCTGCAGGGGGAGGGGTGCTGGCTGCCGGTGAGTCCGTGGCGGGGCCTCCTGGCCACTAGCGGCAGCGGAAGTGGAAGGCTGTTCAGATGACTGGTGTTTGTGCATCGGTCCTTAATAAGTAAACTTACAAGGTGACGCATATAGGTCGATGAACCTTTTTGATTCGCATGGAGTATCCCAGCTATGGTGTGACCAATGTTCTTAGTAATTGATGCACAATGTTCAATAATCATGAATCAACTCATTAATCAATGGTCAATAAAAACAATAAACATCACACCATGACCTTTCAGCCATGAATAACCACACCTCAATATATGTCTTAGTAATTTTATTTCCCTATTGATTACAATACTAAATCATGAAATGAATTTCAACGTGATTCAATTCAAGTAAAACCTAGCATCAATTTATTAGAAGATGCCAATAACATAAGCTAATCAAAACATCAGAGTACATTCTAAAGCATTGGCACAGGTCAATAAAAGGATCAAAGGCAATAAGTCATTTCTGGTCATGAAGGTCAGCAAACAGTCCATCAACCATTTATCTCTGTAATCTGTCAATGTCATGTAAGGAAACCCTAATCTAAACCAGATTAGCATCAGCATGTGGGACTTCATGCAAAACAATTTAGGAACAAGGAATTTAGAAAAAGCATCTAGCTTTAAATACTATTTGAGCAGCACAGTTGGTACCTAAAAAGAAAAGGCACAAAAATGCATTTCAGTCACATTGTCATATCTACCTATCCACAGGATGGGTCAGCAACAGAGTCATTCTTCGTCCTCAGGTCATCAGTCGATCAGCATCACATCAGGCTCCCAATCAGAGAGTATGAGCCCAATAACAGAATCTCTAATCTCTTTTCTTCTCAATATCGCATTGCAAAATCGGAATAAGGTCTGAAGTCTTTTCCCTCTGTCACATTGTTATATCAAAGTCACCCAGACTATCCACCAATTTCGAATTGGTCAATTAGTTGTACGTTATTATCTTAATCAATAATGTCTATGCACCAAATCAATGAATTCTAATATTTCACAGTTCACATGTCGTTGATTGGTCCACTTTACAATGTTCGTATCATCCGGCTTCTCAGGTAACAAAAATGTTGTATCTTCTTCTCCAGTCAGTGTCTTCATTGTTCGAGTCCTGGGAAAGTACATCTAGCCCATTACACTCTTTTTGATACTTTCAGGAGTCATCATCTCCTGTCCATCGGTTCTCACAGAAGCTCCAGTTAAGCATTATATTAAAACAATGAGCCGTTCACGGTCAGTTCATTTTGTCAGCATTTTCTATTAAATGTTAAGAAATCCAGCTTTCTGCATGAGGCCTGGCAAGACTAGACCAGGACACTTGCTAAGTTAAGGCCTACAATTATGCAGAACATAGGCTGAAACTCTCAATATGACATATTACTACATTCATCTAATACGTTTTAAATATTTCATGTATGTTAATCACTCATCTAGTACAATTCGTATATTCTGGTGCCCATTTTCCGAGGTCACAATTTCAAACGTGCACATTATTTTTCTATGTTATTCATTTTCTACTAAATTAATTATTCAGAACACATAAACAGCATGCAGGGCTTGGCATTGGGATGAGTGAGATGTGATGGTGGGGTGTGTGGGAAGTGGTGGAGTGATGGGAGTGAGAGTATGTGATGGCATGCAGATAGTGGGTAGTATTAGTAGAGAGTTGACTTACCAGAGTCCAGTCCTCCTCCGACTCCGGTCAGACCCTCAAGATACCAAGACTTGCTCCTCCCATGCTGTGAGTTGTGGGGGAGGAAGCGGGGGTCCACCGCCAGTCCTCTGGATCACAAACTGGTGTCTTGCTACAATGGAACATACCTTCCCCCGTAGGTCGTTCCACCTTTCCCTGATGTCATCCCTAGTTCTCGGGTGCTGTCCCACGGCGTTGACCCTATCCACAATTCTACGCCATAGCTCCGTCTTCCTAGCTATAGATATCTTCTGCACCTGTGCTCAACACAGCTGTGGCTCTACCTTGACAATTTCCTCCACCATGAACCCTTAGCTCCTCCTCTGTGAAACGGGGTTGTCTTTGTGGTGCCATGGGTGTTTTGTGAGGTGTGTTGGTGAGGGTGTGTTGGATTTTGTGTTGGTGTGTGTGATGTGTAGTGCGTGAGTGGTGTATAGGTGTGAATAGTGTGTGGCTCTAGTTGTGTCAGTGGTCTTGGTGTCAATCTCCTGCCAGTAATTGTTTTTTGTAAAGGGTTGTGTGTAATGTGGGTGCGTGTTTTATAGTGGTGTGGGTGTATGGTGTGTGTATGGGTGTCAGGTGTGTGTTGTTTGAATTGTCCAATGTGGCGTTGTTTTGTCTGTGGGTGTCCATTCTGAGCGCGGCTGTATGTACTGCCAATGGTTTACCGCTGCTGAATGTCCGCCGTGGTGATTCGTGGGTCATAATGTGGTTGGCGTAGTTCTGTTGGAGTAACGGTGTGGGTTTTGATATCGCCAGTTTATCACTGACCTTTTGGTGTGGCGGATTTGTGTATGTGGCTGAATACTGACAGATTGGTGTGTATGTGTGTCATAATATGGTGAATGGATATCCGCCGCCGCGGCGGTAAGTTGGCGGCCGTCAGCGTGGCGGTAAGGAGGATTTACCGCCAATGTCATAATGAGGGCCAAAAAGTCTCCGAAAGATATTGATTGCCGGAAAATTGACAGGACATATCAGGAGTCAAAAGAGTTGATTTATGCATATTATGAAAGATTGTTGCAGGCTTTCAAACAACATAGTAGTACAGAAACAATTGAAATGAGCAATGTGGGTCATTTTGTGTTCAGGTTTTTGCAAGGATTGAAGCCAGACATTAGTGAGATGATTCAGCAGCACTTGATTTGTTGGCAGAACAAACTGACTGGTGCAAAATACTGCAGTGATGAATTAGAACTAAGGCAGAAAAAGCCAAAGGAAAATGTAATGGTGATGCAATTGAAGGCTGTACAGAAAGTTAATCAGAGCCCGCAAATTATGGTGAACACTAGTGGAATGCAAGGTGTGCCACAGCAAGTGACAAATGTTGTGCAGCCCAGAGGTAGAGGACGCGGTGTTCATGTAGATCAGAGTGGAACTGCTGTTGATGTTCAGACTTTGAAGAGAATGAATCCTTGTCATGCTTGCAGATCTTTTGGACACTGGGGGAGGGAGTGTCCCTATAATAATGTGAATAATCGAGTGCAGAAAGTTGGAGTTGCTCATGCTCAAGGCAGTAATCAGGTTTAAATCCAGTGTTTTCAAAAGCCCTGAGTACAAAATATGAATGTGGCACCAGGACAGCAAATACAAGTACCACATGCCCGATGGCTCAACAGCACATGGTTGTACTCCAACAGAACATGAACCAGATTGTAAACGCAAATGTGAATCAGAGAGCAACACAATTTCCCCTGACAGACATGAGTGAAGAGGAACTTTCAGAATTTCTCCAAGTGCATAGCTTAGATGATGAGGACTGCATGTTAGCCGCATCCTTAGAAGTAGATCAACGTGGTCTCAATGTAAATGCATTCATTATGGGACATGATGAATCATTCTTGATTGACACTGGAGCTACACGTTCCACTGTCAGACTACACTTTCCACTGTCAGAACAGCAGACGTGTCAAATTTGCCCCTTTCAGGAAAAAGAACTCAGGTTACAGGAGTTACATATAAGCAATTAATTGACCCTGTAACAGAACATGTCCCTTTAAAAATAGGTTTATTTGAAGATGAACATCAGTGGTTTGGGATTCAATTCCTGTAAGCTTACTTGTTCACGATGTGCTGTGTAAATTGAACTGCTCTATTGGTTGCACACCCTGTGGAATAGAAATCGAAACAAATGAAGATATGACCTTTAAAATAGAGAAGGAGTACCCGAGTGTTACAGTGTACCCAACGCTGACATGTAATGAATTGCCAGAAGAATTACAAGACACAGTGACACCCAAAGTTTGGAGTTTTTCAGGAAAGAATCTAGGACTTTTCAAAGGTGTTGCACCTATTAAAATAACAGTGACGCCAAATGCAGTGCATCCAAAGACACCAAGATTTCACATGGCACCAGAGACAATTGCAGGAATTATGCCCATAATAAATAGTTTGATTGAACAAAGTGTCCTGAAAGAGATTTCAGGAGGTCCATGTAACTCTCTCATTCTAGGATTGCAGAAGCCCAAGGGAAAGTACTGCATTTTCCAAGACCCGAGAAAAGTGAATGAGACTGATGCTCCATGTTGTCCGGTGGTACACAATTCTGCAGTGATTTTATGTCAGATTCCCTAGGAAGCAGAATGGTTTATTGTGACTAACTTTTGCCAAACTTTCTTTTCCAAACCACTAAACAAGGAAAGCTGATTCCGGTTTCTGTTCAAATTCGGCAGTCATGTTTTAGGCATGGTGCAAAACTCCTCCAGGGTAGACTAAGCCACCATCCATTTTCAAACAGATCTTAAAAAAGAATCTGGAGTCCCTTAAAATGCCCTAACATTAATCTTAGTGCAGTATATTGATGACCTGTTAGCTGCATCAAACACCTATGAAGCATACAATTACTCTTTGAATCATTTAGGAGAAAATAGACATAACATTTCCCCTGCAAAATTACAGTATTGCAAGAGAGAAGTCCTGTACTTAGGACATCACATTGAGAACAATGTTAGGAAGGTGTCACAAGAAAGAATCTCAGTAATTATGCAAATGAATCCCCTTGTTAAAATAAAAGAAGTTTGAATGTTTCTAGGAATGGGTGGCTACTGTCGCCAGTGGATTCTAAACTTTTTCCCTTTAGAGGGGGGACACACAAGGATGTGCCTGATCCAGTATCACTGGATGACAACTGCATGTGTGCCTTCACAGAGTTGAGAGAAAGCATATGCAGAGCCCCAGCTCTGGAAATGCCTGATTATAATTAATGTTTTTCTTTGTTTTACTGTGAGATGGATAGATGTGCTCTCTCAGTTTTGACACAGCTGCTTGGAAATGCAAACAAGCCTGTGACTTAATTTTCTTCTACAGTTAATCCTGTAGCATCAGGTCTGCCTGGCTGTTTAAAGGCTTTTGCTGCTCTTAGCATCAGCATTGAACAGCGCAAATGTATACTTTTATTCCCCACTCAGTGGAATTTTGTTGACTCATACAAAAACACAGTATGAAACAAGTGCACGTTTGAATCATTATGAATAAGTTATACTTGCCTCTCCTAATGTTAATATTAAATACTGTAATTTGTATGTATCCAGCTGCCTTTGTCCAATCATGTTGATGACTGCGAGAATGAGGTTGTGCATGACTGTCTCAGTGTGAGTGAATTGTGGACCAAACCAAGACCTGACATTAAAGATGTCCCCTTAGATGAAAATGACTATGTCATGTTTGTTGATGGTTCCTGTTTAAGAGATAAAGGTGGTACCCTGAGAGCTGGATATGCAGTTTGCATGGGCTCAGGAGTGATAGAAGCCTCTTGGCTTTAAGGAGTATTTTCAGTCCAAGTAGCTGAATTGGTGGGTCTTACTAGAGCCTGCAGTGTTTCTGAACAGCTTAATGTAACCATCATAACTGATAGTCAATTTGGTTTTGGTGCCATTCATGATTTCAGACAGTGGTGGTCCAAGAGAGATTTTATGACCTCTTCTGGATACCTTATCTGAAACAGTGATAAGATTTACAATTTACTGAATGCCTTACAGTTGCCTGCAAAAACTGCTGTTGTGAAATGTGATGCCCATAGAAAATCTACTGACTATGTGACCTTAGGAAAAACATATGCTGATGAAGTGGCATGATATTGTGTCCTCAGCTGTACCTCCTTTAGTGGGGAATGGTGGAATAAAATAGTGATGGGACATTTCAAAATTTCTTATTAACCGCTATTGATACCTAGGAAGAAGTTAAAAGATTGCAGGAAGAAGTGACAGAGGAAGAAGAACCGCAGACTTGGGTCAGAGCAGGATGTGTCAAAAGAAATGAGGATGATGTTTGGGTTTCAATTGATGGAAGAGCATTGTTGCCAAATAGCTTTATTGTTCCCTACAGCTAGACATTACCATGGAAAGGCACATATAGCTAGAGATGCAGCGAACAGAACATTCAGATAAACATGGTTTAACTCCAAATTCAGACTGACTGCAGAAGCTGTGTGCCACAGATGTGACACATGCCAGCAGATAAACGTAGGGAAACATACAGTTGTTGCACTGAGTAATATAGGCAGATCAGGAGGACCGTTCAACAGAATGCAGCTTGATTTTATAGAATTACCTGTGTGCTTCGATTGAGGTACATCCTAGTTGTTGTTTGCATTTTTTCACACCAAGTTGAGGCTTACCAGACCAGGAGAAATTATAGTCTCACAGTAGCAAAGTTGTTACTCAGAAAGTTGATTCCTCGCCTCGGCTTTTCGACTTCTCTGAAATCAGACCGCCAAACTCAATTCAAAAGGGAGTTCTTAAATTGTTGTGTGTCGAATTACAAGTTGACCAAAGATTGCATTGCAGCTACCGTCCTGAGGCTTCAAGACTTGTAGAACAGATTAATAAAACCCTGAAGTCCCAACTGGTGAAAGTATGTGCATCCACCACTTTGAAATGACCAGACGCATTGCTCTTGTTTTGATGAGTATGCACAGTACACTTGACAGATAGACAAGGTTTTCCCTCACAAGATTATTATGGGGAGAGCCATGAGATTGCCAGCAGTGCCTGCAAAAGCGCTTGTGAACATTACAGATGACTTGATACTGGATCATTGCAAAGTACTGGCTGACGTGTTTGATTCTTTGTCTCATCAGGCTGGAGATGCTACAGCACAGCCGCAGCAGGAGCTTTGTCATGACTTACCTTATGTCTCGTATTGGAAAGGCCCTCACCAGGCGGTTCTAAGGACCACTATGGCAGTAAAGTGTGCTGGTCTCCAAAATTGGGTGCATGCAAGTCACACTGGCAAAGTTCAAAGTCCCCTTGATGATACAGCACCAGTTCTAAAAGGGACGGTTACAGTGAGTGACAGGGATCAGGTTAGCCAAGCTGTTGGGACTGGACAAGTGGTCGCTGTAGCACAGACTTGGCCTGATGGGGTTCTGAGCAAGTCAACAACAGTGGGTGGTACAAAAGGGTCAAGACAGAATCAGTTGACTCATGCAAGCTTGGATGCTGACAAAGGATCCATTGTACTAGATAAAAGAGTTGTACCTGAAGACAACTGGCCTAAGAAGCACTCCGTACCAGCTGTTCAAGTGCCTTAGACAATTGCAGAGGAGACTGAAGCGTCAAGTCAGAGTGACAGTGATGCTGATGGTCAAGTAAAGGGAAGGTCAAAGAGAAAAAGAGTGCCAAGTCGAAGATACTCAGCACCTGAATGGGCATATTTTGCTGCCAATGACTGAGAGCAGGAGTTTGCCACCTTTTGTGCTAACAGTTTGAATCCAGTTCAGCATTCTTGAGATCGAAATTGCATTGGAGCTGAACTCTGAAATCCCATTGCTGCTTGATGAAGAGAGATATTACACTCTGGAAGAGATTATTAGCGAATACGAGCTGTGACTTTATTAGAGATATTTGAACTTTCAGCAGAAGCTTTTGAACATTTGAAAGTAGAAAAAAATTATTGATGAACTTTCTAGAAGATCAAGGACCTTGTGAATAACTTGCATTTTTTAAAAGGTACTTTTTTTTACTATAGCTTTGCGCACAAATATAAAGGACTGAAAAGAGACAGTGGAACATCAAAGCCGCTTATAATTTTTGATTTTTGAATTTGGATGTTTGGTCTGAATTTGGTTAAGCCATGGAGTAGAATCGCAATTGGTGTAGCAAATGTAAATATGTATGCATAGGTTTAGTAGTAGTGACAGTAATTATGATCATATTAATGTTGATTGGATTAGTTTGCCCCTAGAAAGTGATTCAGAGAAGGTTACACCCACAAGTGCCCTGAACTTAGCAAATCTCATTGCAAATCAAGATGAGAACTGTTTACACACTGATGGTTCTAGAAGCGATTTGTCAGCAAATGTGTATCATAAGCTTTTGCATGAATATGTAAATACCATGGAAGCTAGAGATTGCTATGTGTGTACACAGTTGCCTCTATCTATTCAAATTATGACCTGGCGTTGTCAATTGTTCCTACAATGAAGCATTTGAGTAACACTGCCAAGATGAAAAACATTGACACAGTGGGAGGTTTCTTTGAACCTACACTGACTTTTGCAACAGTTTATGCCCATAGGAATAATTTGACCTGCATACTTAGCCCAGTAGAGAGGGAGTTCATTGGACATGTTGAGAAGACAAGAAGAGCAATAAAATCCAAGATAGAAAAAGGAATAGTTTTACAGACTTGAGAAAAAGATACAACAGACTCAGTGGCTGGAGGTCAAGGATTCCTGGCCTTGTTTGGCAACAGGTAGGGAAATTATGTGTATATTGACCTAGATCAAAGACTGGTAACACTTTTCATAGGAACTAGTGAATATAGACATGTATTTTTGTTTTAAATGTTTACACTTTCATGCTGAATGGACAAGATCCCACCATACCAGGTGTTTATTTCAGAGGTGGGGAAAATGCCTATTACAAACTGCTGAAAGGCTGGTTACAGTATATGTTACCTGGGAGTAGTTATTCCCAAAGTTATATTATGTGCAACATTTTAATGATCCAGTCTGGGAGAGATTGTGGGAGGTATTTTTGGTGCCATACTTCCATTAGTAGGAGTTATCATGAATGATATCAAGATTAGAAAGCTGTCAACAATAATAGATAAGTTGTCTACAGACACTGCAGATGCCATACTGTTAATGTACACAGAAATAGTTGCGATGAGATGAATGGTTTTGCAAAATCACCTTGCACTAGACATTCTTCTTGCAAAAGAATGTGGAGTTTGCACAATGTTACATGCACAACAATGTTGCACGTACATACCTGACAACAGTAAAGAGATATGAAGATACACTGCAAACATGACTGACCTGAAAAAGTGTTTGTCAGGACGGAGAGCAACAGATATCTGGGGAGCTATTGGTAGTGGTTTTTCAGCCATTGTAAAGTGGTTTGTGAACTTAGGAACAGGAATTGTGGGAACCATTTTGAGACCCCCGTTGATCATAGCTTTGTGTGCTCTAGTTGCACTTGACCTAAATAAATTGATCAAAAGGCTGAAAGAAAAGGAAGCAAGAAACAGACAGAGAAGGGAGGAACTGAAATGGAGACTAGGAGACGTATATATTATTGATGCCTTAAGCGGTAGAAAGATTACGGAAGACCTTATCAGGATACGCCTCCGAAATTTTGAGCTGTCTCATTAAAATGAGAGTTGGAGTATTTGTGATGGCAAGTTGCCGTGAAAGAGGGACTGATGTATTCTAATTTTTTGTGCGGTCCCTGATGGCACAAAAATCATCAATATGTGACAATTTATGTTTTATGTTAATCAAAAGCACTAATCGTTTAAACACAGAAATTGCACTGACACGTCTTCATTAATGTGCATTCATGTAAATTGTAGAGTTCGACATAGGTGGTATTTGAACTAAATCAAGTATTTGCAAGATTTAAATGATATGATGTTACAATTCAGGCCTTAGATTACCAGTATATAATGAAACGATGATTAATGAATTAAATATGCATGATTTTTTTTTTTAATGTACTTTTATATCGAATCTAATGAAATGCATTCTTTTCTTGTTTAAAATGAATGTAGCATGCATATTAATGAAGCATTCTTAACGTTGAACTTATGAGTTTGCATATCAAAAGCGTGTTTACCAAAACATATTAATAAATGTATTGCTTTAATTCACACACATTAGTCTAAGTGAGTCCTGTTAGATTTGTATTTCATGACTGTGCAGGAAATACAGATTCATTTTTGTCATGACATGAGCTTTCTTTCAGACTTTGTTCCCATTAGAAGCCTAGCTTAAGCAATTGGCCCTATTGTTTAGACATAGACAGAAACTGTAACAGTGTTCTTCGGATCAGAACATCCTGAGTAGATGAACTAATAAAATTATACAAATGTTTCTCTTGTGTGGAACTACATGGATGGATGAGGTTCTCATGACCAGACCTGGGAATGGAGGTAAATGTTTCAACCTGGAGTCTTGTGATCGATTACTATTGGATGATGCCCCTTCAATGTAAGCTGCACTGCTTTTCAGAGGGAATCAAATTGCTTTATGAACTTTAATTTATCGTTGACCAGTTGGACTTTGATCAGAGTTCCTTCTAGGTTCCGGATGATAAGAAGCTGAGCCCCTGTCCCTGTATGCTGAGCCACCGGGAGAGGTATCTTCCTCTCTGCTTTGTCCCCGTGATATGCCCCGCTGAAACTTTGAGATTTTCATCCAAATCCCTTTCAGAAGATTCTCGACTGAGCTTCTGATATGCTGACATTTTCCTTTTATACCTAACTTTTGCTGACATTAGTTAGTACCTTTTTGTCCAAGATTCCTTTTTTCCAAATTATTTTTGTCCTTTTTGTCTTTTGTCTGCATGTGTTTCATCCCACACATGTATTTCCTTGATTTGGCCAACTGAAGGGTTTCACCTGTATCCAGATAAATGATGACTCAGCTAAATTGAATTGACTGATGATTGTTAACCCTGAGCAGTGCTTAATTTCTGCATCACAGATATTTCTTTTGATGATATCTATTGTTCTGAGAGAGGCCACTCACTCCAATCCTAGTGCTTCTCTCATGCTGGTTAACAGCATGAGAGCAGCGCCAGCTTTGGTTAGGGGAGACAAGACTGGAACACTGGAGTGAGGAGTACATCAATCGGCAGACCAGGATGGCAAGCGGATTTTTCCTTTACTTATTTTACTAACCCCCCCATGTGCCCTCCTACCACTCTCCTTTCATGCCAGCCACCACTGCCCAAGACTCTCCATTGTCAGGGATGCAAAAATGCAAATGGGTGTGCAGACTACGTGGCACAACAGATAACAAATGGTCATGGCTGCAATCCACACTTCATCAGTGGCCTTAACACCCTATGTGAACCTCTAAATCATCACACCCAATATGCTCCTGGAAAATCAGGGGAATCAACATGTTAAATTACAATCCAGAGCTAATCAGTGAATGAAGAAATTGTGCTTATGCTTACAAGAGGCCTGGCTCCATGTCTCTAATCTGCAGCCTGACTAACTGAGTCCTCCCCGCCTGGCAGGGAGCTCCCCCCTCAGGAAGGGTGTCCATTTATATTCACAATTAGTGAGCAGCTGATGTTTCCATTATTGCCAAAGGAAAATTTGATGCAACATCAGATAAGATGGGAAAAACATTATCATTATCTATTGGCAATATTTACATCAACCCGAAAGCAGATAAAAAGAAGAAAACTGTTGTGACCCTACTACTGACACTTCAGTCTCAAAGGCTACTCCATATGATGCCATCTGGCTAATAACCAAAGATTTCATTGCAAACCTCTTCCAAACTGGAGAAGAATCAGTGAGGCAACAACCTGATGACTCGTATTGGAAGATCCCACCAACGAAGACACAATTCCAATAAAAACAATCAAAAAGACAATGTGTTAGCTAATGCACGGACAATCTGGATCTGTAAGTGCTTAATAGTAGGAGGGTGGAAGACCAACAAGCAGTCTACACACACACATATATCTTTAAAGATTAGCTACTCTAGATGACATATAGATCTCCACAAGGGGTAACAGAGCCCCCCATGGTGCAGAGAGGCCCCAAAGCCCCGGGGGACCTCCTCAGCACAGCACCTGCCCTGAGTGAGTCTGTAGGGGCCCCCCTCTATGTTCTTTGCAGAGGGCCCCCCTCCAGTTTTGTTACGCTACTGGATTTCCGTTGCCCATTTTCACCAGATGGGGGAGTTTAAAATAATTCCCAATCTGGTTAGTTATCACGCCACTCTGAAAATTCTACTGTAACTAAATGGGGCTTTTTTGGAACAGCAAAAACTCCTGGGAGACTAGGCAGAAATGGAGCCCATTAAAATGGTTAAATGGTCAACAGCAAATAGTGAACATAAACATGTAACAAAAACATATCTGGAAGATTATATAAAAAATAACGGGATTTGTATGGTAGACTGATGGCACCTGCTTATGTCCACCCTGCTATCGTTATTCACAGAGGCAGAGATACCAAGTCTTCATGCAAAATCCATCAAGGCCCTAACACCCAATGGAAGCACATTAGGCGCTCTGAAAAGGGAACTAAACAAGGCTCTCGGACACCAGGTAAAGAAAAACCCTCATAAAGCAATATTAAAGGAAGTAAAAGAAATATAGACTTACAGGGAGGCTATCTGGGAGAAAAGGGGTTAATGGAAAAAAGGCAATGGGTCAGATTTCATGAAGCAGCAAAATAAAAACACGAGTTAATTCTGTGTTTTGGTAAACCAGCTGTCAGCAAGGAAAGCTAATTCAACCTCCGTAAACATAACCATAGTCACCTGGACAAGGTATGTCAAAAAACTATACTTGGACAATAAACAAATAACATCTGATGGGTAAAACAACAACATCGCAAGAAGCTATCATAGGAAGTGCTGTCGAGCTATTAATATCACGCTAAATGTGGATAATGGCATGAATAACATGCGCCCCTCAGGGCCGAAAACAAAAATGTAATGTCAAGGAAAGAACCATTACTCTATGATGCCTTCATTGATTTCACTACAGCCTTTGATTGTGTGGGCAGAGGCAGGCTATGGCATAAATTAGCTACATGGGATTCCATCGTCCCTTCTAGGAGCAATAACGCCTCTACACAGAAACTTGAGTTAAAATCAAAGTATCCTCTAAATGGACGACAATGGAGAAGATTCAGAGAAATAGAGGATTAAAGCAAGGTTATATTATGGCCCCGCTACTGTTCAGTCTTTATCCAACAGATACCAACAATGCACTCAAAACAGCAAGAGTCTTTCAACCAAAGCTAGCAGGCACAACATTCCAAGAATTACAATATGCGGATAATACTCTATTAGTTGATCATATCTATGGGCTTCAAAGAACCTGGAAGGGCTTGTTGTTTACTGCAACACAAGTAACATTAAAATCATTAGCACAAGATCGAAAATAATAAGATTTGGCAGCAAAGTAATCAAGGAGTGCCTATGGTACCTAGAAAACAAAAAAATGGTGAGGCTAAAATCATGCACAAATCTGGGTTTCTGGATAAACGAAAGAGGACACTGAAACTCATTTGAACATGTTATTAGGCCACTGCTTCTGCACTGAACTACATATTTCAAAGACTGTTAAAAAATCTAACGGGTCCAGATCTGACAACAATATGCAAGGTGGTTAGAAGCAAATAAAGGCTGTGATTAGCAATAGGAATGCTCGCATTCAGAAGTACGCTGAGAAACTCGTTGAACAAAGGCCAATGTAGATGCTAGCAACAGCTCTTTCATTTGCCCAATTCTATAGTGTCAGCTCAAATTTGACTCAAATTCAATTTTGCAAGGCAAGATTTGACACGCAATGCCAGATTTTTAGCATGCTGAATGGAGCTAAAAGAAGCTCTAGCTGATTCCCTAAAACATCATAAAGAAAAAAAGGCAAGTCTATTTGGAACAAATACTTTGATGAGTGATCGGAAATCAAGAAGCTGAGGAAAAATGGGAAAGTAATATTTCCAATAAACAGATAGCAAATGTGTTTATGAAACAGGTTAAAAATATATCGACAAGCCAGCACTTGCCAGAACTGAGCAAGAAAGCACACACGAAATTGTATGAAAATCTTTATGACCCTCCAAAAATGCCAGTGTATCTATAACAACCATTGTCCCTTGCGACAAAAAGACAACTGTTAAGGCTGATATGTGAACTCATACCTCTAAAGGCATACCGCTATGGGAGATTAAGGGGTACTGTTAATCTACTTTACAGACTATGCAGGTTGGCACCAGAGTCAGTGGCGTGATGGAACTTGAGGGCCCCCTTGCAAAATACCTGGAGGGGGCCCCCTCAACCCCCCCGACACAGTCAAGGGCCTGCCGCCCGTGCACAATGTAGTGTGCTGAAGAGGCCCCCTGGAGCTCAGGCCCCCACCAGCACCACAGGGGCTGTGGGGGCCTTTGTTACACCACTGACCAGAGTTGATAATTCATATATGCGCAGCCAACGGAAGGCGATACTGGTTGCTCCTGATGTTCTGAAGTTTAAATATAGAAAACTGCAGAGGCAACAGAAAGCTGGCTAAAGGGGGAATCCAATCACCTGACAGCCATAATTTTGAAATTCTATAATTGTACAATAAATGAATTGAACAAAGATAAGAATATTTTATTTCCAGAGGGTAAATTCATAGGGGACCCATAAGAAATGTGCATAGTAATGCAGGAGTGATATAGAAGTAATTTAGGGTCATTAAGCATGAAACACAAGGAATAGATCATTTGCAGCGAAAGATAACATGACGCTTCTTTTCATGGTTTTAAAGTACTGTGCACTTTGTCTATTTCTATCACCTCTTCTATTTTTGTAAGCCCTTGTGGTATTTCTATATGAAATGTGTAATGATTTAAATTAATCATAAAATAAACATATCTATCTATCATTTGGAAAATAACTGGAGGATGAAAGACGCCACAACCAATGACTAGGAGTCCTTTAAAGCTATGTTAAGGGGAGTGCATGAGCAACATGCATTGTATAAAGCGATTAATGCAGCACATTCTAACCCAACAAGAAGGCAAGCTAGCATTTTTGCTGACGAGGAACTGGGGGGGTCTCAGGAGGATGAAAGTGCAGTAGGGACAACCTGAAACACCTTAGACGGGTCACCCAAACATGTAGGCAAACACTATATAAGAAGGAGATAAATAGGAGAGCATTTTAGCCTGGTTATTAAAAAGAAAAATACCTTCCTTAATATTGGCTCTAAATAAACCTGATGGAACAGTAGTGGAAACAAAGGCTAGCACCAACAACACACTCAGTAGGTGGAGAATTTATATAAATGACCAGTGCCAAATCGTGAAATCTCAGCAACAGAATTCTTGTAAAATATCAAGGTTCCGAGACTCACTCCAGATCAGAGACGAACTAGACGTAGAATAACTCTTTGCAGCTGTACATGGGCTACACCACATAACCCCAGGATCAGATGGCTCCCCACTTGGTGTTTTATCACTCATTTATGGCCCTGCTTCAAGATGGGATTGTGGATGTTTTTGTGGAAGCCAAGCACAGGAGATTTCTGGAAACCATTAAGGAGGCCATAATGGTCACAGTACAGAAGCTTGCTCCAGGAGCACTGCGCTTGAAAAGATTGTTATCTAAGTTATATCTAAAGTTTAAACAAATAGATTGCAGAGAGTAATCAGGACCGTAATGCAGAAGGATTATAGTAGATTTATTATGAGCTGCACTATGCTCTGAACCTTGGTAGGCTCACTCATTTCTTGGACAAGACAGATGGAGGGTGCCATAGAGGCACTTAACATTGTAAAAGCATTTGATACCCTAGATTGGCAATATATGCTTTAGGTCCTCACCCGGATGGGCTTTGGGCCTCACTAACTGGGCTGGGCAAGGTTATGAAACCAAAAGCATATGACATGAGTCAAAATTGGGCGTCTGATATCAGATAAATGGAACAGAGAGGGGCACCATGTATGGCTGCTTTTATCCTCCCTACTGTTTAGCCTGGCAGCTCAAAGTTGTCACTAAGATTAAGACAAGTTAGGCCGTCGTGGGAAGCCGGGGTAGGAAACACAGTACTTACAGTGTCAATGTATGCTGATGAAATTCGACTATATATGGAACAGCTACAAACCACGGTCGCCCAGCAACTAAAAGAACTAGATACTTTGCAGCTGCCTTTGGTCTGTACATTAAGAGAAATAAGGCAGTCTTGTATCCCTTGCCTAGCCTGGCAGGGAAATCATTAGAAGAGCTCCTGGAGAGAGGTTTACAAAGAGAAACAGATACATTTCATCAAGTGGCGATCCAAATGACCAATTCAAAAAGCACAAATAAACTTACAATATGGGAAGGGAGCTCCAAGGTTTAGGAAAACTAGTTCGATTCTGGACGCCTTTGTCACTCTCCAAAATAGGGAGGGTAGCAAATGCAAAAAAGTGACATTTCATCCCAGATACATGTATATGCTTCAAAGCACTATGTGCCCAATCGCCAAATCCACCTTTGTGGAGCTCAAAGTACTTTGAAGCTGGATAGCTCAAGGTGCCTCAGATCTAGAACTCTATTAAATGGCCAAATTAGTCAGAAACACACCCCGAAGGTGTACTTAAGGAGAGAATTTGGGGGAAAAAGACTGCTTGTGGGATCAGTGGGAGAGCGGCAATTACCGATTAGCCTGATGTAGGGTCATAAATTGAATGTAGATAGATCTGATGTGGTAGGCCAGGTGGCGATGGCATGGGAAACAGCAGTTAAGGAAGTCTTGAGAATGTCTAAGATCATCAGATCATTGCAGGTATGGTGGCTACAATCATTTCGACAGGTAAGTCAGGCTCTATGAAGATATGAAGAATGGCAGCTACTGGGCGACCTGTGATAGATTTATCATTTTTGAGGAAGCGCAGGAGGAAACGGATTGTTCCTGTGCAGTTACTTCAATTCAATAAACTGACTAGAAAAACTGACAAGAATTGTGAAGGAGATTTGGGCATAATTCCCCATTTCACCAACGACCTCTGTATCTTTGGAGGTAGTGTTGGAAATTGAACAGGGCCGTAGGTTAGGTTCACACTTATACAAAGCTTTGAAAGATGAAAAAAAAGAACTACAAAAAAAGCGAATCAGTTGTGGGATAATAACTTACACTAGCCATTGACAGACACAAAACTGGATCAAATGTGCACAAGGAAAAAAAATTGCTAGTAATGCCAGATTTAAACAGGCACATTTCATTTTTCTACATCGCATGTACCTCACTCTCTCCAGACTACATAACATATACCAAGACAGATACCGAGCAAGCCTAAGAATTCAATATGTGTACATGGTTATTGATGCTGTGGTAGACGTTTCATGGGTTTTTATTTTCAGTAAATGAAACATTTTAAAGAAAAACACATCATCCAATGAAAGCAGAATAATTGAAGAACGTTGGTGCAACAAGAGCAAAGCTTTCCCTGAACCAAGTAGACTTAAAAAAAAAACACTCTGCCGTTATGGGTGAAAAATACATATTGGCTGAGGGGTAACGCTGTAGGCTCTGGAACTAACAAAGCTTTTGACCGATGAACTTTGAGCAGTATTTTTTTACTGCATGGCATGCGATTTTAAATTACTTCTTGACACACAAATTCAAGGTTTCAGAATGCCCAATAAATGAGTAAATCATCCCCAATTAAAAATCATTACGTACAGTTTTAGCATACATATTACGTCTTGCAATCCTCAAGCCCTAAATGGAAAAGCATTATTAAATTGGATGACAATCCCTGGTATGATTGCAATCCAATGAAATTGTGTACATTTTGTAATACTGTCAGAGGTAATGAAAGTTAGGTATTTCTTTACTGCATTATTGTTTCATACCTTTTTCCTCGTAACCACCCTCCCACATAGAAACTCACTGCTCTCATGATCCCCTTTCCTTTACTTGATGCCGTGCCACTCACGCTTTTCACAGTGCTCTCCAATGTACTCCTCTGAGCACTCACAGCTGTATTCCTCCTCTTTCTCTCTACAGGTTCCTTCATTCTGGCAAGGACTGGATGAGCATGCCCCTGGTGATGGGGTTCCACCTGCCAAACAAGAAAATAGAGCACAAAGACATCTCAGATGTGGGGTGGGGCGAGATTTGAGACACTGATAGAGCTGGTAAACTCCCAAAACTAAGGCTCAGCCGACTATAGAAAAACCTCCCAAAGCCGTAACACAACTATGTGCCCTATACATATGGGTGTGGATGCCCATGACATTTGAGTAGCAAAGTCACTAGATCAGAAAGCCTTGAATCATTTTGTTCCTTTGCACCCTGGTGTCAGTGCCTGCAATTTCTAGGCCAAAGCAGTGTTCATGGGGTCATGAGATGCAGTCAGTTGAAGGAGATATAATACATTCTACCACTCCACTCAGTGCTGTGTGCAAGAAATCAAAGCTCTCTCCATTTTCAAAAGTCGGCCCAAGCTAAGAGATCAAGTCACTCAATCGCCATACACTCATAAAGTGCACACATCGCTGTTCTCACAGAGGCAGAGATAAGCAGCAAAACAGTGTCATACAAAGTCTTATCAGTGCAGTAGAGAGGAGTCAGACAGATTCCCAGAACGCACGCGTCACATTAGAAATACTATTTAGACTTTTCACAGTGAAGCCCTTCAGAGTGGTTTGAGAATTCACATATACAGAACTATTCAGCACAGATTAATAACAGCTGTCATGCAGAGATAATACATATACATTTTTCAAACCATTATGCTATAGGGAGCTCACGTGAGGAGGAATGGGAACATATACGTGGCGACAGGCAACATACATGAGGCAACTTCGGGATACAGACCTGCGTTACAGTTGGGTCCTATATAGAACTCAGGACAAGCACAGGTGTAGTTATCAACGAGGTCAATGCATGTTCCTCCGTTTAAGCAGGGTCTGGATTCACACTCATTTATATCTGAGAATAAAAACATATAAGCTTGTCATTCAGATTGAGTGGCTAGTGCTACATTTTCTGGATGATCCTATACGGCATGTGGACTCTCAGATCTCTAACTACTATTTCTGTGTGTATTCTCGTTGTACCTAGGGTGACGACCACCCTCCAGGTAATTACTGACACCGCAGAAATAATTAGACTAACATACCTGAAATCAATTATTTCTAGGTGAAAGGTTCAGGGCTGGAGGAGATATTGATAATGACCGGGGATGATGTGTTCACCCTACTTGCACCTAACTGTTTTATGTGCCCTGTTGCTATGCTTTTTACCAAGATTCTTTGTTTTTATGGTTCTGAATGCTTCTTCTGTTCACAATTAATCTATGTGACGTGTTTTAATTTTAAATGCCCCTCATTTTTTTGTGTGTTGTTCTGGATCTATAGCCACATCTTGGTTGCTTGTTGTGAGCAATTTGTTATTGCCCATATTTGCACTTTGTGAATGCAAGCTTCAGGATCTTACAGGTGCCCCAAACACAGTTACAAGACTCAAAATCTTATTTGAAGGAGCAATCTTCAATTGCTGCAGAATCAAAATATAGAGCACGGCCTTCATTGGATACGCTACGTTAAGACCGCACCTCATGATGTGGCCCTGCAAATAGGCACCTCCCTTGAGCTAAGGTCTCTGCCTTGAGTCATAACTCTAATTCAGCACTCAACCTCTGACTTGTGGGGATGGGAAGTATCCCCATCCCCATCATGTAAAGCGACACCATCATGGTATGTGACCACCATTCTGTCAAGTGACTCGCTTGAGAACTGGGGAACGGGGCACCTGGATAGGCCCCCCCATTGGTTGAACTGGGCTCATTGCTCCGCTTTCCTGGGGAATTAACCTATGTGTTGCACTGTAATATTTTGTACAGCAAACAAACCGTGCCCTGAGACTACTTCTCGTTCTGTGAACCAACCCATGTTCTGTGCTGTGACCCCTGTCATGTTCGCATTTTCCTTTCCTGTATTATTGACTGCATACTGCTATTGTGCGATGTGACCCGATTCTGTGCAGTGACCTTCATCCAATGTCATAGGTTCTATCCAATGCTATCTTTGTCCTTTGGTGTTTTTAACTCCAGTCTTGTGCTGTGACTCTCACTGCCATGTATACAAAAGCATTTCACATAACCAGGCCGTTTGTGACCACAAAAATGCTTTTTGATATGTACAAAACACAAACTGTGATTCAGTAACAAGTTACCGAATTGCATTTTGTGTTTAGTGATTCTGTTTGGAAGGAGCGTGTTTAGGGTATCTTTTACAAATACCAAACTGCACTGGTATGTATAGATGTTTTGCGACCAAATTAGTGTTGCAAATCATTCATTTATTACTGACACCTCAAGAGCGGTGGTAACGATTTGCAAATGGGAAGAGGGTCCCCAAAGGACCCCCTCCCCTTTTTGAATGTGTAACAAATATTTTTTAAGAGCAGGCAGTGGTCCAAAGGAGTCTTAAAAATGAAACTTAAACGTTTCATTTGCTTCTTTGAAAGGTATCTGGTGTTCCTTTAAGGAAAAAGGGATGCATTTAATCAAAAATGCTTTATTAGAAAGGAATTGCAGACATAGTAGTCTGCTGACCCCGGCAGGCCACCATTCCTGTGATGGCTGCAAAACCTAAATGCAACCTACTTCATTAATATGCATAAGGTAGGTCTATTTGAGACACCGTTAGGAATCTCTAAACAAAACCCAATGTATTTTCTACATTAGGAATAGCAATTTTCTAATTGCGATTTGTAGAATATCACAATTAGGTAATCGCTATTCGTAAAATGTATACATATTGCCCTCAATTCTATACAGAATCACACATTTGTATCTATTTCTTATCTGTTATTTGTTGGCTCCACACTTCTTTCAAGCAGGATCTTTGCTGTACAATCCTGGATCAACTACCTCTTTCCTCACCTCATCTCTTTAAACAAAATGCAGTTCTTTTATACCCAGAGGCGGCTCCTCCATGTGGGCGGAGGAGTGTTGCCCCCCAGCCAGCAGCAGCTGCAAAACCTTTAAAAGAAAAGAATTATAAACTTTGTTTATTATCCTTTTCTTTTAAAGGGGTGGGGTCACAGGGGTGAGAGCAGTGTGAGGGGGAGTGCACAGCATCCCCCCTCACTGCGCATGTATGTTTGGCCGGCCTGTCTCGGGCTGGCCTGACATACATGCGCAGGGGGCTCTCTCAAGCCCTGGAGAGACCCCTGCACAGGCTCTCAGTCTGCCTGGGAGCACCCGGGCTGGGTGCTCCCAGCCAATCCTGACGCTGTTTTGAGCAGCATCAGGATTGGCGCAGGGCAGGCTGGGAGACTGTGCCTGCAGCAGGACGAAGGAGAGGAGCAGCACGGGCGCGGTGAAGAGCAAGGTAAGTTTTTTAAAATCTCCCCTACCACCGCGCGCGTTCCCCCAACCCTTCAATGCCCAGCGAGCTGCTCGTGTTTATACGTCCTGTCCCCAAGGATGTATACTTCATACATATATCTAATTTATTGCAGCATTGTCCATTTCTCATTTGGCACTTATCCTGGCAACTTTCTCACTTTTCCAAACCAAATTCCCCTGATCTCTGCTACAAGGGAATAAAAGACCCTACAGATTATGTATAATTTATACTCTTAACATTTTAATCTACTTAACTCCTAATTTGTCCTTGCTTGAAACTATTGATTATCTAGTATCCCTGGTGTCCCTTCTAACCTACTAGCCCTCCTTTGTTCTATTCAACCTATTTTCAAATCTACCATTTTCATTCACCTTTACCTGCACTGCATGTTTCTTTCTCTTTTATAACCTTCCACTGACTATCTTTCTACTTAAAATTACTTATTCTCGTTTGTGCTAAAGTGTGTTCACCTGTTGGTCCCATGCTATTTTTCCTCTCTTAACACAAATTTACTTCCTTTCCAATCCCTAACTCTCAGGGCCTACTGCAAAATCAGTATGTGCTCTCACTATCCCACATATGCACATTTGTACATTTGTTCTTTTTACCTTAATGTCCCTACATACCACAGTGCCCTCCCTTCAATAATTCACAATGCTCCTACTGTCACTTACTTTCGTAACCTACAGAAGAGTCACTTTTTTTTATACCAATTTCCTTCTTTCTTCTTTTCTGTCACAGGTTTGTTCCTCCAATTTAGCATTTTTATATACTGTACATATGTAATATACCTTTGAGAAAGTGTTATTTAAATTTAAAAAAATAACAGAAAGTTAAAATCTGTTATCTGATCCTGGACCTGGGTATTTTCTTCACTTTGCTTCCTCCCCATTCGCTCACCTGTTTCACAGGTCTCCCCAGTGTATCCTGGTTGACACATGCAGGCTGCCATCTTATTCTCCACCAGACATTCACCACCATTCTGGCAGGTCTTGCCATCACATGGGGAGTTCTCTAGTATAACCAATAAGAAGTAAAGAAATCATATTTATAGCCTGGTGTTTGTTTGGCTGGGGAAAATCTGCTATTTTAAATGAGCACATCAACAGCTACAACAGGAAGTGATGGACAATAGATAAAATTCTAGATTCTAGTCAATAACAGTTTTTTATTTAGATTTATCCATAAAAATCACATCAAACAATATTAAAAACATTTCCTAAAACTTATAGCATAACATTAAAAAATAACAACTGGTAGCATAGAAGCACTTAAGATTAGTGTTTTGTGAAACACAAATCAGAGTTACCTTTAGCCGAGTCTCGACTAGAACATGTCCCAACATGTATTTTCTTTCCCTTGACAAGGTGGGCTTATCAATAAAAAATTACCAACTATCAATTGTATGACAATTACAACGCAAATATTAGGTTATAATATTCCTTCTATTTGAAATATCTGATACCCACCTCTAGTTTAAATGGCAGATGTAAGATAATTTATTTGACAGCCATTCATTAAGAAAACTTACAATATGTGTAACAATATTTGATCCTAGATTCACACCACACAGGCAGTTGAGATGCAGGTGGGGCACATGGCCACTGTTGCATCTGAGTCTTGGTGATGCATTGCTTCTGGGTGGATGAGGAGGACATGTGTGTTGGCAGGGCTTGGTCTTGCCGGTGAGTCCATGGCCTGCCCAGACACAGAACAGCCTATCTATCTTTCTTCTTGCAAGATGGCACACGGATACGGTTTTCAATGATACTGGCCCCTCTTGTTTACTGCATTCTGTTTAAAGGCTGTGTTGGGACAAATATCACACCATTACATCTCTCAAAGGTGGCATATATTACAGGTCTCTCTGATGCTGCTTTAGCTTGGACTACTCAATTGAAGTCAAACACATGTCTGGATGATTATACAACTTTTTATAGCTCTTTGAAGAAGATGTTTGAGAGACCAGATATAATTTTCAGCTGAAAAACCTTTATATGATGTCCAACAAGAGAACGCTGATATTCTGATGTGACTTGTTTTCGTCAGCTTACGCTCTGACTACTTAGACTGAAAGAATTTGGATGATGTTTTTTAGGGAGGGTCGCAGTTATGAAATTCTGGATTAATTTGTGTCCTCTACTCCATCAACATCCTTTTATTTTTTTGAGCTAGTAGATACTGTGCTTCTCATTAAACATCACCTCCTGGAACACAAATATGAAGGTGAAAAAGTTAAGTTTCTGGCCCATTCCATTTGTCAAGTCTATTTGCTTCTGAAACATAGAGGTCTGTTCCTCTGATGCTTCTTCCATTCAGAAGGACGTACGCCGATCAGTACTGACAGGTGTCCTCTGTCTGAGACTGAGAAGGGTTGTAGATAAAAAGCTGGGCTCTACTTATGTTGTGAAGGAGACAGTCTCTTAATTACGGTTGTTTGGTTCACCCTGCCAAGAATCTGAAAGAACACCAGCGTCCGTCCCCTGTAGGGATAAAAGAGGAAGGGCCTAAATGGCTCCCTTATATAGGATCATTTTATAGAGAAATCAGTACTCAATTATGTCTATTGCAAATTGTTCTCCATTATAGGGATGTTCCAGCGCTTTTAGACTGTGGTGCTTCAGGGATGTATATCCATAATGATAGGTCACCAAAGAATCAGATGATTCAAGTTCTGTTAGAACATTTGAATGCTTGGCGCTCCATTAGAAAACAATCAAGTGCCCTGGGCTTCTAATGGCCGACAGAAGCTCAGAGCTCCAACATTCCAATGTTTTTGTTCACAGTTGTTGCTGTGAACAAAGGCCTCATGGAGCCCGAAGGGATTTCAATCCCCTCATGCTCTGTGAGGCCATTGTTTTATTTATTAGAACATTCTCCCCTCTAGTGGCAGAATATTCCATTAGCCTTATAGCCCTCCGTAGCTAGGCTATATGGGCGTTAAAGTCCTGCTACCTTGTTAAAGACCCATACCTTCGGCTCAGTCTTTAACGCTGGAGCAGGCCTTTAATGGCTGATATAGCCCGCTACAGCAGGTTCTAAGGCTATAAAGGAAACTCCAGAGAACTTTATCAGACTTTTGACACAATAACCTTAGCATCTGGCCCTGTTAAAGAAAGGCCAGATCCATTGTTGATATTTTTTGATACTCACAAAGAGACACTTTCCTTTGATAAATATTTTCCTACATATGCTGTGATTTTTGGATTACTGTGATTGCTCAGGCACAACCTGTACCTCAGCTGCGCTATTCAAAGACTATCATGTTAATCAAAATGACAAAAAGAAGTGCTAACAGCACTCTTCCTCACATTCAATTTAATCCTCAACAGACAATCGACACACAGATCAAGCTTAGTAAAAATGGTGGCTCCTTTATTTAAAAAAATAAAGAAGAGTTTTATGTAGCGTAAACCAGACCCTTTTGATGACAGAGCGCTTTACAATAATAACTAAATTAAGTTATACCTCAAACTGTATGCTATGCACATAAAAGTGGAGTAGGGCAT
This sequence comes from Pleurodeles waltl, assembly GCF_031143425.1. Taxonomy (NCBI): domain Eukaryota; kingdom Metazoa; phylum Chordata; class Amphibia; order Caudata; family Salamandridae; genus Pleurodeles; species Pleurodeles waltl. The sequence continues at coordinate 352,641,017 of NC_090450.1, forward strand.
GCAGCAAAAGTTACTGTGGTATTCTGTTGTATATGAAGACAGAAGCTGAGAGACAGGTCTGGAAGTAGTTGGGTTTAATACTGCCTCATCCGAAGCTCCAATACAACTGTCTGTTCACCTCTCAAATCCTAGGCGAGCATGGAACTCAAAATGCTATGCCCAAATAAAGAACCAGTAAGAGAGAGAGAGAGATGTGAGGCATTGATAATACCACAGTAACATGAGGGAGTAACAAAGTCAAAATATTAAGAAGAACAAAGATGAGCGTGGCTTCACCAGCAAGCATGGTGGCCGCTCTGTGAAGAGCTTCGCTTGAAGAGCAGCTAATCCGTCTGTCACTGCCGCTTCCCGGGATCATCCGACCCAGGTCAAGCTAAGGTGCGGTGGTGATCCGATGTGCCATCATGGACATGTTGGTCCGGCGCGATAAAGCCCCTTGAAGCCCACCATTGTTGGCAGGGAGTGGAGATCTAAGATGACCTGACCGCAGAGAGAGAAGAGAGGCGGGAGTGTCGGGGGCCCACCAGGAGATGCTGTGGAGACACTGCTGGGGGTGCAGTGCTGCCCACACAATACCAGAGCCCGAGGGGCCCTGGAGGAGGAACTGAGCCAGAGGGGCCGACAACGGTGAGAGACAGGCCCACTGATTGCTGCTGCAGTCTGCTCTGGGCGTGGGACGCTGCTAAGGGTGCTGGCAATTAGCGAGGCACGGCCGCATTTAAGAAGCTGTCAAGCAGGAGGGATTAGAATCTATGAGGCATCGATTGAGGTTCCCTGCCCCTGCCCTGCTGGTGAGTTTCAGGGGGCCCACAGTGTAGTGTCAGTTGGGGGGGCACTCTATGCATGAGAACTGGGGAAGGGGGCACCTGGATAGGCCCCCCCTTTGGTTGAACTGGGCTCATTGCTCCAAGACACCCATCTGGGAGGCGATCCATGGCCCGGCCCTCAGCCATGTACATTCGGCCAGAATGTGCCAGGGCTAGACCCAGCTGGACTAGCATTTCAGTGGCTGGGTCAGTCTTGAACGGCCCAGTCTTGATCCAATCACCATACGTGCCCGTAAATTATGTTTTTGGCCTTGGGTGCAGTGGCTGCAGTTGCATCAGAAGAACTGTGACATGGAAGCCCTCCGGGGCTGCAAGCCGCCTCCCCTGGGGCTCCCCACTCCACCCTTCTAGGTCATTGCGCTGTGGTAACTTCTGGAAGGTATGCTTCCTCAGGAGGCACTGGGAGGAACATCAGATTGAGCACCAAACAGACCGGATCGGAGTCTGGGGCACGGGTGGCTTTCTGACCCCCTGCAGTTCTTCTTCCTGCCTCTGGGAGGCTGCATCTTCTCCCCGAGAAGGTAGCTTGTTGGCCCAGTGGCCCTGGGAGTGATGCTGGGGGCTCAGGCTGCTTGACTTTGAAGCAAAGCCCGATTGGCATTTGTGGGACAGGTGCTACTCACCCCCGAAACGGGGGATCCTAGCCTCACTGCTTTAGGATCCCAGGGTCAACTTCTTCTGGCAACACTGGCATGGCGAAGTATAAGCCGCAGCTGTGACCTCTCAGCACAAAATGGACAAATACACTAAACAGCAGGCCCTGGCTGGAGGGGCAGTGCCGGTTGAAGGAGCTCCAGTTCCGGAGGGGGACCCCCAAACCTCACTCATCCTTAGCACCATCCAGGATCTCAAGGTCACTATGGAAGGCAAAAAGGGTCAACTGAAGGAAGACCTAGCACTGATTAGACAAGACTAACACAACACCACGCATAGGGTGACAGAGGTGACGAAAGAGGTGTCAGAGGCTGACGACACCCCTAAAACACATGGGGACTGTTTGGCAACCCTGCAATGCCTAGTGAGCCAGCTGGAGGCCTTTGCTGAAGATGCAGAAGGGAGACCCCGCAGGAACAATATCCGAGTGGTGGGCATACCGGAGGAGGTAGAGGGCTCAGCTTCAATGAGATTCATGTGGGACTGGATGAGCAGCTGGGTGCCTAAGGAAGAGGTTTCTGCCTGCCTCATTGTAGAAAATGCACATAGACCATTGATTGCTAAACCACCTGTTGGCGCAAGTCCCAGACCATTAATTGTGCATATACTCAACTAGCAGGCAGGGATGTAGTCCTCAGGGAAGCCGCAGGGTCGGCCAGTTGTCTTTTCAATCCTCTCTGTTGACGATTTTCCCAGACTATACTCTGAAGGTACACAAGCCCGGTCGGTCCTTCCATGGCACCAAGCAAAAATTGAAAGCCATGGGACCCAAGTATATGTTCCTTTTCCCGGCCCGCATGAAGGCACTCTATCAAGAGAAGACACTTTTCTTTGACTCCCTTGGGGTGGTGTAGCAGTGCATGGAGGAGAAGCCACTGCGTGGCCCAGCGGCTAAGTCCTCCCAAGAGAGGAAGAGGGGAGTCCAGATAGATGGTGGATACCCAACACGAGAATGGTGTAGCTGGTGCAGAAACGCTTAAAAAAGAAGAAGGGAGGCAGGACCCATTCGTTGGAACCTGAGAGCACAATTGCTGGAGAAACCTCACCTGGGGAGGGGTAGGAGTGCTTAATGAGGCCCGGCGCTGATCTCCCCTCAAAGGGGGCCCCTGACCCACCATGACGCTACCGGAGAGGTGTATAAGTTTGGGAGTGATGCACACATGTTTACTCTGCTCTGTTTTGCTTGTTTGGTCGATACTTTCTTTGACTTGAATCCTTAATCAAACAAAACAATCTTTTTGAGTAGGGATTCGTTTTTTAGTGGAGGGGATATGGGCTGCGGTGATGACATGCGTCACACGACAACCATGTTGGCTTCGGTCCCTAGTAGCAGCATGACAGGTACTTATAGTTTATGTAGTACTGGGGGGAGGAGTTGTGGGAGGGATTTGGGGGGTGTTGTTGATTGTGTTTCTTTTTCAAGTGCAGATGTTGGCGAAATTATAGTAAGGACACACACGATTCTTAGACACAACATGATCACACACTTACACTAAGGCAGACTCTAATTATCAGAGGGGCCGTACCCTGTGATGCGCGGGGGCAGGGTACACTTTCCAGCCCGTCTTGGAACATTAATGGAATATTGGATAAGATCAAACTGGGTGCGGTGCGCAGGGCAATGTTGAGGTCCAATGCAGATATAGTGATGCTTCAGGAGACATATCTTTTGAGTAGCAAATGACCATTTTTGTCCCGAAAGGGCTACACTCAAGTGCACCACTCGGGATTTCACTGGGGCTCTTGAGGCATGGCAATACTGTGGTCTTGAGGGTTTGGCATGATGTTGGCGTAAACAGCATTCTACATGGCCACCTCTTCTCACTGATCAGAGTACATGCCAGCCCCCCCCCCCACAGATTTCCTAGTTAGACTGGGGGGGCCTTATAGAAGAATAGCTGGATGTCCCATGTTTAAATGGTGGAGATTTCAATGGAGCGTGCAATGTGAGCCTTGACCTGTCTTTGACATCCGTGGGATGGGCTGAGGACACACTCCCTTTGCAGCCTTCATGCGTAATTGGCACCTCATAGATGTGTGGAGGGGCACACCATCCAGGGAAGAGAGGCTTCACCTTCTACTCTGGGGCACATCACTCATTCTCCCAATTTGATTATTTTTTCATGCAGAGCCGGGAGCCATAGGGTCATAGATGTCGAGTTGTTGGCCAGGGGACTCTCCGATCATTCTCCAGTGATAACTGATCTGGCTTGGGGCCATTTGGGAGAGGGAATGCGATGGCGCTTCGACTGCTGGTACCTTCAAAAGAACGAGTTCAGGGAGCTGTGCAAAGACACTTGCCAGCAAGTCCTTGCCGACAATAAGGGTTCGGTGTCTTCCAATTTTGCAATGTGGGAGGCTCAGGAAGCCACTGTGAAGGATTGCATCATTAGCTACTTTAAGGGCTAAACGGGGATAGATTGACAGAAGGTCAGGGATTTTTAGGAATGTATACTCGACTTGGAAAGTTTGTACACAATGTCACAGCAACAACCTCTCCTGCGGGATTTACTAAATACCAGGGCTTTGCTTCATCAGGAGCTTTCGCAAGAGGTGAGGGTGGCATGGATGGCCACACGCAGGAAGTTCCATCAGTGGGTCGATAAAGCCAGCACGACGTTGCACTGGCTATATAGCCCCAGGGAGGCGGGAGCACCAGTGGCTTTCCTGCTGGCAGAATATGGTCCCAGGTGACTGGAAGTGAGTCCATTGCGAGTGCATTCACAGCGTATAATGCCCTTGGCCAGATCTACTCCAATTCACAGCGGATCTGCCGGTGCCGTGCCTAACTCCAGGCAAGCAGGAGTTGCTGGAGGTGGGCGTTACATGTGACGAGCTGTGCATGGCCCAAACTCAGCTGCAGGCTGGTAAGGTGCCGGGTCCCAGTGGTTTCCCGGCAGATTTCTGGCATCTGGTGTGGCCACAGACTTGCCCATTGCAACTGAAGACTTTCAAAGAGGCTGTGGATAGGTGCGAGTTGCCCCAATCTGTGGACGGCAGAGATTGTGGTGATCCCAAAGCTAGGTATGCACTGCGGGGACTTCCGACCAATCTCGCTTCTGAATTCAGAAGTAAAGATGTGGGGTAAGATGCTGGCCATCCATCTTGCGAAGGTAATTACATGCTTGATTCACCTGGACAGCCTGGGTTCCTGCCCCATTGGGACACCCAGCATAGTTGCTCAAGGTTCACAATGCCATTGCCATGAGTGGGATCTTCTGTGGTCACCAAGCCCTGCTATCCATAAACTTTCAAAAGATGTTCAATTCAGTTGACTGGGCGTTTCTGTTTGCCCTCCTTGACAAGAGTGGGGTTTGGCACACAGTATGTGAGCTATGTGCGTCTTCCTTACACTAATCGGGTAGCAAGGGTGAGGGTCGGAGGGGTGGCATTGGAGTGGTTTCCCGCGGCGACGGGCACCCATCAAGGCTATCCCTTGTCACCTTTACTTTTTGCGTTGGTGCTTGAACCTCTGGCTGCATGGGTGAGGGTCAATGTGCTTATCAAAGTTTTTCAGTGGTCTGAAGGGGTGGGTGAAAGAATTTTGTTATATGCCGATGAAGTTTATTTATTCTTGGATGTCCCTGAGGTCTCAGGCCCTAAGGCTCTTCAGATTCCAAACATCTTCAGTTCTTACTCCAGACTTTAGATGAACCCCCCCGAAATCTGCAATTTATTCCACTGCTCCCTGTCCAGTGGAAATGCCGTGGGCGACGGGAATACCTATTATCCCTCTCTGCTTTAAACAATTGGGTGGTTTTGTCAGTGGCGACACGGCCAGTCTTTTGATTGAAACCTGGCGCCTCAGTTAGTTGCCCTTGGATGGGACATCAAGTTCTGGGTCACTCTACCTCTTTCCCTATTGAGACGTTCAGCCATTTTTAAAATGGTAGCCCTCCTGCGTCTGCTTCACTACCTGCAAAACCATCCATTCCCGAGCAATATATCTTTCTTTAATAAGGTTAATGCACAACTCCCACTGTTGTTATGGTGGGCAGGGTACCACGTATCACACTGACAAAATGTTGCCAAACAGCAGCAGATGGGGGGGTTAGCCACCCCTGACACGCTACTATACTATTGGGCAGCGCATTGCACCTGCTTGTTATAAATAAGTGGTGGTTTGGGGGTTTTGAAGACCCTGTGTATGCAATGGAGGGCTGTCTGTTGGGTAGCCTGGGCCTTCCCCACCCACTCTATGGCGGGTTCCTGCAGCTCTTCCTCCTGCTACCTGTGTGGTGTTGGAATGCAGCCATGGAGACAGCAGGGTTAGTGGATCATCTCACATTGGAGGCCCTGCTGTGGCAGGGCACAATACTTCTTCAGGTGACAACCCTGAGGGGATTTGCGTCCAGGGATGTTAGCATCATTTCAACAGTGGAGGATGTGCTACATAATGGGACGCTCAAGTCCCTTAATTGTCTGCAGGGGGAACATGACATGCACCAAATGCAGTTCTTTCAGTATTTGCAGTCAGTCACGCTCTCCTAACTCTCAAATAGCCGGTGGAGGATATCCCCGCATTTTTCCTAGTGGAAATTGTCTGAAATATATAAAATGTTACCGCATAATGTGCTGGACCCAATGGTGGGAGTGCAGCAGGCATGGGAGAGGGAATTGGGCTACCTGGAGGATGATGACTGGAGGGAGGCGGTGGAAGCCGGCAGAGAAGTGGTGATAGCCGCCCAATTTAGATTGATCCATCATAAGATACTTCATAGAGTGTATCTCACTAGGACCAGGCTTCACAGCATGTGCCTGATCCCCAAGGGGAAATGCATGTGGTGTGATGATCCAAGTGTGGATTTACTTCTGCCACTGAGTGGGGTGGCCCACTTCTGGGGCAGAGTGTTGGGACAGGTTGAGAGGGTGATAGGCTGGAATATTCCCTGACGCCTTAAAATTATCCTTCTGCATATCACAGAGAATCTGAGGGGCACACCTTATAAGATGGCACATCTTTGGCTGGGCCTTACTGTCGCAAAGAGGGATGCTGCAAAGGCCTGGAAGGCGATGCAGGCCGCTCACGTAGACACTTCGGGCAAGGGTATGGATCACTGTATGGGAATGGAACATTCAATCTACTTGTCATGGGGCTGTCCCCAGAAACATGTTAAACTCTGGAAGGATTGGGCAGAGTATAGAGGGATGCGGCTAAAGCTGTGTATGCAAAGGCCATGAGCAGAGGGTGGGGATTCGGGGAGGTGGGGGATGAGCAATACTGATGAACAAAAGGCAAGGTAGGGTCCTGACTTACTGCCGGGTGTCAGTAGTTTAGTCGCGGGACTTACTGTGATGCCTTTCCTGGTTCTTCGATTCTGCATAAGTACTGTGGTAGGTGTTGCATTTTTCATTACATACACTGAGAGACCGAAACACACACTAATACATACACAGACACACCCAGGCACACAATGATGCTCACAAGGCCACATCCACGGATACACTAATGCAGGCACTAACATACCCACACGCAGTGATGCATACACTAACACACCTATCCACACACTGATGCATGCACTAATACACCCAGGCACACAATGATGTAGAAACTAACACAGCCAAGCACAGTCCGATACATGTACTAACATACTCAGACAAACACTGATAGATACACTCACACTCCCAGACACACACTGATGCATGCTCTACCACACTCAGTCACACTCTGATACACCCAGACACACACTGATAAATAGACAGACACACATAGGCCCTCATTATGACATTGGCGGTAAATCCCACTTACCGCCACGCTGACTGCCGCCAACATACCACCACCGATATCAGTTCACCATATTATGACACACACACACCAATCCGTCACTATTCAGCCACATACATAAATCCGCCACACCAAAGGTCATTGATAAACTGGAGGTATCCAAACCCACACCGCTACGCCAACTGAACAACACCCATCACATAATGGCCCACGAATCACCACGGCGGACAGTCAATGGGGGTAAACCATTGGCGGTACATACTGCTGCGCTCAAAATACACACACTCAAACAAAACACCACATTAGACAATTCAAACAACATACACCTGACACCCATACACATACCAGACCCACACACCCACACCACTATAAAACATACATCCACATTACCCACAACCATTCATGACTACAAACCATTGGAACGAGACTGACACCATGACCACAGACAAAACCAGAGCCACACACTACTTACACCTATACACCACCCACGCACCCCACATCACACACCCCAACACATCACTTTACACACTCTCACCTACACAACTCACACAACACCCATGGAACCACAAAGACACCCCAGATCCTCAGAGGAGGAGCTAAGGATCATGGTGGAGGAAATCATCAGGGTAGAGCCACAGCTTTTTGGAGCACAGGTGCAGCAGATATCTATAGCTAGGAAGATGGAGCTATGGCGGAGAATTGTGGACAGGGTCAACGCTGTGGGACAGCACCCAAGAACCAAGGATTACATCAGGAAGAGGTGGAACGACCTACGGGGAAGGTACGTTCCATTGCAGCAAGACATCAACTTGCTGTCATGCATCCTGAGGGCCTGGCCGGAGTAGGAGGAGGACTAGACTCTGGTACGTCAACTCTATACTATACTACTACTACACCTCTACCTGCATGCCATCACATAACCCCATTCTCACCCTCACTCCCATCAATCCACCACTTCCCACACGCCCCACCATCACATCTCACCCGTCCTAATGCCAAGCCCTGCATGCCATACCAATGCATGGACACCACTCACAGACCTGCATGGACACCTATCACTAAAGCATGCACACTAGAGAGAATCAGCTAGCTTACCACATACCAACTTAAACAAGTGAAAACTGCCAGGGAGAATAAAACCAAATAGGGCAACCCACTGATGCACAATATGTCAGACACAGAAACAGTAACACAGCATTTAAATCCCCAAAGGTATCCCAGCCAATGTCAGGAGAGAGGAGGTGCCAGCAATATCCAGTCCCCAAACTGGGGAGGCCCACAGTGATGACAGCAACTCTGGTCACCTGGATCTGGATGACCTACCTGGCCCATCAAGGACCTCTGGACAGTCGGTTACCCAAGCCTAGTCCCAGACAACCACAGAGCCTCCCCCACCTGGAAACACCACCACAGCACCCACCCAGCGTACACCTCTGTCCCCAGGACACGTCAATCTGCAGTGTGTCCACCGCAACAGGGACCCCAGGGCACACCTCAAACCCATGACATTCAGGGACCTAGGGTCACTGGTAGTGGGCACACAGTTCAGAGGACAGAGGCACAGGACAACAGGGAAACTGGGAGGAGTGCTTTGCGCCAGGGGGAGGACAGGCCCAGGGAACCGACTCTCCAGGAGGCACTTGCAGAGATCCTGGGAGCCTATCAACATTCCCAGGACACAATGGGCCAGATCCTAGACAATGTGCAGGAGAACAGGCGGCTGCAGGAGGGACAGTACCAGGGGGTCAGTGAGGACTTGCAGGCCATCAACACTACCATGATCTCCATAGCAGGGGTGCTGGCAGACATGGCCAATATTATGAGGCAGGCAGTCTCACAACAGCGGGCCCCTGCCACTAGCCAGACATCTGAACTGCCTTCCACCTCCGCTGCCGCTAGTGGACAGGAGGCCCCGCCACAGGACTCACAGACCACCAGCACCCCTCTCCCTGCAAAAGGAGAACCATCCCGCAAACGTTCCCTACGATCCAGGCAGAAGCCTGAGACTATTGCCAAGCCCCACCAGGAAATGAGACTCTCCTGATTGTCACCCTTGTGTCCCACTCTGTCAACCTGTCCACCTTGAACTGCCATTGCTCCCCTTCCTCTGTCCCCATGGACAATGCACCTGTGCTACAGACTGGAACTATACCCTGGAATTTCCTCCATCATCACCCCATCTCATTGCACCTTCCCCTCAATATCTTAGCACTTAAATAAACACCCTTGAAAAAATAGAAGTATGGATTATGTCACATTTTTTAAGTATGTATATGTTTAACCATGTACAAACATTGCAATTCAACTCTACAGTAAATGAGCACATATGTAAGACCTGTAGTTGACTGCAGTGGTCACACCAGGAGCTATTGTGAGGCACCAACATCTGTAAAATTAATTGCCAAAGGGTGCAGGTGGGCATAGAAGTGGGAAATAACAGCATGCCGGTGCCAAAGAATTTCAAAATAATTACAATGAAATGTGAAGTAACACTATCTTACCTGTGTGTTATTGGAAATATTGTCTGATCACTGATGATCTATTGTCCTCATCCTCTGCCTCCTCATCCTCACTGTCCAAAGGGTCCACTGCTGCCACACGGGCACCTCCAGCCTCCTCCTCCTGCAGAAAAGGTACATGGTGTCTCAAGGCAAGATTGTGCAACATGCAGCATGCCAATATAATCTGGCAGACCTTCTTGGGTGAGTAGCACAGGAATCCACCTGTAAGATGGAGGCACCAAAACCTGGCCTTCAGGAGGCCAAAGGTTCTTTCTATGACCCTTCTATGATCCTTCTGGTTCACCCATGCGCCTCATTATAACGTTCTTCTGCCCTTGTTCTGGCATTCCTCACTGGGGCCAGAGCCATCAGAGGTTGGGGTAACCAGAGTCACCTGCAAATATTGAGGGACAACATTTAGCCACACACTATCCCATATAACCCACACCATACCCATACCCCAACATCTACTGGGTGCGAACCAGGGCTCACCTATTAGCCACACCCTGTGCCTCTGTAGTTGGCTCATCACATTTTAGATGCTGCTATTCCTCAGGACAAAGGCATCATGCACCAACCCAGGATACTTAGCATTGACATTGGAGATGTACTTGTCCGCCAAGCACACCATCTGCACATTCATTGAGTGAAAACTCTTGTGATTTCTGTATACCTGTTCATTTTGACTGGGGGGGGTGGACGGGGGGTTGGGTGGGACAAATGCAATATGTGTTCCATCAATCGCACCAATTATGTTGGGGATATGTCTCATTGCATAGAAGTCAGCCTTCACTGTGGCCTAATCTGCCACCTGGGGAAATACAATGTAGCTGCATATGTGTTTAATCAGGGCAGACAACACTCTGGTTAGCACAATTGAGAACATTGGCTGTGACATTCCTGCTGCCAAGCCCACTGTCATTTGGAAAGAACCAGTTGCCAGAAAATGGAGAACTGATAGAACTTGCACAAGAGGGGGGATCCCAGTGGGGTGACGGATAGCAGATATCAAGTCAGGCTCCAATTGGGCACACAGCTCTGTGATTGTAGCCCTGTCAAGTATATAGGTGAGGATGATGTTCCTGTCCTCCATTGTTGCCAAGTCCACCAGGGGTCTGTCTCCATCTCCTATTCATCCGCAGCAATAGCAATCTAAGGGACAAAAGAGTGAGGAGCCAGTCACAAACTGAACAATGGGGCTACTACAGTATGATGCATGGTGTCAAATTGTAATGGGTCCATGATAATTGTCCTGTATGTCCAAAATTAAACAGTGATGCAGTAATTATCCTGTGCCTGCCACCACCCCTGAAATGGCATCCTCCTATCCTGTGTGGTGGGACAGGTAGAAGTGAGGTCATTCTGCTGGTGTTGTGCGCCGTTGCGGGAGGTGGTCGGGAACCGCCGTGCTAATCCTCATTGGTTATAATTGGGCCCTATGGGTTACAGTGGGCAATGGTGATGTACGCCAGTGGTGACGGTATGCACCGCCGCAGACATGACCACCATTTTCCATCATATTCCTCAATTGCTACCTGACCTTCAACAGGAGAGGACCTACGCTGCATGTGCTGCTGTGACCTGTGTCTGGAACCTACCATGACCCGTGTGACTGGGGAAAAGGCCCCTGCCTTCACTTTGGCAGAGTTGGAGAGACTGGTGGATGGGGTCTTACCCCAGTACGGACTGCTGTATGGACCTCCAGACCAACAGGTGAGTGCACTGTGTGCACAATGCATGAGGTATGACTGCATGGAGTGGGTTGTCAAGGCCTCATGTAAGGGGGTGGGTGAATGTCCCCTGGGCGGCGTACAGGTTGTGTGCTGGGCCATGTGTGTAAATGGTGATGTGAAGGGGTATGGTGGGCCATAAGTGTGACAGGCAGGACTGTCTGACTAATACTATTTTCCTGTGTGTACTGCCTCTGCAGGTCAGCGCCCATCAAAAGAAAGGTATACGGCGTGCCATCGCCAAGAAGTGCGGACCCTGGGGGTCTAAGGCAGGCAGAGCACCCACTGTGGAAACGGTGGGAGGACCTGAGACGCTGGGCACAGAAGACAGCGGAGGCCCAGCTGGGGTGGCCTCCCAACGAGGAAGGGGTGCCCGTCGAATCCAGACCCCCCTGGTGGCCCAGATACTGGTGGTGGCCTATCCTGAGCTGGATGGGCACTTGAGGGCATCACAGTAACCACAAGCAGGTGAGTACAGTGCCCATCATTACAACTTACGCATGGTAGGGTGGTATACGGGTGGGGGATGTGTTTCAGTGGGTGCCCCTAGGCCAGGCCTGACATTGCAGCATAGGTCCCCTGGTGGCAAGGGTCCAAAAGTGATAATCCTGCTACCTAGCTCGTAGGCATCCACTACTGATCAAGGCTGCATGGGTCCCAGGTGTGCTGGATTTGGCAGTGTGTGCCCCTCCCCATGCATTGTTGGTGTCGAGACGAGGCCACTCACCTGAAAAGCAGGATGTCTGCAGGGGCAATGGTATGCCCTTGACCTCCTGGAACACCTCTCGGCACTTCCGGGTGGACACTGAAACCCCGCCAGGTGTCCCAAAAGGAAGGGGGGAGTGAAAGAGAAAGAGACAAAACACTGCACCGTCTTGCCGGTCCAGCCAGTCACCCTGTATCTTCAGGGGGGGGGGGGGGCAGGTTGTTGTTGCCAGAGTTATAGTAGAGTTAGTGCACTCAACTTTCTTGAAACTGAATCTTTCTGATATGGGCATAGGAGCGGTAGAAGAACACCGGGATGCTCCAGCACTTTTCTTGGATAATAATAACTGTTGGCACAATTACTAACACTGCATTACCAAAAACCCAAACTGAGTACCATAACAATAAGTACTGCGACAGTAGGGCTGGCTTCACAGAGATTCACTGTTGCACTCTACAAATAGAACTGTGGTTGCTCTTATCATGCACAAGAAAGATAAACAAGGGCATTAATTATATCACATATAACTTTCCTGCATGCATAGGGTTAAACTAAAAGGAACAAAAACAATCCAAGAAATACAAATGTCCACTCTGGGTTTAAACAGTTAGGGTGGCACAAGTTGGTTTGGTTTCACTGTGTGTGTGAAAGACCCTTCAAAAGCAAATTCATCAAACCTTAAATACAGACATGAATGACACAATTTGAATCCAAGAATTATGATATTAGAGAAAGAAAAGTAATGTAAATGCTCTTTTAAAATTGCACTGTCACTTTTTGTAGTACTTGAGCTCAAGCAGATTTCCTGAAGCACATTTAGATAAGTAACTACAATAATAATGTAGAATGTTCAGAAATGCATTTGTCTCTTCAAGATAAGCACTCTGCCAAAATACCAGGTCTGAAATACACCAGCTGTTCTAGGAAAGCGCGTCTCTAAAAGATAAAACTCCCTGGAGAATACTAGTCACTTATCTGCAGTCTTTTCCGGAGTGCTAGAGGAATGCTTGGTGTCAGCTGGTACAGGAAGTCCTGAATAAGAGGATGACAGCAGGGGCTGGACTGCCAAATCAGATGCTGAAATCAGGAAGCAAAACAAGGCCAAGCAGGGAGGCATGCTTCACTCTACTATTTATAGCCAATCAGGAAAGCAGTTGAGTTTCCACATGTGGATGAGTCACCACACCCAATTAGAAGCACATGTCTACACCACACCCAGTTAGAAGCACATGTCTACACCTGCTCACATTAGCAAACAAGCATTGGTAAAAAAACAATTGTGTAACACAGCACATTATGTTTACTTAGAAACATGAAAGTTTAACCAAGAACAGAGATATGATTTAACCCTAATCCCTGGGGATGCTGACAGATAACGCAGGAGGCACCTTAGGGATTCCAGACAGTTGGCTAGCAATATCACTGTTAGTGCAATCCATAGTGTTTAGGCCTGTACCTTCTGTGTGAGTGTGCTGTGTATGCCAACAGTAGTGTTGGTGCAGCGATTGACCAATTTTATCCTTTGTCCCTCCCCCCCTTTTTTGTTTTGTCACCCTGTCCTTATGTGCATTAGCATCATCTGGCGGAGGAGCAGAGGCACTGGCGACGGAGGGAGCTGCATCCCACAGGACCCAGGAGGCAGAGTCCACCGAAGGTGAGGGCACCAGTGGGACGGAGGGCGAGGGGAGCACCAAGGCGGAGACTGGAGGGGACAGTTCAGACTGTGATACCTTCTCCGATGGAAGCTCCCTGGTGGTGACGGACACCTCTGTGACCATCCCAGCTACAGGTACATCCGCCACCCCGTACCAGCACCGCCCTCCCAGCAGCCCCTCATTGAGTTGCCCATGCCTGCTCACCCAGGAGGTTGGGCATCTCCTTCGCCCCAGGCACCTCAGGCCCTTCCCCAGTTAGCCCTGCTACCCTGAGTGAGGAGGCTGTTGACCTCCTGAGATCCATCTCTGTAGGGCAGTCAACCATTGTGAATACCATCCAGGGGCTGGCAGCCCGGATGCAACAGACTAATGCATTCCGGGAGGGCATTCACATTGGATTGGTGGCCCAACAGAGATCAATCCAGGCGCTGGCCTCCTCTCTGATGGCAGCCATTGTCCCTGTTTTCCCCCTCCCCCTCCAGCTTCCTCTTCCCAATCCCATTCCTCTCAATCCCAACCTATCCCAAGCACACAGGCAGACGAGCAGGCACACAAGATAACACACAAGAGTGGCAGAGGCAAACACAAGCACCACATATCATCCCATAGGCACCCAGACAAACACCATCCAGATGCAGACATACCTACATCCACAATTTCCACTGTCTCCCCCTCCTCCTCCACCTCCCTCCAAGTTCCGTCTACACTCACACCTGTATGCACTACATCCTCATCCACTGCCAACATCACCAACACGTGCCCTGTGTCCTCTCCCACTGGATCTGTCCCCCCTTCAGAACCAGTGGGTAAGACTCCCACCAACCCCAGCGTCCCCAGGATCAAGAGAACAGGACACAATGCCTCCTCCAGAACCAGTGGGTAAGACACCCACCAACCCCAGCCTCCCCAGGATCAAGAGCACAGTGCATGATGCCCCCTCCAGAACCAGTGGGTAAGACACCCACCAACCCCAGCCTCCCCAGGATCAAGAGCACAGGGCACGATGCCCCCTCCAGAGCATGTGGGCAAGTCACCCACTTGAGAGACTGTGGCCTTGCACTCCCCAGGATCAAGCACAGGGCATGTAGTCCCCTCCAGAGCATGTGGGCAAGTCACCCACCTGAGAGACTGTGGCCTTGCACTCCCCAGGATCAAGCACAGGGCATGTTGCCCCCTCTAGAGCATGTGGGCATGTCAACCACCTGAGAGACTGTGGCTTTGCACTCCCCAGGATCAAGCACAAGGCATGTTGCCCACTCCAGAACCAGTGGTGTTGCTCCATCTCCTGGCTGAGTTGCCCCCCATCCCCGTCCCCCTGAGGTGCCTGCCTATTTGCCAACTGATGCCCATGCAGTGTTCTCTCTGTGTTGATGCAGGTGATAAGTGGGGCTGGGCAGTGTCCCTTGAACTGTACAATTGGAAATATCTGTAACACTGGCTAAGTTATTTTTATACTGCATTGATCTTATTACACTCACTCTAGGAAATTAATTTTGTCCTTGCATTATTCAGCCGATTTAGGGGGAATAATCTTGTGCATCTGGTTGTGTGCATGGTGTTGGGGGGGGGGGGGGGGGGAGGGGTGGGGGTGTTGTGCTTGTGTGTGTCACTCTTTTTCCTCTCCCCCTCCCTTGTGTGCTAGGTGTCTGTACTCACCATCATCGTCTTCGCCGTTGTTGGGGTTCGTGGTGGAGCAGCACTTAGAAGAGCATAGGGAAGACATGCAGCTCGGGCTCCATGGCGACGTGATTGTTCCCTGTGTCTCCAATGGTGAGTCCTTTCAATCTCAAGTCTGTTTCCACCAGGCTTTTGATGTTGTTGGTACCGCCCCAGAAAAGGTGGTGGTTTCCAGGGTCTTAATATGGTGGGCGGAACACTGACTTCCACTTGGCTGTAGGTGGCTACCACCGTGGTGGCTGTTGATTCCGCCCTGGCGGTTGGTGTGGTAAAGTGGCTGTCTATCTGAGATCTATCCGCCATGGTCATAATTTGACGGTAATTACAGCCAGCCTATTGGCGGTATTACCGCCACTTTTACACCAACCGCCAGGGTTGTAATGAGAGCCACAGTCACACATTCATTCATGTATACACTAACACACCCAAACATAGTTTGATACATACACTGACGTACCTAGACACACAGACATGCATACACAAACACACCCTTGTACACACTAATACATAGAATGAGAAACCCAAGCACACACTAATGCATACACTAACAAACCCAGGCATACACTGATGTACACAGTGACATTCCCAGTAACACTGATGCATACACTGACACACCCATGGACACACTGATGCACACAGTGATGCATATGACACACCCAGGCACACACTGACACAATCTGGCACACACCGATGCATGCATTGACACAACCAAACACACACTGATGTATACACTGACATACCAAGGTACACACTAATGCATATACTTACACCCCCATGAACTCTCTGATGCATATGCTGCCACATCCAAGCACACATTCATACATACACTTCCACCCAGTTATGCATTCAAATCTACGCTAACACACCCAGCCACACACTCATGCATACACTAACACATCCAGACACATTGATACATGTACTAACACACCCAGGCACACAGTGATGCATACACTGACAGACCCAGGCACACAGTGATTCATACACTGACAGACCTAGGCACACATTGATAAAACCAGGGACCCACTGGTGCATGCATTGAGATACCCAGACACACACTAATGTACACACCGTTACACCCAGGCACACTGGGATGCTGCATCTCTGTCCTTTCCAGCATGAAACAACTGCTTTGGATGGAACACCTGAAGGTGTTCCAACATGGACGTGGTCCCATGTCTATAGTTCTTTGATGTTCCTCCCGAGAGAATTTTCTTGCACAATTTACTCTGTGCCTGCCGTACAATGGCCTTTTTCCCACCACTATGAATGGAGAAGAAGTGGCAAGTTATACTTTCTCTCTTTTTGGACTGCTCATCTTCAGATGACGACGATGAGGGCAAATTCATCTGAGGATCTGGTGCCTGTGAAGAAGCTGAGGCCGACCATATTAAAAAAGAAAAGGCATCCAAAAGGAAAAGATTTGCTAGCTGGTCTCAAACAGACTCTTCGAGCAGTTATTGAGAGACAAATGGGAAGAAAACTGGGTGTGGACTTCCTTTTCACACATCCAGACTGTTTTATTCAATCAGATCTCTTTATTCCTCTGTCACATGAGATTTGCAGTGATGTTGAAACGCAATCGCAACATAACCATAAATAGAGAAATCGGTATTAAAAAACATTTGTAAAGTTAAATTACTTATGAGTACTTTTCTAAAATTGTTACAGTAGTAAATCTTCCACCTCAAAAACAAATGTAAGATTGTGTATATATAATTTTATCACTTTGTAAAAATCACAGCAAGTTACGCAAATAATTTGCAGAACCGGACATACATATCGGTACGTTTTGAGAAGGATTCACAAATATCAGAATGTTTATTTTTAAAAACAATCCATAAAATAGGAAATATCACTAATGTGATCTGTTTAGGCCCTTTAAAAAAATAAAACGAAAAACACAAGGCTTTAGTGATCCTCCTACCTGCCCAGGAGAAACACTAGTCCCTTCTCTAACAGGTTGCATTCATTGTAACAACACAGCTAAAATAACCACCCCAATGAGGGTGTCATTTTCTGCATCTGTCCCACCATTCTAGATGAATAGGGCTTTCAGCACCTTCTAACCCTGTCCATGGGTCTCGGGACACTGCCCTTTCAGTTACCTTAGGTTCACCTAATTAAACACAGAGAATTCATGTTATCCCAGAACTTTAGAAAAAGACGCATGTCACAATCACATTGCTAAACACACAGAAGGTTGCTGGAGACGTTTCTTCAAGGTCCGCTATACGGCTGTAGTGTAGAATCTGTACTGAACATTTACCCAATGAGACAGAAAGAACTCAACTTGGGTGGATATTTTCTGAAAAACTGTGGACTCTTGTCAATAAAAGGGCAGGTGAAGTTCCTTTCTGGCCAACTCACTCACACTGAGACACCCACACAGACATTCATACACCCACTCACACACGCACTCAAACGCTCATACACCCACTCACAGACCTAATAAGACACTTATGCACTTACTCACATCCAATGACTAGAGGTTACATTTAGGAAATAGAATTTAAAACAACATAGAGATTCACTAAAAAAACAAATGTTACAGGGATGTTATAGTTAGGAAACATAATTTTAAAAAACCTTTGAAATTCACTGTAAAAAACAAAGGTTTCATGGACATTATAGTTAGGCTCACATTTCACTGATACAAAACCAGTGAAATTCACCAGTTATAGTTACCTGAGCTAACTATAACTTGCACTGCTTATGACCTCACACATTACATCACTTATGACATGGTCAGTGACAGTGTGTGCACAGGTCTGTGATTGGGTGCATGAGGGTGTCAGTACGTCTGTGAGTGGGTGTGTGAAGGTCTACATGGGGCTGTGAGTGGGTGCACAGGGGTCTGAGTAGGTCTGTGATTGGATGTGTGAGTGAGTGGGTCTGTGAGTGGGTGCATAAGTGTCTGAGTGGGTGTGTGAGTGGGAGAAATATTGAAAGAGAGAAGAGTGAGAGGGAGAAAGATAAAGAGTGTTTTAGGTTTTGATGGATGATATACTTAGAATTAGGTAGTTCAGCACAAATTGAAAAGGCAAATGTATTTGTCAATTAAAAAGAGTACGATCACATTTTAGAATGAGCTTTAAACATCTGAATAAAAAGAAAAAGAGGGAAACGACCAGGGACACACCTGCATTCCAACCCTCAACGCTTAGTGTGAAGCTCTGCGAGCTATATTTGTTTTTTTTTGCCTAACCCCACGGTCTCTCACTATGTTTTTTATTTATTTTGTAATATGCCACTACGGGCTATCTGGGACTGCGGAGGAAGCCAAAAGGACTCCCCGTGGTCCTTATTTGTTTGTATTTTTCTGTATACTAAGCCCTTTACAGGCTATCTGGGACCACTAAGGGGGGTGCCTCAAGGCCTCCCCAGAGGTCCCATTGCTCCAGCACACGGGCAGCTGCTTTTAAGAGCAGCTGCCTGGTTGCTGGAGCAATGCTTTTATCTCTGTTTCATGTACGCACACCTGCGTACAGGGAACAGAGATGAAAAGTCCGCTTTCTGACAGTGGGGCCTGTTTGACATGTCCCACTGTCAGAAAGCAGACTTGGTTTGCTGTGACTTAGCTGCAGCTGTCAAAGGTGCAGCAGCCAAGCCACAGCAAAGCTGGCCCTGCTATGGGCCATCAGTGGCTCCATGGGGGGGAGGGCATGCTGCTCCTCTCCAACAAGAATAGCACCGTGAGATGGTGGTTACAGGAGCCTGGGGGTCTGAAACAGACCACCATCGCTTTTTTATTATAGTCCTGGGGCGGTGGTGATCCCTGGGGCAGCGGGGGGAGAGCGTGGCCCCCTGCACTGAATATTTACAAAGCCCCGGGGAGGTGGTGGTCCCTGGGCTGTGGGGGAGGCTGACAGGCTTCCCCCAGGCCAGTAATGAATTTAGTCCCGGTGAGGTGGTGATCCTCAGGGCGCGAAGGCCACACGCCACCCCCCCGAACAAGAGACAAATGCCCCAGGGAGGCGGTAGTCCCAAGGGCTACGGGAGGGCCATGCGGACCCCCCGCACACAATCACATAAATGCCCAGAGGAGATGATGGTCCCAGGGTCTTCAGGTGATGTGGGGGGCAGGCTGCACCCTGCATTTACTTTCACTAATGTTACGGGGAGGGGGCAGTCCCCAGGGCAGCGAGAGGGGACCTTGAGCCCCCCCACACTTAAATAATGCCCCCAGAACTTGGCCCACCCTGGCGGTTCAAAAGGACAAATCACTGCAGTCCACACTTCATTTTTTTTTTAACAAAAAATTACCTTGGATTGGCGACCCTATCGCAATTCCATGGCAATTTTTTTAAAAAAAAATGCCTTTTAGCCTGCGGGAGGGCCCCTTTTGTATTTTGTATTCTTTTTTGTGGGACTCGGCTGAAGCCAAGTCTCAAATTGGCTGACAACACTTCAGCGCTTCCTTGTTGAAGTGTGGTCAGCCAATCTAATCTCAGCAGGCAGGAGATCGGGAGAGGCTGCAAATCTTTTGCGTCCCTAGATACACAAATTTGGATTGTCTTTAATTTCTCTGAAACTACTGAATAGATTTACAATAAAACAAAAAAGGTCACTTTTTGGACCTGGACCAACCTTTCTGCCAAATTTGGTGAGAATTCCGTTCAGTAGTTTCGACGCTATCGCTGTTAAATTTTTCCAATGAAAAAATGAATGGGGAAAAGTGTTTTGGGGTCCCCCCTTTTTCTCGGCCCCCCCTCTACTGATCACCCCAAAACCTTCCAGACAGCAGCTGGATTTTTTTTTGGGAAAGTTACATAAAGATTTGTCAAGCATCGCCAAAGATATAGGCAAGTAAAATATACACACACTGAAAAGAACTTAAATTACAGGGATGTTATAGTTTGGTTCTGAATTTACTCATACAAAACCAAAGAAATTCAGCAGTTAGAGTTAGAGTTCTTTCACGCCCTAAGGTAACTATAACTTGTGCCCTAGCCATGCACAGTTTTCTTATCAATAATGTTATTGCAAACGTAGCAATGATATCAAAGATGTCATACAAGATCTCATCAATGACATATTAAGTGGAGTAATTAGCTGTGCATGGCGAAGATGCGAGTTATAGCAACCTTAGGGCACGAGTTACTTGAAAGAACCATCTATTATTGCTGAATTGGTATAGTTTTGTACGAGTAAATTCAGAACCTAACTATAACATCATTGTAACCTTTGTTTTTTTCAGTGAATTTCTATGTTTTTTTCATGAAAAGTCATTTTAATTACTATACGTTATTCCAACACTCGCTGCACACGGGCAAAGGCTGTGCGTGGCAGGGGTTGGTCGCGAGGCCTGGCCTCGAAGCCAGGCCTTGCAGCCAAGACCTTATAACCACCTAACCTAGGGCCACACATGGCCTTTGGCAGTGCGCAGCGCAGGTTGTCCACAAGGCCTGTCTGTGATTGGATGTGCGAGTGGGTGCGTGAGGGTCTGAAAGTGGGTGTGTGAGCCTATGAGTGGGTCTGAGTGGGTGCCTGAGCCTCTGAGTGTATGTATGAGAGAATGAATTAGTGTATGAATGAGTCTGCGTATTTTCTTTAAATGTTTTCCATAATTGAAAAAATTTGGTGAATAGTTCACTGAAATTTGTGAAAATTTGTGATTTTTCATGAATATTGTGCAGAGTGATACAAAATTATATTAAACATATAATTTGCCCTTAAAACACAACTACATCACACCCCTGGGGTCAGGATACCTTCACCCTAACCCCTTGCGCCACTTTCAATTTGAATATTCACCCCCGGGGCCCATCTACCGGGAAATAAAATGGTGGTCGCAACTTTCTAGTCAGGTTGCGGTCAGCCAATTGCAATGCTTCTTTTCGCACGCGTATTCGCAAAGACTCACAAATATTTTGCTAAATAATCGTGAAATATTCACAGTCACAGATAAACAAATGTATTTGCCCCTAAATAGCTCCTGAACTACTGAACGGATTTACACCAAATAACAAAAAGCACAAACTGCGTACCAGCAGCTAGCTTTCTGCCAAATTTGGTGTAATTCTGTCCAGTGGTTCAGGGTGTAGACGTGCTGACAGTTCCTATGGTAATTAACATGGAAAACACAATGTTTTTTTAGTCCCCTTTTTCTCGCTTCCCTCTTGAGGGATCACACCGAAACTTCCCCTGTGCAACAAGAATCACCTGGCTACTTTTTAAAAAAACATTTTGTGAAAATTCGTCAAATGATGCCAAAGATATAGGCAAGTAAAAAAACGCTTATTCTATGGAAACATGGCCCTAAATATGGCCTTACTGGGTCCCTTTAGCCTGATCGAGCGCCATCAAACTTTTGACTTTGTCCCAGTCCAGCGTAACCAAATATCCCCAATTGTGCTTCTTGGTGCTACTTTTACCTAAAAAATGTAAATTCAATATTTCACGTTCTACTTATTGGATTTTTGTTGTTTTGGTCTTGTTTATTTTTTAATTAAATTCAAATCTATTTATCTAATCTGGTGTGCAGTCTTTTTGTGTGGTGTTTTTACTGTCCAACTGTTTGAAGTGTTGCACGAATACTTTCCACATTGCTTCTAAGTTAAGCTTGACTGTTCTGTGTCAATTTACCAGAGGGTGACCACAGGTTAATTTAGGGTTTGCTTACGCCTTACCCATATGAGGATTGTGGTTGCTGGTTGACCAGGGCTTACACCACAGTCAACCAACAACTCAATTTCTAAGACATGCATTTTGCTTTTAAGATATCTGATTGTGTTGACTGGAGTTTACTGTGGGCAAAGATGGCTGAACAACATATATCATATTGTCTACTGTGATCCATTATCTCCTTGTACTTGAGTTAAGATAAAGCTTGATACTGAAAAGATTATTCTCCACTGCATTTGAAACCATCTCCCACCACACCCTCATCAACAGACTCCACAACATCAGTATACAGCAAAAAGCCCTCAAAAGGATCAACTCCTTTCTAAAAGGACACACCCAAAGCATGCAACTGCCTCTTTTCACCTCCACACCTTAAGACATCGTCTGAGACGTACCACAGGGTTTATCCTTCAGCCCTGTCCCATTCAACATAAACATGACCCCCTTGCAGACGGCATCAGATCCCACGGACTCAATATAATCTCTTACACAGATGACACACAACTAGTCCTCTCGGTCACTGAAGACCCAGCCAACACCAAAACCAACTTTTGCAACTCCATTACGCACGTAGCCGAATGAATAAGAGACAACTGCCTAAAACTTGACTCCAACAAAACAGAAGTCCTGATCCTCAGGAAGAACCTCTCCATTTGGGACCACAGCTGGTGGGCGATAGAACCTGGACCGACATCCACATCGACAGACCATGCACGGAACATGAGCATCATCCTAGACAGCCAGCTGACCATGAAACAACAAGTCAACGCAGTGTCCAGCTCCTGCTTCCACATCCTTCGCATGCTCCACAGAGTCTTTAGATGGATCCTAACCAATACCAGAAAGATCATCACCCAGGCCCTCGTCACAAGCCGCCTCAACTATGGCAACACCCTATATGCCGGAATCTCCACTAGCTACTCAGAAGATTCCTGACCGTACAGAACCCCATGACCAGACTCATCCTGGACCTCCCCAGAAGAACCCACATCATTCCCCACCTCAGAGACCTCCACTGGCTCACCATCCAAAAGAGATGCCAATTCAAGATCCTCACATTCGCATACAAATCCCTCCACAATCGAGGATCATCCTACATCAACCACCTTTTGAACTTCCACCTGCCCTCAAGACGCCTGCCTTCTGCCTCGTTGCCTTATTTGCTCCGCATCCATCACAGCTGCACCAGCGGCCCTCCTTCTCCTACATCACCACTAGGTTCTGGAACAGCCTACCCCTCTGCCTCCGAACAGCACCCTCACTGACTGAATTCAGAAAACAACTCAAGGCCTGGCTCTTCTGAGACACAGCAGCACCAGCGCCCAGAGACCCCTAGGGGTGACTGTGCCATGGTATGCAAATGATTGATTGATTGAGTGATTACAAACAGGATTTGACACCAGGGGACATACTCACATCCTTGTTTTTTAATCATAATGCTGCTGATTCTAGGCAACTTGTGTGAGAAGTTAGTTTATTCTCTCTAAAGTTTGGAGAACTACTAAAAGCTCTCCAGTACGTAGATAATACAGTTCCATAAGTAAGGACCACTGTGGGCTTGCAAAGATCCCTTTCACTTAAATAACTATTGTCACAATAGACGGAGCCAGGCAGCAATGCAGTTGCACATAAGTGTGCAGAGCTCCTGGGCTGGTCCATGCCCATCCAGCATTAGTGACGCCTGAGTGCCTCTATTCAGGGAGAAAAACAAAAGGAGGCAGTGCTTAAGTCCTAGCTGCAGCTAAACGTCTCTCTCAGAGGAGGGCTCGCTAGTTCAGGGTGAGTTTGCTGACAGAGTGAAGAGCTGAGCCCAAGCTGGTGACCACATCCATGTGACAGGACAGGAGCAAAGCCTTTACCTTGCAGTGAGGGGTAGAGTGGGGCGACCCCGGCATAAACGCTGTGCTGCAGTAGCACTCACTGTCGCCGCTCTGGAGACAAAGCACTTGGACTGCCATAAGGGTGCTGAGGATGCCAGGCTGCTAGGGCATAACAAAGGGAATGGGCGTCCAGTCGCAGCCTTGAAGAATGGTCTCCGCACAATTAACTGGTGAGCAGCTAAGTCACACTGTGCAGCAGAATCCTCTAACTTTGTGCACTGTGCAGGTCAAAATGAGCGCATGTGGAAAGCTGGTGTGATACGTGACTCTGGAGTTGCTACACAAGGGGGCACTTGCCTAGGGAGATAAGAGCAGCCTTCCTGGAAATCTGAAAGAGGGTGAGCGGACTCATTCAGTTTAGAGGCTCGCTGGTGGAACCTTCCTGCTCCCTACCCACTTTTCTGGAGGCCACAGGTAGTGAAATGATGCCTGCTGAGCAAGGCGCCACATGATCCATGGTCGTGGTATGACTGCAGACTGCTTCTGCTGGGAACTGTTGCCGTATACATTTGACAGGACAATCTACTGGGAGGCTGTCTGGTCGGTTGTGGGCCTTCTCCTATCAGGAGATCCCAGATGTACCTTGCTTCGTGGCACTACAATTTCTTAATGATGACACCTGGGTAGAATAGGGGTATTGCAATCTAAGATATGTGGATTGCTGTCTAGTATTGGTCCATAGGATAGAAGCACCTCACTCCCACTCACATTCTTCTGTCATGTGGCGGCCATCGCATGGGGCATGGTGCTCTGTCTGTACTGGCAGTCTTACATCTCCTCCCATTAGCAGAAAGTCAGAAGCCAAAAATTAAGGTAGAATCATTGGGGGAGGATGCCACAGGGAGTGGCACAGCCACTCATGGAACCGTTCACAGTGGTGCAACAGAGGCCACCGCACCGGAAGAGAAGCTTAATGCAATACTGGCACCCATCAGTGACACACGTGACATACTGGAAAATAAAATTCACACTCTATCCATAGACCTAGGCTTGTTCTGCAACTATCACAAAAACATGGCAGAATTTGTGGCGCAGATCGAGAAGTTGGTAGCAGACCTCATTCCTACCACTGCTACAATGCAACTGCAGGTCTAGGCTGCAAATGAACACATAACCATGCTGGAACGGAGGCAAGAGGACAAGGACAGGCATGCCTGGAGGAACAATATGAGGGTGGTGGGGTTCCCTGAGAAACACAGATGGCACCTCCATGCTCACCTATCTGGGGGATTGTTAGAAGACTTTGTTGCCTGGAAGGCCTCACCAAATTTTATGTGCTGGAGCAAGCACAGAGAGTACAGGAACAACCGTCAAAACCTGGTGGTCTGCCTCGTCCTGTGGTGGTTTGCCTAGTGCACCACAGGGACAGAGATTTAATCCTTTGTGAAGCTCACTCTAAAGGATGATTGATGGTACAAAATCCCAGATATCAATACTTCTGGAATTTACAGCTTGGGTGCATAAAGAGAGAACCTCCTATCTAGCAGGATTGTATAACATTGGGCTACAATATCCATTATTTAACCTGCTTGACTTCAGATTCAGCATGATGACAGGGCTAACCTCTTTGCCACCCTCCTCGAAGCACCAGAGTGATTGGACAGTTACCATGCAGCACATGCAAAGGCATATGAGCAGGTGAGCACCAGAGATGCAGGAACTGCAGAACACATCACAAAGTAAACACTGACCCTCAATTTAGCAGGTACGCAGTGAGCACACAAAAGCAGTGTTTACGGAAGCAAAGCTTTGCAATAACACTAGGCTGAGAACAAGGATTATAGGTCTGGGGTAGATAGTATGGACAATTCAGAGCACAGCCTGCGGCTCCCTAAAGTAACACTATCCATTGCTGACAAACTCTTATGAGCTGGCAGGGCTGAACTGGATGCACGAGTGCAGGCAATGTTGTCGCAATTAAAACTTGGATTTCTACATATCCTTTCATATTTATGCAACATGGATGGAGTAGCGCCTGCTGGGGATCATTGATGATTGTACATTGTTTGGTTTGTAGGTTCCACTCAAAAATTGAGCTGTAGCTGGGTGTCCTGCTTGCATTCATGGTTAGTGGTGTCCTGCTAGTGGTGCACTGATGTGTTGGTTATTACTAATTTAGAAATAGTGGCTCAACCTCTTAGTCCCAGGAGGGGATTATGGGGAGGGGTTCAGAAATCAGTTGTTGGTTTGGGTTCTATTTTGTTGCCTCTAGTTGGAGAGCGTGTGTATGTTTTTACCACAAATTATAGCCAATATATTTCACTTTGGGGGTAAATTGGAAGGCAAAGATACAGTTTCTATGTTCCATATAAAGCAGCAGGATTTTTATTAATAGCTAAGCACCTCATCTATCATCCATATTACATTATCCATTAGTGACCGAGGAAGACTTCAATTGCATAGAGGACACAGTGCCGGTCAGATCACACCCATATCTGTGACACTCAGGACAGCTAAGTTCCTTTGTGGATCTCGAGTGGGGAATTTTAGGCTCCTGAAGAACACTAAACCCTTGTCATGGAGAATATTAATTCTACTCTGGAATACATAAGTTGCATGTACAAATGGACAACTGTGTATGGGTTACAGACATACATGACAAGGCAGTAAATGCTGACTACCTTACCAGAACACACTTGCATCACAACAGAATGTTAAGTCTCACCTGGGACATTCCCAGAACTTTAATTCCGAGCTGGAAGCTCAATGTGGAGGCAAAGGAAGACTCAGTATTTTGGATGGGTCTAGGAGCAGGTATCACTGATAACTTAAATAAAAACAAGGGTATTGTGTTATTTAAAATAGGGATAAGAGGACATTGTATTGGTGTGACGACTGGGATTAGGGAACAACTTAACAAGGCCATAGTTGCTTAATACATTTGACAAAGTTGCAGTGAGCGATCCATTCTTCATCCCCAGCGTGAATACAGAGAAGGAAAAACTACTGGCTTAAATCGGGTGCTTAAAGAGCTGTGATTATAGGAGATACATTAATAAAACGCACAGTGAACGGGACAAGGCTGTGAGGCGTCTTGCATGGCTAGCTAGCCCAGTGCAGTGGGGCTCTCCAGTTTTGAAGATCAGTAACGCTGAGGACAGTTAGGGCCTCATTTATAAGCGGCTTGCACCGCTGGTGCGTCACTTTTTTGATGCACCAGCGGCGCAGGCTTCAGGCCCATCTCTACCACACTAAGCAAAGCTACTTTGCGTGGTTTTTCACAGCCTTGTTGTTCTGCTCTATTTCAGACTGAGTGAAAAACCACGTAAAAGAAATGCAAAGAATGCAGTACTCTCAGTCTGAGTAATGAACTTATTAAGGCACTTCCCAAGTTTTATGCACAGAGAAAATAACATGAGCCTTTATTTCAAATACAGTAACACACATGCAATTCTAGAAACAATCACAGCAGCAGAATAATAATGGTTACTGAAACAAAGAGAATGCAAAACTTCAACAATTAATATAATATATAGATTGTGACTGCGTATTTATGCATGCACACCACAAAGCTAAAAATGAGAATTAAAAGTGCAACACCCTGGGGTTTGACACCGACATCATCCCTTCATCTGCTAGCTTCAGGTCGCAGAACCCTCACAACTGAAACAGAGGGACTTTACTACCCACAATGGGATTCTGAGCAAGGTGTCCCTCCTCAGAATGAGTTCTTTCTTGTCCTGGTTGTCTAAGCTTCCTTCCTTTATATACTTTAAACAAACTGGAGAGGAGAATTCTAGAAACCCCCTCCCATCGGGTAAGTTGTTGTTCAAGCACTGGCCGCACCAGATCAGTGATGAAAAGAATACGCTAGAGACAGGCCAAATTTCACTGTGTTTTTCCAAGACCGAGCTGTTCCCTGCTTTACCATAAACATTCTTAGCCTGGTAAATCTTATCATGCTTACTCCTTACTGTCCTTTGTTATGTGCCCATCCTTCAGTGAGGAAGAGTGAAAACATGTTCCACAAGTTGTGCGTGGAAAAATACCTGCGCCACTAATGTGACATGCTTGTAACTAAGCTAAGCACAAAATGGAGGCAGTTTTCATGCTTTCTTCTTTAATTCTTTGCATAGCATCTCTCAACGTGTACACCAAGGCTTATCATTTGGCGGCCAACCTGATTCAGTGTGAATTTATTTTATTACATTCCAATACTGCGAACTGTAACAAATTGGTTGCTTCTTGATTACCATAACTCCTAAATTGTTCTTGCGTTATGAGGTCAGTGCAAAGAGTACAAAACTTCCTTGAATTTCCCGCATCTAATGTCACTCCTGAAGCACACGTGTCAGACAACCACACCATCCACATAAGCAAAGCTTCCTCAGATTTCTGTTTAAATCTGTCTATAATATCATTAACTTCTTGCTGGGTGTAATCTTCTAAGGAATGCATTTCAATTCCTCCCTGGTTCTGAGGAGTGCCCTGTATTTTTCATCTAAATATTGGTTGTGCGTGAACCATTTTTTGGCTCATCTAGCTCATTCTGGCCCCCACCTCTTTTAACCTCTTTATCACTGGAATTTGAAAAATCAGTACTCTCGCAAATATTCATATCCGATTCATTGGGATTCCAGTCAAGCCCAGCTTTAGCAATTGCTAAATTAACTTTCTTTTGATTTATTTCACCCCTGCGTTTCTATAAATAGTTATAGTATTTTTAGTTTCAACAAGCTGCCTCTCTAATTGCTGGTTTTCATGTTCCAGTCGCTTACATTTTTCATGCATTTTTCTATAAGCAGAAAGCAATATTCACCCTCTCCGACCTTAAATAGATAAATTACAACCCCGTGCAAGAGGTACTTTTTTTAAGCACCAAGACATTCATCCCACGGCTCTGAAAGTCCCCCACAACAAGACCACTCATTCGCCAAGACATTATAAGGTTCTTTGATCCATCCTGGAATCTAAAATGAAACTTGAGAAATGGTTTGTGAAGCTGCTTTTGACTTCTTGCTAAACAGTTCACTTTTAAACGTACACTTTCCAACCTTTTCCCCCCTCCGACTACGGCAAATTGTTCTCCTCTACTTCAAACTGAGAGGAAAACCATGTAAAAGGAACGCAAAGAATGCAGCACTCTTAGTCTGAGTAGTGAATTTATTAAGGCACTTCCCAAAATGTATGCACAGTTGTTATTCAGTAACAACAACTTACCGGATAGGAGGGGGAGTTTCTAGAATTCTTCTCTCCAGTTTGTTTAAAGATATAAGAACACAAGAACACTTATAGATATGGAGTAAGGTAATGCAGCACAAGTCAATGTGTTGCCTTACTTTGTGCCAGTGAGGGGTTCCATGGGATTTTGACACATTCCCAGATTCACACTTTGTAAAACTAGGAATGCATCAAAAGCCTACCCCCCAAGGGGTGGTGTAAGGGAGGCGTACCAAGGAAAAATACCTTCATTTGTCCTCGTTTTTCATTCTTCTGTGTGTGCGACATTCTGCATCTTTTCTTTTGATGCAGGGCAGCGTGGCAAGAAGGCTTGTGGCACTGCCTTGTGCCAAAAGATTGTAAATGAGGCCCTTAGATTATACACTGGCAGAGATAAATGCATCATTTAAAGAATACTATGCCAAAATCTATGCTGCATATAGTGAGTCACTTGCTCCTAAACTGACAAAATTTTATAATGATGCAAGAGATCTGGGTGCCCTCCCTCTGACGCTGTTGTGTTACCAAAAAAAGGCAGAGATAACGAGAATGCAGCATCCTACAGGCCATTCTTTCTGTTAAATGTGGATTTTAAAATACTCAGCTGTATACTGGTGAAACAATTGCTGGCTAAAATCCATGAACTGATCCACCAAGACGAGTCTAGGTTTGTTCCTACAGGAAGCACAACACTGAATATCCAGAGACTAGTGCAAGTGGTACATCAATCCCTAATGGATATCCAAAAGGTCCTTGCGCTGGCAATATCTGTCGAAAATGCTTTTCAATCCTTACAATGGGAGTTCTGCCCCACACTCCACCAATATATAGGAGACTGTTCAAGGACTTGTATGAATTGTTGCTTCAGTTGATCTGTGGTACACAGCAGAAAAAAATAGTATTAGCAAAATTACAATTACACACAGTCGGGGGGGGGGGTACAGCAGTCCTGGACCTAGAAATTTACAATTTGGCTGCACAATTGCAGTGGACTGCAAAGGAGCTGATCTAGAGGCTCTCACATGGGTACACTAACAAGGCTGCTGTTGAACCCTTTCAGTAAATCCCATTTTCAGAGCACAGTGATACTGGTCAGACAACTCTGTTATGTATGGCCCATGGCATTTCAAAGGACACGTACATGTTTGCCTTACACTTGTGAGCTCTATCTAATATCACTACTAACTCTGTCACACTCAGGACACTGGAGCGGGCTTCATGGCTGAGTGGAAATGGCCCTAGCCATGGTGTGCGAATTGTATATGAATGGCACCATATTAGAATATGGGGACTTGGTTGAGAGATATCAGTTACCGGCAAGCCATTTTCTGTTACATAGTGAATTTGTAGCTGCAATGCGTAGATGTTGGGGAAATGGCACATCAGAACTGCCACAGCAAGCTTGCTTCAAGGACATTACATTCTTAGTGGAAGATAGCGAGTGGCCTCCTGCTGTACAGGGCATTGATAGCGCAATCATAAGGTAAGAAAAGAATAGCAATAGGAATCTTCCTCGCATTTTTGGAGGTGGGTAATGTAACTTTACCGAGGGAATACCAGAAGACCTGCCCCAGAACTCAATTAGCGCTGAGAAGTTTGAACCATTACAAGAAACCTACCGAAGGGGGAATCAGGGAGGAAACAAAACAGTAAACATACGGAATATTATTAAGAGGTGTGAGCTAGAGCGACAGATGCAAGCTTTACCAACCGCTGTTGATAGTTATCGTCCTATAAGGGCACTAGCTTCTTATCCTGATCCAGCTCTATCTACAATGAAAGTGCTACACATTGGAAAGCCTGGGACTGGATATAAATTGGCTGGTACTAGGGAGAAATGTTTGCCGGGTCTCAGGAGTACTAGTCCTTATGATTCCCAAGACTTTTCTGTCCATTTGTGCTCTACTATCCACTGGCCTGTGAAACATAATCTCCAACTCTTCTGTTGATTCACATACCTGTTCTTTGACTGCAATCTATACTATTGTATATAGGGTAGGTCTGATACACATAATGTTCCTCATTTGGAGCCTGGTGAACCTGACAGTGGCCCCACCCAAATAATCCCTTTCCCTTCTGGCTTGGAGCTTTGGCTTGTTAGAATTGTCAATGGAACAGCGCGATCAGTGGAACTTTGATCGACACTGCATTTTTTTTGATGGGCAGGATGGCCCTCACTAAATGTTGGTGTTACTACAATGTTTATGTGTCTTCCAGGGTGTGTTCACTTTGGTCCCTGGAAAGGACTTTATGAAACTAGATAGTAAAATGACATCCCTTGTGTAAGCATGACAGCAATATAGAATTAAGTTGATATCCTTGCAATTCCCATTAATGAAGGGAGAGTGGGTTTGTCTGAGATGGAGGCATATTATCTGACATCCACACTACAGCACCTGCCAGGTCGGATGGTTACGACAGGTGGAAGAGAAATGGAGACGCTGAGGGGATATCATAGCAACATGGTTCTCCAATATGTGTCTTTCCCTGCCAAGAACTAGTGGCTAACCTCCCACTAAGTATCTCAAATTGCACACATGGGGTTGGTCCACTAGACTGGTAGCAAAAAGGGCTTCATATTCTGAGTTTGCCTCATCATGGGGACATATATCACCCCTGATTTAATACATAACCTTTCCCTAAATGTACATACATTTTGCCTTTTCAATGTACTGGGTGTAAATCAGAAGGGTAGACTTTATACACAGTGTAGGAAAACTGCCTTTTCTACATACCCTCACCCTTTTGTCTTTTTCTGGATCCTATTTTTGCTGGTGTTAGAACTCTGTGTACTTTATCCCTACTACCCAGAAGTAAAGTGCCTGTGCTCCCTCTTTAAACATGGTGAAATTGGCTTATTCCGTTTTAGTGCATTTATCTTGTCTGTAAATCCCTAGTATATGGTGTATAAAATGCACCCAGGGTGTGGAAGTCAAATACCACTTGTGCACTGCAGTACCTGTTGTGCCATCCACTACAGTGGCAGTGCAAACATGGCTACAAGCCTATCCAGTGTAGCCTGACTGCTATAGCATAACCCAAATCTCCAGTGCAACTTGTCAAAATAGCCCTTTTTGACAGGTAAATACAGAACTTTTTAAATATTAGTAAGTAATTCTTGTATAGTATTGTAGCCCACAAGGCAGGGTGTATGGTATTTAGAATTGGGACAGGTAAAAAACATAATATGACCATGTCCCTACAGTAGCAACGCCCAGGAAGCTATTTTCACTGTGGCAGGCCTAGCTGTCCTGTGTAGAAAACTAGAGGTCAGATTAAAATTTGAATATTGCTAAATCGAGAAAAGGTCCAGTTCGAAAAATAATTGAACCACTATTATGGATAGGTATTATTATTAAAAGTCCAATTCAGAGGTTAACCCCTTGCTGCCAGGCCTTTTCCCCTCCTGTGCCAGGCCTTTTTTTGCCTATTTGGGGCAGTTCGCGCTTAGGCCCTCATAACTTTTTGTCCCCATAAGCTAACCAAGCCAAATTTGCGTCCTTTTTTTCCAACATCCTAGGGATTCTAGAGGTACCCAGACTTTGTGGGTTCCCCTGAAGGAGGCCAAGAAATTGGCCAAAATACAGGGAAAATTTCGTTTTTTTTAAAACAAATTGAAAAAGTGGCTGCAGAAGAAGGCTTGTGGTTTTTCCCCTGAAAAAGGCATCAACAAAGGGTTTGCTGTGCTAAACCCAGCAGCTTCCCAGCTTTCAGGAACAGGCAGACTTGAATCAGACAACTCAATTTTTCAACACAATTTTGGCATTTTACTGGGACATACCCCATTTTTGCAATTTTTTGTGCTTTCAGCCTCCTTCCAGTCAGTGACAGAAATGGGCATGAAACCAATGCTGGATCCCAGAAACCTAAACATTTCTGAAAAGTAGACAAAATTCTGAATTCAGCCAGGGGTCATTTGTGTAGATCCTTCAAGGGTTTCCTACAGAAAATAACAACTGAAAAAGAAAAATATTGAAATTGAGGTAAAAAAACATAAATATTTCTCTACGTTTTACTCTGTAACTTTTCCCTGCAATGTCAGATTATCGAAAGCAATATACCGTTACGTCTGCTGGACTCCTCTGGTTGCGTGGATATATAGGGCTTGTAGGTTCATCAAGAACCCAAGGAACCCAGAGCCAATAAATGAGCTGCACCCTGCAGTGCGTTTTCATTCTATACCGGGTATACAGCAATTCATTTGCTGAAATATAAAGAGTAAAAAATTGCTATCAAGAAAACCTTTGTATTTCCAAAAAGGGCACAAGATAAGGTGTTGAGGAGCAGTGGTTATTTGCACATCTCTGAATTCCGGGGTGACCATACTAGCATGTGAATTACAGGGCATTTCTCAAATAGATGTCTTTTTTACACACTCTCCTATATTTGGAAGGAAAAAATGTAGAGAAAGACAAGGGGCAATAACACTTGTTTTGCTAATCTATGTTCCCCCAAGTCTCCCGATAAAAATGATACCTCACTTGTGTGGGTAGGCCTAGCGCCCGCGACAGGAAACGCCCCAAAGCGCAACGTGTACACACCCACATTTTTGAAAGAAAACAGAGGTGTTTTTTGCGAAGTGCCTACATGTAGATTTTGGCCTCTAGCTCAGCCGGCACCTAGGGAAACCTACCAAACCTGTGCATTTCTGAAAACTAGAGACCTAGGGGAATCCAAGGAGGGGTGACTTGCGGGACTCGGACCAGGTTCTGTTACCCAGAATCCTTTGCAAACCTCAAAATTTGCCTAAAAAAACACGTTCCTCACATTTCTGTGGCAGAAAGTTCTAGAATCTGAGAGGAGCCACAAATTTCCTTCCACCCAGAGTTCCCCCAAGTCTCCAGATAAAAATGATACCTCACTTGTGTGGGTAGGCCTAGCGCCCGCAACAGGAAACGCCCCAAAGCGCAACGTGGACACATCCAAATTTTTGGAAGAAAACAGAGGTGTTTTTTGCGAAGTGCCTACCTGTAGATTTTGGCCTCTAGCTCAGCCGGCACCTAGGGAAACCTACCAAACCTGTGCATTTCTGAAAACTAGAGACCTAGGGGAATCCAAGATGGGGTGACTTGCGGGACTCGGACCAGGTTCTGTTACCCAGAATCCTTTGCAAACCTCAAAATTTGGCTAAAAAAACACATGTTCCTCACATTTCTGTGGCAGAAAGTTCTGGAATCTGAGAGGAGCCACAAATTTCCTTCCACCCAGCGTTCCCCCAAGTCTCCCGATAAAAATGATACCTCACTTGTGTGGGTAGGCCTAGCGCCCGCGACAGGAAACGCCCCAAAGCGCAACGTGGACACATCCAAATTTTTGGAAGAAAACAGAGGTGTCTTTTGCGAAGTGCCTACCTGTAGATTTTGGCCTCTAGCTCAGCCGGCACCTAGGGAAACCTACCAAACCTGTGCATTTCTGAAAACTAGAGACCTAGGGGAATCCAAGGAGGGGTGACTTGCGGGGCTCGGACCAGGTTCTGTTACCCAGAATCCTTTGCAAACCTCAAAATTTGCCTAAAAAAACACATGTTCATCACATTTCTGTGGCAGAAAGTTCTGGAATCTGAGAGGAGCCACAAATTTCCTTCCACCCAACGTTCCCCCAAGTCTCCCGATAAAAATGATACCTCACTTGTGTGGGTAGGCCTAGCGCCCGCAACAGGAAACGCCCCAAAGCGCAACGTGGACACATCAACATTTTTGGAAGAAAACAGAGGTGTTTTTTGCGCAGTGCCTACCTGTAGATTTTGGCCTCTAGTTCAGCCGGCACCTAGGGAAACCTACCAAACCTGTGCATTTCTGAAAACTAGAGACCTAGGGGAATCCAAGGAGGGGTGACTTGCGGGGCTCGGACCAGGTTCTGTTACCCAGAATCCTTTGCAAACCTCAAAATTTGCCTAAAAAAACACATGTTCCTCACATTTCTGTGGCAGAAAGTTCTGGAATCTGAGAGGAGCCACAAATTTCCTTCCACCCAGCGTTCCCCCAAGTCTTCCGATAAAAATGATACCTCACTTGTGGGGGTAGGCCTAGCGCCCGCGACAGGAAACGCCCCAAAGCGCAACGTGGACACATCCAAATTTTGGGAAGAAAACAGAGGTGTTTTTTGCGAAGTGCCTACCAGTAGATTTTGGCCTCTAGCTCAGCCGGCACCTAGGGAAACCTACCAAACCTGTGCATTTCTGAAAACTAGAGACCTAGGGGAATCCAAGATGGGGTGACTTGCGGGGCTCGTACCAGGTTCTGTTACCCAGAATCCTTTGCAAACCTCAAAATTTGCCTAAAAAAACACATGTTCCTCACATTTCTGTGGCAGAAAGTTCTGGAATCTGAGAGGAGCCACAAATTTCCTTCCACCCAGCGTTCCCCCAAGTCTCCCGATAAAAATGATACCTCACTTGTGTGGGTAGGCCTAGCGCCCGCGACAGGAAACGCCCCAAAGCGCAACGTGGACACATCCAAATTTTTGGAAGAAAACAGAGGTGTTTTTTGTGAAGTGCCTACCTGTAGATTTTGGCCTCTAGCTCAGCCGACACCTAGGGAAACCTACCACACCGGTGCATTTCTGAAAACTAGAGACCTGGGGGAATCCAAGGAGGGGTGACTTGCGGGGCTCGGACCAGGTTCTGTTACCCAGAATCCTTTGCAAACCTCAAAATGTGCCTAAAAAAACACATGTTCCTCACATTTCTGTGGCAGAAAGTTCTGGAATCTGAGAGGAGCCACAAATTTCCTTCCACCCAGCGTTCCCCCAAGTCTCCCAATAAAAATTATACCTCACTTGTGTGGGTAGGCCTAGCGCCCGCGACAGGAAACGCCCCAAAGCGCAACGTGGACACATCCAAATTTTTGGAAGAAAACAGAGGTGTTTTTTGCGAAGTGCCTACCTGTAGATTTTGGCCTCTAGCTCAGCCGGCACCTAGGGAAACCTACCAAACCTGTGCATTTCTGAAAACTAGAGACCTAGGGGAATCCAAGGAGGGGTGACTTGCGGGACTCGGACCAGGTTCTGTTACCCAGAATCCTTTGCAAACCTCAAAATTTGCCTAAAAAAACACATGTTCCTCACATTTCTGTGGCAGAAAGTTCTGGAATCTGAGAGGAGCCACAAATTTCCTTCCACCCAGCGTTCCCCCAAGTCTCCCGATAAAAATGATACCTCACTTGTGTGGGTAGGCCTAGCGCCCGCGACAGGAAACGCCCCAAAGCGCAACGTGGACACATCCAAATTTTTGGAATAAAACAGAGGTGTTTTTTGCGAAGTGCCTACCTGTAGATTTTGGCCTCTAGCTCAGCCGGCACCTAGGGAAACCTACCAAACCTGTGCATTTCTGAAAACTAGAGACCTAGGGGAATCCAAGATGGGGTGACTTGTGGGGCTCGTACCAGGTTCTGTTACCCAGAATCCTTTGCAAACCTCAAAATTTGCCTAAAAAAACACATGTTCCTCACATTTCTGTGGCAGAAAGTTCTGGAATCTGAGAGGAGCCACAAATTTCCTTCCACCCAGCATTCCCCCAAGTCTCCCGATAAAAATGATACCTCACTTGTGTGGGTAGGCCTAGCGCCCGCAACAGGAAACGCCCCAAAGCGCAACGTGGACACATCCAAATTTTTGGAAGAAAACAGAGGTGTTTTTTGTGAAGTGCCTACCTGTAGATTTTGGCCTCTAGCTCAGCCGACACCTAGGGAAACCTACCACACCGGTGCATTTCTGAAAACTAGAGACCTGGGGGAATCCAAGGAGGGGTGACTTGCGGTGCTCGGACCAGGTTCTGTTACCCAGAATCCTTTGCAAACCTCAAAATTTGGCTAAAAAAATACATGTTCCTCACATTTCTGTGGCAGAAAGTTCTGGAATCAGAGAGGAGCCACAAATTTCCTTCCACCCAGCGTTCCCCCAAGTCTCCCGATAAAAATGATACCTCACTTGTGTGGGTAGGCCTAGCGCCCGCGACAGGAAACGCCCCAAAGCGCAACGTGGACACATCCAAATTTTTGAAAGACAACAGTGCCTACCTGGCGATTTTGGCCTGTAGCTCAGCCGGCACCTAGGGAAACCTACCAACCCTGTGCATTTTTGAAAACTAGAGACCTAGGGGAATCCAAGATGGGGTGACTTGTGGGGCTCGGACCAGGTTCTGTTACCCAGAAACCTTTGCAAACCTCAAAATTTGTCAAAAAAAACACATGTTCCTCACATTTCTGTGGCAGAAAGTTCTGGAATCTGAGAGGAGCCACAAATTTCCTTCCACCCAGCGTTCCCCTAAGTCTCTCGATAAAAATGGTACCTCACTTCTGTGGGTAGGCCTAGTGCCCACGAAAGGAAATGGCCCAAAACACAACGTGGACACAACATATTTTTTCACAGAAAACAGAGGTGTTTTTTGCAAAGTGCCTACCTGTGCAGGGGTGTGGAATTTATTAAAATATCTACTTGTCCAGGGGACAGGTTGCTTCCCAAATCTACTTGTCCTGTAAAAAGATCTACTTGTCCCTTTGGTGCCATGTAGTGTGGCGCCAAATTATGGCAGCAATCTAATTATGTAAGATCTCTGATAATAGCCTCTCTGATTATGCCAGGGCTACTACCATAGTAGGGCTTGAATACTTGCAGTTTCAATCCCTACTGTAGCAATTTCCTTATTTTGCCACCTTTCTGCAGATCTGCATACTGGGGCTGGAGGAAGCAGTAAGCAATAGTTCCAGGGCTGGAATGCCTTTGAGTCTGCAAACCTACTAACCTGCAAGTTTTAAAGATTTCACCAGCTTCTCTCTAATATTTTCCCATAATAAGAAAGGTTGGACATTTACTCCTGACAATGGCAGAATTAGAACTTCTTCCAGGGTTGGGAAGAAAGTGGCTGGAGGGAAAATGAACTTGCAAATACTCAATAGATTTTCACATGAGGAAATCTACACATGCGTATTTACCCATGCTAAAATACAGTTCACAAATATTTTATAGGGGTACGACACATACCATGGGTGCACTTTTGTGACTTTCTTTAAGAATTTGGGGCCACATGTAGGTAGGTTCAGATTTGCGACCCGCAAATTGCGAGTCGCAAATCCGAAAGTAGGATGGTGTCCCTGACACCATCTGTGATTCGCAAGGGCTTCGCAAATGCCCACCTCATGAATAATCATGAGGTGGGTCGCAATTTGCGACCCCCTTGCGAATGGCGGCACTCACAGGGCTGGTGGCCTGCTGGAGACAGCAGACCACCATGTCTGTGACTGCTTTTCAATAAAGCAGTTTTTTTTTTGTAATGCAGCCCGTTTTCCTTAAAGGAAAATAAGATGCATTACAAAAATGAAAAATGAAACGTTTTTGTTTCACTTTTTCAGAGCAGGCAGTCCATGCAAAAAGCTACCTACATGTGGGTCTTGGTCCCTAATTAGGTCTGGTGTTAACAAAGACATTTTGTTTTTATTAAACTTCTATTTCTCTCTCTTTCGGCTGGCTTTACTGTGATTGATCGCATTCTACTCTTCCACAAGGAGCATATTGGCACACAAAGTAGTTTTGTTCAGTGTCAGGAACTACAGTGGCAATCAGTGACATAATGAAACTGGAGGGTGCCCCTTTGCAAAGAACATGGAGTAGCCCCCTCTCCAGACTCACTCAGGGCAGGTGCTGTGCTGAAGGGGCCCCCTGGAGGGCGGCTGCGGGGCCTTTTTATGCCACTGGTGGCAATGTGTGCTTTTAGAGTTCAAAAACATTTTTTAGTTTTTTTTGCCAGTGTTTGTTACAATGTTGAGGGCCTGGTAGCTCCCACAACAATAAAGTGTTACAAAAGCCATGTCAAAACAAGACACGCATTGATGAAACTAAAGGACTTATAAAAATATGTCAGATCAGTTGGCTTTGTCAGTGTTTGTTTATT
This sequence comes from Pleurodeles waltl, assembly GCF_031143425.1. NCBI lineage: Eukaryota > Metazoa > Chordata > Amphibia > Caudata > Salamandridae > Pleurodeles > Pleurodeles waltl. The sequence goes on from NC_090450.1 coordinate 352,680,042, forward strand.
TTCATGCTTCCCATAATCGTGTTGAAAATGGTTACACTGATTTTCCATTAGAAATATTTTTGGGAAATACTAGCATGCATCAAAACATTTTACTAAATGACACTTCATTTGCATCTAACCAGAGAGCATTCTGGGAGCATTATACTTAGCCTCATAGCCTAAACTTTTCAAACATGTGTATACACTTTTTTTTTTTGTACTGGAACCAACGTCAGTAGTGTAGTGTGACCTTAAAACATTTATTTACAGCACTCACCCTAATAATGAAGGCTTTCAAATAATGAACCATAAATACAAGTTTGAATAGCATTATCTTTTGGAAACACATTACCTCAACTGCAGAGAGTTCCACTCTCTGTAAACAGGCAGCTAAAGGGTTAGTGCTGCAGAGGGTTGGACCTACTTGTCCCAAGGACAAAGTAAACATAAAAACTTGTTGTCCTTGACCCCAAACAAGATGTCCCGGGCGTCGGGCGATAGGAATTCCATATCCCTGCTGTGGAGTTTGGCCTCTAGCTCAGCCGGCCCCGGGAGGGAGGGGGGGCAGAAATGCCCTAAAATAAATTTGACCCCCCCCCAAACCTCCCCTGCCCGGGAACGACCCTTGCCTACGGGGTCGCTCCTCCTGCGTGACATTGGCGCCAAAAAACAAATCCCAGGTGCCTAGTGGTTTCTGCCCCCCTGGGGGCAGATTGACCTAAAATCGGCAGAAATGGCCTAAAATAAATTTGCTAAAGTCTCTATGTGCCTCCTTGAGGTCCTGAGGGCTTTGGAAGTGTAGTCCTGTGGTTGTTGTGACATCAGAAGAAAGGTTTGAAAATTTCCTCCAGACCAGTTGGTCTTTCATATCTGTTGTTTCCATTATTGGATTTTGTCATTTTGTGTAATTTCAATTATTAAATTTCACTCTATTTTTCTAATTCGGTTTGGAATTTCTAGCGCTGGGTGTTTCGGCTTTCTCACTGTTTTGGTACTGCATAAACACTTTACACATTGTGCCTGTTAACATAGCTACCAAAGGGTTGATCCTAGGGTAATTTATTGACTTTGAAGGTACACCCTGGCAGGAGTTGTTATAATTCATTGAGGAGGGCAGTCATCCTTCACAAATAATATTCCAATTTCCTACCCTGATGCTCAAGGATGGGATCGGGACTGTGTTTCGCAATACCAAACAGTAATTTAAGGTAAAATTAAAAATAGCTTTCTAAAATTGACAGGTCATTATTGATTTTTTTTTACAAATTCACACTTGCAGCTAATTTTTACACCTTATGTTTTTGGGAACACAGAAGTGGATCTAACAAACAGGGAGAGCCTTTGCATGGCAGACCTGTGGAGCATGTTAATCAGTGAGGGCTGAAGCTGTACATGCAGTCCAAGAAGGATGACATTGCCCTATGAGCCTGGGAGGAGGTGCCTTAGCTCCAGTCCACCTCAGAGGAAAAAGAGGATGAAGCTGAAGAGGGAAATAAGATAACATTAAGGAAGCCCCTGTACCAGGGGAGTGTTCTCCCCTGGGAAGGTAGAGAGGGCCTCAAAATCGCAAGTGGCTACCCTCGCCCTTGAGGAGGAAAAGTTGACCTTGGCTGCTGAGAATAAGGGAGCGGCGGCAGCAACCCTTGCACTCAAGGAGAAAAAGTTTACATTGGCCTTAAAGGAGATTAAGACCCTGCTGGCCCACGAGAGGAGCCAGGGCAAGATGGACTAGAGGTCTAAGAGGGTACCAGAGGCCAGTGATGATGGTGGCAGAGATTCAGAAGTACCTAGGAGAGGTAACCAAAGAGTCCATGTCCCAAAAGACTTGGTGCATGTTATGTATTGGGAAGATGACACTGGTAAGTGGTTTTCAGCTTATTAGGTGGCCTTGTGTATGCATAGAGTCCCAGAGGAGGACTGGGGGAGATTAGCCTGTGAAAGCACATGCCCATTGTTGGGAGGGATACCCTACTGGCATCAGATGCAGCTCACCAAGCTACATATGCCCATGAAGAAAACTCTCACATGCAAATTTGGTCTAACCCATGAGAAGTATCGCCTTCATTTCAGGGATACAAATGATATTTAGCAGTACCCTAGAAACATGAAGGAGCCAGACTTTGCCTTGGTGCAGAGAGAGGTGAATGAATCTCTGTATGAAGACAGCACAAACCGACTCCAAGCTGAGAGATGATCTAGTGTTGTGGAGACAGTTGCAGGGAAATATGAATTCTCAACCAAATCTAGATGGCTCTCACTGACTGTCTTCATATATATTTCAAACAAAAAGGTGAGTTGTTATCCAACACAAAAACAGGATTCTAGCCTTTTCTATAGTCCTTGACCTGTTAGGTCATCAGAGGCAGCTCCTGTTAGGAGCACAAGCCCTTACCCACCGATGGTGGCATGTGTCATCATCAGGCTGTGTTCCTCGTTGTGCCAGTGCTGAAAAACCCAAAGGGCTCCTCGAAGGGGCACTTTGATAAAGAAAAAACACATAGATGGGTGTTTAGATAAAAAATAAGCATAACAGGATTGAATGATGATAATCCCTGTTCCCTGCTAAAAGCACATTGAAGTAATATGGAAGAGGGGAAGAGACTCCAATTAAATCTTTTATGTATTTGACTCCTAGGAGTGTTTGTTTTCGATAGTATGGATAATATATGATTGTAAGATACTTTGTTAAACAACCACAAGAGGTAGAATACTGCCCATATCTGGTGTTAAAAAACAAATAATATATACAAAAAACTGACAGGTATAATGATCTTCCTAGTTACTGAAACAAATATTATGGGAATGTTTTTTTCACAGAAGTTCATAATCCTTCCATATATCAAATACACTCCATATATTATACTTAGGAATACTATTATTTCTAAAGGAATAACTCCACCCAATACGGTGCCCATGTGAAATCATATACCCACATTTCCAAATAAAATAACTTGCTGGTGATGATAAACTCTCCCATGATCGGCAGAGAAAGAGTTACAGTGAAAAAACTGCTTCTCACTAATCCGAGATAAGAAATTCTGCAATATGCCATTTGCACACAAAATAATAGGTTGAGAAATCCCAGTGTCTGCAAAGGATAAAATCCATCCAACATGGCAGCTGATGAATTCCCCCATCTGACACTCAATACACTGACAGGACGTGCAAAGTCAATCCGCATGAATGAATAGGATTGACTGGGTGGTCATATGCTGAGATGCAAAGAGATGGTCTCACGTTGAGGAAAGTGGTGACAGGTAGGCCAGTGGCACTGACTACTGGAAGGTCAAGTAAGTGACCCCAAACTGTGTCATGGTGTAGTGTCCACCCTGCAATGGTACTGGCCAATAAGTAGGCTGCACACACATAGCTATGTTATACACGTCTTTATTGGTCTGCGTGTAACCACAAACTCAACATTCTAAACCTGCATTCACTTGACTATGTTGTAACACTTGCAGCATTACTTTAGTGTCTTTCAGGAGCCAAAAGGTTTCCGTCATGCACACTCACACGACAATACAAATAGGTCTCACCACAATTTGATGTGTTGCCCTTTTTAAAAATATGTCCACATTTTTTTACATCACAGCGGGTAGCCGGAGATCCCGCAATTCTTAAGGTGCCCTTTTAATTCTTGATTAGAGTGATGCTATACAATATAGACACACGCTTACCAGTGGTTTGGGCATTATTTCAGTGTTGGTGTGAAAGGAATGCACACATTTTTCTGCACGATCTGGATGGTGTATGACCAATGATGCTGTTACCTGTATAACAGATGATGGAGCAGATATGCTAATTCAAAAAATTTCTCCTGATTAATGTATGATTATTATTGAGAAAAATGTGTAGAAAAATAAATATTAGAAAATAACATGTATAAGTGAAAAAGTGCCCACGGGGAGTGGTCACCATGTGTATTAACACATGTTAAATAATGAGAAGATCTATATAAAACGAATTAATATATCATAACTGGATGTGTAACCTATGTTTTATGTTAATTCATATTCATAAATTAGCTGGACTAAAGGCCTGGTTTTGCTGGGCCCTGCTTGCTCATAACGTGGACACTTCGAAAAGCCTTGCGAGGAGTGGTAACTGGAAGAAAGGACCTTGAACTGTTCAGAGGGCTCTGTTAGAACATTCTGCAATGTACCAGCAGACAGGAGATGATGAAGACAATTTGATACAATTATGTATAGTGTAGGCTAAATGTACTTTCCCAGGACTTGAACAATAGAGGCACTGACTAAAGACTATGGGGGTCATTCTGACCCTGGCGGCCGGTGGCCGCCAGGGCCACCGACCACGGGAGCACCGCCAACAGGCTGGCGGTGCTCCCACGAGCATTCTGACCGCGGCGGTTCAGCCGCGGTCAGAAGCGGAAAGTCGGCGGTCTCCCGCCGACTTTCAGCTGCTCGGGGGAATCCTCCATGGCTGCGGAGCGCGCTCCGCAGCCATGGGGATTCTGACACCCCCTACCGCCATCCTGTTCCTGGCGGGTCTCCCGCCAGGAACAGGATGGCGGTAGGGGGTGCCGCGGGGCCCCTGCAGTACCCATGCCCATGGCATGGGCACTGCAGGGGCCCCCATAAGAGGGCCCCGCAAAGTATTTCAGTGTCTGCCATGCAGACACTGAAATACGCGACGGGTGCAAACTGCACCCGTCGCACCCCTGCAACTACGCCGGCTCAATTCTGAGCCGGCGTCCTCGTTGCAGGGGCATTTCCTCTGGGCCGGCGGGCGCTCTTTTGGAGAGCGCCCGCCGGCCCAGAGGAAATGTTAGAATGGCCGCCGCGGTCTTGTGACCGCGGTGCGGTCATTTGGCGGCGGAACCTTGGCGGACGGCCTCCGCCGTCCGCCAAGGTTAAAATCAGGCCCTATGTATGCAACAATTTTGTTACCTGAAGAGCCGGATGATGTTCTCATCACAAGAAGGACCAATCACAGTTATGGGGCTTGAAGCCCATGCAGAAATAGAGATTTGGTAAATAAAAACTATAGGTTAGAGTCATAACTTCCGACAAGACTGACCAATTAGCAATTAGAGGGATGGACTGGGAGACCCTAATAAAAAGCCATGACAAGGGGAGCGAAATCAGAACTGCGAGGAGAAAGTTGATGACGTCAGGAGACGCTGTCCGAAGTGCTGATAAATGGGCTCATACTCTGTGAGTCTGATACGTAGCTGACCACAGATGACCTGGGGACAAAGACTGACTTTTTGATGATCCATCCTGGATAGGTAGCTATGAAAATGTGACTGACAAATTATTGTGCCTTTTCTTCTAGGTGTCAACTGCGCTGTGTCTAAAATAGATTTTCTCGCTTTAACTAGATTTTTCCAAAGTAATGTTCTATCTAAATTGTTTTTCGCATGAAGACCCACATGCTGATGCTAATCTTGGTTAGCCAGGCTGACAGGGGAGACGCTGACGGTGACAATTGACTGACGAATCATATTGCTGAATTACTCCATTAATGCTAATATTCATCGACTTATGATCTGCGTTGTTGCTTATGATTTATTGGTAAGAAATGTTTCCTTAATAAATTAATAAAGGTTGATTGATAAAAGCAAGATTAACATTTGATTAGAATTGTAATCAATAGGGAATACAAATTATTAACCTTTTTCATGAGTGATGGTCACTTCTGATTAATATGGTTTTCTTTTTGGGTTCTTTAAGTTGTTGATATTATTTACTGATGTTGATTATTGGTTCAGTTTTCACTGCATAATTAGGATACTCCATGCGATTCAAAAGGTTCATCGACCTATACGCGTCCCCTTGTAAGTTCACTTACTAAGGACCAGGCGCGATAGCAGTTTTTGGTAGCAGCTTGATGGTTAGTTTCCTTGGAGAACTAGTTATGTGGTGATTATTAGTTATGGTTCTAGTTTAAGTTAAGGATTAGTTGTTTGTATTTTATGAGATTTTAATGTTATTTTTCTGAAATGGCAATTGTAGCAAAGATGATGTCCCCTTAAGCCCAGAAATGACTTTCCCAGATCCTGCTAGTAAAGTTGGGTATGTTCTCAGCATTTTTTGAGATAGTGTGAGAGTGGTAGGTCGCGCTTGCTCAGGCTTAAGCAAATCGCAGGTGAATTGTGAGGTATGTAAGGTATAGTAGGGAGTCTCAGCGCTCCAACTGAGGTTAGTAAGGGTGTGCGTACTACGTAGTATGAGAGTAGGGAAGTCGTCGAACTTCACATGTGTGTGGTTCTTCGTGCTAAAAAATTATCCACGTGGTTGTTGGTGATGTACGGACCCTGCGTGGTCTAAGACTCCGGAGTATATTGAAAAGTGTAGAAAACACTTCGTTATATGTTGTAATCTGTATGGTTGAGAAGGTTGATCGGGCGGGGTCAATAAGTCGGTGTGTGTGGTAAGTGGGTAAAAGAGATTTCGACTGAGATTTGGAGAGTTCTATGTGCACCAGAACAGACCCACTGATCAGATGAAAGTAAAATTTGCGGGTCGAATTTTGATTGCGAATGTGGGGGACTGAGAAAGAGGAATAGCTATATGAGCCAAAGGAGCCGTTAGTAAAAATCCATAAGGTCTCTAAAGTGATTGTGTCCCTTCCTGTAGTAAACCAGCAGGTTTGTTTTAGTTATTGCGTTTTTGGTAAATGCTCGCAATAATTTGCATTAGTTGAGTGACTTTGTCAGCCGCTGTGTGTGAGTGTGATGTCAGAGTGTGCCGCGCTGGGATAAGTTGGTTGGTGAAGGAGAGCTGCGACCAGATTGGCAGCCATCCATAAGAGGCAATTGGTTGAATAAGCAGGTGAAGGGAATCTTGGGAGTAAAAGTCATTTCATTATTGAATCAAAAGTAAACAGGATAGACAAAATGAAGTTTCTCAAGGCATTCAAAAGTGCGATGAAGGGTGATACTTATATTAAGGTGTCAGTGGGGGAGCCGACCCCCCCCCCCGGAAAATACTCCGGCTTACACTGTGATGGAAGAGCGAGGTGTAGCACCATGTTTGTGTTTGAAACAATGGTGCAAGTTAACTAAAAATTAGGGGTCTTTAGCGCTTCCGGAGCATGTAACGTTTAATTTGAGAATTTTAGATCAGTTGCAGATGTCATTATATGATATGAAGCCATTACCGAGATCACCACAGTTTGAAGCCTTAGCGATTTGGGAGCTAGTGGCTAGACAGCAACAAGAGATGAAGTTCAAGAGGAGGATGAAGCGAGTAGAACAATCATTAGCATTAAGCTAGATGGGATTGGGAGCAAAAAAGACGGAGAGCAGTGACATCACAGGATATCAAATTGTTCCTTGCAATTACAGAAGGAGATGAGGGAGAGAATGAAGATAATGCGAAAGAGGATGAGAGTGGAGAAAGAAAGAAAAAGAGAAAGTCCTATGTAGATGATGATGATTCTGATGTTGAAGATCTCATTACACAGTTGTTGAGAGATGGACCTCCACCTTCAAAAACCTATGCAGACGGTCCAGGCACTAATGCTACTGCCCCTACAGCTGCTCAAGGCACAAGCACAGGGAGCCGAAGGAGCTGTACAGGCAGAAGGCGGACAATTACCAGGGTAGTATAGAGTACACCTAATGCAGGAACTAGTGCTGTAGTTCAGGCGCAGATGCATACACCTTCGGTGCAAAGAATTTATCCAGATGTGCCAGTACTTGAGACAGTCTCGAACATCATGTTGCCAAGGGAGCAAGTACTTCTGAAGCCAATGCTGATTCAGATAGATCTGACATCAATGTTGTTGCCTTCAGCTCAAGCACAGGGTCTACAGAAGTTTACACCACTGATGGGAACGCAGTCAGATCTCACACCAGTCATGAATCAGGCAATGGGGGTAGTATTCACACAAGGTGCGGGTGCTAGAGCAGCTCCAGATGCAATTTCGCTAACGATTACTGTTGGTCCCGCTGTATCTTTATTTGCACAAAAGAAATCAGATGCAGGAGAGCAGAATGAAGTATCACAGAGTCTCGTAAGGAGGAGGGTGAGCGATCCTGCACAGCTAACATCATCTGCAGGACAAACTTTCAACGGATCTAGACCGCTAATGGATCTTAGTCCACTTGTAGCACTTCCAGATGCAGTGAATGGTCCGAATGTGAGTCAGAGTTTGAGACTTCTGACACCGCAAACTTGAGGTACAGTAGTACAACAGCTACCGGTATCAAATGCAAATAACATTTCATTGCAGGGATTATCAGCTCAGCAATTGAGTGAATGGTTGGACAGTTTAAACACTCCTCTGAATGCATCCAAAGGTGTGGATCAGATAAATCGTGTTAGACTAAACATAGAAGCCACTGAATTAGCTGATAGAACAATAGGTGTGAACAGATTGGAATATTACACTGAAGAAGAGCTGAGGTATTTATGCCCAAAGATTACAAGAGAAGTGAGTAAAATACATCAGAAGCTAGCAGAATTAGCAGAAAAACATGACATTGGCATTGAGAAGATGAAGCATTTGAAACACAGCTGCAGATTAGATTTTGAAGTAAAGGATTTCGAACACATGAGATCAGCAGAAATGAAAGCACACTTGAGAGAACTGTTGCAAAGTGCCCAGGTTTGGGGAGCATTAGAGAAGTGGGAAGGAAGGTGGACAAAGAAAAAAGATAAACGAAAGCGGGATTCCCAAGAAGGGGCAGAAGGTGTTGATAAAGGTGAATCAGTCAAGATGCTTCCAATGTGAGAAATTCCAGGAGGGCAGTTTGTTCATGTCCCGTGGCACAGGAGTGACATATTGTCATTTACAAACGATTATCCAAAATTGAGAGAAAAGCCAGTCGAATGGTATCAACAGACAGAAAGATTTGTGAAACTTTCTAAATGTCTGTGGGAAGACTTGAACACGTTATTGCAGAAAGTGGTACCAGCAGACTTGTGGGTTGAGTGTAAAAGGGCAGTAGACTAGCAAACAAGTGAACCGGAAAGGAATAAAGTAACTGGTGCGCCTTTACCCGAAGTAATGACAAATTATTATAAGGTGATCGAGTTTCTGAAGGCGAGGATTTCCCCAAAAAATATTGATTGGCAGCGGATTGATAGAACGGTCCAAGAGTCTAAAGAATCAATACACACTTACTATGAAAGATTGTTGAAAGCATTCAAAGAGTACAGTGGTAAGGAAGCAATTGAGCCAAAAGACATGTTGCAATTTGTGGTCAGATTTGTCGAAGGTCTTAGACCAGAGGTGGGACAGATGATCAAGAATCATTTGATTTGCTGGCAAGCAAAACTGATTGATGAGTTGTTGCAATATGCAAAATACTGTAGTGACGAGATTGAGTTGAAACAAAAGAAATTGAAAGAAAAGGTGATGGTGGTGCAAATGAAAGCAGCCCAAACAGGAGCGCGCTAGCTTTAGTACCGCCTATGCCACCGCAACAGAGAGCTGTTATGTTCCAACCTCAAGTGAGGGGTAGAGGGCGTGGAATGGACATGATGTACGGTCCGGATTTAGGAACTGTGGTTGTTCAGAATGACATGCAAGGCATGAAAAGGATGTTATCGTGTCATTTGTGCGGAAAAGTGGGACACTGGAAGCGGGAGTGTCCGTTGATGGTGCAGAATGGTGTGGTTCAGCAAGGTGACGTCAGTACATTTCAAACTATGAAAGTCCAGCGAATGAAGGGGTTTGTTCCTAATACTCAGAATCAAGGACAGCATTTCCTACCAGTGCAGCAAATGCAAGTGCTGCATGCACAATTTGCTCCATTACTGCCAGTAGAGCAGCAGGTTCCCATGGTACCTAGACAGCAAATGCAATTACCTCAAGCCCTGATGGAACAGCAACAGGTGATGCTTACTCAGCAGATCACAGGTCAAAGACAGGATAATAGTAATAACACAGTGCACCAGTTTCCATTTTACAGTGAGGATGAAATAGACGAAGAATGGATGAGTGATAGCTCGGATGAAGGAGCCTGAATGCTTGCTGCATCCCTAGAAGTAGATCAGAGAGGGCCTTTTGTGAAGGGAAAAGTGATGGGTTACAAGGTCTAATTTTTGGTTGATACAGGAGCTATGCACTCTACATTAAGAAGCATAGAAGTCCCAAATTTACCTCTTTCAGGCAGGACAATTCAAGTTGTTGGAGTGGAAAACAGACAGTTGACAAATCCAATCACGGAACCGGTGCAGGTTGAAATTTTAAATTATTTGGGAATGCATAGATTTGTGGTGTGTGATACGAGTCCCGTATCCTTACTGGGCAGAGACTTATTGTGCAAGACCAAATGTTCCATCATCTGTTCAGACACGGGAATAGAAGTCCAGACAAATAGTGATGATGAAGAAGAGCAGGCATCTGCAATGATAGTTAGCAATGCCTATGAAGAATACCAATTGATTGAATTTTTCCCAATGTTTACAGTAAAAGAATTGCATGCAGATTTACAGGGAACTGTGAAGGGGAAGTCTGGGATTTGACAGGAAAGAAAGTAGGTCTGATTAAGGGAGTGGAGTTGATTAAAATCACTTTGAAGCCAAATACAGTATTCCCGCAGCTTCCACAGTATAACATGCCACAGGATGTTTTAATGAAAGTGGCACATATAATCGGAGATATTTTAAAACAAGGAGTTTTGAAAGAAGTGTTGAGCAGCCCATGTAATTCACCAATAATGGGTTCGAAAAAGCCATGTGGGAAAGTACAAGTTGTACAGGATTTGCGGAAAGTGAATGACATGGTGGTTAAATGCTGTCCGATTGTGCCCGATCCAGCAGTGATACTGTTTCAGATTCCTTGTGATGCGGAGTGGTTCACAGTGGTAGATCCATCACAAGCTTTCTTTTCTGTGCCACTTCATGAGGATAGTCAGTTTCTTTTTAGTTTCAAATTCCTAGACAGAGTCTACAGCTGGTGCAGGCTTCCACAAGGGTATACGGAGTCACCATCACTGTTTAATCAGATCCTGAAAAAGAATCTGGAGTCATTGGAATTGCCATGCCAATCGACTCTTGTGCAGCACATTGATGACTTGCTAATTGCATCCAGAACAAGGGATTAATGTAAGATTGACTCGATTGTCCTGTTGAATCATTTGGGAGAGTTTGGACAAAGTCTCACCTGTGAAATTACAATATTGCCAAAAGTCAGTGAAATATCTGGGACACCAGACTGAGAAGGGATTGAGGAGAATTTCCAGGGAGAGAATTACTATGATCCTCCAGAGAAATCACCCGACTTCACAGAGAGATGTCAGAATGTTTCTGGGAATGGTGGGGTACTGTAGACAGTGGATTCTGAATTTTGCTGAAATAGCCAAAACTTTACAGCAGCTGATACATAAGGGAATTACAGATCCTATTACCCTAGATGAGGACCAGATGACAGCTTTCACCGAATTGAGAGAGTGTTTCTGCAGAGCTCCAGCATTGGGAATGCCTGATTACACAAAGCCTTTCACATTGTTTTGTCATGAACATGATGCTTGTTCTTTGTCTTTCTTGGCACAGGTCCATGCAGATGCTTATCGCCCAGTAGCTTATTTTTCAGTTACTCTGGACCCAGTTGCAGCAGCTCTACCAGGTTGTCTGCGCGCAGTCGCCGCAGTTAGTCAAAGTCTTTCCTAATGTGAGGGGGTAGTCATGGGATACCCTTTGACAGTAATGGTACCACATTCAGTTGAGATTTTAATGACAAGGACGAAAACACAATATTTGACGGGAGCCAGACTGACAAGGTATGAGACAAGCATATTGGGTGCTCCAAATGTAACATTCAAAAGATGTACAGTGCTGAATCCAGCAACATTACTTCCAGGTGATACTGTCGAAATAAAAAATGAGGAAGATATTGAACATGACTGTCTTGAAGTAACTGAACTGTGTACAAAACCGAGGCCTGACATTAAAGACACTCGTTTAGAGGAAAATGACCAAATTGTTTTTGTTGATGGATCGTGTCTCAGAGATGGAACAGGCACAATGAGAGCAGGATATGCTGTGTGCACAATTACAGGCACATTAGAAGCTTCATGGCTTCCGGGTGTGTATTCTGCACAAATGGCAGAACTAGTAGCTCTTACTAGGGCTTGCTATGTCTCTGCAAGGTTAAGAGTCACAATTTACACTAATAGTCAATATGGATTCGGAATTGTTCATGATTTTGGTCAACTGTGGTCGCAGCAAGGGTTTATGACCTCCATTGGAACTCCAGTGAGAAATGGCGATCGGATAAGAGAGTTGTCGTACACCATTCAGTTACCTGAAGAAATTGCTGTGGTGAAATGCAGTGCACACCAAAAGACACAGGATTACATTTCTCTGGGAAATGGATATGCGGATCAAGTAGCGAGGTTTTACAAATTGAACTGTATATCATTCAAGGACAAGTGGGAACTAATGCCTGAAGAAGAAACAAATTGTGCAAGTTTTGCCTTGAAAATAATTGACACTTTAGAAGATTTGAAAATGTTGCAGGAAAATGCAGACAAGGAAGAGAAAAGGCTTTGGTTGATGTTTAAGTGTGTTCAAAGACCAGATGAGATTTGGGTTTCTGAGGAGGGCCAGATGGTATTGCCAAACAGTTTATTGACTCTGATGGCCAGGTACTATCACGGCCACGCACATACTGGAAGACATGCCATGGTTAGATTGTTCAAAGTTGACTGGTTTAATCCAAAATTCAGACACGCAGCAGAGGCAGTATGTCATAGATGCGTAATATGTCAGCAACTAAAGGGACAGTGGTGAATTTGAGCCACACTGGAAGAGCAGGAGGACCATTCGGCAGAATGCAGTTGGATTTCATTGAAATGCCTGCATGTGGTGGACTGAAGTATGTGTTGGTGATTGTGTGTGTGTTCAGCCATTGGATTGAAGCATACCCCACACGTAGGAATGATAGTCTCACAGTTGCAAAGCTGTTGCTTAGAGAGTCAATGCCAAGGTTCGGATTCCCGATCTCTTTAGAATCAGATAGGGGAACACACTTCAATAACGAAGTGATCAAGCTCTTATGTGCAGCATTAAACATTGAGCAGAAACTGCATTGCAGCAATCTTCCAGAAGCATCAGGACTTGTTGAGAAAATGATTGGTATGTTGAAATCAAGAATTGCCTAAATGTGTGCTGCAACAAATCTGAAATGGCCAGACGCATTACCTTTGGTGTTGATGTCAATGCAAAATATACCTGACAGAAAGACAGGACTGTCACCTCATAAGATTCTCATGGGCAGAGCAATGAGACTGCTAGCAATTCCAGCAAATGCTCTTGTCAATATTACAGATGATATGGTTTTGGACTACTGCAAAGGTCTGGCTGATGTGGCTCAATCTTTCTCTCAGCCAGTGCAGGCCGTTACCCTGCCACCCATCCATTACCCAAGTCACAAGTTAAGAGCTGGAGATTGGGTCTTCATCAAAAAGCATGTTCGAAAGACTTGCCTAGAGCCGCGTTGGAAGGGCCCATACCAGGTGGTGCTGACAACCACGACAGCTGTGAAGTGTGCTTGACTACCTAAATGGATACATGCGAGCCATACCAAGAGAGTGGTGAGTCTGCAAGATCATGAAGAAGTGTTGTTGAGTGCACCAACAGCAGCAAAACAAGTGGCACTTCCTGAACCAGAGCCAGAGCAAGTTGAGCCTGAAGTTGACCTAGAGCTGGTGGAAGATGGGTCAATTACACCAGTAAGAGACGAAGGTGCAGGAGTACAAGAGGCGGAGCAAGAGCCTAACCCAATGGAAGCAACTGGAGAACCAAGCACAGGAGGGGTTCTCTCAGAAGTAGACAGTGTTGAAGCACGAGCAGACCAAGTGCCAGACCAAGAGGGGGAAAGAGTCGAGACGGATCAAAGCCAAAGTGATCTGACTCCTCCTGAACCTGTTGCAGGTCCATCAAGAGAAAACACCATAGATAGAGGGAAAGAGGAGAGTCCAATCTTAAAGAGATTACTGGCAGAAGGAACAAGGAAAGGAGACAATTGGCCTGAATCGCAAATAGGCAAGAAGAAGGAGTTGGTTATAAATGAACCAATAGAGGAAGAAATAGACACTACGAGAAAAGACGAATTGAGTGAAGGAGAACCAGCAGGAGAACGAAGGTTGAAAAAAAAGAGAGTAGCAAGTCGAAGATATGCAGGTCCTGAGTGTGCATATGCAGCAACAAATGAATGGCAGAACAAGTTCATGTCCTTTTGTTTTGACAGAGAAGTTCCAAATCAGTACTTTGATGCAACCTGAAGGGAATCAGTAGACTGAGTTGTTGAGTTAATCTGAAGGAACAAAAGAGACTGTTGAAATAAGCCTGGAAAAGACACTAAGAACCTGATATGACATTTGAACTTGACGTGACAAGCTGCTAACCGATTTTGACAAAGGGAGAAAGGGTTCCCGAGTATGAAACTGAATTGTGAGAAAGAAGCATATTCTTGATTTTTCAATTTTGACTTTTTCCTGTTGCACATTATCTAAGAGTTATTCCTGCTTTCTAATCCTTTACAGATCATGGCTGAATTAAATAGTAGCATTAGAGATATTAGATATTGTAGATATTTGAGTGCTGGCGTGGCAATTATGTGTGGAATAATGTTCATACTAATTATTGTGGGTATGTCTATTCATGAGATGAAAGAAGTTGCTATTGCTCCTGTTCATGAGACTACTACACTAACTGCTTTAGAAAGGTTCAAGCTAGATGAAAAATATTTGCATGATTATACTAATGCACGATGAGAGCTTTCTTCTAATGTCTTCTATCGGTTGTTGAGAGAGTATGTGGAGACAATGAATGCAAAGAATTGTTTTGTGTGTACGCAAATTCCTTCCTTTGTGGAAGAAGGGGTTACGTACCATAGTCTGACCCTAACATACAGCATAACTTGTAGTTTGCTATTAACCAGATTCTATAATCAAAAATATATATACAGTATTTTTATTCCAATCACGCCCTAGTGTTTTCTTTTGTACCCATCATTAGATATTTGAGCAAAATAGCTAAGGAGCATGATATAGTACTAGTTAGAGGATTCTTTGAACGAACACTAACTGCTTATGCTCACCGTAATCATCTGACCTGCTTACAAACTCCATTGGAAAAGACCTTTATAGAGCATACTGACGATAGAAGAAAGGCATTAAAAGATAAATTAGAAAAAGGGCTGGAGAAAAGAACCTATAAAAATGACTATGCTTACACTGCTATTAAAACACAATGGAAATTAGCTTTAGATGCATTACACGTGGGGAAGCTTTGTATATATAGGCCAAAATCACGCACTGACACTTTATTTGTGGCAACAAGTGAATGCAGGCATGTGTTTTTGTTTCAGAGTAAATGGACTTTTATGCTGAATGGTGCGGACCCTGTGATTCCTGGGATTTACTACATTTGTGGACTTAATGATTATTACCGTCTTCCTAGAGGATGGTATGGGACATGCTATTTAGGGATAGGTTTCCCTAAGATTTAGCAGATAGATGATTTAAAGAAAATACCAAGTGACTGAATTACATCATGTGTGACAGAGGAGGGAAACCACCTCTACAATTGTGGGGGATATATTATTGGGGCAATAATTCCTTCTGTAGGAGTTATTCTGAATGCAAACAAGATATGAAAATTGTCTACTATTGTGGATAATATACTGACAAACTTTACAGGGGCAATACTCCTGTTAAATACTGAATTGGCTGCGGATAGAGATATGACGTTTCAAAATAGGCTTGCTTCAGACATCGTTTTAGCGCAAGATGGCGGAGTCTGTAAAATGATTAATGTTAGGCATTGTTGTTCATTCATACCTGAAAATAATAAAGAGATAAGAGACTTACTTACTAATCTAACTAATTCAAGCAAAGATTTGATAGAATTGAAGGAACCGGGGGTTTGGGAAAGATTGGAAATGGATTTGCCTCTGTGGGAAACTGGTTTAGCCAAATTTGGAATGGGGTATTATGGAAGATTGTCCAGGGAATATTAATTGTGATTGTTTCTATATTAGGATTATGGGGTACATGCAAATTATGGCAAAGGGCAAAATTAAGGAGGAGTAAAAATGATCGGAGGAGGGAAGACCCACCTAGAAGACAAATTTATAGGGAAAATTCAAGAAGAAGCAAAACACATCTGAGAAAAATTTGTAAAGTGTTGACAAGAAGGGAGTGATGAAATATTCAGTCATCTGAGGAGGGACTGATGGAGCAGATATGTTAATTCAATACATTTTAGATGATTAATGTGTGATTATTATTGAGAAAAATGTGTAGAAAAATTAATATTAGAAAATAACATGTATAATCGAAAAAGTGCCCACGGGGAGTGGCCACCATGTGTACTAACAGATGTTAAATAATGAGAAGATCTATATAAAACATATTAATATATCATTACTGGATGTATAACCTATGTTTTATGTTAATAAATTAGCTGGACTAAAGGCCTGGTTTCGCTGGGCCCTGCTTGCATTGCGAGGACTGGTAACTGGAAGAAAGGACCTTGAACTGTTCAGAGTTCAGACGGCTCTGCTAGAACAGTCTGCAATGTACCAGTGGACAGGAGAGGATGAAGACAATTTGATACAAGTAACTGTAGTGTATGCTAAATGTACTTTCCCAGGACTTGAACAATAGAGGCACTGACTAAAGACTATGTATGCAACAATTTTGTTACCTGAAGAGCCGGATGATGTTCTCATCACAAGAAGGACCAATCAAATTTATGGGGCTTGAAGCCCATCCAGAAATAGAGATTTAGTAAATAAGAACTATAGGTTAGAGTCATAACTTCCGACAAGACTGACCAAGTAGCAATTAGTGGGACAGACTGGGAGACCCTAATAAAAAGTCTTGAAAAGGGGAGCGAAATCAGAACTGCGAGGAGAAAGTTGATGACGTCAGGAGACGCGGTCCGAAGTGCTGATAATTGGGCTTATACTCTGTGAGCCTGATACGTAGCTGACCACAGATGACCTGGGGACGAAGACTGACTTGTTGCTAATCCATCCTGGATAGGTAGCTATGAAAATGTGACTGACAAATTATTGTGCCTTTTCTTCTAGGTGCCAACTGCGCTGTGTCTGAAATAGATTTTCTCTCTTTAGCTAGATTTTTCCAAATTAATGTTTTACCTAAATTGTTTTTTGCATGAAGACCCACAAGCGGATGCTAATCTTAGTTATCCAGGCTGACAGGGGAGACGCTGACGGTGACAATTGACTGACGAATCATATTGCTGAATTACTCCATTAATGCTGATATTCATCAACTTATGATTTGCGTTGTTGCTTATGATTTATTGGTGAGGAATGTTTCCTTAATTAATAAAGGTTGATTGATAAAGGCGAGATTAACATTTGATTAAAATTGTAATCAATAGGGAATACAAATTATTACTCTTTTTCATGAGTGATGGTTATTTCTGATTAATATGGTTTTCTTTTTGGGTTCTTTAAGTGGTTGATATTATTTACTGATGTTGATTATTGGTTCAGTTATCACTGCATAATTCGGATACTCCATGCGATTCAAAAGGTTCATCGACCTATACGCGTCCCCTTGTAACTTCACCTACCGAGGACCATGCGCGCTTGCTCAGATGTACTTACCTTGCATGTGGCAATGACTTGAAAATGGTGTGATTTCAAAGATTCTGATATGCATGAAATAAATCCAAGCATGTCTTTTTAATTTTCAGGTCATCAACATAGTACAACAGAAATACATCCATAATCATGGTGTAGGGTTTATATACACCAGTCTTTTACACATTAAGGGGGTTGATTAGGTAGGACATTATCACTCACAGACCTTTTGTTGCCTAATTGGGTAGATTAGGTTTTAAGCGGGTCTTGATGAAATGCCATTGATCCACTTTGGGACAGATTAGGCATGAAACATGTCAACCATTGTTGCATTGATTTAGGAATCATAGTTGTTCCTGAGATCCATTTAGTGTTTTTGTTAATCCTTAAGAGAGACCGCGGGAATAAAACTGGCACAAAGGGGATCTCTAGTTATTTTTAACAGTTCTAAACTAATTTATATATAGTGTAAATGCTTTTAGACTCACTGTTCACCCAGGCTAGTATTCCTGACCTAGAGGCAATCCAAAAAAATCACCGACAAATTGCCCCCTCGAGGGGCCCATTGAATATTCCACCAAAAGCCCACTGAGGAGCACAGGCCGATGACGAAGCATGACACCATTGTTGGGTGTGAGCTTGTGCTCCTAACATGAGCTGCATCTGGTAACTTGTCAGGTCCTGGACCATAATAAAGACTGGAATCCTGTGTATTGTTATGGAACAACATGTTTTTGTTTGAAATAGTTTATGAAGGGCGGACGTGTACTGGACTAGAATTCCTCTTTGCCCCTATTAGGTTTATAGATGTCTTGATTTGCACCATGTTAAATAAAGACATGTGAGATACAAATATGTCCGAACTGTCTAGAGTGGTATGTAACAACGTTAAGCTGCAAGTGATAAATCTGCTATAAGTGTGTAATTTAACATTGTGACCTACTGTGCGGTGGAAGAAACCTGTGTTTGTGAAAGTCAAAAAAATAATAGAATGTTTAAAATATATAAAAAACTGCAAAGGTATTGCTCTTGTGCATGGTTTTAGTCGGCCATTTGCCCAGCTGACTGAGGATGATGAGCATTAGATGTGAAATGAACTGAGTTTTTGTAGCAGAGATTTCCAGAAATGCTGTGGGAGGTTATTTTGAGGTTATGAAATCTGCTCCTTTTGCAAAGTAATCCTTGACCACTAGCAACATAATACGAGGTTGTGACTTAGGAAGTTAAACAATAAAATCTAGACACCTGGAAACAGGGTTCAGAAGTGGCTAAAGTATGAAAAACTCCCAGCAGTTTGTTCCTTGTGTATTTAGTCTGTGCACAGACTGTATAGGCTCAGATGTAGCTATTAACAGTATTTTTATATTGAGGAACCCCAAAATTGTATCTTCATTAATTCAAAGGGCTTCAGGATACCAATATACCCTGCCATAGGTACATCATGACGCCATCTGATTAACTTGACCTTCAGGACGGCAATAGGAACAAATACTTTATTTTGATGCAATTCACCTTTCTGCTGTTTGCATCTAATAGGATTCTGTTTTATTATGGGTTGCTATCTAAAAAATGTTCTTGTTTTATCAAGCTCTTTCTGTCTGTTGTGAAGCCAAAATTGAAGGGGCCTCCGTACTTCGTCTTACAGTGGTAGCGTGTCAGCTTCCCCATGCCTGTTTCCGGGTCAGGATGTAATTCGATAGTGAAATCAGAAGAAGAATAAGGCCCATCTAAGAGGATGTGGATTGAAATATTTCATAGATTTCAAGTAGGCTAGATCTCTATGATTTGTCCAACCCATAATAGGATGAGGCACTTCTTCTAGATAGCCATTAACAAAGCTGTTTAGCCAGTGGAGGTACTATCAATTCTTTGCCATAAATGGTGTAATTAATTTCAAAGGCATTTCGAATGTATTATTAATAAGCTACTGGATGAACTGCTTCTGTAGAATGATGTCTTTGGGACAGAATAGCCCCAGAAGTGAAAGAGGAAGCTTCAGTCTCTAGATTAAATTGTCATTCACAGTCTGGATGTGGATGTCGCAAAATCGAGGCAAAAGTAAAGACTTCTTTCTGAATTTAAAAGCCATCAAAGTGCCCTTTCTTTTTAAAGACCCCAATAGCGATTTACATCTTTTCAGGTTAATCTGGTGATAGGTTGTACCATGGTTGGACAGTATCTGATGAAGTGTCAGTCAATCCGCCAGTTAATTTCGGGACAAAGGCCATAAAACAAAAAAACAAAAAACAATAAAATACAATATACGTGCTAAAAAACAAATCTGTAAAATGTCATTTAAAAAAAAATCTCACAATAAACATTTCCCATCACAATTCATAAAGAAAACCCCTCCAAACTCTGCTATATAAAAGCGATATTCAGGAAGCAACTCTCAAGAAACATCTCCCATATAGGACTTCAACAAGACGCCCCACGAAGCGCCCAGTACAGTAAGAAATAAAATATGGTTCACGTTTTTAAATGTTTCCCTAAATCCCATGCAGACAACCCAAAGCGTGAGAGAGCAACGCTACCAGTACTGTAATACGAGTTTTAACTTCACTGCATGATTCATCTTCCAAATAGGTTTTTGTTCAGCTACTGCTTAAGCAATTTTGCTCTAGCAGTGCCATAAAATGGGCAAAAGAACAGAAAGTGCACTTCACCATCTACCAGGTATGTTCAAGTATTAAAGTATTTAGATTGCAAAAAGCTACTCTCCCATTTGTGTGTAAAATGATTCAAATGGTGAAGATACAGAGCTTAATTCAAGATGTAAAACTTAAGGTGGAACTGGTTGAGTATCATCCATAATGTATTCATGATTTGGTACTGATTTTCTACTCAGAACGGTCCTTATTAATCTCCCAACCAAAGGATTGGCTGCCACTGCCTGTCTTAGCCAAATTTTGTATGCACCTTTAACTTCTATAAATCCGGGAGTAATTGAATCACAGGTGTTAACGCTGAAAATTTACTAATGAATATTCATGTATTCTGAATGTTAAATCTGAGTAGAAAATGAGTTAACATAGAAAAATAATATACAAGTTTGGAAATGTGCCTACTTGAGTGACCTCCAATATTCACTAAGTGTCTTTATTAACTGCTTATTAATGTAAAATGTCAAGCTCATGTTTGGATTAATGTAGTAGTATGTCATAATAATGGTTATGTATTATGTATTTGCTTTATTAATCGTAGGCCTTAATTTAGCGAGGTCTTGGGCCAAGCTGCATGGCCTCATGTCAAGTTGTATTGCTTAAAAGGATCACAAAATGGTTGCTTAGAGAATTAAAATGTAATTTTCCATTGCATTGACTGAATGTCAGTAGCTAGAATCCTTTCCCATGAGAACTGATTGTAAGAATATGTTGTACTAACCAAGGATACTTTGCAGTTAGTGTGTGTAAATGCGAGGTTCCGAGGACTGACAATGGATGCGCTAACTGTAGTATAAGCTGATACAAAATTGTTACCTGACTATCCCAACGACGGCAAGAGGAGAAGAGGAGCCAATCATCGACATGTGAAAAACAGTTTAGTAAATTCTTAGATCTGAGGTTCTACTTTCACTGGACTAACCGTAAACGTATGATTCTTTGACCAATAACAACGTGAGAAGTAGTTTTAGGGAATCTAACTTAGCCAGACTGCACCAGGAGGAGAGAGGCCATTCGCCCTGTTCTTTCCTAATCGTCCAAGAGGATAGTCATTATTCTTTCTGCGCTGTATGAAGAGACACTTCATATCTTGACCTTTAATGCTAAATTCTGATGCTTTGCTGACCGAATAGATATCCAGTTGACGAAAACAGTTGCAGCATGCCGAACCATACTGAGGCAACGTATAAGACAATGTTACTTATTACTGTGTCTATTTGCTTTTGTCCTTAGGTACTAACCGCTAATTTTGATAGAGCCATAGTTAGATGTTTTCCAAATTTGTGTTGGCTAAATTGTTTTGCATGAAGCCCAAACATGCAATTCTAATCAGAAGGTTAGGTAGCATACTCACTGATTGATGACTGCTAATGATTAACAACAGTTGATGTATTTTCTTTGCTGAAATCTAAATGCATGCCATTTCTTTCGCACAGCTAATCTTGCTATTGATTTGTACTGTAACTTTAGAATGTGTAGAGATCCAAGCTTTGATTAAGTTGAGATTCTTTAGAAGATTCGGTCAACCAGTACTGTTTCTGTATGCTTATCCTTTGTTTTTAAGTCTAAGTTATGTGATATTAGCATTGTTATAACAGGGAAATAAACATTCTAATTTTACATAAAGGTGTGGTTATTCATGGCCAAGCTGTCATGGTGAGTTGAAACATTGACTCCCAAGATTATTGATATTATTGATTGGTATTGCTACTGGTTTGTACCGGAACTGAGTCTTATGGTGGGAACTACTCTGAGCGCAGTCAAAAGGTCCATTGAACCTCCAACGCGTCCCCTTATAAACTAATGATAAATAACCAAATAAGGTCAGACGTGCTAACACGGAAAGTCCATACCCCACACCTTTATAAGCAACTAGCAAATGTGCCTAAACCAGTCCAACAATTTGCTACCCACTAACTTTAGGATTTGACAGTAACTCAACTCCAGTGTCCCCACCGACCTCACACCCGATATAAGACAGGTTTTAATTTAGCAACTGACCCAATATCTATTTACCCTAGAGCCATGAATAATGGAGTTGTGGAGGTGTGGAAGCCCTAGCAGGCAATATGAGAAGGAGCTTCAGGGACATTCTTTTTCATCTGCACAACTTGGATGCATCAGTGTGACCCTATAGTTCAGTGCCATAAAGTGTGGCAATTCGGCCTCGGTAACTGAAAATTTCCACTCTCAGAAAAAATAAAATTCTGCACCAATCTCGGGAAAAGCTCAAAGTGGCCCCACTACATTGCATCACAATACTGCTCATTCGAATTAATTGATTTTTTCCATTTTAGATCTTAGGCAAAGTTGATATAGAAATTTGTAAATTCTTGCATTTGATCCAGGTGAGTGGAAATGATCCTAAAATTACTTTTTTATGCAGCCAAATACCATCACTTGTTGTGCTTGTGTTAACTGAACAGCCTCTTCTTGAGCAAAATTTGCCAGACTTATTAAGTAAGTTCTGTAGTTGTATAGGAGTTTGAGTCCACAAGGGTGTTATCAGCAAATAAAGGTGTCATAATGTTTTAGCCACCAATACAGGGCAGTTTGAACACAGGACTCCACAGCTTAAACCACCCCATACATGTTGAAAGAAAATAGCAAGGGAGTCTTGAACAACCCTGCAGAAAACCTTGTTAACCCAAAAAGGATGCAAGGTTTTCCTGGAAGGGCACCATCGAATCCTGGTAGAGGTACCCTCAATAGTCTAAACAGATATAAAACGTAAGGGGAAATTCCCTGCTCCAATAAGGAAGACCACAGAAAGTGCCATGGTACAGCATCTAAAGCAAAACGAAGATTGACAAACAGCAAAGAGCTGTAATTCCCATAAACAACATATTTTAGTAAGAGAAGCAGAAACATAATAGCATGGCCTTCAGTACTATTTCTTTCAAAACTGCTGCTTGACAATAGGACAAGATCCTCATGTTTAGACAGCAATGCACAAGCAAACAATGTTTGGGTGTTGTCAAGAAGGCTGCAGATCGATAATTTGCTGGACTGTTTCTGGTGCCTTTCTTGAAAAGAGGGACAATTTCATCTCCAAGCCAAAATGCAGGCAGGTGGGTGCTCCATTTAAATCTGAGTTGCTCAAAAAGGTAATATAATTACCTTACAATAGGGGCCCTGATCTAGACCAGTCAGGCAGGATTCTGTCAAGGCCAGGTGTCTTGCCACCTTTTTGTCTATTTATAGCAGACATGATTCTCTTCAGCATAAAGGGCTGATGACACATAGGGCCTGATTTAGAGTTTGGCAGATGGGGTTACTCTGCCACAAAGGTGACGGATATCCCAACCACCGTATTACAATCCCATTATATCCTGTGGAAATCATAATATGGCGGATGGGATATCTGCCATGTTTGTGACGGAGTAACCCGTCCGGCAAACTCTAAATCAGGCCCATAGTCTTGACTGTATGGATTTAAGAGCTAGGAGCCCCCTCCCGAGCAGAATATAAGCAGAAAATTGAAAATTGTGAGTACCACACAGCCTCAGTAATGTTTTCTACCTGAGGCGATAATAAACCAAAATAACTATTGGTTACTCACTCTCGTTGCTGGAAGTAGTTCCTTCTATTTGTCATATTTCTACCCAGCTCTTTTGTATTCGCTGTGTTTCTATATGTGAATCTTGCAACATTAATTTTATCAGGGGTATTGCATTTAACTGCTGAAATTAAAGCAGATCACGAGGCCCTGCAGTCATAATCAAACCAATGATCTCTTAACTGGTTAAGCGATTTCTTTACTGGAACTGCTCTGGACAGGTGAGAAACTATGTATCACTAGGGCATCATGCAAGGCCATATTCTCATGGAACTCTATGCTTGTAATCTCTAGTTAGGATGACTGTATATTCAAACAATTAATAACAAATGGCATAGTGGAATAAGATTCTATATTCTCACTTTTTTTAATCATGTTTATTGTATTTCATTCATTAAGTACAATGATGTCTCAGGGCAAACAGTATCCTCAGCAAAATCTGCATTCATATATGACAAACAGCAATTTTGGCAGGAGTCGCTGGTTTATTATATACAAAGAAACGATTTCAAACTCAAAAACTACATTCTCTCATGTGAATCTCCCGCAATAATTTGCTACCTGCAGATTATTATAAAGAAACCTAGGATAGGCTACTAAAGTGCTCAAAGAGAGAATCAGAGGATCATGGTTACTTTTGAGGCGGCACTCAGCTTTCAGATCTAATATTCTGCCCCAGTGCTGAAAATCAAGAAATATAAAATAAATCCTGCTTTTGTACAAGCCACTGTATAATGTGAAGTTCCGTGAGGAATCAAAACTGAATCTTCTTTTGCAGGGAAGTAGTCCATGGGATTGCAAGCTGCAACTTTATTTTCTTCTCTAGCAAAATAGGAATGCCCTAAGCTCAGCAGTCTTCTTCCATCAATACTGACTAGTATTCATTAGGTTTCAAATGGATACTAAAATCATCAACTACAATAGGCTTATGCCTTTTCCTTATGAAGTTACCAATCTTATGAAGCCCAACTTCATGGCCTGAAAGTGATGAATCTTCCACAAATAGGTGGCGCCCTGTCAGTGCTCCACCTAATGCCATCCCTCTGGAGGGGATAAATGGGGGTCCCATGGGTTCCCCACACATCCCTTGAAGGCAGGTGCAGTCACTTACTGCACCTGCCTGCTAGGGGATCTCTGCCTTTTTTAAAGTTCAGGTGGTTTGCCGCCTGCACAGTGAAACACAGAACAGTTTTGAAGCAGTCGCTCCATATTGCATAGAATGTACTGCCCCCAGAGTAGCGCAAGTTTGCGGTTTACCTGAGGGCAGTACATACATCTTAATACAGCATACTTTTCCTGTTTGCTCCCAGTGCACCTGTTGAAAAGTGCATCATGTTGCATATGGGGTAAGTGAGCCCTATTTGCAATACAGGCCCAGGTGATCATCAATAAAGATGCACCTTTCCTGGTCATCAAGTTTCCTCACGAGACCAGCAACGTTCCAGTTTAATAGCTCCAAAGTAGCTACATCACTAGTGGCATTGTTACAGCAGATTTCATCAGGAGTAGTGGAGCAAACTGCATCAGGATCAAACTGCAGGCCTTAACAGAATGTGTTAGGAACAGTGTGCAGGTTTTTGAAGCAAAGATCATACCAGCCACTCACTTTCCAAACAACGGTTATCACTATTTCTAGTTAACTTCTGTTAATTGTGCTTAATTCCTTCTGCTACGGAAGTTGACTCAAGAACTTTAACATTTAGTTATCTCCTGCTCAATACATCTCCTCTTCGGGCAACATTTCCACCACCCATGCCTTTATTATCACTATTTAGCAGGTATGACACCCTTAGTAAGGACAGGTTAATTCTTATGAGAACCTTCACCACATATGCCTATATTGCCCGGACTGCTCTTTGATCCCACATGGGTAAACAGTATTCCTTGGTCTCCCAACCAATTCTTGTTGTATTGTTATTGCCACAATCAGGCTAGCTAGTGAATTCAACTGAAGATATATCATTAAAGGTAATCAAATTAAGACCGCCAAAGTGTCTAAATAAAAACAGCAGATTGCAGCTGTTTAAAATATCATGTACACTTCAGAAAAACATGTGAGAGTTATTTATATATTTTTTTCATCATAGTGTCCCCATGTTTCCAAGTGGAAGCTCACCTAGGCCCCAGGTGTGTAGGGCAGAATCTTTGCATATGGGCATTAATACTGGAGCCAGGGCCAGTAAATTAATTAAACTGGCTGTCTACAAAATCTCAGAGTTTAATGCTGTGGAGTCCACATTACCCATGATATTGCCTTATGCTCCTAGGCTGAGTAACAGTATTAAAGATCTCGATTTGTCCTCTGGTCTTTTGATGAAAAATAGGAAAAGAATTGTGTCACTTAGGATATTAGTGGCCTCCATAAGGCTTTGGTCTAATTATGGCACAGTTTTCTTCTTTTTTTTAATTTGCAAAGTTTTCTCAGTTCTCTCTTGCTACAAATCCTCTCAAAGACACCATCCTTAGGTAACTCTACTGCAACTACCACCATTGTGGCCTGGCCATGGGCCAACTACAAATCACAGGAGTTTTTTGGGCTAGGATGTCCAATCAGTAGCATCATCAGTACCCTCAACATCATTAACATGATTTTTGGTATCATGCAGTTCTTCCTCTGGGGTAACAATAGGGGTAACAATAAGGGGTCCAATGAGGGCTTCATGTTCACTAATGCCCTTTCATATGAGGCACCTGAGCACCTTATAGTATTGGCGTCTACCAAGAAAGAAGGTAGGTCAGCCAATGACAGCTGATTTGAGATAGACACTGACATGTGGGTCCCCTTGCCTAGAATGTACTAAGTTGTTTTAGCTCAATCATTCAAATCTAAGTGTTTTAGAAGAGGTGTAGATCCACTCCGACATGTCCAATAAATGGTCATGGCTTAGGAGAGATTTCAGCCATCCAGACTTCTCAGCCAGGTTCTCTCAGCCATTTTGTGATTGTCATTGGCAATAATTAAGGAAATTGGCGACCAATGTTACTGTATTTTGGCCATACTTGACAACAGTGGCAAGGCTCTGGAATGCTCTCCCAGTACAAATTAGGAGACTGGAGGTTTATGCATCTTTTCGTAAGCACCTTAAAACCTGACTACTCTCCCAGTAATTTTTATTCCTGCTTACTCTGTTCTACTCAACTCACTCTCAGCGCTTTGATGCTTATGGCCGTAACGCACTTTACAAATAAATACACAAATACAAAATAGCATCCTTCCCCCTGAGAAGGCCAATGATATCGCAATGATATCGCAAGAGACATACTGATTGAATCCAGGATTTTAGCATTCATCCTCATTGCTTCAAGTTACAGAAAGACTAGAGGGGTGTCCTCATGCACATTAGAACCCTTACACAAACCGTCAGTTGGAGCCTTCAGAGCTTCTCATATGGCTAGCTACAAAAGGTCTGGCGGTAGCAACAAGACCCTTCAAATCTTCTATGCCCTGTAAAGTTTTGTCAGAAAGAATCATGGCATGATTATTATGTATGTTATTTTGTGTACTGTCAAAAATGGCTACAGAGGGGAGTCAAAAATATTCTCATTGTACAAAACGAGTACTGTTATAAAATGTGATAGAAAAAGTGATAAAATGCACATTTCTCCCAACATTACAGCTGAAGCCCCCTGTACAGTGTTCTTAGGAAATTTGCTTGGCTAGGAAGACGTAACTGGAACAGCTGAAGAACAGCCTGCTCAGGCAAATTATTGATGAAATAATCAATATTATTCTCAGTCAAGCAACCTGGAGCAAGGTTATTATGATAATTAAGCATCAAAGGCCGCCTGCAAGGTAAGATATTATTTCTAGTTGTGGCCTGAGCTAATGCCCCTCTCTTTGCGAGAGTTGCCATTCTAAAGTAAGAAAGTGCTCTTAAAAAGTATATAAAGAAGGAATAAAGTTGTCTTTACAACTTGATAACAAGCTGTGATTGTAGTTGCAGAATGACAACATTGTAGAGGTGATCTACATTACTGATTGGCCACCATGACACTGACTATCTTGTGAAACTCTTAGGGCCATGTTTATACTCCGTTTGCGCCGGATTTGCGTCGTTTTTTTTAACGCAAATTCAACGCAAAACGAACTCCATATTTATACTCTGGCGTTAGATGCGTCTAGCGCCATAGTCCATGGAGTTTGCGTCATTTTTTTGCGTGGACACCTACTTTGCGTTAATGATATGCAAGGTAGGCGTTCCCGTCTAAAAAAGTGACTCCGAGGCATGTGCGCCGTATTTACACTCCTGGGCAAAAATGACGCCCGGGAGTGGGGGGGTCAAAAAAAATGACGTCCAGCCGTTTTTGCGTCGTTTTTTAGCGCCTGGTCAGGGCAGGCGTTAAGGGACCTGTGGGCTCGGAAGGAGCCCAGAGGTGCACTCCCATGCCCCCAGGGACACCCCCTGCCACCCTTGCCCACCCCAGGAGGACGCCCAAGGATAGAGGGACCCATCCCAGGGAACTTAAGGTAAGTTCAGGTAAGTATTTTTTTTTTTTTTGGTGGCATAGAGGGGCCTGATTTGTGCCCACCTACATGCCACTATGCCCAATGACCATGCCCAGGGGACATAAGTCCCCTGGGCATGGCCATTGGGCAAGGGGGCATGACTCCTGTCTTTGCTAAGACAGGAGTCATTTTAATGGGGGTTGGGAGTCAAAACAAATTGCGCAAATCGGGTTGAGGCGAAAATTTTGCCTCAGTGTGACTTGCCCCATTTTTTGACGCCCAAGCTCCATATTGCCCTACGCCGGCGCTGCCTGGTGTACGTCATTTTTTTTAACGCACACCAGGCAGCTCCGCCGGCTAACGCCGGCTAACGTCATTGAATAAATACGGCGCCCGCATGGCGCTTCAGAATGGCGTTAGCCGGCGTTAGATTTTATGACGCACAACTGCGTTGGCGCAGTTGTGCATCGAAAAGTATAAATATGGCCCTTAGTGTCTCGGATCCTGTAATACTCTTAGCAAAGTGTGCCCACTGGAGATTTTAATAGAAGGGTGAATGTCAGGGAACTAATAAAATCTATTTGACCAATGTACCAAAACTACCGCCAGGGTTAGCTGAGAACCAAGCTTCCCTGATCAACAAAGTCATACACTGGATACGCTCCCGACGAAGTTGTCTCTCTGTTATTCGCTCTGACATAATATCGGCCAAGAGATGCAGCATCACAGGGACCAATTTTGACACAATAACTATTTTTCTTGAAGACAAGCATATGGTGTCACAACTAATGGACTTTGATTGTCGTACCCACTTGGATAACGCAACAACCAGGGGGGGAATAAGATTCATGTTACACCCACATAATTCTGGACCAGCCATGGGACCGGCAAGTTTCGATGGTTTAAATAATTCCCGTGGAGGTGCTGCACGGAAGGAAGCTAATCCCAGGCCGCTGCCTAACCCTGTATGACTGTCTACTGACCTAGTAACTAATGTGATAGCCCGCCCCAAGGCCCCACATTCGATGGGGGATGATAAAACACCATCATCAAACATTTGTAGTAATGACCCGAGCGCGGTAGAGGCTGGATGCTCAAGCGTGGTGATAAATCAAGACAAATGTACATTAGAACTCATGTCATGGAACATTGCCGGCCTGGCAAAGAAATTAGATGATGATGAATGGGCCTCTTTTATTAAAAAAATAGACATATGTTTGTTTCAGGAAACCTGGGCGGAGGATGCTACTAATATTGATGGATTTCTCTCATTTAGTGCACCTGCTATACCTTCAGAGAAGGGGAGGGGTCGGGCAAAAGGTGGGCTCCTATTACTTGTTAACAAGAACTTGCAGTGCGACCATAAGCTTTTTGAAATTGATTCTGTAGATCTAAAAGCCATGTGTATTACGTTCAACAGAAGACTATCAATTGTTATTGTTAATGTTTATATACGATCGGTCCCAAATGGCTCCGAGTCCCGTACCCTGGCTATTCTGTCTGAATTTGTAGGAAGCCTCGACCCCTCAACTATCCTAATCATAGCTGGAGATTTTAATTGTACCTTCGAGCCTTCTATTCTCACAAGTGGTTTAACAGATGAAGAAGATGAGCAGTGGGGGATCCCACAATTATATATTACCCGGCCTTGTAAAAAATCTCGGGTGGCCATGCAATTAGCCACATTATGTTTAAACCATGGCCTTAGGGCCTGTAATGGTAGAACTCCATCTGATATGAATAGTGCACCTACTTTTAAAAGGGGCATGTCGATAAGCACTATCGATTATTTCCTGGTTGATGTTAGGCTGTGGCCCCATTTGGTAGACATGAAAGTAGAAGTGAGATGTGATAGTGACCATTTCCCCTTGCTCCTTACCCTCTCTGGAGAAATGTTCAGGAGAACACTCAACAACTATGCTACAATAATTCCGCCACCTTGTTGGAACAACAAATTTACCAAGATTACTTGGCCAGAAGTGATGTCCAACCCCCACCACATCAGAGCAATATATCAGATTTTCTTAAATAGTTTGGCTGAGTATGAAGATCAGGCTGTAGGGAATATTCAGATTCTCAAAATACATGACAGCATGACTACCCAGCTACGGGGGTTCTTTTATAAAACAAAGCGGTCTAAGCCACATGAAGGGACAGGGGCACGCAAGGGATGGTTTGATGAGAGGTGTTCAAAGGACAAGTCCGGGTTAAGAGTAGCAGTAATGTCTGGCTCCCAGGGGGAAATTAAACAAGCCAGGTCTCTATACAAAGTAACCTTGTCTAACGCTAAAAAGCGGTGGGAGGATTCCCTGTGGCAGGAACTATTAGATGCTTCCAGAGAGAAGAATAACAAGCGTTTCTGGGAACTTCTGTCCAAAAGAGAAAATGGAGGCAGGAGCTGTCCCAGCAACCATATTCAACCAGAAAGCTGGGTAGAGCATTTTACTACTCTTTATGCCCTACCAGAAGGCCCAATGGACACTAATGTGGTCCACTCTCCAACTAAATTGTTGGAATCAAACTCCAGCATGGCCCTCCAAGTGGTGGCTCAGTGTGTCCCCGAGGGTTGCCTTATCTTTAAAATAGAAGAGACCCTTGAGGCTATAATTAGCCTAAAACCTGGCAAAGCACCTGGACCAGACAAGCTCCCTGGAGATCTTTATAGATCGGAACCATCCATTTGGTCCTGGTATATTAATGCCATCTCAAATAGCATAGCTGCAGGGGGGCTAATTCCAGATACATGGAAGGGGGCAGAGATCATACCCATTTATAAAAAAGGAAATGCTAATCTTCCAGCTAACTACAGGCCAATTAGCCTCATAGACAACCTACAAAAAATATTTGCTAAACAAATTTTGCAGAGGCTAATCAACTGGGTCGAGAAGCACCAAATCCTCTCTCATTTACAGGCAGGGTTTCGTGCAAAAACTAGCACGATAGACCAGGTCTTTCGATTAGCCATATTGCATTGGAAATACGTTCTTGTGGCCAAGCAATGCCTGTATGTGGTATTTATAGACCTGCGATCGGCTTTTGACCTGGTCCCAAGAGCCAAGCTGTGGGAAGTGCTGGGTAGATTGGGAGTCCCAGAGGATCTTTTACTCCTGTTAAAACGACTACATGAGAACACCTATGCCCAAGTGAGGTGGGGTGAACAAGGCGAACTGACAGAGCGGATCCCAATTAGACGAGGAGTTCGCCAAGGTTGTGTGCTAGCCCCCCTACTGTTTACCGTATTTATTAATGAAGTAGTAAAGACTGTGTCCATAGGCCAGAATGATGCCCCTTCCCTGAATACACAAAAAATTCCCATCTTGCTTTTCGCCGATGACTCACTTCTCATCTCTAAGACACCAATGGGGTTGCAAACCCTTGTTGACCGGTTTAGCCAATTTTGTAGTGATCATGGGTTGGAGGTTAATATTAACAAAACTAAACTGATGGTGTTATCTAAGGGACCTAGGAAAAAATGTTCCATCCATATTGA
Organism: Pleurodeles waltl; assembly: GCF_031143425.1. Classification (NCBI taxonomy): domain Eukaryota; kingdom Metazoa; phylum Chordata; class Amphibia; order Caudata; family Salamandridae; genus Pleurodeles; species Pleurodeles waltl. The sequence goes on from NC_090450.1 coordinate 352,711,721, forward strand.
GGGAGTACTGTTGAAGGAAGTAAGCTCTATAGATTACCTGGGAGTTAGGTTAACTAACAAACTATTATGGGAAGAGCAGATTACAAAAAGTGCAGGGCTCCTACAACACAGAGCCTCATCTATATTGCGTTTTTATCAAAGCACCTCTACAAAAGTAGTTTCCCCAGCAATAAAAATTTATACAGCTAAGGCTCAAAGTGCAGCCCTGTACGGAGCGGAGGTATGGGGTTACGCTAACTGTAACAAGATCAGTGTGGGGGAAAACAATTTTGCAAGGGCCTTAATTGCATGTCCACGTACCACACCCTTGCTCCCATTATTTCTAGATCTGGGGTTAAGCCGAGTAGCAGATCTAGCTACTCTAAGACCTCTCCTCTATTGGATTAGGTTGTGGACAACCCCCGAACTAGATATATACAAGACCGCACTACTCGATCTATTGAAATGCCAAAACGCTAATACTCTTCCCTGGGTTCGCCATGTGGCCCATTGGCTCCGGCTATTGGGTCTGGGCGATTACTGGGATAATCCCCATAAATTAGAGAGACGGCACAAAAACGTTTTAAAGTTAACCTATTGGTCTTATGTTAAGGATAACTACATAACTCACAAATCCCATGGTCGCTTAACTAATTCCTTCATTGATATTAAATGGTCCCCAAAGTTTGAATCCTATTTGGATGTGATACCGGATTCGCAGGGCAAGAGCTTATATGCAAGGTTTCGCTTTGGCTCTTTGCCCTTGTTGTCACTGATTCATAGGTGGGGGCCGACTAATCTTCCCGATATATGCCCTGCCTGTGGCAGTACTTTCGAAACCATTGAGCATTTCATGTTCTTCTGCCCAGCCTATGCGATTCCACGTTTAAAATGGATTCGCAATATTTGCAGGGACATGGGATTCAAGAACTGCTCTTTGGCTCTACGGGTTCTAAAAAGCCATAATTCAACTGATGTAATTCTCTCAGTAAGCAAGTATCTAGCAACAGCTTGGCGCATACGATGCCGTCTCCAAAAAGTAATTCAAAGTCCCATCCCTTTATAGATAAGTTTTAGAGCCACATGTGCAATTCAAGTTATTGTCCTAATGTTTTTACACCAAGTTAAAGATGTGTACTTATTTATTCCTTAAGAATTATTTATTATCTTGTTTTATGTGCTTTTATGGCCATGGATCGAACAAAGTTGATGATGATGATGATGATGATGAATTATTGACCATGTGGTTTAGACAGGGCTTTGGAACAGATTTTTCTTAGATAATACGTGGGTAATCATTTTGTGGTTCTGCTACTGTATCACTAGTGTTAGCCGTAAAGAGCTATTTTTATGCACTTGTCTGGCATTAGTGCCATTTTAACATGAATCTGATAACCATTTTAAGTTACTATATAAGCTTTTATTACATTGTGCTTGTGTTTTTAATGACTTGACAGTGCCTAAATTTGCCTATACGATTGTGCCGGTTGCAGGCGCCCTTACTAAAGTATGCCACTTAAACTACCAAGAAACTGTACTATTATGTAACATCAACTCAGCACTCTAAAGCTTAAATCATGGGCCTGATAGCTTGCACTTATCTTGGTGATGGTACCACCTGGGAAACTTGAATCTGAAACCATCTCATATTGTTTTAAGAGCCTTAAATATTTGTATTATTTTTAACACTATGAAGCAGATGTTCAGAAACCTTGGCATCTAAATGTTAAGTTATGTATCGGGAACAATGGTGGACTATAGTAGGCCATGGCCTATAGAAGCTATTTTTATTCTAAACTCTATTTTATGCCAGTGTGAAAGTATAATGGAACAAATGCACCTTCTTTGTATAATTTAATGTGTAACTTTTATGACCCATGGTCGAATAAAGTATATATATATATAGAAGGGTGAATGACAACCCCCACTGAGCAAAACATGGCTCAAGATGACAATCACTTTCATTATTTGACCAGTCACTGTGAGGACTGAGGCTTCTCAAGCAATTCGTTCCTAGTACAAGAACAGTTGAGGACTTTGGGAATTCAAACAAAATTACTTCCACATGCCCACTGCTTAGAGGATTTTGTCACAATACCTCCCCAGTGGTGATCGGTTCTCTGTCAATTATGTGCAGGATGTGTTTCTCGTTCCTTCATTTAGGAAACATTTGTTGTTTACGGGCCATGTTATCAAAGCACATGGAGATCCTGCTGTCAATCAGGTTCAACCATGTACAGGTTACTTCTGATGTTAGTCAGTCAAAATCTTTATTTGGTCACAATATGACCATAAAATCACATAAAATAAAGGTATCAATTTAACTTCAACCAAACATAATTTGCTTTCAGACATAAGAAGTAGCAATGGTAATGACAGCAAAAATCTTAAAAAGCTTACAAATGAAAAACATGTAGAAATGTGCTTTGGTGAAAAAACATCTGCTAGCATACAACAAATTAATAATGAAATCATTTGGTTGATAAAAGTGACTCTCAAATATCACGTCCAAACAGAAATCAATTAAAAATCAAAATCACAAAGCATATCTCTTTCTCAGTTTTAAAGCTGGGAAATGCAATTTAGGACTGAGAGGCAGGTAAAGGGAGATTGTAGGCGTTGTAAACAATTCAACCCCTTTTTGGTGTATATAAAAAATTCATGTCACATAAAATAGGGCATAAAAAAGTGAAAACTCTGAGTGGAATACAATGTGAAAAAAGCATAAAGTGCTTTGTAGATTGAAAAGAGACTCAATCACATGAACGAAGCGGCAGTGAAGCAAACCAAGTGCCTGTCAAGGGAAAAGCCACTAAAAAGTATATTGTGTTAACTCTTTAATGAGTGAGATAAAATCTTAACTCAGGGTCCTCTATCCAAGCTAGATATGATTCAATCCCAAGAGTAGTTGAAATTGGCACGTATTGGTGGATACAGGCCATATCAAGAGATTTTGTTTTTCTGTCTGTTTTCCTGTGTGCAAGGGCCCTTAGTTTAACCAATAGCGTGGCATGGCGGGGGCATGCTGTTTGGAGTGTCAAAAAATGTCTTGATTCTAGGTCTCGGAAGGTGTTTTTGACATACTTTAGACAAGGAATGGCTAACATATTGCTTGAGTTAAGGCAGTCCTCTACTACCTTGCAAAAATAACACGTTTCAGAGGTGCCCGATACTTTGAGCCATAGTAGAATGGGAGCCAGACCTACAATATCCTCCAAATAGCCTAAGCCCAGTTCCTAATGTAAAATAAAATTAGGCGTGGATATGGGGATGGCTAGTAGTCTAGAGAAAAAAAAGTTTTTAGCTGCCTGTAGAGTTCCCAAACCAGCATGTCCTCAGACACCAGCCCCTTATGTACCAGCTGAGGAGCATGTACACCTATATAGCATGGACATTTCTTTAAGTGGTTTATGGCCAAGATTTTTACGAAACTAATAATATGTTTACAAGATCTCACCATCTTCTGGGATCTCTGGGCTGTTAACGTATCCCAGCTCATGTTTGCATCGAAAGGAATACTCAAATATTTAAAATTTTATATCTTCATGATGGGGTCTCCTCAATAAAAAAATCTTTTGGAACTGGTATTTTTTAGGCAGCAGGCCAGGATAAAGGATTTTTTATGAGTCACCTTCAAATTTAAATCCCTCATAAAACCATCTAAAAGGGCCTATAACCCAATGGCTGTGTGTGCAATTAGGACTGCGTCATCCATGTAAAAAAGTGCTGGGACCTACTTTAGGGACATCAGTAGCACGAGAAGTTAACACTGAGTCTAGAGCATTAATATAAAATAAAAATAAAAAGGATGCCAGTATTTAGCCGTGTCTTACCCCTCGTGTAACCCGTATGGGATGAGTGCAATCACCAGATCGAGTATGATGTACTTTCATGCTTGTATCCCAGTGGAAGCGCTTTAAGAGATCCAATAAGTGAGAGCTGATTCCTGCTTTTTTCATCATCTCCTACAGTTTAACCCTGTCCACTAGGTCAAAGGCACAGGAGAGGTGCATAAGGCCAAGGAGTGGTCCTTCACCTGGCCTTGACATATTTTTCTAAGATCAGGGACAGGTTAAGTGCTAGTTCATGGCAAGACCAAGCCGAAACCCAAATTGAACTTATGAAAAAAAAAAAAATTAGCCTCAGCCCAAGCTTCCAATTCAGCCTCACTTCTGATGTTATTAAACAGGAACCAATGGTGGCTCCAGCACTTGGGAATTGGGGCTTCACCCCTGTTGAAGCGTAACATTTTTGTAATGCTTTCAGTGACCCAGACGTCAGCATTAGGAGACATTTATATTCATGTTTTAACAAGTCTAACCTAGAGAGAAAGGTGCATTGATACAAATTTTAAAAATGCTCATGTTTTCTTCTGTGGTGGACACTATGCATACCAAAACGGACAAGTGCTAATAAGATTAAAGTAATGTTGAGTAGAGTAACTATTAGTAGTGAAATGAATTTGATTCATAATGATTCATGATTTTTACTGTGAAGTTGTGTGCAAACAGAAATCAATTAAAAATCAAAATCACAAAGCATATCTCTTTCTCAGTTTTAAAGCTGGGAAATGCAATTTAGGACTGAGAGGCAGGTAAAGGGAGATTGTAGGCGTTGTAAACAATTCAACCCCTTTTTGGTGTATATAAAAAATTCATGTCACATAAAATAGGGCATAAAAAAGTGAAAACTCTGAGTGGAATACAATGTGAAAAAAGCATAAAGTGCTTTGTAGATTGAAAAGAGACTCAATCACATGAACGAAGCGGCAGTGAAGCAAACCAAGTGCCTGTCAAGGGAAAAGCCACTAAAAAGTATATTGTGTTAACTCTTTAATGAGTGAGATAAAATCTTAACTCAGGGTCCTCTATCCAAGCTAGATATGATTCAATCCCAAGAGTAGTTGAAATTGGCACGTATTGGTGGATACAGGCCATATCAAGAGATTTTGTTTTTCTGTCTGTTTTCCTGTGTGCAAGGGCCCTTAGTTTAACCAATAGCGTGGCATGGCGGGGGCATGCTGTTTGGAGTGTCAAAAAATGTCTTGATTCTAGGTCTCGGAAGGTGTTTTTGACATACTTTAGACAAGGAATGGCTAACATATTGCTTGAGTTAAGGCAGTCCTCTACTACCTTGCAAAAATAACACGTTTCAGAGGTGCCCGATACTTTGAGCCATAGTAGAATGGGAGCCAGACCTACAATATCCTCCAAATAGCGTAAGCCCAGTTCCTAATGTAAAATAAAATTAGGCGTGGATATGGGGATGGCTAGTAGTCTAGAGAAAAAAAAGTTTTTAGCTGCCTGTAGAGTTCCCAAACCAGCATGTCCTCAGACACCAGCCCCTTATGTACCAGCTGAGGAGCATGTACACCTATATAGCATGGACATTTCTTTAAGTGGTTTATGGCCAAGATTTTTACGAAACTAATAATATGTTCACAAGATCTCACCATCTTCTGGGATCTCTGGGCTGTTAACGTATCCCAGCTCATGTTTGCATCGAAAGGAATACTCAAATATTTAAAATGTTATATCTTCATGATGGGGTCTCCTCAATAAAAAAATCTTTTGGAACTGGTATTTTTTAGGCAGCAGGCCAGGATAAAGGATTTTTTATGAGTCACCTTCAAATTTAAATCCCTCATAAAACCATCTAAAAGGGCCTATAACCCAATGGCTGTGTGTGCAATTAGGACTGCGTCATCCATGTAAAAAAGTGCTGGGACCTACTTTAGGGACATCAGTAGCACGAGAAGTTAACACTGAGTCTAGAGCATTAATATAAAATAAAAATAAAAAGGATGCCAGTATTTAGCCGTGTCTTACCCCTCGTGTAACCCGTATGGGATGAGTGCAATCACCAGATCGAGTATGATGTACTTTCATGCTTGTATCCCAGTGGAAGCGCTTTAAGAGATCCAATAAGTGAGAGCTGATTCCTGCTTTTTTCATCATCTCCTACAGTTTAACCCTGTCCACTAGGTCAAAGGCACAGGAGAGGTGCATAAGGCCAAGGAGTGGTCCTTCACCTGGCCTTGACATATTTTTCTAAGATCAGGGACAGGTTAAGTGCTAGTTCATGGCAAGACCAAGCCGAAACCCAAATTGAACTTATGAAAAAAAAAAAAATTAGCCTCAGCCCAAGCTTCCAATTCAGCCTCACTTCTGATGTTATTAAACAGGAACCAATGGTGGCTCCAGCACTTGGGAATTGGGGCTTCACCCCTGTTGAAGCGTAACATTTTTGTAATGCTTTCAGTGACCCAGACGTCAGCATTAGGAGACATTTATATTCATGTTTTAACAAGTCTAACCTAGAGAGAAAGCTGCATTGATACAAATTTTAAAAATGCTCATGTTTTCTTCTGTGGTGGACACTATGCATACCAGAACGGACAAGTGCTAATAAGATTAAAGTAATGTTGAGTAGAGTAACTATTAGTAGTGAAATGAATTTGATTCATAATGATTCATGATTTTTACTGTGAAGTTGTGTGCAGAAAAATAAATGCACGTCTCTGTCATACTTAATGTGATGCTTTAACGAAGACTGCAATTATTAATGAAATGCTTTTACATATTCTGGTGATATATTATTAATGCTGAATTCCTAAGCTTGCAGAAGACTTTGTATTTGCAGTCATGTAAAAGTGATGATTCATGAATTTTTCCATTAGGTGTTTTTTCATAAATAGCAAAGGATCCCTTTGTTCAAATGTGTAAAACTTGTTTCCCAATGACTTTGATCTGGTGCACTGAGACTCGGAGACTGGAAGCTAAAGCAGTTACTACTGTTCAACTGAACTTTTCTCATGTGAACTCTGGAAATCGCCTTGCAACATGAGAAAGAATACAGATTGCAACAAGAGTTGTACAAAATCGGCATGCTATTGGATTCATACGGAGAGGAGAGCTGACTTCTCACCAAACCTGGGAAATTTCTATGATATTGCAAACTCTATTTATGCCCTGAATCCAATTGGACATTACCCCTTTTGTGTAATGTGGACTCTCTGAACTGACCAATCACAATGTTTGGAGTATTTTAGATTAAGGGATGGACTTAGTAAGTTTCAGTCAGTCCCCATTGCAATCTTGTTCTGTTAACTTGCCCCTTAGATGCTTCCTGATTTCCCTGTGCAGCCTGTGTTCTGCACTTCCCCTGATAGTGCTTCTAATGGACTTTACTGATGATCTATATGCTTTGCTGATGAAACTGAATTTAATGCTGACTCTAGGACAGATATACTCTTGTGCACTGTTATTTTCCCCTGACCTGCTTTTCAATAGTAGAAGTTAGCAGGCTGACACCTGCTTATTTTATTTTTCTAGTTAGCTTAACCTAGCCAGAGATAGATGAATTTCCAAATTATTTTTGTCTTTCTTTTTTACTTTTGCCCGCATGTGTTAGCCACTCCCACACATGTTTATCCTAATTTGGTTAGCAGTAGGGACGACCTATATCCAAATCCTGATTTCTAAATCTTTGTAATTTGATTTGACTAACAAATTCACAGTCTGATTCAAAGAATGTTTCTGTGTCACAAATTGTGTCATTATGAATATGCATTATTCTTCTTTAATGTCAAATATAGTGTTGATGTTGAGTAGATTAAACTTGTTTCATAGATTTGGTCAACTTATGGTGTTTATTTAGCTTTACACTTTGATTTTGCGCACTATTTACGTGACTTTGGCTTTGTGATTATAAAATAAAGCTTTGAAACTTTTTATTGATTGGAGTTTTCTTTTGCGGTCACGTGGGTCATGGTGTTTAAATTGTTGTTGGGTTTGAATTTATTGTGTATGGGTATTGCACTCTTCACTAGGTCCAAAGATCCCATCGACATCGGGGAAGCATTTTTGAATCCTGCGAAGGATGAGAAAAATGCGTGAGCAAATCTTGTAGCAGAGGAATGGTTTCATCTTGTAAGGAGGGGAACCATATAATTGTGGAACGTTTAGAGCGACAAACCTGGCGACAGCGTGATGGTTTTCCCCCATGAGGAGGGAAACCATAGATTTTGATTAATATTAAGGGTAGCAAATTTGGTAATAGAGTAATGGCTATGTTACAAAGAGTGTTCACATTATAAGTTGTTCTATGGCTAGTTTGAGCAATTGATGAAATTCCAGCATTGCATTACAAGTGTAGTGAAATTGTATAAGTAGGGATTTGTGCTTGTGGTGCTTTTTGCCATAAATTGCAGTGCAGTGTGATGTTTTGAGGTGTTTGTGGAGTTGCCGTACTGCAAGTGATTGTGGTACTTTGTGCTAAAAAAATTCCATGGGTATTGTTGTTGTTGACGGGTCACTAACGCACAAGTGTATGGAGACACTTGGTTAATTTATTGTCTACAGGGAGGTATTGGTCGTGAGGCTCCATTGACAGTACCAGTAGTTTTCCTTGAGTGAGTGTGAGCTGTTGCTTGGTATTAGGTGAATCCTAAGTGCACGTGGAGGATCCATATCAACCAGGGTGAAATTTGCTGGTCAAGCCTTACTCGTGTGATTCTGAAAGCCACAGCCTGAAGTGTAACCCGTACAGCTTCAAAGGGTGTTAATTCCCTTCTTGTAGTGAGTAGACAGGTTTTTGATTTCTATTAGTGCTCGTAATATTTTGCATTTAGTGTATGAGTTAGTAATTGTGTAAGAGACAGTTGCGAAGCGATTGCAGCTGCTGATTGAGTTGAGTGTGGCGTCAGTTTTACCGCACCAAGATTGGTCATTTAGGGAGAAGCTGCACGTTTATTGGTGGATAATACTGTGTTGCCAATGGTTGAGAACAACGTGTGAAAAGAATTGTGGGATTGAATTTACTTCTTGGTTTAGTTGAAATTCGTATTATTGTTTGAAAATTTTGTGCAAAGATTACATTTTTCAAAGCTTTAAGAAGTTAGCTGAGAGGGCATATGTTTATTCCAGTTAGGGAGAGTGAACAGACAGCACCCGAGGGAACACCAGAATATGAAGTGGCAAGAGGCATTTCAGCATACATTTGAGTAAACAGTGGTGTAAGATTACAGAGAAAGAAGGTTAATTGGCTTTTGCATGTAACTAACCTTTAATTTGTGGATTTTGGAAAATTTGAGGGGAATATTGTGAAAAAGAAAGCCTTCTCCAAGGCCCACACAGTATTTGGGAACTTGTTGCTAGACAAAAAGAAACCGCAAAATTTGAAAATAGAATGAGGAGAGCAGGGAAGACACAAGCGGAAGCTAGATGGGGTGAGGAACAGAAAATATGGAGAAAAGAGACGTTAGATGGGGTGAGAATGTTTCCAATCATCACAGAAGAAGGTGATGGAAGTACGAAACCTGAAACGAAAAAGAAGCAGATAGAAAAGGTAGAGTAGTCAGTAGATGAGGGTAAAATGACAGCTACACGTGAGTGACTCAGAAGACAACTGTGTAAATCAGCTTTTACTGAATCGTCCCCCGCTATATTATTCAGTTGAGAGAGTAGTCCAGAATGTAGCCCCAAATGTGCCAACAGCTCCAGTTTCACAAAGCCCAATTCAGGTAGCCCCAAGTACATCTGTCAGTTCAGTGATGCAGATGTCTGCAATTTATCAACCAGTTCCTGTTGTTAGTACAACACAGCACATTACAAGCCCAATTGTGAATCAAGTAGTCCCAAGTACAAAAATGATTCAGATGGAAGCTACACCTATGTGATGTGATAGCACCTGTGCAAATTATTTTATCAGAACCAGACTATGCCCATATATACTTAAGTACAGACAACCCCAAGTATTAGCCAAAATCAATCAGGACAGACTTTCAGTACAGTATTAACATGTCAAAGTGCTGGGATGTCAATTCCTGAAAGTCAGACAAATTTGACAAGACCTCATGTACTGATGGTCCCTATACCAATTGGTCCAGTTGTTCCATTGTACGCTTCAGGTAGTTGTGGAGGTAACCACCAGACTACAAATTCCGTATCAGCAGGGGTGTCAACATGCAACATACAGAGATCAGTAAATTTAACTAATTCAGAAATGAGGAGTTTAGCTTTGTTTGTTCCAACTTTAACCCCTACAAAAAATTTAAAATTCTAACCGGATTTTAAATTAATCCAGACCAATAGTAGATGTTGGATGTCCGCAGGGAACTCCAATTCCACACATGCCCACACCCGACCAGATTGCCAGTATGCATTTCAATACCCAGCAAAATATGACACAGAGGAGTGATACTAGTTTGCAAGATTTTACAGCACAACCGAGTGGTTGGACAGTCTGAGTCAGAGAGGAGCAACGGGTACAGCAAACAGAGGTGTCAGAGCAGAAGAGACCTCAGAAAGAGACAGGACAGTGAATGTGCACAGATTAAAATTAGAATCAAATGAATTAATTGAGGGAACACTTGAGGAGGAAAGATTGGATACATACAATGAAGAAGAATTGTGCTTCATGTGCCAAGATCTGACATACCGTGCAGGACAGACTTATGACAAATTAGTAGAATTGGACAAAAAATATGATGTGGATTTAGAGAAAACAAAGCCTTTAAGTCAGAGTTCCAGATTAGAATTTAGTTTCAAAGACGGTTCAAACATGAGATCACCAGGCATGGGAATGCACATTAAATAATTAATTATGTCGGAGCTGTTTACGCTGACTGATTACTCGTCCACCAGAGACAGAATTCCCCTTGTGCAGGTGCCCCGATTTGGCAAAATATTTAGGTATACATTTGCATAGGGACAGGGAGCATGTGATACGGCTCAATTATGGGCCTGCGGTAGGGAGATTCACTGCACAGGTGGACAGATGGGTGAAGCTGCAGGCCGGATATCGATCATAAAAATGGTGGTTCTCCCCCAATTTCTGTATCTATTTCTAAATATCCCTATCCAGCTCACTAACTCTTTTTTGCCACACTTCGTAGCCTGGTCATTCGACTGGTATGGGCGGATAAGCATCCGCGCATTCAATGGGAGATCCTTACCCTCATGTATGAGCGGGGTGGGTTTGGGGTTCCTCATTTCCAGCTTTACTATTTGGTGCGCAGTGCCAGTACACATATCATTGGTATCATCCCTATGCCCGTCTTCCTTACTCTATCCTGGAGCGAGATCTGGCGGATCCTGTTCCGCTGAGTGACCTTCTGCTTGGGGGTGTTCCACTACATCGCAGAGACATTCAGACTCTCTCCACAACTAGTTGGGCATGGCACAGACTGGCAACTCTGCCTTAAAGTGACACACTGTACTCCACGGCATTGACCCTGATTAACAATCCATTTATATTCACCACACAGGAGACACTAGTACAGTGCATATTACGAGCCCTTCAACTTTACACTCTACGCTACATACCCACTGGCTAGTGTGGAGTTTACACCACTCACCCCAGTTACCACAACGGCCCATGGAGCGCCTTGGTGTCCAGACTCTACTCAGCGTGCATTAATGCTTTACCTGTTCCAGATGCACGTCCAAGGGAATCCTGGGAGAGAGCTCTGGGTCACCCACTATCCCAAAAAGTCTGGGAGGCATGCAGCGCACAGACCAGGTTTGTTTCACCCAACAGCCACAAATTAATACACTTTAAATTTCTCAGAAGGGTATCCATCACCCCCAGAGACATAGCTCGAATGGACCCGAGCCGCCCTGCTACCTGCCCCAAGTGCTGTGCTTTGACCGCTGATTTTTCACATATAACCTGGCCCTTTTTGGTGTGAGGTATATGACAGTGTGTCAGCCATTGTGGATTGGCCAATACAACCGGACACACTCTCAGCCCTTCTTGGTTATACTGGCGACTTTCCCAAGTCCAGAAGGCTTCTCACAGCAATATGGGTTTTACTTGCTAAGCAGGAGATTGCAGTCCGATGGGGGTCTAAAGGTGCACCTAGCATACACTCCTGGTTGGCCAGCCTCAACTATTGTGACACAAATAGTGAACTATATGCCTCACTACAGCCTGTGAGTTCTAGGACTAGGGACATTTGGCAGCCGCTAAGGGACTACTTGTCTGAATTGTCCGTAACACCACCTGCATCGCAGTTAACTACTGATGCCAGCGCATGTTGAATTTGATCCAAGCATGTAAATCTGTCTATTTCAGCACTGATTGCTTTTTCGCATACTGCTGCTCAATAGCACACAAGATGATACTATATATGATTTATGCTGCCGCTTGATCATCATATGCTGTACAGTGTACATGTTTGAACTGCATTGCTATATGTCTGTTCTTTGATGTGTTTTAAAATGAAAAAATATAAATATTAAAAAAAAAATAATAATAATGAACATTTGAACATGGGGAGCAATAGATACATGGGAATGAAGATGGGCAAAGAAAAGAGACCAAAAGAAAGCAGGTGGAGTTTATGTACATGTCCTATGGAGCAGAAGTGACATATTGTCATTCACAAATGATTACCTGAGTTTGAGGAAGAAACCAGTAGAATAGTACAAGCAAACAGGGAGGTTTGTGAAATTTTTAAAATGCCTGTGGGAAGACCTGAATACATTATTTGACATTGTGGTCCCAGTCGATTTGTGGGTCGAATGCAAGTAGGGTGCTGATTGGCAAAATTGAGAACCGCAGAGAGATCCAGTAACAGGGGCGCCGTCTGAAAAGGTGATGAAAGGGTATTACAAAGTGACTGAGTTTCTGAAACACAAAGTTTTCTGAAAGTATGTTGATTGGCAAAAGACTGACAGGACAGCACAGAAAACAAAGGAATTGATTCATTCTTATTATGAAACATTGCTGCAGGCTTTTAAACAGCATAGTGGGTCAGAAGCTATTGAGCCAAAAGACATGAGCCATTTTGTGTTTAAATTCGTACAGGGACTGAAACCTGAAATTGGATTCATGATTAAGCAGCATTTGATCTGTTGACAGAATAAACCGACTGATGCAGTACTGCAGAATGCAAAGTACTCTAGTGATGAAATTGAATTGAAGCAGAAAAAGTTAAAGGAGAAATTGATGGGGGTGAAATTTAAATTCGCCCAGACAGGATCACAGAGTCCAAAAATGTTGGTGAACACTAGTGGAATGCAAGGTGTGCAACAGCAGGTTAACAGTGTGTCTCACATTAGAGGTAGAGGACTTGGTGTTCGGATATATCAGAGTGGTAATGTGGTTTATGTTCAGTCAATGAAGAAGCTGAGTCCATGTCATGTTTGTGGTAGTTTTGGGCTTTGGAAGCGGGAGTATCTGGTGAATAATTTGGTGCAGAATGGCGGTGCTGCTCAGACTGTGGACAATAGTCAAGTTCAAATTCAGAGAATCCAAACACTCCGAATTCAAAACATGACTGTTCCTTCAGGATTACAATAGATGCAGGTCTCCCAACAGATTCAAGTCCCTCATCAAATGCAGGTTCCTCAAGCCCCATGCAACAGCAGCAAGTGATGGTTCCACATCAAAAAATGAATCAGAGAGCAAACACAAGCATAAATCAGTTAGTAACGCAATACAAATTAATTGATTTTAGTGATGAGGAAGTTTCAGAAACATATAATAGTGACAATTCCAAGAAGGAAGGAAAAATGCATGTTAGTAACATACTTAGAGGTAGATCAATGTGGCCCCTATGTAAATGCCAACATCATAGGACACAATGTTTCATTCCTGGTGGACACTGCAGCAATGCGTTCCACTGTCATAACTGCAGAAGTACCAAATGTGCCTCTGTCAGGAAGAAGAGTTCAAGTGGTAGGAGTAGCAAATCAACAGTTAAGTAACCAGATTACAGAACATATTCCAGTCAAAATACGGTCATTTGAGGACTAGCACCAACTTGTGGTTAGCGAGTTAAGTCCTGTGATCTATTGTGTGAGCTAAATTGTTCCATTAGCTGCACCAAAAGCGAATAGCCATTCAGACAAATAATGATGATGAAACATCCAGCACAACTGATGAAATGTACTTTCTCATTTCATTGTTCCCAATGATGACAGTTAAGGATTTACCCGAGGAGGTACAAAAGACAGTTTTGGCAAGAGTTTGGGATTTTTGGGGAAAATATATTGGACTCATAAGAGGAGTGGAGCCAGTTGAAATCACAGTAAAGACAAATGCAGTGTTTACAAGGATACTGCCCTATAATATGGCTCTAGAAGTAATTGCTGTAATTACCCCTGCAATTGAATATTTTGTTGAACAAGGTGTCCTGAAAGAAATTATGGGAAGTCCCTGTAATTCCCCTATTTTGTTACTGCGGAAGCACAAAGGAAAATACTGTATAGTTCAAGATTTGAAAAAAGGTGAATGAGATTGTTGTTCCACGGCATCCAGTGGTACCGAATCCTGCAGTGATTTTGTTCCAGATTCCTTGTGAGGTGGAATGGTTCTCTGTCATTGACCTGTGTCAGCATTCTTTTCCATTCCCCTTTGTTAGAATAGCCAATTCCTTTTTGCTTTTAAATCCGGAGGCCATGTGTATTCATGGTGTCATACGGCTTAGGGGTATACAGAGTCGTGATCTATTTTAGTCAGATTTTTTAAAAGAATTTAGAGTCCCTCAAAATGCCATTTCATTCAGTCCTACTTCAGTAAATAGATGATTAGATGGTTGCATCATATTTACTTGAAGTCTGCAGAAGAGATACCATTGCCCTGTTGAGCCCCCAAGGAGGGAATGGCCATAAAGTTTCTCCTGCAAAATTACAGTAAGGCTGAGAGATGATGTACTTAGGTCACTGCATAGAGAAAGGCACAAGAAAGGTGTTTCCAAGAGAGAATCTCAACAATCATGCAAATTAATCCATCTGTAACACAATGAGATGTCAGAATGTTCCTGGTAATGGTTGGCTATTGCCACCAGTGGATACCAAATTTGTTTATTATTGTCCAAGCCATTGTTGAAACTGACACACAAGGAGGTATCTGATCCAGTACCATTTGATGACACCTGCATTGAAGCCTTCTCTGAGCTGAGAGAAAGCCTCTGCTGAGCCCCAGCTCTGGGAATGCCTGATTACAACAAATGTTTTTCTTTGTTTTATTGTGAAAGAGATGGTTGTGTACTTTCTGTTTTGACGCAGTTGCATGAAAGTGTTAACAGACTGGTGGCTTATTTTTCCACCACACTGGACCCTGTAGCTGCTGCTTTGCCCGGCTGTTTGAAGTTGGTTGCTGCTGCTGGTGTCAGCATAGGGCAGTGCGAAAGCATTGTCATTGGCCACCCCCTGAATGTTTTTGTGCCCAATTCTGTTAAAATCATTTGAGCAATGCCCGTTTGACCCGTTATGAACAGCTGATTCTAGGCTCATCAACTGTGAATATTAGATGTTGCACTGTGTTGAATGCTGCAACTCTTATGCCCAGCAATGTTGAAAATGTTAATGATCAAGATGAAGTGGAGCATGACTGACTCGATGTGACTGAACTGTGCACCAAACCAAGGGATGATATTCAAGATACTCCCATAGACGAAAATGACTATGTCATGCTAATTGATGGCTCCTGTTTAAGAGATTATGATGGAACTCTGAGAGCTGGTTATGCAGTTTCCAAAATCTCAGGAGTGATAGAAGCTTCATGGCTTCAAGGAGTCTTTTCCGTCCATGTAGCCGAATTGGAGGCTCTTATTAGAGCATGCTGTGTTTCTGAACAGCTTAAAGTGACCATTTTAACTGATAGTCAATGGTTTTGGTGCAATTCATGACTTCGGACAGTGATGGCCCCAGAGAGATTTTATGACCCCTTCTGGATCACCTATCTGAAACAGTGAAAAAGTTTACCAATTGTTGAAAGCAATACAGTTGCCTGTAAAAACTGCAGTATTGAAATGTGCAGTACATCAAAAGTAAAGTGATTACGGGGGTGATTCTAACCCTGGCGGTCGGTGTTAAAGCGGCGGCCAACCCGCCAACAGGCTGGCGGTAAAAAATATGGAATTCTGACCCTGGCGGGAACCGCCAACACAGACAGCCACTTTAACACTCCGACCGCCACGGCGGTACAAACAAACAGCGCGGCGGTCACCGCCAACAGACAGGCGGCAGACAATGTACCGCCCACACTATCACAACTCACCAATCCGCCACCTTTTCCGGGGCGGGAGCACCACGGATAAAAACACGGCGGAAACAGACTACGGACGGGAAAACGCTCACCACTACGCACTCCAGGAGGAAGGAGGACAGCATGGAACCCGAATTAAACATCCTACCTGCTCTCGTCTACCTTCTCATCTACCACGAGTACGAAGTCCGGCGCAGACGACAACGGTGAGTACTGCACCTACGACACATGGGAGGGGGGAGGACGAAAGGTTACGGGCACACACATATGCGACCCCCCCCAACTATGTACACACCAATGCAGAGCAACAAGTCACAGTGACACCACCCAAACACCCCAGAAAAATGCTAGGACATAATCACATTTTGAATAAATATTTATGTACCAAAAAGCTCCTGAAAATTATCGTACAACCATGAAAGATATTCACAAGAAAACAAATGACATACACATTAGTGTATAACTGAAGTAACAAGTCCTGCACATCCTACGAATTCATCATGTCCGTGGGCCAAAGTTTTGAGAAACAAGGGCAAAGCCCACACAGGAGACCTGAGTCCTTTGGAGAGAACACTGCAGGGGCATCAGATGTAAAAACTACAGGCACCTCAGGGGGAAGGGAAGGGGGGGGGCACCACAGCCACATGAGTCCACGACGCCAGATCCACGAGGAGCCACCATGCCCACTGTACCATCCTGGGGAGTGCAAAGCCACAGTCTCTCAATGTCTCTACAGTGGGTGGGCTGCCCACTGTACCATCCTTGGGAGTGCAAAGCCACAGTCTCTCAATGTCTCTACAGTGGGTGGGCTGCCCACTGTACCATCCTGGGGAGTGCAAAGCCACAGTCTCTCAATGTCTCTACAGTGGGTGGGCTGCCCACTGTACCATCCTGGGGAGTGCAAAGCCACAGTCTCTCAATGTCACTACAGTGGGTGGGCTGCCCACTGTACCATCCTGGGGAGTGCAAAGCCACAGTCTCTCAATGTCTCTACAGTGGGTGGGCTGCCCACTGTACCATCCTGGGGAGTGCAAAGCCACAGTCTCTCAATGTCACTACAGTGGGTGGGCTGCCCACTGTACCATCCTGGGGAGTGTAAAGCCACAGTCTCTCAATGTCTCTACAGTGGGTGGGCTGCCCACTGTACCATCCTGGGGAGTGCAAAGCCACAGTCCATCAGGTGGATGACAGTCTCCACTGGTCAAGGAGGAGGCATGGTGGGCACAGTGAACCATAAACAGTGATTGAGACGGCGGTGCCCAGCGGAGCGGTGCTTGAGAGGAAGGGCCCAGCGGAGCGGTGCTTGAGAAGAAGGGCCCAGCGGAGCGGTGCTTGAGAAGAAGGGCCCAGGGGAGCGGTGCTTGAGACGGCGGTGCCCAGCGGAGCGGTGCTTGAGAAGAAGGGCCCAGCGGAGCGGTGCTTGAGAAGAAGGGCCCAGCGGAGCGGTGCTTGAGAGGAAGGGCCCAGCGGAGCGGTGCTTGAGAAGAAGGG
Source organism: Pleurodeles waltl (assembly GCF_031143425.1). Classification (NCBI taxonomy): domain Eukaryota; kingdom Metazoa; phylum Chordata; class Amphibia; order Caudata; family Salamandridae; genus Pleurodeles; species Pleurodeles waltl. The sequence goes on from NC_090450.1 coordinate 352,729,190, forward strand.
CCCAGCGGAGCGGTGCTTGAGAGGAAGGGCCCAGCGGAGCGGTGCTTGAGAAGAAGGGCCCAGCGGAGCGGTGCTTGAGAAGAAGGGCCCAGCGGAGCGGTGCTTGAGAAGAAGGGCCCAGCGGAGCGGTGCTTGAGAAGAAGGGCCCAGCGGAGCGGTGCTTGAGACGGCGGTGCCCAGCGGAGCGGTGCTTGAGAAGAAGGGCCCAGCGGAGCGGTGCTTGAGAAGAAGGGCCCAGCGGAGCGGTGCTTGAGACGGCGGTGCCCAGCGGAGCGGTGCTTGAGAAGAAGGGCCCAGCGGAGCGGTGCTTGAGACAGCGGTGCCTATCTTCACGGCGGGCCCTGTTCAGCGGTGCCTATCTTCATGGCGGGCCCTGTTCAGCGGTGCTCTTCTCCACGGCGGGCCCTGTTCAGTGGTGCTCTTCTTCACCGCGGGCCCTGTTCAGCGGTGCTCTTCTCCACGGCGGGCCCTGTTCAGCGGTGCCTTTCTCCACGGCGGGCCCTGTTCAGCGGTGCTCTTCTGCCCCGCGGGCCCTGTTCAGCGGTGCTCATCCAGCAGGTCAAGGGAGCCAGACCTGGCCTGGACTCCCTGCTCAGTCGCCCTCGGACCGTGACGTTTCTGGACCCTTCGGGGACAGACTCCTGGCCTCCTTAGTGTCCTCCTTCCCAGCTGGGATGTGGCATGTGGGGTCCACCTTCTCCGCGCTCCTGCTGCCCTTCCGCTCCTTTGATGGGGCTCTCGGGCCCTTGCCTCCCCTAGATGGTGTGGGTGGTGAAGTGGTCGCACATTGCTCCTTGGGGGCAGCCCTGTCGGTCCTCGCACGGCGGCCCTTGTTTTTGCGGGTCCTCTTGCCGGGGGGGGGGCTGGACGTGTCCTTGCTGCTGATCGATGTGTCACTGCTGGCAAAGGGTGGGCTCCAGAACCCATGCACAACAGTGACACCCGAAGCTGGGCTGGTGGTGGCTGCGGTGCTCTTGGGACTCTTTGAAGATGGATGGGGGAGCTCATCGGGGGGAAAGAGGTCAAGGTTAGCCATGAAAAGTTTTTTAGGGCCAAGGTAAAGGGTAGGAGAAGTGGAGATGGAAGTGGAGGTAGAGGAGGTGGTTGTAGGAGAGTCAGGTGTGCTGTCATTGGGTGAAGGTACTGGTGCTGTAGGCTGTCGTGAGGTGGATTGCTGTTGGGTGGGTGGCTGCCTGCGTTTGTGTGTCTTGGAAGAGGGGGTGACAGACACAGTGGGAGAGGACACAGGGGACGTGTAAATGGCAGTGGGGGTGGTGACTGCACGAGTGTGGACTGTACTGGAGGGTGAGGTGGTGATGGAAGCACTGGCTGATGTCGGGGTGCATGCAGGTGTGAGTGTAGACGTCACAGGGAGGGAGGAGGGAGACGAGGAGGAGGGGGACACAGGGGTGGCAGTGGCTGTTGGCATGTCTGCATCTGGGTGTTGCTTGGGTGAGTGTTTGTGGGATCTGTGGTGCTTGTGTTTGGATGAGCTGCTCTTGGGTGTTGAGGTGTGTGCAGGCTGGTCTGATGGTGTGGATGGGATAGGCTGAGGAACAGGAGACAGAGAAAGGCTGGAGGCAGTAAGAAGAGGGAGGCTGGAAACAGGGACAATGGCTGCCGTCAGTGCTGAGGCCAGAGCAGTGAACGCTCGTTGATGGGCAGCCTGACCCGAATGAATGCCCTCCAGGTACGCATTGCTCTGTTGCACCTCCCTTTGCACACCCTGGATGGCATTCAAAAGGGTCATCTGCCCAACAATGAGCGTCCTTACCAGGTCAATGAGCTCCGCACTGAGGGCAGCAGGGGCAACAGGGGCAGGGGCTGAGGTGCCTGGGGTGAAGGAGACGCGCGCCTTCCTGGGCGAACGGGCACGGAGCGAAGACTGAGGGGCTGCTGGGAGGGCGGGGCTGGTGCGCTGGGTGGCGGCTGTACCTGTAGAGGCGGGGGGCACGGATGTTGCCGCCACCGCTAGGGAGCTCCCATCCGAGGACGTGTCGCTTTCGCTGCTCTCACCAGCGGTCCCCGTCGTGGTGCTCCCCTCGCCCTCCGGATCACTGGTGCCCTCGGTGTCTGTTCCTGGGCCCACCGGGGCCTTGTGTCCTGCAGCTCCCTCGTGCTCCGATGCCAAATCTCCTCCGCCTGATGATGCTAATGCACACATGCACAAGAAGATGAAGAGAAAGGGTGGGGGGAGAAAAAAGAAGACCAGGTTGAGTGCATGCAATGTCAACACCGTTGGCGGAGAGGAAAGACACAGGAGCCTCATGCACTAAGCCGCGCATTCGGGGTACACTACTCAGTACTACTGACTAGGACAACAGGCCAAGAGACGTCAAACGCGCACATGGGAGATGCTGGACCTTCAATGGCTGTACTTGTCACCCTACAGAGGTGGGGGCCGGGGGCACAGGGCCATGCCTAAGGGAGAGGACTACATTACAGAAAGCGCCCTGGCCTAATGTCACCCACAGCCCTCCTCCCCCACCCAGACGCCTCCACTGCGCAGAAAGATAGGAGAATGTGCTGATACTCACCCCCTTGTGTCTGCTGTGATGTCTTAAAGCGCCCATCCAATTCTGGGTAGGCCACCGCCAGGATCCGGGACATCAGGGGGGTCATGGTGCGACTGGCACCCCTCCTAGGTTGGGAGGCCATCCCCAGCAGTGTTTCTGCGGTCTTCCTTGTTCCGCGGCGGATGTCCTCCCACCTCTTGCGGCAGTGGGTGCCCCGTCTGTTGTGGACCCCCAAGTTCCGGACTTCCTTGGCGATGGCACGCCAAATCTCGATCCTCTGATGGGCGCTGACCTATTTGACATGTACAGGGTGGAAAGGAGGAAATCATCAATGACCTGCATGTTAGATGTGATTGGCCCCCCCCACCAACTTTGCCATAAGGCACATGCTCTCATCTGTCGGGCGTTGCACTCCTCATTCGCCCCCCACCCCACCAACTTACATCCACCCCAATCCACACAGGCATAGCCCATTCCGTGTGCACCCGGTGTACTCACTTGTTGGTCTGGAGGACCGTAGAGTAGCGCATACTGGGGGAGGACCCCATCCACGAGCTTCTCCAACTCTTCAGACGTGAAGGCAGGGGCCCTTTCCCCAGTCGCAGCAGCCATTGTATCTTCCAGACTGAGGTCACAGCAGCACTTGCAGTATAGGTCCTCTCCTGTGGATGATCAGGTCTCGAGTGATTAAGCAGATAGAAAATGGCGGTCACGCCCGCGGCGGTGCGTACCGCGACCGCCGGCGCACTTCGTCATTGGCTCCTGAAACCCATAGGCTTCAATGTTAACCAATGCGGCTTTGCGCCGCGGTCTTCGACCGCCTACCGCCACGGTGTGCCCCGCCAGCGCATTGACCTCACATCCCATTGTCCCACTTCACAGGTCTGGCAGCCGCCATTTCAAGGGCCTACATGGCTTAATTTTGACTGCGACACACAGGCCTAGGCCTTGCATTGCCACACATACACGCCTTTCAACCCATTGCCATTCTTTAACTGTGCAAGCTGTCTGTACGTACCTGTGGTTTGGCTGACTCTGTGCTCCATGTTGTCCTTCCTAGGCACCGTCCGCTGGGACTTGGGATGAGAAGGAGGAGTCCTCGCGTGTACCGACCGCTGGTGGACCTGTCGACAATGGAAGAACGCCATATAATACTTCGATACAGACTTGACCGTGCCACTATCCATGAACTGTGTGCCCAGCTGGAGCCAGCCCTGATGTCCCCCATCCGCCAACCCACAGGGATTCCCCCTCTGGTGCAGGTTTTGTCAGTCCTCCATTTTTTGGCAAGTGGGTCATTCCAGACCACAGTGGCCATGTCATCTGGAATGTCTCAGCCTATGTTTTCAAAGATTTTGAGCAGAGTGTTGTCTGCCCTGATGAAACTCATGCGGAGCTACATCATTTTCCCAGAGGAGGGTGACTTGCCTACAGTGAAGGGTGATTTCTATGCCCTTGGACATCTCCCCAACATCATTGGTGCCATTGATGGGACCCATGTGGCTTTGGTACCCCCAAAAGACGATGAGCAGGTGTACCGAAACAGAAAAAGTTATCATTCTATGAATGTCCAGGTGGTCTGTTTGGCTGACCAGTACATCTCCCATGTAAATGCCAAGTTCCCAGGGTCAGTGCATGACGCGTATGTGATGCGAAATAGCAGCATCCCCTATGTGATGGAGCAGCTACAGAGACAACGTGTGTGGCTAATAGGTGACTCTGGTTACCCCAACCTGCCTTGGCTACTGACCCCAGGAAGGAATCCCCGGACCAGGGCAGAGGAACGGTACAATGAGGCCCATGGGCGAACTAGGAGGATCATCGAAAGGACCTTTGGCCTCCTGAAGGCCAGGTTTAGGTGCCTGCATATGACTGGGGGATCCCTGATGTACTCACCAAAGAAGGTGTGCCACATCATCGTGGCCTGCTGTATGCTTCACAATCTGGCATTGCGACGTCAGGTTCCTTTCCTGCAGGAGGATGGTGCAGATGGTGGTGTTGAAGCAGCTGTGGAGCCTGCGGAGAGTGAAGAGGAGGAAGACTCAGAGGACGACACAGACAACAGGGACAGAGTAATAGAACAGTATTTCCAGTAGCACACAGGTAATAATCACCCATGCCATTTTACATTTCCTGAAAGCCTCCTGCATCTCAACTTTGTCGGTTTCCCCCCAGACCTATGAACATGATGTTTGATTTTCCCTTCCCTTTTCTGTGCTGTATGAGCCACTGCGTGACCTCGGCTTGGTTGGCCCATGGACTAATGCTAAGTTACCTCAGTATGTGTAATTCACAATGTTAACAATACGTAATTGATATGTAATGTGTCATACATTTGTAAATAAGACAGGCTGAGTCCTGATTGATTTCAGTGCAATGTGTGATTTATTATTAGTGCATAGATATTGGTACATGATAGTGAAACAGTGATGGGTGGGGGTGGAGTAATGTCCATGGCGGAGTCCAGTTCTCAGTCTCACAGGTGCATTGTCCATATGCCTGTGGCAGGATGGAGCAGGGGCAGTTCAAGGTTTGACAGGGTGGCAATGTGGGACAGTGGGAGGACTTCAGGGGGTATGTGATGCTGGCGGGGGACTTGACATCCTACTCTGTCGTTTTTTTTTATCTCAGGCTCCTTTTGCGGGGCGGTTGTGGTTCAGCAGGAGGTGGGGTTCTGGTGGGCTGTCGTTGTGGTGGGGCCTCCTGTCCACTAGCGCCGGCGGAGGTGGTAGGCTGTTCCTGTTCCTGGCTAGTGACAGGGGCCCTGTGTGATGCCACATGGTCCCGAAACATGTCCTCTATGCGGTTCAGGGCCTGGACTATGCTCCCCATAGCGGCTGAGATGTTGCTGAGTTGGTCGCTGAACCCCATGTAGCGTTGCTCCTGCTGTGCCTGGATCTCCTGGAACCTGGCCAGTACCGTCGCCATCGTCTCTTGTGAGTGGTGGTAGGCAGCCGTGATGGTGGTGAGGGCCTCTTGGAGAGTGGGTTCCCTGGGCCTCTCCTCCCCCCCCTGTCGCACAGCAGCCCTCCGAGTTGCCCTGTTTCCCTGGGCCTCTGTCCCCTGGACGGTGTGCCCACTCCCACTGCCCCCAGGTCCCTGTTGTTGTTGGGTTGGTGGGTTACCCTGGGGGCCCTGTAGTGGTAGACACACCGCTGCTTGACCTGTCCTAGAGACAGAGGCATGGGCCCGCTGGGTGGGAGCTGTGCTGTTGTTCCCAGAGGGGGTTGGGTCTGCAGTGGCCTGTGTCTGGGTGAGGGGAACCGACTGCCCAGAGGTCCCCGATGGTCCGGGCTGGTCGTCAGGTTCCAGGTCGACAGAGCTGCTGTCATCACTAGTGGCCTGTTCCGGGGGTGGGATGGACATTTCTGGTCCCTCCTGACCGGTGTGTTGTCGTTCGGGTCCTGCATGGGGTAAGAGGGTATGGTTATTGTTTCTGTGTGTGCATTAGCTTGCGTTTTATGGGTGCCCTTGTCCCCCAGTGCTGGCATTCCCTTGGGGGAGGTGTTGTGAGGGTGTTTTGTGGGGGGGTGATGGGTATGTGCAGTGGTCATGCTTAGGTGATGGGTGTCCATAGTTTGGGGGTGGCATGCAGGGGTTGGTGTTGGGTGGGTTGTGCTGGGGAGACATTCTCAGGGAGGATGTGTGCTGGGGGGTTGGGGGTGAGGGTGGGGGTTAGCATGCTGGGGGGGGGGGGGGGTGAAGTGGTTGGCCTTGTACTTACCAGAGTCCATTCCTCCGTGTACTCCAGCGAGGCCATCAGGATGCAGGATGTTGAGTACCTCTTGCTCCCATGTTGTGAATTCGGGTGGAGTGGGTGGGGGTCCCCCGCCAGTCTTCTGCACTGCGATGTTGTGTTGCGAGACCATCGAGCGCACCTTCCCCCGTAGGTCGTTCCATTGTTTGCGGATGTCCTCTCGATTTCTGGGATGCTGTCCCACCGCGTTGACCCTGTCCACGATCCGCTGCCAGAGCTCCGCCTTCCTTGCTATGGTGGTGTGCTGGACCTGTGAGCCGAAGAGCTGGGGTTCCACTCTTATGATCTCCTCCACCATGACCCGGAGTTCTTGGTCCGAAAAGCGTGGGTGCCTTTGTGGTGCCATGGGGTGGTGTGTATGAGGTGTGGGGTGGTGTATGTGATGATGTGTGTGTTGGTGTGTGGTGCTTTGTGCTTCTATGTGGTGTGTGTGATGTTGCGGTGTGCCTCTGTGTGTCTGGCTGGCTATCTATTCTCTGATGTGTCTCTCTCTCCTTCGTCTCTGGTTTTTGTTGGTAGGGGTTTGTGGGTGATGTGGGTGTGTGTTTTATATGGTATTGGATGTGTGGGAGCGGTGTGTGTATGTGTTTCAGGTGTGTGCCTTTCAAATTGTCCAATGTGGTAGGGGTTTGTAAAGGTGTGTGTATTTTGACCGCAGCGGTGTGTACCGCCAATGGAATACCGCGGTTGAATGACCGCCGCGTCGATTTGCCGATCATAATGGGATGGGCGTATTTCTGTTGCCGTGGCGGTGGAGGTTTGGTCTTCTCCAGTTTACCGCTGGCCGCTGATGTGGCGGACTGCAGTGGAGGGCGGATTTTCGGAGGTTTTGCAGTTGTGGGTCAGAATGTCCGTGGCGGCTGACCGCGGCCGCGGCGGTATTGTGGCGGCCTTCTGACCGGCGGTAAGCGGCTTTTACCGCCGAGGTCAGAATGACCCCCAACATCTCTTTAGGCAATGCTTTGCTGATCAAGTGGCCAGATACTGTGCACTCCATAGCACATTCTTTAATGAGGAATGGTGCGATGGAAGTAGCACCGGTGAGGCAAACCACATTTTTTTGTTGACGGAATTTGATCCCTGGGAAGAGGTTAAGAAATTACATGAAGAAGTGTCTGAAGAGGAACATAGAGGCTGGAGAAGAGCAGGCTGTGTTCAAAGAGATGAAGACGATGTTTGGGTTTCCAAAGAACGAAAATCAGTGTTGCTAATTAGTTGGTTGCCTTCAATGGCAAGGTATTACTGTCGTTAGGCACACATTGGCAGGGATGCCATTATCAGAACTTTCAGGCAAACACGGTACACCCCGGATTCAGATTGGTTGCAGAAGCTGTGTGTTACAGATGTGTAACATGCTAGCCGATGAACGTAGGGAAATGCACTGTGGGGTAATCTGAGCCACATAGACACATCAGGAGGTCCTTCCAACCAAATGCACCTTGATTTCATTAAGATGCCAGTTTGCAATGGATTGAGGTATGTTTTGGGTGTGGTGTGTTTGTTCTCACATTAGGTTGAGGCTTACCCATCCCGCAGGAATGATAGCCTCACTGTTGCAAAGCTGCTTTTAAGGGAATTGATACAGAGATTCGGATGTCTGGCTTCTTTGGAATCAGACCGAGGATCTCATGTTAATAATGAGATCATAAAATTATTATGTGCGGCATTACAAAATGAGCAAAGATTTCACTGCAGTTACAGACCAGAAGCCTCTGGATTGGTCAGTGAGATGAATGGAACTTTAAAGTCTTGACTGGCTAAAATATGTGCATCTACGATGCTGAAATGGCTGGATGCATTGCCACTTGTTCTGATGAGCATGCGTAGCACACCCGACAGAAAGGAAGGAGTGGCCCCTCATGAAATACTTATGGGGCGTGCTATGAGGTTACCAGCTGTGCATGCAAATGTACTTGTGAAAATTTCAGATGACTTAGTGCTGGATTACTGCAAAGGACTATCTGATGTGGTTTGCTCTTTGTCTGGTCAGGTTGAAGAAGCAACAGTTTAGCCAGCACAAGAGCAGTGTCACAATTCAGGAAAATGGGTTCTGGTGAAGAAACATGGAAGAAATTCATGGTTAGAGCCCTACTGGAAAGGGCCATTCCAGGTTATCTTGGTGACTAAAACAGCTGTTAAGTGTGCTAGTCTTCCGAATTGGGTTCATACGAGCTATACAGGCAAAGTACCAAGTCATCTTGAAGATATAGTGCCTGTTCCTGTTGGGTCGGAATCAGTGAGTAAAGGGGTCCAGGCTAGCCAAACTGTGAGAACTGGACAAGTGGCTTTTGCAGAACCTGCACAAGCTGGTAAAAATCTGAGCATATCAAAAGCAATCAAAGGTGCAGGAGGGTCAAGTCGGAATCAGTCGACTCCTGCTAGCTCAGTGAATGTTGAAAACCCAGTTGTCCCTGAAACAAGAACTTTGTGAGGAGACCAGTGGCCCGCAAAAAGTCAAACCCCAATAACAGATGTGCTTCCAACTATTGTTGAAGAATCTGATCAAAGTGACAGTAAAAATTGGGCAGCAAGGAGATCAAAATGAAAGTGTGCCAAGTTGCAAGTATTCTGCACCTGAATGGACTTACTTTGCTGCTAATGAATGGGAAAATAAATTAATTGCCTTTTGTGTTGACAATTCGGATTCAACTGAATGTTTTGGAACTTGAAATTGCTTTAGAGCTGAACATTGAAATTTCATTGCCACTTGATAAGCAGATACATTATCTGCTAGAAGCGCAAATAAGTGATTACCAGATGGTTTATTACTAGAGACATTAGAACTTTTAGTAGTGAGTTTGATCATTTATAAGTAACGAACAACTTGATGAACATTCTAGAAGCTCTAGAACTGTTGTAAATAAGTGTAAAAAGACTTTGAGAAGAGATTGTTGATTTTCATTTTTGCTTTGCTCACTTAAAGACCAAAAAAGAAAAATAGACACTTAGGGCCTGATTACAACTTAGCGGGGGGAATTACTCCATCCCAAATGTGATGTGTGAGAAAACAGGGCTGATTGCAGAGGCCCCATAACTTTTTGCCCCCATTTTCCTCTTTTTGCTGGTGTTTTCCTGACTTTGATGGTGCCCTGGGTACTGCTAACCAGTCCCAGGGCCTGTGCTCTGTGTAAAATGGATATGCAAATTAGGCTAATTATAATTGGCTAAGTTAACCTACCTATAAGTCCCTAGTATATGGTAGGGCATGTAGGTTTAGGGACCACAGCATAGGTGGTGCACACCTAGGTGCATTGCTGAGGTGCCCAGTGTCATTTTAAAAGCAAACCTGCCTTGCTGGCTGCTTTTAAATTAAAGTTATATGCAAATTCGACTTTGGAATTAAAGGTACTTCCAAAGTCTTAAACTACCTTATTTTTACATATAAGTCACCCCTAAGGTGTGCCCTATGTGCCCCTAGGGCTGGGTGCCATGTAACTTTAAGCAGGGACTTTATAAAAATAGATTTATAAGCCCTGGTGAGGTAAAAACAGCCAAATTCGTTTTTCCCTCATTGAAGTAAATGGCCTTCATAGGCTAGAATGGGCAGACTTTATTTTAAATTTTAAAGTCTCCTTAAATGTTACATACCAAGAATTTGGTATCAAATTAATTGTTGTAATAAATCCCACAACTTCCAGTTGTGGGATTTAATATAACTTGTTCAGGTAAAAAGTTTAGACTTTACCTAAAAAGTTGCCAATTTCAGCTCTGCATTGTTTTTGCTGCTGTGCTCTGATTGGCCAGCCTGCAGCAGCTTCTGCCAGGCTGCCTTGATTAGGTGTGAAGTGGCCTGGCTTCACACAAAGGAATGTGCTTGGGGGAGAGAATCTCCCCTCAGCAGATGGTGAGGCAGGAAGGGGGAGGGCTGCCAAACTGGTCTTCAAAGGCAGAGAAGGACATTTGCAGCACCCAGCAACACCCCCACATCCTGCAACCCCAGACAATTAGGTGCCCCCTTGATTAGATTAGGAGAGGGCAGGAGAGGGGTGTGTTTATGATTTTTAGCCACACCAGTGGGTGGGCTCAGCCAGATGTAACCTCCAAAAATCAGATTCATCCATGTTGGATTTTTAGAGACTGTTGCCTTCTGGGATGGATTTTTGCCACACTTCCCAGGAAGTGGTCATCACAGGGGGACGACCCTGTCCCTGATTGGAGAACCAGGGCCCCCCTGCTTTTCACCCAGGAGCAAGGATAAAACTGGCAGACCTGCACCCACGCCTCAGATCCCCTCCAGAATTCAACAAGAAAGGAACTAAAGAAGAAGAAGGACTGCCCTGCTGGACCCCTGGCCTGCACCTGGAACCTGCACTCAGAAGGACTGCACCAGCTGCACACTTGGGCTTCACCACAAGAAGGACTTTGCCTGGCTTCAACTGGTTCAAGGAGGGACTCCCTGTTTGCTACAGGTGAAAAATTGCTAACCAGAGTCCCCTGCACCAACTCCTGAAGAAAGCGACCAGCTGACCACTGTCCAGTGGCCAAAAAGGAGTTTGCGCCAGGTGCATTCTGGGAGTTGAAGTCCGCACCCCCCAAGGACCATCACGGAACTTCTGGACCCTTGGGGTGAGCTGTGGACCCCAAAAGAACCTTAAAAGAACATCTGGGTGAAGCCCCAGAAGTTTGGAAAAGATTTGAGAATTTTTGGAAAAAAGCTCCAGAGAGGGACCGACCCGCCGCGGAAATTCTAGCCGGCTTGCCTCAACCGCAACCCGGCCTGACTTCGTGGTTCGTCCCGGTAAAGAAAAACATCCAAAAAAGAGACTAAGTCCGAAGGTAAAAAGTTGACCGGGACCTCCCAGCCATCGTATCCGAGAAGGGCTCCATGGACGTCGGATCAAGATCCAGGTTTACTCCGGTCGAAGGATTTTCATCTCGAAAAAACGACTAAGTCCGAAGGTAAAAGTCTCCACCGAGGAAACCCACATCGCGTATCCGGACAAGGGCTCCAGGAGGTCGGATTCAACTGGCAGGTTCGTCCCGGTGAAGAAAAACTTCAAAATAAAGACTAAGTCAGAAGGTAACTTTTTAACCGAGACCTCCCGCGACCTGTAGCCGAGCAGGGCTCCATCGCGGTCGGCCTGAAAGTTTGACTTTGCCCCGGTCGAGGTGCAACCAGATGACCCGATTGGCGCTTTTTGTTTCTAAGCGCTAGAAAAGTAATAATTCTTTAAAAATTCATATCTCCGGTTCCCCTGAACCGATTTTAATCGTTTTTGTGTCATTTTAAAGATAAAAATATAAACTATTTTTATAAATTGGTTTTGGATTTTTAAACTGTTTCCTGTGTTTTATTTAATTACTGTTTTGTGATATTTGAATGCTTTACACTTTGTCTCCTAAGTTAAGCCTTGACGCTCGTTGCCAAGCTACCAAGGGTTGAGCTGGGATTAATTTACTGAGACCTAACTGTACCTATGTGGAGGTTAGTGGCTTGTTGCTAGGTGTAGGTACCTACCTGCCCTACCAATAACCCATTTTCCAACATGATGGATATCCCGCCCGCCGAATTACAAGTCCATTAAATCCTATGTACTCGTAATGCGGCGGGCAGGATATCCGTCTCATTTGGGACAGAGTAAACCCCTCCGCCGAAGTCGTAATCAGGCCCTTAATTTTTTTTTTTTTTTTTTAAAAGCTGCTTTACATTTTTGTTTGCATTTTGATTTTTGTTTTAATTTTTGAATTTGATATCATGGTCTGACTCTAAACAAGCCATGAGATGGATCAAGGTAAGCAGAGTAAATGTACGTATATGTGTATAGGATTAGCAATAGTATGTGCGATTGTGAGAATTTTATTGATTGCTGATTTGAGTGTGTTTATGAAAGACAACGTTGAGAGCACAATTACACAAGAGCAGGAAGAGTCGCATACAAAACAAGATCCCCTGTATGAAGATGAGACATTGCTTTATTTTGATGACTCTAAAGGAGATTTGTCCTCAAATGTATACTAGAGGTTACTGTATGAATAGCCAAGTCAGAAATGTATTACAAGTTAATAAAAACCTTTAAAAATTGTTCATAAGTTTTCAACATTCATCCGTTTAAAATCTTCAATGCTAATATTATTAGAAACCTTGTATAGCATTTCTTAAAAAATATATATAAAAAAATTCATATAAGAAACAGTTAATTTCCTTTTCTACTTTTATTTAATAAAATCCCTAGAATTCTATCTTTTACAAAAAAAACGTATAATTTAAAACACATATAAAAGTGCATAGTACACCTTTCTAAATTTAAAGCGGCAATATGTCAATTTAAAAGAGTGAAGGCAGAGCACAATTTCATTTGTTTATTTTTTTAACTGCAGGCACTGAAACTAATCAATTTTTTACAACAACTCGTAAAATGTTTGTAAATTGACAATTCAACATTCAACTGTAGATGATAAACTCGCTATCACTGCCTGACTGCATGTCCAAATCCCTTGATGATTAAAGGGACTTTCAACAACTGCCTTCTTTCTTGTAATATTGCTGGACAGAGGCAAACAAAATGTTTAATGTTTTCCTTATCGTGTTACACAGTCTGCAATTATTTTATGAATACATTGAAACTATGGATGTGCATGATTGTTATGTTTGCACACAGATCCCTTCATCAGTGCAGGAAGGATTCACATATCACAGCTTACCTTTTGCCCATGGCATTACTTGCAGTCTTTCACTAAATCGATTGTATATCCAAGAGTATATACAATATTTCTATTCTAACGTAGATTTAGTATTTTCCTTTGTGCCTATTAATCAGCATCTGAGTAGTATTTGCGAACACTGACTTTGTGGGAGGTTTCTTTGAACGGACCCTAACTTTTGGAACTGCATACGCACACAAGAATAATTTAAGCTGTACACTCACACAAGTCGAGAAGGAGTTCATTAATCAAGTGGATGACAGGAGAAAAACAATGAAAACCAAAATAGAAAAAGGAGTAGTTTTACAGAATTGGCAGAAGGAAGCTACCCGTCTTACAATTAGTGATACATAAGGACGCATAGCTTTAGATTGGCAACATGTAGGGAAGCTCTGTATATACAGGCTGCAGTCAAAGACTGACACAACATTTGTAGGGACTAGTGAATGTAGCTGTGTTTTTGTTTAGGAGTGTTTGGGATTTTATGTTAAATGGACAAGACACTGCCATACCAGGTGTTTATTTAATTTGTGGGAAAATGCCTATTACAAACTGCTGAAAGGCTTGTATGGTACATATTACTGAGGGGTAGGTTTTCCAACAATCTACCATGTGGACAATTTAGATCAGTCTGGAAGGAGAAACCAAAATCTAGAGCAAAGAGAGGAGCTAGTGCAGCAGAGATTACAGGTGATATATTTGGCCCCATCATTCCATAAGCTGGTGTGATCTTGAATGATATCAAGATTAGAAAGTTTCCAACAATTGTGGCATGATGTCTACTGAGTATGCTGGAGCAATGCTGCTCATGGATACGGAAATGATTACTGTGAGCTCACTGGTTTTGCAAAATCATCTTGTGTTAGACATCTTTTTGGCGAAGGAAGGTGGAGCCTGTAAAGTTTTAAAGACTCAACACTTCTGCACGTTTAAACCTGACAACAGTAGGGAGATAAGGAAATCTATCTCTAACATAACAAATCTAAAAAATAACCTGAAAGACCTTAAGGAGACAAATGTCTGGGAGGTAATAAGTAAAGCTTTTGCAAGCACTGGATCATGGTTTGGAGACTTGGGAAAGGGAATAGTGAAGATGATCCTAACAACTTTGTTGATTGTGACTTTGTGTGCTTTATTCGCACTTGTGTTTTACAAGCTATAAATATTTTGGAAAGTACAAAGACCGAAGAGTAAACAGAGGAGGGACGAGATTGAAATGGAGAAGATGAGGAGCGTTTATTACAAGAACCTGAAGAGAACTGAGAGCTTCAGTAGACCAAGGCCTATATGTTTTCAGACCGTATGGTGAATATTGTGCCTACCAGAACTGACAATGTGCTAATAAGATTAAATTAATGTTGCAGTATATTTTTAATCATTAGAGTAACTATTAGTAGTGAAATGAATTTGATTCATAATGATTTATGATCCTTTAATGTGAAGTTACATGTGCAGAAAAATAAATGCACTTCTCGGTCATACTTAATATGATACTTTAACAAAGATTGCAATTATTTATCAACTGCTTGTACATATTCTGATGATATGGAATTAATGCTGAATTCATAAGTTTGCATATTATGTGTTTAGGTTGTTTTTCATGAATAGTAAAGAGACCCATTATTCAAATGTGTAAAAATTGTTTCCCAATGACCTTGATTCTGGTCTACTGAGACCTGGAGACTGAAAGCTAAAGCAGTTGCTACTGTTCAACTGAACTTTTCTAATGTGATCCATGGAAATCGTCTTGCACCATGAGAAAGAGTGCAAATTTCAACCAGTGATGTACAAAATTGTTAAACTATTGGATTGACACGGAAAGGAGAGATGACTTCTCACCAACCCTGGGAAATTTCTATGATGTTGTAAACTCGATTTATGCTATAATTCTAATTGGACATTGCCCCTTTTGTGTAATGTGGACTCATCGAACTGACCAATACAAATGTTTGGAGTATTTTAGATTAAGGGATGCACTTCGTAAGTTTCAGTCAGTCCCCTGTAGCATCTTGTTCTGTTAACTAGCCCCTTAGATGTTTTCTGAGTTCCCTGTGCAGCCTGTGCTCTGCACTTACCCTGATGGTGCTTCTAATGGACTTTGCTGATGATATACAAGCTTTGCTGACAAAACTGAATTGAATGCTGAATTGAATGCTGACCCTAGGACAGGTATATTCTAATGCAATGTTATTTTTGCCTGACCAGCTTTTCTACGGCAGAAGTTAGCATACTGACACCTGTCTATTTTATTTGTTCTAGTTAGCTTAACCTAGCCTGCGACAGATGATTTTACATATTATTTTTGTCTTTCACTTTGCCTGTACGTGTTTGCCCGCTCCCACACATGCCTGTCTGATTTGGTTAGCAGTAGGGACAACCTATGTCCAATTCCTTATTTCTAAAGCCTGTAATCTGCTTTGACTAATGCATTCACAGTCTGATTTAAAGAATGTTTCTGTGTCACAAAATGTGTAATTAATAACATGCATTTTTCTTCTCGAATGTCTAATGGTATTGATATTAAGTAGATTAAACTTGTTTCATAGATTTGATCAACCTATGGTGTTTATTTACCTTTACAATTTGATTCTGCACACTATTTACTTGACTTTGGCTTTGTGGTTATAAAATAAAGCTTTGAAACTTTTCATTGATTGGAGTGTTCTTCCATGGCCACGTGGGTCATGGTGTTTGAATTGATTGTGTATGGTTACCACACTGGGTCCAAAGATGCCATCGATCTCTGGGAAGTGTTTTAGAATCCTGCGAAGGATGAGAAAAACGTGTTAGCACTCCTCTGATGTTTTGGCTACCTCGTAGTATATTTGGTCTTATTATTTTCTAAATATCATATATGCTGCACAATCAGTATCTGTCAGTTCCTTTCTATGATTACACTTCAAGAGTCAAGCAGCGAGACACTGGCAGCCTGTGTACTGCATATGCACAAAAGTATACCTAGCCGGGCACACCTTGTTACATCCCTTGATGGCTACAGGAGAGATATTGCAGTAGTCGAGCTGAGGGAATCCAGCCTCACTGGGTACTACGTGCTGCAGAACGATGCTAAGTTATTGCCTATGTCACTCATTACAGTGACTCCAATCTTTCCCAGTCTTCAGACTTCCGTCCCTTGTTCCCATCCTCTTATTGTGCCAGTGTGTCTTCAAGGTTCACCAGAAGACAGACTTCCTTGCTAGTAATTCTTATGCTATATTAGGTTCAACTAGCACTAGCAATGTCTGTCTCTGATGATGTCTAATTACATATTTTCGCTTTTACCTCAGCTGCTGCCCACATTCTCATATCTGATAATACTTTAGGAAGGGTCCCCAGGACTGGAAAAGCAGTAATTCCTCACGGAGGAGGATCCAATCACTGGTCTGAAAGAATTAAATGCTATCGGCTGAAACTGTTGTTTTTTTACTTTCCTTAGATGAGAAATAAATAGTGTTTTCTCTTATTCAGTAATCAGATATCTCAGTTGGTTACTCTTTCTGCCAATATTAATGACGTGGATGTCGCGGGTCCGATTTTAGGCAGAGCTGAGTCTGTGCTCTCATAAATTAAGTATGTTTACATTTGTAATGCTAGCATATGTTTTGCAGCTCTTACAAACTGTTAAACCTTATATTTAAAAAAATGTATTACAGCACATTTTTCGAAAATCACTTTTTGGGGGTCTTTTTTCCCAGAGGACAGACTATGGAGCTCCAAGTATCATGTTTAAATGCTGCGTATGCCCTGTTCTTGAAACTTTGCCCTTTGGAAGTCAGTCCAAGGAACTTGCTGCTCTGTAGGGCCTCGAATCATATATCATTTGAGAACAGAATCCAATATGCATCAGCCAAGTTCATTAATTGAATTGGGTAGAAATAGAATCTCTAACTGCCGTTAAATCTATGCAGGTGGAAAATACAGGGTGAGAGGAGGTGGTGACTGAGAAAAGATACGAAATACAAGTCCTTCACTTCCCAGAGCCATTTACATTGCCAGTGCATCGCTGAAGCTTTGTACCCACCAAATCTATCTAAGCAAGGTTTTTTTTCTGAGAATAATCCACCTTTTTCAAAAGAACCAGCAGCCATTTTGATTTGTTCTTGCAATTTATCTCAATCCTCCATCTTCATGTGCCATCTGGACTTAAAATCACTACAAATCACCAACATGGCCTCCAGTCAAATAAGAAATAGATGTTTTTAATAAAAGGGAACTCATGGTACTTTCTGAGGAAGTGGTGAAGGTAGAGGCAAGGAGTTTGGGCAATCTTCGACATAACACAAGTGTCCTAGTAAAGGCAAAATACGACTGGTCATTCCTAATAAGGTCAATGTGGTTTCTTAGTCCTGTACAGTTGTAGAGTGCAAAAGGTGCTGTCAAGACCTAAGGTGCCACGTTAGAGAGCTAGTACGTAAGAATATACAAGAATATACAAGAATCAAAAGCTACTGGTTCTGGAACTGCGCCACAGTTGTAGCTTCAACCCTGGGAGGACATATTATGAAGAGTCATCCACACACACCAAGTATTGAGGGCACTGAAGGTGGCCCTGGGGCAGAGAAATAGAACAAGGTGAGCCATATTTTACAAATTGTTTTTATCAAATGTGCAATGTAATACGGTATTTGTACATATGGTAACCAAATATATTGCTTTTATAATATGTACATATTGCTCTCAGGAAAGTACGAGGTGAGTCTTGTATTATTAGAACATTCTATAAAACGATATTGAAATGGCATCCAGAACATCTCATACCTTATTAAATAGATTACTCAAGGTAGGCATTTCAGTTAGTGATGAAGATGCATCTAACTGGAATTTTAGTGTGTACGAGAGATTCATAGAAATGTTTCAATAATCTGAAAACATGCCATTATTGCATTGATTGTTTAAAAAAAAATGTTACATTAACAGTTATATTTCACAAGATGACTTTGCACCAGCTGTGCATAGCCAAGTAAGACTTATGTCATGTACCCAATATTGTTTTGTTGCAGTTGGCACTTAATTACCAATGAACCACCACCGACAAGAAGGCGGAAAAGTAGAACATGAAAATCCTCACAGACTATTGTAACCACTACTGCTATCACCTACGTCAGCAGTATCACACTCTCCTCCACCGTGGTACAATTAAGAATGAGTAAATTGACAACAACAAACACCTCGGTAAGCAGTGCAGCATGTGGCAATGATGCCTCCAGTACACAGCCCTCTGTATCTGTGCCAACAAACACCAATACCCTATCTGAGGTCATCATATGTGTTGAGGGCATTCAACCAGAGAATAATGTCATCTATGAACAAGAGCAGGTTGGTGAAGAACTGGAACTGCAGGATCCCATGGACATTGATAATGCGGACATTGAGACCTGGACCATAGAAGATAGAGCTAACAGACACATCTGTACCACCTCCTGCACAACTCCAAACATCAATTCTGAAGCTATGGTTGAAACGAGTAGAAGACCAGCAGCAGTAAAGACAGTAATTTCAATAATACAGGAATGTGGTGTTTCGACAATCAACCATAACTTTGATGAGCATGTGAAAATTCAGTGGGCTGATTCTTGTTCTGCACTTAGACACTGAAGACAGGTGTGTTGTGACTTATGTTCTGTACAAGAGCATCGTGTCCTGCACCTGGCAGATGAAAGGGTGAACAGACCAACTACTAGGCGTATGACTAACAAAATAAAATCATTCACAAAAAATATTTCTTAAAGTCATGTAACAATGTAGGCTGCAATTGAATAACGCACACTTGCTTTACAGCAAAGTGGAATTACATCAATGTAAGAGTATCTTGTAAAAAAACACATGCAGTACAACGTGCCATTCACCTTCCCTTCTGCCTCATCTCCCTCACGCTCCTCACAACAGGCCTTCCCCCTCAGACCTCATAAGAGGTCTGCAAATGCAAAAAACAGGTTGACACATTGGCCACTAAAAATATGAATTACTGTCACTTAAAGAAACGTTTAACATACTTAATTTTGTGGGACTAACCTGTTTTATTCGTTAAGGTTACATTACTGATTGGCTGTCAGCAGCATTTTAACGTTTTTAAAGATGTGCATTGCATGTCTGCTGTACATTTCATTTAATTACCTATTTCATTATTATCATATTGTAAGAAATACTGACATAAACCATTCCAGTGTTGAATTTTATGTCAACGTGTATTTATGAATACATTTTATAACTAAAATGTATTTTATTTTAATATCTAAAGCAATAGGGATTGAGAGGTAAGTGTGGATGTGTTACAATTGTTTGTATGTAGATTTACGTTTTCCAAACGGTACTTCCTGACACAGAAAATGATAAGTGTATTTTATGTAAAATCTAAGTATTATTATAAATTGTATACATGTTTTAAATTGATACTGGTATGTGTTATTGTTTTAAAAAAATGATCACCTGCTTTGAGCAGGAGAAGTTTTTAGGTGGTATTTGTTGCTGTCCCAGAGTGTTTCTAGCTACCGACCTTACTGATTGATATTTCCAAATGCGAAAATTCTGCATGCGGAAACAAATGTACCATATGGAGCAACACTAACGCACAAACATGCGTTAATTTCTCTCCACTTAACTTGTAATGAAGGTCTTAAATACAGTTCATTTAGCACTGCTTTAAACCTTCCTTAGGAAGAGGCACAAATACATAAAAGATGTTGTTTATATATAACACCGTTTCAAATAAAACTCGATCAAAGAAACTCACATTCCCTCTGCCTGTGTGTTACACCACATCCTCAGGTTCGTTGATGGACCTCTTGTAAGAGTAGGCCTGTCAGGAAGCAGAAATTAACCTTTCCTCATCCAAACTACTATTTCACAGCAAGAAGAGGAACATAATCAGTTATTGCAATATTAATAAATGCAGGTTTAGTTTGTCTGGCATTTATATACACCAAAACTATCTCTGTTTCTGATGGGAAAACCTGGTGCCCTTTTCATAGTTTAAATATCTTTATACATTTTTTGTGTAACATAATCTCAACTACGACGATGGGCTGGTGAGGGTTAGCAAAAGGTGGAGGAAGAAGAAGTAGGTGTGGGGAAGGCATGAGGGTATAGAGGCGGGAGAGAGGGGAGGGGCAGGATGCACGGGGAGGAAAGGAAGGGGTGGGTTGGGTTGACCAGGAGGTGGATGTAAGCTCGTCGGGTGCTCCGAGTGTACTTCATTTGGCTGCCTGCACCAGCATTATTGCATTCATTTCGCTAATCCACCTGGGCTTCAGTTCCAGTCAGTCTAAGCACCCTGAGATGTACTGGGCATAAATGTTCTTGCAAGTCACGGGCTAGAAATTGGATGCAGGTGCCCGTATCCTATTAAAGTGGGGCAGTGTCCCTTCCACAGAACCTGTGATCCTCTCCATAGCCAATGTGTCTCATAGTTTATGTAGCCAGTCCGAGTGCGCTGGCATGGTGTCCTTGCCCCAGTTAGACAGAAGGACTTGTTGTGCCACCTATAGGGCCACAGTAACCACCTTTACCTTGTCAGAGCACAGTGGATAAGTCAATGGATTAGGGAGCCCAGACAGAGTACAGCTGGGCCAGCAGGGAATCTCGGTCACGAAAATCTCATCTGAGAACCTCTTCCAGGTATCACTGGAGTCTGGGGCAGCGCCAGAGGAGATGGGTAAGTGTGCCTAACTGTCCACACTTAAGACAACAGGTGCCTGTGGTGTTAGTCTTCCAGAGCGTCAAGCTGGTCTGAAGTGTAAGATCAATGCCTTTTTTAGTAAGGATTCTTTACCAGCAGCACTAATTGAAAATGTGTGGGCCCTTTTGAGAATGCTGGACCATTCCTTAGATGTGAATGTGCATTTTAGTTTGGCTTCCCTCCGTCTCTGAGCTGGGGATTTGCTGTTGTTTATAAGGGAGTTCAGAAAGGTGTAGATGTCACAGAGTTTGTTCTTGTCGTCAGCCTTGGTGAACAGCTATTTATAAAATGTTGAAAGTAGCCTACTGGAGTGTTGGTGGATTGACCGGTGGGAAAACGTATGCTTTATTGCTGCATAACACCAGGACTCACTTTCAGGAAGGCCGTAGTTGGACTGAAGCTGCAGACAGTCCTCTTACCCCCATGTGGTAAAATAGATCTCCAAGTTGTTTGTAATTGACCGCCTAAAACATAATACTCTGTGTCCATGTATGCTGGAGAGAATGGCAGAGTCCCTATGATGGGGGTGAGAGGAAAGATAGGGGAGGACAGTCCCTTTGTGACTATAACCTTATCCCATGCCACCATGGTCGCTCTGGTGTTAGGGCAGATGTATGTAACTGCTGGACAATTTTTTGGGAAGTCAGTGAACTTTCCAGATGTAGATTCCCGCTATAGCCTTGATCGATAAAGAACCATTGTTTTTCAGTAAGGGTCCTGGTCTATTCAACCATGTATCTAAGTTGGACAGCTAAACAGTAGTGTGTGAGATGAGGAACACCAAGGCCTTCATTAGCTATACGTAGGTATGCTTGCTTTAAGGCCATGCAGGGTTTCCTGCCTTCTCAGATTTATGTTTCTGTCATATGCTGAAGAGTGGTTAGCAGGTGTGGGGGTGGGCTTAAAGGGAGTGTCTAGATTACATACAGAATTTTGGGTAACAGTGTCATTTTTACCGCAGCAAGTATGCTCATCCGTGATAGGCCCCATTTCCTCCAGCTCTGGAGATGTTTGCACTAGGTGTCTAGGAAAGATAAGTAGATGCACTCCCCTCTCTCTCTGAGAGGGGTGCACAATGTGAGCTCCAGCTATAATAACCCTTTATGGGCCCATGGAAAGGAAAGGTGCTGTTCTTGATGGGCCTGATTATTCTGTGGTATAGTTAAGTTACGGTCTTGAGTTTTCTGAATTTTTACTCTGAAGCCAGAGTCTCTCTCCCGAAAGCCTTGAGTTCTTCCACAAGGGCTGGAATTGAAGTATGGGGTTGGGTTTGTGAGATCATTATGTCAGTGTCATACAGAGATATTTTATGTTACGGTATACTAAAGAGGATACCTTTAATCAGCATGTTTGCCCTTCTCCGATCCGCAAGTGGTTCCATACATAGTGCATAAAGTATAGGGGACAGAAGGCAGCCCTGTTGGGTTCTCCTATTATTGTGGAGAGGCGAGATAAGGTGCCATTGCCTCACACTTGGGTGCTCGGGTGGCATAGCTACTCCATACCCATGTCAATAATCGCTGCACCCTGAGATGTAGGAGGCGCTTGGTGTTATCGTTGCAAACCTTTTCTGGGGTGAAGCCAACTTGATCTAGGTCAGTTAGTCCTTGCATGTATGGCCTCGGACACCTGTGAATAGCTTAGCATTGACATTCAAAAGAGAGAAGGGGCAGTAAGAAGTACACTGCACTGGATCTTTCCCTGGTTTTGGTATAACTGTAATTACCCCCTCTCATATGGTGGGGGGGGGGGGGAGTGAGCACAAGTCCCCAATTGAGTTATAAAGTCAGACAAATAGAGGGGCGAGTTCAAGCCCAAAGTGTTTATAGAAACCCAGGGTGAAGCCTTCAGATCCCGGGGCCTTGCAGGGTTGGAGTTTTGATATTGCAGCAAGGACTTTATCTATGTGGAAATCTGCTTCTATGGTGAGAGCCTCATTCTCAGGGAAGTGTGTAACTGGTGCTGGAGATAAAAAACCCTGGGTTTCCCCTGGAGATATCTCTTTAGCCTGCCTGACAAATTTCAGAGATCTGGTGCATCTGTGTTTGGACTCTAGATTTGTGAGCCAATAAATGTCCTGCCTTGTTACTCCCTGCATAATATATTTGTTTTGTCCTAGTGGAATAAGCAGATGACATAGCTCTTTAAGTCTCCCCTTCAGCTTGCAGTGTGGTCCCTTTGATAAGAATGTCGGAGCAGCATGATCTGTCCTCAAGGTCTTCTTGATGGTGTGCAAGTTCATATTGTGTTTGTGTAGTTCCATCAGTTCTCGTCTGTGATTCTCTATTTCTTCCTCTCGGGAACCTCCACCTGTCTCCAGAGTCACCACCTGTTGTCTTAATTCTGCCACCTCATTTTTTAACTTCCTTTATGTTTATGGCTACATCATCCCGGAATGCCACTATAACCTCTCAGAGCTTGTCACACATGGCCTCTATGAACGGTCTGCTAACAGGTGCTAGGAGGTCCTCCGCGCCAGCCCCTACCTGCACGGTCGGGTGTTCCGAGTTGGCTGCATCTTTAGGGGAATCAGTATTTTTCGCAGCCGCCTTGGAGAGCAAGTCTTTCAGTGTGGGGTCCTTTTTTTTCTATGGTTCACCATACTGTTTCGGGAGAATCCTTTGCACCTAGGTTGTCCCGTGAGGAGAAGTCCAGTTTTGCTGGGGCGGTGAATGCGCTTGTCAGCAGCCACAGGATTTAAAAGTTCATCTCAGGGGCCTAAGGATCTCCCGCCCTCCGTAAGAAGTGGCTGCTGTAACCCTAAGCAGCATGGGCCCTGAGGCAGCCCCAGAGGTAGGCAGCCACCGATGTTCACATGGCAGGCAGTGGTGGTGTGGGCAGCCAGGGACTGGCAGAAGGACACCTCCTTCAAGTTGGGTGAGTTGAGGTCTGAGCGCCCACTGTATCACAATGGAGGTGCCCTAGGTCACAGTGGCTTGCGGGCTTGCAGGCAGTCCAAGTCCGTATGTAGGCAGGTCACTCTGAGCCTCAGCAGCAATCTTGCCTCCCACAAAGCTGTAGATTGGGTCACCATACCTGCTTTCACAGTGGGGCCGCCACTGAACTTCAGATTCTGTCCCCGACCTTACTCAGCACTGCGAAGGAAGCAGTCCGCCATCTTGGCCATGTCCTCTGGTACCCTTTTTAAACATGTTGCATCTTCCTGCTTTGCCATGCTTATATTTATTTAGTATAATGTATTACAACTGAGAGTACATATGTGTCCTCTTCTGGATCCACCATGTTTTTGTTGCTTCAGGTTTCTACTTCATAACATTATCAGGATGTTATTAGAGTGACAATAAATATGCAAAGTGGCATTAAACCAGCCCATAATTAAATGGTGTCTAGGTTACTGTCTCTTGTTTATAATTGAAATCTAACATGTGTGCATTAATCATTGTGGCCGTAAAATGAACCTTTAACTGAAAAACTCCTTTCAAATGTAGAAGCCAGGTCCCCATCAAAATAATACATGATTTATGAAATGAAGGTGTTTATCTCTTTAAAGGCGTGACTGTGATACACTCTACAATGAGTAGTGTGACTTTTCCAGTCCTTTTTCTTTTTCCAAAGAAATGTAATGTTCTTGTTGTTCAGAACTGGCTGACAATGTGACCCAATTGGTCATAGAACCTTTATGTAATTTCTCCCTATGTGCATGATAACACCTTTTGGAGACAAGTTGGTGTTTTCACAATATTGAATGAATCTACCAAAGACCAAGTGATCAGATTTTAATGGCAACATGAGAGGAAACACTCTTCTTTAAGTCATAGGCAGCCCAGAGAGAAATGTCAAAGCAAAATACATTTAAAAAAAAAGAGTGGCCTCTGCACAGAAAACGAGAGTGTACCAAGGCTCTGAGTTTCTGACTGTGTGTGAAACTGGTATTCTGATTTTTATTTGGTCCCTGGTGACATGTGAACCTACACTATGTGTTCAGGCCTAGGTCCTCCCTGGCAATGCTTGGTCCAGAACCTGTTCCTTGGTCTAGAGGGGAACAACAGGCATTCCTCATAGTGGACATTGAAATTCTGTCTATGCCCTGGGTACATGACTTTAAGGGGTGGTAGCAGCATACCATGATTTTTTGGATCATTAATATATTCAGCCCTTTTTCGCTGTGCCAAGTAGAAGTAAGCCTACTGGCTTCTCTCATGTACAACTCTGCTGTTATACGAAACCATAAACCTTGCACAGACATGATGTGTGAATGTCAAGTGTATTTGTGTACAGTGAGTGACTAGCACTTATATCATAGTTGGGCACTGTGTATTGCATGATGTGGAGTACTAGGGCCGGTGAGACCCATTTTGGAGGCCCCTGGTTTAGCATGGGACAAGATATAAGCAGCTCCCCCAGGACTGCCCTAGCCCCACCTCTGCAGGTGTGTACTTCAGAAGTATTACCTCTACAACCAAGGTATACCTGTTGCTGAGAGGTGCCAAATGGGTCCATTATGTCAATTCCCTCCTGCTCAAATGGAACTCTCACAAGTGTAGGGTACTCAACTTGTACCTGGCAGAACTCCTTTTGAGTAGCTCCTCCAGCAGCTAACAATCCCTGCAGCCTTAGAAGTGAACTAACTACAACACCTGGTCTGCTTCGAGTGTCTTACCCTCCTCTCCATCTGAAGAATGGGTGATGGACTGCCCTGGTCTGCTCACTTGCATTTTAGGGTCTTTGTACATTTGGGATGGACCGACTCTCATCCTCAACCTGAGACTTGCGTGCAGCCTATGTTGTGATTCTAGCTATCAAAGCTTCTGGTATGAATGTCTCTTGGGCAAAAAGAACATTGTTTAAGGGACATACAGCACTTTGTTTCTGTCTCACTCAGCCCTACACTAACCACGGCTACTTGCCCTTGATTTGTACCACAAATCAGCAAATCAGTTACTCAATGTCATCCCCATTGGCTTCCAAGCTTATGCAGTTGGCACCAGGAAGAATCTCCTGGGGTTTGAGATACTTCTTGCTAACCACAGTCCTAGAAGCACCTGTATCCCTCATTTCAATCACGCAATATGCCATGAATCCAAGTCAAAAGCTGAACACCATATGCTGTCTTTGAATTGCTGAAGATACTGTTGTGACTTCAGTCGAAACTGCCTGATTAGAGATTCCTTCATTCACTCATAGTTAGACACATCAATCAAGGCTGCACTCTATAAGTGATATCAAAACTTAAAGCCATATAAAAAATATCCTCGCCTTCCAGATACAGGCACATAAGCGATTATGGAACCTTGGCTGGCACTGTACTAGGGGAATCAAGGAAATGTAATTGAGACAGATTTAGATTCCATCTTATTTTATCACTGGAATTCCGTGCTGGATGGAAGGAAGTTAGCTGTAGGTTTTGTGCAGATATGAATCACTTAACCATGTTTTATACTTTGGTTAGTAATTGTTTAAACCTATCTTTATTAGTCAAGTCAAGTAAAAATAACTTTGTTAGGCTTATCAAAAACCATAAAAGTATACAAAACATAAATAGTCAGTTAAAAAGCATACAAATTACAGTTTTGTTATTTGTTCAGTAGGCCTCAAACTGCAGCCTAACCAACACTTAAAATATATTTCTGATAGCTAGATCTCTATTAAAAGGTCATCTAGTGAGTTCTATATACATACAACTTTCATTAAACTCGATAATTAGCTATGTACTTTAGCCAAGGAATAGTGGGCCCTTTATCCAATTTCAAACAATTCCTAATTATTTCCCTATTAAGGCTCGCCTTATTATTGCACCACACGCTAACCCAGAGCAGGAGAGGAGCCCGCTTTATCACATCCGTAATGTATTCTGTGTTCAGTTCAGAGTGTAAGATGAAACGGCAATCGAAGGTGGAAGATTCAGTAGACACCTTGCAATTCTATTTTCTTCCACCTGAACCGTTGTGGAGTTTTGATATCCCCATACTCCAGCACCATAAATCGCAGTCCGTATACATTGCATTTTGTAGATTTTCATAAATGGTATGATCGTGGACATTCCATCTTTCCTTACTAAATTAAGTAGAGAATCAGCAGATCTACCCAATTTCCGGTGAGCTATAGGTACTTGATTTGACCAGGAATTATTTGTAGTGAAATCCAATCCCAGATAACAAAAATTCCTGGCAGCTCTGAGGGATTTTTACTCCACTCTCAAAGCCACTGCTGATCTTTTTCCATGACCAATAGTCATAATATGTGATTTATTAAAATTGGTGGTCATGTCTAGATTATGCATAAAAGTCACAAAAGCATCAACTAAGCTTCGTAAGGTGCGCGGCGTTCTAGCCAACAAAACCGCATTGTCGGCATACAACAGAGCCGGGACCAGGAGATATGCAATTATCAGTACATCCTGTGCAGAGCTAGAGAGGCATGCATTTAAATTATTTATATAAATAACAAAAAGGAGAGGTGCTAGGGCACACCCCTGTCGGACACCACTTTCTAAAGAAAGGTGTCCATTAGTTCACTCTGCCGGTTATAACGCACCCTTGCATCTAAATTGTCATGAAAACCATAGAGGAAATTCACAATTTCGACATCCACTCCTAAATTGATTAACATCATCCAAAGCTTACTTCTATTTACCCTGACAAAAGCAGTAGACCGATCCATAAGTGGCAGATACATTGGGCAATGCTTAGCGACAGTATATTTGCTTATAATAAGATATAGATTCAAGCACTGCTCTACAGTTCCAAGACCTGGTCGAAAACCATATCGGCAGGGAGACAGTACTTTGTTCTCTGTGGTCCAGGCCTGCAAATGAATAAAAATGACTCCTCCTATTATTTTAACAGCACTGTCAATTAAAGAAATGGGCCTGTAACATTTAGGTGATCCCATGTCTCCTTTTATAAAAATTGGGACAATTGTGGAGAGCGACCATGACTCAGGTATCTTATTGCTCAAAGAATTGTTGAATAGATTCATGAGTAGAGGTCCCCAGAAACCCGGATGACATCTAAAAAGATCCATAAGGATCCCATTCCGGCCTGGAGCCTTTCCTCCTGCAGTTGAAACAATAGCTGTCTCAACCTCCTGGACTGTTACTTACTGGGGACCAGCAGATGCAAGTGTCTTCCGCAATACAGTCTCTGACTCTCTATCGGCTACCTGTGAGTAAACATTTTTAAAGTGTATTACCCAATCATGACCTAAAATAAAACTGCTTAAATGGTTGGTTTGTAGCACGTCCCTTTGATAGAGGCTGTTGACTTTCTCTCAGAACACCTTATTATTACTTTTCAGCAGCAGCCTGTTCCAACATTTCCCAGTCCTTATTAAATAAAAATTGCTTCCTTTCATTTATGCCCGCATTATAAAAGCTTCTTGCCTCCTGAACCACTTTTTTGTCTCTGGGGAGCTTCACTAACGCTGACCTCAAACGGCGACTGGCAATGGGACACTTTGCCAACGAGGACTATTTAATTCTGGTTTAAAAGGTTGTGATAACATATTCTTGACTGCTTCGCACAGTAGCATATAGCACTGGAACAACTCAGCCGCAGAACCTTCCTCTAGCAACTCAAAATAATCAAATGATTATCTCTTAAAAAGGCCCGTTATTGTTGCTATAGGGTCTTTTAAGTGCCACACTACCCTTAAGCCATTCATCGTATGTTTATTAATGCCATCAGACACTTTTGGATTGGCTTCCTTATTCAAGGGAAAGCAAACATCTAAATGGATGACATTATGATCACTCCATAAAATTTATAATACCATGCTATTTTTACACCACTGAAGGCATTTTTTTGTAGCAAATATATAATTAATGACAGAACCATGACCCCCTCCTTCTATGTTGGCTTATCTGATCCAAGGCCTTGAAAAGAAATGAACTACATCTGTCAAATCATATTGAGCTACTAGACTCCGCAGATACAATCCTCTTGCATCACAGGGCACTACTTCCGTGACCTTACTACTCAGTCCAAAATCTGAATTGTCAATGCCCATTTTAGCGTTAAAATCACCACAAATGAAAATGCTTGGCTGTTGAGTGATACTCTTCCCAGAAAGCTTTAGGCTTCTAAGAAAGCTAAATAGCTCCTCAAACAGGTCACTGTAAGTATGGGAAAAGTTGTTATAAACATTTACTAAATATAAGCTTAACACTCGCTTATTGTCTCTAATAAGTAAGGCCTGATAGGCAGAACTGCCTGTATCTATAACAGTAACAGAAATTATTATACTAATTTTACCCAGATAGCAAGACCGCCACAAGTTCTTCTGAATTAGGCAGCTTCAGCAGGGCAAGAATAACAAGAAAAAACATTTAAAACTACAGAAGTGGTATTCCAAGTTTCTTAGAATGCAATAAAATCATAACCTTCAATAAAGCAAATCCACTCTAGGTTGGCAGTTTTACTTCTCAAGCCTGCCACATTCCAGCTTAGCAGGGAAAACTGACTAGTCCTAACCTGGCTGTTACAACACATCACACTTCCTTGGCCCCTTTCTCCAGGTAAGGTATTTGACACAGGCACAGGAGTGATGGAAGAGACCCGTTCTAAAGCAGGCTGGCCATGGTGTGAGAACACGCTGTGATAAGAATCGGACATCCCCATCCGATTCCATATCTCAGACACATGGAGCTACTATTTGCAGGCCCCTATACTGTCAGTCTATCTCGTTAAGATCTACCAATAGGCCAAAACGGTTATCACACTTAACACTGGAAACACCTAAAGAGGGCTGTGCTAGGAAAGTCAAGGGAGGAATCTCATTAACATCTGCCAGTGAAGCATAACAGTTTTTACACATAACTCTGGAAGCAATAAAGGGGGGCTGTGCTAGACAAGGCAAGGAAGGAGTCATGGGCTTTCAGTGGTTGTGTGTTCTATAAAAAAAAGTCAAGAGGTAAAAAACAAATTTTACCCAAATTGCCAGGAGTCTAAGAGGGCTGGGAGAGAATTTTCTTTGCCAGGTATGGATACCTAAAGTTAACGATAATGCAGTCACCAGGGATACATCTACCAGAGGGACCGATCTAAGCAACAAGTCGTGTCAGCAAGATATTAGCATAATCATGGATATCAAAATTAAAATGATTAACTAATAAATAACAGACCTTGTTTTGTAGTTGAGAGGTAGATTCTAAATGTGGGTTTATCACAGAAGGGACACCAGCCAGAACAACAACATATGGACAGCAAGCAGGAGGAAGATTACTCACTGGTAAGTATAGGGGTGATACTACAGCGAAAGATTCTTGTAGCTCCGCATCAGGGACAACTGAAGACATGTTGGGAGCAGATAAATTACCTATAGTAGCTAAAATGGGTGCAGGTAGCTTATCATGCAAAGAAAGGCCAGGGTACTGTGGATTACTTCCTGACATCTTTGTCTGTCTGGTATTTACAGGGGGAAGAACATTCAATAAAGAAGAGTGTCCTGAGAGGGTCTTCTCAGGATTGTTTGTAATCTCTAAAGGGCCCCTTGGTGACAGTCTTTGTTGACTCTCACATAACCCTAAGATTTTCTCTATTGCTACTTCTAATTTCCCCAATCTATCTCTCAGAGGGGTTAGACACTTGTTCAAAGAAATTCTGAACTTTGGGCAACTATATCCCAATCCAGTATTTGTACCATACCCTGATTGGCTATATCACCAGGCACTCATGCAGTTGGCTCTCCTACAGGAGGTGAGAGAGCATCAATAGTTTTCCTCTTACGCTTAATGGCAGGTGAGGCTGTAGTTATAGATCGGTTTGGGCGCCCCACATGGGAATTAAGTACCCTACTACTGACCAAAGGGGCATCTGAACTAATTACAGGGGAAGAGCCATTTAAGGCGCTAATAGCCTGCTCTCCTATCTCAGTTTCTACATCAGGCGTCTCTCTAATATATCAGTATGGGGTGAACCTGCGTAACCCAAAGACAAAGCCTCTCTGCCAAATCAATCTCCTAATAGACAACACTAACTGCTCGAGCCAAAAACAAATCAATGGTTGTGGAATTGCGCCCTAGTAGGGTTTTACTGCAGGGTACCCTCTTCTTGTCCATATCTGCTTTCTTGTCTAATATAGATCGCTACCAATGGACATAAGCTTGTTATAGCCCTATAACAATCCTTATTTATCACCACTTTCTATACTATACGAGTCAGCATTCAAAATCTATGCATAAAAACATAGAAGAGAAAATGAACAGAAAAACCAGGAGAATGGGCCCAGTCCAGCCTTGGCATGTCCCGCACTGCGAAGATCTGGCTGCGCTTTATAGCGCTCGTTGGTGGGCTCTTAGTGAGAGCAGCTGGTCCCCAAAATGGCTGCCTCCTGGGGCCGAGGGGAGTCTGGAATGTGTAATCCCACACAAGTTACGTAGCGCGCCCCTATCTTTATTAAGTGTCATTTTAGGAGGTGTCAAGAACCAGTCACTGCTTGTTGGAAGGGGGAAGACCCTCAATCCATTACATCAACATCATCTCCTCCTTATTTCCCATCTCTCTTCAGTTTCATAGGAGAGGAGGTTCTAGCCCTGTTCCTTGCCTCCTCAAAGAACACGGCTAGCCCTTTTCCAACACCTTCTTCCGCCTGCTGATTTATGTTGGGAGCATGGCCACTAGTTTTCCTTGAATCATAAAAGGAATAGAATTATAGGTCATGACATTTTTTCCCTGGGGTAACATCACTAGCATGTCAGAATGTTTTCTTTGTTGCTACTGAAAGAGATTTCAATAAGAGATGCTGCATATAATAGCCAACTCTGTACTTTATCAAATCTAATATTTTCTCTGTATTAGCTTGGAGAATCTTCTTTTCCAATACTGCTTCCTTCACCTTTGTAGCATCAGCAGACAGAAAATGGTGAAGGACGTTAGGACTATAAGTGATGGTATTTTGGGGAATGGTAAGATTTCTTTATTCTAATTCATGCTTTGCTGGATCTTCGTAAATGTAGATGAGGAGAAAGTCACGAGGGCCTCATTGTATTGAGTCAATGCTATGTATGTGTTCTTCAAGACTTTTGGAGAGTTTTTAGGTTGTGTGTACTATTTCTGGAACTTTAGTGATATGGTGGCTCTTAGTTTGTTTGATAGTGCTCTGTTATCCTCTTAGGTAAATCATGGAATGCGCCTGGTAAGGCTTCAATTATAACTTGGGCTCCAACCTTTCCAGAGCTGGCATTCAAACATTTAACAATTAGTTTGTTGCTTTTGTACCTGATCTCTATTTCGTCTTACAAACTGGTGTAACT
Source organism: Pleurodeles waltl (assembly GCF_031143425.1). Classification (NCBI taxonomy): domain Eukaryota; kingdom Metazoa; phylum Chordata; class Amphibia; order Caudata; family Salamandridae; genus Pleurodeles; species Pleurodeles waltl. Next base: position 352,760,992 of record NC_090450.1, read on the forward strand.
AAGCAGAAGGAGATCATTGCTTTAATTTTAATTTCCCACACAGTATACAGACAATTGTTAAGGTGATGCAAAACTCCGTAGTCAATCAAGTGCACTCCAGAAAGATAATAGTGACACCCTGTTTAAACCTCTAGAAAGGATGGTGTAGTTTTTGGAAAATAAAAGTTGTTTTTTTGCTTATAGGCAGTTTGTGAAAAGATATCAGACAGTAATCTGACCAAGAATGGAGTACGGTTTGCAGAATTCTTATAGAGAATACTGCTGACATTAAGCTTGGGACCTTTACCAGGTTAGTGGAAGCCTAGGCTCAATGTGTTCAATCAGGTCTGAGGAATGTTTCTTCTTATAATGTTTCTTCTTAGGTTAAGTATACAGTTATAATGCCATCTTTTATCACATGTGATTCGAATATTCACTGAATTACCCAGATTGTATAGTTATCTCAGAGTGTAATCCAGCACCCTGAAGTGACCAGAGGTCACATGTTCAGTACCATGCAAAGCCATATATATATATATACACATAATTATCCACAAGCCAACTTTACCTCTATTGAGATGCTGACATAGGAGCAATAATGACATTACAATCAGATATAATCATATCAAACAGATTATGTGTTTGGCAAACATACAAATGATTCATATTATGGCAATGGTTTTTAAAGAAACTGTGCTTACCTGTATCACAAGTGCTGCCCCTGAAACCTGTGGAGCATAAGCATCTGAAACCATCAACCTCATCTATGCAGGTGCCTCCATTTTGGCATGGCTGCATGGCACACTCATTCATATCTGGAACATAACAGAGCTAATGTGAGACAACACAGAGTGATTATATGGAGACAGACCTAAATATTCAAAAGGTGCTGATACACACAGTAAAGCACAACACAGAAGTGTGCACACTGAAGATGCATTCATATTTTTGCTTACTAACCTTGCAGTAATTAACCCTCCCTGGTGCTAAGCTCTTCTTCATATTTTGTAGCAGTTCATGCCAAAAGCTCCATAACTGTTTCCCATAAAAAGGTATCCATGCTAAATTTGTGTCCTTCAAACCTCATGAGGATTCTAAAGGTACTCATGGTTTAGAGAGAATCAGGAAAATATGGCTATTTTAGTAAAATGTACTATGCAAGAAAGAGTAAAATCTTTTTCTAAAAGCGGCATCAACAAAATGTTTGCTGTGCTAGGATCACTATCTTACCAGCTTTAAGGAACAAGCAGAATTGTATCAAAAACGAAGTTTTTTTACTACTGTTTTGCATTTTACTACTAAGCAGTTCATTTGTCCTAAATTCTGTGGTTTCAGCTTTCAGTTTGTGCTGGAAACAAACTTTAAACACAGGGTGAAGGGGGACGGAGCTTGTCTGGCCGCAAGATTGCCACGGTGTAAAAGAGCTCTGTCAGCCACCTTCCAATCAGGTAAAAATCCTGCACAACAAACCAGCTAAAAAACCCTCAATGGCACTGCTGCTGGCGGCAATAGAGCTCCGGAGGTGTGGTTTGCGACAATGGTCGTAGCGGAGCTCTCTGACTAGAGCAGGGCAGGCCGCGGCCTCGGTAGGCCTTGAAGTAGTTGTGCCGGAGGGCGAGGCATGGCTGGGCGACCCCTCCGCCGGGTGGCCCTGGTGGATTTGTGGTGTTTGGCTGGGGCACGCTGGGGTCGCGGTGGTACTCAAAGGCGGTGGCGGCCCTGGTGTTGGCTGCAACAAGAGGCCGGTGCCTGAAGCGGACTTAAGGCGGCAGCGATGAGGAATGCGTGCATCGGAGGCCTGTGAACAGCACGCCGCTGGAGAGACGCGCCGCTGGGGCCGCGAGCCCTGTGTTTGAGGGGCCCATTGAGGAAAGGCCTGGCCGGGACTGGGCCGGGCACAGTGTGGAGAGAAGCGGACTGCTCGCCCCGGAGGGCGACGGTTGGATTGGCCAGTGGGCGGGGTCGGTCTCTGGCCCCTGTGATCTGACTCAACAAGACGGGCGATTTTGGAGCCGAACATTAGCTGCCCCACAGACCAAGGTGCGTAGGCACTTGTTATACCCCTGAGTGGATGGTGAAGTGTCGGGCGGCGGCCTGGAGGACCCGCATGGACCAAGCTGGGCAACCCGATTGGAACAAAGCAACAAAGATGGGCGGTGGGGCAGCCTGTGAGGGTGGGTGAGGTCGTCCTGCAGAGGACAGTATTGTTTACAACTCGCAGACTCTGTTGGGAGTGACTGTGGGGGGTGCCTTGTGGCTGAACGCCAAAACTCAGAGCAAACTGTATGTCCCCCAGAGTGCGCACAATGGGAAGGCAGACAAGAACCAGGCCAAGCTGCAGTTTGACTGGCGCAAAGTCAAGCGGCCCTGCGAGTGATGGTGCAGAGCCTGGCCTGGCGGTGGATCTGGTGTGTCCTCAGGAGAGGAACAAGACATGAGACAAATCTTGGTGGTGATGAAGCACAGCTTAACCCAGATTGATGGTAAAATAGATACCCTCTTCTACCGCATGGACAGAATGACTGAGCGCTTGGATAAGCATGCAGAGCGGCTTGACCAATCGGAAAGGCGGGGATCCGAGGTGGAGGATGGTCAGGCAGAGCTGGCCACTGGTCATGCTAAGATGAGTAAAGAATTAAGATCCTTACAAACTAAAGTGGATGATTTGGAGGTTAGATTCCGGAGGAACAACTTGCGCATAGTGGGGGTCGGAGAGTCCACTGCGATAGATAACATGGAAGGCTTAATTGAACGCTTGCTGGTGCAGCTGCTAGGACGAGCCACCTTCTCTGATCTCTTTGTGGTGGAGAGGGCCCATCGCTCCTTGGCGTCCCGTCTGCCTCTGGGTGCCCCTTGGTGCCCCATTATAGCAAGGCTGTTGAACTACAGGGACCGAGACGCAGCTTTGCACTGGGCCAGGGAACTAAGACGTTACAACATGAGGACATGGCGATCTCGCTTTACCCGGACTTCACAATGCAGGTGCAGGGGGCAAGATGGCAGTTCATCGCTGGGAAAAAACAACTAAGAGAACTATACTTGGAATATCGCATGCTTAACCCAGCTAAACTAAGGGTGGAGGTGGACAGGAAGCTGTTATTTTTCACAGATCACAAAAAGCTTGCTCAATTCGTAAAACGCAGAGTAGTAGATAGAGGAGGCCGCAGAATGGAAGACACTGATTCCTAGGCCATTGGCGTTTGAATCATACATATATATTTAATAGCCTGAGGGGAACATTTATAGTGCTACTGTGGCAGAGACCATGCTGCTGTGCTCTACATGATTGACTGAATGATGATGGTGGGCTGCAGAATTGGTACACTACCAAAAAATGTCAGTGCAGTTGGTTATTTAGCAGTATATGACAATGATTGTTTTTTTTTTCGTGACACAAATCATTCTAATACACAATAGTTTGTTTATCACAAAATTATAGGTAGCCGGCGCATAGGAGAGGTACAAAGTGGCTGGGCAACATCCACCTGAGCGTGATGCAAGAAGGGGTAGTTCTTCTTTAGTAGGGGAGGAAGGGTGGGTGGGGAGTTAGATGTCAGCTAGGTGGGTTGAGGTATTGCCTGCTGTGGGTGGGCGGTGGGATTTGGGGGGAGTTTTGGGCTTTAACTGTTGGTTCTGTGCTGTATGTATTAAGCTAAGCAATTGCAGACGCATGGACAAGGTAGGGCAGACACGGAGTTGTGTTTATACAGTAGTTAATGACACATAACCATTCGTGTCCACACCGATGCGAGTACCTTGGCAGGTTCCGACTGGTTCCGTGGAATGTAAGAGGTCTAAATGATGCTCGGAAGGTGCGTAAGGTTGTGGCCTACTTACACATACACAAGGTGGATCTCGCTATCTTGCAGGAGACGCACTTGGCACCGGGCATCCCCATGCTCACCCCTAGAAGACTACAGGGGCAGTTCTTGGCAGCAGGTTTCACCTCTCACGTGCGGGGTGTATTGATCTGGGCTTCGCGGTCCTCCGGTGTTAGCCTCCGGGAGGTCGTGGTGGATCCGGGAGGAAGATATATTGTGGCGCGGTTTGGTGGGAGTGCTGCTCCGTTTCTAGTAGTTAGCATATATGGTCCAAATTTCGATAATCCTCAATTCTGATTTAGCTGCCAAGGCGGGTTCCTGGGGGGGGGGTGGAGGACTGCCGCAGATCTGGGGGAGAGACTTTAACTGCACATTGAATCCCACAATTGAAAGATTGGGAGGAGGAAACCATAGGCCAGCGGCCGCAGCTAGAGCAGTGACAGAGGTGGCATCTGAGCTGGGGTTGGTGGATATATGGTGGGATAGACACCCAGACGGGGGTGGATACACACATTACTCAGCTGCGCACAACTTGGAAACAAGTACAGATTTGTGGCTGGTTGCCAGGAGTCTGTTAAGCAGTTTGCAATCAGAGGCTCCTTGGCCAAGGACGTACTCTGACCATTCACCAGTCCCATCGACAATGTCTTTAGGCACACGACTAGTTCCTCCGTTCTCGTGGAGGTTCCCCCCCTACTCGCTGCTAAATTCAGTCTTTCGGGAAGTGCTAGCCACAGCGATTAGAGAGCTTTTTCAGATTAATAAGGGTTCGGAGGCCAGTGTGTGCACGGTGTGGGAGACCTTTAAGATGTATATCAGAGGTGTCACCATTGCCAAACATGCTGGGGTTCTGAGGTCAATTAGGGGACGTCTAAGCTCACTGGAAAAGGAACTTGTGCAACTGGAGCAGAAGCATATGCATGGGGCTAACAGCCGGACCCTGGGTAACATACACGCTAAATTGATTGAGAGTTTCAAGACACAGCTCCCATGGAGATTCAACATTTGGGGAAATATGCCACAGCTCGTACGGATGGGGAGGGTGAGAGACCGAATTCAGTGTAGGCAAATGTGATCCGTCCTAATAGAGAAAAAAACATGATTATAGCAGTGCAGGCTGAGGATGGAAGTGAGATTCAAGAACCAGTACTTATAGCAGGCAGGTTCTGCGACTATTATAGTCTCTCTACACCTCCAGGGTTGCCCAGGATCGTGAGGCGCTGATGGATTACCTTGTACATGTTGATATGCTGCGGTTGACAGACACGTATAGGGAATCTCTTATGGCTCCTTTGACCCTAGAGGAGATGGACAGGGCAATGGGGTGCTTGGCAGAAGGTAAAGCCCCAAGCCCTGATGGGCTCACCGTGCGGTTCTATAAAGCCTACAAAGACCTATTGTTCCCGCACCTGAAGGAGGTTTATGAGGAGATGGTGGAGGGTGGGCTTATGCCCCCATCGATGCGCGTGGCGATGCTGATCACACTGCTTAAGCCGGGTAAGCCCGCGACGCAATGCTCATCTTACCGACCGTTGTCATGACTAAATGTGAATGTTAAAATCTATGCTAAGATTCTGGCGGATCGCTTGGCCTAATTGATGCCGAGGATGTTCCGGCCGGAATAATCGGGGTTTGTTCAGGGCCATAGTCTTACTATGAACCTCCGCACGTTGTTTGGAACACAACAGAATATAAAGTCAGAGCTGAGGGCAGTTGCGGATTTTCTGGACATTGAAAAGGCATTTGATTCAGTGGAGTAGTGCTTCATGAGGGCAGTATTACAGCAATTCGGAGTAGGAGATATTTTTCTGCGTCTAGTGTCAACACTATATGGGGAACCATCAGCCAGGCTAAGAGTCAACGGGATAGCGACTGATGCTTTTCAAATCACTAGAGGCACCAGGCAGGGGTGCCCATTTTCGGCCCTTTTGAATGGGCTTGTGGATGAGCCCTGGTGTGTGCCTTGAGAGAATAGCAGAGGCATTGTGGCCTCCGCTTTCAGAATCATACTCTTGTGCTCTCTGCTTATGCGGACAACACATTATTACATAGCAAGGATCCGCAGCGTTGCTCCGGTTTTCTGGGAAATTGCGAGGTATGGCACATTCTCTGGTCTTAAGGTCAACTGTAGCAAATCCATTATGTTCCCCCTGATACCGGTGACTGTACAGGTAGATGTGGGGTTCCCTCTCAGGTGGGAGGTAAGTTTGGTTTGGTACCTGGGTGTTAGAGTCCATACGGATCCCAAAGTAGTGGCAGCTGATAATTTTGACACTGCACTCAAGACACTAGCAGGTGACGTGGTTCAGACTCCCGCTGTCTTTGATGGGCTGCATAGCTCTCATGAAAATGGTGGTGCTCCCTCGGTTTTTGTTCCTTTTTCAGAACGTCCCTATGTTGCTGCCAAAGGCATATTTCACTGCTTTGAGAGTGTTACTTATCAAATTAGCGTGGGCAGGTAAACAGCTGTGAGTAAAATGGTGCACCCTGACTCTTCCCTACAAGCTGGGAGGCCTTAATGCCCCAGACATGGAGACCTACTATATGGTTGCCCACGCTGCAGTTGTTCATACCTGGATCCACGGGTCCTGTGACAATCTATTCCTAAAAATAGAGCGTGAACTAGCATCCCCGGTACTGTTGCAGAGTAGAATATTTCATATTCAGAATAGGCGCTATGGAGTGTTTGCGTCTCTGAACTCCACTACGGGGGCCTGGCAAAGACTGCTATATAGACAAGGACAGGCCCTGCTGTACTCTCCACATGTGCCCTTGGAGTGGTGTGCTTGGTTTGAGTTATGGCATGATAAAAGTTTAACACAGGCTATGCGCACTCTGAATATCACCACCATAGGGGATTTGTTTGAGGAGGGGGTTATGAAAACATGGGAACTGTTAGAAAAGCGGGCTAATGGGCCGACTGCATTGCTCCGGTAGCAGTACTATAGGGCGGTAAGGCACGCTATGGCAGCGCTCTTGTTGGAGGATATGCGGGAGCCCCCAGATATGCAGGCCTTGTCTGTGGTAGTAACGAATGACTAACCCTGGCGATTGGTGTCCTGTCTATATGCACACATACAGAAGACGCATATACATGAGCTGAGGAAAGCAAGGCTTGAGTGGCAGGGGGATTTGGGGTTACAGCTAACAGATGACCAGTGGCACTACTGCTGTTCTTTGACTCATACAATCTCTCTGAAGGGCCGGCATCGTCTGATACACTTTAAGTACTTAGACAGCATATTACACTCTCCTCAGACTCTATATATATATGGATTACGCATCAGTGCTAATTGTCCCATGTGTGGCGAGGACCAAGCAGGCTTTTTTCAAATGTCCTGGGCCTGTGCTGGAGTGCAGCACTTTTGGGGGTCAGTGTTCAGGGAACTGGAAGAAATAGGTGGACAAAAGGTCAGTCACAAACCAATATTGGTGCTCCTAGGTTGGGATAGAGACTTACCAAAATCGATTAGACGGTTGGTGGCTATTGGATTACTGGTAGCCAAACGTCACATTGCCACGCACTGGGATCGGGTCCGGTGCCAGCAGTGGAAGAATGGCATAGAGATATGGTGTATTGTAACACACAAACAGATATCTATAGTAAACTGCCCCCCCCAACTAATAGGCCTGCAAAGCACTTGGACATTTAAAAGCGATATTTGGTTGGTAAAGAAACTGGTGAGCCGGAGGGCGTGTGAGCCCATACTTAAATGGGCGGAAATGATTGGATATGTGGTGGTATGGGCCTGGATATTTAACATCATAGCAATGTGGAGACCCCCTGTTCGGGCTATTTGGGCAGCTATTGGAAATGCATGACTCTGTGGTATTTGTCAATATATACTGTAAATGGATGCAATTGCTTTTTTGTATGTGGAAGTGTTTAAAACCACAAATAAAAAAAAAACTTTAAAAAAAAAAACACATAGTTGAAAAAGGAGACTTAGGCCCTCATTCTGACCTTGGCGGGCGGCGGAGGCCGCCCGCCAAAGTCCCGCCGTCAGGTTACCGTTCCGCGGTCGAAAGACCGCGGCGGTAATTCTGACATTCCCGCTGGGCTGGCGGGCGGCCGCCTTCAGGCCGCCCGCCAGCCCAGCGGGAAAGAGGCTTCCACGATGAAGCCGGCTCGGAATCGAGCCGGCGGAGTGGAAGCTGTGCGACGGTTGCAGTTGCACCCGTCGCGTATTTCACTGTCTGCCAAGCAGACAGTGAAATACTTGTAGGGGCCCTCTTACGGGGGCCCCTGCAATGCCCATGCCAGTGGCATGGGCACTGCAGGGGCCCCCAGGGGCCCCGCGACCCCCCCCTACCGCCATCCGGTTCCCGGCGGTCGGACCGCCGGGATCTGGATGGCGGTAGGGGGGGTCGGAATCCCCTCGGATTCAATGGGGCGGCCGTGTTGCCGGTCCGACCGCGGCTTTACCGCCGCGGTCGGAATCCCCATTGGAGCACCGCCGGCCTGTTGGCGGTGCTCCCGCGGTCCTCCGCCCTGGCGGTCTTTGACCGCCAGGGTCAGAATGACCGCCTTAATTCTGAATTCAGCAAGGGGTTATTTGCATAGATCCTTCAAGGATTTCCCAAACAAACTAATCAGTGCAATAAAAAAAATAAGTAGGGAAAAATAGTCATTAGTGACAAAGTTTTCTTCTGTACTTTTTTGCAACAATGGCCGATTTACAAAACCAATATACTGTTACATCTGATAGACCCTTCTGGTCATGGGCAAATAGAGGGTCTGTCGGGTCTCTAAAAACAAGCAATACCCAGAGCCTACAATTGACCATACCGCAGTTCATATGGTAGAATATAATGAATAAAAATGGGTATGAAGGAAACCTATGCATTTCTGAAATTACATAGTCACTGAGTTTGGGAACAGTGGTTTTTTAACACCTCTGAATTTGGGATTACCCATACTATCATGTGATTCAGAGTTCATTTTGCAAAATGTCTTCTTTCTTGCACTCCGGCTTGCATTTGTAAGCCAAAAACACAGAGGTATGAAACAGATAATAATATATGCTTTATTATTCTCTGTTCCAATACATCTCCCCATAAAAGCAGTACCTAACTTGTCTGGCTGGGATGTAAAACATACCAAAAAGCAAGCCTGGAGACATCACATTTCACACAGCAAAATGAATATTTTTTTTACACTGTGGGTAGCTGTAGAATTTGGGTACTAGCTCAGCTGCCCCCTCAATGAAACCTACCAAGTCCAGACATCTCTGAAAAACAGACATCCCAGTGAGTGTGATGCGTGTGGACTCCAGAAAGTTTTTTTTACCCAGAATGCCCTGCAGACTTCAAACTTTGCCTAAAAACACCCATTTTCCACACTGTTTTGTGAGAGAAAGTTTCAGAACCCCTGGGGATCCACAAAAGCCATCCCACACATTGTTCCCACACTTTCCTGATAAAAAGGGTACCACGCTTCTGTGCCAAGTGCTTGCAACAGGAAAGGGAGCTAACACGCAACATGGACTAATCAACATTTTCAGACAAATACAAATTTTCAACCCCAAACCAACCCTTTTTTGCAATGTGGTGGCTGTAGATTTTGGGCCTGGGCTCAGCTGTCACCCTGGGATACCTACCAAACCCAGAATTATTTTTAAACTAGACACCCAGGGGGGTTCATAGTGGTCTGGCTTGCATGGGTCTCTCTATCTTTTCTTACCCAAAATGGCCTTAAAACCTCAAACTTTGCCTAAAACTCAGTTTCTTCACATTTTTGCAAGAGAAATTGCCAGGATCTGCAGGAATCCACACATTTCCTACTGCCCATTGTTCCCACATTTGTCCTGATAAAAACAGTGCTTGACGCTCAATCCTTTTCTTTTTGGTATGGTTTTGAAATCCTTGTTGTCTAGCGGGCTTTTTACCCACTGAGTTGCAGATTTCGGCAACCCCCCAAGCGGGGAAAACTTCTGATCTACCCCCCAGGGGGCAGAAAGAGAGACGTGCCCCTTGAGTGGTAGCGGTATGGCCCGATAATAGGTGGGCCACCCTACCACTTTTTTTGGAGGCAGTGTAAAATCCTCAAGTGAAAGTGAAATAAGATGAAGGGCTCATTTTAGCTTCACTTACTTTGTAATGATATCAGCTCACAATACACACTAATCATCATTACAAATAAAAAACATACAGTTGTGCTGATGGGGAAGCTCTTCTCCAACAGCACGACCAGGAAAAAAGGAATCCCTTTGGGTCACCACGAAAGGGATTCTTTGCCTCTACAGGCTTGATGTGGCCTCCCCATCAATACCAAATGGACTTGACCACCACTGAGGTGGCGGTCAAGTCAATAGTGGCTGGGTTTGTACATAAAAGAGGGTAGGAAAATGATGAGATTTCTTCCTCACCAGAATAGGTGCATTATAGAAATCTGAAATGCACAAACATTAGCTTCAAACATATCCATACATAATGCAAACAAGCTCACAATACCTTTGTTCGTAAAATGAACGCAAATTGCATTTGTTCGATTTCACAACCAGATGATCATTCCATAGTTTTTAACTTTCTTGATTTTAACTAGTTGAGTGCCCCCGAGTTTACATTAGTTGAAGGGCATGCAGGAATTATTAGCATTCCTGTGAAATGCTCTCTACTTTGAACTGTACAGCTTTATATGAGTGAGAGAAGTATGTGATCCTGAACCTTTCTAGGAAGGTGCCCTGAAACTGTGCCCAACCAAAGTCCTTTCCTTCCTTCTTTCTTCCTTTCTTTTCCATCCTTTCAGCTTGCATTTTCCTTCTCCTTCTTGCTTACTCTCATTTCACTTGCCTCTCACTTATTTTCTTTTCATTTTTTATCACTTCTCTTTCTCTAACAATGTTTGAATCCATTGACATCTGTTGACTTCACCCCAGAAGATGTGGCATGGTGTCTACATTCGTGCAGGGTTGTTTGTTAGTGTTTGTTTCTAACTTGTTATCTGCAAGCCACAAATCAAAATTCAGAAGGGCCATTAAGATCTGTTTAGCCTGAGTCCACTTGGCTCCACAAGCCTGCGTCCGTGCCCCTGACCCCGCCGACTGCTGCCTGACTGCCGCCTGGACTGAACTTCGAGGCCCTCGACCACCCGCACGCACCTGCCTGCACCTTATCCCTGGTGCCTAGTGGTAGGTAGATCTTGCTGTTTTAAAAGCATTTTTCCATGTTCTTTCGTTTTCGTTTAAAAAGCATTTTTTTGCTGTCTGCATTGTACATTTCTGCCCCCATTGTGTATTTCTGCATTGTGTCTCTGTCCCGGTGCCCCTTCTCTAATCCGTTTGCTGTGCTCACCCATTTCTCAGCCGGCTCTCGCCAGTCTCATTTTCCCTGCTGCTGCGTCCCCTGATGCCCCGCCCCCCTCACGCACCCATTGTCCCTTCCCACCCGCCTCCCTGCTGCTCCACCCTCCCACTTACCCCTCTTAATGGCAGCCGCTGCGCAGAGCCCCATGTGACTCCCTGACCTGGTTCTGGCCAGGAGTCCACTTGACTATACCAGCCTGCCTCCGTGCCCCTAACCCCGCCGCCTGCAGCCTGGACTGAAGTTCGAGGCCCTCCACAACCCGCAGGCACCCACCTGTGCCTCATCCCTGGTGCCTAGTGGTAGGCAGATCTTGCTGCTTTAAAAGCATTTTTCTCTGTTCTTTCATGTTCTTTTGTTTAAAAAGCATTTTTTCGCTGTCTGCATTGTATATGCCCCGGTGCCGCTTATGTAATCCGTTTGCTGTGCTCGCCCGTTTTCTCAGCCGGCTCTCGCCGGTCCCATTTTCCCTGTCGCTGCGTCCCCTGCGGCCCTGCCCCCCTCGCGCTCCCATTGGCCCTTCCCTCCTGCCTCCCAGATGCTCCACCCTCCCACCTCCCCCTCTTAATGGCGGCCACTGTGCGTCCCCACCGCTGGTGTGCCAAAGGCAAGCCTATCTGCGCCCGTCTGTGCCTGGCACTTGCCCAGCGTAAGTCCTGGCCCTCGCTGCCCCGACCCCCCTATGCAGCATTACTTCTCCACCAAACTACACACCCTCAGCCCAGGACAGCACCACAACACTAACATGCCCCTCAACAACACTAACACGCTCCACAACAACACTAACACGCTCCACAACAACACCAACACGCTCCACAACAACACCAACACACTCCACAACAACACCAACACACTCCACAACAACACCAACACACTCCACAACAACACCAACACACTCCACAACAACAGCCCCCGCAACCACCTTAACTGCATACTCTTAAACACCCGCTCCATACACATGCACGCCATCGAGCTCTGAGACCTGATCACAACACACTCCCCGGACATCGCCTTCCTCACGGAAACTTGAATGAAACCCTCATCTGAACCCGACATAGCCATAGCCACCACAGAGGGCTACAAAATCTCCCGTAGAGACCGTCTAAACAAACCGGGAGGAGGCATCGCCATCATACATAAAAGCACCATCAAGACCACCACCTCCATCCACAACACCCTAGACAGCGCAGAACACCTACACTTCTTAATTCACATTGATGCCAACACCACCCTCAGAGGTACCCTCATTTACAGACCACCAGGACCCCGCCCCCCTTTCTGCGACGCCATCGCTGACACCATCAGCCCCCACGCCCTCACCTCCACAGACTACATCCTCCTTGGTGATATCAACTTTCACCTGGAGAACCCCCACGACCACAACTCTACAACCCTGCTAGACAACCTCACAAACCTAGGACTCAAACAACTGGTCAGATCACCCACTCACTCAGCTGGACACATGCTATATTCAATTTTCTCCTCCAGCAACCACATACCATTCACACACACCACCGAACTCCACTAGACTGACCACCACTGCGTCCACTTCTCCTTCATGAGACCTCCCACTCTCTACCGACAACACACCACACCCTACCGTATGTGGGACAAGATCCCCACAGAACACCTGAACGCCAAGCTCACACAAACTCCCCCCCTCACCAACGACCCCAACATCGCTGCCCACAACCTCACACAATGGATTACAATCTGCACAGACTCACTCGCCCCTCTGAAAAGAAACACCACCACTGCAACATCAAGACCGCACCCTGGTTCACCACTGAACTCGAAGCCTCCAAGCGTGAATGCTGCAAAACCGAAAAAGCTTGGTGCCAAGAACCCTCCATGATCAACTTCTCCACCCTCAAAACCACCATACGCAAACATCACCAACTCATCCGAACCACCAAAAGGGCTTACTACAAAGAACGCATAGATAGTAACTCACATAACAGCAAGGAACTCTTTACCATCATCAAAGAGCTCACCAAACCCAAATCCTGCAACACTGACCACACTCACACACAAAACCTTTGCAACTCCCTCTCCAACCACTTTCAACTCAAAATTCTAAACATACACAACAGCTTCACACCACCTGCATCCACCATCACCATCACCGACACGACCAACACCACCACACCCCCCCACTCCAACCAACTGCACACCTGGGCCCCTATCAACGATGAAGAAACCGAAAAAAAACATGAATTCCAACCACTCAGGCTCCCCCACAGACGCCTGCCCCCACCACATCTTCAACAAGGGCAGCCCAATCATCGCTCCCCAGCTCCGCAATCAACAGCTCCTTCGACGATGACCCCTTCCCAGACTCCTGGATGCCGAAGTAAACGCACTCCTCAAAAAACCCCAAGGAGACCCGGATGACCTCACGAACTACAGCCCCATCTCTCTTCTCCCCTTCCCGGCCAAAGTCGCTGAGAAGCTAGTGAACACCCGCCTGTCACACTTCCTAGAGGAAAACAACGCACTCTACGCCTCCCAGTCTGGATTCCGCAAGAACCACAGCACTGAGACCGCCCTCATCGTCTGCACTGACGACATTAGGACCAGAGTGGACAAGGGCCAGACCGTCGTACTCATCCTTCTGCACCTCTCCGCAGCCTTAGACACTGTTTGCCACCAAACCCTCCGAACACGCCTTTTTGACGCAGGAATCTGACACATGGCCCTGGACTGGCTCGCCTCCTTCCTCACCGAAAGAACCCAGAAAGTTTGTCTCCCTCCCTTCCAGTCCCCAGCAACCAAGATCATCTGCGTGGTCCCCCAAGGGTCCTCCCTCAGCTCTACCCTCTTCAACATTTACATGGCCCCGCTCACCGACATCCTCCGCCCTCACGGAATCACCATCATCTTATTCATACGACACCCAGCTCGTCATCTCCCTCACCAGGAACCCCATCACCGCCAAGAGAAACCTCCACGCCGAACTCCTCGACACCGCCAAATGGATGACAGCAAGCCACCTCAAACTCAACTACAATAAAACAGAAATCATCATCTTCGGCCCCAACAAGGCTGTATGGGACGACTCCTGGTGGCCCACCGCCCTAGGACCACCACCAACACCCTCCACCCACGCACGCAATATCGGCATCATCTTAGACTCATCTCTCTCCATGGCCCAGCAAATCAACTCTATAACTTCCTCCTGCTTCAACACCCTCCGCATGCTGCAAAAGACCTCCAAATGGATCCCCACAGAAACCAGGAAGACCGTCACCCATGCACTCATCAGCAGCAGACTAGACTACGGAAACGCCCTCTACGCTGGTACCACAGTCAAGCTTCAGCAGAAACTCCAGCGGATCTAGAACGCAGCCGCACGTCTCATCCTGAACCTCCCACGCCACGAACACATCTCCACCCACCTCAGATCCCTTCACTGGCTACCCATCAGCAAAAGGATCACTTTCAAAATCCTCATCCAAGCCCACAAATCCCTCCACAACACGGGACCAGCCTACTGCAAGGAAAGAGTGAACTTCCACACACCCACTCGTCTCCTCCGCTCTGCCGACCTCACCCTTGCCACAGTCCCCCGCATCCGACTCACCACCTCCGGAGGCAGATCCTTCTCCTACCTTGCCTCCAAGACCTGGAACTCCCTCCCCACCAACCTACGCAAGACCCAGGACCTCCTTACCTTAAAAAAAAAACACCTCAAGACATGGCTTTTTGAACAGTAAATAGGCATTCCCCGCCCCCCCACAGCGCCTTGAGACCCTACCAGGTGAGTAGCACGCTTAATACATTTTTTGATTGATTGATTGAACCTGTTCAGTGACAACCCTGATGAATCTGGTGTAGTGTGTGCTTCACCTCACCCCTGTGTCCACCTAGAAGTGGAGAATAAAACCCTGCTTGAAGACTAGCTGTAGGAGAGGACTTGTGGGTGTGCCCCAATCACATCAACCACCATAACTTTGACTATCACTACATTACCTTTTCAACCTGCCGTAATCACAACCCTCATGTTATTAAATTCTGCTGAGAAAGGCATTTCTAAACAAAACTAAAATATACTACAATTTGAATAAAAAAATGAAGGAGAAACAGATGTGTCCCATTTTGAAATACAAAAGTTAAAGGGGGCTCAGGAGGTTCTTCTTTCCTAAACATATCTAACATGATAAGGGCGTGGACAAGTCTAAGATGGTGACAGTGGAGCAGCTGGGGAGCACCATCCCTTAAATGTGTTCTAGCACCCCCTCGCTGCTAGTGGGGGTATTGAGACCCACTGAGGTGCCCCAGGGGTCCATAAAGTTCTCTGGAGGCAGTCGGAGGGGGCCTGAATTACATGGAAACACTGCCATGGATGAAGTGCAGCTGCGTGTTGTGCAAACTCAGGAAAGAGATCAGCGGGATTGCGGGGCTGCTAGAGAGGCAGACTGGCCCCCACCCAGATGCAGCCGCAAGAAGTCTGGGCTGGTGAGAAAGGGGGGTGGAGAGAAACCTTGACCGGTGCCGGTGAGGAGCGACTGGTCCTGTGCGGACCATGTTGGTCCCCCCGGGGTGGCCATCTTAATGTCAGACACTCCAAGACCCACCAGCTTGAGGTGAATTGCAGGCCTCATGAGAGCCCTGGAGCAACCGGCCAGGGTCAGTGTCACAGAACAGATGTCAGATAGCCAACCTGGTGTACCTGGTTCTGGGTGTGTATGGATTAGAAGATGCCACAGTTTTAGCTGTCTTCCCTGGAGCCGCAAGAGGCAATGCAGAGTCCATAGAGGTGGGGAATAGTGCTGACAAGTGCGGGGGAGCAGGGGTACCCACTGGAGACCGTCCTTGCTGATGGAGGCCTTGGCTGAATGCCCACAGATTGTCTTCACTGGCAGTGACAAGTTGAGTACATACCCATCCTGGGACAGCAGGACAGCACCTCAACTTCCAGAACAGCTCGGAGGTGAGCTGGGGTTGTACTTCAACTATCCAGCACCCACTTCTGTTGGCAGAACTGTGAAGGTGGTTATAAACCCTCCCATTCCCCTGTTGCACTATTTGAGGATGGGGCGTCACCACCTGTGGGGCTTGCCTGACACCTAGCACCATGACATCCACCAAACACAAACAGGATGGCATCATTAAAGAGCTTCTCCAGTCCTCTACAACCAAACACAAGGAGGATGGGGTGAAAGTGCCCAAACTGCAATCTAATGAATGCCTGGACCGATCTAACAACCTATCCAGCTTGAATGAGCTTATTAAAACCTTTATGGCCCAAAAGTTAGAAGGCTTGATGGCAGAAATCAGTTTAGTGAGGATGGATCTGAAACCGAGCCTATCGGATGTCCACAAAGACATTGATGACTTGAGCCAAAGAGAATATTCCCTAAAATCAGCTCAGGACGAACGCTGCTTGGATCTCAAAGCATACAGCACTTTCTTGATAGACTTACAAGATCAAGTGATCCAGATGCAGGAAAAACAAGAGGATCTAGAAAAAAGATCTCTGTGCTTTAACTTACGAGTAAAGGGAATCCCACCTGGAACAGAGGGAGAACACAGAAGAAATACATTCAAGACCTTGCGGACGTGCTGTTAGATGACCACAGCTTGGATCCTCATTGCATCGATCATACACATAGAAAGGGTCTGTCATCCCAAAATTCACACTCTGGCCTTGACATCCTAGTATGCATTTACCACTGTGTAGAAAAGGAGGCGCTCATGGAGGTGGCAAGGTGGGTGGAATGATTAGTTACAATGGCGATTCCCTCCAAAATTTCCAGGATGTGCCTGCAATAACTCTGGCTAAGAGTAGGGCCTTCCATCTCAACACCACCTTTCTCAAAGGTCACAAAATATGCTACAGGTGACGGCACACTTTTTGTCTACTCTTTGAATGGTGGGGACAAGTGATGGGAAACTAACTGACTTAAAGAAGTCTGCTGAATCCTGGAGTTCCCACAGACAGAAGACAGTCAAAGCACCCCAGAAGAGCTCCAGCAACCTCATAGTCCAACCTGGAAGCTGAAACCAAACTAAACGAGACAGATGTCCCCGAGCAGAGAAGTCCGCCTGGCAGAACGCAAAGCAGCCCTTGCGCAGGTACAAAGGGTGAGTGTTGGCTACTCTCTCTCTCAGACTCACCAAGTACGCATCCCACGTAATCCCAGGAGTGACAAAACAGGACACTATTTGGCCCCCTCATTTTGGGCAGAGCCACAGAGGATGGCCATAGGGAAGGATCTTCTAGAGGGGGTGACCAATATCTACAGTTAAGACACATGAACTGGCACTGGGGGAGAGAGGAGATGCCGCAAGAGCTGACAGAGACATTATGCGTCCTACGCAGATAGAGGTGCTCTGGCCCAACAGTGGCTTGGAGACTTACTTAGTTGTTTGTTTCGAGTTGCAGGGTTTATTAGTTCTCCATTTGGTTTGGTGTTATTCTTATGTTCTGCTGGAGGAGGGTGGGGGAGAAGAAAAGGTTGGGAGTGAAGGGGACTCGTATCCACACTGTCAATAGTAACCTGAGCTACAGAAGGCACATGCTGGTAATCAGTCCCCTGACATTTTGCAGACATGTGCAACCCTCATTACCACATATCATGTGAGGGGTCTTAATAATCCCTCAATAAGTGGTCAGTGCTAAAAGAACTAGTTAATCTCCAAACAGATATATCATTACTCCAGGAGGCCCACTTTCTCTGGAACAATTGGACACTCCTGAGGTCTAAATACTTCCCCCTTCAGTACTTCTCCTTAGGACAGAAAAAGACAGGGGTAGGAATACTGGTACACTCATAATGCCTCATATGGATGGACTCATTTTGCAGCTGGATGTTGAGTTGCCCTAAGAGGTACACTTTGGGGCTCACCCCTGCAGGTAGCCTTGGTTTATTGTCCAAACCGGGGACAGGAACAATTCCTCCATGACAAAATACACACTCTAACGGTATGATCTTCAGCTATGCCCCTGGTAAGAGGTAACCCTAACCTAGTATGGGACAGCACAGTAGACACAGATGGCACGGGCCACAGAGGGATGGCAGTCCTTTCCCCCAGAGGCAGATCCTTGATCGAGGAGGTGGGCATCATAGATGGCTGGAGACAAACACCGACTGGGGAGGCACTATTATAATTTGTCTCCACTCACAAAAGGTCTGGAGGAAAAATCTAATGACCAGGTGCAGCTCAAGGCACTTGAGATGGACAAGGTGGCCTACTTCCTAGTGAAATTGGATAATAAATTCTACACTTGGGGTGACTAATCAGGCAAGCTACTTGGGAACCTCTTGAGGGTCAGGCAAACACACAACTCAATTACAGAAATTATAGGACGTAGGGCTAGATGGGTGACTGCACACTCAACCAGGAAAATGCAGAATGTTTTAGGGCTTACTACTCAATAATATACATGAAGCAAATGACACACCCTCAGTCTAGACAGTCATACTTGGAGCTCGATGCTGACCAATGAGGATAGGGACAAGCTAGATAAATCATTGGCCATAGAAAAGATCTTGAATGAGATAGCTAAAATTAGGCGCGTGAAGGCTGCAGGCCTTGAAGGCTTCACAAGGTCCTTCTAGAAATGTTTTGCGCTAACCCTACTACTACTTCTGCATAAAGTATAATTGAAAATGATACATGAGTTGTGAGTGATACCCTCTATAGCAGAATCTACAGTATCGCTTACACTTAAACCAGGATAAGACCCTAGCAAGTGTTGTTCTGACTGCTTGATATCCCTTTTAAATGTAGATGTCAAACTCTTCACCAAAATGGCCTCCTTAGCCTTCAATCAGTGATGAAGGACCTCATTCATCCAGATCAGACAGGCTTCATCCTCGAATGCCAAACCAGTCATAATACTAAGTAAGCCCTCCATCTGATCGATATAGGCAATTCCGGGACCAGTCAGTCAGTCCTGGTTTCCCTAGATGCTGAAATAGCTTTTGGCCAGCTTGACTGGGATTTTTTAATTGATGTCATTCACTGGATGGGCTACGGCAACTTTTTTTTAGTAATTGGCTGCTGGCGAGCTACAAGGCCCCAAGGCCCCTCTTCATGGTGAATGGGATGCTATTGGGGTGGATGCACATCTCACAGGGGATGCAGCAATGATGTCTGTTTTCACTGCTCTTGTCTGCGACAATGTAAGAACCTTTGGCCCGAAGAATCAGAGATAATCAGCAAATACACGGTATTCGGTTTGGAACACAGATTCATCCCAGGATCACTCACTGGTCCAAGTCACTTAATCCTTTAGCTTCTTATGGAGCTCACGGAAAACTATGATGTGTCGGGATTCAAAATCAATCTCACAAAATTGGTGATTTTCAATGTCTCCGTCCCAGACGATGTGGGAGATTTGAAGCAGCTGACCCTAATTAGATGAGCCACCTTGCAAACTGGGGCCCTGATTTATACTTTTTTTGCACCGCATTTGCGTCATTTTTTGACACAAAAGTGGTGCAAACTTACAAAATAATTGTATTTTGTAAGTATGCGCCGCTTTTGCATAAAAAAATGACGCAAATGCGGCACAAAAAAGTATAAATCAGGGCCTGAATGTCTGGGGGTAGCCCCCGTGCCAACACTCCAAAAAACTAAAGAAATAAACCTCCACAGTCCGAAAAAGTCAGTGAAATTAGACTTTGGCAACTGGAAATATAAACCGATTTTGTTACTGGGACAAATGGCGACGTTCAAAATGTGAATCCTCCCCAGGATTTGTATGTTTTTCAAACCCTGGTCCTCTCAGTTCCCAGGGACTATACTGAAGATCTAAAGGTGGCTTACCACACTTATTCCTGGCAGGTTAAAGCGGCAAAAATGACCAGAGGATAGAGTTTTCTCAGACCCCGCAATGGGGGATTAGGAGCCCCAATCTAGCAAATTACTATGTCGCCACCCATCTCCTCTAAATATACCACTGGGCGCAGCAGAGACCAATAATGGGTGGTGCATTGTAGACCATTCAATGACAGCGGGGCCTCTCTGAGAAGTATTGTGGATCCAAAAGTCACAGAGAAGGCCCACATTATATAAACCCCTGGTGACAAGGGTGACACTGGATATCTGGGACAGACGGGCAGTGAGACGGGGACATACAACTTTTCCCTCGCCATTTACCCACCCCCATGGGGAAACTCACAAGGGAGGAACAGAGACCCTTGGGAGATCTGGCAGGCAGGCTGATGTAAAATATTACAAGACATTTTCAAAAGGGAACAAATTAAATCCCATATTTAAGAAAAGTTTGCACCACCTTTGCGTCATTTTTTTTCCTACGCGAAAGCAGCGCTAACCTACTGCCACATTTATATTTTGATGCTCGACCCGTCTAGCAACAAAATATCTGAGTTAGCGTCATTTTTAGGGAGCGCCAACCCACCTTGCGTCATATTTCAACAATGAAATGCAAGGTAGGCGTTTCCTTCCAAAAAAAGTACGCTAGCCCTCCAGCGCTAAACTACACCTCAATGCTAAAACGACGCACAGAAAGGAACCAGTCCCAAAAAATGACGCAAAGCCCAATTTGCGTCAAATTTTAACGCCTGAACCACGAGTTAAAATGAGGGCCACACATCACTATTTAAAGAAAACACACAGAAGGAGCATTGGCAACCTCCTGTACAACATGGAACTGTTAATGCTCCAGCTTGACACACACCGCAGACGACAGCGACGACAACAGGCCCCTCCAGCACCACCAAAGCAACCCCAAACACCACCACAGCAGCCACAAAGCCAGCGCAGAAGGCAGGAGAGGATATTTCGACAGTGTACAACCATCCTTGGGCTCAGCAGAACCTACTGTCTGAAGCAGGAGTCTGTTGTACGTCTGTTGCACCACATAGCGCCAGACATCACTGCAAGGGTGAAAACTCCAACAAATATTCCACCCTTGACCAAACTCCTCACTGCCGTCTATACAATGGCGTCAGGATCATTTCAGACAATGGGCGCACAAGTGGTTGTTATCTCCCAGCCATCCTTCTTGGCCTTCCTACCAAAGGTTCTGGATGCAATCATCTGCCTCAAACCCCACCATATTTGCTTCCCCAACACCTAGCAACTGCAGCAGGAGACCAAGCAAGGTTTTTGCCTAATTGCTGGGTTCCCGCATGTGCTGGGTGCAATTGACTGCACCCATGTCCAACTTGTACCACCTGCAGCAATGGAACACTTCTACAGGAACCGCAAACATACTCACTCGATAAATGTGCAGGCCATTGTGGACCACAGTTGGTTTTTCACAAACATCCTAGCCAAATATTCCAGCAGAGTCCATGATGCCTACATATTCCGCCATTCCACCATCAACAAGCGTTTCCAGGATGAGCAATACGGCAATGGGCTACTCGTAGGTAAGCCACCATATCAATCAGTATACACGCAACACACCAACCTTGTAGGACAAACAAAGACATACACCACACTAAACACACAAGGGCAGGAGAACACAGATGTACAGACAACACATATGCCACATGAAACACTACACCACATTAATTGCACATCATACACACATACAGCCATATGTACATAATATACCCACAACCTGACTGGCCTATCACATGAACGACAGGTGGAGCTATGTCCCCTTTGCATACATAAGCTGGGCCCAAACTATTTCAAGTGTCCACTGGTTGACAACTAAATACAGATAAGACACAGATTACACCAAACAATGAATAGCTCAGCTATGTGAATAGCACAGGCCATGTCAATGTAAAGAAAGTCACACCTAGGCACAGCCCCACATTTATCATGGTGTTCAAGCCTCTGATGGCACCAAAATCAAATACCACCCAAGTGTTGCCATTAATGACTACATATCACCTACACATACCCTACGTACCTATAGTGTGCACTTTTACCTGTCTGCTGCACACATAGTAATACAACACCACCAGCCATGAAAGACCATGGGGCAGATTAATGAGAAGTGGTGCAGCACCTAGTTCAGTGCCACTTCACATGCACCCCTTAGCAGCCCCTAACGCCACCATGTGTGCGCTGTATGCAAGAAACGGCTCACCATGGCAGAGAGTTGGTGCAATACTGTTAAGATAATGGATGCCATAGTAGGAATCTGTTGTAGGAGTATTGAGAACATCCCTGACCTTTCATGCACCATACACAGGGACCCATGCAAAATATGGTGTGCCCCTTTCCCAACACCTGAACTTTGCATGTGTTGAAAGTGTATGTGATAAATCATGTATAGGAACCTTAGAGATTCATCTACACCTGTTTTGCTACTCCTCCAATTGTGTGAATCACATCCTTGTACACATGATGGCTGGCACTGGCATCATCTGCCACAAAGGGTCCCTAAGTGTCGCATTGCATGCAAAGCTCCACATGGTAACATGGAGGCCTGAGTTTGGCTCTGTAGGACTACCATGGTGTCAATGCAAATGACACTATTGTGGTGCAAGGAGGTGGTAGATTCCTCTAACAATAGGACACAGCCTCAAATACGGACAACACATATTTGGCATGGTTGAACTGTCAGTTCGGATTCATTTTGACAATCGCCAGGTTCCTGAGCCACAACACATGATAGTAATGTCCATCAACACAAACCTATGCAACCATTCCACAAAACAGAAACACACAATACCAGAAGCAAGTGTGAGTCACCACTCCACCTAAAACTAACATCTGCCATGGAACATACAAATACACAAGTATGCATTACCGACACATGCTCTCTGATTCCTTTGCAGCCGACCAAGGTTACGGCATTCAGCCATGGGTGATGACTCCTTTTGGCAACCCGACAACAGTGGAAGAGCGGGTATACAATGACAGGCACAGTAGGACACGAAATGAGGTGGAGAGGACACTTGGGCTCCTGCAGTCAAGGTTCAGGTGCCTGCCCTCGACAGGAGGAAGCCTGTTGTATGTACCACCCCTGGTATGCAAGATGATACTTGTATGTGCTATCTTGCATAACATGTATATGGACCAATGTTCCCTTGGATGAACATGTAGATGTCCCCAATGAAGAGGAGGATGACAATGGTGCAGCACACTTGGAGGGGGAACTGCAAAGCACTGCTGCTGGAGTTCGCAGGAGACAACATATTGTACAGAACTTCTACACTGTGCAAATAATATTGCTTTGTAAATATCACCAATAAATCACTTTGCACCAGAATGTCCATGGTCTATTCATGCTCCACTTCATATACCAGTGGAATGTTGCTCATACCGGAGAGAGCAGGAAAGAAACACAACAGTTACAAAGATGGTTGGAACATAAATTGTGATGTAAGAGGGTCTAGCACCTCCATGCAACATATCAGTATCACATAACTCACAGCCCTGTGGCTCTCGAAGGCCTAGATCCACGCACCACAAAAATATGTGTTGTTGAGTGGGCATTGTGCAAATTACTACCCCTCTCCCCATATCATACTCATACCTGGCAAGATGTATGCATGAGGGGTACAGACGGTAGGGGCTGTTTCCAAATGGTGCATTAGAAAAAAATAGGAACTGCCACATCTCAGGCAGATAGCTGCTACACCAGCACTGAACATGTGTGATGAGGGGGGGACACCGTGGTATCAATGGACCTTCATTGACTGTTCGGAGTTCGGAACCAAAGTTTGAGCCTAAGTCCGCACTGTATATCAATGACATTACATTCTGGAACCGCCATTGGGCCCAACTCTGCCACATGGTGTGCTGTACCTCAAATAAAGCACACACATGTTGGCTGTGAAGTGCGCTAAGGCTTGCTAGAAAAGTGAAGCAGCAATGGGTGCTGATCCGCTCTCCATACATATGGCCAATAGCCAGGATTTAAAACTAAAGTGGGAGAATGCACCACCACATGAATGTCTGGGTGGAATGTAGGCAGGGTCTGTCCCACTACCTATGTACATTCTAACACACGTCACACAAATGTGCTGTCTTATACATGTGAAGACTGATGTACTGGTGTGTGGCCTAAGTAGGAAAAGGTTTGCAATTTCCTACAATGGTTGACGTGTCAGCAAGGTAACCTAGTATAGTCTGTATGATACCATCACACACCACATATGAAAACACGCCTCTCATTGACACTCACATGCCTGACCAACAGAAAGTTACCAACAGTGACAAAATTCCCTAAAATGTCTAGGTCTCCAACATTCCACTCAGGTGTGGGATGTGCAAGTATGCCTAGCAATGACCAAACATGTCACAGACCCATCCTAAAATGTATGGGTAAAGAAGGAGACAGATATGTTGCATGTGGCAAAAGAAAAATCCAACGCGGAGATGATTTCACACCCTATCAATATACACTCATGGTGACAGTGACATAGGTTGTGGAATGCATATTTTTCTGCATACCCATGTACACCAAAGGATGTGAAAGGACAGTTGAGACAATCTCCCAGATATCTGGAGATACAACATGGGGAGGTCACTTGCAGACTACACAAGTGCTGTGGCAGGTCTACTGTCATGTATGTCTAGAAGTCATGCAATCAAGCAAAGCCTGGAATTGGGAAACTATTATGTAGAAAGTAGCAGAAGATGTGTACATCTTCAAATTACACAAGTCACACATTGCATACTGTCCATCTATGACCGGACAATGTTGCAGTAGAAGATGTGTACAAAGTGTAAGCAGCCTAAAGAATGCCAGCAATGTAGGACCAAATTTGTTCCAAACAAGATGTGCAATAAATGATGGAGAAGGTACATACATAGACCAATACTGACTGTGCAACACAACAATGTCACCATGTGATCACCCAACATACGTTCAGAGAGGATGCCTAGGTAAGTACAAAACCCACTCATGTTTGCTAGAACAACAATGCTGTAGTTGCCCATCGCATACTATTGTGACATAGGGCAGAGACAGATGGCATCACCTGTCCCTTGGGTCGTACAAACATTTACACTAAAGATACAAGCCCTAACCAAGCTGCACATGGAAATGACTAAGAATGTATTACCATGTCTGTCAGACCATGGCAAATGATGAGACATGTCCTACACATACATGTAGACAGTCCTCTGTACATGACAGGGCAAGCCTGATATCAAGTACCCCAAAGGAAAATGAAAATCCCAGGCCATTTGATCACATATGTGCATGTGTTAGTCTGCAGGAGATTGCACATTGCTCTGCTGAAGAGCTATTATGATGAGGCTAGATCCCCTCCCAACACCCCCTACCCCCAATGCTGAGGCTACATTGACTCTTGCCACAGTCAGGGGCCTGATGGCTGTGCACAGTGGACTGAGTAGAGTGGAGCACCATAAACCTGCGCCAAAACATAGAACAATGGGTCTGTGAAGGCATAAAAAGACCCACAGTAGTAATGATGACTAGACCTCCACCGCAACACTGATACACAGTTGTATGCCATTGTATGTGACAGTCATAAGTTGTGGTTGATTGTAAGTACCTAGTTTGTGGTATGCACACATATGTCTGATATCTCTGCACACATGTACCACTTAAATGGCACAGGCCTGGTATTATGTATTGGAGTCTGCACAAAAGTAAACTTTCCACTAATGAAAATGCATTTGTATCACATGATCACTGACTTTAATGACCATCAGATGTGTTCCCACATATGGAAACATAGGTGGTACTGATATGACTACACAGCCATTTAAAAAAGTCGAAAACGTGTCCATGCAGGAAGATAAGATATGTGAGATGTCATATCCTATGAACACACCGCTGTGGCAAAATTTTACACATATGACACTACACATGACTTTCCACACACACAGCACATACCAACCTTCATTGACACATGTGAGTACACCATCTCCTGCATCACAGATGCAAGGGGAACTATATGTCACACATGAAGCAGAGAATCATGAAGCCTGAACCTAAAAACACACCACAGTGTGGACACACATGCTGTCATATTGCCAGGGGTAACGTGAAATCAACCCAGCCATAGTCCACTGCATCCTCTGAGTATGATTTTTCAGGATATCACATGTATTGGACATAGCCCATAATATTTACTGTGTTGTTGTTAAATGTACATTTGGAAATCAAACAATACAATGTGGTAGACCCACAAATATGTGTTAGATCCCATATTTACACTCCTAGTACACATGTAGTAACATGTATGTGGACAAAGTCTAGCAACACATGCACATATGTAAATGGTATCAGTCATTGCATGCATCACACACACATGCAAACATAATGGTAACACAAACCGATGTTACCGTTAAGATACGAACAAAGATGAACACACAGGAAGCCATACCATACGGACTGCATACATGCATAGCCCCTGTGACATGGTATGTGAATCTGGGTGCACTGTCAGCCTTTCCAACAAAATCCACACATTCCCGTTATGCGTCAAAAAATGTGACGCAAACAGCAATATTCCATACTCTGCTATGCCAAAAAATGACGCCAGGCCCTGTCCGTCAATCACAAGTCCACAGGCCTTGTCAGGCTTCACTGGAAGGAATACCATGCATGATCATCATGTGTCAATTCTTTTGACACAAACACCAATTCTTCATACTTTGCTAATCAAAAAAATGACGTCCGGCCCCTGTTCATCAATATCAAGTCTTGAGGCCTTGTCAGCCTCAATGGGAAAAAATTGAAGCATGTCCATCATGCATCAAAAAAAAGACGCATATCAGAAATCGTGAGGCATAGGCCCAGGAAGTGATGAAACAGGACTTCTTCGCTGCATACATGGTCCAGTGATTTCACTTTCATTTCACAGTCTTTTTGTTTGTGACTGTGTGAGGGTGTGTGGAGCTGGTGCTGGTGGAGGATTGGTGTTGTTGGAGAGTTTTGTGCAGTGTCCTGTTGCTGTTGTGTACTTTTTGTCTTTTTCCTCAGTGTTTTGTAGTGTTTTTGTCCTGTACTTGTCATTGAATTGTGGGATGTATGACTAGGGGTAGCATAGTTTGTTGGGGTATTTGGGGTTAGGTAAGGTAAGTCAATAATTTGACTTTTTGGGGCTCTTCAGGGGTGTGGAATTTAATAAAATATCTACTTGTCCATGGGACAAGTTGCTTCTTAAATCTACTAGTTCTGTAAAAAAATCGATTTGTCCTTTTGGAGACATGTAGTGCAGCGACAAATTAAGGCAGCAATCTCATTATGTAAGAGCTTGGATAATAGGCTATCTGATTATGCCAGGGGCTACTACTAGCAGGGCTTGAATACTTGCAGTTTCAATCCCTACTATAGCAATTTCCTTATTTTGCCACCTTTACTCAGATCTACATACTTGGGCTTGAGGAAGCAATAAGCAATAGTTCCAGGGCAGGCACGCCTTTGAGCCTGCAAACCTACTAACTTGCATGTTTTAAAGATTTTCACCAGCTCTTCTCTAATCTTTTGCAATAATGAGAAAAGTTGGAAATTTACTTCTGACAATGGCAGAAGTAGAAGCTCTTCCAGGGTTGGGAAAAAAAGTGGTTTGAGGGAAAGTGAACTTGTAAACGCTCAATAGATTTTCACATGAGCAAATCTACACATGCATATTTGCTTGTGCTAAATCACAATGGTCTACTTCTGTAAGTTCTTGTGAATTCATAAAACCCACTAATTCAAAGACATATTCTATGGATGCACTTTTGTGACTTTCTTTAAGAAGTGGGTCCCTAATTAGGTCTGGCATTAACAAAGACATTCTGGGGGTCATTCTGACTCCCGCCGGGCGCGGTCACCGCGCGCCCGGCGGGAGCCGCCAAAATACCGTACCGCGGTCGGAAGACCGCGGCGGGTATTTTGAGTTTTCCCCTGGGCTGGCGGGCGGCCTTCAAAAGGCCGCCCGCCAGCCCAGGGGAAAACGACCTTCCCACCATGAAGCCGGCTCGTAATCGAGCCGGCGGAGTGGGAAGGTGCGACGGGTGCTACTGCACCCGTCGCGTATTTCACTGTCTGCTGTGCAGACAGTCAAATACAAGCGGGGCCCTCTTACGGGGGCCCCTGCAGTGCCCATGCCATTGGCATGGGCACTGCAGGGGCCCCCAGGGGCCCCGCGACACCCCCTACCGCCATCCTGTTCCTGGCGGGCGAACCGCCAGGAACAGGATGGCGGTAGGGGGTGTCAGAATCCCCAAGGCGGCGCAGCATGCTGCGCCGCCTTGGAGGATTCTGACGGGCAGCGGAAAACCGGCGGGAGACCGCCGGTTTTCCTGCACTGACCGCGGCCAAAGCGCCACGGTCAGAATGCCCTGCGGGGCACCGCCGGTCTGTCGGCGGTGCTCCCGCCGACTCTGGCCCCGGCGGTCTGAGACCGCCGGGGTCAGAATGACCCCCTCTGTTTTTATTAAACTTCTCCTTCTTTCTTCATCGCCTGGCTTAACTGTGAGTGATCGCATTCTGCTCTTCCACAAGGAGCATATTGGCACACAAAGTAGTTTTGTTCAGTGCCAGGAATTATTGTGGCAGTGGTGTAACAAAACCAGAGGGGGCTGCAGGGCCTTTGTTACACCACTGATGGCAATGTGTGCTTTTTGGGACCAATAACTTTTTTTCCTTTTTGCCAGTGTTATTTACAATTGTGAGGGCCTGGCAGCTCCCACAACAATAAAGTGTTACAAAAGCCATGTCAAAACAAGATACGCACTGATGAAACCAAAAAACTCACAAAAAATGTTGGATTGGTTGGCTTTGCCAGTGCTTGTTTATTTTCATGTTTCCCCTAAGCTTGTTGAAAATAATTACATTGATTTTTCATTAGGAATATTTTTTGGAAATACTAGCACGCATCAACACATTTTACTAAATGACGCTTCAAAGAAATAGCACCTAAAGTCCCATAGTAGTGAATTTTTTTTTTCCCTACCTGCATTTTTTCTGCACATTTTATTTTTAGGGCAAATAATGACCACTCTTCCTTACAAACTTCTGGAAACATTTGCATCTATTCAGAGAGCATTCTGGGAGCATTATACTGGGCCTCATATTGTTAAACTTTTCAAAGGTGTGCACGTTTTTTTTATTGGATCCAAAGTCGTGCAGTGTGACCTTAAAAAGTTTTTTTTACAGCGCTCACCCTCATATCACCCTAATACTGAAGGCTTTTCATTAATGAACCATAAATAAACGTACGAACAGCATTAACATATAGACACACATTACCTCAACTGCAGACAAGTACCTTCTCTGTAAACAGGCAGCCAAAGGATTAGTGCTGCAGGGGGCTTGGCCTACTTGTCCTAAGGACAAAATAAACATGAAAACCTGTTGCCCTTGACCCCAAACAATATGTCCTGGGTGTCAGGAGATAGGAATCCCACATCCCTGATGGCTCTTCATTTGCAGTTTGCTCATACTGCATAATGTCTGGGAAAGGGTAGGCAACGAGGATGATAGCAGATAAACGGGGAAGGTTCATCTGACTGAAGCAGCATTACCTTCCCATGATGCTAGTTTTGGGTGGCCGTGTAATACAGGGCTACTCCACACAGCCACGGAAGCTGCAGTGGGGCAAGGTGCTCCACCACCTACACAGAATATTCAGAGTTGTGCGCAGCGACCACCTGTTGAAACCCTGTTGGGCTGACCTCACAGCACGGGATCAAGATTTACTGGATCCCCTGAGGATTCAGATTGGTGGACCAGTTGGCAAGTACCTCATTTGCATAGCAACATCCTTATTTGCATGTGCATGACAGGTGGACATAAGGGTGAGTGCAGCATTTTTTGTCAAGGGTCAGGACAGGTTCTCTTGGACCTGATTTCAGAGCCCCTAGCGCCACCTTAGCACTGGAATTGTGAAATTCATAAATGACACTAATGCATCGCTGAAGTGCCATTTTCCCTGCACCATATTAAAGTTGTGCGATGCATGCATAGCGCCACTTTGTTTAGCTCTGCACAATATGATGGCTGTGCCAGGCATCATGTATGGGAGGGAGTCTACCCCTGTAAGGGGAGCAAAAAAATGGGGCAGGGACTTTTTGTATATATCCTTGCTCTATTTTTCCTGCACTTTGAACGCCTGCGCAGAGCAGGCGATAATAGGGGGCAAACCATTATATATGATTGGCCCATATGTACTGTGCAGGAGTTTGGCAAAATGTTTGCTGCTACTCCTGCTGAGTACATCACTTGCACCTATATAAAATGACACGATTGCCCCCACCCTGCACCTTGTTATGCAGTATATTTTATATGGCGCACACATGGTGGGGGAAAGAGGGGTGCTAAGGGGCAAGAGGACAGTTGCGATGCACTAGGTGCAGCACCACTTTCCTTAAATCTGCCTCTGTGTCTTTGGCCAACGGCATTTGAGGGAGCTTACCTATGCACCGGGTCCATACTACTTGCACATTCCTTTTTGTGTACATTGTGTATCACATACACCCCATAATGTTTCTATTATCCGACACACATGTGCTGAATTTGCACGACAGGCCTGCCCCGTTTTACAGGCAGTATGGGGCAGGCATGCATCTGCAACAGCACTAGCACATTACTCAGAAGCCTACGGCGACAATGGCTGCCCACACTGTACTGGCAAGACATCCATAATGTTATTCATTTAATGTGCAGGAAGGGACAACTACGTGAACATAAGGAAACTGCCATGGCATTTTAGCTCTAGTGTGCGTGCCTTGAAATGGAACACACATTAGAAACCAGAAACAAGTATGTATCAATGCATTCCTCAACACTTTGCTATGCTCACACCACAGCTTGGCAGTTGTTAGTCGTTTAGCATTGATAATGAGCAAGATGTGTTCAACATCTGGGGTAGGCTCAAAAGTAAAAGGTGTTACAATGGGACGGCCCCTGCAGCAACCATTGCATGCCCCTCTGATGCAGAATACTGTATCATGCTGCCCCATATGAACATGGAGGTGTAACGCTACAAAACAGCCGCATGACAAATCCATGTACACATGGTGCAGTAAAATGCACCACAAGAGCATCAGGGAAAGTGATGCTTTGGTGGTGCCAGGGACTCCATTATCTGTCTCACAGACAGATTATTAATGTTTGGTAGTTGACCTACCACTAAGTTGATTTGCTTACTCAGCTTAACAAGTAGAATGTGAAACTGCTGTCCATGCACAGAAATGTCCAAAAATCACTAAGCTATGTTTTCTTGTCATGTATTGCATGTGGGCCTCCATCCTATACCAGGGAGAAGTGTCTCAATTTGAAGACCCCGATGCAGCCAGAAGTGTCACCTTGTGTGTCACATGTGTCATTCCAGGGTTTTGTGCGAGAGGGTCTGATGTGTGCAATGCAATGATGAAATGTATTGTGTGACCAATGAGATGACATCATCTGAGTTAGGATATGGACATCATGTCTAATGCTATGTTGAGGATGGAGAATTAGTTGATTGTTGCGCAAGTGCCAACGTGTGCTGCTATGGAAGCGTGGGTGTTAGGAAAAGGAAAGCATGCCCACATATACACTGATGTCAATCATGATATGTGTCTGAGTTTTTGTTTATCTGATTAGCATGCCTGTTGCCAACATATTTGTCACAGCACTTTTTACAGCAGTGGGTGCCACACATAGCTTCCAGTTACTCAGGAAACTGTGCAGATGATGTACATTTGTTGAGGTCTCTACGGGGTTTATGTAGGAGACACTTGCACCCCCAGTGCCTTATTACTCTTTCGATTTAAAGTGAGGCAGCAGTTGTGCAAGGATCCTTATTGTGCTGGCCAACAGTCAGCTAAATACACAATGAGAATACAACTCTGCTCCAGACGGTTGTGGGACATGTCTACGGATTGTAGTGTCGCGTAGGCTCTCATTATTCTAATGAGACTGCGGGATTTTGAGCAGCAAGATCCTCCACGGTGTGGGAGACTGAGTCTGACCCACTTTGGGTGACATCTGTCGCCCTAAATCCGGGCAGTGCCTCATCTCTACCAGAAGATAGGGATGATTGGGCAGCTGAGCGCATGACATATTAGGCTTCTCAGGGAAGTCGTGGTCACTCAGGTCGCATCCGGTTCTCTCATTCACAATTCAGTCTCATATACAAGTGACAATAAGAAGCAGTAGAAGTTTTAATGCCTGGTTTAATAAAACAACTGCATTTTAGATAGCAAAGTGTGAGCTGCAATAACCAGGATGGAACAACATGACAATATTAAAATGGTGACGAGGAGAGTGAAGCATAAGAATAACGCTATTATATTGTCACTAGGATTTATGGACTATTTCCTATCTAAGTCATAATTTGAGCACTGCATGTTAAACTCTAATTTTGCCTTTCAGGTTCCCTCGGGAGGGCATTGACCCTCATACCTGAGCAAAGGCCTGTAGTTTGCGTTAGCATCTGCAGCGAAGCAATCAGCATACAGTTGTGGTTCTCTGGCTGGAATCTCCCTCTTAACGTGTAATGAGACTAGGAGGTGTTTTTATAATAACACAGCTGATGTTCTAAGAAAATGTCCCTACGTAAGGATGTGTATTTTCTATGAATGTTGGAGACTAAACTTCTACCACGTTCACCGGCAGTGTACCGAACTGTAGCTTTGACTGAAGCACAAAGTGATCAAGAATGTCTTGTTTGAGAACACAGTGCTGGGCTGAGCAAAAACAGTTAGATAGATGAAAATAAAACAAGACCGTAAAACTGGTTATTGTAAAAATAACAATGCGAAGCCGAATAAAATATATCTAGGTCAAAGTGCACAGCGGCCTAGTGTGTTAAAATAACGTGTATGGAGCTATAACTAAAATGGCTACACAACACCCTCCCCTTGTCGGTTGAAAGTGGTTCAAAGCCAAAACTAAAATTTCATTGCTAAAAAGTTCAACCTGAGATATATATAAAAACCAGGTCAATTTTGACAAGTTAAAAGGACACACAAGCATACTACGTGGCAATTTAAAACATGAGCATGTGACTTATAAACGAATTAAAAAGACATGTCAATTTAGAGAAGTTCCAAACTAAGTACGAGCCACTACGGCAGGTGTCAGAACCGGAAAGTCTGCGCCAAAAATGATCAAGGAGCAAGTGTGTTCAATAGCCCCAGTGTTAACCAAGACGGCATCCCGTGGAGTGCCCATTGATGAGTTGTCAGCAACTTCCTCCAGGAAGGGTAACTCATCATTATCTTCACGTAGCAAACACAACCTCAGTGCGCATGTCTGGTAATGAACCCTCAGCGAGAACATCAACAGATCAGCATCTATTGCTGGGGGGCGCTGCTGTGAAAGGCAAACTTCCAGTGCATGTTCTAAAGAGCACAAGAGGCACTGAAACACGGGCTGCACACAATACAGAACCGGTCTGACTGACAAAGACCAGTCACACTCCAATTGCTCCAGCAGTGTTGCTCTAAAATGCTGCATCATACGCTCACAACACAGCTTCACTGATGGGAGCGCCGTCATTTCTCCTCGTTGCGGCGGGACAGCCATTGCGCATAAACAACAGCAACAGCAGGATGCCAGCTAATAAAGCCAAAGTTATCGGAAATCCCCCCAAAATACTACAGAAAATTGAGTGGGTAGCTCAAGGTATCAAAGCAAATATGGAGGAGAAGGTGTGAACGAAACCAGAACCAACAGCTTTGAAAAAATGTGTGATTCCAGTCGTGCTGGACGCATTAAATATTCGTCCCACGAGTTCACCAAAGTGTCTCGGAAAGTTTGTGTTTAACAGGGACTGTATTTCTGCTGATGATCTTGCCACCTGAAGTGCGTATGTCTCACGTGCAGATGTAAGGGCAACATGCTTTTGAAACAGTAAAGCCTTGAGTCTACTCAACTTGTCAAAATTCACGTTTGAAGTAGCAATGTAAGGCCAAATATCAGCTACTTCCTTAAATTTAGTGGAGGGAAACAGTACGTTCCCCCAGCATGTAACGAACTTGGAAACCGAAACAACGTAAACTATTCCGGCACGCATGCCACAACAGCCTTCACTATTGAGAAGGACATAGCTGCCGTTTGAAAGCACCTGGAACGTGGGTCTATTCAAAAGGACTGGGACTCCCTTAAGATAACAAGCCAAGTTTGCAGCCGAGGCGTTACACGCCCCATGCAAGGACAGCTGTTTACAAATCATCGAATGGCTGACTGAAGTCTCGCATTCACTACCGCTAAGAAAGACCTCTTTCAAGCCATTGAAGCATTTGTACGAGAAGGGAAGCTCCCACACCTCATGGATGTAACTATCTCCCAGCTTTTCATATCTGCCTACCGGAATGTGTTTTAAACAGGAGGTGAATTGTAGTGTCGAAATAGGCAGATTAATAACCCCAAGTATTAACCACTCAGCCGATGGTATTTCGGCGACGGTAAAAGGCAACTTTTCTAATTTCTCGATGTTAAGCATGACATAAGTCGCTTACTTCTTAGCCATTAGTTGCTGTTGTTACGTTAGATTAAAAGAAGAAAATATCTCCCTTGCACTGACGTGCTGTCATGGAACGTGTCCCGCCTTCAATGTTTGAAGCATCCACTACAACTGCATAATGGACCTGATCTGACTCTGTCCATGGTGTAAGGAAGACATATCATATTGTATAATGTCTGTAGCAGAAGAGACAATATTATTAATGGTATATATCCGGTCGGACAAAGTGTGAATCCCATTATCCACAACAGCTAATGCCTTTTTTTAATTTACCTGGTCTATCTGCCTTAACCGGCATCTTGTTGTGAAAGTTTCCAAATCTCATTGTATACTCCATATCAAAAACGCTTCTTAGGTGGTGTTCTAGGGCCTGACAAGGAATCTTTTAAGTCAATGGAGTTAGATAGGAGATTGAGGTGTTCTCTAACCGCGTTCAGTGAGGATGATTTTAGCCACTGTCGGCATAATTTTCCCACACTATATGTTGTATTTATGTCTGCATGCTCTTGTGATATATAGCGAGGGTCTGGCCATCTCGTCCTAAAACCCCTGAGGAGTTAATAAAATGTTGATGACACCCATTGGTATCTATTAGCCACAATAACCACCTGCAAGGACGTGTCAGTGAAGCATTAAACGTACCGCTCTGGACCCACTCATCGAGCTCATCTTCAGTTGCATTCGTATATTTTTACCATTTGTAAAATGTTGCCGGGGCAGGTATACGGGGGCATGTTTAATTCCTTGATTGTTGCTAAGCCTAAACAACTCGTTTGTTGCACTGATTCATTTAAATAGATCATTTGTACAGGAATGAGACATGCTCTAAACAATGTTTCTTTTCCCTTAATTTGCCAATTGTTTGTTCCCAGACACTTTTCAGATCAATTGATTTGGACCAATATTCATAGCCTTCTATCGATAACCGGGAAACAAAGGATTCCGAATATATAAATTTGTATTGGTCAATAACGTGTATATCCTTAGTAGGTGGTACCTTTAAATAATATGACTCAGCATTCTTTTGATTGTGGCAAGAAAAATATGCAAACTTTTCAGAACATGTTTTTGAACTCCCTTGCGGTGGAGTTGGGCAATGTTCCCAGTACGTGTAATTAAATACAGTTTTGGGACTGCTCGCTCTATGTATGGAATGGTGCCCATAATAATTATAGCAAAACATATCACCATAATTTTCTTTAAATTGGTAAACATCTTTGTTTTCAAAGACAGTATAATATTGCAATTCAGTCATCATAGAATCAACTGTTTTCACATCCCAAACCTCAGAAACAATGCCTGGTATCACTATATCATTCATTGATAATTTGAACACATACAGGGGGTTATTACAACTTTGGAGGAGGTATTAATCCGTCCCAAAAGTGACGGTAAAGTGACGGATATACCACCAGCCGTATTACAAGTCCATTAAATCCTATGGAACTCGTAATACGGATGGTGGTATATCCGTCACTTTACCGTCACTTTTGGGACGGATTAACACCTCCTCCAAAGTTGTAATAACCCCCACAGTATTTGAATAACTTCCGTGGGACCATATATATATCAAACATTATTTTGTCCCAAACAATCCCATCAGGAATTGGCACTGCAGAAATGTTCACAAAGGATAAGTCTCTTTGGAATTTATGTGAAGAAAAATGTGGTTTCAAAACCTCTTCCACCAGTTCAACTGTCGATCTTTCAGGTAAAAAATAACAATGTATTAACAAGAAAAAGGTAATGACAAAACCAATCCAAAGTAGAAAGGCTAGGACAGTCTAAGAGAGCCATAGATAATTCCATGAAAAAATAAAAATACGTTTCTTTAAACCAGTTTGTTAGCTTATGTGTACTTGACAAATCAGCTGTCGAAGAGGCGAATGAGTCTGAGAAATCATCGTTGAAGTTAGCAAAATAACCAGAGGCACTTTATGCAAATGGCAGAGCCGTTGTCAGTGGTGGAGTTGGTGTTTCCTGCGGTGGCACACTATAGACAGCACCATCTGTTTGGATTGAAGTCGAATTGACTTGGTCAAATGTTTCCAAATTAGTTGACGTTAGTGGAACTAATGCAAGATCATCTTCCACCCTCCCCATGCTCGGAGAGGTATCGATGTTGGTGTAAACCATTTGTAGAGGAACGTCTTCACCAGTAGTGAGAGGGATTCAGAAACTACTGGATGTTCCTCTTGGTCGGCTGTGCAGGATCGGCCACATGGTGTTGTTTGACATTGTCAATAGAGAAAAACGATTTTCTTTGGTACCTGCCAACGGTGGTAGAATAACAGTTCTGGTACTGTGTATCCCTAGTACATGGACTGGTGCTCGATAAGAAGGGCCAAATTCCTTTTTCACCGTGACTTTTTCACGTACAAGATCCCAACTCTGTGAATCCAGCTGGTAGATATTACAGGCACATCCTTAATTCCTGTGGAGGCGGCACTTTCGGAAGAATTACCATCACGGAACTGTTGCAATTCCTGTAAGACAGTGACACTTTCATTTATGTCAAAAGGTGTTTCTGCTGCCTCCACGCCAGGACCATCAAGATCCGGAACATACATTTGAGTTCCGAACAGGCACTCATATGATGTACAACCCCTCAGGGACCTTCTAGGCAGGTTATTTAGTGCTCTCTGGACTCCATACAGGTGATTAAGCCAACAACGACCCGAACCGAAGACTCTGGTTGTTAAGGACTGCTTTAAATCACAGTTTAATCCCTCCACGACACTATTTCCCTCGGGATGAAATGGAGACGAGTACTGGAGTTGGACCCCCAACGAAGCCATGGCATCCCTGAATGCCCTTGAGGTGAAAGCAGGGCCCTGGTCCGAATAGAAAGTCGCAACTGCATATGTACCGATAAAGATTCGCAAATCTTTAATAACAGTCCGAGTGTCAGCCGAGCTTTGTGGCCACACCCATACAAATCTGGAGCATGAATTAACAGCGACTAAGATATATTTGTATGCACTATCAGGTGTTAAGGGACCACAGTGATCCAACTACACACATTGTAATGGTTTGTTTGAAATTAAGAGGGGTGTCTGCGGCGGGCACTTGCCAGTGGAAACCTTGATTTGTTGACAGATGTCACAACAAAGGACATACTGCTTAGTCTCTTTGTAGAGCCCTGGCCACCAATAACAGGCTTGCAAGATCAAAATTGTAGCCGCCACACCAGCATGGGCAGATGCCACCCCCTCATGCGCTGCTTTAATCAATGGTGATCTTATGTCTTTGTTGAAGATGTCTCGTACACCTATGCCTGGTATCTTAACCTCAGCGTTCAGCATACCTCCCATACGATAGTGATATTTGCTAGGAAATCCTTTAGGATAGGGCGTACCATCAGCCGTAGCTGTCACAGCAGCCCAGATGTCTGCATCCGGTTTTGAACTCAAACGAGTCACTGCAGCTACAGCGGCCACAGCCACTGCTGACTTTGCAGCTTCATCAGTCAGTGTATTTCCAGCAACGTGTATTCCAACGCACTGGTGTCCAAGTGTGTGTACAACATGGACATTCAGTAGCATCTCTTTCAGGTCAGCTACTTTCCCCCACAGTAGTCTGTGTTTAATGGTGTTGCCTTTGGAACCTCTGAACCCATTCTGGCGCCAATAATGCAGGTATTCATTAAAGGACTGGACACGGTAATATGAATCACAAACAATCAGTGTAGGCTGTGCAGGATCCGTGTGTTCCAGTGCCATCAGCAGAGCTTTTAGCTCAGCCAATTGTGCTGTACAATCCCCTAGGGTCTGTGTAAAGGTATGTAGCGGACAAAACTTATCGCCCTCCATATAGCCACTTAAGCCTGCGCAAGCAGCAGAATATTGATGTTTAGTTCCAATTGCAGGTTGTGCAGAGCCATCGGTGAACATGACTCTATGATACTGATCAATAGGCAAAGTATTTGCTGGAACTGGATATTCTATTTCATATTGTAGAAATTCCTGAGTTTGTAGCTTTGAGTCAAAAATGTAGTCTACATCAGTGGCTGTCAGAGACGTAGCCCATTGTATCCAAAGTGGATGTCATGCTTTTGCGTTTGGAACGCTAGCTTTTGTAACAGCCTCTAGGGCTGGGATTGGAGAAGCGACAATAATGCGTTTTCCTTGGGCAAGAGGTATTTCTTTAATGACAGCCATCTGTACAGCAGTGAGAATTTTCTCTGTGGGAGCAAAGCGTTGTTCTGCTGCTGAGTACAAATGCGATTTGTATGCAATCGGGACTGTCTCACCTTCATTAAACGTCACATAAGTGAAACCGATGGCCCCAGCTATTACTCTGATGACCAAATGTGTTTTGTTGTCCATTGTTTGTAAATGTTGTGCTGCAAGCATGTCTGTCTGCAACTCTCCAAGAATGCATGTATGTTCAATTGTCCAGAATTTACTTGAAAAATCGGGACGTATTAAATCATATAAAGGTTTTATGCGTGTAGCATAATCTGGAATGTAGGTTCTGCCAAAATGTAAGAAACCCAATAATGATTTGAGTTTTTTAATCGTATTCAGTGGTTGTAACTGTGCGCACTGCTCTAAGAATTGTGGTGCTAGGCTCTTCCCTTCACTTGACAGCTCATATCCTAGGAACAGGACGCTGAGGAAGGCTATTTTTGTTTTTTTTAAGTTAAATTTGTACCCAAATTTGGCAAACCCTACAACAATGCGGGCTACCCATCTTAAATGTTGTAGTAGTTTATCATCCGTGAGATATATATCATCTACATAGGACAATGCTTCAGGGTCAATTTCGTTCAATATTGCAGTGACACGAGCTGCGAACAGTCCTGGGCTGTTCTTATACCCCTAAGGTAAATGACAGAATTTATTTTAGGAGCCTATTGCGCTGAAACTTGTTAAGTCTCTACTCTCAGGCGCAATATTCTGGCAGAAAAAAACACTGGAAGTGTCTAGTGTTGTTTTGTATTTTTTACGCACTATGTTGCTCATTAGTGCTGTGCTATGAGAATTTTGGATAGCATAGGTACGTGTATGACTGTTTAAATATCTGTAGTCTAAGACTATGCTGTATGAATGGTCTGGTTTAGCTACAAGGAATAATGGGTTATTCATTGGTGTGACAAAGGGTTCAATCACACCCTGGTATTCTAATTGTGTTAGTATTTCTCTCGCTGGTGCTTTTGCTTCATGTTTTATAGGATACTGCGGTTGTGGCTGAGGTTCATTTTTAATTGGGATTACATGGTAGGGGGATTCTTGATCCTATCCCGCGTGATTTCTGTATAATGCAGGTGCCTGTGCCAAAGCCCATTCAATGGAATAGGATTCAGCGAGTTCCTCTGGAACAAGGGGCGAGAAAGAAGGCTTAATGGCATCTTCTCCATATGGGCAGGTACGGACAAACTCAGGCGGCCAATCTTGTTCGGCCAAAAAGACATCATATACTTTTACTATGCGATCCCAAAAGATTGCGCATATTGTGCGTTCAATGTCTCCTATCAGGTGTTGAGACACGCATGTCCGCAGGTTCTACTTGTATAAAGTCATCAGTTGCTTTTACCTCCAGATGCTCTCGAAGATTCTGGCGAACTATTGTGACCTCTGCTGCGCTGTCTAGCAAAGATAGAGCCCAATACTTGTTCTTCAAGAGGATCCTCTTCCTGTGTGGCATGTCGGACTGCGACTACTGCCACTTTTTTCTTTTTAAATTGTTGTTTTTGTTGGGCGGGTTTCTCTTCCTTTTTAACAGAAACCTCCGAAGAGCGTTGTGATTCCTGTCTCGGTTTCACGTACTCTGTTCTTCGCTCTGATCGCCCACCTCTCTCATTTTTTTTCTTCTGATGAGTCCTGAAAGGAACAAGATTGGCGTGTATCAGTATATTGATTTCTATCAGGCGTTTTTATATTATCTCTATTTCTGAGATTATACCTATTTTGTGGAGTCTCCATATGCGGAGATTCTACCCTCTCTTTCTTAGGAGTTTGTTGCTTTTTATCCCAGCGTTTCTTATTACCCTCAGGTGCTTGCTTGGGGGTATCTTTGTTTGATTTACCCTGAAATTGAGGTTTTTGTGGTCTGGCCCCTAAGCTATCTCGACCAATACTTGAATAGGTCTCTGCTATTATTTTAGGCAGCTCTCATTCTTGATCCTGCTGTGGAACGCCACGAAGCCGCATGCGCACTGCAAGTGCAACTGCTTCCCCTTTAAGGTTACTTAAAATGATTGAGGATACTGTGGTAAAATTGCCCATCAATTGCATCCCCAAATCTAGGGCCGGGGCAGTCCCATATTCATCTTGAATTTGTTTCAACACTTAAGGTAAATTGGCAAGTGTCATTGTACCATGTGCGGTTGAGTAGAGCGCAGCGAATACCGTGCCCAAAGTATTACAGTTTTCTATTGTAGGGACCATCCCAAAGGGCAAGCACATCGTTAATATTTTATGTTTATCCTGATGCCCGTATGGGGAAACACTGCCTCCAGCGTATTAATTTTCTGTGCTAACCAAAACGGAGTTTCTTCTCGTTTAGGGGGTACTTTACCCATAAACCATTGTACAGTCGCAGGATTACTGCATGTGGATTTGCTGGAGCAGCACGTGCTGGGTTTGTATTTAGTGTTTGCATCACAAATTGTACTAATCGTCTATATATTGCTATTAATTCAATATATAAGCGACGAACCTCAGTTACTGCTAAATTTGCAACCGCAGGATGTGGTGTATAGGTGGCCAATAAAGGCCAGGTCGGACCGTCATTACTTAGTGAACCTAACCTTACTGGTAATTTTTTGT
Source organism: Pleurodeles waltl (assembly GCF_031143425.1). NCBI lineage: Eukaryota > Metazoa > Chordata > Amphibia > Caudata > Salamandridae > Pleurodeles > Pleurodeles waltl. Next base: position 352,802,170 of record NC_090450.1, read on the forward strand.
GGGGTAGGGCGCCATCAAGCCAATTATTATGTTCTTGATAAGATAGAGGTATCTCTAAATATGCGTATGCTCTGTATTGTCCAGGCGCATTCACAGGTGTATATTGGTGAAATGTATTTGTGTTCCCATCAACTGCTGGAAATGTGACCCAAGAGTAAAAAAGTTCTGTTCTATAAGCTGCATGGGCGCCCACCACGAATGTGACTGGACCTCCCTGGGCCGTTAGGCCATTTGCTAGTAAGTGTGCTGTTAGAGGTTGTCTCATATTAACAGCTATTTGTACCTGTTAGGGATTCGCCATGATAGTAACACTGTAAGTTCAGAGAAGGCACACCAAAATGGGGTTTCCTTTTAAAGTTCAAGCTTGAACAACCGCCAGTTGTAGTAGGATTACCTACACAGCTGTGGTGGAAATCCTCAGCACCATGGACATCTCCGCATACGGCATTGAGGTGTCAGTATATATAATGAGACAGAGATACTCCGGAGGACCCAAAAATTAGAGCCTGACCAAACGTTGGCGGCGCCATGTCGCGTAGGCTCTCATTATTCTAATGAGACTACTGGATTTTGAGCAGCAAGATCATCCACGGTGTGGGAGACTGAGTCTGACCCACTGTGGGTGACACCTGTCGCCCTAAATCCGGGTTTTGCTCCGGCTAACTAGCAGTGCCTCATCTCTACCAGAAGATAGGGATGATTGGGCAGCAGAGCACATGACATATTAGGCTTCTCAGGGAAGTCGTGGTCACTCAGGTAGCATCCGGTTCTCTCATTCACAATTCGGTCTCATTTACAAATGACAATAAGAAGCAGTATAAGTTTTAATGACTGCTATCTAAAATGCAGTTGTTTTATTAAACCAAAGTGTGAGCTGCAATAACCAGGACACAACAACATGACAATATTAAAATGGTGACAAGGAGAGTGAAGCATAAAAATAACTATCATATTGTCACTAGGATTTATCTAAGTCATAATCTGAGCACAGCATGTTAAACTCTAATTCGGCCTTTCAGGTTCCCCCGGGAGGACATCGACCCTCATACCTGAGCAAAGGCCTGTAGTCTGCGTTAGCATCTGCAGCGAAGCATTCAGCAATCAGCATACAGTCGTGGTTCCCTGGCTGGAATCTTCCTCTTAATGTGTAATGGGACTAGGAAGTGTTTTTATAATAACACAGCTGATGTTTTAAGAAAATGTCCCTACTTAAGGGTGTGTATTTTCTACGAATGTTGGAGACTAAACTTTATCCACGTTCACTGGCAATGTACCAAACTGTAGTCTTGACTGAAGCACAAAGTGTTCAAGAACGTCTTGTTTGAGAACTCAGTGCTGGGCTAAGCAAAGACAGTTAGAAAGATGAAAATAAAACAAGACCGTAAAACTGGTTATTGTAAGAATAACAAGGCGAAGCCGAATAAAATATGTCTAGGTCAAAGTGCACATCAGCCTAGTGTGTTAAACTAACGTGCATGGAGCTATAACTAAAATGGCTACACAACAGTAGCAAGCTATATGTGTGAAGAATTACCAATATGGTCTACCTATCATATTTGTGGGTAATCTTGGTCACACCATACGTGCATAGAATGTGAATTCTGGTGTGTACCTGGTATTTAGGAGATGTCTGACATGCATGTGCACATGTTGTTCAATAAATAGGAATACTGTAGCTGCACCCAGTGCAGTGCCAATCTTACTGTGCCCTTTAGAGCACCCATACAGCCACCATGTGTGTGGTACATTACAGAATTCGCACACCATAGCATAGGGTAGTGGGCAATAGGTACAAAATCTGTACACAACATAGGGGTACTGTTTAGGCTTTGGCCAAACTATTTGGGCACTAAAGGTGAACTGTACATGTGGCCTATTGCGTTCAATGGTGTGCCCCCTTGCTCTGAGACGGTGTTAACCCAAGGACACATGAATGATGCTTTGCTAAACCTTAGAAATGCCAGTGGGAATTTTCATGTCCCCCTATCAGATGACCCCCACCTTGCATCCATAATGCCTTCCAAAGGCTTGATGTAGCACCAGGGGTGTGAAAATGGTGGATTGCATACATTGCGCAGCTTATTGACAATGGCACAGGGATTCCGGACTTGTTGGGCCACTTGATCCGCAATAGTATGATAACACAAATGTTGAGCAAGGACGCAGAAGTCCACTTACCTTTGGGCCCTATTGGCCAACAATAGATAACCTTTACCCTAGTGACATGTACATGATACCGTTGATGGCTGGTCGGGAGTTAGTATAGATTTGGAGTTTGTCAGTGTCGTGAAATGTGTGGGGGACTACATGTGTCATCTGAGGATGCTGTGAACATTGCATGTCCGTTCTACCACCATCCAATGCTGTATTTAATGTCATGTTCTCCTCATGTTTCAGCTGCCAATATGACCCCAGCCGAGAAACATGCTTTTGAGAGGAGGGCTGCATTTTCTCATGGGGGACCTCTGCTACAGCCCACAACTGTGCAGGCCACAACAGGGAAGAAATCTGGGGTCAGGGTGGCCTCTGCTGGTCCTACCCCCTCCACATCTACTTCACCTATTCATAGCCAGGCTCCCCAACAGCCACCTGCTCCAGCCACAACCTCAACCTCTGAGGCCGACATGAGACGGGCATGGCAGCCATGATGGCAAAATTGGATAAGTTAGAAAAAGACAATGCCAAGAACTACACATTTCCTAAGTGCTGCAAGAAGAAACTGAAGATGTGAACTACTTGTGTAATTGCCTCCCCGTTCCTTCCCTCTACTTTTACTAATGTTAACTTTTTTAGTGTTTTTTGGGTGAGTAGTGTTAGGTTAGTAAAATAGTGTAGGTTAGCTTAAGTATAGTTGGGGGTGGGTTTTAATACATTTTTATTTTGGGGGGTTGGACGGGATTTAAGTTAGGGTTTCTATGTTAATAAATATTTTTTTTTACAAAAAACGTACAAAAAATAAATATTTGTTTAGGATATAGGTTAAGTTAGTACATATGTAGCCTTAGTTTATTATTGTCCTACTCGTATCTTGTCTTTTAAGAGGAGTGGGGGACAATGTTTAGAGTGTGGCGTTATATGTGTGAGATAAGTTTAGAATAGGATAGATACGTGTAGGTGCAAGTTAAGATAAGTTGGTTTAGGTTAGTTTAGTGTAGTGTATAGGTTAGGTTTTGATATGATGTTCTTAATATGTTTTCATAAATCCTGTTAGTATTAGACAATTATCTCTCCATGCTGATTGAGTGTCTGAGTGTTCTTGGTCTCATGTGTGCACTGGTCAAATAGGAGGAATGCTTTAGGGTATGCTTTCTATCTTTATTTCCATGGATGACCATGCGCATCACCTATGACCAAGGATCTGTCAGATTGGCTGCTAAGTGACATCAGCTACTCAAAACATTTGTCATCCACAGTTCCAAGCCATTCACATTGTGTATGCCTACAGAATCTTTGACAGCTAAGTATGGAACGAACTTCAACTGTCATTGCTGGGGTCTAGCAGAAGTATTGGTGGAAGGTGTGGCACATATGACATCAGCCATTTTAGGGTCTGTATTCTGCCACTCTGACAGCTGCCCATCACTGATGAAACTGGGCTCTTCTGAATAACACATATTAGTTAGTTGTACTGGTGCTCTCATCTGGGTAAATTACCAGACACTTGGTTCCGACCCATGCATGCCATATGTCAACTTCCACGGATATCTGTTCAATACATGTATTTAAGGCACAGTACGTTGGTTGTAGCCCACAACAACATCATTCACCTTTTTCAAGTTAGGATCCTAGTGTGAGGCTTTGTGCCTGACAGTAATGCACACATGTAATTAGGTTTTGTTCTCAATGACATAGCTTCACACCATGCATACATTTAGCTGAGTTTATGGATCACAGTAAACGCTGACATGTTACATGTGAACAAGGAGATTTTTTTTTACAGGTGCAAGTGTATTTTCCAATGTAATACAATGTCCATTTCACAGAACTCATGAGAGATCCTGAGCCATGTGTTGTACATTCAGAGTCCAAGGGTGAGGAACATGTCATTAGACATGATTAGGAGAAGTGTGCATTAGTGAGGAGGTGTCCAAGTTCCCAATAGGTATGAATTGAGACAATGACAGTACATAGCAGACAAGTCAACAGTGGTTGAGTGAAGAGGGCACATAGCCAGCTAACACAACACTGGCATGATCTTAAGCACAGAACTAATGAGATACTGTCCTTGTGGCACAGACTGGTGCTACCGGGTGGTTTTCCTTGTGAATGTAGTTTCTTCCACATCTTCATCCTCTGATGTGTGTGGTGCCTCCTGTGCCGTGGGTGGTGCTGTTGTTGAGATTGAGGGGGCCACACACACATCAGGGGATAGAGATGTGGAGTCAAAGGTCCAGGCAGCTGCTACATCACTGCAGAAAAGAGGTACTGCTGATTTCTCAACACCGCAGCAACATAATGGTGGTAGGCAGCCATGTTTTCACTGAGGGAGGCCACTTCCCGCTGTATGGACTCCAGGGTATTTTGTACAGCCCCCAGCCTGTTGTCTATCAGGCTGCTGCCACTTTGGGAGGGCCATTTTTGAAGCCTGTCTCATGATGGCAGCTATGTTGGCCAGGGGGTCTGCTGGAGTTGCACATAGCGAGGAGTAGGCGCTTCTGAAGACAACTGAGTGGTCCTTATTTGGACTGCGGCACCTCTGCACTCCCTCTAGGCTGCCTGCCATGGTCTCCATCCCCACCCGCACCTGCTTGGCTATCTCCCGCTGGAAACCTACCACTGTCCTCTGAAATGTGATGTCTGAGTCCACGGAGCCCAGGGCTGTGTCAGTACTGGCTGGTGCTATGTATTGGTAGCTGGGGGGTTCATGTGGAGACCCCATACCTCTGTGTGTCCTCCCCATGACTGGAGGTGGTGTCTGGAGGGAACCTAGGACATCCTGGAGAGTCTCCTCATTGATGGTCGGCAGCTGGTCATCCATGTCATTTGTACAATCCAGGACAGGCAGGTCAGCAGGAGGTAAGGCATCATCCTCTGCATTAAGATAGTGATATGCCAATCTTTGACTGTGGTGGCTGTTGACATGGCACATCATTTACTTGCTACTGGAGACTCAGGTGCTCGTTATGACACTGGCGGTGAGTGATAAGGTAGCGTAAATACTGCCAACAGGCTCGCAGTAATTACCACCAAATGAAGACCATGGCGGTGATAACTCGCAAAGACAACCAATGTACCACATCATCCACCAGGGCGTTAACACTACGCACCACAGCGGTAGCCATCAACACCCAGGTGGAAGACAATGTACAGCCCACCATATCATGACACTGCAATCCACCACGATTTCCGGGGCGGAACCAACGCCATCAAAAGTCTGGCGGAAACACTACACAGAAGACCAAAGACACCATCAGAGACACAGAGAAGAACAACGCCGCCATGGAACCAGAACTGCAAGTCTTCCTGATACTCTTCTACGCCATGCTCCACCTGGAACAGCAACGCCGATGTAGACGGCGACTGCAAGTACACCCGCCTAGCACACAAGGGAGGGAGGGAGGAAAAGGAGAGTGACACACCAAACACACACACACACCATACACACAACCAGCTGCAGACGTAAACCAAAGGCACATGACACACGGCATAATAATGCAAGGACAACAATAAGGTAGTCATGAGAATGTATTGAATGGGAACAGCCACCAAATGAACCAACTGGAAAACTAAGCGATATGTACAATTGACCACAAAGGGACAATGCAGAGTCCAAAGTGCTAAGGGCTCACATGGCCACAGACCACAGTCCAAGGTCCAACTTGTTTCCTGACAACATCTGCACAGACCTGTGCAGAGGCATCATTACTGAAGTGGGCAGGAACCTCAGGGGGAAGGTGGGTGGGGGGCACCTCAGCCTAAGTCGGGAACTTGCCCACTGGTTCCGGATGGGGCTACATGCCCATTTCCCAATGCTGGGGAGTGCGAGGTCACAGTCTCTCAGGTGGGGAACCAGCCCACTGGTTCTGAAGGGGGCTCCATGCCCATTTCTCTTTGCTGGGGAGTGCAAAGTCACAGTCTCTTAGGTGGGGGACTTGCCCACTGGTTCTAGAGGGGACTCCATGCCCATTTCCCAATGCTGGGGAGAGCAAGGTCACAGTCTCTCAGGTGGGGAACTTCCCACTGGTTCTGGAGGGGGCTCCATGCACATTTTTGTTTTGCTGGGGAGTGCAAGGTCACAGTCTCTCAGGTAAGGGACATGCCCACTGGTTTTGGAGGGGGCTCGAAGCCCATTTCCCAGTGCTGGAGAGTGCAAGGTCACAGTCTCTGAGCTTGGGAACTTGCCCACTGGTTCTGGAGGGGGCTCCATGCCCATTTCCCAATGCTGGGGAGTGCAAGGTCACAGTCTCTGAGGTGGGGGACTTGCCCACTGGTTCTGGAGGGGGGTCCTTGTACAGCAGGAGGGTGGCCTAAATGCACACTGCTGGAGGTGAGGGCTGCACTGTCTCAGCTGGAGGTGAGGACTTCATGACCACTGGTGGTGGTGGTGTGGGTACCCTGCCAGCCTCTGCTGGAGGTGAAGGCTGCAGTGTCTCAGCTGGTAAAGGAGCTTCTTGGGAAGCCACTGCAGGAGGTGAGGGCTGCTGTGTCTCAGCAGGGGAAGGAGCCTCCTGGGCAGCCTCTGTTGGAGGCAAGGCCTTCTGTGTCTCAGCTGGAGGTGTGGACTTCTTCCCTTTCAAGGCAGGAGGCGAGGGCTTCTTCCCTTTCATGGCAGGAGGTGAAAGATTCTTCCCTTTCATGGCAGGAGGTGAGGGCGTCTGCCCTTTCAAGGCAGGAGGTGAGGACTTCTTCCCTTTCATGGCAGGAGTTGAGGGCTTCTTCCCTTTCATGGCAGAAGGTGAGGGTTCCTTCCCCTTCCTAGTAGGAGGTGAGGGTTGTAGGAAAGTACCATCTTGCCTGGCATGTTACCCCCAATTTCACTGTATGTATGTATGTTTTAGCCCTTGTGTCACTGGGATCCTGCCAGGCAGGACCCTAGTGCTCATAGTATGTGCCCTGTATGTGTTCCCTGTGTGGTGCCTAACTGTATCACTGAGGCTCTGCTAACCAAAACCTCAGTGCTTATGCTCTCTCTGCTTTCTAAATTTGTGACTGCAGGCAAGTGACTAAATTTACCAATTCACATTGGTACACTGGTACACCCATATAATTCCCTTGTATATGGTACTGAGGTACCCAGGGTATTGGGGTTCCAGCGATCCTTATGGGCTGCAGCATTTCTTTTGCCACCCATAGGGAGCTCTGACAATTTTTACACAGGCCTGCCACTGCAGCCTGAGTGAAATAACGTCCATGTTATTTCACAGCCATTTATCGCTGCACATACGTAATTTATAAGTCACCTATATGTCTAACCTTCACTTAGTGAAGGTTGGGTACCAAGTTACTTAGTGTGTGGGCACCCTGGCACTAGCCAAGGTGCCCCCACATTGTTCAGGGCAAATTCCCCGGACTTTGTGAGTGCGGGGACACCATTACACGCGTGCACTATACATAGGTCACTACCTATGTACAGCGTCACAATGGTAACTCCGAACATGGACATGTAACATGTCTAAGATCATGGAATTGTCACCCCAATACCAGAATGGTATTGGAGGGACAATTCCATGATCCCCCGGGTCTCTAGCACAGAACCCGGGTACTGCCAAACTGCCTTTCCGGGGTTTCCACTGCTGCTGCTGCTGCTGCCAACCCCTCAGACAGGTTTCTGCCCTCCTGGGGTCCAGGCAGCCCTGGCCCAGGAAGGCAGAACAAAGGATTTCCTCTGAGAGAGGGTGTTCCACCCTCTTCCTTTGGAAATAGGTGTGAAGGGCTGGGGAGGAGTAGCCTCCCCCAGCCTCTGGAAATGCTTTGATGGGCACAGATGGTGCCCATCTCTGCATAAGCCAGTCTACACCAGTTCAGGGAACCCCCCAGCCCTGCTCTGGCGCGAAACAGGACAAAGGAAAGGGGAGTGACCACTCCCCTGACCGGTACCTCCCAGGGGAGGTGCCCAGAGCTCCTCCATTGTGTCTCAGACCTCTGCCATCTTGGAAACAGGTGTTGGGGGCAAACTGGACTGCTGTGAGTGGCCAGAAAGTGACGTCAGAGACCCCCTCTGATAGGCTCTTACCTTTCTTGGTAGTCAATCCTCCTTTCTTGGTAGCCAAACCTTCTTTTCTGGCTATTTAGGGTCTCTGCTTTGGGGAATTCTTCAGATAACGAATGCAAGAGCTCACCAGAGTTCCTCTGCATCTCCCTCTTCGACTTCTACCAAGGATCGACCGCTGACTGCTCCAGGACACCTGCAAAACTGCAACAAAGTAGCAAGAGGACTACCAGCAACATTGTAGCGCCTCATCCTGCCGGCTTTCTCGACTGTTTCCTGGTGGTGCATGCTCTGGGGGTCACCTGCCTTCACCCTGCACCAGAAGCCAAGAAGAAATCTCCCGTGGGTCGACGGAATCTTCCCCCTGCTAACGCAGGCACCAAAAGACTGCATCACTGGTCCTCTGGGTCCCCTCTCATCCTGACGAGCATGGTCCCTGGAACACAGGAACTCTATCCAAGTGACTCCCACAGTCCAGTGATCCTTCAGTCCAGGTTTGGTGGAGGTAAGTCCTTGCCTTCCCACGCTAGACTGCAAACCTGTGTACTGCGTGATTCGCAGCTGCTCAGGCTCCTGTGCACTCTTCCAGGATTTCCTTCATGCACAGCCTAGCCTGGGTCCCCAGCACTCCTTCCTGCAGTGCTTAACCCTCTGAGTTGGGCTCTGACATCGATGGACCCTCCTTTGTAACTCTGCGTGGACTCCGGTTCACAAATCTTCCAAGTGCCTGTTCGGGTACTTCTGCGGGTGCTGCCTGCTTCTTTGGGGGCTCTCTGAGTTGCTGAGCGCCCCCTCTGTCTCCTCCTCCAAAGGGCGACATCCTGGTCCTTCCTGGTCCCCAGCAACACCCAAAAACCTCTATTGCGACCCTTGCAGCTAGCAAGGCTTGTTTGCGGTATTTCTGCGTGGGAACACTTCTGCAACCTTCATCGCGACGTGAGACATCTTCCATCCAAAGGAGAAGTTCTCTTTGTTGTTGCAGAACTCCAAGCTTCTTCCATCCGGAGGCAGCTTCCTTGCACCTTCATCTGGGGTTTCCTGGGCTCCTGCCCCCCCTGGACACTGTTGCGACTATTGGTCTTGGTCCCCTTGCTTTGCAGGTCCTCAGGTCCAGGAATATGTTTTCAGTGCACTGCTGGTGTTTGTTGTTCTTGCAGAATCCCCCTATCACAACTATTGTGCTCTTTTGGGGTAGTAGGTGTACTTTACTCCTACTTTTCAGGGTCTTGGGGTGGGGTATCTTGAACACCCTGACTGTTTTCTTATAGTCCCAGCGACCCTCTACAAGCTCCCATAAGTCTGGGGTCCATTCGTGATTCGCATTCCACTTTTGGAGTATATGGTTTGTGTTGCCCCAGACCTATGTTCACCTATTGCAACCTATTGTAATTCTACATTGTTTGCATTACTTTTCTGACTCTTACTTACCTGTTTTGGGTTTACATATAACTTGTGTATATTACTTACCTTCTTACTGAGGGTACTCACTGAGATACTTGTCGCATATTGTCATAAAAATGAAGTACCTTTATTTTTAGTAACTCTGTGTATTGTGTTTTCCTATGATATTGTGCATTTGATATAAGTGCTATAGTAGGAGCTTTGCATGTCTCCTAGTTCAGCCTAAGCTGCTTTGCCATAGCTACCTTCTATCAGCCTAAGCTGCTAGAAACACCTCTATTCTACTAATAAGGGATAACTGGACCTGGCACAAGGTGTAAGTACAATTGGTACCCACTACAAGCTAGGCCAGCCTCCTACAAGGGTTCCTTCCCCTTCCTGGCTGGTGGAGTGGGATCCTTCCCCTTCCTGGCTGGTGGAGTGGTATCCTTACCCTTCCTGACTGGTGGAGTGGGATCCTTCACTATCTTGCCTCCACGACTAGGAGGTGCCTCCACTGTCCCCATGGACTGTTTGGCTGAGGTGCTGGGCTGGGTCGTTGTGACCCTGCTCTTACAGGCAGGACAGGGGGAGGGAAGAGGAGGGAAGAGGTCGAGTTGGTCAAGGAAAAGCTTCTTTGGGATGGTAGGGTGGGATGAGGGAGGAGGGAATGGGAGTGGAGGTTGAGGGAGTGGTTGTTGGAGGAATATGTCTGCTGCACTTGGGTGCAGGGGCATAGGTAGTGTGCTAATGAGAGGTGGATGGCTGTTGGGTATCTGAGTACCTGCATTTGTGTCCTTTAGGAGGGGGGACAGACAGGGTGGGAGAGCACACAGGGACGCGTGGATGGATGTTATGGAGGTGTCTGCTAGTGAGGTGTGTGTGCTGCTTGGTGTGGCGATGCTGGTGGTGGCTTTTGAAGCAGTGCATGCAGGTGTGAGTGTGGACGTGACTGTGAGGAGAGGAGGGGGATGGGGAGACAGTGGAGGCAGTGAATGAGGTTGTGTCTGCTACTATCTGATGTTTGCGTGAGTGCTTGTGGGCTGAAGTGTGGTGACTGTGTCACTCTAGTGTGTTGTCTTGTGTGCATGTTCGTCTGTAAGTGTGCATGGGATGGGTTGGGGTTGAGGAGACTCGGACTGGGAAGTGGTAGTTGGAGGGGGGACTGTAGGAACAGGGACAATGGCTGCCATCAGAGAGGAGGCCAGATGCCTGAATCGATCTCTGTTGGGATGTCAATCCACCGTGAATGCCCTCCAGAAATGCATTGCATTGCTGCATCTGGGATGCCAGCCCCTGGATGGCATTCACAATGGTTGCCTGCACAACAGAGATGGATCTCAGGAAGTCAATAGACTCCTCACTCAGGGCAGCAGGGCTCACTGGGGCAGGGACTGAGGTACCTGGGGTGAAGGAGATGCCCACCCTCCTGGGTGAGCGGGCACGGACAACTCGCTAATGGGCTACTGGGAGGACGGTGCTGGTACGGGGGTGGTGGCTGTACCTGCAGCTGGGGTGGTCACAGAGGTGTCCGCCACCACCAGGGAGCTTCCATCACAGGAGGTATTTGAGTCAATGTTTTCACCTCCTGTCTCCGCGGTGGTACACACCTCGCCCTCCGTCCCACTGGTTTCCTCTGCGTCAGTGGAGTCTGCCTCCTAGTTCCTGTGGGATGTAGCTCCCTCTGTCGCCGGTGCCCCTGCTCACTCGCCAGATGATGCTAATGCACACATGGACAGGATGACAGAAGAAAAAAGGGGGTGGAGAGAAAGAGAACACTGGGTCAATTACAGCACCAACACCAGAGTTGGCATACACAGCACCGTCACACACAGGGATCAGCACTATGCATTACACTGGCATTGACGGCTAGATGCCACAGCAAGATGGGGCCAAACACCTCCAACTGCACACCTCCTGGGAACCACAAAGCCCTGACTGACATGGAATGCAAATGAGCTAGGTTACCTGAATTTGCCATACACCCACATTACTCTTGAGCTGGGTCATGCTGCAATGTCTGGTCTAGCATTAAGGGGCACCCACTAACTCACACGCACCACCCGGATCCCATGCCACCTACCAATTATTGTAGTAACACCCACTGTACTCACCCCCTTGTGGCTGCTGTGATGCTCTCAAGTACCCATCCAACTGCGGTAGGCCACCGCCATTATGCGGGCCATTGGAGGGGGGGGGTCAGGTTCGGACGGGCACCCCTTCCCCATTGGGAGGCTATCCCCAGCTGGGCCTCCACGGTTTTCTGTTCCCAGCGTCTCAGGTCCTCCCACCGTTTCCTGCAGTGGGTGCTCTGCCGGCTGGAGACTCCCAGGGTCTGCATGTCCTTGGCGATGGCAAGCCACAATCCCTTCTTTTAATGGTCGCTGACCTGCAGAGGGAATGCAGACAGGAGGACACCATTACACATACAATCCAGCCTGTCACACATATGGCCCACCAATCCCGTTTCCATCACAACTGGCACAAACATCGTCCGGTGCCCACCATGTACACTACCACCAAACATTCCCCCCCCATGGCACGATGCTTGCACACACATTTCCATGCATTCTTCCCACATGCATCGTGCCCAAAGTGTACTCACCTGTTGGTCTGGAGGCTCATACAGAAGTCCATACTGGGGTATTACCCCATCCACCAGTCGCTCCAACTCCTCCGAATTGAAGGCAGGAGCCCTTTCGCCGATCACACAGGGCATGGTAGGTTCCAGACACAGGTCACAGCAGCACACGTAGTGTAGGTTTTGTCCTGTGGAAAGTTAGGAAACAAGTGAGGATTTGGATAGGAAATGGCCGCCACCTCCGCGGCCAACACTGATCCCCACTGGCCACTGTACTCCATAGAGCCCCATATCAGCCAATGAGGAATTGCATGGCGGTGCAAGACCGCCTTCCACCATGATGCCCAACGTCAGCAGAGTAACCTCACTTCCACCTGTCCCAAGATACAGGACAGGCGGTCACCATTTCATGGTGGTGAACAACGATCAGATAAACCATAACTGCGTCATTGTCTAAAATTGCACATACACTGCCATTCCCACTGTCCCATCACATTGATGCTGTATTTACAATGAGGTTGTGGTTCCATTGTTCAAATTGTGACAGCCCACTCACTCTTGTGTCCCTTAGATACCTACCGTTGCAGATGAATAGGAGGATGAGACAACCCCCATGTACAGACCCCTTGTGGAATCGGCCACACTGGAGGATAGGCACATTATACTAACCTATAGCCTGGACAGGGTCACAATCACAGAGCTGTGTGCCAAATTGTAGCTTGACCTGATATCAGACATCCATCATCCCACGGGGATCCCCCCTCTTGTGCAAGAGCTATCAGTGCTCCATTTCCTGGCAACTGGTTCTTTCCAAGTGACAGTGGGCTTGGTAGCAGGAATGTCACAGCCAATGTTCTAAATCGTGCTGGCAAGGGTTTTGTCTGCCCTGGTGAAACACATGTGCGGCTACATTGTTTTCCCCCAGGTGGAAGATTTGGCCACTGTGAAGGCAGGATTCTATGCAATGGGGCATACCCCAATATTATTGGAGCGATTGACTGTACACATATTGCGTTTTCCCCCCACCCACGCCAGAATGGACAGGTGTTCAGTAATTGGAAGATTTTCCACTCAATGAATGTGAAACTGGTGTGCCTGACGGACCAGTACATCTCCCACGTCACTGCCAAGTATCCTGGGTCGGTGCATGACGCCTTTGTCCTGAGGAATAGCAGCATCCCAAATGTGATGGCCCAAATACAGAGGCACAGGGTGTAGCTAATAGGGGAGCCAGAGTCCCCACCCACTGTATGTCAGTCTATGCCTTCAGGTGTTATCCTCATAGCAGTGTGTTCGGCTAATGTTTGTCCCTCAATACTTGCAGGTGACTCTGGCTACCCAAACCTATTGTGGCTCCTGACCCCTGTGAGGAATGCCAGGGCAGGGGCTGAGAACCGTTATAATGAGGCACATGGGCGAACTAGAAGAATAAACGAAAGGACCTTTGGCCTCCTGAAGGCCAGGTTCAGGTGCCTCCATCTGACAGGTGGATCCCTGTGCTACTCATCCAAGAAGGTCTGACAGATATTAGTGGCATGCTGCATTTTGCACAACCTGGCCCTCAGACGACATGTGCCTTTTTTGCAGGAGGAGGAGACTGGAGATGCCCCTGTGGCAGCAGTGGACCCTGAGGACAGTGAGGATGAGGAGGCAGAGGATGAGGATGTGGACAACAGAACATCAGTTATACGTCAATACTTCCAATGACACACAGGTGAGACAGTGGAACTGATCATTGCTCTGACTATTGATTTCATCTGTGTGATTGTAGCATGATGGCATTCACTTTCTTTGCATCTCAACTTACTGTCACCTATGGCTTGTCATTTTACAGATGTTGGTGATATGTGTCCTGATGTGATTATTACAGACAGTTACAGGTCATTAATTGTATGCTATCACAGTGTTCATATCATTTGCACTAGATGTTACTGTTCCCCTGAATGCACATTATCAACACATAAAATACTATCAGTCAAGTTGTGTTCAAGGGTGTTTATTATAGTGCTATAAAACCGAGGGTAAAGTGCAATGGAATGGGGTGATGGCAGAGGAAAGTCCAGGGTATTGTGTCAGTCTGTTTGTAGCACAGGTCCAGTGTCCAGGGGAGCAAAGGTAGTTCAAAGTGGACAAGGTGACAGGGTGAGACACAAGGGGGACAATCAGGAGAGTCTCATTTCCCGACAGTGGTCTTGGTCTTGGCAAGTGTCTCTGGCTTCTCTCTGGGTCGCAGGGAACGTTGCCAGGATGGTTCACATTCCGCAGGGCGAGGGGTGCTGATGGCTTGTGGGTCCTGTAGCGTAGCCTCCTGCCCACTAACTGCAGCGGAAGTGGTGGGCTGGTCAATAGACTGGTTAGTGGTAGGGTAGGAGGTCCTGGGTCTTGCGTAGGTTGGTAGGGAGGGAATTCCAGGTTTTGGTGGCGAGGTAGGAGAAGGATCGGCTGCCGGAGGTGGTTCGTTGGATGCGAGGGCAGCGGAGTGGAGCTGTCAAGTTGGTTTGTGGAAGTTGATTTGTTTGTTGAGGTAGGCCGGTCCGGTGTCGTGGAGGGCTTTGTGAGCATGGACAAGGATTTTGAAAATGATCCTTTTGTTGATGGGCTGCCAGTGTAGGGATCTGAGGTGGGTGGAGATGTGTTTGTGGTGAGGGAGGTTGAGGATGAGGCGTGCGGCCGCGTTCTGGATTCGCTGGAGTTTTCTCTGAAGCTTGGCTGTGGTCCCTGCATAGAGGGTGTTGCCGTAGACCAGTCTGCTGCTTATGAGGGCGTGGGTGACTGTTCTTCTTGTTTCTAAAGGAATCCATTTGAAAGTCTTGCGTAGCATGCAAAGGGTGTTGAAACAGGAGGATGATATGGCGTTGCTGATTCCTCATCAAAGCCTGTAACTACCCATAGTTTAAGAACTGTTAAATTGCCATCCAAATTTAATGATTATATTCTTGTATAGAATTGTTTTCTTCCCCTCAAAGGAAGGAGGTGATGTAGTATGTTATGGAAGTCTTACCTCTAAGTTTCTGTATAGAACCCGATGTAGTATGTTATGAAAGTCTTACCTTTATGTTTCTGTATAGGACCCATGTAAGTATTCCACGACCATTGCTTGTGGTGATCTGATTCTGGAACTCTGGGGGCTGTTTGAGAGAGCTGTTGTTCCTGGAGCTGGACGCTGCGACTTGGTCGTGGGTTTCCTCTGAACTGCTTTGGGTTTTTTGAGAAGAGTGTTGACTTTGGCGTGTTTCCAAATATCTGGGAAGGTTGCGGTCTCGAAGGAACTGTTGATGATGGCCCGGAGCTGGCCTTGTTGAAGATGTGGTGGGGGCAAGGGCCTGCTGGGGAGCCAGAGTGGATGGAGCTCATGGTTTTGCCGATTTCTTTGTCATTGGTGGGGATCCAAGTGTTCAGTAGGTTGGTGCGGCAGGAAGTTGTGGTGTTGGTAGTGTCAGTGGTGGCGATGGTGGGTGTTGACGGTGTGAAGCTGTTGTGTATGTCTGCGATCTTGTGGTGGAAGTAGTAGGAGAGGGAGTTGCAGAGGTCTTGGGAGTGTGGAGGGTCGATGGTGCAGGATTTGGGTTTGGTGAGTTCTTTGATGATGGCAAAAAGTTCCTTGCTGTTGTGTGTGTTGTTGTCTATGCATTCTTTATAGAAAGACCGTTTGGTGGTCCGAATGAGTTGGTGGTATTTGCGCATGGCTGATTTGAGGTCTGAGAAGTTGCTCATTGAGGGTTCTTGGTGCCAGGCTTTCTCAATTTTTCAGCATTCTAGTTTGGAAGACTGAAGTTCTGTGGTGAACCAGGGGGCAGTCTGGATGGTGTTGTTTATTTTGAAAGGGGTGAGGGAGTCTGCGCAGGCTTCTAGCTATTGTGTGAGGCTGAGGGCAGCGTGTTGGGGTCGTTGGTGCTGGGAGGTGGTGCTTGTGCGAGGTTGAAGATCAGGTGTTCTTTGGAGATCTTGTTCCACTTGCGGTAGGGGGTAGGATGTTGTTGGTGGTGGTTGGGGGGGTTTCAGGAAGGAGAAATGGATGCAGTGGTGGTCAGTCCAGTGGAGTTTGGTGGTGTGAGTGAAGGTGATGAGGCTGCTAAAGGTGAAGATGGCTTCTAGCGTGTGTCCGGCTGAGTGGGTGGGAGAGGTGACCAATTGCTTGAGGCCGAGGTTGTCCAGCAGGGCCGTTAAGTTGCAGTCGTGGGTGCTTTCCAGGTGAAAGTTAAGGCCACCAAGGAGTATGTAGTCTTTGGAGGTGAGGGCGTGGGAGCTGATAGTGTCGGCGATGGTGTCACAGAATGGGGGATGGGGTCCTGGTGGTCTGTAGATGAGGGTTCCTCTTAGGGTGGTGTTGGCGTTGATGTGTACCTGAAAGTGTAGGTGTTCTGCGTTGTCTACGATGTCGTTGGTGGAGATCTTTATAGAGTTTCTGTGTATTATGTCAATTCCTCCTCCTGGTTTGTTGGTGCAGTCTCTACGGGTGATTTTGTAACCTTCTGGGATGGCTATGGCGATGTCGAGTTCTGATGAGGAGTTCATCCATGTTTCAGTGGTTCAGGGAGGACTTGCAGGCCATCATGGTGGTGTTGAGGGCCTTCAAGTCCTCCCTGATCTCCTGATGGTTTTCCTCCTGCAGCCACTTGTTCTCCTGCATGTTGTCAAGGATCTGGCCCATCGTGTCCTAGGATTGTTGATAGGCACCCAAGATCTTGCTGAGTGCCTCCTGGAGAGTCGGTTCCCTGGGCCTGTCCCCTGAACGGTGTGCCTACTGCCACTGACCCCAGGTCCCTGATTGTCTTGGGTGTGAGGTGTGGACTAGGGCCCCACTTTTGCACCATTAGCATAAATGTTTTTATGGCATGTCGAAGTGGTTAGCATCATTGTTTTTGGTGCTAACCATCCCTTCGCGCAATTGTGCGCCATTTTTTAAATATGGCGCATTGAAGGCCCTAGGGAATGAAGTTAGCTCGATGTAAATATTTTGACGTACAACTGTGCTAGTGCAGTTGTGCGTCATTTTTCTTAAATCTGGGCCTAAATCCTTTGATCAGTGGGAGGGATTAATATGAACTCCCAGAAGGGGAGAGCTACCAATACTGGCAGCTCTGACAGTGGGTCCTCCAACCGGCGATCAAACAGAAAGCGACCAGACCTTTGACAGATTAATATGAACTCCCAGAAGGGGAGAGCTACTGTTGCAGGTCGAACAGTATGAAGACCACTGAAGCGTTGTTTAGTTAGTGGTAAGTGGTTTATTTTTAGTTATACGGGAAGTAGGGTATGTTTAACAAATCCACAAGTGTTATTGTCTTTCTTAGTCGCTTGTTCTTCTTTCGTATCTTTTCCCCAGGTTCGTGATTATATGTTCTTGCTTCTTAATTTACAGGTGACCCATCTGCCTTGCTCGCTCTCGGAGTCCAGGGTGATGCCGGAAATAGAAGAGAAAACGCTAAGGTAAGTATTGAATTTTAATTGGAGTTCTTCCCTTTCTCTTCTCTCTGGACTGGGAGGCGGTACACACAAAAGGAGGGGGTTGGTGCCGGTGAGGAGTGTTTTAGGAAATAGTGTGAACACATCTATTCGTAGTGTAGGAATAAGTGACACTGGTGAGCTAATTATAGTGCCCTACCTTCTCCCTCCCTTTCCAACCCTCCTTTATGACCCCTCCCCAGTCCCTTTTTCTCCAATTTCCCTTCTTTTTGTCCAAAAGGACCGTACCTTGTTTAGCCACGACCCTCCAGGGTCGTGGCTGGCTTGGTAGTGTTCCTCCTGCTGGTCTCCTGTTTCCAGGCTCTGGGCTCTTCTTCTCTCTCTCCCTCCTCCTGCTCCTCGTCTGCTTCTCTCCTCGTCCTCTTTTCCTCCTTGCTCTTTTCTCGCCTCGCTGTCTCCGTCTTCCTTTCTCCTCCTCTCTTCCCCCCCAGCGCGTCTCCCTCTTGTTTATGTCCAGCCCGGGAAACTGACGTCGTTTCCCGGGCAACGCCGTCCCGCCTGCCGCTCTCGGGCCGCGTCTCCCCAGCAACGGGAAGACGCGGAAATGACGTATCGGCCTCGGCCAATACGTCATTCGCCTCGCTTGGAGCCAGGATTGCCCGGCTACATACCTCTCCCCATGAAAGGTCCTGCTCGAGGACCGTAGCAGAGTCTGGAAAGCGAGATAAATAGTCAGCCGGGGCCTGTTGGTGACCTGGGATGTGACGGACCTGAAAGGAAAATGGTTGCAGTTCAAGGAACCATCGTAATATCCGAGAATTGGTATCCTTATGGGCAGACAACCACGTGAGGGGAGCATGATCCGTAAAAAGGATGAAGGGCCGGCCCAGAAGGTAATATTGTAAGGTATCCACGGCCCATTTTATGGCCAGACATTCTTTTTCAATGGTCGGATAGTGTTGTTCCCGGGGAAACAGCTTCCTACTGACGTATACTACCGGATGATCCCTACCTTCCCCGTCGGGTTGGGCCAATACGCCCCCTAAACCCACATCTGAGGCATCAGTATAGAGATGGAAAGGTTTCGAAAAATCCGGGCATCGGAGTATTGGGTCTTTGGTTAGGAAGGATTTTAGTTGTTCAAAGCTGGTGTTCTGCGGATCCGAAAAGGGTGCTAGCCTATTAGGATGGGATTTAGACAGAAGGTCCGTGAGAGGGGCGGCCAATGTGGAATAATCAGGTATGAATCTTCTATAGTAGCCCACTAACCCTAGGAAGGATCGTAACTCTTTCTTTGTTGTCGGTTTAGGTGCATTTAGTATGGCCTCTACTTTTTTTGTTTGAGGTTTTAGGTTCCCTTGACTAATTTTGTAGCCCAAGTATGATATGTCGGGTGTTCCTATGATGCACTTCTTAGGATTGGCCGTTAAGCCAGCGGTGATAAGAGTGTGGAAAACCTGGTGTAAATGTTTTAGATGATCGTTCCAGGTTTCACTAAAAATCACTACATCGTGTAGGTAGGCTGCTGCAAAAGACTGAAAGGGATTTAAGAGTTTATCCATTAACCTCTGGAATGTAGCTGGTGCTCCATGGAGACCAAAGGGTAGCACAGTGAACTGATAAAGACCGGACTGGGTGGCGAACGCTGTTTTCTCTTTATCCTCTGTGGCTAAGGGAATCTGCCAATATCCTTTTGTCAAATCTAAGGTAGTCATATATTTGGCTTTTCCTAGTTTCTCTAATACGTCATCAACTCTGGGTATCGGATATGTGTCAAACATGGAGCTTTCGTTAAGCTTCCTGAAATCAATACAGAATCTAATAGCACCATCGGGTTTTGGCACCAAAACAACCGGGGAGCACCAGGGACTATTGGACGGTTCAATCACCCCTTGTTCTAACATTTTCTGTATTTCAGCCTCCATAATCTGTTTCCTCACCTCAGGAATACGATACGGCCGTAACCTCACAATTTTCCCTGGTATGGTTCTTATTTTATGGGTTATCAAGGTGGTTTTACCTGGTAATGCTGAAAAAAAATCCCGGAAGTGTTCTAGTAAGCTGTATACCTGTTCCTTTTCTGCTTTTGTTAAGGTTTCATTTACTGTGGGTAAATCTTCCCCGTTGCTGTGTTCGGTTGGACAGAATTCAATGCTCGACTTATTATTTGGACATAGGAATCCTGCCAACACTCTGGCAGTGTTCGAGGGGTCTGGTTCTTCCCATTTCTTAAGGAGATTTATGTGATAAATCTGTGATTTCTGGGGAGTGTTCGATAATTCAACCAGGTAGGTAACCGGAGATACTGCTCGTATTATCTTATAGGGGCCCTGCCATTTGGCGATTAGTTTTTGTTCTGAGGTTGGACGCATTATTAAAACCTGATCTCCTGGTTGTAAAACCCTTAACTTGCTCCCTCGGTCATAATATTGTTTTTGCATGTTTTGAGCTTGCTCCATATTCACTTTGACCGTGTCCCATAGACCTTGTAGCTGCGACCTTAAATTGTGGGCATATTCTAGAAGGGGCCTTCCCCCTTCTTCTGCCTCTTCCTCCCATGTTTCGATGGCCATGTCAAGAAGAGATCTCAGCTGTCTTCCGAACACCAGCTCGAATGGGCTGTGGCCTGTAGAGGACTGTTCATGTGTTCGAATAGCGTATAATACTAAGGGTAATTTTTGATCCCAGTCTCTTCCTGACTCTTCCATCACTTTTTTCAGTAAGGTTTTGATTGTTCGGTTATATCGTTCCACTAGTCCATCCGTCTGTGGATGATATACCGAGGTACGGATTTGGGAAATACCTAAGGTCTTACATACTTGCTTCATGAGAGTGGACATAAAAGGAGTCCCCTGGTCGGTGAGTATTTCATGCGGGAACCCAACTCGGGAAAAAATGTTTATCATTGCCTGGGCCACTGTCTTAGTTGTCATACTTTTTAAGGGAACGGCCTCAGGGTATCGTGTAGCATAGTCAACCATGACTAGGATATACGTGTGACCCTTTGTGGATGGTACTACAGGTCCAATCAGGTCCATTCCTATCCTACTGAATGGGATGTCTATGATGGGTAGGGGCATCAGAGGTGCTTTCTTCGGTCTGCCGGGTTCAGTGAGTTGGCATCTGGGACATTGGGAACAATATTTACGTATGTGAGCAAACACTCCCGGCCAATAGAACCGTCTAAGAAGATATTCTTCTGTTTTTTCCCTCCCATAATGACCTCCCCCGGGTTGACAATGTGCCATTGTTAGGACCTGATTTCTATAGTGATCGGGTACCACTAATTGTTGTTTATGTTCTCCGGTACCAGTAGTGGTTATCCGATATAAGAGGTTTTTCTTAATGAGGAAGTAAGGACCCACCTCTTCAGTTTCTTCTTCTCTGGCCGACTTCCAGGCGTGGGCGAGAGAAGGATCTTCTCTTTGCAGATGGGGAAAACTGACAGGGACTTCATGGGTTTCTGAAATAATGCCTGTGTTCGATCCTGATCTCTCTTTTCCCAAGTAATTCAATTTTTCTATTTGTTTCTCTCTGCGTGATAACTTCCTCCGGATGGTGGGGCTTTCTATACTGCTATCAGAAAAAGGGGTGTCTCTCCACCAATCCTGTGTCAGTGTGGGTTGTCTAACATAATCCAGTATTTCTTGGAAATGTTCATAATCAGTTCCAATGATACACTCCTCAATCAGATTGGTCATTATACCCATCGGTAAGGCATCCCGGTGTTTTCCCCATTCTACTGTGACGTTATATAAAGGGTATTGTTCCTTATCTCCGTGTATGCAACATATATTCACCCATTGTTCTGTTCCTTTATCTACTATGGGGAATATGTCTTTTCCCACCACCGACTGGCTACACCCTGAGTCAATAAGGGCCCATACTGTTTTCCCGTTAACTTTCAGAATCTGTTTAAACTTCTGGTTACCTCTTCCGGTACACAGTACCCGTCGCCTAGTAACTCCGATTTCCATGGGCTCACTACTATCCTGTTTTCTGGGGCACATTCGGGCAATGTGGCCCCATTCCCCACAGTTGTAGCATTGGGGTCCTGCTACCGCTGGAGGGGCAGGAAATCGGTGAGGTACTGGTTCCTCCGAAAAGGTTCTTGGCGTAGTTTTAGGATTGGAAGGTCCTGGCTTTAGGCTGGGTCGGGTTGACATAATTCTTACATCGGTGGAGCGATGATAAGCACACGCTAGATCAATTGCCATGTCAGTAGTCACCTTTGGATGTTGACGGATCCAGTGCTTAGTGGTGGTAGGCAGGGACTCTAAATATTGTTCAAGGACAATTGTTTGGATCACTTCCTCCCTACTATTTCCGGAAGAACCCAACCATTTTAAGGCCAAATCCTTTACCCGATAATAAAAGGTTCGGGGATCTTCATTCGGTCCCCATTTGATTTTTATAAATTTAACCCTATAGTATTCCGTGTCATGTCCCACACGTTCTAAGATACTAGACTTTATCTCTTGGTATGGCGTGGTTCCACCCGGGTTTGCTGCTTGATATGCTGCTTGTAATATCCCTATAAGTAAGGGGGCGACATACTGACCCCATCTATCCTCAGGCCATTGGGCGGATGACGCCACTCTCTCAAAATTAGTAAAAAAGGCTTCGGGGTCTTCTCCGTCTTGATATTTCTGTAACACGGAACTTGGGACATTGGGGTGCACTTTACTACTAGCAGTAGTCTCAGTCAATTTTTTCATGGCCGTCTCGTGGGCCAGTTGATTGTTCGCAAGGATGGTCGCCTGACTTTTCAAAGCCGACTGTAAAGCTTCCCTGTCCTCTTTGGCTTCTCGCTGGTGAGCCTCCCACACCAGTTGTAGATGACGTTGGCCCTCGGCCAATTGCTTTATCATATCCTCCAACGAGGGTTGGTCACTCATTGTTGTACTGTTCGATTACTGTGAGGAGGCCACACAGGTTATAATCCCACTTCTGACACCACTGTCGCAGGTCGAACAGTATGAAGACCACTGAAGCGTTGTTTAGTTAGTGGTAAGTGGTTTATTTTTAGTTATACAGGAAGTAGGGTATGTTTAACAAATCCACAAGTGTTATTGTCTTTCTTAGTCGCTTGTTCTTCTTTCGTATCTTTTCCCCAGGTTCGTGATTATATGTTCTTGCTTCTTAATTTACAGGTGACCCATCTGCCTTGCTCGCTCTCGGAGTCCAGGGTGATGCCGGAAATAGAAGAGAAAACGCTAAGGTAAGTATTGAATTTTAATTGGAGTTCTTCCCTTTCTCTTCTCTCTGGACTGGGAGGCGGTACACACAAAAGGAGGGGGTTGGTGCCGGTGAGGAGTGTTTTAGGAAATAGTGTGAACACATCTATTCGTAGTGTAGGAATAAGTGACACTGGTGAGCTAATTATAGTGCCCTTCCTTCTACCTCCCTTTCCAACCCTCCTTTATGACCCCTCCCCAGTCCCTTTTTCTCCAATTTCCCTTCTTTTTGTCCAAAAGGACCGTACCTTGTTTAGCCACGACCCTCCAGGGTCGTGGCTGGCTTGGTAGTGTTCCTCCTGCTGGTCTCCTGTTTCCAGGCTCTGGGGCTCTTCTTCTCTCTCTCCCTCCTCCTGCTCCTCGTCTGCTTCTCTCCTCGTCCTCTTTTCCTCCTTGCTCTTTTCTCGCCTCGCTGTCTCCGTCTTCCTTTCTCCTCCTCTCTTCCCCCCCAGCGCGTCTCCCTCTTGTTTATGTCCAGCCCGGGAAACTGATGTTGTTTCCCGGGCAACGCCGTCCCGCCTGCCGCTCTCGGGCCGCGTCTCCCCAGCAACGGGAAGACGCGGAAATGACGTATCGGCCTCGGCCGATACGTCATTCGCCTCGCTTGGAGCCGGGATTGCCCGACTACAGCTACTAATACTGGCAGCTCTGACAGTGGGTCCTCCAACCGGCGATCAAACAGAAAGCGACCAGACCTTTGACACCCTTTGAGAAACATCTTATCACCGCCCCAGTGATACCCATACAATTTCCAAAATATACTGCAGGCTGTTTACAAGATCAGGCACAGATAAACTCACTTTTCAGAAAGCATGAGAGAGAGAATGATAGATCCCCCAAGGGAAACAACTCTCAAAGTCTTATATAGATAGCACTATGCTCCTCAACGCCTAGGTAAGATGAATACAGATCATAGTGCAAAATACTGGAGGAATGGAGACGCTGTGGGGAGGAGGGGCCACTGACTCATCTCTTGTGGTCATGCCCAAGGATCCAGGGGCTCTGGGACAAATCCTCTCAGCAATACATCAGATTATGAGTTTGGAGCTAACCCGCTGCTCTGAGGTTATACTTCTGGGCCACCCAGACGATGACTGGCTACCCACTTGTGAAAGTCCATCTCCAAGTACTTTTGTGTACAGTTCTTTTTGTTCTTCTCACAACTCAAAATCACTGCAGTGAAACATCCTTGGATTAAAAAAAACATTCACACAGAACTTGCAGTGGTATTTTCTGTCTTGGGGCACAGCACTGTGGTAATCCTGCTTACTGCAAGTAAAGTTTTGCTTTTCTTTCCTTGCAGGATCAAAGGCCTGTAAGCTGGTTCCAGGTGGAGGGGGGCGGAGAGGATCCAACAACGCGCCGAACAACCACTGAGCAAATAGCAAAACAAAGGGCTCATGGGAACACCTCTTTTCTTGCAGAGCACATGGCCTCGGGCGTGGTATTTATAACGCTGCACCCAAGATGGCCACTATTCCCGAACTCTGACCAGAGTTCGCAAGGGTGTCTTCCCCTGATTGGATTAAAGAAAGAGGCCTTTCCATGAGGGCACCAGATATGCATATAACACAGGGGGCCCAGGGGGCCTGTGACAACTAGTTGCTCCTTAACTGATGCGTTGAGGTATATGGAGTACACCTAATGGGTGTTGTGTAGTGTGTTTAATGTACAGTGTGGAGGCCTAAAGGCCCTAGGAGGACAAGTTGTTCCCTAACTGGTACATGGTGTGTTGAAAACAAGTAATCTATGGCATTCTCATGAGGAGCAGAGGAGTACAAAAGGTGCAAGCAGGGCGTGACACAACAGTTTTCCCCTCCAAAGGCCAACCCACAGGGCGCAGCCTACCAGGAAACTGGGCATGAAAGTGATGGACCAAATGAGAGGCATGGATGTCGGTCACTGGCTCCCAGGACCTGTTCTCTGAGAGAAAGCCCTTCCAATCCAGGAGGTAAAAGAGCCTCTCCTTCATCTCTTTGGAATCCAGGACTTTCTTTGCTTTATACTCAAGATGACTGTCAATAAGGACGAGAGGAAGTGGGGAGCTTTGTCACCCCCTAAATTTGAACGGCTTGATAATGGATACTTGAAACACAGGGTGGACCTGGTATCAGGCAATGTTATGTGTACTGATCCAGGGTTGATTACTTCATCAATCGGAAAGGGACCCATGAAACGATAAAGTATCTTCCTGGGGCAGATAAATGTAAATTGTTTGTAGCCAACCATAAAAGATCACCTTCAGAGTATTCCTGACAATTTATACACTTAATGTCTGTCTGTCGTTTCATCTGGGTTTGATATTGCACAAAATACTTCAGGAATACAGTGAAGGGCAGCTTTTATGGTTGGCCACAGACCAAATACACTGTAGCTGGGTGTGATGTTTGCCACCTGTGGGCATGAAATCAGATTGCTGGGCCAGATCAAGGGGAAAAGATCGTGGATGGCAGCCTAAATTACAATAGAAGGGAGCGATTCCTGTAGCTGCATGGGTACTGTTAAATGTGAATTCCGCTAGACTCGGAGCATGCTCCCAATCCAATGTAAGGGTAGACAAAAGACAGCAAAGCAGTTGTTCCAACAACTGATTAACTCTTCCTGTCTGCCCATCAGTTTGGGGGTGGTAAACAGGAGATCCTGAGTTCAGATCTCAGCAGCACCTCCAATCTGCATAGGTTCAGTTATATCAAGATTCTTAGGGCCAGATGTACCAAAGGATTTTACCCATTCTGTGTCTATGGGAAAAAGCTTTCGTACATATGGCCCATAGTATCTGAGCCGTTTTTACCCTGCTAAACCACTAAGAGCTTGTAGTCAATCTGGGACTTTTCACATTTTCTTTCTCCTACCAGATAATCTATTGTGAGCACCAGATCAATAAACTCTGAACAGTCCTGGGGTGGGTCGACTATTTGAGACAGGATATCTTTTGTCGTGAGGACCTCAAGGACCCTGTTAGTCACCCATGCTTTGGTTGATTTTAGTGTTCTTATTTTATTCATTACAGTAAGGCAACTTTTAGCAATGATTTTTACATATTTGTATCAGTTGGCTTTTTTTTAGGAAAGCAAGCAACAAACTATTTGTTTAGTTAGCCATTGCACAACACATAATTAGTACTTTCTGCCAAATGCTAAAGAACTCTGTACATGATATGCATGTTTGTGTTGCCCGTAGAGCAGACAGCTTCTACCATTTAGACATAGCACTGTATTTAAACTGTACTTCCAACACAGTACGGTTTATTATACAAACAATGCTGTATGACGCGCAGCTTGCCTACGCTGATCTACCAGCCTCCCAAGAGGACTGCCATCTACACCACAGGCTGATTCTTGACACTATTTCCAGGTATGGGGCTAATCCCTTAGATCGGTACAGGCAGAAGGGTACACCCTATATGGTCTCAGCATAGACATATTGTTAGGTAGGAACCTCTAGCACATCTAGAACCACATACATCATGGTTAGATTGTTTATCTTTTTAATCATGTTTGTGATGCTGACTACTTTGCTTTGTTTCATCTGCCTAATAATCGTAGCTCACTCTCTATATGACAGATTGTGAATGTTTCAATAAATGTATTGAAAACTTATCCTTCGTCTTTGTGTATTGCCTTAGCATGCAAGAGTAACCGCATGAAAGGGGTAAGATCGGTTTCCACAGCTTCCCGGGGGAGTCGGAGTGTCATGTTCAGGTTGCCATAATCACCTTTTACCCTGGTGGGTTTGCAGTTCAGGTGAGACACTGTGAGCTAGCCAGGAGTTAGGCTGACAGGTACTAATGGTGTGGATAGACTCAATCTCGCACACTCTGCTGTTCTGCTTTCCTAAACACACAGTCCTATTATCAAAGTAAGAAAAGCATAACATGACGCCAACATAGTATCAAGGTCAGGTACTCCTGAGGTGCCCCATTCACCTTTATATTGAGACATCCATTGTGTTAGGAGGGAATTCTCCTCCTCAGAAGTATAGGTAGCACCTATATTTGTCTGTAGGTTGTTGAAGCTTGACATTTTAAAGTCACTACTGTCACTTCATTTACTTCAAATTGGGGGTGGAGATGTTAGGTTTGGGGTTGAGGCATATGATTCATACCAAACATGCTTTTGATTCATGAGTCAAGTTTTCTGCAGTCAATGCCAACACAACCACATTTAACAGATACACAGTGGCAAACCCACCAGCACAATATATAGCGTACAATCAATTAGAAATACCTTTGACATATGAGAAACATCAAAATTTGTTCCAAGGTGCCCCACCATACACTGTTGAAAATGTTAGATTGTATCCCTCAGTACTAACGGGGTAACATGGCCACTTCTTGCTACCTATACACCATATCCAAATACACAGCAGCTGATCTGGTCCCATTATATAAAAATCTAGTGAGATTATATAGACACTTAAAACTGTTTGTAATGCGAATATTGAATACTGCCCCAGCAAGGGCTGCTCCAGCTATTCAACAACAATTGGCTACACATGGGATTAACCCAGATACTATTAATGCTATTATGGGTAAGGTACCTACCAAACAAGATGAGATTCTGGCCAGATGACCACGACTGTATGCTGATTGCTTCGCTGCAGCTGCTTATGTAGACTACAGGCCTCTTGCTCAGGTACGAGGGATGATGTCTTCCCAAGGCAGAATAAGAGCTTAACATGCTGTGCTCTAACATAGCCTAGGTAGGAACTACCATTATCGATTTTAGTGACAATATGATAGCCTTAGTTTTATGTTTCACTATCCTTGTTACAATTTTAATCCTGACATGCTTCATCGTCCTAGTTATTGCAATGCATGCTTTATTATCTAAGATGCAGTTACTTCAATAAAACCTTATTGAACTATATTCTACCTCTGATTGTCCTTGCATAAGTGAGACTAATGTAACTGAGAGAAACGGATGAGATCTGAGTGACCACGATCTCCCTGAGGAACCAATTGTGTCATGTGCTTGGTTGCCCAATCATCCCTGCTCTTGGGTGAAGATGTGGCACTGCTAGTTAGCCGGAGCAAAACCAGAATTAGGACAACAGGTGTCACCCGTAGTGGGTTCAAACTTAGTACCCGCCAGTGCAAGTGATTTTTCCGTCCGAATCCAGTAGTCTCCTTAGGATAATGAGATCATACGCGACATGGCCCTGGGAAGACATCATCCCTCACACCTGAGCAAGAGGCCTGTAGTCTACATAAGCAGCTGCAGGGAAGCACTCAGCATTCAGCATACAGTTGTGGTCATCTGGCCAGAATATCCCTCTAACGTACATGGGTCAAAGTAGTGTTTTTATACTAAAACAGCTGATGTTCCAAGAAAGGATCCCCATATAAGAGTGTGTATGTTTCTGTGAACATTAGAGACAAAGCGTACCACTTTTGCCGGCAACCTATCTTACTGCAATCCTTGAGAAAAGCCCAGAGTGACAGAAATGTCTTGTTTAAGAACGCCGCGCTGCCCTAGGCAAAGAACAGATAGATAGAGAAAATAAAACAAGACCGCAAATGTGGCTATTGTTAAAATAATGAAAACAAAGCTGAATAAAATATGTCTAGGTTAAAGTGCACAGCGGCAGGCCTAGTTTGCTAAAATAACTTGTATGAAGCTATAACTAAAAAGGCTACACAACACCCTCCCCATGCCGGTTCAAAGGTGGTTCAAAGCCTCATTATTCATAAAAGCTACAAAAATTCAACCTAAGGCATATATATGAGAATGTCAATAATGACAAGTTAAAGGATACTTGAGCATGTGTGGCGCGAAAAAGCCGAACTTCAAAAGTCAGAGTCATTTTGGAAGCGGCCAATTGAATCCGGGATAATTGAAGACAGGAAATCTTCCACTTCGGCAGGTGGTAAAGTAGGAAGTTCATTGCCAAGGAAAACCAAGGAACATTCGTGTTCCAAAGCCTGAGCTTCAGCCAAGGCAGCAGCATTGTGTGGTGTGCCCAACAATGAGTTTAGAGCTGCATCATCCACAAAGGGCAACTCGTAAGCAGCTTCCCGTAGCAAATGCACCCTCAACCGCATGACTGGTAATGAGCCCTCAGCAAGAAAATCAACAGATCAGCGTCCAATGAAAGGAAGCGCTGCGCAGAAAGACAAACTTTCAGTGCACCAGATGAACCAAAACACGGGCTGCACACAATGCAAAACTGGTCTGAATGACAGAGACCAGTCACACTCCAATTGCTCCAGGAGTCATGCTCCAAGTACTACATCATGCGTTCACAACACAGCTACGCTGGTGGAAGCGCTTTCAGGCTTCCTTGTTGTGACGGGACAGACATTGCACAGAAAAAGTAACAATAGCAGAAAGACACCTATTATAGCCAAAGTTATCGGAAATTCCCTGAAAATACTGGAGAATATTGAGTGGATGGCTGAAGGTATTAAGCCAAATAAAGAGGAGAAGGTGTGAACGAAACCAGAGCCAACAGCCTTAAAGAAATTTGCGATTCCAGTGGTACTGGACAGGTTAAATATTTGTCCCACGAGCTCACCAACGTGTCTCGGAAAGTTGGTACTTAAAACGGACTGTATTTCTGCTGATGACCTTGCAACCTGAAGCGTATAGGTCTTGTGTGAAGATGTGAGCGCAACATGTTTTTGAAACAATAAAGCCTTGAGTCTGCTTAACTTGTCAAAATTCACATTTGAAATAGCAATATGAGGCCAAATCTCAGCTACTTCCCTCTGTCGTGTATGAGGGGAAAGTATGTTCCGGCAGCATGTAACAATTCTTGAGACAGAAATTACTAACTATTCCGGCTCGCATCCTACAACATTTTTCACTATTGAGAAGGACATAGCCGCCATTCGAGAGCACCTGGAATGCAGGTCTAATCAAGGGGACTGGAACTCCCTTCAGATAACAAACCAAGTTTGCTGCCAAAGCGTTACATGCCCGTGCAAGAACAGCTGTTTACAAACCATCAAATGGCTGACAGAAGTCTTGCATTCACTACCGTTAAGAAAGACCTCTTTCATGCCACTGAGACATTTCTACGAGAAGGGTAGCTCCCACACCTCATGGATGTAACGATCTCCTAGCCTTTCATATCTGCCCACTGGAATGTGTTTTAAGCAGGACATGAACTGAAGTGCTGAAATAGGCAGATTAATAACCCTGTGTATTAACCACTCAGCAGATGGTATTTCAGCCACAATGAAAGGCAACTTTTCTAATTTCTCAATATTTAACATGACACAAGTCACTTCTTTCTTAGCCATTAGTTGTTGTTGTCAAATTAAATTAAATGTGGAAAATATGTCCCTTGCGCTAATGTGTTGCTAGGGAACGCGACCTGCCTTCAGTGTTTGTAGTGTCCAACCTAACTGCATAATGGACCTTAGTTGATTCTGTCCATGGGGTAAAGAGGACATGCCACTTTGTATTATGTCTATTGTAGAAGAAACAATGTTGTTTAAGGCGTATATCCGGTCGGACAGGGTATTAATCCCACTATCTACAATAGCTAATGCCTTCTGTAAATTTTCCTGGTCTATTTGCCTTAACCAGGCAGCGGCTTCTTGTTGAGAAAGCTTCTAAATTTAATTATAGACTGCGTATAAGAAGCGCTTTCTGTGTTATTTACTGGGGCCTAACAGGAAATCTTGTAAGTCAGTGTTATCAGACAGGAGACTGAGGTGTTCTATACCAGCATCTAATGAGGAACTCTTCAACCATTGCTGGCATAGCTTCCCTACGCTGTATGTTGTTACTATACCCGCATGTTCAGATGACACATAGCGAGGGTCAGGCATACTTGTTCTAAAACGTCCTGTGGAGTCTATAAAGCGTTTATGACACCCATTGGTATCTATTGTCCACAATAACCACCCACCAGGACGTGAAAGTGAAGCATTGAACGTGCCATTCTGGACCCATTCATCGAGCTGATCTTCAGTTGCATTTATATACCTTTGTCATTTATTAAATTTTGCAGGGCAGGACTACTGGGCGCATTCAAATCCTTAATTTTTGCTAAGCCTAAACAGCTTGTCTGTTGTACAGTTTCATTTAAAAAAATAATCTGAACAGGTAACAGGCATGCTCTGAATAAAGCTTCCTTTCCCCCAATTTGCCAATTCTTTGTTCCCCACACAACTTTTAAGTCAATCAACTTCAACCAATATTCATAGCCTTCTATAGCCAAACGGGAAACAAAGGAATCCGAATAAATGAATGTCCTATCTGTCAATAATATATGTACATTTTTCATCAATGGCAATTTGAAATAATATGACTCAGCATTTTTAACATTGTGCCCAGAAAAATATGTACATTTTTCAGAATATGTTTTGGAACTCCCTTGTGGTGGAGTTGGACAATGTTCCCATTGTGTGTAATTAAAAATAGTCTTTGCGGTACTTGCTCTATGAATGAAATGGTGTACATAATAATTGAAGCAAAACATGTCACCATAATTCTCTTTGGATTGATAAACATCCTACAGTAAAAATCTGCAATTCAGTCATCATAGGATCAACTGTTTTCACATCCCAGTCATCAGAAACAACTCCGGGTATTATTACATCATTCATAGAAAGTTTAAACACATATGGTATTTGAATGACCTCAGTGGAGCCCTATATATCAAATGTGACTTTATCCCAAACAATCCCATCAGGAATTGGTATAGCGCAAACGTTCATGAAAGACAAGTCTCTGTGGACCTTGTGTGAAGAAAAATTGGGTTTTAAGACCTCATTCACCAGTTCAACTGTTGATCTTTCAGGAAGGTAATGACCATGTATTAGAAGAAAGAAAGTAATAACAAAGCCAATCCAAAGGAGGAAAGCTAATATAGTCAACGAAAGCCACAGATAGTTCCATGGGAAAATAAAGTAATTTGTTTTAAGCCAGTTTATCAGCTTACATGTTTTTGGCAGTTCAGGTCTAGAAGAGGCAATTGAGTCCGAAAAGGTGCCATTGATGTCAGCAAAATATCCTGAAGCAGTTTGTGCAAAAGCTGGCGCCGTATTCGGAGGAGGAGTACTGGTAGGGCTCTCCTGTGTTGGTTCACTGTAAATGATGCCATCCATCTGTGTAGAAGTCGAGTCAAATCGATCAGCAATTTCTGTGTTACTTGTTACAATTGATGTTAGTGGAACTAATGCAAGATAATTTTCTACCCTCCCCAAGAGGTGTCAGTGTTGCTGCTCAAAACTTGTAGAGGGACATCTTGACCAGTAGTGAGAGTGATTTGGGAACTACTGGTTGCTCCTCTTGGTCTGCTGTGCAGGATCAGCCACAGGTGTAACTTGACATTGTCGATAGATACAAAGCGGTTTTCTTTAGCACCAGGCAACGGTGGTAGAATGACAGTTCTGGTACTGTGTATTCCCAGGACTGGGACTTGTGCACAATAAGAAGGACCAAACTCCTTTTTCACAGCAACATTTTCATGTACTAGATGCCCACCTTTGGAATCCATCCAGTAGATGGTACTGGTACATCCTTAATTCCTACGGAGGCAGCACTTGTAGAAGCATCACGGAACTGTTGTAATTCCTGCAAGACAGTGACATGTTCATTTATGTCAAAAGGTGTTTCTGCCGCCTCCACGCCAGGACCATCAAGATCTAGAACATACATTTGAGTTCCAACCAGGCACTCATATGAAGTACGACCCTCCCAAGGACTGGGGTAAGTGCTCTCTGGATTCCATACAGGTGATTAAATCAACTACGACCCATACCTAATGCTCTGGCTGTTAAGGATTGCTCTAAATTCACAGTTTCGCCGCTCCATAACACTAGTTCCTCGGGATGAAATGGAGACTAGTAATAGTGTTGGACCCCCTAACAAAACCAAGGCGTCCCTGAATGCCCTCGAGGCAAAAGCAGGGCCCTGGTCCGAGTGGAAAGCCACAACTGCATATGTCCCGATAAAGACTTGCAAATCTTTAATAACAGTCCGAGCGTCTGCAGAGGGTTGTGGTCACACCCACAGAAATCTGGAGCAGGAGTCAACAGCGAGTAAGATGTATTTGTATGCACTGTCGGCTGTTAGGTGACCACAATGGTCCAAGTGCACACATTGCAATGGTTTTTGTTTGAAATTAGGAGGGGTGTCTGCGGTGGTCATTTGACAGTGGAGTGCTTAATGCATTGACAGATGTCACAACAAAGGACATACTGCTTGGTCTGTTTGTGTAGACCTGGCCACCAATAACGTGCTTGTAATAATGATATTGTAGCTGCCACACCAGCATGGGCGGAAGCAAACCCTTCATGAGCTATTTTAATCAACTCTGGTCTCAGGTCTTTACTGGAAGTTACTCGAACACCCACGCCTGGTATTTTTACTTCTGCGTCAAGAAAGCCTCCCATTTGGTAGGAATATTTAGCAGGAAATGCTTTTGGAAAGGGCATGCCTTCAGCCGTGGCTTTCATGGCAGCCCATATGTCATTGTCCGGTTTCGTTCCAGAATGAGTTACTGTAGCAACAGCAGCCGTGGCTACTGCTGATTTGGCTGCTTCATCAGGCAATGTATTTCCAGCAATGTGTATTCCAACACGCTGGTGTCCAAGTGTATGTACAACATGGACGTTTGGTAGTGTTTCCTTCATATCTGCTACTTTCCCCCACAGAAGTGAGTGTTTGATGGTGTTACCTTTAGAATCTCTGAACCCCTTCTGACGCCAGTAATGCAGATATTCATTGAAGGACTGGATACAATAGTACAATCAGTGTCAGCTGTGCAGCCTCCGTATGTTCCACTGCCATCACCAGAGCCTTTAGCGCTGCCACTTGTGCAGTGCAATCCTCTAGGGTTAGCGTGAAAGTATATTGTGGATAGAACTTACTACCTTCCATATAGCCGCTTACGACTGCGCAAGCAGCGGAGTATTGATGCTTTGTGCCTATTGCAGGTTGTGCTGAGCCATCGGTGTACATGACTCTCTGATATTGATCGATAGGCAATGTATTTGCCGGAACTGGGTATTCTAGTTCATATTGCAAAAATTATTGAGTTTGTAATTTTGGGTCGAAAATGTAGTCAACATCAGTGGCTGTCAAAGACGTTGCCCATTGAATCCAACTTGGATGTAATGCTTTAGCGTTTGGAACGCTGGTTCGGTAACAGCCTCAAGGGCTGAAATTGGAGGGACACAATAATGTGTTTCCCCTGGTGTAGGAGGCTGGCCTGGCTTATAGTGGGTACCTTGTGGTACTTACACCTCGTGCCAGGTCCAGTTATCCCTTATTAGTGGAATAGAGGTGTTCTAGCAGCTTAGGATGATAGAGGTAGCTATAGCAGAGCAGTTTTGGCTGAACTAGGAGACATGCAAAGCTCCTGCTATACCACTTATATCATATAGCATTATATCATAATAGAACACAATACTCGGAGTTACTAAAAATAAAGGTACTTTATTTTAGTGACAATATGCCAAAAGTATCTCAGAGGATATACTCCCTTAGGAGGTAAGTAATATACAAAAAATATATCTACACGAACCAAAATCAGGTAAGTAACAGTTCGAAAAATAGTGCAAACAATGTAGAACACAATAGAATGCAATAGGGAGAACTAGGCCTAGGGGAAACACAAATCATATACTCCAAAAGTGGAATGCGAACCACAAATGGAACCCAGACCTAGTGTAGTGTGTAGAGGGTCCCTGGGAGTGTAAGAAAACACTAAGGGTGTCCAAGATACCCCACACCAAGACCCCTGAAAAGTAGGAGTAAATTTACCCTACTACCCCAGAAAGACAGTAAAGTCGAGATAGGGGATTCTGCAAGGACAACAACTGACTGCAAAACACTGAAGACGGATTCCTGGACCTGAGGACCTGTAAAGGAAGGGGACCAAGTCCAAGAGTCACGTAAGTGTCTGGGGGGGCAGGAGCCCACTAAACCCTGGATGAAGGTGCAAAAGGGCTGCCTCCGGGTGGAAGAAGCCGAAGATTCTGCAACAACGGAAGGTGCCAGGAACTTCTCCATTGGTCAGAAGATGTCCCACGGCGTGCTGGAGGATGCAGAGCTGTTTCCACGCAGAAAGACCACAAACAAGCCTTGCTAGCTGCAAGAGTCGCGGTTGAGGATTTTGGGTGCTGCTAGGGCCCAGGAAGGACCAGGAGGTCGCCCCTTGGAGGAGAAGACAGAGGGGGTGCTCAGCAACACAGAGAGCCCCATGCAGAAGCAGGCAGCACCCCCAGAAGCACCTGAATAGGCACTTAGAAGATAGGAGGACAACGGTCGACTCAGAGCCACAAAAGAGGGTCACACGAAGTCGGAGTCCAACTCAGCGAGTTGGGCAATGCAGGACGGAGTGCTGGGGACCTGGGCTAGGCTGTGCACGACGGAAGTCTTGCAAAAGTGCACAGAAGCCCGAGCAGCTGCAGTTCATGCAGTACACAGGATTACTGTCTGGCGTGGGGAGGCAAGGACTTACCTCCACCACATTTGGACAGAAGGGCCACTGGACTGTCGAAGACACTTGGACCCAGCCCCTGTGTTTCAGGTACCACGCTCGTCAAGATGAGAGGGGACCCAGAGGACCGGTGAAGCAGAAGTTTGGTGCCTGCGTTAGCAGGGGAAAGATTCCGTCGACCCAGGGAAGATTTCTTCTCGGCTTCCAGTGCAGGGTGGAGGCAGACAGCCCTCAGAGCATGGACCACCAGAAAACAGTTGAGAAAGCCGGCAGGATGAGGCGCTACAATGTTGCTGGTAGTCTTCTTGCTACTCTGTTGCGGTTATGCAGGCGTCCTGGAGCAGTCAGCGGTCGATCCTTAGCAGAAGTCGAAGAGGGAAGTGCAGAGGAACTCTGGTGAGCTCTTGCATTAGTTATCTGGTGAGATACCCACAGGAGAGACCCTAAATAGCCCACAGAGGAGGATTGGCTACAAAGACAGGTAAGCACCTATCAGGAGGGGTCTCTGACATCACCTACTGGCACTGGCCACTCAGAGCTGTCCATT
Organism: Pleurodeles waltl; assembly: GCF_031143425.1. Lineage (NCBI taxonomy): Eukaryota > Metazoa > Chordata > Amphibia > Caudata > Salamandridae > Pleurodeles > Pleurodeles waltl. The sequence continues at coordinate 352,837,872 of NC_090450.1, forward strand.
GGGCCCTCACACCTCTGCATCCAAGATGGCAGAGGTCTGGGACACACTGGAGGAGCTCTGGGCACCTCCCATGGGAGGTGCTGGTCAGGGGAGTGGTCACTCCCCTTTTCGCACCAGAGCAGAGCTGGGGGGGATCCCTGGACCGGTGTTTACTGGCTTATGCAAGGAGGGCACCATCTGTGCCCTTCAAAGCATTTCCAGAGGCCAGGAGAGGCTACTCCTCCCAGGCCCTTCACACCTATTTCCAAAGGGAGAGGGTGTAACACCCTCTCTCAGAGGAAATCCTTTGTTCTGCCTTCCTGGGACCAGGCTGCCCAGGCCCCAGGGGGGCAGAAACCTGTCTGAGGGGTTGGCAGCAGCAGTAGCTGCAGGGAAGACCCCAGAAAGTTAGTTTGGCAGCACCCAGCTCTATGCTGGAGACCCGGGGATGCATAGAATTGTCCCCCCAATACCAGAATGGACAATTCCATGATTCTAGACATGTTACATGGCCATGTGCGGGGTTACCATTGTGAGCTACATATAGTGCACACGTGTAATGGTGTCCCCGCACTCACAAAGTCCGGGGAATTTGCCCTTGTTAGAAATGGGGTTTTTGGTTGGCAGTCAGGTTACCCTCTGACCAAGCAAAAGCCCTCACTCTAGTCAGGGTAAGTCACACACAATCCAAGATTATCCTGTGCCCACCCTCTGGTAGCTTGGCACGCGCAGTCAGGCTTAACTTAGAAGGCAATGTGTAAAGTATTTGTGCACTAAATCATACAATACCAACAAATAGCACCATAAAAAATACACCACACAGTGTTTAGGAAAATATATAATATTTATCAGGATAATTGTAGGTCAAAACGAATAAAGTTGCAATGTGAATTTGTAGAGATATCACTGAAAAATGATATAAAGGGGGTCATTCTGACCCTGGCGGTAAAAGGCGCTTACCGCCGGTCAGAAGACCGCCATTACACCGCCGCGGCCGCGGTAAACCGCCACGGTCATTCTGACCCACAACTGCTAAACTGCCAAAAACCCGACTGCCACTGAAGCCCGCCACATCAGCGGTCAGCGATAAACTGGAGATGACCAAACCTCCACCGTCACGCCAACACAAACACGCCCATGCCATTACGACCCACGAATCCACGTGGTGGTCTTACAACCGCGGTATTCCATTGGCGGTACACACCGCCGCGCTCAAAATACACACACCTTTACAAAACACAGCCACATTGGACAATGTGAAATACACACACCTGATACACATACAAACAACACACCCACACACCCATCACTATATAAAACACACACCCACATCACCCACAAACCCCCACAAATCGAAATTCAGAGACAAGGCGCAATACACAGAGAGAGAGCACATGGAACGCAAACCATAACACACACAGGAACCCAACCTCATCACCCACACCACATCTACGCACAAAACACCACAGACCACCACACTCATCACCACAAACACCACCCCACACCTCATCCACACCACCCCATGGCACCCCAAAGACACCCCAGGTTCTCGGACCAAGAACTCAGGGTCATGGTGGAGGAAATAATTAGGGTAGAGCCCCAGCTCTTCGGCACACAGGTGCAGCACACCACAATAGCCAGGAAGGCGGAGCTATGGCAAAGGATCGTCGACAGGGTCAACGCTGTGGGACAGCATCCCAGAAATCGGGAAGACATCCGAAAGCGCTGGAACGACCTACGGGGGAAGGTGCGGTCGATGGTGTCAAGACACAACATCGCTGTGCAGAAGACTGGCGGCGGACCCCCACCCACTCCACCCGAATTCACAGCATGGGAGCAAGAGGTCTTGAACATCCTGCATCCTGAGGGCCTCGCTGGAGTAGGCGGAGGAATGGACTCTGGTAAGTCTAATCTCAACTACTTCACCCCCCCCAACCACCAGCATGCCACCCACACCCCCACCCTCACCCCCAACCCCCCAGCACACATCCTCCCTGTTAATGTCTCACCAGCACAACCCACCCAACCCAACACCAACCCCTGAATGCCAACACAAACCATGGACACCCATCACCTAAGCATGACCACTGCACATACCCATCCCCCGCCCAAACCACCCTCACAACTCCTCCCAAAAGGGACTGCCAGCACTGGGGGACAAGGGCACCCACAAATCGCACGCCATGGCACACACAAAAGCAATAATCATACTCTTTTACCCCTGCAGGGCCCGAACGCCAACACACCGGCCAGGAGGGTCCAGATTTGTCCATCCCACCCCCAGAACAGGCCCCCAGTGATGACAGCAGCTCTGTCGACCTAGAACCTGATGACCAGCCCGGACCATCAGGGACCTCTGGACAGTCGGTTACCCTCAGTCAGCCACAGGCCACAGCAGACCTACCCCCCTCTGGAAACACCAGCACAGCACCCACCCAGCGGGCCCATGCCTCTGTCTCCAGGACAGGTCAAGCAGCGGTGTGTCTACCACTACAGGGCACCCAGGGTAACCCACCACCCCAACAACAACAGGGACCTGGGGGCAGTGGTAGTGGGCACACCGTCCAGGGGACAGAGGCCCAGGAACAAAGGGGAACTGGGAGGGCTGCTGTGCGACAGAGGGAGGACAGGCCTAGGGAACCCACTGTCCAAGAGGCCCTCACCACTATCATGGGAGCGTACCACCACTCGCAAGAGACGATGGCGACGGTCCTGGCCAGGTTGCAGGAGATCCTGCTTCTGCATGAGCAACAGAATATGGGGTTCCGGGAAGAACTGCGCAGCATCAGTTCCGCAATGGGTACAATGGTGGTGGCACTCAACCAGATTGTCACCACTTTGCAGGACCATGTGGCCCCCCAAAGGACCCCTGCCACTAGCATGGAGGAAGAACAGCCCACCACCTCCGCCGGCGCTAGTGGTCAGGATGCCCCGACACAACAGCAACGGCCCACCCAGTCCCCACCCCCTGCAGAACAAGAACCACCCCGCAAGAAAGGCCTGAGATCTAGGAAGAAGACAGAGTAGGATGTCAAGACCCCCGCCATGCACGGATCCCCCCGGATGTCATCCCACTGTCCCACTTGTTCACCCTGTCCAACCTTGAACTGCCCCAACTCCACCTTCCACAGGCATATGGACAATGGACCTGTAGGAACGACAGTCTGGACTCTGCCATGGACATGCCTCCACCATCACCCATCACCCTTTTTGAACTATACACCTATTTTAAAACTTCAATAAACACAATTATTGCACAAAAACCAACTGGTTTCTGCTATCTATTTATTTAAAGCAAATGTATTCGATATAACCAACAAAACATTTATATTTACATTGTGAAGACAACATACCAGTGTCACACAGCGGTAGTCCATGGGGAAAAAAAACAGATGGCACTCCGTGGGGATCAGATCACTGAAATAGGAAGTGAAATACACAACTAAGTTACCATACATTGGGGTGAAAGGTCAGACAGTAGAGAGCCACCACAGTTACAGATATAATACAATGCAGGAGTAGATTCATACCTGTGTGTTACTGGAAATACTGCAGTATCACTCTGTCCCTGTTGTCTGTGTCGTCCTCTTCGTCTTCCTCCTCTTCACTCTCCGCAGGCTCCACAGCGGCCACAACACCACCATCTGGACCATCCTCCTGCAGGAAAGGCACCTGGCGTCGCAAAGCCAGGTTGTGAAGCATGCAGCAGGCCACGATGATATGACACACCTTCTTTGGTGAGTACATTAGGGATCCACCAGTCATATGCAGGCACCTAAACCTGGCCTTCAGGAGGCCGAAGGTCCGCTCAATCACCCTCCTAGTACGCCCATGGGCCTCATTGTACCGTTCCTCTGCCCTGGTCCTGGGATTCCTCACTGGGGTCAATAGCCAAGGCAGGTTGGGGTAACCAGAGTCACCAATTAGCCACACACGGTGTCTGTGTATAGGTTCCATCACATAAGGGATGCTGCTATTTCGCATGATGTACGTGTCATGCACTGACCCAGGGAACTTGGCATTTAAATGGGAGATGTACTGGTCAGCCAAACAGACCACCTGGACATTCATCGAATGATAATTTTTTCGGTTCCTGTACACCTGTTCATTGTCTTTTGGGGGAACCAAAGCCACATGGGTACCATCAATGGCACCAATAATATTGGGAATGTGTCCAAGGACATAGAAATCACCCTTCACTGTAGGCAAGTCACTCACCTCAGGGAAAATGATGTAGCTCTGCATGTATTTCATCAGGGCAGACAACACTCTGGACAACACCTTTGAAAACATAGGCTGAGACATCCCAGATGAAATGGCCACTGTAGTTTGAAATGATCCACTGGCAAGAAAATGCAGTACTGACAGCACCTGCACTAGAAGCGGAATCCCTGTGGGTTGGCGGATGGGTGACATCAGGTCTGGCTCCAGCTGGGCACACAGTTCCTGTATAGTGGCACGGTTGAGTCTGTAGGTGAGTATGACGTGTCTTTCTTCCATTGTCGACAGGTCCACCAGCGGTCTGTACACGGGAAGATTCCTCCGTCTCCTCGCAAGTCCCAGCGGACGGTGCCTAGGAAGGACAACATGGAGCACAGAGTCAATCAACCCACAGGTAAGTGCCCACAGCATGCACATAACACAAATCTCTCTGGATTGAATGGCTAGTATGAATGTCGGTGCAAGGTCTAGCCATGTGTGACGCAGTAGGAATTAAGCCATGTGAGCCCTCGAAATGGCGGCTGCCTGACCTGTGAAGTGTGACAATGTGAAGTAAGGTCATTGCGCTGGCGTGGTACACCGTGGCGGTAGGCGGTCGCAGTCCGCGGCGCAAAGCCGCATTGGACAACATTGAACCCTATGGGTTTCAGGAGCCAATGGCGATGATCGCCGGCGGTCGCGGTACGCACCGCCGCGGTACGCACCGCCGCGGTATGCACCGCCGCGGCCGTAACCACCATTTTCTCTATGCTTAATCACACGAGACCTGAGCATCCACAGGAGAGGACCCATACTGCAAGTGCTGCTGTGACCTCGGTCTGGAAGTGACAATGGCTGCTGCGACTGGGGAAAGGGCCCCCGCCTTCAGTTCCGAAGAGTTGGAGAAGCTCGTGGACGGGGTCCTCCCCCAGTATGCGCTACTCTACAGTCCTCCAGACCAACAGGTGAGTACACGGGGGGCAATGCATAGTGGGTATGCCTGTGATGAGTGGTGAGGATGTACGATGGAGGGGAGGGCAGCGACTGACGAATGCATGGCACGACAGATGAGAGCATGTGCCACAGGTCTAGTTTGGGGAGGGGGGCCACTCACATCGAGCATGCAGAAAAGTGATGATGTTTCTCTTCCCCCCCTGTACATGTCACATAGGTGAGCGCCCATCAGAAGATCGACATTTGGCGTGCCATCGCCAAGGACGTTCGGGCCCTGGGGGTCCACAGCAGACGGGGCACCCACTGCCGCAAGAGGTGGGAGGACATCCGCTGCGGGAGCAGGAAGACCACCGAGGCTCTGCTGGGGATGGCCTCCCAACCTAGGAGGGGTGCCAGTCGTACCTTGACCCCCCCTGATGTCCCGGCTTCTGGCGGTGGCCTACCCCGATTTAGATGGGCGTTTGAGGACATCACAGCAGACACAAGGGGGTGAGTACCAGCACATTCAGCTATTTAGCGCGCAGTGGAGGTGCCTGGGTGGGGGAGGAGGGCTGTGGGTATCCCTAGGCCAGGGCGATTTCAGTAGGATAGGCCCCTCCGTGAGGTATGGTCCTGTGCCCCCGCCCCCCACCTCAGTAGGGTGCCCAGTAACGCGATTCATGGACCTGTGTATTCTGTGTGGCCAGTTGTCGCCCATAGGCTTGTAGGGCATGTCCCATGGAATGAGTTGTGTACCCCAAGTGCGCAGCGTAGTGCAGGGGGCTTCTGTGTCTGTCCTCTCCGCCAACGGTGTCCCCAATGCATGCACTCAACTTGTCTTTATGTTCCCCCCCCCCATTTTCTTTGTCTTCCTGTTCATGTGTGCATTAGCATCATCAGGTGGAGGAGAAGTGGCATCGGCGCAAGAGGGAGCTGCATCTCACATGGCCCCGGAGGGCCATGCAACAGACTCCGACATGACCAGTGAGACGGAGGGCGAGGGGGGCTCCACCACTGGGACCCGTGCAGACGTCAGTGACACCGACACGTCCTCGGATGGGAGCTCCCTTGCGGTGGCGGCAACATCCGTGCCCACCGATACTACAGGTACAGCCGCCACCCAGCGCATCAGCACCGCCCTCCCAGCAGCCCCTCGGCCTTCGGCCCGTGCCCGCACGGCCAGGAAGCCAGCCATCCCCTTCGCCCCAGGCACCTCAGGCCCTGCCCCAGTCACCCCTGCTGCCCTCAGTGAGGAGGTCATTGACCTCCTGAGGACCATCATTGTTGGGCAGTCTACCCTTTTGAATGCCATCCAGGGTGTGGAGAGGGAGGTGCATCAAAGCAATGCATACCTGGAGGGCCTTCATTCGGGTCAGGCTGCCCAGCAGCGATCGTTCAACGCTCTGGCCTCAGCAATGACGGCAGCAATTGTCCCTGTCTCCAGCCTCCCTCTTCTAACTCCCTCCACCCAGTCCCACTCCTCTGTTCCTCTGCCTATCCCATCCACACCTACAGACCAGCCTGCACACACCTCAACACCCAAGGCCAGATCATCCAGACATAAGCACCACAGAACACACAAGCATTCACCCAAGCAACATACAGATGCAAACATGCCAACAGCCACTACCTCCTCTGTGTCCCCCACCTCCTCGCCTCCCTCCTCCCTCCCTGTGACGTCTCCACTCACACCTGCAAGCACACCACCATCAGCCATTACACCCATCACCAGCACACCCTCCAGTCCAGTCCGCACACGTGCAGTCACCACCCCCACTGCCATGTACACGTCCCCTGTGTCCTCTCCCACTGTGTCTGTCACCCCCGCTTCCAAACCACACAAACGCAGGCAGGCACCCATCCAACAGCCATCCACCTCACGTCAGCCTCCAGCCAAAGCACCTGCACCCAAAGACAGCACACTTGACTCTCCTACAACCACATCCTCTTCCTCCACTCCCATACCCACTCCAGCTACCCTTCCCATGGCTCCTAAAAAACTTTTCCTCTCTAAAGTGGACCTCTTTTCCTCACCTGACCCACCCCCTCCATCCCGTAAGAGTTCCACAAACACCTCAGCCACCACCAGCCCAGCAACTCCCAAGAACGTTGTGTCTGGTTTTTGGAGTCCGCCCTTTCCTTGGGCTGGGACATCGTCCAGCAGCAAAGGCGCAGCCAGCCCCCACCCGGGAAGAGGAGCAAAAAACTGAGGGCAGGCGCGGCAGGCCTGATACGCCTGCCCCCAAGGAGGGTAGCCTTGCACCGTCACCTGCCACATCGGGTAGGGGAGCCAAGGGCCAGGGAGAGTCTGCCAAGGAGGCCAAGGGAAGCAAAACAAAAAAGGCAGGGAGCAGCCGACCTGGCCATGAGGGCCCCACCAGCCCCATTCCGGGGGTATCGGAAGAGACCCAGAGACCAGGGACTCCATCACAGGAGGGCCCCGCAACGGAAAGGTCCGATGCTGACTGAGCGGCAAGTATTGGCCAGGTGTGGTTCACTCGAAACACAAGACAGGCACTGCTGAACAGGGCCCGCCGTGAGAAGCACCGCTGAACAGGGCCCGCCGTGAGGAGCACCGCTGAACAGGGCCCGCCGCGAGGAGCACCGCTGAACAGGGCCCGCCGTGAGGAGCACCGCTGAACAGGGCCCCGCCGTGAGAAGCACCGCTGAACAGGGCCCGCCGTGAGGAGCACCGCTGATTAGGGCCCGCCGTGAGGAGCACCGCTGAACAGGGCCCGCCGTGAGAAGCACCGCTGAACAGGGCCCCACCGTGAGGAGCACCGCTGAACAGGGCCCCGCCGTGAGGAGCACCGCTGAACAGGGCCCTTCAAGACAAGCACCGCTGAACAGGGCCCTCCTGTCAAGCACCGCTCCGCTGGTCCCTTCCTGTCAAGCACCGCTCCGCTGGGCCCTTCCTGTCAAGCACCGCTCCGCTGGGCCCTTCCTGTCAAGCACCGCTCCGCTGGGCACCGCCATCTCAAGCACCGCTCCGCTGGGCCCTTCCTGTCAAGCACCGCTCTGCTGGGCACCGCCGTCTCAAGCACCGCTCCGCTGGGCCCTTCCTGTCAAGCACCGCTGGCCCATTGGCAGTCCTGGTTCTGTGTCGGGCAGGGCTTCACGGGGCACTCTGCCCACCATGCCTCCTCCATGACCAGTGGACTCTGTTATCCACCTGATGGACTGTGGCTTTTTACTCCCCAGGATGGTACAGTGGGCAAACCACCCACTGTTGAGACTTGAGACTGTGGCTTTGCACTCCCCAGGATGGCACAGTGGGCAAGCCACCCACTGTAGAGACTTGAGAGACTGTGGCTTTGCACTCCCCAGGATGGCACAGTGGGCAAGCCACCCACTGTTGAGACTTGAGAGACTGTGGCTTTGCACTCCCCAGGATGGCACAGTGGGCAAGCCACCCACTGTAGAGACTTGAGAGACTGTGGCTTTGCACTCCCCAGGATGGCACAATGGGCATGGAGGCCATTCGTGGATCTGGCGTCGTGGACTCATGTGGCTGAGGTGCCCCCCCCATCCCTTCCCCCTGAGGTGCCTGTTTTAAATTTTTGGGATGCCCCAGCAGTGTTCTCTCCAATGGACTCGTTCTCGTGTGTGGGCTTTGCCCATGTGTTGCTGAACATTGGCCCACGGACATTTGAACTTTGCATAACTGTGCCGGACTTTTGCTACTTGTATGGATATGGTTCTAGATGTGTTATCATTCTTTATATATTGCTAAGATCGCTATATTTTATTGTTGCAATAATATAGTTCTAATTTTACAATCATTGCCTTTTGTCTTTGCTTTTTTTTTGTGGGTTTTGGGGGTGTCACTCTGACTTTTTAATCTGCATTGGTGTGTAGGTATATCGGTGGGGGTGAGGGTGGGGGTGGGTGTGTGGCGTATGTGTGCGCCCGTAACCTTTCCTCCTCCTCCCTTCCCTGTGTCGTAGGTGCAGTACTCACCGTTGTCGTCTGCGGCGAGGTTCGTGATCCTGGAAGAAGAGCAGGAAGGCAATGGCTGGGAGGATGTGGAGTTCCGGTTCCATGCTGTCCCGATTCCGCGTGGAGTGTGTCGAGGTGAGCGTTTTCCATTGGAAATGTCTGTTTCCGCCGTGTTTTTGTCGGCGGGGCTCCCGCCCCGGAAAAGGTGGCGGATTGGTGAGTCGTGATAGTGTGGGCGTTACATTGTCTGCCGCCTGCCTGTTGGCGGTGACCGCCGCGCTGTTTGTTTGTCCCGCCGTGGCGGTCTGAGTGTTAAAGTGGCGGTCTGTGTTGGCGGTCAGAATTCCATTTTTTTGACCGCCTGCCTGTTGGCGGGTTTGCCGCCGCTTTAACCCCGACCGCCAGGGTCGGAATGACCCCCAAAGTGTCTTAAGTCTTTAAAAAGTAAACTAAGTCTCTTTCAAGCACAAAGTACCTGGTTTTTGGTGGAAAATCTCCGCAGAGGGCAGCAGAAGAGGAAATGCGTGGAAAAATGGTGTGCGCGTCGGTTACGCCCCTTCACACACGGACTTGCGTCGTTATTTTTCACGCGGGGAGACGGGCGTTGTACGGGAGGAAAAATGGTGTGTGCGTCGGTTGCGCCCCTTCACACACGGACTTGCGTCGTTATTTTTCACTCGGGGAAGACGTGCATCCTTTTCCGGCACGCGGACCGTCTCCTTCTATGGGTCGCGAGGATTACCAGATGTCCCGGGTCTGTGCGTGGATTCTCCTGCTTGTTTTCCGGCTGCGCGTCGTTCCGCGGGGCTGTGCGTCGAAGTTTCGATCTCACGGCATGCGTCGCGTCGATTTCTCCTCTGGAAGTCGGGCGGCGTTGTCCTTGCGAGGCTGTGCGTCGAAGTTCCGGTCGTCCCGAAGGCGCTGCGTTTTTCTCACCGCGGAACAAGCTGTGCGTCGAAAATTTCGGCGCACGAAGCGTCCAAGTGAAAGAGAGAAGTCTTTTTGGTCCTGAGACTTCAGGGAACAGGAGGCAAGCTCTATCCAAGCCCTTGGAGAGCACCTTTACATCCAGACAAGAGTTCAGCAAGGCAGCAGGCCAACAGCAAGGCAGAGGTCCTTTGTAGAAAAGCAGACAGGTGAGTCCTTTGAGCAGCCAGGCAGTTCTTCTTGGCAGGATGTAGTTTCTGGTTCAGGTTTCTTCTCCAGCAAGTGATGAGGTAGGGCAGAGGCCCTGTTTTATACTAAGTTGTGCCTTTGAAGTGGGGATGACTTCAAAGAGTGTCTAAGAAATGCACCAAGCCCCCTTTCAGTTCAATCCTGTCTGCCAGAGTCCCAGTAGGGGGTGTGGCAGTCCTTTGTGTGAGGGCAGGCCCTCCACCCTCCCAGCCCAGGAAGACCCATTCAAAATGCAGATGTATGCAAGTGAGGCTGAGTGTGTCTGAGTGAATGCACAAGGAGCTGTCAACTAAACCTAGCCAGATGTGGATTGAAGGGCACAGAAAGATTTAAGTGCAAAGAAATGCTCACTTTCTAAAAGTGGCATTTCTAGAATAGTAATATTAAATCCGACTTCACCAGTCAGTAGGATTTTATATTACCATTCTGGCCATACTAAATATGACCTTCCTGTTCCTTTCAGATCAGCAGCTGCCACTTCAACAGTGTATGAGGGCAGCCCCAATGTTAGCCTATGAAGGGAGCAGGCCTCACAGTAGTGTAAAAACGAATTTAGGAGTTTTACACTACCAGGACATATAACTACACAGGTTCATGTCCTGCCTTTTACCCACACAGCACCCTGCTCTAGGGGTTACCTAAGGCACACATTAGGTGTGACTTATATGTAGAAAAAGAGGAGTTCTAGGCTTGGCAAGTACTTTTAAATGCCAAGTCGAAGTGGCAGTGAAACTGCACACACAGGCCTTGCAATGGCAGGCCTGAGACAAGGTTAAGGGGCTACTGAAGTGGGTGGCACAACCAGTGCTGCAGGTCCACTAGTAGCATTTAATCTACAGGCCCTAGGCACATATAGTGCACTCTACTAGGGACTTATAAGTACATTAAATATCCAATCATGGATAAACCAATCAATAGTACAATTTACACAGAGAGCATATGCACTTTAGCACTGGTTAGCAGTGGTAAAGTGCCCAGAGGTCAAAAGCCAACAACAACAGGTCAGAAAAAATAGGAGGAAGGAGGCAAAATGTTTGGGGATGACCCTGTCAAAAAAGACAGGTCCAACAGCCCTGAACAATGTGGGGGCACCTTGGCTAGTGCCAGGGTGCCCACATACTAAGTAACTTGGTACCCAACCTTCACAAAGTGAAGGTTAGACATATAGGTGACTTATAAGTTACTTAAGTGCAGTGTAAAATGGCTGTGAAATAACGTGGACGTTATTTCACTCAGGCTGCAGTGGCAGTACTGTGTAAGAATTGTCTGAGCTCCCTATGGGTGGCAAAAGAAATGCTGCAGCCCATAGGGATCTCCTGGAACCCCAATACCCTGGGTATCTAGGTACCATATACTAGGGAATTATAAGGGTGTCCAATGTGCCAATCAGAATTGGTAAAAGGAGTCACTAGCCTGCAGTGACAATTTTAAAAGCAGAGAGAGCATAAACACTGAGGTTCTGGTTAGCAGAACCTCAGTAATACAGTTAGGCACCACACAGGAAACACATAAAGGGCATACTTTATAAGCACTGGGGTCCTGGCTAGCAGGATCACAGTGACACATAGGCAAAACAAACATACATACAGTAAAACTGGGGGTAACATGCCAGGCAAGATGGTACTTTCCTACACCTGGGCTAGTGGTTTTTCTTTAATGACAGCCATCTGAACAGCAGGGAGAATGTTCTCAGTGGGAGCAAAGCGTTGTTCTACTGAATACAAATGTGATTTGTATGCAATTGGGACCGTCTCACCCTCATTGAAAGTTACATAGGTGAAACCAATGGCACCAGCAATTACTCTGATGACCAGATGTTTTTTATTATCCCTTGTGTGTAGGTGTTGTGCTGCAAGCATGTCTGTTTGCAAAGCCCTGTGAATGCGTGTGTGTTCGACTGTCCAATATTTACTGGAAAAGTCAGGACTTATTAAGTCATATAAGGGTTTTATGTGTGATGCGCAATCTGGAATGTAAGTTCTGCCAAAATTTAGGAAACCCAATAGTGATTGGAGTTTTTTTATGGTATTTGGAGGCTGTAACTGTGCGCAGTTTCCCAAGAATTGTGGCGCAAGGCTCTTTCCTTCACTTGATAGCTCATCTCCCAAAAACAGGACGCAAAGGATTTTTTGGGGGAAGTTGAATTTATAGCCGAATTCAGCAAATCCTACAACAATGCGGGCTACCCATCATAAATGTTGCAATAATTGTAATTCATCATCCGTGAGATAGATATCATCTACATAGGACAATGCTTCAGGGTGAATGTCGTGAAGTATTGAGGTCACATGAGCCGCAAACAGTCCTGGACTTTTCTTGTACCTCTGGGGTAAATGAAATTATTTTTTCTGGGAGTCTAATGCGCGGAAAGTTGTTAGGTCTCTACTCTCAGGCGCTATATTTTGGCAGAAGAAACCACTGGAAATATCCAGTGTTGTTGTGTATTTTTTGGCGCACTATGTTGTTTATAAGTGCTGTACTATGAGAGTTTTGTATAGCGTATATGCGTGTATGACTGTTTAAGTTTAAGTGTCTGAAGTCTAAGACTATTCTGTACAAATGGTCCGGTTTAACTACTGAGAAAAAAGGATTATTCATTGGTGAGACACAGGGTTCGATTACGCCCTGGTACTCTAGTTGTGTAAAGATTTCCCTCACGGGTGCTTTAGCATCATGTTTTATAGGATACTGGGGTTGAGGTTGATTTTTAATTGGAATTACATGATAGGGGGAATCTTTATCCCATCCTACGTGGTTGCAATATAAAGTGAGTGCCTGCACCAATGTCCAAATGAATGCATAGGATTCTGCAAGCTCATCAGGAACAAGGGGCGAGAAAGAAGGTTTGATAACAATTTCCCTATGTGGGCAAGTACGGACAAATTCAGGTGGCCAATCTCTTTTGGCCAGTAGAATATCATATATATTTACGACGCAGTCCCAAAAGACTGCATTGATTGTGCATTCAATGTCTCCTTCTAATTGTAAAGTTACTTTGTACACCCTATCAGGCGTGGAGGAGACACACATGTCCCCAGGTTCAACTTGTAAGAAGTCATCAGCTGCTTTCACCTCCAGATGCTCTTGAAGATTCCGGTGATCTATTGTGACCTTTGCCGCGATGTCTAGCAGCGCTAGTGCCCACTTCTTGTTTTTCAATAGAGCCCTCTTTTTGAGTGGCATGACGAATTGCAACTGCTGCCACTTTTTTCTTTTTTAATTAGGGATTTTTTTGGGTAAGTTTCTCTTCTTTGTAAAAAGAAATTTCTGTTGAACATTGTGAGTCCTGTCTCAGTTTCACATACTCAGTTCTTCGCTCTGACCGCTCACCTCTCTCACTGCGTTTTTACGGTGAGTCCTGAAAGGAACAAGATTGGCGTGTATCAGTATATTGATATCTGTCAGGCGTTTTTATATTATCTCTATTTTTGAGATTACATCTATTTTGTGGGGTCTTCGTATGCAGAGATTCTCCCCTTTCTTTTTAGGCATTTGTTGTTTTTTATCCCAGCATTTCTTAGAACCCTCAGGAGCTAGCTTGGTAGAATCTTTACTAGATTTACCTTGAAACTTGCTCAAAAAACAAATCAGCTGGAAACAGTGTTTCCCCATATGGGACTCTAAGATGAACAACATTCTTGCAGTGTGCTTGCCACTTGGGATGGTACCCATCTATTGATGACTGTGCTACTTGAGGCACAGTTTTTGCTTCAATATTTAAGATAACTCATGGTATACATCGCTTGCAGTCTTACCAGAAGTGTTAAAACAAATAGAAAATGAATACAGGGCTGCCCCTCATCTGGACTTGGGGATGAAATCAACTGTCAGTTTTGCAACAGTATCCTCAATACTTTTTGGAAACATAAAAGGGGAAGCAGGAGCATTGGCTGTTCGCCAAAGTCTCACACAAGTTCCTTCAATAGACCAGGAGCACTAGTTACCAAAATAATAGCTAAGACTTACACATGTATAGGTAGCAATAATGTAGGTGACAGACCAAATAAGCCACAGCTTAAAGGTAATACGGAAAAGAATAAAGCAAAGCAAGTGCAGAAGTCTTCAAAAGATGCTCAAACAAATAAAAATCAAAGAAAGTAAAATCAGTGGGAGAATCTCCACATGCAGAAAGCTCAGAAAAGCATTACAAGCTAGGGAACCGTGATATTTTGAAACAACCTGACAGGTATTAGTTTACTGATACACAGCCTTCTAATTCAGTTCAGGACTACTAAAAAATAAATGGTCCAAAAGAGCTGGGCGGTCTAACATAGAACAGAGGAGTACATGAAACCAAAGGACTAACAAAGCTCATCTGACATCATTGTAAGGAATGAAGAGAAACTTCCTCAACAAAAACCTTGTACATATAGAGAACGTTACTGCAGAACAGGATGTGGGCAGTAACTCTGCTGGACAGTGCAGCAGAGGTCACAATAGTTTGCCAGAATCTTCAAGAGTTTCTGAATGTGAGAACAACTAACAACTATATAGAAGTTGAAACCTCAGAAAGGTGAGTCACCCCTCCAGACCACGTCTACAAAGTAAACATACAAATTGAGGGGATTTAATGCACACAATTAAAGTAATTTTGTGGGAAAGATTAACACTTAGCTATGAAATTCTCTTGGCTGAAAAAGACTGGCCACCTGAGTTTTTATAACAGTATCGCCGTCTTTCTCAGTCCTCGTTCAAGAGAAAGCAAGGATATGATGCAGTTTGGGTTCTTGCACAAGCCCCAGGGCTGTACCACAACCATATGGACTGGCATAGGGACTCTCCTTGTCGTATAATACCCATAAAGTCCAGCCCACAAACGCAACCACAATATCCCATAAAACAAAACAAAAGCCCCTGTGAGGGAAATTCAGTCACAGCTCGAGTGCCAGGGAGTAGTTGAAACCTGTGTATCTCCCATGATCAATAGTTTGTTCCCAATAGCTAAGCCGAATCATTCATATGCAATAGTTTTAGATTATATACATAAAAATAGTCATACACACACATTTGCAATAGAAAACTCACACTGTACAGCACTAATGAACAATATTGTCCTAAAAAAACAAAAAAACAACCTTGGATATCTTCAATGTGTTTTCTGCCAAAATATAGTGCCTGAAAGCAGGGATCTAACTGTTTGTCCCTGCTACGCTCTCAATTTTGCTGACTTCCCCGGGGTATAAGAACAGTCCAGGGTTGCTCTCTGCCCGTGTGACATCAATACTGCATGATACTGATCTAGAAACATTTTCCTATGTTGACGACGTATATCTGACGGATGATGACTTAAACACACATTTAGCCTGGGTAGAAAGCATTGTATTGGAATTTGCAGAACATGGCTACAAATTCAAATTTAAGAAAACAGAAATTGCTTTCCTCAGTGTCCTTTTTTTGGGATATGAGCTTTCAAACGGGTGGAAGAGTCTTTCACCACACTTCCTTGTGAAGTGTTCACAGTTGCAGCCATCAAATACCATCACAAATTACAATCCTTTTTAGGATTTCTAAATGTAGGGAGAAGATATATACCTGGTTACGCACAACACATAAAACCACTTTGTGATTTAATTTGTCCAGATTTTTCCAGTAAACATTGGACACCTGAACACACACAAATACTTAGATCAATACAGACTGATATGCTGGAAACAAACCATTTACACACATGTGAAAACAAAAACAAAAACTTGGTCATACAGATAATTCTGGGTGCTATTGGCTCCACCTATGTCACATTTAATAAGGGTGACAATGCTGGTTGCATATAACTTGCATTTCTACTACAATGCTGAAATGTATTTCGTATCCGCTGAAAAAATACTGATTGCAGTTCAGATGGCTGTCATTAAGAAAATACCACTGGCTCAGTGAAAACGCATCGTCGTAACCCCAGTGCCTGCCCTAGAGGCAGTAACAAAGGCTAACGTTTCAAATGCTAAAGCCTTACATCCTAGATGAATACAATGGGCCACTTCCTTGACTGCCACTGATGTAGACTATGTGTTTGAGCCTAAATTTCGAACTAAAGAATTTCTCCAATACAAACTGGAGTACCCATGCCCACTGACATTTGGCCTCTTGATCAGTATAAATATATTATTTACACTGATAGTTTAGCTCAACCTGCTGTAGGTACTAAACATCAATACTCCACAGGTTATGCAGCTGTTTATGACGTGATGAGGGATGGAGAATTTCACCCTCAACAGACATTTACGCAGTCCCTAGGGGACTGCACTGCACTACTAGCTGAACTGAAAGCACTGATTTTAGCACTGGAACATACAAATTCTGAATTCCCAACAATTATAGAGTTAATACAAGCAGAGCCAGACTCTTCGGTTTTGGGCTATCAACTGGCATTTGGATCTGAATGTAGGCTCTTTTTTTAATAGACTGACAGGCCCCCAACTGTTCTAAGCATGTAGAATTTAAATTTATCTGGGATATCATATGTATCTGGCAGGAAATATGTGCTAAATATTCTCAAAATTTAATACACAATGACAGACTATTGTGGGACAATCCAGCATTCTCAAAAGCAGTCCATGGCTCAATGTGTAGGACTTGGTGGAGACTGAGTGAAAACAGTTGGGGAACTGCCGGGCTTCCAGCTGCTTTACCATTTTTACTTTAAATATTTGCAGTTAAAGGACTATTTCTATCTAGATTTAAGATCCATATGGCTTTGGCTATTATGATCTGCAAGCACAGGGCAAGTAGGAAATCTCTAATTAGTACAATCTATTGTGGGTTCTGTGAGTATCAGACTGATGACAGCTCGCATCTGGCTGCCAAGTATAGTGTGAGATCTTGCCATCAGAAATGTATAGTGCCCTAGACATGGTGGATTGTTTGGTGAACTCCATGAACCTAAACTTACAGCAGTTTAAGACTATTTACATGCTATGTTATACAACAGAGAGAATAACTAAATGGGGTGGGAATCCAGGTGGTGATAAAACTAGTTGTCCTAGGTTTGACTGCCAGCAGCCTGTATTCTCCACATGTTTCTCACATGCCCTGCTCTTCAGGAATTTTGGGAAGGGGGACTCAAATTACAGCATCATGTCTTGGATTAGTAACACACTTTACACCCACGGAGATATTTATGGGATAAAGAATGAAATATGAACTTGAGAAAACAGCTATCATCATTGTCTCAGTCAGGTTCTGCATTGCTAGATCATGAGTATCCCCAGCTCCATGGGCAGTCATACTGTAGCTTTAGGAGTCTGAACTAGCATTGGCTAGAGTCAGGGGTATTCGCTAACTTAAGAAATTGGACAGGATATGGGTGGGTTTTCACTGGAAGCCGCAGATTAACATCTGAAAACCAACTTTTACTAATTCATTGCCAATAGGTTTAGATCTGTAGTTGGTGACTGTTGTGTGTTATTTAACAGCCCTCACTCTGCCCTTTTTTCTGTTTTTCTTTATGTCATACATCTGATTGTATATCCATGTGTTGGCAAAAGCCCCCCGAACTCCTTTTCTTTTGTTTTTTGTATTTATAGTACCTGTGATGATCCTTGCTGACTCACTTAAAATATTTTTTTAAAAGACTAAAAAAAATACAATTTCTATAGATGACTTCATTATGCCTGGGTTGTCTTATGACTGGGATGTAAACACTTTCTTCAATGCTCTCTGAGCTTGAATATTATACTGTTTTTGAAAGTGAAGATATGCATATAAACTTCACAATTTATGGAGAAATGTTTTATCAACCACTATGTGCATCATTACCTAGACAGAGCTAGTATTCCACCTACAATTTTTCATTACACCCAATGTTTGACTCTAGCAGTGGGGGTTCTAAAACTTATTCAGATAAATTTACATACTTTTCTCGGTACGACGTTACTGATCCAGTATCTTATTATTTTAAGTTATTTTCCACTAAAGCAAGGAAAAACATGCTGATTGCTACTAAACTGATTGATTTGAATTTGTTTCCCAAAGAAAGCTATAACTGATTTGAAATCAGTTTGGGAAACAAACGTTTGTCAAGTACAGGGCATGACTGCTTTATTTAAAGCATGTCTGAGTCCATCACAGATGATGTTACTGAACACAACTGTTCAACGGACTACTTGCCAAGGTCTGGAAAACATTAAAGAACTGAATGTGCCCAGTATCCTTTCAATTGCAAACTTTAATAATTGGCAACAAATGGTAAATTATACAGAAGATCAGCTCAATGGTATGGTCAGGAAAGGTACATTTAATTCAATTCTTTCGGGTCCCAACGGATGGTTATTATGGCAATGGACACAAATGTTTGTCATGCGCATTTTGTTAACTCTACACAGGATTTTAAAGCAAGAAGACCACCCCCTTGTTATATTGAGACACAACATTCAGGGTTTGTCTCTATATACAGTGTAAGGAAGTTGTGTCACAAATGGCTGCAACATTCCACTTTAGATGCGGTAAAGAGCACCTCTTTCTCCTCTCTGATGATATGGATTTGCAAGATTTCTTGTTAGGTCCTTGGTTGTCTTGCTTCAAAAAGGTTCTTGTATGCAATATACAATGAAATATGGAAGCTTTCTGAAATGGAAGCTGCTGTTCATTTAAGGCAAATAGATCAGGCAAATTTAGCAAAAGCATTAGCCATTGCCGATGATGGGATGAATACTTTGTCCACTCGTAGTTACACACTAAATAACACTGTGCCTGATTTAGATATTTGCAGATGAGTTACTCCATCAGAACGGCAACGGATATCTCGTCCACCAAAATCTAAATCCCATAGAATATAATGAGGTTTGGGTTTCAGCGGACAGGAAATCTGTCACTGTTGTGACGGAGTAACTCGTCTGCCAATAGCTAAATTAGCCCCACTGTATCTTCTGCAATTGATATTAAAAAAATAACATGTTGTTTTTACAGCATGGACAGAGTCAGCTTAGATCCACCATGCAGTGAGCTGAACATTACAGGTTCTAAAATCGAACCGCATGCCCTGGAAGCACATGAACTCAACAGAGTTATTTTTGCCCTTTAATTTAACACATACACAGCAGATAATGGCCAAAATTTGAAAAGGTGGAAAGATTCCCTTTTACAGTGGCTGAGACACCATCAGCAGTGTGGTTGGTACATGGATTAATATCCCTGCCAATCTCCACATTTCAATTCACATCGTTTTTGAAACATTTTCTGGTAGGAAGAGTTGAAGGTTTAGGGAAGCTTCTAATTCATGAGGTGTGGAAACTGCCTTTTGATTACAAATGTGTGCAGGGAAAAATAAGTCTTTCTTAGTGGTCGTGATTGTGAAAATTCTGTAAGCCACTTGATTTGTAAACAGGTGACATTGCACATTGTTTGTGATGCATTGGCAGCTAATCTAACATGTTACTTGAAAGGAAATCCCATCCCCTTCATTCACCTAGTGTTTGTTATTTTCAAATCGAAGCTACTTAATGCTGAGTGATAAGGCTGCTGTGGGATGAGAGCAGGTGGCCCTTATATAATTTCTGTTTCTGAAATACTGACCTGCTGTGGTAATGTGTAATTCCTCCCATGCATGAGAGTAGGGTTGTGAGTTTGTGACCTTCCCTTCCTACCTTTAATGTTAAGTTCAACAAGCTGAGCCGACTAAAAGTACTATTGTTTCAGAAACACGTGGCGGCTACATCTGCCCGTGAAACATTTGAATTGCAAGTGGCGAGGTCATCCACTGAGATACAGTTGTTTTTAAATACCAACTTTCTAAGACACGTCAGTGAACTTGTGAGACACATTTGTAATGTTTCCAACACTGCAGGTGTTGTGCACTTTTTTAAAGCAATTTGGTCTGGGGTTGTCAGTACTTTCCACACTGTTTTGGAGTGATACCATTATTTATACACTCTCTGTTTTGGACTGTTTTTGGTTAGATACCGCTTGTATTGGCATTAACTGGCGGTATTCTACAATTACTATTTTTACTCCACAATGGATGTCCCATCTCAAAGCCGCCTAATGGTGGCACTACCAACTGTCCAGCTGTGTCGTAAACACATGATACAGCACTTCAGAGTGTCTTTGTTGAAGGAACTAAATAACAACTGGTCTTTGTATTTTCGACCAGTATGGTTCTACTACATGCCGCTTGTGTCCTGATGTGTTTGGTGCCCTTTTGATTGCGCACTGGATGTGTGTCTTACACAGAAATTTGAACTGTCAGCAGACATGGATCTTGTGATGCTCCCAATGAGGGTTCATTCCTGGAGTTGTGCTATGAATATACAGTTGCTTCAAGATGCATTTTATGAGCCATCCTACATGGAGATGGATGCTATGGCTGAAAGTATATTTTCATCTGGCTCAACAACTGCGGGCGTTGCACAGGATGCTACTTCCTTAGTGGAGGATGAAGCTCTGGATCATTTCTGTTCCTTTGATATGCAAACTGAGGCTTTGGTGGTTTTGTCGTCTGCAAATGCAGGCTCCTCCTTGAACTCCCCTCCAACTGGTGTTTTAGATTACATCATAGCTATCGCCAATTACTTTTCAATTTGGCTTTGTTGTTACACAAAATTGTTTTTTTTTTAATTGGCTCCTTCAATTGTTTGCTCTGCTTGTTGTTGTAAACATTTGACTGCTTTCAGGATTAACATTTTAGATGGGTCCTTAGAATCTGTCTACTATAACTGGCAAGGGGTGTTTTGTAAGGAACTCTAAGACCCGGGCTAGTAACCACTGTTTTAGTTTATTTTAGTGTACATATTTTGATAATTTCCTTTAAAGCTGCTTTTAGAGATGATTTTTAAATATTTCAGTTGGCTTTATTTTAGGAAAGCGAGGAACAAGCTGTTTGTTTCGTTAGTCTTTGCACAACACATAATCAGTACTATCTGTCCAAGGCTAAAGATCTCGGTGCACGCTATGCTGGTGAATGCTGCCTGTTCAGGATCTAGCTTCTATCACCTAGACATAGCATTGCATCAAAACTGTACTTCCAACATAGTATTGTTTATTATATAAACGATACACTGACCCAGAAGGGGCAGAGGGAATTCCGTCCACGACTATCTTGGGACGCATGCTGTACGATATGCAGCTTGGCTGGCGCTGAATGGTGCTGATCCACCAGCTTCCCAAGAGAATTGGTATCTACACCACAGGCTGATTCCTGACACTATTTCCAGGTATGGGACGAGGTCTAATCCCTTAAATTCAGTCGGGCATAAGGGTACACCCGATATGATCTCAGCACTGACAAAGTTTTAGTTAGGAACCTCTAACACAACTAGAACCACATATATCATGGTTAGATTATTTATCTTTTTTGCTATGTTTGTGATGCTGCTTAGCTTACTTTGTTTCAACTGCCTAATTATTGCAGCTTACTTTCTATATGCCAGATTGCGATGGTTTCAATAAATGTATTGAAAACATCTCACATCTTTGTGTTTCACCTTGGTATGAATGAGTAACCGGACAAAAGGGGTAAGATATGTTTCCATGGCTTCCCTGTGGAGTGTCATGTTCAGGTTGCCATAATCACCTTTTACCCCCGGTGGGCTTGGGGTTCAGATGCGGCACTGTGCGCTAGCCAGGAATTAGGCCAACAGGTACTAATGGTATGGATAGACTCAGTCTCCTACAATCTGCTGCCCTGCTGTGTAGGAAAGTACCATCTTGCCTGGCATGTTACCCCCATTTTCACTGTATGTATGTTGTTTTTAGCCCGTGTGTCACTGGGATCCTGCCAGGCAGGACCCCAGTGCTCATGGTATGTGCCCTGTATGTGTTCCCTGTGTGGTGCCTAACCATATCACTGAGGCTCTGCTAACCAGAACCTCAGTGTTTATGCTCTCTCTGCTTTCTAAATTTGTGACTGCAGGCTAGTGACTAAATTTATCAATTCTAATTGGCACCCATATAATTCCCTTGTATATGGTACTGAGGTGCCCAGGGTATTGGGGTTCCAGGAGATCCCTGTGGGCTGCAGCATTTCTTTTGCCACCCATAAGGAGCTCAGACAATTCTTACACAGGCCTGCCACTGCAGCCTGAGTGAAATAACGTCCATGTTATTTCACAGCCATTTTTCACTGCACATAAGTAACTTATAAGTCACCTATATGTTTAACCTTCACTTAGTGAAGGTTGGGTGCCAAGTTACTTAGTGTGTGGGCACCCTGGCACTAGCCAAGGTGCCCCCACATCGTTCACGGCAAATTCCCCAGACTTTGTGAGTGCAGGGACACCATTACACGCGTGCACTATACATAGGTCACTACCTATGTATAGCGTCACAATGGTAACTCCGAAAATGGACATGTAACATGTCTAAGATCATGGAATTGTCACCCCCAATACCATTCCGATATTGGGGTGACAATTCCATAATCGCCCAGGTCTCTAGCACAGAACCCGGGTACTGCCAAAATGCCTTTCCGGGGTTTCCACTGCAGCTGCTGCCAACCCCTCAGACAGGATTCTGCCCTCCTGGGGTCTGGGCAGCCCCGGCCCAGGATGGCAGAACAAAGGATTTCCTCTGAGAGAGGGTGTTACACCCTCTCCCTTTGGAAATAGGTGTGAAGGGCTGGGGAGGAGTAGCCTCCCCAGCCTCTGGAAATGCTTTGATGGGAACAGATGGTGCCCATCTCTGCATAAGCCAGTCTACACCGGTTCAGGGATCCCCAGCCCTGCTATGGCGCGAAACTGGACAAAGGAAAGGGGAGTGACCGCTCCCCTGACCATTACCTCCCAGGGGAGGTGCCCAGATCTCCTCCAGTGTGTCCCAGACCTCTGCCATCTTGGAAACAGAGGTTTTTTGGGGCACACTGGACTGCCCTGAGTGGCCAGTGCCAGCAGGTGACGTCAGAGACCCCCTCTGATAGGCTCTTACCTTTCTTGGTAGCCAATCCTCCTTCCTTGGTAGCCAAACCTCCTTTTCTGGCTATTTAGGGTCTCTCCTCTGGGGAATTCTTCAGATAATGAATGCAAGAGCCCACCAGGGTTCCTCTGCATCTCCCTCTTCGACTTCTGCCAAGGATCGACCGCTGACTGCTCCAGGACGCCTGCAAAACCGCAACAAAGTAGCAAGAAGACTACCAGCAACATTGTAGCGCCTAATCCTGCCGGTTTTCTCAACTGTTTCCTGGTGGTGCATGCTCTGGGGGTCACCTGCCTTCACCCTGCACTGGAAGCCAAGAAGAAATCTCCTGTGGGTTGACGGAATCTTCCCCCTGCTAACGCAGGCACCAAAAGACTGCATCACCGGTCCTCTGGGTCCCCTCTCATCCTGACGAGCACGGTCCCTGGAACACAGGAACTCTATCCAAGTGACTCCCACAGTCCAGTGATCCTTCAGTCCAAGTTTGGTGGAGGCAAGTCCTTGCCTCCCCATGCTAGACTGCAAACCTGTGTACTGTGTGATTGGCAGCTGCTCCGGCTCCTGTGCACTATTCCAGGATTTCCTTTGTGCACAGCCTAGCCTGGGTCCCCAGCACTCTGTCCTGCAGTGCTCAACCCTCTGAGTTGGCCTCCGGCGTCGTGGGACCCTCCTTTGTGACTCTGAGCCAGCTCCGGTTCACAAATCTTCTAAGTGCCTGTTCGGGTACTTCTGCGGGTGATGCCTGCTCCTGTGGGGGCTCTCTCTGGGTTGCTGAGCACCCCCTCTGTCTCCTCCTCCAAGGGGCGACATCCTGGTCCCCAGCAGCACCCAAAAACCTCTACCGCGACCCTTGCAGCTAGCAAGGCTTGTTTGCTGTATTTCTGCGTGGGAACACTTCTGCAACCTTCATCGCGACGTGGGACATCTTCCATCCAAAGGAGAAGTTCCTAGTCCTCCTTGTTCTTGCAGAAATCCAAGCTTCATCCATCCGGAGGCAGTTTCCTTGCACCTTCATCTGGGGTTTCATGGGCTCCTGCCCCCCCCCCCCCAGACACTACTGCGACTCTTGGACTTGGTCCCCTTGCCTTGCAGGTCCTCAGGTCCAGGAATCCACCTTCAGTGCCTTGCTGGTGTTTGTTGTTCTTGCAGAATCCCCCTATCACGACTATTGTGTCCTTTTGGGGTAGTAGGTGTACTTTACTCCTACTTTTCAGGGTCTTGGGGTGGGGTATCTTGGACACCCTGACTATTTTCTTAAAGTCCCAGCGACCCTCTACAAGCTCCCATAGGTCTGGGGTCCATTCCTGATTGGCATTCCACTTTTGGAGTATATGGTTTGTATTGTCCCTAGACCTATGCTTGCCTATTGCAACCTATTGTAATTCTACACTGTTTGCATTACTTTTCTGACTCTTACTTATCTGTTTTTGGTTTGTGTACATATAACTTGTGTATATTACCTACCTTCTTACTGAGGGTACTCACTGAGATACTTTTGGCATATTGTCATAAAAATAAAGTACCTTTATTTTTTAGTAACTCTGTGTATTGTGTTTTCTTATGATATTGTGCATATGATATAAGTGGTATAGTATGAGCTTTGCATGTCTCCTAGTTCAGCCTAAGCTGCTTTGCCATAGCTACCTTCTATCAGCCTAAGCTGCTAGAAACACCTCTATTCTACTAATAAGGGATAACTGGACCTGGCACAGGGTGTAAGTACCTTTGGTACCCACTACAAGCCAGGCTAGCCTCCTACATGCTGTCCTAAACATGCAGTTCTATTACTAAAGGAGGAACCACATAACACTGAGATCATCTCGAAGTCCCCTATGGAACAACGATATACGTTTCGCCTCTGGCCAATTTGTCGAGATACCAGGTGACTGAAATTTGGGATATAGGTCAGAAGATCTTTATTCTCTTGTCTCAGATTAAGAAGTTAATTGTTGGTTGCCTGAATGAAAGTGTGCTTGGCAAAAAACTTCCTCATTCTTTCCTTAAAGACATTAAAAATATACAGCAGTGGATCATCCCTGTCAACCAGGGGGATCAACCACTGGTCAGTGTTTCCACTGAGATAAGAAATGATAAACGCTATCTTGGAAGCATCATCAGGAAAGGTCATTGGCTAAAAAGGAACTGGTGCTGGCATTGATTCATAAATATTGCATACTTTGTACTATCACTGTCAAAGCACTCAGGTGCATTAAAAGAGCAGGGCTGGAGGTCACTACTGTGAGGTTTACTGGGCCTACCCCAGATACCTGGGGACTAGCCGAGGGAATTCCTTTGGTGTGGGTGGGAATTTTGTGGGTTGAAGAACAGGCCTAGATGCTTTCGGTATGGTTCCCCAAGGGTTTCCCTATGTTTTGTTTTGTTGTGATTCAGCCTTCAAAGTACTGTTTTCCTGCCTAAGTGCCACTACTTCGGAATATACACCTATGCCTCCTGTGGCCACTCTCTACCCAGTGGTAGCACAAACTATGGTTGAGAAGTTTACTTAAGAGGAAGGAGGGGTTGGGAAGAGAGGTAGAGATAGAGAGAGAGAGAGAGAGAGAGAAGATGTATTTCCTGTTGAATGAACCTGGCACTGTGTGTTTCCATGTTGGCACATGGACAGATCTATGAGTGATTTCTGCTGAGCCCTCTGCTCTGAGGGTCGCCTCCTTGGGCCTTAGTGTGGCATGTGTCTAGGTCTAGAATATAAGCATACACAGTCAACCGGGAGTCTACTGCAATTCCGAAACATGCATTTTCTATTATTCTATGCAAGGGGTGTAGTGCATACTTTTATGCTGATTATACCTTTGTAGGTCTGATAACACAATGGTTTAAAAGCCTCTGTTATATCACTGCCTTTGCAGTCAATAGTCCCCTGATTAACATCTCCAGGGAAGTTTTTGAGGGTACTATGGTGCACTTAATATCTTGCGAAAGTCCATCTGCAAGTACTTTTCAGTACAGTTCTGGCTGTTCTTCTCACAACTTACAATCACCGCCATGATGCAAACATCCTTGTATAAAAAATAAACCATTCAAACTGAACTTGCGGTGGTATTGGGAGTCTTGGGGCGCAGCACTGTGATAAACCATGCTTACTGCAACAAATAAAGTTTTTCTTTTCATTCCTTGCAGGTTCAAAGTTCAGTAACTGGTTCCAGGCGGAGAGTGACAGAGAGAATCCAATGAGTTGCCAAACCTCCATCTGGGTAGTAGCAATAAAGGGCTTGCAGGAACTTTTATCGGAATGAGGAAGCCTAGCAGAGTGCAGATCCTTGGGTTTGGTATTTATAATGCCGTGCCCAATATGGCCACCATTCCTGAACGCTCGCAAGAGTTCGGAAGGGTGTGTTCCCCTGATTGAATTCAGTAAGGAGGCCTTTCCATGAGGCTACCTGGTATGCATCTGACATAGGGGCAAAAGGGTCCGGGGGAAACTAGTAACTCCCTAACTGATGCATTGTGGTACATGGAGTACACCCAGTGGGTGTTAAGTAGTGGGTTTGATATACGGTGTGGTGGCCAAGGGACCCTGGGAGAACTAGTCATTCCCTAAGTGGAACATGGAGTTTGAAAATGAGCCATCTCTGGCATTCTCGCTGGGAGCATTGGGGGTACAACCGGTACAAGCAGTGTGTGGCATGATAGCTAAACTGTGGGGGCCACTATTACAGTTCAAAGAGACTTCAAGGAATTAACATGCCCGAAAAGATTAAGGGCTCTAAGTATACTAGAACATACAAAATTTGATGACTATTATAGAGCCATTCAAAGGACTAACTGACTATCTGAATCTGTTGATGTGAGGTGCAGAGCGGGCAGGCTGTGACACAGATACTGACTGAAGGGTGCATGCAGATGATGAAGCAACAGTGGGTGGGGTGTGAGGGGCTCTTTGGGATGCAGGGTGGGCTCCCGGGGGGAGTGGGTGGTTAAAGAGGGTAAAGGATGTGGCTTTTATGTTCTGGAAACCTTGTTGGAAATCTAATAAAAATGTATTCAAACAAACATTGATAAAAGTTCAACATGTCAAATACTGCTGAAAGTTGGACAGCAAAGATGTTCAAGTGCCCTATGCCTCCATTGTGTACTGCATTATTACAAATGGCAGCAGAATGCATTGTAGTAAGTCTAATTTTGCTAAGAAATGCTGAATTTATCATACCACTGTTTTACTTTTTCTATGGGCTTCTTAATGATAAACTGGTTAGTTTTAAGATATGAGTGTTAAACTAAGGTTAGGCCCAGGCTTGGATTCTTTAGAAGGCCATATTGTGGCTTTTCCATGGATTTTAGGATTTTGTTAGATTTTTATTTTATAAACCAAATAAATGAGCTAAAACATATGGACGGGAAGATAGGCGTTTACTGATGAGCTCTCATCTACCTGTCGATATCCCCTGACATTCTGTAGCAGGGGAAGTCAGATAGAGGCTGAATTGGCCTCATGTGTGCTGGCGAGACTCAGGAAGACAAACTGTAGCTAGGGAGGCTTGCTTGAAACAGAGTTCAGAGCAAGGAATCATTGAGGTGGCCTGGGCCCACACTGGTGCCCGTCTTTACACAGGAAAAATAACACAGTGGCCCAAGAAAGAAAGCTGAGACAGATGGGAAGACTGGGTTGGTGAGCCCAGATGTTGAAGATTGAGGTGCTTTACAGTCGAGAGACAACTGTAAAACTGTATTGCACTAAGGATCATCATATTGGGTGGAGGAGAGCCATGGGAATGGGCAGTGCTGGGCAAGAAGGGAGGCTGGTGAGAGGCTTGTTTGCAAGAACTCCTCACGTTAGAAGCTTACAAGGTGAGGTGCCAGGTCCTGATTGTGTAAGAGAGCCTCTGGTTGTGACACTCCTTGGAATGTTCTAGCCCCTCTCCCCCCAACTCCGGATCACTGACAGTATAATATGAGACTGCTTGAAAACAAAAGAAAATCAAACAAGTGGCCCTCTGTCTGTAGGCCAGGAAATCTCAACCCGGGAAGGGCATGTGTTCGTAATGAAGACTCCAAATATGGGTGAGTTATTCAGCATGGCAGCAGCTGAAATTGAGAAAAGGAAGTCAATTACTGTGCAGCTGGTAAAATAATGACATGCAATTGATGGAAGGAAGAGATGGCTTCCAGACACAGCATAGCAGAGAGACACCTGGGACATTGGGAGTTCTCATTCTTACCGGACCAAAAACATGGGCAGAACTAAGTCCATGAAAGACCTGACCAGCGGACAACACTTGGGATTGGACTGCACACTGCCACACTCCTTAGACGTAAACACTACAATGTAATCAACCGAAGTAAAAAATCTACCTCTGAGACTAAGATTGTATACTTGAAGCCATTAATGACTCCAGAGAAGTGTTAGAGAGCAAAACTGACAAAGTTGCTATTGATTCAGGCACACTGACACTCACCGCGAGATAGCTGACAAAGTGAAAAAGAAAACCTGAAAATAATATCAGGAGGGCTGAGGATGTAGATAGTCGCAATTAAAGAATTAACATATGGGAGGTGAGCCTAACTGAAAATGTAGAAGAAACCACCATGACTGCATATTTGGTAAAGTTTCTATTTACAGAGGTGTCCCCACAAGGTTTGTCCCCATACTTAATGCTTGAGAGAGCGCACAGGTTGAGGGAACCATTCCTGGACGCCTAACCTTGCACTGTGGTTGCCCTCTTATTGCATTATACAAACAAGAGGCTTACTGTTCCAGAAGGCACAAAATGCTACTTGGCTTCAGATTGAGATTAGCTCTGTTACTATTTTTACAGGCTATACCCTAGTGTTACAAAGTAAAAGGGCATCATACTTGGAGGTCAAGAGAAAAATGAGGTAAGTGGGCCTCACATATTAGCTCTAAATTCTGGTTAAACCAAAGTAATGCTAGATGGTCACTCCTCGTTCTTTGATGACTCCACAAGTGCATGAGACTGGTTGGAGAAATACAAATGGGCACAGGCAATGCTTCTTGGCATCAGCCTCCCCTCTGAAGAAGTGGAGCAGAAAAGAGAAATAGCAGTGGAGGCAGCAAGGGCACTCTGCACAACTGGAATACAAGACCTACGCGGGGACACAATTGATACAACACAAGGGACTTCGAACTTGGAAACTGTATCTAAAGGGAGTCTGAAATGTGCCCAGACCCCTTTCTTATGACCTCCTACTGAATCAAAAAGCACCCTTTAAAGTGTACAGGAAGCCTAGTTGTCCCCTCTCCAGTGTGTGTCCCACCCAGCTTACAGGAAGGCAGCAATGAACTAATCTGTCTGGGAGATATTTCTCTACCCCCATCTCCATGTTTCACCATGCAGGCCTGGGTCTCCAAAAATGGAATGCAGGGCCCTACACGCTCTGTACCATTCAAAGACACTTATACCCAGTGCAGGTATACAGGCCACACACACTCCACAGCAGTGTATCCTTCATGTACTGTACCAATCATAGGCACAAATGCATCCAGTGCATACATTTAACATGCATGCACTGCACAGCAATGTATCCTTCATGTACTATACCACTCATTCATTCATCCAGCATGCTCATTCACCATGCACACACTGCTCAGTACTGCATTATCCCTATATTGTACCCTTCCCGGGCACACATACACCCAGAGCAGATACACTACTGATGTGCTGAGCAGCACTACATACCAAAATAATGGAGGCCAACAGTGAGCACTAGAACTTAACTGAGTGAACCTGTAGACCTCACTACAGTGACAGATTACAAAGGACCTGTTCACTCTTACTACATGGTATGCTTCCATCACTGCGCTCGTACTGCTTAACTCCTGGTGAAGGCAGTAGCCTCTCACCACTATGGGGGTAGCGATTTGGGTGCCCCTCCCGGTTCAAGAGCGCAATCCATGAGACAAGCCTATGTCTTGGCACACATGAATGATCCGTTTTTGTCTATGACAACAACAATCAGCATTAGGGATCCAGACACTTCGGGCAGGGATGTATGTATATTACCATGCAGAGGACTTTTCCATCCCAACAGACACTTCTGTCATATCAGAACAACCTGAACCAACTCCTAACCCGAAGAGTTTGGATCGTCAGATCAGTAAAACCGAAAGGAAAATCCATCAACATTTCCTTGGCACAATCCGGCTCTGTGATCCATTACAAAATCTAATTCTCTCCATTTGTAGCCATCAACCATTTCAGTGGTTTACGGTGCCTATGCACCACAAACTTAGGGACAAACAAACAAGGGTGGAATGTATACAAGGCCCACACTATGGCAGACAAGTTCTTTTTCTCTGGGTAGTAACCTCCTATTAATAAAAGCTACTGGGCTCTCGCTACTTTGCTCATGCAGTAGAGCTAACACTGTTCTAACTCCCTTGTCAGAGGCATCCGTCTGTACTATGAAAGGCTGACTAAGTCAGGTGCAGTGCACAGTGCCTTCTTCCTCAAATGCTTTCTGACACTCCAACCTTCATATCACTTTCTTGGGCTGCTTCTTGGAGGTGAAAGCAGTCAATGGGGCAACTATACATTCAAAGTTGACCACAAAGTTCCTGTAATATACAGTGAATCCTAAATTGCCCCTCACTTTAGTCTGGGTAGTAGGGACTTAGCAATCCACCACAGATGAAATCTTGGCATCCAACGGGCAAATCCTCCTGCTCCCTACCTCATGCCTAAAGCAGACTATAGTGAACTGCCCAAAGTAGACTACAGAGAATTGCCCCATCTGGCTCTTGGTTGCCTTGATGGTCTGCTTTGGCAACTGTATCCTAGCCAAAACCTGTCTTAGGTGTTGACGGTGGACCTGTCATGAATTGCTGAATACTGAAATGTCAGCCAGGTGAATTAGACAGAACTCCTCCAGCCCTTCGAAAACATGGTTCACCAGGCACTGAAAGTGGCAGGAACATTATCCAACCAAAAGGACATCACCTTATAATTATACATCCCCTCTGAAGTAAAAATTGCAGTATTCTCCATGGCATATGGTGCCAAAGCAATCTGCCAATATCCACTGGTCAGATCCAAGGTTCTTGATTACTAATCAATCTACAAGCTCATCCGCTGGAAGAATTGGCTGGGCATCCGTTTTGGTTACCTCCTTAAGGACTTGGTAGTCTCCACAGAAACCACAAGTCAGTAGACCCTTGCTTTGGTAATAGAGCCACAGGAAATTACCCTGGACTACAAGATCTCCCACTGCCTCTCAGGTTCAACACTTTCGTAACTTCTGCCTTAATGCATCCTTTAACCCAGATAGACATTGTGTAAATCCCGCCTCATTGGCAGAAGTCATCTGTTCTGTGTCATGCACACAGACAGGAGTCAACCCTGGAGTCAGCAAGAAGAGTTTGGCAAACTTTCTAACACCTTTCTGCATTCACTCTGCTGCTTAGGCATTAACTCAGGACTTTAAATGAACCCCTTCCACAGTGCCATCCTTCATGTTACTATGTAGCAAGTCAGAAAGAAGCTCACTGTCTTCCTCTACTTCCTCTGTCATAGCCATAACTTTCACTATGTAATCTCTCTGGAGGTAAGGCTTCAGCCTGTTTACTTGAAACACCCTCTGGTGTTCCCTTTTAGCACCTACATCCGCCAAGTAGTTATCAGAAATCTTTCGAACCATCCTGTATATCCTCCAAAGGCCTTGGATAAATAGGCTTGAGCGCCAACACCTCCTGGCCTTCCTGATAAGCAGTCATGTAGCTTTCTCGTCATAACACTCCTTGATCATCTCTAGGTAGGCAAATAAGACATGAAGGAGAGGATCCCACTTCCTCCTGATGCTCTCTGGCTGAGTTCCCATCTTGCTCTTTAGTGTCTTGTTAAACTGCTCCTCAAAACCATTGGTTTGTGGGTGATATGCTGCGGTGAAATGATATGTTACACCAGCTTACTCCCACATCTCTCTTATAAGAGATGAAGTTGGTTCCTCGATCAGAAACTACTATGCTTGGAAATAAGATCCTAAAAAAGATTCTCAGAAGAGTTCTTGCTACCACTTGCGCAGTCATGCTCCCCAGAGGTACAGCTTCAGGGTACCTGGTGGCATGATCCACCAAAATATACTTGTTGCCTGATTGTGAGAGGGAGTCGATTGAATCAATGACATCTATTCCTTCTGTTCAAATGGAACACCTTCAACTGATACAGGCTCTAACAATGCCATAGTCCTCCCTCTTGTCTTACACTCATCTGGCAAGCGGGACAGGTTCCACACAACCTGTGTCTCTGTGCATCCCTGGCCAATAGAACAGAGGGTCCAACCTGTCCTGGGGGTTTCTAATCCCCAAGTGTCCTGCTAAGAGCTATTCATGGGCCAGATACACCACCTAAACAACATGCCAAACTAGCATGCATGCTCCTAAACACCCGCTTGTTCACCAAACAAGCCCCAGAGGCATGGGACCTACTGCATGACCATGCTCCAGACCTGTTCTTTCTCACAGAAACATAGCTGAACCCAACTTCAACACCAGGCCTTGCTATCACAATCAGCAATGGCTACAAGATTGTCAGACAAGACCGTTAGCACAAGCCTGGAGGTAGAGTCGCCATCACATTCAAAGATGCCATCAGCGGCATCACCTACACGGACACCCCCACCAGCTAAATGGAACACCTAACATTCAAGATACATGTTGTGGGAAACTGGGTTTTTGGTTGACCGAGTTGTGAGCCCTGGTCAAGCAACAGTCACAACC
Source organism: Pleurodeles waltl (assembly GCF_031143425.1). Classification (NCBI taxonomy): domain Eukaryota; kingdom Metazoa; phylum Chordata; class Amphibia; order Caudata; family Salamandridae; genus Pleurodeles; species Pleurodeles waltl. Next base: position 352,870,630 of record NC_090450.1, read on the forward strand.
ACTTGCAGAGTGAACCACAAAAAGTCACTAAATGAACCTGTACCTAATGCTGGGTAGCTTGGCACCAAAAGCAGTCAGGCTTATTTTAGAGGCAATATGCATTTATGGAGCACTCAAATTTTATTTATTCAGCACCCTAACTGTAACTGGTGAGGTATCTCGGGCAGATAGGTGAGCTGGCAAGTCCCAGTCTCCTCTTGGTTCTCAGAGCAGGTTTTGGCCAAATCAAATTCCAAGTCCTCAGTTTTGGGTTTTGGCCATCTCGCACCTTTAGCATCACAACCAAGGATCCAGGACTGGTGGGACATTACTTGGGGGTTTAGGACTCAGACAGGCTGGGTCCAGGTGTGGGTTCAAGATGGCAGGAGCTTTTTGTGTACCTGTGGCTCTGAATAGGAGGCCAGCAAACTAGCCCTTGCTGTACCTCTGGTAGTCCTGTGTTCAGGTGAAGATGCAGGGTTCAAAAGCAGGGCTGGCCTCTGAGGGTTCAAGGCAGGCTCCGGGCAGCAAAGCAGTCCTTCCAGGTACAGCAAAGCAGTCTTGCCGAATACACAGCAGGTCACATCATCAGGCAGTCCTGACAGTCCTTACATATGTATAGAAGTGAAGAGTGGGTTTGACACTCCTATTTTTACACCTCATGCCTTTCCTCTGGAAGGTGGGAGAAACTTCTAGAAAGTGCACGCCATGAAAGAGTGCCCATTCTAACTGTGCTGGCAGCATAGTCAGTGCAGCTGGCATTGGCCTCAGCTCTCTATTAGAGCCAAAGCCAATGCTGTCGCACTGACTGTCCCATCAACCTCGCTGGCATTTCATAATACGGCAGTCTGGAGGCTGCCGGTTTAGAAGCGTCCTCCAGACTGCCGTACTGGCAGTCCGATGGTCGGACCTCCAGGATCGTAATCAGGCCCCTAGTCTTAGTGTAAGTTGAAGGTGCAGTCTAGGTCCTGTTCTCACTATAGAGTCCACAAAGCCATTTCAGAGGCCAGTTTTCATTGAAATTCAAATCGTCCAGTAAGTTGTCTAGCTGTATTATGTATAACACTTAGGCCCTCATTACAAATTTGGCGGACGGCAACCGCTGCCCGCCAAGTTGTATCACTGTGTGGCCGCCACTGCGGATGCACTCCCGCGGTGGCTATAAGAACATCCCCGCTGGGCCGGCGGGCGGAAACCAAGTTGGGATGTCGGCTGCAACACAGGAGCCGGGGGTGTTGCGGCGGTGCGACGGGTGCTGTTGCTGCTATGCAGACAGTGAAAAGCTCCATGGGGCCGTGGCAGGGGGCCCCGCGACTCTCCTTTCCGCCAGCCTTTTCATGGTGGTTCCTACCGCCATGAAAAGGCTGGCGGGAGAGGGACTCGTAATTCCCTGGGCAGCGCTGCAAGCAGCGCTGCCCTGAGGAATTACAACCTCTGGGACCAATGTGACGGGAAACCGCTGGTCCCGGCGGTGCGACACCCCGAGGTTGTACCGCCAGCCTGTTGGCGGTACAAACTCCAGAACAGCCCTGGCGGTCTTTGACTGCCAGGGTTGTAATGAGGGCCTTAATGATTTGCCCTGATGAGGTCATTGGTAAACCTTCCATAGCTGTCCAAGTGTTGGCTATAAAACCTGTCACAATTGACTGACGATTAAGAAGACTTAAAATAAAATAACTTCTGTATAAATGGACTGTGCACACTGATCTTTATAATCTTGGTTTCTTGGGGGGTTGTTAATACCAAAATATTGAGTAAAATATATTGTGGAAAAGAATATCGACAAAACTAAGGCAAGTATTTAAAAGAATTCATATTATACTAAAACATATAATTAATTTAATTGTCTTTATTGTCAGATTAGATAGTAAAATCCATCAACAGGTTACAGCATAGAGAAATATAAAACAAAATAAACACAAAAAAATGTGGTTAATCAAGAAATATGTTTAACATTGTAAAATCATCTAACAAAAACCACAAGTTCTTGTTATACTTAAATGTTCGCCTTGTCCACTAGACCTCATGATGATTTCAAATATTGAATTCCTAAATAATAATATAAATACATTAGTTTTAATATGTAATGTAGATGTTATAAATAAATGTACATAGACTTTAAAAATACATACACAACTTTAAAAATTAGCAATCACACATTTAACCAAAACATATATGTAACCTAATTCAAATGTTAAAATTAATTTTGTTTTTGGGGGGTGGAGGGGACCGTGTGGTTTGTATGCCGATCTTGGTGACTGCGGTTTAAAGTAGCTCTGCGTGGCCACCTGAAATCTGACAAAATTCTGTCACTACGATACAGCAGAAGCAAAGCCATCCTAAGTGCTAACGTCCGATAACTGCCCGCAGTGCAGCTCGCAATCAGCCAGTGCTTAATTTGTGATTGTTGTTTTCGGTGAGGAGCACCGGCACTTATTTCTGAGGGCCGGCGCTTAGTTTTGTGTCTCAAGCATTTACTGTGAACAAAAGACACATGGGAAAGACGGAGGAAGAGAAAAACGAAAAGCGTCAGAAAGGGGAAAAGCAGGAAGCTGCAAGAGTGAGCTGAAGGGGCAGTTAGCGGCTGTAAATGGATTGAAGAGGCTCCAGGTGGCTTCAGGATTACGCTGTCTCAGTATTATATACTCGCACTTTTATTTGCAGCAGCGGCGTGTTTAAGAGGAGGGCTTTGAGCCTGGACACGCTCGAAGCACCCATGTGCAGGTGATGCCCCATGCAAACTGTTGGGTGAGACTGAGTAGATAGAATGGTTGCCCACAGCACAGCAGCGAAGTACTGGGCCTGGTGAGGAGTGAGCTGTGCTGTGTGCCGTGATGAGGGCCCCCATTTGGTTGGTGCCCTCCCCCGGTACCCCCCTTGCCTGGAGCAGGACAGGCTTGGCAATGCTGCTGAGGATGCCAGGGGTAAAGCGACACTGACGGTGGGCTGGCAGTGAGGGCTGTGCCGCGTAAGGAGACCCAGGCAGACGGGTACAGACAGAGAGGGCCGCACTGGGCCACTCGGCGCTCCGGGACATCTCCGGTTCCAGCCTGCAACCTTGGTGGTGTGGGTCCAAAGCAGATGTGAAGGCAAATCAGGGGGTAAGGAGGTACCGGGCCCCGGGGAATAACAGATGGGGTGAAGCAGAAGTGATTGCCAGGTCAAGCCACAAGGAGGCCGGGGATCAGCTCATACTCTCCCCCCACCCACCAGGGCACTGGGGGGACGGAGCCTTCTGGACCGAGGGGCAGGGGTGGCCATAGCCGGGGTGGAGGCGAGCCGCAGGAGCCATTTCAGATATACTGTCATAGAATAGTGGACGGCAGAGAGCCCCAGTACAGCCCGGGAAAGACCTTGGTGCCCCCACCTGAACACATGATGGACATGTGCGAAGGAAGGGACAGTACCTGAAGCAGCTCCAAGTGGGCACCCCATCCATCCAATTGCCCCAGCACTGCCGACTCTCTCCCCAGAAGGGGAGATCGGCCCAGGACGTCACATAAGGCCAGGTGTAGCAAAGGTTTTTACCCATTCTGTGTCTATGGGAAAAAGTGTTCGTACATATGGCCCATAGTGTACTGCACTCTGCATGGTGGAGACATACAAGTGAGCCCTGGGTCCTTGGCGGTGCCTTGGCCTTTGCTGAGACTCAAAAGAATAGCGCCTGGTGCCATCACCAGGGAGGAGTATGACAGAGATTTCCCCCTTGGTGCAGGAACAATGCCTAACTGACCCCATTAGGGAGCCACATGGAGGGTAAGTGCACCTGTCGCGGAGATGGCCAAACCATGTTTCAGTGCGGTTTTCAGCAGTATGGACCCCCTCCATCATAACTCTCCTACACTATGTTGGTAACCCAAAAACATTGACATAGCTGTCGATCTGTAGTTCTGAATGCACATGCCGTCTGCTAGGACCTACGAAACGCAGTGTAGCGGATTACCAAAGCAGGGAAGCAAGTCTCAGGGGTAGAGGATTTCATCACATCCCTACAGCAAATGGTTTCCAAGCTTACCTTTGTGACCAGGGAGCTGGCAGCACGAATGGAAGACGCAGAGGGGAGGGCTCACCATAACAACTTACAATTAGTTGATTATCCTGAGGGTGCCTCTGTGGAATGGCTCCTGGATCATTGGCTTTGAGGGCTGCTGCCAGCAGGAGCCCTCTCCGTCTGCATTGTGACTGAGCGGTCCCATAGGGCTCTGGTGCAACGCCCTCCCCCAGGCACCAGGCCTAGACCGGTCACTGCTAAACCTTTGAACGATAGGGAGAGGGACACTATCCTTAAGCATGCTCGGCTCTGAGAAAAACCCCTGTACAAATCACATACCATAATGATATTTCTGGATTACACCAGGCTGGTGCAGCAAGAGCATCAGTCCTTCCAGGCCACCAAGCAGCGCCTCTGCAAATTAAACATTCGGTACATGCTCCTGTATCACCCCAAAACCCAAAGTGATATACCAATCGCGGACACTCTTCTTTGATTCACCTGAAGTGTTCCAGTGGACTGACAAAAAGATTCATGTTAAGCCTTACACCCCTCCGCCCATGGATTCGGACTTCTCTCAGGGCAAGAAGTGGGTCAAGACTGCGAGGGCTTCGGCCAAACACCACAACAGGCCACGTTCATCATGGAGGCGTTCCAGGCAAGTGGCTGACAACCCAGAGGCTGGAGGGGGGTTCCCGGCCTCTCAGACATTGGGTGTGGGCTTTCCTAAGTAAGAGGGCAGGTATCCACGTCTTAGTTGATGCCATCCATGAACTCACAAATGTATATGCTTATAGATGGCCATGCATCATTGCAGGTGTGTACTGGTTCCCCCAGATGAGTGTTTGATAGTGAATCCATTGGGACAGGCTGAAAAGGGCTCCCTGTTGGTGTTCAACGATGGCATGGTTGGTGACAACATTCTGTCACTACGATACAGCAGAAGCAAAGCCATCCTAAGTGCTAAGGTCCGATAACTGCCCGCAGTGCAGCTCGCAATCAGCCAGTGCTTAATTTGTGATTGTTGTTTTCGGTGAGGAGCACTGGCACTTATTTCTGAGGGCTGGCGCTTAGTTTTGTCTCTCAAGCATTTACTGTGAACAAAAGACACATGGGAAAGATGGAGGAAGAGAAAAACGAAAAGCGGGGAGGGTTTGTTTAGTGTTGGTTCTATTTGTAGAATGTAGTGTGCCAAGATGGATATAATGTTTATTGTGTTATTCTTGATCATTTCCATGTTTTTCAGCTGCCCAGGGCATGCTCCCTTACACACCAAAAAGATGAATATTACTGCACAGCCTGGACATGTGTACCCCGTCACAGCCTAGTCCTGCTGACCATCTCCGAATGGTGTTCTAGAATTTGAATGGTCTGCCTGACAAAGTTAAGAGAGCAGCAGTCCTGTGGCAGGCAAAATGAATGAAGGCGGATGTCCTGCTCCTACAAGAGACTAACCTTATTGGGAACAAGGTCCCATGCCTGGCTAGATGGGAGTAAACACAGATCTACCACTCGCAAGGGGCTCAAGGGGTACAGGTATACTAAACAGGCAGATGGTACCATTTCAGCTCTTCAGGACATGGAAAGATAGGTATGGCAGGTGCACCGCTATGACAGGCATGTTTTTAGGAGAATACCTCAAACTACTAAATATATATTGCTCACCTACAACTCCTCTCAGACACTCCATTGAATTAATGACAGGGTTCTGGGGTGAACTGCCGCACAGTCTTAGAGTGTTGGCGAGCAAATGGAATGGAGTTGTGTCCCTGACAGTGGTTGGGTGGTGCCCACAGGGACCACCTCCTGAGACTGGGTCGACACATTTATCCTCTTTTACATCAGCCCTAGGTCTCACAGATGTATGGGGAGCACAGCACATTGGGGGGTAGGGTGGGGTTAACCTTTTTCTCGACTGCCCACGGCTCGTATGCTGGACTTGATTATTTTCTTGTTCCACACAACAACATACACAGATTGTTAGATATTACTGTACTACCCATAGGACTGTCCGATCACTCCCTCGTGGCCCTTGGTCTCCGGGTGGGTAATCGGTGCCAGACATTCCAGTGGCACTTATCACCGTGGCATCTTCGGAACCCTGACTAATGTAAGCATAAGGAGCGCTCTATAGACGGTTACTTTGCACACAATATAGGCACAGTGATATCCCCTCAGACAATATGGAAGGCTATGAAACCCATGTTATGAGGTGCAGACATTAGCTACTTTGCTAAGGAGTGTCGGCACAAGGTGCGGGAATTGACAGACCTTGAGGCCAAGATAATAGAGCTAGACTTGCTAGGTCACTGGCAGGATGTTTGACATGTATGTAGACAGCTTGGTTTAGTGCAACAGCAGAACCAACAGGCTTTGATTATCGAGGTATGATTGTCCTGGCAGGCATCCCAAAGCCTTATTTATCAATGGGGAGACAAATCGAGTCAAATGCTTCATAGACTGTCAGGGTATCCCTAGATCGCCTCCCTTTCCCCTAATCAGAGATAAGTCTGGTACATTACTTACAAACCCCAGAGAGCATAGTTTTGCTTGCCATTACGAGGGAGTGTATGCCAGGAAGGGGGTGTTGTTGAGGACACAGACAGAGGAGTTTGTGTGGGCATTCCCTCTTCCGGCCCTATCCACAGCGGCCAGCGTATTATTGGATGCTGTGCTCATGGAGAGGGAACTTTCATCAGCAGTGACTGAGCTTAACACTGGTAAGGCTCCCAGGCCCAAACGGTTCCCCAGTGAATTCTTTAATGCTTACATGCCCAAACTCCGAAACCATCCTCCTAGGAGTGATCAGGTCCATGCCGGTCAATAGCGTATTGCCGCTGGCTTGGCCTTATGCAGAAATCATGGTTTTCCCTAAGCCAGACCGTCCAACAGATGACCCCACATTGTATCACCCAATATGCCTACTAAACTTAGAGGTTAAGATCTTGGCTAAGGCACTGGCGCAAAGGCTGATAAATCATATTCCAGACCTGATTCACCCTGATTAGTCAGGATTTATGCCCCACCGGGTGACCGCCATAATATCCGGCTTGTCTATAATGCAATGGTGATGGTGCGGGCAGATACTCTGGAGGAACCAGCAGTGATTCTCCTGGCAGATATAGACAAATCGTTTGGCTTTTTGAGCTGAGAGTATTTGTTTCTCCTCAATTTTGGCCACAGTTCCTTTTGTATCTCACATTGTTATATACAGACTTGACGGTGTCAGAGTGACCAGGATCAAGTCGGACACATTTCATATACAGCCGGGTACATGGCAGTGCTGCCCCCTGTCCCTACTGCTGTTTGCCCTTACCAAGGAACCATTGGCGGTGTGGATCAGGATGGATGCACAGGTGGAGGCTTTGAGAGGGGGGAGGGGCTGTCAGACAGGATAGCGCTAAAAGCAGACAACGTCCTCTTCTTTCTCACGGCAACAGACACCATGGGACCCAAGGTACCAGAGATCATGCAACTATTCGGGGAAACCTCAGGCATATGCATCAATACATACAAATCTACAGTATTCAATGTGGGCACTATCCCCCAGAGTCTTGAATGGGCGTCCAGACTGCAGGAGGCTGTCAACAGGTTTAAATACTCTGCTTCCACAGGTTGCCACCTTTACAGGATTCCCAAAATGAGACCTCATTTGGATATCCCCCTTAGGGGATGTGATGCAAGGCATAGTCCTCAAATCATTCCAATCTCTGCAGACAGAATATCAACGCCACTGCAGTCAGTTCCACAGATATCTTCAGCTTCGGCATGCACTGACTCCTTATAAAAACACCCTGTCAGACCTCCCCGAATTCAATCCCTTAGAAGGAAAACTTATTATGGACAACCTGGGTGACAATAAAGTCCCAAAAATATATCAGACACTCATATCTAATCAACCGGAGGTGTTTGGTGTCCTTCATGTGGCATAGAAGACAGATGTCTGAGAGCTTGAAAATGATAAATGGACAGAGATCCTGAGGAGGCCATAGTGGCCAGGGTTCATTTGATCCAATTTAAGTACCTCCATCGGGGTTATCTCACGTCATCGGCTTTGGTCATGGGGGTGACTGCCTCTCCAGCCTGTCTGCTGTGGTTCAGGAGAGGGCACATACATACAGTATGGGGTTGTCCCCATATGGATAGATTCAGACAGGTCCCCCTCCCCCTTACGGAAGACCTATGTGGAGTCAGATATAAATTGTCCCTACTGTGCCTTGGACTGATAATAGCCAAACAAGACATTGCTAGAAAGTGGAAAGCAACAGCCCCACTGTTGTTAGCGGTGTGGAAGAGGGGGATGGATCCTTGGATGGGACTGGAGATAGCAGTATGCAAGGTGAGGGGGAGCCCACAAAAACCTCCCAAAATATGCAAAAGATGAGCAGTATACAGGGGAATAGAAGTAGAACCGGTCCCACCAATACACCACTTAATCAATGAAGACATCCGGGCGTCCAAGGGAGTTGAAAGGATTGATCAGGGTTGAGTTGACTAAGTTTTTACTTGGGTTGCATTTGTATATGCAGGGACTGTGGGGGGGGGGGAGGGATCAAAAGGGCAGGTATATTTTGTTTACATAGTTTATTTGGTTGTAATGTTCATTTACTTTATAGGCTGTATGGCCGTGTTGCAACTTTTAATTGTAAAATCAATAAAAGGTGTTTACATTAAAAAGAAAAAATGTTTTTTATTAATACTGTGAACTAAATATATACATTATTTATACATATGTATGTTCAAAAATATTTTAAAAGAATAAAATATACATTCCACTAAAAATAACTTGAAAATTAAAATTAAACATATGTAAACAAAACATATATCGGACTCAATTACAAAAATAAAATTAATATAAAAATGAAATAGCATTTTTAGAAATAATATAAACATTATAACAAATAATTAACAATATTTAAAAAAATCAACAAAGAAAAATAAACAACACTAGCAAAAGTGTTGGATTTCAAAAGCTTTTCATTGACTTCTAATGTCAATTTAAGCCAAAAGTAGGAAAAAGTGTTTGACTTTGCAGTCGTTAGATTTACTATTCTTACTCCAATATAAGCAAAAGCACTGAAAACGTTGGACTTTGTAAATATAAGATTTATTTTTCTCACTACGATGTAGGAGAAAGCAGGGAAAGTGGACATTTTGAAGGCGTCAGATTCACTATTCTGACTCCAATGTAATCAACAATAGGAAACGTGTTGGACCTTGGAAGGGTTATATTTACTATTCCCGTTCCAATCTCTGAAACAGTAAGGAAAATGTTGGACTTTGAAGGGGTCAGACTTACTATTCCAACTCCCACGTAACAAAATCAGGGAAAGTATGGGACTCCTGAGGGGTTAAGTGTACTAGTCCCACTTGAACATAGGCTAAATCATTTGAAGAATTAGACTCTGGAGGAGGAAGACTCACTATTTCCACTTTATTGGAAGCAAAAGCAAGGAAAAAGTTGGAATTAGGAATGGTTACATGCACCACAGCAATTCCTAAATCATTTTTTTAAATGTACACACCATAAAATTATTAAAACATATTCAAAATAAACAATGTATGCTTCATAAATAAAATTAAATATGTCTGACAAATAAAATTAGTAATACAAAAACACTGTACCAAGCAAACTCATTTTAAATAAGTACACTTTGATCCCTACTGCCCAAAAACACAAACCTAAAAATGTTTAAAATTATAAATAAAACAATTATAACATTACAATTAAACAAAACAATTAAAACTAATAATAAATGTAAACTGCAAGTAGGTACTCTTATCAATGAGTTAACAATTAAAATACAACTAATAATTCTCATAACAAATAATCAATGAAATAACTTACATAATTATCAATTAAACATGTTATTTACATAAACAATTTTTTATGTTGTGTGTATTTGTAAAGCGCACTACGACCCACAAGGGTATCTTCATGCTGAGCAAGTGTGTGTGCCTAGACCTCCCTATTTGAAAAGCCAGGATATCACCTTTTGGCATTCAAGAAGAGAGAAGGTAGCTCTGATGTGGAATGTGAGGCAGTTACATGCTTTAGGAGCAATGCAAGTGAACATCTCCTGTTCTGATCTGGTCCTGTTTATGCATGGGATGTGTGCAAGCAGGAGTCCTGCTGAACGAAGGTGTCTGGGTGGGGGGTGGAAGAAGATGCAAGTATGGTGGGGCCTAAGTTGTGTAGAACCTGGTATGTGTGTGTGAGGAGTTTTAAATCAGTGTGTTTGTGTATTAGGAACCAATGGAGATCCTTAATGTGAGCTCTCCTTGGGATGTTGAGAATAAGAGTGATTGTCGATTTCTGGATGGTTTTACTCTTCCAGCGGGTTGCCTGTGGATCCCAGCGAAGGGGTATTTACATCATCAACTTTCTTGTGACTAGGGTGTGTGTCAGTGTTTCTAGTGTTGCTTGGGAACCATTTGAAGATATTCCTCAGCATCTTCACGGTCTGGAACCAGGATGCAATGAAAGCACTAACTTGTACAGGCATGTCAAGCTTGCTGTTGATGATTATTTTGGGGTTCCTGGCATGGCTGTTGGGTGTGGGTGTTGGCCCTAGTTCGGTCAGCCACCTGCTGGAGTCACATGGTGACACGTTCTTACCAAAGATCATTACCTCTGTCTTGTTGGTGTTGAGCTTGAGATATTTGGCTTTCATCCAGCTAGGTAATTTGTTCATGCAGGCGGTGAACTTGTTTCTTGTGTTGGGGACCTTTCCTGAGAGTGACAGTATGAGTTGCATGTCGTCAGTGTAGGAGATGATGTTGATATCATGTGTGCAGTAATACATGGCATCATTTAAATAACTTCCCGCTCTACAAATGCAACAGCCCACAACTGTCATGGTTCTCACCTGATTCACCTATGAAGGAGTATCATGAATAAAACGTAAATGGCCTTACTCTCCTACCAAAGTCTATAGCAGTTCACTAAAAATACACAAATGAACTAAAGGAGTCCCAGAGGGAAATGAGTAAGGGGAAAGAGAAACATATGCTAGCACTGTAGGCGATTATGATGAGCTTCTGATTGTGGCCCATACAGGAAACTTCACTGACTACCACCTTGGAAGGTGTAACATACACACAAAATATATAAGCTTTCTAAATAGAATCAGATTAAATATTCAAATAAAAGTTTATAGTAATTGAACCCTATTTGAATACCTATCAGAATATCTTATGTAGCTCAGCATTAGTTTCTCTGACATCTTATGTCTTTTAAATAATGCTCCTAGAATGTAAATAACAAATGTTGAGTCTGTATACATGCATATTACTTTCAGCCTAGAAATTTAGTCATAACATGTTAAAATAAACATTAAGCTGGCACAACAGGAGGGGCAGCAGAAACAAACCAAATTTTCAATGGTAATGAAGAGTTTATCTGAAAAAATAAGGAATCCAAATAAGAAAATAAATGTTATGCATCTTGCTGTTTGCCATTTTCACCTGTTTCTTCCTGAGACACTTTGGCTTTCATTATGACATTGGCAGTAAATCCCGATTACCACCACATTGACGGCCGCCAACATACCACCGCAGTGGCAGATATTCGTTCACCATTATGACACACACACACACTAATCTGACAGAATAATGCCACATACACAAATCCGCCAAACCAAAGGTCAGTGATAAAGTGGCGATACCAACACCCATACCGTTACGCCAACAGAACAACACCCATCACATTATGACCCACAAATAACCACGGCGGACATTCAACGGTGGTAGACCATTGGCGATACATACCGCCGCGCTCAGAATGGACACCCACCTACAAAACAACACCACATTAGCTAATAGTAAAAACACACACCTGACACTCATACACACACCACATCCATACACCCACATCACTATAAAACATACACCCACATTACCCAAAACCCCTTACGAACAACAATTGCTACCAGGAGACCGAGAAGAAAAGCACAGAGACAACTAGATACACAAATCACTCACACCCATACACCCCTCACACACTCCACATCCCACACCCCACCACATTACCCAACACACCCTCACCAACACACAACACCCATGACACCACAAAGGCACTCCCGTTTCACTGAGGAGGAGTTAAGGGTCATGGTGGAGGAAATTGTCAGGGTAGAGGCACAGATATTTGGAGCACAGGTACAGCAGATTTCCATTGCAAGGACGATGGAGCTTTGGCGGAGAATTGTGGACAGGTCAACGCCATGGGACAGCACCCAAGAACAAGGGACAAGGAAGAGGTGGAACAACCTACGGGGGAAGGTACATTCCATAGCAGCAAGGCACCAGCTCACCATACCGAGGATTGGCGGTGGACCCCACCTCCTCCCCCACAGCTCACAGCATGGGAGGAGCAAGTACTGGCATTACTGCATCCTGAGGGACTCACTGGAGTTGCCGGAGGACTGGACACTGGTGAGTCAACATTTATTACGTATCACCCCCCAATACCTGCATGCCATTCTCACACTCATACCCTTACTCCCGTCACTCCACTCCAACCCACACACTGCACCTACACATCTCACTAACCCCAATGCCAAGCCCTGCATGCCAAACCAATGCATGGACACTCCTCCCAGCCCTGCATGGACACCCATCACTAAAGCATGCACAGCATAGGGAAACTAACATACCCACATTACATCACCATACACAAGCAAAAGCTGGCAGGGCAACACCAACGGTAGAGGGGAAGCCAGGGATGTAAAAAATGTCCTACACTTGAAGCATAATACATCACTTACATCCCCAGAGGTACCCCAGCCAGTGTCAGTGGGGAGGAGGTGCCACCACTATCCAGTCCCCCAACAGAAGAGGCCCCCAGTGATGACAGTAACTCTGGACTTCTGGATCTGGAGGACCTACCTGGCCCATCAGGGACCACTGGACAGCCTGTCACCCACACAATCACAGACCACCACAGAGCCTCCCTTATCAGGATCTAACACCACAGCACCCACCCAGCATACCCACACCTCTGTCCCCAGGACACATCAATCAGCAGTGTGCCCACCCGTACAGGAACCCCAGGCCACACCTCATACCCAAGAAAATCAGGGACCTGGGGTCAGTGGCAGTGGGCACACCGTTCAGGGGACAGGGGCACAGGCCAACAGGGAAACTGGGAGGACTGCTGTGTGCCAGGGAGAGGACAGGACCAGGGATCAGACTCTCCAGGTGGCACTCTCCGAGATCCTGGGAGCCTACCAATATTCCCAGAACACGATGGACCAGATCCTTGACAACGTGCAGGAGAACAGGCGGCTGTAGAAGGGACAGTATCAGGGGATCAGGGAGGACTTGCAGGTCATTAACAACACCCTGATCTCCATAGCAGGGGTGCTGGCATACATGGCCAGCATCATGAGGGAGGCAACAGCACACCAGCGGGCCCCTACCACTAGCCAGTCAACTGAACAGCCCTCCACTTCTGGTGCTGCTAGTGGCCAGGAAGCCCCGCCACAGGACCCACAGGCCACCAGCACCCCTCCCCCTGCAGAAGGTGAAACTCCCTGAAAACGTTCCCTGCGACCCAGACAGAAGCCAAACTCACTTGCTAAGACCACCACCAGGAAAGGAGACTCTCCTGATTGTCCCACTTCTGCCCCACTCAGTCACCTGGTCCACCTTGAACTGCCATTGCTCCCCTTTCTATGTCCCCTTGGACTCTGGCCTCCTCTCTAATGGCAGCCATTGTCCCTGTTTCTAACGTACCCCCTCCAACTACCACTTCCCAGTCCCACTCCCCTCAACCCCAACCCATCCCAGGCACACATACAGATGAGCATGCACACAAGGCAACACACAAGAGTGGCACAGGCAAACACAAGCACGACACTTCATCCCACAGACACTCACACAAACACCATACAGTTGCAGGCACAACAACATCCACTGCCTCCACTGTCTCTCCTTCCTCCACCACCTCCCTCCCAGTCACGTCCACACTCACACCTGCATGCACTACATCAGCATCCACTACCAGCATCACTACACCAAGCAGAACACACACCTCACTGGCACACACCTCCACATCATCCATACACGCGTCCCCTGTGTTCGCTCCCACCGTGTCTGTTCCCCCCCCTTTAAAGGACACAAATGCAAGCATTCCCACACCCAACAGCCACCCACCTCAAATCAGCATACTGCCCAAGCACCTGCACCCAAGTCCAGCAGACATACACCTCCAACAACCATTCCCTCACCCTCCACTCCCATTACTACTCCCTCCTCCCTCACCAACATCCCTAATAAGATTTTCCTTTCCCATCTGGCCTTTTCACTACCCCCCATCCTGCACGTATGGGCAGGGTACCAAGGACACAGCCCAGCACCTCAGCCAAACAGTCCACGGGGACAGTGATAGCACCACCTACTCCTGGTGGTGAGGATACCAGACCTCCATCACACAAGGGGAAGGAGCCAGCACCACCAGGGAAAAGTGTGAAGGGGCCTGCAGCACCAGGGGAAAGTGTGAAGGGGCCTGCAGCACCAGGGAAGAGTGTGAAGGAGCCTGCATCACCAGGCAGAGCGGGTAAGAGCCCATCCACTCCTGCCAGGAAGGGTAAGGGATCCACAAACCATGTACAGGAGGAGACGAGGTACTCTACGCCAGCGGAAGCCGTCAGGCTGCCACCACCACCAGCTGTCACAGGCCCCCACCACCAGCTGTCGAACTGCAGCCATCAGTGAGTGCAGAGGCTGCCCCGGAGGCTCCTCCAACCACCACCACAGTAGTTCAGAGGCTGCCCAGGAGGCTCCTCCAAACACCACCACAGTGCAGCCATCACCGCCAGCGGACGCCATGTAAGCCACCCTCAAGGGGCTGCTGTGCGGGCTGCCCCCTCCAGAACCAGTGGGCAGCTCACCCACTTCAGAGACTGTGGCCTTGCACTCCCCAGGACAGAGAAATGAGCAAGGAGCCCACTCCAGAACCAGTGGGACAGTCACCCACTTCAGAGACTGTGGCCTTGCATTCCCCAGGACAGAGTAATGGGCATGGAGCCCCCTCCAGAACCAGTGGGCAACTCACCCACTTCAGAGACTGCGGCCTTGCACTCCCCATGACAGAGTAATGGGCATGGAGCCCCCTCCAGAAGGAGTGGGAAAGTCACCCACTTCAGAGACTGTGGCCTAGCACTCCCCTGGACAAAACAATGGGCATGGAGCCCCCTCCAGAACCAGTGGGGACGTTCCTGCGTTCCTGTATTCGGCTGCGATGCCCCCCCAACCCTCTGAGGTGCCTTCCCACTTGCAGAATGATGCCCCTGCAGAGTTCTCTCCAGATGCGTCAGGATACAGGTTGGACTGTGCATTGGCCCTTTATGGACATGCTAATGCACTGTTGTTACTCCAGCATTGTGGTCCGTGTTTTATTATGCCGAATGTCATGTGTCATTGGTTTACGTGTGCAGCTGGTTGTGTGTGTGATGGTGTGTGTTGTGAGTGTGTGTATCACTCTTGTTTTCCTGACGTTGGTGTTCCAGGTGGAGCATGACGTAGAAGATCATCGTGAAAACTTGCAGTTCGGGTTCCATGGTGGCGTGGTTCTTCCCTGTGTCTCCAATGCTGAGTCCTTTCACTGCTGAGCTCTATTTCTGCCAGGCTTTTGTTGCCGTTGGTACTGCCCCAGAAAAAGTGTCTGTTTCGTGTGTCATTATACAGTAGGTGGTACTTAGTCTCCCGCCTGGCTGTTGTTGACTACCGTTGTGGTAACTGTTGTTTCCGCCGTGGCAGTTGGTGTGGTACATTGGCTGTCTAAGGGAGTTATTTCCGCCATGGTCATATTTTGGCAGAACTTACCGCCAGGCTGTTGGCTGTATTACCGCCACTTTATCACTCACCACTAGGGTCATAATAAGGGCCTATATTTTACAAACGGCTTCTTTCTATCCTCTTCTAATATACAGCAAAGCAGTGGTGTCAATGTGTCTATGATCGTGACAACTGCTGAACTGTAAGTTAGTGATTAATCTATAGAAAAATAAAATTGAAATTGAAATTCACAAAATACACTTCAATAATTAAAATAACAATTAATTCATAGAACAGGTTACGTAACTAAATACCAATGAAGCATTTAATTAACATTAAACCCTATTCCCCTACAAACCGCTGGAAAATTAAACATCAGTAATTAAACTACAGAAAAATAAAATCACACAAGAAAATACACAAAAATAATTTAAAATCAATCAATAATTAAACCACTTACATAATAAATTACCAATGAAATATTTAATTAGCGTAGAAAATAAATTTAAAATACAAAACAATAATTTATCATTTAACCTGTTCCATGCATCAGATGGCCGGCAAACACCGCACTGGAAATCGGATGCGGGCACCAGAGGGATTTCCTGCACAAAGAAATAGCCTTGGGAGGTGGGGGAAAACTCCCCGCCTCCCGATGCTGTTTCTGCATTTTGAGGGAAATTACATCAGTGCGCAAATGAAAGTGAAATGAGCCGATTCGCTCATTTCACTTTCTCTGCACTGGTGCTTGAGGGCTATCTCAGGCCCCCGAGCAACCATCTAGACGGGAGAGGTATTGTTGGAAAGGGAAGAATCTCCTCTTTTTAATGGTACCTTCCCCAAGTGGATCCCTGCTTGGTGATCTCCCATGGAGGGTGATCTCCAAGCAGGGGTCCATCAACTAGACCCCAGGGAGGGGGAGCAGCCCCTTGGGCAATGTCGTTTGCTCCCCCTTTATTTTTAGGGGGCGCAATTCAGTCTTTCTGCACCCCTGGAGCAGATAGAGGCAATAGCCCACTAAGGGGGGGGGGGGGGCAGAAAGCCCACTAGGACAACAGGGGATTTTTATATTTAGTTAGTGTAGTGCTGGTGACAGGCCATGATGGCCCTTTCAATGCCCCCACCCCCCCCAAAAAATAAGCATAGTCTTTCTGCTTCCCGGGGGTCGGGGGTAGAAAGCCCACTATCACACCTGGGAATATTTTATTACTAGTGTAGGGGTTGCCCAAGATTGCCTTTTCAATGCCCCTACCCCAAAAAAATGAGCACAGTCTTTCTGCCCCCCCCCCCCTTGGAGGGAATGTGATGGCAATAGCCCCTTACCTGCCCTGGGGGGCAGAAAGCCCACTATGACACCAGGGAATTTTTTATTTAATTAGTGTAGAGGTGGAGGTGGGCCATGATGGCCCTGTCAACGCCCTCAACCCAAAATCATGGACACAGTTTTTTTGCCCCCCTTTCATGGCAGATGGGGCAATAGTCCCTGATCTGTCTTCCCCGGAGGGTGCAAATAGCCCACTAGTCACCAGGGATTTTTTTTTTATAAGAAAAAATGGGCACAGTCTTTCTGCTCCCCTTGGAGGGCAGAAAGGCTACTAGGCACCAGGGACTACTAGGCGTGAGGGCTGTCTGGAATGGGCATGACAATGCCCCAACCTCTCAAAATGGGCACTTTTTCTGGCTCCCGCTGACTAAAGCATCTCATCCCAATGGCAAGGAAAAGGAAATTTTACTCTTTTGGGTGTTGCTTTCAGATAGAGCTTGGCTAATTCCCAATATCATCCCACTTGCAATGTTGAGAGGCTGCACTTTTTGGGCTTGGGTAGGTTGCTGTCTGGAAAAACCTACCAGACCCAGTCACTTGTGAAAAGTAGACATCTGGGGAAGTCCAAGGTGGTGTACTTCAAATGTACTCCACACCATTTTCTTACCCACAATGCCCTGCAAAATTCCAACTTTGCCTGAAGTCACACATTTTACCTACATTTTTTTATGGAAACTTCCAGAATCTGCAGGAATCCACAAAATCCCAGCATTGCCTAGCCTGGGCCAATAAAAACGCTGCCCCACCTGTGTGGCTGGGCCTAGTGCCACAACAGTAACGGATGAACCTAAGGGCAAATAAGCGCTTGCGTGGAGACACCTACTGACCTCGGTTGGATCTGTTCCTGTCGCTGGCACTTGGCCCAGCCACACAAGTTGGGCCGAGTTTTTATGGGCACAGGTGGGGCAATGCTGGGTGGTAGGAATGTTGTAGATTCCTGCAGATTCCGGAAGTTTCCAGCACGGAAATGTAAGGAAAATGGGTGATTTCAGGAAAGGTTTAAGGTTTGCAGGGCATTGTGAGTAAGAAAACTTAATGAGAGCCATGCAAGTCACACCGTCCTGGATTTCCCTAGCTGTCTAGTTTTCAAAAGTGTATAGGTTAGACAGGTTTCCCTAGGTGTCGCTGAGGTAGGGTCCAAAATCTAGATCTACCCACATCAGAAAAAGAGGGTCAGTTTTCAGTGGAAAAATGTGCTGTATACATGTTGTGTTTTGGGCCCCTTCCTGTTGTGGGCACTAGGTATACCCACACAAGTGAGGTACCATTTTTATTGGGAAACTTGGTGTCAATTTTCAGAAGAAAAATGTGCTGCATACATGTGGTGCTCTGGGCCGTTTCCTGCTGTGGGCACTAGGTCTACCCACACAAGTGCGGTACCATTTTTAATCGAGAGACTTGGGGGAATGCAGGGTGGAAGGAAGTTTGTGGGTTCCCACAGTTTCCAGAACTTTCCATCACAGAAATGTAGTAGTGATGTAGTGGGTCTGAAGAATTAGAGGACTGCACAGTGAACTGTGTGCCCCAGTGTTGGCAGGCACGTGACTTTCGAGTGAGATTCCTGGCAGGATATGTGAAAGTGCAGTGTGACGTGAGATGATGAGCCTGATCTGAGAAGTTGCAGTGTGACCTGAGGTGCTGTGCCAGATCTTTGAAGTTGGAACATGATCTGAGCCACTGAGCACCATCAGTGGTATAGTGGAGTGACCCGAGCAGTTATGCTCAAATTCTGAAACTGCAGCACTGCAGCCGCACCAAACTGCAACATGACCCAGACCTGGAGTAAGACGAGAGACCTCTGTCATCCAAACAGCATGGCCTGTGCTAGGCCTCCTGATTTACGCAAGTCCAGCCATGTGTGGCAGCAACTATTCAGACCTGTAAAGCCCCAACAGGTCCGTACTAAGCACCTGATGGACTAGACATGTGACAAACCAGCACTATCATGAGCAGCTGTCCCTGACTGTTGCCACTTCACTCAGACACATTCGTAGGGGAGGCAGAGAAGAACTGCAGACTCAAACTTAGACTGGAAGTGTGTGAACAATCATCAACGAAGGTGGATAGTCATTTGTGGACTGAAATTGACTTCCTGGGTGAGAACCAGTCAACCAAGTTGAAAAGATGATGCACTAACACGAGTATGGTTGTAATCTGCACTAGAGCCTAATCGTGCTAGAACAAAAACCAGGGAGAAACCAGGCTTGAACTATTGGCTGGAACTGGGATAAAAAGCAGGAAGAAGCACAGATTTACTCTAGTATCAGAACACTAAAATGCATCACTTACATTTTCTTATGTGTAGTATTTTGTTGTAGTATGCTTTAAAGCACTTTTCTTTGTGAAATAAAAGCATTGGGTTGGATAATCATTTATCACCACACGACCTCTCTGATAATCACCATGGCTAACAGTGAGCATTAAGTGATAAATGGGTTGTAACTGGCCCAGTTTAGAAAGCCAAAGGAGGACCGACTAAGGGGTATCAGAGTCAAACAACCTCGACCCCCATGATTGAGGTCCAGTAGCCTGTTTATAGCCTGTGCTGCCCTTCCCCCCACTAAACCCAACGTGGTCTGACAATAAACGGCAAGCTGTATGAGAATGTGCAAAAGCAGTTTCAATTTCTAGCAATACTGAAATAACTCCAGCTAGTACACATTAGAACCTGCACATGGAAATGACAGATGCAGGGTTTATGGGGATAGACCTTGACACCCAATCCTTAGGTCAGTTCTGGGATATGTGTTTGGATGGCGAGAGGAGGTCCCCTAGAATCTGAAACAGGGAGATATTTATGCGTTACATTAGAAAACAAATGGAGAAACTAAAGAAGAGGGAAGAAATTGATGGTCTCTGAGAAGTACACAATGATAGGAACCCACTGAGGGAGTGCCATAGTATCTAGCACTTGTCACCACTTAGCACAGGGTTTCCACAGGTACACCTGTATGTATTCCCAAATGTGATTTCCTGGGTTTCTACAGGGAGATCACTGCCACTAATGTCTAAGATACCATTGTCAAAGTCTACAGGAGTTATTCCCTTAGGTGGATTAGGTCTAGCGAAGACAATGAACAATCTCCAGAAAGCCAATGTTGAGGAAGGGAAGGCAGCTCCGACTTTGAGAGGGAGAAGCTAAGAATAGCCTGCAAAGAACAAGAAGAAAGGAGGCGGGACTGGAACTGAAAAATGTGCCCATATGGAGAGAAAAAAAACACGAGGAGCAGGAAAAGGAAAGGGAAAGGTGGGAAAAGAAAAAGGAGAGGGAACTGGATAGGTTTAGAAAAAGAAACTTAGGATGTCTGCAGAGACAGCTACATTTGTGAAAAATGATTATCTTTTATATTCACAGGATTTCCTGTCAGGTTTAAAAATAGCTTGTACACATGTTTGTGGAGAGACTTGTTGTTTTAGAATGTTTTTGGAGCTTTGAGATTGCTTGTGGAGCACAACCTTTGAATGATATTCACAGGGCAGCCACTTTACTGAGTCTCTTTCCCGTAGGTGGTACCAAAGTCATTGGAATGATGCCTGTGGCTGAGCAACTGAATTACTATTGAAGGAAACCCTATTAAGACAATCTGGGCTGAAGCAAGTTCAGTACCTTCAGAGGTTTAAAGACAGAAAGAGAGTGAATGTTGTTCCATCTGAAACCTGCATTTATGATGTGTAGCTTAATTGGAATGAGTGGGTGAAAAATATGGAGGCCAAGGAATTTTATGCCCTTGACTTATTAATATTGACAGAGCGACACAAGGAGGAGTGGTCGACCCCACATAGGCAACACCTGTCTGATCCGACAGGAAAAGATCCACACAAACCTGGAGTGTTAGCTGACAAGTAGATAGCTAACAGGGTTAACGAAGAGATGGAGCAGCAGAGCCAGAGGAAGAGAGGAGCTCTTAACACACTGAATCTATACCAGAAGGGAAGGTCAGGGGAATTCGAAAGGTTCTTAGTGAGGACACTCAACATGTCAAGGAAAATAAGAGGGCAAAAAGCTTTTTCCAAGAGAAAGGTGCTTACTTCTAATAGGTGTCACAAGGAAGACTGTCCGAGAAAAGACCCTACACCATCCATTTTTTTGCAATAGTGAAAGATTAATTTAGTCCAAAATATTTATCACAAAAACGCCAACATATGTTTCATGGCATTTATCGCTTCATCAGGGCCATCTAGTGAATGTAAATCATTCACTACAAAATAAACAAAAAAGAAGAGTCATTATGAGTAAACCTTATTAATAAACCCTCATTATAACACCTAACATCATTTGCCATCCAGTCTGTACAATTGTATCTACAATAAGTATAAATTTCCAAAATATTTAAAAACCATTTGCTTTCATAATTCATACTGAATTCAGTTAAGCAAATAACACCCATCTATCACAAGAAAACAAAAAAGAAAGATGAAAAAAGAGAAAAATTACAATCTTTACAATGGTCTGTAAAATGGCTATAGTAACTACACTACTTCTTTTAATATTGTTCTATAATTATCAACAGCTATTCACACATAGTTAAAAAAGCAAGCACAAACAAATCACATCTCTTCAAATCATCCAACACAAAGAAAACTGAATTTCACTAGACTTGATTTCAATCAGCAATTCATTATTCCTACTACACAGTTCTCCAAATTAATCTTATATTTATGTTCCTGATGCAGGGCCTGTCGCTGTTGAGTACAGTGAAAATCATTTTGTTTTATAAAGTTAAACTACAATCTAAACATACCCTTTCAAAACACCCCTTTACCTTTTAAGATTTTTTATGTACGTAAGCAATTCTGTGATAATCAAGCGATCCTTTGCCTAAAATGTAAGTCAAACACACAGTAAAATGTCAACTGTGAGGAAACTGAGACAGTATCGAAAAGCCTAATGTTATTTTGGCCCTCCTGGTCACCCCTTTAAGTGCTGACTTCGAAGTTGTAACTTGCGTGGTACCGCTCCTACTTCTGTAAGCTATCAAACCTTCCTTGCTCTACAGATTTCCTTCAATCCCATTGAGGTCAAGACTGGCAACACCATGTTCTCCCGGCTTTCTAAAAGTCTATGGTCTCCAACTCCATCCCCTCCATACAAAGCCAAAACACATTAATCCACTTATTCATTATTGACCAAACACTGTAAATCTGTGAGTGACCTACTTGTTTTTGCAATGTATTCAACTAAAGTGAAAAGAGGCTTTTCATTTGTAAACAGACTCTTCAAAACATTTATTAAACTTCTCTCCCCAAATTGAAACATTAAAACAGAAACAAAATAATCGAGAGCTTTTCCTGTATACAGGGACTGAATCAGTAGCCTTGATTCATGCACTATCCAGCTATCCACTTCTTAGTCACTACCTGCTGTTACACATCCACAAATATCACATGCTTTTCAATAGAGTCCCTTAAAATAAAGACACTCATACCTTAGAAACATTTCACATTATTCCCTAGAAACTGGTGATCATGTAAACCATTAAAAAATGTAAAACCAAATCTACTGGTGTGTGTGGGAACTGAACTGCACATCGAGAGTAGACCTGCTAGACACTGCTGGAATGTAGGAGGTGCCGGATTGAGCCATTATGCTGCTATACAAATGCATGCTACTACCATGGTTATAAAGACAAAAGGCTGCCCAAAGCTGCCACCTGCATTGTAATTCACACCCACCAATATTAGTTGACGTGTTAAGTTCACGTCGGGATGGATGACCATCTTGAGAAAGCTAGATGTCTCTTGCTTAAACAAGTCCAGCGCTAGACACGAACCGAATATATGCACCAAATCAGCCTCTAAAAAAGCGGGCATCGAACACCAACGACCCCCACCATGTAGGAGGCTAGCCTGGATTGTAGCGGGTACCTAAGGTACTTACACCTTATACCAGGTCCAGTTATCCCTTCTTAGTGAAATGTAGGCAGTGTTCTAGCAGGTTAGGCTGTATAGAGGTAGCTGTAGCAGAGCAGCTTAGGCTGAACTAGAAGACATGCAAAGCTCCTGCAATACCAGTATAGTTACACTGTACTTATACACAATAAAAGACAATACTCACTGTTACCAAAAATAAAGGTACTTTATTTTAGTGACACAAGGCCAAAAGTCTTAGAGGCAATACTCCTTCTGGAGGTAAGTATTAAACACAATATATATACTAGTAACCAAAATCGGGTAAACAGTCATAGAATAGTGCAAACAGTAGAAAACACAATAGATTGCAATAAACCTAGGGGCAACACAAACCATATACTAAAATAGTGGAATGCGAATGTCGAATTCCCCCCTAGGCAAGTGTAGTGTATAGAGGGGCACTGGGAGTGTAGGAAATCACCAAAGGTAAGTAAACTACCCCACCCCAGAGCCCAGGAAAGCAGGAGAAAAGTACTGCAAGTTTCCTCAGGACTCACTACAAGTCGTGATAAAGGATTTTGCAAGAACCAAGCAGGACTGCCAGCAACAAACTATGGATTCCTGGGCCTGAAGACCTGTGGAGAGAGGAGACCAAGTCCAGAAGTCGAAGAAGAGTCCAGGAAGGACAGGAGCCCCTGCCAACCTAGAAGAAGGTGCAAAAGTGGATTCTCCAGTCGGAAGAAAAGTACAGAAGAGCACAAAGAAGATGGCTGAAGGTTCCTGCTTGGTGCAGGAGATGTCCCACGTCAAGTTGTTGGATGCAGGTTGTTTGCGTCACTGGATTGCGCCAACAAACCTTGGTTCAAGCAAGTACGTAGTTTGCGCCAAAAATGAGCTGTCTGGACCCAGGGGGGACCTGGGGGTCTCAACTTGGACTGAGGAGACAAAGGGTGCTCTCAGCACTTCAGAGAGCCCTCAGAAGACCAGGCAGCACCCACAGGAGTCCCAGAACATGGAGCAAAGAAGATGCAAAGTGCGGTTCTCACAGCACTACACTGGAAGGTCCCAAGCCGCCGGAGAACAACTCAGGGAGCTGTGCATCGCAGGATGGAGTGCTGGGGACCTGGGTTACGTTGTGCACAAAGGATTCTTGAAAGAAGAGCACAGAAGCCAAAGGAGCTGTAGAATACGCGGTGCACAGGGGTACTGTCACAGCATGGGGAGCCAAGCTCTTACCTCCACCAAATCTGGACGGTTGGACCTTTGGACAGTCTAAGCCACTTTGGTCCACCACCTGTGTTCCAGGGAGCACGCTCGTCATCAGGAGAGGAGTCCCAGAGTACCGGTTGTCATCGCAGAAGAGTGCCTGCAGAAACAGGGAAGTGACTCCTTCACTCCACAGAAGATTCCTTCGGTTCTTCTGGTGCAGGGTGAAGACAGGCAGTCCTCAGAGCTCATGCAAACCTTTCATCAGGACTGCCACTGCAGCCTGAGTGAAATAATGCACACACCACCAGCTAAGACTGCTCTGGGCCTCAGGTAGTTCATTACCAAGCAATATTTAAAACTTGTGATCCAGGCACTGGTTCTATCTAGATTAGGTTACCGTAAGTTACTCCTCACTGGTCTCCATAAAGCACATTTAGCTCCTCTGAGAGAAGTGCTCTACAAAGCTCCCAGCTATGTGATATGCCACAGGAAATTCAACTGCATCTCTCCTACTCTCCACACTCTGCAATGGCTCCTAATTGATGCAAGAGAATAATTTAACACTGCATGTATTACTCATAAAGTCATCCACAGTTTGGCTCCCTCGTACCTAGCTGGAAAACTAAACATCTCTGGAGCTCAATGAAGATCAAGTAATCCTGAGTCCCTCCTGCTGGAACCTCTGACATTCAGGCAAGAAAGCTGCATGAGGTGGGCATTCTCTAGTAGTGCAACAAGGTGTTGGAACTCCCTCTCCCCAACCCTTTGCACAACCGCTTGTCTGTTCACATTCAAAAGGGAACTACACATTCTCCTATTTGTGGGAAACCTGGGTTAAAGTGAGGATCCCTGTTTCTCCTATATTGACTTGACCTGTCCTCCCTGGTAGAAAGTTAGCTCACTCTTTCCTGGTGCTTATTTGTTGTTTTATTATGTTTGTTAATCAGATATTACGTCCTGCTCTCTTGTAAGGCTCTTTGGGCCAAGTCCACGCTGTATAAAAACTATATGTATATATATATATAGAAAAGTCAATTTTTTTAAATTTTAATTTCTTGTATATCGTGAACACCCATAAATTATCAAAACGAGTACAAAACAAAAACATAGTGTTTTGGCTTAACGTCTTCCACTGGGTCCTCTCCTCACATCCTGGCAGACATATCGTCCCTCGACCGTGTCAATGGCCCACAGACATTACAGCAGCGAACAACATGTATACATGGCACCTTTCATCCCCCATTTTAACATCGTGCATCATTTCCATTACAAATATTATATCGTTCTTTATAAATTTTCCTCAATTCGTTCTTTACAAATATCCTCCATTTTCCTCAAAAGTATACACTTCAATGTGCAGAAGTGCGTTTTGCAGGGGCGCACACATTTATCTGACTGTGGGAAAGAAGCCTTACTTCTGCGGAGCATCATTTTCACAGGTTCCGAAGTTTAAAAAGAAAGCGTATTTTTGTCTGGTAGAAAGTCTGTCAAGCAGTAGTAGTCATAACGTCTATCATCTGTGGAGGATGAGACTGCCTATCGAGTTGCGAGTTTTGTGACAGGCAATGATTAAGAATAAGAACAAAAGAGCTTCCCTTACTTTGAATTTCAGTGTGAACAGATGAAATGCATGTTTTCCGAGTTCCAAATGTGTGTCTGTATTTGCGGTTGTGGGCTCGTGCACTCAGTGTTGAGAATAGATCCTTACGTTTTTATCATCAGATTTTGGCCCTGACAAAAGGAGAAAAGCAGAGGAAGGAAGGAAGAGAAAGATAGGAAAATTGTGGCAAACAGAACAAGCATTCATGAAAAAAAAATCTCTAGAGTGAGCTAAATGGAGAGGAAGCGTAGTTGAGGAAAGAGGCATATGGTGGAAGCAAGAAAAAGGCAGAGTTGGTATTCAGCAACCCCAGAATTTGGCAGCACTGGTGGCAGGCTCCTAATAAAATCTCTGGGCCCATACAATTATATCTACATATTTTTGTTCAACAAATAGTACAATATTTACAAAGTAATAGTACAAAGCATAAACCAAAATTTGTGCTTTGCGTTGTGCTGGGGAGAAAACATTATAGAGCCCTAGCTACTAAGATATGGCCGTCTCTCTTTCTCTTCCCCAGCAGTAACGCACCAAGAAGTTGCATAGCGCCAATCACACTTCTTTGCACTACAGTGCAAAGCTGTGGGAGTGACTTCTTGCAAGTATTTTGTACAGGAAAGGTACACTTTCAGTACAAAATACAATTCTTGGACATACCTTAAAACGTTTCCCGAATTGGATTTATTGCAGCAGGGTGCACCTCATTTGCAATGTGTGAAAAGTTAGGTGAAATGAAAATATTTCTCCTTATGAGCATCTGCCTGAAGAAGTCAGTATTGTTTGGAGCAAAGCCCTGTTTATCAATATTAGTAAATTAGGTTTTGTGTCAAAACTCATGAGTGGTAGCATAGAAACGTCCATGTACAATCCGTGGGGCACCCACTTGATGCAAAATAACTCAAACCAGTGAAGGGCGCTATCTGGGTTACTTTTAGGACTACTCATCAGTGGAAACATTGTTTGGAGCAGGAGAAGTAAATATTTGATCAACCTATGCACCACTTTGCTTCACTTTTTGTGACTTTGCGCTTGCGCAAATTGTTGATAAATCTGCCCCCTATATTGCTTTCTATTGAGGGGAATTGAGAACATGTAAGGAAAAGAAACCACATTCACTTTCAAATGACAGGATTTGAGTTTGGATAATAAGTAGGAGAAGGACACGGCTTCATGTTGCCTGAGGACTGACATTGAGATTCGATGAGGAAAGCAATAACCCTTCAGCTCACAATAACAAGCAACGTGATTAGCAGAGATGGAGAGGTCTAAACCTTCAGCACTCTACATACAATGGTTGAAACCTATACTTGTGATAGATCAGGTGATGTTGCATGATATGACAGTATATCCTAGTACTGTTTCTGGTTACAAAACTACGTACTGTTTTTAGTGGAGCATGGTTTATTTCTTTTTTTAATATGTTCTGATTGATATTTCATCAAAAGTTACAGGTGTTAACGCAAAATGACTTTATTCAAAATTATTAATGAGTGTTTATGTGTTCTAATAATGAGTTTGTTAGAAAATGGTTAACGTAGAAAAATGAATGTGCAGGTTTCAAATTGTGACCTAGGAGATTGTCCACCAGAATTCACAAATGTACTAATAAATGACTAGCATACATGAAATATGGAAAAAAGTATAAAATGAATGTAGTAATGTGTCATATTGAGAGATATAACCTATGTTTTGCAATAATTGTAGGCCTTAACTTAGCTAATGTCTTGGCTAAGTCTTGCCAGGCCTCGTGCAGAAGCTGTATTTCTTTGCGTTTACTGGAATATGCTGACAAGCTGAACTAACCGTGAACTGCTCATTGTTTTAAAAAAATTGCTTACCTGAAACCTCTGTGTGAACTGACGGACAGGAGATGATGGAACTAGAATTTTAACGATTGGTGTGTAAAGTGCACTGAGTGTACTTTCCCAGGACTCGAACAATGAAGGCACTGACTGGAGAAGAAGATGCAACATTTTCGATACCTGACGAGCCGGATGATGAGGACATCGTAAAGCGGACCAATCTACGACATGAGAACTGTGAAATATTAGAATACATAGATTTGGAATAAAACAACGATTGGGCAGAGTCATAACTTGTGATTGATTGACCAAGTGGAAATTGGGGGATAGTTTGGGTAACTTCGATATAACAACGTGACAGAGAGAAGACAGACAGATGGAGAGGGATGTCAGATGCTAGACGCAGAGGCTAGACATTGGGAAGTGAGATTGCGAGATTACTGAGGCGATTCGAGGTTCTGTCAGTGGGCTCCTACTCTTTTGAGCCTGATGTGATGCTGACCGACTGATGACCTGGAGACGAAGATTGACTCTGTTGCTGATCCATACCGGGGATAGATAGATATGATAATGTGACTGAATATAACTTTGTGCCTTTTCTTTCTAGGTACCAACTGCGCTGTCTAAATAGTTTTCTTAGCTAGATGATTTTTCCAAATATTCTTGTTCTAAATTGTTTTTGCATGAAGTTCCACATGCTGATGCTAATCTGGATTAGATGAGGATTTCCTTATATGACGACTGACAGATTTAGAGACAAATGATTGACGGACTGTTTTGCTGAACTCTATGAATAAGGAAGACTTATTACCTTTAATCTTTCTGTTGACTCTTGCTAATGCATTAGAATATGTTTTGATGCAAGTTTTGGTTAGATTATGTTTTTGGTGCCTTATAATAAACTAATACAGAATTATTGATTTGATTTGAATGGTGTTGAATTCATTTTATGACTTAGTATTGTAACAAATAGGGACATAAAAATCACTAAAACGTATAACAAGATTGTGTTTATTCATGACTGAAAGGTCATGGGGTGATGTGTTCTTTGATTCATTACTGATGATGACTAATGCTTATTAAGTTGTGTATTGATCACTAGGGTACCAACCATACCCTAGCTAGGATACTTCATGCAAATCAAAAGGTTCATCGACCTATGCGCGTCCCCTTGTAAGTTTACTTATTAAGGACCAGGCGAGCTAACAGTTTTTGGTAGCAGCTTGATGGTTAGTTTCTTTGGAGAACTAGTTAGGTGGTTATGGTGGTAGTTTAGTTATTCATTATTGAGATTTGGATTTTGTTTTCTGAAATGCCAGTTGTAGCAAAGATGATGTCCTCTTAAGCCCTGACTTTCCCAGATCCTGGATCCTGCTAGTATAGAGTGGGGTATGTTCTCAGCGTTCTAGTGATAGTGTGAAAGGGACAGGTTGCGCTTGCACAGCTTATGCAAATCGCAGGTGAATTGTGACATATGTGAGGGAAAATAGAGAGTCTGCATACTCTGAATGAAGTTTTAGTAAGAGTGTGCATACTCCACAGTATGAGAGTGGGGAAGTCGTCGAACTTCATATGTGTGTGGCACTTTGTGCTCAAAAATTGTCCACATGCTTGTTGATGTATGGACCCTGCTAGGTCTAAGACTCCGGAGTATACTAACAAGTGTAAGACACTTGGTTATATGTTGTAATTTGTCTGGTTTAGTAGCGTGATCGGGCGTGGTCAACAAGTCGGTGTGAGAGTTAAAGTGAATGGGAGAAACTTTCGACTGAGATTTGGCGAGCCCTATGTGCACCAGAACAGGCCCATTGATCGGTTGAGAGTAAAATTTGCGGGTCAAATTTTGCTTGCAAATGTGGGAGACTGTGAAAGAGGACGAGCTGTATGAGTGAAAGAGCCATCAGTGAAAATTCGTAAAGTCTCTGAAGCGATCGTGTTACCTTCCTGTAGTAAACCAGCAGATTTGTTTTGGTTATTGGTTTGGTTAGTGCTCGCAATTATTTGCATTAGTTTTGTGTGAATTGAAGTTTAGGAGAACGAGCCGCAAGACTTTGTCAGCCGCAGTGTATGTGAGTGTGACGTCATTGGAGCCACGCTGGGATAGGTTGGTTAGTGAGAAGGGTCACGCACGGATTGGCAGATGTCCATGAGAGGCAATTGGTTGAGAACGTGGGTGAAGGGAATCTTGGGACTAAAAGGCATTTCCTGATTTGATTCGGATATCCAAAAAGTAGAGAAGATAACGTTTTTCAAAGCGTTCAAGAGTGCCCTGAATAGAGATACATACATTAAGGCAACTGTGGGGGAGCCTACCCCACCTAAAAATTATCTGGCTTATATTGTAATGGAGGAGCGAGGTGTTGTGCCATGTCTTTCGTTAAAGCAATGGTGCAAACTGACAGAGAAACAAGGAGCTTTAGCGTTTCCTGAGCATGGAACGTTTAATTTGAGAATATTCGATCAGTTACGGATGGCGTTGTATGAAACAAGGCACCTTCCGAGACCGGCACAGTTTGAGGCATAGGCAGTTTGGGAGCTGATAGCGAGACAGCAGCAGGAAATAAAGTTTCAGAGGAGAATAAGAAAAGTAGAGAAGTCTCTAGCGGAAGCGAGATGGGATTGGGAACAGAAGAAGTGGAGAACAGTGACCTTGCAGGATGTTAAGTTGTTTCCTGCTATCACAGCAGAAGATGAGATGGACGGGAAAAATGAGGAGAGCAAAAGTGATAAGAGTTCATCTGGGAGTAAAAAGGCAAAAAAGGGTCCCATCGTAGAGGAAGCCTCAGATCTCGAAAATCTTATAACTCAGATGCTAAGGGACTGACGTCCACCACATGCGGTGTATGAGGGGGGTCCGAGTACTAGCTCAGCTCCAACTGCCCCAGCACAGGCAACGGGGGCCGTGAGTCCAGTGCAGGTTGATGATGAACAAGTACAAGATGTGGTGCACAGTACTCCTAATGCATTGACTGCTTCGGTAGTCCAGCACAGAAGCATCCGCCACCGATACAGAGAATTTATCCTGAAGTACCAATTCTTGTGACAACTCCAAACTTAGTGGTGCCTACGGAACACGTGGTTCCAAGACCATTGTTGGTCCAGACTGAGCCAACTCCGATATTGATGCCCCAGGCACAGCAACAGGGTATGCCGTGGTTTACACCATTAACAGGGACACAGATTGGACCCGGTAATGAATCAGAGTATGGGAGTAACTCTTCCACAGAATGCAGGAGATAGAGCAGCTCCAGATGCAATATCGCTGCCAATTACTGTTGGTCCAGCGGTACCATTGTTTGCGCAGAAGAAATCAATCACAGGAGAACAATGTGAAATGTCACAGATCCTCGTGAGGAGGGGGGTGAGAGAACATGTGCAGGTGGTTTCTTCCATGGGTCAAACTTTTGATGGATCCAGGCCACTGATGGATCTTAGTCCACTAGTCGCACTTCCCGATGTTGTAAGTGGTCAGAGTGTAAGTCGGAGCTTGAAGCTCCTGACACCGCAACCTCCAGGCGCAGTGGTACAGCAGGTGCCAACACCAAATGCAAGCAACATTACGTTACAAGGATTGACAGCACAGTAGTTGAATGAGTGGTTAGATAGTCTGAACACCTCACAAAACATGTCCAAGAGTGAAGAACAGATTGATTGTGTTAGGTTGCGTACTGAAATAACCAAACTAGTCGAAGGGACAATGGGAGTGAAAAGGTTGGAATCCTATACAGAAGAAGAGCTGAGATATTTATGTCCGAGGATCACAAGGGAGGTGGGCAGGTTACATCAGAGACTGGCAGACTTAGCAAAAAAACAAGATGTTGAAATAAAAAATAAAAAAACATATGAAAAGGAGTTACAGGTTAGATTTTGAAGCAAAGGATTCTGAACACATGAGGACAGCCGGAATGAAAGTGTACCTTAAGGAATTATTGCAAAGTGCTCAGATATGGGGAGCATTAGAAAAGTGGGAAGGCAGATGGGCGAAGAAGAAGGATAAATGGAAACAAGATTCACAAGAAGGGTCCGAAAGTGTACAGAAAGATAAGGATCCAGTGAAAATGTTACCAATGAGGGAGATTCCAGGAGGGCAATTTGTTCATGTTCCTTGGCACAGGAGTGATATTCTGTCATTCACAAATGATTATCAAAAATTGAGGGAGAAACCGGTTGAATGGTACCAGCAAACAGATAGATTTGTGAAGCTTTCTAAATGTTTGTGGGAAGACCTGAATACTTTACTAGAAATAGAGGTTGCAGCTGATTTGTGGGTTGAATGCAAAGGAGCTGTAGACTGGCCGACAAGCGAACCAGAAAGGGATAGGACTACAGGTGCACCATCTCCTGAAGTAATGAAGCATTATTATAAGGCAATTGAATTCCCGAAGAGGAGAATTTCGCCTAAAAATATTGATTAGCAAAGGACTGACAGGACAGTGCAGGAGGTAAAGGAGTTGATACATGCATACTATGAGAGATTGTTAAAGGCATTCAAGGAGTACAGTGGCAAGGAAGCGATTGAGCCAAAAGACATGTTGCATTTCGTGTTCCGCATTTGTGGAGGGATTTAAACCTGAAATTCGTCAGATGATTAAGAGTCATTTGATTTGTTGGCAAGCGAAGCCGATTGATGAGGTGTTACAGTATGCAAAATACTGTAGTGATGAGATTGAGTTGAAGCAGAAAAAGCTGAAGGAGAAAGCTCTGGTGATGCAGATTAAAGCAGCTCCAACAGGAGTGCAAGGGACTTTTGTTTAGCAGATACCACAGCAGCAGGGAACTGTCATGTTCCAGCTTTAGATGAGGGGTAGGGGTCGTGGAGTCAATATAAATCGTGGTCCGGATCTGAGTACTGTAGTGGTTCAGAATGATGTGCAAGGGATGAAGAAGATGTACGGTGTCACATTTGCGGAGCTGTGGGACAGTGGAAACTGGAATGTCCGACGATGGTGCAGGAAGGTGTTGTTCAGCAAGGTGGTGACGTTAATACATTTTAAAATGTACGAATACCACAAATGAGGTGTCCTAATCCAAATTTTCATAATAATGTGAATCAGATGCAGAATTTTCAACCCATGCAGCAGATGCAATTGCCTATTGCACAAATGACACAGTTACAACCAGTGCAGCAGCAGGTTCCTATGGTCCCTAGAAAGCAAATGCAAATACCTCAAGCCCCAATGGAGCAGAAACAGGTGATGCTTACTCAACAGGTCACGGGTCAGAGACAAGACAGAAGTAATAACACCGAGCCCCAATTTCCATCACACAGTGAGAATGAAATAAACGGTGATTGGGTGAGTGCTAGTTCAGATAAGCAGCCATGCATGCTTGCAGCCTCCCTAGAGGTAGATCAGAGAGGACCTTTTGTGAAGGGAAGAGTGATGGGTCACAAGGTATCATTTCTGGTGGACATGGGAGCTCCACGCTCCACAGTGAGGAGTGTAGAAGTTCCAAATTTACCTCTTCCAGGAAGAACAGTTCAGGTTGTGGGGGTAGCAAATAAGCATGTAACAAATCAGATCACAGATCCAGTACAAGTTGAGATTGGCAATTTCTAGGGACTGCATAGGTTTGTAGTCTGCGATTCCAGTCCAGTATCCTTACTGGGAAGGGACTTAGGGCTATATGTATGAACAAACTCCTTTGCGAATCCCAAATAGCGATTTTTAAGAAATCGCTATTTCTGAGTCACAATATGCAATGTAACATATTTGCGATTCGGAATTAGCGATTTCTTAAAAAACGCTATTTGCGAGGCCCAAATTCCGAATCGCAAAAAAATTGGGATTCGGTATTTGAAAATCGCAAATTGCGAGAATGTACATTTGGCAGAGCCTGATGACATCACAGGCAGGAAGTGAGTCATCCCAGGCAGGTTGCAGGTGCCACACCCAAAGGAGCAGTTAGAGAGACACAGCCCAGCCACAGGGAGCAAGTCTGTGAACAAGGCAGGACTGCACATCAGCATGGACAACTCTGCAAATGGAAAGGAGAAGGGAGAAATGAGAAGAAAACTCAAGTTCAGTGAGCAGGAACTGGAGGTGCTCACTGAGGAGGTGGGGAGGAGCCATGACCGGCTGTTCGGGAAGAGCTCACTGCAGGTCCCTGAGAGTGAGAAGCGCAAACTCTGGGCAGACATACAAACAAAAATCTGCGCTGTGGGGGTTGCGCAGCCCTCAGTGAAGATCAAAAAGAGGTGGTACGACCTGCATTCCCGTGCCAAGAAGAGGGTGGCCAGAAGACTACAGGTGGTAAGGAGCACAGGAGGCGGACCATCCACAGAGACACCCTCCACCCCATGGAAGACCTGGTGGAGTCGACACTCCTCCCAGAAGCTGTCAGTGGGGTCACTGACATAGGCACATCCGGCACACCAAGCACCAGTAAAGGTAAGTGCAATATGGAAATGTAACCCCATATGTGTATGTACAAATGCCCCTTAGGAATTAGCAATTAGTGCAAAGCATTGTGATAAGTAGTCCATTCCACATCTTAGAAGCGGCACAACAATGCCTTATGGGAGTGGAAGTCCACAACCCAGAGCTGAAAGTAGCACATAGAATGTAATTAAGTAGAGCGACACCCAGAAGAACATAACACCCACTAAATAGTGATATGATGTAACTGTACATTTATTACCATTGTGTAACCTTTGGTGATACATACATAAATGACATGCTGCACATTGTTGTTGCAGATGGCCCAGGCCCAGCAGCATCTGCATGTGCCGTTGTGGGGGATGCTGAAACCCACCCTCCATCAGACTCCAACACCAGTGAGTCAGTGAATATTGCGCCTATCAGACACAGGGTAAGGGCTGTACTGCTCCCCGAATTGAGCCAGGACTCAGATGACATGCGGGACGACAGCCACACTCCATCCCCAGATGGCAGATCCACTGTATTGCAGGAGTCCCAGCCCCAGCATAACTCAACACCCCGCAGGAAGCCTCAGTATGCAGGCACGCAGCACGTGGAAGCAGGAGAGGGCCCATCAGTCTTCGGTGGCCTGGAATCCTCTATGCTGAAACTGCAGCGCCTGCAAAATAAGAAGATGCAGGCACACAATGCCAACATGGGGGGGCTGCATCGGCAGTTGGAGTGCCTTAATTCTAACATTTCAAAGCTGCAAGAGCTAAGGCATGACAGTCAGCCACCGCAGGCTTGAGAGGCGATTTATGGGCATGTTTGGTGGATTCTGTCGATCAGTCAATCGCCTTGCACCATCAACGGCCCTCATATAGCGGCGCGCTGTGGCCGCACAGGTGGTGGCAGCACACATCAGTAGGGATGTAGCCCAGGGACTGGTCCAGATAACGAATGTGCTGGATACTATGCTGGGTAACCGCTCTGCTACGCCCAGTGAACTTGGACTAGGGGAGACTGAGGACTCATCTAGCCTCAGCAGCGTAGCAGTGCCCACTACAGATCCTAGGCGTCGCAGTGCCAGGCACAGCACTGCCACTGAGGCAGATATCAGAGGTGCCGGTGAGGCCACTGCGCACTCGAGTGGCTTGCGTGTCTGTAAAAAGTGACTGTAATGGCCACAGGAGACTGTCTGCTTTTTTTGTTTTACAGTGAACTATGAATAAATATTGAGACACTATTAACTGCTTATTTTATGACATGTGTTTATTTTTTTAGCTAGTGACACTTATGTTACCCGACGTTAAGGTAATTAAAGTTCTAACTACCAGTACACGTCAGTGAAGTTGTGTTGTTATTACTTACATCTGAAATGGTTGTGCGTGATGTCTGCACAACTGTGCCTGCCCTCTGCTGCACTGGTCCTGTCTGCTGGCTGCAGGGGGGGGGGTATGGGATCATCATCCTCATTTGAGTCTGAATCAGATATTTCCACAGGTATGCCCCTGGTGGTAGCTATATTGTGCATGATTGCACGTGACCACTATTCTACGGGTCGTGTCCGGGCTGTACTGTAGTGCCCCTCCACATTTGTGGATGCACCGGAAGCGACTCTTCAGCAGGCCAAAGGTGCGCTCCACCACATTGCAGGTTGCCCTGTGTGCTGAATTGTATCTCTGTTCTGCTGGTGTTGTAGGATTTAGGTAGGGCGTCATCATGCAGGTGCGCACTGCGTAGACACTGTCTCCTGGAAGGAACAGAGGGTATAATGAGTAAGTGAGCCATCTGACGTCACAACGCCATCAATGCACCAGTGTACAGAGGGACAATACCTAGTAGCTATCCTTCACCAAACTCCCCAGCTAGCAGTCTTGTGTGAATCCGGCTGTGACAAAAGATGTATGAATCATGTGTGCTCCCTGGGTACCTGGCCACAAGATCAGTTATGATGTAGGAGGCATTGCATATCACCTTTATATTCAATGAATGTTGGTATTTACGGTTGCGGTACACATACTCTGTGGCCAATGGTGGACAGATTGCAACATGTGTCCCATCTATGGCACCTAGGACGTGGGGGAACTGGTCTATCTGGTAGAAATCTATTTTTGTCTGCTGTATTTCCTGTGGGGTGTGGGGAAATCTGAGGTACTGGTGTATCCTACTGAGCATGGCGTTGATAAATGCATTGAAAAATCTAGAGAAGGCACTCTGTGATACTCATCCAGCTGCTGCTATGACCCCTTGATTTCTCCCTGAGGCAAGAAGGTGGAGGGAGCATAATACCTGCACATGGGTGGGTATGCTATTTGTCCTATGTGTTGTGCGCTGCAGTATGGGTTGTAGCTCAGCTATCAGGTCAAGTATCATGGCTGAGTTCAACCTGTACTTATATCATATAACTCCTCCTCAGTCTGGTCAAAAAGGGTAATGCGCACTCTGAAAATGCGCTCCTGTCTCCTCCTCCCTCTCCTCAAACCTGCCAAGATCCTCATTCTCCTTGCCATGTCGCAGAGTGCAGCCATTGTGTAAAAGAGTCTGAGGCATTCTGGGCCTCTTTATATAGGTTGCACCTGGTTACCACCTGGTTTCACTCAGTGGTAATTTGCATGTGCAAAAGGCCATTCTGTAAAAATTCGCAATTTGCTAGTCTCATTTTGCGTCTCGCAATTTCCGACTTGAAATACTGAATCGGTATTTGAGGGTCGCTATTCCGACTCGCAATTTGCGAAATGCTAATTGCGATTCGGTATTTCATGTTGCAAATTGCAAGATGCAAAATGCGACACGCAAAACCATGTCGCAATTCGATGCATCAAATATTCAAATTTTTGTGATTCCTTATTTTTGGGCTGCGAATGCCTTTCATGCATCGCAGACCACGTTTTTGCATTTGCAAACAGCCAAATTCTGCGATTCGCACCGTTTGCGAATGTAAAATGGTTTGATACATCTGGCCCTTAGTGTGCAAAACTAAAGGGTCGATCTCTTGCTCAAATGCTGGAATAGAGATTCAGACAAATAGTGATGATGAAGATGAACTAACTCCAGAAAATGCAAATGGCACTACCACTGAAGAGTACCCATTGATTGAGCTTTTCCTAATGTTTACAATAAAAGAGCTTCATTCAGATTTGCAGGGAACAGTACAGGAAAGTGTGTGGGATCTAACAGGCAAAGAAGTAGGTTTGATCAAGGGAGTGGAGCAGATTAAGGTTACTTTGAAGCCGAATGTAGTGTTTCCACAGCTTCCACAGTACAATATGCCAAAAGATGTCTTGATGAAAGTAGCACAGATAATTGGAGACTTTGTGAAGCAGGGAGTCTTGAAAGAAGTGCTTAGCAGCCCATGTAATTCACCAATAATGGGTTTGAAAAAGCTGTGTGGAAAGGTGCGAATTGTGCAGGATTTGAGAAAGGTAAATGACATGGTGGTCAAATGTTGTCCCGTGGTGCAAAATCCAGCAGTAATAATGTTCCAGATTCCATGCGGTGCAGAATGGATCACAGTGGTTGACTTGTCGCAGGCCTTCTTTTCTGTGCCTCTTCTGTGCCTCTTCATGAGGATAGTCAGTTTCTCTTTAGTTTCAAAATCTCAGACAGAGTCTATAGTTGGAGCAGACTTCCTCAAGGGTACACGGAGTCACCATCCTTGTTTAACCAGATCCTGAAAAAGAACGTGGATTCATTGTAATTGCCATTTCAATAGACTCTGGTGCAGTACATTGATGACTTGCTCATTGCCTCCAAAACAAAGGACGAGTGTAAGTATGACTCGATTGCCCTATTGAATCATTTGGGAAAATGTGGTCATAAAGTGTCACCATTGAAATTACAGTACTGTCAGAAGACGGTCAAATATCTGGGTCACCAAATTGAGAAAGGGTAGAGGCGAATTTCCAGAGATAAAGATCACAATGAAATTACAGAGAAGTCAATGGATCCCAAATTTTGCTGAGATTTCAAAGCCATTGCAGAAACTGGGGCACAAGGATGTCACTGATTCCATAACATTAGATCATGAACAGATGAAAGCCTTCACTGAGTTGAGAGAGAGTTTGTGCAGAGCTCCAGCGTTGGGTATACCTGATTACACAA
This sequence comes from Pleurodeles waltl, assembly GCF_031143425.1. Taxonomy (NCBI): domain Eukaryota; kingdom Metazoa; phylum Chordata; class Amphibia; order Caudata; family Salamandridae; genus Pleurodeles; species Pleurodeles waltl. The sequence continues at coordinate 352,908,626 of NC_090450.1, forward strand.
AACCATTCACATTGTTTTGTCATGAACGTGATGCTTGTTCTTTGTCTGTCTTGACACTGGTCCTTGGAGGTGCGTATCACCCAGTAGCCTATTTTTCAGTTACCTTGGACCCAGTTGCAGCAGCCTTACCAGGTTGTTTGCGTGCAGTTGCCGCAGTTGGTCAAAGTCTTTCACAATGTGAGGGTGTAGTGATGGGATATCCCCTGACGGTAACGGTTCCTCACTCAGTTGAGATTTTGCTGACAAGGACGAAAACACAGTATTTGACTGGTGCAGACTGACATGGTATGAGACGAGCATTTTAGGTGCTCTAAATGTAACATTGAAAAGATGTACAGTGCTGAATCCGGCAACTTTACTTCCAAGTGATACTGCTGAAATTGAAAAGGAGGAAGACATTGAGCATGATTGTCTCGAGGTAACTGAATTGTGCACAATACCAAGACCTGACATCAGAGATACTCAATTGGAAGAAAATGATCAAATTGTCTTTCTTGATGGTTCATGTCTCTGAGATGGTACAGGAACACAAAGAGCAGGCTATACCGTGTGGACAAATACAGGTACTTTAGAAGCTTCTTGGCTTTGAGGGGTATATTCTGCACAAGTAGCAGAACTGGTTGCTCTTACTAGAGCATGACATGTGTCTGCAAAACTGAGAGTCACTATCCATACAGATAGCCAATACGGACTTGGAATTGTTAATGATTTTGGTCAATTGTGGTCGCAAAGAGGTTTCCTGACCTCTACTGGTTCACCAGTGAGAAATGGCGAAAGAATAAAAGAATTGCTGAATGCAATACAATTGCCTGAAGAAATTGCTGTGGTAAAATGCAGTGCATATCTGAAATCACAGGACTACGTGTCACTGGGAAATGGATATGCGTATCAATTTGCAAGGTTTTGTGCACTGAACTGTATATTGTTCAAAGACAAGAGGGAATTGATGTCTGAAGAAGACACCACATGTACAAGTTATGCATTAAAGGTGATTGACACAATGGAAGAGTTAAAAACTTTGCAAAGTAATGTTGACAAGGAGGAGAAAAGGTTATGTCTAAAAATGAAATGCATGCAGAGACAGGACAAGCTATGGGTATCAGAAGAGGGTCAAATGGTTCTGCCAAATACTTTATCACAAATGGCAAGATACTATCATGGTCAGGCACACATTGGGAGGGATGCCATGGTACGTTTGTTTAAAATCGATTGGTTTAACCCCAAGTTTAGACAAGCCGCAGAAGCAGTATGTCATCACTGTGTTATTTGTCAGCAATTGAATGCGGGGAAAGTGACCGTGGTGAACTTGAGACACACTGAGGAGCAGGGGGTCCATTCAGCAGAATGCACGTGGATTTCATTGAGATGCCTGCATGTGGAGGTTTGAAAAACGTGTTGGTGATTGTGTGCATTTTTAGTCATTGGATTGAAGCATACCCTACAAGAAGTAATGATAGCCTCATAGTAGCGAAGCTGTTGCTTAGAGAGTTGATACCACGTTTCGGATTCCAGATCTCTTTAGAATCAGATAGGGGAACGCACTTCAATAACGAGGTGATTAAACTTTTGTGTGCAGCACTAAACATTGAGCAGAAATTGCACTGTAGCTATTGTCCTGAACCATCAGGACTCGTGGAGCAGATGAATGGTACTTTCAAATCAAGAACTGCCAAGATGAGTGCAGCCACGAATTTGAAATGGCCAGATGCATTGCCTTTAGTGTTGATGTCAATAAGAAATACACCGACAGGAAGACAGGACTGTCACCCCAAGAGATTCTTATTGGCAGGGCAATAAGGTTGCCAGCAGTTCCAGCCAATGCACTTGTCAACATTACAGATGATATGGTGTTGTATTACTGCAAAGGTCTGGCTGATGTGGTTCGCTCTTTCTCGACAGCTGTAAAGTGTGCAGGAGTTCCGAACTGGATTCACGCGAGTCACACAAAGAAGGTGGCAAGTCCACTGGATCATGAAGAAGCGTTGTTGAGAGCACTAACAATCGTGAAACAAGTTGCAGCACCTGAACCAGAAAAGGAGCAAGGAGAGACTGAAATCGAACAAGAACTTGTGGAAGATGGTTCTATTACCCCTGTAAGAGACAAAGGTGAAGAATTACAGGAAGGTGCTGGAGAATCAATCTCGACGGATGCAGCAGGAGAGCCTAGCACAGCGGGAGTTCTCCCAGAAGTAGATGGTTCTGAGAAACAAACAGAGCAAGTGCCAGACCAAGAAGGGGAGGGAGTAGAGTTGGATCACAGTCAAGGTGATTTGACTCCTCCTGAGCCTGTTGCAGGTCTAGCAAGAGAAAATACCATAGAAAAAGAAAAGGAGAAGAGTACAATCCTGAGAAGAATATTGATAGAAGGTTCGAGGAAAGGAGATAATTGGCCTGAGTCACAAGTAGAGAAAAGAAAGGAAGTGGCCATTGATCAAACAATAGAGGAAGAAGTAAATACTACAAGAAAAGAAGAATTAAGTGAAGGACAGTTGAGTGGTGATCTAAAGTTGAAAAGAAAGAGAATAGCAAGTCAGAGATACGCAGGTCCTGAATGGGCATACGCAGCTACAAACGAATGGCAGCATTAGTTTATGTCCTTTTGTTTTGAGAGGTAAGTTCCAAGTCAATATTTTGATGTAACCTGAAGATAAGCAAAGGAAAGAGCTGTTGAAAATTATCTAAGAATTACTTTGAGAAAAAGAGAGTGTTGAAAGCCAACTGGAAAAAACATTGATAACCTGATTTGACATTTGAAAAACGGATGTGAAAAGCGGTTCCTGAATGTGAAACTGAGCTACTGAAAGAAGAATTGTTTATTTTTGATTTTGCTGCACTTTTCTAAGTTATTTCTGCTTTCTGATTCTTTACAGATCATGGCTGAGTTCAATAATCAGATTAGGGATGTTAAGCGCTGTAAATATATGAGTATTGGATTGGCAATTATGTGTGGGATTTTGTTTATAGTAGTGATTGTGGGTATGTCTGTTCTTGATGCGAAAGGAGCCATCCATACCACTGCTTCTGAGACTACTACACTAACGGCTTTGGAGAAGCTTAAGTCAGATGAGAAATATTTGCATGATTACACTAATGCTCAAGGAGAACTTTCTTCTAACGTCTTCTATCGTTTGTTGAGTGAGTATGTTGTGACGATGGATGCAAGGAATTGTCTTGTGTGTATGCAAATTCCTTCGTCAGTAGAGGAAGGAGTTACGTACCATAGTCTTCCAGTAACATACAGGATAAGTTGAAGTCTGCTACTAACAAGGTTCTATGATCAGGAGTATATTCAGTATTTTTATTCCAATTATGATGTAGTGTTTTCGTTTGTCCCTATCATTAGATATTTGAGTAGAGTAGCTAAGGACCATGACATAGTATTGGTTAGAGGAGTCTTTGAACCTACACTAACGTTTGGGACGGCTTATGCACACAAAAAGAACCTAACATGCTTGCTTACATCTTTAGAGAAAAGCTTCATAGGGCATACTGACGATAGGAGAAAAGCATTAAAAGAGAAATTAGAAAAAGGCTTAGAGAAAGGAACTTACAAGAATGATTATGCTTATACTGCAATTAAGAGACAAGGAAACCTAGCTTTAGATGCAGTACATGTAGGGAAGCTTTGTATATATTGGGCAAAACCGTGCACTGACACTTTATTTGTGGGAATAAGTGACTGTAGGCAAGTGTTTTTGTTTCCGAGTAAACAGACTTTTATGCTGAATGGTCAGGACCCTGCAATTCCAGGTATCCACTATATTTGTGAACTTAATGCGTATTACCGTCTTCCAAGAGGATGGTATGGGACATGTTATTTGGGAATAGTGTTCCTAAAGATTTACAAGATAGAGGACTTAAAAAAGTTTCCGAAATTGACTGAATTACATCATAAGAGACAGAGGAGAGAATCCTCTTCTGCGATAGTGGGAGATATATTTGGTGCGGTGATTCCTTCATTGGGAGTCATACTGAATTAGATCAAGATTCGAAAGTTGTCTACTATTGTGGATAACATGCTGACAAATTTTACAGGGGCAATACTCCCGATAGATACTGAATTGGCTGCGGACAGAGCTATGACACTTCAAAATTGTCTTGCTTTAGACATCCTCTTAGCGAAGGACGGCAGAGCCTGTAAAATGATTAACTCTAAGCATTGTTGCTCATACATTCCTAACAATAATAAGGAGATAAGAGACTTACTTACTAACATGACTAACTCAAGTAGTGACTTGAAGGAATTGAAGGAACCAGGTGTGTGGGAAAAGGATTTGCTTACGTGAGAAATTGGCTTAGTAACATTTGGAATGGGGTATTACTAAAAATCATACAGGGAATATTGATTGTAATTGCTTGCATTTTAGGAATATTGGGATTATGTAAATTGTGCCAAAAGATTAAACTGAAAAGGTCTAAAAATAATCAGAGAAGGGAAGAACGAAACAGGGAAAGATTCTATAAGGAAAATGCTGAAGAGGTAGAAGTATGAATGGTAAAAGGAAAAAATGTAGTGTGATGACATTTAGTCATCAGAGGATGGATTGTTAACGCAAAATGACTTAATTAAAAATTATTAATGAGTGTTTATGTGTCCTACTAATGAGTTTGTTAGAAAATGGTTACCGTAGAAAAATTAATGTGCACGTTTGAAATTGTGACCTCTGAGATTGTCCACCAGGTTTTACAAATGTACTAATAAATGAGTAGCATACATGAAATATAGAAAAAAGTATAAAATTAATGTAGTAATGTGTCATATTGAGAGATATAACCTATGTTTTGCAATGATTGTAGGCCTTAACTTAGGTAATGTCTTGGCCTAATCTTGCCAGGCCTCATGGATAAGCTGTATTTCTTTGCGTTTAATGGAAAATGCTGACAAGTTGAACTATCTGTGAACTGCTCATTGTTTAATAAAATTTGCTTAGCTGAAACCTTTATATGAACTGACGGACAGGAGATGATGGAACTGGAATTGTAATGATTGGTGTGTACATTCCCAGGACTTGAACAATGAAGGCACTGACTGGAGAAGAAGATTAAACATTTTCGATACCTGACGAGCTGGATGATGAGGACATCGTAAAGCGGACCAATCAACGACATGAGAACTGTGAAATATTAGAATACATAGATTTGGAATAAAACAACTATTGGGCAGAGTCATAACTTGTCATTAATTTTCCAATTGGAAATTGGGGGATAGTCTGGGAAACTTTGATATAACAATGTGACAGAGAGAAGGGAGACAGATGGAGAGGGATGTCAGATGCTAGACGCAGATGATCAATATTGGGAAGCGAGACTGCGAGATTACAGAGACGATGCAAGGTTCTGTCATTGGGCTCATACTCTTGTGAGCCTGATGTGATGCTGACCGACTGATGGCCTGGAGACGAAGATTGACTCTTTTGCTGATTCATATCAAGGATAGGTAGATATGATAATGTGACTAAATATAACTTTGTGCCTTTTCTTTCTAGGTACCAACTGCGTTGTCAAAATAGTTTTCTTAGCTAAATGATTTTTCCAAAAATTCTTGTTCTAAATTGTTTTTGCATGAAGTCTCATATGCTGATGCTAATCTGGATTAGATGAGGTTTTCCTTATATGACGACTGACAGATTTAGAGACAAATGATTGACAGACTGTTTTGCTGAACTCTATGAATAGGGAAGACTTATTAACTTTAATCTCTCTGTTGACTTTTGCTAATGCATTAGAATTTGTTCGGATGCAAGTTTTGGTTAGATTATGTTTTTGGCACCTTATAATAAACTAATATGGAATTTGTGATTTGATTTGAATGCCGTTGAATTAATCACTAAAACATATAACAAGATTGTTGTTATTCATGACTGAAAGGTCATGGGGCGTTGTGTTCTTTGCTTCATTACTGATGATAACTAATGCTTATTACATTTTGTATTGATCATTAGAGTACCAACCATACCCTAGCTAGGATACTTCATGTGAATCAAAAGGTTCATTGACCTATGCACGTCCCCTTGTAAGTTTACCTATTAAGGACCAGGCACGCTAACACAGGCAATTTCTCAAACAGAAAAGCAATTCTATTACAGTATTATGAGGTATCATTAGCACTTTGAGGGGACCAGGATGACATGGGATAAACACTGTTTGTCACTGTGTGTAGTTGGGTAAGTGACAGGAGAGACTGAGTGGTACATTTTGTGGGGGAGGTTGCCTTAAGGTTAGATTTGAAGAGAAAGCTGTTAACATTTTTATCAGGGGAAATAAAGAAGGGGATGACCCATCATCCCCCAGAGAGATGTTTGCGTAACCTGCAGTTTACTGATTTTATTCTCAATTGTGCAAAGTAAACTGGTCTTCCTTCTTAGATCAATAATATGAGCGAGATTAAATTTAATAACCTTATCATTTATGCATTTGTGGTCATCTTTCATTTAAACTGCAGATGTTAACTATTTGGATTTGAACAGGAAGCTGTGACCACCCTCAAAGACCAGGTAATTTTGTAGACATTACTGGTGGGATTTGGGATCTGATGGGTTAATCAAGTTCACAATCCACGCCTCACCTTTTCTTCCATTACAGCACTATATATATTTGAATGGGCAGACGTGAATACAAGCAGAAAGACCAAGTAATCATTTGGTAGTTTTCTTTTGTGCTGCATCTGGGACATTTCAATATAACAATGTACTTTACCCACATTGTCCTTCTATTGCAGGCTTCTTAAACAGCACTATTTATATATTAGAAAGAGCAGATGCGAGTACAAGCAGAAAGACTAGCAACATATTTGGTAGACTTTCCTTGAGGTGATTATGGGAAAATGTATAATACCGATGTACTTTAACTTTTTTTTCTTCTGTTGCAAAATTCTCAGCCAGTACTGCACGGCCAGACGAGAGTACAAGCACAAAGACTTCATAATTATTTGGCAGATTTATCTTCTGGTGCACCTTATACATTGTAAAATAACAACCTGCTCTAGCCATCTTTTCTTCTATTGCAGGTTTTATAGATCATACTACATACAGGTTTTGGCTGGCAGTTGTGAGGACAAACTGAGAAAAAGTCCAGGTAATTACTTGCTACTTTTCCCTGGAGATGCCTCAGTACTGTCTGACAGATTCCATTCATGAGCATAGGATTCAACTTAAAACAATGTACTTCTTTGCAGTATAGTATGCTAAGACTGATTATCACCAAAATGTTCAAGCACAAAGTTCTCACTTCTGCAGAAGGCAGTGCGACACCACAACAAAATAAATGATGCCTTTGCCTTGTGTCCAAAGAAGAGTGAATGAAGGACACTGTGAAGAGACACTGAAATCACACAGCAAGACTCGTGTACAACTGGGGAAGCTATTTCAATACAGTACGAATGTGGGCCTGAGTTACAAAGCAAAGATTGCTGGGAACTGTTTTACAGGGAAGAACAAGGGTGATGGCTAGAAGCAGGACTACCTGAACAACAACATAAATAGCCAAGTTCACAAATCTGCTTTGGTGGTACTAAAAAACAAAGGTGTTGATTCCAGTTTGGGTTTTGGAGTGTGTGCCACTCTGACAGAAACAGCCATTTACCCAGTGAAGAGACTATAGTGGTTGAACCGCAAACATTGTGCCTGAGAAGATAAAGGTTCTCATCACAAAGTGTTGCTGGCAGTCAATCAAGATGAGTATTATTATCTGTTCAATACATCCATGACCACCTCGTGTTATATGTGATGATACCAAACAGCTGGAGGAGCAGGGACTAAGCCTTTGAGTTTTTGGAGGCCATCAACAGTGTGATGCTCTCTAAAACCATGGCAGAAATTCAGAATTCTCAATATCACACACTCATAATTGATGAGAGAACAGAGATTTCAGTCACAAAAATGCTTATCCTGAACTTCAAGTCTGAATCTGCAAAATCAAAACAGACCAAGGGCTAGCTGTATCAAGAATCCATTTCCGATTCTCTAATAGCGATTTTTAAGAAATCTCTATTTCAGAGTCGCAAAATGATATGTACCATATTTGTGATTCGGTAATAGCGATTTCTTAAAAATCGCAAATGCTATTACCGAATCGCAAATAGCGGCACTGCCGCCATTCGCACCTGTGGGCCTGTAGGCCCATATTTTCAAATGTTTTGCATTTCCCAAATAGCGAATTCCTAACTGGAATTCGCAATTTGGGAAATGCAAACCGCAGGGTGCTGGGGGCCTAAGGGTCCCTCTGCTGCACCCCAAAAAAATGTTTTGGGACATGTAAGGCGCACACATGCCAAAGGGGCATGTGTGCATTAAATGTCAATTTTAAAAATGCATTTTTTAAAATTTGCACAAGGTTACCACTAAGTTGACCTTGGTGGTAATTGCGATTCCTTAATGGCCAATTTGCATTAAGGAAAAGCTTGATACATGTGCTTAAGAAATCGCAAATAAGGATTCCTTATTTGCGATTTCTTATTTAGAGAATCGCAATTTGCGATTCTCTAAACGGGATCGCAAATTTAATGAATCGCTGTTTTAGCGATTCCTTAAAATTGCATAGCGAATGCCTTTCATACATACTGAAAGGCATTTTTGCATTCGCAAACGACAATTTGCACCGTTTGTGAATGCAAAAACACTTGATACATCTTGCCTGTAGGAAGGTAGCCTCTTTCTAGCCTTCTTACCCCCACTTTTGGTCTGTTTGTGAGTATATGTCAGGGTGTTTTCACTGTCTCATTGGGATCCTGCTAGCCAGGGCCCAGTGCTCATAGTGAAAACCCTATGTTGTCAGTGTGTTTGTTATGTGCCACTGGGATCCTGCTAGCCAGGACCCCAGTGCGCATAGGTTTGTGGCCTGTATGTGTTCCCTGTGTGATGCCTAACTGTCTCACTGAGGCTCTGCTAACCAGAACCTCAGTGGTTATGCTCACTCTGCTTTCCAAATTTGTCACTAACAGGCTAGTGACTAAATTTACCAATTCACATTGGCATACTGGTACACCCATATAATTCCCTTGTATATGGTACTGAGGAACCCAGGGTATTAGGGTTCCAGGAGATCCCCATGGGCTGCAGCATTTCTTTTGCCACCCAAAGGGAGCTCTGACAATTCTTACACAGGCCTGCCACTGCAGCCTGCGTGAAATAACGTCCACGTTATTTCACAGCCATTTACCACTGCACATAAGTAACTTATAAGTCACCTATATGTCTAACCTTCACCTGGTGAAGGTTGGGTGCAAAGTTACTTAGTGTGTGGGCACCCTGACACTACCCAAGGTACCTCCACATCGTTCAGGGCAAATTCTCCGGACAATGGTAACTCCGAACATGGCCATGTAACATGTTTAAGATCATGGAATTGTCACCCCAATCCCATTCTGGTATTGGGGGGACAATTCCATGATCCCCCGGGTCTCTAGCACAGAACCCGGGTACTGCCAAACTGCCTTTCCGGGGTCTGCACTGCAGCTGCTGCCAACCCCTCAGACAGGTTTCTGCCCTCCTGGGGTCCTGGCAGCCCTGGCCCAGGAAGGCAAACAAAGGATTTCCTCTGAGAGAGAGTGTTACACCCTCTCCCTTTGGAAATAGGTGTGAAGGGCTGAGGAGGAGTAGCCTCCCCCAGCCTCTGGAAATGCTTTGATGGGCACAGATGTTACCCATCTCTGCATAAGCCAGTCTACACCGGTTCAGGGATCCCCCAGCCCTGCTCTGGCGCGAAACTGGACAAAGGAAAGGGGAGTGACCACTCCCCTGGCCAGTGCCTCCCAGGGGAGGTGCCCAGAGCTCCTCCAGTGTGTCCCAGACCCCTGCCATCTTGGAAACAGAGGTGTTGGGGGCACACTGGACTACTCTGAGTGGCCAGTGCCAGCAGGTGATGTCAGAGGCTCCTTCTGATAGGCTCTTGCCTCTCTTGGTAGCCAATCCTCCTTCCTTGGTAGCCAAACCTCCTTTTCTGGGGCTATTTAGGGTCTCTGCTTTGGGGAATTCTTCATATAACGAGTGCAAGAGCTCACCAGAGTTCCTCTGCATCTCCCTCTTCACCTTCTACCAAAGGATCGACCGCTGACTGCTCCAGGACGCCTGGAAACCGCAACAAAGTAGCAAGATGACTACCAGCAACATTGTAGCGCCTAATCCTGCCGGCTTTCTCGACTGTTTCCAGGTGGTGCATGCTCTGAGGGTAGCCTGCCTTCACCCTGCACCAGAAGCTCAGAAGAAATCTCCCGTGGGTCGACGAATCTTCCCCCTGCTAACGCAGGCACCAAAAGACTGCAACACTGGTCCTCTGGGTCCCCTCTCATCCTGATGAGCGTGGTCCCTGGAACACAGCAACTCTGTCCAAGTGACTCCCACAGTCCAGTGACTCTTCAGTCCAAGTTTGGTGGAGGTAAGTCCTTGCCTCCCCATGCTAGACTGCAAAGCTGAGCAGGATTTCCTTAGTGCACAGCCAAGCCTGGGTCCTCAGCACTCCGTCCTGCAGTGCACAACCTTCTGAGTTGTCCTCCGGCGTCGTGGAACTCCGTTTTGTGACTTCGCGTGGACTCCAGTTCACTTTTCTTTTAAGTGCCTGTTGGGGTACATCTGTGGGTGCTGCCTGCTTCCGTGAGGGCTCTCTGAGTTGCTGAGCGCCCCCTCTGTCTCCTCCTCCAAAAGGCGACATCCTGGTCCTTCTTGGTCCTCAGCAGCACCCAAAAACCTCTACCGCGACCCTTGCGGCTAGCAAGGCTTGTTTGCAGTCTTTCTGCGTGGAAACACCTTTGCAAGCTTCATCGCGACGTGGGACATCCGTCTTCCAAAGGAGAAGTCCCTAGTCCTCTTCTTTCTTGCAGAACTCTAAGCTTCTTCCAACCGGTGGCAGCTTCCTTGCATCTTCAGCTGGGGTTTTCTGGGCTCCTGCCCCCCCTGGACACTGTCGCGACTATTGGACTTGGTCCCCTTGTCTTACAGGTACTCAGGTCCGGAAATCCGTTGTCAGTGCACTCCTGGTGTTTGTTCTTCCTGCAGAATCCCCCTATCACGACTTCTGTGCTCTCTGGGGGTAGTATGTGCACTTTACTCCTACTTTTCAGGGTCTTGGGGTGGGGTATTTTCTAACCCTCACTGTTTTCTTACAGTCCCAGTGACCCTCTACAAGCTCACATAGGTCTAGGGTCCATTCGTGGTTCACATTCCACTTTTGGAGTATATGGTTTGTGTTGCCCCTATACCTATGTGCTCCTATTGCAACTATTGTAATACTACACTGTTTGCATTACTTTTCTTGCTATTACTAAGCTAACTTTGGTTTGTGTACATATAACTTGTGTATAGTACTTACCTTCTTACTGAGGGTACTCACTGTGATACTTGTGGGATATTGTCATAAAAATAAAGTACCTTTATTTTTAGTAACTCTGCGTATTGTATTTTCTTATGATATTGTGCATATGATATAAGTGGTATAGTATGAACTTTGCATGTCTCCTAGTTCAGCCTAAGCTGCTTTGCCATAGCTACCTTCTATCAGTCTAAGCTGCTAGAAATACCTCTTCTACACGAATAAGGGATAACTGGACCTGGCACAAGGTGTAAGTACATCTGGTACCCACTACAAGCCAGGCCAGCCTCCTACATAGCCCCAAAACATTGTTTGGGGAAATAGTGGAGCTGTGTATTTGGAATGCTGAGGCTATCACTACAGGTGTGTAAGACCTCTACACTGCCAATGAAGTGGGCCTTATGAAAACAGACGTGTGCCTCAGATTATGCATGAGTGATGCTGGAAAGGAATAGAGATTGTGCTACTCACCTTAAATAATCTATTACACATCTAGTAGACAAGCGCTGAGTTGCCTACTGTGAAGATCTGGGAGTTCATGAAGTCCGGAAAAAGTTGCCAATGGTCAAGTAAACTGAGACATTAGTGAGGACTTTCAAACCTTTATTCTCCCAGTTTCCTGCAACGAAGTCAAAGCTAGACAAAATCCCATTGGTAAATGAATATGAAGTGGTGGCATTTCAGGTACTGAATGGAATGGGATGGCTTTCAAGGCATTTTACAGGTAGTGCACTAATATGTCATTATGAAGTTGCTTCTAAATTCTACACACATGTGGAAGATGAGGGAAATGACCCAATTGACAAATATTGTTACAAAAAGCTATTTGCCTCAAACTACCATATGCCCATTGTTGCCCCATACAACATTCTTGGAAGAACTTGCGACATTGTGGAAGGTTTTTTGAAAAGGCTCTTCCACCAATGTTGACGCTGTACAGTATCAAAGAAAAAAGAAAGAACAGCACTTGGGTCACATTGTCTTTTGGAGCAGCACAGTAAGAGGTTTGGTGGCCATGTACAGAAATGACAGAGAGAATGACAGTGAGGCAATTTGGTTCACTTTAGATAAAATTAAGGAATGGGCAAACTTAGAATTCCAGGCACTAGCCACACAATCACACTGTGAATTTGAAACTGAGAATGTCTTTGATCTTTTACAGTGCTCCGCTGTCTTTTGCTTAGGCTTGCGCTATAGAAATTCCCCATTCATACATACAATGTACAAAGACTTGTTGAAAATAATAAGAATGTCTTAGTCCTAGGCAGTTGTAAACCACCTGGAAATGTTGCTAAGCAATGTGGAGGGTATAATTATGTTGTGACAGATCATGTAAAAAGTGGGCTGTTTAAGAATTTTCATGAAATGGTTAAATGCTGCTCAGTATAATGCGGTATCCCAGCTTGTTGATGTTTGCACAACTTCTGAGGCATGAAGTGCAGATTGTAAATGAAGATTCAGCCTCATGAACACTATCAAGTCCAAATTCAGAAAAAGATTAGGGGAGAAGCACCCAGATGAGCTGATGAGGACAAAGGCCTTCCTCTTGAATGTAAAATGTTACCTTGATCAAGTTTATCAGAAGTGGAAGAATGGCAAGGACTAGTCAAAGCATAAGTACTGTGATGGGAAGTAGGGCCACATGGATGGCAAGCAGGGTGGCGTCAAGGGGACAGGGGGCAGTAAGTTGGGTGTAGGGGAAGCAAAGCATGTACATCTGGAGGCAGAACTGCACAATGTGAAACCAAAAAACATGAATCAATCCCGGCTCCCACGCTTGATAAATTGTGTGATCCTAGGCAATTGTTTTATTTAATTTTCCCCCTTTTTCCTCATTATCACATATACGAGGACCTCCAAATACACGACCTCAGGATGTGCGCTACATGAAATATTCTCCTGTGTTTGATTTAATAAACTATAATGTTGTTTCTGTATTATTGAAACTTAGGCCATCCAAACGGTGCATATAACAACTGACTTGCCTTTTAGATCAATATTGGCATGATTGTCTCGTTGGAGGGATGAATGTTTCTAAATTCACTTTAAAAACATACTTCTCAAATCTCTGATATAATCTGGTGTACCACGGTGGAATGGTTCTGCAAGTTAACGAAATACACCTTTTGAATGCTAAAGAGACTATCAAATGTTTACATGTATGCTGCAAGATGCCTTTAAAAATGAAGGTGTTCCTGAAGTTAAGCAGTGCAGGCTGGGGCGGATCTTCCATAAGGGTGGAGGAGTGTCGCTCCCGGCCCAGCCAGCAGCGGCAAACCTTTTCCCAAAAAACTATCATAAGCTGTGTTTATAATAGTTTTTTTGGAAAAGGGGCGGGACCACGGTGGGGGGACGAACAAAGAGGCGGAGTGCAGAGCACTTCCAATTAGAGCGCCTGTGTGTTTGGCTGGCCGTCTAGGGCTGGCCAAATACACACATGCGCACAGGGCTCTCTCCAATATGTTGCTGGGCTGGAGAGAGGCTGCACAGGCTCCCAGTCTGCCTGGGAACACCCTGGCTGGGCGTTCCCAGCCAATCCTGACGCTGCTCTAAACAGCATCAGGATTGGCACAGGGTAGGCTGAGAGCATGTGCTTGCCTGCAGCGAGACAGGAGGAGGCAGAGTAGCGGCGCGAGAGCAGAGGTAAGTGGTTATTTTTTAAAATTATTTTTTATTTAATGTAATTCTTTTCTCTCTTCCCCCCCACCGCGTGTGCCCCCGGCCCTTCTAATAAGCATGAGCTGCCACTGAATGCAGGGCACCCCAGTTACATATTTTCTTTAACTTCAACTAAGCTTTAAAGAAATGCTTGCCCTTGTATTTAAATACTTTTTAAGTTAACTGCTGAGTCAAGTAAACAGCAGCCCAGTGCTGCTGTTGACTGGGGGCCACATGTAAAAGGTCAGGAGGGCCACATGAAGCCCCTGGGACGTAGTTTGAATATCACTGAGCCAAATAATCAAACATTTCTTTTATTTATTTATCAAATTTTGCATGTGGTATAGAATTACAGTTTTGCTCACTCATGGATGTTGGTATAGGTCACAACCCAGCACCAGGATGCGGTTCTCAGAGTGTAAAATATTGAGGCACTACATTCACTAGCCTCTCAGTTCAAATCATATTTACAATTGCAGCCATCGTAGTGGTCTATACCTATATTATCAAACTCGCTCTCCCCCATAAAAAACATTAGGCAAACAGTATGAAGCCCCCAAGTGTTAAAAAAAAAAAAGTAATAAATGTACATACAACCTCCTCACTCAGAGTTGGATATCTTCTCTGTTGTCTCAGAAACCCTAGTGCAACATACTCCAAAGGAAGTTATGTTGACCCCAGCCCATCAGCCTCCAGTTTATGTCCGCAGACCACCCGTGCCTTTTCCTTAAAGCTATCAAGAGGGACACCGAAACATCAGCTATCAGGCACTTATGTAGACGCCGGCCCTGTTACGCTCTCAACGCTGTTTCCTCTGCCCCACACCAGCGTTCCACCTCAGCCCCCCACCTGGAATGTGGTGGTCCATCTGAAGACTTCCAGTGAAATGGCAGAGTCTGATGGCCAACACGAGACAGGTGCAAGAGCCTAGCATCCACTTAGGGTATTTTGCGGCATGAATACAGCCCCAAGAGGTAGACCTCCAGCCCCCACAGGTTAGTGTGATCCAAGGTATGCTCTAGGTCAGACACCACCTCCTGCCAGAACCGCGTAGCCCTGGACACAACCAGGTCATACGTATGAAATCTGCATCACATTCCAGACATCAGGGAGATTGCTGAATAATAGTGCCTGGTACTGTATTAAGGCAGCATGGTGTTAGGTATGTCATATGTAAAAAGTTGAACCGTGTGTTGCGAAAGTGGTGTTTTTGGAAACTATTTGAACCTTTTCCAATGCGTGTCTCCATTCCCCATCTTGCAGCACCCGGGTCACCGCTGTTTCCCATATGCTTCTGAGCTGTGACAAATCCAGGTCTGACTGAAGTAGCACTTACTTGCAAAGCCAAAAAAACACCGTATGGCCCTCTCCCAAGGTCAGGACAATTTGCAGAACCTCATGGGCCTGCAACTCGGACTGCCCTCGCTGCCACAAGGCATGGCTCGCTTATGCCACCACTGCATACATAAGGATCTGCAAAGTAGGCAATCCTGCATCAGTCACTGAGTGATCTTAGCCTCCCCTTGGCAAAATAATCCCCACATGAATATATCTGCAGCAGTCCAAGCTAACAAGCTTTGGGCCACGAGAGGACCACAACTAAGAGTTCGGGGACCCACCAATGGCAGGACCAGGAAGTAGGGCGGCGGCTGACCTGAGAACTTGGCAAACTTAGCTAAGCATCGCAAAGCGAACCTCAAGAATTTTGGACGTGGACCTCTAGTGGGACGCTACCCCAACAAAGCAGCACCAACCAGCCACTATCTGGGCCCACTCCAAAGGTCACACCTCCTCTCGGTGGCAACCCGCGAATCACCCACTGCACTTGTGCCACTATGTGGTACAGCTTGAAATTCAGGACCCCTAGCCCTCCTTCCCAGGTGGGCACTGGAGGGTACGTAGTGATGCCCTGCACCATCTCCCATTTCAGAGTAGTTCCCTCACCAGAGTATTTAGGGACTGAATCCAAGATCTAGGTATCCAGAGATGAAGGTTCATAAAATGGTAAAGCAGTCTGGACAAGATGATCATTTTCGTGAACCCTACCTGACCACCAGAGGAAGCCCCAGCGTGCACCAGAATGCCATGCTTCCCATCCGGGATCAAAACACGCCTCCCAAGTTACCCTACCTACTATCTGCATCACTATGAACAATTTGGATCCTGTGGTATCGGAAC
The DNA here is from genome assembly GCF_031143425.1 of Pleurodeles waltl. Classification (NCBI taxonomy): domain Eukaryota; kingdom Metazoa; phylum Chordata; class Amphibia; order Caudata; family Salamandridae; genus Pleurodeles; species Pleurodeles waltl. Next base: position 352,924,763 of record NC_090450.1, read on the forward strand.
ATCTTGGGCTCCCATGGAATACCACTGTCTCTGACCATTAAGAGTGTAGCAACATTGCTCCCACAGACCTGGAAAACACAGGACTTCTCCCAGCTGGTGCATAATCTCATTACATCACCCAATTGACATAGCATTGAGCCCCTCCCCCCCAGGTACTCCAGTATGGGCATCCTGTAAAAAGAAGCATATATGTCATCTGCATATAGGGAGAAGTTATGTTCCCTTTGTGGAGCAGTATGCCCCTACCTTGGCTCTGGATTGGAATCAGCTGGTGCAAGTGTAGCTACAAACGGGTAGCCAGTACTTTGCTGAGGATTTTGTAGTCGATCGTAAGCATTGACAGAGGGTGGTAGGAGGAAATCTACTCCGGATTCTTCAAGGGCTTCAACAGGACAATCAAAAGTGACTCTTTAATAGCTCCCCTAATTTCAGGTTCCAAAATGTGTACATCTGCAAACTTAGTAACTTTAAACTGCCGTTTTGTTCCAGCTATGAATTTCCCTCCTAGTATTTTCCCAAAGACTTGTATTAAGTCTTACCAACCACCTCCCCCACATGGTTTACAAAAGGCACAAAACACATCTCAGATGCTAACCAGTGTGTGTTTAGGAGACTAATTAATCTGTTCTGTGTTTTAAACTGTGCTTAGAAAGTGTATGCTGCACCAATTTTTGGCTTGAAAAAGTGATTAGTTTAAGTTCGCTGAACGCAGTATTTCAGTGGCTTCAAAACTGTCCTTCACTTGAAAAGTAGAATCTGGAAGCTAGAAATTGTGGATTGAGCCTGTCTATGTTCAAAGAGATTCTGAACAGAGGAAGAGCAACTCCATGCCCCCTTGCACAGCAGCCTGGGCTTAGTGATTGGCTCTCTAGCTCTCAAGCAACCTGAGACCTCCTCTCAGACCTGCACTGGCCCTGTAAGTTTGTAGAGATAACCCCAAGATAGTCATCTCCATCTTGTGAGCCTAGCTTCTTTGCGTCCTAAAGAGTCCAGTGTGCAAGAGTCAAAGAAGGTGTAAGGACAGACTTTTCATTTTTTTTTTTAAGTGCTTTACCCCAACCTGTGTCTGTTTACATTTGCATCTTTACTTTTCTGCGAACTTGGTATTTTTAAACTGTTGTTTTGTTCACCCGTGTCTGTATGAATTTACACTTTGGTTTTCTGCAAACTCGGTCCTTTTAAACTGCTGTTTTGTTCCACCCGTGACTGTCTGAATTTACCTTGTGTCTATCTGCAATCTTGGTACCTTTAAACTACTGTTTTTTTCTACCCGTGACTGTACACATTTCCATCCTAGTTTTTCCCAAAGACTGTATTAAGCCTCACCCCTCACCCCAACATGGTTTAAACAAGGATTTGCAATGCAATAGGTCACGCATTTGTGAGAGTTCTAGATATTGGCATTGTAAATGACAATGGTGGTCATTACAACCCTGGCGGTCGGTGTTAAAGCGGCAGTAAAACCGCCAACAGGCCGGCGGTAAAAAAAAATGGAATCACGACCCTGGCGGAAACCGCCAACACAGACGGCCACTATAACACTTCGACCGCCATGGCTGTACAAACAAACACCGTGGCGGTAACCGCCAACAGACAGGCGGAACACAATGTACCGCCCACAGTATTACAACAGTCTAATCCGCCACCTTTTCCGGGGTGAATCACCGCAAACAAAAACACGCCGGAAACAGGACTTGGAAGGAAAAACGCTCACCTCTACACACCCCACTAGGAACCAGGACGCCATGGAACCGGAACTCCAGATACTCCCTGCCTTTGTCTTCCTGCTCCTCTACCAGGAGCACGAACGCCGGCGGCGAAGACCACGTGAGTACTGCACCTACGACACAGGGGAGGGGGGGAGGGAAAAGAGAGTGACACACACACGCAACACCCCCACCCTCAACCACGACAACACACACACTAATACATCATGATACATTACAGTTACACCCCCCAACCCCCTGGGAGAATGCAAAGACAAAAGGAAATGATTTGAACGTTTGTAATCTATTAAGATTCAGTACTAAAAAATATATATAGACTATTAACAAATATATACACCAATAATACAAGTCCAAGGTATTCCAACATTAAAGTCCGTGGACCACTAGGCCCAAAATGAATGGGTGAGGCCCACACAAGATACCCGATCAAAACGGAGAGAACACTGCTGGGGTATCAGTTCGAAATGCAACAGGCACCTCGGGGAAGGAATGGGGGGGGCACCTGAGCCGGATGAGTGCACAACGCCAGATCCACGAGGGGGCTTCATGCCCATTGGTGTATCCTGGGGAGTGCAAAGCCACAGTCTCTCAAGTCTCTCAAGTGGGTGGTTTGCCCACTGCTTTTTACTGGGGAGTGCAAAGCCACAGTCTCACAAGTCTCTCAAGTGGGTGGTTTGCCCACTGCTTTATCCTGGGGAGTGCAAAGCCACAGTCTCTCAAGTGGATTAACAGTCTCCACTGATTCTGAAGGGGGCTTTGTGCCCAGAGTGCTTCATCCTGCCAAGGACTGAGGTAGTGGATGGGACACTCCACTGGTTCTGAAGGGGGCTTTGTGCCCAGAGTGCTTCATCCTGCCAAGGACTGAGGTAGTGGATGGGCTACTCCACTGGTTCTGGAGGGGGCTTTGTGCACAGAGTGCTTCATCCTGCCAAGGACTGAGGTAGTGGATGTCTTTCTCCACTGGTTCTGGAGGGGGCTTTGTGCCCAGAGTGCTTCATCCTGCCAAGGACTGAGGTAGTGGATGGGATACTCCACTGGTTCTGGAGGGGGCTTTGTGCCCAGAGTGCTTCATCCTGCCAAGGACTGAGGTAGTAGATGTCTTTCTCCACTGGTTCTGGAGGGGGCTTTGTGTCCAGAGTGCTTCATCCTGCCAAGGACTGAGGTAGTGGATGGGATACTCCACTGGTTCTGGAGGGGGCTTTGTGCCCAGAGTGCTTCATCCTGCCAAGGACTGAGGGAGTGGATGTATCTCTCTACTGGTTCTGGAGGGGGCTTGGTGCCCAAAGTGCTTTATCCTGCTCGTGGTGGCCCCAGTAGCGTCAGAGCTTTTGGCGTTCATTGGCCTGCGGTGCTGGTGGTGGCGGTGTCCTATTAAGTGGTGCTGGTGGCGGCGGTGTCCTTGGCAGCGGTGCTTGTGGTGGCGGTGTCCTTGGCAGCGGTGCGGGTGGCGGCGGTGTCCTTGGCAGCGGTGCTGGTGGCGGCGGTGTCCTTGGCAGCAGTGCTTGTTGCAGCAGTGTCCTTGGCAGCGGTGCTTGTGGCGGCTGTGTCCTTGGCAGCGGTGCTTGTGGCGGCTGGGTCCTTGGCAGCGGTGCTTGTGGCGGCTGTGTCCTTGGCAGCGGTGCTTGTGGAGGCTGTGTCCTTGGCAGCGGTGCGGGTGGCGGCGGTGTCCTTGGCAGCGGTGCTGGTGGCGGCGGTGTCCTTGGCAGCAGTGCTTGTTGCAGCAGTGTCCTTGGCAGCGGTGCTTGTGGCGGCTGTGTCCTTGGCAGCGGTGCTTGTGGCGGCTGTGTCCTTGGCAGCGGTGCTTGTGGCGGCTGGGTCCTTGGCAGCGGTGCTTGTGGCGGCTGTGTCCTTGGCAGCGGTGCTTGTGGCGGCTGTGTCCTTGGCAGCGGTGCTTGTGGCGGCTGGGTCCTTGGCAGCGGTGCTTGTGGCGGCTGTGTCCTTGGCAGCGGTGCTTGTGGAGGCTGTGTCCTTGGCAGCGGTGCGGGTGGCGGCGGTGTCCTTGGCAGCGGTGCTGGTGGCGGCGGTGTCCTTGGCAGCAGTGCTTGTTGCAGCAGTGTCCTTGGCAGCGGTGCTTGTGGCGGCTGTGTCCTTGGCAGCGGTGCTTGTGGCGGCTGGGTCCTTGGCAGCGGTGCTTGTGGCGGCTGTGTCCTTGGCAGCGGTGCTTGTGGAGGCTGTGTCCTTGGCAGCGGTGCTGGTGGTGGTCTTGTCCGCTGTGCAGGTTTTCGGCAACTTGCCTGTCTTTCTGTGCCCCTTCCCCACCTTGGACGGTGGCGCAGCTGTCTTCCCACTCCCAACTGTACTCCTGGGAGAGGCTTTGGTGGTAGATGTTTTGCCTTTCTCCCGCCGGGCACTGGCCAACTTTTTATGCTTTTGAGGTGGGGGACTGTCCGTGGTCTGGCTCCTTGGCACACTGGCTGCCCTGCTGCTTGGCGCACTCCAGAAGCCAGTTACTGCTGGCACCACTGTGCCCGGTGATGTGGTGGCTGAGGTGCTGGGTTGGGACCTGGAAAGGCAGGCCCTAGGGGACTGAAGGGGTGGGGGAGGTGAGGGGAAGAGGTCAAGGTTGGACAGGAAAAGTTTTTTGGACAGGTAGATGGAGGGGGTTTGGGAGTGGAGGAAGAGGTAGTGGTTGTAGGAGGTGTACGTTTGCTGACTTTGGGTGAAGGTGCATGGGCTGGAGGCTCTCACGAGGTGGATGGCTGTTGGGTGGGTGTGTGGCTACGTTTGTGTACCTTGGGAGGTGGGCTCACAGACACACTGGGAGAGGAAACAGGGGATGTGTGAATGGTAGTGGGGGTGGTGAGTGCACATGAGCGGGGTGTGGTGATGGGTGTGCTGGTGATGGATGTAGTGGATGAAGATGTAGTGCATGCAGGTGTGAGTGGAGATGAGACAGGGAGGGAGGAGACGTGGAGGAGGGGGACACAGTGGAGGCAGTGGATGTTGGTATGTGTGCATGGGTATGATGATTGTGTGAGTGCCTGTGGGATGTGTGGTGCTTATGTTTGCCAGCGCTTCCCCTGTGTGTTGAGGTGTGTGCATGCTGGTCTGATGGTGTGCTTGGGATAGGCTGAGGTACAGGGGTTTGGGTCTGGGTAGAGGAAATTGGAGGGGGGAGGATGGACACAGGGACAATGGCTGCCATCAGTGCTGAGGCCAGAGTCTGAAAAGCTCGCTGTTGGGCTGCCTGACCAGAATGAATGCTCTCCGGGTATGCAATAGTCTGTTGAAACTGCCTCTCTACACCCTGGATGGCATTCAAAATGGTAGACTGCCAACAGTGAGGGACCTGAGGAGGTCAATGGCCTCCTCACTGAGGGCAGCAGAGCTGACTGGGGCAGGGGCTGAGATGTCTGGGGCGAAGGAGATGCCCACCCTTGTGGGTGAGCGGCCACGGGGCACACGCTGGAGGGCTGCTATAAGGGCGTTGCTGGTAGGAGGGGGGGTGGCGGCTGTACCTGGAGATGCGGTGGGCACAGATGGGCCCGCCACTGCAAGGGAGCTCCCATCAGAGGAGGAGTCTGTGTCGCTGGTCTCAGCTCCTGTCGCCGCCGTGGAGCTCCCCTCGCCCTCCGTCCCACTGGTGGCTTCAGACTCCGTTGTGTCACCCTCCAGGGCCATGTGGGATGCAGCTCCCTCCTGCTCCGGTGCCACTGCTTCTCCGCCTGATGATGCTAATGCACACAAGAACAGGGAGACCACAAAAAGGGGGGGAAGACAGAAGAAAGACATGTTGAGTGCATGCAATACCACTTCCGTTGGCAGACACTACAGACACAGAAGCCCCCTGCACTACACTGTGCACTTTGAGTTCCCTAATTAATCACAGGGACATGGGTTACAAGGCCTATGCCCGATTGCTGCACACATGGAAGTCACAGGAGCCTGACTAGGTGTAGTTGGCTCTGAACACAGGTGGGATGGAGTGGCCCATGGCCTTCCTTATGACGGGACCTTGCCTAGTAAACTCGCCCTGGTCTAGGGGAACTCACAGCCACCTTCCCCACCCAGACACCTCTACTGCGTGCAGAATTAGCTGAATGTGACTGTACTCACCCCCTTGTGGCTGCTGTGATGCCCTCAAGCGCACATCAAACTCCAGATACGCCACCACCAGGATCCGGAATATCAGGGGGGGTCATGGTGCGACGGGCACCCCTCCCACTTTGGGAGGCCATCCTGAGCTGGGCCTCCACCGTCTTCTTGCTCCAGCGGCGAATGTTCTCCCATCTTTTACGGCAGTGGGTGCTCCGTCTGTGGTGGACCCCCAGGGCCCGGACTTCCTTGGCGATGGCACGCCGAATATCCTTCTTCTGGTGGGCGCTGACCTAAAGGAATAGTATAGGGGAAAAGGAGAAGATGTAACCGTCCGCACCGTCACAGTCATTGGCCTGCATCCCTAACCTCGCCATGACGCACATGCACTCAACGTCGTTTTATGCACGCCTCATTCTCCCCCCTATCTTCCATCCACACCACTCCACACACGCATTGCCCATTCGGCATGCTCACAGTGTACTTACCTGTTTGTCTGGAGGACCGTAGAGTAGCGTGTACTGGGGGAGGACCCCATCCACTAGTTTCTCCAACTCCTCCATGCTGAAGGCAGGGGCCCTTTCCCCAGACCCATGAGCCATTGTCTCTTCCAGACTGAGGTCACAGCAGCACTTGCAGTGTACGTCCTCTCTTGTCGAAGATCAGGTATCAAGTGATTGAACAGAGAGAAAATGGCAGTCACGTCCGCAGCGGTGCGTACCGTCACCGCCGGCGTACACCGTCATTGCCATGAACAGATGTACACTGGGTAAGTGACATTTTCCGTTCAATGGCATGTGTAGCTGCAGATACACATGCTGTGCATAGACTACAAAGCAGTAATCCTCCTGAAAGCGGTGGTCAGCCTGTAGGAGTTGAATTTGTTTGAAATAATGTTCTTAATACAGCCTGCCCTACTGTGGCTTGTTGTGTTGCTAACACATCTACACAGTAATGTATGGTAAAGGTATGAGGTGTAGACCAAGTGGCTGCCTTACAAATCTCTGTCCTTGGAATATTACCTAGAAAGGACATTCTTGCTCCTTTCTTTCTAGTGGAGTGTGCCTTTGGTGTAATGGGTAAGTCTCTTTTAGCTTTGAGTTAACAGATCTGAATCCATTTGACTATCCATCTGTCTATACCCTGTTTGGATATAGGGTTACCCGCATGGGTTTTTTGGAAAGCAACGAACAATTGCTTAGTTTAACGAAATAATTTTGTTCTGTCTATGTAATACATTAGCGCTCTTTTAATGTGTAATGTATGCAGTGCTCTTTCTGCTACCGAGTCTGGTTGTGGGACGAAGACTGGGAGCTCTACTGTTTGGTTTAGATGAAACGGTGAAATTACTTTTGGTAAAAAATTTGGATTTGTACGGAGAACCACATTATGTTTGTGTATTTGTATAAAGGGTTCTTCGATAGTAAACGCCTGTATTTCACTAACTCTTCGTAGTGAAGTGATGGCTATAAGAAAAGCTACCTTCCAAGTTAAGAATTGGATTTGGCAAGAATGCATGGGTTCAAAAGGTAGGCCCATGAGTTGTGTAAGTACAATATTAAGATTCCACAAGGGTACTGGTGGGGTTCTTGGAGGTATGATCCTTTTTAGTCCTTCCATAAAGGCTTTGATAACTGGGATTCTAAAAAGTGACTCTGTATGTTTAATCTGCAGGTAAGCAGAGATTGCAGTGAGATGAATTTTGATGGAAGAAAAAGCGAGATTTGCTTTTTGTAGGTTTAGTAAGTAACTCACAATGTTTTGTATGGAGGTGTGATTTGGTTTGCTTGGCAGTAGAAAACAAACCTTTTCCATTTATTAGCATAACAATGCCTTGTTGTCGGTTTTCTTGACTGTTTAATGACTTCCATACACTCATTTGAAAGGTTTCTAAGACTTCAGGAGGCAGATTGCTAGGATGAGCCATGCTGGATTGGGGTGTCTGATCTATTGATTGTGTTGTGTTAACAGATCTGGTCTGTTTCGGGAGTTTGATGTGAGGTACTACTGAGAAGTCCAACAGTGTGGTGTACCACGGTTGGCGAGCCCACGTTGGTGCTATGAGTATTAGTTTGAGTTTGTTTTGACTAAGTTTGTTGACTAGGAAAGGAATGAGTGGGAGAGGGGGAAAAGCGCAAGCAAATATCCCTGACCAATTGATCCATAGAGCAATGCCCTTGGACTGAGGGTGTGGGTACCTGGATGCAAAGTTTTGGCATTTTGCGTTTTGTTTTGTTGCAAACAGATCTATGTCTGGTGTCCCCCAGCGGTAGAAGTAATCTTGTAGAATCTGGGGATGTATTTCCCACTCATGAGTTTGCTGGTGATCTCGACTGAGATTGTCGGCCAAACGATTGTGAATGCCTGGTATATATTGCGCTATCAGGCGAATGTTGTTGTGAATTGCCCAATGGCAATTTTTTTTGCTATGAGGCATAGTTGTGACGAGTGTGCCCCCCCCCCCCTGTTTTGCTTAGATAGTACATTGTTGTCATATTGTCTGTTTTGACAAGAATGTATTTGCGGACTAGAAGAGGTTGAAAAGCTTTTAGTGCTAGGGAGACCGCTAATAGTTCCAAGTGATTTATGTGAAGTTGTTTTTGTTGATTGTCCCATTGACCTTGTATATTGTGATTGTTGAGGTGTGCTCCCCACCCAATCATGGAAGCGTCTGTTGTAATAATGGCGTGAGGCACTGGGTCTTGAAATGGCTGCCCTTCGTTTAAATTTACAGGGTTCCACCATTGAAGCGAAGAGTGTGTTTGGCGGTCTATTAACACTAGATCTTGAAGTTGACTCTGTGCCTGCGTCCATTGTTTTGCTAGTCACTGCTGTAAGGGCCGCTTGTGTAGCCGTGCGTTTGGGACAATAGCGATGCATGAGGACATCATGCCTAGTAGTTTCATTACAAACCTGACTGTGTACTGTTGGTTTGGTTGTATGCTTGACACTATATTTTGAAACAATTGAACTCTTTGTGAGCTTGGAGTGGCAATTGCTCCTTGCGTGTGGAGTGTGGCTCCCAAGTATTGTTGTATTTGGGATGGTTGTAAGTGAGATTTTTGGTAATTTATAGAAAACCCTAGTTTGTGTAGAGTTTCTATTACATATTGCGTGTGACTTTGACACCAGTGTTGAGTGTTGCCTTTTATTAGCCAATCGTCGAGATATGGGAATACGTGCATGTGATGTCTCCTTATATGAGCTGCTACTACAGCGAGGCCTTTTGTAAATACTCTGGGCGCTGTTGTTATGCCGAAGGGCAATACTTTGAATTGGTAATGTTTGCCCTGTATGACAAATCTGAGGTATTTCCTGTGAGATGGCTGGATGGGTATGTGGATATACTCATCTTTTAAATCCAGTGTTGCCATGTATTCTTCCTGTTTTAGCAAGGGAACCACGTCTTGATGTGTGACCACGTGGAAATGATTTGATTTGATGAAGAGGTTTAACGTCCTGAGATCTAAAATTGGTCTTAGTGTTTGTCTTTTTGGGGAATAAGGAAATATAGGGAGAAAATCCCTGTTCTTTTTTGATGGTGTGGTACTAGTTCTACGGCTTGTTTTGTTAATAGGGCTTGCACCTCTATTTGTAGTAGGTCTAGATGTTGTGCTGACAGTTTGTGCGTCCTTGGGGGAACATCTGGAGGGAAATGTGAGAACTCTATGCAGTAACCATGTTGGATAATTGATAGAACCCATGTGTCCGTGGTTATGTGTGACCAATATTTGTGGTACTTTGTTAATCTTCCCCCCACTGGTGATGTGTGTTGGGGAAGTGTGACATTGAAGTCGCTGCTTGTTACTAGGGGTCTGCTTGGCAGGCTGAAATGTTCCCCTTGCTCTTGGGTATTGTCCCCTGAATGAAACACGAAACCCCCCTCTCTGGTATTGTGACTGGTAGGTGGGTTTTGTTTGGGAGGTGGATGGCTCTGAGGGTTGCTGTCTAAACCCTCCCCTAAACTGTGGCTTCCTAAATGTTCCCCTATACTTGGAAGAGTAGAGCGCGCCCATGGCTTTGGCCGTGTCAGTGTACTTCTTCATTTTCTCTATTGCAGTGTCCACCTCCGGCCCAAATAGTTGCTGCTGGTTGAACGGCATGTTTAACACCGCCTGCTGTATTTCTGGTTTGAAACCAGAACTGCGTAGCCATGCATGCCTCCTGTTGGTAACTGCTGTGTTTACAGTTCTTGCTGCTGTATCAGCAGAGTCCAGTGCAGAACGGATTTGGTTGTTGGAGATGGCCTGTCCCTCCTCCACCACCTGTTGAACCCGTTTTTGATGTTCTTTTGGTAAATGCTGAATAATATCATGCAGAGGAGGGCCTGTGAATTGGTGATACGCCACTGGTTGGCCGCTTGCGACGCCACTCTTTTCCCTGCAGCGTCAAATCTACGGCTTTCTTTATCAGGGGGTGGCGCATCCCCTGATGATTGTGAATTTGCCCGCTTTCTTGCGGCTCCCACTTCAACAGAGTCCGGAGGGAGCTGCTGTGTAATGAACACAGGGTCCGATGGGGGGAGGTTTATATTTTTTCTCCACCCGCGGTGTAATGGCCCTTCCCTTGACCGGTTCTTGGAAGACCTGTTGTGCGTGCTTAAGCATGCCTGGTAACATTGGCAGGCTTTGATATGATGCATGCGTGGACGCCAGTGTATTGAAAAGAAAGTCATCCTCCACTGGTTCTGAGTGGATAGTGACATTATGGAATGTCGCAGCCTTGGCTAGTACTTGCGTGTAGGATGTGCTATCCTCTGGAGGAGAAGGCTTTGAAGGATAATACTCAGGACTGTTGTCTGAAACTGGCGTGTCGTAGACGTCCCAGGGATCTGCATTGTCTTGCGTCTGCACAGTATGTGTGGGTGACTGTGCAGTTGGTGTGCCTGCTGGTGATCTTGTATCTTGTGGCGAGTGTGGTGGTGACGTCTCTGGTGAGAAATGTGGAATTGGTAACCTTTCTCCAACCACCTTTGCTCTTGGCTGCTCAGTTTCAGTCTCTGCGTGAAAAGCCAATTTCCTTTTAAACTTGAGCGGAGGGATGGTTTGAATTTTCCCAGTGTCTTTCGGGATTTGTAACTTTGGTTGAGTTTGGTTAAGCTCCTCCACATCCAGCTCCTGCTCAAACCTGTGCCTCTCTTTAAGTTGTTGGGAGAGCCCATGTTCTTCTGTATAAGAAGTTTTTTTTCGGCTCTGAAGCCGTTTTTTTCGGTACCGAAACACCCATGGTTACAGTTGGTCTCGGCTCCGAGAGGCTCTTTCGATGCTTACTCGATTCGATCAATCGATGTCGACTCTTTTTCGATGCCGGTTTCTCGACCCGAGTCGGAAGACTTCGGCACGATCTTGGCCTTTTTCGCTGCCGAAGATGTTATTTGGTCACCGCTTTTCTTGTGGGTCGAGCCATGGCCTTCCGGCAGTGGCGTCCCCGAGGCCTTCTGTTTTTTCGACTGACTTTGGGGCTGGGTCGGGGCAGGCGTACTCACTCTTTGTCCTGCCATCGGTGGTCGGTCTCCGTCGGAGTCGTCCGATTCCGAACACTGTATCGAGATAGCCATCTCTTCTTTCCCGACATCGAGGTGTTGTGTTGGTTTCGACGCCATCTGCAATCGCCTTGCTCGTTGATCTCTCATGATCTTCTTCGACCAAAAAGCCGTGCAGGACTCACAGGTATCCTCTCTGTGTTCTGGGGACAAACACAGATTACAGACCTGATGCTGGTCTGTATAAGGATACTTGGCGTGGCACGTCGGACAGCAACGGAAAGGGGTCCGGTCCATGAGTCTTCGACGATGGGTGTGGTCGGGCCGACCAGGCCTCGGTTGGGTGCGGAAGCCCCGAAGGGACGCCGAAGCGGTTGTCTCGTCTGTGCCGATGTATTTATAGAAAACCAGTCTCGAACGCAACAACACAGACGGATTTTCAATGATTTCTTAAACTTTCCCGATTCAAATCACGGAGCGAAGAGGAACACATCCGAACCCGATGGCGGAAAGAAAACAATCTAAGATGGAGTCGATGCCCATGCGCAATGGAGCCGAAAGGGAGGAGTCACTCGGTCCCGTGACTTGAAAAGACTTCTTCGAAGAAAAACAACTTGTAACACTCTGAGCCCAACACTAGATGGCAGGAACAGTGCACAGCATGTGTATCTGCAGCTACACATGCCATCGAACAGTTGTGTTAACGTACCTCAGTGTTGGTTGACTCTCTGCTAGCTGTTCTCCTCCATAGAGCACGTCCGCTGGGGCAGATGAGGAGGTGGCAGCATCCTCCGTTGTACAGACCGCTGGTGGACCTGTCGACAATGGAGGAGCGACATGTAATTGTCACCTACAGACTTGATCGTGCCACAATCCTGGAACTGTGTGCCCAGTTGGAGCCAGACCTGATGTCAGCTATCCGCCATCGGACAGGAATCCCCCCTCTAGTGCAGGTGCTGTCAGTACTCCATTTCCTGGCAAGTGGGTCTTTTCAAACGACAGTGGCCATAGCATCAGGGATGTCCCAGCCTATGTTTTCCAACGTGTTGTCCAGAGTGTTGTCTGCCCTGCTGAAACACATGCGCAGCTACATCGTTTTACCTCAGGTGGAGGATTTGCCTACATTGGAAGGTGACTTCTATGCCCTGGAACATATCCCCAACATCATTGGTGCCACTGATGGGACACATGTGGCCTTGGTCCCCCCCGCAGGAGTGAACAGGTGTACAGAAACCGGAAGAGTTATCATTCAATGAATATGCAGATGGTGTGTTTGGCCGACCAGTACATCTCCCATCTGAATGCCAAGTTTCCTGGCTCAGTGCATGACGCTTACATTTTGAGGAATAGCAGCATCCCTTATGTGATGGGGCAACTCCAGAGGCACAGTGTGTGGCTATTAGGTGAGGACAGGGAGCCTATACAGTGTGACTAGGTTTCTGAGTCTGGGGATGTCCCTAAGAGTTAGTGTGTGTCTAACAGATTTCCCTCGACATTTGCAGGTGACTCTGGCTACCCCAACCTGTCATGGCTACTGACCCCAGTGAGGAATCCCAGGACAAGGGCAGAGGAACGCTACAATGAGGCCCATGGGCAAACTAGGAAAGTTATAGAGAGGACCTTCGGCCTCCTGAAGGCCAGGTTCAGGTGCCTCCATATGACAGGTGGTTCCCTATTCTACTCACCAAAGAAGGTGTCCCAGATCATTGTGGCCTGCTGTATGCTTCACAACTTGGCTTTGCGACGACAGGTGCCTTTTCTGCAGGAGGATGGTCCAGATGGAGGTGTTGTGGCAGCTGTGGAGTCTGTGGACAGTGAAGGAGAGGAAGCAGAAGAAGAGGTCATCGACAACAGAAACACAGTGATTCATCAATATTTCCAGTGAGACACAGGTAGGAAGACATCTCTGCCTGCTACATCTGATATATCTGTCTATCACTTTCACCCAGTGTATGGACCCTGAGTTGTCACTTTCCCTTATTTGGGTCCCACTGTGTGACATCTGGTTTGTTTCCTCATGGACTAGAGCTGTGTGACATAGGTATGTTGACAATACAATGGATATATCATTTTTACACAGTTATTGCAAATACACATTTTTAAAAGCACAGACTGACTCAAGATTGTTTTGTGCTTTAAGGGTGTTTATTTAAGTGCTAAATATTGGAGGGGGTTATAAAATGGTCAGGGGTGATGGTGGAGGAATGTCCATGGCAGAGTCCAGTCTATTAGTCTCACAGGTGCATAGTCCAAAGGGGCATAGGAAGTTGAGCTAGGGCAGTTTAAGAATGGACAGGGTGACAATGTGGGATAGAAGGATGACAATCAGGTGGTCTCATTTCTTGGCGGGGTCTTGGCATTGTGCTCTGTCTTTGTCCTGGATCTCAGGGACCGCTTGCGGGGTGGTTCTCCATCTGCAGGGGATGGGGTGCTGGTGTCGTGGTCCTGTGGCGGTGCCTCCTGTCCACTAGCGCTGGCAGAGGTGGTGGGCAGTTCATCGTCCAGGCTAGTGTCAGGGGCCCCTTGTTGTGCCACAGTGTCCCTCCTGGTGTTCACAAGGTCCTTCAGCACCCCTACAATGGTGCCCAGGGTGGTGTTGATGGATTTGAGTTCCTCCCTGAACCCCAAATACTGTTCCTCCTGCAGCCGCTGGGTCTCCTGAAACTTGGCCAGTACCGTTGCCATCGTCTCCTGGGAATGGTGGTAGGCTCCCATGATGTTGGAGAGGGCCTCGTGGAGAGTGGGTTCCCTGGGCCTGTCCTCCCCCGTCGCACAGCAGCCCTCCCAGTTCCTCTGTGTTCCTGGGCCTCTGTCCCCTGAACCATGTGCCCACTACCACTTCCCCAGGTCCCTGGTGTTGTTGGGGTGGTGGGTTAGCCTGGGTTCCCTGTAGTGGTGGACACACTGCTGCTTGACGTGGGTGCTGTGCTGGTGTTTCCAGAGCGGGGAGGCTCTGTGGTGGCCTGTGCCAGTGTGAGGGAAACCAACTGTCCTGAGGTCCCAGATGGGCCGGGCTGGTCATCTAGATCCAGTTGGACAGAGCTGCTGTCATCACTGTGGGTGTCTTCTGTGTGTGGAGTGGACATGTCTGGACCCTCCAGTCCGGTGACACTGGGTAGGGGTCCTGCAGGGGTGTAAAGGCATGATTATTGCATCTGTGTGTGGCATGGTGTGCAATGGGTGGGTGACACTGTACCCCAGTGCTTACATTCTTGTGTGGGACCTTGTGTGATAATTGTTTAGGGGTGTGTGTGGGTATGTGCAGTGGCCATGCATTGGTGATGGGTGTCCATGCTTTGGTGTTGCATGCAGAGCTTGTTGTTGAGATGGGTGGTTTGTGATAGTGGGACATATGTGAGGAGTAGGAGTGATGGGGGTGAGGGTATGTGATAACATGCAGGTAGGGTGGGGGATGTAATAGTTAAGATTTGACTTACCAGAGTTCATTCCTCCTGCTATTCCTGCGATGCCCTCAGGATGCAGTATAGCCAGGACCAGCTCCTCCCATGTTGTTAGTTGTGGGGGAGGAAGGGGGTCCGCCGCCAGTCCTCTGAACCGCAATGTGGTGTCTGGATACCACAGAACGCACCTTCCCCCGTAGGTCGTTCCACCTCTTCCTGATGTCATCCCGTGTTCTTGGGTGCTGTCCCACTGCGTTGACCCTGTCCACGATTCTGCGCCATAGCTCCATCTTCCTAGCTATGGTGGTGTGCTGCACCTGTGATCCGAATAGCTGTGGCTCTACCCGGATAATTTCCTCCACCATGACCCTGAGCTCCTCCTCAGAGAACCTGGGGTGTCTTTGCGGTGCCATGGGGTGGTGTGGGTGATGTGTGGGGTGATGTGTGGGGTGATGTTTAGGGGTGTGTGGTGTTTTGTGAGTGATGGTGTTGAGAACCTGTGGTTGCTAGTTTATAGATGGTGGTGTCTCCCTCTGGCCTTCAGTCGCAATCGTGGTCGTAAGGGTTTGTGGGTGATGTGGGTGTGTGTTTTATATTGTATTGGATGTGTGGGAGTGGTGTGTGTATGTGTACCAGGTGTGTGTATTAGGAACTGTCCAATGTGGTAGTGTTTTGTAAATGTGTGTGTATTTTGAGCGTGGCGGTGTGTACCGCCAATGGAATACCGCGGTTGAAAGACCGCCGTGTGGATTCGTGGGTCGTGATAGTGTGGGCATATTCCTGTTGGCGTGACGATTGAGGTTTTGCTATCGCCAGTTTATCACTGACCTTTGGTGTGGCGGACTTGTGTGGGTGTCTAAATTTTGGTGGATTCCGAGCTATGGGTCATAATAGCTGTGGCGGAATTCCACGGCGGTGTGTTGGCGGTCTTCTGCACGGCGGTAAGCGGCATTCACCGCCTATGTTGTAATGACCCCCAATGTCTTTTACCTATGTGTTTCAGTTTGGAGAGTAGTGGATGTATGCCAGGTGCCACAACAACCTTCCCAGGCTTGTAGCTGCAGGAGAGAGGAAACAACAAGGCTGCTATCTTGGGAGTGTTTTTGCCTCATTCCTACAGACTGGCTGTGATACCCTAGAGATGCAATCTTTTCTAGTGTGTGTATCTAAACTTTTATTGCACCAAACAAGCCACAAAGGCATTTAAACCAGAGAATGAGGGGGTCAAAAGGGCTAGGAGCAAAGAAAAGGGGGCAGCCATGTATTTGTGTGGGTTACATTTTTAATGGAATTATTCCTCTACATTGGCATTACCAGCCTACCTTTTAACAACGTCAGCTGTGTACAAAGAGAATAACAGAAGAGGCAGCTTAACTGAACAGGAGGCTACAAATGTGTGCAGATTGGTGAAACAGAGCTTCAGTGGTAGATGGGCCGACAGGAAAGTTCCAGAGGTGCGACATTTGTGACCTTGGGTCAGTGTTTTAAATGGAAATGCAGAAGGGGTGGTACTTTGTATTCATTTGAAGGACTGCCTTGGGTTGAGAATCTTATGACCGCCCTAGACTCAGGACTGGACTCTGTAAAATAGATATGTGTACCTGAATCTCCTGTGGCTTGATGGTGTCTTTTTGGTGCATATATTTGTGCACTGCCTGATGGTTTTGAAGTCAGAATTATCTCTGTTGGGGTGCCTACTCAAATTTTGAAGTCTTGGCCTTGCCAACTGGACCACTCAACGTAGAGTGGGAAGCCTGGGTTTGGAAGATAGAGTGTTTTTTCACCTAGACCCTTGGTACCCAGTGAGGCTCCTAAATTGCTGGTTCATTGTCATTTTTTTGGGCTATGAAAAGAATTCAAATGTATGTTGGGAATCCAAGATAGGTCCAAAACCATGTCAGAGTTTCTTGATACCGACGTAAGATGAATTACGTACAAATTGTTTATATGGAACTTATTTACACGGTGGTTGCCCTGCAAGCCTGGCATGGATACTGCCTGTTTGATGTCTTATAAAAAAAAGACTTCAGTCACAGCGACACATTTGGGTTACATAAGTACAAGCAGTGGCTGGTGCTGGTGGCCACAATTTGTGAAACAACGGATCTCCTGTTTAAAACATCTCCTGCCCGTGGAGACTTTAATGTTACTGTCGAGGATTTACTTTGAGATGTAGTCCTTGGGGTGTGTACCATATAAACCAACATGTATCTTCCTATGAACACGGGAAGGCGTGGTGAAGCACTGAGAGGAACACCAGTAGAAGAAGGAGTGAAAAAAGGGCCACTCGATAGGGTCAGAAAGATATTTAGCTGACATTGATTTTCAATGTACTTGGAAACAACGGCAATCAAAAATAATGCATAGAGTTTACATCAAATGCTGCATGGGAACTTAGTGGAGTGAACTTACAAGAAGCCTAGGGGTTGGAAGAAAGGAGAGCAGGTTAAACATTACTAGACTGTGACAGCTGATGCAAGGATCATTATACACAGGAGTCCAGAGGGTGATGGGGAAGCGGTGTGCACCTGTGACAGCGACTTTGGGTGGTATGCGAGTCGTTGCCTCTTCAAACAGTAAGCAGTGCTATTCTGGAAGAGGCATCTGCAAGGTCGCAGTAGCTGAGGGGTCTGTCATCAAAGCCATGACACAAATTAATTCTGAGACGAGGAAGCGCTAGAGTTTGCTCCACTTTTGTGTCCTATGATACGCTGCTCCTCTCACTGTAGCACCCTTGGGCCAGAGCTCTCGATCTTTGAGCTGGGGAACACGGTTCGAGCCACATTGGTGGCTAAACATCCTGTGATTCTGGGTAAATCACTTAGGCCCTCATTACAACCCTGGTGGTTGGTGATAAAGCCGCGGTAATACCGCCAACAGGCTGTCGGTAAAAGAAAATTGAATTGTGACCACGGTGGAAACCGCTCACACAGACAGCCACTTTAACACACCGACCGCCACGGCGGTAGCAACAAGCACCGCGGTGGTAACCGCCAACAGCCAGGCGGAAGACAATATACCGCCCACACTATTATGACACACCTATCCGCTACCTTTTCCGGGGCGGTACTAACGACATCAAAAGCACAGCAGAAATACTGCACAGAAGTCAAAGGACTCACCTCTGGAGACTCAAGGAAGAACCACGACGCCATGGAGCCCGAGTTGCACATCTTCCCCGTGATTGTATACCTCCTCATCACTACAAACAGCAACGCCGGCGAAGACGACCACGGTGAGTACTACCGCCTAGCACACAAGGGATGGGGGAGGAAAAAGAGAGTAACACGCACACACGCAACACCCCCCCCCAACACCATACACACAAACAGATGCAGTAACATTACATATACACCCCGTACCCCTCAGGAATAATGCAAGGACAAAAGGAAGTGATTAAAGTGAGTGTAATAAGATAAAATATGAGCAAATCGTGCTTCCAAATCAAAACAATATATACATATATACAAATGGAGGGAAACTGCCCATGTCCGTGGGGGACAGCGCCACATCACATAGGCCAAGGCCCCACTTGACTCCTGCATCAACACGGAGAGAACACTGCAGAGGCATCAGTTAAAAAATAGGCAGGCAACTCAGAGGGATGGGGAACAGGAGGGCACCTCAGCCAGAAGATGGTACACCACCACTGGTCCTGGAAGGGGCTACATGCCCTGTGCGATGTCCTGGGGAGTGTAAGGCTACAGTCTCTAGAGGGTGGTTTGCCCACTGCTTGGTCCTGTGGAGTGCAAGGCGCCAGTTTCTCAAGTGGGTGGTTTGCCCACTGCTTGGTCCTGGGGAGTGCAAGGCCACAGTCTCTCTAGAGGATGGCTTCTCCACTGGTTCTGGAGGGGGCCTGTGCCCAGTGTGCTTTTTCCTGGCAAGGAGGGGGTGAGTGGATTGCTTCTTCCACTGGTTCTGGAGGGGGCCTTGTGCCCTGTCGGCTTCATCCTGGCAAGGAGGGGTTGAGTGTATGGCTTCTTCCACTGGTTCTGGAGGGGGCCTTGTGCCTTGTGATGCAGCACTTGGGGAGTGCAAGGTCACAGTCACTCAACTGGGTGTGACACCTACAGGATTTGCAGGCTCCAGGATGCACTACAGCCCATGGAGGCACGACTACACACTGCCTGCTGGCGGTGACGGCTGCTCAGTGGAGGTGTTGGTGTCGGGGCTGGCAGTGGTTGGGGGAGGCTCCAGCCCATCCCCTGCAGCCTCGGACAGCTGCCCACTGGGGCTGCTGCCTCTGGCAGTGGTGCTGGTGGCGGTGCTGGTGTCAGGGATGCCAGTGGTGGGGGGAGGCTCCAGTCCTTCCCCTGCAGCCTCAGATGGCTGTCCACTGGGGGGGCTGCTGCTGGCAGTGGTGCTGGTGGCGGTGCTGGTATCGGGGGTGCCAGTGGTCGGGGGAGGCTCCATCCCTTCCCCTGCAGCCTCGGACGGCTGAACCGCCATGGTTGGGGGTGGGGGCTCAGAATCAGTCCCAGCACCAGGCCTCCTGTCCTTCCTGACTGCAGGTGCAGGCTTTGCCCTTCCCCTTGGCAGCTGGTGGTGCCTCCTTGCCCTTCCCCTTGGCAGCTGGTGGTACCGCCTTGCCCTTGCCCTTGGCAGCTGGTGGTGCCTCCTTGCCCTTCCCCTTGGCAGCTGGTGCAGGCACACTGTGCTGAAGGTTGGTTCCCTGGAGCCTCTCCCACTTGCAGTAGCTGCAGACACTACTGTGGCCGTGGACTGGGTGGCTGAGGTGTTAGCCTGCGTTTCGACCACCTTGGCCCGACGTAAAGGATGGGGGAGGGGGAAGGGGTAGGTAAGAGGTCAACGGCAGAGAGGAAAAGCTTCTTAGGGACATTGGGGCGGGAAGAGGGTGAAGGTTTAGGAGTGGAAGAAGAGGGAGTGGTTGTTGGAGGTGTCTGTCTGCTGTGTTTGGGTGCAGGTGCATGGGCTGGATGCTGTTGTGAGGTGGATGGCTGTTGGGTGAGTGCTTGCGTTTGTGTACTTTAGGAGGAGGGGGCACAGACACAGTGGGAGAAGACATAGGGGACGTGTGCATGGAAGTGGGGTGGTGACTGCCAGTGAGGGGTGTGTAGTGATAGGTGTGATGGTTATGGGGGTAGTGGATGAGGATGTAGGGCATGCAGGTGTGAGTGGAGACGCTACTGGGAGGGTGGTGGACGAGGAGGGGGACACAGTGGAGGCAGTGGATGTTGGTATGTCTGCATCTGGATGGTGTTTGTGTGAGTGCCTTTGGGATGATGTGCGGTGCTTGTGTTTGCCTGAGCCACTCCTGTGTGTTGTCTTGGATGCATGCTGGTCTGACTGTGTGCTTGGGATAGGCTGGGATTGAGGGGAATAGGACTGGGTAGAGGAAGTTGGAGGAGGGAGGCTAGAGACCGGTACAATAGCTGCCACCAGAGAGGAGGCCAGAGCCTGGATTGATCTCTGTTGGGCCGCAATGCCACAGTGAATGCCCTCCAGGAATGCATTTGTTTGTTGCAAATGGCCTGCCAGCCCCTGGATGGCATTCACTATGGTTGACTTCCCAACACAGATGGATTGCAGGAGGTCAATTGTCTCCTCACTCAGGGCTAACTGGGGCAGGGCCTGAGGTGCCTGGGGCGTAGGAGATGCCAATCCTCCTGGGTGAGCAGGCACGGGAAACACGTTGAGGGGCTGCTGGGGGGAAGGTGCTGGTACGGGAGTGGCGGCTGTACCTGTAGTTGGGGTGGCCACAGAGGTGCCCGCCACCACCAGGGAGCTTCCATCGGAGGAGGTATCACTGTCAGAACTGTCCCCTCCTGTCTCTGCCATTGTGCTCCCCTTGCCCTACGTCCCACTGGTGCCCTCACCGTCGGTGGATTTGGCCTCCATGACCATGTGGGATGCAGCTCCCTCCGTCGCCGGTGCCTCTGCTCCTCCGCCAGATGATGCTAATGCACGTAAGGACAGGATGACAAAACAAAAAGGGGGGGATAGACAAAGGATACACTTGGTCAATGGCTGCAACACCACCACTGTTGGCGTACACAACACACACACACACACAGGGAACAGCCCTACGCACTAGACAATGCACTACCAGTCACCATGGACAGGAATACCTAACGCCAATAGCAGCATACCTGACACTCACAGACACCTACCCAGTAGTGGATGTCCACTAGCTTGTTAGGAGGTGGTGTTCATCAGCCCCTGCCCAACATAGAACCTACCCTGCAATCTTCGGCCTGGGCTAGGGGCACCCACAGGCCCACATCTTCCACCCAGAGACCACCCCACCACACGCAAGTAATAAATATATTGTGAAATTGTACTCCCCCCCCTTGTGGCTGCTGTGATGCCCTCAAGCGCCCATCTAGGTCCGGATAGGCCCCCTCCAGTATGCAGGACATCAGGGGGGACAGGGTTCGACGGGCACCCACCCCTTCCTCGTTGGGAGCCCCAGCTGGTCCTCTGCCAGATTCCTTGCCCAGCGTCTCAGGTCATCCCATCGGTTGCGACAGTGAGTGCTCCGCCTGCCGTAGACCCCCAGGGTCCGCACGTCCTTGGCGATGGCACGCCATATACCCTTTTTCTAATGGGTGCTGACCTGCAGAAAAAGATACATAAAGGTATTAGTCATACCGTCCGACCTGTTACACTCATGGCCCCCTATAGCCCTCCCATCCCCTTACACAGACATTTCCCACCATACACACAGCACGCTGCCCAGAACCCTTCCACCAACCCCCCCCAAACGAGGCCCTCACACACAGCACTCCATGCATCCATGCCCCTTGCATCGTGCTCACAATATATTCACCTGTTGGTCTGGAGGCCCATACAGCATTCTGTACTGGGGTAGGTAGTGGGGTATGACTCCATCCACCAGTCTCTACAACTCCACAGCAGTGAAGGCAGGGGCCCTTTCCCCAGTGACACGAGCCATGGTTGATTCCAGACACAGGTCACAGCAGCACTTGCAGTGTAGGTCCTCTACTGTTACAGGTCAAGTAGCTAGTGAATTAACAGAGAGAAGATGGCGGTTACGTCCGCGGCGGTGTGTACAGTCACCACCGGCGTACATCACCATTGGCCACTGTAACTCATAGGGCACAATGATAACCAATGAGTAGTTGCCTGGCGGTATTCGACCGGCTCCCGCAACGGCGCACAACATTAGCAGAATTACCTCATTTCCACCTGTCCCTCCAAACAGGACAGACGGACGCCATTTCAGGGGGAGGGGGCAAGCCATGGCACCTAACTGCATCACAGTACACATAGGCACCAATTGGGCCTATCCAACAACATCCTGTTACTGTCACAACATGCAATGCAGTGTAGGTGGAATACTGACCAGCTGCTCCCCCGTTTTGCCCCCTAGATTACAACAGCTGCAGTTGAATAGGAGATGGAGATATCCCCCGTGTACAGACCGCTGGTGGACTTGTCAACAATGGAGGACAGGCACATTATCCTCACCTATAGACTTTTCAGGTCCACAATCACAGAGCTGTGCGCCCAATTGGAGCCTGACCTGATATCTGCTATCCGTCACCCCACCATGATCCCCCTCTTGTGCAAGTCCTATCTGTGCTCCATTCCTTGGCAACTGTCTCCTTCCAAGTGACAGTGGGCTTGGCAGCAGGAATGTCTCAGCCAATGTTCTCAATAGTACTAACCAGAGTGTTGTCTGCCCTGATTAAACACATGCGCAGCTACATAGTTTACCACCAGGTGGAGGATTTGGCCACAGTGAAAGCTGACTTCTATGCAATGGGACATGTCACCAACATTATTGGGGCAATTGATGGTACACATATTGCATTTGTCCCCCCCCCGGAGAAATGAACAGGTGTTCAGAAAACAGAAGAACTTTCACTTGATGAATGTGCAGATAGTGTGCCTGGCGGACCAGTACATCTTCCATGTCAATGTTAAGTATCCTGGCTCTGTGCATGATGCCTACATCCTGAGGAATAGCAGCATCCCATATGTGATAGCACAACTCCAGAGGCACTGAGTGTGGCTAATAGGTGAGCCCTGGTTCCCAGCCAGTGGATGTTGGTGTATGGGTATGGTGTGGGCCCTAAGGGTTAGTGTGTGTCTAACAGGTCTCCCTTGATATTTGCAGGTGACTCTGGTTACCCCAACCTCTGATGGCTACTGACCCCAGTGAGGAATGCCAGGACAAGTAGAATAATAGAGAGGACATTCGGCCTCCTGAAAGCCAGGTTTCGGTGCCTGCATCTAACAGGTGGATCCCTGTGCTGCTCAACCAAGAAGGTGTGCCAGATAATCGTGGCATGCTGCATGTTTTATGACCTTGCCTTGAGACGCCAGGTGCCATTTCTGCAGGAGGATGAGGCTGGAGATGGCCGTGTGGCAGCAGTGGACCCTGTGGACAGTGAAGATGAGGAGGCAGAGGATGAGGATGAGGACAACAGAACAGCTATTATACAACAGTACTTCCACTGACTCACAGGTAAGACACTGTAACTTCACTTTGCATTGACAGTTTTGTATTTGACATTGTACATGGCACGCAGATTCTCCCAATTCTATGGCCACTTACTGTACCCCTTGGCATCTCTATTTTCAGATAACTGTGGCCCACTCTGGCACCTGGCGTGTTGACTGCAGCCAACTACAGGTCATTCCTATGTATACATTACAGTTCAGTTGTATTGTAGTGTTAACCTTGTTAAACAAACACATAGTTAAATCATTTGACATACTCCATACTTGTATTTTTTCAAAGGGTGTTTATTTAAGTGCTAAGAGGTAGAGGGGGATGTGCAATGGGCTGGGGGATGATGGAGGTAAGTCCAGGATAGAGTTGAGTCTATTTGTATCACAGGTGCATTCTCCAAGGGGGGCATAGGAAGTGGAGCAATGGCAGTTCAAGATGGACAGGGTGATAGAGTGGGACACAAGGGTGACAATCAGGAGAGTCTTATTTCCTGGCGGGGGAGGGGTGCTGGTGGCCTGTTGTTTCTGTGGCGGGGCCTCCTGTCCACTAGCAGCAGCGGCAGCGGAGGTGGAGGGCTGTTCATCGGTGTGGCTAGTGTCAGGGGCCCGGTGGTGTGCCACTGCCTCCCTCATGGTGTTGGCCATGTCTGCCAGCATCCCTGCAATGGTGACCATGGTGGTGTGAATGTCTTTCAGGTCCTCCCTGATCCCCAGGTATTGTCCCTCCTGCAGCCACTGGGTCTCCTGCAACTTGTCCAGTATCTGGCCCATCGTCGCCTGGGAATGGTGGTATGCTCTACAGGATGTTGGTGAGTGCCTCGTGGAGAGTTGGTTCCCTGGGCCTGTCCTCCCCCTGTCGCACAGCAGTCCTCCCAGCTTCCCTGTTGTCCTATGCCTCTGTCCCCTGAACTGTGTGCCCACTGCATTGACCCCAGGTACCTCATCGTCCTGTGTTTGTGGGGTATCCTGGGGTCCCTGTAGTGGTGGACACACTGCTGATTGACATGTCTTGGGGAGAGAGTTATGGGCCCGCTGGGTGGGTGCTCCACCCAGTCCATCCATCAACTGCCCCAGCTCCACTTCCCATGCCCCTTTGGACAATGCACCTGTGAGACTAATAGACTGGACTCTGCCATGGACATTCCTCCACCATCACCCATGACCATTTTACAACCCCCTCCACTATTTAGCACTTAAATAAACACCCTTAAATCACAAAACTATCTGAAGTCAGCCTGTGCTTTCGAAAATGTGTGTTTGCAATAACTGAGGAAAAATGCAATATCCATTGTATTGTCAACATACCTATGTCACACAGCTCTAGTACATGAGGAAACAAAGCAGATGTCACACAGTGGGACCTACATCCGTGAAATCGAAAGGGAAAGTGACAACTCAGGGTCCATACACTGGGTGAAAGTGACAGACAGATGAGAGGTATAACAAGTGTATCAGATGTAGCAGGCAGTGATGTCTTCTTACCTGTGTCTCACTGGAAGTATTGATGAATCACTGTGTTTCTATTGTCGATATCCCCTTTTTCTGCTTCCTCGTCTTCACTGTCCACAGGCTCCACAGCTGCCACAACACCTCCATCTGGACCATCCTCCTGTAGAAAAGGCACTTGTCGTCGCAAAGCCAAGTTGTGAAGCATATAGCAGGCCACGATGATCTGGCACACCTTCTTTGGTGAGTAGAATAGGGAACCACCTGTCATATGGAGGCACCTGAACCTGGCCTTCAGGAGGCCGAACGTCCTCTCTATAACCCTCCTAGTTCACCCATGGGCCTCATTGTAGCGTTCCTCTGCCCTTGTCCTGGGTTTTCTCATTGGGGTCAGTAGCCATGACAGATTGGGGTAGCCAGAGTCACCTGCAAATGTCGAGGGACTACTGTTAGACACACACTAACCCTTAGGGACAACCCCAGACCCAGACACCTAGTCGCACTGTGTAGGATCCATGTCCTCACCTAATTGCCACACACAGTGCCTGTGGAGTTGCCCCATCACATAAGGGATGCTGCTATTCCTCAGAATGTAAGCGTCATGCACTTAGCCAGGAAATTTGGCATTCACATGGAGATGTACTGGTCGGCCAAACACACCATCTGCACATTCATAGAATGGTAACTCTTCCGGTTTCTGTGCACCTGTTCACTCCTGCGGGGGGGACCAAGGCCACATGTGTCCCATCAATGGCACCAATGATGTTTGGGATATGTCCCAGGGCATAGAAGTCACCTTTCACTGTAGGCAAATCCTCCACCTGAGGGAAAACGATGTAGCTGCGCATGTGTTTCAGCAGGGCAGACAACACTCTGGACAACACGTTGGAGAACATAGGCTGGGACATCCCTGATGCTATGGCCACTGTCATCTGAAAAGACCCACTTGCCAGGAAGTGGAGTACTGACAGCACCTGCACTAGAGGGGGGATACCTGTGGGATGGCGGATAGCTGAAATCAGGTCTAATTCCAACTGGGCACACAGTTCCTGGATTGTGGCACGGTCCAGTCTGTAGGTGACAATTACATGTCGCTCTTCCATTGTCGACAGGTCCACCAGCGGTCGGTACAACAGAGGATGCTGCCATCTCCTCACCTGCCCCAGCAGACGTGCTCTATGGAGGAGAACAGAGAGTAGAGGGTCAGCCAACACGGAGGTACGAAAACACAACTTTATTGCACACATTTTTCAATCCGCTATGTCCCTGTCTTAATGTGTATGCAAGGCTTAGATATGTGTGACATTTAAAAATAATGCCATGTGGCCCCCTGAAATGGTGGCTGCCTGACCTGTAATGTGGGACATGGGGATATGAGGTAACTGTGCTGGCGTTGTACACCGTCGCGGTAGGTGGTCGAAGACCGCGGCCCAATCCTGCATTGGTTAACATTGGACCCTATGGGTCCCAGGAGCCAATGACGATTTACGCTGGCGGTGACGGTACGCACCGCCGCGGACGTGACCGCCATCTTCTATCTGTTCACTCACTTGATACCTGATCTTCGACAGGAGAGGAACTACACTACAAGTGCTGCTGTGACCTCAGTCTGGAAGACACAATGGCTCATGTGTCTGGGGAAAGGGCCCCTGCCTTCACCACAGAGGAGTTGGAGAAACTAGTGGATGGGGTCCTCCCCCAGTACACACTACTGTACGGTCCCCCAGACAAACAGGTAAGTACACTGTGAGCATGCTGTATGGGCAATGCCTGTGTGGAGTGGTGTGGATGGAAGATGGGGGGGGAGAACGAGGCGTGCATGAAACGACGGTGAGTGCATGTGCGTCATGGCAAGGGTAGGAACGCGGGCCAATGACTGTGACGGTCCAGACGGTTATATCTTGTCCTTTTCCCCTGCACTATTCCTGTAGGTTAGTGCCCACCAGAAGAAGGATATTTGGCGTCCCATTGCCAAGGAAGTCCGGACCCTGGGGGTCCACCACAGACCGAGCA
Organism: Pleurodeles waltl; assembly: GCF_031143425.1. NCBI lineage: Eukaryota > Metazoa > Chordata > Amphibia > Caudata > Salamandridae > Pleurodeles > Pleurodeles waltl. Next base: position 352,951,309 of record NC_090450.1, read on the forward strand.
CCCACTGCTGGAAAAGATGGGAGGACATTCGCCGCTGGACCAAGAAGACGGCGGAGGCCCAGCTGGGGATGGCCTCCCAACATGGGAGGGGTGCCTGTTGCACTATGACCCCCCTGATGTTCCGGATCCTGGAGGTGGCGTATCCGGAGTTGGATGGGCGCTTGAGAGCATCACAGCAGCCACAAGGGGACGAGTACACGCTCATTTAGCTGAATCAGTGCGCATTACGAGATGTCTGGGTGGGGAGGTGGGCTGTGGGTTCCCCTAGGCCAGGGCGAGTTTAGTAGGCAAGGTCCCTTTGTAAGGCAGGCCATGTGGCACCCCACCCCACCAGTGTTCAGAGCCAACTACACCTAGTCAGGCTCGTGTGACTTCCATGTGTGCAGCAATCGGGCATAGGCCTTATACCCCATGTCCCTGTGACTAATTAGGGAACTCTAAGTGCACGGCGTAGTGCAGAGGTCTTCTGTGTCTGTAGTGTCCGCCAACTGTAGCGGTACTGCATGTACTCAACATGTCTTTCTTCTGTGTCCCCCCCCCCCCTTTTTTTGGTCTCCCTGTTCTTGTGTGCAATAGCATCATCAGGTGGAGGAGAAGTGGCACCGGAGCAGGAGGGAGCTGCATCCCACATGGCCCTTGAGGGCGAGACAACGGAGTCTGAAGGCACCAGTGGGACGGAGGGCGAGGGGAGCTCCACGGCTGGGATGGGAGCTGAGACCAGCAACACGGACTCCTTCTCTGATGGGACCTCCCTTGCGGTGGCGGGCCCCTCTGTGGCCCCCGCATCTACAGGTACATCTGCCACCCCCCTACCAGCACCGCCCTCCCAGCAGCCCCTCAGCGTGTGCCCCGTGCCCGCTCACACAGGAGGGTGGGCATCTCCATCGCCCCAGGCACCTCAGCCCCTGCTGCCCTCAGTGAGGAGGCCATTGACCTCCTCAGATCCCTCACTGTTGGGCAGTCTACCATTCTGAATGCCATCCAGGGTGTTCAGAGGCAGGTGCAACAGGCCAATGCATACCTGGAGGGCATTCATTCTGGTCAGGCAGCCCAACAGCGAGCTTTTCAGACTCTGGCCTCAGCACTGATGGCAGCCATTGTCCCTGTGTCCAGCCTTCCCCCTCCAACTTCCTCCACCCAGACCCAAACCCCTGTACCTCAGCCTATCCCAAGCACACCATCAAACCAGCATGCACACACCTCTACACACAAGGGAAGCTCTGGCAAACATAAGCACCACACATCCCACAGGCACTCACACAAGCATCATACCCATGCAGACATACCAACAGCCACTGCCTCCACTGTCCCCCCCCTCCTCCTCGTCTCCCTCCTCCCTCCCTGTCACATCTTCACTCACACCTGCATGCACTACATCTTCATCCACTACGTCCATCACCAGCACACTCATCACCACACACCGCTCACGTGCACTCACCACCCCCACTACCACTCACACATCCCCTGTGTCATCTCCCAGTGTGTCTGTGAGCCCACCTCCCAAGGTAAACAAACGCAGTCACACACCCACGCAACAGCCATCGACCTCACAACAGCCTCCAGCCCATGCACCTTCATCCAAAGTCAGCAAACGTACACCTACTACAACCACTATCTCTTCATCCACTCCCAAACCCCCTCCATCTACCCGTCCCAGTGTGTCTAAAAAACTTTTCCTGTCCAACCTTGACCGCTTCCCCTCACCTCCACCACCCCTTCAGTCCCCTAGGGCACACCTTTCCAGGTCCCAACCCAGCACCTCATCCACCACATCAGCGGGAACAGTGGTGCCAGCAGTAACCAGCTTCTGGAGTGTGCCAAGCAGCAGGGCAGCCAGTGTGCCAAGGTGCCAGACCACGGACAGTCCCCCACCTCAGAAGCATAAGAAGTTGGCCACTGCCCGGAGGGAGAAGGGTAAAACACCTGCCACCAATGGCTCTCCCAGGACTACAGTTGGGAGTGGGAAGACAGCTGCGCCACCATCCAAGGTGGGGAAGGGGCACAGAAAGAAAGGGAAGTCGCCGCCAACCTGCACAGCGGACAAGATCGCCACCAGCACCGCTGCCAAGAACACCGTGGCCACCAGCACCGGTGCCCAGGATACCGCCGCCAGAAGCACCGCTGCCAAGGACACAGCCGCCGCCAGCAGCACCGCTGCCAAGGACACCGCCGCCACCAGCAGCACCGCTGCCAAGGACACCACCGCCACCAGGACCGCTGCCCAGGACACCACCGCAAGCAGCACCGCTGCCAAGGACACCGCCGCCAGCAGCACCGCTGCCAAGGACACCGCCGCCAGCAGCACGCTCACTGAGCCACCGACCAGCACCGCAGGCCAATGAGCGCCGCAAGCACCGCCTCTACTGAGGCTGCCACGAGCAGGATGAAGCACTCCGGGCACAAAGCCCCCTCCAGAACCAGTGGAGAAAGGTATCTACTACCTCTGTCCTTGGCAGGATGAAGCACTCTGGGCACAAAGCCCCCTCCAGAACCAGTGGAGAAAGGCATCCACTACCTCTGTCCTTGGCAGGATGAAGCACTCTAGGCACAAAGCCCCCTCCAGAACCAGTGGAGACTGTTATCCACTTGAGAGACTGTGGCTTTGCACTCCCCAGGATAAAGCAGTGGACAAACCACCCACTTGAGAGACTGTGGCTTTGCACTCCCCAGGATAAAGCAGTGGGCAAACCACCCACTGGAGATACTTGAGAGACTGTGGCTTTGCACTCCCCAGGATACAGCCGTAGGCATGGAGCCCCCTCGTGGATCTGGCGTCGTGCACTCATCCGGCTGAGGTGTCCCCCCTTCCCCCTGAGGTGCCTGTTGTATTTCTATCTGATGCCCCTGCAGTGTTCTCTCCGTTTTGATCGGGTATCATGCTTCGCCCATGCATTTTGGGCCCAGTGGTCCACGGACTATAAATGGTGTAGTACCTGGACTTGTATTCTTGGTGTATATATTTGTTAATAGTGTATATATATATTTTTGAGTACTGGATTTTAATTGATTACAATTGTTACAATCATTTCCTTTTGTCTTTGCATTCTGTCGGGGGGGTTAGGGGGTGTAACTGTAATTTATCAACATGTATTAGTGTGTGTGTTGTAGTGGCTGAAGGTGGGAGGTGTTGCGTGTTGCATGTGTGTGTCACTCTCTTTTCCCTCCCCCCTCCCCTGTGTCGTAGGTGCAGTACTCACTGTGGTCTTCTCACCGGCATTCGTGCTCCTGGTAGAGGAGCAGGAAGACAAAGGCAGGTAGAATATGGAGTTCTGGCTCCATGGCGTCCTGGTTCCTCGTGGGGTGTGTAGAGGTGAGCGTTTTCCCTTCCAAGTCCTGTTTCCGCCGTGTTTTTGTTCGGGTGAATCCGCCCCGGAAAAGGAGGCGGATTGGTCTGTTGTTATACTGTGGGAGGTACGCCTGTCTTTTGGCGGTTACCACCGCAGTGTTTGTTTGTACCGCCGTGACGGTAGGAGTGTTAAAGTGGCTGTCGATGTTGGCGGTTTCCGCCATGGTCGTGATTCCATTTTTTTTTCCACCGGCCTGTTGGCGGTTTTACCGTCGCTTTAACTCCGACCGCCAGGGTTGTAATGAGGGCCTTAATCTCCCCTTGCTGCCAAAAATAAATGTATACTTGTGTAATGTAACCGGTGCTCATATAAAGCACAATAAGGTAAACCTTTGTATCTAATTTGTGCTATATAGCACTGTTAAAAAATAAAGCACTCCAATACCTTTGTGTCAAGTTCGCACAACATAAAACTGCCAAAAATAAATAAAAAGGACCCGGCACACATTGCAAACAAACAGCAAGATGCCTGAAAACAAGGGATAAACAACATAGCTCCATAAGCGTGAAGCGATGCAACAAAAGAAAACAAGGAGGTACGGGTCGACCGGCCACGATGGCACAGGAGTTAACAAGCAACAGCGGGAGGAGGGTGACTGGGTGGCGGGACAAGCAAGAATACGTCGTGAGGGAGTGTGATTTAAGCACTGTGCATGAAGCAGCAGAGGGCGTGTACAGTGGCCCCGAGCTCAGCATTGTAAGTACATTGACACACACACACACACACACAGAAGCAGGAAACCAACAAAAAAAGTCCCCCAAAGAACAGATAAACACAACGAAGTGTAATTATACAGTAGTTAGTCCCTGCTCCCAAAGAGAAAAAGGAGGGACAAAAAGGCATGACTAATTACTAGCAAGCAAGGATTTTTAAATGACACTGAAATGAACACATGAAATCTGCTTGAAGCCCACAGACGTAAGTATCCTAAAAGTATACAAGAGGCAGTACGCTTATGCTACACGTACAAAGTATACAAGAGGCTGTACGCTTACGCTGGACTTAAAAAGGCACTAAATACAGCTCAGTGGGTAACCACAGTGTTAGGAGACTGCTTATTCTGACCTGTGGTTTTATACTGTGCTTGGAAAGGGTTTGCAGCATTTCTTTGTTTCACTAATAACTGTAGCATTTTTTGACACATCTTCACAACCCTTTAAAAAAACCTCATCATTCACAGCTTCTTCTTGGAAAGTTTCAAGGTGATCTGTCAGGTGAGGGTCGAGAAAAATGGCAGGTTCCAAAACACAATTTAGCCATGCAATTTATATAGATAATTGCAGACAACAATTCAGTCCACTCAATGGGGACAGGGAGAGACCCGATAACTCCCTGGCAGCCATGATCCAATGAAATTGCACAGCTAATGATATACTAGATGAAGAAGACACGCATCGTGTGTTACAACAAGACATCATACAAATACAAAATGTCTTCTAGAATTTGTTTTCCAAATTATACACTACTTTGAGTACATGGTCCCCAACTCAAGTGCCAGGCTATCTACAGTAAGTGGTGCTGGGCTGGTTCAGAGATGCACACCACCTGTATTTGACACAACCATTCACATTAGATGAAGTAATGGTGGTTACTGGAAAGCTCCCAACCTGCAAGGACCCTGGGGCAGATGGCTATCATAGCTGTTACATTGAAGTCAGACAAACCTGCTCATAAGTGTGAATCATATAGGCCTCCCCACTCTTAAACGTTAAAATACTTGTGAACAGGCATTCAGTTTACACTGCTTCTATCAGACCTTGTGCATCTAGACCATTCTGGCTTCATCTTGGGCCACGCTAAAGCCCACAACCTACACACATCATTTGACCTTATTAAGGATTTGCCCCCCACCATGGATGCGGCTACTTTGTTCTTGGACCCTCTCAGGCACTAAATTCCTTGGAGTGAGCATTCCTCTTTACCATATTGTAGAGCATGGGATTCCCAGGGTTGTTCATAGACTGGATCATGGAGCTTCACACCTCTCCAACAGCACATGTGCGCATAAATGGTGTATCTCATACACTAGTGTATATTTCAGGGCCACAAGACAGGGTTGCCCACTTTCACCTATCCTTTTTGTGCTGACCTCAGCAGCCAAGTTGTGTCAACAGCACACAGACTACGCTCTCAGATACACCAGCAGGCCTATATTAATTTCCCTCTATGCTGATGAGTTGACTATCCACATTAGAAATCCCAGATACTGCTTTAAGGCCATCATGCACTTGAAAAAGTCGAACCCACCCCTGCTCCTCCGCAGATATTGATTGGTAATACCGTCCCTAAACATACACAAAATTTTATCTACATTATATGCACAATAAGAGCATGGGATAGATTACGTAAAAGGGTGGGACTTGATGTAATGTACTTCCTGCATGTGGCATTTTACTTCCATCAACTGTTACGGAGACACACTAAAGGCACTCTTGCAGCTGACAACCAGAGGCTTACGATACTGGTGTAATCTTTATAAAGATGGATTATTCCCTCTTACTGGAGGATTATAAAGAAAATCTTCTGTTAGCACCCCTAGACATGTTCCTGTACTACTGCCTGCAAGGAATGTGCAAGTTATTTCCAGCATTCCCTAGGAAGCTGTGTCTTTAAACCCGCTACAAAGATGACCCAATGCTACTCGGCCAAACATCTCATATATGTGGACTTTATCATACAACCCACACAAAACTGCCAGAGGAGGATCAGGATGGACGATTGGGCTGGGATGCTGAAGTGGGTCTTACTTACATAAACGAAATGTGGAACTTCTGCTGCATGCAGACGTGAACGGTTTAACTGAGCAGCATATTATGCAATATACATAATAAATTCCTTCAGCGTGCATATCATACACCGAAGCTCTGGAAAATGGGTCTCCATGAGGACTCAAGCTGCACAAGATGTTATCCACCAGAGGCAACCTTCCTTCATCTACCCTGATCCTGCGACAGAGTACAAAAATACTGGTGAGACGTGATGTCTGCTTTGGTTGGTATGAGTGAGGCTAAAGTGCCCGTAGATCCACAAGTCACCTTACTAGGTTGGGTGAGGGAGACAGACACACCTCACAAGAGAGTGCTGGCATTAACATTACTATTTACTAAAAAACAAGTGGCCTGTTGTTGGGTTACAGGAAGATAGCCCAGAGTTCAGCAGTGGCTAGACTCTATTCCCCATTGTAACAACTGAAATTACACGCTGATTTAATGACACCTGCTTCTAGACCCAGAGCTATGTTGGCCCCTTCGAGACATGCTTCCTTGCACCAAGCACATAGTTTATATTTTGAGGGAGAATTCCCCATGATACTGGTAGAGGGCCTAGTTAGATATTGCAATTATAGTCTCTGTTGTTTGTGAAACACTTTTGATACACTATTATTAGCTGTGAGACTGTTTGAGAAATACTTTTTAAGCATTAACTTCTGTGTGGTGGTGTGATTGCTGTTTCAGAGTAAAAACAATGCCTGGCAGGATGCTAAGTTCTATGATATATGAAAGCCTAGCAGGACAACTAATTGTTGTACGATAGGAACAGTTCTCGGCTGAATTATAAACAATTGCTACTCAGAAGAACAGAGACTGTTATATATAACAAAGTCATTATCGGTTATATCCAATAGCTGTTACTTTGTTATTTGTTGTTAAATTTCCAATACCTAAAATAAAATTTTAAAAAGTGCTATTGTGTCAACTTTCTACAGCCAAAGCATATGGCGACTCCAGTCCCATGATCACACACATCTGCTGTACTACATATTGGCAACCTGGTAATAACATTTCCAAGATGGCAGTTTTACACACTTCTTATGGCAGGTTCAGACCGGTGGAGAATTTTTTTTCACACATCTGAGTATTACTCACAAAATCCTAACACATTGTACAAATATGATTTGGGCATGTTTTGTAGCTCTCATGATGCTTTGGCTAGCACCATATTCCGCTTCTGTAGGTTTAACTCCCTCTGAAGACAACACATGACCAAGATTTTCAGCTTGATATTTTTTGGGACTTTATTCTCAAACGCATCTCTTTAAACACTGTCAAAACCACCACAAATCCTTCAATATGTTATTTTTCATTCCTACCATAAATTAACACATTAACCTGAAAAGTCAATATGCCTTTGTTGCCCTTCAGCATACAGTACATCAGTCACAGAAATTCAGAAGAGGCAGTTGCCAATCTGAACTGCATTCTTTTGAGTTGATGTATCTCTCCAGGGGTAATCAAAGAGATGGGCTCACTGATAACATCTACTGCAATGTTCTCAATAACCTTGGTGAGATCTTCAATTACTGTCAAAGGTACAGCTCGCAATGTATATTTGACAAGTCACTCTATCCCAAAATTTTATGTTGTGAGAAAAGCTTGTCAGTTTACCTTGTTCTTCTCAGAACACTTCATGGTGCTCCATTACTATGTCTTCCATTGGCCTCTTATCAACATTCTCCACACTAGCCCTATTGCGCACTAAAACTTTCCTCTCAAACAAAACGTCCACACTTCTCCCTGGACTCCAAACCATGCCCAACAGTTGGTGGTGGTAACACCTAAGAATGACTTATTGATGGTGGCGGTTTGTTGTGAATAGGTGACATTCAGGGGGTATTTCAATCCGGGCTAAAAAACAGAAAATGAGTAATACGGCGTTCAGGCAAAGGTCTGACTGTCTAGGAACATGCTTACACACAGCCTGAAAAAGAAAGTCTTCCAGTTGTTTGAGCCTGCTAACTTCATTAAATGTTTCTTTATGGGAAGCCCTTCACTGTACTAAACTATCAATGGTGATCCCCAGGTCCAGTTGCCGGTTCTCAGTACAATATGGAGAAACAGTTGCTGGACTGTGACTCAAAATAATCTAAAAACCAGGGAAAGAGTACAATTCTGTAAACTACACCTCTAGACACCTATCCCCTGAGACCAAAAAAGTGGCTGCTGATAGCAGAGCAATATCAAGTTTGTGGGGCAACTGTCCGCTCCAGAGGACCTATCACTGATCCCCTTTCAAGACTAGATAGTTAAATATACACACATTATGATACGCATGAAAGATCACGTCACATAGAAGAAACAGACATGTTAACAACTGCAGGAAATGTCACCTATAATTTGACAGTGGACAGCTACTCTTTGACAAAGATTTTGCACTGTTTTGTAGGTACATAGGGAATGACAAATAGCAAATTAACACCCTTATGTTTTGAGAAACAGTATGGTTGAGCGTATTTTGTCCACATTCAAAAGACTCAAAGGTAAACACCTATGGGATTTCTGTTGAACAGGTACCATTCTAGATCCTAAGAGGCTACTGGAACAACTAATAACTCTGCTGCAACTCCAATGTACCATTAACTAACAAAAAAAAATTGCGGTATTGTAGTGAGAATAATGAAAAATTTATAAATATTTGGAATATTGAATCTTTAGCTTTTAGGAGTATTTTTTGTATTTTTTTGTTTGCAATAGATCTTAGCATTATAGTTGAATGTGAAAGGAAACGTGTGACTGATAGCGTGTCAGATTAATTTTTTTAAAGTGCGGTGGCCAAACTGTTTCCTGTTTACTTCAAAGGATGTGAAGGAGTCCGCAACCTGGGTAGGAAGGGCGAACAAACAGCTGCAAAGTAAGTGTGTTTGGAAGCAGTGATTCATCTATATATATTCATAAAGGTGCAATTATACTCCACTCATTAGTTACTTTATTCGGTTTCTGATATTTGGTTATTTTGTTTCTTTACTTCAGAGTACCTGTTCAGCAAATTATACTCCCCTGATGGTGGGACAGGTCAAACCCAAAACCTGCTGGAAATATAGAATGAATTGGGTGATATTCATTGTGTCATAAATTTGATTGACTAATCATATATAAATATTTAAGAGGATGATAGTTGAGAAATAATAAGGATACACCAAATTTTGAAAAAAAACAAATTAGGCAAGCGTCCCGATTTTTGATGAAAGAAATCATAGAATTTGTAGCATAGTTGGTCCTCTATGCGATTCACGGGACTTAAGTACACTGATAAGCGATTGAAATTAATTATTCAAAAACTATTCTGGGCATTTGCACTACTACTGGAACATATCTGACAGACATCAAGTACCATAGGACGACTCCAGACATTCACTGAACCAATCTGGCCACACTCTTGTTCAGAAAGTGGTAATATGTTGCATCCCCATGGAGTGGCACTAGTTGTATCACTCACCTTGGCTATTGTGAATAATAAATGTGGTGGAAAAATAAAAGGGGATTGATTAATTACTACGGACACTCTTTTGCCAGGCACAGATAAAAATATATTATTGCAGAAGAACACCAATTAGGTGTGGGGCTCTGTAATTAAGTTTCACATCCCCCATCAGTCTCTTAGCAGTTCTTGCAGCCAGAGAAACAGAAAATGTAGACACCTGCCCGCTTTCATAACTTGAACAAAAGTTAGGTTTAGCGGAAGCAGACTTTGTGAATTTGGAGATACCGCAGCGTTAGCTAAAAGGGTTGTTTAGCTCACAGCATGCAGCAATTAAGAACATGTGAAAAGACAATAATAATCTGGGTGTCTATGGACATCAGCCCTGCCAGGTGCAACGCATCACCATATTAAAATGTATTATCACGCATAACAATTAAAAGTTCCTCTGTTAAAGGCACTGTAGCTCTAGGCCCAGAGTGCCAACTGCACTTCTGTGTGGTCTGCCCAGAACAGTCAGAGCCAGGTCCAAGTCGAGCAGAAGGTACGTTGTTACTGTGGATACCACCGCTCTGCCTGAGCCAGCTTGCTTACATTAAATTAGGCGCCCTTTAACTTTAAGACTTTAACAGAGAGGGAGAGCCTCCAGCCATCACCTCACATGTCAATCTGATCTGACCCAGTCTGCCCCGAGTGGTGTTGTGTCCTAAACAGAGACGTAATGTATTATTGTGGAGCCATTTTAGTGAGGTCTGTAGGCATGTTATTTTAGCAACTAGGCCAGCTACCTGTGCCGTTTAGCCTAGTAACATTTCATTTTATTTAATTTTATTCTTTTCGAATCGACCACATTTGAGGTAATGTTTTATTTTCCTTTATCTTGTTGTCCTTTCACCCAGGAAAGCATTACATTTCTTAGCACAACATCTTGTGCTTTCTTCAAGGCTGCAAGAGATAGGATTGTCTGCACAAGCAGTACACTGCATTTGTAACATTCACAGAAACACAAATTTTTATGTGGGGACACTTTCACAGAACATCATTTGTTTTATCATAAAAACATGTCCCTGTTCCATGCACATTAGAGGTAGGATCCAGCCAGATGACCACAACTGCATGTTTTCTGAATTCATTACAGCTGCTCACTGAGACCACTGGTTCCCTGGCCTACATGGGGATGGTGTCTCCATAGATAATAGGCTTCTCCACTACTGTCGTACTCAGGTATGGGGAATGATGTCTTCCCCGGGGGGGATCCCCAAGAGCGGTTTAGGGCTTATTCTGCTGTGCTTTAGCTTAGGGAGGAATCACATGTTTCGTGTATAATGACAGTATGGTGGGATTTTTCTTGTGTTTCATTTTTCTTGTCACCATTTTCCTTCTAGCATGTTTCATCATCCTAAGTATTGCATTTCAAGTTATGTTATCTAAGACGCAGCCAATTCAATAAATCTTACTGAACCATTCCTTGCTTCTGTTTGTCTTTGCATGTGTGAAGCGAATGTAACTGAGAGAAAAGGATGAGATCTGATCCATCAAGATTTCCCTGAGAAGTCACAATGTAATGCACCCGGTTGCCACAAATTATCCCTGCTCTTGAGCAGCGAGGCGGCGCTGCTGGCTGGGCAGAAATGGATTAGGTCGACTGTTATCATTTAGTGTGGGATTGGACCCCGTTCCCCACAATTCAGATGATGCTGCTGCCAAAATCCGGCAGCCTCATTGGTACAATGGGAGTTAACGTGTCATGGCACCGCCAACGTTTGGTCAGGTACTGATTTTCGAATCCTCCTGAGTATCTCTGTCTCACTATGTGCTAAAGGCACCTCAATATTATATACGGAGACGTCCGTGGAATTGAGGATTTCATCCTCAGCTAGATAGGTAGTACCTATTCAATGCTGTAGGTTGTTCAAGCTAGAACCTTAAAAGGATCAATACCCATTTGGTGTCCTTATCTCCAAACAGGTACATTTACCATGGTGAACCTGCAAAGGGTGGTAATAGCAGTAAACATGCAACCTCCTCTCATTGCTCATTTTTTAGCTAATGGCCTTACAGCCCAGGGGTTTCTGTTACATTTGAATTCAAGGCTCATCCATCCTACAGAACATTGATGGGAAGTCAATGGGAACACTAATACGTTTAATCATTTTACACCTACTAATATGCCTGCGCACTACTGAGCAAACACATATTTAGAGATACCTCTATCTTTTCAAGACCATAATAACGGACTTGATCGCACCCTACCCCACTTCATATTAGGTTAGGTCGTATGAGCAACGATGGTCCTACCTGGCCTTTATTGGCCACATATAAACCACATCCTGATTCAGGCACCTTGGCGGTAGCTGAGGTTCGCTGTTTATGCATTGAGTTAACAGCAATATATAGACTCTTAGTACAGCTTGTGATGCAAACATTAAGTACCAACCCAGCACAAGCTGCCCCAGCCCAACCATATTCAGTCACATCAGGCATTAACCCTACAACTGTACATTTAATCATGGGTAAGGTAACTGCCAAACGAGAAGAAATTCTGTTTTGGTTATCTCAAAAAATAAATGAGCTGGAATCAGTATTTCCCCGTACAGGACCTCAAGCTAAATATGGCATTCTCACTATGTGGTTGCCACCTGGGATGGTTCCCGCAGTAGATAACTCCACTACCTGGGTCACGGTATTTGCCACGCTCTATACTACCGCACACGGTACACCAACACTTGCCAATCTTCAGGAAGTGTCAAAACGAATTCAAGATGAATACAGGGCTGCCCCGGCCCTAGATTTGGGGATGCAATTAATGGGCAATTTTGCTAGTGTGTCTTCAATAATAGTAAGCATTCTTAAAGGGGAAGCAGTAGCACTAGCAGGGGGCTCTGGGACATTCCTGTACAGGATTAAGAATGCAAGCTGTCACACCTATAACAAAGTTAACCATACAAGTAGAACAGGTGACTGCTTAGTTGATCTAGGAATGTGGCCACCGGTTATTGATATGGTGGTAACAGAGAGGACAGAGAGAGACCACAAGCACCTCTCTGTCCAAATGCAAGTACATTGCAAGCAAGTTTCTATGGTCACAGACTGAACCTAAGTTGTGGACATAAGTATGATTAAAGATAAATGCCATTTAAAATGGCATCAGGTAGCAGCTCGTCCAGACATATTAAGTGCAGTAAAAAATGCTGATCTTAAAATTCTACTTGCGAGTATAGAGGCGGGTCACATTTCTACCAATGATCAATTGTTAACATCCCACATTATCTTTTTTGAGAATTTTGTGCTGCAATTCCTTACAGACAGTAAACCAGGTAGCAACAGAGCCAAAGGCAAAAATTCCTGATTCAATAAGCAATGTCAGGCGTTAAACTTATTGCTGGTTAAAGCAGTTAAATCTAAGAATACAGCTTTAATTTCTACAACTCGGAAGTCTTATACGGCGGTGGTGAGCAGCATTAAAAGATGCATAACTCGAGAAGGATTGTTTTAAATTTTGGTCACTGGTTGCACGAGGCCCGATAGGAGTGCACTCGATATAACTATGAATATTGCTGCTGCAGACTGGATAGATTATTTCAGCTAATTGTATTCTGCTGACGATTAACACCGCCCAGGAGCAATATTTTGTTTCATCAGCTCAATCCAGACTTCTATCCAGCTCTTCTTCCACTCAAATGTTTGTACTTTCTGACATCGTGCACTCACTTGACATGGTTCAGCACGGAAGGGCCTTCGGTCCGGATGGTGTCCGGGCAGACATGTTTCAAAGTGATAAGGCATTATGGTCTAGTTATATCCTTATGGTAGCCAATGAAATATCAGCAAGGGCCCCAATTCCTGATTTGTGGAAAGGTGATATTGTTCCAATACACAAAAAGACGATAGGTCTTCGCTGTGCAATACCCGTCAGCTTGATAGATTGTCTTCAGAAAGTGTTTTGTTGTTGTGTCTTGGGGAAAATTCAGGATTGGATGCCTGATTATGACATCCTTTACACGCTACAGGCAGGATTTCGTAGGGAAACTTCGACCAAGTGTTTAATTTTTGTCTTTTGTACTGGAGAACGGTTACAACTGCCAAAGAGAATCTCTATGCATTTGTGGGTCTAAAGCCGGCTATTGATCTAGCACCCCGAGTAAATTTGTGGAAGGTTCTTTCTGATATAGTAATGCCTCCAAATATTATTTCACTATTTATACGTTTGCATGAGGATAACTATGTAAGCATTAGGTGAGGCGATCAAGGCCAGTTAACAGACATGGCGACAGTCTCCAGGTGAGTACATCAAGGTTGGGTACTGGCACCTACTTTATTTTCACTATTCATCAATGATATTGTTTCTTTTCTGGCCCAGATACAGACAGATACCCCATCTTTGGGGAAAACTAAAGTTCTGGTTCTTTTATTTGCTGATGAGACCTTGTTAATCTCTAAGACCCCGAGTGGTTTACAGAAACTCTTAACACGCTTTGAGGAGTTCTGTCACACTCGCGGGCCGGAGATCAACACCTCAAAAACTTACTTAGTGTCTTTTAATCCCCACAAATCATTTAAAGGCAGCATTGTCCTGGGAGGAATTCCACTTGAGACAGTGAAATCTTTCACCTATCTAGGTATAACGATTTCAGAGGGTGTGTCCTGTAAGTGACATATTGCTAAGGTGTTTATTAAATAAAAGCAGATCATGATCGCCCTGATTAGGGATTTCTCTGCCTTGCACATTAAACCAATTTGACTCGCCTTTCAGACCTACGAGGCTAAGGCCTCAGGATCCACCCTTTATGCTGCAGAACTCTGGGGGTGTTCTAATGTACAGGAATTATTCAAAGTAGAAAATAATGATGTGAGGAACCTAGCCTCCCTTCCACAAAGCAACCAATTGATCCCTCTTTTTAAGGACTTGGGTATTAAAGCAACAGGGTCTAAAGCTACATTGCGACCTCTCTTGTACTAGACATGCCCTTGGACCATCCCTGAGCTAGCCCACTATGCTGGAGCCCTCCAGGCTGTGTTAAAAGGTGATCATTTCACTTAGTCCCTTGGTTTAGGGGGATTAAAGTTATGCTGTATTCAGTTGGGCTGCATGAGCTATGGGACTGCCCAGAGGCTGTTTTATTTTCATCTAAGACTGACTTGAAAAAGAGTTTCTGGACGGCGGCAGACACTGACGAATTGCGAGGTGCTGTTTGTTCTAAATTGTCAAGTGATTTTATTGATTTTAAATGTGAGAGCAGATACAAATTATTTTGGGACTACATTCTGGTACCTCAGGACAGAAAGCTCTACTTCCAGCCTTGTGTAGGGGCTTTGCCGCTAAGATTATTCACTTGTAAGTGGTCGACCAGGGGAGTGACTTTATGTCCAACTTGTAATAGTCATAATGAAAACTCATCCCATGTTTTATTTGTTTGTCCAGCTTAGGCATCTGCTCGCAGAAAATGGCTTGCCCAGCTTGAAGATTCAGAGGTGTTTGCAGCTATTTAACTGCTCTTTGTATTCTTAGGACAGACATTCGACTGGTTCTTGTCGTTTCTGTCACAAAGTTTCTTGGCGCATGTGGCTCCTTAAAACAAAACCTTTACTCTTACCAGAAAAGGCCTGCTGTTGTAAGGTATTAAATGTTGTCTTCTGGATCTATTATTTTATTATCATCTTGTTTATATGGTGTGTAATTGACTGAAGATCTTATGCTTTAACCTTTTTACTTGTTGTTTGGACCTTGTTTGTATGTTAATATTTATATTAATATTTCTTGCATTTGTATTGTGTTGAACTTTTATTGACCTGGTGACCAAAATAAAGTTTTAAAGAAAGAATGAAAGAGACCTACTCTGGTATGGGTCTAGATAGTCTGGGAGCCAGACCTCGTAAACCACAATTACAGGGTAAATCCAAATAAGGATTCGACCAACCAAGCACCTGAGAATTCTGAAAAACACTGGGATACGCTGACACAAACACCTAAAAAAGAAAGGAGAGAAACTCTGCGTTCAGAGACCCTGCAAAACCGATATAATCAGAGAAATAGAGATAATATAAAAACTACTGATAGATATTAATATACTGATACACGTCAATATCGTACCTTTCACGACTCACTGGATAAATGCAGTGAGAGGTGGGAGGTCAGAACAGCAAAATGAGTATGTGAAACCAAGAAAGCAGTCACAACGCTGTGTCAGAAGTTTCTATTAAGGAAGAAGAGAAACTTCCACAACAAAATCCTCAATTCAAAAAGAAGAAACAAAACATTACTCAGAATGAAAACTTTACTGAAGATTAGGAAGTGGGCACTGGCCCTGCTAGACAGTGCGGCAGAGGTCACAATAGTTTGCTGGAATCTTCAAGAGCATCTGGGGGTGAAAGCAACTAAACTTTTTACAAGTCAAGACTGTGGACATGCGCGTCTGCATACCAGATAGGGCATATAAACTAAAAATACAATTACAGGAAGACAATGAGTGCATAATATAAGCTATCTTTTGGGATCGCATAGTTACCATTTATGATATTTTATTGTCTGAAAAAGATTGGCCCCCAGAATTTGACCATAATCTGCCATTTGGGAAAGAGGTAATTGAACCCTCTTTCTCGCCCCTTGTTCCAAGAGAGCTCCGGGAGGCTTGCGCCACTGATTGGGCGAAGGCTCAGGCATTTGCGTTATATCACAAACATGTAGGATGGGATAAAGATACTCCCTGCCATATAATACCAATTAGGTCCCAACCACAAACTCAAACACAGTATCCAATAAAACATGAAGCTAGAGCACCTGTGAGAGAAAACTTCACACAGCTAGAGTACCAGGGCGTAGCTAAACACTGTGTCTTACAAATCAACAACCTATTGTTCCCCGTAGCTAAACCAGACTATTCATATAGAATAGCCTTATATTTCAGACATTTAAATAGTCACACGCTCACCTTGGCCATTCAAAATGCACACAGTACAGCACTCATTAATAATATAGTGCCCAAAAACTACTAAACAACCTTGGACATTCCCAAAGGTTTTTTCTGCCAAAATATGGAGCCTGAAAGTAGGGATTTAACAAGTTTTAGCGCTTTATGCTCACACAAAAAGTTTTGCGGACCCCCACAGGGGTATAAAAACAGTCCAGGATTGTTTTCAGCTCGTGTTACTTCAAATCTACACAACATTGACCCTGAGGTCCTTACGGATGATGGTGTCGCTAAACATATAAGACGGGTAAGCCACACCGTTGAGGGATTTGCCAAATTAGGCTACAAATTTAATTTCAGGAAAACAAAAATAGCTTTCTTTAGTTTCTTATTTTTGGGATACAAATTATTAGACGAAGGCAAGAGTCTAGCGCCCCAATTTCTAGAAAAGTGCACACAACTGCAACCATCAAACACCATCAAAAAGCTCCAGACATTGTTGGGCTTTTTAAACTTTTGCAGAATTTACACTCCAGATTAGCTCAACGCATTAAACCATTGTATGATCTAATAGGTCCTGACTTTTCAAGCAAATATTGGGCAGTTGAACACACATGCATTCTCAGAGCATTGCAACAAGACATGCTTGCAGCTAAACACTTACAGACAAGAGACAACAAACACATTTGGTCATCAGAGTATTTGCTGCTGCCAATGGTTTCACCTATGCAGTGTTCAATGAGGGTGATACCGTCCCAATAGCATACAAATCACATCTGTATTGCACAGCTGAACAACTCTTTGTTCCCATGGAAAAAAGTCTGACTGCTGTTCAGATGGCTGACATTAAAGAGAGACCTCTGATCCAGAGGAAACGCATCATTGTCGTATCTCCGATCCCAGCCCTTGAGGCTGTCACAAAAGCCAGCATTCTTAATGACAAGGCACTATATCCATGTTGGATTCAGTGAGCAACATCTCTGACAGCCACTGATATTGACTATGTTTTTGACGCTAAATTACAAACTCGAGAAGTTCCCTAATATGAACTAGAATACCCAGTTCCAGCAAATACTTTGCCTATCAAACATAATCAAACAATTATGTACACTGATGGCCCAGCCCAACCAGCAGTAGGCACCAAACATCAATGCTCAGCTGCCATTGTGTTTGTGAGTAGCTGCATGAAGGATGGTGAATTCAATCCACTACTTAGCGACACGCAAACCTTCGGGAACTGCACAGCCAATTAGCAGAGCGCAAGGCTCTGTTGATGTCACTGGAACACACAGATCCAGGACAGTTAACACTAATCATCTGTGATTAATATTACTGTGTCCAGTCCTTCAATAAATATCTGCATTACTGGCACCAGAATGGGTTCAGAGATACAAAAGTTGGCACCATCAAACACAGACTAATGTGGGATAAAGTAGCAGATCTGAAAGAAATGCTATCCAATATCCATGTATTTCAAACATCGGAACATCAATGTGTTGGAATACACTTTAGAGGCAATACCTTGGCTAAAGAAGTGAACAAGTCAGCAGTAGCTAGGGCTCCTGTTATTGCAATAACTCATTCATGGGCGAGGTTGGATGATGAAACATTGGCTGCTGTGAAAGCTTCGGCTGAAAGAAAGCCCATGCCTTAGGCATATTCTACCACAAATCTAGCCTAAATAGGAACAATACCAGGGGTGGATGATCATTTGATCCCCAACCAAGATCAAATACCTGAGTTGACAAAAGCAGTGCATGAGGGAGTTGCTTCTGCTCATGCTGGTGTGGTGGCTACTATTTCACTATTTCAAGCATGTTACTGGTGGCCAGGTCTATACAAACAGACCAAGCAGTATGTCCTTTGCTGTGACATCTGTCCGCAAATAAAAGTCCACAGTCAAATGCCCACCGCAGACACCCCTCCTAATTTCCAACAAGCCTCTACAATGTGGGTACCTGGACCACTGTGGTCCCTTGACACCTGATGGTGCATACATATACATCTTAGTCGCTGGCGACTCATGCTTCAGATTTCTATGGTATTTCCACAACGCTCAGCTGACGCTCAAACTGTTATTAAAGATTTTCAAGTCCTTGTTGGGCTTTCCACTTCGACAACGCCCTGCTTTCGTCTAAAAGGCATTAAGGGACGCCATGGCTTCATTAGGGGTCCAACTGTATTATTTGTCTCCGTATCATCTCGAGAGAAACAGTGTTGTGGAGGAAAGAAACCAGGACTTAAAGCAATCCTTAACAGCGAGAGTATTAGGCACGGGTCGTAGTTGGCTTAATCACCTTTATGCAGTCCAGAGAGCAATTAATAATCTGACCTGTAGGTCCCTGGGAGGGCGTACCCCATATGAATGCCTGTTTGGAACAGAAATGTATGTTCCAGATTTTGATGGTCACTGTCTTGCAGGACTTACAACAGTTCCATGACAACAACACGTCTGCCAGTGCCGCCTTCTGGAGAATAAGGGATGCACCAATAACACCTACCCGCTGCATTCCAAAAGTTGGGTATCTAGTGAGTGAAAAAATTGCTGTGAAAAAGGAGGTCTGTCCTTATCGTACACCGGTTCCAACCCTGGGAATACACAGTACAAGAATTGTTATTCTACCACAGCTGCCTGCTTCTAAAGAAAACCTGGTTGTCTCCATCAACAATGTCAAGCTACCCATATGGCTGATCCTGCAGAGTAGACCTAGAGGACTTCGGGTAGTAACCAACTCCCTATCACCACTGTGATAAGCTGGCCTGGTTTGTAGTGGGTACCAGAGGCACTTACACCTTATAGCAGGTCCAGTGATCCACCTTAGTGAAATGTAGGCAGTGTCTAGCAGTTTAGTTTGTCTAGCGGTAGTTGTAGCAGAGTAGCCAAGGCTGAACTAGAAGACATGCAAAGCTCTTGCAATACCGCTATAGTCACGCAGAACTTATACACAAAAAAGACAATACTCAGTGTTGCCAAAAATGAAGGTACTTTATTTTAGTGACACAAGGTCAAAAATATCTTAGAGGCAATACTTCTGGATGTAAGTATTATACACATTATTATACACTAGTAACCAAAATCAGGTAAGTAAACAGTCATAGAATAGTGCAAACTGTGAAAAACACGATAGGTTGCAGTGGCCCAGGGGCAACACAAACCATATACTAAAATAGTGGAATGCGAATGTCAGTTTCTCCCCTAGGCAAGTGCAGTGTGTAGAGGGGTGCTGGGAGTGTAGGAAAACGCCAAAGGTAAGTAAATGACCCCACTCAAGAGCCCAGGAAACCAGGAGTAAAGTACAGCAAGTTTCCCCCTAACACACTAGATGTAGTGATAAAGGATTATGCAAAAATCAAGTAAGACTGCAAGGAACCAACAATGGATTCCTGGATCTGAAGACCTATGGAGAAAGGAGACCAAGTCCCGAAGTCAATAAAGAGTCCAGGAAGAACTGGAGTCCCTGCTAACCTGGATGAAGGTGCAAAAATTGATTCTCCGGGTTGGAAGAAGAAGTTAGAAATGCACCAACGATGACAGTTGCGGGTTCCTGCTTGGTACCAGAGATGTCCCATGTCGAGTCGTTGGATGCAGGCTGGTTTTTATCATTGGATTCCATCAACACGCCTTGGCTCATGCAAATGTTGAGGTTAGCGCGAAAAGGCGATACCTGAGCCCAGACTGAGGAGACAGAGGGGGCTCTCAGCACTTTCGAGAGCCCTCAGAAGACCAGGCAGCATCCACAGAGTTCAAGAGCACAGCGGCAAAGGAGTTGCAAAGCGCGGTTGTCACAGCACTACACAAAGGGATCCCACGCCACCGGAGAACAACTCATGGAGCTGAGCGTCGCAGGATAGAGTGCTGGGGACCTGGGCTACGCTGTGCACAAAGGATTTCTGGAAGAAGTGCATAGAAACCCAAGGAGCTGCAGAACACGCGGTGCACAGGGGTAGTATTTGGCACAGTTAGGCAAGCCCTTACCTCCACCAAATTTGGATGGCTGGACCTTTGGACAGTAAGGATCACTTCAGTCCACCACCTGTGTTCCAGGGATCACGCTTGTTGACAGGAGAGGAGACCCAGAGTACCAGTTGTTGTTGCAGAGAGGTGCCTGCTGAAGGAGGTAAGTGACTCCATCACTCCACGGGGATTCCTTCGGTCCTTCTGGTGCAGAATGAAGACAGACAGTCCTCAGAGCGTGCACAACCTGGAAACTGTTGCAGTTGCTGGCAGGAGGTGAAGTTGCAGGGTCAAAGTAGACTTCTTGGATACTTTGTTGCAGTTATAGTGTTCCTGGAGCAGTCTGCAGTTGATCTGACGGTCAGAAGCTGAAGCAGAGGATGCAGAGGACTCCTGGTGGAGTCTTCCAAACCGAATCTGAGGAAACACCCACAGGAGAGACCCTAGATAGCCCTCAGAGGGGTATGGGTCACCTAACCAGGTATGGACCTATCAGGAGGGGTCTCTGACGTCACCTGCTGGCACTGGCCACTCAGATGCTCCCAGAGTTTCCCAACACCTTGGAACCCATGATGGCAAAACCCAGGTACACTCTGGAGGAGCTCTGGGAACCACCCCTGGGGTGGTGATGGACAGGGGAGTAGTCACTCTCCTTTCCTTTGTCCAGTTTCGTGCCAGGGCTGGGGGTCCCTGAACCGGTGTAGACTGGATTATGCAAGGAATGCACCATCTGTGCCCTTCAAAGCACTTCCCAAGGCTCTGGTTAGCAGGACTCAAGTGACACAGTCAAGCATATTGACAAAACAGTAAAACATTCTGACATATAGGCCACAAACTATGAGCACTGGGATCCTGACTAGCAGGATCCCAGTGAGACAGTACAAACACACTGACAAACAGGCCACACACCAGGATGTTCCACTTCAGGTTTTGAGCAGCACAGTTACACTTCCCTGAGCTTGGGGAGGATGGAAAATGATCTTTCATTAGTTTCCCTAATTTCTTCTGCAACAAGTAATGTCCACAACAATGAGCAATTGTTCTCAAAATCAATTCAAACAAATTAAATCATTTACTGTGAACCACCAAGGGAGACTTCTGCAAGTTCTCCTCTTCCAAACACAGCTCCAGTTTTTGCATGACCTGCTTCTGGATATTTTGCCGACATCAATGACTCTTTCACAGACTCATCTGCTTTTTCTGCAACAAGACTGTCAAGAGCACGGAAGCTGATAAATTAGCTCAAAATTAACTACTTCATTTGTCCATTGAACTATCTGTTGCTCTTTTTAACTGTACTTGCCTTCCTTCTTTAGATTTGGTTTGTCATTGTCTTTTTGCTATTAATACATAGTCATTACCTTCCTGAGCACTCTGCAGTAGAACTGGTGGATGAGGTCCTAAAAACACATTTTTCCTCCAATAAGGTCCATTGTGATTTGTCCCTAGTGAACATTTCAGCAATACCAATACCTGATGGGACTGTTTGGGATAAAGTATCTTTTGATATATTTGGCCCGACGGAGGTTATTCAAATTCTATATGTATGTAAACTTTCAATGAATGATTTAATAACGCCTGAAGTTGTTTCTGCTGAAACAACTAATTGCGGATTTTCAAAATTACACTGGCTTTCAAATTCGGCTTCATTGGCACCACTGCTAAGTTTTTAAATGGTTCATGGCAAAATTTATTTTACTCCAAATACTGTTTGTTAACTTGTCATTGTGTCATTTACATATATATTTTTTAAAGTATTGCATTTATTTGTTTTTAACTTAGCCTGCTTTACCACTTCTGAACCGACAAGGGGAGGGTGCTGTGGAGCCAATTTAGTGATATCTGTTGGCACGTTATTTTAGCAACAAGAGCTGTTGCCTGTGCCCTTAGCCTAGTAACGTTTCATTTTATTTCATTTTATTTGATTTTATTCTTTTAGAATCAGCCACATCTGTGGCGATGTTTTATTTTCCTTTAACTTGTGATTTTCCCTAGGAAAGCATTACATTTCTTAGCACAACATTCTTTCACTCTGTGCTTTCTTCAAGGCTGCAACGAGACAGGATTTTCGGCACAAGTGGTACACTGTGTCTCTAATATTCACAGAAGCACAGATATTTTTACATGGGGACACTTTCTCAGAACATCACTTGATTTATTATAAAAACAATTCCCTGTCAAATGCATATTAGAGGGAGCTTTCAATCAGATGACCACGACTTCTTGCAGTCTGACTTTGTTACAGCTGCTCGCTGAGACCACTGGTCCCCTGGCCTACATTTAATGCAATTACCACCTTTTGCAGGTTCGCCATGGTAAATGTACCTGTTCAGAAATAAGGACACCAAATGGGGATATATCCTTTTAAGGTTCTAGCTTGAACAACCTACAGCATTGAATAGGTACTACCTATCTAACTGAGGATGAAATCCTCAATCCCATGGACTTCTCCGTATATAAGATTGAGGTGCCTTTGCACATAATGAGACAGAGATGCTCAAGAGGATCTGAAAATCAGTACCTGACCAAACGTTGATGGTGCCATGTCCTGTTGACTCCCATTGTACCAATGAGGCTGCTGGATTTTGGCAGCAGCATCACCTGAATTGTGGGGAAATGGGTCCAATCCCACACCATGTGACAACTGTCGGCCTAATCCATTTCTGGCCAGCTAGCAGCACCTCATTTCTGCTCAAGAGCAGGGATGATCTGTGGCAACCGGGTGCATGACATTGTGACTCCTTTTGCCTCACACATGCAAAGACAAATAGAAGCAGGGAATGGTTCAAAAAGATTTATTGAATTGGCTGCATCTTAGATAACATAACATGAAATGCAATACTTAGGATGATGAAACATGCTAGAAGGAAAATAGTGACAAGAAAAGTGAAACACAAAAAAAAATCCACTATATTGTGACTATACACGATATATGTGATTCCAACCTAAAATAGAGCACAGCAGAATAATCCCTAATCCACTCTTCAGGATCCCCCTGAGGAAGACATAATTTCCCATACCTGAGCACGACAGTAGTGGAGAAGCCTCTTATCTATAGCGACACCATCCCCACGTAGGCCAGGGAACCAGTGGTCTCAGCGAGCAGCTGTAATGAAGTCAGAAAGCATGTAGTTGTGGCCATCTGGCTGGAACCTCCCTTTAACGTGCATGGGACAGGGACATGTTTTTATAAGAAAACAACTGATGTTTTGAGAAAGTGTCCCCACATAAAAATATGTGTTTCTGTGCTATAGTTATATTTTTTATTTCAGGCACGGAAGAAGCTTGTTATAGAGCGAGATGCGCTGAAGGAGGACATATGTTTTCTGATTCTGTTACATTTTGCTTCTGGATAGCCATTCAACTGTAAAAGTGCACTGTGGGATGCAAAGGCAGCTAAGAGTTGTGTGTAATGCAGTTCAGTTTCTTGATGTTGATATACTTGAAAATGAGGCAGTATATCTTGAATTGAATGTAAGCTGCCTGGAGTATTTACTGCCGTTCTTTTAAGATGGAGTAATGTGGTAGCATTTTCTACATAAAAGTTTGACTTCGGAGGACCAAGATGGGGAGACAAGTGAGGACAGTGTTAACAGTGACAATGTGTGATTTTAGCAAGGTATAGAAGGAGTTAAGGAAATTGGAGAGTACTTGTACAGCATGCTTTTCAATGAAAAGCTGTGTGGGACACAGTCGTTGGCTTTTTAGATGTTCCAGTAAGTAATGGAGAGATTAGAGCTAATGAAAACATATACTCACTTCAAGCATTTATTGACTGCAAGGTGAAGCCAGTCATGGTCATTTACCTAGATACAGTGAACAACTGTTACTGGAATTTAACTGGAATTCCATTTCAAAATGTCCCATAGCTGCCAAGTTTTCATTCGAGTGTGACATTTCAATGGTTTTAGTATGTCAATGAGGGACTTTTTACTGCTAAATTTGTGACACTTCGAGTGACACTTCCTTGTGAGTAAATCAAAGCAACAACTAGTATCTGAGTGCCTGCTAGTACTTTATTATTGTACTCAGACATATAACCCAATAATCAACATACCCTAAAACAAGGAAGACCTGGTTGTATACCAAAGTTCTTTAGCAGTAGCATATTAAAGAGTAATGAAAAGATTTTGTTGTGAATTGGAGTTAAAAAGGTTTCAATTCTGAACATATTATAGTGTGAAGTAAACATTAATAAGGTCTGCAGAAGGGGAGCGGTCTTCAGAGTGCTTCATTCACTCACGTTCCCCCTTTCACACCACTTCATCTGGGCTTTCTCACTTTTACCCACTTACATTCTTTCTCTCCTCACATTGTTTTGACATTCTCTGTACAGTCCTTCAGACCCAATGTCCTTCCTGTTCATCACTGTCTTTTTGTTCCATCTTTCTGCATGTACCTACTTGTGTCCAGCTGAAGATCTTGTATTCTGTGAACTGAATTCACCTCTCGACCTTTGTTTCCGGGTGGTGTGTGAGGGGCACTCAACCCAACTAGGTGGAAGAAATTATTTCAATGCACATAGAAAGTTCTTGGTCATTCTGCACATTTCATTATTTTCTTCCACAAAGTGCCTGGATGATCCTTGGACCAGACAGGGCTACAAGAAGAGACATACTGTTGCGTTGGCTCCTATTGCACCAATGAGGCTGCTGGAATTGGGCTTCAGAATCACCTGAATTATGGGGAACTGAGTCAAATCCAACACCATGTGACAACTGTCGGCCTAATCCGTTTCCAGCCAACTCCCAGCTAGCAGCACCTAATCTCTGCCAAGCAGCAGGGATGATTTGTGGCAAGTGGGAGCAAGACATTGTGACTTCTCAGGGAAATTGTGGTGAATCGGATTTCATCCTTTTCTCTCAGTTACATTCATCTAACACATGCAAAGACAAACAGAAGCAGGGAATGGTTCAATAAGATTTATTGAATCAGCTGCATGTTTGAAAAAACATGAAATGCAATAATTAGGATGATGAAACAGACTAGAAGCAAAATGGTGACAAGAAAAGTAAAACAGAAGAAAAGTCCTACCATACTGTCACTATACACAATATATGTGCTCCCTTTCTAAGCTATATTACAGCACAGAGGGATACGCTCTAATCCGCCCTTTAGGATCCCCTGGGACACATCATCCCCATATCTGAGTATGACAGTAGTAGAGAAGCCCGTTATTTATAGAGATTAATAATATAGTGCGCAAAAACTACCAAACAACCTTGGATATTCCCAAAGATTTATTCTGCCAGAATATGGAGCCTTAAAGTAGGGATTTAGCAAGTTTTAGCACTTTATGCTCACACAAAATGTTTTGCTGACCCCCACGGGTATAAAAACAGTCCAGGATTGTTTTCAGCTCCTGTTAATTCAATTCTACACAACACTGAACCTGAGGCATTGTCCTACATAGATGATATCTACCTTACAGATGATGGTCTCTCTAAACATATAAGACGAGTAAGCCATGCTGTTGTGGGATTTGCCAAATTAGGCTACAAATTTAATTTCAGGAAAACAAAAATAGCTTTCTTTAGTGTCCTATTTTTGCCATACGAATTATCAGACGAAGGCAAGAGCCTAGCACCCCAATTTCTATCAAAAGTGCACACAATAGCAACCACCAAACACCATCAAAAAGCTCCAGTCATTGTTGGGCTTTTTAAACTTTTGCAGAACTTACATTCCAAATTAGCTCATCACATTAAACCATTGTATGATCTAAAATGTCCTGACTTTTCAAGCAAATATTGGGCAGTCGAACACACATGCATTCTCACAGCATTGCAACAAGACATTCTTGCAGCTAAACACCTACACACAAGAGACAACAAACACATTTGGTCATCAGAGTAATTGCTGCTGCCATTGGTTTCACCTATGCAACGTTCAATGAGGGTGATACCGTCACTATAGCATACAAATCACATCTGTATTGCACAGCTGAACTACTCTTTGTTCCCATAGAAGAAATTCTGACTTCTGTTCAGATGGCCATCATTAAAGAGAGACCTCTGATCCAGATGAAACACATCATTGTTGTAACCCCAATCCCAGCCCTTGAGGCTGTCACAGAAGCCAACATTCCTAATGACAAGGCACTATATCCATGCTGGATTCAGTAAGCAACGTCTGACAGCCACTGATGTTGATTATGTTTTTTACCATAAATTACAAACTCAAGAAGTTCCCTAATATGAACTAGAAAACCCAGTTCCAGCAAATACATTGCCTATCGAATAAAATCAAACAATTATGTACACTGATGGCTCAGACCAACCAGCAGTAGGCACCAGACATCAATACTCCGCTGCCACTGCATTTGTGAGTGGCTGCATGAAGGATGGTGAATTCAATCCACAACATAGAGACATGCTAACCTTAGGGAACTGCACAGCACAATTAGCAGAGCTCAAGGCTCTATTGATGTCACTGGAACACACAGATCCAGGACAGTTAACACTAATCGTCATATTACAGTGTCCAGTCCTTCAATGAATACCCATATTACTGGCGCCAGAATGGGTTCAGAGATTCAAAAGGTGACACCATCAAACACAGACTAATGTGGGGTAAAGTAATACATCTGAAAGAAAAGCTACCCAAAATCCATGCATTTCATACAACGGTACATCAATGTGTTGGAATACACGTTACAGGCAATACCTTGGCTGATGAAGCCGCCAAGTCAGCAGTAGCTAGGGATCCTCTTAATGCCATAACTCGTTCACGGGCAAAGTTGGATGATGAAAACATTGGCTGCAGTGAAAGCTTCGGCTGAAAGGAAGCCCATGCCAAAGGCATATCCTAACAAATATTTCTATTGCATATCTAGCCTAAATACTGCCCTAGTAACAACACCAGGGGTGGGAGATCGTTTGATTCCCCAACCAAGCTCAAAGACCTGAGTTGATAAAAGCAGCACATGAGGGAGTTGCTTCTGCCGATGCTGGTGTGGCGGCTACTATTTCACTATTTCAAGCATGTTACTGGTGGCCAGGACTATACAAACAGACCAAGCTGTCCGTCCCTTGCTGTGACATCTGTCCGCAAATAACAGTCCATCGTCAAATGCCCACCGCAGACACCCCTCCTAATTTTCAACAAGCCTCTACAATATCGGTACCTGGACCACTGTGGTCCCTTCACACCTGATGGTGTATACAAATACATCTTAGTCGCATGCTTCAGATTTCTATAGTATTGCTCTGCTGACGCTCTAACTGTTATTAAAGATTTGCAAGTCTTTAGTGGCACATATGCAGTTGCGACTTGCCACTTGGACAACGCCTTGCTTTTGTCTCAAAGGCATTCAGGGACACCGTGGCTTCATTTGGGGTCCAACTGTATTATTCGTCTCTGTATCATTGCGTGAAAAACAGTGTTGTGGATCGAAGAAACCAGGACTTAAAGCAATCCTTAACAGCGAGGGTATTAGGCATGGGTCATAGTTGGCTTGATCACCTGTATTAATACTCTGACCAGAGAGCAATTAATAATCTGACCAGAAGGTCCCTGGGAGGGCATACCCATATATGAATGCCTGTTTGGAACAGAAATGTATGTTCCAGATTTTGATGGTCTTGGCATGGAGGCGGCAGATACACCTTTTGACATTAATGAACATATCACTGTCTTGCAAGACTTACAACAGTTCCATGAAAACAACACATCTGCCAGTGCTGCCTCCTTGAGAATAAGGGATGCACCAATATCACCTACATGCTGGATTCCAAAAGTTGGGTATCTAGTGAGTGAAAAAATTGCTGTGAAAAAGGAGTTCTGTCCTTTTTATCGTACACCGGTTACAGCCCTGGGAATACACAGTACAAGAACTGTTATTCTACCACCGCTGCCTGCTTCTAAAGAAAACCTGTTTGTCTCCATTGACAATGTCAAGCTACACCATATGGCTGATCGTGCACAGCAGACCTAAAGGACTCCTTGGTAGTAACCGACTCCCTATCACCACACACCAGGATGACCCTCTACAGGTTTTGAGCTGCAACACTGACACTTCCCTGAGCTTGGGGAGGATGGAAAATGATCTTTTATTAGTTTCCCTAACTTCTTCTGCAACAAGTAATGTCCACAAAAATGAGCAATGGTCCTCAAAATCAACTCAAACTAATGTAATTGTTTACTATGAACCACCAAGGGACACTTCTGCCAGTTCTCCTCTTCCAAACACAGCTCCAGTTTTTGCATTAACTGCTTCTGGATATTTTGCAGACATCAATGACTCTTTCACCGACTCATCTGCTTCTTCTGCAACAAGACTGTTAAGAGCACGTAAGCTGATAAATTGGGTCTAAATTAACAATTTCATTTGTCCATTGAACTATCTGTGGCTCTTATTAACTGTACTTGCCTTCCTTCTTTGGATTGGGTTTGTCATCGTCTTTTTGCTATTAATTCATAGCCTTTACCTTCCTGAGCGCCCTGCTGTAGAACTGGTGTATGAGGTCCTAAAAACACATTTTTCTTCCCATAAGGTCCATTGTGATTTGTCCCTCGTGAACATTTCAGCTATACCAATAACTGAAGTAATTTGTTTGGGATAAAGTATCTTTTGATATATGGGGCCTGACGGAGGTTATTCAAAATCTATAAGTATGTAAACTTTCAATGAATGATGTAATAACACCTGAAGTTGATTCTGCTGAAACAACTAATTGGGGATTTTCCAAATGACACTTACTTTCAAATTTGGCTTCATTGGCGCAACTGCTCAGTTTTTAAATTGTCCACGTCAACATTTATTTTACTCCAAATGCTGTGTGTTGACTTGTCACTGTTGACATTTATGGATATATCTTTTAAAGTATTGCATTTATTTCTTTTTAACTTACGCTGCTTTACCACTTCTGAACCGACAAGGGGAGGGTGCTCTGGAGCCATTTTAGTGCTGTCTGTTGGCATGTTATTTTAGCAACTAGGCCTGCTGCCTGTGCCCTTAGCCTAGTAAGGTTTCATTTAATTTAATTTTATTCTTTTAGAATCGGCCACATTTGTGCTTTCTTCAAGGCTGCAACGAGACAGGATTGTCGGCACAAGTGGTACACTGCGTCTCTAATATTCACACAAACACATATTTTTACATGGGGAAACTTTCTCTGAACTTCAGTTGTTTAATTATAAAAACATTTCCCTGTCAAATGCATGTTAGAGGAGCTTTCAACCAGATGACCATGACTGCTTGCAGTCTGACTTCGTCTCGCTGAGACCACTGGTCCCCTGGCCTACATGGGGGATGGTGTCTCTATAAATACCGGGCTTCTCCACTACTGTCATACTCAGGTAAGGGGATGATATGTTCCCTGGAGGATCCTTAAGGGCGAATTAGAGCTTATCCTGTTGTGCTCTAACATAGCTTAGGAAGGAATCACATATATTGTGGATAGGGACAGTATGGTAGGACTTTTCTTGTGTTTTATTTTTCTTGTCACCATTTTGCTTCTAGTCTGTTTCATCATCCTAATTATTGCATTTCATGTTATTTTTTTCTAAGATGCAGCTGATTCAATAAATCTTACTGAACCATTCCGTGCTTCTGTTTGTCTCTGCATGTGTGAGACGAATGTAACTGGGAGCAAAGGATGAGATCTGATCGACCACGATTTCCCTGAGAAGTCACAATGCAATGCTCCCGGTTGCCACAAATCATCCCTGCTCGTGGGTGGAGATGAGGTGCTGCTAGCTTGCCGGAAACAGATTAGGCCGACAGTTGTCACATGGTGTTGGATTGGACTCAGTTCTCCACAATTCAGATGATTCTCAAGCCCAAATCCAGCAGCCTCATTCGTACAATGGGAGCCAACGCGACAGTATATCTCTTCTTGTCGCCCTGTCTGGTCTCAGGATCATCGGATCATCCAGGCACTTTGTGGAAGAAAATAATTAAATGTGCAGAATGACCAAGAACTTTCTATGTGCATTGAAATACTTTCTTCCACCCAGTTGGGTTTGAGTGCACACTACGCACAACATGGAAACAAAAGTCGAGAGGTGAGTTGAGTTCACAGACTACAGGTTCTTCAGCTGGACACAAGTAGGTACATGCAGAAGGACGGAGCAACAAGACAGTGATGAAGAGGAAGGGGATTGTGTCTGAAGGAATGTACAGAGAATGTCAAAACAATGTGAGGAGAGAAAGAATGTAAGTGGGTAAAAGTGAGAAAAATCCAGATGAAGTGGTGTGAAGGGGAGAAGGTGAGTGAAGGAAGCACTCTGAAGACCGCTCACCTTCTGCAGACCTTATTAATGTTTACTTCACACTCTACTTGCCTTCCTTCTTTGGATTGGGTTTGTCATCGTCTTTTTGCTATTAATTCATAGCCTTTACCTTCCTGAGCGCCCTGCTGTAGAACTGGTGGATGAGGTCCTAAAAACACATTTTTCTTCCCATAAGGTCCATTGTGATTTGTCCCTTGTGAACATTTCAGCTATACCAATAACTGAAGTAATTTGTTTGGGATAAAGTATCTTTTGATATATGGGGCCTGACGGAGGTTATTCAAAATCTATATGTATGTAAACTTTCAGTGAATGATGTAATAACACCTGAAGTTGATTCTGCTGAAACAACTAATTGGGGATTTTCCAAATGACACTTACTTTCAAATTTGGCTTCATTGGCGCAACTGCTCAGTTTTTAAATTGTCCACGTCAACATTTATTTTACTCCAAATGCTGTGTGTTGACTTGTCACTGTTGACATTTATGGATATATCTTTTAAAGTATTGCATTTATTTCTTTTTAACTTACGCTGCTTTACCACTTCTGAACCGACAAGGGGAGGGTGCTCTGGAGCCATTTTAGTGCTGTCTGTTGGCATGTTATTTTAGCAACTAGGCCTGCTGCCTGTGCCCTTAGCCTAGTAAGGTTTCATTTAATTTAATTTTATTCTTTTAGAATCGGCCACATTTGTGCTTTTTTCAAGGCTGCAACGAGACAGGATTGTCGGCACAAGTGGTACACTGCGTCTCTAATATTCACACGAACACATATTTTTACATGGGGAAACTTTCTCTGAACTTCAGTTGTTTTATTATAAAAACATTTCCCTGTCAAATGCATGTTAGAGGAGCTTTCAACCAGATGACCATGACTGCTTGCAGTCTGACTTCGTCTCGCTGAGACCACTGGTCCCCTGGCCTACATGGGGGATGGTGTCTCTATAAATACCGGGCTTCTCCACTACTGTCATACTCAGGTAAGGGGATGATATGTTCCCTGGAGGATCCTTAAGGGCGAATTAGAGCTTATCCTGTTGTGCTCTAACATAGCTTAGGAAGGAATCACATATATTGTGGATAGGGACAGTATGGTAGGACTTTTCTTGTGTTTTATTTTTCTTGTCACCATTTTGCTTCTAGTCTGTTTCATCATCCTAATTATTGCATTTCATGTTATTTTTTTCTAAGATGCAGCTGATTCAATAAATCTTACTGAACCATTCCGTGCTTCTGTTTGTCTCTGCATGTGTGAGACGAATGTAACTGGGAGCAAAGGATGAGATCTGATCGACCACGATTTCCCTGAGAAGTCACAATGCAATGCTCCCGGTTGCCACAAATCATCCCTGCTCGTGGGTGGAGATGAGGTGCTGCTAGCTTGCCGGAAACAGATTAGGCCGACAGTTGTCACATGGTGTTGGATTGGACTCAGTTCTCCACAATTCAGGTGATTCTCAAGCCCAAATCCAGCAGCCTCATTCGTACAATGGGAGCCAACGCGACAGTATATCTCTTCTTGTCGCCCTGTCTGGTCTCAGGATCATCGGATCATCCAGGCACTTTGTGGAAGAAAATAATTAAATGTGCAGAATGACCAAGAACTTTCTATGTGCATTGAAATACTTTCTTCCACCCAGTTGGGTTTGAGTGCACACTACGCACAACATGGAAACAAAAGTCGAGAGGTGAGTTGAGTTCACAGACTACAGGTTCTTCAGCTGGACACAAGTAGGTACATGCAGAAGGACGGAGCAACAAGACAGTGATGAAGAGGAAGGGGATTGTGTCTGAAGGAATGTACAGAGAATGTCAAAACAATGTGAGGAGAGAAAGAATGTAAGTGGGTAAAAGTGAGAAAAATCCAGATGAAGTGGTGTGAAGGGGAGAACGTGAGTGAATGAAGCACTCTGAAGACCGCTCACCTTCTGCAGACCTTATTAATGTTTACTTCACACTCTAATATATTCAAAATTGAAACCTTTATAATTCAAATTTGCAGCAAAATCTTTTCAATACTCTTTAATCTGCTACTGCTAAAGAACTTTGGTATACAACCAGGTCCTGCTTGTTTTAGGGTATATTGATTATTGGGTTATATGTCTGAGTACAATAATAAATGGGAGCTGTTCCGTTTCTTTTCTGTATTCCTCTTTATGGCGTCTGGGGTTGACCCAACTGTGGAGGCACGGCAGTGACAGGAGACAGCTCTGGGATGTACGCTAACTGCTAGAACATAGGCATATTGCTGTGCACAGGTGAAGGACAAACCAATCATTATAGACAAACTTCTATATTTTAAGTTTCCTCTCTAATATTATTATACACCTGTGCAGGTCGCCAGATTTGGAGAAACAGACCAAGTTGCGTGTAAAAGGTGTAGTTTGGAATGGACAGGCTTTTTACATCTCTCTTTGGGGCTGTCTCAAGGTTTTACAATACTCGCATGAGGTATGTGATATGATTAAGGTTGCGGTTCAATTTTCTCCTCAGGTTGCAATGTTGGGTGACACTTCTGATGCTCCTCCCACATTCAGGCATCTTGCATCAATATTGCTAGTCTTAGCTAATAGACGCTTGGCCATGGTATGGAAGAATACTGGCGGGGGCGCCTTCTCCATAAGGGCGGAGGAGCGTCACTCCCCTGCCAGCAGCAACTGCTGCAAATCCTTTCACAAGGAAGGGATAATAAACTGTGTTAATTATCCCTTGCTTGTGCACGGGGCAGGGCATTGGGGGTGACGAGCAGAGGGGTGTGCATTGTGTACTGCCCTTAGAGCGCATGTGTGTATGGCCTGACGTCTTGGGCCAGCCAAACACATTTGCGCACAGGGTTCTCTCCAGCCCAGCAACACAGTTGTTGGACTGGAGAGAGTCTCACAGGCTCCCAAACTGCCTGGGAGCTCCCTGGCTGGGCGCTCTAAGCCAGTCCTAATGCTGCTTTAAGCAGCGTCAGGATTGGCCGCAGGGCAGGCTGCGAACCTGTGCCTGCGTGCAGAGACAATGTGAGAGAGAGGAGTGGTGCGTAAATGGATGAGGTCAGTTATTAATTTTATTTTATTTTAGCAAATGTATTAATCCCCCCCGCACGGTGCCCCGCCCAAGGAATCCCCGCAAGCCTCTACTGCATAGTGGATGGCCCACTATCACTCAAAGGTGCTGTGGGAACATGGTGGAGCAATATGCAGAGGGGCAGCTCTTCGTGACACACCCTAGAATTATCTAAGAGCCTTACAGAACATATCCTCTACGCTCTGGCTCTAACCTATCTACAGCCAGTACACTGGCATCTGCTGCGGATGGCAGGCACCATGCCCTTGCGCCTTCATTTAGAGCTGTCTTCTCCTATGCACTCTTTGTCTGATGACAGCCTACTGGTTTCTTGGAGAATCTGTCAATTATATTGCTCGATACTATGTATGCTGTATAACTGTCGAAATTGTTGGATTTCTGTTTGTAACAGTAAAAACTGATAAAGTGTTGATGCACAGGATCGGGGCTCTGTGAGACCCACAGTATGGTGGCCCTTTGCCATTGAAGAAAACCTTCACAGGACAAAATTCAAAGTCAAAACCAGTGCTTAATTTGTGAAAACATAAGTGCCAGGGCCCTTGTCAGGAGGCCACAGAGTCTTGCAACACCCCCTGCCTCCACTGGTGCTGCTAATAACAGTACTATCACACTCATACAAGTGTGACAATTCAAACTTTAAATAACCATTCAAAATAACAAATGCACGCTACCCAAGCTATTCTTATAGTTTTGGGTGGCAGATATGTTATTTCAATGTATATTATAAAGAAACTGTTGCTGTGCTCCCCACATAATTAGACAAACCGCACCACCATGCATCAGGCTTTCCTAAGAGCCAGTGTTGACAAAGTACTGGTGCTGAGTTCCAGAAACGAGCTCAAATTAAACACTGATCAAAACCGTAAAGGTTTATTAAAAATTGGGAAGGAATCATTAAAGAAAGTACCAATAGTTGCTTTCTGTAATGTCAGTAATAGTAACTAGTAATCAATCAATAATGTAAACGCACGAGGATCAACATAGGATTCACCTCCAATCAAATGAACAGTCACATCAATTCTAAAGCAAAGATACGTCAATGTTTAAAGTCAATTAACAATCTGGCACAGAGACTACTCAGCCTGAAAGGCAAGGAACGTCCGGCACACATCACTCAAAATTTCCTTCTCATAACATGGTGTGAAGTGAAATCGTAGGGCTACCAACAAATCATTGTTAGGATAACCATGATACATGAAATAAGAAACATTTAAGAACACCTACTTTGCATGCATAATTAAACATAGGAACTGGGAAATAATAATGTGACATTTGCGCAAGAAGTGAAAACAATCCACAGAGCACAGATTAGAGCAAACCAGGGCAAAGGACCTGATGCAAATACAGGAACATCCAGCACATGGCTTCTTCCTCGAGGAATACAAATTAATACCCTTCAGCACAGCTAATAAATAACACCCCAAAATGAATTCCATTTAATTCATTTTCAGCAATGAAAAGACGCAGGAAAAAACATGCATGTGTGAAAGCTCTATCAAAAAACAATGAATTGTACATTGATCTTCAACAGCTTTAAAATGGATGTCAGTGTACTAGCAAGCTGAGGGTTGGTAATGCTAACTTGAGGCCTTGGTATTTTAATTGAGACCTACTGATGTTAAACTAAACAAATAAAAATAAACATTCATTTCTAATAATTATAAGCCCTGTGATTTTCCCTTACTCTGATGCTTTCTGAATCGTTCCAAAACGAACCTCCTCTATAGTACAATAGTTCATTGCTCGTTCTTGGTTTCTTCAGATTTGTATTTTCCAAAGTATTCATCTCATCAAACACCTTTTATTTGAGATCGTCCTCTTCAATCTCCCTTCTTTTCCTTTTCCAGATCACCATCTTCTTCCTTTCATATCCATTTTTAAATAGCCATTAAAGCAGATAACTTCCAAACATTGCAATACTATGAATGGACTAAGTATTGGCTTAGAAATCTCCACTGGACATAGCTCTATAATGAATCCAGTAACTCTTATAAGCTCTTTATATTGAGAAACAAGTTTGTCATTCGAAGCATATCCAACCATAATGTACAGGCCAATTAACATGCCTATAAAACTAATAGAAATACAAATTCTGGACACTATTTCAAAATATTGCTTTACCTGTTTTCATCTTCTTTCGTTAAAACTACTTTGCAGTAAAATCTAGGTTTCAGAAAAAGATGCACAACTCAAAAGATTTCAAAATGTTAGCAACTTGATGTAAAGCAAAGGTCAGTCTTAAAATGGGCAATATAAGCTGTCTTCTGTCTTTATACAAGAAGAACCTCCTCAACATTATGAGCAGCCTCAGACTGACCCAGATTGTCCACGATCCTACACACACCGCAGGACACACTGGACCCCATTTTCACCTCCAGCAACTACATCAAATACAGTCATGTCACAGAACTCACATGACCGACCACTCCATTGTCTACTTCAGCATCTCTAGCCCCTGCACCTCCACCCCCAAGATGACCAGCGTTCCCCACTGGAGGTTGAACAAAATCTCAGAGACCAGCTGGGTGGACCCCCACCAACCACGAACTGGGACTGAAAAACTTCAATGCCTGGATCACCAATTGTGCAGTCAGTATCGTCCTTATCAAGAGCAACATCCTGAGAAAATCCTCCTGAAAGGCCAGCTGGTACACTCAAGAACTGAGAACAGCAAAATGAGACAGCAAACAGCTGGAGAGGAAATTACACACCAGCATGGGCACCTCCAACAGAGCAGCCCTCAAGACCTCCCTCAACTTCTATCACTGCCTGCTGAGGGCAACAAAGAAGCCAGCCCTTAATGCACACATCAAAACCAGCATCAACAACACTAAGGAATTTTTCAACATCATTAAGGAATTCTCTAACCTGGCTGCCAGCAAAAACAACATCACACCCTCACAGGAGCAGTGCAACAACCTCAGCCATTTCTTCCACAACAAGATCGCAACCATATACAGAAACTTCAAACCCCAAACCCACACCTTAGGACTTCTTCTACAAATATGCCACCACCGTAACTGATATGAACCACACACTGACCACCAGGAACATCCTCTCCACCCATGACATCGCCTCCACCATGAAATCCATCCACTCAGGAGCTCTCACAGACCCATGCCTGCACCACATCTTCAACCTTGGAAACCATAGGATCGGCCAGAACTCACCACCCTGCTTAACACCTCTATCACCACCGCAACATTTCCCGACGCCTGGAAACATGCCAAAGTCCGACCACTACTCAAAAAACCATCTGCCAACCCCAGCGAACCCAAAAACTACCAGTCAATCTCCCTGCTCCCATTCCCGGCGAAGGTACTGGAAAAGATAATCAACAAGCAACTCATGACATACCTGACGCAGAACCAGCTACTTTACATATTCCAACATGGTTTCTGCAGCAATCACAGCACCAAAACTGCCCTGATCACAGCCACTAAGGACATCTAAACACTTCTTGACTGAGGAGAAAAAGCTGCTTTGATCCTCCTTAACCTCTTGGCAGCCTTTGACATTGTATTCCACCAAATGCTGATCAAAAGACTTCACCACATCGGCATCCAAGGGGATGTGCTCAGATGGATCACCTCCTTCCTCACAGGAAGAGGCCAGAGGATCCAACTTCCACCTTTCACTCCAAACCCAAGGAGATAACTTGTGATGTCCCCCACTGCTCATCCCTCAGCCCCTTGCCCTTGTTAGCGCTTCAGACCTTAATAAGTAAACTTAGGGGACGCAAATAGGTCGGTGAACCTTTTGACTCACATTTAAGATGTTCCCACGATAGATCCAGTACATGCAGATGAATAATCAGTAACTAATCAATAACATCAATAATCAATGATAATCAATAACATTAGTAATCAATTGGAGTCAGTAATTATCACACACCATGACCTTTCAGTCATGAATAACCACACCTTTTAGTAAAAGTTAGAATATTTATTTCTCTATATTAACAATGCTAATGGCACGTAAAATAATCTCAAAATCGAATGACAGACATACAGAAACATCACTGGCTGCCCAAAGCGGCTAAAAAAACATAATCTAATTAAAGCTTGTATCACTACACATTCCAAGGTTACGGTGCAAAGTAACAACAAGAGCAATTGTGCAAACGATATCACATACATTTAGATTCAGCAAAGGAAAGACATCTACTGTTACTCCCTATAGCAGACTTTTATTAGTGAGGATCCTGATCTAACACCAGATTAGCATTAGCATGTTGGGTTTCATGAAAAACAATTTAGTCAACACAAATTTAGAAAACATCTAACTATGGCTCTATCAAAATAGTGTGGTTGGTACCTAGAAAGAAAAAGCAAATAGGCATAACAAAACACACATGTATAGTATACCTCTCCTCATTTGGATCGGCAAGCTAAGATAGTCTTCGTCATCAGGACATCAGTTTGGTCAGCAAGGCATCAGGATTCAGCAAAGTTCAGAAAAAAAACGCAGTCTTTAAGCAATTCGAAGGAATAGAGGTAAACCCTCGAGAAGAATGGGGAAAATGGCGAATGGCAAGTGGTGGTTTCTCCACAGTGCAGTCCGGCTAAGTTAGATTTTCTAAAATTACTTCCCAAGTCCCTATTGGTCAAGCAATCGCATGTTCACACTTAGTAAAATAAAACTAAAATATAAAATCTATCATTTCTACTAGTATACGGCTCACATGTCACTGATTGGCTTCGCTTGTAATGTCCTCATTGTCCGGCTCGTCAGGTAACAAAATTGTTGCAGCTTATACTCTACTCAATGTCTCTATTGTTCTCATCCTGAGAAAGTCAGTCTTACACACATTATACTTATACTGTTACATTTTAGAAGAACAGCACCTTCTAGCAAGCAGTTCTCATTAGAAAGACTTTTGGCTATGAGCACATTTGGTCAGTACAGTGGAAAATTACAATTTAATTCTCTAAGCAGGCATTTTATTAATCTGTTCAGAAATACAGCTTGACATGGGGCAGTGCAGCTAGGCCCAAGACCTCCGCTAAGTTAAGGCCTACAATTAATAAAGCTAACAAGTAATGCATACCCCTTAATATGACATATTACTACATTAATCAAACAAAAGCTTCATATTTCATATTAATAAGCCATTAATAAGTACACTTTGTGAACATAGGCGGCCACTCATGTGGACACATTTTCAAATGCGTGCATTATTTTTCTCTATATTAATACATTTTCTACGAAAGTCCATTACTCAGAATACATGAATATTCATTAATAATTTTTATTAGAACACCTGCTTTAGCAATCTTCAACGGATATATGACCCCGGTCTCGCGGTCTTAAAATAATTTCTTATGCAGAAGACACCCAACTCATCCTCTCACTTACCAATGGCCCCTCCACCACCAGAACCAACGTTGCTGAATGAATGAAAAACAAGTGCCTGCAGCTGAACACAGACAAGACAGAAGTTCTGATCTTTGGCAACAGCAGCAACACAAGGAATGACTCCTGGTGGCCATCACACCTAGGAACTGCACTCACTTCCTCCCTCTAACCAAGCCAGAAACCTTAGAATCATCTTTGACAACAAGCTCACCATGAAATCACAGATCCACACTTTCTCCTTCTCCTGCTTCGTTACTTTGCACATGCTACATAAGATCTTCAAGTGGCTTACCCTATGCACGAGCTGCACCATGACACAGGCCCTCATCATCAGCCGACTGGACTATGGCAATCCCCTCTAAATAGGAATCACCAGACACCTCCTAAAGAGACTTTAGAACATACAGAACGCTGCAGCAAGATTTATCCTTGGCCTTCCCAGATGAACCCACATCACACCCCGCCTAAGGCAACTCCGCTGGCTCCCCGTACAGAAGAGATGTCAATTCAAGCTGCTGACCCACGCACACAAGGCTCTACACAACCAAGGACCTGCATACATTAACCCTGCCTCAACTTCCACCAACCGATCGAGAAGACTACACTTTTCCTTCCTTTCCCTTGCCCGTACTCCCCACATCTACTGAGGCAGAAGTGGAGGGTGCTCCTTCTGTCTTATTGCAGTAAAAACCTGGAACAGACTCTACACATACCTCCGGATCATCACCTCACTTCCTGAATTCTGAATGGCCCTCAAGACCTGGCTGTTCAAATAAGCCTCCGGGACCTGTAAGCGCCTGGATACCCTACTGGGTGATTAGAAGTACTTTATAAACATGATTGATTGAGAAAGTAAACCATTTGTGGGCGAGTAAATACTCAATTCAATTGCTTCCAAAAATGATGTGAGTCTAACTAAATTTCTAAGGTGTAAAATCAACCTTTTTTTTTGTAAAGTGAGCAGTCAAATCTTCTAATGCCGTCAGAAATACAGACATTACTAATAAGATGATGGCAAAACATCAAAAACTCTGTAGCTAAGACTCTACCCTAAGAGAGTTATGCAGACACACTATGAAAAATTAAAAATTAAAAATTAAAAATTTCCCGGGAAGGCTAGCGACCCTTGGATCTAATGTAGCATAAAAGTAACTGTAATAAGGTAACTGTAGTAAGTAGGCTACCCATTTGTTACATTTTAACCATGTTTATTGGAGGAGTACAACTGGTCTTTGCTCATCTTCCTCTAAATGTTATTCCTAACTTTCCTTATTACATCAAGCCATTCTACTGACATATCAGCATGCTGACATAACTGCAAGTAAGTAAGTACATTCCAAACACAACAGTCATTTTGGTGTTGATGTGCAAGAGCAGAAACCGTGCACCTTCTCTTTAATGGCAAAATAAAAGTATTTCATGTAATTAGGAATGCTTGGAGCAGGAGCTCTACACAAACAGTGTCTTAGGGCCAGATGTAGTAAACTCCAATTTTGCGACTTGCAAATTGCGAGTCTGACCGACTCGCAATTTGCAACTCGCAAAATTGGATGCAGAAAGGTGTCTCAGACACCTTCTGCGACTCGCTATGGGGTCGCAAAGACCCACCTCATCAATATTCATGAGGTGGGTCGCAGTTTGTGACCCCATAGAGAGTCCCTGCACTCACAGGGATGGTGGCCTGCTGTAGTCAGCAGACCTCCATGTCTGTGACTGCTTTGTCAATAAAGCAGTTTTTTGTTTCATTTTGCAGCCCGTTTTCCTTAAAGGAAAACGAGCTGCAAAATGAAAACTAAACCGAAACCATTTGGTTTCGGTTTTTTCGGCATTCACAAAGGGGAAGGGGTCCCATGGGGACCCCTTCCCTTTTGCGAATGTGTTACCACCAGTGTGACACTGGTGGTAACTGCGAGTTGCTTTGAAGCAACTCTGAATGGTGATGCGGTCGCATATAGGAAGGGAACACCCCTTCCTATTTGCGAGTCGCATCCCCAAATTGCGAGTCGGTACCGACTTGCAATTTGGGGATGAGCATCGCGTTCGGCCTTTTGCAGGCCGCAAACTGTTTTTCGCAGATTGCAACATGCAAAAGGCTTCGTACATCTGGCCCTTAGCTCTAAGAAGGCTTGCATCCATTCAGTGTCCCAAGACACCAGATCCCTCACATCACTGTGAGTCAGCCTGTGTAAAGGAGTTGCAATTAGGGAAACGTTTGGGCTCTATTGAACACAGTAGCCAACCATTCTAAAAAAACATTCTTACTTCTCTCTATGATGTTGGCGGGATAATTCCAAAAGTGTAGAAACTCATTCTTTGGACAATTTCCTAACTCCCTTTTCAATTTGAGATCTCAAATCACTAATTTTTTACACTACAGAAGTGTCAGAGGGAAACTTTATTCTAGTTTTCAGCCAAATGGTTTTTAAAGTAATTGTGTCAAGTCTACAGCTCTCTTGTGTGTGCTACGATCATCAGCTTATCAATATACTGCACTATCACAGAGTCACAAAGCAAATTTAGATTCTCTAACTCTTTCTTCAAAATCTGGAAAAGATTAATGGACTTCATGTATACCCTTGTCTGTTTGTACACGAAGCAAAAATTGTATTTTGGAATTTGAACGCAAAAAGATACTGACTATCCTTATGAAGCGGAATGGTCAAAAGTGCTTCACGCAAGTCTATCACAGTACACCACTCAGCTTATGCTAAATTCTGAAACAATATTATTGCAGAATTCTTTACCACAAGAAAACACTGGATCACTGTATCATTAATTTCGAGTAGGACTTTACTATGCACCATTTCCACTCATTTGTTTACTCCTATGATGGGGAGAGTTACATGGGCTCCCTAGCACCTCTTTTAGAATTCCCGGTTCAATCATTTTCTCAATAACAAGTTAAATTCTCGCCTCTGCTGCACGGATAAACTGGATTCAGTTTCACTGAGATCTGTGCTGGCTCTGAAATTTTAATCAACCCAAGTTCTTTTCCTGTAGAATTCCAACCTCCTTATTCACAGTTTTCATAAAGCTAGAAGTTTGTTGGCTGTCATGAAGACTGTGAACATATTAACCATTGTCTCTTATGTTTTTATTTTAAAATGTGAATCTTCACCCTGTATTTGGATGCTGACACCACATAGTGTACAGTAAATCATGCTATTAGATTTGCACAATAAATCATGACCCAAAAATTTAACTGGACCCCTCTCACTAATTATAAATGTATAATTATTCACAACTGAAGCAATTTTCAATGAGACATTAGCTGACAACATATTAGTCATTTGTTTATTTGAAATACCTACAACTTGGATTTCTTTTCTTAAGAGGGGTAGGTTGGGAACCTCCAGCTGCCGAACTGTGGAGCAGGTAGCATCTGTATCGATCAAAAATTATACTGGATGGCCATTTGCTTCTCCTTCCACAAAAGGACCATCTTAGTCTACTTGTTGGACAGTACCAAGCATATAATTATTCTCCCCTCTCAGGCACCATCATTGTGCTTGATTTGGTCCTGTAAAAACTCAAAGTGTAGCTGCAACTTGTGAAAAATTGTCATTAATCACTGAAGGTATTTGCTGAAATCTGAAACTGGGTTATAAACCCTGCATATAATTTTGCAGGGGTTACTGTGTAACTGAAACTCAATGCATAATCTCACTTAAGTGCCTTGGATTCAGCATATACTCCACAGAGACCAGCAGGACTAGGTCCATTGATTGTGTCCTCCCATTCTGTACTAAATGATTCATATTCTGCTGCATTTGGTTAATCATTTGTGATTCATTTTGAAATTTATTTGGATTAAATCTACATTCCCATTTCCAGTGCTCCTTTGTACCACAGATGTGGTAAGCTCCATTTTTCATCTTCACATTGTTAATTCCATTTTGGTTAGGTATGATGTTAGTAAAGCCTTTATATCTGACACAAGGACTACCATTATCAGCTTGCACAACTAGCACAATATTTACCAGTACTTTACATAGTGACAAATGCACCTACTTCATAACCAGGTGCTTGAAACCCACCTCAATCAGCATTTCGAAATAACTCTGTTTGAGACACCATAGTCAATTTCTTTACAGCAGCATAGCAGTCATTACAACACTTTTCTGTAGGCTAAGATCTCATTTAACAATTTACTTTACCAACAACTCACACTCTGCTGAATACAAGCACCAATGTGCAGATAAAAAAACCTGATACAAATGCAGAAACAAATCTCGAAATGCCCTCTTCTGCATGGTCTTCAACGCCACTAAACTGTCTGCATTAATCTATCATAATACTCCGACACTGACTCATTCGGATCACTTTCATGAATATCGACCAACTAACTTGTTTCTTGGGAGCCTTTGTTTTCAAATGCTCGATAACACAATATTTCTCCATAACAAACGGGGAAGGCTTATAAGAAGGAGTATCCCTCAGGGTTCTTCCTCTGCCCATTCTACTATAGTTTTACATTCAGTCCACAAATCTTGAGGCACAATTTAAAATAAAGCATCCTAATCTATCCAAAGCATCTTTGGATTAGTCACAATCTTTTCCACTTCTGTATACCACTTCCCAGTTCCCCTCTGGAGGTTAGAAAAATTAACTGT
Organism: Pleurodeles waltl; assembly: GCF_031143425.1. NCBI lineage: Eukaryota > Metazoa > Chordata > Amphibia > Caudata > Salamandridae > Pleurodeles > Pleurodeles waltl. The sequence continues at coordinate 352,994,993 of NC_090450.1, forward strand.
AAATGTGTAAAGATCACTTCTTAACCACAGTACTCGCACGTGCATATGCCTACCTTACACTTCTCTCAACAGAAACCCTCTTTCATATGTCACTTCATATTCAGAATCACCCTTTCCCACATCTTCTTTTGCTTTGCTTTTTCTTAGCAACTCAGGTCTATCAGAAGACTCCATCCACTCTTCTTGATTCCTTGTCACACATTCCCATTCTGTAACCTGGTCTAGTAACTCCTTGAGATATTCACACAATGTTTTAGGACTCTCTTACATTAATTCAGTGTTAGTCAACCCTATCTTATATGGCTTTCAAATTCTCTTTTGTTTCAAATCCACTGTTTATTCTCTAGTGAATTCCTCAAGTTTGTCAAATGCATGATGAACACGCCTTCCTACTTCTTCACCTAAAAATGGCTATTAATTTTTATTAGACATTGACATTTTGTCACCATAAATTCCAGTTTCTGCCACTTTTTCCAAATTGAGTTTAAAAGTATTGATCTCCATCACTGTTTCACCTTGTGAAGAAGAACTAAAAAGTCTCAAATCTTCTAAGACTTGATACTTCTACTCCCATTTCTCGAACATGCACTTGCTCCTGACCACATTATATGGAGGCGCTCCCGCTTCAATCAATAATCTATTCATAAACTCAGCCTCTCCCTCTTTGTTCCTTTCTTTTTCTCATTATGGTTCTTAATTTTGTCTTCTTTTTTCTTTTTGTCTGATTCATCAGTAATTGTTGGAAAGGCATGTGCAACTTCTAACAATCCCTATCACCATGCCTTCTTCCGTAAATGGAATCGTGGATCCACCAATTGTTGATAACCTTTTTAACCTGACCCTGAGCATTTTCTTTGAGCTCTCTCATTCACCATATAATCCCATCTGTTGAGGGCTTCCTACGGCGCAGGTCTAGTTCCCGGCTTTATCTCAAACATGATGCATCAAATTCTCAATCTTTTTAACATCAAACATACCATGATCGGGAAACTGCAACTTTTTATTATTTGCCGTAATTCTATTCCATTCTTTAAACTATGTATGTAATCCAAGCTCCTGTATCTCATGGGTACCAACACCAACTGGGGCGAAGCCTCTCCCTCAAGGATAGGAATAGTAGGTGTTAGAAATGGGGTCTTTGGTTGACAGTCAGGTTACCCCCTGTTCAAGTAAGGACCCTCACTCTAGTCAGGGTAAAAGAGAATCACCCTCAGCTAACTCCTGCTTACCCCCTTGGTAGCTTGGCAGAGCAGTAGGCTTAACTTCAGAGTGCTAGGTGTAAAGTATTTGTACCAACACACACAGTAACTTAATGAAAACACTACAAAATGACAACACCAGTTTAGAAAAATAGGAAATATTTATCTAAACAAAACAAGACCAAAATGACAAAAATCCACAATACACAATTCAAGTTATCAATAAAAATGCAAAAAGAGTCTTTAAGTAGTTTTAAACACACACTAGCGCTGCTAGAGTGAAAATGTACCTGGTGCATGTCAAAAATAACCCCGCACGGGCGGGTGTGCGTCACAAATAACTCCGCACGGCGGTACGTGAGTCTAAAATCCAGCCGCACGATGATCCGAAAATCCCGCAGCGCAGGTTGTGATCTCCCAGCCTCCGTCAGCAATGCTGCGCGTAGTTTCTCCTGCTCCGTGCGTCGATTCTTCGGTCGCTTTTCCTGCGAGCGTCGTTTCTCAGCTGCGGAGCCGGCGGCGCATCGTTTTTTCAGCCGCAGATCGGATTTGCGTCAATCTTTTCCCCGAACGATGCTCTGTGCGTGGCTGTTCTTGTCTTTAGGCTGCCAGCTTCTCCTTTCAGGGTCCCAGGAACTGGATGGGCACCACAGGGCAGACTAAGAGTCTCTCCAGAGACTCCAGGTGCTGGCAGAGAGAAGTCTTTGCTGTCCCTGAGACTTCAAACAACAGGAGGCAAGCTCATAATCAAGCCCTTGGAGATTTCTTCTCAAGATGGAAGGCACACAAAGCCCCGTCTTTGCCCTCTTACTCTGGCAGAAGCAGCAGCTGCAGGATAGCTCCACAAAGCAAAGTCACAGGCAGGGCAGTTCTTCTTCCTCAGCTATTCAGCTCTTCTTCAGGCAGAGGTTCCTCTTGGTTCCAGAAGTGTTTCTAAAGTCTGTGGTTTGGGTGCCCTTTTTATACCCAATTTCTCTTTGGAATGTGAAATCCTGCCTTGCCCAGGCCAGGCCCCAGACACTCACCAGGGGGTTGGAGACTGCATTGTGTGAGGGCAGGCACAGCAGCAGGCACAGCCCTTTCAGGTGTGAATGACCACTCCTCCCCTCCCTCCTAGCACAGATGGCTCATCAGGATATGCAGGCTACACCCCAGCTCCCTTTGTGTCACTGTCTAGTGTGAGGTGCAACCAGCCCAACTGTCAAACTGACTCAGACAGGGAATCTACAAACAGGCAGAGTCACAGAAATGGTGTAAGCAAGAAAATGCTCACTTTCTAAAAGTGGCATTTTCAAACACCCAATCTTAAAATCAACTTTACTAAAAGATGTATTTTTAAATTGTGAGCTCAGAGACCCCAAACTCCACATGTCCATCCGCTCCCAAAGGGAATCCACACTTTAATCAGATTTAAAGGTAGCCCCATGTTAACCTATGAGAGGGACAGGCCTTGCAACAGTGAAAAACAAATTTAGCAATATTTCACTGTCAGGACATATAAAACACATTACTATATGTCCTACCTTAACCATACACTGCACCCTGCCCTTGGGGCTACCTAGGGCCTACCTTAGGGGTGTCTTACGTGTAAGAAAAGGGAAGGTTTAGGCCTGGCAAGTGGGTACACTTGCCAAGTCGAATTTACAGTTAAAATTGCACACACAGACACTGCAGTGGCAGGTCTGAGACATGATTACAGAGCTACTTATGTGGGTGGCACAACCAGTGCTGCAGGCCCACTAGTAGCATTTGATTTGCAAGCCCTGGCACCTCTAGTGCACTTTACTAGGGGCTTACTAGTGAATCAAATATGCCAATCATGAATAAACCAATTACATATAATTTTACACAGAGAGCATATACACGTTAGCACTGGTTAGCAGTGGTAAAGTGCTCATAGTTTAAAAGCCAACAGCAACAGGTAAGAAAAAATAGGAGTCAGGAGGCAAAAAGATTGGGGATGACCCTGGATAAGCAAAAAAAAGTCCAACAGTAGACTAAATCAAATGTGCACCGATTGTAATCTCAACCAAGCTCACACAATGTGTGTAAGGCTAGTACAGCCACTCACAATTCAATTCAAGGGAAACAAAACAAAACACAATATTTAATGTCAACAACCAAAACAAATAAACTCTTTGTTAGCTTTATCAGGACACCAAAAAGAAATAAAACTCACCACAAGGGAAACAAATGGCAAGCACGCCAGCACTACCAATCACACTAAAGATAGGGTCTAGACCATTAGTAACCTACCTTTGAATCAGTGTGTCTATCTGCATTCGTAGACATAAACAACACTAACTCTGATTATTTTTCATTCTCAACTAGACTTTTAAGGATTACCTGGCACAGCACATTTATCTTTTAGTAGACAAATTTATAATATCTCAAGATCATTAATTTTCATGACATCTGTGAACTTTTCCATATAAATACAAAATACCTTAAAGCACAGATCAAATAACACAACAATCTCTCTATCAAAATATGCAACTTGCACAGCTTAAAATAACTGTGCAATGTAACACAATTCAGTTCAGCATCTAATTTTAAATGCATGCACAAGGCAAAAATATCATTGACAAAACATGCTATGCACCACATGACAAACAAAATGATTTCCTTCAAAATTACATGCCGTTAGACAACACAATCTGAATAAGGCATTTCATCAAGCAAGACAATTCATTACAAAAAGCATTATTGATACTCACCCAAAAATGTAGGGGGTCGCAGCCTGAATCCAATCCTTCAAGTTATGAAGGTGAAAACTGTCCCAATGATAACATACAGAAGTGAACTTAATGCTTGGTACAGATTCCAAGTTGCTAGATGATATGTTTGTTAAAAACGTATACATCCATTTTCCATTTACCAAAATGTCATCATCTGCACAGGTTCAGCTTAAATTCAGTTTACTAAAACAGTCAGTTGTCAAGCAGGGCATGTTCATTAAGCTCTGTCCTAAAATGAGAGCAACAAATGAGGATTCGCTTGGCCATCTCATATGGCAAGAACTAATGAGGCAAAGGGACAACTCAGTCTACTACCTGTATCTAAAATAAGGCCTGCACTACATGTACGGGAGGTATGTAGTTACATGCCAACTATACAGAATTCAAAAATGCGGTAAACAAGAGGGCTCAGAAGTAGAGCCGACTGCAGGACAAAAACAATTGTCACAGTGCTCCTAAGCCTGGATGGTAATGAGCACCTACATCAATCCAGGAAAATAATCCTAACTGGGGATAAACTATTCAAAATATATTAAAAAGTGTAGTTTAATGCCTACTGGCTAGGGACACCACTTACACTAGCACTGGACATTTTCCTGAAATGGCAGAAACAAGCCACAGACAATAACTGTAGACTATGTGAAAAAGAGACAGAAACAATCAATCATATTCGGTGTCTGTGCCCTGCACTCTTGGGCCCGCAGACTTTTGCTATGCAAATCATTTAACAATGTGAAGGTGCGGACATGTAGATGAAGCTATCATAGAGGCTTTCAATCCAGTCAACAAAGACTTGAATATTTGATTTGTCAAATTTATATCATTATTCTGGAATATGTTCTGCACACAAGAAAGACAGCAACATTGGCCAGGTACCATGCAATGAGGAAGACCCAGGGGCGACCCTCAAATATCTGTCACAAATGGAGGAGTGAAACTTCCCAGCATGTCACAAAAAGAAGGGGGTCATCAGAACTAATTCTTATTGCTTTTTACTAACTTTGATTAATCTTTGAAAAACCAATTCATTGTATTAGCGTGTATATGCAATGATTTTAATTAATCACACATGAGGTTTAATGAGTTTTAATACATTTTCAAAGCCCTATTGATATTCATGTAATGTAACTCCTGACACTACCAACAGATACATCAGCATTATTGTAGTTGATTCCAGAATTCTCTAACTTCTAACAGTTAGAGATTTTGATTTTGACCCCTCCCTCAAATTTTCACTAATTTGTAAGTCAATTAATTATGCACATTTATGCTTTCAGAGTCAAAACCATAAAGGTTTATTTAAATTTGAGAATCATTAAAGATAGCAATGCAAATATGGGAGGATCAACATAAGCTTTACCTCCAATGAAATGAATAGTCAACTCAATTCTAAGGCAAAGAGAAGTCTAAGTATAAGAAAATACGTTACTTACCCGCAACTGTAGTTCTCCAGTATTGGAATCTTCCATAGATTCACATAGGTCTGATGTTATTTCTTGCTATTTTTCGATGAATTCGGATATCCTTCCTCCTATTCTAAATGTTGGGGAGAAATGAGTAGCCGAGCCTGTACCAGGTCACTGGCGACAACCAGATTCTTTTCCTTGATGTGTTGAGGTGGTGGTCTTTGGGGATATTGAGATCCAAACTGTTGAGAGACAGAGGTGTAGGAGATATCTGTATTTTTGGAAGCCTCCTCTATATGAAGGCATCCTCCTTCTTCTGGCTTCACAAAAGGGCAGTTTCTTGAACTGTAGAGTTCCTGGCGATCTGTCCGTATCTGTTATGATTGACTGAAGTGCCTCATCTACATGTTTTCTGAAAAGGGCCTCTCTGTCAAAGGAAATGATCCGTCAAAGGGAAGATCCAGAATTTTATTTTGTACTTCAAGCCTAAAGGAAGTAGCTTTAAACCAACCCCGTTTCATGAGTACAGCTGATCCTGCCAGCAGTCTAAAAGAAGCTGTAGCAATATCCAGAGCACAGTCAATCACTTCTGCAGAAGTGCACTCTCTTTCATGCAGAATCTTTTTTGCCCCTGCCTTAGCCTCTTCTGGGGGTTGTTCTATGTATGGGGTGAGGTCAGCCCATAACTGATGATTGTACCTGCCCAAGAAAGCCAGAGAATTTGATGCTTGAACAGTTAATGACAACATTGAGGAAAACCTCTTTCTGATGTTTTTGAGGTGCCTCCCTTCTTTGTCTGGAGGTGCCAAGATTAGGGTAAATGGTTTTTTAGATTTTTTTGGGCCACCTGTGTGAATAGAGAATCAGGTTTTGTCTGACCAGTCAGACAAGCCGGGGCAACCTCTGGTGCCTTGTATTTTTTATCAAGGCGTGGAAGAACTGCTGTCACATAGACAGGAGTTCTCATAACTTTCAGGCCTTCTTCCCAGATATAATTTCCGATAGGCATGGATCTTACACTTTTCTGGAAGGGTTCAATAAAATCATATAAGAAACAGTCTATCTGTTTGGTAGGCATGGGGGCGAAAACCTCTTAGCTGCCCAGCAGGTTGTGAAAACCACTGATGTCGTCAGGTGGTGAGTACACTGGGGTAGGTGATGGACAATCTGGTTTAGGTGTTAGATAGTCATCCTATTCTGTATTAGCTTCCTGTAATTCTCCTTCCTCCCTCTCCTCATCCGAGGTGTCTGGGTCATGTAGAAGGAGTGTGAGTGATGTGTGTCTGAGGCTGGTAAAGACACCAGTCTCTGAGCTGGCGTAGATGAGAAGCTGCCGGAGATGTGGGGAGAGCAGTTGTTTGTTGTGCAGGAGGTGCCTCTGTTGGAAAACACTTTCTGTAATCTGAGAGCATTACTTGTAGATCTGAAATAAGAGATTCAGGCAAACAAATTATCTGTTCTTGGTATGGTTGCTGTTCATGAGGTATCACCTTGCTGGTGTGCTCTAGAGTTAAAATGTTACTCTTTTGTTTAGGAATCATACCTGTCATCAACAGTATCAATGACCGGTATGATTCCTAAACGGCTCAGATGACGCTTTGGAAGCCTTTTTTGTAGAGGTCGCCGTTCTCTTTTTTTGAAGAGGAGGATTTACCTTCCTGAGAAGATGCTGAAGGAATGCAACCTTTTTAAGACTCACAAAAAGTCTTTTTTACGGCCTTTTTGGGCTGCTCAGAAGAAGTCTTTGACTGGGGTGATCTTTCTCTCTTATATGATCTTTTACAAGACCAAGAGGAGTCCTCACTGTCCGAAGCCGAAACTGGCTCTATCATAGACTTAGGTTTTTGCAGCCAGATTACAGATTAGCAGCCTCCCCTCTTGATCCTTTAATGTTTTTGTTGAAAAGGTCCAACATACCTTGCAATCCTTTGCTGAATGATCAGGATAGAGGCAATAGATGCAGTCCTTATGTGGGTCCTCTGAATTAAGCCTCTTTTTTCCACAGGTACTGCAGGCCCAGTAGAGACTTTTCATCTCCTGACATGGTGGAAAAAAGTCAGTACAGAAACATTTCCTGAGAGGAGAAAGTCTGTAGAGAATCAAAATAAGACTTTTCCAGTCGAAACAGCAGACAAAAGTATCCAGCAGGAAGAAACTGAGCAGAGCTCAGTGGAGACTCTCTAGCACAACAGGCAGTAGAATATCTGAGGGACTGGAGCTTCTCTCAGGAATGTTCTACAGGGTGGTGTCACCTGATTGGTGGACTGTTAAGTGTAGTTTTAAATAATGACTCTGATATGATATTAAACAGAAAGGCCTAAGGCCTCTATGTTTATTCCTATGTTGACTCTTCTTTTTTAAGGTAATGGGGGCTCCCATCTTGACAATGGGGAATGATTCAAGCATGTTAATCTATGAAAGTTCCAATAATGGAGTAACGTCAATTAACATTTTGAAATAAAGTCTGCGCTGTATGAAAGGCAAGAAAAATGTGGCTGACATTCCAAAAAGGGCACATTATACAGGTTTTAAGACAGTGAAAGGCACCCTCACGACATGGTGTGAAGTGAGATCATAGGGCTAACAATCATCCTTCGTGTAAACATGATAGCGAAGAAGGAAACAGTTATGAACACTTACTTTGCATGCATAATTAAACATAGGAAATAAGAAATACTAATGTGACATTTGTACAAGACGTGAACACAAAGCACAGCACACTGTTCAGAGCAGAAACAGAAGAGGGCTATGAATATGTTGCATATATGTTTTCAAAATATCTTTTTTTTGCAAATAAATCATACCGAATCATGGTGACAGCAAGCAGCAAATTTCTCAGTAAGCAAGACATTGATTCACAGTAAGTAATTCCCAACCAGACCCATTTGTGCCAGAACCACCCATCCACCCCCTCAGCAATTCACAGGGCTGTATCAAAGTTCTGGCGTCTTAGTCCCCAGGCATCCTGACTGGTATTTGGAATTGGAGCACACAACTCTCCTCAATACTTGTTCCATTTCCCCCTTATTTTCGTACATTTTACCCATTTTAACCAGTGTAGAACGTGCATAATAACACACATGGAGGATTTTGAGCTATATAAGGTGAAATCTTGATCTAACTGCCACCTCTCTGGGGGAAGCTATGGCCTCTGGCCATTCATCATCTTCCATCCATCACGCTCTCAACTCTCTCGAAACTGGGGGAAGTGTCACTGGAATTATTAATCAGTTTTTGGTAGGTAACTGAGATCGCCTCTCTGGACATGTATTTGTTCAACAACTGACCTTCTAATGAGGAGGATTCAGGCAGGATCTTACCCTTTGAGAGTTCTTTGTGTAAACATGATGGATTTGAAGATATTGGTAAGGATCAGTGGGCGCCATTTGGTATTCTCTTTGTAAGTGTACCAATGAAAGCACTTCAACCTATTGCAATAGGTCGCCCACCCTAGAATGGCCAATTAGATCCAATTTATCAAAACCCCCTTGTAAGGCCAGAGTGCCTAGGCCCCAGGTGTCCCACAGAGGAGTGGCTTGCGTAATTTTACGCCGCCAGTCCATAGCGTTTAGTGCTGTGTGTTAAAGAGTAAGTGTGATCTCTGTCGGGCTGTGGAGGGGTGTGACTTTCCCCCATAGATGGCTCTTAGACAAACCCCGGGCTGCATCTTTTGCCTATACATTCTATAAGCCGGTTCATGTTCCAGGAGAAGAACCCAGTGGTTGACAACTATTAGTTGTGACGTCCAATAATGTTTTTGGAGATCCAGGAGAGCAATCCCTCCCTCATACCAGCCCCTTGTTAATTTCCAGAGTGCTATCCGAGGAGATCCCCTATCCCAGAGGAATGTGCAGGTTGCTTGGAAGTAAGGGCCAGATGTAGCAACTTTGCAAATTGTGAGTTGCAATTAGCGAGTCCGAGCGACTCGCAAATTGCAACTCGCAATTTGCAATGCAGAACGGTGTCTCAGACACCGTCTACGAATCGCTATGGGGTTGCAAAGACCCACCTCATTAATATTAATGAGGTGGGTCGCAAATTGCGGCCCCATAGCGACTATGGGCACTCACGGGTATGGAGGCCTGCTGGGACCAGCAGACCTCCATGTCCGTGACTGCTTTGAAATAAAGCAGTTTTTTTTTTCAAGTGTAGCCCGTTTTCCTTAAAGGAAAACGAGCTGCACTTAAAAAAAAAAAACGACCCCTTCCAATTTGCGAGTGGGTTACCATCCACTTCAAGTGGATGGTAACTGCGACTCCATTTGCGACCTCGTACGAGGTTGCAAATGGAATTGCATACCACTGCGAGTCGCAAATAGGAAGGGAACACTCCTTCCTATTTGCAACTCTGAAATGCATTTTGCGAGTCGGTCCCGACTCGCAAAATGCATTTCTGCATAGCAAACTCCTGTTTGCGACTCGCAAACGGCGATTTTAGCCGTTTGCGAGTCGCAAACTGGTTGCTACATCTGGCCCTAAGACTGCAAGACTGGGTAGAGTGTGTTTTGAAGTATCTATCGGAAGCAAGGGAGGGCCATCATTTTAAATAAAGAGAGGCAAGGCTCTCCAGTGCTGAACATCTCTAATGGTGGTTCGAGGTTACGCACATAGAACACGTCCAGGTCTCTGGTTATGTAGATCCCCAGATCCCCAGGTAGTGAAAGTCCTCCATGACCATCAGAGCCCCACAGCCACCAGGGAGGTGCAGTGCAGGTCCACAGAAGAAATAGATCAGAAAGCCAACCAGAGAAACCCCCACCCCAAATAAATGGGGTCAAAGTTGTTCTTCCCACCAGTGGCCAATGGGGCAAATACCCCTGGTCCACACAAGTCTATTAGATGCCAGGGAATCAAAAAAAAATAGTGTGGTGGTGGCTACCAACCATTATGGGCATGGTTATGCCCCCACCCCAACTGAAGGGGGTAACAGTCTTTCAACTCTCCCCCCGCACACTAAAACATCTTATCCCATGGCAAGCAAGAGGACATTTGATTATTTTTTACATTTAGGCCCTGAGAACTTGGTTAACTCTCAATATCGTCCCACTTGGACTGGTGAGGGCTGCACTTTTTGGACTTTGGGACGCTGCCATGTAGAAAAATCCACAAGACCTAGACACATCTGAAAACTAAACATCTGGGTGAGTCCAGGGTTGTGATGAAAAGTTCTGGAATCTGCAGGAATCCACAAAATTCCTACTACCCAGCATTGTCTCATCTATACCGATAACAATTCTGCCCCACTTGTCAGCCTAAAAATTTTTTTTTTTCCAAATTGATCTTTTGGACCCGCTTTGGTTCCCCCTCAATTTTGACAGGCTCTTCCCGGTCACAGGCACTTGGCCCACCTACACAAGTGAGGTATAATTTTTACTGGGAGACTGAGGGGAACGTTGGGTGGTAGGAAATTTGTCCAGGTGCATTGATCCCACATAGTAATGTGGGATTTTTTTTTTTTTTTAAATTAGCTAAATTTGAGGTTTGCTGAGGATTCTGGGTAACAAAACACTGGGGGATCCACGCAAGTCCCACCTCCCTGGACTCCCTCAGGTGTCTAGTTTTCAGGAATGTCTGGGTTTGGCAGGTTTCCCTGTTTGGCTGCTGAGCCCAGGACCAAAAAAGCAGGTCCCCCGCAAAAACAGGTAGTTTCTGTATTTGATCATTTTGATGTGTCCAGATAGTGTTTTGGGGCATTTCCTTTTATGGGCAGTAGGCCTACCCACACAAGTGAGGTACCATTTGTATTGGAAGCCTTGGGGGGAACGCTGGGTGGAAAGAATTTTGTGGCTCCTCTCACATTCCAGAACTTTCTGTCACCGAAATGTGAGGAAAAAGTGTTTTTTTTGCCAAATTTTGAGGTATGCATAGGATTCTGGGTAACAGAACCTGCTGAGAGCCCCCCAAGTCACCCCATCCTGGATTCCCCTAGGTGTCTAGTTTAAAAAAATGCTCAGGTTTGGTAGGTTTCCCTAGGTGCCAGCTGAGCTAGAGGCCAAAATCTACAGCTAGGGACTTAGCAAAAAACACGTCAGATTTCAATGTAAAAACGTGATGTGTCCATGTTCCGTTTCCTGTCGCGAGCATTAGGCCAACCCACGCAAGTGAGGTACCATTTTTATCGGGAGACTTCGGGGAACATAGAGTATCAAAACAAGTGTTATTGCCCCTTGTCTTTCTCTACATGTTTTCCTTCCAAATGTAAGACAGTGTGTAAAAAAGACATCTATTTGAGAAATGCCCTGTAATTCACATGCTAGTATGGGCACCCTGGAAATTCACAGATGTGCAAATAACCACTGCTTCTCAACACCTTATCTTGTGCCCATTTTGGAAATACAAAGGTTTTCTTGATACCTATTTTTCACTCTTTATATTTCAGCAAATGAGTTGCTGCATACCCAGTATAGAAAACCCATTGCAAGGTGCAGCCCATTTATTGGCTCTGGGTACCTAGGGTTCTTGATGAACCTACAAGCACTATATATCCCCGCAACCATAAGAGTCCAGATGTAACGGTATATTGCTTTAAAAAATCTAACATTGCAGGAAACAGTTACATAGTAAAATGTGAAGAAAACTGGCTGTTTTTTTCACCTCAATTTCAATATTTTTGTCTGTCAGCTGTTATTTTCTGTAGGAAAACCTTGTAGGATCTACTCAAATTACCCCTTGCTGAATTTAGAATTGTGTCTAATTTTCAGAAATGTTTTGCTGTCTGGGATCCAGCATTGGTTTCACACCTATTCCTGTCACTAACTGGAAGGAGGCTGAAAGCACAAAAAAATAGTAAAAATGGTTATGTCCCAGTAAAATGCCAAAATTGTGTTGAAAATTTTATTTTATTTTTTATTCAAGTCTACCTGTTCCTGAAAGCTGGGAAGATAATGATTTTAGCGCCGCAACCCTTTGTTGATGCCATTTTCAGGGGAAAAAAACCACAAGCCTTCTTCTGCATCCCTTTTTTTCCCTTTTTTTTTAAAACAACATTTTCGGTGTATATTGGCTAATTTATTGGTCTCCTTCAGGGGTCACAAAGTCTGGTACTGCTAGAATCTCTAGGATGTTGGGAAAAAAGGACGCAAACTTGGCGTGGGTAGCTTATGTGAACAAAAAGTTATGAGGGCCTAAGCGCGAACTGCCCCAAATAGCCAAAAAAAGGCTTTGCACCTGAGGGGGAAAAGGCCTGGCAGCGAATGGGGTTAATCAGCCGCAATGCAAGAAGCCTCACCAGAATGTTCACTTCTGCATTTAGGAACAATATAGGCCTGTAGGAGGCACACAGTTCTGGTTGTTTACCCACCTTGTGCAGAACAACTACTTTAGCTACTTACTGGTCTTTGGGCAGTATTCTTATGTCGACACTCTCTAAATATTTTCAGGGGATGAGGGGCAACTTTTTTTGCTTTAAGTTTATAAAGTTCTATGGGTAGGCCACTGGGACCCAGAGCTTTACCTGATGCCAAACTGCGGAACACCTGCACAAATTCACTTGCAGTCAGGTCTTGTTCTTGGAAGTCTTTAGGTCAGATTTACTAAAAAGTGGCTCACCGCGGTAATGTGCCAAAATTGGCAGCGCCGTACTGCGTCACTTTAGAAACACAGGGATGTGCCATATTTATTATAATATGGTGCACCCCTGCATTTCCTCCTGCGCTGACGCTAAATTGAGGAGCCTAGTGCCAATGCAGGCATCCTTGCACCATTGTGCAAGGATGTCTGCGTTGAGGGGTTTGATTGTTTATGTGTGGGAAGGTGTCCCTTACTGCACATGAACAATCACTAACGGCAATTTGGGACTTCTGTGTGTGCTGCAGAATGCACCACACACAGAAGTGCCAAAGCGAAATTTTTTAAATGATTGTTTATGTGCAAGACACCTTCCTGCACATAAACAATCATTTCTGGCATTTAGCTCTTTGTATGTGTGCTGCAGAATGTAGGCAGAGCAAATCCCTTTGCTATCAGTCATTGTTAACAGATTGCTTTCCATCCCTTCTCATCTCGTCAACTCTTTGAGGCGAAGTGGGGGCAATACAGTACTCGTCGCCACCTGCCAGGGAGAGAAGGTATAACCCGCTGTGGCCTGCCGGTTTTCCCTTCGCCTCTTCCCAGGGCTCTTGGGGAGCTTGTTCCATACGTGTGCAATTGACGTGGTACACCTCGCCTCTCACAATGGGGAGAAAGGCAAGTCTCTCATCACTTTCAGAATATGCGTCAGTTTTCACCAGAACAGCGGATGGGTCCAGGAGAGGGTATAAAAGTCAATAGTGACCAAGTATGGGGCTGAAACTGGCCTGTGTCAGGGCACTCACCCCAGGGATGCTCTTGAGGCAGCTGAATAATCGTCGTGGGGCACCAGCTGTCACCTTTGGGAGTTGCCATGACCAAGTGGTGTATGTCTCTCTTGTGTCTCCAGTTAGGAGAACCCAGCTGGCGCTTGAAAATGTGGATTCACAAGGGAAAATTGGGTGATTAATCCATTCTCTGAAGGCCTACCACTCAATGATGGTCACCTCTTGCCTCCTGCTTCACGTTGCTGTGGTGTGTCAGGCCCTTGACCGTTTCGTGCTGGACAGCCCTGAAATCTTACTTCCATGAGGTGCCGTAGTCACAGGCGATGCATGAGGGCGAATGTGGGGAGACTCGATTTGTTGCAGCCAGCCACCCTGAGTATCAGCAAAACGAAGGTGGCACACCTCTCTAACCGTGTGCCCCTGGAGCCAGAAACATTGCTCCGGGAAGCCCAGCTTGGTGGGGGACACAGGCACCTCTATCCCCAGTGCACCACTCGTTGAATATCCAGCTCACCCTCCAGGCACAGGGCACAGTCAGATGTTTCCTAGTACATATGCCCTCGTGGCAATCACAGGCCCCTGCTTCTGCCACGATATCAGCCTTGAGGCTATGTAGTGTTACAGCAAGAGTCTTGAGGGAGCGTTGCCAAATGAGGGCAGACTAGCCCTGTCAGCTGGCCTTCCCTGTCAGTACTCTCACTCACCACAGAGCTGATTCACTTGAGGCCGTGGCTTTCCCTTGTAGCGTAGGCACACTGTTCTTTCAGGTCCCTGTGTATTTTATTTGCCCCGGCGGCTACCTGAAAAGTCACTGCTGTGCTGTTAAAGCACCAACATTGAGTAGGATTATTGTGGCTTACAGATAGGTGCCAGGATGGTAGGGGACTTATGTGGCAGGTGACGGGAGCCGCTTCAAAAAGAGGCAAGCTTCTACAGAGGTTTGCAATGCCCCCGGAATATGCTGCAAATATAGGAACAGTTGACTTGGCCAACTCTGCAGGGTCACCCCCAAACGTTTGCCTTCTCTTCTCCTGTTTACTAAATTTGTTTGCCTTAGGACTCTGTGCACTTTACCAGTGTAAAGTGCTTGCGCGCACTCCCTAAAACATGATAAAATTGCCTTCCCCTGATTAGCATATCTAATTTACTTACAAGTCCCTAGTAAAGTGGTATACCATATACACAGGGCTGTTAAAATGAATGCTACTAGTGGGCCAGCAGCACTTATTGTGCCACACACTTCAACAGCCCCTTAAAGTATGTCTCAGGCCTGCTTGCCACTGCAGCCTATATGCAATATTAAACTGCCAATTGGGGTTGGTAAAATAACCCCCCTCACCAGGCCTAAAACTTAATTTTGATTATATATTGCAACCCTAAGGTAGACCCTAGACAGCCTATATAGCAGGGCGCATTGTATTTAAAAAGTAGGACACGTATTTTTATAGTGTAAAACACACAAATTCCTTGTTCACTATTGTTCACTATTGCGAGGCCTGCCTCTTTCGTAGGATAACAATGGGTTGCCTTATTACAGTTTATTAAGTGATAACATTTGTTCGGGAGTAGGCAGAAATTTCATGTTTGGTGTCTAAAAATTGTAATTTAAAATCCTCTTTAATGGTAAAGTCGGATTTGAAGTCACAATTCTGAAAATGTCACTTTTAGAAAGTTGGCATTTTCTTATCCTAACAATCTGGTGTGAGTAATCTGGCAGTATTAGCCATCCAATAAGGTTGGGGAGGCGGAGCTGGGACAGCCCCACCTGCACTTCAAAGGCACTGCCTCAGCTCACATATAAAGAACTTCATGCTAGCCCATTGTGACAGACGGCCTGGGAGGAGGGCAGGGAGGCAGGAAATTCCAGACATTTTCTTGCACTTTGAAGCTGCCATGAGGTATAAAATTAGGACCCTCAGACCCACTCTTAAGTTTACTTCTGTACCTGCAGAAGGACTCTGAGGACTGCATGTGCCCTGCTGTGTACTTCAGAGGACTGCTCTGCTGTACTAAGAGGACTTCCCTGCTGCCTGCAGCCTGCCTTGTGCTTTCAAAAGACTGCCTTGCTGCTTGAGACCTGCTTTCCTGCTTGACTCCAAAGGCTAGTTACCAGGCCTCCTGATCAAACCCTCAGGGACGGAAAAGGCTCCAATGAGCTTAAACCTGTACCTGGACCCAGCCAGAGTATGTCCTGATCCTTCATGTGGTGCCTGTCTGGCCATGGACCCTTGGAAGTAGTGCTAAAGGTACCCAGATAGCCCAAATCCCAAACTTTTCAGTAGGGGTGGACAGAATGTTTCATTCTGCCCCAAAAATGTTGGTAACTCCAAGTTACTAATACAGCATTCTGGACAAGGTCCGCCAGTCACCACATAGAGGACTTTTCGCCTGTGGAGGTCTAGAAAATGTGAGCTGATCAGCACCAGCAAGATTAGCCGTCCCCAAGTGCAATTTTCTAACCTGGGTAGGTAAGTGGCAGCAAAATCAACTTGCATGGCTGGGCGCTCTTCTGCAATACATGTTGCAGTTCACACTAATTTTACAGAGCCAATTGTGATACCAGTGCTAAATTGCAGTGCGAGCTGCATATTTTCTGCCCGTTGGTGGAAGTCTGCGGAATCGCACAGAGTTTTTGTGTAAAACTGCAGGATTCTGGAGTGTGTGAGTTCCTTCCACCCCTACGTTTCAGCCAAAAAGTGCTCTGAGAGCCAAGAGGATACTGGTACCTACCCACTTGATCAGCTGAGGGTGCATTGCTGGTCGGCCTGATTTTGCAGCAGCTCCCACTGTTTTTCTATGCAGCCCCAACTCCTATTCAGCGGCTTCTTGCAGAAGGAGTATATCTGGCCTAGTTCAGCCTTCGTTGGCTACAGCCTGCAGCTTTGTTCACATTGTGACAGATATTCCATCTGCCGTATTACGATTTCATGATATTCTATGGACATCGTAATATGGCGGATAGGATATCCATCACGTTTGTGACAGTGTGAATCGGCCGCCAAACTCTAAATCAGGCCCTGAGCCTGAACTTACAAATCTTCACTGCAACTTCGACTAGTGGCTCCCTGGCGATGACGCCTCCTCCTTGGACACCACTGATTGCTTTGCCCAGCTAAACTTTACCTTCTCTGACATTTTTCTTCTAAGTCCTAGTCCTTCTAAGGTAAGCAGAGAACAGGCCCAAACCACTTCATGTATCTGAACAATGCTCTATTGCAGTCAGCCACAACTTTCAACTTTGCCTGGGTCTCGCATAACTAGATATCTGCTTTGATCTTTTAGGAGCTATTTTTAAATTTAAACTTTAAAAAGTCATAAATCTTGTTATACTGGTTGGAATTTGTTTGTTATAGTGCCAAATAAGTTATATGAATTTACTCTTTTTTTGATAAATTAGTGTGGGTTTTTCTTGTCTTGTGATTTCACTTTATTACTCTAAGTCGTGCATAAATACTTTACACATTGTCTCTAAGTTATATCTGATTGATTTCGTGCCAAGCTACCAGAAGGTTAATCACAGGTTGGTTTAGTAACTTTTTGGGGCTCACCCTGACAAGGATTGTGGCTATTGCTTGAGTAGGCCCCCCCCCACCCCCGACCAACAACCCACTTTCTGATAGGGACACTTCTCGAGGAACACAAATTAATACATTTTAGCGCAGCTAATAACACCATAAAATGAATTCTATTTCACGTATTTTCTGAAAAGGAAAACACAGGAAAGAAACATGCATGCAGGAAAACTCATTCCCAAAACGGAATTGTGAATTCATGTTCTACAGATTTAAAATGGATGTCAGTGCGAGCAGACTGAGGCCTAGTCATGCTAATTTGAGGCCCAGTTATTTTAATTGCAACCTACTGATGTTATCCTAAACAAAACAAACATTATCTTCTAATAATAAAAACATTCACACTGAACATTATTTTCTAATTATGAAAAGTGCTCTAACACTAAACATTGCAGTGTCATCAACTCAGACCGTACAGACATACCGAACTCTTCTATCCCTTCTAGAACATAGGCCTACATTATGACATTGGCGGTAAATCCCGCTTATCGCCACAGTGACGGCCACCAACATACCGTTGTAAAGGCGACCATCCGTTCGCCATATTATGACAAACACTCAATAAACCGACAGAATACTGTCACAAACACAAGATAAGTGGTAAACTGTCGGTACGAACACCCACACCATAACGCCAACAAAACAATGCCCTCCCATTATGACCCACAAATCACCACGGCGGATGTTCAACGGCGGTAAACCATTGGCGGTACACACCGGCGCGGTCAGAATAACCACCCAAAGATAAAACAATATAACATTGGCCAATACCAAAAACACACACCTGAAACTAATACACACACCACCCACACCCACAGCACTATACAACAGACAACTCTTTACGAACACGAACATTAGTCAAGAGACAGACCTGCAAATCACAGACACAACTACACTCACCACTAACATCCAGCCATCCGTCATGCACCCAACACCCCACCACATTATTCAACACCCACTGCACAACACACACCACACAACACCCATGCCCCCACAAAGGCACCCTCGTTTCACTGATGAGGAGTTGCGGGTCATGGTGGAGGAAATAGTCAGAGTAGAGCCACAGCTAAACAGCACAGGTACAGCAAATATCCATTGCAAGGAAGATGGAGCTATGGAGGTGAATTGTGGACCAGGTGAACGCGGTGGGACAGCACCCAAGAACAAGGGACATCAAGAAGAGGTGCGTGCAGGGGAAGGTACGTTCCATGGCGCAAGGCACCAGCTCACCATCCAGAGAACTGGTGGTGGACCTCCAACTCCTGCCCCACAGCTGACAGTATGGGAGGACCAAGTCTCGGCAATATTGCATCCTGAGGGTCTCAATGGAGTAGCCGGAGGACTGAACACTGGTGAGTCAACATTTCCGACCTATCACCCCCCCATACCTATATGCCATCTTAACCCCTCACCCTGACTCCCATCACTTCTCTCCATCCCACACAGTGCACCCACACATATGACTAACCCCAATGCCAAAACCTGACTGCCATACCCACTGCATGTACAGCCCTCCCAGCCCTGTATGTACACCTACCACCTATGCATGCACAGCATGGAGAACTAACAATCACACAATCCATCATCATACACAAACAAAGGTGGCAGGGCAACAGCAACGATAAAGGGGAATCTAGGGACGTAGAATATGTCACAGACATTAAACATAATACATCACTTACATCCCCGCAGGTGCCCCAGTCACTCCCAGCAGCAAGGAGGTGACACGGCTATCCAGTCCTCCAACAGTAGATGGCCCCAGTGATGACAGTAACTCTGGACATCTGGATGAACTTCCTGGCCCATCAGGGACCATTGTTCAGTCTGCCACCCCAGCCCACTCCCAGTCCACCACGAAGCCTCCCCCCTCAGTATTCAACACCACAGCACCCACCCAACGTCCCCACACCTCTGTCCGCAGGACACTTCAATCAACAATGTGCTCACCTGTACAGGGATCCAAGTCCACTCCTCACAGCCAAGATAATCAGGAACCTGGGGTCCGAGGCAGTGGGCACACCGTTCAGGGGACACAGGCACAGGGGGATAGGGGCTCTGGGAGGACAGCTGTGTGCCAGGGGGAGGACAGGCCCAGGGAACCGACTGTCCTGGAGGCACTCACTAATGTCCTGGGGGCTTACCAACAATACCAGGAGAAGATGGGCCAGATTCTTGACATCATGCAGGAGAACCAGCGACTGCAAGAGGTACACCATCAGGAGATCAGGAAAGATTTGCAGGCCCTCAACACTATCATGGTCTCCATAGCAGGGGTGCTGATTCTCATGGCCAACATCTGAGGAAATATACAGCACACTAGTGAGCCCCTTCCACTAGCCAGTCAACTGAAAAGCCCACCACATCTGCTGCACCTAGTGGACAGGAGGCCCTGCCACAGGACCCACAGGCCACCAGCATCCCTCCCCCTGCAGAAGGTGAACCACCCCGCAAACGTTCCCTGTGACCCAGACAGATGCCAGAGACACTTGCCAAGACCATGACCGCCGCCAGGAAATGAGACCCTCCTGAATGTCCCCCTTATGTCCCTCTCTGTCAACTTGTCCACTTTGAACTGCCTTTGCTTCCCTTCCTATGGCCCCTTGGATACTGGAACTGTGCTACAGACATTCTGGACCAATACCCTGGACTTACCTCTACCATAACCCGATTCCACTGCACTATTCAGTCTATAAATGTCACTACAGTAAGGAACCTTGAACACAAATTGAGTGATAGTGCTTTATGTGATGAAAATGTGCAAATATGGTAACATTTACATCAGGTGCAATTGACCTGAACTCTTTGATAGCATACAAATAATGACCTGTAGCTCTCTGTAGTCATCATATCAGTACACAGTTGTTATAACACCAACATCTGCAAAATGCAAAATGAGAAAGCATAGGTGACAGTTAGCTGAGATGCAAAGGAAGTGACGCCCATCCTGCTACAGCCACACTGAAAAGATAAATAATAAGAGGAATGGTCAGTTCCACTGTCTCACCTGTGTATCACTGGAAGTACTGCCGTATAACTGATGTTCTGTGGTCCACAGGCTCATCCTCTGCCTCCTCATCCTCACTGTCCTCAGGGTCCACTGCTGCCACAGTGGCATTTCCAATCTCCTCCTCCTGCACATATGGCACATGTCGTCTGAGGGCCAGGTTCTGCAACATGAAGCATGCAGCATGCTATAACTATCTGGCAAACCTTCTCAGGGGAGTAGCACAGGGTTTCACCTGTCAGATGGAGGCATCTGAACCTGGCCTTCAGGAGGCCGAAGGTACGATCTATGATCTACCTGGTTCACCCATGTGCCTCATTATACCAATTCTCAGCCCCTGTCCTGGCATTCCTCACAGGGGTCCGGAGCCACGATAGGTTTAGGTAGTCAGAGTCAACTGCAAAAATTGAGGGACAAACATTAGCCTTACACAATGATATGGGGGATTACTCCTTAAGGCATACACTGACATACACTGGGTGGGGACTCTGGCTCATCTATTAGCCACACCCTGTGCCTCTGTAGTTGTGCCATCACATTTGGGATGCTGCCATTCCTCAGAATGAAGGCGTCATGCACCAGCAGTGATGTGGGAGATGTATTTGGCACACCATCTGGAAACTGAGTGAGTGTAAACTCCTGTTCATTGTGCGGGGGGGAATACAATATGTGTTCCATCAATCACCCCAATAATATTTTGTATATGTCCCATTACATAGAATCCAGCCTTCACAGTGGTCAAATCTTCAACTTGTGGGAAAGCAATGTAGCTGTACATGTGTTTGACTGAGGCAGACAAAACCCTTGCCAGCACGATTGAGAACATTGGCTGTGACATACCTGCTGCCAAGCCCACTGTCACTTGGAAAGAACCAGTTACCAGGAAACAAAGCACCAATAGAACTTGCACAAGATGGGGGATCCCAGTGGGATGAAAGATAGCTGATATCAGATCAGGCTCCAATTGAGTACACAGCTCTGTGATTGTGGCCCTGTCCAGTCTATAGGTGAGTATTATGTGCCTGTCCTCCAGTGTAGCCAAGTCAACAAGGGGTCTGTGCACGGGGTCTTGTCTCCTCCTCCTATTCCTCTGCAGTGGTACATATCTAAGTGACACAAGACTGAGTAGGGTGTCACAAACAGAACAATGGAACCACCACCGCAGTGTACATACAGCATGTATGTAATAGGACAATATGAATGGCAACATATGTGTAATTTACAGCAATGACGCAGTTTACAATTTCTGAATGTTCTCCGCCCCCATAAAATGGTGACCGCCTGTCCTCTAAGTGTGGACAGGTGGAAGTGATGTAACTCCGCCGGCGTTGGGCGTCAAGGCGGAAGGTGGTCTTGCACAGCTGTGCTGTTCCTCATTGGCTAAAATGGGGCTCTATTGAGTAGTGTCCAATGGGGATCACTGGCGGCGGTGACGGTGTACACCGCCGAGGACGTGTCCGATATTTTCTGTCTAAAACATCACTTGATTCCTGCCTTTTCACAGGACAACATCTCCACTGTGTGTGCTGCTGTGACCTGTGTCTGGATCCTGCCATAGCCCATGTGACAGGGGAAGGGCCCGCCTTCACTTCGGAGGAGTTAGAGTGCCTGGTGGATGGGGTCCTATCCCTGTATGGACAGCTGTATGGGCCTCCAGACCAACAGTACACCATGGGCACGATGCATGTGACAAGGTTGCATGGAGATGTGTGTGTTAGCAGGGTGTCACTTGGGTGGGGGGTATGTCTGGTGGTAGTGTACATGCAGGGCTCAGGGTGATGTGTGCGCCAATGGAGATGGAAATGGTATTTGTGGACCATATGTGTGACAGGCTAGATTGTATGGTTAATGGTATCCTCCTGTCTGTATTACCTCTGCAGGTCAGCGCCCATCAGAAGTAGGGATTGTTGCGTGCCATCGCCAAGGATGTGTGGATCCTGGGGGTCTATAGCAGGCGGAGCACCCACTGTAGGAAATGGTGGGAGGACATGAGACTCTGGGCTCGGAGGCTGGGGATGGCCTCCGAACGAGGGCGTGTTGCCTGTCGGAACCTGACCCCCCTCATAGCCCACATACTGGTGGTGGCCTACCCAGAGCTGGATGGCCGCTTGAGGGCAGCACAGCAGCCACAAGGGGGTGAGTGCAGTGAGCGTGACAACCATTGTGGTTGGGTGGCATGGGATCCTGGTGGTGGGTTTTAGTTAGTGGGTGCCCCTTAATGCCAGCTCGGCCATTGCTGTGTGATCCAGCTCAAGGTAAATGTGTGTATTGCAAAATCTAGTAACCTAGCTAGGTTGCATTCCATGTCAGACAGGACTTAGTGGATCCCAGGAGGGGTGCAGTTGGCCGTGGTTGGCTCTCATTTTGTTGTGGCACCTATCCAATGGAATGAAAGTGCGAGGCATAGTGCTCAATCTTGATCCCTGTGTGTGATGGTAATGTGTATGCCAACTGTGGTGTTGGTGCTGTATTTGACCCAGTGCTCCCTTTCTCTCTCTCCCCCCCATATTTTCTTCTGTCATCCTGTCCTTGTGTGCATTAGCATTATCTGGCGGGGGAGCAGGGGCATTGGCGACTGAGGGAGCTGCATCCCACAGGACCCAGGCGGCAGAGTCCACCGACGCCGAGGGGACCAGTGGGACGGAGGGCAAGGGAAGCACCACAGCGGAGACAGGAGGTGAAAACACTGACTCTGATTCCTCCTCCGATTGATGCTTCCTGGTTGTGGCGGACACCTCTTGAACCACCCCAGCTACAGTTACAGCCGCCACTCGCGAACCAGCACCGCCCTTCCAGTACCCCCCCACCGAGTTGCCAGGGGGACCCCTCACAAGAGGGGACACATGGA
This sequence comes from Pleurodeles waltl, assembly GCF_031143425.1. Classification (NCBI taxonomy): domain Eukaryota; kingdom Metazoa; phylum Chordata; class Amphibia; order Caudata; family Salamandridae; genus Pleurodeles; species Pleurodeles waltl. The sequence continues at coordinate 353,018,053 of NC_090450.1, forward strand.
TCCCTCTCCACCACCAAAGATTGCTAAAGATCCCCCTTCATCCGCAAAGAAAGGGAAGGTTCCCATTCAACCACCAATGAAAGGGAAGAGGCCCACTCAACCACCAATGAAAGGGAAGGTTCCCACTTAACCACAAATGAAAGGCAAGAGGCCCACTCAACCACCATTTGATTCTGAGACTAAGTTAAGTGACATTAGCATTGTTAATATAAGGAAATAAACATTCTAACAATTACATAGAGGTGTGGATATTCATGACTGAGAGGTCATGGTGTGTGGAAATTACTGACTCCTATTGATCATTGTTGTCACCGATTGTTACTGCTATTGATTTGTATTAGTATGGGGTTACATTATGGGAACTACTCGAAGCACAGTCAAAAGGTCCATCGACCTACAACGCACCCCCTCATAAATTAACCTAAAAAGATCTGACGCACTCATTGAGATGGTAGCAGAGTTTGATGGGTTGTCTCCTTAAGAGCCCATCATAAAAGCCAGGTACATGGTTTGTCTCCTTAAGAGCCCATCATAAAAGCCCAGTACATGGTTGTACTCCTTAACGGCTCATCAGAAGAGTATTTGGCCCCAGAGATAGTAAGCGAGGAATAACAAGTGCTCCCAGAGATGGTTGTGGGGTAAGGGTTAGCTTCCTACAAGGAGCACAGCAATTCACAGGTTTGGTAAGAAAAATTGGTTAAAGTTTGCATTTGATGACACAAAGTGGAGAGAAAATGGACTTAGCATGACCTTCCCAGAACCTTGGAGCCTGCCAATGATTATTTGAAGATGTTCCCGGCATTCTAGTGACAGTGTGAATTAGGTAGATTTTGCGCTTGCACAGTTTATGCAAATCGCAGGTGAATTGTGATGTTTGTGGGGGTTTACGGAGTTTGCGTACTCCAAATGAAGTTGTAGAAGGAGTGTGCATACTCCAAAGTGTGGGAACAGGGAAGTTGTCGAACTTGACATGTGTGTGGCACTTTGTATTCAAAAACTGTCCATGTGGTTGTTGGTATACAGACCCTGCGTGGTCTAAGACTCTGGAGTATATTGAAAAGGTGTAGGTTGAATTTGTCAGGTCGATCGGGCGTGGTTGACAAGTCAGAGAGCAAGCCAAAGTGAGCAAAATAATTTTTTGACTGAGATTTGACGAGTCCTATGTGCACCAGGTCAGACCCACTGATCAGCTGAGCATGAAATTTGAGGGTCGAATTTTGCTTGCAAATCAGGGAAACTGAGAAAGAAGGAGTAGCTGTTGGAACGAACACCGACCGTGAAAAATCCATAAGGTTTCTGAAGAGATTGTGTTACCTTACCTATAGTAAACGGGCAAATTGTTTTTTTATTTTGTTTAGTGCTCGCAATAATTTTGCATTCGTTTCGTGTGAATCTGCGGTTAGGAGGACAAGCTGCAGGACTTTGTTAGCCCCAGTAAGTGTGAGTTTGACATCATTGCAGCCGTGCAGGGATAGGCTGATTAGTGAGAAGGGTCGCACACAGATTAGCAGAAAGGCGTGAAGCGCAATTGGTTGAGAAGGTTGGTGAAGAGGATTCTGGGATTAAACGTCACTTCCTAATTTGATTTAGAACATCATAAAGGTCGCAAAAAATAAAAAAAATTCAAAGATTTAAAGAGTGCTTTAAGGGGAGATACATACATTACAATGAGTGTAGGGGAAATTGCACCTCCAGAAAGTACACCATCTTACATAGTAATCAAGAAAAAGGGTGCTGTGCCATGCCTTTGGCTGTAGCAATGGTGAAAAGTGACTGAGAAAGATGGGAGTTTAGCGTTTCCTGCCCACGGAACATTTAATTTGAGGAGCTTAGAGAATCTGAGGAGGGTGCCGGATGATCTGAAACCTCCTCCAAGACCAGCACAGTTTGAGCAATTAGCAACCTGGGAATTAGTAGCCAGACAGCAACAGTAACAGTAACAGAAATTTGAGAGGAGAATGAGAAAAGCAGAGAAAACAGTAGCGGAGACTAGGTGGGACAGTGAGCAGAGGTTCTGGACTTTACAGGGGATTAAGCTGTTTCCTGCAATTACACACAACAGCAAGAAAGAAGGAAGGAAAGCCACCAGAAAGGCAAATAGAAGCCCATCCGAGAGTAGGGATCGGAAATCAAAGGAGTCTAGGAGATCTTGAACACTTGAGGAAGAGTCGGACGATTATTTTACAGTTATTGAGAAATCGTCCCCACCATATGCAGCACAAGAGAGAGGTCCGAATACTAGTGTAAACCCTTCAACCCGATACAGGTTAACATGACAACGAGTCCAATGCAGATTAATCCTAGCAAGACACAGAGCCCAATTCGTAGCAGTCTAAATCTGCCTGCTGAACCTGTAGCACAAAATCAGATGCCACAACCGAATGTCCAGAGAATTTACCCTGATGTTCCCATTGTGGAAATCACCACAAACCTAATAGTGCCAATAGGACAGGTTTTCCTGAAACGGACATTGGTTCAGACAGAACCGACTCTACTCTTACTGCCTCAAGTGCAGTCACAAGCAGTGCCAAAGTACACTGCTATAACAGGGACACCGACAGATATGTCTGTATTGATGAGCCAGAATACGGGAATTATGCACCCACAGAACTTGATTGTCCGACCAAGCCCAGATGCTGAATCTGTACCTGTCACCATTGGTCCAATTGTACCTTCGTTTGCACAAGAGAATAACAGTGCAAGTGGACAGGGAGTCCTGAGTCAGAATTCAATGAGGGGAGGACTCAATGAGAACACCCGAATAGTCTCTTCTGTGGGACAGACCTTTGATGGAACAAAATCATTGTTAGACTTTAGTCCATTCGGAGTTCCTCCGGATACTGTAATAGGGTCGAAGGTTGGTCGTAGCCTGAAACTACTGGCACCGCAGTTTCCAAATGTAGCTATGCAACAGTTACCAAATACCCAGCCTAACAACATTTTGTTGCAAGGTTTGACTGCCCAACAATTGACTGAATGGTTAGACAAGCTGAATACCCCACGGTGTGGTCATAGAGGAGAGGAGTACTTGAACTATGCGAGACTAGGGATGGAAGCGGGTGAACTCATTGAAGCAACTATGGGTGTGAATAGGCTTGAATACCTACACCGAAGCAGAAATGAGGTAACTATGCCTGAAAATTATGAGGGAAGTTAGCAATGCGTATCGAAAGCTAGCAGATCTGGCTGAGAAATACGGAATAGAAATAGAGAGAACATAACATTTAAAAAGGAATTACAGGTTAGATTTTGCACAAAATATTTTGAACACATGAGATCTGCAGGAATTAAGGCACACCTTAGAGAGTTACTTCAAATTGTACAGACATGGGGAGTATTAGACAAGTGGGAAGGCAGATGGGTAAAGAAGAGACATAAAAGGAAAAGGAATTCTGCGGACCCTACTGCAAATGTGCAGCAGGGTAAGGATCCGGTGAAAGTTTTACTAATGCTAGAGATTACAGGAGATAATTTTGTTCATGTCCCTTGGAGCAGAAGTGACATTTTATCCTTTAAAAATGACTATCCCAGGTTGAGAGAGAAACCAGCAGAATGGTGCCAGCAGACAGGTTTGTGAAACTTGCAAAATGCCTATGGGAGGACTTGAACACTATTAGAGATAGTAGTCCCAGCTGATTTATGGATGGAGTGCAAGAGGAGTATAGATTGGCCGACAAAAGAAGAAGAGAGAGATCCAACTGCAGGTGCACCATCTCCTGAGGTAATTAGATATTACTACAAAGTGATTGAATTTTTTAAAACGAGTATTTCGCCCAAAAACATTGACTGGCACAGAATAGACAAGACAGCTCAGGAAGCGAAAGAGCTGATAAGTGCATATTATGAAAGACTGTTGCAGGCGTTTAAGCATTACAGTGGTACAGAGACAATTGAGCCGAAAGACATGATTCATTTTGTGTTTAGATTTGTGGAAGGACTGAGACCTGAAATTAACCAAATGATTAAGAGTCATTTGATTTGCTGGCAAGCAAAGCCGATTGATGAGGTGCTGCAGTATGCAAAGTACTGTAGTGACGAGACTGAGTTGAAGCAGAGACAGCTGAAAGAGAAGGCAATGGTGATGTAGATTGAAGAGGCACAAACAGGGATGCAGGGAAATTTTCCACAGCAACAGCATCAGCAGGGAAATGTAGTATTTCAAAATCAGATGAGAGGTAGAGGTTGCAGAGGAACTGGTAATGGAAACTGTAGTCCCTATTTGAGTATTGTAGTGGTTCAGAATGATGTGCATGGAACGAAGAAATTGTTGCCTTGTCACGCTTGCAGAGCGGTCAGACATTGGAAGCGGGAGTGTATGATGATGGTACAGGAAGGTGTTGTTCAGCAACAAGTGACATCAATTCAATCCAAAACATGAGGGGACGGAGAATGAGGTGTCATAATCCAAATTTTCATAACAATGTGAATCAAATGCAAAATTTTCAAACCATGCAGCAGGTGCAAATACCATGTGTACAGATGACACAGTTGCAGCCAATGCAACAGCAGGTTCAATTGGTACCTAGACAGCAAATACAAATACCTCAAGCCCCTATGAAACAGCAGCAGGTGATACTTCCTCAATAGGTCACGGGTCAGAAGTTTAACAAGAGTAATAACACAGTACACCAATTCCTGTTACACAGTGAGAATGGAATAAACGATAATTGGATGAGCGAGAGTTTGGATGAAGAGGAACGTGTGCTTGCAGCTTCCTTAGAAATAGATCAGAAGGGTCCATATGTGAAGGGAAAGGTAATGGGTCACAAAGTTTCCTTCTTGGTTGACACAGGAGATACACGCTCTATAGTGAGAACTGCAGAAGCTCCAAACCTGCCACTCTCAGGAAAGGCAGTCCTGATTGTAGGAGTAGTGAATCAGTATTTGACCAATCCAATCACAGAATCAGTTCAAGTTAAAATTGGCAACTTCAAAGGATTACATAAATTCGTAGCCTGTGACTCAAGTCCGGTAACCCTACTGGGGAGAGACTTCCTGTGTAAAACCAGGTGCTCAATTATTTGCTAAAATGATGGAATCGAGATACAGACGAACAGTGATGATGAGGATGACCCAGTTCCAGAGACAGAGTGTGAAGTAATAAATGAGGAGTACCCCATGATTAGTTCCATTCCAGTGTTCACAGTAAAGGATCTTCCTCCTGACTTGCAAGGAATAGTTAAAGAGAAAGTGTGGGATTTGACAGGGAAAGAGATTGGCCTGATAAAGGGAGTTGAGACAGTTAAAGTTCTGATAAAGCCGAATGCCATTTTTCCCCAGATTACCCAGTACCACATGCCACAGGATATTATTGAGAAAGTTACTCGCATAATTGCATGATTTGTAAACCAAGGGGTCTTGAAAGAAGTGTTGAGCAGCCCATGTAATTCACAGATAATGGGATTGAAAAAGCTCTGTGGGAAGGTTCGGATTGTTCAGGATTTGAGAAAAATAAATGACATATGATCACAGGTTGCCACGTGGTGCCAAATCCAGCTGTGATTTTGTTTCAGATTCCATGTGATGCTGAATGGTTCAACTCCACAGATTTGTCACAAGCTTTCTTTTCTGTGCCTCTTCATGAGGACAGTCAATTTCTCTTTTGTCTCAAATTTTTAGATTGCGTTTACTGTTGATGTAGAAATCCTCAAGGGTTTTCAGAATCCCCTTATATATGCAATCAGATCTTGAAAAGGAACCTGGAGTCATTGGAAATGCCTTTCCAATCGACATTGATACAGTACTTTGATGATTTGCTGATTACATTCAAAATGAAGGAAGAGTGCCAGTATGACACAATTGCCTTACTGTACCATTTGGGAAAGAATGGTCATAAAGCATCCCCACTTAAATTGCAATACTGTCAGAAAGAAGTGAAGTATTTGGGTCACCAGATTGAAAAGGGAATAAGGAAACTATTGAGATAAAGGGTCACAGCCATATTGCAGATGAATTCTCCAGCCACACAGAGAGATGTCAGGATGTTTTTAGGGATGGTAGGCTACTGTCGCCAATGGATTCCCAATTTTTCAGTCATTTCCAAGCTGCTGTAGAAGCTGACTCACAAAGAGGTCACTGATCCCCCTAGAGTTAGACCAGGCTTGTATGAAAGGATTATCTGATTTGAGAGAAAGTCTGTGCAAAGCCCCAGCTTGGGAAAACCTGACTACAAAAAGTCCTTCACGTTGTTTTATCATGAGCGTGATGCATGTTCTTTGTCTTGACTCAGGTCCATGGAGGTGTAAACTGCCTAGTAGCATATTTTTCACCTACTTTGGACCCAGTTGTAGCAGCTTTACAAGGCTGTTTGCGTGCAGTTGCAGCGCTTAGACAGAGCCTAGCACAGTGTGAAGGCATGGTGATGAGACATCCCCTGACTATTATAGTCCCTCACTCCATTGAAGTTTTACTACAAGGACCAAAACGCAGTACTTGACAGGTGCCAGACTGACTCGCTACGAGATGTGCATCTTAGGTTCACCTAATGTGTCCTTGAAAAGATGTACAGTGCTCAACCCGGCAACCTTACTTCTGAATGAAAATGTTGAAATTGAAAAATTTTAAGACATTGAGCATGATTGTGTTGAAGTAATCATCTTTGCACAGAACCGAGACCTCATATTAGAGACACCTGAGTGGAAGAAAATGACCTAATTTTCTTTGTTGACGGTTCCTGTCTAAGGGACAGTACAGGAGTACTGAGAGCAGGGTATGTTGTGTGCACAATTTCTGGCATACTGGAGCGCCAGGGCTTCGAGTATACTCTGCACAAGTAGTGGAACTGGTAGCCCTTACTAGAGCATGCCATGTTTCTGCTCTGCTTAAAGTTACCATCTATATGGATAGCCAGTATGGATTTGGAATAGAGCATGATTTTGGCCAATTGTGGTCACAGAGAGGTTTCCTGACCTCTTCTGGTTCACCAGTAAGAAATGGTGAGAGAATTTAAGAGTTGTTGCAAGCTATCCAAATGCCTGAAAAGATTGCTGTGGTGAAATGCAGTACACATCTGAAATCTCAAGATTGTGTCAATAGGAAATGGATATGCAAATCAAGTTGTAAGGTTTTGCTCACTGAACTGTATATCGTTCAAAGATAAGTGGAATTGTTACGCGAAAAAGATGAGACATGTCCAAGATATGCATTACATGTTATAGATACATCGGAAGAATTAAGAACACTGCAGAATAATGTTGACAGGGAGAAGAAATTATCATGGGTCAAACTGAAATGTGTACAGCGACAGGGTGAACTTTGGGTTTCAGAAGAGGGTCAATTGGTTTTGCCGAACAGTTTGTTGACTCAAATGGCGAGGTAATATCATGGTCAAACGCATGTTGGGAGGGATGCCATGATTCAACTGTTAAAGCAAAATTGGTTCAATCCGTGATTTAGATAATTTCTTGAAGCAGTTTGCCATCAGCGTGTCATTTGTCCACAAATGAACGCAGGAAAAGGGACAGTGGTTAATTTGAGCAATACTTGAAGAGCAGGAGGTCCATTCAGTAGAATGCAAATGGATTTTAGTGAGATGGCTATGTGTGGAGGACTGAGATACGTGTTGGTGATTGTCTGCATCCTTAGTCATTAGATTGAAGCATACCCTACACGAAGAAATTACAGCCTCACAGTAGCGAAACTACTGCTGAGGGAATTGATACCACGTTTTGGGTTTCCAATCTCTTTTGAATCAGATAGAGGAAGTCACTTCAACAATGAAGTTGTCAAATAACTATGTGCAGCCTTAAATATTGAGCAAAAGTTGCTTAGTTACCGCCCTGAAGCATCAGTACTTGTGGAACAGATGAATGGTACCTTGAAATCAAGAATGGCGAAAATGTGTGCGTTCACGAATCTGAAATGGCCTGACGCACTGATGACAATGAGAAACACACCCAACAGGAAGACAGGATTGTCACCGCATGAGATCCTCATGGGCACAGCAATGAGGTTGCCAGCAGTTCCTGCAAATGCTCTTGTGAACCTAACAGATGATATGGTGTTGGACTACTGCAAAGGTCTGGCTGATGTAATTTGCTCTTTCTCTCCTCAGGTAGAAGCTACTAAACTGCAACCGTCTCAAGATCAAGGACACAACCTGAGAGCTGGTGACTGGGTGGTGATGCGAAAACACATGAGGAATACTTATTTGGAGCTTCGGTGGAAAGGCCCTTTTCCAGGTAGTTCTGATTACTACCACAGCTGTGAAGTGGGCTGGAGTTGCAAACTGGATCCACACATGCCATACGAGAAAAGTGGCATGTCCTCTGGACAAGGACGAGGAGTTGTTGAGAGTACCAACAACAACCAAACTGACCTCAGAACCGGAAAGAGAAGAAAGAGGAACTGAGACCGGATCGGAGCATGCTGAAAATGGTTCAGTCACTCCTGTGAGAGATGAAGGAGAAGACCTGCAGGAGAGTGACAGTGAGCCAATCTCAAATGAGCCAGCAAGAGAGTCTAATCAGAGGATGGCTCTCCCAGAAGTAGATGATTTTGAGAGACAAACAGAGCAAATGCCTGACCCCAAGGTGGAAGGAGTTGAGGAAAATCAAACTCAATGTGGTTGGACTCCTCCTGAACAAGTTGCAGGTCCGCCAAGAGAAAATCCAGCAGAGCAATAAGAAGTTTAAAGTTCAGCACTGAAAAAAGCATTGCCTAAGGGTCCACTGAAAGGAGATAAGTGGCCAGAGTCACAAGCAAAGAGAAAGGAAGCAATTAGTGTGACAACAACTGAGGAACAAGTAGACACGACAAGGAGAGAAGGCCGGAGTGAAGCAGAATTTAATAGAGATTGAAAGTTGAAAAGAAAGAGAATAGCAAGTCGAAGGTACGCTGGTCCTGAACGGACATATGCAACAATAAGTGAACGGCAGAGAGAATTTTGATCTTTTTGTTTTGATCAAGACATTCCAGGTCAATATTTTGGCACTTAAAGGAAATCAATGAACTGAACTGTTGAAATTACAAGCTGAGAAAAGTACAAAGAAGAAAAAGAGACTGTTGAAAGTAACTGGAAAAGACTTCTGAAAACATGATTTGACAAGATGACCTGATTTGACAAGATGCTAAACCGATTTTTGACAAACTTACCGATTTTGACTAAGGGTCCTGGAGGTGAGACTGAAAGCTGTACATAATTGCTGAAAGAAGATTGAAGATTTTGTTTCTGATTTTTGCTGCATAGTTACTGTTTTCTCTTCTACTTTCTGATTCTCTACAGATCGCGAGCAACCTTAGCCAGCAGGGTAGGAAGAATAGGTGCTGTAAATACATGAGTATTGGTTTGGCAATTGTGTGAGTGGCATTGTGCTTGATATTGATTGTGGGAATGACTGTTCTTTGACAAGAGTAAAGCCAACCATACTTCAGCTTTAGAGACAACTATTGCACTAAAAGAAATAGAGAAGTGTAGGTTAGATGACAAGGATCTGCATGTAGGCAATGCACAAGGGGTACTTTCTTCTAATGTCTTTTATGTTGAGATGATGAATGCGAGGAATTGTTATGTATACACGCAGATTCCTTCATCAATCAAAGAAGGAGTTACCTATCATAGTTTGCCCCTCACTAATGGGATAAGTTGTAGTCTGTTACTAACAAGAGTCTAAGACCAGGAGTACATCCAGTATTTCTACTCCAACCATGATGCAGGGATGTGAAATTCCTATCGCCTGATGCCCAGGACATATTGTTTGGAGTCAAGGGAAACACGTTTTCATGTTTATTTTGTCCTTAGAAAAGCAGGCCCAACCCTCGGCAGCGCAAACCCTTTCTTCGTCTTTGAAGCGTCATTTAGTAAAATATGTTGATGCGTGCTAGTATTTTTAAAAAATATTCCTAATGAAAAATCAATGTAACCATTTTCAACAAGCTTATGGGAAGCATGAACATAAACAAGCATTGGCAAAGCTAACCAATCTGACATTTTTTGTGAGTCTTTTGGTGTTTTTGTGGAAGAGCAGAATGCGATCACTCACAGTAAAGCCAGGCAACAGAGAAAGTAATAGAAGTTTAATAAAAACAAAATGTCTTTGTTAACACCAGACCTAATTAAGGACCCAATTCTTAAAGAAAGTCACAAAAGTACATCCATGGTATATGTCTTTGAATTAGTGACTTTTATGAATTCACAAGAACTTACAGAAGTAGACCATTGTATTTTAGCACAAGCAAATATGCATGTGTAGATTTGCTCATGTGAAAATCTATTGAGCGTTTACAAGTTCACTTTCCCTCAAACCACTTTTTTCCCCAACCCTGGAAGAACTTCTGCCATTGTCAGAAGTAAATTTCCAACCTCTCTCATTGTGGCAACAACTTAGAGAAGAGCGAGTGGAAATCTTTAAAACATGCACATTAGTAGGTTTGCAGACTCGAAGGCATTCCTGTCCTGGAACTATTCCTTATTGCTTCCTCGAGCTCAAGTATGTAAATCTGTGGAGAGGTGGCAAAATAAGGAAATTGCTATAGTAGGGATTGAAACTGCGAGTATTAAAGCCCTACTAGTAGTAGCCCTGGCATAATCAGAGAGGCTATTAACCAAGCTCTTACATAATGAGATTGCTGCCATAATTTGTTGCTGCACTACATGGCACCAAAAGGACAAGTAGATTTTTTTACAGGACTCGTAGATTTAAGAAGCAACTTGTCCCATGGACAAGTAGATATTTTATTAAATTCCACACCCCTGGTGATGATGTGTTTTCGTTTGTCCCCATAATTAAGTACCTGAGTAGAGTAGCTAAGCAGAATAATATAAAATTAGTGAGAGGATTCTTTGAGCCTGCATTAACTTTTGGCATGGCATATGCGCACAAGAATGACCTGACATGCTTGCTTACACACTAGAGAACATCTTCTTAGACCAAACAGATGACAGGAGAAAGGCATTAAAGGAGAAGTTAGAAAAGGGCTTAGAGAAGAGGACTTTTAGAAATGATTATGCATTTAGTGAAATAAAAGCACAAGGGAAATAAGCTTTAGCTGCGCAACACATAGAAAAGCTTTGTGTATATAGACCTAAATCTAGTACTGACACTGTTTGTGGGAATGAGTGAATGTAGACATGTGTTTTTGTTTAAAGGTAAATGGACATTTATATTCAAAGGACAGGATCCAGCATTTCCTGGTATATATTACATCTGTGGCCAAATGCTTATTACCGTCTTCCAAGAGGATGGTATGGCACATGTTATTTGGGGATAGTTTTCCCAAAGATATTCCAAGTTGATGACTTGAAAAGATTACCGAAAATGAGTTTGAGTTACATCAAATTAAACAAAAGAGAGAGTCTCCTTCTGGTATAGTGGGAGATATATTTGGAGAACATTTTTCTTCAGTAGGAGTTGTTCTGAATTCTATAAAGATTCAAAGGTTGACTACTATTGTGGATAACATGTTGACAAATTTTTCAGTAGCCATGATCCTAATGGATACAGAGATGGCTGCGGTAAGATCTATCACTCTTTAGAACCGCATTCTTTTAGCAAAAGATGGAGGAGTTTGCAAAATGCTTAATTTGAAGCATTGCTGCTCATATATTCCTGATAATAGCAAAGAAATTAGAAGCTTACTTACTAATCTGACTAATGAAAGTGCTGATTTGAAAGAGCTGAAAGAACCAGGCTTTTGGGAGAAAGTTAGCAAAGGATTTGTTTCAGTGGGAAATTGGCTCAGAAGATTGGGAAAAGGATAATACTGAAAATAATACAGGGGATGTTGATTATTGTGATCTGTATAACCAGAGCATGGGGAATTTGTAAATTATGTAGGAAGATAAAATTAAAGAAAATTAAAGATAATCAGAGGAGGGAAGAAATGAAAGGGAAAATTTGTTTAGGGAAAATGCAAAGAGGGAACGAAGATTAAAAGGGATAGAGATGACATAATTTTAGCTGAAGCAGAAAGTTTGTGTGGGAAGATTTAAGTGTGATGACACATTTAGTCATCAGAGGAGGGATTGTTAATGCTGAATTTTACTGCTGAATATTCATGTATTTGAATGATGAATTTGCATAGAAAGTGAGTTAACGTTGAGAAATAATGCACGCATTTGAAATTGAGCCTACTTGGGTGGCTGGCAATGTCCACAAAGTGTACTTATTAACGGCATATTAATCATATTAAGGGTAATGTATTATGTATTAGCTTTATTGATCGTATGCCTTAATTTAGTGAGGTCTTGGGCCTAGTTGAATGCCCTCATATCAAGCTGCATTTCTCAAGCGACTTATAAAATGGCTGCTTAGAGAATTACATTATGATTTTCCACTGTACTGACCAAATGCTAATAACTGTAATTCTTTCTCATGAGAACTGCCTGCTAGAATATGCTGTACTAATTAGGGATACAATGTATAACGTAGTTTGTGTAAAGGTGACCTTAGTAGTAGCATAGAATGGACACACTGACTGGAGTATAAGCTGATACAATATTGATACCTGACAATCCCAACGACGGGAACAGGAGAAGAGGAGACAATCATCAACATATGAACCGTGTACTAGTAAATACTTAGATTTGGGGTTCTACTTTCATTGGACTTAAAGTAAACGTACAACTCTTTAACCAGTGGGAATGTGGGAAGTAGTTTTAGGAAATCTAACTTAGCCAGAATGCACTGAGAGGAGAACAGTACTTCCACTTACCTATTTTTCTTGACCGTCCAAATAGGAGACTTGCTTTTTTTATTTTATTTTTATTTATTTATAATTTTATGTAAACAACATATAACATAAAATAAAATGCCACCTTGGTCCTTACAGTAATGGATCAGTCAGCTAGTTTGATCTATCTTCGACTCTCCAAGCTCCCCACGTCTCAGTAACTCGTATGAATCAGGCCGGGGAAACCAAAAAACATTGCTGAATTTCCATATAATAGGATGCCCCAGCCGAAAGGATACATCAGGTCGTCAAGTCCAAAGTCAGGACCAAACAAATGTGGCAGATAGCAGAAAATAGAAAAAAAAAAAAGAAGACAAAAGCTTCAAAAAATAAAAGAGAGAGAAGGCCGGGAGGAGCAATCACAGTTCTCAGCTACCATTCTGTACAACCTTATCCCATTGTAGAGTGAATAGCACTCATCACCTCAACATACCCATCCGCAGCAGGTTCTTTAGACAGACGCAGATTCAAGATAAGATCTAAGCGGTGCCCAGATGTCACGTAGCCTGGAGCCAACCGGAGTCAGCTCCTAGTAATTTAATTGTTCCTGGCAAAAAGCGGCATCCCGCAGCCAATCTGATATTTGAGGAGACCGGGCCCGGCCCCAACAGATTGCCACCCTGCGCTTAGCTAGCAATAACATCATGCCAACCAGGCGCCGCACTGAAGCCTGCACCTTCTTCACCCCTCCCAGCAGCGCCATCAAGGGAGACGGAGGAATCTCCAGCCCAATCATCTCAGAAAGTATACAAAAGACCCATCCCCAATAGGCACATACTGCCAGACAGGTCCACGCCAAGTGCATAAAATCGGCAGCAGGGGCCCGGCCTCTTGCACAGGTATCATCTGTTCGCAGCCCCATAGCACATAGACTTCTGGGGGTGTAGTACAGACGGTGTAAAAACTTAAAATGTATAAGGCGTAATCTATAGTTCGGTGACAGCTCCTTCATATGCGTACAGCACATCCTCCAAACATCTTCTGCGATGTCCTCCCCCACATCTTCCGCCCATTTCATCCTTACAGATAGTCCCATCCCCTCTCCCTGCCCCTGAGTGCTGCTATACAGCTTAGTGATTAGCCTCTCAGGCGTCCGCACACTCCACAACACTTCCACCGCGCGGCAAGAAGCTGGGGACGTGGGCAAGCAGGAGTAGCGAGCACGCAGCATAGCGCATATCCTTAACACGTAGAGGAGACGTGCTTAACTTTCCTTAACTTTGTTGCCTGAAGCGACATTCTGTATGTCTATTCTTGAGACATTTCTATTCTGAACTTTAATGCTGAATTCCGATGCAATGCTGACCGAACTCATGTTCAATTGACGAAGAATGTCACAGCCTGCTGAACCATACTGAGGCAAGGTATAAGACGATGTTACTGATTGTTATATATATTTGCTTTTGTCCCTAGGTACCAACCGCTAATTTTGATAGAGCCATAGTTTGATGTTTTCCCAAATTTCTGTTGACTAAATTGCTTTTGCATGAAGTCCATGCTATTCTAATCTGAAGTTTAGTTAGGATACTCACTGATGGTGCTTGCTACATGTAATAACAGTTGATATCTTTTCTTTTCTGACTCTAAATGTATGCCATTTCATTTGCGCAGTTATTCTTGCTATTAATTTGTACTGTAACTTTAGAATGTATCGTGGTCCAAGCTTTGAATAAATTGCGATTCTTTAGGCGATTTGGGCAGCCAGTATTGTTTCTGTATGCTTACCATTTGACTTTGAGACTAAGTTACGTGGCATTAGCATTGTTAATATAGGGAAATAAACATTCTAACTTTTACATAAAGGCGTGGTTATTCATGGCCGAGAAGTCATGGTGTGTGGAAATTACTGACTCCTATTGATCACTGATGTCATTGATTGTTACTGCTATTGATTTGTATTGGTATGGGGTTACATGGTAGGAACTACTCAAAGCGCAGTTTAAAGTTCCATCGACCTACAATGCGTCCCCTTATAAATTAACCTAATAAGGTCTGACCCGCTAACATGTATCACTGTAAGATCAGCTGCAGCCAAGGATATATGCTTCATGCATTTTTACAAATATTGCTTCATGTAATAAGGTCATAAGGTAGTTCTATGACATGACAAGAACTGATAAGTGGTACTTAAATCCCAGGCATAGATAACAACAGCATTCAGAAGGTTATACCATTATCAAATTTTACTGAATACTCTCAGAGTGCTGGTCGCTCAGGGGAGGGGGAGAGTTGTGTATATCAACACTGTAAAATACACAGCAAGATGAACAATTACAAAACATTTTACAATTCAAACTCAGTCAAGTACAACCACTTTAGCACTTAACACTGAGACATAGCAATTGTGGTCACTGAGAATCTGATACCCCTATATTGTCATATCCGCATCATCACCCAGGATCCTGTAAATGCCTAACATCAACCCCTTCAAAAACCAGGTGCAGTCTTAAATATTTCTCCGCTGGGATTACATCCCTAGTGACTACTTCTTTGTTAATGGGATATACTGCCTAATGCCTGAGCTGCAGATGTTGTAGTCTGCCTTTTTCAACACATTGAAGTCTGATGTGCATTTCTCAAGGTTTTAATTTGCTCCTGAAAAGCAGGTCAAACAGAATATTGCAATCTCCCTCACTCCCCACACAGACCTGGAGGGAAACATGTGTTATTTTGCACTGGGATACTTAATCCGTTACTCAACTAGTTATTAGCCATAAAAAGCACATAAAGTTTACAAAAATATTGATAAAAATTCCAAAACAATTATACAATCATACGATTGATAAATGATTTTCCTGAATTAAGTCTCATTGCAAAAAGAAAGTAAAAAGCAGATTGACACAGATAAAATCAATACATTTAGAATAATATAACCAATCTGGAGTCCCATACCTCTTCTTGGTAACCATAGCACAACAAATAAAGTTTATAACTGCTGTACTTAATTGTTGCAAGAAAATAAAGCCAGCTTGTATTTAGTTATATTAGCCAAACGCAGAATTGAAACCAAAAACGTTTTTCAATTGATGGCAGGAGTATAAGCCACAGAAATGTGTAAAATGCAACTTGCTTTGTTTGAATTGTTGTCACATGGGAATCTCAGAAGAGTAGAAAACCATGTACCCTGTCATGGGAATGCCACTAAAGAATTTATGTTATTGAAACGCAGGCGGGTACGATAAAAGTGGTATTCAGTATATAATACGTCTTGGAAATAAAATTCAAAGTCAGAGGCCTGCTTAATAAGGCTACATGAAGTTCCAGACTTCAGCTTCCAGAATCTAGCACACAGCTTCTCCTTTGCCTCTGTAAACAAATAAGTGTCTCTAACCAAACGTTTAGAGTGTACAGCTAGGGTCCTCGAACTGGAATACAGCTCGTAAACCTAGTGAAGTCAACGTAATTTTCACATACTATAACCAATGATAGCTAAGGCATTATCCATCAAAAGACAATCCCACAAAATCTTCCTGGAGAAGCCTGCTTTTGGGTTGCTCCAGATCCTTATCCATAACAAAAGAAAATCGATATTGTTATCTACCAAATAATCCAACCCAATTTCAGAGTGGCACATAAAAGTTGATGAGGCTTGTGACATAGCCAACAGTCACTTCATAAATTTATATTCTACCTGTTGCAATAATTTTGCATTCTTATGACCCGGGAAACTGCATCTACCCCTAACAACGAATGCGTTTTTACAATGAAAGCCTTTACAATAACATTTTTACTACAGACATGCCTCTACCACGCACTACCTTACAACGCAAAAAAAAGTATTTAGAAGGTAAGAGTATTATATACATGTGTGTGTTAGGGCAAGGGTATTTTTAGGGTGGGTATAGGCTTTTGGATGGAAAGGGTGTTTTTAGGATTTAGAGTCGATATAGGTTTTTGGGTGGCAAGGATATTTTTAGGGTTTAGGTTGGTATAGGCTTTTGGTGACTTATGTATTTGTAAGTAATAAGGTGGATATGGGTTTTTGGCTGTGAAGGGGTTTTTAGGGTTTAGGTGGATATGGGTTTTAGGGTGGTAAGGGTTTTTAGGGTGGGTATGGGATTCTGGATGGAAATCGTATTTTTAGGGTTAGGGTGGGTAAGGTTTTTTTTGGTGGCCAGTGTATTTTTGGGGTTTAAAATGGGTATAAGGTTTTAGGGTGGTAAGGGGTTGTAGGGTAGGTATGGGTTTTTGGATGGCAAGGGCATTTTTAGGGGTTAAGGTGGATCTGTGTTTTTCGGGTGGCAAAGGTATTTTTAGGGTTTAGGTGAGTAAGGTTTTTTGGGTGGTAAGAGTATTTTTAGGGTTTAAAGTGGGTATCAGTTTTAGGGTGGTATGGGTTTTTGGGTGGCAAAGATATTTTTAAGGTATATGGTGGGTATAGTTTGTGGGTGGCAGGGTATTTTTATGGCTTAGGGTGGCTATGGGTCTTGGGTGGCAAGGGTATTTTAGGGTTTATGGTGGGTATGTGTTTTAGGGTGGTAAGGGTTTTTTACAGTGGGTATGGATTTTTGGGTGGCAAGGTTTTTTTAGGGTTTAAGGTGGGAATTGGTTTGTATTAGGTTTTTTTTTTAGAGTGTGTATAGGTGTCTGAATGGCAAGGTTATTTCTAGGGTTTAGGGTGGGTAAGGTTTTTGTGGGTGGCAAGGGTATTTTTGGGGTGTAAAGTGGGTATAGGTTTGGGGTGGTAAGGAGTTTTAGGGAGGGTATGGGTTTTTGGATGGCAAGGGTATTTTTAGGGGTTAAGGTGGGCATGCGTTTTTCAGGTGCCAAGTGTAATTTTAGGGTTTAGGGTGGGAAAGGCATTTTTGGTGGCAAGGGTATTTTTAGGGTTCAAAGTGCCTATAGGTTTTAGGGTTTTAGACTGGTCAGGGATGGTATGTGTTTTTTGATGGCAAAGATAATTTTAGGGTTTAGGGTAGGTGGGGGTTTTCTTGGATGACAAAGGTATTTTTAGGATATACGGTGGTTATGGAGTTTTCAAATTTTCAAACCTTTCTAACGCTTCTAAACTTGTGAAGATTATGTGCTCAAGGTCTGGTAGAATGAGTAATAAATTGTTTGCAAATGTTCGTTCATCCTGCCAAAATGGAATCTCCAAAGTCCCTGCTTGCTATCTTACAATGCCAACCAGTATTTCCACCACAAGCATAAAGAGAAGAAGCAACAGAGGGTAAAGCCTGTTTTGTGCATCTCTGTTATATATATATATTTTGTTGTAGGCAGACTGTTCACTGTGCGCAATCAGACACTCCTCGCTCACCGGATCAAAGTTTTCAGAGACTGAGGGGACTTATAGAAATCTTTTTTCTAGTAGCTTTTTCCACCAGATGCACAACTTGATGGATGTTGTTGTGTCCCGGTCTGCCCCTGTGAAAACCTACATGGACTGAGTCAATAAGATATGGCATGTATATTTCTAGTCTGTTGGCCAATATCTTAGTGAAAAGTTTGACATCTGTATTGATGAGGGTAATTTGTCAATAGGTAGTGCATTTCTCTGGGTTTTCCCTAGCTTTGGTATTAGGGAAGTATCTACTTATCTCATAGAAGGTGTAAAGCTGTTCACCTTGGCAAATTTGTCTAATTTTTCAACCAAGGTGGGTTGAATAGGGGTGTAGGTAGCAAATGCAAATATGTTCCTTTATATCATCTTTATTTTCCTCGTCTGATATGTATAAACATAAAAATACCTCCCTGAAGGTGATGTTTTTCTTTTTCGCGTTGTCTATGTGTTGTATTGCCTCTTGATTTTCTTCTGTTCATTTTAGACCACTGGGCTCACAGCCTCCTAGCCATGAAGGTGCCCACCTTATTCTGTATTTTATAGATTTTATCATGTTGAGTTGCCCCAACTTCCTTTACCTAACAACAACCCACATGTTGTGCCATTCTTTGTACCCTCCTTTGCATGGCCCCTAATTCATATACTAATTGGGTCTCCCCCAACATTGTCTCTCTGGCTGCTCTACCAAAAGTCAAAATAGGTATACTTTAAATTCAACTTTAAATGCATCCAAATTAGTTGAGGGTGAGGTATCTTCTAACAGTCTGTTCTCTAGGAAACCCTATATTCAACCACATCTCTGCCCTATTTGTGAGTTCCCTTAGAAAGGTTATTCCCATCTTATAATTATTCTTAATAGTCTCCCATTCAGTCATTATATGTGCATAATCTGAAATGAAGATATTCGAGATTTCGCCATAAAATAGTTTCCAGAAAGGCCCTGGGATATGAACACAATCTACTCATGAGTATTTAATGTGGTTATGAAAATAAAAGGAAAAAACCTTATTGTTTGGAAGGAGCACCTGGCTTCCAGGCCCAGTTCCTTAAATTTCAGCTTCAGTTTCTATAACGCTGCCCAATCCCTTTGCATGCAATATCTACTACTTTCTGGTCCCACACTGTATTAAAGCCTCCTCCCAGGTTAATTTAACCACTGTTTTTTTCTATAAGCTCATCTAAGCATCTTTTGAGAAAGCGTCTTGTGCTATCATGGAAGCATATTTATTTAAGAATGCGATAGAATTTGAAACTAAAAATAAACTGACTATCCTCATGAAGTGGCACAGAAAAGAAAGATTGTGATACTCCCATTTGCAGGTGCACTCTAATATACCACTCCTCTCGGTCTCCATGTATCTTGGGTTCCTTCCCCTGTTTACAAAGCACAAGCACTCCTGCAGTTTTAGAAGGGCTGAGGCCGATAACTGTATCACATAGGCTCTATATCACATACTAAAGCAGTCTGCTATTACACACATGTTCCTTGTTGTTAGATAACTTTTGACTCTTACTCACTTGAATTATATTGCTAACTTTTATTTTGTATTGAGCTCTTTTTCTAATACTGCCCCCCCCATACTGTTGCAAAAAGCATCAGTCAATTCCCACAAGAACAACCTCACATTCTCCAGTCCAAGTTCAGTCAACTGGACCGGCCTGGTACTGCAGCTCAGTTTGCACTATGGTACAGATTCTGGATAAACCAATTACTTTATTAACAGCGTAAAAATGTATAACATGGTCTTACTACCCGCAGTACATTACTTGTGTTAACGCTGAATGTTTACTAATAAATATTCATGTATTCTGAGTGTTGAATCTGCATAGAAAATAAGTTAACATAGAAAAATAATACATACATTTGAAATTGTGCCTACTTGTGTGGCCGTCAAAGAACAAGAAGTGTACTTATTAATGTAAAATGTTAAGCTCATGTTTGGATTAATGTAGTATTATGTCATATTAAAGGTCATGTATTTCGTATTGCTTTATTAATAATAGGCCCTAATTTAGTGAGGTCTTGGGCCTAGTTGCACAGCCTCAGGTCAAGCTGCATTCCTTAGGTGTACTATAAAATGGCTGCTTAGACAATTAAATTGTGATTTTCCACTGCCCTGACCAAATGTTAGTAACTAGAATTCTTTCCCATGAAAACTGCTTGCTAGAATATGCTGTACTAGCTAAAGATACATTGTATAACCTAGTGTGTGTAAAGACGACGTTCTAATTTAGCCAGATTGCACTGGGAGGAAAGAGCCCATTCTCCCCATTATTCTTGAGTGTTTAGTTATCATTCTTTCCGAACTGCATGAAGAGACTCCTAGTTTTCTGAACTTTACTGCTGAATTCCGATGTTTTGCTGACCGAACAGATGTTCAGTTGACAAAGACCGTTGCAGCTTGCTGAACCAAACTGAGCAAGGTATAAGACGATGTTACTGATTGGTATATATATTTGCTTTTGTCCCTAGGTATCAACTGCTACCTTTGACAGAGCCATAGTTAGACGTTTTCCAAATTTGTGTTGACTAAATTATTTTGCATGAAGCCCAAACGTGCTATTCTAATCTGAAGGTTAGTTAGGATACTCACTGATGATGCTCGCTATGTGTAACAACAGTTGATGTCTTTTCTCTGCTGACTCTAAATGTATGCCATTTCATTTGTGCAGTTATTCTTGCTATTTGTACTGTAACCTTAGAATGTGTAGTGGTCCAAGCTTTTATTAAATTGCGATTCTTTAGGTGATTTGGGCAGCCGGTATTGTTTCTGTATGCTTACCATTTGATTTTGAGACTAAGTTACATGACATTAGCATTGTTAATATAGGGAAATAAACATTCTAACTTTTGCATAAATGTGTGGTTATTAATGGCCGAGAGGTCATGGTGTGTGGAAATTACCGATTCCTATTGTTACTGCTATTGATTTGTATTGGTATGGGGTTACATGGTGGGAACTACTCAAAGCGCAGTCAATTGGTCCATCGACCTACAACTCGTCCCCTTATAAATTAACCTAATAAGGTCTGACCCGCTAACACGTATCACTGTAAGATCAGCTGCATAAGTTGCACGTAAATCCCAGGCATAGAAAACAACAGCATTCAGAAGGTTATATAATTATCAAATTTTACTGAATACTCTCAGAGTGCTAGTCGTTCAGGGGACGGGGAGAGTTGTGTATATCAACACTGTAAAATACACAGCAAGATGAACAATTAAATAACATTTTACAATTTAAACTCTGTCAAGTAGAACCACTTTAGCACTTAACACTGAGACATAGTAATTGTGGTCACTGAGAATCTTATACCCCTACATTGGCATATCTGCATCATCACCCAGGATCCTGTAAATGCCTAACATCAACCCCTTCAAAAACCAGGTGCAGTCTTCAATGTTTCTCCACTGGGATTACATCCCTAGTAACTAATTCTTTATTAATGGGATATACTGCCCAATGCCTGCGCTGCAGATGTTGTAGTCTGCCTTTTTCAACACATTGAATTTGCATTTCTCAAGGTTTTAATTTGCTCCTGAAAAGCAGGTCGAACAAACTATTGCTGAATCTAAATGTATGCCATTTCTCTTCCACAGTTATTCTTGCTATTAATTTGTACTGTAACCTTAGAATGTGTAGTGGTCCAAGCCTTGATTAAATTGCAGTTCTTTAGGAGATTTGGTCAGCCAGTGTTGTTTCTGTATGTTTTTTTGATTTTGAGACTAAGTTACGTGATATTAGGGTTGTTAATACAGGGAAATAAACACTTTAACTTTTACATAAGGTGAAATTGTTCATGGCCAAGAGGTCATGGTGCGTGTAAATTACTGACTCCTATGATTGATGGTATTGATTGTCATTGCTGTTGATTTGTATTGGCACAGAGTGGTGGGAACTACTCTAAGCGCAGTCAAAAAGTCCATCAAACCTAATCGTCCCCTTATCAATTAATGATAAATAACAAAATAAGGTCAGGCGCGCTAACACTTGAGTCTTCACACCACCCACATACCCAGACCAGGGACTCACAGTATTCCAGCATGTTTATGTACTTTTGCATCCTCACCTCTGTTAGGGTCCATTGGTATAAAGCCACAGTAGCTCCCAAAATGTGCCTCTCAGTCAATAAATCCGCTGTAGTGAGTCCTGGTGGGATCACAAGACGAGAGTCTCTCAGCATTGATCTGGGGTCCCTCCCTCTCTTCTTCTAGTTGACTTGGCCCCTTCTGGTTTCGGTATGCTTCTGGCATGTGTTTTTTCATTGCTGAGTGAGCTCCCACAGTTGTCTTGAAAGGCATGCCAACATTTAGATGATCAGTTTATTTTCCATCTGCTACATGAACTGAAGTCTCAATGGAAAAGTTAATCTGTATCTTATTTAGTTCTTGGTTAGTTCCAAAATAAGTGTCACCTTCAAGAGATCCTGAAAAAGCAGCATCTTGTTCCCTTTCCTGGACAAGGACAGTGGTCAATCCTCCTGGCTTGGGACATGATTTCTTCTCCTGTATTACACCATTTCAGCTAATATGTCCCTCTGTTTCGCACCTGATTATTTGGAGTGCTTCCCTATCCTGTGAGCTCTTACTATTCAGATTTGGGCTTCTGGGTTGGCTTTAAACATTCCCCAGAAGAAGTTGGTGAGGCATGCATAAAAGTCGTCTCTCCTTGTGTCTTCCTTGAACTTGGGGTGGCATGCTTTAGTCAGACTGGGTCTGTTCTCAGGGTCTTCATGTTTTTCCAGCAAGGACTGTGTTTGTGCTTCCAGATATGCCATGGAAATAGGAACACATTGTTCAGAAGCCTATTTAGACAACAATTGGCTCTCAATTAATTTGTCATCAGTTCAAGTTTTTGCATGTCCACTTTTATATCAGCCACACCCCTGCCCAGATTAACTTACTAGCATGGTCAATCCTCTACAAGTGATTTCTCAAACCCCACCTTAAGCTCCAACAGGCAATTCCTCAGGTTCTCTTTTGTGAGAGGTGAAGCTCTCCCTGCCACAATGATCACTATGTGCGCCTCTACAGCCTGTGAGCTTCCTGCATGTAGGTATTATTCTCCCATTTGATTTGTTGGATGTTGGCATGTAGTCAGAACTCTTGAGTCTTGGCAAATTAAGGAGTGTCCTCTACTGCTTGCTCTCTGCCACCGGCATGAGCCTCAAGGATGAGGATTTAGCCATCATCTCTATCAGCAGTCCCATGGCAGGTTTCTCCCTCTTTTGATTTGTCATCTGGGTCATCATTCTACATTTATGGATGAATTCCGCTTTGCTTATCTTCATGTTACTTTTCGCAGTTCAGGGATATCTGGTTTTGTTCACTACCTTCTGCATGAGAAGAGTAGGGAACATCTCTGTCACCACCGCCTGTCCTCCCAATGTAGGGCACCTTTCACTCACAGCGCCAAATCTGAGCCCCAACTCACAAGGTCTTCTGACCTACACTAATAGGGGGCAACCCTCCACCCAAGCATTGCTACTTTTTTATGTGTAGGTTCCATTTCTGGTATTGGTGTATTCGGCAGGGTGCGGTTGATCACTGAACCTCCCTGCCCCCAGTGGGTTGCTACCAGCACCTGGGTTTTCCTCATGGCCCAACATCTTTTTGTGCATTATTGCACATTCTAGTGGAGCCTTTCCTTCAATCCTCTGTCCTCGGCTGGCCAAAAGGTGGAAAGCAGTACACCAGAACTTATAGCAGCCCACTGAGAAACCTAGGTGTACTTGGCTGATGAGCCCATAATTAGGGTAAAAATTGTCCTGGTTTGCTTATGTTCCAGTTCAGAGAGGTTATGGCTTGGCAGTTTGGGCTGGACTGTTTCTACTGGAGTAGGGTCAAGATTGATTTGCATGTAGCCGAGTCCAAACTGAGGTACTATGGTGTGCAAAATAGTGGCTTGGAATGCGGCCTGAGTGATTAACAGAGGTTGATTTTAATTCAAGCATTCCATCCATCACTGTTTTGTATACTTATTCTGTTGCCCTGAGTGGGATGGGTATGCCAGACGTGGTTTCCTTGCACACTGTGTCACTGAAACCAAGCTGTACCTGGATCATAAGCCTATAACTAGGGAGAAACTGGTCCTGGGTTGCTTGTATTAAGGTTCAGTGAGGACCTGACTTGCCGGTTCGGATTGGACTGTACCTACTGGAACAAGGTCAAGACTGATTTGCATATAGCTGGGTCCAAATTGAGGTGGCCTGGACAGCAAAATACCAATGGATTGGGATACGGCCCACAGTGATTACCAGTGACTGAGATTAATTCAAGCATTCCATCCATCACTGTTTTGTATACTTACTGTGTGACGGGTATGCGCAGACGTGGGTCCCTTGTGCACTGTGTCACTTGAACCATGCTCTACCTGGCTGATGAGCCCATTACTAGGGATCTATTACTCAACATCTACCTAACTCCCTTAACAAGACCTGCTTAAATTATTCAATCTTACCTGTTACAACTATGCAGATTACATGCAAATCATTCTAAAAATCATGGCCCGGAAGATCTCTATAACCTAGAACCTGATGACTGCCTTTGCGCCTTAAATACATGGATGATGAATAACCACCTAAAGATCGATATTACAAAGTCAGTGTTCAAGACCTATGAATAATTGTAAACATACCCGTCTATCACCATATTGGCTCAAGGAATAAGAGGCATCTCCAACATCATCAAGAGAAGTAACAAACCTAGGGTCAATTATGGTTTTAGACCTAGCCCTGATACCACATGTCAACAAGGTAACAGAGATCACATTCTACACAATGAAACTCTGGAACCTATCTTCCCATATCTTTAATGTCAAAAAAAGCTACAAGCTATCCTCAAACTATTAATCTCCAAGCTTGACTACCCCAGCAGCCTATACCTTGGGGCACGCATTTTCATCAGACACAAAATACAATTAATGTAATATGCTGCTGCAAGACTCATTCTCCTCCATTACCCAAGAGAACACATGACTCCAGCCTTGCAATCACAACCCTGGTTATCAATAGCTAGAAAAGCAATGTTCATTGCACTCTGCACTGTTCGTGGAGTCTTTCAAGGAAAAGGACTACTAAAACAACTGTAAGTTAAATTCAAGCAATACAAAACAGGACACTGAGCTCCAGGCTTCCATCACGAGTCATCATACCACCTTACTATAATTAACCAATAGGAGGCAGTGCTTTCTCAATACAAGCCATCTGACTCTGAAATTCACCAATATTCAATGTTCGAAGCATTTAGTGGCATATATATTTCAGAAGGCAACTGAAAAGATGACTATTTCCAAGATAAGTACATCATCTCACAGGCCTGAGATAGTACAATTTAAAGTATCAACGCCCACAGATATGGAACACCCCAAACAGCACAATACTGTCTAGATCTATTTAAGTTATGAAGGACTGACCTTTGGCTAGCCTGGGTAGCACATAATAATGTCAGTTCATACATAACTAATACTATAATATTCAGAAGTCAGAAGCCAACCGTAGACCATGCAAGCTGCATACTAACCCCTTATACTGCTTAGTCCTCTTACACCTACATGAGGCATGGAATAACTGAAGAGATCTGCCTAACACTGCTATCCAATTGGAGGACTCTAATCTAGTACACTGCTACAGGTGCCAACAAACTTCATACTATGACTCTTTCTTTCCATCTCACAATTACAGTCAGATATGGTTTCATAGTAATCAAGTTCATCCCATTTCTCCCTCTAACCATGCCCGCTTAGGACCATCTGTAAACAAAATATCTCAGATTGGGCAGCCCAGTGCAGGAACCAGCTAAGTGCACTATCACCGTACCTAAAGCAAAGCTGCTTAAAGTGTTGTGCGGACCCTTTAGGACCTGGGTTGGTCACCCTGTTCTAGTTTTATAGTTCATGTTTTATTCACATTTATTCATGTTAGCCAGGCTGCTTTTATGAAAGGCTTTTACATGTTTTATTTGTTTGCTTTAACTCGAGGAAAGCAAGGAACATGCCTTTGCACGACGTATATAATCAGTACTTTCAGTCCAAGGCTATGGGATGCGGTACACAATATGCTAGCTTATGTTGCACGTACATGAGGAGCTTCTATCACACAGACACAGCATTATAACATAACTGTAACCACGAGGTGGTATGGTTTATTATTATATAAACTGTGCACTGACCCAAGGAGGGTATTCCGGCCATGAAGACCCTGGGATACATACTGTGTGATATGCAGCTTTGCTAGCACTGATCTGCCAGCTCCCAGAGGTGATTGCCAGCTACACCACAGGCTGATTCCTGACACACTTTACAGGTAGGGGGCTGGAGCTAATCCCTTAGATCGGGGCCAGGCAGCATGTTATAACCACTATTCTTCCAAAAATAGACATTGGGTTAGGTGAGAACCTCTAGTACATCTAGCACCACATACATCATGGTTGGGTTGTTTATTTACCTCACCATGTTCATAATGCTGATTAATTTACCTTGTGTCATCTGCATAATTTCCGCAGTTCATTCTTTATACGCTAGATTGTGATATTTTCAAGAAATGCATTGAAAACTTATTGTGCCTCTTTTTGTCGCCCTCCGCCATGCCTGAGTAACTGAGTGAAAGGTATATGATCTGTTTCCATGACTTCCCTGGGGTGTCAGAGGGTCATGTTCAGGTTGCCATAATCACTGTTAATCCCTGTGGGTTTTGAGGTTTGGGTGAGGCACTATGAGCTAGTTAGGAGTTAGGCCAGCAGTTACTAACTGCATGGATAGGCTCAGCCTCCAATGCTTTGCCATTCTGCTGTCCTAATCATGCAGTCCTATTACCAAAGTAGGAACCTCATAACAAAAGCTACCAGCTTAATGAAAACCATAAACTGTGTGTCTACTTCACACACTTCTTCATTCACCATGTAGATTAGTGCAGCATCCCAGAAAACGAAAACTGCACCTAGGTGATCATCATGGGCGACATGGAAACACTTCCCAAATAGGTTCAACAACAATGACAAAAGCCTTCCAACTTGGCCTGGCCAGAGCGAGTTAGGTCACACCATTTGTACTAATTTTTAGCTCCGGGGGTTTTTAGCAGGAAGTGTTACAGGTGTGCCTGCTCTTTACAGAATGGTCAGTATGTGTAAGGGGCAAAACAAACTTCAGGTTTTACAGATTATGAATAGCTCTTGGATTGAGAGCCACCATTTGGGTATGTGGATTCTCTTTAATGTAGTAAACAGTGAGAAGAGGAAGGGAGGATCAGTGCGATGAAAATTCAGAGTACCAAATCAAGCCTTTAAAAACAGATCATAAACTGCTGCTTTATATATTAAGAGGAACAAATCTACATTTCTCTAAGGTCACGGTGAGGTTAACAATATTAAGTATGAATGCAGTATTGAAAACAGGGCGAAGGATGTAGAAATCTGCTCCTGCCACAACAACCGCAACCTTCCTTTTTGGGGTTCCCGAAAATGGGAAGAAGGGGATGACAAGGAGGTCTTCCTGGAGAGCTGGATAAGGAGAGAACTATGCCCAGAGGGCTTGTTGCTGTAGTTTAGGAAAAGGAAAGAGGCCATGGGGCATTGGCACCAAAGCCCCTTCCTGGGGCCCTTGTGAAAGCTCTGATTGTGCAAATCCTGAACTACGGAGCAAGGCGACATCCTCAGAGCTTCTTTACAAGCTGAAAAACTCACCTTTGAGAACCATGTCATATCTATATATCCTTATTATACTAGACTGGTACAAACAATCAGGAAAACCTACAAGGAGGTTACTTAGGGCTATGAAACTCAAATATATGTTGCTATTCCCAGCACACTTCGAGGTGTTCAAACAAGGAGGTGAGAACCACTTTGAATCTCTGGAGTTCTGGGCCTAGCTTGAAGTCTGGGATAAGGTGGGTACATACTGGCCTGGGAATAGAAATGAACAACCTTCAGAGCTGAACTGGAGAGACAGCGCGGTCCCCCGCACTGGTCAAGAACCCGAACAGTGGGAGAAAGAAGGACTTCCTCGATTATGGTCCGAGAGGATGGGCTGTGGCCAAGGTGGGCGAATCTATGTCAGAAGACCTGGGCCAAGAGCAGGACCATCTTTGCCTGTTATTGCCTGACAGATGTTGAGATGGGCCATACCTATTTCAACTGAGTGTTGATTTTTGTGACATGGTGAGGAATGGGTAAGTGCAAACTTATTTCAATAGATCCTGAAGTCCCAGTGCACCAACATACCCTGAAGACAAAGTCTCTATTGGCACATCCAAATCTTTGGGACGCTCATTTTTTACAACAGCAATGGGGCAATTAACAAGGAAATATGAACGATGGAGGAAAAACTGGGTATTCGCGCCCGCACTGGTCCCTGCTGTACTGTCCCAACATTGTTCTGTTGGCACGAGCACCACCAATAATGGGAAGGGTGACGAGGCTCAGCCAAGAGGATCTACTAATGTGACCACTGCTGCAGAAGTCCAGCAATCAGAGGAGTAGGAACTCTCATTTAAAAAATACTACCCCAGCATCTAAGCGCAAAAGGAAGCCTGTAGTAGCTTCTGCTCCGTCAAGGACCAAATTAAGGGGTCATATATTATTACCTTCAAGTGTAAAAAGGCTGTGGGCCTAAAGTCATAAATATTGGTACCTGTGGTGATCATTTTGATGAGATTGCCACCAAGGTTCAATTCATGATAGAGGTCGCTTTTGGTAAATGCTTTGGAGAAACTGGCAGCCACTGAATGCAGTTTAAACAATTTACCTTTCTTTTGTAATGCGAATATGACACTGATTGCTCCCGTGAGTACTAAGTTGTACAAAGATGGAATTTCACTGCAACCTATCATGCTTCCTATTCACATAACGATGCCTGAAATGTGGGCGATCTCGTCCAACCCGCCTGCCCCTTCAGGGACAGGTGGGTCCATATGTCATCAAAATGGCCTCAGGCTAATTAGGTACATAAGCTGTTAAAAGACATGGGTGTTGTGAGCTCTAAAGATGGCCCAGCACCCTAACGAGTTGTTCTTTGCCTCCCTCCCGCCTCGGCCCCTTATGTGGTGGTACTGACTGGGGTCCTCACACTGAAACACAGGACTAGGTTGGGTCAACTGTCAAAAAATTCCTATGGGGATTGTTTTGTTATAAATATCAACCACCCCAAGGCTGTTGAAATGGTCCATAAATTAACCAGGAGCCCCCCCTAAAAGACAAACATTTAGCCTTATCATCTGGGATATTTTTATCGTCAATTGGCTGTTCAATGTCATTCACAGGGCACTGACTGTAACGTGGGCACTGGCAATATGGCTTTGAGGACATTTGGCGGTGGAAGTTTTGTCTTACCTACTGACAAGCGATTTGAGGTTTTGGGGGCAGACTGACTGAACAGTTTTAATTGCACATGGTTAGAGGACAGTAAGGGGGCAGGGACTGAACTAAATACCATATGGGTGCCAGACCAGTTGGCTGATATGGAGACCACTCAGATAGGAGCGCACATCACCATGGATGCGGGTCTTCCCCCTATTCTGCCTGACACCCCTGATGACCAAACGAATATAAGGGACATTAACGCCAGCCTGCCCATGTTACATGGCAGTGAGGAGGACGGACTGTACATGGCAGTGAGGAGGCAGGGACTGAGGCAAATACCACTGGGGAACCAGACCAATTAGCAGACATGGGGACTAAGCAGAATGGAGTATTTACAATCATAGAGGAAAGTGATTCCCCTAGTTTGCTAGGTACCTCTGATGATTATATGAGTACAAGGGACATCAATGCCTTCCAGCTCACGTTAGCTTGTTGGAATGCTGCAGTTGGAAATAACAAAAGAAATGATTCTGACAGGCGACAGGCTATTATATTTAAGATAATTTACCACAATATGCTTACAGGAGACGTGGGAAGTAGAAGGTTCCTTTTTCTGGGAAGGGTATACATATATATATATATATATTATTTAAACCCTGCTAGGCCATCACTAAGGGGACTTTCAAGGGGGGAAATTCAGAATATGGTGTCTCTTTCCCTGAACTGTAGAATCAAGGAAATGGTAACAAGTTCTCCACACAAAAAGACAACTTTTCTTAGCTCCCTTGCATTTGGCAATGCTGTTTTTATAAGCCTTTATAACGCCACCTCTGGTCCCCCATTTTATGACATTCTTTCCATTTTTAGGGATCAAACGTCTGATAAAACCTGTAACAACACAGGAGCCTGAATAATTTCAGCTGGGGATTTTAACATACATCCGTGCCCAAGTGACCCACAATCTCTTACCTAATGTGATTATGTAAGCCATGATGATTGTGCACACATGGAACACACCCAATCTAACTCCTTTCTAAATCATTGTCTTGCTGAATTTAACTTGGAATGTGACATGACTAGACATTTTCATTGTCCTGATGGAAGTTTCCCTCTCACATTCACCAGCAGAGGGCAGTTCTCAACAATAGATTACAGCTTTGTCTCAAAGTTTCTTGAGAAACTTTTATAAATACTTTCGGGTAAGTGCCCCTGGTTTCAATGACTGTAACTGCATCAACATTAATATTGCAGACCTTTTTCCACGGCCCTCAGATCCGGGTAGGTAATTTCATGTGGGTGGTGCAGTAATCCCAGATTACTTTTTAGGATCCCTCGTAGTGACCAGGTGGGCAGGATTTAAAACCTGTTTGGGTGCTCTCCTGCACAGATACTAACTTCTTAAATGTATATTCAGATAGAGAAGGAAATCAAGTTAAAAATTGAGCTTCCCCTGAGCCAGTACAGAGTATTCTCCCACACTGGTTTAATAAGGACTGTTTGAGTGCTCACAAATTGTTAGTGAATGCAGTCACAGGTATACCTAAAGATCACTGCTTAATTGCTAGCAGATGGATAGCATATAAGACGGCGACAGACGTGAGAAATAGGGCACCTAGAGAGAAAGGTAGGGGGAGCTCTTTGAGGCCTCACCTGGGGCTAACAGCTGTAAGTTTTGGGAGGAGGTTATTTGTCCTCTTTTTATTGACATTCGGGATCATACTTTTTCATTGCATATTCTCCCCGGGATAATTGATAGTCCATTTTGAGGGCGTTTATAAGTGGGGTCAAATGCGGGGGGAGATCAATGTGGGTCTGTCCCATTATCCACCCACCAATGTAATTTAACTTACTGTTGAGGAGATCCAATAAGCCATAGGTCAACTGACTATATATCAGGCCCCTGGTCCCAATGGGATCCCTGCAGATGTATTTGAGGCCGTACCAGAATTCTGGGGGCCGATTCTAACCCACATATTTAGCCTGACAATATGCTCTGGCCTGCCAGACTCATGGTTTCAGTTGATTATTATCCCTGTATATAAGAAGGGCTCCAGAGATTTACCTAGCTTTTATAGGACCATCTCCTTGATAGACTCAGTTGTCAGGTGATCGGCAGGGTAATCCTGGAGAGGGCAATGCCGTGGGCAGAGGGTGGCTCCATTCTTTTATATCTGTAATTTGGGTTTCGGGCCTCGGCAGATGTGACCAGTGTTTAAATCTTTTCCTGTTAATTAACAAGTACACTGTGGTGAGACCCAGGCATCTGTTTATCACATTTATGAACCTGTCCTCTGCCTTTAATAGGGTGAACAGATCCAAATTATGGTCTATATTATTGGAACTTGGAATGGACATTGCGATTGTCCCCTTTCTTATTCAGATAAATAGAGGCCATGATAGCAGTTATCCGGTACAGTGTGGACGGATCCTGTAGTAGTGCTTTCTCCTTGAAGCACTGCGTAAGACAGGGATGTAAATAGGCCCCAATGTTGTTCACTTTGTATATGAACAACCTAGGGACCCAATTATTAGATAAGCAGGTGAGTTGCCCACCAATCAGTAGGCATTTGATCTCCCCATTGTTATATATGGGAATTATACCGTCTTGCTCACAAGAACTGCCTTAGGCCTCTAAATACTGCTTGATGGCTTTAGTGCCTATATGAGTAGTCTTGATTTGTCAACCAATCACAGTAAGTCCCAGGTATTGATTTTTGGCCCAAGGGAGACCAAATCTAGGTCTTTTCAGGTCCAGGACCATACGTTAACTAAGGTTCCAAACAGTGGCGGTTTGCGAGGCGCAGAAGGGGTGGGGTGGCGCGTGGAGGGAGGGGGGAAATAAAAATCAAATTAAGACGCTCAGAACAGCGACAGCATTGGCTGGGAGCGCACAGCCAGGGCACTCCCAGGCAGACAGGGAGCCTATACAGGCTCTCTCCAGCCCGGCACCTGTGTTGCTGGGCTGGAGAGAGCCCTGTGGGCATGTGTGTTTGGCCGGCCCAAGATGGCCGGCCAAACATACATGCGCAGTGAGGGGGAGTGCTCTGCACTCCCCCTCAGTGCATGTCACCCCTTGGCTCCGCCCCTTTCAAAGAAAACAATAATAAACATAGTTAATTAACGTTTTCCTTTAAAGGTTTTGAAGCTGCCGCTGCTTGCGGAGGCAACACCCCTCCACCCTAATGGAGGAGCCACCCTTGGTTTAAACCTTCACTTATTTAGGAGTGTATTTCAATAACCGTTCCTCATGGGGCTTGTTGAGAAAATCTAAAAGACTGTCCATTGTCATGCTTCATAGGGGATACCTTTTCCTTTTCTTCAAGAATTGGCAGTAAACACTTAGGCACTTTGAACAAGATAAATCAAACCACATTGGTCACAGCAGCCAAATATGGCAGTGACATTTGGGGTTATGTATACACTTCAGAGCTCCAAGAGGAGATGAATGGCTTCTATAGACACCTTCTGATGGTCCCGGTATCTACCCCTGCATGTATGGTTCACAAGGAGCTTCGTCTTCCCTATCTCTCAGACTCCATTGCATTGCATCCCCTGCTCAAGCGGCTCTCTATTTGGGCATGTCCTGAGAGCCACTTCAACAGGGAGGTAGTCATGGACTGTACAAAGCTCCATGGGTGAGGGTCAATCAAATGATTATTGTACATCAGGGAAACTTTTTGCTGAATTGGGAAGAGTAGATCTGTTTGACTTGCCCATTAATAAAGTGAAGGCAGATATTTCCAGGGCACAGAAAAACTTTCTGCCATAGCGGGAAGTTTTGAGAGAGGGTCTCCAACTTGAGAAATCAACGGTGCATGCCCATGCTCAGATTTTAACAGGGTTGATCACTGAACCCTAGCTACTTAACGCGTATAATGGGCACCACTGATTCCTCCTTACTAGATTTCGGTTCAACCAAATACATCTGTTGTCCTTACCCTGGTCCAACAAAAGGAACAGACAGTTTGGTACCTGCACATGTGATCATTTCTCCACACAGGACATTGTGCATTTTATGTTTTTTATAACATTCCCCGCAAAACATTTTTGTTACCTCTGCTGAAATCCCTGGACTTTGTTCAAGTCAAGCTTGCCCTCAGGTTTTTTCAGTTACTTCGGGTGTCCGAATAATTTGTGCTGTTGCCTGTTTTTTGGCATCATTTCTGAAGTTGAGAAAATCTATGAGGAGGGGAATGGATCAGAATTCCTTGACATTGAGTCCAGCTCTTAAATGTTTCACTGGAATCGGTGTTATAGCTGAGGACCAATATAGTTTATTGGTCCGACTATACAAAAGTTTTGCATTATTGTTTAGCACTCACATAATGTTAACACAATGTGAGCTGTATTAGACTAGATTGAATTCTTATGCCTTGCACTTCACTGATGTTTTGTCTATTGTCATGGCTTTGGCTTGAAGGGGCACAGATCATAATGTCTGGGAGAATTTAACATAGAAACACGATGGCTAATGATGTGTGCGTTGACTGGTTTTATACTTGGTAGCCCTATATAGTATAGCGGACCTGTTTTTAATTTGTCTTGCATTATAATCTTGCTTCGGCTATTGTTATGACATTGGTTTTAAGGGGCATGGATTATGAGGTATGGTTGAATTTGAGAATGAAACGTGATGATAAATGTATGGACTCTGTGACGATTTCTGTTTCATAGCTTTTAAATTTTATGATTACATTTTATTGCACAATTTGTCGTTTTATTGTGTGCTTTTATGGTCTTTTTTAAATTCCGAATAAATGTTTTTTTTAAATGTCCTGTAAAATGTGATTGCCTGGTGCCAATGTTGACTTTTGTCCAATTGGATAAACTGCTGATAAATCTGGTGTGGGCGGGTAGGAGAAGCCAGGTGTGCTTATCCATGCAGAAACTTCCACTGTCAGAAGGTGAGCTGGGGCTGACGGATATGCTCCTTTAATATGCGACGTTATAGTTACAGCATGCAGTACATGAGTAGATGAGTCTGAAATGGGAAAAAACACTAGGGGCAGGCACAAATGACCCCTACATGATCCCTGTGGCACTCATACTGGGAGAGAATGTACTGGGAGAATTCCCATTTCTGATCCGGCAAGTGGCAGCGTTGTGGTGCAGGGTAGTTTGCAAGGTCTTCCGAAAGGCACCTTTTGCAAAGGCGCTCCCCCCTGTGGGTGCTATGGCCACTCTATAATATAGATAAACACATAATGTGTGTTATGGCGCAAGGGGCGGATGTATGAAGGTCAGGGACCTATACTTTAATGACCATTTTGTGACCTTTGCCCAGGCCCAAGAGCAGTGTGGCGTTGGACCAGGACAATTCCTGCTGTTTGCTAGTACTGCACACACTGCACAAGGGATGTGGCCCTCTTTTCCTGCCAAGCCAAGGGAACACGTCATAGTGAAATTAATAATGGAACTGGCCAGAGACGATTGATAATCCACCTGTACACTGCCTTAGTGGTGGACGAGGAGGAAAAATAGAATGGGCCAGAGAGCAATGGGACATGGATTGTCTGGACGATGTGACATTGATGGACTGGAAAAAAAGCATGTGCACAAGTTATACAAGTGTCACTTAATGAACGATTCAAAGTTCTACACCTCCATTACCTACACTGCACATACATGCAGGAGTGGTTTCACCTTTAGGGCTGAGGGGCTGCGCCCCTCTGAAATCCCTACACATTTATAGCAAAAAATAATAAATATATTGATTTGTTCAGAAATGCGATCGTACCTCTAAACAAATCGATTCATTTAAGTCTGGGATGCCTGTCTCAGGCTGCCTGCCCCTCCCGCTTTGAAGCAGGAGACAAAAGCCAGGCAGTAAATCAACTTTTCTATACTGTGACGCACAACGCAGGGCTGACTGTTCTAAAGCCCTTCATTTCTATTGTGGTGTATGGCAGCATCCATATAGGCCGATTACCCTTTTAGCGTCATGGTTTCGGGCGTCAGAGTCTTCATCCTTGTGTGAGGGCAGCCATCTGTCATTCATAGATCCTTTCCCCATTCGTCACGCAGTAGGTGTGGATGCAAGCACGTATAACTTGATGTCTTGTCTTCGGTAATGGTAAGTGTTCTAATGCTAATCTTGTGTTATTTTTAATGTACTGAGACCCCTTGTACCACTAACTTCCCTCCACTGTGACACCCCAG
The DNA here is from genome assembly GCF_031143425.1 of Pleurodeles waltl. NCBI lineage: Eukaryota > Metazoa > Chordata > Amphibia > Caudata > Salamandridae > Pleurodeles > Pleurodeles waltl. The sequence goes on from NC_090450.1 coordinate 353,053,458, forward strand.
ACCCTGGCTGCAAATCGCTGGCTCCTTTAGAAATGGAGCTGCTGTATTAGTTTCCTCACAAAAGTGTTCCAAAAGACGAGCAAGGTTCTTGTTGCCTTGCAAAATTGATCCAAGTATCGTAATCAAGCGCAAAGGAGGAAATATGTACTTACAGTAAAGGTATTTATCTGCTGTATGGCTTTAAAACTGTCCCTATAGACACTATAGTGAATCTAGGTTGTTTTAATGGGATAACGAGAAATAGCTTAGCCCTTGGCTTGCAGACTCGTGCCCCCGTCACCTAGTGACTTTTAACCTACTTAGCTTGCTCTGTTTTAGACCATTTATTTAATTAATTCTTCTAAGATGGCTACCTTGTTTATAGTTAGGCCCTTTGGTTTAGAGTTATGTTATCAGTGTCACTGCGCTAAGGCGTCAACTCATGCAACAAAGACAAACAAACTGAAGGTGCTCACATTAGAAATTACCGTTCCAAGCATGCAGTGTTATCTATTGTTTTGGAACAACCTACGTCATGGGTCCAAGTAGATCTGTATAAATACATCACACTTTAGACAGATAATCAGAGGGATTCTAACCAGATACCATCTCTGCTATCGATGCTGCACGTCGCCTTGATGTTGACCCGGACTTCATTCTCAGACTTACTAAGTCTGAGCACGAGACCTCATTCAAGGTAACCAGGGTTGGGGGCTCCGTCCAGGGACATGGCATTGGCAGATTAGGTATAACATACCCAGCTCTCCTCTAGGTAGAAGGTTAGGCCTATTATGATAGGGTACACAGACATATGATACACTTTATGTCTTTCTATGTTAATGCAAGATGGTGGGGGTCTTCATAATCATGACCCTCGTCTTTACAATTCTATCTCTGTCACTGTTCATTATCCTAATCATTGCAGCCCATACAATTTACCGTATTGTATTAAATAAAAACTATTGAAACATTACTGCATCTTCGTTATTGCCTGTGTTTGGTTGATACATGATATATCTGTGAGAAAGGGGTAATCTCTGTTTAACCACAACACTCCCTGAGATGTCATACTTCTGAGTCCATGCGTAAAGGCTGCCACAAATCACCTTTAACTGTTTGGGTTGTTGGTGAGATACTGCTAGTGAGCCGGAAGGGTTGGGACTACAGTTGCAACTTGTTGTTGGATAGGCATAGTCGCCTACAAACATAAGTACTGTCATCCTTGAACCAGCAGTCTTGCCCAAAGCAAGAGTCCAAACTACAACACGCCCTTCGCATTAATGCCAAAAACGTGGATTGATATGCAGACAATGAAGGTTAGAAAGCGATTTAGTTCCTCCCTTTTTTCCCATTTTACTTAATGTTGCATTGGCCAAGAGAGTTAGCTGTTTCACCATGCTCTGTTCCTGTATTTCTTTTTGTGCATTTTATTACTCTTGCATAGTGCACACCTGGAGTCGCACCAGATGTTTATGAGAGGCTTTGATTTAGAGGGCTAGTGCTGAAGGTAAAGCAAAGTGCCTGTCAGTGGGTTGGCGTCTCCGAAGAGCACCCAGACCAATGATCACATATTCCAGTTACAATTAAAATTCAGTGTAAATGTGTGGGAAGGGGGTGCAAAGAGCTCAACATATTTAGAAGGCAGAAGCAAAAGGAAATAAAGTGCTTCAATGTGAATGAGTGCAGTGTATGTTTGGGGTGGTAAATTTAGGGAGATGCTAGGAAGTGCATTCACAGGAGAGTGAAAAGAGAATGCAGAAGAGGAGAGAGGAGGTTGAAATGTGCAGATAGATGAGATGTGAAGAGGAAAAAGGTAAATGTATCTAACATAAAGCACACATAACTGAAGGCCTTACTCCTTCCACATACCACAATAATATATGATTCACAGTCTCACAGTTTCAGAATTGAAAAATTCCCAATGTTATTTATAACTAATCATTGTTGTTACTCATTCATCTTAAACAGCTAATAACCATTGACAAAGCCAACAGTACTGACAGGTTTTAGGTGTATGTCAGTTGTGGTGTATTTCTGGATGCAATAACATCTCAGAGAGAAACCAAAATACATGCCAGGTGGCACATTATTTGATTCGCAGAAATGTATTTTGCATGTTCCCTTTTAGAGACCCCCCACTTTTTTCATCCCAGTTAAAGACCTGCCTGCACATATTTCTGGTTGACTAACTGCATCCAGCCGCTGTGGATGTTTCCTGATGCCTTGTTAGAGCATTTTGTTTCCAAAGTTGATGTTGCATGCAGTGCAAGGCACTGGGTAAGCACATTCTTTAAAAGACCAGAAGCTTTTGCAGAGTACAAATAACATATTAATGCAGTAAGATATGGGAAAGTTTTAAATGTGTTTAATATTTGAAGACTATACATTCCCACTGCTTTATAAACCTTGCTTTCTCACTAAACGTATTTCCTTTCAAATGCACCATTTGTCAATCTTTATTCAAATATTTTTGGGAAGGAGGACCCACCATGGACTCCACGTTTGTCCATTGAGTTTGCTCACTCCACTCACTATGTAAAAGTCATAACCAGCCACCACTGCCTACATGAACACGTAGAAACTTATTAAAATCTATCCTGAGTCGTAAGCGGTGTACAGGTGATGTGGCCTAGTCGCCGCAGTCTTCCTACACATGACTTGTGGGTGTTTCTCTATAGTGAAATTCTGGAGTGATGTAATGCTGTACTTGATGTGGATCATAGGGCTGGCACTGGAGGGCTCGGTTAAATTGTCTGATAGCCACTCACACCACACACAGAGCTCATAGTTAATGTCTTTATTCATCACCGTACAACATGTAACTAAACTCTTAATATCCCTATAACCGTTAAAGACCACACCCTGACACATATCAGATTAATTAGGTAATGCCCTTCAAAAGTCCACCCCTAATCACGTGGTCCTAACGCTTACAGTTCTAAGACACTACATTTCTATCCTTGTTAAATAAAAAGACACAAACAAAACATACAAACAAATAGCAGCATTACACTTTTTCAATCAGCTATCTATATGCTCGTACAGTTCTGCCAGACCGTGAGGTAGCTGAGCTTTACCCAGGTAGACCCAAAGGGTACAGGGTCTGTTTTATCAGAGTCCTAAGGTAGGCCAGTTTCCTCTGAATCCACAGGGACTAATGACTGAGGAGACCGAAATCTGAAGTGGGATGAGTCCCTTGTGATGGATTTGCCGGGATAATGCGATGTTATAGTATGTCCCTTTCGTGTCACAATCTTTAGAGGGTCAGCATCAAATCGAGGGGCTGTCTTTCGCTTAACAAGAACCAAATCACCTTCCTCAAACACAACCTCTCGAGTTTGAAGACATCGATTAGCATACATCTTCATCTGCTGCTTCTGAGCAGCGTCAGTAGCATAAACCACATCATCATGTAAGGTTCGCTCAGGGGTTCACTTTGGTCGTTTGGTTCTCATGTCTCTCCCAACCATCAGAGTGGCAGGACTCTGTAGTGAAAAGAAGGGTTGACTGGTAAGCATGGAGGGCTTGGCATAACGCCTGACTCAGATTAAATCCCTTTATCGATGCAAGTTGAATTACCCATTTCAGGGTCCCAATAAATCATTTTACGATACTGATGGCTTCAGGCCACAAAGGTGTGCTTTTCTTATGTTTGATGTTGAGACCAGCCAGAAACTCATTGAATTCCTTGCTGTTGAACAGTGGACCACTGACCATCTTGAGAATGTATGGTATGCCCCACACTGCAAGATGTTATCTAGAAGCTCAATGTCTTTTTTGTGGGTTGTGGATGACACGTCTTCTACCAGAGGAAATCGGATATGCTAGTCAATGATCACCATACGGTGATGTCCATTGGTCAGAGGCCCAAACAAATCAACAGCAATTCTTTCCCACGCATGAGAAGGGAGATCAGACATTGTCAGGGGATGCTGGGTAATCTAGGAAGGCAATCAGTTGCATAAACAACACTCTTTTAGTTCACTCTCCACTTTCTCATCCAAATGAGGAAACTAAGCATGAGCCCTAAATGCCCTCTTGGTGGCCACAATGCCGCCATGGCCTTCATGGGCGAGTTCAATAACTTACTGTCTGAAACTCACAGATATGACAATCTGAGATCCTTTTAGCACAATCCCTTCTTTAGTGACCAACAGTTCATCTTGGACACTGCAATTTTTTTTTTTAATTCAACATTGCCACTTAAAGGTCGAACACTCTGTTTCCAGGAGTGGGCTGAAATAATGTCTCTATCGGTACACATGCCCTAATCAGCAATGGTAGTGGTAATGAATTACTCAACTGACAGAGCTCCATGCGTGCTGGACTTCACAATTAAGTTGATGTACTTCTCAGCAGTTTTCAACGTTGAACTGTGTCACTTTAAGGGTACGTGTAGGAAATAATCAGCAGGGTTTTGATTCTTGCCTGGCTTATGCACAGTTTTATAGTCGTATACTTGTAGACGCAACTCCAACTTCTCTATGCAAGGGGGCTTCTTGGCTTTCAGATTGCTGAAAATGATGAGTAACGCCAGGTGGTCAATAACGATCATGAAATACTTTCCATACAGAAACACATGAAAATGTTCACAGGCCTATACCACAGCCAGTCTCTCCTTGAACGGCTAGGAATAGGTGCGTTGTGTGTCAGACAAACTTTGAGTGGCATGCACCACAATGTGTCTCCAAGCATTTGGATGTCCACTATGATGAGCAAGGATCACACCCAAACCCACTGGGCTCGCAATAACAGGGATCTCAGTGTGTATTTCAGGATCAAAGTAAGCCATCTTAGTCACATTTTCAATTCCATGTTTTCGAAATTGCAGTCACATTCAGCGGACCAACAGAACTGGACATTTCATTTTGTTAGGTCTTGCAAAGGAGCACTCATTGTGGCAAAGTCATGAATGTATCTCAAACAATAGCTGGCCATTGCCAAGAAAGTCCATACCATTGTGACCTCTTGTGGAGGACTGGTGGCTGGTATTGCTCGGACATTGTTCAGATTAGGATAAGAGTCATGCCTCCATCACAAAATACACATCCAAAGAACTTCAGCGTTGTTTTATGAAATTCACACTTTTCAGTGTTTAAGGTGAGGCCTGCATCTGCAAGTAATTAACACATTTGGTTGAGGACTTTGTCATGCTCCTTTTATGTTGCAGCAAATACCAGTATATCATCACTGTAATTGAAGGCATGTGTCACAGGATAAATAATCCTACGTTTAACATCTTGGAAAATTTCTGCAGCAGAGGACACTCCAAAGTTTAGTTCTCTGTATCTAAATATTCCAAAATGAGTCAAAAAACTGGTAATGTACATGCAGTTCTCTTCCAGTTGAAGCTGATGGAAGCCTTTTTTCAGGTCAAGACGGGAAAAAACTTTAGCTCCATTCAACTGCATGATTATATCTGCAATGTGCGGACCAGGGTGTCTCTCTCTCTCTCTCTCAATTGTTTTGTTGTCTTGGCGCATATTCACACAGATGCTCCATGCACTTCCACTGTCCTTTTTCTGCATACCCATGGTGTAGTACCAGTAGAGCACTCAATAATGTCATGTTTCATCAAAACATCTAGCTCCTTCTCAACTGCTACCTGTAGTTTTAATGCTATTCTGTGGTGTCGCTGTGCAACAGGCCTGAAATCCTCATTATTGTGAAATTGCACCTTCATTGTTTTGAGCCTTCCTAGACCATGACACAGTGAAGGGAACTAACTCACAATTTAAAGTTGTGTATTTAGGCTGTAATTGATGGATATCTGCCCCATGTCAACAGCAGTTGTAAAACTAAGTAGACATGCACTAGATGGAGTACCTTGAAGAACATGAATTGGGGAGGCACAGATTTCTTCTTGTGTCACAGGGTCGCTATGAATGATCCCTGACTCCAAAATGGGTTTGAAGCAGCCCATGTGTACACCTTCATAATTGACGCTTTGATTTGTGGTATAGACGGTAGACTGTGAAGTTGTTCAACTGGCACGATGTTGATCGATGCAGCCCTATCGATTGCAAAAGTTACTGAGCAATCGTTAACTCTCAGTTCGATTTTGGGGCAATGTCCATATGAGTGTTTTTGCTTTCTCAGTTCACTTGTTTGTGCCCTTCTTACGTCTTCCATGCAAGCAGCATGGCCCACTTCTGCAAGCTGTTCCCTTTTATCTATGAACATTGCACATTCACCCTCCTCCTTGTTGCTCAATGGTGACATCAAGGAACTCTGTCAGGATGAAATTAACGGCAGTCAACTTCGTTAAGTTTCGATCTGTTGCAGATGAGGTTGTTTTTTGTCTTTGTGAATGTCTTCTGGAAACTTCTGGCGTCCATCTTCTCCTCCAGTTGTGATGCACTTGTTTTTTTCTTCACTTTACAAACGGTTATAGTGGTTCTCCTTTCCGCACCTTTTACATGTTTGTCCAATGGCTGAACATTTATTTTAATGTGGAATTGGAAACTCACATCGGAAACAGTCCTTCTTTTTCCAAGAACGTTGAAAATGTACCTTTCATTGTTGACGTTTGGCATTGAGTTGAACTTGGCTCCTAAATCTTCTTTAATTTGATGGTGTGACATTGTGTCAGTCAATGTGAGTTTCTTTATCATTTCCCTTGATCCGTCACCAGTGAGATTCTATAAGTATTTAATCATTTTCTCCTAACTTACTTCTTCCAGAGCATCTATGAAATCATTGAAAGTCTCGATTCATACGGTCTATCCGTGCCCATGTTCTGTTTTTTGGCAGTACCCAATGGTGATGGAGGTTTCAATAACAATTCAAAATCAGCAGTACTGTAACCCGTGTCCCTTGCTGCAGCTGCAGGAAATCTTTACTATCTTGAAGACCTTCTGAGTTGTGCTGAAGGCCACCGGCTGCCGTCTTTACTGTCTTTGGGGTTCAACAACTTGTCGAGCACAACTCTTGTGTTCGCTCCCAAGTCACCTCACCCAATTTTGAGGTTGTATGACCACTGAGTAAGTTCAATTCTCATATCTGGTTGTCGCTGCCTTCTAGCGTTACATGTGATAGTCGCTGCCTTTTATGTTGTACTGGTTGTCACTGCCTGTAGTGTTTTTTTTGTATGACTGATGGGTCAGTGTTGTGGTGCAGCACTTTTTTTTTTTACTTAGCCTTGCCAGAGAGTCTTGACAGGGTTTTCCAACTGTGCTCTCTTGTTGGGCCTTTACCTTCTCTACAAGGCTTCGTGCAGGCTGGAGCAGCACTTGCACTCCACATATGTAATTCTCTTCCCGGGTGATTTCCTCCACCAGAGCTAAAGGTCATGGTGGAGGAAATCATCCGGGTAGAGCCACAGCAATTCGGATCACAGGTGCAGCAGACATCCATTGCTAGGAAGATGGAGCTATGGCGGAGAATCGTGGACAGGGTCAACGCCGTGGGACAGCACCCCAGAACAAGGGATGACATCAGGAAGAGGTGGAACGTCCTATGCGGGAAGGTGCGTTCCGTGACAGCAAGACACCAAATAGCTGTACAGGGGACTGGCGGTGGATCCCCCAACTTCTCCCCCACAACTAACAACATGGGAGGAGCAAGTCTTGGCAATCATGCATCCTGAGGGCCTGGCAGGAATAGGAGGAGGACTAGACTCTGGTATGTCAACTCTTTACTACTTTCACCCCGTACCTGCATGCCATCACATACCCCCAACCCTTAACCTCACTCCCATCACTCCACCACCTCCCACACATCCCACCATCGCAACCCACCCATCCCAATAGCAAGCCCTGCTAGCAACACCAATGCATGGACACCCATCACAGACCTGCATGGACACCTATCACTAAAGCATGCACACTAGAGGGAAACAGCTAGCCCACCAAATAACAACTCACACAAGGCAAAGCTGCCAGGGCAGTAACAACCAGAGAGGGCAACACACCCATGCACAAGATGTCACACGCAGAAACAATAACACTGCATTTACATTCCCACAGGACCCCCATCCAACGTCACCGGAGAGGAACAGCAACATTCAGTCCCCCCTCCCCCCCAGAAGAGGGCCACAGTGATGACAGCAGCTCTGGACGCCTCGATCTGGATGACCAACCTGGCCCATCAGGGATCTCCAGACAGTCGGTTACCTAGGCACAGTCCCATACCACCACAGTCTCCCCCCTCAGGAAACACCACCACAGTACTCACCCTGCGGGCCCATACCTCTGTCCCCAGGACACATCAATCAGCAGTGTGTCCAACACCACAGGGACCCCAGGCCACCCCACAAACACAGGACGATCAGGGACCTGTCGTCAGTGGCAGTGGGAACATAGTTCAGGGGACAGAGGCACAGGACAACAGGGATGCTGAGAGGACTGCTGTGCGACAGGGGGAGGACAGGCCCATGGAACTGACCCTGCAGGAGGCACTCACTGCAATCCTGGGAGCATATCAACATTCCCAGGAGACGATGGGCCAGATACTGGACAAGATGCAGGAGAACCAGCAGCTGCAGGAGGGACAGTACCTGGGGATCAGGGAGGACATGAAGGACATCAACACCACCCTGGTCACCATTGCAGGGGTGCTGGCAGACATGGCCAACACTATGAGGGAGGCAGTGGCACACCACCGGGCCCCAGCCACTAGCCAAACCGATTAACAGTCCTCCACCTCTGCTAGTGGACAGGAGACCCCGCCACAGGCCACTAGCACCCTCCCCCTGCAGAAGGAGAACCCCACCCCTGCAAACGTTCTCTGCGATCCAGCCAGAAGCCAGAGACTATTGACAAGACCCTCGCTAGGAAATAAGACTCTCCTGAATGTCACCCTTGTGTCCCACCCTGTCCACCTTGAACTGCCATTGCTCCCCTTCCTATGCCCCCTTGGACAATTCACCTGTGATCCACATAGACTGGACTTTCCTCCACCCATTGCACATTCCCCTCTACTTATTAGTATTTAAATAAACACCATTTGAAAAAATACAAGTATGGAGCATGTCAAATGATTTAACTATGTATTTGTTTAACAAGGTTTAAACACTGCAATTCAACTGTATACATAGGAATGACCTGTAGTTGGCTGCAGTCAACACACCAGGAGCGAGAGTGGGGCACAAATATCTGTAAATAGAGATGCCAAAGGCTACAGTGAGTGGCCACAGAAGTGGGAAATATCAGCATGCCAGGGACAATGTCAAACACAAAACTGTCATCCTCCTCCTCATCTTCACTGTCCACATGGTCCACTGCTGCTACACGCCCATCTCCAGCCTCATCCTCCTGCAGAAAAGGCACCTGGCGATGTGAGGCAAGGTTGTGCAACATAGAGCATGCCACGATGATCTGGCAGACATTCTTGGGTGAGTAGTACCGGGATCCACCTGTTAAATGGAGGCAACAAAACATGGCCTTCAGGGGGCCAAAGGTCCTTTCTATAATTCTTCTTGTTCGCCCATGTGCCTCATTGTACATTCCTCTGCCCTTGTCCTGGGATTCCTCACAGGGGTCAGGAGCCACGAGAGGTTGGGGTAACAAGAGTCACCTGCAAATATCGAGGGACAACTGTTAGCCACACGCCAACTCTTAGGGCCCACACTATACCCATACACCAAAATCCACTGGGTGGGAACCAGGGCTCATCTATTAGCCACTCCCTTGTCCCAATAATGATGGGGATATGTCCCATTGCATAGAAATCAGCTTTCACTGTGGCCAAATCCTCCACCTGGAGGAAAATGATGTAGCTGCGCATGTGTTTAATCAGGGCAGACAACACTCTGGTCAGCACTACTTGGCTGAGACAGTCCTGCTGCCAATGCCACTGTCACTTGGAAGGAGCCAGTTGCCAGGAAACGGAGCACTGATAGCACTTGCACAAGAGGGGGGATCCCGGTGGGGTGAATAGTAGCAGAGATTAGGTCAGGCTCCAATTGGGCTCACAGCTCCGTGATTGTGGCCCTGTCAAGCCTATAGGTGAGGATAATGTGCCTGTCCTCCATTGTTGCCAAGTCCACCAGGGATCTGTACACAGGGGATCTCTCCATCTCCTATACATCCTCAGCTGTTTCAATCTATGGGGCAAAACGGTGAGCAGCTGGTCAGTATCTCATATTTCCAACCACTACACTTCACTGCATGTTGTGATTGTAACAGTATATTGTTGGATAGGTCCAAATGGTGCTTATGTGTACTGTGATGCAGTTAGGTGCCATGGCCTGCCCCCCCTTAAATGACGTCCGCCTGTCCTGTATGGAGGGACATGCGGAAATGAGGTAATTCCGCTGACGTTGTGCGTCGTTGCAGGAGGCGGTCGAGAACCGCCGTGCAACTCCTCATTGGTTATCATTGGGTCCTTTGGGTTATAGTGGCCAATGGTGATGTACGCCGGCGGTGACAGTACTCACTGCTGCGAACGTCACTGCCATTTTCTATCTGTTCACTCACTTGCTACCTGACCTTCGATAGGAGAGGACCTACACTGCATGTGCTGCTGTGACCTGTGTCTGGAACCGACCATGGCTCGTGTGACTGTGGAAAGGGCCCCTGCCTTCACCTCTGCTGAGTTGAAGAGACTCGTGGATGGGGTCCTACCCCAGTACAGAATGCTGTATGGGCCTCCAGACCAACAGATGGGTACACAGTGAGCACGATGCATGGGGCATGAATGCATGGAGTGCTGTGTGTGAAGGTCTCGTCTAGGGGAGGTTGGAGGATGGGCCCTGGGCAACGTGCTGCATGTATACTAAGCCATGTCTGTGCGTAAAGGGATGTGAAGGGCTATGGTGGGCCATGAGTGTAATAGGCAGGACGGTCTGACTGATACCTTTTCTGTTGTGTATTTCTCTGCAGGTCAGCACCCATCAGAAAAAGGGTATATGGTGTGCCATCGCCAAGGACGTGCGGAACCTGGGGGTCTAGAGTAGACGGAGCACGCACAGTCGGAAATGGTGGAAGGACCTGAGACGCTGGGCATGGAAGACGGCGGAGGCCCAGCTGGGGATGGCCTCTCAACGAGGAAGCTGTGCCCGTCGAATCCCGACCCCCCTGATGCGCCGCATACTGGCGGTGGACTATCCGGAGCTGGATGGGCGCTTGGGGGCATCACAGCAGCCACAAGGGGGTGAGTGCAGTGCCCCAATATATTACTTGCGCATGGTATCCTGGTGGGGGATGTTGGCCTGTGGGTGCCTCTAGGCCAGGCCGGACATTGCAGGGTAGGTCCCATGTTGGGCAGGGTCTGATGTAAACTTCCTCCAACCAAGCTAGTAGGAATCCACTACTGGGCAGGGGTCTGTGGGTCTCAGGTATGCTGCAATTGGCATTAGGTGTCCATGTCCATGGGCTGGTGACTAGCATTGTGACTGGTAGTGCATTACCTAGTGCGTAGGACTGTTTCCTGTATGTGTACGCCAACAGTGGTGATGTTGCCGCCACTGACCAAGTGTATCCTTTGACTCTCCCCCCCTGTTTGTTTTGTCACCCTGCCCTTATGTGCACTAGCATCATCTGGCGGAGGAGCAGAGGCACCGGCGACAGAGGGAGTTGCATCCCACAGGACCCAGGATGCCGAATCCACCGATGGTGAGGGCACCAGTGTGACAGAGGGTGTGGGGAGCACACGGCGGAGACTGGAGGGGACAGTTCTGACAGTGATACCTCCTCCGATGGAAGCTCCCTGGTGGTGGCGGACACCTCTGTGCCCACCCCAACTACAGGTTCAGCCGTCACCCCCGTACGAGCACAGCCCTCTCAGCAGCCCCTCAGTGTGATTCCCGTGCCCGCTCACCCAGGAGGGTGGGCACCTCCTTCGCCCAAGGCACCTCAGGACCTGCCCAAGTTAGCCCTGCTGCCCTGAGTGAGGAGGCTATTTACCTTCTGCAATCCATCTCTGTAGGGCAATTAACCATTGTGAATGCCATCCAGGGGCTGGAAGCCCAAATACAACAGACAAATGCATTCCTAAAGGGCATTCACACTGGCATGGCAGCCCAACAGAGATCAATCCAGCTCTGGCCTCCTCTCTGATGGCAGCCATTGTCCCTGTTTCTAGCCTCCCCCCTCCAACTTCCTCTACCAAATCCCATTCCCCTCAACCCCAACCTATCCCAAGCACACAGGCAGACCAGCATGCACACAAGACAACACACAGGAGTGGTTCAGGCAAACACAAGCACCACACATCATCCCACAGGCACTCACACAAACACCATCCAGATGCAGACATACCAACATCGACTGCCTCCACTGTGGCCCCCTCCTCCTCATTGTCCACCTCCCTCCCAGTTGCGTCTACACTCACACCTGCATGCACTACATCCTCATCCAATACCACATCACCCCTCACTGGCAGTCACCACCCCCACATCCATGCACACGTCCTCTGTACTCTCTCCCACAGTGTCTGTGGCCCCTCCTCCCAAAGTACACAAACGCAAGCACCCAACCACCCACCCACCCAACAGCCATCCATCTCACAACAGCATCCAGCCCATGCACCTGCACCCAAACACAGCAGACACCTCCAACAACCACTTCCTCTTCCTCCACTCCCAAACCTTCACCCTCTTCCCGCCCTAATGTCTGTAAGAAGCTTTCCTCTTCCCTACCACTCCCCCTCCCCGTCCGTCACGTCGGGCCAGGGTGGTCAGAACCCAGACGAGCACCTCAGCCACCCAGTCCATAGCCACAGTAGTGTCGACAGCTACTCCAGGTGGGAGAGGATACCGGGCAGCCACACTGAAAGGGTGCCTGCGCCAGGTGCTGCAAGGAAGGCCAAGGAGGCACCCCCAGCTTCCTCAAGGAAGGGCAAGGAGGCACCCTTGCAGTGCTCTCTCCGTGATGTTGCAGGAGTGAGGTGGGGCCTTAGCCTATATGTTGTGGCCCTCTGGCCCATGGACATTGAGGACTGGGCAGTGTCCCTACATTTGTAAATATGTATATACGTTTGGATTTTGATGCACTTATTCATAGTATTTTATCGTATTACACTCACTTTCTTCAAATCATTTTGTCCTTGCATTACTCCTCAGGGGTACAGAGTAAATATGTTATGTTGCTGCATCTTGTTGTGTGTAGGTGTTGGGGGTGGGTGTGTTTTGTGTATTTGTCACTCTCTTTTTCCTCCACCCCTCCCTTGTGTACTAGGTGGAAGTACTCACCGTGGTCGTCTTCGCCTGCGTTGGTGTTCATCATGAAGCAGAAGGTAGACGAGCATGGGGAAGACATGCAGCTCGGGCTCCATGGCATTGTGGTTTTTCCCTGAGACTCCACAGGTGAGTTCTTTGACTTCTGAGATCTGTTTCTGCCAGGCTTTTGATGTCGTTGGTACCGCCCCGGAAAAGGTGGCAGATAGGCCAGTCATAATAGAGTGGGCGGTACATTATCTTCCGCCTGGCTGTTGGCGGTTACCGCAGTGGTGCTTGTTGAGTCCGCCCTGGCAGTCTGTGTGTTAAAGTGGTTGTCTGTCTGAGTGGTTTCCGCCGTGGTCATGATTCCATTTTTGTTACCGCTGGCCTGCTGGCGGTATTACCGCCACTTTATCACTGACCACCAGGGTTGTAATGAGGGCCTATATATGGTAATGGTGTTAAACAAAGGATACCAAATCACAAGTGGTCCAGAGTAGAGAATGGCTACTTACTTTCAGATAAGATCATCCGTAAGCATGTAAACAATCACAGGTTCCAAAAAAGGAACAGAGGGTGCATGAGCTAAGGGTAGCAGAAAAAAATTAATAGCGCCATGCGTCAATGAATAAGTAGACTGACCTAAAGGTACTCAAAAAGAGAAAGGTGGACTACAGGAACTCAAGATGAATATTCTGAAATGAGTATGAAATAGTGCCTAAATCTGTGGTGGATGAAAGCCTACCCAGTTACCAATGTCAGTGAAATAGACATGAGGTGGAATTGCTCTATAAAGGGGCAACTAACTGGGTTTGGACCATTTGAGATGCTGAAGGAAGCTGGAAAGGTAAGATAAATCAATTATACTGAAACCAAAATAGAAGAGAAAAGAAAGAAGAAGGGGGGCAATAGCAATGTATATAAAAAGACTCTCCTGAAGCAGAAATGAGGCAGAGCAAGGCAGTCACTTTCCTCAGGAAAAATGTGCATGCTGCAAGTGTGTCTACAAAAATGGGACGTATCAATTCACAATGGCCCACCAATGGAATTTTCCTCAGTGCCCATTGAACACAAACATTGAAAAAGAGTGTTGCATAAATTAACAGATTATGAAAATTAATTGAAATAGCAATCAATAAAAATTACTGAACACAAAGGCATGAAAGTTTGGGACTAAAATGATGAAACGAAAAAAAATATAAATAGAGGATACCTTGAAAAATGATCCACGATTGGCACACGTGGAATAATGCATTTTATCCTTCTCTTAAACTGTGTAATCCTTAATTTTTGAGTTCTCTCTTCAATATACTTTTTATAGTAGGGACAACAATTTGTATAAATAACATTTGTTGAATTACAATGAGTGTGACTCTGTAATTTAATCCAAACAGTGTCATGCTGGAAAAGATCAGTATTTAATGTACATTGGCATGTGCTGCAGCGTCAACTACTGAACTGGTCAAGCACAGTTGGCAAACACCCTTTGTTGGGTTATGTAAATAATCTGCAATTCAGTATAACCCGGGTTTTTACTACATAATCCCTGATATTTTTACCTTTCTTGAAGGCAAACAATGGTTTCTCAGTGAGGTGTCACATGAGTTGAGGACTTATGTTTGTTAGAATTTTCCTAAATCTGTTGCTTAAATGTATAATCGAGGAACCAATGTCAGTCAGTCAACAGTATGGTCACTTTATTTAAGTGTTTGTATACTTTCAGAGAAGTAGAACTAGGCATGTTTACATGTCAATAGTCTTTTGTGATAACCCCTATACAGAAGTCTCTGGAAGAGGTTATCAGATTCATGGAAGTAATCATTTTTATGTGCCCAATGTCATTGCAGTCTAAGGCATTGACCTAAGAGCAGGTTATCTCAAAAGCTACAAGAATGGTTGCTGGAGTATGTAAGATTTCCTTCTTGTACCATTAATGAGAGCAACACTAGGCCAGTAAAAATGTAACCCATGAACAGGGGGTCAAAGGAAAAATGGCAGAACCGTCCTTTTATCAAATTCAAAAGGACACTCTTAGAATAAATATTGAGTGTGGTGTATGACATTATATGGCATTGAAGAAGCGATTGACTTCCTATTTGGCCAAGGTTTTAAAAAAATTATAAGAAGCATCAATAGAGACTGTTTGATTGAACTTGAAAAGGATGCCCCTTGCCTATTGTTTTAATAAAGTGGATTTAACATATACCATTGTGAGCTAACTGGTATCACATGAGGGTGACTGTATGTCAGTCATGTACCTGTGGACGTTCTCTTGTATTTAAATGTGGAAGGCTTTCAGTTGCCTTCTTAAATAAAGTAGCATATACTTTATTGTCCTTATATTGAACGGTAAGTTCCACAAAGGGTACTGCCCTGTTTCTCAAGTCTATGGTAAATTAAATATCAGGACAGCTGTTGTTGAGCCAACCCAAAAATGCCCTCAAGTCAATTTGATTCTTTGTCCAAATCATAAAAACATCATCACATATACCTTTGCTGGAGTGTAACATTCAGGATAAATGGGAAATGCGGCTATCCATTTCAACATCTTTGATCTGATAGCAATACAGATGCAAGAAGGCAACCTCAGCTAAGGCACTGAAGAAGTGAGTTAGTACCAAGTAAGTACTAAGTTGTTGATCAATACACTGATTACTTCCTTTTGGCAGAATGTTGGTATTTAGGGGTTATATGTCTATAATTATCACAACCTAGGACTCAGGAAGAAAGGGGTGCCCTTAACACTATTATTGTAGTTGCTGCTCTTCCAGAGCCAAGCACAAGTATTAGATAAGGTTGAATAAAATAATCAGTATACTTTCAAACTGGTTGGAGAATAGAACCACTTCTAGTGATAATGGGGTGGTCAAGAGGTTGTTCAATATTTTCATGTATTTTGGGGAAAATACATATCAGAGGAGTGTGTGCAGAAGGTTAATTAAAGAACTAACATTCATTGTAGCTTAGAAAGCTAGATTCTTGAGCTATCCTACTTATTTCTCTCAAGAGTTATATAAACTTTGTTGTAAGGTCTCCCAGGAGTTTCAAACAGTGGTCACGGTTACAATATTTGTCTCAATATCTCTTGTTAGTGATCTTGTGTGTCCATAATGACTATTTCGTCTCCCAGTTCAGCTGGTTTGATTGTAACATCATGTTTCCTTTTAAGAGAAAAATAATCCTTTTCGAGTTTTCAAATGTACTGATATTGAATTTGGTGTATCTTCTTTTGTTTTAGAGACATTTAAAATTCCTGAGAACAATATTCCCATACACAATTACTTCTTCAGGAAAAATATGTGCAATTGGACAAAGGTTCACTGGGAATAGAGGGGCAAAAACCAGTAGGGTTTGGGAGAGCCTGTGCTGGTTCTGGAATCTAGTTTATCTGAATAGGTTGGGAAGTTCAGGTTTAGTGTTGAAAAAATCTTGTCCTTTAGTAGGTACAAAATACAATTTCCTGCTTAAAACAGATCACGAAAGGTGTCATTTGGCATCATGACAAGCCAAAAATAGAAGCCATCTCAGTAGTTTGTGCAATGGTGAACTCTAATGATGTTACAACTGGTAGTTTTGGCGTCAGGACCTGACCATCCACATTCCCCCCATTGGCAGGTGTTCTGCAACTTAGACCTCAGCCTCAATCACAGCCTAAAATTGGGGGGGGGGGGAAGGGCTGATAATTATTTGTGTGAGTAGGACCTTGTGGGAATGAACCACCACTGGTGCCAGGATGAGCTTTTTTATTCTCATTCATTAGGTCCAGAACACTCAGAAAAAGTCACAAAATACCTTTTGTATTTGTTATATGAACTAGTGTGTTGTCCCTGTGGAGGTGGTAGGCAATATTTGTCAGGTTAGTATGGATAAACTTTATTCTTGTTATAAATGCCAATGTCCTTCTGTAGTTTGATCAGTTTCTTGTTTAATTTAATTGTCAGAATACAGAAATGGGTTAGTCAAAATAAGGTGGAGGAGTGACAGGGGAAATGGTCTACTTCAGTCCTATATAACAGACTGTCTTCCAACCACTAGTGGATACAACTGAAGTCCAGGACCTTCCCAGATCCACACCTCTCCTAACTTTCAGGGCCCTGGGTCCAAACTTATTCCATTATCCTGCCTCACCAAGGAATAAATGAAATGTCCTGAACCTGGTGAATGAGCAATTGAGATTCTATGGCAGGACCAGAGACAAGGATTAGGTTGTCTCTCTTTGCTTTATTTTAAAGCAGCAGCCTTTAGTAAACACAGGAAAGGGAAAACACTGTGAGAGAAAGCTACAAGTCCCATGAATCCTTTAGACGGGATGCCCTCCAATCCAAGGACTCTATCCTCTGCAAAAGGCTCTCCTGATGTTCTTTCCTCCTCTTTCTTTGCTGGTCCAGCAGCCGGGAAGATAAGCACTTTATTGACCATGTTGTCTTCATGAATGTCTATGCTAGAATATGAATGTTTAGTGTTTTACAACCTATTTTCCTTACACAGCGTGGCTACGGGAATGCTAGTCGCTCCTTCGCGGCAGCTTTACTGGTATTTCTGAAGGACTCTCGGGCGCAATGCGGTCAGCCAACCACTAGAGGGCCACACACCATCTTGATTCGTGCTCAGCCTACTCTACCCCCTGCCTGACCAGTGTCAGTTTGGCTCATCAGTTTCAGAGTGAAATGTGCTGGCCGCGCAGCACACATTGTCGGGGGTCAGTGTAATTAATATCCATTCACCGAGCCCCGTTTTAATAACAGGTAGGGCCTGTAATTGTGTGTTTGTCATGAGAAACGACTCAGGTGGCACATTAAGCCTTGTGATTGCACAGGGAACTATGTCCCAAGGCCTTCAGGCCTATTCAGTCAGACATCTTCAGGTACAGTGCATAAATGCACACATGAACCACGGGAGGACCTGGGCACCTTTGTAAGGCTAAAGAAAGCTTTTATGGAGTCCCACCCTTCTCCTAGATCCCCCTCGTCTGTTCCCAATACCTCCAAAGCTCCCCTCCATCCAGGGACGGCTGTGACTCCCCTTCAGCTGTTGATGGGGAGGGTGACGGGGAATACTCTAGGCCCTGGTGACCATCTGCTGCCTCTTCCCTCCTTTCGGACGACCACAAGTCCGACAATGACACACTTCTCTGGTTGACCATGATGAGCTGCTACATCCACAGCCTACTAAGTGATCTCCGGCCCCAAAGGTCGCACCCCATGTGACAAGCCACCTCAGGAAAGCCTTAGATAAAGAGGTCCGGAACTGCTTAAGAGCAAAATGTCCCCAACCCTCCTTTGAGGGTAAACTCGCCATTACTCTGGACATGGATCCAAAGATGGCCACCTTTCTGGCAAAATTCATGAAGGACCTCAAAGAAGGGATCGATCAGTCTTGGCGTTCATGCCAGGACAAGTTGTTAGATTTTGCCGGTCCCCTCACGAAAATCCTGTACATGGCAGAAGATGCCAAGGCCTTGGGTACCTCATTCCCCCTAAGGCTTTGTCCGGCTTGGCTCAACAGGCAATAATGTTTTAGGAAAAACAAACTGTGCTATATCTACAGAGAGGTGGCGTTACCTCTTAATTAAGATCAACCCCAAATTTGGGGAACTGGCATCGTCAGAAGCCGTCCCTTTTGTCCAAGGCGGTCTCTTTGGTGAACCCTTCATCCTGGAATTAGGTAAATTTGTCAACACATTTACCTCAGTGGATAAGGCCCAAAGAAACAAGTTTTTATGCCTCGTGATTTTGCAAGTGCCCGTCGTGGTAGGGGGCGCTCGATCAGCAGAGGTACCTTTCTAGCCTCTAATAAACTGGGAATACAGTGAGGGCACTGGCAAGATTCAACCCAATTCAGGACCTTTTATCCCACCAGGAGATATCCACCCTAGAGAAGCTCCAGGAGAGGCTTCAGGAGTGGGGCCTCCAACACCTATACCCAAGGTGAGTGCGTAATCCCCTTCAGGGCTCAGGTTGGGCGGCAGATTGACTATGTTTCTTCACAATTGGGAGGCTTTGACTTTGGATGCCTGGGTTTTGCAGATGGTCCAAGGGTTCCACATAGACTTTTATGGTTCCCCAACTCAGACAAAGCCACATCCCCTGAATTTTGCTTTCTTTCAGGCGACACTGGTGGATACGGAAATCTCACATCTCTTGAAAAAAGGGGCGATTGTCACAACCAGCTTGTATCCCTTTGGATTTCTCAGCAATCTTTTCTTAATGGAGAAGAGGGATGGAGGTCAATGCCCTGTGATCAATCTCAAAGAATTAAATGAGTGGCTAGTTTTCCACCATTTCAAAATGGAAGGGATCCACCTTCTCAGGGATTTCTTACAAGTGAGCGACTGGATGGTGCACCTGGATCTAAAGGATGCCTATCTTATGATTCCCATTTTTCCTCTCCACAGGCGTTTCCTCCAGGTTCAATGGAAAGGTTGAATTTTCAAATTCTCTTCTCTCTCTTTCGGTCTAACCTCTACGCCGTGGTGCTTTATCAAGGTCTTGAAGCCAGTGGTGGAACACCTCCAGGCTCGAGGGATCAGGATGATCATTTATTTGGATGACATCCTAATACTACATCAGTGCCCATGGAGATTATTGGGACATCTCAAAGAGACAGTTTCCCTGCTGGAATCCCTCGGATTTCTGATCAACAACACAAAATCTTCCTTTCTCCCATCACAGTCGATTCAATTCCTGGGTTTTGTGGTGGACTCGGTCCAAGCCATGTTGAGTCTTTCTTCTCGCAAGTTAACCAAAATCAAACACGAATTGAGAAGGACCTTGGCCAAGCTCAGCACATCTCTGCAAAAAAATCGCTCGGATTGTAGGTCTCCCTTACTCCTCATTACAGGCAATATTCCTGGGCCCACTGCGTTATTGTGCCCACCATAGACTCAAGATTTCTCACTTGAAAAAAGGTCTCATACACTCTCAATTGGTTCTCCTTTCGGAGCAGGACAATGAGGAGCTGAGATGGTGGATTTCGCACATGGAGGCCTGGAATGGCCAGGCCATCTTTGGCCCCGAACCAGATCTGATCATCGAGTTGGATGCAGCGGTTTGGGTTGGGGGGCCCAGTGTGGAGATTACTCTACAGGAGGAAGCTGGTGGTTCAAGAAAAAAGATCTTCTCTTCAACTGCCTGAAATTCATGGTGGGGTCTTTTGCAATAAAATCCTGGACCAATGACAAAGTCCAATGTTGCATTCTCCTAAAGATGGACAACTTGGTAGCAGATCGCTACATAAACCATCTGGGGGGAATGAAATCGGAAGCCCTATCGAATCTGGCAAGCAACATCTGGGCGTGTTGCCTGGACAACCAAATTTCAGTGATGGCTGAACACCTCTCGGGAAAGACAAATAAAGTGGCAGATTGGAATTCCCGTCACTGGAGGGACGTCAGCCTATGGCAGTTACACTCGCAGGTGTTTCAGGGGATACAATCCCTCTGGGGCCTATTGCGATGGATCTGTTCGCCTCACGTCTAGATCATCAGCCGGACAGATACTGCAGCTGGAAACCGGAGTCCTTGGCGACAGAAGCATTCCTACAAGACTGGAGCTGGGAAAAGGGGAATGCCTTCCCCTGTTTGCCATGATCATGAGACTGTTCGCTCAAATTCAAAGGCAGACGGCAGACTTGGTGGTAGCCACCCCCATTTGGAGATCTCAAGTTTGGTTTCCAGTTCTGATGGTCCTTTCTTGGGATTTTCCAATCCCCTTTTTCCGGATCTGCTCTGTGATTTAAAGTGGAATCGTCACCACCTCGTGATAGAAGGATGTCTCCATCTCATGGCCTGGGGGATCAAAGGGAACAATGGAAAATCCCGGGCATTTCACAAGAGGTTGCGACCCTACTCGCAAAGTCATGGACAGACAGTACCAATAAGAAGTACTGATCAGCCTGGACTAGATGGCTGCATTGGTGTCATCTTCGTCACCTTGATTCCGTGGGGACAGACATTGTCCATAGTTTGAATTTCTTGGCATCCCTGGTATCTGATGGTCACGTCTATCAGTCCATCCACACCTTTTGTTCTGCCATCTTGACGTGCCATGTTCCTTTGAACGGGTGCCCGGTTGGAGAACATCCCCTGGTTTGCAAACTCCTCAGGGGCATTAGGTTGTCCCTTCCTCTGGGTCATAGATATTCTACTTGCTGGTATGTCAACAAAGTCCTTCGATTATTCAGATAGTGGCCATCCAATAAATACTTTTCAAGGAAACAGATGTTGGTAAAGTTGGCTACTTTCCTGTGCCTGGTGTCTTATCGTCGGGTCTCCGATGTCAGGGTACTGGATATTACTGGCAGAGTCTTTACCCCGGGTGGGACGACATTCCATATTTCCAGACGGACTAAATGTAACTCCAGAATTGTGTCTGACTCTAGCTTCCAGACAAACCTGAATATATGTCTTTTTTAGGCTCTGAAGGCATACGAAGCCATGACGGAGGAGGTCCATTCCCTTGGGGAGCGTCAACTATTGATAGCTCTCACCAAGCCACACAAAGCGTTATCTTCTCCTATCATTGCTCGATGGGTCAGGTGGGTATTGCAGGAAGCTGGAATTGGTGCATCTATATTTGGAGCCCATTCTGTTAGGGGTACTATGGCCTCAAAAGCTATTTCCTTAGGGGCTCGACTGGAGGATATACTCAACATGGCAGATTGGTTCTCTGTTTCCACATTCAAGAGATTCTACTTTAAACCATTGCAGAATTTGGTTGTAGATAAGCTTTAAACAAACCTAATCCTCGCCCCTGGTCCTGCCATAGAATTAAAAATGTCCTACCTATCGTAAAGGAAAGTTTCAATTCTATTAGGGGCACAGAGGCGAGGATTAGTCCCTCCTAAGATAGGCTTCAATCCCACCCAATTGAGGACGAAAGTTCTCAATCTTCCATGTATTTGCGTTATGCGTAAATACTTTATTCTGACAATATTGGTTATTTTATATATATATATATATATATATATATATATATATATATATATATATATATATTTCCAAAGCAAACTGGTCAAGGAAAACAGCACGCTCTTTGTGCTGGTGCAGTGGTGGGGATATGACCAGAATCCCCAAAAGAATTAAAACACAAAAGTTATTACACTGCACTCCCGAGGGCTTTAAATTTCAAATTAATTTAATTGACAACAGCTTTGCACCAACGCGTTTCAGCCATCACGGCCTTGTTCACGGTAGCTGAGTCTGTAAGCCATGTGATCTCCATTATCATACTTTTATACCTTACAGGCATTATGGTATTTGTAGTCACTATTTTGTTCTAGTAGTTCTGATGATGCTCATCCATTTAAAATTAATACCATGCATGCGTTTCTTGAATGTTGTTAAAAGATTCTGAGGAAAGGCAAGGGTTGATTTATTTGCTCAGTGCTGACATTTTTCATTTTTACTTTATATCCACACATTTATTCACTACCATAACGCTGTCTGTAGTTCTGCATATTTCTTTAAAGAAAGCACCAATTATGTTTCTTAAGTGACTCCTGTTCGTACACCCGTCTTTATCTTTAGGAAATCACTGTTGTTTTATTGCACACTTAACTGAAAAGGCCCCCGGACCCCAAACCTTTCTGGGATCGCATCGGAATGGAGGAATGTTTTTCAAGGACATCTGCTGACCATATTTCATGATCCTGTCCCCAGTTTTTCCACGGCAAAGGTTCACAAGCGTATTTGAAGTGTATGCCTTCAGGTTATCCTCTCTTCAAGTGCTAAGTGCACACGCAGAGATTCGTATCCCATTTGTTGTCCTCTGCTGGAATTTCGGTGTTTCAAGATCTCCTTCACTCCGGGCGCTGCCGTTTTATAAACAATTTCAAAGCAAACTGGTCAAGGAAAACAGCGCGCTCTTTGTGCTGGTGCAGTGGTGGGGATATGACCAGAATCCCCAAAAGAATTAAAACACAAAAGTTATTACACTGCACTCCCGAGGGCTTTAAATTTCAAATTAATTTAATTGACAACAGCTTTGCACCAACGCGTTTCAGCCATCACGGCCTTGTTCACGGTAGCTGAGTCTGTAAGCCATGTGATCTCCATTATCATACTTTTATACCTTACAGGCATTATGGTATTTGTAGTCACTATTTTGTTCTGATAGTTCTGATGATGCTCATCCATTTAAAATTAATACCATGCATGCGTTTCATGAATGTTGTTAAAAGATTCTGTGGAAAGGCAAGGGTTGATTTATTTGCTCAGTGCTGACATTTTTCATTTTTACTTTATATCCACACCATTATTCACTACCATAACGCTGTCTGTAGTTCTGCATATTTCTTTAAAGAAAGCACCAATTATGTTTCTTAAGTGACTCCTGTTCGTACACCCGTCTTTATCTTTAGGAAATCACTGTTGTTTTATTGCACACATAACTGAAAAGGCCCCCGGACCCCAAACCTTTCTGGATCGCATCGGAATGGAGGAATGTTTTTCAAGGACATCTGCTGACCATATTTCATGATCCTGTCCCCAGTTTTTCCACGGCAAAGGTTCACAAGCGTATTTGAAGTGTATGCCTTCAGGCTATCCTCTCTTCAAGTGCTAAGTGCACACGCAGAGATTCGTATCCCATTTGTTGTCCTCTGCTGGAATTTCGGTGTTTCATGATCTCCTTCACTCCGGGCGCTGCCGTTTTATAAACAATTTCAAAGCAAACTGGTCAAGGAAAACAGCGCGCTCTTTGTGCTGGTGCAGTGGTGGGGATATGACCAGAATCCCCAAAAGAATTAAAACACAAAAGTTATTACACTGCACTCCCGAGGGCTTTAAATTTCAAATTAATTTAATTGACAACAGCTTTGCACCAACGCGTTTCAGCCATCACGGCCTTGTTCACGGTAGCTGAGTCTGTAAGCCATGTGATCTCCATTATCATACTTTTATACCTTACAGGCATTATGGTATTTGTAGTCACTATTTTGTTCTAGTAGTTCTGATGATGCTCATCCATTAAAATATATATTATATATATTTTTACACAACAGATATGGTGCTGGAACTATGATGCAGAGGAAAGCAAAGATGTACGCTCTAGTCTTTTAATGGACATGGCAGAGGGACTGCACTGATTGTACACTTTAAAATGCGACTATCAATAACAGAGGACTCTATGGTCCAGTCGAAGACATAAAGCCGAAAAGCGTCAACCCAAATTTCTCTGTTCTTTTCCACTGCACTTTACAAAGGCCCTGGCCATAGATGACATTGTCTGCGAAGCTTTGAATCTGGCCTCTGGAGCGGTATATTCAGTAGTACAGATGTGAGTGAATGTATTAATATATATGTACATGTTTTCATGCATCTCACTGTACGAAAGGACAGAACTATGCAAGCTGTACTAGAATAATGGTTTTATGTTTAATGGTGAAAAGCAAGTGATCTCGTACAACGTTAATGGCTATTGTGATGAGTTGATGCTCTTAGGAAGAGACACATTAATTTGTTTTCGGAGGAAGAAAGAGGAGGAAAGAACGTTGAGAGAGGCTCTTGAAGAGGATGGTGTCCGTGGATTGGGCGGGCATCCTGTCTAAAGGAGTCATGGGACTTGTAGTTTTCTCTCACAATGATGTCCTTTTCTGTTTATTAAAGGCTGCTGGTTTAAAATAAAGCAAATAGAGACAGCCTAATCCTCGCCTCCATGTCCTTAATAGAATTGAAACTTTCTGTTACGATAGCTAGGAAATATTTAATTACCAGGAAAGGAGATACAAGAGAGAAGATCCTCTTGTAAGGACTACAGAGAATATGAACTAGCGCTAAAGCTAACTGTGAGAATACCTGTAGGCCTGATTATGAGGAAACCTATAGATATTAATTGTTGGTGTGAGCTTATTTTCCTATTGTTGCTCATCCAGCAGCGGCTCTTGTATAAGAGCGCAGTGGCTGCACCCCCTCTCGTTTTATGGCTTTTAATGTAAAAACCTAGTTATATAAACAAAATTAAAGGGAAGGTCTGAAAAGTAGGCATTTTCACAAGGTCTTCTAACCCAGTGTGAGCATGTGCCTGATTGAGTGCCGGTAGGGCTTACCTATGCATAACCTTTGTCATTCTGTCTTTTATTGAGTTGAGTAAAAATTAACACCTATATTTTTCCTCACTCCCTAGCCAAACAATCCCTAACATGATCAGGCATCAGGTTTGCTCGCTATGCTCACTTGCATAGTGCAATTCTTTGTATGGCAAACCGCCCCACCACTTTTTGAAATCACCAGTCTCCACTGTGTTATCTATACCTCACTGCTATTCATCTGCACTAAATGTCTGTACTGTGCACCTTAAACAGCCTTAGGGTCATTCTCCTCAGCCTATCACAGAACAGCATTGCTGAGCTGCTTTCCCTTTTATAAGCCAATTATCCACATAAGGATAATCATGAATTTCCTGGCAGCTTGTGTCAAGACATTTGGCAAACATTCTTGGCGCAGATTTAATTCTGAAAGGCAAAACTGTCAATTGATCATGTTTTGCACCTATCATAAATCTAAGGTTGCTGCAATGACTTGGTTGCATCAGGATGTGGAAATAGGTGTTCTTAAGGTCGAGTGCTTCTATGCAGTTGCTGTCTTGTAGGAGTGGAAATCTCACCTGTGAGGTTGACACCTTACAGTGAGTGGTTTGTATGAAGGTGATTACCTTTACTCAGAATTGAACGCAGCGTATCATCCTTTTATGGGACGAGGAAGCACAGAGTATATTAACTTTCCTTGTTGACGCAATAGTACATCCTATATCGCTCACTTAATAGTGAACAGTCTTCTTCCAGTAATCGATGCATACAGTCTGTTGAGTTTGTGATTACACGGAGGTATATTTTGGCATATCTTTGTGAACTGGATGGAATATCTCCTTAGGACCATCGGCAAAAGACATTTGCCTTTTGTTATATTCCCCCATTTGAAGTGTAATCCCTCAGACTTCTACTAAGAGGTGTTGTGTGGAGGGTGGGTACGGTGACCACCTGTCTGTAACTTTCATAGACTGTCCATGATTCAGCACTAATGTCCGCTGTCCCTGATGGATGGCTTAACAGACGACATTTGTCTGCACTTTTAGCCTTTCAGCTAAAGGACAAAAGTTAATTTGAACAATTTAGATTCCCCAACTGGAGTGGAGGGAAGGAGTCTCCTGTGCTGTGATCCTGAGGGAGGGTAAAACAGATAAGAAACAAACCTTGTTGTCAGGGTGCCTGCTTCCCAAAAGAAATGCAAATGTATGCAAGTGTAAAATCTGCAAATTTAAAGGCTGCGTGGGAGCAGATCTAGGCAATAATTGATGCTGTCACTTGAAGCTTTCTCATGGCAAATATGTTTTCTTTTTAAAAGCCGAGCTGTGGAGTGTGTACTAATGGGCAGTTATGGAAGATCTATGCATTAGGTATAATCTGCCTATTATTGAAATCTACACTTTAGAAGCACTTTCTATCTTTAACCTAAATGTATGTGAGTATTTTGTGGCAGCCTATATCATTTTGTGTGTAATGCATGTTTAAAATAATGATCAGGGACACTAGAATTATGTAGCAGGAGAAGGCCACATTACGTGGTGGGTTGACTAAATTATGCGGAATGAGCAGGCAAATTATGCGGCATAATACAGAACATTGTCTGATAGCATTATTTCATTATTTTGACATTTTTACGTCGAGCATAGCAGTGCTGCTTTTCCGAAGTGTTGGTATGTATCTGGGCTTTTGACCACAGCCACCACACGCCCATCACTATCACTTGTTCATGGGCTTGCCTTTCAAAAATCCTTTGCTTTCGTTGGTAACTGCTTTACGTTTGTCCCTCCTTAAGGTGGTTTTGTTACCGCCTTAGCTATCGACCCTGTTAGATGGATAATTGCACCATTGCCGATAACTTTGACTGCGAGAAAACTTATTTTTCCTTCGCGCTCACGGTGGCACTTTGAATCAGCTTGCTTATGTCTACTGCTTTACTTTTTATTTTCAGCTTGTGTGGCAAGAAAGTTCCAGTTAGAAATTTGCACCGCTAATAGCTCGAACCCTAGCAAACATGAGACCTACTGCATTGCACATGCTTGTTACACTCGTTAGCACTGTCTGGGACTAGGTTGCACCTCAGCCTAACACTCAAACATAGCAATACAAATGTGAGAAGTCTTGCAAAGAACCTTTGACTGCGCAGCAACACTTTTTGCTGGAATTTTAGTTAGTAACTATTGAACAGTTTGAGGTAGTCACATTTTTTTAACTAAAATCTGCAGATTATGCAGCAGGTGATGGATGATGTGGCAAATGCGGCAGATCCATAATTATGCGAAAAATGCTGTGGCCTCACAATCGCATAATTTCAGTGGCCCTGATAATGACGAGTATTCACAGGGCTTTCAGGGACCATGTACTACTAAAAATACACAAGTCACTTTCCCTGCTGCAGCAAACGGGATTCAATTATATGGGCCTTTGATTGCATTGCACACAGACATCTGTAATGATCGCATTAACCAGTAGAGGTTTTATAACATAAAATAGTGCATTTCCCACAGATTAGTTTAGCTTTCATTTATTTTTCATCTAATGTGTTTGCTATTTTATATGTAGTTTCTTGATGGTGAAAGATCAACAAAATGGTTACAGAATATTTTGTTCTTTTTAGCCTTGCCTTTAATTTCCGTCTCTGCACTCACTGACCCTATCCCACAGCAGTATCTATACATTTTTAATGCACTTCAACTGCTTTATTAAATAGCTATGTAATGTGTGAAAAAGCCAGTGATATTAACATATGGTGTCCTTCTTTCCCTTACCTTCCTTATGTACCTTTTTCTTTTTTAGATAATGTGTTGGATTCACCTGTGATATGTATTTCTTTAAAAGTGTACTAGTCACTCTACAAACCTGCACAAAAACACTGTCTTCTAATTTTAAAGGGGAATGAGAAAAATAAATGAATCTAGTCAGCAGCTTAAGTGCCCTATGTGTGATCAGAAAGCCTGGGTTCCAATTCCAAATTTCCTGCATGACTAAATTGTGTGATCTAAGTCAAATCAGTTTACTTCATGTGTCTACTTTATTGAAAGTGACATTTGAGAGCACTTCCAAGTAATTCAGTTTGAGATGGATTGTTTACAAAAAAATCATGTGTATGGTTTAAACGCCTGTAATGTTCCACCATTCATAACTAATAACAGTGGCCATGATGTAAGGGACACCAGACAATTGGGTAATTTTTTTCACCCAAGTTGTTGTCAAGAGGGAGGGCTAATTAAAGTTTTAAAGTTCATTTTTAGAAACATTCACTTCATATAAATGTCAATGAAATGTTGTGATCTACTGCACTAAATCAGTGGATCCCAACCTGTGGTCTGGGTGCCCAGGGGGGCCTGCAAAGCCTCCTCAGGGGGTCCGTGACTGCTTAGAAAATAAAATGATATTAAAAGATTATTAAACTGTATATAAATAAATGTATGAAAATTATAAAACGTACTGTGAATGCCAAGGAATTTGAAACTGGATGCTAAAAATGTTATTAGTATCCTTAAATTGATTTGTGGTAGCAGTGCAGATGCCTCAAACAGAATATAGTAGGGAAGATGAGTGGCTTCAATTGAGTTTAGAAAAGCTCCAACATTTCCACTAAAATTGTAAAAAATATTTGTTTATTTCATATTCAGATTTAGACACTTTATTCGGATACACTATGCATCCATAAAAGTACGGAAAAGCACAATAAAATGTATAAGAACACCAAAGACAGTTAAAAGAATAAAACAATATACAAAACGACAAGTACAATTCTACAGTAAAAAATAAATAAAACCATCAACATATAAACAACACTTTAAAAAGAAAAGCATACATAACAGAACAGGATTAAATAAACATTGTACTGCACACCTTCAATGCAGTTTTTTAAAACGCGCCCACATACAGAACAGTTTCACTGTCAGATAGTTGCAATAAAAACTGGAGGGCTAATTTCACCTGTCTAATGTTCCAACATTCCTTCCATAGGAGCTGTATTAAAAAGTTTTAGTATATCTTTCATCAAATTTACAAAAAAAAAAAAAAAAAAGTGCAACATTGTTTGACCTGATGTACCATTACAGGGACATGCAACATCATCTAAGTGGTGTGAAAAACCTAGTAGAAAGCGCAGTAAGTATTTAATATTATCTGTCATGAAGCAAAACAGCAGGGAGCACTGCCAGCGCCCGCCTGCGTGCTGTAAATAATAATAACTAATAACTTTTATTCGGTATGAAAATAAATTCATCCATTACAATAAAAAATCTCCAATACATTTGTTAAAATTAGCAATAAAACCATAAATAATAAGAACACCCATCAAGAATAAAAACATATATAACACATGCATAGAAACAATAAAATAGAAGGATTCATTCTAAAAACTCTACATTGTTACGCCAAGTAATAGCTCCCTTCAGGAATGATCCCAGCCCTTTCCACACCAATACATCTGAGGCCATCTGCAGACACATAAAAGCAGGACGATACTGCACAAAACCCTTGGGCCTTAGGAGAGATAATAAAAAAACGAGTTCTGAATGGTGCATAAAAAACACAAAACAAAGTAAAATGGGGCAAGGTCTGTTGGGACAACCCATCACAGGGGCAGGGTCCAATACATTTGTCCCCATACTGACCTAGCGGGAAACACAGGTTACTTCTGATGATCCCCAAACGGAAACGGGTTATGAGAGACCTTTCCCTCACATCCTTTATCTCTAAGAGATAGCGCTCAGGGCCTACCCACATCTTTAGCATAATGAAATCCCTGATCGATTTTTTCCCTAAGGCCTCCCCCTCCCTCCTATTCTTCTGGATTCTTAAAAAATTCTACTTAACCCCTTTCTTATCAACCAGATCAGGCCGCCCTAAATCACGAGCCAACTTCCTTATGTGCATCAACCAGGGAATATTCTTTACATTGTCACAAGCCAGACAATCCTTTAAGATAGCCCTATTCAGAGTGGCATGTTCGTTAGTCCAAATTGAGATCCATAGCAGGAGGGGAGCCAACGGAATGGTGTCCTGGACAAACTCAAGCTCCAACTCCAAATGAAGGCTAAAACCAGGGATATTTTGTCCAACTCCCAATAGCCTTCTACAGAACCGATTTTCTTCCACCGTAAGGGCTCGGGAGTCCCCATACCTCCAAAGTGCAGCACCGTACAGCAGGACGGGGAGGCATTTCCGCCTATAAATTTCAAGCAAAGGCTTGATGGGTTTACTACCTACCCTAACAGCAAAGTCAAAAGTCGTGCCAACTGCTGCATGAAAAGGCGCACCCCTTCTGGCAATACAAGGTTTCCAAGATCCTTTCTCATCAAAAATAATCCCTAGGTATGGAAACTCATGTACCCTACTAATAATTTGATCCTCCACCCTTAACTCCCCCACCCTACTCAGGGGTTTTCCACACACCATAAAAGGAGATTTCTTAAAATTGACCTCTAAACCCAATGCTGACATAAAGGAGGCATAAGCTTTAACTATTTCCCGGAGACCATTCATAGTACGGGCCATGAGGACTGCGTCATCCGCGTACGTTAGCACAGGGATATCAGTACCATTCACCTTTGGAACATCCCTACAATGTTTCATCAGAAAATCAGACAATCCATTTGTATATAGAAGGAACAAAGTAGGAGCCAGAACACACCCCTGGAGCACACCCCTTGAAAACTTAAAGGCCTCTGAGCATTCCCCATTCGACCCCACCCTCACATTTGCAACCGTCCCAGAATGTAGATATCGGAGCAACTCTACAATATTAGGATCCAGCCCTAGCTGATTTAATCTCTCCCATAATATAGACCGGTTCACCTTATCGAAGGCACAGCTAAGATCCATAAAAGCAAGATAGAGCGTACCTTTCCTAGCCTGCGTGTATTTGCCGATCAGCATCAGTAGGTTGAGACATTGGTCACGCGTGCCAAGGCCTTCCCTGAAACCATACTGGTCCCGGCTTAAGATATCATTCCCTATCATCCAGGACTCCATGCGCCTTAAAATAATCTGTCACAGAATCTTCACCGAAGAGTCCAGTAGAGAAATAGGGCGGTAGGATTTAGGATTATTTTGGTCACCCTTTTTAAACACTGGGACAATACATGCCAATCTCCAAGAGGCAGGGGTACCCACAGTAACTGCTGCATTAAGGACATTTAAGAGAACAGGTGGCCATAACTGGGGGTTCGCTTTATACAAGTCCATAGGGATCGAATCCGGGCCCGGAGCTTTATTGCTCGCACTACTCTGTATCGCATCCATAACCTCCTGAAGCGAGAACCTAATTGCTAGGTTAGGAGCCATCTCATACTCGTTCTCCC
The DNA here is from genome assembly GCF_031143425.1 of Pleurodeles waltl. Taxonomy (NCBI): domain Eukaryota; kingdom Metazoa; phylum Chordata; class Amphibia; order Caudata; family Salamandridae; genus Pleurodeles; species Pleurodeles waltl. The sequence goes on from NC_090450.1 coordinate 353,084,871, forward strand.
GTTTATTTCTTAGGGGAGAACCCTAAAAAATACTACAAAAGTGAATTACCCCTGCTTCCGAAGCGATGTTACAGCCAAGGCCCTCAGACGTATCTGTACCAAAGGAACCTCTATTTACCACTTTCCAGAACAGGCCAGGATCCTTCAGAGCTATGGCACGTTCTAATTCTTCCCAGGCTTTATCTTTATGTTTTATCTTGCTATCCCTCAGGGCCCTCTTATATTTCATTCTAGCTTCTTTTACGAGGACCCAATCTCTAGGATGTTTCTTAGTGGCCATCTTCAGGTTTGCCCTTGCAACATAGCAGGTCTTATCGTACCAACCACAATTACGTTTACTAGGTTGGCTGCTTACTGAAAAAAGGCAGTCTCTCACTGCTGCATTTACTCTTGTTATTGCATTCATAACAGTCTTCGGATTAGGAGCCTCTGTCAGGAGTGGGTCCATAAATAAATGTAAATTTCCCCCCACCACCCTTTCTACAATTTTTAGGGAATCCACTTGCTTCCACCCAAGCCGCCTACCCTGGTCCTTTATCTCCACTACTACCGGCCTACCTCGTCCTAAATTACGTAGGGCCTCAGGGAGTTTAAAGGATACTATAAGGGGATTATGATCACTGAAACTCTCCCCCACCACCTCCCCCCCAGTCACCAGGTCTTTCAAAGGTGGGGACATAAAAATATAGTCAATAGTGGATTCAGATCCTCTTCCCACATAAGTTGGGAGTTGATGAGTGCCAACGGCTTCTATATCACACACATTCAGAAGGCCCATCTTCCTGAGTTCCTTGATTAGAACCCTGCCTCTGGAGTCCTGCAGACCATCCATTGAGTAATCCTCGCAGTCAAAAATAAAGGGATGAACCACAGTACTGAGCCTCCCCAGCTTAGCATTAAAGTCTCCAGAGACAATAGCACAGAATTCTAACCCCATCTCCTCCATTCTGTGTTTCAAAACCTGAAGAACGGAAAAAAGGGCCCCAATTTGGCACCCCATATCCCACACAGCGTTATAAAAGTTAACCAGTAAAATATTAAAATTATTAGAGAAAATTACCCATACCAGCAATATGCCTTGGTGATTACAGTTAATTTGAAAAGCACCCACTATCTTAGAGAAGCGGATTAGAGTAACCAAGCCACCTTTTGAGCGGCCACCAAGAGACTTCACAGCTGGAATTGCAAATCTGTTATATCCATCCCACACAGACAACCCCTCTGACCAGGTTTCCTGAAGCATGATCACATCAAAATTAGTCACACATTTAATCCATGCCTGATCAGATAACTTAGCATCATAGCCCGCAATATTCCATGAGATAAGTTTACACTGTGGGGGCACCTCTTCCCGTATAGCCAGGGTCTTGGCGCCTTGTCAATCCACCCCTTCCAAGGACAAATTACTGTTAGTGACAGTTCTTCTGCTGGTTGCCTGGTGACTATTCTGACCCAGGGGGGGAAATTTACCAGGACCCGGAAACACCCCGGCACTCAATCGCATGTGGTCATAAAAATAACCCAGAGGGACCATACCAATTGTACCAGGTCTAAGTACAGCAGGGCGGTAGGTAGAAAGGAGCCTTTGACTCAGGGTTGGGTATCTAACATTTATAATAATACAATCTTCATCCCCCACCTTATTTTTGGGCCCAACCCATCCAATTCTTCTGGCAAACAGAATATCATTGAAATCCTTACATGAGAAATCACAGTTCTTCTTCAACAATATCCAGCCTTGTTTGTGAGTTGGGCCGTGGACTCAGTTACCCCAGGGGCAAGAGCAGGTACATTCGTCAATACCACCACATAGGGGGCACAAGCTGGGGGGAGATCCGAACGGGTCAATGCAGGCCTGGCCGTCGGGAGAGTTAGATTATTATTCCCAACCAGCTGTTGGTCAGCCCCCCGCTACCACAAATTCAGGATCAGGCTGCCTACTACAGCTAGGCCTATTGACAGTCCTATCCACCCTTAATATAGAAGTCGGTGCAGCCAATGCAATATCAGCATGAGCTCCCTGACCCCCAGAATTTCCAGAATTAACCAATAGCTGGGAGGATTTACCCAGAGGCCCCAATGGCCCTGCAGCGTCCTCCAGCAGGAGCAACTCCTCACAGGGATGGGATCGCCTGGTCGGGGCCACACATCCACCTGCACAATGCCTCCCCTGACTTCCTTGCACAGATATCAGAGAGACTGCCTTTTCTATGGCCGATAGTTTCGCCACAACGGGGGATAAAATCTCCTGGATTATTTCACGAAATTTTGACAATAAAATAGTAACATCACAACCCAGCTGTTGGCAAGGTGCAGGGTCACTACTCGTGCCCTTAGGGAGTTCCAAGGGGGATGTTTTTGACTTGGGAATCGATTTCTTTAAGACCTTTTTGTTCCTCGGGGGCTACATTTATCTAGGGGGCAGGCCGGGGGAGAAGATAATAAAAGTCTTTTGCTTCTTCTGGAAGGGCCTTGGCCACCAGAACCCTCTGTAGTCTCTTTTAGCTCAATTTGAGCAGGTTCAATAGCAACCATGACAGTACCTTGATCTCCCCCGGCAAGTCACCTCCACATCCACAGTCTCACGAGGACTACTATCTATTGGGGTCAGACGCCAGTCCTCCAGTTCCATGGATAACTTCCTTTCTGCCAGATCAATCTCCTTCGTTACGAGTCCAATGTGGTGGTGCCACTGCCCTGTCTGCTGCCGCCACCACCCCCTCCCATGGGACCAGTTAGCGGACCTCTTTTCCTGCCCATTTTAACAAAATGTTTCAATAACGAATCAAACTAAACAGACAAAAAAATTAAAAGATATTAAAAACCCACTAAACTCACTAAAAGGCTCCAAAATGATCCCTAGTATAAAGTAAATGTATAAATAGTCACCCTCCATTGGATATGAAAGAGGGTTGGCCCAGCCCAGCCTCTAATGGGTGATGACGGGCCCGCCCTTGGCCCGGGCGCCGCCCGGGCGCGTCCCGCGGATGCGGGAGCACTAAGCAGTATTTAAAGGGCTCCTGCCCCGTGAGATTGTGCCGCCGCCGCTGGTGACGCGCTTCCCGCAGATGCGGGAGCGCTAAGCAGTATTTAAAGGGCTCCTGCCCCGTAAGATTGTGTCACCGCCGCTGGTGACGCGCTTCCCGCGGATGCGGGAGCGCTAAGCAGTATTTAAAGGGCTGTTGCCCCGTGAGATTGTGTCGCCGCCGCTGGTGACGCTCTAAATAATTAAAAGTGCTATTTGGGAATTCTACACAGATGCATAGTCACATTGGGCTTCTTTGCTTCCCAGCTAATCATTGGTAGGACCTATGATTAAGCAGGGCGTGGAAAACCTGCTTCTTGCTAAAGGTATTACAAAATTCAGGATCCATAAAATATCACAACAGCACAGTCTTACAGTAAGCAGAGTTAACAAAGGCTAGCCAGGGAATACAAATACCACTATCTCAAGATAGGCAATCCATAGTAATATTCCTAGTCAAGCTTGCCTGCTCATTTTTCCAGATAGCCTGCCATACTAGTTCGGATTGTATGCTAATATTATCTACCAAAAAATTTAAACCTAGCTCTTTGTGACAGACAAAATTGGAAGAGAAAATAGGAGCTGCAATGAGCTGGCTGGAAAAACAGTTTTCTTCCCGCTGAATAGCCGTGCAATCAGATGTACCTCAAATTTCCACCCCACACAGTTCAACAGAGGTACACTGAGATCTATAAGTCTGAAGCGATGGGTCGAACTAGCCTCCTCCCACAGGTTGGTGTAACTACACAACAAACCTATTACACTCAACAGTTTTCAACAGTTTGACTTCTGCGCTGCACAATATTTAATGCCCAAGACCCGGAGGACAAAAAAGTGACCCCCAAATAGGAAAAAGTACTTCTGCAATTTATCTGACTAGTCCAATGGAGAGGTTAGTGAGCTGTGTACATTTAGGGCCACACGCCATGATGCAGGATTTAGAGAAGTTGGTATGCAGATCTAGAGTGGCCATAAAGTCTACAAAAGTATGGACTAGGAGATGCATTGCCCATGGGGTATGCGCCATAAGCACTGTGTAATTCGCATCCAGAAGAGTTGGTAACAATGCTCCTTTAATATTAGGTACATCTTGCCTGGCACTAAGTAGGGAGGGATAAAGCTTGTTAATATACAATACAAATAGTAACGGTGCTAACATGCACCCTCGCCGCACCTCTCGGGAAACACTTATGTCCCCGGAGACCTCCGTTTATCTGCTAATCCCGATTCTCGTCTTCATGTCAGTGTGAAGGTAGGCCAGGAAGTGCACTAAAACAACATCCATTCCCTGTGAAATGAGCAGATGTCAAAGCTTGGATTGATTAACACAACCAAAAGCTGAGGAGGTCCATGAATGCCAAATAGAGTGGAATTTGTTTGGCAACAGTGTATTTCCCAAACACAAAATTTAGATTCAGGCACTGTTTGATGGTGCCCAATTTACTTCTAAACCTGTACTGACATGGGAGAAAGGACCACCTCAGTATGGATCCATTCCCTGATTCTGTTATAGATAACCATCCCCAAGATTTTTACTGTAGAGTCAATCAAGGAGATTAGTCTAAAAGAAACCGGAAGGGAGCAATATCCTTTTTTTTAAAGACAGGCACTATGACAGGATGTAGACCACGAGGGAGCAGGAGGGAGTAAGCCAAGTTGTTAAAAATGTTAGTTAACAACTCAGTACTGTACTTATTAAGACCATTTGAGACACCAGCAGGGCCAGGGGCCTTACCGCTGACACTGGCTGATAGTGTCAACTGCTTCATCAAAACTAACCTGAAATTTGTCTACATAAACAGGTCTACAACAAACTCAGCACATGACAGGGGAGTTGCTTCAATAGTAGTAAAGTGAGCCTCCCAGATAGTACTAGTGTGACAGGAAACTGAGTTAACTGCTTTCTCCTTGCATCTCAGTTCAGTTATTGTGGAACAGAAAAACTTACTATTTTTTACCATGGATCCCAGTACCAAAAAATCCCCAGTGCTGGGTAAGTACCTCCCTCCAGCATTTCCAAGTGACTTCCTTATAGTGCCCCCTTGCAAAGTTCACAGCAGCATGATCTCTAGGTTTTGCTACGAGAGCCTTATGTAGCTGGCAGTTGGATAGGGAGCAATCATGGTTAAACAAACTTGGGGAGTTTACAGAAGGTCGAAATGGCTTCAAGAGCACTTTCCTGATGTTTATACAGAGGCCAACAAAAGCCCTAGATATCAGAGAAGCTGTGTCCTCCCCTGCAAGACATACAGTCACCAATTCATGATTTGCGCTAGCAATTAAGTTGAAGAACTGAGAGGGTTTGCACAGCTCTCATCAACCTGAGATTATCTGTTGAAGTCTGAGAGCACATCGCCCTAATATCTACCCTAGATTTCTCCCTTGGGGTTTCAGAAAAAAACTGCTTTCAGGGGGTTATGATCATCAAAATCAGTCATGATTACTATTCCAGATACCAAAATGTCTTTGAGACTATGCGTGATAAAGATATAATCAATCACTGAGGGATTACCCCCACTCCTATAGCTAAAGTCAACTTGATGTTAAAACCCCGAGCAGGCATAGATAGGCAGACTGACCAGAAGTAGTGACTCCTTCATCCAGATTATTAAAATAATCAAGTAGTACAGACAATTTATCGTTTAGAACACTAATAAAAACGTTGTTATAGAAATTCACTAAGTTTCTAATTGTATAACTTGAAAGCCACTATTAGGAGAGTCTAAAGAACAATCACAGCCCCCTCTGGTTATATTAATCCACACAGCTAGACCCCCAGATAGCACGACCATGGCGGGAGGGGAAAACCAGGGTACAAAAACACTGGAAACCATTTTCAAGGGAAGGCGATACATCCCAGGTCTCCTGGAACATTATAATATTGTATCCCTTAATGAATAATACCCATTTAGGGGGATTAGGCTTTGACCGCAAGCCAGCTATATTGCAACTTAATATTTTCAGTGTGTGACCCCGAGAGATGTTCAAACCACTGGAGTTAGAAAGAGCACTTAAGGGAGAGAGATACATTACATTTTTAATATCTGAGCCTGTTGGTACGGTGAGCTCTCTGGGTAGTCATTCTATGTCCTCTAGGTTATTCAGGCCCTCAAACCTATTAACACAGGTAAACAGGGACAGCTAGTCAATGGGTGTGTGCATGTAGGGAGGTGTAGAGGAAGAGGGGAAGCCAGTTTATAAAAGTAAGCAAGTGGAAGTGCAGAGATTCTAGAGTGGTAAAAACAGCCTGGTTCCTTCATATGCAATAGTCTACGCACAAGAAGGGTATTGCGAAAATTAACCACAATGGAATCCCGCTTACTGTGCTTCACTGCATACCCCATCCAGATGGCCCTTCACACTATAATACCCTTGTGGTGATTTCTCAAATTACAATAATTTTTCCTATTTAGTTTTATTACGGAGCTGTTCCCAGGATTCTCTTCGATATGCTCTGAGCGGGGGGACACCTGTCAGAAATATAACGTATGAACAAGCTGTTGTTGGCGAATTCAGATTATCCTTATTCAGGGTGCTGTAATGCTTAGACTGGAAGTTATCAAAACAGATTGCTTGATTGGTAGTGCTACACCGGCTGTTGTTGGAGCAGTAGAATTTATATCAATTCTTTGAGAGGGGTTTTCCAAGTAGATAATGGTGTGAGATGAAGAATAACATATCCGGTTAGGCCGAACCACAGCATCAATAGTATTCACCAGACTGTTGCTAGGACCTTGCTGTTTAAGAGCCATAAAACATACTTCCCCGAGAACTTTGGCATTCAGTGCTGACACATAAGTTGTTAGATAAGCCAGCTAGCTGACTTTCAATGCAATTGAGTCTGTCCATTAGCTGCTGCAATTTCTCATCCACAATGGACCTAAATCATGTCATTAGATCGTTACAGCCTGTTGGGGCCAGCGGTAAAAAGTCCTGATTTTGAGTTGATTGAAAATTAGTTGTGGACTGAACTGCTGGTCGAAATCACAACCAAAGTTGGTTTGAGTGCACCTGCGAAGTAGACTCATGATTTGTTAGACTAGTAGATTTGTTATTACCAAAAGGCAGGGTTCTACCAGAGGTTTTCTTCCTTTTAGACACCGGCTGAGCCAGAACAGTCTGGGTGAGGGCTAACAGGTGGGTTAGGGCAGTCCTCTGTGCAGAAGCTGTAACCCAGGGACAGTCTACGTTCAGCGAGGACAATCTTGGTGGTAATTATCCCAACTGCTCTCTCGAGCATACTATTGATGGTAGTTTTGGGAAGGGCCATAACATCAGTGGCGGGATTTGCAGTAGTGCCTACAGTTTTTCTTTTGCCCATTATTACAGTGAACAGATGAACCACTCACCTGATTGCATGCCCTCACACGAAAACCAGCAAAATAGGGAGCCAAAGAGGGTGGGCCTGGCCTCATTTGGCCGTGGACAGATGCAGATGGGCACGTTTTTGCCTGAACGCCTTCCCCGCCGCAGTAACAATGTTGCACTTAAGTAGCACGAGTCACTGGCCCCCTATGGTATCTTGTATTTCCTGTGTTGGTTCATCCCTGGCCCAGGTGTCCCCTCTGACCCTTATCATAATGGGCTCTCCCACCAGGATTCCAGGAGGAGAGCTGGGACTGTTGGAGGAGATCTGAGGGTGACAAGGACTGTGATGTGAGGTGGCTGGGGCGTTGTATTATTAAACTTATCATTACACTGTCATCGCTTTCCTGTGTGATCATTGGCCATCTCTACACTGGCGACGAGGATGGGATCCTGTGATGCAAAAGAGAACACGCCCCAACACGGCAAGTTGTGAACAGCACATATGAACTGTGAAGAAGGATTAATTGAGCGCTGTGGTCCTGAGACAGATTCCGGTGAGGCAGTGTCTTTTACTTTTCACGAGGGATGGTGAAATTTAAATGTAACCCTGCAGTGTAGAGGTAAAGTCATTGGATGTGAAAGCTTGCGTAACGACACAAGTGACCATCTGTCCTTTTAGCCAGCACTCTCGCACTGGAACATTAAGGCAGTCTTGCCACATTTAATTAAGGGACATTACTTTTTCTGTACAGCTCAGAGTGTGAGGAAAAGTGTAGTGGCTACGAATGTCAACTGTTTGTTACCTGGAAGTCTCTATATTTAGCAGCTAAATCGTGGAAATAACTCTCCAGCTAAAAATCAAAGGTGTAAAGTGGTTTAAGTCCAAATTATATAGATAATTGTGCCTCGTGGAATTCACCACAAAGGCCAACAGCTATAAATCTGCAGCACACTCTGGGCGTTTCATTTAGAATGTTCATATCACCCCAGGGAATTCCTCTCAGCTGAGGCAGAGCGCACACACTTTGCGTGTATAACCAAGGAAGAAACAAATAGTTCAAGGAATTTTCAAGCCAATATGACTTAAACAACTGCTGTATTTCAAAAATGTGTAACATTTTATAGAACTGAACCTTAATAAGGGACATCGAGTCGTTTTTCTCAAGATACAGCTCCCGTTTTTCCATAATAGAATTTATGTGCTATTACCACCATCTAGTGGACAAACTTGAAAGGTGTCAGGCAGCAAGAAAATAACATAGGAGGTTTCGGCAGACCTCTGTGTCTGAATCGTACATATTAGAACAGTGGGCATTAAAGAGATACAGTGATCCACACACTAGAAATATTCAGAGTACAAAGGAAAGAAATGTTTGCATAGTTAACAACAGTTGTATTACTCAAATTACAAATAATAAGATTGAAGGCACCCTTATGGTTTACAACACAATTACATATGCTGTGTGTATTGATTACTTCAGAATTTAATAATAGAATATTCATGTGAAGTGCAAATAAATGCAATCATTATATATATTTAAAATCAAGTGAAGAGCTACAATTGGATAAAATATGAGGTTGTAGGCGCATATATGTGTCAAATAGTTTAGTACCCAGGGATTTGACCAAGCACATAACTCGAATAGCATCTAACCACGTAGTCTCCCACCATGCAAAACATCACGCAACCTCCATTCTTCTTAAACACCCCAGGGGAACCATCAATGACATGGAATAAGTGGAAAAAGTTTTTAATAACTACCTTATAGTGTGTGGTCCTAATATAAATGTCGAGAGAAAAGTTGCACTACTAGCACACTGCTTGGGAGCGGAAGGACAGGAAATCTTAGAACACCTTCCAGGTTTGTCAGATGAGGAAGGAAACAATTTGAATGCATATGAAATATGTATGAAGAAGCTAGATAAACACTACCTACCCAGGATTAGTACAATTCTAGAGAGTTATCATTTTGGCAAACGCTCACAGAGGGAGGGGGAGAGCATAGAGGACTTTGTGTCTGCGCTAAGGAGATTGGCTTCATCCTGTAAATTTGGGGCAACCTTGGAAGAACGCATTCGTGACCAGTTCTTATTAACATGCAACATTGAGAGGGTCGGTGAGGAGTTATGGCTCAAGGATGACCCCCCCCTCAATGAGGTATTATTAGTATCAAAACAGGTAGAACATATGCTTTTGTGTGTAAAAGAACTTAGAGTTGAGAGTAAAAGTGCAACATCTGAGAATAAAGCAGAAGTAAACGTGGTGAAAGAGAAGAAGAAGGAAACTCAAAATACACCTGATAAAGAGTTTAGAGGACAGTGTTTCAGATGCGGAATGACAGGTCACATGGCCTACTGGAAAGAGTGCCCAGCATGGAGGGCAGTATGTAAAGGTTGTGGCAAGAAAGGTCATTTTGTCGCATGTTGTAGATATAAGAAAAATGATAAAAGAAATAACACTGTCAAAGTTTCTGAGGTTTATGATGAAATTGTGTTGCAAGTGAACAATTCAGGCGAAGGTAATCCCAAAGACATCATAAAAATAGATAACACTGAGGTTGAAGCAATGTTTGATTCATGTTCACGTCTAACAATCATTTCTGACCAGGTGTTTTGTAGAAATTTTGCAAACAAAGTAAAATTGTATGAAATGGACATACAACCTGGCGGGTATGGGGGTCAGCCAATAGCCATGAGAGGATACTTTTGGGGAACTATTCAATATGGAGAAACAGAAACACAAACTAAAGTCTATGTAGCAGAAAGAGGTGACAACATTTTAAGCTGGCATGTTCAAAAAATCTTATGAGTTATCTTGGACCCTAATGCATCACCTCAAATCAAAGTTCAAGAAGTACAAGAAAATTACTTTGTAAATACATTTCCAGAAGTTTTCACTGAGAAACTGGGATGCCTCAAAACATACATTCACAAAATAAAACTGAAGCAGAATGCAATCCCAGTTGTTTCTAAAGTCCGACGACTACCAATAAGTATCCTAGATGCTGTGAGGGATGAGTTAGAGAAACTTTGTAAGCAAAATGTCATTGAACCTGTTGAAGCAACGGAGTGGCTTGCTCCGATTGTAGTGGCTCGCAAAGCGGATAATAAAGTGAGATTATGTGTGGACTTGCGTGCACTAAACAAGGAAGTGGTAGTAGACAGATTTCCCCTACCTACTATTGCAGAAATGTTCACCGCCTTAAAAGGAGCAAAGGTCTTTTCAACCCTAGATCTGGCCTCAGCATATTACCAAGTCAGATTACACCCAGATTCCCAAGACCTAACCTCTTTTAACACACCTAGGGGTGCATATAAATTCAAACGTATGCCTTTTGGATTAATTTCAGCATCCTCGGTCTTCCAAAGAGCTATGACGGAAATCCTAAAAGGTATTCCAGGCGTTTTCTACTACCAAGATGATGTGCTAGTTTGTGGAGCAACCAACATGGAACATCAAGCTAGGGTTGAACAAGTCCTCAAAAGATTTAAGAAATTTGGCCTCACAGTGAGAGCGCACAAATGTCAATTTGCATGTCCAGAGATATCCTACCTAGGACACAACATTTCAGGCAAAGGGATCGATCCGAAGGGAGATCTTGTGAAATCAATAATAGATTTATCAACTCCATCAAACAAAGATGAACTTCGATCATTTCTTGGGATGGTGGAATTTTACAGTAAGTTCATTTCTAACTTCTCTGAAAGAACATTCCACATGAGATCATTTTTGAAATTCAAAACAGAATTTATGTGGGACTCCTTGTGTGATAAAGAATTCCAGGATGTGAAACAGTGCCTCAGGAATGCACCCAACCTCAGTGCCTTTATACCAGGGAGGAAAGTGATAGTGACCACAGACGCCAGCACAAAAGGTCTGGGAGCTGTCCTATCCCAAGTTAATAGTAAAGGAGAAGTCACCATAGCGTTTGCCTCAAGATCATTGAGAGGAGCAGAAGCCAACTACTCGGTGATAGAAAGAGAGGCATTGGCTGTATATTGGGCCCTCCAAAAATTTAAAAATTTCATTTGGGGTAGTGAATTCAAGGTCAGAACTGATCACAAACCGCTAAAGGAAATATTTGAGAAGAAAGGTCTAGATGCTATATCAAGTCGCATTAGGAAGTGGATAATCAATCTGCAGGAGTACACATTCACAGTTGACTACATCCCAGGTGTAAAAAACAAAGCAGCAGACTGCCTATCCAGATTACCTCCAAGCACAGATAGTGTCGTGGATGACAAACAACTGTCAGAGGAGGAAGATGTTGTGCTCTCGAATGTCTGCGTAATATCTGAAGGGGTGATAACAGAAGCAGAATGGTAAACAAACCTCAGAGAAGATGAGGATCTGAATTTGGTCAGGCAGTACTTGAACAGCAAATGGCCGTCTAAAACCCAAATCAAAGACAAACTGAAGGCATTTTGGTGTGTGAGGAATGAATTAGCAGAACATGATGACTGCTTGTTTAGAGGTACAAAACTGATACCCCCAAGTAATCTAAGACTGAAACTTATAAACAGAGCTCACGAGGGTCATTTTGGTGGGTCCAAAACCAAAGAGAGAATACGAATGGACTTTTGGTGGCATGGTATGGATATCCAAATTGAAAGATGCATAAGGGAGTGTGTACCCTGCAATGAGAGTGACAAAATTCTAATTACAAGAAAACCACCAATGTAGTTGCGTAAACTCCCAAAACACCACTGGGATGAACTGGCACTGGACATTATAGGGCCCCTACAAGGTGAACAGGCCACACCATATATCATAGTTGTAATCGATTTGTACTCTAGGTGTCGCGCCGCGCAGCGCGTCCCCAGGACGCGGCGCACCCCGAGCCTTCTGTGTACGGCGCGAGGCCCCAGATTTTACTTGGGGCCTTGCTCTGCTTTCTGTTGCGTCCCTGTTTCCCTCTGACCCCTCCTTACATGTTCTTTTTTCTTCTTTTTCTTTGCTTTCTGAGGCATTTTTCTTGTCCTTTCTTTATGTCTTTCCCCCCTTCCCATGTTACCTTTTTCTTCCCAGCATTCCTTGTTCCCTATTTTCTATGGTTCCTGTTCTATTCTGTCCTATGTACTTCTTCCCTATCTAAGATGGTGTCTTTTTACTTCCTGTTGGTCATTTCCTGTTTCTTGGTATATAAGGGCTCTGTTTTCTCCCTTTCCTTGCGCTGCAACACTATCTGCTCTGATTGTGTCTTCACTCCTGATTCTTAGCCTTCGGTTCTGAATCTTGTCAAATTCGTGTTTACCTGCATTTTTGTTTCTTTTTGATTCCTGGTTTTGTTCTTGTTTCAGGGATCCACTGTTTGGAGGTTTTTTCCCCTTTTAGGTTTTTTTTCCCTCTGGCACTATTTCTAAAGGGCACGGTCTGTTCTTGGCGGTTCCATTGCCTACAGCACCGTGGCTACTAGAAAGAGTCGCCCCTTTCTGGGCCAAAGCCGAACCTTCAAGACCCACGCCACTAGATCTGCGGTTTCCAGGCGCAAGCAGCACGTGAGTCGTGACACTAGGTGGCCTGAAATAAAAATCACAGCCGACATCAGCTCCAGTAGTGTCATAAAATTTTTAAGTGAACTATTTGCAAGAGAAGGATTACCATCATCAATACAAACGGACAATGGTGTCCAATTCTGCTCAAATGAAATGCAAACATACATGAAAGTGAATGGCATAACACATTGTCGTTCAGCTTTATACCACCCAGAGACCAATGGAGCCGTTGAACGATTTAACAAAACTTTAAAAGAGATCATTCAGCTTGCTAAAGTAAATTCCCTCAACTGGAAGATGGAAATAGCCAAAAGAATTATTGAATATCGCCTGACTCCACACCAAAGCACTCGGAAAACACCTTTTGAACTACTTAAAGGGAGAAAGCCCCATTCACAACTACTTCCATCATGGATGAAATGGGGAAAAGGATGGGTCACGATAAACACGAAACAGCCATGGAGACAGCAGGAAATCCGAAAACAGGAGAGGAGAAAGGAGAAATATGACAGAGATAATCCCACAAAAGACAATAAGGTTTCGGTAGGTGACTGGGTAAAGGTCAAGGCTCCCACGGGAAGCGCTAAGGACTCAAAATTTACAAGAGCAATGAGAGTGGTCAAATTGTTCCGCAATTCTGTTAAAACTGATGATGGCAGAATATGGAACCTAGGGAGGATAGCTATAATCAAGCCTTCCTCAATTGGATCTACAACCCACAATGCCTGTAGAGGAAGATCAAACAAAAACAAACCACATGGAATTGTGGAATCCTCGTCAACACTGCGTGAAAGTGAAGACACCTCATGGAGATATCCCTGTAGAGTACGAACACGACCCGTTCGACCACCGAAATATTTAATGGACTATGGCCCTCATTCTGACCTTGGCGGTCTTTTCGCAAGACCGCCGAGTTACCGCCGCGGTAAAGACCGCCGACCGCGGCGGTATGCCGCTGCGCGTATTCCGACCGCTGGGAGCGTTCCGCCGGAATACCGCCAGCAGCCACACTGGCGGTCGGCGGGAAAGTGGAGACTGGTCAACCTCCACCGCCACGCCAGCAGAACACCGCCCCCAGAATTACGACCCACATTTCTGTGTGGCGGTCTTCTGTTGGCGGTCTTCTGTTGGCGGTCACGTCCCTATGGCTCCCGTCGCCTCCCGGAGGACCAACGCACAAGGTAAGTTGATCGTCCGTGAGGGGAGGGGGTGGGGGGGTGTTGTGTGATGTGTGCGTGCATGGGGGTGTGCGTGTGAGTGTGTAGAGGGGGTGTGTGAGTGCGTGCATGCGGGCGGGGATTGCTGCTGTGCCTATGGGCAATGTGTGTAGTTCGGCGGGTGCGCATGTCGGCATGTATGTGTGCGGGTATGTGTCCCCGTTGTGTATGTGTGTGTGTAGGGGGTGTGTATATGTGCATGTTGGGGGTGTGTGCATGTCGGGGTGCATGTATGTGCATGTCGGGGTGGGGGTGGGGAGGGGGTTCGTACCACCTCTGGGGGGTGGCAGGGGGGTGGAGGGTGTGGGGGGAGGACTCGGGGGGCAGTGGGGGGTGGGGGAGACCCCTATCAGTGCCAGGGAAGGAATTCCCTGGCCCCGATAGTGCCTACCGCCATGGTTCGCATGGCGGTTCGCGAACACAAGAAACCGCGGCGGTAAGCAGGGTCATGATAGCGTTGGCGGTCTTGGGTCGACCGCCGGACCGGAGTGCGCAGACTCCAGCCCGTCGGTCATGACCGCCGTGGCTGTCGGAGTGGGGAAGTGGCGGTTGGTCGCGGCGGGGACCGCCGCGGTCAGAATGCCATTTTTAATACCGCCGGTCTGTTCGCGGTCCGACCGCCGCCTCTCCGCCGACCGCCAAGGTCAGAATGAGGGCCTATGTCTGTAACTAAACAGAACCTCAGATTATTCTCTGATTTGTGCAGGGTGTCTATTGTATGTTTTCCTTCATTCCTCATTATATGTTAACAGCCGTGGTTATTTGATGTATTACACATATGGTTAAAAAGCGTCACATGTTCCTTTTAGATTTAATTAAGTTCTAGTTCTTTCCCCTGTTCACCCCTTTTCCCTACTCTGTGATCATCGGTAACTAACTTGTTTCTGTAATGAAAGGGGGATGTGTGCTATCTTGTATTTCCTGTGTTGGTTCATCCCTGGCCCAGGTTTCCCTTCTGACCCTTATCATAATGGGCTCTCCCACCAGGATTCCAGGAGGAGAGCTGGGACTGTTGGAGGAGATCTGAGGGTGACAAGGACTGTGATGTGAGGTGGCTGGTGCGTTGTATTATTAAACTTATCATTACACTGTCATCGCTTTCCTGTGTGATCATTGGCCATCTCTACACCCCCCTCCTCCTGGTACTCTGCAATGCCTGCTTTGGAGCGTAGTCCCACCCGCGCAGGTCAAAGAAAGACAAAGCGGGTCCAAGAGAGCAGAAAACACAGTTCAAAGAGCGCGTCCCAGGCCACGGTAACACTTTTGCGCTTAAGTAGCGCGAGCCACTGGACCCCCTCCTCCTGGTTCTCCACACAGCCTGCTGGGGGATGTAGTCCCACCCCAGCAGGTCAACGAAAGACAAAGCAGGTCCAAGTAGGCAGAAAACACTGTTCAGAGCGCGTCCCGCGTCCCGCGTCACGGTAACAATGCTGCGATTAAGTAGCAAAAGTCACTGGCACCATCCTCCTGGTTCTCCTCATAGCCTGCTGGGGGACATAGTCCCACCCCAGCAGGTCAAAGATATATGAAGCGGGTCCAAGCAGCAGAAAACACAGTGCAAAGAGCACATATTTTTTTATTTATATTTGTTTGCAAATTAAATAAAATGTGTTACCATTTGTGTATGTGGTTAATGAATGCTTATATCTATATTTTTTGTGCATTGCTTTGCAGTTCACATCATCAACAATGTTTGGGCCAGGGGTCCCTGCCTAGTAATAATTACTCAGTAGAGGGTACCTAGATTCTAATAATGATTCAGTGGGGGTCCCTGGGTTACAGTAATGATAAAGTGGGAGGGCGCAGAAGTAAAAAGGTTGAGAACCACTGTACTAAATTGAAACACTACCATATGTTTTTTAAATATTGTATTGTTATATGCCAAAAGAGGTTGCATAGCAGGATAGTAGCCAGGTAAGTAGCAACAGATTCCTCCATGCATTTACAGAGAACAGTGCTGAGTTACATACATTTATGAAAAGTTACCATACAATTGTTTTTCATTTTTCCGTGTAACAAAGTAATCCATAATGAACTGTCCCTCCACACACCCTTCCCATTTGCAGCTGCGCTACCTAGCAGGATAGGGAATCAGACCACTGAACCCTGTGGTGCTCAGAAAAAGGTGTTTTAGTGGGGAAATCATGAGAGTGTGTCAGCGATAGGAGCCCTTAGATCACTGCCTTGTGTAGTTGCCTGGATGTGGCAAAAAAGTATATAGAAAATGAGAGTGTATGTGTAGGTGAGTATTTACATGGGGAGAGTTATCATCCTTGGTGCAATCTTTAAAGCCCTCCAACAAAGTATCCCACGTTTGTTCAATCAAATATTTTCTCAGAGCTGCTCATTCTTCTCCGTGTAACAGAATGCTCTCAGATTGAAACCAAGAGAGCGAGACCTTGGTCCAACTTTCGATAGTCGGAGGAAGTGAATCCTTCCGGTGCAGTGTGATATTGGGTTTTGATAGAAGAAGAGCCAGGTCGAGGAACTTGGTGGAGGTTTTCTCAAACTTAGGGCATAGGAATACGCCCACTAGGACCACTTCTGGGGAATTTGTTAGTATATGGCCCCTCTTGGTTGACAGCAACTCAAGAGCTCTCTGCCAGTATGAAAGGAGTGTGGGCAAAATCACAGTATATGAAACAAATCAGCATCTGATTGCATACAGTAAGGACATGCAGCTAAGGCTCCCACGTGTATTTTGTTAATTCGGGAAGGTGTAAGGCAGGCTTAGTTCAGAATATTAAACTTAATATACTTAAAATGGCAGTGGCGGGATACTTTGTGGGGATAGCCCAATTTCTTTTAGCCCTGTTCGTATCGTGCAGAGATTTGCCCATGTCAGTCTCCCAAGTAGTACTAAGAGAAGCCCTGAAGTGGTTTCCATGTTGCAGGAAAGCTCTGCACACCCATCTATCAGCGTGCCACCAGTGCCTATGGTGTAGAGTGTTTGGCATACCTATTGTGGGGTTGGTGCTAGGTGGCAGACATGAAATAGGGCATTTAATGATTCTTTAAGGTGTTTGTAAGTAAAAGGTTGACCTGGGTTTAGAATGAACTCTGATATAAAGGTGTGGAAATCTAGGAGCTCATTGACAAAAAACAAATCCCCCAATTTTGAGAGGCCTGCAGCATTCCACTGAAGGAGTTACCCGGAGCGTAGCTGTCCTGTGAGAGTGTGAAGGCCTAGCAAAGGTAGTGCAGGATCATAGGGTTTCTTTGTGTTAGTGAATTTATGGGTCTAGTAAGGCAAGAGAAAGCTGTGCGGAATAACTCCTGGTGGTGTTCTGTATGGTCAATAAGAAAAAATGATTTGTACAGTAAGCCTCCTTAAAGGGGAAATGTCCTAAACAACAAGCTGCAAAACATTGCAGACGTTTCCTATGCAAGAGGAACAACTCTTGCAAGAACACGCATGCCTTTTTCTCTGCCTTAACCACGCACGTGCCAAACTTTGCATATGTGTGGTGAAGGCAGAGAAAAAGGCAGAGAGCTTGGGAGAGGACACGGTGAGGTAAGTGGGGCTGCAGCAGGGTTGAGGGTAGTTTTTAGGGGTTAGGCTATTTTTTTTTTTAGGGGTGGGGCTTGGGGAAGTTTAGTTTTTAGGGCTTAGGGTTGGTGGGGGGACTGGGTAGTTTATTTTTTTAGGGTTGAGGTATTTTTTTAAGAGCTTAGGTTGTGGGGCGGGGAAGGTTTAAGGAAGGGCAGGAGGGGAGAAGAAAGGACCAGGAGAGGACGCAGTGAGGTAAGTGGGATTGAATTTAGTGCTTAGGGTGGGTGGGGGGGATCAGGAAAGTTTATTGTTTTGTGGCAGGGGTGGGGAGGCGGGGTAGTTTATTTTTTAGGAGTGCAGAAGGTATAAGGAAGGGTGGGAGGAGAGAAGAGTAGGAAGGATCGGGAGAGAACGTAGTGAGGTAAGTGGGGTTGAGGCAGGGTTTGGGGGTAGTTTTTAGCAGTGGGGTGGATTTAGGGCTTAGGTTGGGTGGGGGCTCGGGGTAGTTTATTTGTTAGGAGTGGGAGTGGAGGGGGTTTGGGTAGTTTATTTTTCTAGGGCTTAGGGTGGGTGGGGGTGTCAGGTAGTTTACTTATTAGGGGTGGGGGTGGTCGGGTAGGTTTTATTCAGGGCTTGAGGGGGTCATGGTAGCTTAGTTATTAGGGGTGGGGCAGGTTTTAGTGCTTAGGGCAGGTGGGGGTGTCATGGTAGTTTAATTTTTTAGGGCACGGGAGGGGGGTTGGGGTAGTTTTTTTTTTTTAGGGCTTAGGGTGGGCGGGGTCAGGGTCGTTTATTTATTAGGGGTGGGGAAGGTTTTAGGGCTCAGGGCAGGTGGGGGTGTCTGGGTAGTTTATCTATTAGGGGTGGATGTAGGTTTGGTCCTCAGGGTGGGTGTGGGAGTTGTATGACAGAACCACACATGTCGTTTCCACATGTGCCTTTATTAAGCATGCTTTTACAACGAAATTCGTTGGAAAGGCATGCTTGGAAAAGGCGCGGTCGTTGTTCCAACCACGTTGTTAAGGCATGCATTGTTCCGGTATGTGTGGCTCTGTCATACAACCCCTTAAAGACTTTCCAGGTAAACCCCATCTCATGCAGGGAACGGCCAGACAGCCAGCAAGCACCCAGACTGCCCAGATTTCCATCCTGCAAATCAGTGGGGAAATAATAGATATTAATCTCTAGGTGTCAAAAGGTAACTGATTCCCAGTTCGATCTGGGGTCTAACTTTAAATAAAGGGGAAACACTACCATGTATGCCATATATGAAAGAAACACTTCTTACATGTTAAAATCTTTGTCATGTTTTTACATTGTGTTTGTGTAATTTATATCCCAAATATTCTGTAGATTCTATGTGTACTTTGGCTCTTAGGGGTGGGCCAGATCACTGGTTTGGCCTTGGCTTGACCGCAAAATCATTTTAAGACAGGGACAGAGTGGGCAACTGTTCAACACAACCTTCCAAGGGGTCTGCCCCCTGCTCAGCATTCACAAGCACAACAAGGGATCATTGCACCAGAAGAGTTTGCCTTGCTGCTTGTTCGACCACTTGACAGAGCCTCTTTTCTGTCCTCTGTACTGAGACAACTCAACAGGTACGCAATATTTTCTGATACTAATGGCAGACCCCTCTTGTCTGATGTTAGGCAGTGTCCCGCCTTGTTCTTCTCCTCCTTATTTATCCAGTTCTTAGCAGCAACCCTGTGATTTAGTTGCTGTGGATCTCCCATGTGATCCTGATTTCTTCCTCCTCTGTAATTCTTTTTGAATGGTAGTCCTGGCTCCCATTTCTGAGATAAATGTACATTCCTGAAGGCACACTCTACTGCTGTGAGACTACAGACAAATTGTGGGTACCTCACATCCTGTTATTATGTGTGAGACTTACCCACACCATCTGCTCGGCCTCATTAATTTCTTTAGGTTTAAAGTCCACTGGAGGTTGAGGTGAGCCAGATGTTTTTGTTCAACTTGTTTGAACTAGCGGAAAGTCCCTTACCTTTATGTTTCCCAGCTGTTTGCTATAGGCTTTAAAATGTTTAAAAAACATAATCAAAAAGTTGCTATTGCTGTATCTCCAAGGAAGACTAGGTAAACTTCAGGAGGGGTGATGGCATTGACACCGTGCTCAAGAGAATTACTTTAATATTGAATAAGGGTATAATGTGCCAACTGAATGTAGCAGACCTAGAGGCAATCACAAAACGACCATAGTGAATAAATAGTGCTGTGTAGAAAATAGTAAATAAATGCACTGATAATTTAGTGGGGTATGGACTCTCCTTAAATGTGTCTGTAAAACTGATATTTTGTCATGGCTTTTAGTCCAGAATTTTGACCCTTTGTCCTGAATTTTAACCCTCTGTCCTGAATTTTTTACAGTCCTGTACAGAATTTGCCTCCATGACAGGTGGTCACCCTAGGAATGGGAATGAATCCAGAGTAACTATGTGGCAGCTTTGAGGGCTCTTTGGGAATTAGAGACTCTGCAATGGCTTTTACTAGATCCATAAAATCATTTGCTGTGAGATTGCGGCTGTTTAATATAGTTAATGGCCTTGTTTGAAAAAATGGATGTGTTGGTGAATAAAACAGCCTCTTTTGTTGTTGTCCCTCACTGAGCTTGTTGGAACAGCTGATGCAGAGCACTCATTACTTTGTAATGTCTGTGTTTTCTTTGATTTTCTCTAGATCCTCTTCTACATGATGCCGGAAAAGGTGAAGCCAACATATGGTAAATCCAAAAGATGCTGTACTTCGGATGGAATTCGTAATAATGTAACCTACTGTCTCTGACCAATGTAGCACTGATATTAATTTGATAGCATGCCTTATCGGTGGAGTCTAATGTACAGCATGTTCTGCATTTTAAAAGAATCTCGACTTCTGCCATGGCATTCTCTCCTTTCTTCTGATATTTGTCAGGAAGGTGTTGGATAACTTCTTGCCTTTCCTCCCACTGTATGATTGCATTTGCTGGGCTTTGCCTGTGACTGCAACCTGTTTTTAGCAGGGCTTAGGTGGTTACTTTGTTTTATCTGGTGGTGGGCATTCTATAGCTGCTTAGTTAGGTAATCTTTCACGAGCTGTGTGAACCACCATGGATACATTTGGAAGGGGTTTTGCAGGGCTGCTCTGTACTTGCATTCTACCCTAGGTGTAATGACCCATGTTTGAAGAGAGTTCTTAACATTGCAGCAGTGTTTCACAAAACAGCGTTTCATGTGGGCAAGTGCTGGATGGTGCACTTTACTTTAGACAATGTTTTGATAAGGAAATCAGACAGCTCTTGTTCAATTGCTGTGGTGTTGGCATGCTGCTTTATGGTCTTTTGTATGACTACAAGGTATGCAGAAATCTTGCTTGGAGGTGATGCTCTAATGGTGTATTATTCCCAAGTGCTCTCACTGTGTAGGACAAGGCCCTGTCATTCCTGATATGATAATTTTATTTATATTTGTCTGTGTGGTGATCTGACAGAAATATAAAAAATGCAGTGTTAATCAGATGATAAGTCTCTGAAGATTGGTAGGCTGGTGCTCTCTGCCCAATTCACTAAAGGTGGTACACTTTGAAATACAACAGTGGTGTCAATCTGAGTCCTTTGGTATAAATAGTAGTTTTAGGGACCAACCCTCTTTGTGCTTCGAGGCAGCCTTTTGGGTCCAGTTAGGGGACCTGAATCAAGACTTGCAATGAGTCTCCTCAAACCCCATAGGTCATGGGGTGCATTGTGATCAACCATTGCTGGGAGGCGATGTGGTTTTCAACATGATGTGCAGCTGGTTAGTAGTGTAGAGGACAGTGGTGTGGGGTGGACTGTCATAAAGTAGAGTGTCATGGAGCAGAAAAGAGTGTTATGGAGTGGCATAGAAAGTCATGGAGTGGTGTAGAGTAGAGCTGAGTGGCGTGGAATGGAGTGAAGTGGCATGTCATGGAGTGGCCTACAGTGGAGTGGCATAGACCGTTTTGGAGTGTTGTGGTGGGAGCAAAGTGTCAGAGTGGAAGGGGGGCAGAGTGGAGTGTCACAGTTGAGTGGTGTAGAGTGCAGTAGAGTGGAGCACACTGTTGTAGAGTGGAGTAGAGTATCAGAGTGGAGTGGAATAGAGTGCTGTGGAGTGGTGTAGAGGACAGTGGAGTGGCATAGGAGGTGTTGCGTAACATTTAGTAGAGTGTTTGAGGGTAGAGTGGCATAGAGTTGAGAAGATTATTATAGAGTGGAATGGCATAGAGTGTAGTAGAGTGAATGGCATAGGGGCGAGTAGAGTGTTGTAGAGTGTTGTAGATTGAAGTAGAGTAGAATACAGTGGCATAGAGTATTGGAGTGGTCTGGCGTAGAGTGGCCTGGAGTAGAGTTTAGTGCAGTAGTGTGTTATAGAATAGAGTGGAGTAAAGTGGATGGAGTGGTGTAGGATGAGTTGCATTGAGCGTCAGAGCGTAGTAGTATCTTAGAGTGGTATAGATTTGAGTAGAGTGTTGTAGAGTGGAGTGGCATAGAGCAGTGGTTCTCAACCTTTTGACTTCTGTGGACCCCCACTTTATCATAACTGGAAGCAGGGGACCCCCGCTGAATCATTATTGGAATCCGGAAACCCCCACTGAATAATTCCTGGAATCCAGGGACCCAGGCCTAAACATTGTTTATGATTTGAACCGCAAAACAATACAAAAGAAATATAGAAACAAGCATTCCAACAAAGACATACAAAAATGATAACATATTCCATTTAATTTGCAAAACGAAATAAAAAAATGGAAATTCAAATTTTAATAGGAAGGTTGGAGTTTTTCTAAATTCAATAGAAGCCACACATCTTCCATGCTATAGTCTGTTTGATGCACCTGCACTGCTCCCACTAATCAATCTAAGGATACTAATTTCATTTTTAGCCTCCAATTTCAAATTCCTTGCCACTTAAGGTACGTTTAAAAAATTTCAATTGTACTTTTACCGTCTTTATTTATATACACTTTATTAATCTGTTAATATTGGTTATTTTCTAAGCAGTCATGGACCCCCTGAGGAGGTTTCACAGAGCCCCAGGGGTCCCCGGACCACAGGTTGGGAACCACTGGCATACAACTAAGTGGAGTGTCATTCAGTGGAGTAGAGATTAATGGAGTAGAGTGTCAAAGTGGAGTGTTGCAGAGTGGAGTGTTGCAGAGTGGAGCAGAGCTGCCTAGATCAGTGGCCTTCAAACTGGGGAGCTGGCCCCCTGAGGGGGGCCTCAAGTGATCCCAGGGGGTGCGCCAGACTCTGGCCCAAAGATGCATTATGCAGATAACAGTGCTCTGTTTTCAGCAGAAAATTATTTATTGCATTTTTAAAAAGGTAAAAGAACTTAACTGCAATGTTTAAATAAGTCTAGACATATTTAAACATTGCCAACTTAGTAGAATAATTGTGAAAAATTCTGAAGGGGACCCGATTATTTTTTTTCCACCTGGGGGGGTGGGGGGTGCAGCATTAAAACGTTTGCAAAAAACTGGCTAGAATGAAGTGGCGTAAAATACAGTGGTGTACAGTAGATTGACAGAGCGCAGTGGCATAGAGTGCATTGGTTTTTGAGTATAGTGGTGAAGAGTACATTCCCATAGAGTGTAGTGACGTGTAAAGTAGAGTAGTGAAGAGTGGAGTGGCGCAGTGACAGAGTGCAATGTTATGGAGTGGAATGGCACAGGGTGGAACAGAGTGGCGTAGAGTGCAGTGGCGTAAAATCTATTGTTTCATAGAAGAGTGAAGTGTACAGGGTAAAGTGGAATGGTGTAGGATACAGTGTAGAGGTGTAGAGTATAGGGGGATAGAGTTCATTGGTGTAGGGTGCAGTGGAGTGCAATGGTGCAGTGTAGTGGCGTAGAGTGTAGTGGCACAGAGTGCACTAGTGTAGAGTTGAGTGGTGCAGAGTACAGTGCAGTGGTATAGAGTGCATTGGTGCAGAGTAGCAGAATTCAGTGACGGAGAGTGCAGTCTTGTAGGATAGAGTGTTAGAGTGCAGTGGTGTAGAGTGTTGCAGAGTAGAATGTAGTAGAGAGCAGTGGCACACAGTACAACTGTGTGAGGAGAATACAGTGGCAATGAGTGCAGTGACAGAGCACAATGGTGTAAAGTGACTTAGTCTGCAGTGGCAGTGACTTAGATTAGAGTGTTGCACTGTATAGTGGTGTACAGTGAAGTGGTACAAAGTAGTTGGCATAGAGTGCAGTGGTGCAGAGTTCATTGGTTTTGAGTAAAATGGTGTCGAGTACATTGGGTAGATTGCATGGAAGAGAGTGGTGCATAGCAGAGTGGTGTAGAGTGGCAAAGCATAGAGTAGAGTGGTGAAGATTGCAGTGGCATAGAAATGATTGTTGCAGAGTAGAGTGAAGTGGCCCATAGTGGAGTAGTGCTGGGTAGCGAGAATCAGAGCAGGGTAGTGTGGAATGGCATGGAGTCCACTGGCATAGAGTTGAGTGGTGTACAATAGAGTGGATTGGCCTTACCTGTGCAGTGGCAAAGAGCGCAGTGGTGCATAGTAAAGTAGAGTGCATTGGCATAGAATAGAGTGGTGGAGAGTAGAATAGAGAGGTGTATTGTGAAGTGGTTTACAATACAATGGTGCACAGTAGATTAGAGTGGGATAGGAAGCAGTGGCATAGAGTGCAGTGGCGCAGAGAAAAGTGGAGTAGAGTGGGGTAGAGTTCAATGGCAAAGGGTGCAGTGCTGCAGAGTACAGTGGAGTATAGGGCACTGGTGTAGAGTAGAGTGGCGCAGAGTAAAGTGGCATAGAGAGCAGGGGCATAGAGTACAGTGATGCAGGGTAGAATAGAATGGCATTGAGTTCAGTTAAGTAGAAGGGCAGTAGAGTGGAATAGAGTGCACTGGTGTAGACTGAAATGGCAGATTGTTGCAGAGCAGAGTATAGTGGTGTAGAGCAGTGTTCCCCAACCCCCGGGCCGCGGACCGGTGCCGGTCCGCGGATCAATCGGCACCGGGCCGCCCGAGGTCTTCAAATCTTGAAGGCATGTTTAAATACAATTAAATTAAAATTATTAAATCAAAACAAGCGGGCCACAGAAAAATTATCAAACGTTTACCGGTCCGCGGCGATAAAAAGGTTGGGATTCACTGGTGTAGAGTATTGTTTTGAGAGTTCATTGGCGTAGAGGGCAGTGGTGTAAAGCTGAGGTGTAGAGCAGAGTGGCACAGAGTGGAACAGTGCTGAGCGGAATAGACTGGCACAGAGCACAGTGGCATAAAGTAGATTGTTTCAGAGTAGAGTGAAGTGGTGTAGAGTGCAGTGGCATAGTGTTGCAGTGTGGTGGTGCAGAGTAGCTAAGAGTAGCTTAGAGTGGATTGGCATAGAGTGCTGTGGTGTAAAGTGGAGCGATGCAAAGTAGAGTAGCATAGAGTACAGTGGAGTACAATGCATTTGCAGAGAGTACAGTAGAGTATTATAGAGCAGAGGTGTGCACAGTACAGTGCAGTGTTGCAGAGTAGAGTGGCATAAAATTCAGTAGTGGCGAGTGCAGTATTGCAGAGTAGAATGGCATGGTGTAGAGTGGAGTGCTGCAGGGTAGCATGCAGGGACACAGAGTGAAGTGATGCAGAGTAGTGTGGCATAGTTTAGTGACATACAGTACATTGGCATAGAGTGGTGCAGAGTAGAGTACAGTGGCCTAGATTAGAGTGGCATTGAGTTCAGTGACAGAGAATGCAGTGTTGCAGAGTAGACTGTCATATAGTACAGTGGTGTATAGTAGAGTGGTGTACAATCCAATGGTGCAGAGTGCAGTGACGTAGAATAGACTGGTGCAGAGTACAATGGCATAGAGTGCAGTGGTATAAAGTGTTGCAGAGTAGAGTACAGTGGTGTTGAGTGCCGTGGTGTAGAGTAGATTGGTGTAGAGTGCAGAGGCATAGAGTGCACTGGTTGTGAGTAAAGTGGTGTAGAGAGCATTGGCATACAGAGCAGTGGTTAGAGCAGAGTGCAGTGAAGTGGAGTAGAGCGGTACAGAGTAGAGCAGAGTGGAGTGGCACAGCTTAGACTGCAGTGGTGTAGAGCGGAGTGGCGTAGAGTAGGTTGTTTCAGAGCAGACTGAAGTGATGTAGAATTGAATGATGCACAGTAGAGTGGAGTGGTGCAGGGTAGAGAGCAGTGGCATAGAGTGAAGTGACATAGATTGCAGGGCTGTAGAGTAGAGTGGCACAGAGTGGAACGGCACTGAGTGGAGTATTGCCGAGTGGAGGGGCATAGACTGGAGTGGTGTAGAATGCAGTGCTGAAGAGTGCAGTGGTGCGTGGTAGAGTAGAGTTGGGTAGAGTGCACTGACATAGAGTAGAGTGAAGCAGAGTAGAAGAGAGAGGCGTAGAGTGAAGTGACAGAGTGCAATGGTGCCGATGAGTATAGTGATGCAGTGTGGAGTGGTGTAGAGTGGAGTGGCGTAGTGTGGAATGGTGCAGAGTACAGTGCAATGGCGTAAAGAGGTGCAGGGTACAGTTAGGAGCAGTAAAGTGGAGTATGCACGATTGTGGTAGCATACTGCCATAACAGACAACACACCTTCAATTGAAATCACCATTACATTTGCAAAGACATCCAGTATACAACGCACAAAAGATAATGTGTGGAAATGTCATCACCTAGTGTATGGATTTGTTTTGAATTTATTAAAATATTTGTTTCCACCACACTTCAGACTGTCCCCCAGTAGCCAGCATGATTGTCACATAAGTAATTTCACTTTGAAGTCAGAGAAAGAAAAGTAAACACCAAGCTCTCTCGGAAGACAGAGCCTGCCATTTGATCTCTGCCTTTGAATGCACAGTAAATGTGACAATATAAGAACAAGATTTAAAGGCCTGTTTACAGAAAGGGTCCCCTTGGAAGGATATTGCAAATAAGGTGTGGGCGACAGAAGGCACAAACTCATTGTGGACAGCCTAAAGCAAATAAAGCCAGCAAATAGAAAGAAAGATAATGTGAACTGCAAACCACAAAGCCAATGGTATGCAACGGACAGAATGCATTTCCAGGGAAGCTTTCCAAATTTCCCTGTGATGTCGTAAGCAAACCAGACAGCTGGGCTGTCTGGTAGGCTTCGACCTAAAAAACACATGGAATCAAGATTAGGCAGCTGTGGTAATTCACCAACCATATGATTCAACTGAGGCAGCGGTGGGCAAAATATTTAGGTCCATCCATAGAAATATGTATTGATGTAATTACAAATAAGCATGGTACTGAGATACACATTAAAAAATGGATTACTCACTGATGTGACATGTCTTCCCGGTGTAGCCAGCAAGGCACGAGCAGGAGTAAGAAGGATTTCCTGTTACACAGTCATCAATGCACTTCCCAGCATTGAGACAAGGACGGAGTGTTAAACATACAGATGCTGAAGATAAAGAAACAAAAGAAGCGGTCTTGTCACTACCACAAAGCTAAGCTAGCATGAATCTTTTTGTGTGAGTTAAACAGTGGGAGAGGGATTCAAAAGACAGTGTATGAGAGATGATGTTTAATACAGTCTAAAGTAAAGTGTTACACACCAATGAGGAAATCCACAAAGCCATTCTCCCTTAAATACATCACAAACATTTAACAGGGACACTCAGCCACTGTCCAGAGCCCTTTTATGGAAAATATGTGATACTAACATAAAGTTACTTGCCAAACACCTCACTATTCCTAATCCATGTCCTAATTGCTATTACCAGTTTGTGAAATATTAAAACCATATTGTGGCTGAGAGAAAACTGTGCATTGCCAGTTTAATACCATGAGGAAAGCTGAGGCACTCTGGGTGCCTCCTCCTGAGTACCATTTCACACATCTGTTCTAAGGATCACATCAATATAAACTTGCTTTTGGAAAGCCAGGAATGCCATTTTAGTTCAAAGGTTTTCTGAGAGAAGTCCCTTATAAGGAGTAACATGGAGAGATAAAAGAAGGATGCAACAAGAAATATAAGCTGTGAAAGTAAGGTCAAGCATGGACATACATATAAGAAGAAAAATAATGATCTCTTGGTTTGTATGCAACGTCCAACTTATTTCGGAAGAGAAGAAAGAAAAGGTACAAATTATTTTTTTAGTGAGCTGTGGTGTAAGATGCATAACTAAGAGGTGAAGTGGTTTCTGTACATAAGTATGTATCCTAATACAAGTGGGCTAGAATCACTCCTGGTCCTCCTTGTCTTGGGTCTCTAGACAATTTTGGTCATATTCATTTAGTTTAACTGCGTTCCTGAAAGCAGGGAGATTCTTTATACCAGTGGAAATAAGATCACTTCAGACCACAAGGCCTAGGTAGAGAAGAGGATGTCCCTCACAATGAGAGCACTTAATTTGAGGGACTGCAAGAAAGACAGTGCCTACACAGTGCTTAATGTGTGCCGGTGGTTGCAGATGATTAGCAGCTGGACACCTGTTTTGGGGACCTGGGAGAGGAGAGGTTCTATTGACTTTCCTCTCAACTTTCACGGAATTTGCAACTGGAGAGCTTATTCTGACTGTTGATTTCAATTTGGTGTGAGAGGGTTGACTAGACAGATCTGAAAAGAGGGAGGTATTTCAAAATTAACATTTATTTTTATTACGTTATGGAACTCCGTAGAAGTTCACATACAAAATCCAAATAGATACGAATAATTGTATGATACTATTTCTATGCTTACTAAAACCATCCAACCCACCGTTAGCTTCTAAATACATGAAAAAAAAACATTATTTCTAATAGAACTTTACAACAAATTCTCTTCAAATTTCATCAGTGCAAACTACGCAAAAGAAATACCGGCCCATTATAAAACAACCACACAATCAAGTGGAATATTCATAATACGCAGAAATATGATCTTGGTTAGAATCCAATGCAAATGAGGGTGGGACAATTGGTCTCTACGCATACCCTCAATACCAAATGAGTCAATACCTAAAAGGTGAGACCTATAAACTCTTAAGGAGTTACAAACACAATTACAGAATAACACATTCGAACATATGAGTAACTTAGGGCCAGATGTAGCAAAGACTTTGTGACTCGCAAACGGCTAAAATCGCCGTTTGTGAGTCGCAAATGCCTCTCTGCTATGTAGAAATGCATTTTGCGAGTCAGATCCGACTCGCAAAATGCATTTCCGACTCGCAAATAGGAAGGGGTGTTCCCTTCCCATTTGCGACTCGCAATGCGATGCAATCGGTCGCAAATGGAATCGCAGTTACCATCCACTTGAAGTGGATGGTAACCCAGTCGCAAACGGGAAGGGGTCCCATGGGACCCCTTCCCCTTTGTGTCTGGCATCAAAAATAATTTTTCAGAGCAGGCAGTGGTCCAATGGACCACTACCTGCCCTGAAAAATACCGAAACTAAAGGTTTTGGTTTGTTTTTCAAAGTGCAGCTCGTTTTCCTTTAAGGAAAACGTGTTGCACTTTGAAAAAAAAAACTGCTTTATTTAAAAGCAGTCACGGACATGGTGGTCTGCTGTTACCAGCAGGCCACCATCCCCGTGAGTGCCCTGACTCGGTATGGGGCCGCAAATTGCAACCCACCTCATTAATATTAATGAGGTGGGTCTTTGCGACCCCATAGGGACTCGCAGAAGGTGTCTGAGAAACCTTTCTGCATTCCAAATTGCGAGTTGCAATTTGCGAGTCGGTGGGACTCGCAAATTGCAACTCGCAATTTGGAACCTCGCTACATCTGGCCCTTAGTGTGATTGGAAAATGCAAAGTTTACTTCACATGACCTCCCCCGTAATCCGCTAAAAGCAAAGAAGTGGCAATCCCAAACCGAGCATACAATATCTAATCAAACTATCAAGATCAAACATCATTCTAATGTGCCTACAATGCAACTGTGCTTAGGTAGAAACATTTTGTTCACAGTAATTCATTTGGGAATTTCTTACATTCATTGCAAACATGCCACAAGTATCACATTATTAAAGTTTTTAAAAACCCTTGAAAAAGTAAAAAAATGTGTTACAAAATAATTAATTTGGGGGACCACAAAGTGACTTTAATAAAGCAGAGGCGGAATAAATGGACAACTGTTTGCAGATCGGCCTCAACCAATTCCTCCGGTACTGCAAGAGTGCCGGGCAGACAGATAAAACATGCTTGAGATCCTGGAGACCATTGTTACTCAGATTACACATTGCTGAGGAGCCATACCATTTAGCCACAAAAGATTCAAAGGGAGAATGCTGTGCCTTAACAGGACCCAAAACAGACATATCCCTTGAGGCAGACTCCAGGAAATATAAGACTGTACTGTATTGATTGCACAGGAATCAATAGCCGAGTGGAGGTCCTTCTTTAGGGAGCAAGCCTCCCTATCTGAGATAAAACTCAAGGCTCAAGTCACATGCTTAAACCAACTTTTATTTGCTGACTAGATAGGGAAGGAATTGAGGAAAATCTAATTTCCACAGATTTACAGCAGCAATAAAATGTGTATACATTTTTAATTTCTCTTTTAGGCCCTCTGGGATTTCTTTCCTTAGCCAGTACCTTAATGTGTCAGAAGCCCCCTTTACAAGTCACGCAATCCTTCGCACCACCCCTGCAAGGCACTGAACTTTAGCACTTCTTAGCCCAAGTTCTAATCTTAAGGATGGCACTGAGGGCTAGATGTAGTAAGCCTTTTGTGCCTCGCAAACAGCTAAAAACGCCGTTTGCGAGTCACAAAAGGCCTTACGCGATGCAGAGTCACATTTTGCGAGTCGGTACCGACTCGTAAAATGTGATTCCGACACGCAAATAGGAAGGGGTGTTCCCTTCCTATTTGCGACCGCATCGCGATGTTGAGTTGGTTTGTGACCGCGAAAGCGGTCACGAACCAACTCGCAGTTACCATCCACTTGAAGTGGATGGTAACTCATTCGCAAAAGGGAAGGGGTCCCCATGGGATCCCTTCCCCTTTGTGAATGCCACAAAAAAGTATTTTTCAGAGCAGGCAGTGGTCCTATGGACCACTGCCTACTCTGAAAAAAACGAAACTGAATGGTTTCGGTATTTTTTCTTTTTGCAGCTCGTTTTCCTTTAAGGAAAACGGGCTGCAAAAAGAAAAAAAAACTACTTTATTTAAAAGCAGTCACAGACATGGTGGTCTGCTGTCTCCAGCAGGCCACCATCTCTGTGAGTGCCTAGACTCGCTATGGGGTCGCAAACTGCGACCCACCTCATAAATATTCATGAGGTGGGTCTTTGCGACCCCATAGCGAGTCGCAGAAGGTGTCTGAGACACCTTTCTGCATTTCATATTGCGAGTTGCAATTTGCGAGTCGCTATGACTCGCAAATTGCAAGTCGCAATATGAAACCTACCTACATCTGGCCCTGAGTGCCCTGAGTTAACAGAGGCCAGGCTTCCAAGGGCTCTACCTTTCATCCTGTTTAAAAAAAAAAAACAATTTGAAATTTCTATCAGTTCAGTGCCATACAAAAGAGAAGCGGGTACATGCGCTCGAAAGACCTCCAATAAAAGTGCAAAAAGCCTCCTCCCTGTTGCCCTATAAAGGAAGCCCAAGTCTTTAACCTGGGATATGGCTTTAGACATGATATTTTTTGTGAGCTCTGTTGCTTAGATTATAACATATAATCTTCCCCAGGAAGCTATATTGTTATAAAATGTCCAATTAAGACCCCCCTAATTTTTTTCCCTCCTATGTGCACATATAACTTTTCTCAGAAAGTGGGTTTCAGCAAAAAGCTGTATTGATTGTCGAAGACTACTTAAACCGGGTTTTAACCTGACCAAAGGAGCAATGCCCTTCCTCTGAGAGAAAAAATCCAGAGTCAGAAATATACAGAGAAAAGAGAAGGAGAGCAAGCAAAACCCTTGTTTTAGCCCATTAGGGGTCTGTATTATTTGGGATAGACCCCCTGTCCTCACCCAAGAGGATTCTATACCAAGTATCAGTATGGAGGTCACAAACTAACTCTAAAAGGGGCCCAGGCGAGCTAATTCAACAGAGTGATACCATCTACCTTATCAAAAGCTGTGGAAAAGTCTTTGAATGCCATGTATACTGCCCCCCCCCCGAACCTTAGCATATTTTTATTTTATTATTTGGAGGACAGTCATATTGTCAATCGTCCTGTGCTTCTGCCTGAAACCTCTTTGCTTCGTGGGCTATTTGTATGCTCTTCCACCCATTGGTTAATCTAGTTAAGCAGACATTTCGACAAGACTTGTCAAAAAGATCAATTAGGCGATAATTTTCTGGGAGATTCCAATCGCCCTTCTTGAAAAGTGGAACTATAATGCTCCCTTTTCAGGAAGGAGGAACTTTTTTGGTCTCCAAGCACCTTCTAAAAATCAATCAATCAGGATTCTTATAAAGCCATACGTCTCACCTGTAACGGTCTCAAGCACTGAGTGGATCTGCGGTTTAGTTGAAGATCCAGGTCTTGAGGTCCTTCCTGAACTGCAGCAATGAAGGTGATTTCCTGATGTGCAGGAGCAGGGAGTTCCAGGTCTTCACAGTGAGGTAGGAGAAGGATCTTCCTCCAGCCGTGGTCTTGTGGATCCCTTGGAGGGTGGAGTGGTGGACCGGGGAAAGAATCTTACGCCAGAGAGGACCATTAGACTGTATAACTGTGGCTGAGATTTCATCAGGACCCATAGCAGCTGAATTGCGCATTCCCGTAGTTAATAGTTCTATCTCTTTCTGAGTTGGTGGGCCCCACAGCAAGGTATCCTCCAGTATTCTACAGCTATTAGCGACTCCCACATACCCACATTTGCCGCTTAGAGCCCCTGAATGAAGGTGGCCCACTTTAATTCATCAAGGCAACAGGAAAGAATCTATCCCTGGTACCGCGTCCCTCTGAGAATCTAACCTCCTTCGCTCTTTTTAAGTGCACCCTCAACTGACTCCACCTCCTTTTTCAAAGCTGCGATTTGGCACGCCTCTCTGGGATAGGAAACAAACATTGCTCTCTCACTATGGAATTTATTTCCCGATTTAAACAGAGGAGGGATCTGGGAAGCCCCTTTAGTCTCGGTTGTATGCAGGAACAAAGCAGGCATTTACCACTCCTGCCTTAACAATGCATCCCGAACCACAAATGCGTTTCTACAATGCATTCCTTTTTCACTTAAGTCATTACAACAACTTGCCTTGGGGAAAGCGCTGGACTTTGGAATAGTATAATTTACTAATTTAACTCCAGTCCATTTCACAGTACAGAAAATGTTCGGCTTAACTTCCAACATCAGTCCAACAACGCTTTCCCTACGGCAAGTCATTGTAATGACTTGTGTGGTTAAGGAATGCATGTAAAGACGCATTCATGGTTCAGGCCGCATTGTAAAGGCACAGCCTGGTTCGAGCTGCGTTGTTAAGGCTGTTTCCCTTCGTGTCTCACAACTGAAGACATTTGCTTAGCAGCTTTAGTTAACAACTGCTAAAAGTAGTAAAACATTCTATTTCTATCCTCACCCAATCACAGAGTTTATCAAGGGTAGCCTCTAGAATGTCTCTCAGGCCTGCAATAGCCTTTAGGTCCCAAAACATCCTTCCTACTTTCCTAATGAACCACACAGCCTCCCCATCAAACCTACAGGAGACTTGCTAAAATTTACAGAAAGAATAAGGGGATTATGGTCACTGAAGGAGAATTGAGCAAACTTAAGGTCACTCAACAATGAAAGCCTACCATTGAGTAGTCCAAGATGGATGCCCCCAAGCGCTTTATGTGTATATGAGTGGGGTAATCAAAAGGGAGCCTCCGGGTCACTATCAAACACACCTCCTCTTCCAACAGCGATTTCCCTCTCTTGTTCGTTTTCTATTTTTGGAGGAAAAATAGCTGGGGTTATCTGCAAGGCATCTTCTTTTTCAGGTTCCCACAACTGATCCAAACGAAAATAAGATACCTTACAATTCAAATCCCCACGAGAATTATATGTGGGGGAGGTTCCTTATCTTTCAGAGGGATTTTCCGATTACCCTCACACCTAAACAAAGTTACAGCCATAAAAAGATTACTAGGGTATTTATCATACTTAAAGTTTGACTGTATTTTATTAGACAAAAGACATGCCACCCCTCCCTTCGCAATACCCCTCCTTGAATCCTCAGAACACCACGATTCCTGGACACAAACTATGTTGGCCTTCCAAAAGCACAAGTAATGCAACTTCTCCCGACTATTCTTTATGACAGCAACATTCCATTTTATGATTCTTAACTCATTGCTAATATGAATGTTGTTGCGAAAAACAAACCGTATTTGCTGTAAGTTTAGAGTAAAAGGTAACACTTGATTTAGAACCGGCTTCAAAGAGTATTAGAGAAACCAGGTCGATATCACTATGATTGATAAGTTTTGAATTTACAATCGGAGATAAACATTTGAGCAAAAAGTTACTATTTAAAATTAAATCTGCATCGAACAGGGGGATGAAATCTAACCTGGGAGAATCTACAAAGCACCATAAGGGGTTGGGCACTTTGGGAGGTGGGAAGCTCCTTTTCAGTTCCAACTCTGTGAAGGGAGAAACCAGGATGTTCAAGGAGGATGGAACCAAAGACATAGGCACCCTATATTCATCCCCCTTGCCATTCCACCCTCCACCATTTCTTTAGCAGACCAATGAGCAGAATCTGAGACTAGAAGGGGTACTTGCGGGGTTGAGTTATACAATCTTCGGTCTGTGTTGCAATCGTACTCTCTCTGAAGCAAATCTTCCTAAGGCTTTTTTTGAAGAGTCTAAAAAGGGTGTTTTTACTTCTTCCCTCACCGCTTTTCCTTCCTGTTCCACTCCTCAACCTGTGGGACTACCAAATCACCCGTACTTGCTATCGATCTGGACCCTGATTTAAATATCATTAACATTCGAAGAAGACATCTTACCCGTCTGCGAGGAGAAATCCTTTTAGTAGGCAGCCACTTTCTGGGTATGCATCAAACTTGGCCTCGCAGCCCCATCTATTTCCCCTACATCACCTGGGCACGAGGTTCCAATTTGCTGCTTACAAGCTCCTTTAAAATGTTTGTAACCATGTCCAGAACACAATCAGCCCCCAATAAATGTTTCTAACAACTTTAGAATTGAAGACAGAAGGAGGCTAAAACTGTCATCTCTACATCGGGATGATGAAATAATTGATAACCCCCTGCTTCCAGGTCTAGCGTTACGGAGATATGGGATTTCAAGGGAGAGGACTCAGAGTGTGCTGCTAAAGAGCTGCAATCCTGTGGGTGCGGGGACAATCGGGGAACCCCCTATCTCCACCTCCGTCCTGTCATGTTGTTGCCCTAGTCCCTTACATAACTCTATGTCCAAATCTGGGAGGGTAAAATCATCTCAGACAAAAGACTCTAAGATACCTCCTTTTTGGCGGTTATAGAAAGGTTAAGTGTGGGAGGAGAAGAACGTGAACCAGTGGGGGGAAACATGTGATACCCTCAATACAATGTATGCGTTTCTTCTGGGTTACGGGCAACATTCCCCTGTCACAACCAGGCTCAACAAGTACAGCAGGGAACAAATTCACATTCACATTTGACCCCTCCTTTTGAATTCATCATCTTATTTGCCTCCTCTTGAGACAATTTGTCTTTTGCTGACAAGCTAAATAACTGTTTTTTGCTTTTCAGCATCATCATTATTGTTTGGTGAATATGATTTAGTTTTTTGTGCAAACCCTCCCATGCAACAAATGACCCAATCTCAACTTTCTTATAGTTGTCCTCAGGCCTTATGTTTTTGAAGATCCACAATCGAGGGGCTCCACCTCTTAAATGTTCCCCACACCCTGGATTTCAAACACTGGAACCCACAAAACTGACAACACTGCGGTTGGGTATTGAGGAAGATTATGATGTCCTCCTTTTCTTGCGACAAGTCAAAATGTAGGGAGTGGTAGAATCTCTTGTTCGGCAGCAATAGAAAGTGGCTGTTCGACTTTCTCCCGGATCTAAATATGCTGTGAAGGCCCGGTAAGAGGAAAACAATTGACCCAGATTCGACCTACTGACAAAGTTTGGAAGGACTTGAAAGATTTCACGCCAACTAGGCAAATAAGATTATAAGAACACAATAACATTAACAGCATCAAGAAGCCGGGAGGCAAATTCTGCAGATTCCACAGTGACCAGGGCAGGCGGCCTTGCCCGAGCAAGGCACACTATGCTAATGCCAGCTGCCTCTGTGCGAAGCAGACCACCTGCAGCCCAAAGCTTCCTGCTAGCCACCACGAAGGAGGGATTAAATATTGCAGTTTGTTGCACTCTATTACTGTTACACACTGATGGACTGCAGTTGTTCCAAGAGAGAGCTGCTGCCAACCATGGGGGGAGGGGGATGGGCGAGAGTAAGGGCGGGAGCAATGACAGCTCTGTGGTCTTCAAGAACACTTCCCTCAAAATGTCCCACCCACCACAAAGGGAGAAGCAGAAACAGGCTCACATGCCCCAAACACCAGAGTCACCTGTGGAGCGGGCTATGGCAACAGCTTCTTGCTCAATGCTCCTCACTCTTCATCACGCTCTTAGTCGAGCGTTTCGTCACCTCACCTCTCCGCCTCCTCACTTCTTCCACGAACCCCCTCTCATCTGCCCCAACCTAAGCACCTCAATGTACCAGTGCAACCCTGAGGTGCGCTGCGGTGCAGCAGAACAGAGCAGCAACCCTCCGCTTCTTGCCTCCTCTGACTGTGGTGCCTCCTCCACCACACAGCTGCAAAACTAAACATGACCACGGCACGTGTAGCACTGTGCAGTATAACGGTATATATAGCAGGAGGTACATGTTGGTAGCATCTCTAAGAATTTCAAACTACATATTTTTCCAATGACCATCACACTTATTCCCGCATAGATGTCATTCTGGTAAATATTCCTCTGCTTCTCTCATAAAAAATAGAAAAAGCAACTACTGGGCCAAAGAAAGCCTCAGAACATGCCCCTCTAATGGACAAAACTAATTTGGGCCAGAAACAGTGATGTTCCCTAATGTGGCAAATGCACCTCTCCCTGCTGAGAGAACAATTCAGAGAGCAGAATTAGCTAAACAGTTCAAGGAATATTTCTTGCTCAACGCAAATAAAGAAGCTAGGGCCCCTGGAATTTATGATGGCTTAAAGGAAGCGATAAGAGGTAAATGTATTTCCATAATGGCATAATGGCACACCCCTTTTATCTTCTAACCCAAGAATTCCAGAAACTAAAAGGAGAGAAAGGATATAGGGAAAAACCTTTGTTGTTAAAATACCCAAATTAGGTGTCATTAGGTGACAACTCAGAGGCATTAATATGAACAAGGCAGAATTATCCCTCTTACACCATTAAAAAACCCTTCTACGTAGCAGAAAATAAAGGAGGCATCCATGTAGCAAAACAATTATAAAGAAAAAGGAAGAAGGAATATACGAGTGAAAATAAATCCCCCAAATGTTGAAAGCAAACAAAGACAACCTTTATACAAATTCAGCACCCCAACAAATTTCTCATACCATCACACCGAAAAGAACTTCAGGAAATTCTTGTGACCCCCACACCTAGAACAGAAATTGATGTATATCCTCCCTAAAATACACAAAAAAGTGGACTGTCCATCTGGACGACCATTATTTCAGCTTGCATGTCATTACTTGAACCGCTAGCACAATACGTGGACGTGTTTCTGAAATCTTTTGTGTGGGCCACACAAGCATATGTAAGGGACTCTGTGGACCTTGTCAACAAAAATTAAAGGGATGAATTTCAATGACAAAATCCATATCCTCGCTACTTTTGTATAGTGTCACTATACACAAATATTCCAAAAGAAGAAGCTATTGCTGCTACTCACAAAGGAATGGACTGTAGATTGTGATCCAATTTTGTAACCACTGAATTTCTGTGTGACTTTTTTTTATTTTATTTATTTTGTTTATTGCATTTGTAAAAAAAAAAAAAAACAATAACCAGCAATCAAAACAAAGTTCCATTCACAGGCAGTAAGCAGCCAGCGCAATCTGCGAAGGCTGCAGGTAGAAATAACAACCATGATCAGTAGCATCAGATAAGGGTAGCACCAGCGACTTTGACCAATTTATCTTAATCCCGGAGATCCGACCAAAGTGGACCACTTCATCCAGTAAGGCATCAAGATGTAGCTGCGGATCGCGGACATATAGTGCAATATCGTCCGTGTGTAGAGAGAGATTAGGATACGGCGCTGCCGGAACGCCAACCCCCCTAAGATTATGATGCTGGCGTAAACGTGCTGCAATGGGGCTCCATAGCCACTGCAAAAAGTAGGGGTGAAAGAGGGCAGCCCTAATGAGTGCCCCTAGCAATTAGAAAAGAATCCGAAAGCGACCCATTAACCCTTTATCGAGCAGTCAGCTTGGAATACAGCAGGCGGATCAACAGAATGAATCTAGCACTAAGTGCCACCCTGGCCAGGAGAGCAAACATATATGACAAGGCCAGCGAGTCAAATGGCCTTGCGGCATCCAAAAAGACCACCACCATGCGATCCTCAGGTCCGACCATATGAGAAATCGCAAAAAAGGTATGGAGATTATACAATGTCGAGCGACTCAGCACAAAAACTCACAAATGTGCGGCACTAGGATATCTGCATATTCCTTATAAAAGGTAGGTGTCAAACAATCCAGACCCGGGCCTTGTCACTGGGTAGGCTACGTATAGCCTGAACCACATCGTCAA
This sequence comes from Pleurodeles waltl, assembly GCF_031143425.1. NCBI lineage: Eukaryota > Metazoa > Chordata > Amphibia > Caudata > Salamandridae > Pleurodeles > Pleurodeles waltl. Next base: position 353,123,072 of record NC_090450.1, read on the forward strand.
CTGAAAAGGGTGACATCAAGATATTGTCTGAGTGAGTCTTCAAGCCAAAGCAAACTAATCTCCTCAAAGTACTTGACGGCATCCGAAGCATTCATCCCCGGGCGCTCGGCATACACGTCCAAGTAAAAGTCGGACATAATGCGCTGGACCTCAGCCGTGCCCGTTCGAAGCGTCCCCTCTGAGTCAGTGAGTTTCACGATATAATTCCCAGCCCACGGCTTATGGAGCATAGCCGCCAACGTCTTCCCAGCCTGTTGACCTCCCCCATAGCGCTGCACCTTTGCCTTTTTACCCAGATAACATACCTCGTGCAGCGCTGCCTCCTCGTAGCAGGACAGCACCTCCCTGAATTCAGCCAAAAGGCTTGTAGACTAGGTAGACGTTAATCTCCTCTCCAGATGGGCCAGTCGCGCCTCCAGCCCTGCCAACTCCCCTAGAAGTGCCCTCAGTACCCCATGCTGCTTAGCGAGACAAATTCCACGGATGACAACCTTGAAGGCCTCCCAGAGGGTGCCCGCTGAGGACACCGAGCCTTGATTTATTTTGAAGTAGTCTACAATAGCAGTACAGATTTCGTCCCAGAACACAGGATCTCTCAGCGCCCTGCAAGACAGCCGCCACAAAAATGCGCGGCCAGGGCACCCGGGCACATGCATCTCCAACAGGACCGGAGAATGGTCCAACAGATTTCGTCCAGAGTTCCAGATCTCTGGTGCCCAACCAGCAATCTATTCTAGACCAGCTGCCGTGCTTATAATTAATGCACATTCCCTGCCTGTCCCCCCCCATGCTTGGCCCTCCACAGATCCACCAGAGCACCTTCAGCCATAATATGCGCCAATGCCCTTGCCGCTGCTACATGTTGAGGTCTGGCCCTACTCTCCCGGTCTGCCACCAGGTCCAGGACCACATTGAAGTCTCCACCCCACAGTAGAGAACCAGGGCCCAGTGAGCCAATCAAGCGCCAGACCTCTGCAAAGAGCTCAGGGTCGTCAACATTGGGGCCATAAAGGGAAACGAGGCAAAACGGCCTATCCTACAAAATGCCCTTCAAAATGACATCTGCCACACAGATCCAGCAGCACCCTTCCCGTGCGCCATGGCAGTCCTTTCCTAATCAAAATCGCAACACCCTGCGCATATCCTGAGTATGACGCCATGTGACTCTCACCAATCCAGCCAACTTTTACCCTCGCTTTCGTTCCTTCAGACAGATGCGTCTCCTGCAACATACATATTTCAACCACATGACGTTGTACAATGGCTGATAACAGTCTCAACTTGCGACCATCATTCTACCCCTAACATTCCAAGTGAGACACCTAACAGCCGGAGCGCCTGTGGTCACCATCCCAACAGCCACTGAAGCGCATGCCATCTCCAGCCATCCTACATAAAGCAGCAGCTGCTAAGAAAAGAGAAAAAGAGAGAGGAAGAAGAAAGACAGCACCAACATCCTCAGTAAACCAAACTGCCAACCCCCACCTACGCTGGCCCCCCAATCATGTCAGCCCAGTAGACCCACCCACACCCAAACTCAGAACCCATATCAAAACAGCAAACGTCTGATCTGGACTCATCTGACGGGGCATCAGCGAGGCCATCCGGTAACCGCCCCAATAGGGGTGAGTGAGCATGAGCATCAGGATACCGTTCGAAGTCCAGCACCGGCCACCACAGAACCAGCTCATCTCAATCCTGGTCCCAGCTCAGCCCGCAGGCAGAGGGGTCAGTTTGATCTGCAGCAGAAAACCAGAGTCTAATCGTTATCACTTCCATCAGGGAGTTCATCGCCCGCCACCTCCGCTGGGGTGCAAGCCGGAGGCGCCTTCTTGGGAATGGCCTTGACATATTTGCCTGCCTGCTTTGGGTCAATAAAAAAGTGCAACTTGCCCTTATGTAACACATGCAGCTTGTCAGGGTAAATGAGAGAGAACTTAGCGTCTGTCTGGCTCAGGGTACGCTTGACCGGGAGAAACGCCCGACGTGCAGCCTGCACCCCAGGTGTATAATCCAGAAAAATGCTGAGCTCATTATTGTTATAAAATCACTGGGCGCAGTTCCCGAGCCAGCCGAAGTATGGTATCCCGGTCCCGGTAGTTCAATCAACGCACAATGATCAGCCATGCCGGCGTCCCCGGAAGAGGCCAGAGGCCAAGTGATCGGTGTGCCCGTTCCACCACTAGCACCTGAGAGAGCTCACCAGGGAACAGTGATGTAAACATAGTCTCTACAGAATCCTCCATGCGTCCCATGGCCATCGAATCTGGCAGACCCAAAATGCGAACATTATTGTGGCGGGATCTGGCCTCAAGATCTTTACATTTATTACGAATGAGCTCTAAAACGCTTTCCTTACGCAGCAACTTCTCTCCATCTTGGCGGCGGTTGTCTTACAAGTCCGACGTCCGAGACTCCCCGTGATCAAGACGGGTGGCATGTCCATCCACCCTTTCCTTTAGGCGATCCATATGCGCAGATGGTCCAGATGGTCCAGCTTCCCATCAATACTGGCCAGGCTATGTTTAAGATCTTCAAACATAGCCTTCACAGTGGACAATTGCACGTCCTCTTTCTGGGGCAGGTCATCTGTCAACCTACCCGCCTGGCTACTTTTCTTTTTGCCCTCAAACATCAGCTTAGGATGTTTCTGATCCGCCTTCCCCATGTCTGATCACACTCACCACCTCTCGCTGGTGGTCGCTGTGACACTCGCCTGCCCAAGTGGCCGCCCAGACCAGAAGAAGTGCGGGAGCACCACCTGCCTCCCAGCTGGGCCAAGAGTCATGAACCGTCACTGGCAAGCACCAAAAAGAACCAGCTTGTTGCGCCAGAAGTGGCTTGGTCGCCAAGGCGTAGGCACAATATGCAACAAAGCCAAGTGTTACCGCGCAGCCCCTACAGCAAACACCATCGCCAGTGGCCAAGAGTCACGAGTCCAACCTTCATGCCCCGAGTCTCGAGGCCAACCTTCATGCCCAGAGGTAGTGCGGCAGGGAACCACGCTGCGGCAGTCAGGGGCGGGGCCACCACATAGCCACCCCCTCCGGTGTCCTCCGGTGTCCGGGCCCAGGTACAGCAGTAGGGCAACTCCAGGCACCCTCCTCCCTATGTAGGTCCAGGTTCACGGAGCGGAGCGCCAGCACAGCTCTGTCCGCCCCCACAAGCTGCCAACCAGCCAGCAGCAGCGTTCGTGAGGTCAGCGGGCCGATTCACCCACCGACCGGGCCCTGCGAGGTAACCAGTTGTCAGGGACCCACGCGGCTCCCTCCGCAAGCAGTGACGTGACAGGCCCCCCAAACTGAGGACGGGAAGGGGCACCAAGCAGCGTTAATCAGCCGCGGGAGCATGTGATCCAGGCTGCTCCCGTGTTGCACCAACGAGGCAGGCACCAGCCCCATAGCCGCTGTGACCTTTCGCACCTCAGCCGCCAGTCCCGCAAGGGAATCCGCAGAGCCCTGGGTCCCACCAGCCACACAACACTTCCTTACACAGGTGGGAGCCCCAGCCATTACCCGGCAGACGGTCCTGGAGCCTCACAGAGTGCCGGCCATTAGCAGGAGGCCAAGCCACGCCCCGAATTTGTGTCTGACTTAGCATCCATTTGTTTAAAAAGCAATTTCTTCAGGTTTAAAAGTGATTTGTACTTACAAGTTAAGGGTGTAGCCATGGGTTGCAGCTTCGCTTCTGAGGTAGCAAGGTTTTTTTTGTCCTTTTTTTGAGGAAAAATTGATTTATTGCATGGAAAATCCATTTCATGGTTCCATCAAAGGGTGGTTCCGTTATATAGATTACATCCTCATGATTTGGGAAGGTACTTTAGAACTACTGACCAATTTTTATGAATGTCTCAACCATCACAATGACCCAGTCTAAGGTTACAATATATTTTCTGGATTTATCTACTGGAGTAATTGACCATCCACCTAGCAGTTAGTCTCTATATTAAACCTACTGACTGCAATACTTTATTGCATTTCTCTAGTGGACATCCCATGCCCCTGAAAGAAAACTTGCCCTTTGGACAGTTCCTCAGAATTTATAGAAAGTGTACCTATAGAAGAGACTATTTTCCAAACTCTGAAACTTTATGTGTGGAGCTGATGGAGAGAGGGTATCCTAGAAAACTGGTGAGAGCTTCTCTTAAACGGGCATGGTACACCACCTATAATACTCTACTGGTACCCAAAGAGAAAGCATCCAATGATCCCCTTACATGCATTTTGACGTTTAATCCAAAAATCACAAAAACGTAAATGTATTATTAAAAAAATATTGGAAATTTCTTTATGAGTTCAACATCCAAAACCTCCTTTTTTCGTTCAAAAGACTAAAGAACTTGAGACAATAACTAGTAAAAGCTTCAAGGCTTCTGAGAAATGCACAGCAAATATTACCCTTCTTCTGGTTAACCCCGATAGTGGGACATTTCAGATGCCAAAACTGCACAGCATGCCAGTTTACTAATAATAGCAAAAGTGTGACACTGTAATGGTTGAACATTATAAATCTTACAATTACTCTGAATAAGATTTGTTCTGGTCAGTCTGTATGTGGTGCAAAATGATTCTACTGGCCACTCAATTACATTTTTAGTATCAAAGATAGAAAAAAAATGATAGAAACATTTCACACAGTGAGTCTGGGCTTGCACAATCTGGAAGAAATGCGGGCACTAATATAGTAATAGATGGCAGTAACTGCAGAGTGATAATGTTATGCATACACCCCACATCAGAATCTGTGATTTGTCTCGCCATTTCTCTAGTGGACATCCCATGCCACTGAAAGAAAGAAAACATGCTCTAAGGACAGTTCCTCAGAATTCATGGAATGTGTACCTATAGAAGAGACTATTTTCAGAACTCTGAAACTGGTGAGAGCTTCTCTTAAACGGGCATGGTACACCGCCTATGAGACTCTATTGGCACCCAGAGAGAAGACATCCAATATTACATGCATTCTGACGTTTAATCCAAAAATCACAAAAACGTGAATGTATTATTAAAAAATATTGGAAATTACTTTATGAGTTCAACATCCCAAACCCCCCTTTTTCGTTCAGAAGAGGAAAGAACGTGAGACAATAACTAGTAAAAGCTTCAAGTCTTCAGAGAAATGCACAGCAAATATTACCCTTCCCCTGGTTAACGCCGATAGTGGGACATTTCGGATGCCAAAACTTTACAGCATGCCAGTTTACTAATAATAGCAAAAGTGTGACACTGTAATGAATGAACATTATAAATCTTACAATTACTCTGAATACGGTTTGTTCTGGTCAGTTCTCTATGTGGTGCAAAATGATTCTACTGGCCTCTCAATTACCTTTTTAGTATCAAAGATAGAAAAAAGAATGATTGAAACATTTCACACAGTGAGTCTGGGATTGAACAATCTGGAAGAAATGCGGGCACTAATATAATAATAGGTGGCAATAACTGCAGAGTGATAATGATATGCATACACCCCACATCAGAATCTGTGATTTGCCTTGAGGAATTATATATTATAATGTTGCGTATTATGTCATCCTTCTCTAACCAATTTGAAAATCTGACAAGTTTTTTGCATTCCCGATCGTGTCCTTCCCATATGGAGAAAGCACTTATTTTGTTTTTGTGTGTCCTCATGAGCATTTATGTCATTGTTCAGTTATTCAAGTATTTTAACCATTATGTGATGGCCGCCACGCACTACAAGTGAGTTACTGATACAGACTATCCACATTTTCTCGTAAAAGGTCACAAGCACCTCAGCATCCTATGCCCTGCAAATTAGACATAGGACATTCGTCCTAAACTGATACTGGTCGTAGATTTTTGCTTCTGAAGAGGATGTCTTTGCATGCGACAGATTTCGGTGAATAATTGTATATTTTTGTATTGGTTCATGTTTTCAAACATTATCACCCGCTATTTACCTTTGTATTGTAGTTTCGGCATTCCAATATCGGGGGCTTTAAATCCAGATATTTATTTTGCACTCGAAAATGGCTGTATGTTTTGTTCCACCTGTCCCGAGGGCCGTATTAGTGACCATGGTCCTAAGTTGAGTCCCTTTGAGCGTTTTAAGACGCAGTAAAGTGTGTGGGTTTGTTCCATACTTTATTGGTGGCTACATTGTGTTTTTAGAACTTTTCATAACGGAGCAAAAATGCTGATCTTTACGAAGCAGGCTGTTTGAGACTTTTACTCCATTATAGAATATGATATTGAATACCGTATTGGCAAGCCTGTTTGGTATCTGTTTACCCACCAAGGGGATTTTGTTGGCTTCGAGATGCAGTAATGACCCCCTTGGTTTGCATATCTTATACGGACTAATTGTAGAGTTTTTTCGGGGAGCACACCACTCTTTAGCATGGCATCAGCACGGTTTCTTACTTTGGTAGGACATGGCGCTCTCAATCAACTTTTTGGTATGGGAGTTTGTACTTCCTGGTTTTAAATGTTGGGCAGTGTTTAGACTAGGCGATATATCCCTGAGAAATATTTCCCGATTTGTGATTTTCTATATGTTGTTGCTGGCAATAGCCTCTTCTCATTTTCATTTTATCCTGAGTAGGCCTAGAATTGAAAGGCTGAAATGCATCGACTGATTGCAGAGGAGTCTACAAGAAAAGAAATTAGTTGGCCAAGTGGGCCGAGTAGCAAGAAGAAAGAAAAAGAGGACATTTTGTTCTGATTCTCCTGGTTGACTCACTACCACAGTAGAGGATTATTGCACAAACTCAGCATTTGGACACCTGTATTATTAATGATTTAGGGGAGACATACAGATCCAAAGACCTTCCTAATATCGATGCTGAGATACATGTTAAAAAATGTTGATCAATTGGTTATGTAAAATCTTGCAGTGCATGATTCATGCTGACCAATCTGATTTTACTGTCTCAACAGCGACCCACAACAACATCAGGTACACTGAGCACATGGTCAAAAAAGCACAGAGAAACAGCATTTCTGCAATATTGATCTCGCTAGATGCTGAGAAGGCCTTTGACTGGGTGGACTGGGCATTCTTGGCACAGGTCATGTGTAAGGGGCTCTGGAACATGTTACATATCAATAATTATGGGCCTTAACAATGTCCATACAGCTAGAATATCAATAACTTGATTGCAATAGAGATCCTTTCCATTAGAGAAGGATACCCATCAGGGCTGCATGTTGTCTCCCCTCTTATGTGCTCTGAGCCTCAAGACATTAGTAGAATATACAAGCACACTGGAGACATTCATGGAATACCTTTCAGGTCTGAAGAATATAAGATCTTCCTAAATGCAGACGACTTGCTTTTAATATTATCTATGTGTGCATTGATACAACGAATACATAGCTATAAGGCATTAGAAGATTTGAAAATCAACATGGAAAAGTCGGAGATTCTTAACTTCATGCTTTGAGCATCGCAGGTAGTTTAAGGATAAACCTCTCTTTTGGTGTGCTCCCAAGTAAATTAAACAGCTATGAATTAAAATCACTGCAAACACACATCAGTTATACCGAGCAAACTATACACCCCTAATATAGGAGACTAAAAAGACAAATTGTTTTCTTTGCTCCTCTCATGGACAGGTTGTATCAACATAATCAAAACAAATGAGCTCCTTAGAATTCTTTATCTGTTTCACGCCCTTCCTATCATAGTAGAAAGATACTTCTTAATTGGCTACTTAAAGCAGTTATGAGATAAAACAGACCAACAAAAACAGATAAGTTATGGGGGGTCAGGGACAATGAAATACAGGAAGGTACCTCTCCACACTGATTACCACAACTCTAACAATTTGGGATACAGTGGTGGAGAGATTGGGCCTTACATCCCCCCACCCCACAACCACTCACGCAAATTAATTTCAGTCGGAGCTTCACTACAGCACTGTTGCAGATCGTAAAACAATGGAGGTAGGGTGAATGCTGAACGGGCTCTGACCTTTTTCAAGGTTCCATTATAAAGACTTCCGCCTTTAGGAAATAAGAAGACTTCATTAGGCACAGCTCCAACACTGGATTTTGCACCCAAGTATGAAACATGTTGCCACAAGAGATAAAGATACTTTTGACAAAATAGAAGGGAAATGATCGAAACAAAGAGTGTGATTTGCAAATTATATACACTACTTTTAAAGGCTCTGCAGCGGAGAGAATGATCTCATATGAAAAAATTGAACAAATGCATAGAAATGTAGATAACCCCATAAGAATAGGGCACAATAAATAGAGGTGCCCTCAAGTATTTAAAAGTATGAAAAATAAATAAATTAATTATAAGCGTGTCTACAACTGCCACTGCACCCAGTTAAAATTCATTGAATATTTCCTAAATCCTCTAGAAATTGTTGGAGGGACTGTGGGGGCACTTTACATATCTGGTGGTGGTGCCCTGAGCAGCTTTACTCTGGAATGGAGATTAGCAAACCATTCACATAGGTGCTTGTCTTCTCTCGTCCTCTCTACCCAAACATATGTATAAGGTTTGAGCCAGATAATTCTGAACATATATCAAAGTCAGAATGGTACTAGGCCTCACTATGTCTGGGGGCCGCTAAACTGTCAATCACATTTTAATTGAAGTGGCCAGACCCCTTCAACGTGCAAATGGTTCTATAAACTCTGGTAAATATTAACCATGGAGAAACTAATTAGTGACTTGGAAAGGACACATCACTATGAGAAGCAGAGGGGGCCATTAGTTAAAAAAAAAAAAAAAAGAAAATCGAAAAAAAAAAAAATCCTAGAATGACAGGGGGATGGGGACAATGGGGAATGCAGTGGAGATGTATGGGAATAGCCTATACACATATGGATTTTTGTACTGTGATCTAAAGACGCCAACAACAGGGTTTTGGGGGAGGGACAATTGGCTGGAACCCCCAACACCTCACTTGGAAAGGGTCACAACCAAGGTGAGACTCTCACGGCACAGCAAAGTGGTGCTTCGCTTGTCGACTCGCCTTTCCTTCCAGTCTACTGGTAGATACAGTTGGGATGACAGCCCAATGCTTCCACAGTGAAAGCATCCTGACTACTGTCCACCTTGTGGCCTATCGCCGTAACCTTAGAAGACTCTTCCACTCGCCACTGCTGCTCAGAGGATTCCAGCAAGCACGGCCCAGGGAGTAGGAAAGCCGTATGGAGAAGTGCTCCAGATAAAATAATGTAATAGAGGGACTGAAGCCAGGTTTTCTCAATATATGTGAGCAGAAGGACATTGAGGGAGGAGTGCTATGTGCAAATAAAATCAAGGAATCTTTGCAGTAAACACAACTAATCCTTTGTAGTAATTACCCCAAAGCTAAAGGTCAAGTTCAGCATGAGACTTGTTAGAAAGGGTCCCGGCTACCTTAAAAAATAAAATAAAAAAAAAATATATCTATATCAAAAGCACTCAGCGGTAATGCCTGATTGCAGCGAAAGACAAAGTAAAAACATTAACTGGAATCGTGTGCAACGGGAAAAAATACAACTTGTATGGAGTTTGACAGTGATCCCTCAGTAAGGAGGGAAGATTGACTACTATTCCATTAGAACCCCCAAATGAAATTCATTCAAACTATAAATAAAGACTCTGGGGAAGCATATAAAAATAAACAGCAGCTTGGAGTGACCGAAGATAATAAAGCCCTTGTGCCCAGCTAAGAAGGGCAAATTGATGGAATCAAAAACTTAATGCCACTATGATTGTTACTACAAATGAACTTGAGGTAGGCAAAGGCGCAGCTAAATGTCCAGGACATCACTATGATGTATTACGAAGGGTGGAAACAAATATTGGCAGATTTTTAGGAGGCAAGTACAGCCCAAGGGGGAGAGTAAAAACTCTATCACCATTAAATCACATCAGATTTCAGGTTCTCCGGAAGAGGCACCAAGCCCGCATATACATGTGGAATTTATAAATATGGAAGAGATCATACAAAGTCAAGATAAGATTGCAATGTACAATAAAAGAGTACCATCCGGTGAGCATGTCCGAGTACAACCACAATTTAGCATACTCAGCAACACAACCAATGAGACAAGCAAATTTTACACTGACTTCATTTGGCAGAGGCAAAGGAGTTAAATTAACCAGGTTTACCTCGCCTCTCTTATTTGATGAATTGCTGAAGCAGACTTCTACTCATTCAAAAACATTAAACTCTATCAGCGCACAACTTGAGGATCCAGAGAGTGGACTGAGGTGGTCAGATTAAAGGTTTATTGAAATCCCAGAAAGAAAGGAATCAGCTTCAACAGCAGGGACTTTAAAGAAGATCTAATTAGAACTCACCTGTACCAGGATCACACCATAATACAAACACACCAAGTTCCATTTATGGAGTATACAAACTGTATGTGCCAAAGAGCAATACCTGTGTACTTTGGCAAGTTTAGAATGTGGGAGAGATGCCTTTCCACAGCAATAAAACAAAACATTTAAAACTCCTGACAAATTTAGTTTTCAAGCATTCCCCAACATGACTTATGAAACTTCTAAATATAGAGGGGACCCCAGTAGTTGACACCAGTCTTTAAGATGAAGGGATTCAAGCCATTTTGATGCAATCGGCTAGGCTAAAAGTCCTTATGAATGGTGCATTCAAGGGGTTTAATAAGACAGGAGTGGCACAGAAATGCTTAAAAGACATCAAGGAAAGGGGAGGGAGTGGTAGGGGAAAGAAGAGAACCAAAGAAATGACATTATTGAAAATAGGTGACAAACTATTGGTTAGTGTTAAACATATAGTGAATAAGTTGCAATTTGTTGGGAATTAATGGGAGCAATGAGTAATCAGCATCAAAAAAAGGAGAGAATGACAAACGTGGGGGAGGGAGTGACACAGTCTACCTACTCAACATAGTAGATGTAACCAGAGCATCAGGGGGAAAAATTGGAGGGTACCCTGGTAAAGGGTAGGAAGTGTTCTGATGCGGTTATAGGGCAAGACGGTGACTAGGCAGGATACAGGAAAAGTGGGGTGGAGTAGAAGCCACTTGAAAAAGTGGCCTGGGAACAAAAAGGAAAATGTCACTTACCCAGTGTACATCTGTTCGTGGCATTAGTCGCTGCAGATTCACATGCTGTGCATAGTCCGCTGTCTGGTGTTGGGTCGGAGTGTTACAAGTTGTTTTTCTTCGAAGAAGTCTTTTCGAGTCACGAGACCGAGGGACTCCTCCCACTTCGGTTCCATTGCGCATGGGCGTCGACTCCATCTTAGATTGTTTTGCCCGCAGAGGGTGAGGTAGGAGTTGTGTATGCTAATAATAGTGCCCATGCAATGGAATAAATACGTATGTACAAAATGAAGGTTTAATGTAATATATTTACAAATGTACAAATGTTCAAGATCTACTTCTAAACGGCTACAGGCTCCCGGGGAGGAGGGTGGGCGCATGTGAATCTGCAGCGACTAATGCCACGAACAGATGTACACTGGGTAAGTGACATTTTCCGTTCGGTGGCATGTGTAGCTGCAGATACACATGCTGTGCATAGACTAGTAAGTAGTTATCTCCCCAAAAGCGGTGGTTCAGCTTGTAGGAGTGGAAGTAGTTTGAAATAAAGTTCTTAGTACGGCTTGACCTACTGTGGCCTGTTGTGCAGATAACACATCTACACAGTAGTGTTTAGTAAATGTATGAGGCGTAGACCATGTTGCTGCCTTACATATTTCGGTCATTGGAATATTTCCTAGAAAGGCCATAGTAGCACCTTTCTTTCTGGTTGAGTGTGCCTTTGGTGTAATAGGCAGTTCTCTTTTTGCTTTAAGATATCAGGTTTGGATGCACTTTACTATCCATCTGGCGATACCTTGTTTTGAAATTGGATTTCCTGTATGAGGTTTTTGAAAGGCAATAAACAGTTGTTTTGTTTTCCTAATTTCTTTTGTCCTGTCAATGTAGTACATTAGCGCTCTTTTGATGTCTAATGTATGTAGTGCTCTTTCAGCTATTGAATCTGGCTGTGGGAAGAACACTGGTAATTCCACTGTTTGGTTTAAGTGGAATGGTGAGATAACCTTTGGTAAGAATTTTGGATTTGTTCTTAGAACGACCTTATGTTTGTGTATTTGAATAAATGGTTCTTGTATGGTAAACGCCTGTATTTCACTTACTCTTCTTAGAGATGTGATGGCAATGAGAAATGCAACTTTCCACGTTAAGTATTGCATTTCACAAGAATGCATGGGTTCGAAAGGTGGACCCATGAGCCTTGTCAAGACAATGTTGAGGTTCCATGAAGGAACAGGTGGTGTCCTTGGTGGTATAATTCTCTTTAGGCCCTCCATAAACGCTTTAATGACAGGTATTCTAAATAGGGAAGTTGAATGAGTAATCTGCAGGTAAGCAGATATTGCTGCGAGATGTATTTTTATGGAAGAGAAAGCTAGATTTGATTTTTGTAAATGTAGTAAATATCCTACTACATCTTTTGGAGATGCATGCAATGGTTGGACTTGATTATTATGACAGTAACAAACAAATCTTTTCCATTTACTTGCATAGCAGTGTCTAGTGGATGGTCTTCTAGCTTGTTTTATGACCTCAATACACTCTTGTGTAAGGTTTAAGTGTCCAAATTCTAGGATTTCAGGAGCCAAATTGCTAGATTCTGCGATGCTGGGTTTGGATGCCTGATCTGTTGTTTGTGTTGGCCTGGCCTGTTGGGTAGTTTGACATGAGGTACTACTGACAGGTCTAGTAGTGTGGTATACCAAGGTTGTCTTGCCCATGTTGGTGCTATTAGTATGAGTTTGAGTTTGTTTTGACTCAATCTGTTTACTAGATATGGAAGGAGAGGGAGAGGGGGAAAAGCGTACGCAAATATCCCTGACCAATTCATCCATAGAGCATTGCCTTGAGATTCACGGTGTGGGTAGCTGGATGCGAAGTTTTGGCATTTTGCGTTTTCTTTTGTTGCAAATAGATCTATTTGAGGTGTTCCCCAAATTTGGAAGTAAGTGTTCAGGATTTGGGGGTGAATTTCCCATTCGTGGACCTGTTGGTGATCCCGAGAGAGATTGTCTGCTAGCTGGTTCTGGATCCCTGGAATAAACTGTGCTATTAGGCGAATGTGGTTGTGAATTGCCCAATGCCATATTTTTTGTGTTAGGAGACACAACTGTGTCGAGTGTGTTCCCCCCTGTTTGTTTAAATAATACATTGTCGTCATGTTGTCTGTTTTGACAAGAATGTATTTGTGGGTTATTATTGGTTGGAATGCTTTCAACGCTAGAAATACTGCTAACAATTCTAGGTGATTTATATGAAACTTTCTTTGATGTACGTCCCATTGTCCTTGTATGCTGTGTTGATTGAGGTGTGCTCCCCACCCTGTCATGGAAGCATCTGTTGTTATTACGTGTTGTGGCACTGGGTCTTGGAAAGGCCGCCCTTTGTTTAAATTTGTACTGTTCCACCATAGAAGCGAGATGTATGTTTGGCGGTCTATCAACACCAGATCTAGAAGTTGACCCTGTGCATGTGACCATTGTGATGCTAGGCACTGCTGTAAGGGCCGCATGTGCAATCTTGCGTTTGGGACAATGGCTATGCATGAGGACATCATGCCTAGGAGTTTTAATACCATCTTTGCGTGTATCTTTTGTGTTGGATACATGGCTTCAATCACCTTGTGAAAATTTTGAACCCTTTGTGGACTTGGAGTGGCTATCCCTTTTGTTGTGTTGATTGTCGCTCCTAAGTATTGCTGTGTTTGTTGAGGCAAAAGGTGTGACTTTGCATAGTTGATGGAGAAACCTAGTTTGTAAAGGGTTTGTATAACATAATCTGTGTGGTGTGAACACTTTGTTAGCGAGTTGGTTTTGATTAACCAATCGTCTAGGTACGGAAACACGTGTATTTGCTGCCTCCTGATATGTGCAGCTACTACTGCTAGACATTTTGTAAAGACTCTTGGTGCTGTTGTTATTCCGAATGGCAACACTTTGAATTGGTAATGTATTCCTTTGAATACGAACCTTAGGTATTTCCTGTGCGAGGGATGTATCGGTATATGGAAATACGCGTCTCTTAGATCTAACGTTGTCATGTAGTCTTGCTGTTTCAGTAGTGGTATTACGTCTTGTAACGTGACCATGTGAAAGTGGTCTGATTTGATGTAGGTGTTTAGTGTTCTGGGATCTAATATTGGTCTCAGAGTTTTGTCCTTTTTTGGTATTAGAAAGTACAGTGAGTAAACTCCTGTGTTCTTTTGTGTTTTTGGTACTAATTCTATTGCGTCTTTTTGCAGTAATGCTTGAACTTCTAGTCCTAGAAGGTCTATATGCTGTTTTGACATATTGTGTGTTTTCGGTGGGACATTTGGAGGGAGTTGGAGAAATTCTATGCAATAACCATGTTGGATAATTGCTAAGACCCAAGTGTCTGTTGTTATTTCTTCCCATGATTTGTGGAACTGGCTCAGTCTTCCCCCCACTGGTGTTGTGTGAAGGGGTTGTGTGACCTGTGAGTCACTGTTTATTTGGAGGGGTTTTTGGGCCTTGAAACTTTCCCCGGTTTCTTGGGAATTGGCCCCCTCTGTATTGGCCCCGAAAGCCACCCCTTTGATATTGTCCCTGGTAGGGAGGTGGTCTTGATTGTGAGGTGCTGGCCTCTGTGGCTTGACCTCGAAACCCTCCTCTGAAAGTAGTTTTGCGAAATGTGCCAAATGTGCCTCTGCCCTGCGGGGAATAGAGTGCGCCCATGGCTTTAGCTGTGTCAGTGTCCTTTTTTAATTTTTCAATTACAGTGTCCACTTCTGGGCCAAACAATTGCTGTTCATTGAACGGCATATTGAGCACTGCCTGTTGTATCTCCGGTTTGAAGCCGGATGTGCGCAACCATGCGTGCCTCCTTATTGTTACAGCAGTAGTTATTGTTCTTGCAGCTGTATCTGCTGCATTCATAGAAGAACGGATTTGGTTGTTGGATATATTCTGTCTCTCTTCAACCCACTTGTTTTGCCCGTTTTTGGAATTCTTTGGGGAGGTGCTCGATGAGATGCTGCATCTCGTCCCAATGGGCTCTGTCATATCGCGCTAGGAGTGCTTGCGAGTTGGCGATGCGCCATTGATTTGCAGCTTGTGCTGCAATCCTTTTCCCCGCTGCATCAAACTTGCGGCTTTCCTTGTCAGGAGGTGGTGCATCGCCTGATGTGTGCGAGTTGGCTCTTTTACGAGCTGCTCCTACGACAACTGAATCTGGTGTCAGTTGTGATGTAATAAAAGCAGGGTCTGTGGGCGGTGCCTTGTATTTCTTCTCCACCCTTGGAGTTATTGCTCTGCTTTTAACTGGCTCCTTAAAAATTTGTTTAGCGTGCCTTAGCATTCCCGGGAGCATAGGAAGGCTTTGATAATTGCTATGGGTGGAGGACAGGGTGTTAAAGAGGCAGTCATCCTCGATAGGCTCTGAATGTGGCAATACATTATGAAACTCTGCTGCCCTAGCTACCACCTGTGCATATGCCATACTGTCCTCAGGTGGTGAGGGCTTAGTGGGGTACGACTCAGGGCTATTGTCCGATACTGGAGCGTCATAGAGATCCCATGCGTCCTGATCATCTTGGCTCATGGTGGTATGAGCTGGTGATTGTGGCGGAGTCTGTGCCGGCGATATATGAGTTGCCGGTGGTGGAGAGGGTGGTGGAGTTACCTTCTTTACCACTTTTGCTTGTGGTGTCTTGTCTTGTTGTTGGAAATCTAGTTTCCTTTTTCTTCTGATTGGGGGAAGAGTGCTGATCTTCCCTGTACCACTTTGTATAAAGATCCGCTTTTACGTGTGATCTACATCTGTTGTTTGTAATTCCTCCTCAAATCTGTGTCTTTGTAGTTGGGAGGACAGTGATTGTTCCTCTGAGTAGGAACTGGCTTTCGGTTCGGTTGCTGGGCGTTTTGGCACCGAAACCGTGTCTTTTGTTGTTTTCGGCTCCGACGAGATCTTTCTCTTTTTCGGTGTCGTACCCTCTCGGTGTCGACAATCTTCGGTGCCGCTATCTCTGTGCCGAGCAGCTTCGGTGCCGCTGTCTCTGTGCCGAGCAGCTTCGGTGCCGCTGTCTCGGTGTCGACCCTTTTGTGCGGCACTTTCTCGGTCCCGAGATTGCTGCGTGCCTGTGTCTCGACCTGAGTCGGACGATCTCGGCACCAGCTCGCCCTTTTTCGGTGCCGATGGACGGTCACCTACTTTATGGGTTGAGCCATGGCCTGTTGGCAGTGGCGCCCCCTGGGCTTTGTCTGTTTTTTCGTGTGTTCCTTCTTTCGACGTCTTACTCACGGTTGGTTGCTCGTCGACGTCGAATTCTTCGGAATCCGAATCGCGGATGGAGAAAGTTTCTTCTTCTTCTTCCTCCTCGAACCCTTGTTGTCCTGTCGGCGTGGAAGCCATCTGCAACCTCCTGGCTCTTCGGTCCCTGAGCGTTTTTCTCGACCGAAAAGCGCGACAGGCCTCACACGACTCTTCCTTGTGCTCGGGGGACAGGCACAAGTTACAGACCAAATGTTGGTCTGTATAAGGATATTTACTGTGGCATTTAGGACAGAATCGGAACGGGGTCCGTTCCATCAGTCTCGATGTTGCACGCGGTCGGGCCGACCAGGCCCCGACGGGGGATCGAAAATACCCCGAAGGGTTAACGGAGCTCTTTAAGGCTCGGTGTCGATTTGCCCTAACTATCCCGATACCGAACGAAACAATACCGATGAATTTTCCGTTGATTCTGACTAACTTTCCGACCAGAAACACGGAGCGAAAAAGAACACGTCCGAACCCGATGGCGGAAAAAAAACAATCTAAGATGGAGTCGACGCCCATGCGCAATGGAACCGAAGTGGGAGGAGTCCCTCGGTCTCGTGACTCGAAAAGACTTCTTCGAAGAAAAACAACTTGTAACACTCCGACCCAACACCAGACGGCGGACTATGCACAGCATGTGTATCTGCAGCTACACATGCCACCGAACATGGGGTTTCTGCAGTAAAAGATCAGTTGTTGAAATTCACTTCAGTACTCAAGCAGAATTAAAACTATGGCCCTCATTCTGACCTTGGCGGTCGGCGGAGAGGCGGCGGTCGGACCGCGAACAGACCGGCGGTATTAAAAATGGCATTCTGACCGCGGCGGTCACCGCCGCGACCGACCGCCACTTCCCCACTCCGACAGCCACGGCGGTCATGACCGACGGGCTGGAGTCTGCGCACTCCGGTCCGGCGGTCGACCCAAGACCGCCAACGGTATCATGACCCTGCTTACCGCCGCGGTTTCTGGCGTTCGGGAACCGCCATGCGAACCATGGCGGTAGGCACTATCGGGGCCAGGGAATTCCTTCCCTGGCACTGATAGGGGTCTCCCCCACCCCCCACTGCCCCCCCGAGTCCTCCCCCCACACCCTCCACCCCCCTGCCACCCCCCAGAGGTGGTACGAACCCCCTCCCCACCCCCACCCCGACATGCACATACACGCACCCCGACATGCACACACCCCCAACATGCACATATACACACCCCCTACACACACACATACACAACGGGGACACATACCCGCACACATACATGCCGACATGCGCACCCGCCGAACTACACACATCGCCCATAGGCACAGCAGCACTCCCCGCCCGCATGCACGCACTCACACACCCCCTCTACACACTCACACGCACACCCCCATGCACGCACACATCACACAACACCCCCCCACCCCCTCCCCTCACGGACGATCAACTTACCTTGTGCGTTGGTCCTCCGGGAGGCGACGGGAGCCATAGGGACGTGACCGCCAACAGAAGACCGCCACACAGAAATGTGGGTCGTAATTCTGGGGGCGGTGTTCTGCTGGCGTGGCGGTGGAGGTTGACCAGTCTCCACTTTCCCGCCGACCGCCAGTGTGGCTGCTGGCGGTATTCCAGCGGAACGCTCCCAGCGGTCGGAATACGCGCAGCGGCATACCGCCGCGGTCGGCGGTCTTTACCGCGGCGGTAACTCGGCGGTCTTGCGAAAAGACCGCCAAGGTCAGAATGAGGGCCTATGTGTGTAATGAAATTTAATTTTATTTTCAGGAACATCAAGGAGGCAAATATATTTTTTTAAAAGAACGCAAGCTTTGCATACTTAGTCCCAGAAAAGACATCTTCTGTATTATTAAAGGAGATCCATAATAAGAAACAAAGGGAATGTCTTTTAGTTGGACCCCAATTAACTTGTTAGCTAGAGCTTCTGGCTCAGCTGCATACAAGGAGGTAATGAAACATGGTGGGGACATTTTGCTAGAAATGTACTAAAAACAACTACCAATAACTAAAGGAGTTTGGCTATCATTAAAATAAAACTAAATCAGAATTACTTTTCATTAGTTTCACTCAATGGCCCATTTTGGACAATCCAAAAGTTATTTGCGATTTAATACATCGTATGGCGGAATTCACAAAGATTATTATAATGGGGCGAATGGACTTCAATTACTCCCAGTCGATGGACATAAACATAAGCAGATCCAAAAAAAGCCAAAGAAAGCCTAACATGGCTGAAGCTACTCAATGGCTTTAAAAGAGACATTGCCCTGAATGCCCCTCACATTAGCATACCAGTGCAGTTTGAGACATCGCACCATTGCCTGCACCGCAAGAAGCTGGGAGTGGACCAAAACCCCGTCTGCTCCCTGGTTCAACTTTTGGCTCTTCCTGATACTGAAGACACTACTATGCAGCTGAGTCAGGAGGGGCCCTGACTTCAATCACTGCCCAACAAAATGGGAAAGGTCGACACCCTCTGAATGCCCCAGATGTGGGTCCCATGCTCGCTATACCACTGGATTCAAGCTAGCCTGGCTGATGAGTGGTGATACCATGAAATCGGTCCCAGGATGTTTGTTTCTGGTCCACAGAGAACCTGGCCTGGCAGTTAAGGCTGGTCTATTCCCATGGGGAAACAGGGTGAAGACTGTCTAGGTCCAAACTGGAATGGCATGGTGAGCAAAAAAACTATGGATTTAACTCAGATCTGTGACTGGGGTGAATGTTTGATTTGCTCTTCATTCAATCATCTGTTCTTTTTTTCATCTGAATGCCTCAGGGGCATCTGGATGGGTTCCCGCTCCCTGAGGGACTTTTGTGGTACGTATGCTTTACCCCACCAAGACTAAAGCTGGGCCCTCCTCTCCCCACCTGAGTTGAGGGTATCTGTCCACCAACGGGAGACCAATGACTGGTGTCTTTACCCTAGAGGGCCACGCAGGAGGGTCTGGAGGGATTTTGCAACTTCCCTACAAAGAGTCACTCATCTCCCACACCCCTATCGTTGGTACTATTGGCGGGCCATTGTGGTAGTGACTGAACCCTTGGGGATTTGCAGCATTAGGGGTGAAATGGGTTCATAACATGTAGTGCTGCTCCTACTGACCCTCTCAGGCCTAACCTCCTGCAACTATGGTGACCCACAAACCATTCAAGGACTCATCCTTGAGAGACATGCTCACCAAAGCCCTTTTGAAGAAAACCAAGACTGGAGTCCCTGTAGGGATGGGAGTAGAAAGCCTTCACTGCACAAAGCCTCCGAACAAGGGCAGAACCCCAGTTGACAAGGGCCTTCAAGGAGAGCATCTGTGATAAGCTTTGCCAGGATATAACCTCCTGTGTGTAGATGTTTTGAAAGACATGAAGGAAATGCAACACAAATTAGGAGACCTGTGGCAAAAGCATCTCCACTCTGGAGGTTGCGGCTGACACGAAAGAGGAAGAACTAGATGCTTATAGACAGGAACTGGTTGATCTGCGAGATCAGAAGCTCACGGTTCAGGCACACCTGGAGGACCTGGAAACAGATCTTGTAAATCAAACATCCGCATTGGTGGCATCCCTCAGTGCGCAGAGAAAGGGGACATTGAGACATGTGAAACGCCTGTTTCACCAGATCATCCCTGACTCGGTAATAGCAGACATACAGCTGGACAGAAGCCATAGAGTCAATAGAGCCACAAGTGTAGGCAGTGCCTCTCCAGATATTCTGACCTGTCTGCACTACTACCACTAGAGGAAGCTATAGTGGATGCTGCCTGCAAGGTGAATGCTCCCCAATTTGAGGGTGCTTCAGTGACCCTTTACAAAGGTTTAGCACTGGGTACCCTGCAGCATCGGCAGTAACTTAAACATGTTACCATCTTCCTTCAGAGTAAGTCAGTGAAATGCTGTAAGGTGCTCTCCTTCAACTACTCTTCTCCTGGAACAGAGAGGCACACATGATCAGCTCCCTTGCAGAAGCTGGCACATTCGTTGACCTCCCGGAGCTCAGTGACCCTGCCCCTTCATCAGACATCCCACCCAAGGCGGATTGGCCACCACCTCTGGAGAAATGGGCCAAAGTGTCACAGGGGAAACCAACATTGAAAACTTTGGAAGACGAGATGCAGAGAGAGAGAACGACAAGCAATGCTGAACAAGCTATAGAAGCATTTGGAAACTGGACAATGAACACAGGAACACCTACCTTGTACATGCTGCAGCACGAAGGCATGAGGCAGTGAACTGGCATCTCTAGAGCCTTTGGGGGGGTTGGCACCGGAGGAGGACTGGTGCACACTAAGGACTGGTAAGATAAGCTATGGACCTCATGGGTATTCTCTGGACCCACAGTTACTATGGACTATTCCAGTTGGGGGGAGCAAATGTTTGTCCAATTTAAATTATTGTTACTTTGGAACAGTGGGACACCATCACCACACCAGTATACCACATGTTCCAAAAGCTGTGCTGCACTAAAGATTTACAATGGCCCCTACATCTCACATCAGGCATACTTGGCGTCCTCTCCCACTACCACCACCGCCTATTCTTAGACTTAACACCGGGGCCTCAATGCCCAAGCGAAATGCGTGCTCTGCTGCACGTGTTTAAAGAGTCAGGCTGCAATATATGCCTACAGCTAGAAACACATTCATTTAAATGCAACTGGAACCAGCTTTGATCAAGTTGGTATCCTGGCAGGCCTTGTGCTCTGGTCCAGCTAAGAGGGGAGTGCTGGCTATATTACGAGCCAACAAATTCACAGGCAAATTACTCTTCACAGTCGCAGAGATCCCGGGTAGAATGCTGGCGGTACGCATAAAAAACACTGCTCAAACACCATCACACTGTGTAACCTAAATGATCTTAATGAAGCACAACAAGGCTTTCTCCATGAAGCAATACCTCAGATTCTAGAGACCCCAAATTTGTAGATACTTATAAGCAGGTATATTAACATAGTGGTTGATACTGCTCTTGATCAATCAGCGCATCACACAGCGCAAAAGGGAACCTTCTCAGCAGAGACTCATACATGGCTTTAGAATTTCAGACTAGTAGATATTTGGAGAGCTCAAGTCCCCAGTACTAGGGACAACACATTTTTCTCTGCATCCCACCGGACATATGCCCGGCTAGACTACTACTGAACCACGACACAGCTCCTCCCCTGGGTGCATCAAGCTGACACAGGAGTCATCTCACTTTCCGATCATGCTCCAGTTTTGTTTACACTGTGGGATCTAGACAGAGCTCCTCGACTATGACACTGACGAATGAAAGACAGCCTTTTGCAGCAGCTCGAGGTCATCGACTTTATTCATAGTTGTATCTCCTCCTATGCGACTACCAGCCTTTCTTTTATCAATTGATGCTGACAAGGTGTCTATTAGAAACTTGTGACCCTTTTTGGGTTTTGCCTTCACAGTGGATTGCCTTTGAAAAATAATATGGAAAGGGACTTACATCCAGCTCACAGGCTTACATCCCACCCACAGCCTTCCCATTACTTACCATAAGTTGGTTTCTCCGGTCACTCTTCTTTCCTTGCTTCTCATTGGTCATCAGGAATCCTCACATCATCAGGTTGTACTTCCTCTCTTCTCCTTTTGGTTTTGGCTGGTCTCTGGAGCTTGAAAAAAGTACTCCTTCCGGATGGCGATCAGCGGCTGGCACCAGTATCCTTCCACATGCCGCAGGCTTCTGAGGTACTTCTTTTTCACTTTCTGCCCAGCCATCAGTACATCTGCAACGTGGTCATTACCATCTTGCTTCTAAACCTGGCTTGCTTGGGGGAAATGTCCCTGCAAACTATCAATCTCAGAGCTGGTTGGCTGAGGGTTGATGACCAGTGGCTGCAGCCAGCTCGATGTGTCCTCTCGAGCCGTTGAAGTGGGTAAATGGTCCCATACTTTATGTGGCTATTGATCAGCTAGACGCCTGGCTTTCTTACAGCAAAGCCATCAGAAAAGAAAGGCTACCTCCACCCACTTTGATGAGCCGCTTCCCAATGTATTCTATGGCAAGCCTCTCCTTAAAGTAAATATGCCTCAGAGAGTAAAACATGACATAATGTACATAAAGTACTAGCTGACTGCTTGAATAAATATTGTATTTATTGTGAGTAATATCTTGATAAGACGATGACCTTCATCCACCCCCACCCCCTTCTCAATTCTTGCTATCAGGTTGCTTTCGTAGGGCTGTGCGGTTTGTGCCCAAAGCCTGTGAAAATAATAGACACTTTCAATGAAAACACAATCCTCCAAGGACAAAGAGCAAATTCAGATGAAACCTGAAACCAGACCAGACCCAAAGCATGATGACCACGAGAGCTGTAATGTCTTAAGCTTGTTCACTGGATGAGGGCACAGTTGATGCCAGCGATGGCTGAATAATTAAAATAGGCCGACCTGCCTCCGAGAGGGGCAGAAAAGGCCTTAAAAAAATGCCCCTCATGGGAGCGACCCTTGCCAAAAGGATTGCTTACCTTCATTGTTTATATAAAATAAAAACAATCCCTGGTGTTTAGTGGGTATTTCTGCAGCACGATCGCTATGCGTGGCCGAAGACGTAACCAGCTCGTCCCCGACACCCAAGGTTTTATCAAAAAAGGATAATAAATGCCAAACCGACAACAGTACACCCCCCCTCTGAAGGATGCTAAGAATTCCCTCCCTCAAAAAACTACTAACCAGCCACCCAACTGAGCTACCTGGTAGAATGGCATTTCAAGAATTCAGAAAAACATTGGTGCTTTATGGACTAACCAGTCTCTGGCATCCATATGCGTAAGACCACCTGGCTGTTATGAAACCATAGACCATGGAGAGCAGATAGCTCCCGGGTTATGCAGGCCACCATGATGGCCTGGGACAATGCAAACCTTTCACTGGGCCTGACATCCATTTCGTCCCCAATGACTCCTATAATATGCAACCCTAAGTTCACAGCTGCTAGGTATGGCAGTGACTTCTTGGTGGGCAACTTGCGAATTGCAAGCGCATAGGGGACATTTACGACCAACAGGGTCTACAGTCCTTTGGACAATCATAGAGGGACCATGGCCTGCCAGAGGGGGAATACATGCACAACACACCATTTGGGTGAAAAAAACAGAGATGAAAGGGCCAGTGGCCCACTCACTAACACCCTTAGAGAATTGGCTACTCACCAAATCCGATGACCAGCACTCGGACCTCTACAAACTACTACTGTGAGATGGGAGAAAGAATTAGAGCACACATTAACAGACAAGAAATGGGATATGTGCGACCGCTACCAACACAGCGGGAAAGGAAGCCATGATCAAAGTCACACATTACTAGCACCACACTTCTACTCTGAGCCACACTCTGCATCCGAACAAGACCCTTGAGTGCTGAGGGGCTGCAGCTCACCTGGCACCCTTACAAATTTTTTATGAAACTGCCCAAAGATTCAGCCCTACTGGTCAGTAGCATCAACACAATGTTTCACAAGGATATTCCCTCTTTGCCAGCTTACATTCTTTTGGGACTACCCAATGCATTTACTATAGGAGGCTGGCCTGGTTTGCAGTTGGTAACAGAGGCACTTACACCTTATACCAGGTCCAGTTATCCCTTATAAGTGGAATGTAGTCAGTGTCTAGAAACCAGGCTGTCTAGGGGAGAGCCCTCAGAAGACCAAGCAGCGCACGGGGACAACAAAGGTGCAAAAAGAGGCCCATGCAGCACTACACAAAGGGATCCCATGCCGAAGGAGAACCACTCAGGAAGCTGTGTGTCACAGGAAGGAGTGCTGGGAGCCGAAGCTGTGCTGTACACAGAGAACTTCGTGGAAGGTCACACACAAGCCTTGGCAACTGCAAAACACACGGTGCATGGGGGTTCTGTCATGGGAGGCAAGCTCTTACCTCCACGAAAGTTAGACACTGGACCTTAGAACCGTCAGCACCACTTCAGTCCACCACCTGTGTTGCTGGATCAACACACTTCGGCAGGAGAGGGGGCCCACGCCACCGTTCATCGCTGCAGAGTGGTACCTGCTGAAGCAGGGAAGAGACTCCTTCACTTCAAGGGAGATTCCTTCATTCTTCTGGCGCAGGCTGAAGACAGGCAGTCCTTGGAGGATGCACGACCTGGAAACAGTTGCAGTTGCTGGCAGGAGATGAAGATACAATGTTGCAGAAGTCGTCTTAGCTTCTTTGTTGCAGTTTGTAGAGTTCTTGGAGGGTCCAGATGCAGTTTCGTCTGTAGAAGGTCAAGTAAAGGATGCAGAGGATTCCTGCTGGAGTCTTGAAATCCAAATCTGAGGAAACACCCAGAGCAGAGATACTAAATAGCCCTGAAAGGGGGATTGGTCAGGTACACAGGTAAGCACCTATCAGGGGAGGGCTCTGATGTCACCTGTTGGCACTGGCCACTCAGGTGCTCCCAGAGTGCCCCACCACCTTGGAATCCAAGATTGCAAAACCCAGGGACACTCTGGAGGAGCTCTTGCCACCAGCCCTGTGGTGGTGATGGACAGGGGATTGGTCACTCCACTTTCCTTTGTCCAGTTTTGAATCAGAGCAGGAACAGGGGGCCCCTGAACTGGTGTAGACTGGATTATGCATGGAGGGCACCATCTGTGCCTTTCAAAGCATTTCCAGAGGCTCTGGGAGGCTACCCCTTCCATGCCTGTAACACCTATTTCCAATGGGAGAGGGTGTAACACCCTTCTCCCAAAGGAAATGCTTTGTTCTGCTCTCCTGGACTTGAGCTGTTTGAGCAACAGGAGGGCAGAAACGTGTCTGTGAGGTGGCAACAGCTGAAGCTGCTCGGAAAACCTCAGAAGGCTGGTATGGCAGTACTGGGGGTTCACTGTGGAGACCCCAGAGTGCATGGAATTATACAACCAATGCTAGAATCAGCAGTGGGGTATAATTCCAAGATGTACACCTTTCAAGGCCATATTTGGAGATACCATTGTGAAGATGGACATAGGTATTGACCTATGTCCAGTGCGTAAAATGGCATCCCTGCACTCACGAAGTACAGGAAAATGGTCCTGGACGACATGCGGGCACCTCTGCTAGTGCAGAGGTGCCATCACACCCAGGTACTTTGCACCTATCCTTCAGGGTTGGAAGGCCTGACATATGGGTGACTTATTTGTGGCCTGGTGCACTAAGGGCAGTAAAATGGTACATACACCATTTCACCCCGGCTGCAATGGCAGTCCTGTAGAAGAATTACATGGGCTCCCTATGGGTGGCAAAAGTAATGCTGCAGCCCATGGGATCCCCTGGGACCCCAATGCCCTGGGTACCTAAGTACCATATTCTAGGGACTTATAAGGGAGCACCAGTATGCTAATTATGAGTGGAATACTGTGTTATCAGTATCCAACAATCAAATTTAAAGGGGAGAGAGCATACGCACTGGGGTCCTGGTTAGCAGGATCCCAGCGACACAGTCAAACATACTGACAAAACAGGCTAAAAATCATAAGCACTGGAGTTCTGATTAGCAGGATCCCAGTGACACAGTCAAACACACTGACAAACAGGACAAAAATAGGGGTAACCATGATAGAAAGAGGCTCCTTTCTCACCCCCCCCAACCACAGGACAATAAGGCTAACCTTGGCAAGATGAGACTTTATTGTCTAGGTAGTGATAAGTGAGGAGTAGATTTGCAATAGAGTGGTTACTCCCTTTATCATCCACCGTATGGTCCTTTCTCTGTGGGGAGGTGAACCACCCTGTTTGGAGATTTGTAGCTGGAGAACAGTGCAAGTGTGAACTCTTGAGATTCCCTAGTTGTAAGGGTATTACAAAGTTATAAAATGGGGCAGTAGGACTGTCCCTGGGATCCTATGTCAAGACAGGTCTGCTATCCTAAGGATTGCAGGTCTAGACAGGGATACTGTCTTAGCAAGGCCAGAGCAGGGCAAAAAGTTTGTCTCCATGGCTCTAAGGTTGCTGTCCCTCTTGGGTTGGAGCAGGACAGGGTTGCTGTCCTAAGGGCTCCACATAAGGACAGGGCTGCTGTCCTATGTTTTTATGGATCAAATCTGTTTATTGGCATTTAAACATGTTAAACAATACAGAGCACTGCAATGATCCCCCATCATTTCAATAATGACACGCCCCATAGCCCTGCGTATATGCGTCTCGTCCCACAGCAACCCAGTCTTCAAATTAGGGGAACATCTTCCCAGTCTCGTATGACTCATATTAGCCTCAGGGCCGGAGGTCATTCAAAGCCAGATCTCAGTGCTCATACTCAAACGAACATGAGAAAAATAAAAAAAGAACAAGAACAATCGTGCTTCTGCGCTTGTATGCTCCGCTTCCCTCTCACCTGAACGCCTCACCACTCCAATTGTATGGTCATCTTCCCCACTCTCACAGTCCAATCCCCATCATCTCACTAAACCTCTCGGGTCAACCCCAGTACTCTTAGATATGCTGGGCACGTCAGCTCGGTAAATTCTGTAGACAGGATCTGAAGGAAAGGTCTCCATAACACACTGATGTCGCTAACCCTCTGCTTGGATGCGAAAGTCAGCTTTTCCATTGCCAAAATAAACCATCATTTCTGGAGCCAGGACCCATACGTTGGCAACCTATCCGTGCCCCATAGAGCAAGGATTGTCTGAAGGGCAGCATTAAGAGCTAGTGCCATCTGCCGTCCCCTTAACGAGCGAAGAGGAAACATAATAGGGTTGGGTAAGCCCAGCAAGATATATAAGGGGAATCTAGGGATCTCTGTTTGAAACACCTTATCAATGTCATCTAATATACTTGTCCAATATCGCTGTAGTTTGGGGCAGTGCCATAGAAGATGTACTAGCGTGCCCGTGTTACCGCACCCCCTCCAGCAAAGGCCAGACTTAGCCGGGTCCCATGCGTTTATTCTTGCTGGAGTGAAGTACCAGTAGGAAGTTATCTTGTAGGCCGTCTCTGTCCCAGCAGCACTATGGGCCATGTGATGAGTTCTGTAATAGATATTATCCCATTCCTCCTCCATGAACTCTCTCTTCAACTCTTTCTCCCACCTCTGTTGACCCCTCATCCTAGGCGGTCGCCCCCCACCCTGCAGGAACCGGTAAAGCTCCGATATCACTCGTTTGTCATCCTTCTTTGTGAAAATCCACCTCTGAAACGGGGTGAGTGGTCCATCTATCAAAGCCCTATTCCCGGGCATAAGGGCCCAATGTCGTACTTGATAATATAATAGTCTGTCCGCCTCAGTCAGCTGATAAGTCTCCTGCATCTGCTCAAAAGGAATCACTCCACTCTTGTCAAAAAGACTCCCCACCCTCTTACAGCCCCCATCATACCATTGGCGGAAGCTCTCTACCTGTAGGCCTGGTGGGAAGTCAGGGTTCTCTCCGATTGGTGACATAGGGGATGGAAATGTTGTGAGCCCCTGCTGACTCGCCACAGTGTCCCACACACGTATCATCACTCCTGTGACCGGGGAGGAATACAATCCGTCCGCCCTGTGCCGTCATTGGAGCCAGTGTTCCTTCCAAATATGAGACCCCGCCACCGCCTGGTTCATAAAGCACCAGTGTTTCTCCGAAAGTGGACTGCTCCACTCTAAAAGAAAGCGCAACTGGACTGCCTGAAAATACCGCAACAGACAGGGGACAGCCAAACCGCTCTTCCCCCCTAGAGCGGTATAGAACGTTCCGCGGGATCCGCGCCGGCCGACCATCACAAATAAACTTCAAAATCGCGGCCTGTAAGGTCACTATTGTGCGAGGTGGAGGAGTCAGAGGGAGTGCTTGAAAGACAGAGTATGCGCGGAAGTACCGCCATTTTCACCGCCGCCAACATGCCCAGCCAGGAGAGGTTATGCTTCCCCCAGCTCCCAAGGTCTTGCAGGACCTCTCGAGTTAAAGTCGCATAGTTCACGCTCGCCGTCTTTACTGCCGAGGTCGCCAGTTCAATACCCAAGTAGGGTACCTGCGATGTCGACCATACAAAGGGATAGCGGGCCCTCAGTGCTTCTACATGATCAGGAGAGATGGACAGGCCGAGGACCTGCGACTTCTGCATATTCACACGGAATCCAGAGACCTGCCCGAACTCCTCCATAGCTACCATCAAAGCCGGAAGCGATACCATGGGCTCCGCGAGGGTGAGGATCACATCATCCGCATATAGACTAATAAGGTGATGTTCGCCCCCAAATTTGACGCCATCGACTAGGGGATTATCGCGAATGCGCTGCGCAAAGGGTTCCATATACAGCGCAAATAGCAGCGGAGAAAGCGGACATCCCGGCCGTGTTCCACGTCCCACCGAGAATGGCAAGGACAGCGTTCCATTGACTCGTACCGCAGCCTTGGGCGCATGATAGATGCACTGGACCCAGGTCCTGAACCCCAGACCCAACCCAAAGCGCTCTAACACTTGGAAGAGATAGGGCCAATGCACTCTATCAACTGCCTTCTCCGCATCAATAGAAAGGAGGAGCGCCTCTCTACGCAATCTACCAGTTTTGTCTATTAAATGCAGAAGGCGCTTTGTGTTATCTCCACACTGTCGGTGGGGTATAAAGCCCGTCTGGTCTGGGTCGATAAGGCCTGGCATATAGGGATTGAGGCGGTGAGCCAGGATACCCGTAAACAATTTGGCATCAATATTCAGAAGCAAAATAGGCCTATATGAGGCACATTCTTCTGGATCTTTCCCGGATTTATGAATAACAGTAATGGTAGCCTCCAGCATACTAGTCATGAGAGCCCCTGATACCCGAAAGGAGTTGAAGAGCCTTGCCAAGACCGGTGCCAACTCTGGGCAGAACGTTTTATAAAAGAGTGCCGTAAAACCATAGAGGCCAGGGGACTTCCCGTTCTTTAGACGTGCTATCGCAGAGATAACCTCATCTATTCTTATGGGCCTATCCAACGAGGACGCTTCGTGTTCCCCAAGCGGAGTGATAGTACTATCCGCCAAAAATGCAGTCGGGTCCACACATCTCTCATCCGCTGAATATAACCCTTTATAATACTCAGCAAACACCTCTGCCATTTGATCATCAGTGTGCACTTCCCCCCCTAGAAGGGGAGTGTATCATTTTTATGGCCACTGCGGAGCGCTGCACCTTAAGCCGGTGTGCTAGAAGCTTCCCACACCTGTTACTTCCGACGTAGTACTTATGTTTGAGCCTTGCTATCGCGTATTCAGCCCTGTCCCAGTCTAGCCGTTTCAGCTGCTGTCGCTCTCCTTCCAGCTCCCGCCATACTCTAGGTGCACCAGTACATTTATGTGAACGCTCCAGAGCCGCTACCTTTTGCTCAAGCGCTGCTCTCAGTTCCTTCTGTGCTTTATTGTCTTTAGCCGCCAGGGATATCACCTCTCCCCGCACCACCGCTTTCAGGGCCTCCCATACGGTTTCTATGCTAACTTCGCCGTCATCATTAATGTTAAAGTAATCCACTATCACGTGTCTCAGTGTCTCCTCCGCTGCTCTACTCTGCAAAATGGTGTCTCGAAAGCGCAAGCTGGGGCTTCCCACACGCCTCATATCCAGACTCGCCACCAGGGTGATAGGTGCGTGATCTGTCAAGTCCCGGGCCTCGATGGTGGTCTCCTGGGAAGAAATCAATACGTGTATACGTTTTGGTGGCCGCAGAATAAAAGGAATAGTCCTGGAGCTTAGGATGCTCCCTTCTCCAAACATACTCCAGACCACACTCAGCCAGCCACTGCCTCCCGCCTGCTGTCAGCGCACCAGTCTGCCCATAACGATGCCCAGATCTATCCATCTCATTATCCATTACCAGGTTGAAGTCTCCCCCCACGAGAATGGCACTGTCGGGGGTGGTGAGCGCCAGTGAAATGGCCTGCCTCATAAATGTTTCTTGTTGCGTGTTAGGTGCATATATTGTTGCAATAGTGAAGTGGAAGGTCCCCACCCGCACCCTGAGCGCCAGGAACCTCCCCTGTACCTCATGAAGCTTACAAACTACCTCACCAGGGAAGGACTTCGACAAAAGTATCGCCACCCCCGCATGTTTCGTAGGGGCTGATGACCATAATTGCCTAGGGAACCACTTTGACCGCATTCTATACGTATCCTTGGCCACCAGGTGTGTTTCCTGTAAGAGCCAGACATGACTCCCTGACTGCTCAAGGTCAGACAAAATCGCCAATCTCTTTGCTGGACTATTCCAGGCTTAAACACTTAAAGGACATATGATGTTAGACCAGTTACATTCTTCTGCAAGCACACCAAACATCGGACCCACACCAGGTTCTCCATTGGAGCAGACTTCCATACAGTGAGCGCAGGCAAGGACGGGCGCTATCGAAATTCCTGTGGAAGCACTCCCATACCCAAACTTAATGCACAACAGGTGCTTAGAACAAATAAGTCCTCTAGTACACAAGTCTAAAGAGGTAAAGTCTTGTTGGGCCATTAGATCCATCCAGATTCGTCACCACTGGTCCAGCGATTCAGCGTAGCCCCCGCCCGGGCCCCTTCAGAATGATCAAAGACCCCCCTCAAAGCTCGCACGACCCCAAATCTCCGCTGCATTTCCCAACGGCCCATCAGCTAGTTATTAGTCCCGGTGGTCAGGCTGCTCAATAACGATTGTCTTTCCAGTGCCTGTTCTGTCGTGGTAGGCCGTCATTGCTTTCTCTTCCTCTCCTTCCGCCGCAACCGCGGGTGACCATCGCCATCCCCCTCCACAGCCATCCCGGGCTCTCCACCAGTCTCCTCCAGGTGCAGTATCCTTCTTGCCTCCGGCACCGACCTCACCTGATGCCACTGGTCCTCCCACCGGAACATAAGACGGAAGGGATGACCCCAGGAGCAGGACTTCGCATGAGCCCGCAAATGTTCTGTTATAGGTCTAAAGTCTCTTCGCCATTGCAATGTCTGCAGCGAGAGATCCTGAAATAGCTGCAGCTTATGCTCCCGGAACTGTACATGTGACAGGTTTCGGGTTCTCTGTAGGATGGTTTCTTTTAATCCATAGTTGTGAACACATGCTAAAATATCCAGCGGCCGACCTCCAGGCTCCCCGGAGCGGCCCAACCGGTGGACGCGGTCCAGCATAATCTCTCTTGATTCATCTGAACCCAAGACTGAGCGGAACAACTCAGTGACGAACTCCCAAATATCCTCTTTCTCTGCTCCCGTTGGGACCCCTCTAATGTGTATGTTATGCTGCTGTGACCGATTCTCCAAATCTTCCACTGTGATCTGAAGAAGGTCCTGTTGATCGCGTAGACGTATTATCTCCTGTTGCATGCGTTCCACCTCCTACGGCAACTTATCCTAACCACTACGCTAAGCTCTAACGTGAGCTTTAAACATTCCAACCTCCCCCACCCCATACTTCTACCCTTGAAGCATCTGTCGCCCTAGAGCCCAACTGGGGCAATACAGTCGTGTAGACTGCCATTGAGTGGAATGGTGGTGGACCCCTCCTGTGTGTCGGATCGGTTGCAATTAGTTAGTGAGAAACCCTCACCTTTGGTAAAGTCTCTGTGGTGTACAACAAGCTTGGAACACTCGTGTCA
Source organism: Pleurodeles waltl (assembly GCF_031143425.1). NCBI lineage: Eukaryota > Metazoa > Chordata > Amphibia > Caudata > Salamandridae > Pleurodeles > Pleurodeles waltl. The sequence goes on from NC_090450.1 coordinate 353,154,844, forward strand.
CCTTGTCTTATTAATGTGGAGCGGTATCCGAAGCTCCCGGTAGGTCCAGGCAAGCCGGAGCTCGGTACGCGCGGGGGTACCATCAGCCAAGATCAGGGGACTGGCTCAAACGATCCTCCATTTTGTCCTCTCCCTTAGCTCGGTCTCTTGGGCAGTCAGTCGGGTCAACCTTCCTTTTTTAATACATATAATTCACATCAAGGGTAGGTACTAAACAGCCAACTGGACAGAGTAATTTGTGTAATTATCCTAGACAACCACACACAATAGACAGCACAGGTGTGAGTGGATGGTTCATTACTGACAGGATGAGAGGATGGAGCCGGGCAAAGCCCTTCTTACATTGTAAAACAACATCCCCAGCAAACTAACTCATTCATATTCTAACACATTTGCTATTTGTGGCTCAGACAGAATCAAATATTTTTACATTCATATATTTATTTGACAATCAAAATCTCATGTTCCTCTATTGAAAATTGTCTTGCCTGAGCCACAAATAGCAAATGTGTTACTATATGAATGAGTACAGTTACTGGAGATGTTTTTTGCAATATTCATATTTTCTCTGCCCCGAGAACCTTTATCTACAGTAGGGGTCCCTTTTTCTTTGATAATGCAGAGCACTACTTACAACTAAAAGGGTGTGTCCTGCCTTCACAAAAATAATTGCATACCCCCTGTGGTTAGTCTGGAACCAGGGCAGGCCAAGCAGGAAGCCTGAGCACTTCAAAGGGAATCCTCTGGAATTATCTACCACTTCAAAGAAAACACCAGGGGTGAATAATATTGGACCTCAGACACCAACTCTTCAGGACACTTCTGGTCTTGTGGAAGCCTCTTCCAGAAAGAAGGACTGATGTACTGTTGAAACGACTGTTAACCTGCTGAACAGCTGCCTTGAAGGACTGCTGCCCTATATATTACTGTGGGCAGTAATATATCTTGAAAGCTATATAGGCTTATAAGGGTCCAATGAGCGTAATATTTTTGATGTATGTGTTGTGAGCCAGAGTCATCCATTGTCTCTCCAATAGGGAAATGTCCAGCTCCCTTTTTCAGCTAGGATAACTCTTTGGTTATGTTTCCCTCTGGCAGTATTTTATAGATTTTGAAAATCAAAAGCATATGACTGCCTGGAGGAGCTTCTCAGAGGCAGTTAAGGGATTGGGCAGTTGCCTCCCTTGTTTCCTTTTGCATTAATTAATGGTTTATTTGTAAATATCTAAACCTTTCCATTTTCATGAGGCCATAGCCTGTTTTAATCTGTTTGCATATTTTGATCTCCCAGTTTGAATAGATGCCTTCGATCTCGACGCATCTCGTCTTGTGCGCCCCAGCTGAAAAGTGTCCCTGTCTAACCTAGGCCCAAAGTTTGCATTTCTAACGAGTGGGGTGAAAAGGGATGGATGTTTTGTAAGGTCTAGTGGTTTGCCAATCGCGTACAATATTTGGTAACCGGAGATGTCATTATTTTCTGATGTCTGTATTTCGGGGGTTTCTATGGTGCTTCCCACAAGAAACCGTCAGCCATAAAATAATTTATAAAACTCCAGTGACGCTAGGTTTCTGCTATGGACCATTTCCCAAATGTGCTGCCAGATACTTTGCCCTTGGGTTCAGAATCCCTCGTCCTCCCTAGCTTATTGGCCTGTTTGCGATTTGAAGGTTAGTTTGTGTTTTTTTGCAGCACTCAAAGTAGTTTATAGACGCCTTCCAAGGATGCCTTAAGATCCCAGCCTGGAAGAGAAACAATACCTTCAGCAATATCATAATCTTTATGTGCAAAACAGCTGTGCTGTTAAAGAGCACGATTGTGTCAACGTTACAGTCTCCCTTACATGTTTCGAAGCAACGGGAGAAGGTTAGCATCATGGATGCCATTCATAGTGGTTCCTCAAGGACTGATTCACAAAGGTAACTTACACTTTTTGAGTAATTTACACTTTTGAGTAAGTTTACAACTGTTGGTCATTCACAAAATCCAAGTGTTTGTTATTACATAAAAAACAGTTAGTACCGCACCACACATGGACAACACTGGTACTGCACAATAAAAACAGTTTTTCTCTTTAGATGGGAATTTCCCTTTTAATTTAAACTTCAGAAAAATACGATTAATTTACTATAAAAAATTAACTATTTCATGTTTCCCTGTATTTCACAATGCAGAGATTTCCACCCAAACAGCAGAATCTCCATATGGTAAGGAACAGGGAACATAAAAAAAAATCTAGCTTGAAAATTAATTTTATAAATGTATTTTAAATGTCGTACAAAATAAAAAGATGTATAGCACTATTAAGTTAGTTTTTAAATAAATCTTTAATTCACGGAGATATATGACATTTAAATTATTTATCTGAAATATAAATTTTAAAAAAATCACTTACAGAACAAAAACATTTTTATCATGCATTAAAATTAATATATATTTTAACAAAACATTACTCTTGCATTATTTTTAAATCCAAAATAGGGTATTGAAATAGTTTACCGTTAAATATTAAATATGTACTATTTTTATATTTTGTCAACTTTAAATTGTATTTATTTACATTTTTAACAATTTTAAATAATTGAACTTAATATAATTTCCTATGTGGTTTTATTTTAATTCCCTACCTCCATTATTTTCTATGGGAGGGTGTAGCAGTACCAGTAGATGGCCATGTCTGGTGCTGGACTTACTGCTGTTTATTATTCATTTTTATTGGTAGTAACATGCACTCGGATTTTGCAACTAGTCAAACGTAGTCAACTTACTCAAAAGTGCAAATTATTTAAAAAAGTGTAAGATACTTTTGTGAACCAGGCACTAAGTGTAAGCTCCTCTGAAGTTCCTCAATTAGTGGGGGCAAGGAATGTTTTGGCTCTGAAAAGCTCAACTATAAAAAATCACCCGTGAAGAGACAGTTTAGACTAGTCTCTCCTAGAGTCACTTTACCAACAACTGTCTTATTTCCTAAATGCTGGGCCAGTGGTTCTAAGTACAAAGCAAAAAGCAGAGGGGAGAGGGGGCATCTCTGTGGCGTCCTTCGCTCTATGTGTACTAGTTGTGATTTCTGACCATTGACTCATAGCCTAGCAACTTGTTTGTGTTATCTTGCTATAACCATTGAGATAAATTGTTTGTGCAAGCCTCTAGCTCTCAGGGATTCTTTCAAGAGCCAGTTCACCCAGTTGAATGTGTTTTTTTTCCAGAGTCCAACTACAGTAGAACAGACACTCTTTTTTCTTGTTGAAGGTATTGATTAGGTGCATGGCCTTCTTGGTATTATCTACTACATGTTTCTACAGGATGAACACTGCTTGGTCCATGTGTTTCAGCTCTGGCAGGAGTACAAGCAGTTGATTGGCTACAATTCTGACATAGAACGTTACACCTATGTGAAGTATAAAATTGGCTGATACAAGCCACAGTCATCGGACGGTCTCCTTTTCTTGAGAAGGACTGATTTAGGCCTCAGACATCCTCTGTGTGACTTTCCCAGATTTCACTATTTTGTGATAAATCTTTAACATTATTTCTATCAACCTTGGCCAGAATGCCTTGAAGTATTTTGGTATGAACCCAGCTGGCACAGGGGTCTTTGCTATCAGCAAACTCTTTATTGCCTTCATAATCTCTTTGTCAGTTATTGGGCCATCAAGGGTTCTTTTCTGATCTGGTGTAAGCTGTGCTATACTGACCAACTTTAGATACTCAATTGTTATCAGCTGGGTTTACAGTTGTGCTGCATACAGGGCTTGGTAGTATTCCCCAAATGCTTCTCTTTGATCCTGCTCATTTAGGGGCATAGTCTTGTAACTCTTTTTTAGTGCTTAAAATCTGGACTTGGGGGTCCCACTTTCTCTGTTTAGAGGCCAGAAGTCAACCTGCTCTTTTCTTTCCTTCGTAACATTTTTGGCAGACCTTGTTTGTGAAGTATTTTGGTTTATTTAATTCTAATACATGCAGTTCCCATCTAACCCGTATATCCTGCCTCCAAACATTTTGCAATTGAGTTTGTTGTGGAATCTAAGTTTTGAAGTTGCTTCATCAATTACTTGAAAACACTCTCCAGAGTTTTTTTAAGTCCTGCACATTCTGCAGTACACATGCCTCTGATTACACCATTGAGTGAGTCCCAGAGGGCTGAGCTTGTGGTTTCCCCAGTGTCATTAAAGGTAAAAAACTCTTTAATTTGATAGCATATCACCCACCCCCACTGGCCACACAATCTCTCAGAGGCTGGTACTTCAGGGCACCAGTAGCATGGTCTGGTCTTATCTGACGTGTCCCATTGTAAGTGATCGACAACTGAGCATGGTGAGAAATGGACATGACCCCATGTTCAGTCTTGGTTACGTCTTCCCTAAATTTCTGACTACAGATTAGAAGTTATATTCTAGTATAGGATTTGCGTGTAGCAGAGTTATGTGTGATTCGCCAACTGCCTTCTAGCTCCATTTCCAATAGTCATCGTTTTCCTATTTCTGACAGAATGGCTGTACCTCCTACTTCTGGACAAAGTGGTCCACTCGGGTAAATCCTATGTGCTGACCTGTGAGGATTCCACCTCATTAGTTTTAGTTTTGGTCAAGGGAAAAAACAGGTTCTCATTCTCCATGTCTTTCTGTCGAGGAGGTGTTTCTCATGGAAAAAAAATGTTGTCCTTTAACCTATCCAGCACTTGTAGCACTCCGATTCTTTTGGACTGTGCATTTAATCCCTGGATGCTAAAGGAGATTATTGCAAGACATTTACACATCTATACTAGTAGGTTCAATATGAGTGTTAAAATATTGCCCCCAAATGGCCCTCACATTCTACTAGTCGGGACAGTAGAGGCAGCCTCCTTAGTGTTTGTGTAACCTTGTTTTCTATTAGATCCCTCCCTGTAATCAACATTAAGAACATACCAACCAAAATACCCTTGTGGTGTGTGTTTGAACTATCTGGTTTCCTTCCAGTCCACGGTGGTGTCCAGTGTCCAAGTGAAGCACCTGGTGACCCATTCCACCTTGCCGTCTCTCCGTCTTCCCTCCAGCCCCTCTCTCAATATCACCTGGGAAGTTCCAGGCAGTTTATGCTTGTTGTAGGTGGGAGAGCGTAGCTTATTCACTTAGATATTAACATGTAATGTATAAGAACTAATGCGTAATAATGCCGCATAGAAAATGTATTAATGTATTTTGCTAAAACATGCGTTTGAAATGTGCCCACGGGGAGCGGCCGTCAATATATACAATGACTAATGAAACTTACTAGTAATGTTGACATTTTATGTTAAGAATATAATTTTGTACTAATAATAAAAGGTTATATATTAAAGTTCTGCTAATAAATCATTACGCCTTAGTTAGCATGAGTTGAGGCCTAGCTGCTTGGTTTCATATTAAATTTGTTTTTCTAACGTACAGTGTGCTGACTTGCTGAAGGACATGAACTCTTGTTTTTCCAAAGCTAGGAGATGAATGTAACTGTAGTAGATCCGTTCTCATGAAATTCGACTTGCTTAGTGAAACATTCTTGCTGAATGCAACAGTGTAGACTACTCGCAGGTACAAGGTCGCCTGAACAGGTACAGACAATGGAACCACTGACTAAAGATGCAAAGAGGACCATAAGAGTATGAAATCATACCGGACATTCTACCCACTGAAGACGTCAATCATAAGGACCAATAAACTACGTGAGAACTGTTATGGGGTGACAAATTTAATGAAGTCATTTAAACTCTATTGGAGGGAGATAGTGGGGTACTGACCCCAAACCAATCAAATGTTAGGGGATTGTACAACAGAAAAGGGATAAAAACCCTTGACACAAGGGAATAGAGGAGGAATAGGAGACTAGGAGATAGATGAGAGGGAGATGCTGTCGCGTTTTGCTATGACCCAGACACTTTGTTACTCTGCATAGAGACTTTGTTGTTTGGTTCTTAAAAACCATCCTTGCCTTATATTGCCCGTTTACACTTTACCTCCTTATGAGGGAAGTGCCCCTTTACCCGACTTGCTGAATTCCTGATGGCAAATCAACTGATGTCCTGAGGACGAAGACCGGACCTGAATGCTGACCCAATACGGAGGGTAACTATAGGACAATGAAATTGTAATTGTCTGTTTGCTTTTCCTTTCTAGGTACCAACTGCTTCTTTTGACAGAGACCATAGTTAGATGTTTTCTAAATTGGTGTTGCTAAATTGTTTTGCATGAAGCCCAACATGCCAATGCTAATTGGAGGCTAGATGAGGTGTTCACTAAACAGACGCAAATAGACAAATGACTGAATCTATGCTTTGTTGAATAATGTGATAATGATACTCTGCTAAGGATAACCTATGTTGACGTTGTGCTATATTCTAATATTCGTGATTCTTGCTTTGATGAAATCTTATCAGAGTTGCCATATTGAGACTATGCTAATGTGTTTCTTGGTTTTGAGACTCAATCAATCAATCAATAGTTTATTCGGTCCAAATTTGGACCATTTGAAAAATTAGAAATGATCATACATACAAAAAGATAAAAACCATAAACCATCACTTAGTAGAAAAAACATTTGGCAGTTAGTACAGAGAGAAAAAATTCATAAAATTACATAAAAAGTTTCATAAATAATTAAGACAAAACTCTTAAAATAATTTCTGGATCTTACCCTGTGCAAAAGGCTAAGTGTTACCAGTTGTTAAAAACATGAAGATCATTCTAAAACAGTTTAATATATAAAATAAGGCATCAAAACTGCATATAGTAGCTCCTATTAGGAGAGGCTAGAGGTCAACCAGTGGAAAATAATGCCATAAGTTACTCAGTTCTATTAAATAAGTTGATCAGGTGAATTGCAACTTGCGATTTATAAAATTATATATGCTAAGGAACTATAAGTCTCTAGCCATCATGCGCGGGGCTACAGTCTTTTATCGTCGGAGGGTCATACTAATCATTTTATTTAAAATCCCAGATTAATATAACAGGGTACTAGTTTGCTAACTTCTAGACCGTTCTTCGACCGATGGGTTAAGATCTGTAGTAATCCTACTGCGGATTTTCCATGCTGCTGCCAAATATTTGGAAACAGAACTCACTATCAGTATGGAAGTGTCATATTTACATATTCTATATACACTGTTTCGGTTTTGTGATGGCAGTGTTTTACACAGAGGGATAATCCACTTCCCACGAGGGCATTTGTACAGAGGACAGAAGAATAGGACATGCTCAGAAGTTTCCTTGCATAGATGGCAATTTATGCATTTGTCAGATAAAGAACTATTGGTTGTCCAGCAAGCTGTAAAGCTGTTTGTGGCGGGGTCTTTTTCCCGAGTCGAGGGAATATTGGAAGAAGGTGACAGACGCAGCACTTAAGGGGGTAGTAGGTTTATTTTCTTGCTCGTTTGGGATTTATAACACTGACTTGTCCGCCAAACTGTTATATTCCAAGTCCAAAATAAAATAATTCCCTTTTCTTTTCAGGGCTCTTTGGTGTTCTTGGGACGGCCTGGTCCGGTTCGGAGGGAGAGGTCTTGTTCACCCGGTATTCATGGCCCAGGATTTCCCAAAACCAAAGAAGGAAAAAGGAACAGGTAAGTGGGGCAAATTATTTATACACGGTTTAATAAGGGTTAGTAAGGAGTGAAAGGGAGGGGGTTCTGTGGAGGTGGAGGAATGTGGGGTTACTTTTCTTTTTCGTGCCTTCCTTTTGTTGTGTCCTCTCTGTGACCCCCTTACTCTTTTATTCACTGGTCTGGGTACGGAGGGTGTGGTTATTCTTGATTTACCGGTATTCCTACTCAGATGGGCTCCCCTTCCTTGCAGGACCTCAGCCCTCCCTCCTTAACCCCCTTAAACCCAGCCAACCACCCAGAACCCCAGCCCCAGTCCCGGTACGCTCGAACCTGACTTGGCCACGCCCCTCCAGGGACGTGGCCGGCTTGCAGGGGATCTCCCGACTTCGCCTCGGCAGGGGCGGGAGGCGCCCAAGGCTTTCTGCTCTCCTCGCGTTGATCCTCGTCTACGGCGGGGCTTCCTTTCCCTCTCGGCGATCCGTGGCGTTCCTCTCTCCGGCTCTGCTTGACGTCGGCTTCTCTTTCTCGGTCGCGTCCCGCTTGCCTCTCGTCGGCTGTTCTTGTCTGACGGATGACGTGGGACGTCATCACGTCAGGAATCCCTCGGGTGCCCCCGGGGTATCCCTTGGCGATCGTTTTCTTCGACGGGGAAGCGGCGTCCGGAGGCGCCCGGTTACACATCCCCTCACATGAATGGGGCTGATCGAGCCCCACCAGATCCGGAAAGCGGGACAAATAGTCAGCCTGACCCATAAGGTCACCAGGGAGGTGGCAAACCTGGAAGGAGAAAGGTTGGAGTTCGATGAACCATCTCAATATACGATTGTTGGTATTCTTGTATCTTGAGAGCCACGTAAGGGGTGCATGGTCCGTATACAGTAGGAAAGGTCTACCCAAAAGATAGTATTGGAGACTTTCGATAGCCCACTTAATGGCAAGACATTCGCGCTCTATAATGGGGTATTTTTGCTCCCTGGGAAATAGCTTACGGCTAATAAAGACGACGGGATGGTTCACCCCATCTTCATCCTTTTGAAAGAGAACGGCCCAACCCCCACATCGGAGGCATCCGTTTGGAGATGAAAGGGTTTGTCGAACTCAGGACATTTCAATATCGGTTGAGTGGTGAGATACCTTTGCAAGGTATGATAACTATGAAGTTGAGTCGGGTCTAGTTGTGGGATGTTGTTGGGCTGTCCTTTTCTTAAAAGATTGGTTAGGGGGGCCGCCAAACTGGAATAGTGGGGAATGAACCTTCGATAGTACCCCACTAGACCTAAAAAGGAACGGATTCCCTTCTTCGTGGTGGGAGCATTGGTGTGTAGGATGGCTTCGATTTTATTCTTTTGGGGTCGAAGTATACCGTTGCTAATGTGATAACCCAGGTAGGAGATCTCCCTAAAAGACAGTTGGCTCTTTGCGGGGTTGGCTGTCAGTCCAGCCTTCCCTAAAGCCGAGAAGATGTGATCTATGTGGGTCACATGGTCTTCCCAGGTCTCACTGAAAATAACGATGTCATCCAGATAGGCCGCCGCGTATCTGGTATGAGGTCGTAATATGGTATCCATGAGACGTTGGAAGGTGGCGGGGCGCCATGCAACCCGAAAGGGAGAACCTTAAAGTGATACAATCCGGAGGGAGTAGCGAAAGCCGTCTTTTCTTTGTCTTCTGGACCCAACGGGATCTGCCAATATCCCTTGGTCAAATCAAGGGTAGACATGTATTTTGCTTTCCCCAATCTTTCTAAGAGCTCATCTATCCTTGGAAGGGGATAGGTGTCAAATTGTGATATGGAATTGACCTGTCTAAAGTCAATACAGAAACGTATAGACCCATCAGGTTTGGGCACCAATACCACGGGCGAACACCAGGGGCTGTGGGAAGGTTCTACGATGTCTAGATCTAACATCTTCTCGATTTCGTTTTCTACGAGGGTTTTCCTAGCTTCAGGGATACGATAAGGCTTTAGTCGCACGGTCTTCCCAGGTGGTGTGAGGATGTGATGATGTACCAATCGTGTCCTACCGGGTATCGAGGAGAACACCCGAACGTGTTTATCGAAGAGATTCTTCAACTGTCTATTTTGTTGAATCGAGATCTCTGTATTAATGAGGGGGATCTCCCTCTCGCCAGGGGGATCAGTGGGACACCAGCCTATCTCTAGCTCCTTAACGGTATTAATTAGGCAGCCGTGCCTTGGGTCGTTCGGTGGTTCTTCCCATCTTTTTAATAAGTTAACATGGAAGATCTGGGACCTAGGGGGGGTATCGTTAAGCTGAATTTTATAAGTTACGGGAGTTACTAGTCCTGTTACGGTGTAGGGTCCCTGCCATTTGGCCAATAATTTGTTATCGGAACTGGGAAGAAGAACTAGCACTTTATCTCCTAGGGAAAAGGACCTTAATTGGGTATTCCGATCATAATTCCTTTTCTGCTTGTCTTGGGCCCTCTCCATGTGTTCCCTTACGCTTTCCCATACTGTATGCAGTTGGGTTTTTAACTCATGTGTGTATTTTAGAATGGTTTTTTCCCCGTCTTCTTCTTCCCACATCTCAGCGGCCATGTCTAGTAGGGTCCGTGGTTGTCGCCCAAACAACAGTTCAAACGGACTATGGCCCGTAGAGGCTTGTTCGTGTGTCCTGATTGCGTATAATACTAAGGGGAGTTTCCTATCCCAGTCCTTACCTGTCTCCGAGATAGCTTTCTTTAGTAGTGTTTTGAGGGTACGGTTGTATCTCTCCACTAAGCCATCGGTTTGTGGATGATAGACCGACGTCCGTAACTGTTTGATCCCCAATAGCTGACATATTTGTGTCATCAGGTTGGACATAAATTGGGTCCCTTGGTCCGTTAGGACTTCTCGAGGAAACCCAATTCGGGAAAAGAACCCTATCATGGCGTGTGCAACACTCTTGGTGTTAATACTAGAGAGGGGAATAGCCTCAGGGTATCTTGTGGCGTAATCCACTAATACCAATATATAACGATAGCCCCTCGACGAGGGTAGAAGAGGGCCAACGAGGTCCATCCCTATTCTGGAGAAGGGCACATCAATGATGGGGAGGGGTTGTAAAGGGGCTTTTCTCCGTGAGCCTGGGTCAATCAATTGACATTTTGGACATTGTTGACAGAACTTCCTAATCTGGGAAAATACCCCTGGCCAGTAAAATTTTCTCAACAAATACTCCTCGGTTTTCTCCCTCCCATAGTGTCTGCCCCCCCGGCTGACTGTGTGCTAAGTGTAGAACTTGTTGTCTATAGGGTTCTGGAACTATCAACTGTTTCTTTTCGTCTTGGTCTTTGTATGTGACTCGGTATAATAGGTCCTTAACTATGGTGAACGAGGGACCCTTATCCTGAGGTTTCCGTGGCCGTGCACTTTTCCATGCATGAATCAGACTGGGGTCTTCTCTTTGAGAAGTCCGGAAGCTGGGAAGGGCAGTGAGGGCGAGGACCTTTGTAATTACCCGGGGCGTGCTGGAGAGGTCTTGAGTATAGGCTTTCTTCATTATTCTTTTCTCCTTCCGGGAGAGTTTAGGTCGTACCCTCGGAGGTGATAGAGGCTCACTGGAGAAAGGAGCATCTTTCCACCAGTTGTTAGTTTCTTCGAGCTGTCTGAGGCTGTCTAGGACTTGGGGGAATTCCGAAAAGTCAGTTCCTATAATAGCTTCTTCAACCAGTTCTACTAAACCCATTCTTATGGGTATTTCTTTTCCTCCCCAGGTGAGGGTTGTCCAGATTAGGGGATATTCTCTGGTTTCTCCATGGATACAACAGATCGATACCGTGAGTCCTGAAGTACAGTCATGGGCGTCGAACAACCCGGCCCGGGCCACAGATTGGCTACAACCTGAATCGATGAGGGCCACTGTGCTTTTCCCATTGATAACCAGTCTCTTTTTATAAGGGGTGTCTCTTCTCCCTGTATAAAAGACTCTTCCCCTAGTAACCCCTATTTCCATGGGTTCTGGTTTTTCTGTTTTCAGGGGGCAACCTCGAGCTATGTGACCCCATTCCCCGCAACTGAAACACTGAGGTTGTTGTATATAGGGCCTATCCACTCCCTGGGTTTTCCCTATGTCCTCATTGATTCTTCGTCCCCCTGTCGAGGATGTTCCCGAACCCAGACGCAGGGGACTAGGTGTTGACCGAGGGGGGGTTACTTTGAACTCCAGGGAGCGATGGAAGGCGCAGGCCAACTCGATGGTAGCATTGGTATCTGGGTTTGGATGTTGTTTGATCCAGTTGCGCGTGGACGGAGGCAGCGCGTCCATGTATTGCTCTAGGAGCACGATCTCAATAATGTCTTCCCGATTTGTCCCTATGGGGCCCAACCATTTGAGACCCAGATCTTTGATCCTAAAATATAGGGCCCGGGGATTTTCGTTGGGTCCCCACTTGGCTTTCCTAAACCGGACGCGATAATGTTCAGAATCAAAACCCACCCGTTCTAAGATACTCTTTTTAATATCCTTATAGGGGGTTATTCCACCGGGGTTTACCGCTTGATAGGCGGCTTGGAGAGTCCCCGTCAATAAGGGGGCGATATACTGGCCCCATCGTTCCGGAGGCCAAGTAGCGGAAGTAGCAACTCGTTCAAAATTGGTGAAAAAGGCATCGGGGTCTTCACCTTCTTGATATCGTTGTAAGACCGAACTGGGCACATTTGGGTGTACACGGGTAGCAGCGATGGTATCTGTGAGATTCTTGATGGCGGTTTCATGAACCAACTGGTTGTTGGCCATTATGGTGGCCTGACTCTTAAGGGCATTTTGTAGTGCCTCTCTTTCCAATTTGGCCTCTTTTTGTTGCTCTTCCCACACTAACTGCAGGTGTCTTTGTCCGGAGGCCAACTGCTGCATCATATCGGATATGGTACACTTCTCCTCCATGGTTGGGAAGTCTCGGTCGCCTCTTCCAATATCCCACTTCTGACACCACTGTGGCGGGGTCTTTTTCCCGAGTCGAGGGAATATTGGAAGAAGGTGACAGACGCAGCACTTAAAGGGGTAGTAGGTTTATTTTCTTGCACGTTTGGGATTTATAACACGGACTTGTCCGCCAAACTGTTATATTCCAAGTCCAAAATAAAATAATTCCCTTTTCTTTTCAGGGCTCTTTGGTGTTCTTGGGACGGCCTGGTCCGGTTCGGAGGGAGAGGTCTTGTTCACCCGGTATTCATGGCCCAGGATTTCCCAAAACCAAAGAAGGAAAAAGGAACAGGTAAGTGGGGCAAATTATTTATACACGGTTTAATAAGGGTTAGTAAGGAGTGAAAGGGAGGGGGTTCTGTGGAGGTGGAGGAATGTGGGGTTACTTTTCTTTTTCGTGCCTTCCTTTTGTTGTGTCCTCTCTGTGACCCCCTTACTCTTTTATTCACTGGTCTGGGTACAGAGGGTGTGGTTATTCTTGATTTACCGGTATTCCTACTCAGATGGGCTCCCCTTCCTTGCAGGACCTCAGCCCTCCCTCCTTAACCCCCTTAAACCCAGCCAACCACCCAGAACCCCAGCCCCAGTCCCGGTACGCTCGTACCTGACTTGGCCACGCCCCTCCAGGGACGTTTCCGGCTTGCAGGGGATCTCCAGACTTCGCCTCGGCAGGGGCGGGAGGCGCCCAAGGCTTTCCGCTCTCCTCGCGTTGATCCTCGTCTACGGCGGGGCTTCCTTTCCCTCTCGGCGATCCGTGGCGTTCCTCTCTCCGGCTCTGCTTGACGTCGGCTTCTCTTTCTCAGTCGCGTCCCGCTTGCCTCTCGTCGGCTGTTCTTGTCTGACGGATGACGTGGGACGTCATCACGTCAGGAATCCCTCGGGTGCCCCTGGGGTATCCCTTTGCGATCGTTTTCTTCGACGGGGAAGCGGCGTCCGGAGGCGCCCGGTTACACTGTTGACTGCCAATGTTCCGTATCTGAACTAAAGTAATAAGGAACGAGCACGGGCTGGGATAGGGAGATCCAGGAAGCTTTCAGGTAGAGGTTCATGCTTAACCAGCAGAAACTCTGCTGTCAACCGACCCAACCCAATTGAGCCGAGAGATTCCTCATGGATCTTTTCCCAATAGCGGTCTTTGATCAGGCGTTTAGCATTACCAGGGATCATCTCGGGATTCTCCCAATACTGGGCTAAGTTCAGTTTAACCCAAGCCACCCTCATTTCCCTAAGCCACCGTACTTTTTCCCATCCATAGCAAGGTGGCAAAAGTTCTTTAACTGCTAATCTGAAGGGTTCAAGTTCCTCCGTTTTCCATAATCTGACCCAGTACAGAAGTGGTCTTAGGTATGCTGTGTCCTTAATACTATTTAGACCCAAATCCAGTCTTAGGGGGAGCATCGGCGTGCCCTTCCCCAGTCTGGATATGTGTCTAAGGAAATTATTTTCTTTAATTTGAAGAGTGTCCAATTGTCTGTGAAATCCCCAAAGTTCCGCTCCATATAGGGCCGCGGCACGAATTTGAGCTTTGTAGATTTCAGAGATGAGGTTCAGAGGGGGACTTATTGCAGTACTAGCCTTACGTCCTATCACTCCACATCTTTGGCTAATTGTTAATGCCCCTTTCCTTATAGCTGGATCCCAGCTGCCCTTATCAGATAGTCTGATACCCAAATAGTCATATTCCGTTACCCTCTCCAAATGAATTGAATCCATCCTAATATTTGCTCTAAGCTTCTTATTCGGGGCACTGTATATCATGAGTTTAGTTTTCTTAAGATTTATGTCTAACCCGTGATCTCTGCAGAAAACACCGAACTGGATGACCAGATTCTGAATTCCCATGGATGATTTGGACAAAAGGATAGTGTCATCTGCGTAAAGTAGGCATGGTACTTTGGTACCGGCCAGCTTTGGAGAATCATTAGTGCAGTTTGCTAAATACTTAATACAATTATTTATGTATAGAAGAAAAAGGGTGGGGGCCAAAACACACCCCTGCCTGACTCCCCTCTCAATAGCCACTGCTTCTGTTAGGTCACCATTCTTGACACTCCTGATTTGAGCATAAGTATTCTTGTGTAGTCGGATAATGAGTTTCAGGAGGCCATGTGGGACACCCATATTAGCTAGTGTCAGCCATAGCTGATTTCTGGGGACCAAATCAAACGCGGCTCTAAGATCAATAAAAACTACGAAAAGGTTACCTCCGCCTACTTCTACAGTCTTCCATTTTAGCGTTAAAAATCTTAGCACCTGATCTATGGTACTAACTGCGGGCCTAAACCCTGCTTGCAGATCAGAAATGGTATTGGTTTCCAAAATCCATTCTTCTAAACGAGACAAAATTTGCTTAGCAAAAAGTTTTTGGAAGTTGTCAAGTAAGGAGATTGGACGGTAGTTAACAGGGTTAGAGGGGTTACCTTTCTTAAAGATGGGAACTATCTCTGCTCCCATCCAGGAGCTCGGGACAGGTGCTCCTGCAGTTACCGCATTAGAAATGAGGTTCAGATATGGGGCCCATATATCTGGGTTTTTCTTATATAGATCGCCAGGTATTTTATCAAGGCCGGGGGCCTTTCCCCATTTCAGTGACGCGATCGCAGCCTTGGTTTCTGCCAGGGTAAATTCAATTTTGGGACTCTCAGTAGTCATGGTATGGGTCAGTTCCCTAGAAGTAACACCAGTAATCCCAGAATATAATCGGGAAAAGTGATCTGTCCACTTTACAGGGAGTATTGAAGCACCAGGCGAACAGTTAAGTTCTTTGCTGGCATCAGCCACTATTTTCCAAAATTTCGAGGTGTCGTTTGTTTTAGCAGACTCCAGGAGGGAAACCCATCTAGATTCATCCCATGTCCTACGGGCTCTACTTTGTTCCTGTCTATAATCTTTCCTGGCTTCCCTTATATGGTCTGATTGGCCTCCTCTTAAAGCTCTCAGGAGTTTGTGTTGTGCTTCCCTACATGCGGCGTTGAACCACCTTGCGTTGCACTTTTTTTTAACTTCTTTTGCAGATTCTTTGGTAAAGAGAATTTTTAGAGAGTTAAAAAATTGCGTGTGGGCTGCTATAAGCACACCACTATCTTCTAAAGGCTGAGATATATGATCCATATGCTCAGCCAGTTGCCTGAACACAGATGCCAAGGTGGCTATGTCGGTGCTCAGGGATTCCCATCTAACATTTCGTCTATTGTTGGACAATACAAGCAGTTGTTCATGGGTCTTGGAACAAGAGACTTCAAGTAGGGGTAATAGGTTCCTAAGGAATAAAATCAAGTCAATCAATTTCAGAAAGCGAGAGCGAAAAAGGGCGGGGTCTTGGTTGAGAATCGGGCTGCATCTGTGCCCTAGTGAGACTTCTGTGTGACATTGTTGCCCCCTTAATGGCTGGTACAGCTTTGTGAGGGTAAAAGGCCTGGAGCCTGCAAAGTGAGGTTACTCCCCCTAGAGGGTTAGAATGACACACGTTCAAGGAGAGCTGTTGGACAAGGGAAGGCGCATCGAAATTAATAACAATACAGTCCCCTGTACCGGGGTTTTTGAGTGGGCCCACCCAACCCACCCTCCTCACCATTAATATTGAGGGTATCATGTGAAAAGCAAATCTAGCATATCTAAGCCAGTGGATGACCTTATTTTTCAATTCTGTAAATGATTCGGAAATATTAGGCTTAAGCTTAGGAACATTCGTAATAACAAGCACATAAGGACAAGCTTCCGGTGGTAGGTGTAAAGTTCTCATATTGGTTCCTAGGTCCCTATGCATCCGGTCCGCTGGAGAGTTTGTATGGGCCTTGAGCAGTTTTGTGTCCATATTCGTAGAAGGAGCAATTTCATCAGTCCGCCTTGGGAGGAGGGAATCTCTCTTTGGGTGCCATGTTTTAGGGGGGTTGGCCAGTCTAGCAGTAGAAGCCTTCACTGGTTGATGCGAAGAATCAGGGCAAAATGGATGAGAGATGTGGGCCATACTTGGTGATGGAGGAGGGTTACTGGCACTGTTGACTGGAGGGCAAGGGGGAAAATATTGTTGTGAATATTGTAAATCTAATGAGGAAGAGGTATTTGGCTGATTAAGTTTGGTAAGAACGTCAAGTTTCTCCTCAATAGCTGATAGGCGAGTTGTTATAGGGTAAAGTTTTTTGGAGAGCTTATCTTTTATAAAATCTATTATGAAGGCTATGTCTAGGCTGCCGTTGTTAATAGCTTGGGCAGGTGTACAGTCCTTGGTCCGAGTAGGCACGGCATGATTGGGGGAGTTCAAAACACGGGCCCGTTTGTTCTTTAGGTTTACCTCCCCTCGTTTCCTTTTGCCCTTTGAGCTGTGCTCTGGTGAGGGTGGAGGCCTATCTGGCATAGACTGTGTAATTTCTGAAGGATATATGATCTTGACCAGGGGCTCTAAGACGGGCGTTCGGGTAGTTTGGGTAGTTGAAGGTGGAGTTGGCGGGGCAGGCTGGAGAGCTGGTGGGTCAAAAGATTGTAATGGAGTTTCCGACAGAGCCTCGGTTGGTGGGGGGGCGATCAAACGGCGCTCCACCAGTTCAATTTCTTTTTCTAATGCCCCAACCGCTTTTTGAAGGAAGCCATCTAGAGTCTTGTTATTGTCGGCTTTTACCAAAGGCATCCCCCCCTTCCGTCTGCCCATCTTGCTTTAATAAGGCACTTAAGTCCAGTCCCAAAGTTTAGCAGTTTATTTCCGTGGGTGCCCTTCCTCTCCTGCTCCCACCCTGTTTTGGCTCTATTTAGGGCTTTGTTAAAAAAACAACAAAAAAACTAATACTAAGACTAATAAACTTGCTAGTAGAATTGTAATCAATAGGAAATAAACTTCATATAATAGTACTAAACTGGTGTGGTTATTCAGGTCATGGTGGTTTCTGAGTTTTATTAATGTCTTTGACTAATTTGAATTGTCTTATTGTGGTAAATATTGATGACGTCATTGACATATTGATTGACATTCTGATTAGTTATCTCGTCCTAAGGTGTCTTCAATCAGGGTCAAAAGATTCATTGGCCTAAAACGAGTCCCAAAGTGAGTAAATTAATCATAAAGGGACGCTTTAACATAGGCTTCTCTCAGTCTCATCTTGTTGTAGGCCTCTCTCAGGTCTCCATCATCTACCTCTTGTTCACAGCATCAAGGTGTTTATCATCATCCATCATTCGGTGTGCCAAGCACAGACATTCTAAAAGTGTCTGTATTTCTTCTTTCATGGTTTCTGTGCTCTGCTGTTTCTGACATCAGTTCATTGCCTAAAGCTATCAGTTGCAATAAGGTTTTGTGGTCTCTGATTTTAGATCCTCTAAGGCATGATCAATATGGTTGTCTTCTTGGTTATGGAGCCCCAGAACGAATTTTACTTCCAGCAGCTATGGTGTTTAGTACTGTTTGTTCAGCACAGATGAGGATTATCCTAAAAGGGAGAACCCGCCAATATAAGGTCTGCTTCTGTCGCAAGTCAATGGTAAAGGTGCAAGAGGTCTTCCTTTTTTGCACCTGACTATCGGTGTCCTGAAAAAGCTGTAGCTAGTGGCCTTTAAACACATCTTGTCTCATCCGATTACTGCTTGTATTATCTCTTCTTTCAATTGAAATCTGTGTACTCTTCTTAAGGTAGAACATTTTTTGATTAGGCAAAAAAAAGCTGTTCTGAGTGTATGAATCAGTTCAACTGGGGCATTGCCATTATCTTGCAAGATCACTCTGAACAGCCTTTGTATGAAGCCCTCTGGATTACTGCTCTCTGCACCAACAGAAGCCCTCTGTAATTAATATTGTTTCTAATGGATCTATTTTGCAAGTCTTAGAGTTGAGCTTGAAGGTTTATGTTGTGGTTGTGCAGCACCAGTATTTCCTTGTGGAGGAATTTCAGGTCTTCTTCATCATTCTCTTGGGCCTGCTGTAAAGTGAAAACCTACACTTCCAAGTCTTTTTACACCTCACCCAATTCCTGTCGCATCTTACATCTCAGGTGAGAAAGTCTTCTCTAAGGCCCCGGAACAGATTTTTCAGAGACTCCTTATAACGCTTTTTCCCTATGAGGATATTCATTACTCAATCCCACTG
The DNA here is from genome assembly GCF_031143425.1 of Pleurodeles waltl. Taxonomy (NCBI): domain Eukaryota; kingdom Metazoa; phylum Chordata; class Amphibia; order Caudata; family Salamandridae; genus Pleurodeles; species Pleurodeles waltl. The sequence goes on from NC_090450.1 coordinate 353,173,401, forward strand.
CTCTTTGTCAGACTGTTTATTCTGAGGCAGGGGATCTCATTTAGTGCCAGATGATCTTGAAGCAAGTCTTGAGTGATTGATCACTTTGGGTCTCATGGAAGACATTGTGATTCTGTTGTCTCACTAGCTCTCTCTTTGGCTTCCCTTGTTTAGGACAGGCACTGCAATTTGGAATAGCCTCTGGGTTTCTTAGCTCACAAGGTGGGTATGAAGCTTCTAGGATGGGGGTTTTGGTTTTAGGAAGCTACCTTGCATCTTTCCAAGGCCATATTAGGCTCTTTTGTTTTGCTGTTGTATGGATCTTCCGGACACCTCTAGCATCACTGAAAGAGCTAGGAGGTGAGGGATGGCCTATATATCTTTACCTACAGGACCTAGCATTTTTATAACAGCAGCATAGTATTGTAGGAAAGTCCCATTTCACTATGCTCTAGATTACTCCTATTTTATGGGCACAAGAGTAGAATAGTCTCCTAAGTTTGAGCTGCATTCTCTCATTCTCTTCAAATCTGATTCACCTCGGGGGCCTCTGCCATCCTTTCCCTGCTGATGTCTACAAGCCCCCAATCTTCACTTCTCTCTGTGACTTCCCTGGTGGATGGCTCAGTGCTGTAGGCCAGGACATGCTCTGTTGGCTTCGCACTTACCTTCGGTGCCAGGGGAGCCCAATGGGTGCCAAACTCATGTAAAAATCACAGCCTTCCCTGCCTGGGTGAGATGCTCTCTCAAAAGTCATCAGGCTGTAATTAGCCCTTTGGTGTAGCCCTCAGGATTAAAATGTTCTTGTTAGGCCTGGCAGGAAGACGGGGAAAGAAGGTCTATCTTTCCACTATTTTGGCCAAACACATACACATCCATTTTAGATGAGGAACCAGCTCAACTACATAAGTCATCAGTGAACCCCTCAACTACTGGCCATTTCCTTTTAGCTAAATCTTTTATTTCTTCAGAGAAAATAGGTATAAAACAAGAATCTGCCTGGTCACGAAAGGAAACCGCTTGAAAACAATAAAATTCAGAATGGTCCTCAATTACCAGCTCACATTACTCAGATTATATTCAAATATATATTCTCTGATGATGGTTTTTACTCCAAGAATCAAGTTAAGTTGTTTAAGTACTTTACATGATTACACCTTAAGAGACAAGCAATATTGTAAATATAATAAAACATGACCCCTTAACACAGAATATGCAGACTGCTTGAGTTATACATACTTCAGCTGAGGTATATGCCATGATCAGGTTATTTGTTGATGACCTTTGTCGAAGTGGCATTGAAGTTTATTTGACTTTCGGGTTTATTGCTGCTACTCTACTCACATCACTCCTTACACACTTCCGGAAGCCATTTTATCTAAAGCATGCTGTTGGAGAGTAATCACCTCAAGCAGGAATAGAAATATTTACTATACCCTCCAGGAAATAGTCGATTGGCAACAGGTAACAGCTGCTCTTCTCTCACCAAGTTCATCAGAGACGTTGAAGTTGCAATTCTGATACAGAGATCATATTCACCTCATGGAACATTGCTGTCTTATAGATATTGATAAATGGGGCCCGTGTATATCAACCTAATGGCTCCAATATAATTTGTTTCTAGGAATTCTGAGTAATGCAAGTGCTAGATGTTTTTAACTGAACAAGGTATTTTAATCATGAAATTTTCTTCGAGGATGAGCCACTTGAACGCCTTTTGGTGATACTATTTAGATCTATGAATATTTTGACTCTGACCTAATTGCAACTAAAACAGACATTCATGACTTCCTTGTCATTTCAACATAAAATCTGCAAGGAAATTTAATGAATATCCACCCGGCATAAGTTAGACTTAGATGTAACTATGGTTGCAATTTCCAACATGATGAATACACAAACTGGCCTACCAGTTATTATTGTGGGTGACTTGTACGGTGTGCTCATTTAACTTTGTTTCTACATGTTTGATCACCTTTAGCGAAGGTAGATGAGATTTGGAGCCATGACTTACTTGTCCATTGACATATATGCCTTTCCTTTAGGTGGTGGAGGTAACTCCTTCCTGAATTGGGCACTGAAGTAAAATCTGCCTCTTGTGAATGGTGATGTATTGGGTGATATACGGGGTACCTTTACGTAGTATTGAGATAATTTAAAATCCACCACTGACTATGTTTTTGTAACCTACGGTTTCATCAGCATGAAGAGGCACCTATTTTGAAGAATAGACATTTTAAGTGACTATAACTCAACTGAAATAACATTGCACATGTGTATTACTTCAGTGGCGAGACAATCAAAATCTGAAATTATATATCACAAAAATTATGTTTTAAAAAAGGATCACCACATATTCAGATATCCTGGAAGGCTACAAGCTCATAATTTAAAAACAATCAGACTTAATCCGTGTTTCTTTTGTCAGACGAGGTTTCATAGTTTTTGGGAGTAAAAACAGAAATACTCACAACATTTTAATAACAGGCAAGTTAAAGAAATGGGAATAGTGCAACCTTGGCACCTGCTCCATTCATGAATTTCCTAACTTGTGGAAAAATGCAACAATTTTGGGTTCATGTAACTTCCAGGACAATGGTTGCAATACAGCCGGTACCAATAATTGAGAAGCCATGGAGTATACATCTTCAGGTTATTTATAAAAGCTGAAGAATGTGCTGTATCGCAAAAAGCAACTGTTCCCAAGAAGAGAATGCCACTGAAACTGAAGTCTTCTTTCCACAACTTAAGGCACAGGTTTTTCTCTCATATGCTTCCAAAGAACTTCAACAAATCGAAAGTAACAAAATGCTTTTGAGGCAGACCATCCTAGATGAGACCCAATGGGCTTTGTTGGCGGATCAGAGTTGGATCTAGCAATGGGTTCTCTCGTAGAGGATTGCCATATATAGTCATAAGCACTGAATAGCTCTGCCCACATGCGGAGACCCCAGAGCACTTTTTCCTATATATATTTTTGTAAGTGTAAATGTTCGCCTTTCTTCGGGAAGGCCTGCAGAGTCACATAAGACAAAAATATTATGCAGACTATAGGAACATGCTACAATGGCCAAATTACTCATCTTGGAATTAAAGGAGGGGCCCAGGGGTTATATAAGTTTATAATTTGATATTGTTTTTGTAAAACCAAAATGTCTTTCACACACCTTTTTATGGTAGAGTAGAGAGATGAAGTAAGGGAGGGCACCGTAGCCCCACAGGCTGCCATTATATGAGTTAAAATATACGCTTTACATTGACACCACCAGTATACCATCATGCTGAGCAGGTGACAGTTGCATCAGTTCTCTTTTGCGGCTCCTGCTGACAGGATTCAGGAGCACTGAGCTCAGCCAATGTTTGGCTTTTTTCAAGAAAATTCACTTCAGAATTTTAGTGACAACAGATACATTTAACATCTGTAGTCTCTCCCTTCCTTTTTCTGTCATTTTCTGACAGGAATTTGTATTCTTGGCCTCAAAAATGCCATCTCGTTTTGATAATTGCCCTGACTGTGGGGGAAAAAAAAGCTAAGACAGATACTCTGTCTTCCAGAAACTCATGTTCCTGACGTTTGCCATAGTTGCAGGAACTTTTAAAAAAGTACCCTTCACGATGGGGAGAAGATTTGCCTTCAGGGTGTAGAGGAACAGCAAAAGCAGAAGACACAATCTGCAGGTGGGACCTCAGGTTAAGGAGAGGGTCAGTCCTCCACCAGGGCTCTGTCATCTGGAGGGAGTCCCAGACAGAAAATGACTGAAAAACGTCCTTGGTCCAGGTCAATGTCGGGAAAATCAACGTCAGGAAGAGGTGCAGTGCCAACCTGCTTGCCGCCCATCCATGGACCGACGTAGAGGAAGTGCCGCCCATCGACGTCAAGACAGCGGGTACCAATGTCGATGACAACAATATCGGCCCACAGACATCATTCGATGCAGAGGAGTCCAAGGTCAGCTTGCTGTTCTTTATCGTTGTCGAAACCTCACCGTTCATAGATGGTGAGGTCAAGATCGACGTTGAGACACTCTCTGTCACCGTCAAGGAGTAGATCAACATTGTGGGAGCAGGGACAGTCGACGTTGAGAACTATTTCAGCCTCCTCCAGGCTTCAGGGAGTGCACAGAAAAAGGAGATGAATTTACAGTTTGCCAGACTCCGAGTAGTCTGGAACCTATTCCCCGTCACAGGATACACCAGCGAATCCTCTGACAGCGCCATCTCCACTTTCTCCTCCACAGCCTACTCCGCCTCCACCACCTACAGCAGCAAGGCTTGAGAAAAGTGCTGCATTACCATCAGTGCCTCTACCTTCTGCATCAAGACCCAGATCTTGCTCTTGTTCTCGTCATTAATCACACCGCTACTCCAGACACCGTCAATGCAGTTCAGGGCGCTCATCTGCATCATCAAGATGATCCCACTATTGGCACCATTCAGGAAGGTCTCGATCTAGGTAGGCTATTGACACTTCTTATACAAGTACTGGGAGATATTCACCCACACTTTCAGACTCCCCACCTCTACGCATTTCCCTGGTGGACAACATTTCTACCTTTCAAGAAATTCTGGTCAGGGTGCTAACAAGTTAAACATTCTGATGTCCACTCCAAAACCTACAACGTCGGTCATCTTGGGGACCCTGCAGCATAGAGCAGCCTGATTTTCTTTGCTACCTCTAGTGCCAGGTCTCTTAGAACATGCAATGGACCTCTTCTTAACCCCATTGTCCGTTAAGTCATCTCCATCAAGGTTTCAGAAGAAGTACTCACTTCCTATAGACTCACAGCCAGACTAGACTATTGTGATGGCCTAATGGTTTCCAATCAAGTGGTTAGTGCAGTAGCTGATTCCACTCAACTTACCATTTTCCAATACCACTCATACCGATGATGCAATGGCGAGGATGAAGGCGGAGATAGAGACCTTAAATGGCATTGGCTTAGAAAAACCTAAAGAGCCAAGAAAATCTATCAGGCCATTCCAACCCTGTTTCTCTCCACAGAGGGATCAAACCCCTTCAAGGTCGCCGACCATCCGGTACACACCCCCAACAGTACCAACGCTCGCCCCAGCCGTATGAGAGAAAGCAGGCTAGAGAAGGATCAGGTCATAGAGGCAAACAACCATCATCAAAACCCTGAGTCATTTCTTTCCCTCCCTTCTTTTGTTACCCACTCAGGTAGGGGGAAGCATCTAACATTATCTGAAAGAGTGGCAAAAGATCACACAAGACGTCTGGGTTCTGAATATTGTTTGCAATGAATAATGTCACAGATTCACCGTCCATTCCTCCCACACCATCCAGATTCCAACTTCCACAATAACCAACAGAGGTAGACATCCTCTTATAGAAGAAGGCGGCGGAGACTGTTCTTCCTCACTAACAAGGAACAGGAATATATTCCAGGTGCTTTCTCAGCAAAAAGACAGGAACAAATTCAGACCTGTTCTCGACCTCAAACCCGCCAAGAAGTGGATTTGGCAAGAAAAGTTCTGGATGTTGGCATTACACCACACTTACTCTTGTCTACACCAAGGGGACTGGCTCTGCTTCATCGACCTTCAAGACGCATACTTTCATATACCAGTAACCAGAAAGCACAGGAAGTTTGTAAGGAAATGCCTCCTTGGCATGGTTGCCCCCTGACTTTTTGCCTTTGCTGATGCTATGTTTACAATTGAAAGTGTGCTGAGGCCTGCTAACCAGGCCCCAGCACCAGTGTTCTTTCCCTAACCTGTACTTTTGTATCCACAATTGGCAGACCCTGGCATCCAGATAAGTCCCTTGTAACTGGTACTTCTATTACCAAGGGCCCTGATGCCAAGGAAGGTCTCTAAGGGCTGCAGCATGTCTTATGCCACCCTGGAGACCTCTCACTCAGCACAGACACACTGCTTACCAGCTTGTGTGTGCTAGTGAGGACAAAACGAGTAAGTCGACATGGCACTCCCCTCAGGGTGCCATGCCAGCCTCTCACTGCCTATGCAGTATAGGTAAGACACCCCTCTAGCAGGCCTTACAGCCCTAAGGCAGGGTGCACTATACCATAGGTGAGGGTACCAGTGCATGAGCATGGTACCCCTACAGTGTCTAAACAAAACCTTAGACATTGTAAGTGCAGGGTAGCCATAAGAGTATATGGTCTGGGAGTCTGTCAAACACGAACTCCACAGCACCATAATGGCTACACTGAAAACTGGGAAGTTTGGTATCAAACTTCTCAGCACAATAAATGCACACTGATGCCAGTGTACATTTTATTGTAAAATACACCACAGAGGGCACCTTAGAGGTGCCCCCTGAAACTTAACCGACTATCTGTGTAGGCTGACTAGTTTTAGCAGCCTGCCACAAACCGAGACATGTTGCTGGCCCCATGGGGAGAGTGCCTTTGTCACTCTGAGGCCAGTAACAAAGCCTGCACTGGGTGGAGATGCTAACACCTCTCCCAGGCAGGAATTGTCACACCTGGCGGTGAGCCTCAAAGGCTCGCCTCCTTTGTGCCAACCCAGCAGGACACTCCAGCTAGTGGAGTTGCCCGCCCCCTCCGGCCAGGCCCCACTTTTGGCGGCAAGGCCGGAGAAAATAATGAGAATAACAAGGAGGAGTCACTGGCCAGTCAGGACAGCCCCTAAGGTGTCCTGAGCTGAGGTGACTCTAACTTTTAGAAATCCTCCATCTTGCAGATGGAGGATTCCCCCAATAGGGTTAGGATTGTGACCCCCTCCCCTTGGGAGGAGGCACAAAGAGGGTGTACCCACCCTCAGGGCTAGTAGCCATTGGCTACTAACCCCCCAGACCTAAACACGCCCTTAAATTTAGTATTTAAGGGCTACCCTGAACCCTAGAAAATTAGATTCCTGCAACTACAAGAAGAAGGACTGCCTAGCTGAAAACCCCTGCAGAGGAAGACCAGAAGACGACTACTGCCTTGGCTCCAGAAACTCACCGGCCTGTCTCCTGCCTTCCAAAGATCCTGCTCCAGCGACGCCTTCCAAAGGGACCAGCGACCTCGACATCCTCTGAGGACTGCCCCTGCTTCGAAAAGACAAGAAACTCCCGAGGACAGCGGACCTGCTCCAAGAAAGGCTGCAACTTTGTTTCCAGCAGCTTTAAAGAACCCTGCAAGCTCCCCGCAAAAGGCGTGAGACTTGCAACACTGCACCCGGCGACCCCGACTCGGCTGGTGGCGATCCAACACCTCAGGAGGGACCCCAGGACTACTCTAAGACTGTGAGTACAAAAACCTGTCCCCCCTGAGCCCCCACAGCGCCGCCTGCAGAGGGAATCCCGAGGCTTCCCCTGACCGCGACTCTTTGAATCCTAAGTCCCGACACCTGGGAGAGACCCTGCACCCGCAGCCCCCAGGACCTGAAGGACCGGACTTTCACTGGAGGAGTGACCCCCAGGAGTCCCTCTCCCTTGCCCAAGTGGAGGTTTCCCCGAGGAACCCCCCCCTTGCCTGCCTGCAGCGCTGAAGAGATCCCTAGATCTCCCATTGACTTCCATTACAAACCCGACGCTTGTTTCTACACTGCACCCGGCCGCCCCCGCGCTGCTGAGGGTGAAATTTCTGTGTGGACTTGTGTCCCCCCCGGTGCCCTACGAAACCCCCCTGGTCTGCCCTCCGAAGACGCGGGTACCTACCTGCAAGCAGACCGGAACCGGGGCACCCCCTTCTCTCCATTCTAGCCTATGTGTTTTGGGCACCACTTTGAACTCTGCACCTGACCGGCCCTGAGCTGCTGGTGTGGTGACTTTGGGGTTGCTCTGAACCCCCAACGGTGGGCTACCTTGGACCAAGAACTGAACCCTGTAAGTGTCTTACTTACCTGGTAAAACTAACAAATACTTACCTCCCCTAGGAACTGTGAAAATTGCACTAAGTGTCCACTTTTAAAACAGCTATTTGTGAATAACTTGAAAAGTATACATGCAATTTTGATGATTTGAAGTTCCTAAAGTACTTACCTGCAATACCTTTCGAATGAGATATTACATGTAGAATTTGAACCTGTGGTTCTTAAAATAAACTAAGAAAAGATATTTTTCTATATAAAAACCTATTGGCTGGATTTGTCTCTGAGTGTGTGTACCTCATTTATTGTCTATGTGTATGTACAACAAATGCTTAACACTACTCCTTGGATAAGCCTACTGCTCGACCACACTACCACAAAATAGAGCATTAGTATTATCTATTTTTACCACTATTTTACCTCTAAGGGGAACCCTTGGACTCTGTGCATGCTATTCCTTACTTTGAAATAGCACATACAGAGCCAACTTCCTACAAAGTTCTTGAGGTATGTTGTGGGACACACCATTATCAGTACCAAGTGTTTCCAATTAGCCTGCCATCAGCACCTAGGACTTTCTCCAAATGCATGGCAGTAGTTGCTGCCCATCTAAGAAGACACAAAGTATTTGTCTACCCAAATCTAGATGACTGGCTGATCAAGGAGTCTCAGGGTCACTACAATTGGACTTGCGATCTCCTACAACAACTGGGCTTTCATGTCAACCACGCAAAGTCACCTTCTGTCCCAGTACAACTAATACATTATCGGGGGCCTCCATCAACACCCTCCAAGTCAGTGCATATCCTTTGGAGGAGAGAGGTTTATCAATCCTTCAGAAAATCTCAAGATTTAATGAAAATCTCCCATCAACAGTGAGATCAGTATCTTCTCTCCTCAGCTCGATGGCCTCCTCATTATTTCTCACACTAAATGCCCGTCTCTATATGAGACCTCTTCAGAAAGCACGGAGGACCAGTGGGATCAACTGACAGGCAACTGGGATGACAAGATTCAGCTATCACATCACGCGAAGCTGTCCTTGAAATGGTGGTGCTCTCCAACCAATCTACTGAAAGGTACACCAATCCTTCAGGAGATTCCCTCTCAGACCATAGTCACGGATGCCTCTCTACGAAGATGGGGAACCTACATGGACCTGCTCCAAATTCAGGACAAGTGGTCGCAGAGAGAATCAACATATCACATCAATCAGCCAGAACAGTCCATCTGGCTCTGAAGGCATTTCATCCATTATTCAGCTCCAACTCCCTGCTTGTTCAAACAGACAATACAACAACCATGTACTACCTCAACAAACAGGGAGGGACGAGGTCCAGGCCCTTGTCTCACGAAGCTCAAACAATCTGGAAATGGCTTCTGGCCCAAGACCTCTCGATCACTGCAATTCACTTTCCAGGGGTGCAAAACACTCAAGCCAATTCTCACAGCAGATTCGTACAAGAAAACCACAAATAGGTCTTAAACAATGACATAGTTCAAGACATCTTTCAATGGTTGGGAACTCCAGTCATTGACTTTTTTGCCACCACAGAAAACAGCAAATGCCAAAGCCTCGAATCGAGGTACTTCCAGCCACTGACACTGGGGAATGCCCATAGGATCAACTTGTCCAGCAGATTTCCCTCAGGTTTTACTGCTGATTCCCCTAATCCTGGCAGCCCTCATCCAGCGGTCCCACTAGAGAGCCAAGATGATACTCATAGCTCAGAAGTGGCATGTCAATGGTGGTTCACAGACCTCCTTCACGGGTCCGCCCATCCATATCTCAAGCTCCCATGCAGACCAGAACTACTGACAAAATTCGGAGGCCAGATTATGCACCCCAATCCTTTCTCCTCGAGTTTGGCAGCATGGCTCCTGAGCTAGTGCAATATGGACTTTGAATCTGCCCGGTGGAGGAGACAGAGGTCCACCAGTAGACTAATAACACAAGTAGCTTCAAAGAGAACTGAAGCAACAGTCACCTGCTCAGCATGATTGTATACTGGTGGTCTCTAGGTCCTTAAAGGTACAGCCTCTATTTTAACTCATAGAATAGCAGCCTATGAGGCTACACTACCCTGCCTACTTCTTCTCTCTACTCTACCAAAAAAGGGTTTGTGAAAGACATGTATGATGTTTTTACAAAACCAACATGAAATTGTAAACATATATAATCTCCTGGCCCCTCGTTTTAGGTACAAGATGAGTAATTGGGCCACTGTAGCCTGTTCCTATAAGTTGCATAATATTTTTATCTAAGTGACTCAGCAGGGCTTCCCACAGAAAGGTGAACATCTACACTTAAGAAGATATTTTGTGAAAAAGTGCTCCAAGGTCCCGTCACGTAGGTGGGACTATTCAGTGCTTATGACTTATCATAGAAATTCCCCTACAAGAGAACTGGAGTTACAGGTAAGAAACTGTTCCTTAATAAGAACTGAAAACTTTTACACGGACTAACAAATTGGGATGAGCCCAATGGGATCTTAAGGCATATTGTTGACCACATTGGGCACACAATCACTGACCGACAAGGGCTTGCCAAGACATTGGTTGTTTATATCAGACACTCTATATGGAGTATGAACACCCATCTCCAGTGGCATTGCACGACTTTATCTTTGTCTTGTACAAGCAGAAGCTCTCAGTGACAGATTGAGCTTCGCTAGAGAAACTTGTCCTGGTTACCGAATTGGAGAAGACACTAGGCAAACGCTAGAGTGGCAAGACTCCCAGATCCCAACAGGTTTCCTGCTAATGGAACAGCTTACCCTTTCTCCACTCTGTGGCAAAGGGGCGACTACCACCTGATGTATGTTAGGCCGAATCCACACTAATTCACACATTAGGCAAACCCGCAGAAGCCTGTGATTCATAGAGATCAATTGCTCTTATAAATATATAAGTTATTAGCCACACTCACAAATCACCCCCTCCACATCATTAGGGTCATGAACCACCTGGGCCAAAATGGCTATATGCAAATAGATTGGCAAGGCACAATATTACCTTCCTTGGACAAATTCAACCCTTTTAAACACACCTGGTAGCAAGTGTCTGATGGATGAGCTGGGGAGAGCTTTGATCGACTGGTTCCCCCTTTCTGTCTGCAGTTCGGAAAACTCACTAATTAAAATGATATAACTACCAAAACTATTGGGCAGATTCTAGAATGACCACAATAAAATAAGCAGTCTTCTTCACATGACTTAATTCCCTGTTGGGGAACGGACAGTAAGATAATGGCACCCCATCCCAATGTATGCACTTTTCTCCAATGCTTGTTAGACTGGAATTACAATAGTAAATTGGATCCCCTCCTCCACCCCAACCCCTTTCCCATCCCACCCACTTCCCAATGTATGCACTTACCCTGATGTTTGCTAGACTGGAGTTAGAATAATAAATCTTATATCTTCCCCCACTTCTTGAAGTATGAATATCTTTCTGCATTTATTGGAATAGAGATATAATTGTAAATTCTCTCCTCACCCTCAATGATATGCACTTTCTCCAATGTTTGTTCAACTAAAGTTAGTATAGTAAATCTAATTCCTCAGTCTGGAAAAATCTCAAAATATCACACCAGTATTCCCTGGCACTTGCATTCCGCTCTACCAATGTCCTTCTCATGGCAGTCCCTCAACTTAAACATGTAAGCATAGGTGAATCCTCTTTTACTGTCCTCATGGCTGAGGCCTGGGATTGACTCTCTTTTAAGCTCAGGGAGACTTGGAATGAAATGTGTTTTTGTAAACTTTAAAACATATTTGTTTATTTTACATTGTGTATGAAAGCAGTCATCCCTAGGTTTATTTTACTTTGTGTATGAAAGCAGTCACCCCTAGCTAGTCTGCTCTGCACCTGGACACTGAGTAGTTGCGCTATACAAGTTCTGTCATACATTCATTTATTCATTCATTAATTCAAATATATGTCAAAGAAAATTGCACCTTGCCTGCAATGTATGCACTTTCTCCGATGTTTGTTAAACTGGCATTAGAGGACTAATTTGGACCACATTGTATATGTACTTTTCCCAAAGTCTGTAAGACTGGTGTTAGAATAGTACAATCTGCCACCTCGCCTCACAAATGTATGCATTTACCCCGCACTTCTTGGACCTGGGTTAGAATAGTAAATCTGTCTCCTCCTATGTATGCACTTTCAACGATGTTTATTGGACTGGAGTTTGTATACTAAGTCAGACCCAACCCCAAATCTATGCATTTCCTCCAAAGTATGTCAGATTAGCATCATGGCTTGTTACAGGCAGATTGCCCCTACTGCTATCCAACTCTGGTCCTAGGTACTACTGACCACTCCATCTATCCCTTGCTCAAGACATTGCAACTGAGGATACCACCCTTGCTGCATACAACAGTTATGCTACCCATAAATGTAGCTGTCGTAGTTGTGCTGCCAAATTACTACCCCCCATCACTAGAACAACCAATCCGGTGTCTGTGCATCTCAAAAGCTGTGACCATAAGCCCCAACTGAATGGCACACTATAGCAGGATTCAGGGATCCGGGGATCTGAGGATCTACAGCAGATTTCCAGGATCCTTGGATCTGAGGAGCTACTGCAGGATCACACAGTCTATCAAAACTATCCCTGGGCACGAAGAGGTGTTTGGCTTTCCTCTCTGATGATGAGAGGAAACTTTGGCTTGGACTCTGCTTATCACCTGTGTCCCTCTGCTTGGACACAGCTCTTCACCTGTGTTTCTGGCTTTTCAGTGGAGTTTCGCTTCAAGCCAGATGTTAAGGGCATCTTCCCAGATGTTTTATGTTTGTGTCGCATCTTGAAAATACTTCTGCAGCATTACCTCGAAAACGTTCTTAGCATCCTTGGAAATATTTATCCTCTTTCAGCACTGCTTTCAGAATTCTCAGATTAGTGATAGGTAGGGGAGAGCTAGATACTACTTGTTTGCATTATAGGAGTCGTGTGGGATCCTTGTACTCTACCCTGCACTTACATTCTGGGATTCTGTCACACCCTCAAAGTTGTGCTGTAGCAATTGTCTCTTGGGACTACAGAGTCTTAAATCTAGATCCTCTGTGAACCTTTGTTTCATTATCAGTGTCTCAGGTATGGAGCACTAACAACTAAAGGACACCAGAACAGGAGCACTCTGATGACAATTCTTTTGGTTCTACGAGTTAAAGGTACAGTGCCACTAATGTGTGGAATCACCTACTAGAATAAATCTTGTGCATGTCTCATTTCCTGTAGAACGTTACCATTTATGAAAAATCTATGTAAATGAAAAAAACTGTCTATTTTAACTTGATGTAAAACCAAAGAATAACAGTACTCTTGTGTCTTTTGTAAGCCTTCTCTCATATTCCTACCCAGCTCATCCCCTTTTCACCGTCAGAGCTGAGCTTAGTCTTGGATTTATATGGCACTGTTGATTATGAAGGGAACTGTGGGTTCGAAGTCATTCCTGTAGTAACGTTTGGATCTATAGGCTAGTGTTGACTTAAGTATGATAATTGGAGTTAGGATAGTAAATCTGACCCCATTCCCACAATGTATGGATTATCCCCAGGGTTTCCAGGATTATAGTTGGAGCAGTGTTTTCCAAACTTTTTAAAGTCACGACCCAATTTTTAGAATAGAAAACCTTTGTGACCCACCCAGTATGTTCCTGTGATTGCTGAATGCCTCTTGGGGGTCTAATTGTGTGACCACCAGAGGTCCTTGCGGAGCTGTATGCACCAAATTGCCCAAGGCCTGAGTGGGTCTGTCTTTGCTGATGTGCTGACAACCCACGCTTGGCTATATTTCCAGAACTGCTGAAGGCCCAGTCCAAGGCTATGGGACTATGTTACAGAAAGCGTTCTAGGGGCATAATGGGCTTATGCATTCTCTTTGCATGCCCACTGGGCACTTTGGTATTACAGATAGGGCCGCAGATGCTTGTGCAACCTCTTCTGTAACACAGATAGCGCTGGCACACATGTTGTGCAGCACTATCGGTAGAGGGCGTTCTCTAATTTGCATTATGGCGTGGATCCATGCAAATGAGGGAATCACTTTACCTCTGGGCCCGATGTATTAATGATGTGGGTGCAGAGACAAACATACCCTTGGGAGGCACACTGAAAGTGAGCCACAATAAGATGGTGCACCATGAGTGAAAGTGTTTCTGCACGTATGTCATTTTAACGATTTTTGCTTATGTTTGTGCTTTGCAATTTTAACCCACTGTTGTCTTTTTTTAAATCAGGTCTAAGACCACGTTCATCCTGGCCATCCCTAGAATTTATAGAGCCAGAATGGGGGGATCCTTTGCTTTCTTGGCAGCTAAGCTTTGGAATTCCCTTCCTATTCAATTAAGAGGCAACAACAATTTGCTCCATTTCAGAAGACAATTAAAGACCTAACTTTTTGCAAAAGCAGGGTGTTTGTCTCGGAAGGTCCTGTTAGCACTGGAAAGCCTATATGGGTACCTATGCATTTTATAAATTCTTTGACATATTGACTGTCAGTGCGCCCCCAGAGGGCAGCCCTCTCAAGGGATGAAAGGGGGTCCCATGGACCCATCAGACATCCCCCTGTAGGCAGATGCAATCACTCAGAGCACTTGCCTGCAAGGGGATCTCTACTCCCTTTTGAAAGTACAGACGGGTTGCTGCCTGAACAGAGAAACATGGAACAGCTTTTAAACAGCTGCTCTGTATTTCTCTTGAATATGCTACCCTGGAAGCAGCACAAGTTTGCGGTTGCCCTGAAGACAGTGAATTCTTCATAATAGGGTGCACTTTCCCTGTTAAAGGAGCACCATAGCGCGAAGAGGGAAAGTGTGCCCTTTGAGTAATAAATTCCCTGCTGTCCAGTTGACCTGAATGAGGGCTACAAGTGTGAATTGCTGTGGGAAACCCTGCGGCTGCACCTTCCTATGGACCAGTGGGCTTACATCTTCTTTAGGAATTCCGATCATTGGATTGTTCCAACTGTCCCTCCCCTGATGCCGTGCCCGCCCTCACAGCACCATACGTCATACATGTATAAGAAAGAGCAACAAGGAGACATTGGGTTGCTGCTCACAAGGCCTCCAGGCCTTGAAGGGGCTTACGGAAATGCTTTAACTGCTCTAATTGATCTAAGACCATCAAGGATTCCATCTTAGGACCCAAGCACTTTTTTTTAAATCTGGGCTGTTATACGTCTCCGACATGCCTTTGCATTCAGCTGCTTGGCTTTCAGCCACCTCCTGTTATTCCATGGCAGCTGGAGTTGGACTTGGCCCCTGAGATCCTTACTGTGGTGTGCCACCAGCACTTCTGTCGCTGCTGCTCCTGTCCATTATCACTGTACATGGCCTCGATCCTGGAGGTGAGCAAGCACGGGTGTACAGCAGGGTGGCTAGGGTGGGCACCGGCTGCAGGTGGTGCACAGTTGGTACACCTGGTTGTGGTACCGCAGTTTTTTCATTAGGGCTTTTGATGGCCCTGGACTGTTTTGACTTCCAGCATTTTGAGAAAATCTGCATCATAACCCTAGGGAGCAAACTAATTCAACCAACTGATCTAGTCAAGAAGATTTCCGGCTTGTGAGCCGGCAGCGGTTTGAAAATACTGAGGTCAGCAATTTTATAGTCTTGGCTACCACCTGCTGCGCCTTCTTTGTCCCTGGTTTATGTGATTTTGTGTGGGTGGATGCAGCGGCTCAACAAGACCGGGGGAGAGAGAATTACACAGCTGCCTTTACTTCTGCCACTGCTACTGCTTCTTTTGTGCTGCTGCTGGTTTTGGTGTTTATGTTGCATCCCTCATGTGTTCTACTGACTTTACCTTACTGACATTACTATCTGCGATAATTCTCACCTTTCGTATATTCCCTCTGCTGCATAATATGATGACGCGAAAAACGAACGTCGTAGCCATAGCACAACAATGGATAGCTTTCTACAGTGAGCAGTAAGCGTGATAAAGAAATCAAGTTGCCTGATAGGAGGTTATTCCTGAAATCTACCTCCTGTCCTCTTGCCCCCTGTATTCAAGCAGACTTAGGCAATGACATGGCGACTGTCATCAGGGACAACAATGAGAATCGTGACCCTGTATCTGTCACGACATTTGTTCTTGTATCTGACCCCGTATCCGAGACTCTGTCTGCTTCTGTGTCTGAATCAGTATCTGAGTGTGTGACTGCTAGCCTGTTGACGGCTCTGGTCCTGGGGACTGGGAAGAAGATATGCAGTTTGGGGTTCAGTTAGGTGGCAAAGGGGTCAAGAGGAAATCAGAAGTGGGAAAGGGGAAAAGTGGGGAGGGGAACGCAAAACCTAACAGACCTCGTCCTAGTTCACCCTAAGGACAGAAAACTAGGAGAGACAATTTGGACACAGTTACAGGTGTTTTAAGGATGGACGGCGCACCTATGGTCTCCTGGTTGATGAAAGGTCTAGAGTTACACTATCTTTGCTCACCACTGCCCTAACCCCATTGTTTCTGAGACTGACAAAAACTGAATAGGTTATCACTGCAATGAATCAATTGCTGGGGGGGAGTGGGGGAGGAATATTGTGATACAATCAGCTCCAAGGGGGTAGCATTGTGAGGAGGGCACATCAGGGTTGCAGGCTTCATTTGAGCCTACACCAGGGAAATCTGGTTTGCTTGGGGGGGATCACTCCTAAAGCCCCAGAGAGACGTGCTCATCTCACCTCAGGTGGGTAACACAAGGTTAGGGAGCGATGTCCATCTAATAACCCCAACATTTCTGGGGCCCATTTGTAAGGCCTAAGGGTATTCTCAAATCAAACAGACAATCAAGTAAGCATCCAACCCATAAGACCCATTTCCTCTATTTCTTCTACCTCCTTCCCTACTTTGCAACTTCCACCACAAGCCACTCCATATGTGATGGTTTTAACGGGGGTACCCCCACTGAGCCAGAATGCAAGAGAAGATCATGCCCAACTCATGAATAAAGTCATCCATTGGGTTAACAGTAAACTCAAGGGCAATGTGCTCTTGCATCAGCATTTTAACCTTGCACAGAGGGTTGGCTGGGTGGGCTGGTCCCCAAAGCCCGATCGCACAGATTGTATTGTTATCAATTTCAAGGATAGGTTAACTGCTAGGGATATATTGTCCAAGATTCACTTTTCAAGACAACCACCGATGCCTATTGAAACCTTACCTCTTGGTTCCTTTTATAAGCCACACAGTGTAGTGTCTATTGCCCCAGTCACCTCACTTCTACAGTTTCTCCGTTCTCTTGCACCTGGATTCCCAAGATTGACTCCCTAATCGAGCCTGCCCCACCCATGCCAATATTTGTTAAACAATTATTGCTTTATTACAGTTACTCCAGGTCCAATTTTAACTAAGCAGGTGCTTAGGGGGACAATAGTTGCTACATCGAATATTGCTGGCATAGCTGACAAAATGAAGCCGGATGATTGGGAAACCTATGTGGAATCTGCAACACTGTGTGCGTACATGAAACACGGTAACTAAATATTCTACATGACGATGGCTTTGTAGCTTTCAATTCCCCTGCCTCTCTTTCTGATAATGGTAGGCCCAAAGGGTGCTTGCTGACTCTTGTTTCAACTTGTTTTGTTGTGTAGCCATCTTAGTTATAGCTCCATGCTCATTATTTTAGCCTACTAGGTCTGCTGCTGTGCACTTTAACCTAGATATATTTTATTCAGCTTTGTTTAATTATTTTTACAATAGCCACTTTTGCGGTCTTGTTTTATTTCTCTCTATCTAAATGTTTTTTGCCTAGGCCAGCACTACGTTCTCAAACAAGACTTTCTTGCTCATTCTGTTTTGTCTCTGACATTTATAGAAAAACAAAGATCCTTACGTAGGGACATTTTCTCAGAACATCAGCTGTTTTATTATAAAACACTTCCCTGTCCTTTACACGGAGATTCCAGCCAGAGAACTACGACTGTATGCTGATTGCCGAAAGCTGCGCTACAGCTGCTTATCAATACTTCAGGCCTTTGCTCAGGTATGGGAGATGATGTCTTCCCAGGGGAACCTGAAGGGCAGAATTAGAGCTTAACACGCTGTGCTCTATTATAGCCTAGGTAAGAATTGGTCTATTAATTCTAGTGACAATATGGTAGCGTTATTTCTAAGCTTTACTCTCCTTGTCACAATTTTAACCTTGTCAGGCTGTATCATCCTGGTTATTGCAGCCCATGCTTTGCTAGCTAAAATGCAGTTGCTTCATTAAAATGTAATTGAAACATATACTGCCTCTGTTTGTCATTGCGTATGTGAGACTAATGTAACTGAGAGAAACGGACGAGACCTGAGTGACCACGGTTTCTCTGAGAAATCAATTATTCATGTGCTCCGCTGCCCAATCATCCCTGCTCTTGGGCAGAGACGAGGCACTGCTAGTTAGCCGGAGTAAAGCCCGGATTAGAGTGACAGGCGTCACCTGTAGTGGGTCAGACTTAGTCTCCCACACCCCAGGCAATTCTGCCGCTCAAAATCCAGTAGTCTCATTAGATTAATGAAAGCCTACAAGACAGTTCAGCCCCACTAACTAATAAGAGCCTTTTAAAGTCTCCTTAGTACCAATTCATCACCTTTACATTGGGCACTAACATGTCCATCACAGGTATAAACTTTTATAACAACGTTTTTGATTCTTCTAAGATGGAGTTGGTCAGTGCACTTGAAATGGATTTGGAGCATTCTATCAATTAGAATTCCTTTATAATTTGTGCAGGGGATTTTAATATCTCAGAATGTCCTAGCGCGTTCAAACAACTATGCAGGTAAAATGACCTTGGGGGGAAATACCATAGCACATTTTTTACAGAGCTCTTTTGGCTTAGCGCTTAATAATTTGATGCTAAAATGAAATCTGAAATTAGCGAAATACTGCGGTACTGGTGATTCCCCCAATTTACCTATGTTTACAGGGAGAGGCGGCAGCAGCTGTATCGACCAAATTCTTATCTCGGACTCTAGCAGGGGAACTGTCCTAGACTTACGGGTAGGGCCTAATGTATTGAAGATCATAACTCAGCAGTTCCAAATCATTGCTCCACAAGGCACGTGGGTGCAAACTTAAGCCCACTTAATAGGATTCATAGAATACTCAAACCCTGCAAGTACATGTAAGCAGCAACGGCGTTCGAGGGGTCTTATTCAACCACATCAGCTCTTATTTAAATTTATGTATCAACCTGATTCCTGTTTTAGAGCCCTGACTATTAGCAGTGTAACTTACAGAATGGTCCACCAATCAAAAATCCCCAGTGATTTTAATTAACATCTATATTAATCCTAACCCAAAGAGAAAAAAGATCAATAGTGGGCAAACTGCACCAAAACACCATGGACTTGAAAGCAGAGTACACACACTCTTACATCATTTTACCTAGAGATTTTAGTTGTAGTTTGTAATAAATAAGAACAAGACAAACAACAGCACAAGTTGGACACCTACTGGAAGATTCCAGACCAGGTGCTTCCTCTGAGAAGCCTATGTGATGATCTAGGTGAAAGTCTCCCAGCACAGTGTGCAGCGTTGGGACTAAAGGTACTAAATGTAAGATATGGCACCCACTTGTACTTAAATCTCGCAAATTCCACTTCATATCTAGACTTTAGTTTGGCAAACCACACCATATTCAAACATACTTTTCAACTCAGAATAGATTGAAGTTCTGAGAGTGCTCATCATTCGCAAGTCATTAAGCTCTCAACCAAGGTGCTTTTCTTCACACCCACCAACACCTTAATGGCTAGAGTACAACCTGAAAATTTAAAAAGGTTAAAAGGGAATGAAACAATACTCCCAGAAATTACAGATCACTGCATGGCATTTTTAACTGCACCTAACGAAAGAAGCAACAGTCCAATAAAACTCTGGGAGATATTTATAGAAAAAATGATCTAAAAGTACTCCATGAGGTGAGAATAAAAATCAACAAGCACCACGGATGACAACTGTAAAAGTGAACAGGTCATCTCTTCAGACAATTGGGAAATCGAAAGTACTGACTACAGTGCTACTCACCCACAGGAAATCATTAATAAGTCCTGAATAGATTGTGCCGCTGGCCCCAACGGTTTACCTGCGGCATTATTTAAATTTAATTCAACCTCCTGGGCCAACAAGCTGTTAATGCTCTATATTCATATTGTTGCCACCAAAGAAATACTACACTCCTGGAGGTGTTTGACAATTCATCCCATTGTTAAGGAAGGAAAGGGAGGAAATAAATCCCTGTCAGGCAACTATAATTGGACATCGAAGCAAAATATTTAGCAAATCTGCTACTTGAATACCAAAACAGCTGTGTTAATTAACAGTGGTAATACCCCTGAACCAGACAGAATTCCATCAAGGGTCAGGGACCACCTAAAATCTTATGGCATTATCTCTCCTAATGGAACAATCATTTCATGCCCGCTCCCTTGTATACATGCCTTTTTCGTCGTTCGATCAGGTCTCAAGAGACATTTTTTAGAGAAAGAAGCAGCTCTTGGGAATCTTGCCAAAGTTGCTAGACAGATCAAGATTTTGCATAGAAACATGTCAATAAGAATTAAACTAGGAGATGGGTCACTCCTTTCGAGGAAAACTTCAGCTTCACTCAGCCTGAAACAGGGATGCATCGTAGCACCTCTGCTTTTCAATCTGTACATCTCAAACCTGACCTCGGAACTGGACATAGTTAGTGTACTTTTACTAAAACTAGGGGTAAGGCAGATGTCCAAACTATTATAGACCGATGACCAGGTTAAATTTAGCAAAACGAAAATAGACCTCCAAAGGTTAATTAATCGAAATTAACCATCACAGAAGAATAAAATCATAATCTTAGGTAAGAAAATACAAAATTCTTGAACCTGGTTGACTGATCATAAATGTTTCAATAAAGAATAAGAATATGAGTACTTGGGCATCTAGGTTGACTCCAGGGTCTCCTAAAGCTCACAAAAAGAATCCATTAAAGCTATAGTCCCTGCCTTAACCTCAACATTTATAACATTGTCCAAAAATCTTTGTGCACCCAGTTTGAATCTATTGTTTCAAGAGGACAAAGCTGCTTCCAACAGTAACACAGTACAGCAAACTCCTCCTAGGAGGAGATGCCAAGCTTTTGCACACAGTGGTGGTAAGAGACTCGAGATTACCTTTCTGTCTTCCAAAGATGGCCTCTTTGGCCCAGACATGGTACAAACTCAGCCTCCTGAACAAGGTACCTTCCTTAAGACTGCCATTAAATGAGAGTTTTAAAAGGAAGCACATTAGATCAGCTGCTATGGTAAGAAATAGCAGTCTTGTCCAAAAAAGCTGTTCGTCTGATTTACTTGAAAGGGGCCTTATACAATGTGATCATAGGAGAAGTCTGGAGCATTCAAGTTAACCAGTCCAGATTCAACAAGGCTGTGAATATGAGCACCTGGATGGTAATGAACACTCATATACAACTGAAAAGTCAAACATACCTGACAGCTGGCTACTCAAAATTTATAAGGAGCAAGTTTATGGCATTTCCCCTAGAAGAATTGCCAACACTTGACTAGGTCTTCAAATGGATAGGACAAGATGCAGACAGCATGCGTAGGCTTTGCAGAAGAGAACCTAAAGCAAATTACGCACATCTTCTGTTTATTCCCAGAACCTCTTCAGGCTAGCAGTGATTTACTGCATAAACCTTTCGATTAACTAAAGGTTTAGACATGCAGACAGGCTGTTATTTAAGGTTAAATCCAACTAACACGATACTGAACATACTATTTGTTAAGTTCATTTCAATAGTGGTGAAAAAATGCTTAGCGCTCAAGAAAACAGGCAGTAGGGGTTAGGGCTTTCATGTACCACTTCTTAAATGTTCTAGTGACGAGGCTTCTTTGCATTTCCTGTGTATTTCACTCACCCCACTTGTACTTCTGGGGTTCGGAGCTTGGTCTTCCATTGTGTATTTTAAAATTGAGAAGAACAATGCTTTACAATATTCATATTACCAGGGTATGATGGGTTTAACAGTTTGAAACCTACTAAATTAATGTTCATGTGTTGTCCTTTGACACAATTCATGACAAAATAATTCATACATTAACAGACAAATTAGTAGCCACATTTTGTCCTTTTACACAATTAAAGATGCAATAATCCATATACACTGGAGACATTTGATATACTATAATGCTGTTGGAGACAGTAAAGCTGACGTGTTTCGTGACAATAAGTTGCTTTTTCAAAGCAGCAAGACATACATGAGAGAAATCAATGCACATAAATATGAAACATTACAGAGTTATAGTCAATTGTAATCACAAGTTCTTTTTTATAAAATGTTTAAAAGTCACCAGTTGTACACTACTTTACATATCTATATGAGTTCTTTGATGGTTTGCTATTTCATAAATGCTAGACAAGATGTCTGATAGCTACTCTTCGATCTGAGAACTACATTGATGAATAGTTTATTTGTATGCAAACTATCAGTTATACCTTCATCCTTAAGTTAAGAAATTGCTGCAAGGAAATTTTAGTGGTGAGTTACACTTATCCTGTTAAATTATTCAATTATTTACGGTTTACATGAAATATCACTAATAAGAATAAAGAGTGATAGCATACACATATGGGTTCTGAAAAGCTGTTTTTATATACAGTCACGGACACTGGTACTATGCGGCAAGGAAGGACAAAATTAGGCCTCAGGATTGACTAAACTATGCAGCTACAGAAGGCAAATGATGTGGCATAATACCACAAACTTTGTGATAACATTGACTGGGCAAAGGCTTCACCTCAATAGTTAATGTTTAACACCCAAATACAGCAATAGGCAACAGAAAGGTGACCAGTCAGCCTTTGTGAAGGGCCTTGCATTGGGTGACAACCCATGCTGCTGCGCTTTTAATAACTTTTGAAATATCTGAGCTAGAAACAACATAACTCGAGACTAGGACAAAGGCGGTCATTCTGACCGCGGCGGGCGGCGGTAGCCGCCCGCCATGCGGTTACCGCCGAATGGCCGCCCCGCGGTCAAAAGACCGCAGCGGCCATTCCAACTTTCCCGCTGGGCTGGCGGGCGACCGCCAAAAGGCCGCCCGCCGGCCCAGCGGGAAAGCCCCTGCAACGAGGAAGCCGGCTCCGAATGGAGCCGGCGGAGTTGCAGGGGTGCGACGGGTGCAGTGTATCCCAACTGACTCCATATAATAGTGGATAATTGCCTGGGCTATTGACTCTGCAGTATGCAGTCCAATCATGACCATTTCCAGATATTTTACCTTCTTTTGTTGGGAATTCTGCATAATTCCTGACATACCTTTGTCAGCCTCCCCGTCAACTATGTCTAATCATCTTTTTGACAATGTAAATGCTCAGCTGTCCTTTACTGATATAATTGTTTTATCCTTATTCCCGGTATTGTTATAATAAGGCCAACACACCTTTCAATTTGTGAAATCCTTTCATTTAAGGTATTTTTTTTATTTTTTATTGTAGAATCTTATTTAAACTGGCATTTTGATATGATGATTTTTTTAAAGATTTGAACAGCGACTCCTACTTATTGGAGTTACCTAGGACTCCAATCAGTCTTTTAAACTTTAAGGAGGGTGGTTCTTAAGGAATCATCCTTAACATACTTACAATATGGCAATTACAGAGTTTCGATTTACCCTTTTTTTTACACCCAACTCTTTTCTTTGATCTTGCAAAGATATAACAGTTCTTTATCATTAATTGGCCCATGCATGTGTATTGGCATTTAAACAACCCTTAACACTGATATTCCTTTTAAACACTGAAAAGCACCAGTAAATTACCCAACTCTTCCCCGCTCAGTCACTAGGGAGCCACTGATTATGTCTCCTTACCAATCATTTGTGTATATTATCTAGCAGACCTTAGCTTGGGTCTTGCTTGAAGACATCATTGAGAACACTCCATTAATCTCAAACAGGACTATATTGTAAGGTTTCAGGTGTGCAGGTCTGCTTGCACCTTCTTTAACATCTATTGTGTGAGTATGCAATTAGTTCATCTAAATAGTTCACTCATATAAATATGTATTGTAGTCTACAAATGATGACAATTAAAAAGACCTTATGATTACAACTGACTATAACTGCCTTATGTTTTCTTATGTACATTGATTTCTCTCATGCTATTTTTTTGCAGCCTTGAAAAAGTGACATACTACTGTGAAATACGTTAGCTGTATTGTCTCCAACTCAGTTAAAGGCTCTACTGTCTCCAACTATGTTAGAGTACAACAATGTCTGCTATATCTACAAATTATTGAGTCTTTAAGTGTGTAAAAGGACAATGTAGAACTGTTAATTTGTCTGTTACTGTATGATTGTGTCTTGTATTTTGCCAAGGGACAACAAATGTTTGTTAATTTAATGCAGTACAAATAGTTAAACCTGCCATAATCTGATATTGGAAAGTATTATTCAGTGAACTGATGATATTGAGCCTTGAGTTATCACTCAAAACTGTGAATCTGGTCTCAGATCATTTTTAAACCCACAGACTACCCTAAACTGACTATTTAATCCATTATATATTTACTTATTTGACAGGGAGATAGCCATCACTATAGAGAGCACTATCAGCTGAACTAGCACGCTCAAAACTTATCTCTAATTCCTCAATGATATCTTAAGACTCATTATCATCAGCAGGGTCACTGGAATTATGCTACAGGAGAGGGTCAAAATAAGCGGCAGGGATGTATAAATTATGCAGCAAGAAAAGGCAAGTTATGCAGCATAATGCAGCACATTCTGTAATAGTATTACTTGATTACTTCATCATTTTTAAACTTGGTAACACTCTCTGAGCATTGGTTGCACCTCATTTGTACCAATTTAACACCCAGATATAGCAAAAAGCAACAGAAAGGTGATCAGTCCAGCTTTAAAAAGGGCCTTCCACAGCATGGCAAATTTGTTATCGAATTTTTTGTAACCTTTGAACCTTTTGAGCTAGAAACTAATTTTATTGGTTAAAATCTGCAGATTGTGCGGCAGATGGTGGATTATGTGGCCAATGTGGCAAATATATAATTAGGTGAAAATCACTGCAGCTGCAAAATGACATAATTCCAGTGGCTGTCATCATCAATTAATTGAATATTTTGTTATTTCATACAAGAACATTTCATCTAACTATAATGCTACTTTAACATTTCTTTTTTGAGTGAATTTCTAGTTTTTTTTAAATTGACCTAAAGTAATAATTTACATCCCCAGGACCAAATATAATAAAAACGGGGGCAGGTGCCCCCCCCCCTCCCTGAGCCTTATTGGGTGCCAGAGACCCCATCCTCATGGTCCTATGTATTTACCTCCCAATCCTTATTAGGCCCTGGGGACTGAATCCCCAGGGCTTTTTGTATTTTTAAAGGTGAGGAGGGCTACAGCCCCGCACAAGCCTCATTAGGCCCTGGGGGATCCCATCCCCCAGGGCCTAATGTACTTGAAAGGGTAGGAGGGCCACGCAGTCCCCTACCTGAGCCTTGTTATTCACTGGAGACCCCATTCCTCCAAGGCCCTATCATTTTTTTAAAGTGAGGGAGCCACATGACGCCCCTCTCTGAACCTTATTAGGCTCTGGGGACTTCAACCCCCAGGGCCTTTTTTTGTTAAAGTAGGGAGAGACAGTGTAGCCTCCCTCACTGAGCCTCTTTAAGCCTTGGGGACCCCAAGGCAGGTCATGGAAGGCGGGGGATGCAGGGGCCACAAGCTGAATATTCTGGGCAGGCTGGCAAGGGCAAGGGCAGCAAGTTGAGAGAGCAGGAAGGAGGTGGCAGGAGAAGAACGGAGGGCAAGCAGGAAGGTGGCTGGGGCAGTGAGCTGACCACAGAGAACAGGCAGCTGTGGGTTGGCCACCCAGAGGATTAGGCGTGGTACAACCCCTTTGTGCACATGGCCGAAGGCCGTTCATAGTTGGGGTTCTGGATAAATGAGATAATAAAATCTGTCATCTCACTGAAAAAAATGAGACGTCATAGTTAAGTATGGTAATATGATCTTACCTTTCATTAAAAGAATCAAACATTCACTGAAAAAAGGTTAAAGTGATGTTATAATTAAATGTTGAAATTGGTTAAACCTAATATTATAAAATAAATTACATTACTCATGAGATGTTAAATGACCTCATTCACACCATCACTGATGACATTTCAAATGACATTGTTAATGACACTACTGAAGACATCACCCAATAAATGTAACAATTTGCTATATGTTTTTCATATTCAAAAAGATTTAGTGGGGTACAACGAGAGACAATTTTCAATGCCCTCAGTAGTGCTGAGGTTGTAACTTTTTGCAACATTGAGATCATTAAATATATCAGTGAAAGTATCCACACTTCGTAAATATGGTCTTTTTTTACTGGTATTCAGGTGCATAAGAACATAAGAAATGTTATGTCTCTGTAGACATTAATGCCATCAGCAATTTATGTAACAGCAGTAATCTTACACATGCAAATTACTCATAAGTTGAAGTTACCTTAGTGACTTGCCCTGGTAACGTCTCTGTAGACATGAATGCAGTCAGTAATTTATTCAATCTTGAATACCATTCAAAAGCATGACTAGTTGTCTTATTAGGTGTACCTGTTAAATAGCTCTTCTGACATAGCATTGTATGTCAACTTCTGCTAGGCATGTACAACCAGATCCTATGCACAACCCTGTGTAGTTAGTTTCTCCTCCACATTAGCACACCAGAGTGGCTTCCAGCAGTTTTCCAGTCCTGCCTCCTGAGCTCCGCCTACCCCCAGACCCAAAGGCAAGCCTGTCTTTGCCCATCTATGCCTGGACTTCGCCTAGTGGCAGAAACCCTGGTCCCCCCCACCACTCACAGCTATTCCTCCATGGAACTCCATCGCCTAAATCCCGGATGCAGAGAAGACCATTGCTTCTGTGCCGCACCCAACACCACAGTCTGGCCCTTCTCATGCTAAGACTGACACTTCTCATCTCAATCACATCCCAGCCACACCGAGTGCTCAGCACAACTCCCAACTACCACACCCACCATCCACTCTCAACTACTCGCATGCATGCTGCTCAACACCCACTCCCTTTACTAACACGCCACTGAGGACTGGGACCTCATCCACTCACACTCACCAGACCTCGCCTTCCTTCTGGAAACACGGTTCAACTCGCCATCCGACCCAGACTTTGCCAACCTTGCCGGCTACAAAATCCTGCAGCAGAACAGAAATTCAAAGCCCAGAGGAGGCATCACAATAATTTACAAAGACAATATAAAGTGCACCGACACTAACAAACCGGATACTACCTTCATAGAGCACCTCCACTTCAAGATCTAGATTGGAAGGCAAGTCCACCACTAAGGAAATCCTCGCCTACTGACCACCGGGTACATTTCAGCAACCTCATTTTCGACCTCATCAATCCCACTGCCCTCAGCTCCAAGAACTGTCTCCTCCTCTGGAACATCAATTTTCATTTGGATGACACTACAGACCTGCTAGACAGCCTCCTCAGTGTCTGCCTCACACAGCTCGTGACAGGCTCCACGCACACAGCAGGCCACACACAGAACCCCATCTTCTCCAGCAGCAACACAGCCAAGGTCAGCCACACTCTCCTGCTGACCTGGACGGACAACTTCATCATTCATTTCCACATTATTTCCCTCCCCTCCCACACACACACACTGACAGTGACACCCCTCACCCAGAGCCGCAACTGGAAAAACATCACCCAACAAACATGGATCAGCACCTTCATCCTGCACCATCCCACTCAGTCTAAAGACACCAACAGAAATGCCCAGTGCCTCAATGAATGGCTCATCACCTGTGCCAACAGGCTTGCTTCCGTCAAGGCCAACAAACCAAGAAGAACCCAAAAACATGCAAATTAGAATACAGATACCCTCAGGAATGGCAAGAGACACTGCAAACACTTGGAAATAAGTGGTGATCCTCTCAGAAGCTCACAGACAGAAATACTTACAAAATATTTCTCAGATCCTACCATCACAAACTGAAAGAGGCCAAGAAGAGGGCCATGTCTCAGAGAATCGAAGCCAGCAACAACAAACCTAAAGAACTCTTCACAGTCATCAAAGAATTTACCCACCCCGCAGCCACATCCAACTCCATCCACCCATCGCAAGACCTCTGCAACCACTTCTCTTCCACAACAAAATATCCAATATCTACAAGACTTTCGATCCTTCACCTCTTCTCAAGACCCTTCCTCATTCACCGGGCCTCACCGCAGGAGCCTCAATACTTTCCAACTGGATCCCGATGACAGCCAAAGAAACCACAGCAAATATGGCATCCACCCACTCAGGTGCCCCCACTAATCATTGCCTGTACCGCCTTTTCAACCTAGGCAGCACCACAAAAAGCTTGGTTCTACAGTCTATTGTCAACACATCCATCACCATTGCCACATTGCTTGAGGCCTGGAAACACACAGGTATCACCCCTCTCCTCAAGAAACCATCCGCAGACCTGGGGGTCCTCAGCAACTACTGACCCATCTCAGTACTTCCTTTCCCCCAACAACCAGTTCTCCTGCTACATTGAACAACACAAACTCTGACGGCTCCCAATCAGGATTTTGCAGCAAGCTTTGCATTGAGATGGCTATCAACGCAGCAATGGACAACATTCGCACTATCATGGACTGAGATCTCTGTGCAGCATTAATTCTTCTAGACCTCTCTGCTGCCTTCGACATGGCTGCCCACCACACACCAATCACCAGACTCCATAACGCAGGAATTCAAGGGTCAGTCCTCCAATGGATGTGCTCCTTCCTTAAAGAAAGAATGCAACCGTTCAGGCTTCCTCCTTCCATCTCTAACACCAAAGATGTCATTTGCGGTGTCCCACAGGGGTCATCCCTCAGCCTGACCCTGTTCAACGTTTGCCTGGCGTCCCTTTGCCAACCTCACCTGCTCTCATGGACTCAGCATCATCTTGTATGCAGATGAGACACAGTTCATCATGTCCCTTTCCGAAGATCCCAACACCACCAAAAACAACTTCAAAATCTGTATGACAGAAGTGGCAACCTGGATGTGCGTCAACTTCTTAAACCTCAATGCTGAGGGAAATAGAAGTCCTGAATTTCAGACTTAACTCCTCTCCCTGGGACGGCACCAGGTGACCCACTGAACTGGGTCCCAACCTGACAGCCACTGACTGGGCATGTAACCTAGGCATCATCCTGGACACCGAACTCTCCATGAGACCACAAATCAACGTCATCACATCTGCCTGCTTCAACATTATTTGCATGCTCAGGAAGTTCCTCAAATGACTCCTCCTGGGACACCAGGAAGACAGTCACCCAGGCTCTGATCACAAGCAGGTTAGACTACAGAATACCCGTCCATTTCAGACACACGTTCCAAACCATCCACAATACTGCAGCAAGGCTGGTTCTTGGTCTTCCCCACTTCACCTACATCATACCTCATCTCTGTGAGGTCCACTAGCTCCCCATCCAGAAACATGGCCAGTTAAAGATACTCACCCTTGCCCACAAAGCACTGCATCGGAAAGGACCCACCAACCTGTCTGCACATTCGACTGCACATTCACCAGCCAACCCAGATCCTTGGATCTACCTCGCTATCACTTGAAAACATTCCCTGCATTCACAGAAGTAGGACAGGATGCCGCTTGTTCTCCTACCTAGCAGCAAAGACCTGGAACGCCCTCCCCAAGGACATCAGAGCAGCCACCACACTAACAATATTCTGCAAGGAACTGAAGACCTGGCCCTTTGACTGATGTTCCTGACCTTCCGCCCTTACTCAGCACCTGGATACCTTCACAGGTGATTTGTTTGCACTCTACAAATCTTCTTACATTACATTACACTGTTTCTGAGTCACCCATACATTATACATTCTTCAACAATATATAGCCCTCATTACAACCCTGGCGGTAAATCCCACTTTCCGCCGTGCTGAAGACCGCCAACATATCGTTGCGGCGGCAGAATTCCGCTTCAGGTATTATGACCCACAGCTCGGAATCCGCCACAATACAGACACCCACACAAGTCCGCCACACCAAAGGTCAGTGATAAACTGGCGATACCAAAACCTCCACCGTCACGCCAACAAGAATACGCCCACACTATCACAACCCACAAATCAAGGCGGCGGTCTTTCAACCGCGGTAATCCATTGGCAGTACACACCGCCGCGCTCAAAATACACACACATTTACAAAACCACACCACATTGGACAATTCAAAAAACACACACCTGATACACATACACACACCCAGGGATGTGGAATTCCTATCGCCCGACGCCCAGGACATCTTGTTTGGGGTCAAGGGCAACAAGTTTTTATGTTTACTTTGTCCTTGGGACAAGTAGGCCCAACCCCCTGCAGCACAAACCCTTTGGCTGCCTGTTTACAGAGAGTTGAACTCTCTGCAGTTGAGGTAATATGTTTCCAAAAGATAATGCTGTTCGAACTTGTATTTATGGTTCATTATTTGAAAGCCTTCATTATTAGGGTGCGTGCTGTAAATAAATGTTTTAAGGTCACACTTCACTACTGACGTTGGCTCCAGTACAAAAAAAAAAAGTGTACACACATTTTTGAAAAGTTTAGGCTAAGAGGCTAAGTATAATGCTCCCAGAATGCTCTCTGATTATATGCAAATGAAGTGTCATTTAGTAAAATGTGTTGATGCATGCTAGTATTTCCCAAAAATATTTCTAATGGAAAATCAGTGTAACCATTTTCAACATGATTATGGGAAGCATGAAAATAAACAAACACTGACAAAGCCAACTGATCTGACATATTTTTATAAGTCTTTTAGTTTCATCAATGCGTGTCTTATTTTGACATGGCTTTTGTAACACTTTATTGTTGTGGGAGCTACCAGGCCCTCAACATTGTAACAAACATTGGCAAAAAAAAAACAAAAAGTTTTTGAACTCTTAAAGCACACGTTGCCACCAGCGGCATAACAAAGGCCCCGCAGCCGCCCTCCAGGGGGCCCCGTCAGCACAGCACCTGCCCTGAGTGAGTCTGGAGAGGGGGCTCCTCCATGTTCTTTGCAAAGGGGCACCCTCCAGTTTCGTTACGTCACTGATTGCCACTGTAGTTCCTGACACTGAACAAAACTACTTTGTGTGGCAATATGCTCCTTGTGGAAGAGCAGAATGCGATCACTCACAGTAAAGCCAGCCGAAAGAGAGAGAAATAGAAGTTTAATAAAAACAAAATGTCTTTGTTAACACCAGACCTAATTAGGGACCAAGACCCACATGTAGGTAGCTTTTTGCATGTCGCAAACAGCGACTTTCGCTGTTTGCGACATGCAAAAAGCACATTGCGATGCAAAACCCAGTTTTGCGATTCAGTAACCTGGTTACCGAATCACAAAACAGGTTTGCGACTCACAATTAGTAAGGGATGTTCCCTTCCTAATTGCAACTCGCAGTGCAATGTAGGATTGTTTTGTGACCGCGAACGCGGGCGCAAACCAATCGCAGTTTGCACCCATTTCAAATGGGTGCTAACACTTTCGCAAAAGTGAAGGGATCTCCATGGGACCCCTTCCCCATTGTGAATGTCACTGTAAACATTTTTTCAGAGCAGGCAGTGGTCCTGCTCTGAAAAAATGAAACGAAAACGTTTCATTTTTCGTTTTTGTTATGCATCTCGTTTTCCTTTAAGGAAAACGGGCTGCATTACAAAAAAAAAAAAAAAAAAACTGCTTTATTGAAAAGCAGTTACAGACATGGTGGTCTGCGGTCTCCAGCAGGCCACCATTCGTGAGGGGGTCGCAAATTGCGACCCACCTCATGATTATTCATGATGTGGGCATTTGCGAAGCCCTTGCGAATCACAGATGGTGTCAAGGACACCATCCTACATTCGGATTTGCGACTCGCAATTTGCAGGTCACAAATCTGAACCTACCTACTTGTGGCCCCAAATTCTTAAAGAAAGTCACAAAAGTGCACCCATGGTATATGTCGTACCCCTATAAAATATTTGTGAACTGGATTTTAGCGTGGGTAAATACGATGTGTAGATTTGCTCATGTGAAAATCTATTGAGCATCTGCAAGTTCATTTTCCCTCCAGCCACTTTCTTCCCAACCCAGGAAGAAGTTCTAATTCTGCCATTGTCAGGAGTAAATGTCCAACCTTTCTTATTATGGGAAAATATTAGAGAGAAGCTGGTAAAAATCTTTAAAACATGCAGGTTAGTAGGTTTGCAGACTCAAAGGCATTCCAGCCCTGGAACTATTGCTTACTGCTTCCTCCAGTCCCAGTATGCAGATCTGCAGAAAGGTGGCAAAATAAGGAAATTGCTACAGTAGGGATTGAAACTCCAAGTATTCAAGCCCTACTATGGTAGTAGCCCTGGCATAATCAGAGAGGCTATTAATTGCTGCCATAATTTGTCGCCACACTACATGGCACCAAAGGGACAAGTAGATCTTTTTACAGGACAAGTAGATTTGAGAAGCAACCTGTCCCCTGGACAAGTAGATATTTTAATAAATTCCACACCCCTGCACACCACACCCACACACCCAATCCAATATAAAGCACACACCCACATCACCCACAAACCCTTACAACCAAATATTTGAAAGAAGGCCAGAGAGAGAGATTAGCTAACACAACACCAGCATCTACAGACACACAACACCATCACTTATACAACATCCACGCATCTCAAACCACACACACCAACACATCCCCTCACACATCACAACAGACAGCACCTCACACATCACCCACACCACATTGTGGCACCTCAAAGACACCCCAGGTTTTCAGAGGAGGAGCTCAGGGTCATGGTGGAGGAAATCGTCCGGGTAGAGCCACAGCTATTCGGATCACAGTTGCAGCAGACATCCATAGCTAGGAAGATGGAGCTATGGCTGAGAATCATCGACAGGGTCAACGCAGTGGGACAGCATCCAAGAACACAGGATGACATCAGGAAGAGGTGGAAAGACCTACGGGGGAAGGTACATTCCGTGGTACCCAGACACCAGATTGCTGTACAGAGGACTGGCGGTGGACTCCCACGTCCTCCCCCACAACTAACAACATGGGAGGATCAAGTCTTGGCGATCATGCATCCTGAGGGCCTTGCAGGAGTAGCATGAGGACTGGACTCTGGTAAGGCAAATCTTTACTACTATATTCCCCACCCTACCTGCATGCCATCACAAACTCCTACCCCTACCCTCACACCCATCACCCCAACACCCCACAGATACCCCACTACCACAACCCACACATCCCAAAACCAAGCCCTGCATGTAACACCAATGCATGGACACCCCTCACCAAAGCATGTCCAGTAGAGAGACTCACTCATGCCCCAAAATCACCAATCACACAAGGGTCAAGGCAATAATGCAAGCACAGGAGTAGAGGTTAACTCACCCATTGCACAAGATGGCACACGCATATACTAAGATTATGCATTTACACCCCAACAGGACCCATACCCAACGTCACCGAACAGGAGGTGCAAGACATATCCAGTCCCCCCACAGAAGAGGCCCACAGTGATGACAGCAGCTCTGCACGCCTGGATCAAGATGACCAGCCCGGCCCATCAGGGACCTCGGGACAGTCGGTTCCCCTGACAGTCCCAAACCACCACAGAGCCCCCTCAGGAAACACCAGCACAGCACCCACCCAGCGGGCCCATCCCTCTGTCCCCAAGACACGTCAATCAGCAGTGTGACCACCACTACATGGAGCCCAGGCAAACCCACCAACCCAAGAAAACCATGGACGTGGGGTCAGTGGCAATGGGCACACGGTTCAGGGGACAGAGGCACAGGATAACAGAGAAGCTGGGAGGATGCTGTGCGACAGGGGGAGGACAGGCCCAGGGAACCGACACTCCACGAGGCACTCTCCAACATCATGGGAGCATACCACCATTTCCAGGAGACCATGGGCACAGCACTGGCCACGTTTCAGGAGACCCAGGGACTGCAGGAGGAACACTACCTAGGGATCAGGGAGGACTTGAAGTCCATTAACACCACCCTGGTCACCACAGCAGGGGTGCTGGCAGACCTTGTCAACACCATGAGGGACACAGTGGCACACCAACGGGCCCCTGACACTAGCCTGGACGATGAACAGCCCTCCACCTCCGCCGGCGCTAGTGGACAGGAGGCAGAGGCACAGGACCAACAGGCCACCAGCACCCCAGCCCCTGCAGAAGGATAACCAGCCCGCACACGGTCCCTGAGATCCAGGAACAAGACAGAGAACATTGCCAAGACTTCCGCCAGGAAATAAGACCCTGCTGAATGTCACCCTTCTGTCCCACGTTGTCACCCTGTCCACCTTAAACTGCCATTGCTCCACTTCCTTTGCCCCATTGGACAATGCACCTGTGATACAAAGAAACTGGACTCTGCCATGGATATTCCTCCACCATCAACGCAGCCCATTTCACAACCCCCTCCACTTGTTTGCACAGAAATAAGCACCTTTGAATCACAAAACAATCTGGAGTCAGTCTGTGCTTTCACAAATGTGTAATTGCAAAACCTCTGGAATATAGCAAAGTCAATGTAATTGTTCACATACCAATGTTACACAGCTGTAGGCCAGCAGTAAACATAGCAGAGGGAACAAACTGGGACCCAGATCTGTGAAATGGAAAGGCAAAGTAACAAGTCAGGGTCCATACACAGAGTGAAAAAGGCAGACTTATGCTAGCTCCAACAATAGTATGAGATCTGGGAAGCAGTTCCATCTTCTTACCTGTGTCTCACTGGAAGTATTGCATTATGATGTTGTTTCGGTTGTCTACATCTTCTTCTGCCTCCTCTTCTTCACTGTCCACCGGCTCCACAGCTGCCACAAGACCACCATCAGACCTCCTGCAGAAAAGGCACCTGGCGTTGCAAAGCCAGGTTGTGCAACACACAGCAGGCCACGCTTATTGGACACACTTTCTTCGGTGAGTAGTATAGGGATCCACCTGAAAGATGGATACACTGGAATCTGGTCTTCAGGAGGCCGAAGGTGCGTTCTATTATCCTCCTAGTTTGCCCATGTGCCTCATTGTAGTGTTCCTCTGCCCTTGTCCTGGGATTCCTCACTGGGGTCAGTAGCCATGACAAGTTGGGGTAACCAGAGTCACCTGCAAATATTGAGGGACAACTGTTAGACATCCTCCAAACATTAGGGAATCTCCCATACCCAGACACCAAATGGAACTGTGTGGGGACTTTAAGCTCACGTATTAGCCACACACAGTGCTTCTGGAGTTGCCCCATCACATAAGGGATGCTGCTATTCCTCAAAATGTAAGCGTCATGCAGCCTGGATACTTGGCAATCACATGGGAGATGTACCAGTCTGCCAAACACACCATCTGCACATTCATCAAATGATAGCTTTTCCTGCACCTGGAGCTGTGGGGAAGGAGGAGGAGGCGGCAGGAATCACCAGAGGGCAGGAGCCCTTTAAATAACTCATAGCGCTCCAGCCTAGCGGGACGCACTTTGCCTACACCTGGAGCTGTGGGGAAGGAGGAGGCGGCGGCAGGAATCACCAGAGGGCAGGAGCCCTTTAAATAACTCATAGTGCTCCCGCCTCGCGGGCGGCGCCCGGGCCAAGGGCAGGCCCGTCCTTCGCCTGTCATCGACCGGAAGAGGCTGGGCTGGGCCCCCCCTCTAACGTCTATTTCTCCCGCCTGTGGTAATTTCATCCGGAAGCTGTGAAAGGTACTGTGTGAGACCATTATCCATAATGGGGAAAAGAAAGATCAATGTGCAAAAGGGGGAAGGCGGGCCCAGCTCTCTTCAGTCCTCCATTACTAGTTATTTATCTTCTGTGATGGGGGCCATTGAATCTGAACTTGAACAAGTAGAAGAAAGGATTGGGGCTGTCCAAAGCACTGTACAACACCCCCCTTTGGAACCTATTGTTCACATATCCACCATTCCAAGAACCGGTCCTTCACTACCGATCCTGCCTTTGAATACCAAACAGTTGGGCGACGATATACTCCCTCCCACTGATCGAATTAATTCTTCTACCCTATTAGTTATTCCTCCTCTTGAAAACTCTTGTTCTCAGGCCGATTCTCCTCCTTTGAAGAAGAGCAGAGCCGGGAAAAAGCCCAAAAATACAAAAAAGGTCTTGGGCTCCAAAAAGAGATTATCCACCCTCCCCGTCCCAATCTCCTTGGTTTCCTCCCCTGAATGTCTTCTGAGCAAGGATGCCCCTGAAGCCTTTTCTAGTATTATTGACTTGACACTCAAATCTTTTTGTGCAACTTTAGAGGCGAAACTTATCACTTTGATTACTAGGAAGCTTGATCGCTTTTGTAATGATGTGACCAGTACTCTATCTAATTTTTTTAAACCAGGATCATTAAGTACGGGATTACATCATAGCCCAGAACCAGCTTATCAAACCATCTCTCCTTCTACCTTAGTACCTCAAGGAGCAAGTAATCCTTCGCTTGATCCACAAGAAACTTTAGTTGACGACCCTGCATTAGGGTTGACAAGGGAAGTCTATTCCTCTAGGGTGCAAGACAATGGTCCAAATAAATTTACTAGCCACGCAGACTCTTTACATCTACCTCCTGATTGCAATCCGTATGTTTTGGTTCTCTCTAATGTCCCCCCTTTGGAGAGTTCTAAACAAGAAGATACCCACTCCCTAATTAGAAAAGCTGGTCACTGGTTGAATTCCAATATTAAATCTAATTTCTATCATAATGACAAGATTCTTATGGCCCGTAGAGTGAGGAGGGTAGGATATTCAAAGAAAATGGAGGTGGGAGATTATGTTGTTTTAAATTTTGCAAATCCTCGTTCAGTAGACTATCTTTTGACCAACTTGGATCAATGTAATAGGTCAAGTAATAGGATTCAAATACATCCCCTGTGTCAATTTTATGACCCTGTGCTCCTACCAAAACGCATTGTTACTAATTTAAGTATCCATAGACCTGACCCAGAAAGGTTCCAATTACAGGTAAATGTACCCTCTAGCAATCGGTTTTCGGCTCTTAATCATCTTGACGAGAACGATTGACTGACGGCTTTGGTCCACCCCTGTTCCTCTAACATGGAGAGACCAAAAGCCGGGAACGTTCATATTGAATGTACTTGGGACACAGAAAAGCCTGTATTTGCCAACTCCTATAAATACTAAAGTTTTAACTTCATGTCCTGGGTCTAGATCACTAACCCTGCTTAGCTGGAATATAGCAGGGCTGCGATCCAAAATTGACAATTCGGATTGGAGAAGCTTTATATCTTCTTATGACATAATTTGCCTACAGGAGACCTGGTCTAAAGATACGTTCCTTCTGAACGGTTTTACCTCTCTGTGTCAGCCGGCAATAACCTCCCAAATGGGGAGAGCTCGTTGTGGCCTTTTAGTTCTTGTTTCCTTACATCTCCCGCTTTTAAATGTGTCCTTAATCTGGTCTTCCCCTTATTTCATGGTCGTTTTAGTCTCTATTAGCGGACAAAAAGGTATCTTAATTTTTTATTTTTACAATAATATTCCTCGGGGCCTCCTTATTGGTCACTTGGAGGAGATAACGGACCTCATAGATTCATCAAATGCCATGCAGAATAGCGACCTAATTACACTATGGGTGGGCGATTTCAATACTCCTCTGTGTAGCAAGGAACACATGGACCTGTGTGCCTTCCCTGTTGAGGGTGGAGAGTCATTAATTCATTTCAATCACACTACTGAAGGAGATGACCTAAACCTTTTTATTTGTAAGTTTGATTTGGTTCACGTTATAGAGAAATTGTCTCCTGACGCCTGTAATATACCAACCTTCACAGGGAATTTGAAGGGGAGTATTATCGACTTCATACTTATTGGCTCCTCTGATTTTTATTTAATTCAAGAATTTAAAATCACGCCTCATTGTGCCAGTGACCATAATCCCCTTAGTATTAACTTGGATCTAAAAATTAAACAGGTTCCTAAGAATAAAAGCTTGAAAGCTACTACTGTTTATAATCCAAACTGTGGTCTACGTTTAAAATGGGACAAAATAGATCCCAAATATTTTCAACCACGAAATTGTAAGAAGTAGGTCTGACTATATTCATATGTGTTTGTCCCAGCAGCTAGATCCTGACCGTATAGTTTGTGAATTTGAATCGTTAAGTACTGACATCTCACGTGCCTTGGTGGTGGACAGGCCCTTGAAGGGGCCAGTGGCCCACACATGGTTTGACTCTGTGTGCTCATCCGTCCATAAAAAACTCAAAGATGCTCTTAAAGCAGCTCCCCTCTCCCGTCAACTAGTTAAATCAGCCAGATAACAACACCAAGGCCGATGACTGTCTTATCGCAGAGGATGTCTGGATAACTCATTTTAGGAATGTTTTTTGTCCAGGAAACGAGAACCTGTATATAGTAGATAATCCTACTGTACATTCCATTTTAGACCCTAATATTAAGGCCCCAAATATTACTTTTGATCTCCATGAGGTCTAAAGCGCCATCAATCGATCAAGGCAGGGAAAGGCTCCTGGCCCTGATGGGGTTCCCGCTGATCTTTTCAAATCGGAAACTGACCTTTGGGGTCCGCTAGTTACAAATGTGTTGAATAGCGCTGCAAATAGTAATGTGCCCATCTCATGGAAATCGGCTATTATTGTTCCCATCTTCAAAAAACGAAACAGACAAGATCCTTCTTGTTACAGACCAATTTCTTTCATTGATTCGACTGCAAAGATTTTAGGAAGTGTGATCTTATCCCGTTTAGAAGATTGGGTGACCGAGGCCCTGATTTTATCCCCTATTCAATTTGGTTTTAGACCCAGTGTAGGCACCATTGAGCAAGTTTAAAACCTGCATCTGATACTCAGTAAATATGTGATAGTCAAAAAGGAGTCCATTCATATGGCTTTTATTGATCTAACTAGTGCCTTTGATATGGTCAATAGGTCAAAGCTATGGCAAATTTTGGGAGCTTTAGGCTGTGATCCATCCCTTTTGGAGCGTATTAAACGCCTACACACAGACTTAACGGTTTCTGTTCAGGTTGGTTTACATGGGCAGAGAACCTCTCCCATTCCATCAACAAGGGGCGTAAGACAGGGATGTATCTTAGCGCCCTTTCTTTTTTTGATATATATTAATGGGCTCTATGATTCACTGGTAAAACATGCAAGGGATGTACCGAAGATGGGCCAGAGACCACTTCCAGTTTTATTATATGCTGATGATGCAGTTTTAATTGCTCGTACCGCAAATGGTTTACAGGGACTATTGGACTTATTTTATAATTTCATGTCGAACCTTGATTTGAAAGTAAACTACCCCAAGACTTTTGTTAAGACATGTGGCCCACGTAACACAAAGTCTAAACAATTTATTATGGGAGGACATATTTTAAACAAGGTGAATAATTTCTGTTATTTAGGCATGCATATGAGTTCCTCTCTGTCCTGGAAGACACACATTAACTTTAAGCTCCAACAGTTGACAAGGAATAACGAAACGATTTTTCGCTTTTCTAATAAATTAGGCCACAGACCCCCTGCACAGATGCAAAAACTTTATAACTCTAAGTGCGCTGCAGCAGTCCTTTACGGGGCAGGTGTCTGGGGCTACAATAAAATACCCTCTCTTCAGAGCGCTGAAAATAAATTCCTGCGTAGATTACTGTTGGTTCCAAAATGCATAGCAAACATCATCTGCCATGAAGA
This sequence comes from Pleurodeles waltl, assembly GCF_031143425.1. Taxonomy (NCBI): domain Eukaryota; kingdom Metazoa; phylum Chordata; class Amphibia; order Caudata; family Salamandridae; genus Pleurodeles; species Pleurodeles waltl. The sequence continues at coordinate 353,212,904 of NC_090450.1, forward strand.
ACTTGGCCAGCGCTTCTTGGAGGACAGGGTCTCTATGGCTCCTCTACTGCTTTGGATTAGATGCTGGTTAAACCCTGCTGCAAAACTTGTTCAAGACTGCATTTCTGATTGTCTACAATTGGATAATTCAAATAGGATTCCCTGGCTTATGTTTCTGCGAAACTCTTTTGAGAAGCTAGGGCTTAGGTACATGTTTGATGAAACCCATTTGTTAACTACAAACTCTAGGTCTGTTTTGAAGTCTTCTTGTTCTGAGCATGTATCAGAGCTGAGATTTTATAGTTCCCTGAAATTGAAATCCTTCGATCCCTACACTCGGATTGTGACTGCTCCATGCCTTGAACCCTATTTGACCTGGTTTTCAAGTTTTAGAATTTATCTTTTAACACTTTTTAGACTTAATCTAATTCACTTTAAGGTAGCCTTTCCCGAACCATGTTTTTGGAAAAAGGATCTACTACTTTGTCCCTGTGATTCCAGATCAATTCAGAGTACTTCGCATTTTCTTCTTTTTTGCCCTCTATATGCTGCTCCCAGAGGGGCTTTTATCCTACCCATTTTACGTCACCCTAGACCTATTCACTACAAGGAAGCTCTATTATATCTCCAGAGATTGCCAGATATCCAAACTTGTCATCATGTACTAGATGTTGTTACAGCTTCTTTAAGCATTAGGAAAAGGCCTACTCTATTTTAAATTTTTATATGTTTGTATAGTTTACTATTTTGAGATAATATCTGTATTTTTCTGATCTTGTGATTTTAATCATGTTTAGTATACCTATCTGCTTATGTCAAGGGGTTTCAGATTGGATGCTTATGTGGTGTTTTTAGAAATTGTTTTATAAGTTCTAATTGTGTTTTATATTATTTTTAGATCAGTAAAATGTGTTCTTGTTCGCACTTTTATGGCAATTGCTGAATAAAGTTATTTGACTGACTGGATAGCTTTTCCGGTTTCTGAACACCTGTTCATTCCTGCGGGGGGGGCAAATGCCACATGTGCACCATCAACAGCACCAATGATGTTAGGGATATGTCCCAGGGCATAGAAGTCACCTTCACTGTTGGCAAATCCTCCACTTGAGGGAAAACAATGTAGCTGCGCATGTGTTTCAGCAGGACAGACAACACTCTGGACAACACGTTAGAGAACATTGGCTGGGACATCCCTGATGCCATGGCCACTGTTTGAAAAGACCCACTGGCCAGGAAATGGAGTACAGACAGAACCTGCACTAAAGGGGGGATTCCTGTGGGATGGCGGATAGCTGACATCAGGTCTGGCTCCAACTGGGCACACAGTTCCTGGATTATTGCACGATCAAGTCTGTAAGTGATAATGATGTGTCTCTCTTCCATTGTCGACAGGTCCACCAGGGGTCTGCACACCGGAGGCTGCTGCCATCTCATCACCTGCCCCAGCGGACGTGCCCTATGGAGGAGAACAACGAGCAGAGGGTCATCCAACACTTAGGTATCACAATGTGTTTTTTGCAAAAACTTTACAAATTCGCAATGTGCCTTTGTCTGTCCGTATTCCTGGCCTAAATAGGTGTGACGCAGTTTTTTTGCCTGCCATGTGGCCCCCTGAAATGGCGGCTGCCTGACCTGTAAGGTGGGACAAGTGGAAATGAGGTAACTGCACTGGCTTTGTACACCGTCGCGGTAGGCAGTCAAAGACCGCAGCGCAATTCACCATTGGTTAACATTGGGCCCTATGAGTCCCAGGAGCCAATGACGATGTACGCCAGCGGTGACGGTACGCACCGCCGCAGATGTGGCTGCCATTGATGGCAGCTATTGTTCCTGTGTCCAGCCTCCGCCCTCCAACTTCCTCCACCCAGACCCAATCCCCTGTACCTCAGCCTATCCCAAGCACACCATCAGACCAGCATGCATACTCATCAACACACAAGAGTGGACATGACAAACATAAGCACCACACATCCCACAGGCACTCACACAAGCACCATTCCCATGCAGACACAGCAACATCCACTGCCTCCACTGTGTCCCCCTCCTCCACGTCCTCCTCCTCCCTCCCTGTCTTGTCTCCACTCACACCTGCATGCACTACATCCTCAGCCACTACCTCCATCACCAGCACGCCCATCACCACACACCACTCATGTGCAATCACCACCCCCACTACCATTCACACATCCCCAGTGTCCTATCCCAGTGTGTCTGTGAGCCCTCCTCCCAAAGTACACAAACGCAGGCACACACCCACCCAACAGCCATCCACCTCACAACAGCCTCCGGCCCATGCACCATTCAGCGAACTTACACCTCCTACAACCATTACCTCTTCCTCCACTCCCAAACCCCCTCCATCTTCCCATCCCAGTGTGTCTAAAAAAACTTTTCCTTGCTAACTTTGACCTCTTCCCTACACCTCCCCCCCCTGTTCTTCCCCTAGGGCCAGGCTTTCTAGGTCCCAGCCCAGAACCTCAGCCACCAAATCCCCAGATACAGTGGTGCCAGCAACTGCGGTCTCATCGAGTGTGCCACCCATCAGGGCTGCCAGTCTGCCACCTAGCGAGGCCATGGAGCAGGCCATTCCTCCACCTGCCAAGGTGAAGAAGGTGCCCACATCCCAGAGGGAGAAGCAGCACCTACCACCAAGCAAGGGCTCCTCCAAACCAAAAGGGGACAGTGGCAAGACACCAGCGGCAATATCAAAGGTGGGGAAGGGACACAAGCCGAAGAGCAGGTCAGGAAAGGGCACGGTTGCTCCGACTGAGGGACTAGAGTCACCCCTTCTGTCAACCACTACACCAACCTGTACCACAGTGGACACCGCCACCTGCACGTCTGCTGCCTCAGCAACAGTCCCCAGCATCATCCCCAGTGGGCAGCCGTCAGAGGCTGCAGGAGACGTCCTGCTGTGTCCCTCAACAGGTGCTGACACATGCACCACCGCCATACCTCTGCCACAGACACCGCCACAAGCACCGCCAGCAGCCCCACAACGTGCTCAGACAGTGCCACCACAGCTGACATGGCTATCATCCCCAGTGGGCAGCCGTCCGAGGCTGGAGGAGACGTCCTGGACCCTGCCCAGCTTCCATGAGGCATGACTCTCATCACTGTTTGCTCCTGCAGGTGGCAGGCGAAGCCGCAGCAGTGTGGGGTATGTCTCTGCCTCCATGGCATATCATGCTACCTGTTCCCAGGCAATCTCGTGGCACACACACCCATGTGAGGGATTGGGACCAGCCACACTGCATGTGAAGCACTCTGGGCACAAAGCCCCCTCCAGAACCAGTGGAGATTCACATCCACTACCTCAGTCCTTGCCAGGATGAAGCACTCTGGGCACTAAGCCCCCTCCAGAACCAGTGGAGATTCACATCCACTACCTCAGTCCTTGGCAGGATGAAGCACTCTGGGCACAAAGCCCCCTCCAGAACCAGTGGAGAAATGCATCCACTTGAGAGACTGTGGCTTTGCACTCCCCAGGATAGAGCAGTGGGCAAACCACCCACTGAAAAGACTTGAAAGACTGTGGCTTTGCTCTCTCCAGGATACAGCAGTGGGCATTGAGCCCCCTCGTGCAGCAGTGGCATTGTGCGTGCATCCGGCTGAGGTGCCCTCCCTCCCTCTGAGGTGCCTGTTTCATTTTGATCTGATGCCCCTGCAGTGTTCTCTCCGTTTCGAGTCAGGTATCTTGTGTAGGCTTCACCCATGCATTTTGGGACCACTGGTCTACGGAGAATGATTGGAACACTATCCGGACAGGTGTAGTTGGGGTACATATTTGTATACACTGATTTTTGAAATTGCACTACCTGATTTTTATTGATTACACATGTTACAATCATTTCCATTTGTCCTTGCGTTCTTCCAGGGGGTGAGGGGGTGTATATGTAATGTTGCTGCATGTATTTGTGTGTATGGTGTTTTGGGCAAGGGTGGGGGTATTGTGTGTTGCTTGTGTGTCACTCTCTTTTCCCTCCTACCCTCCCCTGTGTTGTAGGTGCAGTACTCACTGTGGTCGTCAACGGCATCTGTCCTGCTCCTGATACACAAGGAGGAAGACAAGCATGGGCAGGACGTGTAGTTCGGGCTCCATGGCGTCCTCGTTGAATGTCGAGAGGTGAGTTGTTTCCCTTCTGTGTACTGTTTCCGCCGTGCTTTTGATAGCGTTGGTTCCACTCCGGAAAAGGTGGCGGATAGGCGTGTTGTAATACAGTGGGTGGAACCTTGTGTTTCGCCTGTCTGTTGGCAGTTACCGCAGCGGTGTTTGTTTTTACTGCCGTGGTGGTCAGAGTGTTAACGTGGCTGTCTATGTTGGCGGCTTCCACCACGGTCGTGATTCCTTTTTTTTTCTCGGCGGTATTACCGCTGCTTTAACACCGACCGCCAGGGATGTAATGAGGGCCATAATGTCTCAGAACATCAGAAATAAATATCTGCAACTCATCAATCTCCAGTTACTATATAAGTTGTTTATAGCACTACGGGGCAACTTTGCAAAGTCAGCATGTGCACAGAAATCCGCATGTGAATATAGAACTTGAAGGATCAGTTTCAGATTTTCTCACATATTTTGGCGACAGGACTTTAATTTATACTGTTGCATATTTGTAAAGTACATCTGCAACTCACACTACTTGCACTTTCTATCTACTTTGTTTCAATTAAGGTTTGTTTGCATTTGAAAATGTACTGTTAGTTATACTTGGCATCATATAACATTACCATAGTGATTCAGGCTCGCTACAGTAATACAGTATTTTGGACATACACACTCTGTTGTATATGTTTGTCAGCCTTTTACTACCTAATTTGTTTTCTAAGATGATCTGAGGTTTATAGGTCAATTTGAGGAGCAGTAGCATGGATGATGTAATAGGGAAGGTCATCAATGATATCAGCTATGTCATTTAACATGTCATTAGTGATGTAAAATGGGAGGTCATAAACAGTGCATGGTGAGGAAGCAAATTATGGTTAGATCACTTAACTGTAACTGGCGCATTTCAGTGGGTTTTTTATGGTTTAGAAACATGGGCTTTTAACCCATTTCATCACCTAACTATAACATCACTTTAAGATCAGTTTTTCTTTCAGTGACTATTTATATACATGCACATATATCCTAAACACGTATACACATGTGTATGTATGTTTAAACACAAATATATACACACACACACTAATATACTTCTATTTCTCTGTATACATATATTTGTTCTACCCGATACTCCACCTATGCCCGAAACCAAAAAATCCTCTTACTACTCCTAACCACCACCCATCGCTGAAACTTAAAAACCCTTACTATCCCTACAGACCACCCATGTCTGAAACCTAAAAAACCTTTGATAACCCAATACACTACTCAACCCTGAACTCCTCCTGCTTCCCCAAAATTAAACCGATCCCTAACCTCCTTACTAACCCTACACATCACCAGCTACCACCCACCCACAAAACATCAAATGCTTTGTAAATGTAATGCTTTATAACTTACCTCGTTGTAGTGCTAAATGAGTTGTTGTACGTGGGTTATAGTGGTCCCACATTGCAGTGGATGTGTACATTTATTTCGTTCACTTATTTAATACTAATAGAATTTACTTTTCCTCATCACATAAGATGACGCTCACGCCATCTTTCCATGTATATTGCTCCTTAATAGGTTGCAGGTAATCTGTACTGCGGCACTCAATTTTCACTGAATACATATTTCTAGATACGTATTATTAGCTTTTATCAAACCAAAATGTTAAGAAAATACCATTGACATTAGTATTGAGAATTGGGGCTCGTTAACAAAAATCAAAGTATAATTTGCGCACATTATAAAGTTATACTTCTTACCATTAAGCTTTACCTCTTTTATCCCTTGATGCTTTCTTACGGCTTCAACTAGTGAGAGAAAAAAAAGCCTGATCCTGTCCCTCTAACAACCTTGAGCATGGATGACACCAGTCCATTTGTCATTATATTACTCTTCGTATTCGTACATAACGTTCTAACCGAATCACATAACTCACTAGAAAATAACTGCTTAATTTTCTGCTCCTGACCTAACTAATAAACCTCGCGACCACCGGTAGCAAGGGTGTCAGCCACTACCCCAGGTACCTCCCACGGACAGCAAGGGTGGACAGGGGAAAAGCTGCTCTTCCATACAGTCTGGTGAGTCTCAAGGTAGTTCTTGCTGTATAACCCATTAGTATTCCTAGGATAGAAAAGTACAGTGACATTATCACCCCCAAAGTCAAAGGGAGCTAGGACTAAAACTCAAAGCACGAGGCCTGAAGCCAATACACACACCCTCTGCTGGCTAGGGCTCTCAATGACAGAATTCCCAGCATTTGACACGACGCCTCCAATAATGTGTCTTACTTGCATTTTTACAGCCCCCGACCTGCACCTGGGAGTCATCAATCCGGAACACCCATCGGCCTGGGATTCCCACGTTGGTCGTGTTTTCCACATCCACGATGTCATCAGTGCGTGACCCCGGAATATTAAAATATCGCTTCCCGTCGCCAGCGTTGAAACCTGCCTAGGAAGACAAAGGCAGAAGGTGAGCAATGCTTCTAAACAATACTATGCCTCAGGTGGAAGAAAAAGTGCCCCAGAGGTACAATCAGGGACTCCAGAGGGTCGGTCGGGTGCATACCTGCCAATAGACCCGATTCAGGCGGGAGATTCCGATTTTCTAGGGCAAAAATGGCTTTATATTAGGTGTCTCTTGCATAAAATTGCCTCTACCTCAATACGATCCAATGAGGAAAATAGATTCCCCTATTTGTTTTTTCAAAATCTCCACTTCCCGGATTTAACATGTTTGCATGTATGCAATGGGCTATTAGACCTGAGGTACAAGTTACTTACCTTCGGTAACGAAATATCTGGTAGAGACATATTCTAGTTGCAGATTCCTTACCTTAGAATTTTCCCCAGATCCGGAGATTTTTTTTCCGAGCAATACCCTTGCACGTCCATAGGTGGTATTGGTCGACTCCGCAGGCGCCGTAGGCGTTGTGGTCCCCGTGATGACATCAGGAGTAGTACATAGATGCCGCCCTCGCACAGTGATGTCAGTTTCTTTTAACGACTTTCCACGCCAGACAGCAGAGCTGCTAAGAACACTGATATTGGTGAGCCAGAGCTAAGGATCTGAAAGGAGGGAATCCGTGTCGCTTAAAATCAGTTCGCAAGCGGGGAGGATGGGTGGGCGATAAGGAATCTGCAACTAGAATATGTCTCTACCAGATTTTTCGTTACCGAAGGTAAGTAACTTGTACATCTGATAGAGACTTCTAGTTGTAGATTCCTTACATTAGAATAGATACCCAAGCAATGCCATCCTTGGTGGTGGGCTGCGAACTAAGATCATACTAGAAAGTCCTGCAGGACCGAACGACCAAAGTAGCCGTCACGACAGACCTGACTGTCCAGAGAGTAATGCTTAGCAAACGTGTGCGGAGACGCCCACGTAGCTGCCTGACAGATATCCAGGACAGGAACTCCACGCGCTAACGCAGTGGTTGCAGCAGTGGCCCTGGTAGAATGAGCCCGCAAGCAATCAGGAGGTTGCTTTTTTGCCAAAGCGTAGCACATTTTGATGCAAAGGAGCACCCATTGAGAGATGGTACGTTTCTGCACCGCCTTCCCTTTCTTCGCACCCACATAGCCAACAAAGAGTTGATCGTCTACCCGGAAGTAAGACTGAGATAGAACAGCAACGCTCTTTTTGGGTCCAGACGGTAGAGTCTCTCCTCCTCATGGGAAGGATGTGGGGGTGCGTAGAAGGTAGGCAAAGTGATGGACTGGCCTACATGAAACGGTGTAACCACCTTAGGAAGGAATGAAGCCCTAGTGCGTAACACCACTTTGCTGGGGTGTACGGACAAGTATGGAGGCTTTGAAGAAAGGGCCTGAAGCTTCCTCACCCTGCGAGCAGAGGTGATGGCGATGAGAAAGACAGTTTTGAATGTGAGGAGCCGTAAGGGACAATTATGCATAGGCTCAAAGGGCGTGCACATCAAGAAAGTAAGCACAAGATTAAGATCCCACTGAGGCATGATGAAGGGAGTCGGAGGAAATAATTTGGTGAGCCCCTTTAAGAACCTACTCACAAGAGGAGATTTAAAGAGTGAGGGCTGATCAGGAAGCCTAAGTAAGGCGGAAATGGCAGACAGATACCCCTTAAGGGTGCCCAATGCAGAGCCCTGCTGGGCTAAGCAAAGAATGAATAGAAGAACCTCTGAAAGAGGGGAAGATAGGGGATCAACAGATTTGTTGGAGCACCATGCCACAAATGTATTCCAACAACAGGCGTATACCGTTTTAGTCGAGGGACGCCTGGCTGCCAAGATAACATTGCAGACTTCGGGTGGAAGGGCAAATTCCATCAACCGTTGCCGCTCAATAGCCATGCATGAAGGCGGAGGTTGGACAGGTTCAGGTGGAGGACTGTCCCCTGCTGCTGCGACAGAACATTCACCCGAAGAGGCAGTCTGAGTGGAGGATCGATGGACATGCTCAGTAGCTCTAGATACCACACTCTTTGAGCCCAGTCCAGAGCCACCAAGATAACTTGGGCCCGGTCGCTCTTGATCTTCTTGAGAACTCTGGGCAGAAGAGGGATAGGCAGGAAGGTGTAAAGGAGGCCGGAGTTCCACTCAAGACGAAAAGCGTCTCCAAACGAGTGCCGCCTTGGAAACTCCAATGCACAAAATAGATGACATTGCGCGTTCTCTGCAGAGGCGAACAGATCTAACCAAGGCTCTCCCCACTTGAGAAAGAGACCTTGCGGCACCTCTGGATAGAGACGCAATTCGTGATCGACAGTGCGTCTGAGTTTGTCCGCTCTGGCGTTGAGAGAGCCCGCCAGATGTTGAACCATCAGGGTAATGCCCTGATGTTCCAGCCTTGTCCAGAGGCGTAGTGCCTCCTGTCATAGGGTCCAGGACCCTACCCCGCCTTTGTTTGTTGGAGTACCACATGGCGTAGTGTTGTCTGTGAACACCTGCACCACTTTCCCTTTGAGAGAGGGAAGGAATGCTTTTAACGCAAGTCTGATCGCTCGGAGCTCCAGCATGTTTATGTGGAGTCCCGACTCCGCCGGAGACCAGAGGTCTCTGATCTCCGCCTCTCCCACATGGCCACCCCAACCCAGAAGCAACGCATCTGTCACTATTGAGAGTTCTGGTTGGGGACGCTGCTCCGACTCTGAGTGTGAATCGGGAATGAGAATCGGGTTGACATCGATAGTGGGCACTACCGACGTCATGAGCGTCGCTAAACGACCCGGCGTCGGGGAAGGTCTCGACTGTGCGACCGGCGTCGGTGCGGATCCGCGCATGTATTCGGAGGCGACCTCGGTGGCCGGGGCCGAAGCCGCTGGCGCGGAACCCGAAGGCCCCTCAGCCAAGCCCCTTGGTCCCGAAGGCGCCATATCGGGGTCGGCACGCCCAAAGATGAGGCGCATGGCCTCGTAGAACTCTTTGAGGTGGGCGGGGGTCGCTCCGGCTCTGGGAAACTCGGGGAAGCATAGAGTCGACCCAAACGTAGGCTCCGAGGACGGAGGCCTAGCTCGTGGACGCTCGTCCCGCGACGCGTCGACCGAGCGATGGGGTGAAGTCGGAGAGCAATGGGACTTCTTCGACTTCTTCTTCATACCTTGACCCGAAGATTTCGAAGAAGATGAGTGGTGGTGGCTCCGCGACCGATCTCGAGACCTTCCTCTCGAGCGAGATCTACGCGGAGTCGAGTGCCGGGCCGCCATCAGCTTTAGGGACCGCTCCCTAAAACCCTTCGGATGCATCACCCGGCACTCGGAGCACGACTTCGGGTCGTGGTCGCGCTCGGGGCACCACAGGCAGACACGATGCGGGTCCGTCACCGACATCATGCGGTGGCAGTCCTCGCACGGCTTGAACCCGGTCTTCGGGGACATCCTCGACACACCAAAGGTCGCACCAAAAAATAATCGACAAAACGGTCGAATTTGGCCAAAAAAGTGCCGAGGGTAGCTCTCTCTCGGATCAGCGCGTGGTGTGGAAAGAAAAGAACTGACATCTCTGCCAAGGGCGGCGTCTATGTACTACTCCCGCCTGCGGAGTCGACCAACGCCACCTACCGACGCGCCATGGTATTGCTCGAAGAAAAAATCTCCGGATCCAGTCTGAAGCCTGGGGAAAATTCTAAGGTATGGAATCTGCAACTAGAAGTCTCTATCAGATACGAAAGATTAAAGGGAGACTTGTTATTTTTTTTGTTTTGTGATAATAAATGTAGAATTATGGATGGCTGATTCGCTCAAAAGTTGCAAGTGGCAGTGGCTCACTCTACGGACCTCTGAGAAGGCTGGGATACAGTGAAATGCATCAAGATTTAACAGGGGTAAACTCTGCATTATAAACACACTTGCGGATACAAAGTGAATTCCAATAGATCAAACATTGCACCCAGAAGGTACATAAAGCACTGTGAAATGCAAAGACATGCCTTTATGGAAGATATAAACTTAGGCCCCCCATCTGCACCCTTAAATGCATACTCTGATACCCCAAGCCCTAAAGTGTGCACTAAAAGTAAATATGCATCCAGATAAAATCGTTGTTCCCAAAAAGCTAAGGGCCAACTGTACAAAGCATTTGGCTGGTCGCAAAAGGCCCAAATTCTTTGGGCCATTTGTGACAGGAAAAATACTTTTTCTAATGTGCAAAATGGAAGATGCAAACTTGTTACTGCATCGCATTTTGCATTTGTGATTTGGTATTTGGAAAGAATGTGTTTAGGGTATCCCTTCCAAATATCAAACCAGTATGGTATTTATTACTGCTTTGCGACCAAATTCTGGTTGCAAAACAGTATTATTTTACCATCAGTTTAAAACAGGTAGTTCGAAATTCTATGTATGAATGTTGAAGGTAAGAGAAGATAGGGGCATTTGCACAGTGTTCATTCATACTGTTCAGAAAATGCGATTGTAGATGGGATATTGAACGTATTTAAATGCTTCCAAGTCAAAACTGTCCACTTAATGGATGAAACTAAGGAATTATATAACAATTGTTTCTATTGTTTATCAGTTCTGAAGCAGAGTAGCAGCAACCACTGTCGCTGAATCCTGTGTTAATGTATTGCACCACAGGCTCCTCTTCCTGTATTCGTGACTGTAGCGCTACTTGCTGCTTCAGTACTAGGATCCTATACATAGCTCTGCCAATACACATCATTACCAATCTGAAAGTTCTGTACAGTCACCTAGATCTGTGAGCCAGCATGTCAGCTAATGCACGGTGTACCACTGCTATTCTAGTGCTAACTATTTCAATGCACCTCTATGCCAAGCTGAACACAACCCTCTTACTTCAATACAGGGAACCATATACATCTCTGTCAAAGGACCTTAACAATTGCAGTCTATATGACTCTTGCTCTTCCAGAACTGGGCCGCACATATAGTTCTGCCATAGCACATCAATCATGGCCAATGTCACACCCTAGTATTGTAACACTGAAACCAACACTGTTTCTCTGATATATGTTCTCATGTACCTGGAACGCCATCTAATTTACCAGGACTGACAACCTCCACAACATTAGGTCAGGCACCCAAAACATGATCCTTAGAATCATAGGACTCAGGACTTTCCCATAAGTCCAGCAAGGCACAACAATTGAGATCCACTCCATCGGAGCAGAACATTTTCTCATACTTTTTGGCAACCTACTCCTGGCACAATTGGTTCCAAGGTCTCTGAATGGAAGGTAATGGGTGTTACTATGTGAAACTTTCGCAAGGAGAAATTGTGCCTCACAGTGGTATATGTTGCAACCATTCACAAAAATGTCTTACTCTGCCTGTGTCCCTCAAATCCTACCAAGTTTCCTAAGCAGCCACACCCAGCCTTTGTGCCACAGACACTAAAATTCGGGCAGCAGACGGCCAATCCTGGATATCTTTGAATCACCCAACCTAAACTGCAGTTACCTTACTACTGAAAATCTCAGGTCCAATATAAACATGTGTAAACTGCTGCAGGGCAGGATGTTGACCCATCAAAAAGCAAGGGTGACTCTAGAACTGATTAACAGTACAACCCCTCTCAGAGATGCTAAAAGTAAATAATACCCTAGCAAATAATACAGATATGTTCGAAAATGTTATTCAGCTGAACAAAATTGATGGTGTTGGGGTTCCTAGAGAGAGTTGAAGGCAAGCCCTCCATGCTTATCGCCAACTGGAAATAAGATCATCTTACGGTCTACAAACACCATATGTACATAGACAAATTAGACCCCATTAGCTCACAAAGCATTGGCGAACTGGTGGGCTCGACATTGATCTGCAGAGTTCCAGATACAAGAGACATGGGCAAGAACCAGCGAACAGCAAAGATGAAACAAGTGTTAGACTGTTTTATTAATTAGAAAAAGAATGCCTAAATCAAATAAGCTTATGTTGGTATGACTGGGACTCAGGGAGCTTTCAATGACATCTTTTCAAATTTGCAGAAATATTAGTGCATGTTTATTTAATGTGAACAAGCCTTTCTCTCTCTTTGTATGCTTCTCTATTTTTCCATTTCAGACAAATCAATGAAAATAAAACTCATTGCATAGTGTAAATGTAACATATTGCTCTGTTGAAGAAGCAGTGTTCAGGGTGTTTATTTCTTTATTCTATAACTTCTCAAGGTTTCCCGCTGATGCTTTGTGAATGAAGTAAACATAAAAGTGATGGGTGGGATGCTTGAATTAACCTCAGCCACGGGTAATCACTCAGGGATGCATTCCAGTCCAACCTTTTATTTGCCTACAATGTCACGTCAGATTAGACCCAGCTATGTGCTAATTAGCCCTGGATCCTGCTCCAACGGGAAAAGCCCAGCCCAAACTGGCAGGCCAGGTCCTCTCTGAACTGTAATACAAGAAAGCCAAGACCAGGTTCACTCTAGTTGGGGTTCTTCAGTTGGGTACAACTTCCCAGTCCATAATTCTTCTGCCCATAATGTCACCTCAGATTAAATCTAGCCGCCTTCTTTCTCCAATAGAAACAGTCTAGCCTGAACTGCCAGCCCAGGTCATCTCTGAACCGGACCACAAGCAACCCAAGACCATTACTGACCTAGTTGGGGCTGTTTAAACGAGTGCAACTTGGTTCCAGTGAGGACAGGACCCATGTTTGGGTATAGCCATTACACATCAGGCGTCCCATTAAAGTAATCAAAAAAGTGATGGTAGGGATTCTTGAAATAATCTCAGTCACTGGTAATTACTCTGGCGACATTTCAGTCAATTGTTTTTCTACCCACAATGTCATCTCCGGTTATGCCCAGCATTCATTGTGCTCCAATAGCAACAGTCAAGTCTCAACCTCCAAACCGGGTTTTCTCTGAACCGGGATATAAGCAACCCAAGACCACTTGATTCCTAGTTGGGGCTTTTCAATCAGGTGCAGCTTGGTTTCTTGTGAGCAAGGGACCCACGTCTGGGCATAGCTATCACACTCATGGTGTCACCCTTAAGTAAACAAAATTGTGATAGGTGAGATACTTGGACGAAAAGCAATGGACTGGACTGCACCCTAGAGCAATCACCAGAGGCTGAGATTAATTCAAGCATTCCATCGGTCATCTTGCTGCTGTTGCAGTGTTTACCGTTTTTACCCTAAGTACATCGGGTATGGCCAAATGTGGGTCCCATGCTAACTGTGCCATGGTAGGCAAGCTACACCCTACTGAGAAGCTCTAAGTCAGGCAAAACTGGTCTGGGGTTGCTTCTGGAGCAGGGGTGTTACTGATTTGCATAAGGCAGGCCTTTGTCTACAGTGGCGGTGTGGGCATAACAAGAACATTCCAGGCCACAGTTTTAAGAATTTATTTTACTTTGTAACTGTGTAGATTCTATACTAGTCTGTCATTTGATTTAACTTGGTCTTTCCAGGCTCTTCTTTGGTGGCAGACTCTTGGTTGGTCCTCTTGCAGAACTATACTTAGTTCTGGCTGCTTGCTTTCTTTGGAGTTTGACAATATGTTGATCCTCTCAGGTTTTTGTGATAAATATTGATTTTAATATATATTGAAACACTGATTGCTGCTGATTAACTAAACACACTTTGCCTCCTGTAACTGAAATGTAAATGAACTTATAAGGTTTAACTTGAATCTCTGTCTTGCATAAGTTTATTTAATTGGCTTGAACTAAGTCTTATAAGGACTTAGAGGTCTTAATCCACTGCATCTGCACTCTTAATTATTTTTATTAGAGCATTTATACAAGCATCTGCAAAGCCAAAAGATCGTGCCTTTGAAAGTTGGTAGCTGAATATGAATGCTTATTGGGATGCTGAATAGCAGCCAAAATGGCCAACCCCATCATGAAGACATGTGCACGTGCATGCATCTTCACCAAACGCATGTATGCATCATGATAGTGCAATAGGCATTTTAGTTTTTACTTTTAAATTACTGTTCAAATATGGCTGATGCCCATCTTGGAATGGTAAAAAAAAAAAAAAAAAAATTTATAATATGAAGTTTGTGAAAGTGCTTTAGAGAGAATGGATCAGCCTGGTAGCAAAAGAAAAAAAACAAATGCACACATAAAAAAAAAAGGAAAAAAAAAGAAAAGGACGTGTGGGGAAGCAAAAGTAGGGACAGCCAAATAGTTTATTATTGAATCAAAGTATTATGGCTTGCGTGAATCCCAACAACCTTTATTACACAGAATTTCTTGCAAATGGGAATGTGTGGAAAAGGAAAAAAAAAAATCACAATTTCTTAACTTTTCCGTGACCGAAAGCTCAAGAACTTCAGGTAAACAACATTACTATCAAATATTCTTATCATTTTCTTGACAAAAACAGTATGACACATCTGTCAGAGGGTCAATTGCACGGGATAGAAATAAACCAAAACTGTGACCTTATGAGGACCACATTAGCAACGTATTGACTTGCTAGTCATGCATTTGGTCTGTTCCTGTCAGTAATGATAGCTCAGCTAACACATGGAAAATAGTGATTTTACTGGCAGTTGTGTGAAAACACTGGATATTGGAAGTTTTGCTGTACTCCACAAATTCCAGAACTTTCTGGCACATCAATAAGTAGAAATGCTTTTTTTGTACCCAATATTTGCTTTTTGCACGGCATTCTGGGTAAGACAAAATTGTGGCGTTGTCTAAATTCACATCAGATCGGAATCCTTCAGGTCTCTAGTTTTCAGAAATGCCTGGAGCTGGCTTACCCAAAGCAAAAACACCACAGTTACACACATCCCAATAATGCCAACCTTTTCACACTTTTCAAAGTTGCGTCTGTGGGCTTTTCCTGTCCCATTTAAAACACTTGGGACTACAATTTTAATGGGTTAAGTGTTCGCATGACGGGTGGCCAGTATTTTCCTCTAGACTGTTGCCTTCTTATATTAAAAGCTAACACAAAAACACCGTTTGCACAGAAATACAGGACATAGTATTTTATTTAGATTCATTCGGTCTAGAATTCTAGACCATTTAAAATTTCAGAAATAACAATCTTACATAATAAATTTGAAAATATTAAAATTCATAATAACAATCATACATAGTGCTGATAAGACCAGTAGCCCACAATCAAAGAAATATAACAATGAGATCCTCAAGACTGAGCTTTTGATCATAGTAAAAATGCAACAAATAAAACATAAGTAAGATAAAAAGAGAAAAAGTTGTGATGAAAACTTATGTCTATCATACCGATGTATGCAGCTATTTCCTTTCATAAGATCTGGCCTTAGCCAGTTGAAAAACAGATCAAATTTGCTTCCATAAATAAAATATTTTGTAAAATAGCATATCAAATTCCAAGTGCAAAAATGTCTCTGTAAACTTATAAAGTCTCTACTGCTCATGTAAAGGGCCGCTGGTTTCTAATGGAATTACTGGAAAAGCCACATAAAAGATGAGGGAAAAAGGCATCAATGTCAATTATGTCTTATTAAATCTCCCTCTATGGGCTATTGCCTAACTCACTCAAATGCCCTTGGCTGCGATAGACCTACGGCGGATGAACCAAGCCTCCGATAAATATTTGTGTAACTGAAGTAGCTACCAGTGAAGATGTATCATATATACAGATTCTGGTGGCATTAGCTCGATCCTGCAGTAATAAATTTTTACAGAGGGAAATGATCCACCTCCCTCTGGGACTCTTGTACAAAGGGCAAAAAAATAGTATGTGCTCTATTGTTTCTTTACAATGTTGGCAAAGAATACATCTATCGGTTGAAGGATTATTAGGTGACCAGTGAGCCGTATAACTATTGATAGGCAAAGTACCATATCTTAGCTGGAGATATAAAGCACGAGCATACGGAGGCATAAAAAGATTCAAAAAGTTCTCAGGCCAGGGCTCATGCTTAAATTGAAGAAATTCCATTGTTAGCCTACCCGCCCCCTTGTGGTGCAAGGAATCTTCATTAATTTTCTTCCAATATCTTCTTTTGACGAGTTGCCTTGCATTATTGGGGATTAGTTCCGGATATTTCCAATAATGGGGGAATCCTTCAGCCATAGGATTTTTTCCAGACCCTGGGGAGAAGCTATAAGTTCCCTTATCGCCAGCCTGAATGGTTCAAGTTCAACAGTTTTCCATAGACGAATCCAGTAAGAAAGAGGTCTTAGGGCCGCTGTGGTTTTGATGCTATTTAAACCGAGCCTAAGAGTAATCAATGGTGTACCCATACCTAACCGGGAAACCTGTCTAAGGAAATGGTTTTCTTTAGTTTGCAAGATGTCCAAATTTTTGTGCGAACTCCAAAGTTCCGCTCCATATAGGGCCGCCGTACGGATTTGGACATTGTAAATCTCCGTAATTATATTCAAGGGGGGACTCGGAGCCTTTCTAGACCTACGAATAAGGGCCCCACCTCTTTGGCTTATAATAAGTGCCCCTTTATCAATAGCTGCTTTCCATTTACCTGTGGTTGATAGTCTGATACCCAAGTAATCGAACTCTTCCACTTTCTCCAGCGAGATTGAGTTCATTTCTATTCTAGCACGCATTTGTTTCTTTGAAGTACTGTATATCATAAGTTTCGTTTTCTTGACGTTTACGTCCAGACCATAGTCTCTACAAAAGACACAGAATTGGTTGACCAAGTTTTGAATTCCCACTGGTGATTTCGCTAACAAAATTGTGTCATCCGCATATAGCAGACACAGGATTTTTTTCCCAGCTAATTTAGGCGAGTCATTTATGCAATTCTCTAAGTAATGGATACACTTGTTAATGTAGAGCAGGAAAAGAGTGGGCGCCAAGACACAACCCTTTCTGACTCCTTTTTTAATAGCTACGGGATCAGTCAACTAACCCCCCTTACTGCATCTGATTTGAGCGTAGGTATTATCATGCAATCCGGCAATAAGTTTCAAGAGGCCAGATGGAACCCCCATGTTGGAGAGTGTTGACCATAGCATGTTCCTGGGGATCAAGTCAAATGCAGCTCTAAGATCTATAAAGACCACATACAAATTCCCCTCCCCCCAGTTCCACATTCTTCCATTTGATTGACAAGAATCTCAGGGCTTGGTACAGGGCATAGTATTTGAGATCTTTTTGTAATTTCTAGATATGAACAGATATAAAGTTAAGAAATCCAAAGTGGAACTTAAATTATGTAACTGTTCTTCATAAATAAAACTTTAGGAGTCACAAGGGTCTTATGAAATTTGAGTGAAACATCATTTAGCAGTTAAGTTCACATCTAATGTAAATGGATTTCTGTTATTTAAATTACATCATTGTTATTGGAATGGGAACTTATACTGCTGACGTTTCTTGGTAGAGTGACTTTAATTTTACCCTTATTTTACCTATGTTTTCATCATTGTTATGGAGTGCTCAGACCCCCAGATAATCATTTGGCATATTATATAGATCTACTGCAGATAATAGACCTGGGCTTCCCAATATGAAACCAGGTGTTTTATGCACAATAATCACTTAGATATACAAATTTGAAATTCTCATATATGCACTTTGATATTGATTTAATGGTCTTGATATTAAAGAGCAATAGTATTGAAGATATTTTAATGTTGACAAAATCCCCCAAAAAAGCACTTTATATGAAACTTCAATGGTTCTTTAAAAGGGAAGCCCAGTTTTTTCACTTTTTCAATTACACATGTAAATGGTGCAACTCAACCTGATGATTTGAATTTTAAAAATCAGTCACTCTGCTATAAAGTGATGATAATCATATAAAAAATCAATTGTTTTTCTAAGTGAACGACGGATTCTTCAAGCTGCAGCAAACGGAAAAAATGAATAGAATAAGAACCATCTGCAAGAGAATTAATAAAATTGGCTCATGTGGTCATATAATGCCACTTACCTTATACTGAGAAGTAAAAATCCGGGCAATGTAGAACTGGCCTCAAGTTTAGTGGAAAACCCACTATGGAGAACAGGTGGAAATTGGACCACATATTTTACAAACATCAAGCAATCTGAAATGTTTTTAAAAGTTATTGTAAATGGGACACAGATGGAGAGATCACCATTTCATGAGATTTCTGAAACAAAGTTAACAAGATGTTTTTTTCTGTTTTAATGAGGGTTAATTATCGTAAAATTCAGTATTATGCAAAAAGGTTGATTTATCGTTCAACTCATTTTTAACAAAATTTAAAATCTAAATGCTTTCCCAATTGTTTCTGGTGTGAATCTTCTGACATTGCAAATTGGTGCCATAATATATTGTATTTAACTAGATCAGATAGTTTTTGGAATCCAGTATTTATACTTAGCGAAGGTAAATTACAGATACAAATCCCTCAAGATCTTATAGCAGTACTGGGCTATATGCTGTTGGCTGTGGATTCTTTGAGGTATCATAAGTGTGAAATGGTAAGTAATGGGAGAAGTAAATGTTGCTTCTTCAGGTGATAGTCACAAATCTGTCAACTTGAGGGATGATTATGTTAAAACCTTATAATATGCTTCTTTTGACATTTAAATGGATTAAGGAATTTTCCCTTCTTGAGTGGAGTCTGCTTTCGACACCCGTATTGGTGCTGCCGAACGATTATTAGTGAAAGGGCTGACAATGTTTTCGAAAAACACACACACACACACACACACATATAATTACATACTGACTGAGAAAACAAAGGTTAAAGATACATTATAGTTGTGATAATGTATTTTAAAATGATACATTTTAAAGTAAAAAACACAAATTCACCAGTTATAATTAACTGAAGTAACTAAAATTTGTAACCCACCCATGCAGTATTGTGATCAACATGTTATTTCAGATGTTGCATTAAAGTTATCAGTGCAAGAAGAGGGTGTGAGTTACAGTTACTTCAGTCCTTACTTTTAGTTTAAAATTTAACATTTTAACTTACATTTTCACCTAACTATAACCACACTTTAACCTTTAGTTTTTCAGTGACCTTTGACCTGTGTGGCCACTGGATCACTCGCCACGCGTACAGCGACACCCAGCTGTCCCCGTGTCCTCCCCTCCCCGCCCTCGCTGCTGGTCATCCCTGGTGTCTAGTGGTAAGCTCCTTCTTCGTAATCACTGTGTTTACCTTGTCTTGCCTGTGAGTGCCGTGTTTACCCTGTCTTGTCTGTTTACCTTGTCTTGTCTGTATTTACTGTGTTGCCTTCGTTACCGTTCTTTCTGCGCCTGTTCCTCTCACCTTTTCTGCCGCTCCGTGTCTTGCCCTGTTTACCGTTCTTTCTGCGCCTGTTCCTCTCACCTTTTCTGCCGCTCCATGTCTTGCCCTGTTTACCGTTCCTTCTGCGCCTGTTCCTTTCACTTTTTCTGCCGCTCCGTGTGACCCCTTGCCCCCCACAGCGCTTTGGCTCCCCTGAGCCGTCTCCCTTTCCTGCCGCTGCGTCCCGCCCCCTCAAGCCCCCATTCGTTCATGCCTCCCGCCTCCCATTCTTAATGGCGATCGCTGCGCGCTATGGAGAGTGACCTTTGACCTGTGTGGCCATTGGATCACTCCCCACGCATACAGCAACAACCAGCTGTCCCTGTGTCCTCCCCTCCCTGCCCTCGCTGCTCCGTGCTCCCTGCTGGTCATCCCTGGTGTCTAGTGGTAAGCTCCTTTTCGTAATCACTGTGTTTACCTTGTCTTGCCTGTGAGTGCCGTGTTTACCCTGTCTTGTCTGTTTACCTTGACTTGTCTGTATTTACTGTGTTGCCTTGGTTACCGTTCTTTCTGCGCCTGTTCCTCTCACTTTTTCGCCGCTCCGTGTCTTGCCCTGTTTACCATTCTTTCTGCGCCTGTTCCTCTCACCTTTTCTGCCGCTCCGTGTCTTGCCCTGTTTACCATTCCTTCTGCACCTGTTCCTTTAACTTTTTCTGCCGCTCCGTGTGACCCTTTGCCCCCCCAGCGCCTCGGCTCCCCGAGCCGTCTCCCTTCCCTGCCGCTGTGTCCCTGCGGCCCGCCCCCCTCGAGCCCCCATTCTTTCAAGCATCCCGCCTCCCATCTGCTCTTCCCTCCCTCCTCCCCTTCTTAATGGGGGTCGCGCTGCTGGCGCGCCGGAGGCAAGCCTGACTGCGCCCGTCCGTGCCTGGACCGTGTCCAGCGCCACCCCCCCTGGTCCACGGAACCCCCGCACCTCCAGGCGCCACTACACTGCCAGGGACCTCAACGCCCTTAACCCTGGCCGCTCCGCAGCATGCTGCCAGTCCTCACCGAGGAACACCCACGGACCCTTCTCCTGCCACAACTGCAGATTCACCTGCAACAGAACCACCAAACCTCCAAAGACCAGAACCAACCACCTCCACAGCATACTCCTTAACACCCACTCAGCACGCAAGCACGCCATCAAGCTCTGGGACTTGCTCGACACCTCCGCCCCGGACGTAGACGTAGCCTTCCTTACCGAAACCTGGTGGAACGACTCCTCGGCGCCCGACATCGCCATAGCCATCCCGGAGGGCTACAAGATCACCCGCAGGGATCGCACAAACGGAATCGGAGGAGGAATAGCCATCGCCCACAAGTCCACCCTCAAGGTTCACACCCACACGGACGCCACCCTCAAGACCGCCGAACATCTGCACTTCCAAATACACACCGACCCCAACACCACCCTCAGAGGAACGCTCGTCTACAGACCGCCTGGACCACGGGCACCTTTCAGCGACTGCATCTCTTACCTCGCCAGCACCCACGTACTCGCCTCCACGGACTACATCCTCCTCGGGGACCTTAACTTCCACCTCGAGAACAACAACGTCAACTCCTCCACCCTGTTGGACAACCTTGGCCTCAGACAACTCGTCACCACACCCACCCACGCAGCCGGCCACACACTTGACCCCATCTTCTCCACAAGCGCCCACGTCACATTCAACCACACCACCGAACTCCACTGGACCGACAACCACTGCATCCATATTTCACCTTCCAGAAACAGGTCAAGCACCACCGCACCCTACAGCCACCCCGCCGCCACTGGAGCAAAGTCACCAAAGACCAGCTAACCAGCGCCCTCGCCCAGAACCCGCCTACCGACCCCACCGACCCAGACACCGCCGCCCACAATCTCAGACATTGGATCAACGACTGCTCCAACTCCCTCGCACCACTCAAGAAGACCACCAACAACCAAGCCACCAAGAAAGCCACCTGGTTCACGAAGAGCTTCAGACCTCCAAGCGCAACTGCCGGAAACTCAAGAATGAATGGCTCACCGAACACACACCTGACAGCCTCGCGGCCCACAAGGACGCCACCCGCAGACACCACCAACTAATCAGACTAGCCAAGAAATCCTCCTTCAAAGACCGCCTAGATAACAACGCACACAACAGCAAAGAGCTCTTCAGCATCGTGAAAGAACTCTCCAACCCCAGCGCCAACGTCAACGACATTCCTCCCTCTCAAGAGCTCTGGGACTCACTGGCCACCTTCTTCCACCGAAAGATCACAGACATCCACGACAGCTTCAACACAGCCGCCCCACCACACCAGACACCACCCACGAAAACACCACCCACACCAGCCGCCTGTCCTCCAGGGCCAACGTCAGCATCACCGAGACACGCAAGTTCATGAACTCCATCCACTCCGGATCACCATCAGACCCATGCCCTCACCACGTGTACAACAAAGCCAACGCAGCCATCGCTCCCCAACTACGGAAGGTCATCAACATCTCCTTCGAAACAGCAACATTCCCGGAAAGCTGGAAACACCCCGAAATCAACGCCCTCCTTAAGAAGCCCAAAGCAGACCCCCAGGACCTCAAGAACTTCCGACCCATCTCCCTACTCCCGTTCCATGCGAAGGTCATCGAGAAAATCGTCAACACATAACTGACTTGCCACCTCGAAGACAACGACATCCTGGACCCCTCCCAGTCTGGCTTCAGACAAAACCACAGCACCGAAACTTCTCTCCTCGCCACCACAGACGACATCAGACGCCAAATGGACAACAGCGAAACATCAGCCCTCATCCTCCTGGACCTATCAGCCGCCTTTGACACGGTATGCCATCGCACTCTAAGAACACGCCTCCTCGAAATCGGAATACAAGAGAAAGCCCTCGAATGGACCACATCCTTCCTCTCCGGCAGAACCCAGAGAGTCTGCCTCCCCCCCTTCCGCTCCAAAGCCACCACCATCATCTGCGGTGTACCCCAGGGCTCATCCCTCAGCCCAACATTATTCAACATCTACATTGCCCCCCTCGCACAAGTAGCCCACCAACACGACCTCAACATCATCTCCTACGCCGACGACACCCAGCTCATCCTCTCCCTCACCAAGGACCCGCAAACCGCCAAAACCAACCTCCACGAGGGAATGAAGGCCATCGCCGAATGGATGAGGAACAGCTGCCTGAAACTGAACTCGGACAAAATGGAAGTCCTCATCCTCGGACCCAACCTCTCCGCCTGGGAGGACTCTTGGTGGCCAACATCTCTAGGAACCCCCCCAACACCAACCGACCACGCACGCAATCTGGGCTTCACCCTCGACTCCACCCTCTCCATGTCAAAACAGGTCAACGCAGTCTCCTCCTCCTGCTACAACACCCTACGCATGCTACGCAGGATCTACAAGTGGACCCCCAACAGAAACAAGAAAAACAGTGACACAGGCCCTCGTCAGCAGCAGGCTAGACTACGGCAACGCACTCTACACAGGCATCCCGGCCAAACACCTACGACGCCTCCAACGCATCTAAAACGCCTCCGCCCGACTGATCCTCAACGTACCCCGCCGCAGCCCCATCACACCCCACTTGAGAGACCTTCACTGGCTCCCAGTTGACAAGAGGATCACATTCAAGCTCCTTACCCACGCACACAAAGCACTCCACAACACTGGTCCTGCCTACCTTAACAACAGACTCAGCTTCTACACCGCCACCCGACAGCTCCGCTCAGCAGACCTCGCCCTCGCCGTCGTCCCCCGCATCCATCGAAAGACATCCGGCGGCAGATCCTTCTCTCACCTCGCCGCCAAGACATGGAACACTCTCCCTACCAACCTACATCAGACCCAGGACCTACTCTCCTTCAGAAGACTCCTCAAGACCTGGATCTTTGACCAGTAGCAGCTACCCCCCCCCCTTCAGCACCTTGAAACCCTAACGGGTATGTAGTGCGCTTTATAAATATACTGATTGATTGATTGAGTGAATTGCTCTGTTTTTTTCATGTAAAGTAAAATATTATAACCATACCTAACTATAACAGTACTTTAACCATTGTTTTGTCAGCAAAGTTCTAGGTTTTTTTTAACGTAAAGTAATATTTTATTACTACACCTAGCTAAGCCTAGGCTGATGTCTGTGCGTAGCATGGTGTTGGATGCAGGCCCTTCTCCTAAAACCCTGCAGGCAGGCAAGACCCCATTGCAGGCCACCACCCCTGGTCTTGCAGTGCCCCGATGCCCTGACCTTTTTGTTTTGCACAGCAACAGAACTGTGATACTTCTAAAAACTTACACAGGGGACCGCAATGAGCTCCCAGTGCACAGTGGTACATTTGAAGTGCAAAAATAAGATCTTTCTAATTGGACTGCAGGAGGTTTTACTCTGTGACTCCCCCCACACAGTACCAAGGGAGAGGGTACCTCGACCATGCCCTCTTATCGGTTAATTTAAAAAAAAAATTTAAAAAAAAAACAAAAACACATCACACAATGACCCAATGCCCAAGACATAAACCAGCAGTCACTTCTTTCTCTTCATGTTGTGGTCAGCCAATCAGATCGACTGTTTTGAGTTTGCGGTACCACTGAACTCTGCTTACTACTGCTGTAGTACCACCTCGCTAGATATCTATACAAAACTGAACAGATTTAACCAAACCAAAAAAGGCACGCTTTCTGGATCAAGATCTAGCATTCTGACAAATCTGGTGTAATACTGTCCAGCTGCTTTGGCTGTACCTGTGTCTAAACCTCCTATTGGAAATTGCATAGGGGACACATGTTTTGGAGTACCACGTTTTTCTGAGCCCCCCCACTTGACAGATCACCCAAAACTTTCCAGGAAGAAACTGTGATGGATGAACCTTTTTTTAAACATTTCATGAAGATTCATCAAATGGAGCCAAACTTAAAAGCAAACCAAAAAAGACATTTCCTGTGAAACCTGATCTCTCTCAGGGGCAGTGCGATCCCAGTGGCATGCCCCCCCAAGAGGTAAGCCTATTTTACAATGTGTATATATATATATATATATTTTACCTACTACCGGTCGCCAGTAGGTAGCTATAGTTAGGACATTTTTTTCTAAAGACAGAGCGTTTTCTGTTCTGCCAATAACTTTGGCACCGTTTCACAAACCTTCACAAAATGTTCAAAAATTATACTTTGGTCAGCTGAGCTGCTGTCTTGAAAGTTATGGGGTGATCCGTCAAGCGGGGGCTGAAAAACACTTTTTCCCCATTGTACGTTAATGGGGTTTTTCAAACTTTTGAACACGACTGCAGCCCGAACTGATGAAAGGAACTACACCAAATTTGGCAAAAAGCTAGCTCTTGGCCCAGAAAGCACGCTTTTTGTGATTTGTTGTAAATACCTTCAGCAGTTTTGGAGATATTAGAGTTATATCTAGAGACACAGATCCTCTTCGGATCCAACTGTTCCCGTGCTGATATCTGATTGGTTGCAAACACTTCAACAAGGAAGTGTTGGCAGCCACCTTGGGACTCAGCTGAAGAACAAAAAAAGTGAGAAAAAAAAGAAACAGGCCCAGGTAGGGTCACCCTTAGCCCCTCACCTTGGTGTAGGTGTCCCTCACGGACCCCACCAAGGCTAAAAAGCATTTTTTTTTTATGTCGGGAAAATCTGCAGAACCAGATCTGCAAATTTTCTGATATTTAAAAATAAAAATAAAAATTAGTTCCTTTTGCCCCCATTTGGGCCAGGCCCAAGGGGTATTGCGAGCTTTAAATAGGAGGGGTGGCACACAAGGCCCCCCTTCCATGGGCTAGTATTAGCCCTGGGGACAGCCACCTTCCTGGGCAATCAGAGATAAAAATGCAGTGGGGGAGGGGTCACGCAGTCACGCGCAACCCCAGGGTCTGCCACCTTCCCGGGGCAAAGATACAATTGCATGTGGGGGGGGAGGGGGTCCCCCCGCAGCCCCAGGGATGGCTACCTCCCCAGGGGAATGTTGAATTGTATGCAGGGGCCGCATGCCCCTCCTGCAGCCCCAGGGGCAGCCACCTCAATGTTGCAAAGATTATTTTGTATGATGAGGGCCATGCGGCCCCACTGCAGCCTCAGGGACCACCACCTCCCTGGGGCTAAAATAAAAAAATGAAGGGGGTCCGTAGCAGACCACCTCTCCAGGAAAAATACAACATTGGAGGGAGGCCAAGCAGCCCCCTCACAGAACCATACATGGCCCTGTGAACTGCCACCCACAGGGCCGACTCTGGCTGTGTCCCGGGGTGCCCATCACTGAGACATAACTGTTAGCTTTTGCTTGGTGGGAACTGGCAGCTCCCACCAAGCAAAAGCAGACATAATTCCACTTTCTGCAAGCGGGAGCTGTCAAACAGCTTCTGCTTGCAGAAAGCAGAGTTCTCATCTGTTTCCCTGAGCGCAAATATGGGAAACCGATTAAAATGATGCTCCCGCGAGCAGGGACCTGCTATTTCTAGCAGCTCCCTTCTTGCAGCAGCAATGCCGACTCCCACAGGATGCGGGGAGCCAGCTAGGACTGTGGGGAGGTCCTGTGGTTAATCCCGGTGGCCAACTCTTGCAGCACACAGCCAAAGGCCATGCCTGGCACAGTGTTGTGTGGTTCTAAGGGCTTGGCTGCAGAGCTCAGTCAATCTCCACTGTGCACGGCCAAAGGCTGTGCGCAGCAGTGGTTGAAGTGACGTATAGAAATTAAAATTAATTTACGTTAAAAAAAAAAAAAAACATACAAATTCACTGAAGAAAACAATCGTTACAGGGATGTTAAAGTTTGGTTCTAAATTTACTTGCACAAAACAAGAGAAATTCAGCAGTTATAGTTAGAGTTATTTCAAGTAACTATAACCCACCCCTTAAGGTAACAATAACTCTAGCCCTCGCCATACCCTGCTAATTACCCCACAAATTACAGCACTCATGACATATTTGATATCATCATTGATAATGTCACTGTAACATCTGTGGTAACATTACTTATCAGATAACTGTACATGGCGGGGAGCAAGTTATAGTTACCTTAGGGCACAAATTATAGTTACTTGAAATAACTTTAACTATAACTGCTGAATTTCTCTGGTTTTGTGCGAGTAAATTCAGAACCTAATCATAACATTTCTGTAAGCTTTGTTTTTTTTTAAAGTGAATATATATCTATATCCTAGTGGCAGTCACTACTAGGTAGTTATAGTTAGGTCTGCTGTTCCACAGGAAAAACATATTTTGAGCAGCTAACAACTTTGGCACCATTTGCCGAATCTCCAAGAAACGTTAAAAAAAGGTGCTACTTTTTGACTAGTTTGTACATGGAAAGTTTTGGGGTGATCAGTGAAGTTGGGGGCCAAGGAAAAAAAGGGGGTCCCAAAATGCAAAATCTCCATGCAATTTCCATAGACTTCTAAGGTCTAAATAGAAATGTATAATGTGTGGAAATGATGCACAATGTATAACGTATGTTCTGTGTATTTATGATGATGCACTTTAAAGACATGTCACCAAAGATGGAACCTCTGACTTGTGAGCAAGGATGCTGAGCAGCTGAAACGCATCAGAACTGGAAGCACACGAACACTTTAATAAAGCTGCACTACGAGCACCCTGGAGAGTCGGAATCCTTGATTAATGATTATCTAAATATATATATATTAAATATATATATATATACTGAAAAAAACGAAGACTTACCAGTTATAGGTAGCAGAGCTTACTGTTACTTGCGCCCCCACCGGATGTATGACGAAATCCCGAATGCCATTAGAACGAACAGCATTATATTGCAAGTGTTGCAATGAAAATGCCTTTATGACGAAAGGCTTTCACAATTAGATTTTTTACAACAAATGTGCTTTTAAAACGAGTGCGAGAAAGAGATTGAAAGAGAGAAAGAGAGGGAGAGATATAGTTTTTTTAAGGCTTTGATGGATGATATACTTAGCATGATATATTTCTGGATAAATTGAAAAGAAAAATGTTTTTGTCAGTTAAAAAGAGTGAGATCACCTTTTATTATGAACCTTAAACTCTTGAAGTTTAAAAAGAAATTAAAGAAGGAAAAATAGCATGGTCACACCTGGAGTAGAGCCCTCAACTTTCAGTGGGAGGGTCTGTCACCCTAACCTTAAGGTCATAGGTAACTCCTTAGTATGATGCTTTCAGACATACATATGGAAGTCAACCCAAGCATGTGATTGGAAAGAAATGTGAATGTTCCATCACTAGTAAGGTATAACTGTCAAAACACTACTAAATAAACAAACTGGTAAGCGAAACTAGGATTTGAACCTTCAGCCTACTGAGTGACAGCACAAGACCTTGACTATTAGGCCGGAAGTGACTATGTTCTGCACTGCTTCAAAAGGTAACCTTAACATTTGTACCAAACATTTTGCTAGTCTGACTCTGAAGACATTGCATGGAGAGGCCATTATGGGATGGAGGAGAGAGAGTGACAGGACCACAGGAGGAGCCTGCTGCCAGAAAGTGGACTTTATTTGCAAACAGCTATGTCCTGGGGTGGGCCCCCCGGGACACAGCAGGAGTCCGCCCTGAGGGGTGGTGGTCCCCAGGGCCATCAATGGCTCCTCGAGGGTGGCCCCCCTCCATTGTAATTGAGCCCCAGGGAGGTGGCGGTCAATGTTCCCTCTAATACTTTTCCACTGTGTGCTGCAGTGTGGGGTCTCTGTGCACTGCAGTCATGGATACGTGCACCAGGAAATTGACCATTCACGTGAGCGCAGCGCATAACTACCAAGATCTTTGGCATTAGCCTCTCCTTAGCTTTGTTTTACCACTAAAGCAAAAAAAAGGATATTTGAATAAACATTGTTCCAAGTAATAGAGCATTAAGGCATTAAGGCAGTTTTGTGACCTGGTTGCACACCCCAAGGACATGACCTGGTAAGTGCAACCTACAACCCAGTTAGAGAAAACAGAAATCAGGAAGCTGAACCATTACTCAACTTTAATAAATACTCTGAGTGTTGTAGAGGGCCCTGCACATCAAATACAGCCAGTTGTACAATTAGTTAACATTTAGAATTTGATGAACGCACTGCTGATAAATGCCATGATGCCCCTGCCAAGACACAGGCTGAGAAATGTTCCTACCCCACCCACACATGGACTGTAGGAGGGGCTGCATCACAGTTTAGACAAGTCAGGTGCCAACATTAGATGTGTGACATGTTTGTTTTTCTCGCCGGTCCTTGCCATTCTTCCAGTGCTGATAAACTTGGTCTAAGTAAACTTTCCTATTTGAGAGGTAAGCCTTTGTCCTAATCAGCATATCTAGGTGACTCTCCTCTTGCCTGTTTCTTAATTTGGACTTGATTGAGTTCATGAGGCAGAATCCTCGTTCGCAGTCTGCACTTGAAGCCTGGAAAGTTGCACAGACATCAACAAGCTGAGATACTACACTATACTGTGCAGCATACCGCAGAGTGAAATTCACCCTGTCTTGAAAGATCCTAAACAATCTGTTTTTTTTATATGCGCTGCCACCACATATTTATAATCTCTGTAATGCCAAACAACATCATCAGGGGTTGTCACAATCACCCAGGACCAAGACCTTCTTATACTTTTCAACAAGTCTTTCTACATTCTCATTCCCAAAATAAAACTGTGATTGTGTTGTTACTGTATGGAAATCAAAGCTTGTCCATTCCTTCAATTAATCTTCTGAGAACATTGTTTATAGATACAGGGGGTGCCCCTGTAAATTTCACAAAATTTGGGTGAGATGGATTGAATACCATAACCTGGAGGTGTTGGGAGAAGGATCTGATATGCCGTCCATTCTTGCCTAATGTAATACTTGATCTCCCTGATTGTACTTTCTTACCGTCTATGGTGTATCTCAAAGCTTTCAGTTCACAGTTGATGCCATATGTGATGATTATTGTCGCATCTATGCCCTCCTGCATTGTTGCTTTTTTGCTGTGGGCGCATGCTGGTGCCCAATCGTACTGTTCTTTTCAAAACAAATATAAATATATATTGTTTAATTAACAGTATTTCTCTCTGTTTTTTGCAAAACCTGTCTATGGGTCTTGAACTTGAATGATATGGTTCAAAGCTAAGAAAAAAATTAATCATGATTTCCTGAGGTCTTACTGTGTAAAATTTCAGAGCGTCTAGTAGTTCTATCATATTTATAACCTGTCCTGAAGTGCTTTAATCTGAAAAAAGCCTGACAAATTATGTCTAGCTGCAATCCCCCTTCCTCCAAATCCCAAACCTTCGAGGGTAAGATATTCATATGTTGGTTGTCTATGTAGCCAATAATATGCATATTAAGCATATAGTTACAATATGTTTGCGGTTGATGTTGGAATGGGAATGTCCCCTGCATGGTAAACTGGCATCAATCCTAGACATGAATGCCCAACTGCTTAAGAAATTGGTATATTGGCATTGCACTAATTTAGTGTGTTTGCAGGAATCAATGCCTGTCCCTTGTTAAGTGAGATCCAGAACCTTTTCTGAGATCTGCAGTGGAGCACCAAACATACCTTCATAGTGGGTACTGGACCCCTGCCCAAGCTGAGTACATAATATAAAGTGATTATGGCAGCGTACTGTCTTTCGTGAATCTTTAATATGACTAGACTGTTTTCTCCAAGTTAAAAAGAGCACTATTGACCACTCTTGTGTAAAGTTTCACTATTATGTAAAACCCAGAACCTTGCACTGATGGCCTGCGTGTGTCAAGTGTATGCATGTGTAGTGAATGTGTAGGACACTGATGGTTGTAGGACTTAGTGTGAGGTATGAGTTTGAGTACTGAGACCAGTGGGATCCATTGTGGATATCCATGGGTTAGCACAGCATAAAAACGGAGAATGACTACAGCTTCCTTGAACAGTACATTGCATAAATTCCTGTGGCTGGAGAATGGATAGCCAGACACTGAAGTTCACAAGAATGGAGACATGGCTGCCTTTTGAAATTTAATATGAACTTTATTAGCAAAGGGTTTGTGATTAGTTATTATTGAGCCCTGTGGGTGGTAGATTGCTAGATTGTAGGCGCAAAGAGATGGGACTGTAGTTTTTGTTGCTCAAGGTGGGGATGTTTCAATGCAAGCCCTCTTGTCTGTCCCTGATTACTGATTAAAGAAGGGCGATAACAAACTTCATTGTGCCCCTCTTTTGGATACTTCTGCTTACAGTCTGCACCGCTGCTACCTGCTGTGAGAGCCATCAACTTGCACAAAGGCTGTGCCTAAAGAGGAGTCAGAAGATAAAATCTGAAAGGGGACCAACCCACACCAATTCTGAAACCTTAGCTGGTAAATACACAACCCATGCAAAAAAAAAAAAATGGGATCCAAACCAACCCACTTCGTTCCAGTTCTGAGTTCTTCTTGACCAAAGAGAAGAGTGCTCCACAGAGTACCTGAAGAATTGTTGTGTAACTGGGGCAGGTGTCTTCATGACAGCCATCATTTTCTCAGAGGTGAGGAGACATTTCCTGAAGTCTGAAAAGTCTGATGGCAAAGCCAAGACCTGCTTAGCACCTAGAACCCTGCCTGCCTGCCTGCTTAGAGATGAAAGGAGAGTGCCAGCTGCCTATGCAATCCCTGTAATTTGGGTATGCATTATTAATTTGAATTCTGAACTACTTCAAGTGAGTTAAGAACTATTAAACTGCACCTCTACATATGTCCACATCATGATACAAGATAAACAGAAATGACAACTACTTGTAGGGAAGAGAGGGGTGTCATAGCTTGTAGGTCACTTAATTTTGCACTGTAGTTGGATTAACAAGCTTGCAACTGAGTGCCACTGCATTTTCATATTGTGGTTTGCTATGATAATAGTACTTTCTTTTTACGAAGCTAAGCACTGGGCTGGAAAATGCATTTATTATGTCTGTCGGTCGGTTGTGGCACAGTTCAGCTCCACAAACTGGTTTAACAGAGTACAGTCTTGATCTTCCCTTGAAAAGGTGTACAGCTTTGAGCCATGATGGACACATGATTTCCCTACATTTGTTTCTCATATATGTTGGAAATGGTGCCAATGTGAAAGTTTTAACTCTTTATTATAACATGTTTACAACCATTACAACTGCTAGTAGCATTACATAAACAAAGGTCAACAACATACCTGGAAGGCATCAATTTCACACAGTCTTGGGCACATAAACACATTAAGGTAATAAACAATGATTTGCACTTTATAATTCCTTACAAAGCTATCTCATGATCAACATACAGCATGCTAGGTTTTGACACTCAATATCTCTGACTTCCCATCTCAACAAATACTGCCTCAGCAAAACTCAAATCTCTCAATGCCTCAACATCTTTGGTAACACGAGATATACTTCTGAATTATTACTACACAGTGTTAAATCAGTTATCCTGTCTTTTACATTAGGTGTTTTACCACACCCCCAAGTCATGGAGATGCTTCTCTTCGCCATATGTAGAGTAAATAGAGGTGTACTTCCTGTGAGACTTGGGTAGTTCCTTTACATGTCCCAACAAGTTGATGACCAGAGACATCTCTAGCCGGAGACTAATCAGTTCAACAAGCTCATTAAATATCTGCATTTAATATTTGAGAGGGCAGTACCAACATCTTGGGCCCAATTATCTTTAGCAGTTGTGTTTTCTGGCTTCATGCTTCTTTAAGGGCATGTGATACATATTGGCTATCATTTTATGTGGAAAAGGTACTGTAATGATCATGCTTAGAAGCTTCCACTTGCTAGGCTCATCTGTCAAGGAGGGGAATATTTCATACATGGACCGCAACAGTCTGCAGTATAACATTGCATCTCATTGGAAATGGGAGGCTAATGCCATATATATATATATACACACGTACTTTCGATAACATACAAGCTGAAGAGAAAATCTCCTGATTTAGTGCATAGGTTATTATCCAAACCTATCCTACATTTAGCCTATAAGTATATGCCCCTTCTGTTGGTTATGGTTTCTAAAATTTCTGCTTCCTGTAATTTTCTGAGCAGAATAGCCATCACCATGTTTTTTAATCTGTTGTTGCATGGATTTGGGTCACATTGTGTTTGAATTTAAAGGGTCTGGATTACTCCTCTTCAAATGTGTTTTATGTAGCAGGCCAGTTTTGTCCCTAGCTTTTAATGTGGCGTGTACTTCAAACCTTTTACTCGAGGAGCTCAACCCTCTTTTCTTAACAACTGATATTCCCTGATCGCTTCAGTACCATTGTCTAGCCTGTATCTTATTCACAGACCTCTTCTGTGTTAACCTCCACTCTAATCCTCCCCATGCTAACACCTCATGATAATTTACTGAAAAACAAAAACAAAGCATAACAGTCATAGCCTTTTCCCAAGGACTGCTCTCCGCAACATACACCTGTGGCTAATGTAGTTTTTGTATCGCTGCTGGTCCTGGCCCTTGAGCTTTGTGACACTAACTATTGCCTTGTTGACTTCTCCATTTATATTTCACTTTGTCGCATTGTAGCCTAACGACATCTAGGCCCAAAGTACATCAGATACCAATCTTCCAACAGCCAACCATTTACATTTTGTGGGTCACAACTTTTGTTTGTGTGCCATCTATTCCCTCCTCCTTCAGGGCTTTGTCTCTCTGTTATCTTTCCATTGTTGCTTTGTTACCAGATGAATATAAATTCTAATCTGTCCTTGGACATCTTAATACTTGCTGTAGGTATCTTGTGGACTAGTGACAACAGCAAGTGCCTGTAGAACTACTCTTGCAACCCTATGTACTCCATGGTCATCTTCTTGTCTAACTTTATAAGAACTCTGGCAATGACGTCAAGGATTGCCAGTCCTCCACCTGAAGACAAAGGCCCCACTCAGGAGAGTGCAGAGGGATGTCTGGACACAGAGGAAATCCCTGGCCCATCCCACAGTCCTGGACAGTCACCTTCCAGAAGCCCCACCCAGGACACCACTGACACCCCTACCACTCAGCCACCACCATCAGCTCTGGCCCAGCGTCCCACACCAATGTCTCCAGGCCACAGACTGGCTGCCCACATGTACAGAGGCCCGAGTCTCCACCCACCACCAGGCAGGATGATGAAGGGCCCAGTGCAAGTGGGACTGCCAGACCTGTGCAGGGGACACAGACACAGGGGATTGGGGACAGTGGGAGGGTATCAGTGGTCCGTGGGGGTGGCCCAAGGAGGGATGCTGCTGCCCAGGGGGTCACTGCTGAGGTCCTGGGAACATACCACCATTCCCAGGACAGGATAGGCCAGATCTTGGCCACATTGGAGCAGAATCAGAGGCTGCAGGTAGCACACCAGCAGGAGACCATTGAGCAATGGAAACAGTGCAATGCCACCATGGCCTCCATTGCAGGGGTGCTGCGGCACCAGACCAACAGCCTGAGTCTTCCACCCACCTGCAGGCCCTTTACACTAGCCAGGACACTGCCCTGCCATCAACATCTGCAGCAGCTATTGGAAAAGGTGGCACTGCCAGAGGACTCACAGGACACCAGCACCCCTTCCCCTGCAGCCCAGCTTCCCCCTCGCAAACGTGGCATCAGACGCAGACATCCTAGTCAAACACTAGCCAAGACCATGCCCACCGCCAGGAATTAACTCTGCCCTGAACTGTTTCCCTTGTGTGCCACTGAGCTACCTTGTTGACATGCCACTGCCATTTCACCATCTTCCAATGGCCCAATGGTCTTTACTCCGTGCTACCAACAGCTGTGGAAATGTACCTGAGTATACTGTACATCATGTGGCCACTCCCTTCCACTGTCCCATCACTCATGTATATTTTATCTTCAAATATATACACTTGTACACACAAAAAATCTGTCCTCATTTAATGTCAGCAAGCAAATGTTAATGTGTATGTATTAGCCAGTTTCCATCATAATGCCACTTTAATTGCAGGAGGGGGTCTAACAGACTATCGTATTTGAAGTATGTCACACTGTACATTCCATTGCTGTAACACACATCTGTTTCTTCGTTCATAAAGTAGCAACATCACTGGGAAGGGACACCACAGCACTTAGTACATAGGTCTCCCAGAAACAATGCAGGAAACCCATTTTCAGAATAGGAAATGTACCTCAGAGTCAATGTCAGTATAGCCAGATTAGCTGGGTTCTAGAGTTGATGTCTTCCTCCTCTTCTTCTTCACCACTCACCTCCATCCTCTGAGGTGACAGGGGTGGTTGGACAGCATCCTCCTCTTCCAGAAGTGGGCTAGCTTTCCTCACAGCCAAGTTGTGTAGCATGCAGCAGGCCTCCACTATCTGACACACCTTGTCAGGGCCGTAGCACAGGGATCCTCCAGAGAGATGCAGGCAACAAAATCTTGCCTTCTGGAGTCCTATGGTCTGCTCTATCACCCTCCTAGTGCGACCATGTGCTTCATTATAATGGAGTTCAGCATCTGTCCTGGGATTGCTCACAGGTGTCAGGAGCCATAGCATGTTTGGGTAGCCAGAATCCTTACTTACTACTTGCATGCTGCCTGCTTGTCAGGTATGTCACTAGTACAGTGTCATAGACACTCACCTATGAGCCACGCTCAGCCCCCTGTAGTTGTCCCATCTTGTGTGGCACACTGCTGTTTCTCAGGGCATAGGAATCATGGACTGATCCTGGGAACCTTGCATTGACATGAGAAATGTACTGACCAGCAGAACACACCAATTGGACATTCATGAAGTGAAAGTTTTTACTATTTCTGAACACCTGTTCATTTACTCTTGGGGGTATGAGGGCTATGTGGGTACCATCAAACTGCACCTATCAAATGAGGGATATTTGCAAAAGCATAGAATCCTGATTTGATGTTGGTGAGATCAGCCCTTTGGGGGAACTGGACATAACTGTGCAGGTTTTGCATGAATACATTAAAGAATTTGGATAGCAAGTGGCTGAACATTGGCTGAGAAACACCGGCTGCCATGCCCACTCTTACTTGAAATGAGCCTGTGGCTAAAAAATGTAGCACAGATAGTAACTGCACAGTTGTAGGTATGGCATAGGGATTCCTATTCGCTGACATCAGAACAGGCTCTATTTGTGCACATAGTTCCAGGATTGTGGCTCGATTTAGGCGACAAGTGATGATGATGTGACGTTCCTCCATGGTGGCCAGATCTAACAGGGGTCTGTAAACAGATGGGACCCTCCCTCGCCACATGGGTCTGTACCTATGGGGGAGGAAGAGAGACACATTGAGTTGGGACGTACACTTCCATAACAAGGTCCCACTATTCATGTTGTACATGCAACACAGTTGCCCCTCACACAGACACAAAGAACCTGTTAATCCAGCCAGGGCAATGTGTGGTAAGGTGTGTATGTTTTATTGCACCACACTGTAGGCACAATTAGCAACATGATTCCATGAGGAGGACCAGTAATTATAACAGTACTCGACGAAGGGGAGATGGAATGGAGCCATGGACTAGGACCCCCGCCAGACTATGAAGGCGTTGTGGATGCAAAATGGCAGCCCCCTACCCCTACAGGTAGTGTAGTGTAGGGAGTGACCTCATTCCGCTGGCGTTAGTCGTCATGGCAGTAGGCGATGTTCACCGCCGTGCACCTGATCATTGGATAACATTGTAGTCAATGGGGAAGCAGGGCCAATCATGATCACCGCCGGCGGTGGTGGTGCACACCGCCGTGGTATATACCACCATTTTGCCATGCCCTTGCCACTTGACTCCTGCAGCTCGAGAAGGGAAGAACTCCACTGCGTGTGGTGCTGTGTCCTGACTCTGGTCCTTGAGATAGCACGTGTTAAAGGGGAACAGGCCCTGGCCTTCATCACGGAGGAGCTGGAGAAGTAGGTGGATGGGGTCCTACCCCTGTATGCAGAGCTGTGTGGGTGACCAGAGGAACAGGTGAGTTACAATTTGTCCTCCTTGAACATGTGTGAATGTGGCGGATGCTTGTAGGCATTTTTGTTGGCTGTATGAATGCTTACCCGTTGTGTGTCTGGCACATTTGGGCTTGGCTATTGTCTATATGTATGTATCCATGGGCTATGTCAGGTTGTACTGGCAAGGCATTTGTGTATGGGGCACCCACACTGACATTTGTTTCTTTACTCTGTGTGTCCCATGCAGGTCAGGAACCATCAGAAGAAAGGATCATGGAAAGCCATTGCCAAGGAAGTGCGAACCCTGGGGGTCTACAACTGGCGGAACACCCACTGCATGAAGTGCTGGGAGGATCTGAGGCACTGGGCCAGGAAGACCGGAGAGGCCCAGCTGGGGACGGCCTCCCAACGAGGGAGGGGTGCAAGTCGGATCCTAACCCCCCTAATGGCCCGCATTCTGGCAGTGGCCTATCTGGATGGGCGCTTGAAGGCAGTACAGCAGCCACAAGGGGATGAGTATCAACACTGTTGTGATGCCACTATGAGGAGTGATGTTAGTTGCTATGGGTTGCATGCATTGTGGTGCCAGGCTCATAGACAGGTGTGTCCATGCAGTCCTGCCCCCCTCTACGTCCGTGGGATAGTGTCCTTAGGTAGATATGGCTGGGAATTTAGGCCTGTGAGGGATCCCGTTTGGGTCATTGGTTTAATGTGGCCTCATGGTTTTGCAGATTTGTCTTCTTGGCATTGTCTCTCATTGTTTCCTATTGCAAAGTGTAGCAGACAAGAGGGCCAGGATGGTAATGTGTGTACTGTGGGATCATGTCTACCAGTCAGGGGCACATTCATATCATATATTGTGTCTGCTAAGGGTTGGTGCCTGAGATGGGTGGTAGTGTATGTGTTCCAACATCATTATTTTTCCTGGAATTGACATACTTCTTTCTTCTTTTGTCTCCCCTCCCTCTGTGCTCTTGTGTCCTTGTGTGCTTTAGCATCATCTAGCGAGAGAGCTGAGGCACCAGCGAGTGGGGATGCTGCAGCCCACGAGACCCAGGAGGCAGAATCCACCAACACCAATGGGACCAGTGGGTTGGAGGGCAAGGGGAGTACCATAGGAGGAGGTGACTACCACTGAAGGTAGTGACTCCAACGCCTCCTCCGATGGTACCTCTCTGGTGGTGGCGGACCCTACTGGGCCCACCCATTCTTTGCCATCTTCCGCCACCCCACATACCATCACCGCCCTTCCCAGTAGCTCCCCACCAAGTTGCCCATGCCTGCTCACCTAGGAGGGTGGGCGTCTCCTTCGCCCCAGGTACCTATTCTCCTGCCCCAGTTAGCCCTGCTGCCCTCATTGAAGAGGCAAGTGCCCTCCTGAGAACCATCTCTGTAGGGCAGACAACCATTGTGAGTGCCATCCAGGGGCTGGCATCCCAGATGCAGCAATGTAATGCACTCCTGGAAGGCATTCACTGTGCCATGTCTGGCCAAATGAGATCTTTTCAGGCTCTGGCCTCCTCTTTGACACAGCCAGTGTCTCTGGTCTTTCCATCCCTCCTCCCACCACCTCTACCGCTTCCAGCACCCCACTCCCTTCACCCATCCCAAGCACACATACAGACAGCCATTCCCCGAAATCAACACACATGAAGCGCTCAGAGAAACACAAGCACCACACGTCCCACCACATGCAGACACACACCACACATACTAAAGCAGACACATCAACATCCACCTCCCCTGCTGTGTCCACCCACCCTCCTTCCAATACACACAAACGCTCCCACTCATCCACCCCACATACACCCACTACACATAAGCATACTAAACAGGCACCTGTATCCACGTCCAGCACACCTACACCTCGTACCACCACTCCCTCTACCTCCACTCCCAAACCTGTCTCCAAAACCCCTCCTGCTGCACCTAGAAAGCTTCTCCTCTCCGTGTTGACCTGTTTGAACCCACTGACCCACCCCGTCTTATGCCTTAATGTTCCCTTGGCCTCACCAAATCTACTCCTTCCTCTTCCATGTCCTCCCCAGTCCGCCTCTCCCATTCCCGTGCCCCTTCCCCAGGGAGGAAGAAGGCCTGTGTTGCCCCTGGTCCCTCTGCCACCTCCCGGTCCAGGCTCACTCCTCCTCCTTCCAAGGGCAAGCCCAAACCCTCTCCACCTCCAGAACCTACGCCCAGGACGCCCCCTTCCAAACCTGAGTCCCCACCCCCACAACCCCCTGCCTGTGATCCCTGAGGTGCCTGGCTGTCCCATTGATGCCCCTTTCTCAGTGGAGGATTTTTCCATCGTAGGAGTCAAATGTGCCCTATATTTGCCCTTCCGGGACTTGTATATGGACTGGCCTATGGCCTTGTTTGAACAGTTATTTTTTTTTCTGTTCAAGTACATTTTAGTGCCCAGCAGACTTGTTAGCACAATATTAACAGGTTGTGCAGCGTTTCACTGTGGGGGTTTGGTGTGCACAAGTGTGTGCATTGCTGCAGGTATTTGTTGGCTTGTGTCTGGTAAGTACATTTTGTTAGGGTATGTATGGCTTGGAGTGTTGGGAGGGGTTGGGTGTGCGTTGCTGTGTGAGTGGGATGGGTGGGTGTGTAATTGTGCCCTTTCCTCCAATGTGTGCTAGGTTGCGGTACTTACCGTTGTAGTCTTTGTCGGCAGTCACGATCCTGGAGGAATATGGCAAGGAGAAGTGCTGGCACTCTTTCTCCATTTTGGCGTTGGCGTGTTCTGTGGGCCTCAGGTGAGTGTTTCCCTTTATAGGGGTTGTGTTGGAGGCTGGCCCTCTATGCAGTGTGCAAAACCAAGCACACTATGCAGAGGGCTCAGACAACCACACATTGGTTTCCAGAGGTAAAAATTAGACCACCTAATGCTCCAATTTTTAAGGTAGCTGGTCGAGCAGTTAGGCTAATCCAAGAGATGTGCTAAGTACTTGCTGTACTCACAAATCCAATCATGCACCACACACACTTAATGAATAACTTAAGACTAGAATTGAATTTTTAAAAATACTTCAGACTTTTATATAATTTTTAAGACGAAAATCTTTAGAATACGTTAAGCACTTTTCAAGTTATGACTTTTTAAAGTTTTAGCAAAGTTAGTCTTTCTGTGCGTTATTACGCACCAATGGAATCAACAGGCAGTAAAAATCACCCGGAAGAGTTACAAGTCTCTTCTCTTGCAAGGTGGTCACACTGTGCCAGCTGGAGAGTCTCAGGCA
This sequence comes from Pleurodeles waltl, assembly GCF_031143425.1. Classification (NCBI taxonomy): domain Eukaryota; kingdom Metazoa; phylum Chordata; class Amphibia; order Caudata; family Salamandridae; genus Pleurodeles; species Pleurodeles waltl. The sequence goes on from NC_090450.1 coordinate 353,252,658, forward strand.
GCTCCCGGTTCCGGCCGGAGCAGCGTTGGAGAGGTTCTTGGCACGGGGCCACCTGGAGGGGCCACTTGGTGAAGGAGCTGGTTTGCAGATTTAAAGATGGTGCCTTGGGGTCCCCTTAGGCTGCTGAGGTCGCAAGAGGTTGGGGTCCCGGGGCACACAGCAAATCCCGCAATGCAAGGCCCAGGGCGGCCAGGTGCAAGGCGTTTTGGAGGTCTTGGATGCTGTGCGCAACATTGGAGGTGAGTCTCTTTGTGAGTGACTTACAGGACAACAGGGGCATTCTGGTCAGAAGTCCGGGGTGTTTCTGAAGTCCCTCGACTGGGGCTTCCTCCTGATACTTTTTCAGCTCTGAAGGAACTGATTTTCCACTGGTCCGACATCAGCTGACCAGTACCTAGGGTATTGCTGTATTTTGGCCAATAGAGGGCGCAGTGCCACCAAACTAGGCACAGTTGTCGGGCACTTCTGGGCAAATGTCAGTGTGTTGTCGGGCCCAGCTGTGACTTCCAGTCGCGGAGATATCAGCGATTTAGTGAAGTGACCCTCAATGGTTTATTGGTCCTTTGCAGGTTTCTTGCTTTTCTTGAATGGTGCCTCCACTCAGGAGGGAGATCTGGGGTGATCCTTGAAGCCTGGAGGTCTCCTGGGTTTCTTGGGGTCGGTCCAGTGTTTAGCTCCTCTGCAGTCGCGATTGTGGGGACTCTGGTTCAGCAAGCAGGGGTCTTGGTGCCTCTTCTGTTGCAGCAGGTCCTCTGTTCTCATCCTGGCAGGTTATTTGGTGCTGGTATTCCTTTCTTCTAGCAATCCTTTTCAAATCTAATCTCTTGGTCTAGGGGAGCCCATTAAGTACTGAATTTAGTGGGCGTTTTAGGGGGAACCTGGTAGTGTCCAATGGGACACTTACCCTTGGTTGGCTACACCCACTACAGTGACCACTTCCTGTGGGAAGGGTTACTTCCCTAAACCTCATTGGCTGTTTTCCTCCATTCCAAGATGGAGAAAACTGAGGGGTGGTGCATGCTCAGTGAGGCCACTCCTCCTACCCTTTGTCTGGTTTCCCACCCTGGCTCCCACTCAAAGTGGGAGTTTGCAAGGGGGGGAAGCCCTCTGCTGCTAGCAGCAGGCCTGGGTGCTCAAGTTTCAGGATCTGTAGCCATTTGAATCTCACCGCCAGGGTGTTGAACATTCCTGAGGGAGGGGGCGTTAGCTCCTCCACCCAGGAAGGGCATTGTCTTACAAACCAGAGAGCCATGGCTCTCCCCTAGGTTCATAGCTTGGCTGTCTGGAGTGGCAGGCTGGACGGAACCAGTCAGCAACTATGCCAGTTAGGGTTAACTTTTGCAGTGGGCACCTCTAAGGTGACCCCTGGGTACATTTAGAAATAAATCCAATACTAGCACCAGTTTGGATTTATCATTCTGAGTTGTTTGATACCAAACAACCCAGGGTGCAGGGTAGCCATCATGTAGCTGGGAAACTCGTGTTTGACCAGTGTCCAGTACATCCATTTAAAATGGCTGCTCTGTTCACTCACTATGTCCTAGGTTTGGCAAGGACACAGTGGGGGCATATTGCTCATGCAGCTATGCCCTCACATACAGTATGGTGCACCCTGCCTTAGGGCTGGAAGGCCTGCCAGAGGGGTGTCTTATCCATATTATATGCAGTGTAGGGTGGACACGGCACAGAGAGAGGGTGTCATGTCGAGTTTGTCCTTTTAGGGTTGCCCCAGTACACTCAGCATGCAATGGCAATGCTGGGTGCATTTGGGTGCAGGGCCCTTGGGGGTGGCACAATCAGTGCTGCTGCCCCAGGGGCCTACTCTTAATATCTCTTGCCCTGGGTACTGGGTTACCCATTTACTAGGGACTTACAGGGGTGTTTAAGAGTGTATCCAATTGTGCCAAGCATCACAACAGATTTAGAGAAAGAGCTCTGGCCCAGGGAACCTGTATAGCAGGGGCCCTGGGCACTACCAACTTCTAGAACACATCAACATCAGTGGAAAAGTGGGGGCTAACTATGCAAAAAGAGGCCTCCTCTCACAGGTCATTTCCACCAGCCTTTGCATGGCGGTGATTTCCCACCCCGGAACTGATGGAGGTGTGGTGGTTCATAATATGGTGGCCGTGTAGGGCCTTTCTGCCGCCCTGAAGATGGCCTCCACCGTCGTCAGCGGCGCTCCTAAAATGGCGGTCAGTGGATGGGCTGCTGGCTATTTCTCATGTGCTTCATTGTGTGGCGGTCTGGACCGCCAGCCTGTTGGCGGTAGTTACCGCGACCGCAGGAGATGTGGTCTTTACCGCCAGGTTCAAAATGACCACCTTGGTATTTAACAATCTGTATTCAACATGTAAAAGAGAACAAATTAAGTTTGATGTAAGACATCTCCCTTAGGTTTGAGAGATATACCACACTCAGAGCTGAAGAACGTTAGCAGACTTACGTGCCACAGTATCTATACAGGTCCGATAAAGCTCTACTGGTATTCCGTTTGTCCCAGGAGTTCTCCCTGGCTCAGTTCTGGAATTGCTCTCATAGTCACCGCAACCTCCAAGGCCTCAGCCTGCACCCAGGATAGGGAAATCGGGACAGGCATTTCCAGAATACCATTCAATTCCTGCTGAGTCACTTCATCATTTTGCTTAATCGTGAATAGTAGTCAGTAAACCTGTGTTTAATGCCCTCTTGTGTACCACTGTCCGTAGCCATTGAGAATGCATTATGAAAGGCGTCCCATTCCACCAGTATATCTGAGGCAATCCCTCTATGCTCGGAAAATAATGCTGGAACACAACTTTACTAGAACCCTTAAAGATGGAAATCACCAGTGCACTAACCTGTTGTTGCCAGGCTGTTATGGCAGTTCTCAGTTTTTCCCATCGAGCTACAAACTACTATCATTAGTGGAACTTAATCAGATTGTGTTCTTCTAAAATATTCTGTTCGCATGATAGCTGTGCACAGTTGTCTGGTGCATATACCCTATCCAGCCTGACATCAAGATCATGCACTGGTAGGTTACAGGAATACTCCTTGCTCTGAGGATTGTGCGGTCTTCATATGTCCACCATTTCCAAATTATTGGCCGAATCCCGTAGCGCTCTGGCAGTACATATTACTAGGGAGGTGAGTGATTCTTACAAGTTGCTTACATAGTTAATTCTCATTCTTTCAGTATTGGCAGACGTGCTACATGCACTATTCGTTTAAACAAAAAATGACAAGCTTGCTTGATTTAGTTGCATATATTTGGAATATTAGGGCGTTCTGACCGTGTAGCATTCCACCCACTATGAGTCCTCCAGGTCCATACTTAGTTTTTCCGTTGTAAACTGCACTCTGAGACATATCTAAATCAATGTTCCTCTGGCATATGAGAAATAGCCAGTGAACTAAAGCTGGCCTTTTCATCGCTTCCTGAGTTTAATACCTTGGCTCTTAGGAATCTGTGACTCCAGAAGAAATACTATGTGCACTTAGAATGTTTTCCGATATGTATGTATCTTAAACCTGTTAATGGCAGTGCCCATTCCCCTGAAATTACACATTATATACGATATTGCCGTAGAAAAATCTTTGCGCTACTTCTCCCCAGAGGAAAGGACAACACATCACTTAATTTTTCCCTATACTCAAAGGCCCAGATTTAAGAAAAGTGGTGCTTCATTTCGGGGAGCGCCACTTTTCTTGCGCCCCATTGTGCCCCCTAATGCCACTATGTGTGAGCCGTATTAATGATAAGGTGCAGCTTGGCCCAAGTTAGGATCAATAGCGTCACAATTTCTGACACTACTGTGGTACTTTGCAGGATTAGCACCCAAACTTTTGGTGCTAACCCCGCAAAGCACATAGAGGCCCCTTATAAACAATGGTGTGCCTCAATTAAACGCCTGCAGTGAGCAAGCGTTAAAAATGACGAGAAAATGTTTGCATTTTCTGGGCCTCCTAACAGAGGAACGCACCCCCGTACATACAATATGCCTGGCGCATGCATAATGTGGCGCAAGGGTTTACAAAGTGGCGCAATGCGTGCATTGCACCACTTTGTAAATCTGGAGCAGCGTTAGGTACTAGGTAACCCTTCTTAAATTTGGGCCATCGAATTTTAGCAGAGTGAGTTCCTCCATCTCATGGTTTACATACCGTGGTACTTCAGCAAACCCATTAAAACCAATTCCCAACTCCCACCCAGTACACATAAACAACTAGTAACATGCGGAGTCCTTGGCAGGCCTGATTATCCGTCCCAATACGAACTACAGCTCTTATAATGTGAGGGAGGGGTCATGGGCCACCTGTTCATTTTCTCTGGTACGTACCGCTGGTAGGTTTACCTCTGTTAAATTAGGGTACAGAACTACTGAGCTAAATCTGGCCTAGGTAATTCATCTTCTTGAAAATCCCTACCTAAATTCCAAGGGTCCCTAAAATTACAGTCCAATTTCAAACAGTAGCCATCTAAATTAGGAGTAATTACAAAAGCACAAAATAATGGGCAGCTGGCAACCAGGATTTCACCCACACCCGTGCAGGGAAACTGCCCTCTTAGACATCCAGTAACCCATGTTCAAAACACTGAATGGAGCCAATCCTAGTCTCTTTATGTTTAATTGATCTGTATGCTGGGTATTCCTTCTCTGGTTGTAGTATAGGGAGTGAGAGAAGAGGCTAGTATGTCGGAGGCATCGGAGAAGTTGTGTGACTCATTTTTGCTTGACTGCATGAGTGTAGTGGCAGTGGAGAAGCTGGAGAGTTAAACAGGTTCAATGACTGTTAATGTTCCGTAGGGCTCCTGACTCTCCCACTTCCTGTTTAATTTTTATGCAGTCACTCCATGACTTAATTGTGGAGAGAAAAACCAAAGGAACATGTTTTTCATTTAAACTGTGGGTGGACGGTAGTTGGCTGGAATTTAATGATGAAACAACAACTTTTACTCATTAGCTCAGACATAACTCTAAAGAAGATCAAGACCAACAATAGCCCCCTCCCCCCCCCCCTTTAGGGTTGGCTGTAACAACCCCAAAGGAAAAAGCGTAGATATTACTGATCTGTGTTTGACAGCTGCATGTAGAAGTTGCTTCTCCCACATGTAGAAACAAATACCACTGGCTACTTTGTTAGAATAGTATAGAGCCGCTTTTTTCGAGCATTTTGGATGATTTCAATGCAATTATGACTTTCACCACTCCACCATTAGAGTTGCTGGTTGGCAAGACACTTCCCCCAAAAAATACATAAGAAAGCCACAGAGGAGAAATAAACTAGATGGGACACCATGAGTGTTCAGTCGTAATGTAATAAGGATATCAAGTTGGCCTGAATCATAGTCATCATTGTAATAAGGAGAGATTATTAAAATATACACAATTATTATATAAACCTTTATCAGAAATAAACTATTGGAATTAGACTGTAATGCTCAAAACAGCCCCTTGAGGGTACCATAACAAAAATATAATTTGTAAGAAACATGGTCATGTAACCATATTGTTAGCCCCTAGAGGGCATAACCCCATGAAAAAAACAGGAGAAAGTAATTCAGTGTAACCATATACTTAGCCCATAGAGGGCGTTTTTTGGACTAGAAGGCCTACTGCTAGGATATTACAAACCAGGCCTTTAAAACAAAGTTTCTGCCAAGTGTAAAACAAAGGTTCTAGTCACAAGAAAGCTTAAAAGACTATGAATGGTGGTGGGGGGGGTGGGACAGGGCATTTATTATTTTGGGGTCCATACTTACCTAGTGTGGGGACCAAGAGATGATGTAGACAGAAAGAGCATTTTGAAGGTGGTCCCATTGTCTTAGAACCACCACAGGCTGAGTTATGAGGAAAAATGTTTTGTGAAAGTAATGCCCGGCAAAGCATTATGGGGTGCGTTTTCGTACCACAAATATTATAGTATGTTGACTGCTATGCTCAAAATAGCCCCTAGAGAACACCACAGTAAAAATAGTATTTGGAAGAAACATAGGCCCTCATTACAACCCTGGCGGTAAATGCCACCTACTGCTGTGCTGACGGCAACCAACATACCATGCCCACGGCGGTATTCCACTACAGGTATTATGACCCACACAGAGAATTCCGCCACAATACAGACACCCACACAAGTCCGCCAGCCCAAAGGTCAGTGATAAACTGGCAATATCCAAACCCACACTGTTACGCCAACAGGAATACCCCCACAGTATCACGACCCACGAATCACTGCGGCGGTCTTTCAATCGCGGTAAACCATTGGCGGTACACACCGCCACGCTCAAAATACACACACATTTACAAAACACCAACACATTGGACAATTCAAACTACACACACATGACACTCATACACACACCACACCCCAACACCTACACCACAATAAAATGCACACCCACTTTACCCACAACCCTTGCAAAAAAAAAAAAAAAAGATTGCCAACAGAGAGAGACACAAGCCAGGAGCACCAACTCAATCTGAGCCACGGAACACCATCACCCATACACCATCCATGCACCTCACAACACACACCCTAACACATCACCTCACACATCACCCCACACATTCTCACACAAATCACTCACACCACAGCCATGGCACCCCAAAGACACCCCAGGTTTTCAGAGGAAGAGCTAAGGGTCATGGTGGAGGAAATTATCCGGGTAGAGCCACAGCTATTCGGATCACAGGTGCAGCAGACATCCATTGCTAGGAAGATGGAGCTATGGTGGAGAATCGTGGACAGGGTCAACGCTGTGGGACAGCACCCAAGAACCAGGGATGACATCAGGAAGAGGTGAAATGACCTAAGGGGAAGGAGCTTTCCGTGGTTGCAAGACACCAGGTAGCAGTACAGAGGACTGGCGGTGGACCCCCACCTCCTCCCCCACAACTAACAACATGGGAAGAGCAAGTCTTGGCAATTATGCATCCTGAGGGCCTCGCAGGAGTAGCAGGAGGACTGGACTCTGGTAAGTCAAATCTTTACTACTTCACCCCCCAACCTGTATGCCATCACAAACTTCTACCCCTACCCTCACACCCATCACTCCAACGCCTCACACATACCCCACCATCACAACCCACCAATCCCAATACCAAGCCCTGCATGCAACACCAAAGCATGGATCCCCAACACAGACCCGCATGGACACCCATCACCACAGCATGCCCATTAGAGAGACTCACCCATCCCACAAAATCACCACTCACACAAGGCGAAGCTGACAGGGAAATCACAACCATACAGGGAAACACACCCATACACAAGATGGCACACGCAGATACATTAACACTGCATTTACATCCCCACAGGACCCCTACTCAACGTCACCGGAAAGGAGGTGCCAGCTACATCCAGCCCCCCCCCGAAGAGGCCCACAGTGATGACAGCAGCTCTGCACACCTGGATCAGGATGACCAACCTGGCCCATCAGGGACCTCTGGACAGTTGGTTCCCCTGCCACAGTCCCAACCCACCACAGAGCCTCCCCCCTCAGGAAACACCACCACAGCACCCACCCATCGGACCCATACCTCTGTCCCCATGACACGTCAATCAGCAGTGTGTCCACCACTACAGGGACCCCAGGCAACCCCACAAACCCAGGACGACCAAGGACCTGGGGTCACTGGCAGTGGGCACAGGGTTCAGGGGACAGAGGCACCGGACAACAGGGAAGCTGGGAGGACTGCTGTGCGACAGAGGGAGGACAGGCCCAGGGAACCCACTCTCCACAAGGCACTCTCCAACATCCTGGGAGCATACCACCATTCCCAGGAGACCATGGGCCAGATACGGGCCAAGCTGCAGGAGACTCAGCGGCTGCAGGAGGGACAGTACCTGGGAATCAGGGATGACCTAACAAACATCTACACCATCCTGGTCACCATTGCAGGGGTGCTGGCTGACATGGCCAAGACCAAGAGGGAGGCAGTGGCACAACAACGGGCGCCTGGCACTAGCCAAACCGATGAACAGCTTTCCACCTCCGCCGGCGCTAGTGGACAGGAGGCACCGCCACAGGAACACCAGGCCACCAGCACCCCACACCCTGCAGAAGGAGAACATTGCCAAGACCCCCCAACAGGAAATAAGACTCTCCTGATTGTCACCCTTCTGTCCCATCCTGTCACCCTGTCTACCTTGAACTGTCATTGCTCCCCTTCCTATGCCCCATTGGACAATGCACCTGTGATACCAAGAGACGGGACTCTACCCTGGACTTTCCTCCACCATCAACCCAGCCCATTGCACATCTCCCTGTACTTATGAGCACCTAAATAAACACCCTTGGAACAAATACTAATCTGGAGTCTGTCAAATGATTCACAAATGTTTTAGTACAACTTTATCAAAGCATTACAACTCAAATGTACAGTGAAATTTACTTTAGAATGACCTTTGGTGGGCAGCAGTACACATAGCAGGAGCCAGAGTAAGGGAAACAGAGATCTGAAAATAGAGATGCCAAAGGGTACACTCAGTGGCCATAGCCATAGGGTAAGAGGCTGCCTTGTACAATGTCCAACAGATAACTGAAATGTAAAGTGAAAGTACAATGTCTTACCTGTGTGTCACTGGAAGTACTGCTGAATTATGTTGCTTCTGTTGTCAACATCTTCTTCCTCTGCCTCCTCTTTCTCACTGTCCACAGGCTCCACTGCTACCACAAAACCATCTAAAGGAACATCCTCCTGCAGAAAAGGCACCTGGCGTCTCAAAGCCAGGTTGTGCAACATGCAACGATGATCTGGCACACCTTCTTGGGTGAGTAGTACAGGGAGCCTGTCAGATGTTGACACCGGAACCTGGCCTTCAGGAGGCCGAAGGTCCTTTCAATAATCCTCTTTGTACGTCCATTTGCCTCATTGTAACGTTCCTCTGCTCTTGTCCTGGCATTCCTCACTGGGGTCAGTAGCCATGAGAGGTTGGGGTAACCAGAGTCACCTGCAAATATTGAGGGACAACTCTTAGACACACACTAACCCTTAAGGACAACCCATACCCAGACACCTACTCATAGTGTGTGGGGACCTTAGGTTCACCTACTAGCCACACCCTGTGCCTCTGAAGTTGACCCATTACATGTGGGATGCTGCTATTCCTCAAGATAAAGGAATCATGCACAGAGCCAGGGCATTCACATGGGAGATGTACTGGTCCGCCAAACACACCATCTGCACATTCATAGAGTGATAGCTTTTTCTATTCCTGAAAAAGTGTTCATTTCTCGGGGGGGGGTGACAAATGCCACATGTGTACCATCAATGGCACCAATGATGTGGGGATATGACCCAGGGCATAAAAGTCAGCTTTCACTGTGGCCAAATCCTCCACCTGGGGGAACATGATGTAGCTGCGCATGTGTTTCAGCAGGGCTGACAACACTCTGGTCAACACAGAGAACATTGGCTAAGACATCCCTGATGCCATGGCCACTGTTGTTTAGCTGACATCAGGTCTGGCTTCAATTCGGCACACAGTTCTTGGATTGTGGCACGATCAAGTCTGTATGTAATGATAATGTGTTTGTCTTCCATTGTCGCAAGGTCCACCAGGGGTCTGTACACCGGAGGATGGCGCCATCTCATATTCAGCCTCAGTTGAAGCCTATGGAAGAGAACTGTGAGCAGAGGGTCATATTCCCACATCTTTGCACTAATGTTGATTTCTTTACTTTACAGAAACAAATTGTGAATCCGGCAATCCGTTGCAGTGCCAATGTCTGCTGTGACGCAGTTAGGTGCCATGCACTGTGCTCCCCTGAAATGGCGGCTGCCTGACCTGTGAGGTAGGACAAGTGAAAATGAGGTGATTGCGCTCGCATTGTGCGCCATCGCGGTAGGCGGTCAATGACCGCCGTGCATCTTTGCATTGGTTATAATTAGGCCCTATGGGTTCTAGGAGCCTATGGCGATGTACGCCGCCGGTGACAGTACGCACCGCCGCGGGCGTCACCGCCATTTTCTATCTATCCACTCATTTGCTACCTGACCTTCAACAGGAGAGGACCTACACTGCAAGTGCTGCTGTGACCTGTGTCTGGAACCGACCATGGCTCATGTGTCTGGGGAAAGGGCCCCTGCCTTCACTTGTGGGGGAGTTGGAGAAACTGGTGGATGAGGTCCTACCCCAGTACACGTTACTCTACGGTCCTCCAGACAAACAGGTGAGTACACTGTGAGCATGATGAGTGGGCCATGAATGTATGGAGTGCTGTGTGTGTAAGCCACATGTAGGGGGGCTGAGGCATCCTGGCCAGAGTGCAGCATGTAAGGTGGTCAATGCATGTGCGTCAGGGGATGGGAGGGATCTGGTGGGCCATGAATTCCCTTTTCTGCTCTCCTTTCCCTTCAGGTCAGCGGCCACCAGAAAAAGGGTATTTGGCGTGCCATCGCCAAGGAGGTGCGGCCCCTCGGGGTCTGTGATAGGCGGAGCACCCACTGCCGCAAAAGGTGGGAGGACCTGTGCCGTTGGGCAAAGAAGATGGCGGAGGCCCAGCTGGGGCTGGCCTCCCAACGAGGAAGGGGTGCCTGTCGCACCATGACCTCCCTGATGTTGTGCATCCTGGGGGTGGCCTATCCGGAGTTGGATGGGCGCTTGAAGACATCACAGCAGCCACTAGGGGGTGAGTACAGAATCTGACTCCTGACTGTGCGCGTTAAGCGGTACCTGGGTGGGGGATGTGGGCTATGGGTGGCCCTAGGTCAGGGCGAAGATGGCAGGGTAGGTCCCTTGTTGGGCAGGCTCTGAAGCACTCCTACCCCAATAGTGTTAGTGGGCATCTACTACTGGGCATAGTCCTGTCGGTTTCAGGTGTGCAGCTGATTGGCGGTAGGCATTGTACCCCATGGGCTGGTGACTATCTTAGTAACTGGTTGGGCATGGCTTAGTGCATAGGGCTGCTTCGTGTGTGTTGTGTACGCCAACAATAGTGGTGTTGCTGGCACTGACCAAGTGTATCATCTGTCTCCCCACCTCCTTTTTGTTTTGTCACCCTGTCCTTATGTGCATTAGCATCATCTGGCGGAGGAGCAGAGGCACCGGGGACGGAGGGAGCTGCATCCCACATGGGCCTGGAGGCCGAATCCACGAAGGGTGAGGGCACCAGTGGGACAGAGGGCGAGGGGAGCACCACAACGGGGACAGGAGGGGAGACCACACACAGCGGCGACTCCTCCGATGGAAGCTCCCTGTCGGTGGCGGACACCTCTGTGCCCATCCCATCAACAGGTACAGCCGCCACCCCCCCACAAGCACCCCACTCCCAGCAGCCCCTCAGCATGTTTCCTGTGCCCGCTCACCTAGGAGGGTGGGCATCTCCTTTGCCCCAGGCACCTCAGACCCTGCCCCTGTCAGCACTGCTGCCCTCAGTGAGGAGGCTATTGACCTCCTGAGATCCCTCACTGTTGGGCAGTCAACCATTCTGAATGCCATCCAGGGGGTTGAGAGGCATTTGCAACAAACAAATGCATACCTGGAGGGCATTCACTCTGGCGTGGCGGCCCAACAGAGAGCATTTCAGGCTCTGGCCTCAGCACTGATGGCAGCCCTTGTCCCTGTGTCTAGCCTCCCCCCTCCAACTTCCTGTACCCAGTCCCAATTCCCTCAACCCCAGCCTATGCCAAGCACACTTTCAGACCAGCATTCACCCAAATCAACACCCAGAAGTGGCTCAGGCAAACAAGCACCACACATCATCCCACAGGCACTCACATAAGCACCATACCCATGCAGACACACCAACATCCACTGCCTCCACTGTGTACCCCTCCTCTTCATCGTCCACCTCCCTCCCAGTATTGTCTCCACTCACACCTGCATACACTACATACTCATCCACTACCTCCATCACCAGCACGCCCATCACTGGCAGTCACCACTCCCACAACCATGCACACGTCCCCTGCGTCCTCTCCCAGTGTATCTGTGACCTCTCCTCCCAAAGTACACAAACACAAGCACCCACCCACCCAACAGCCATCAACCTCACAACAGCATCCAGCACATACACCTTCACCCAAACTCAGCAGACAGACACCTCCTACAACCACTCCCTCTTCCTCCACTCCCAAACCCTCTCCCTCTTCCTGCCCAGTGTGTCTAAAAAGCTTTTCCTGGCAAATATTGACCTGTTCCCTACCCCTCCCCCCGTCCTTCCTCTCACACCAAGGTGTCCAGAACCCAACCTAGCACCTCAGCCACCAAGTCGGCGTCCGCTGTGGTACCTGTAACTCCCAGAGGCTCAAAGGGGGCACCCGTCAGGCCAGCCAGTGTGCCACCAACCCCTGCAAAAGGACCAAACCATTCCACCACCTGCCAAGGTGAAGAAGGAGCGAGCATGCAGCAAGGGCAAGGAGCACGACCCACCCAGCAAGGCCCCCTCCAAAACTCCAGCTGCCAGAGCCAAGGTCACAACAGCATCTGCCAAGGTAAGGCAAACCCCACGGCACTTCAGCCGACGGAGGCTGCAGGTGAAGACCTGGTGCCCACCAGCAGAACCCCAGCCCCGCCATCTGAACCGCGGGCAGCAGCGCCAGCAGCCCCGCCGTAGGCACTGCCGCAAGCACCGCCACCTGCACCGCCGCTGCCACCACTACTGTCAGCAGCAGCATCCCCAGTGGGCAGCCGTCCGAGGCTGCAGGAAAAGGGCTGGAGCCTACCTCCACCTCTGGCAGCACCGGCACCAGCACCACCACCTGCACCGCTGACAGTAGGACCACTACCAGCAGCCCCAGTGGGCGGCCGTCCGAGGCTGCAGGTGACGGGCTGGAGCCTACCACCACCACTGGCAGCACCCCCACCAGCACCGGCACCAGTTAGCAGCCTTAGGCGCCACAGGATGGAGTCTAGCCCTGCCTCCATTAACTATCATGCTACCTGTTCCCTGCAAATCACGTGCCTCAGACACTCAGGTGAGGGAACGTGAACTGGCACACCCCAAGTGCTGCATCACTGGGCACAAAGCCCCCACCAGAACCAGTGGAGATATGCATCCACTCACCCTATCCTTGGCAGGATGAAGCAGACTGGACACAAAGTCCCCTCCAGAACCAGTGCAGATATGCATCCACTCACCCTATCCTTGGCAGGATGAAGCAGACTGGGCATAAGCCACCTCCAGAACCAGTGGAGATATGCATCCACTCACCCTATCCTTGGCAAGATGAAGCACTGGGCACAAAGCCCCCTCCAGAACCAGTGGAGAAAGGCATCCACTTGAGAGACTGTGGCTTTGCACCCCCCAGGACCAAGCAGTGGGCAGACCACTCACTAGAGAGACTGTGGCTTTGTACTCCCCAGGAACAAGAAGTGGGCATACCACCCACTTGAAAGACACTGGCCTTGCACTCCCCAGGACCACGCACAGGGCATGTTGCCCCCTCCAGAGCCAGTGGGTAAGTCACCCAATTGAGAGACTGTGGCCTTGCACTCCCCAGGACATAGCTGTGGGCATACAGCCCCCTTGAGGAGCAGTGGCGTTATTCCATCTTCCGGCTGAGGTGCCCCCCCCTTCCCCATCCCCCTGAGGTGCCTGTGTGTTTTCGACCTGATGCCCCTGCATTGTTCTCTCCGTATTGAGGCAGGAGTCAAGTGTGGGCTTGGCCCATGGTTTTTGGCCCAGTGGCCCACGAACATTTGGAACGGACAATGTACGGCCTTGTGTACATATTGTATATTTTTGTAAATACTGTTTTTAAAAGTCTTACATATACCTGACTTTTTCTAAAATATCACTGATTTGACTCTATTCCTTTTGTCCTTGCGTTCTTCCAGGGGGGTTACAAGGTGTAAATGTAATGTTGTTGCATGTGTTTGTGTGCATGGTGTTGTGGGTGAGGGTGGGGGTAGGGGTAGGGGTGTTGCGTGTGTGTCACTCTCTTTTTCTTCCCCCCTTCCCCTGTGTACTAGGTGCAGTACTCACCGTGTTTGTCGTCGCCGCCGTCTTTGGTATTCCTGATAGATGAGGAGGTAGACCAGTATGGGCAGGACCTGTAACTCGTGCTCCATGGTCCTGGTCATTCGTTGAGTGTCGAGAGGTGAGTGGTTTCCCTTCCAAACACTGTTTCTGCCGTGCTTTTGATGGCATTGGTACCGCCCCGGAAAAGCTGGCGGGTTGTGATGGGGTGGGCGGTACATTGTCTTCCGCCTGGCTGTTGGTGGTTACTGCTGCAGTGTGTGCTGCTACCGCCGTGGCAGTCAGAGTTTTAAAGTGGCTGTATGTGTTGGCGGTTTCCACCGTGGTCCCATTTTTTTTTTAGTGCGGTATTACCGCCATTTTAACACCGACCGCCATGGTTGTAATGAGGGCCATAGTCATGCAACCATACAGTCAGCCTTTAGCATGACCACATGAATAAAGAATGGGAGAACGTAATGCAGTGTAACCATATATGTAGCCCCTAGAGGGCATATTGAACTGCACATTTTCAAGGCTATAATGCCTATTGCAATGATATTACAAACAAGACCCATAGAAAATTACTTCACCCAGCTGTAAACCAAAAGTTCCAGCCATGAGAGAGCTTAAAAAAGCTAATGAATAGTAGCTGGGGTTATTATTTTGGAGTCCCCGCTAACATAGTGTGGGGACCCATAGATGATGTAGACAGAAATCGCACTTTGTCAATGTTTTGAAGGTGGTCCCATTGTCCAAGCACCACCACAGGCTGAGTTATGGGCAAAACTGTTTTGTAAAAGTAATACCCCGCAAAGCATTTTGGGGCACGTTTCCGTGCCACAAATGTTTTAGTATGTTGATATGACTGTAATTCTTAGAACAGCTCCTAGTGAACACTACAATGAAAATAGCATTTGTAAGAAACATGGTCATGTAACTATGTAGTTAGCCCCTAGAGGGCAAAACCACACAAAAAAAAAATGGCAGAAAATAATGTAGTGTAACCATATATGTTTCTCGTAGAGAGTGTAGTATATACACATTTTCAGGGGTAGCAGGCCTATAGCAATGATATAACAAAACAGACCCTTAAAACACAAGCTATTCGATGCTGTAAAACAGAAGTTCCATTCATGAGAAACATTAGAAAGACACAGAATGGTGGGAGAGGTTATCATTTTGGGGTCACCACTAACTTAGTGTGGGGACCCAGAGATGGCCTTGACAGAAAGAGTGTGTCGTTCTGAATGTTTTGGTGGTGGTCCCATTGTTCTGGGACTTTCCACAGGCTGAGTTATGAGCAAAAATGTTTTGAAAAAGTAATGCCCTGCAAAGCATTACAGGGAGAGTTTCCTGAGTGCAGTGAATATTGGCGTATCGGCTCTCCTGCTGTGCCGGGACTAGAGTGGGTTGGGGTGAATGGATTGGACTGGAGAGGGGTGGCTGATTTGGACTGGGGCTGATTGGATTGGTATGGGTTGAACTGGATTGGAGTGGGGTGGGGTGGATTGGGGTGGAGTGGAGTGTGGTAGACTGAACTGGGGTGGGGTGATTTGGATTGGGGTACAGCAGGGTGGATTCGGAGTGGAGTGGACTAGAGGAGGTGGTTTGGAGTGGGGTGGATTGGATTGGGGTAGCGTGTCGTGGGGTGGATCCGATTTGGTTCAATCAGACTGAGGTGGATCAGATTGGGATGGATCCAATTGGGATGGATTTGACTAGATTGAGTGGGGTGGATTGGATTGAGTGGGGTGGATTTGATTGGGTTAGGTGGGCTGGATTAGAGTGGGGTGGACAGAACTGGAGTGGGGTGGATTGGAATAAATGAGGTGGATTGGAGTAGAGTGTGGTGAACTGGAATGAGTGGGGTAAATTAGAGTGGGATGGATTGGTTTGGAGATGGTTGGATTGAAATGAGGTGAGGTGGATTGGCTTGGGGTGTGGTGGGCTGGATTGGGGGGATTGGATTGGAGTGAGGTGGGTTGGAGTGCGGTCGACTGAACTGGGGTGGGGTGGATTGGATTGGGGTAGAATGTGGTGGACTGAACATGGGTAGAGTGGGGTGGATACAGAGTGGGGTGGAGTGAATTGAAATGGAGTGAGGTGGGGTGGACTAGAGGAGGTGGATTGGATTGGATTGGGGTGGGGTGGATTGCATTGGGGTGGCGTGTTGTGGGGTGGATCAGATTGGGTTTGATCAAATTGGGGTGGATCAGATTGGGATGGATCCAAATGGGATGGATTTGATTAGATTGAGTATGGTGGATTGGATTGAGTGAGGGGGATTAGGGTGCAGTGGGGTGGATTAAGGTGGGGTGGATTGGATTGAGCGTGGTAGACTGGACTGAGTGTGGTCGATAGGGGTGGGGTGGGTGGACTGGGCTGGATTGGACTGGAGTAGGGTGGATTGGAGTGGGTTGGATTGGTCTGGGGTGGATGGGAGTGGATTGCAGGGGGTGGACTGGACTGGTTTGGGCTGGATTGGATTGGTGTGGGTGAATTAAGTGGAGAGGGATGGACTGAATTGGAGTGCAGTAGATTAGGAGGTTTGGAGTGGGGTGGATTCGACTGGAGTTGGGATGGAATGGAGTGGATTAAAGTGGATTGTATTGGAGTGGGGTGGATTGGTTGACTTGGATTTGAGTGGGTGGGTTGTATTGGAGTATGGTGGGGTAGGATAGATTGGTGTGAGGTGGGATGGATTGAAGTGGGGTAGGATTGATTGGAGAGGGGTGGATTGGACTCATGAGGTGTATTGGAATGGGGTGGGGTGGGTTAGACAGGACTGGTTTGGGGTGGACTGGATTATAGTGTGGTGTATTGTGGTGAATTGGACTGGAGTGGGTTGGACTGGATTGGTTTGGTTTGGGGTGGATATGATTGGTGTAGGTAAATTAATTGCAGAGGGGTGGACTGAACTGGAGTGCAATAGATTAAGGAGGTTTGGAGTGGGGTGGATTGGACAGGAGTTGAGATGAAGTGGGGTGGAATAAAGTGGATAGTATTGGTGTTGGAGGGACTGGAGTGGTGTGGGTGGTTGGACTGAGATGGATTGGGTAGCAGTGGACTTGACTGAGTGGGGTGGATTGGAGTAGGTGGATTGGTTGAATTGTATTGGAGTGGGGTGGGTTGTATTGGAGTAGGGTGCGGTAGGATGGATTGGAGGTAGGTGGGAATGGGCTGGAGTGGGGCGGGATGGATTGTAGTGGGGTATGATGGATTGGAGTGGATTAGATTGGATAGGGGTGGATTGGACTGAGGTGAGGTGTATTGGACTGGGGTAGGTTGGTTTAGACAGGGCTGGCCTGGGGTAGACTGGATTGGTGAGGGGTGGACTGAATTATAGTGGGGTGTATTGTGGTGAATTAGGATGAGTGGGGTGGATTGGATTGAAGTAGAGTAGATGGGAGTGGGGCAGATTGTTTTGGATTAAAGTGGGGAAGATTGAAATGGATTAGAGTTTGGCAGATTGGAGTGGGGCAGTTTGGAGTAGGACAGATTGTTTTGGACTGAGTGGGGCAGATGGAGGCAGCTTGTTTTGGATTGGAGTGGAGTAGATTTTAATAAGTAGGAGCAGGGCAGACTGGAGGGGCAGATTGGAGTGGGGCAGATTGTTTTGGATTGAAGTGGTGTGGATTGGAGTCGGGCCGATTGTTTTAGATTAAAGAGTGGCAGATTGGAGTGAGGCAGATTGTTTTAGATTGCAGTGGGGCAGATTGTTTTGGATTGGAGAGCAGCAGATTCAAACGGGGCAGACTGTTTTGGATTGGGCAGATTGGAGTGGGGCATATTGTTTTCGATTGGAGTGGAACATACTGTATCGCATTGGAGTGGAGCAGATTATTTTGAACTAGAGTGGGGCAAATTGTCTTGGAGTGGTGTAGGTTGTTTTGGATTGGAGTGGGTGTACTGGAGTGGTGCAGATTAGGTTGATGTGGGTTGGGAGGGTTGGTGTAGGTTGTATTGGATTGGGGAGGGTGGATTGGAGTGGGATGGATTGAGGAGCACTGCACAATTATGTGTTAAAGCATAATTTTAGAAATTACACATAATAAAGAAACAATATCTTTGCAATATTTAGAACAAGATAATCGTCATCTTTTGAGAACAGCGCCCACAGGCAAAAAAAAAAAATAAAAAAAAAAAAGAGTGCAAAGTGAGAAAAGACGACTTGGCAAAATAAAAGAAAATTAGCTATAAAAAAAATAAAACTTTTTGTTGACCTGCTGGGCACGTTTTTTTGACAGTTACAAGCCTTCTGTTTGCAGGGAACTAGAAATTAAAAAGAACAAAATACTAGCTCATTCACGTCGGGAGCAGTGAACGGGCATTCAGTTGAATCAATCATTGCTTGGTCCCTGCTCCACATAGAGGAACGGAAATGATTCCAGGCCTGCAGTGATGAATTACGAGGCTGTAAAGAAGAGTGCCATGCAAGCCAACAAATGTTAAGCAACAGACAAGCTCCAAGCCCTTTACTGTACACAATTGTGTCTCGCAAGCAAAACGCATGGGCTAGCGCATGCACTCGCAGGCTCGACCATAAAAAGAATGAAGGCTTATATTTTCACAGAAACAAAATCTCCTTCAGGCAAGATGTATTGATTTTCCATGGTGACAAGCATATTCTATTGGAAGAGGTCACAGATGATCATAAGGGATATGAGTGAATCGATGTGTGAAGTATTTGCATCTTTCTTCGACAAAAGAGACAACCAACCCCATAAACCGAGAGGTTGATTAGGATCACAGAGGTTGAATTCTCCTGGCTGTCCAATATCTGACTCTCTCTTTCAGCCACTTTAGATACTGTAGTAAAGCAGGATATGTGGCCTTGCTTTGTTTTGGTCAGTGAATAATCAGGTGCCTGTTGCTTTAGACACTTTCACCACAAATGGATCTGAACAGCGTGCATCATGACAGAAGTATCAGTAGGTGGTCTAACCAGCACACAGACTACAGACCCTACCTGTGCTGCAATGCCTCCCAGGCCTACGAAATCACCACCGCTGCTGGGATGCATCCCTGTGGTCCACGTAATAGATTCATAGTTGAAGATGGTGAAGGAGAGTTCGCCATCGGTGGTCAGTATAATCTGGAAAGTGTTTACCTGAGGAAGAAGGCAATGACAAGATATCAGATGGGAAGAGAAAGATGTAAAGAACTAGCTCACTACCAAGTCTATGCAACCTGTGAGTGATACTACTATCTACCTGCATCCTGAAATTAGTCTTTCAATTACTTGCTCGCATAGAAACAATGAGCAGTATTACTCAGCAAAATTAGCTAACCCCTTAATATCACAGTCTGTCAGAAAACAAACTTGTCCCTATGCAACAATCCTCTAACGTCAGTCTGTCAGCCACATACATCTAATACGGGCAGTGAGCAATGCTACCTTCAACTTAGAGATGAATCTCTAACTTCACATCAAACATACAATTAGACATGAAGCAAAACATACCCTCATTTCACAATCTATCTTAAAAGTTTGAAGCATGAGATCCTTAACAAACAAACAGCTGGTAAAGAATGTAAAGTATAGTCCATGGTAAAATTCATCTTGAAACTGCCTCTTGGTCTATTGAAGCCTCACTCCTCCCCTCAAACACAAATATTAACTGTATCACAATTATGGTGGTCAAATGAAATGTACCTGTTTTCTGTTGTGCACAGAGTACAATATGGATGCCTATATATGGGAGATTAAGGGCCTCACAGAGTGACGGACAGGGTACACGGTCGCAACAGTAACACAGTACCCTACCTGCCACCCTATCGGTCCATCTGCCTGATTGATAGTTGGGCAGACAACTAAAGATTACCTTCTGTGTTTCATGGGTTTTTTGACATTTTCATCAATTCCTGACATATTGCGCTGGGATTTTCTGTTGGGTGTGTGCCAAGCAAAATTACTTTGGTATAGTGGTGACACCTGGTTAGTACCGACTCCTCAGGTGGTCAAACCTCTAGCTCCACCCCCACAGACAAACAAGATGTACACACCAGTATTATCTTTGTCTCCATACCCTGATTTTCCCCTGGGGATACTCTGTCAGCAGATGTGGTCCCCAATAATCCCCAGCAAGCTCCTCTGTTTAACCTAGGAGTATGCTTCACACCTCTGCCATTACGTCCATCAGTCTCCTAACGTTATGATGGAAAGGCTGGGCTTCCCATTTATTTAAACTGGCACCTCACAAGGAGACTCATAGGGCAGCAGATATTGGAGCACAAGTGACTTGAATGACAAAGGAGGATAATCCACAGTAGTGGTTGGCACCAATGAATTAACTAATGATTGCTCTGTATTCTAGCAAGAAGGCCACCTCTATATTCTGTATTAAAGCTTGTGCAGGGATAAGTAAAGCAAATGTGTTGCAAAAATAACACAAAATTCAAATGAGTAGTCAAGCATCCTGATATATCTTGCAATATTTAAGGCAACTTGCTCTTCACTGTGTAACGTTGTACGACAGACTACATAATCTATGTTTATGTCAGTAATGTACTTCAATTCATTCTAATACAAAACTATCACTGGTAATTTTAGGTTACATTTTTATTGTATTTTCTGGACAACAGAATAATGTCTATAATACCAACCACAAAACCCGTCCTTCCCAATAATGGTTCCAACCAGCGTAACACTCTCCCCTACCTAAGTAACTCCTAACCCCCATTAAGATTCACGACATCCCTTCAAAGGAAAACTATCCTACATTACAGGCCCATCTGAAGTTATCTACTCTAGCAGTCGATCCTCCAATGGAGTCTATATGGACTTATTGTTCACCACCTTCTGTGGACTCACTCATCCCCTATCATCTTGTATAGTCAGTTGGCTCATTTTGTGGAGGTGGGGGTAATATGCGGCACCTTCAAGGAGCGTGACCATGTAAGCTCTCACAACTCCTTTGACAGATGCTTTAATGTATGGTGCCAGTCTGTCAAAATGATTACATATTCGCTTAAGCGCTGCCCTCTTTTCCATTACTTGCAGGTAGCATAACTTGCATAGCCATTCCCATACTTTCGAGATCGCCATTTTCACCCATTTCAAAGCAGTTAGTTGTTGCACAGCCAGGGGCTCTTGTGCTTTCTATTGGCCCTTTTTTTGTGTGAAGTGGGAACACTCCTGCAGCTGGCCAGCCCAATAATGCTACACCGCTGTCCTAGGCATGTTAATGATGTATGTCTGGTTTATGGCCCTATAAACCTCATGCCAATAGTTTGTTAGTTTGAGACAGCTCCAAAAGACATGTACTGATGTTCCTTCATGCTCACATTCCCACTGACAGCAGTCCAAATGTGTGGCATTCAATTTCTGCATTTGGCATGGTGTGGCGTACCACCATAGTTGGATTTTGTAAACTAACCCTCTTCCCGCCATGTTTATCACAGTCCTTGAGGATCCACATAAAATCTTCCCAAACTCCCCTCACGGGTCAGTTCGGGCTCAAACTTCAATACATTTTGGTAGGCTCTCTTCTTGTGAGTGTAGACAGGTATCAAAAGCCTACAGGGGTTTGATATTGGTGTCTTATCATCCTCTTTAGCTTGAACCCACGTTTCCAATGCCATAACCTGCCAAGTGGTAGTCAAGTTAACCAATGATTGTAAAACCCAATGCTGGAGCAGCTTGTGGCAAATCCTTTTCATTTTGTGTAATCAGTATTCCCTCTTGATTTACTGAAATACCTTTAGTTATACAAATAGGTTCCCAACGTATGCGCATTTTGCCACTCTCAACTTTACATATCCCTGTTTCGTCAGCACCCGGGTAAAGCCTGAGTTCTTCCACAAAGGATGGAAATGGGATGGGAATAACATGAGTTTCTGTGATCCACTGGTGATTAATAGATTCCTATACATTTTGTACCTTTGGCAGTAACAGTACCGTCCACAATTGGTGTCCTGCTATGATGTGGTTTTTGAAACACCATAATTTCTAGGGATCTGCCCTGCACCATTTTGTTAATAACATCAGCTGTGCCACTTGACAGTACATGCTCAAAATACACTTACATTTGCCAGCCCAGATGAAGTCTTCTATGAGACTCTGGAGCGATTGCAGCAGTGTCGGATGGCGTCTGTCAGCAAAAGTGAGACGCATACAGTTTTTGAAGTAGCACCTTCTTGACAACTGTATCCTGTCATGAGCATACTTCTAAGTGTCACTTGTTGAGCTCTTTGTTCCTTGAACTAGAACGATGGACTTCAGTACATCTGAAACATCGTCTTAACACAATACCAGCTTCAATTCATCTTGTCTTATTTTGACTCCTTTGACCTCAGCATCCCATTGGATAAGAGCTGCTACAGTCCTCAGTTTTACTACACTAAAATAATGCATATGGAGTCTAACTGAACCCCATTTGTCTTGACTCTTTCCCTTGCGATCTTGATGTAAAGGTACAATCCACAATCCGAAAGCTCCTAACATCTGCTGTAAAAACACCTTGTCCGTACAATGTCGCACCTTTTCGCCATCAAGGTAGCACTGCAGCACACATGCTTTGCACTATTAATAATATGCTAAATTTGTGTGAGGATGCTTAGGGAACACACTGGAGATCACTTGTAGAAGAATATGTATTGTTATTGACACACCCCAGCCACAGCATGCCACAGGCAGCTCCCTTCATCTCACAATCTCTGTTAGGAGTCCAATATGGAATGTTGGAGGGAAGGGACCATTGTGATTGAGAGGAGTGGGGGGAACACAGGGTGAGGGAGGAACCAAATGGAAGATGCCACACATCCCCCTTTCTTTACTGAACAAGAACAGGCTGTAGAGAAAGAGGGAGATGGGAGGGAAAAAAAGACATACAATAATTTCTCTGGTGAGAAATTTAAGTAACCATGACTAAGTGCATACATGTGACAGTGAGATAAACATGGTAACTAGCACATTATACTGTTCATAGGACAGAAGACTCCTTTTCAATCCCAGACATAGGCCCTCATTATAACATTGGCGGTATTGACCGCCTACCGCCGCGGCAATGGCCGCCAAAACACCATCGTCTCGGCTACCTACCATCCGCCATATTATGACCGTAGCCAGAATTCTGCCAGAAGGATGGCGGAATTCCGGTTGCGGTCATGGCGGCGGACGGCAGTAAGGTGGAGCTGCTGCCAGCAGCATCACCATGTCAGTAGACCATATCATGACACATGAAACGGCCTGGGGGTGTTCTTCTGGCAGACGCTGCTGCTGGCAGCAATGGCCCGTCCTGTCTTCTTATGGTTTTTGTGGCGGTAAGGAAGCCAAGAAAACCATGGCGGTAGGCGGGGTCATAATCCCATGGGCGGGACAGTGACGGCCGCCTGGCTGGAGACAGAAGTCTCCAGCCCGGCACCTGTTACCGCCCTGGCAGACAGAGTGGTACATTGGTGGTTTGGCTTCAAGCCAAACCACCAATGTCATATTTTGGGGAAGAGTACCGCCAGCCTGTTGGCAGGACTCTTCTCCAAAATACAGCCATCCGCCAGGGTCATAACGAGGGCCAAAGTCCTTTAAGTATTTTGGTGGTCTGATGGGCCATGAGTGAACTTTATATGGATGTTCCTCCAAGTGGCCTACACTTTGAAATGACGTTGAAGATTCCTTAGGAGACCCACATGGTTTGACTTTGTTTGTGGCTTCTTCATAGGCATTGTGAGAAGGGTTTCTGCGTGTTAGAGAATAGCAATTCTCAAAGTTTTATAGTCGAGAGTATCTGAATTTCATTAAAGACATGGAGACTAACATCATTCATAAATCTTTTAATGCTACCTCACAGCAGCATTTGAAAGTACATTACATCATAAACCAATAGTCTAGAATGAATCCATAGCAACATATAAAAGGTCAATGCGTAGAACCATCATTCTCTTTAGAATGCGTGACTTGACTAACCAAATTTTTACCCTTCTCTTGGAAAAAATGGAACACAGGAAAAAACTACAAACATAGTCACTTAGAAGTTTCACTTCACTGTCAATTGTCTTAAAGAAGGAAAATTATAAGACTAGAATGACCAAAGAATGCATCATAAACAAGTAATACACTTGGCAGTTACTATATTATTAGTGAAACTCCAAATAGAAATGACTAAGGCCCTCATTCCGAGTTTGGCAGGCGGCGGAGGCCACCCGCCAAGCTCGTACGGCCACATGACCCCTAGTGCGGCCAGACCACCGCCGGCCCTATTTTGAGTCTCCCCCTTGGTGGAAACAGGGTTTCTGCCCGTCGGCCCAGCGGGACATAGGGTCTTTGCATTGCCGCCGGCTTGTAATCAAGCTGGTGGCAATGTGGTGGTGTGTCAGGTGCGACAGCACCCATCGCACTTTCCACTGCCCGTAATTCGGGCATTGGAAGGCGCAATGGGGCTCTCTATTGGGGCCCCTGCACTGCCCATGCGCAGGGGCCCCCATGCGGTCCCCCAAGCCCCCATTTCGTCAGCCTTTCCATAGCGGTCCAACCGCCATGAAAAGACTGGGGGTATGGGAAATCATAATCCCCTGGCGGATTAAGACCGCCAGGCTGTCAGCTGGCAGCAACCTGGCAGTGTCAGCGGTTGTACCGTGGTGGCTCCACTACAGTTGTAATGTGGCAGTCGGACCGCCACAGCAATTGTGATGGTCTTAAGACCACCACACTCGTAATGAGGGCCTAAATCTTTTTCTCTTTTTACTTTTGCCTCTATTTGTTTTTTTTTACCGTATTCATATTACTTACTTAACTCTTTAAACTTTAAAACATAGCAACAAAGAGGAAAGGAAGGAATAATATCAGCCTCTGCATCGTTAATGAAATTCAGATTCTCTTGACATCAAAACTTTCAGAATCGTTATTTCATTGCAAGACAGGAGGCTACCATTATGCATGTTGGTAGTCCTCTAAAACAACACTTGACGTGTTCAATAGGTATACAGTAGTGATTAGCAAAAGTGGCAGCATTAAACCAATCAGCCGCTTTTATAATGTCCTCTAATCTTGCACACTTCCATAAGGCTTGGCTGGCCATGGCACCTCTCAAGGAATGTGCATGGAAGTTTTGTAAGTCAATAACAGCTTCTTGTATATTATATTTGGCCCACCTACCAATTGTAGTTGTGGAAACTGCATGAAAAGGCTTAACAAAGGAAATTAGTAACTGATTAATGCCATCAGGTCTAAAATCAATCATACGTGAATCATATTCCTTCATGCAATCAACTACAAATAATATTTTGCGTGCAGTACACCTTGGATAAAAAAATGGTATCAAAGATTGTCTTAGTTCTTTTTGTAATATCAAAGGGGACTCCATAAGGGTGATAAATTCTGTTACTCACCTCCAAAGCTTTGACATCTATAATTCTACGACAAGAAATTAAACATAACAAGTACAGTTTCATAGAAAGTTCTTTAAGTATTTAGATATCTGTTAACTGGCCAACTAGAAAACAAGGTAAGGACTAACTTTACATCCCAAGAAGTCTGATATCTTGGTCTGGGGGGTCTTCTTAGTCTAATGCTCTTAAGGACATGACAAACTAAAACATTCTTCCCTACACTTTGAATATTGACCATATTGTGACTGGCAGAAATAGCAGATCTATAGCAATTAATAGTCCTATAACTTAGTCCCTTATCAAACTGAATCACATGGAAATTATCCAACTCAGCTACAGGACCCTCCATGGCATCCAAGTCCCTTTTCAAGTACCAATGTACACAGATCTTCCAGATCCCTTTAAATCTGGACCAAATTCCTGGAGCCCAGGTTCAAAGTCCCTGTTTTAACCAATGGGTGTTCCTTTCCATGTGCGTCTTTCAGAAGAACCTCTGTGGCAGGAAAAAAAAATAGAATGTAGCAAGCGAGTTCCAAATTCATTGGAAACCATGCTTGTGAAACCCATAACTGAGTTATTAGAATACGGGAGCATTTCTCCTGTCTCACTTTCTGAAGGACTCTCTGGATCATTGCAAACAGAGGTAAGGGAAATGCTTTAATTCCCTTCCAAGTCTGAAGAAATACAATCACTGTCAGAACACCTGGGTCTGGCATCCAACTGTAATAATTCTTCAGTTGAAATGTTAGTCTGCTCGCAAACAAGCCTATCTCTAATTGTCCCCAAATATGGGACATTTTCCTGAACCACATTTTGTTCAGTTTCCAATCGCTGTAATCCTTTGAAAAACTTGAATTCAAATCTACAGACACATTCGCCTTACCAGGCAAATATTCTGGCCTTAGGCTGATCTGGTGTTCTAGACAGAAGCGCCTAAGCTTCTTTGCTAAGATTGCTAGATCCATGGATTTGGTACCTGCTAAGCAATTTATATAAGAAACCTCAGAGACATTGTCCATTTTCAATAATACTGCTCTACCATGTAAACAATATTTGAAACTCATGAGAGCGTAAAGTCCTGCAGTCAATTGTAAATAATTCATATGATGTAGCCTCTCTGCATTTCAGCATAACCCACCAGTTTCCTGAACACACAGACATGCAACCCAGCCAGTCAGACTTGCATCTGATTCAAGAATAAAATCTGCAGAACACCCAACAATTGCCCAGCCATTCCAAGAGTCTAAATTGTGAAGCCACCAAGTAAGCTCTGTCCTTGCTGCCTAATCTAGTGAAACTCTGTCCCCATATCAAAGAATGGAGGGCTCTCACTTTTATCTTCTGTAAGGAGTGGTAGTGCAAGGGGCCCGGGAAAATAGTTTGGATGGAGGAGGAAATGGGCCCAAAAGTCTTTTGTGCCACGTAGGACACCTCTTTTTTGTGCCATAAAGGACACCACTCTTATTTGAGGTCCTTGGACCTCCATTCTTTTGAAAGGTACTTTGACTTTCCATCATATTAGGGGGCAAAGGCTCTTTTTCCAAATGCTTGGTTTTTCTTTTCTTCTTTTTGCCTTTGTTTATGGAATCAGATTCACCATCTGATATGGACCAGGTGTCATAGTCAGAACCTTTGTTTTGTCTCTTTTTGCACATGTCTTGACTAATGTCTCCCGTACACAGTACGCATCTCATGTTGAATGAGTTTTCTAATTAATTCTTCATTAACTTTACCCTCTGGGATCACAGTTGACAGTTCTCCATTGCCTGACATATCTAATTTTTCATCACAGGTTTTATAATATTATAATATCCCCAGAGGGACTGGAATATAACCAATAGCTTAATGGTTAAAATTGTTCATAAAACAGCACTTGGACCGTGCAGAAATTAACCTACATGAAAGTGCACAGGGTAGGGTTAAAAACTTTTCCAAATAGCCCTTAAAAATATAATTCTTACTGACAAAGCAATAAAAGCAGCAGATGACTGAAGATACTGTGACCCTCAACTGTCAAACGTGATAGCACAGCATTTCGTAACGCGCAAGCATATGAACTATATAGAAAATGGGGCTAGGGCTCAAAGCAAAAAGGCTGCAATCTCGTGGGAACACAAGATGTGCATGCACGCACGTAACAAGATACTGAAGGGAGCTGCTTCAGGACGTCTGTGCTAGTGGAGTAAATTTCCCACGTTTGGAAACAGGGAGCTGACTTTTAGCAGAGCTTCAAAATGTGTGTAGTTGACAAAGGGAGCCGCTACAGCAGCACATCAGACACGCTCCCGAGTCTGAAAACGACACTGGCGGTTGCAGCATGTCTGCTCGAGGCCGAGCGCAGTGTGCAGGTCAAAAATCAAGCTTGCGGTAAGGTTTAGCAGCCACTAGTCAGGGATTATTGGGAGAAATCAAATGCCATTGAAAATAATATAATGTCATACAAGTAAGTTTGTACAATGGGAAAAGGGATTTCCATAAATTGGAAACGAGGGGGAATACGTAATCGCTGCGGATAAGCAAATAAAGGTTAAAGCAATGTAAGAGAAACAGTCGAGTAAAGTGCTACTTATCTTATGAAGGAACAGTATTCAAAAGAGGATGATGGTTCTACGCATGGACCTTTTATATATAGCTATGGATTCACTCTAGACTGTATTGCTTTACGATGTAATGTACTTTCAGGTGCTGCTGTGGAGTAGCATTAAAAGATTTATGCATATTGGTAATGAAATGGAGTAATGCTATGCTCCCTAGAATCCATATCCTGCTGTCTACAGTTTTCACAGCAGTGCTAAATAGTTTTACTACTTTCATGGCTTCCAAAAATGTCTTTTGCTCTACCCATGGGCGCCTTCATTTTTACTCAGTCCCCTACTGTAATGGTTGGTTCTTTTGTGTGATAGTCGTGGTCATATTTTTCTTTTCTCACCACATGGTTTTTGATTTCCCTTTGTCTCCATGGCTGTCTCATGTTCATGTCAACCCACCCTTTGTCCCATTTTATCCACAATGGAAGTAGGAGTGAATGAGGCTTCCTTCCTTTTAGAAGTTCAAATGGTGATTTTGTCGGCTTTGGTGAGGGGTGAGACATAATTCTGTAACTCTTTCAGTAACTTCTGTTTTCCAGTTGAGACAGTTGTTTTTTTCTAACTGGAACTCCTCCTTCAAAGTCTTGTTAAATCGTTCAATTGCACTGTTTGTCTCTGGGTGAACCAGGGCTAATCGTAAATGGGTAATGCCTTACTTCATTAGATATGTCTGCATTGCATATTAGCAAAATTATACTCTGTTGTCTGTGCTGAATAGTGTAACCCTTCTCTTGCAAAGAGCTCTTTCAAGAGTTTTATCACACTGCTGGAGCTGATGTCAGATGTGATTTTTATTTTTGGCCACCTGGAATACATATCTACTAGAACTATGATGTAGGGGGTGGCACTTTCACTTGGCAGTGGTCTGATAAGGTCCATGCCCAGTTCATCCCTGGGGTGTTTAGGGAGCCTGCATAAGTGCGTCAGTGGTTCTCTCATAATCAGAATTTTGTCACTTTCATTGCAAGGTACACACTCCCGGATGCATCTTTCAATTAGAATGTTCATTTCAGGCCACCAGAATTCCATTCTTAGGCTCCCTTTGGTCGTGGATGCCCAAAATTGCCGTCATGAGCTCGGTTGATGAGTCTTACTCCTACTTTTGCAGGCAGTATGAGTTTGGTGCCTCTGAAAAGATAACCGCATATTCAGATAGTTCATCACTGATGCACCAGAATACCCTTGAATCATTTCTGATGGTGTTCTTAGTTGGCCAGTGACTGTTTAAATACTGTTTGACTGCTTGTAGATTCTAATCTTCCTTGAAGTTTGTTTTCCATTTTTTCTCTGTTATCAACCCCTACGACATCACACACACATTAGAGAATACTACTTCCTCATCAGTTTTGTGATTTTCCTCAATGCTGTTACTGGAGGGGGAACCCTGGAGAGACAGTTAGCTGCCTTAATTTTCACCCTTGGGATCTATTCAACCATGAACATGTATTGTTGCAGGTTGATTATCCATTTTCTGATGCAGCTTGATATTGCATCAAGGCCTTTTTTGCTCAAATATTTCCTTTAGTGGTTTGTGGTCTGTTCGAACTATGAATGCCTCACCCCAAATTAAGTTTTAAAATTTTTGGAGGGCCCAATATACGGCCAACACCTCTCTTAATTACTGAGTAGTCGGTGTCCTGTTCCTCCTAATGCTCTTGAGGCAAAGGGCTTTGTGACCACATCCTTTCCATCAAGTTGAGATAGCATTGCTCCCAATCCTTTTGAGCTGGCGTCAATGGTTACTACCACTGTTCTACCCGGTACAAATGTGCTGAGCTTTGATGCATTTTAAGGCATTGTTTTACATCCTGGAACTCTGTCACACAGACTCCCATGCAAAATCTGTGTTAGATTTCAATTGTGATCTCTTGTGAAAGGTCCTTTCAGAAAAATTGTATATAAATTTGCTGTAGAATTCCAACATTCCCAGAAAAGAGCGAAGTTCATCTTTTGTGAATAGGGGTGAGAATCCTAAGATGGAATTCACAAGCTCTTCTTTTGGTTCAGTTCATTCTCCTGGAATTTTGTGTCGTAGATAGGTTATCTCAGCACACGCAAATTTACATTTATTCGCTCTCACTGTGAGACCAAACTCCTTGAACTTTTCAAGCACAAGTTGAACCCTATCTTGAGGTTCATTGCTCGTTGCACCACAAATCAGCACATCACCTTGGTGATAAAACACCACAGGGATATCCTTCAGGACGTCGGTCATGGCTCTCTGAAACACTGCAGATGCTATAATTAATCCAAACAGCATGCTTTTGAATTTATACACGCCAAGGGGCATAATTAAAGAAGTTAATTCTTGAGAGTCAGGATGCAGACTGATTTGATTGTATGCCAACGCCAGATCCAGAGTTGAAAAGATTGTGGCACCTTTTAAGGCTGTGAACATTTCTGCGATAGTTGATAATGGAAACCTGTCTACTATTACTGCTTTGTTTAAATGCCCTTGAGTCCACACATAGCCTCATCTTATTGCTAGCCTTGCATGTCACTACAATTCGGACAAGCCACTCCGTGGCCTCAACTGTTTCAATGACGACCAGCTGACATAGTTTTTCCAACTCTTTCTTTACTGCATCTTGAATACTTATAGGTAGCCTCTGGACTTTGGAAACAACAGCATTTTGCCTCAGTTTAAGTTTGTGAATGTATGTCTTGAGACATCCCAGTTTCTCTGTGAATACATCTGGAAATCTGTCCACAAATCATTCCTCCTGGACAACTTGAACTTTAATCTGGGGTGAAGCATTAGAGTCTAGGATCACTCCTAATGTCTTTTGAACTGGCCAGCCCAGGATACTGGTCGCCCTTTTCAGCTACATATACTTTGGTTTGTGTCTCAGTGCCTCCATACCAAATTGTTTCCCAAAAATATCCTCTCATTGAAATTAGTTGACCCCCATAACCACCAGGTTGTATGTTCACATTGAATAAGTTTATTCTGTCTGCAAATTTACTATTGAATTCCTGGTTGAAGTTAATAGTAATTAGTCGTGAACATGAGTCAAACATTGCCTCAACATCAGCGTTAATTATTTTTATGATGTCTTTGGGGTTTCCTTCACCTGAAGCATTCATTTGTAGAACAATTTTATCACAAATTTCAGATTCTTTGGGAGTCTTGTTCCTCTTTTCGACTTTCTTATATCTACAACATTCTACAAAATGTCCTATCTTGC
This sequence comes from Pleurodeles waltl, assembly GCF_031143425.1. Lineage (NCBI taxonomy): Eukaryota > Metazoa > Chordata > Amphibia > Caudata > Salamandridae > Pleurodeles > Pleurodeles waltl. Next base: position 353,283,650 of record NC_090450.1, read on the forward strand.
TACATCCTTTACATACAGCCTTCCAGGCCGGGGATCATCTCCAACTGGCCATGTGACCCACCATTCCACATCTGAAACACTGTCCCCTGAAACTTTGACTGGTGGTCTTACTGGAGTCTTTCTTCTTCTCACCACATTCACCTCCTCTCTGTTCTCAGAAGCTAAAATCTATCAATTTTCAATTCCTTCACACACGACATCATGTGTTCTACTTGTGTAGATACTATTAAAACCTCATTAAGAGGAGTATCATCCATAAGCCATAACTCTTCACGGACCCTATCAATATTGCATATTAACAAAAACTGATCCCGAATAGGATCTTCTAGGGTAGCACCAAATTTGCAGGATGCTGCCAATCTCCTTAGGTCAGACACAAAGTCCTCTGTGCTCTTACTTTCCTTCTGAAACCTTTTCCCAAAGTTATACCTCTCTAGAATGGTGCTTATTCTGAGAAGGAATTTCTTTATACTTGCATTATAAGCATTTAACCCTGTTCCCTCTTCAGCGATAAATCTGGAAGGTCGTCTAATATTTCCAGCCCTTCAGCTCCTAGACAGTGTGACAGTAAAGCCACCTTCATTTTAATGTTTATATTAGGCTCACACACTATTAGGTAATTGTTAAAGACCTTTTTTCATTTACTCCATGTCATTGGTGGTTCCCCTGGTGTATTCTTGAAGAATGGTCGTTGTGTAATGTTTTTCATGTTGTAGGTAGTGAGTGTTGCTTATTGTATGGATAATTTGCCTAGGCGTAAGGTACACTGTATGTTACTGTCCTCTGACACACTGTGCAATATCACAAACTGTAGATCTTTTACAGTTATTCATTTCAATATAAGCATAGTTATAATGTGCATATGTATATATTTAATTATACTTCTCCAAATGTGAAGCAATTTTCATAATGTGCGGATCCGAGTCTGTCCACAGTAGTGTCCCCACACAATTAGTTATTTACAAGTGTGCGGATCCTTTTCTTGGTGACCAAATATTAATTCTTATATCTACTAGGTGGTGGTGAGAGCATATAGAATCACTTATGCATATATATTTTTTCTTTCTCACAGTATAGTACCACCTGTGATCAGTACTGATTAAAGAAGGAGAGCACCAGTGCGAGTGAGGGGTGGGAAGCAGGCAACACCGCTGGGGTAAGCACTTTGTTTTAAACTTTTCTTTATTCCTTTTCAGCACAGATTGCTGCGCACAGATAAACTGCCAAACCCGTCACTGGATGACGCGTGCCTAGGAGTCAGCCGAGAAGAACACCTTAGATGCACAGAACATTCTAAAGGCAGCACCTACGTGCTAGCTGGTGAAGGATTGCCACAGGTACGCGCTCATCACAAAAACATTCTTTACATTAGACTGTCAGGGCTTGGGTAGCACAGCCTCCAGTAGTTCCATAAAATCTGAGACAGTCCAGAATAGTTTATGAGACATCTTGACAGTCAAATTTACGTGGCAGCACTCATCACATGGTGTCCGCGCTGACAAGGGGGCTGGGCGAGCAGTGGAGACAGGGGACAAGAGGGGAGGCTGGGGAGCAGTGGAGGACAGGGGGAATGTGCAGGGCAGGGTGAGAGGGATAGGGCTATGGGAAGAAAATATATTGAGGAAGGCCAGGAGCTGGCGGAGAACCAGGGTGCAGTGAGGGAGGAGCAGGCTCAGAGTGAGATGTTAATTGGTAGAGAGAGAAGTAGGGGACCAGCGGAGGCAGGTGTGGGGCCTAACAGGGCTGCTCGGGGTTGTGAGAAGCCAGTGTCTTCCTGCTAGCCAACTATGTTAGAATGGAGTGATGTGAAAGAAGGAGAGGATGAAAGGGATCAGGAGCAAGGAGGGGAATATGAGGACCAGACGATTAAAGAGGCTGCTTATGGTCAGGACCCACACCAAGATTTAGGGCAGAAAGCTGACTGGTAGTGCTTGCCAGGGAATTGGAGGGTTGGGGGAGAGTGCCTGTCATGAGCCCAGCTGCAGGACTTACAGGGTGGAGCAAAAGAGAGTGGGGGCAGAAGGAGGGGTAGCATGGGAGGGAGGGTCAATTGGGGCATGAGACCATATTTAGGGCAAGAAAGGGGTGGCGCAGCACACCGGACCCTATGGCTCGGTGACCCTAGGAGGAAGAAATGGCGGTACCACGAATGGCCAGTCAGATGTCATCAGCAGGAAAGGTGGTCGCCTTTTCGGGGCTGTGTGAAGGTAGGGGTTGTCCGCCCGCTGACGTTGCAGCACCAAACAGGCAGCATCCTGGTGCAATGGAGTGGCTTAGAGGGCTTAATATGATTCCTTGGCTCCAGCCACAGGACGAAGTTGCATTGCTTCATGCAGTTGGGCAGGAGGAGGCATCAGGTGTAGAGGCGCCTGGTGAGTATGGTCAAACTGAACTAGAGGAAACTTGGTTTGACTTTAATTAGGAGGAAGGAGAGATCCGGGACGAGATGAGGAAAAGGGGGAGGAGCGGCTATGGTGGGGATATGGGCGAGGCGTGATAACGCTGCTTATGAGTTGTTGCAGGGATCTAGTGCGGCGGGCAGGCCTGGAGCTGATGGGACTGCCAAGGAGAAGGCCCAGCTGGCTAGGCGAAAGGCAAAGGAGCAGCCACAGACCTTGAAGTCCAGGTAAGTGGGTTACAAGTGGCAATAACATGGTAGGTATCAGTGGCTATTGATGCCAAGGATGTTGCTTGTGGCAGGGAGGCCTGCCTCCTGGAAGGAATATATGTGACAGATGTTGATATGTCAAGCAAATAAGGCCATTGGAGGGGGGGTAACACAAAAGGGCAAAAAACACGGGCAAGGGTAGATCATCGGAACTCTGTCGATCTGGGGTACCAGGGTTAGGGAGACAGGTGACATTAGAATGACAGAGATGGTGTAGGTGGGGTTGGTCGAGAGTAAAGAGAAATAAGTGAAGAAGATGCCGTAAATGAGCATCACGAAGCCCCTGGGGGCCCACCTTATGTTGGAAATGAAGTAGGAAATATGGAAGGGGGAGTATGTGGAAATGCTAAAGTTACTCCACAAGGAAGTGAGGTTAGAAGAGAGGTCTAAGGAAGAGGACTATGAGCTGGCGAAGTGCCCCAAGGTCCCTGTCACTATTGAAAACTGGACGGCAGCATTCCTAAATTTCGCTAGTAAATACTGTGAGCGGTATCCAGAAAGTTCAGTTGCATTGTTTAAGTACATGGATAACATCCGGAAGGTGCAACTGAATTATGGGGGCTACGCTTGGGTACAGTCTCATGAGAAATTTGGGGTGCGCATGGCGGTACACCCCGAAGTACAATGGGGAGAAATTGACTCAGACCTTTAGCAACACACTATGGGCCCTACAAAATTCAGGAAGATAATTTTCATTGCCAGTCATCTCCTTATTACGTATCAGCCCTTTCGAGACCATCCCACCTGAGGAGGGTTGGGATCAGCAGGAAAAGAACAGGCAGGACCGTGAGGGACGGGCCAGCCCAGATTGGGACATGCTGGGTGTTTAATAAGGGCATTTGCACTGGGAGTACTGTAAATATGACACGAGTGCTCAAAGTGTGCAGGTAGGCACACACTGGTCCATTGCTATGGGAACAACAACTCCACACCAGGTGCCACAGGACATGGGCAGTCACAATATAGTGGTGGGTCATAACAGGAATGGCAGCCAGAGTCAAGGGGGCGAGGAGCCCACGGTCCTGGGGGGAAAGGCTCATACTCCAGTTAATTTGGAGAGGTTGCATTTTTGGCAGGCCCAATATGATCGTAAGAGGGATTCAGACTTGTTGCTGGCGGGATTTACCTGGGCTTCCATTTAGGGTACACAGGGCCGAGGGTGCATTGTTGGGCTGAGAACCTGAGATCAGTAAGGGGAAATGAGGAGGCGGTAAGGAGCAAGCTCAATAAAGAGGTGGGTGAAGGTCGCATTGCAGGCCCTTTTACAGACTGGCTGATGCAGAACCTTATTGTGTCATCCATTGGCACAGTACCCAAAAAAGAGACTGGACAGTTCCAGCTAATTCAGCATCTTCCATGGCCAGAGAGCACATCGGTAAACAACTTCATTCCGGATGAATTGACAAAAGTCTCCTACTTCTTGGTGGATATGGCGATTGGAATGGTTGAGGCGTCTCGTCCCAAGGCATTGATGGCAAAGACAAACATTAAGTCTGCTTTTCAGTTGTTGTCGGTGCACCCCAATGACTTTGAGCTCTTTGGCTTCCAGTTTGATGGGTCATGTTATGTGGACAAAGCACTACCAATGGGATGCTCTTTTTCCTGTGCCCTTTTTTAATGTTTTAGAAAAGTTTTACAATGGCTATTCAGAAGAGTCACAGGTCACATGGCGATGACCCACTATTTGGATGATTTTTTTCTTTCCAGCTCTGGCAGGTTTAGCTCATTGTGTGGAGCTCTTGGGCCAATTCAAGAGTCTCATAGGGGACCTGGGTGTGCTCCTGGCCCCGGAGAAGACGGCTGGAACAAGTACAGTGCTAAAGAATGGCCATGAAGGCATTGGTGTCTGAGATGTTACGCACTCAGAAAGTGGCGGTCGGATACATACAAGTTTTATTAGGCCACCTCAATTTTGCCTGCCGGGTGGTTAGGGCTGGGAGGACCTTTTGTAGGTGACAGGGACTGGCTTTGCCGGGGAACAGACTACCTCACCACCATGTTACACTTTCAGCAGGTACAAAGGAAGACTTGCGCATGTGGTGTATCTTTTTGCAATCTTTCAATGGCATCCCTTTTTTAAGTGTGGCAGGAATGTGAGTGGGATGCGCACATTTGTTTCTGATGCGGCAGGCAGGACAGGTTTTGGCCTCTACTGGCAAGGTAGGTGGTGTGCAGAGGAGTGGCCCTTGGAATGAAAGCAAGGGGGGAGGATTATAGCCTTTTTGGAGCTGTTTCCTCTCGTAGTTGCAGTCTGTGTATGGGGTCAGCATCTGGAGCACAAAATAGTGTCTTTCAGGGTGGATAATTTGGCAGTGGTGCACGTAGTGAACAGGCAGTCAGCAAGGGACCCACAGGTGATGCAACTGTTGAGGATGTTTGTGTGGGGTTGCCTACAACATGACATTTCCTTCAGGGCAAGACATGTGCCGGGTGTGAGCAATGACACTGCAAAGGCTTTGTCTTGTTCACAGTGGGAGAGATTCCATGAGCTGGTCACGGACGCAGAGCTGGTCAGAACGGTGATGCCGGCGATGCTATGGAGCGTAGGTAACAGAGGATGCTTCTCTTGGTGGTGAATTTATTGGTGCCTTCTACAAGGAGGGCTTATTTCCTGGCATGGCAGGAATTTCTGCGCTCAGGGGTAAGGAGGCAGGGGTGGCCTGGGAAGGGGTGGAGGATGTAGTGCAGTTTATAATGGATTTTATTGAGAGACGCCAGTCTAGGGTAACTATAGCCGGTAAATGAGTGGGGATTGCCTTGGTGGGTAAATTATTATGGGGCTACACGCTGATGGCTGGAGAAATGGGGCAGAGAATTTTGGACAGGTGGGCCAGGGTGGTTGGTCAGCTGGGAACGCCTAGGATACGGGTTACACTAGGTCTGCTTAAGCAGTTAGTAGCAGGCCTTCACACAACCTGTGTTGTGAAAGGAGAGGAACTGCTGTTTTGGACATTGGTGTCGGAGATGTTTTTTGGAGCTTTTCGAATTTCAGAGCTCCCGGGGAAGGGACATCCTGGGTGCATATCCTGGGAGGAGGCACGTATTTGCCACAATGGAATCAGTGTGTTTTTGTGCAGTTCAAAAACAGATCAGACCAGGACTGGGACATCAGTATTCCTGCGGATGTATCCGGTGAAGGAGATTTGGCCCTTAAACTTAGTAAAACAGTTGAGGGCTCAGAGTAGCTCTACGACAGGAGGGGGTTTTCAGCACAGGGATGGTAGGAAGGTTACTTTCAGTTGCTAGCTGTACTGAGGAAATGCCTAACAGCTCTTGGCTTGGATGCAAAATTGCTTGGTACACATTCCTTCAGAATCAGGATGGCCACGGAGGCGAGTAGGCAGGGTTGAGGTAGGAAAGCAATTATGCGCACTGGAGATCTGATTGCTACCAGCGATACATGCATAGCGAAGGTGACATGGGTTCTGGGGTGAGCACCTAACAGTATATTTTGTCTTTGCACGTTTCGTCACAGGCCCAGATGCAAGCTTCATTTCTATTTGGGTGGTGGGACATTCATTCATAAAATGGGACAGTGGCAGGTGAGGGCGAGCACCCTTGGAAGGAACCTGGGATTGGATCAGGAGCAGTTTTGAGCGCATTGGGAGAGAAAAGGGGGAATGAGGTGGCATGGATTTTTGCTTGCCTTGGATAAATTCAAGTCTAGGAGGTCACTGTCCAGACCTGCTGTTAATACACCTGGGGGAGAATGATTTGGTAGTGCAGATGGGATTGGATCTGTTGAAAGCAATGAAGAGAGACTTGATGGAGATTCAGAAGCAGTGGAGGGGCTGCCATGTCATTTGGACTGCGTTTGTCCTGCAGAGGGCTTGGAGGGGAGCAAAGAAACCACATGGGTCATCGAGCAGACACTAGAAAGATTAACAAGATGATGCAGGGTTATTGCAAGGATAAGGGAATTCATTATTTGGAGCACGTAGACCTGCGTTATGAGAATATGGAGTTTTTTCACTGTGACGGGGTGTACCTGTCCTTTATGAGCATAGAGCTGTAACTGCTGCATATGTGTGAAATGTTGAAGGAGCTCTTGAACGAGTGTTGAGCTTTTGGGGTGGGCAGAAAAAGTTGAGTGGGCCCCCTTTTTCTGGTGGTGGGGGCCGGGTGAGTTCACATGGCATGCAAATATGTACGAATAGCGAACCTGGCAGTACAAGTTGAGAATGAAAGGGGAGATGGACAACAGCAGGCCGGGACAAGCTAGGAAGTAAAACATTGCCTCACGAGTTATGCTAGTTGCAAGTTCATTGTTATGTTGCATCAGAAGGCAGTTAACAGTAGGAAACAGTTTGAACGGGGAATAAACAGGTTGAACAATTTAAGAAGTACTAGATGCAAGGCTAAATTTAAGGGGCGGGGGATGACTGGCTGTGTAGTGAGGTATATAGTTTTGTAAGGCGAAGGCCAAGATTTTAATTGTAAGTGCATCTGTTTCCAATAAAGCAGCATTTTCCACACAAGTCTGTTGTCAGTGTCAGTAATGCACCCCTCTTCCCCAATGGAGTTTTTCTATTGTGGGGGTGGGGGGAGGGATTGGGTAGGGGGAGGAAATCACTGACAGGAGGGAGATCTCCCCTCCTCTCCTCCCACCGGGAGGACTAGGGAAGGTGGTGCAGTCTGAGACTGCATTGGGCTGGTTGGGCTACATTTGGGCAAAGTATAGCCTGGTATATTACGGAGCCATTTTAGGTGTGGGTGCCATTTTGAGGCAGGTGACACTGTGGTCGGCGGTCAGACAGTTTTCGAATTTTCCCTCCCCCCCCCCCCCCCAGTTTTTAAAATACGTTTTTCCTGGGGCATACCCAAAAGGTTTTTGTTGCGAGGCCGATTTTTGTTGGGCTATGGGTGCATAGGGGTGAAGGTGATTGTAAGGTTGTCACTTGAAGCGGGTGGAGGCAGGGCAAATTCACATGGCTTACAAATATGTACGAAAAGCAAACCTGCCAGTACACACTGAGAACGAAAGGGGGGTGGACAACAGCAGGCCAGGACAAGCCAGGGAGTAAAACATTGCCTCATGAGTTATGCTAATTGCAAATTCATTGTTATGTTGCATCAGAAGACAGTGAACAATAGGAAACAGTATGAACAGTTTAAGGAGTACTAGATAGCAAGGCTAAGTTTAAGGGGCGCAGGAAGGGTAGGGTAGGTGAGGGGGTGAGTTTTGGTAGGTGACTGGCTGTATAGTGAGGTATATAGTTTTGTAAGGTGAAGGCCAAGGTTTGAATTATAAGTGCACCTGTTTCCAATAAAGAAGCTTTCTCCACACAAGTCTGTTGTCAGTGTCGGTAATGCCCGCCTGCTTCCCCAGGGAACCATTGTGATTGAGAGGCGGTGGGGAGGAAGGGCACAGGGTGAGAGAGGAACCGAATGAGAGATACCAATATTTGTTTTTGTATCATTATCACCTTTCCTTCACTTAACTGAACCAGATTCATTTAGATGGACAATAGCTAGAAGGAGATCCTCCACTACAGAAATCAGAACACCCGTGAAGATTTTTGCATTTAAGTTTAGTAAAAGATGGGGTGTTATCGGCTGCAGTACTTGGAGTCATTGTCGGAATCTGGAATTACTGGATACACTGACTGAGGTTAAACAATGGCTCTCTAAGGATTTGAAAATCATTGCCAGCTTGGTAGCCATGAATCTTCAGAAGTTTGTTTTTTCTGCAAGTGGCCTGACAATTTCACAGCCTTCAATTTCCCAATATGCCTCCTTTGATTCTTCTAACTCAATAGGAGATTCTAAACGTTTTCCGTTGTGAGCTACGATAGACTAGAAACTTCATTTATTTGGAACTGGATGTCACTTCTTGCTTTATTACCACACACATTCTAGTAAAAGGACCGCAACCTATTTCCTATACAGCAGTCATCCTAATCCACAGTTCTCCTGTCACTTTGTAGTTTTTCTATTCTTAGCTTGTAGTTTGCATGCCACGAGTCTCCCCACATTGTCTCCCTTCAAGATAGTAAGCCATTACAGCACAAATTCTCAGCTGGACAATTACAAAAGACAGCTCAATTTACACTGGTTGCAACAGTGTTGCCTTGTTTTGTGCCTCTCGAAATACCAGGTCCATTTTCAGTCCAGAGCACTGCTCCCCTCTGAAACTGGTCCCTAAAAAAGGCCTTAAAATGATCCATCCTACTCATTTATCCATTCACTATGTCTTGTTCTTCTGACAATTTGTATCCCCTTTTGTAGCTGTAACTCTCACGGGGTCAGTTAGGAAATGAGTGTTTACCACAGTCAAAGTATCAAATATGCGTTTACTCTCAAAGGAGTTTAATTAGAGATCAATTTGTTTGCTTGTTTTACAAAACTCTTCGCAGGCTGTCTCCAAGGAAATGGTCTGGAATCTCAATTACTTACATCAGGTCCTTTTTTCCCGTTCCAGTCTCCTTGTCTGAATTTTCTATACTAAAGAGAAGGAAGGTGTATCAGTTTCTAATACTCTCTGTTCCCCTGAGAACTGACCCTTTGCCCCTGAATCAATCTTGTCTGCAGGAAAGAGAACAAAGGCATTCATGATCCACTGCTCTGCATTCCAACTCAGTCTGCATTTGCTTCTTAAACCCCTATGAAGCCAATGTTTTTCTTTACCTGGTTCTCGACTGCACTAGCCTCTAGGCAGTACTAGAGTTGTTTGCCCCATTTATCTCTTTTTGAGTGGATTGTTGTCTGGTCCCTCCCCTTGGAAGTCTCTCAATAGGTTTTCGGCCGTCACCCTTCTTCTTAACTAGTCACACTTATACCCAGCACTTTCACTATCAGCCACTTTATTACTTTAAGGGCTCCAGTTCCATTTTGGCCCCATCATAGATTACAGACTGTTAGAAATTGGGTCTCTAGTTGGCAGAGGTGTACAAGTAGAGACCACAATCCTAGTCAGGGTAAGTCACAACACAATCCAAAGTATCCTGTTCTCACCCTTTGGCAGCTTGGCACAGAGTAGGCAGGCTTAACTTAGAAGGCAATGTGTAAAGTATTTATGCAATACCTCATACAGTAACACAATGAAAACACCACACCAGTTTAGAAAATAGATAGTATTTATCTGAATGAAATAAGATAAAAATGACAAAAATCTAATACGCACAAGTCGAGATATCACTTTTTAAAGGGATAAATGAGTCTCAATCCTTAAGAATCAGTGGTTATATCCCTGTAACACACAGTACCTGGAATGTGTAAAAAATAACGACGCATGGGGGCTTCAGAGGAGGAGATGTGTTGAAAAATAAGGCGCTGTGTCAGATTTTCCAGCGCGACACAGATGATGCGCCATTTCTTTCCACAGGGCAAGATGATGTGTCGATTTCCAGGAGCACAGCCTTGGTTCCTCACTGCGATGTGGGGATATTTTAACACCCAGGGACGATGTGTTGAAAATCCTTGAGACGCTGGTAGAAGGAACAGGTGCTGCGTCAATCCGGTAGGCGATGCAGTGATTTTTCAGCTGCGAGGCAGGCGCTGCATCGATTTCTGCAGGCATTGTGTCGAATTTGTGACGCACAGGGATTTTCTTCTTTTTGGTGAAGTCTTTGTGGCCCTGAGATTTCAGAACAGGAGGCAAGCTCAATCTAAGCTTTCGGAGAGCACTTGTGGGGAAGGCAGACTCCTTCCAGCAGAGTCAGAGGCCAGCAGGTAGCTGGGCAACAAGCAGGGAAGCAATCCTTCTCAGCAAAGCAGTTCAGATAAGTCCTTTCAGTAGCTAGGCAGTCCCTCTGACAGAGTCCAGGTATACATCCAGAAGTGTCTGATTTGGTGGGATCAGAGACCCAGTATATATACCCAAAAACACCTTTGAAGTGGGGGAAATTTCAAAGAGTGGATTTGAAATGCACATGTTTCCCTTTCAGCCCAGCCCTGTCTGCCAGGATCCCTGTGGTGGGTTATCATTCCTTTGTGTAAGGGCAGGCGACTGACCTTTGAAGTGTAAGAGACCCCTCCACCATTCCTGCCCAGGGAGACCCATTCATTGTGCAGATATGACTAAGTGTCCTGTGTTTATGGCTGACTGGGTGAATTGCACAAGGGGAGCTCTCAACCAGCCCAGACCAGATGTGGATTGGACACAGGCTGTAAGGCACAGATAGCAGTAAGTGCAGAGAAATGCTCACTTTCTAAAAGTGGTATTTCTAAAATATTAATATTAAATCCAACTTCACCAATAAGTAGGATTTTTTATTACCATTCTGGCCATACTAAACATGACAGGGCTACTCCTTTCAGATCAGCATCTACCACTTAAAAGTATATAAGGGCAGTTCTAATGCTGGCCTATGAGAGGAGCAAATCTCACTGTAGTGAGAAACTGATTGGTGAGTTTGTCACTACCAGGACATGTAAAACACATATTTACACGTCCTGGCTTTTACTTTCATAGCACCCTGCGCTATGGGTTACCTAGGGCCTACCTTAGGGATGATTTATATGTAGAAAAAGGGGAGTTTAAGGCTTGACAAGTAGTTTTAAATGCCAAGCAGAAGTGGCAGTGAAACTGGACACACAGGCCTTGCAATGGGTGGCACAATCAGTACAGCAGGCCCACAAGTAGCATTTAATGTACGGGCCCTGGGCCCTTCTAGTGCACTTTAGTAGTAAATTAAATATGCCAATTGGGTAGGAGCCAATTTTACTATGTTTAGGGGAGACGGCACATACACTTTAGCACTGGTCAGCAGTGGTAAAGTGTGCAAAGTCCTAAAACCAGCAAAAACAGGGTCAGAAAAATAGAGTGAGGAAGGCTAAAAGTTGGGGGATGACCACCCTAAGGCTGTCGGGTCTAAAAGAGACTATGAACGTTGATGGTGCAACTCTGCATTGAAGAATCAAGTGCATGGGACTATGGTTGGGGAGTGTCATCTGGCTTATAGATATGTCTTCAACCCCACCTCGAAGGAAGCCACTTATCAGGACATGACTAAGTTGAACATATGACTTTTGTGCCACATAATGGAATAACTATCCCAGCTTTCCCTTGTGTGTAGTTCACTAGATGTCTATCAGGCCCGTACAATGCTTTCTGGATGCTTCTGCCCTAGCATGTGTTCTATCAGTTTCCCTGTCTGTGAGAATGTTACGGTCAACCACTCTTATAACTTCTTACTCAACAAGCCCTAGGAGGCTTGTGAGAGTGTTCCTTAAATACTGTCCTAGCCCACATGTTGGTGCATATAACACCATCATGAGTTCCACTGAACACACATCAACAACCAACAACACACATCAGCCATTTGGACATGGTTCTACCCATGGCACATTACTTGTGAACTCCTTGGCATACAGGATGGAGTCAGACATGTTCGTGGGTGGATATTAAGCTGAGATATTTATATATGGTCATCTGTTATTTCCCTATAATAATACAGGAGCAGTCCGAGTTTTTTAAGTGAGCAGTAGAACTTTACTTGCCTTTATTAAAAAATATAAAGATTTCAAATCTCAGGTTAAATTAGTAGGCTTTGTAGCTACTGGGTCCTTTCCAATCGGAATAATTCATTTTTTAAATGATTTTAAAATATATATATATATTTTTTTTATGTTAATAGGAATCTTGTACAACTTTATATGTGTTTTTAATCTAGGAATTTTGGGAATACTTCAATGTGATATTGCTATAAATAACTACATTAAGTAAATTTATTGGATTAGAAATCTGAGTGGAAGCCGTGGTAATTTATTAATGAACTGTTAACTTGAAGTGTTGTATATAAACACTCTAATTTGGTAGGGTAAATGATGGAAGTTTGTTTTTTCAATAAAATTGGGAATTGGTGGATGTATATAAATATACTTAGTTTTTTAATGGTCGAACTATGTATTATGTTATAGGAAAATATTTTGCATGCATTAGGTGACATATACTACAGTTTTGTAATCTGTTTTGTATGTAGAGGTTGCTGGATGAGAGCCTGTGTGTGTAAGTTGCAACACTGACTATACATTGTAATGAATTCATGATTTATTTTGCATCTTTTTTTTTTTTTTTAGATATGTTTGTAAATGTACATATGTAAATTTTCTTTCAGCCCTGATGAAGTCCTCTCGGAGGACGAAACACGTTGGCTAGGGTGTTTCTTTGATGTACTGAAGAATAATAAAGAGAACTGTTTTGAGACTTTATACAACGCCTCCCATTTTATTGTGATATTGTAGAAGAGTACATTGATATTGGCACCATTGAACTATGTGTACTTCATGAAAGGAGAGAAAAAACAAAGAGACCAAACTCTATAATACAATTGTTAGACTTTTGAGGCACTCCCTTTTGTGTGTTTTTTCTGGGCATGGATATCTATCTTCCATGGGCCACTACTCCACTAGGCAAGCAGCTGTAGAATTTGTGTTCCTCTACTTGAGGAAATCATGGACTTGCTTATGGCCTGCTAGACACCTTCATCTGCTGTCACAACGTGGTAGGTGTTCTGTTGCTGATTGACAAGTGCATTATATTACCCACACTGCACATCATGGTAGACAGAACATAAGAAACATTGTCACATAGTATCCTGTGTGGCGAGAATGCAAATTCTTGAGTAGTTTTTGAAGTGTATGTATACAACACAAGGACTACCCTGATTGCCCACGAGAACCACAGTAAGTGTATTAAGTAAAACAAATGTTCTGCAGGACTCCTTCACAACACTTCTACTTGCTTTCATAGTGTGCAAACTCAATTAGTAACTTCCATCATATTCAATGTTGCTGAAAAAGGGTACAAGACACAATTTCTTGCGTGATGATGATTTCCCATTTTTAGCATGAGGACAATATGCACTTCGCTATGTATCAGAATTTGTGCAGACAATGCATTGCTTAGAAAGTGAACTAATAGGCATTTAACAACATAGAACCAAACAGTGATCAGATTCCAAGGTTGTATATCAAACAAATGTAAGCGGCGATACTGTCTGTTCATTTATGGTATCTACTGGTGAACCCTAACATGTTTTGAAAGCAACTTAGAGAAGAGATGTTAACGTTTCAAACTGTAATTATTCTTCTGTTTTCATCAGGACAAACGTCGGCTGACTAAAGATCCCAAGAAACTGTGGAATCCTGGGACCTTCAAGTAGGCATCCTGTAAGTAATATGTGCAAAAATACTTCACAACAGAATCAATAATGCATATCGGACCGCTTAGTTAGTCAGACCGTTCTGGTGGGGTAAACCTATTATTCAAGAGAAGCACACCTTTGTCTTGTGTGGAGAAAGTGGCCACACCTACACATTCAAGAGTTCTCTTAGACAAAGCCAACGGTGCAAAACGGGCCGCGCAGTTCCTTAGAATGTCCCATAGAACCAGTTGCTAAACCAGTTGGGTTCGTATGTGTGGTGGTGTTCGGGTGTGGACGTCAATAAAGGGAATCATTTGTTTCTTTTTTCTCATGATCAGTGCTGGCAGATTGAATTTAAAGGTTACATTTCAGAGAAGTTTCCATGAAAGGGCCAGGATTTATAGACTTCCAGTTTCTGCTTCACCGGGATGGCACGCCAGTACAGCTGAAAATCAGGTTTAGGCTAAATTCACCTTCAAAGATCTTTACATGGGCATCTAGGAGAGGAGCATTTAACAGGATTTCTGGTATCAGTGGGAAAAGGAGGTCCACCGACTGTAAATGTCAGTAGGTGATTGTCCAGACAGCTGTAGGACTCTTCTACGCCTTCAACGTATCTGTAAGCGTAGGTCACTGTACCACTTGTGATGCTGAGAGGCCGCCTGAAATTAGGTAATATAGCGCCACTGTAGCCAAGCACAGAATTAAACTTCACCCAAGCAGTGATACGAATATTCTCTTGCAGTGTTTGTTGAACAGTGGCAGGGTATAAGATACAATATCAAAGTTTATGGTACACAGCTGCTGAATAAAGTTAATGAACAGCATCTGAAAGTGATCACTGTATTACTTGATCTAGCTACACATGATATACAAGAGGCAATGCACATTTTAAAAATTGCATTATATAAAAAATACAAAATATATACACATACATTGAATGCAAAACAGGTGTAGTGGGATCCAAGTTTGTCACTATAAAGGCCAATGAGTGGAGAAAATTCTACTATTAAGCTTTCTTCAAGGACATATACAATAGATCATTCAGAAAAAAATATACTGTACTTCACACTGGGCTTAAAAGGTTGCTTGTTAACAAATTGCTATTGTCTTGATTTAATAGCTAGATTACTAATAAATTGGAACAAAATGTACAAAAAGAGTGCTCATCATTAGTTTTATAAATTGAATTTATCAAGTTTACAATCTAATCTAAAAAAATATTTATCGCCGAATTAGACACTATTTGGTTGAACACTACACCATACATGCCTAGCACAACAGCTGAGTAGAGACTCGTTGGTAGAGGTAATGCTGGATACATTACCACCTTGTCTGTCTTCCTCACCCTAATCATTTATATGTGAGGTGAAGTGTTTGTAGCATCGGCCCTTGGTTGGGCCAGCCCACCCTGCCCCGTTTTGCAGGGATGTCACCTCAGGATACCTCTTATATGCGGGCATAATGATAGCGCCCAGGCATGACGTATCCGAAGGTTTAAAAAGGTGGACGCAAGGGCACGAAGTTTAGTTTTGAGAGTTACGGAGAGCATTTAGAGAATAAAGCATATTCACATCAATTGGTGGCTCAGCGTCTTCACTACCGCTGTCACTGCCGACTCGACATGTTCACCCGAAAAAGGCATCGGGCTAAAAGGAGGAACAGACCACACAACATCGTCTTAAGGGGTAAAAACCCGCTTTAATAGAACAGGTCCGGTATAAACAATAATGTTGGCTATTAGCCTCACAAAACTATAACCACACTAAACAAAGTTTCCTCCTAACCCCTCCCCCACCCTCTAAAATTGCCCCTCCCCAATAACCCTTAATCAAACCCTTCCCCATCTGTCTTGCTGCCCCCCTTCTGTAGTTTCCCTTGCCTTTCATCCCTTGTGACCCTTGCTACAACCTCCCTGACCTCAATCTTTCCACATCATCCCGTTCCCCCCCAAAGGCTTTACGTGCAAATCTCCCGCCCCAACCAGACCTGCCTACCAGCGGCATAACTAAAGAATTCAAAACGCATCATGATACTACCCAATTCATGAACAAAATACCTGTCCTATTAAAGCCTATTTAAGCCCAAAATAGCAAAGAAACTGCGACCTGAATTAAAAAAACACTACTAAACAAAAACACCCTCAAAATAAACAAAAAACAAACTAATAAGGGAGGGTGGGTGGGCCCAAAACGAACGAGTACCGCCTCCTGGGTGTGAACCATGGCCAAAGAGGCCGCCCACACCCAGCCCTCCCCTTATATACCCACCCCAAAGACACCATCCCTTCCTGGCTCACAACCAATCAAAAGACCTGATCCCTCTGCAGCCTGTTCCACCAGCCCGATCAGCCCGGGGGGGGGGAGACCAGGCAAGCCTGACTCCCCCCAAATACCCATCGGGCTAAAAGGAGGAACAGACCACACAACATCGTCTTAAGGGGTAAAAAGCTGCTTTAATAGAACAGGTCCAGTATAAACAATAACCTTGGCTATTAGCCTCACAAAACTATAACCTCACTAAACAAAGTTTCCTCCTAACCCCTCCCCCACCCTCTAAAATTGCCCTTCCCCAATAACCCTTAATCAAACCCTTCCCCATCTGTCTTGCTGCCCCCCTTCTGTAGTTTCCCTTGCCTTTCATCCCTTGTGACCCTTGCTACAACCTCCCTGACCTCAATCTTTCCGCATCATCCCGCTCCCCCCCAAAGGCTTTACGTGCAAATCCCCCGCCACGCAGGAAAACCCGCCAGGTGTTTTCCTGCCCACACCCCCCCCCTTCAAAAAATCTAACGATCCCACAAACTCTCCCCCAGCAAATCAGCAATGAGCATTCTCAACTCCAATAAATACAACTCATTCCCCATGAAGGTCAAATGCACTCCATCCTGTCGAAACAAACCAACTTCTGAAATCACCAAATTCTCATGTCGCAAAAATGAAAACCCTTTTTCTTGACAAAAATTTTAAATTTCCCTGTTTACCTTCCTCCTCTGCCTTTCTATACCTGAAGATAGAATATGCCCCTCTCCAAACCCTACGAGGGACCAAACCAGTCCACACATTATGCGTGCCAGCCCAACGCTCCTTAATCCTCAACAAATCCATCTTCATTGCCTTTAAAAGACCTATACCCGATAATGAAACCAGATCGTTCTCACCAAGATGAATAACTAAAAGATCCGGACAAATTCCCCTCTCCATCCTTCTGGACAAAACTGACAAAAGCTCACCCCACCTCATACTGCTCTTACCGACCCAACTAATTTTAATTCTCGCTCCATCTAAACCCAACTGCTTCCCAAAATGCCTGGATGCCGCTGCTTTTCCGCCCACCGCACAAAGGAGTGCCCAACAATCCAAACGTTACAGCCTCCATCAGGACCATCAATGCAACCTACAAGAAAACAACGAAAAAGGCATAAAATACTTACTCATTCATTACACAACATACTAAACAACAACAGAAAAGAAGGAAAAACAGCAAAGACAGAAAAGACTGAAAAAGAAATACAAAAAATCCCGAGCAACCTGTACATAAAACCAAAATCCACCCCCCCCACCTATACCCACTCCACAATCTATGTCAAAAGCATCATTGAAATTGACGGACATAGCGCTTAAAGCATTGAGATTTCCACCTCCCCAATCCCATTATTGAAGAATCAGATTTACCTAAACCCTTTGCCTCTGTGGCAGCTCCAATTCGAAACGAATGTGTCCCATAACAATGATAATCCACACACAACAAGCCCAAAGACTGTCTCAAAACCACAAGCAATTGATGGGCCGTCAATAATGAACCATCTTCATGCATGAATACAAACCTTGATGACTCTGGTAACAATCCCACGAAGGACCACCACAACCCAACCGGGCAGATGGAAGACCCAGTACCCCTCAAAAATACTTCTTGACCCCGCCCCAACTGATCCGGTTTTGATGCTCTCAACCAAACCACTACAGCCCCGTTCCTTACCAGCACATCTGACCGCAAAATCCCCTCCTGTCCTTTAACACCCAAAAGTTCTGAAACCCTAAAAGCTCCATGAAAAAGCCAAGACATACATAGTGACAACAATTTAAACTCCCAAGGCGAAAAACAAACATTACCCAATACTCCCAAAAGATCTTGTAATAGGCTTGACGTAATAGGCCGCCGGCGATCCTTTCTCGCCCCACCCTCCCTAGCCCAACCCGCAATCAAACGTCTGCAAAGCTCACCCTCCACCAGGTCATATCCCCAGAAATACTTACCATAAAAAAATATCCCTGACAGCTTACCTGATATAGTCACCGCCGACAATCCCAGTTCTATTTGCTGCATAACAAATAGAACCACATCATCCCTCCGCCTCTCACAAGCTTCCACACCCCCCTCCCGTTTTACAGCACCTGACCTTAAAAACTCCAACCAGGCCTGCTCGTAACTCTTCCGAGTAGACGGAGCTACTGATTGTTAAACCAGCTGCAACATCCTTACTCTCCTAATTCCCATAATTCCCTGGGAACTGCCGTCTTCTGTACATCCGCTCCCGGTGCAAGCCCACGGAATATCTGCCACTGGAAACGAGACAACGCATCAGCAACATCGTTATTCACACCAGGAACATATTTTGCCTTGAACATCACATTCCATTGCAAACTTTTTAACAAAAAGACCCTCAGAAGCCTCAGCACCTTCTCATCCTTCGCCGTTTGCAAATTCACTAACTTGACGACTGACTGATTATCCTCATTAAAAACCACATTTTGATTTGCAAAATTTGAACCCCAAACTGCCAAAGCAACCACCAATGGAAAAAATTCCAAAAATGCAATGCTATATTTTGCCTTCCTCCAATTCAAAGGCAACTCTCCGCAGCCCAGTGGCCATCCCAAAATAGACCAAAGCCATGCGCTCCAGCTGCATCTGAAAAAATGTGAATCTGCCAAGGCCAGTGAAATTCGTCCACCAGCATGCGGACCCCATTAAACTGCTCCAAAAAAACGATCCACATCCTCATATCTTCCTTGACACTTGCCCGAAGCCGAATATGATGGTGCGGCAATACTGCACCCCTCATTGCAAAGCCTAGTCCCCTACAAAAAGCTGTGCCCACCCGAATAACCTTACAAGCAAAATTCAAATGACCCAGAATGCTCTGAGCCTGCTGCAACTCCAATTTTGGCTTCTTAACCACTTCTTCCAACAAGGAAACTAATTGCTGTACCTTGTCTCGTGGCAACCGAACTTCCATTTTACCTGAATCAAACTCGATTCCCAAAAAACTCAAGCAAGTAGACGGCACTTCGGTTTTTTCCCGGGCCAATGGAACACCAAACTCTGCCATGGACCTCTCAAAAATCTCCAACACTCTACCACACTCGCCAGACTGGGGCCTACCCATGAATAGAAAATCATCCAGGTAATGAGTAACAAACTTTGCTCCACACTGATGTTGTAAAAACCATTGCAAAAAAGTGCTAAACATCTCAAAGAGAGAACAAGAAACAGAACAACCCATTGGCAACATCCTGTCCACATAAATGGCATCCTCAAATTGCATACCCAACAATGAAAAGTCCTCCGGGTGTACAGGCAAAAGCCGAAAAGCCGACTGACTATCTGACTTGGCCATTTCGGCACCTCGTCCACATCTCCGCACTAAAGAAATCGCATAATCCACTGATGCATAATGAACCACCGAATCCTCAGAGGCAATGAAATCATTTACCGACGCACCCGCCGGCCAAGACAGATGATGTATAAGGCGAAACTCACCCGCCTACTTTTTTGGCACCACCCCAAGAGGGGAAATCGTCAAATTCAATAATGGCCAACTGTAAAAGGGGCCCACAGTCCTACCCAGCTCCACTTCCTTCTGGAGCTTAGCCTTGACAACCTCCGGGAACTGCCTTGCTGACCTCAAGTTATTAGCCCATCTCCTCACTCTCGGACCTTGGTAACAACTTAAAACCCTCTCGAAAACCCCGGCTCAACACCTTTGCATCCTCCAACCGCGGGTAAAATTGCAGCCAATACGTTACCACTTCAAGTTTAATAGGAGTAGGGCCCCTTACCTGCCAACTGCTGTCCTTGCGCTCTTCCCCTGTCTGCATCTCTGCCCTGCACTCCTTGCCCAGTCCAATTGAATCCCCCAAAACATTGGTAAACAGGATGCCTGCCCCCGCAGTTGGAACAGTCATGCCGAAATTTGCATTGTTGTCTAGTACACAGGCCACTGTTGAATGACCAGCAGGCCCCATTATGCGGGAACTGACCTCTTTGTCCAAATCCCACCCCAAAATGGGTGGGACGCCCCTGAAAGGGCATTTATTCTGAACAGGTAAACCACTAGCCGTGTGCGCTGAAGGGGCGTTTCTAGCAGTTCTTAACCACTGCATCCATAATTCGTTATCAATCTTCCCCCAAACTACATTTTTGGAAACTAGACACCCAGTGGAATCCAGGATGGGGTGATTTGTGTGGCTCTCACTAGGTTCGGTTACCCAGAATCGCATGCAGACTTCAAATCTGTCTAAAAACACATTTGCCTCACTTTTCTGTGGTGGAAAGTTGTGGAATTTGGGGAGAGCCACAAATCCCCTACCAGCCAGCGTTAACCCAGGTCTCCAGATAAAAATGCTAACTCACTTGTGTGGTTGGGCCAAGTGCCCGCGACAGGGAAGGGCCCAAAACGTATTGTGGAAACATCAAAACCATGTATCACAAATTGACTTGTTTTTGCAATGGGGGAACCTGAGTTTTTGGTACCGGGCTCGGCAGCCTTCTAGGGAAAACTACAAAACCCCCTCATTTCCTACAACTAGACACCCAAAGGGGGGAGTTCAGGGAGGTGTGGCTTGTGTGGATCCCTCAACGATGTCTTACTCAGAATCCCCTGCACAACTCAAATTTAGCTAACAAATCACATTTTACTTACATTTTACATTTTTTGGTGGCATCACCGCACAGGTACAAATTTCCTACCACCCATGGCAGCTTCTTCTGAATGCAGTCTGGCTAAGTTAGATTTACTAAAACTACTTCCCAAGCCCCTATTGGTCAAGGGATCACATGTTCACACTTTGTCCAATAAAACTAAAACTTCAAATCTACATTTCTGTTGTCGATTCACATGTCGATGATTGGCTCTTCTTGTCACGTTCTCATCATCGGGCTCGTCAGGTAACAATATTGTTGCAGCTTATAGTCCAGTCAGTATGGTTATTGTTCTCGACTGAGAAAGTCAGTCTTACACACACTACATTTACAATGTTGCAGTCGCAAGAACAGCATCTTCTAGCAAGCAGTTCTCATGAGAAATATTTTTAGCTACAAGCACATTTGGACAGCTTAGTGGAAAATCACAATTTAATTCTCTAAGCAGACATTTTATTAATCGATTTCGAAATACATCTTGACATGAGCCGTGCAACTAGGCCAGACCTCCGCTAAGTTAAGGCTTTCAATTAATAAAGCTAATACATAATCCTTAATATGATGTACTACTACATTAATCAAACAAAAGCTCCATATTTCATTTAATACGCCATTATTAAGCACACTTTTTGAATACTGGCGGCCACTCACGTGGACACATTTTCAAATGTGTGCATTATTTTTCTCTATATTATCTACCCAAATCCATTACTCAGAATACACGAATATTTATATATATATATATATTTTAAAACACTTGCTCTAACAATCCCTTCAGTTTCCCGATAAAAATTATACCTCATTTGTGTAGGTAGGCCAAGTGCCTGCGATAGGGAAGGGCCAAAAATGAGGGGGAACCAAAGTGGGTCTGAAAGGGCAGATTTTTTTCATACATTTTTAGGCTAAATCTACTTTGGGCACCCGCACAAGTGGAGCAGAATGTTCATTGGTATATTTGGGTCACTGCTGGATGGTAGGAATTTTGTAGATTACTGTGTATTCCAGATGTTTCCCTCACAGAAATGCAGGTAAAGTTGGCGGTTTGCAGGGCTTTGTGGGTAAGAAAATGGTATGGGGTGAATGTGATTCCGCCAGATGTTTAGTTTTCAGACATATTTGGATCTGGTAAGTTTTTCCAGGTGGCACCGTACCCAAGTCCAAAAAGTGCAGCTGCTCACCATTGCAAGTGGCACAATATTGGGAGTTCGCCAAGCTCTCTTGACCCATATATAAAATCGAAACCCAGGGTCTGCCGAGCGAGAGGGGTGGTTAAGGATGGGGAACAAAGACTGTTACCCCATTCCGTTGGGGTGCAGGGGTAGAACCATACACATGGTGGTGGGCAGCCCTCCACCCCTCAATTTTTTCTTTTTTTATTCCCTAGCTTCTAGTGGGCTGTCTGCCCCCCCCCCCCCCCAAAGCCGGGGAGCACCCGATGTATTATGTGATGCCTACCACCCCCCTTGGGTGGGGCATATGGGGGCAGATCGGGGCTACTGTGGGCAGGAAGACTTTGGTCCCCATTTATATAGGGTCGGGCATGGCCATGCCCATGGTGGGCAGCCCGCACCCGTGTTTTATAAAAAAAAAAAAAATCCTTGGTGCCTAGTGGTCTTTCTGCCCTGCCCCCCCCACCCCCGAAAGACTAAATTGTGCCAAAATATTATAGGGGGAGCAGAAGCAGGGGCCGCTCCTCCTCCCTGGCATCTAGTGGCGTGGGTCCCTACTTGGGGATCACCCTCCTTGGGTGACCCCAAAGCACAGATGCACTTGGGAGGGGTACCATTGGAAAGGGGAGAGTCTCCCCTTTCTAATGATACCTCTCCGCCTGGGTTGCTGCTCGGGGGTCTGAACTAGTCCCATGAGCACTGATGCAGAGAAAGTAAAATTAGCTGATCGGCTGATTTTACTTTAGTTTTCAGAGAAATGACGTCAGCGCTCCACGCACGCTGATTGTCATTTACCTGAAAACCAAAAAACAGCGTTGGGAGGTGAGGAAGCTGTTCCCCACCTCCCTAGGCTATTTTTTTGCAGCAAGGAATCCCTGTGGTGCTCTCACCAGAGGTATGTCCTGGCTTGTGTGTGAGGACAGCTGGGAGCCATCCGACACACACGAGAACCGCAGCATAGAACGGCTCCCAGCTGTCGGACGCGCACAAGAGGCTTTTAATTTACAATATCAGTTTGATATAATGAAGAAAAGGAGGGCCATGTCCCCTCTGGGCTTTAATGGAAGAACAGGTGTGGTTCCTACCAGAAGTGACATTTGGTGAACTTTCTACTACTGCCACTGGGACTGTGCCCTCTAGGCACTACTGTACATAAAAATATACTTAGAAATTGGATTCAAATCAATGTTATTTGCTTCTTTCCTGTATCTTATGCTTTTCTGCCAAGACACCACAAGTCATGCTCTTCTGGAAGGGTTCTTATTGAAGCTGTTTTTTTAATAAATCATTTTTTTTCTGGCTGTCGGTACCAGAAGAGGTTTCAACTTAGCTGGAGAGCCTTCTGCTCTCACAAAATCAGTCTGTAGCTCCCGACTCTGTCCCCCCCTTTTCTTACCTCTTCCCCCTCTACCTTGTCACTACTATCCACGGATATCTCCTGTTCCATTGACATATCCATAAGCGGGCAGGTTGTTACTGTGTCTAGATTTGTGGTGGGAAACAGTTAAAGAATTGTGAGTCTTATGGTGATGGCGCTGGGGTACTGTGTGTAATTAAAAAAAGCTAAAACAAGACCATTTTCATTGACTCTTGTGCCTTACTCTTATGTGGCGCACCAGGCAATGTTCCATGGTGTTCCACCTATGTTGCTTTTTAATGGCATCAGGTTCATTTCAGAGAAAGAGAAAAAATGAGGCGTGTATTCAATTTTGCTTTTTGTTGGAAAGCCAAATTCATAATACTCCAAGGGAGACTGGAAGCAATTTGCAAGATGCTGGCAGGCTACCCGAGGCTTTGGAAGTTCTCCAGCTTTGCAGGACGAGTCACTCTGACGCAATTGTCAAGAGAAGTGCGGACAGGCAGGGTTTCATGCCAAAACATCCACAGCTCTTCTGTTCCCGCCAGGCAGTGACTCTTCTTTGTCCTTCTTCCATTGATCCGTCAAATCGGAGTTCTTGGGTTCAGAAGTGCCATCTAAATACTCAATTTAAGAGTGTTAAGGGGAGTGCCAGGTAGCAGTCAATGGGCTGCATACCTTTAGGGTGACTACACCCTCTAGATGACCACTTCCTCTGGGCATAACCATGACCCTAGAATGCTAATTCAGTCCAAAACAAAATGGAGGAATTTGAAAAGTGGTGTCCACATCAGCTGGTTCGCCTTAGGGGTGGGACTCGCATGATGTGGGCACACCTCCTAATCTTATTAATTTTCCTGCCTGTCTTTCCACCAAGAAGTGGAGCCAGGATAAGGGGGTGGTCGTCTCTGCCATCTGGCAAGACCTGGGTCACATAACAAAGGCGGCTGGTCCTTTGAAGCTTTCCGTCCTGGAATGTCCACCTTGCCTGGAAGAGCCGATAATCCCTCCACCCAGAGCAGGCTTTGTTCCTGGCCTGCGTGAGCACTGGCTCTCACATCAGGAGGTCAGAGATCTGTCTAGGGTGGCTGTGGTAGCTCAGACCAGTCAGTCAACACACTAGCAGTTGGATATGTTTTCAGGGGGCACCTCTAAGGTGCCCTCTGAGGGCATGCATTAAAAAATCCATCACTGGATTCAGTGAGGGTTTATTAATATGAGACACTTGACACCAAACATCCCTCTGCTCAGGGAAGCCATCATGTAGTTGTGTCCAGAACATGTATCTAAAAATGGCTCCCCTGCCCATTTACTATGTCTAAGAATCGACAAAGACATAGCGGGTCATATCTGCTCCTGCAAATATGTCCTCACATGTGATATAATGCACTCTGCCTTAGGGCTGTAGGCTTGCTTTAGGGGTGACTTACAAATATCACGTGCAGTGGTAAAGGACCTGGCACACAGGAATGTATGTCAGGTCATGTTTTTCGCTTTTGTCTGCACCATGACAGATAGCTTGCGATGGGAGTACTGTGTGCGTTTGGTGAAAGGTCCCTGAAGGTGGCACAATGTGAGCTGCAGCCCTTAGTTAGGTTTGACTGGGTCCAAACTCAAAGAGCAGTGACTGGCGACCTGGGCTTATCACTCCTCTTGATCGGATCTCAAATCTTTTGCTCCTTTGGTGTCTCACATTTTGCGCAGTGTTTCAATCTGCAGGTTGGTTGTATAGTCTTGTTTCTTCATGAGACGTGTCCATGAATACCTTCACATCATGACCCTCTTCGAACCTGTATCCTCATCCCTTTTGATCTGTTGAAGCAAGAGTTTTTTTTGTTCTATCTGTCACATCTGCTCATTGAGTGAATGAGTTAAGTGGCCATCTCAGTCAGCCATACTTGCTTTTTCTTTTTCCAGACAAAGTGGTTTTACAGCGTGAACCATATTTTTGTCTAAAAAAATCTTCTAAATGTTATCCTGTTCCGTGCCACAATCCTTTATCCACTGAGGAATCCTAGTATAATCCTGTTTTGGTATTTAAACAGCCATCTCTGTACATCTCCAACACACTTATGCTTTTCATTCTTCTGCACTCTTTGTGAACTTTGAGTCTACAAAGAGTGGAGCAGGAGAACCTTTTGCGTCTACATTGAGCCGCTGATTACAACAGACACTGTGTATTTCTCAATATGAGTTCCTCTTTCTTGTCTAGTTCTGGGTCAGGCTGCTTTTTGCACAGAATGGTAGGATTTTAGTTTTATATAATTTGCTGTATTGCCACTGGGGCTGCTCATAACACGTGCAGAGCATTGTAAGCTGTTTGGTGAGGGATCCCCCTTCTGCTGCATTTGGATCTGGTGTTCTGAGTGTTCACGGCTGACTTCGGTCTTTGTGCACAGTGTTGCAGTTTCCTAACTTCTATGTGGATTTTATCTGGATGTATAAAGCAACATCCTACTAGTTATGTCTGCACAGTTAAGGACTGAGGCAGGGAAGACAGCCTAGACTGTAATCCTCATTACTCTGAGTCTTGGGTTTCGTGTCCCAGTCCTCATGTTTTAGCCCCCGGCATTCCACAGCTTTGCCTCCATGTCAGCTTGGAAATTTCAGTAAGAACCCAAGGGTTGTCAGAAAGATATAGCCTGAGATGAAAGAGAAAATTGGCACTGAATTGCTCATTCCCACAATAAAACTTTGCTTCCCTGGTTAGGACTGGGAGGAGGAAGATGAGACTTGGATTAATGAAGATTACTGGTATGTAATAAGGATATTCCTGGTGGCATAGTCAGCCTCACTCATGCCTCCATTTTCCTTACCCTCTACTACACTTACCTTAAGCATCATTTTTTCCGTTAACCAGTATATATACAGAAAAAGCAACAAAAGTCTGCAATAAGTAAATCCATATCAGTTGCAGCACCTCATTTCACCCTATGGGTTGCTCATTTTTTGGACTTTTCAAGGAGAATGTTCCTATCGATCACTGTTGAAATTTGATCAATAAAATGCAGTCTACGGTTTGTCACACTACAAAGTGTTATTTTGAATCTACTTGCTTGCTTGTCTTGAAAGCATTACACTGAGATAAATCATATGTAACTCTAGGAATACCTTATTACCCTAGCACTGGCCTGCTTAAGTGAGAAATGACTTTATATGTTTCTTTAGGGAATCTCTAGGCATAGGTCTATATACACTTTGCACCTGGATGCTGGGGCTTGTTACGTGCTTAAGACAAGTCAAATGTTGAAAATGTAATATTACGTAAATTAGAAGCAATGGGACAACATTTATTATTGAAATGAGACATCTAATCTTACATGTGTGAAACTCTGATCCATTCCCTTTGTCTGGCACCAGGACATGGACACACACTTTATCATTTTTAGTGATTCTTGTACACATCCCATTCGCTCTGCAGTCCGATAACCACCTTTTAATTATCGTAATTGCAGGACAAGATAAGATTACTTTCAGTTCTGCAGGAAGTGTGCACCGGAGTGTGCACTGGAGTTGCGCTGGACAAATCCCAAAACATATTATGAGGTATTCAATTTTATGCTCTTCCGTTGCCACATTTGCATTAAAAGGATGCCTTTATCGGGTGCTAAGCACTATATGTAATAATCCAGGTGTGTGAGATTACTGCAAGTCACTGATGTAGCAGAAATGTAAGTACTGTCCCTTACCTCACAGTGATCATCTATGCATGACAGTTTATGCATTTTGTTAATCAAATTACTAGTAGTTTAGTTGTAAAGTTGTGCAATGAAAGCCATGTTAATGAGCATGCACTAAAGGTCAGTAGTCGAAAGGCATGTGGTATAGCTCTGTAAATTTATGTTTAAAAGATTAATAAGTTTTCATGTTATAGTTTACCATGTTAAAAAAGTTTGCACTAAAACAATGAGTTTTTATGAAAGATATATTTTTAAAGTAATATTGAAATGTAAAAGAATGTAGCTCTGCAATATAGTTACATGAATGGGTTAATGGAGTTATTTTGTTTAAATCTGCTGTAACATGAACACTTCTAAAGCTTATTGATGTTGGAGTCATAATTTGAATGTTAAATGCAAATGCATTAAATGAGTGAACCATTTAAATTAATTGTGCTTACCCTAATTGAGGCCTGCAAGGCTCTGTTTCCCGACTGTGCAGAAATGTTTTAGTCATTCTTGCTAATGTGTATTTTTCTTTCAGACATTGTTCCCAGGAGAATGTTAGCTTGGCATTCTTCTTTCAGCATACTTTCCACACTCTTTATGCTTGCTGAATCCCTTGGACTCAGAGTTATAGCCCTCTCTACCCTTTGCCCTCTTTGAAATCGTTTGCTGAGACTTCCCCTGACCCAAAGAAGAAGACTCCTGACCAAGCTTCTGAAATGCTGATATCTTCCCTTTTCAAAACTCTTTTTGCCCTCTTTGTGTTTTTTCCTCTTTGCCCACATGTGCTTCACCCAGCACATCAATGATATGGAGTTGCTAATTCATAGGGTTACCCCTTGCGCAGGTTACTAAATTGTAGAATTTAATAAGTAAATGATTAACAGAATTAGACAGTGTTTGTTTCCTCCTTTTCAGATTTTCTTACTGTTTTTGTGTGTAGGGTTAACTGAATGTTTTGTCTTTTTGATGTTAGTTCATTTGAACTTCTTTAGGAGGTTTGGACAGCCTATGATTCCGTATCTTTACAGTCTTGAGAATCATTTATGTTACTCTGAGTCTTAATTTGGAATAAACACCCTTGGATTTTTTTCTGACTGGAGCTTTCTTTGAGTGGCCACATTGGTCATGTTGTCATTCTAATTGATTTATTGTGAAATTAATGCGTCTATTCCCACACCCTTATGCTGTGTGAAAAGATTGATTGGCCTCATCTGAAGCAGAATCCTGAGCTGGGATCTGCTACAGCGTCACTGGTGGCAGACATTCAATTATGCACAACAAACTGGGAAGGGGGGTGGGGTTCAAGACATCACGGAGAGTGCTTGTGGTTCCTGAATTCAGGTTCTGTGTTTGGAAACACGTGACAGACCACTAGTAGAGCAGAGTTCAGTGTTTGCAGTACTTGCCCTGAAGTCCCAGTTGTGGTGTTGGTGGAAAGAGTTCGGCCTTTTCATAAAGGCTGGTATAGCTTTGATATTCTATTGACTCCATGCTTCTGTAATGTTGATGTCATCACCAATCAGAGGGACCTTGAAAACCATTTTGAATCTCAATTAGTCAATTAGCCAATTTATTAACACTGATGTGAGACGGCGGCAATAAGGAGAAGCACAGTATTTCAGCCTGAGCTGTGACCCAGTTCAACTAACCAAGCAAAAAAGGCACCATTTAATAACTGAGTTAGAGTGGTGAAGCTAAACAAATCAACCCTCTGTATTCTGGATAGCTAAGTACCAAATGGTTTGTGGTAAAATAACTAGAGATTAGGGAATCTCCCTGGGTTACTGCCTTGAGAGTTTGCGCAAGATACTTCTTTAAGGGCCTGCTCAATAAAGTGACTTGTCAGTTACAGAAACCTGCAATAGATTTTGGTGGCCAAGATAGGGTATAAATTATTTAAGAATGACAACACTCCACAGGAAAAGCAGTTTTTACATTGCTAATAACTTAGGGGACAGATTATTACTGCACTGATCAAAAAAAAGTGGTCGCAGTTTTGGACTTTGGCTTGCTCACTTGTGTACTATATCTCTCTAAGCTTTCACTGGGCCAGAGACGATATTAAGATCCGAAAAGCATCAACTCCATCTTATCAAGACCATAAGGGGGGTTCAAGATCCATCCGATCCTCTCTAAAGGCCAGGTTGTTATAGGATAATTTTACTCAGCTCTGCCAAAGGCAAGGGGCTCTTCTGCTGGTCCCGCTGTTCTCTCGAGCTAGAAGCCAGGCTTAGTTCTCATAACTGTTTTATTTAATTCCCTGGGCTTCCCATGACCCTAGATGAGTGCTTTTGCACCATTTCTACACTACTTCCTCAATCTTACCCAATGGTGGTGGCAGGATAGGGGGTTGGGTGAGTTGTTTCAGCCCTTTTTATCTTAAAAACCCATCCTCACCTGACGGCTTAAAGGGTTCTTGGAGTTTCTCTCCCCCACACCCCACATACAATCAACCCTGTTTTTTTTTAAATAATCAGACAAATCAGACCCTGGTTTTCCTCAAAGGCCATGATGAGATGTACCTCTGTATCCTCCCTCCTAAATCTTTCTGTCACCCATTACAATTCAGACCAGTCTTGCCATAGGACTGAAACTGTGTGTGCCACTGGTCCGCCTTCTCAGCTTATCCCAACATCTTTCAAAATCCTCCCACACAAATTTCCTCTAACCTTGTCCAAGGGTTAGGTTGATATGTGCAGCTGTCACCTGTCTCGAATACACACATGCCTTGCCCACATGCAGGGAACACACACTTAAGCTTTGCTTTCAAATGGTTCATTCACCTTTTGGTTTTGACAGCACAGCTGTCTACCATAGGTTTTATCACTTGTCTTCCCAAATATGTACATAGTGTAGGCTTCAAAGGAGGGTGTCTCTCTCACCACATGCTACTAAATCGTGTACCATTCTGCCACTTATGGAGGTTTTCCACTGCAATGCATGAAAGACTATTTTATACCTGAAAAGTCCAATGAATTGTCTTTTATCACATTAAATCCTCAAATCACTTTTTCAGAAATATTCACCTTCCCTTTTTTTAGATCAAGGCATGCAAACCCAACCAGAAGTCTTGCAAGAACAACAAAAGGTGTAATCTTGCATGATTTTGTGCAGCCATCTTTGGGTCAAGCTGTCGTGATGTCAACCATCAAGCTTGCAACAGCAATTAAATGATCCCACATTGGCGCAGAAGACAAATAGGCCAGATGTAGTAATTCCTATGGTTGCCACATTCCTTGCTTGTAAGTGCTCTACACAACTCAGATGTCATTTTGGATCATGCAGGCATTTCATTGGGACACCTAATCATCACACAACCTGCTAACATTTTGTCCTAGTCTAAATTCGTCTGAAACAAATCTTGTGGCACTGCTTCAATGTAGACAGTTGTTGGAAACTAACATTCACCAAGCGAGCCAGCAAAGAATTAGATGCTATTGTCAGACAGTCCCATAGCACATTATATGTGATATTTCAGTGTAGTTTTGTAAGTTAACTAATTAGAACAGGGTTTTTTAACCTTTTGACTTTTGAGGACAACCACTTAATCATTACTGGAATCTAGGGACTGCCTACTGAATTGTTACAGAAATATGGGAACCACTATTGCAATCCGGGACACCTGCCTAAGCAATTTTGATGATTTGACCCACAAAACAATACACAAAAATACAGAAACAATCATCTATCAAACAAATAAACATATGAATAAATATTTTATTTAATTCACAAATATAAAAAAAAAAATCAAAATTTTAATGGGAAGGTTGGAGCTTTTCTAAGTTCAACTAAGGACAAGCATCGACTACACTGCATTGTGTTTGATGAACTTCCACTGCTCCCACAATTAAATCTGAGGATACCAACTCAATTTTTAGTCTCCAATTTATAATTTCTTCACATTTACAAAATGTTTTTAAATTTTCAGTTTTACATGTTGCTTCTTTAATTATACTAACTGTATTAAACTGTAAATATAATTTTATTTTTTTAAGTAGTTCGCAGACCATCTGAATAAGCGTTGCAGACCCCCAGGAGTACCCGGACAAGATTTTAAGAACTACTGAATTAGATGATTTGGGAAATTTTACCTCCTAGATCACTGAACATCAGTTGTGTATATTATGTGAATAAGAGGTCTACATGCTGATAGGAGACCGAACACTATGGTTCTGGTTGTCAAAATCATCCAACTGAGTACGGATTCTCTGGGTCTGCACACTTCAACAGTGGATGTGATAATAGTCCTATTATACTAGGGCAGCAACAACTCTGAATATATTCCGGTCCCAGCAAAAGCCAGCAACAGGTTCCCTACAAAAAGGGCTTTATGTTCAATTTGTTGTGAGCCAAACATACTACTTTATGGGAAACCGCCTTAAAACATTAGCATCTTCTTATTGCGGTTTGTTACTGGCGGTGTTATTCCCACTGGAGTTGGTTTGACATGTTGTATTGTGGCTGGTACTAATCAAACAGTGTGCATTTTGTTTTAATGGAAAATGTTACTTATCCAGTAAGCAACTGTTTGAGGCATATAGGTCTGTAGATTCACGGGTTTAGCATAATCTTGCCATCTAGTGTTGAGCTCGAATTTTTCTTTGAAGAAAGTCTTTAGAGTCATGAGGTAGTGTGACTCCTTCTCTTACTGGTAATGCACATAGTCATTGACTCTATTGTTAGGTCGCTTTCCCGCATGGCGGATAAGGATGTAATGTGAAGCAGAGCGTAGATAAAAGTGATGTCCATGCGAAAGAAATTTGTGGAAAAATATTGAAAGTAACTGTAATAAGCACAGGTGTCCAAGGTGGAGGGTGGGCACATATGAATCTACAGCACTACATGCCACAAACAGATGCTTACTGGGAAAGTAACATTTTTCATTCAAGGCATGTGTGGTTGTTGATATACATGCTTAGCATAGACTGTAAAGCAGCCCTCCTACATAAGCGGTGGCTAACTTGTGGGAGTTACAGTTGTTTGAAAGAGTGTGCATAGAACTGTTGGGCCCACACTGGCTTGTTGACATGCCAGTATATCTACACTGCAATGTTTTGTACTTGTAAGGGATGTAGACCATGTAGCTGCTTTACATGTGTCAGCTATCAATCAATCAGTAAAACAGGATTTGTAAAGCATGACTAATCACCCTCAAGGGTATCCAGGTGCTTGCAGATCTCAGTGGCTCATTCAAATAGCCAGGTCTTGGGAGTTCTACGGAATTCCAGATGAGAGGTGATGGTCCAGAGATGCATTGAGAGACAGTTCCAGGTTTTTGCTGCAATGTGGGAGAAGGCATGTCCTCCACTTCTGCTTTGGTGGATCCGTGGAATGTAGGAAAGCAAAAGGGAGAACAGAGCGCAGTCTTCTTGATGGTTGGTGGAAATTCAGGCGTGGTTAATGTAGGCAGATCCTCGGTTGTGTAGTGCTTTGTGCGTGGGAGTCAGTAGGTCGAATTCGCACTTCTTATGCACAGGGAGCCAGTGGATTGCCTGAGGAGTGGTGTGATGTGGGACCACAGAGAAGATCAAGGATGAGTCTGGCTGAGGTGTTCTGTATGGTGTGAAGAAGGAGTTGTGAGGCGATTCCTACAGAGAGGGTGTTGCCGTAGCCTAGTCGAATGGTGATGAGGAACTGTGTCATGATGCATTTCATGTGCAGGGGTAGCCACTTGAAGATCTGACATAGCATGCACAGAGTGAAGAAGCAGGCTTAAGAGATGGTGTAAGCCTCTAATTCCCAGGGTAGCCTGTTGGTAATGATGATTCTTAGGTTTCTGGCATGTTCAGATGGAGTGGATCCCATTCCTAGTTCTGAAGGCCACCAGGAGTCGTTCCATGTGTTGCTACTCTTGCAGAACATCAGAACTTCAGTCTTGTCTGTGTTTAGCTGCGGGCAGTTTTCTTTCATCCAGTTGGCAACGCTTGTCACGTATCTGTGGAAGTTGATTTTGGTGGTGATGGGGTCATCTGTGAGTGAGAGGATGAGTTGGGTGTCATCTTCTTAGGAGATTGTGTTGAGGCCGTGAGATCCGACGCTTTTGGCTAGCGAGGTTATATATGCATTAAAAATCGTGGGGCTTGGGGATGATCCTTGCGGGACTTCACAGGTGATGCCTTTTGGTTCAGAAGTGAAAGGAGGTAAGTGGATCCTCCGGATTCTGGTGAGGAAGGAGGTAATCCTTCTGCTATAGGTATGTTTCTTAGGAAGGCCATTGAAGCTCCTTTTGTACGGATGGAGTGAGCTCTAGGAGGAGTGGGTAAAGCTCTTTTAGCTTTAGCATAGCATGTTTGGATGCATTTCACAATCCATGGTACAATGCCCGATTTAGAAATTACCTTCCTTTGAAATGTTTTGAGAAAGCAACAAATACTTGTTGTGCCTTTCTAAGTGATTTAGTCCTGTCAATGTAATACATAAGAGCTTGTTTTACACCTAAGGTAATCACAGCCCTTTCTGTAACTCAGTCAGGTTAGGGAAAAAAGACAAGTAGTTCAATAGATTGATTACGGTGGAATTGTGTGATCACCTTTGGAAGAAATTTGAGATTGGTGCGAAGTACACCCCTATCCTTATGTATCTGCAAGAAAGGTTCTCCTAAAGTTAGTGCCTGAAGCTCAGTTGCACATCTAAGTGAAGTGATAGCGGTCAGGAATGTTATTTTCCAGGATAAAAACTGCAGGGTGCAGGAGTGCAGGGGCTCAAATGGAGGGCCCAATAAACCTTGTTAATACAATGCTGAGATTCTATCTGGGGGCTGGTAACACCCTAGGAAGGATGATTCTTTTGAAGACCTTCCATTAAGGCTTTGATGACTGGAATTCTAAACAGGGAAGTGTGCTGCCTATTTTGTAAGTATACGGCTACCACTGCTAAGTGTAGCTTTATAGATGTAAAAGCTAAACCAGAGGTACGCCAATGAAATAGGTAGCAGACAATGGGGGTCATTACGACCTTGGCGGTATAAGGCGCTTACCGCCGTGCAGAAGACCGCCAATACACCGCCGCGGCTGCAGAATTCCACCACAGCTATTATGACACACATCTCGGAATCCACCGAAATTCAGACACCCACACAAGACCGCCACAGCAAAGGTCAGCGATAAACATGCGGAAACAAATCCTCCACCTCCACGCCAACAGAAACACACCCATCCTATTACGACCCACGAATCCACGCGGCGGTCTTTCAACCGCGGTATTCCATTGGCGGTACACACCGCCGCGCTCAAAATACACACATCTACAAAACACCGCCACATTGGACAATTACAAATACACACACCTGATACACATACACACACCACTCCCACACACCCAACACAATATAAAACACACACCCACATCACACACAAACCCCTACGACCACAATTTCTGAGAGAAGGCCAGAGAGAGACAGCACAGAATAGAGAACCCCATCACACAGAGGCACACTACACCATCACCCACACAACACAACACCCACGCACAAAACACCACATACCACAACACTCACCACACTCATCAACACATACACCACCCCACACATCACACACACCACCCCATGGCATGCCAAAGACACCCCCGCTTCTCTGAGGAGGAGCTTAGGGTCATGGTCGAGGAAATCATCCGGGTAGAGCCACAGCTATTTGGCTCACAGGTACAGCACACATCAATAGCCAGGAAGATGGAGCTATGGCAAAGAATAGTCGACAGGGTCTACGCTGTGGGACAGCACCCAAGAAATAGGGAGGACATCAGGAAGAGGTGGAACGACCTACGGGGGAAGGTGCGTTCCACGGTATCCAGGCACCACATCGCGGTACAGCGGACTGGCGGCGGACCCCCACCTCCTCCCCCACAACTAAAAACATGGGAGGAGCAAGTCTTGTCCATCTTGCATCCTGAGGGCCTCGCAGGAGTCGTTGGAGGAACGGATACTGGTAAGTCAAATTTTAACTATCATATCCCCCACCCTACCTGCATGCTATCACACCCCCCCACCCTCACACCCTCCCCTATCACTCCAAATCCTCACCTATCTACCCATGACACCAACCACCCATCCCAACCCCAAGACCTGCATGACATAACTAAGCATGGATACCCATCACTAAAGCATGCCCACTGCACAGACCCACAACACCCCCAAACCATCACCACACAAGCCCCCACACAGGAATGCCTGCACTGGGGTACACGCACACCCAAACATTGCACATCATGAAACACACACATGCAATAATCATGTACTCATACCCCCGCAGGAACCCAAAGGAACGTCACCACACCAGAGGGTCCTGACAACACCACTCCACCCCCAGAAGAGGCCCACAGTGACGACAGCAGCTCTGCCCCACTGGATCTTGATGACCAGCCCGGATCCTCGTGGGCCTCAGGACAGTCGGTTCCCCTTGCCCAGCCACAGCCTAACACCGAACTGCCACCCTCTGGGAACACCAGCACAGCACCCACCCAGCGGGCCCAAACCTCCCTACCCAGGACAGGTCAATCAGCGGTGTGTCCACCACTACAGGGCACCCAGGCTAACCCAACACCCCAACAACAACAGGGACCTGGGGGCAGTGGTAGTGGGCACACGGTCCAGGGGACGGAGGCACAGGAACACAGGGGAACTGGGAGGGCTGCTGTGCGACAGAGGGAGGACAGGCCAAGGGAACCTACTCTCAACAAGGCCCTCTCCTCCATCATGAGAGCATACCACCACTCCCAGGAGAAGATGGCTATGGTACTGGGCAAGTTGCAGGAGACCCTGCGTCTGCAGGAAAGAACAGTATTTGGGGTTCAGGGAGGAGCTCAGGACCATCGGCTCCGCCCTGGGCACCATTGTAGGGGTGCTGACGGACATTCAAAAGACCTTGAGGGACACTGTGGCACTCCAAGGGGCCCCTGACACTAGCCAGGACGATGAAATGCCCACCACCTCCGCCGGCGCTAGTGGACAGGACGCCCCGCCATAGGACCAACACACCAGCACCTCATCCCCTGCAGACGGACAACCACCACACAAGCGGGCCATGAGATCCAGGAACAGGACAGAGCAAGATGGCAAGACCCCCGCCAGGCAATAAGACCAGCCTGATCGTCCTCCCACTGTCCCACTTTGTTACCCTGTCCAAATCGGAACTGCCCCAGCTCCACTTCCAATGGCCAGATGTGCAATGTACCTGTGAGACTAATAGACTGGACTCTGCCATGGACATTCCTCCACCATCACCCATCCCCATTTCACAACCCCCCTTCATTGTTATGCACTTAAATAAACACCCTTGAAACACTAATAAAACTGGAGTCAGTCAATGATTGTGAACTTTGTATTGTCAATTACAGTGTTAAAAAAGGTTACCCATTGGAAGGCCAACATACCAATGTCACACATCACAAGCCTTTCAAGGGTGCAAGCTGTTGACACGTAGGTTACCACATTAGTGAAACTGAAATGGAAGGGGACAACTCAGTTAACAAATAGGGAGTGAAATGTAGGTACAGGACAGAGGTAGACGTGTGAAAGTTAATATTATGTGAAACATGAAAATGTACTCACCTGTGTCTCACTGAAAATATTGCTGTATGACTGACTCCCTGTTGTCGTTTTCATCTTCATCAGCTTCATCCTCATCACTGTCCACAGGCTACACAGGCTCAACCGCTGCAACAACACCGTCATCTGGATCATCCTCCTGCAGAAAAGGCACCTGCCGTCGCAATGCCAAGTTATGGAGCATGGAGCAGGCGATGATGATCTCGCACACCTTCTTCGGTGAGTAGAATAGGGATCCACCTGTCATATGGAGGCACCTGAACCTGGCCTTCAGGAGGCCGAAGGTCAGCTCGATCACCCTCCTAGTCCGCCCATGGGCCTCATTGTAGCGTTCCTCTGCCCTGGTCCTGGGATTCCTCACTGGGGTCAGTAGCCATGACAGGTTGGGGTAACCAGAGTCCCCCAATAGCCATACACGGTGCCTCTGGAGTTCATCCATCATATCAGGGATGCTGCTATTCCGCAGGATGTAGGCGTCATGCACTGAGCCAGGGAACATAGCATTTACCTGCGAGATGTACTGGTCTGCCAAACAGACCATCTGGACATTCATAGAATGATAACTCTTCCTGTTCCTGTACACCTGTTCATTCCTGCGGGGGGGGACCAGAGCTACATGGGTCCCATCAATGGCACCTATGACGTTGGGGATATGTCCAAGGGCATAGAAGTCACCATTCACTGTAGGCAAATCCGCCACCTCAGGGAAAATGATGTATCTCCTTACATGTTTCAGCAGGGCAGACAACACTCTGGACAACACGTTGGAAAACATAGGCTGGTACATCCCTGATGCCATGGCCACTGTCGTCTGAAAAGACCCAGTTGCAAGGAAATGGAGCACTGACAGCACCTGCACGTCAGGGGGGATTCCAGTCGGATGACGGATTGGTGACATCAGGTCTGGCTCCA
Organism: Pleurodeles waltl; assembly: GCF_031143425.1. Classification (NCBI taxonomy): domain Eukaryota; kingdom Metazoa; phylum Chordata; class Amphibia; order Caudata; family Salamandridae; genus Pleurodeles; species Pleurodeles waltl. Next base: position 353,320,976 of record NC_090450.1, read on the forward strand.
ACTGGGTACATAGTTCCTGGATTGTGGCACGGTCAAACCGATAGGTCACGATGACCTGTCGCTCTTCCATTGTCAACAGGTCCACCAGCGGTCGGTACACCGGCAGATTCCGCCATCTTCCAACATGTCCCAACTGACGGTGCCTAAGAAGGACAACAGCGAAGAAACTGTCAGCATTCCTCCAGGTATGTACCCACAGTCACACACAAGACTACAACAGACTATTAACCCATCCGGGAAAGGTTTTGAGTGTAGGCCTCGGTATGTGTGACGGAGTAGTAATTGAAGCCATGTGGGCCCCTGAAATGGCGGCTGCCTGACCTCTAAAGTGGGACAATGGAATTGTGGGGTAACTGCGCTGGCATTGGACACCGTCGCGGTAGGTGGTCGTAGAGCGTGGCGCAATGCTGTATTGGTTAACATTGGACCCTATGGGTCCCAGGAGCCAATGAACAGGTGCGCTGGCGGTGATGATGCGCCCCGCTGCGGACGTCACCGCCGCGGACGTCACCACCATTTTCTATCTGTTCAATCACTAGATACCTGACCTTCGACAGGAGAGGACCTACACTGCTAGTGCTGCTGTGACCTCGGTCTGGAAGCGACGATGGCTGCTGCGTCTGGGGAAAGGGCCCCTGCCTTCACTGCACAGGAGTTGGAGAAACTTGTGGATGGGGTCCTCCCCCAGTACACGCTACTCTACGGTCCTCCAGACCAACAGGTTAGTACACAGGGAGCACGTTGTATGGGCTAGGCTTGGGTGGAGAGGGCTGGGTGGATGAGGGAAGGGGGCAGAGTACATAGAACAGTTATGCATGGGGATGAATGGGCCACAGGGATAGAGTTGGGAGGGGGCCAATCACAACGACGGTGCAGTAGGTAATGACTGTTCCTCTTTCCTTGTGCATGTCATGTAGGTCAGCACCCACCAGAAGAGGGACATTTGGCGTGCCATCGCCAAGGAGGTCCGGACCCTGGGGGCCCACCAGAGACGGGGCACCCACTGTCGTAAGAGATGGGAGGACATTCGCCGCTGCAGCAAGAAGACGGCGGAGGCTCAGCTGGGGATGGCCTCCCAACGTGGGAGGGGTGCCCGTCGCACCATGACCCCCCCTGATGTTCCGGATCCTGGCGGTGGCCTACCCGGAGTTGGATGGGCGCTTAAGGGCATCACAGCAGACACAAAGGGGTGAGTACAACCTCATCCTATGGACTTTGCGTGCAGTGGAGGTGTCTGGGTGGGGGTGGTGGGCTGTGGGTGTCCCTAGGCCAGGGCGAGTTAGGTAGGCAAGGCCCCTCCGTTATGTAGGCCATGTGGCACTCTACCCCAGCTCAAAACAGAGGCAAGTTGATGTATAGTTGCCCCTTTGCCATCCATATGGGCAGATTACTACCATTGCCATGTAGGCCATATCCCAGAAATAGCATGTGCAGAGGGCAGGAGCATGGCGTAATGCATGGGGCTGCTGCGTCTGTCTTGTCCGCCAACTGTAGCGGTATGCCATGCACTAAAACTCTCTTTCTTCTGTCTCCCCCCTTTTTCTGCTCTCCCTGTCCTTTTGTACATCAGCATCAACAGGCGGAGGTACAGTGGCACCGGAGCACGAGGGAGCTGCATCCCACATGGCCATGGAGGGCCACACCACAGACTCTGAATTCACCAGTGGGACGGAGGGCGAGGGGAGCTTCACATCGGCCACCAGATCAACCAGCGACACGGACTCGTCCGCCGATGGGAGCTCCCCTGTGGTGGTGGCACCATATGTGCACCCCACTTCTACAGGTACAGCCGCCTCCTCCCCTACCAGCACCGCCCTCCCAGCAGCCCCTCAGCGTGTGTCCTGTGCCCGCTCTCCCAGGAGGGTGGGCTTCACCTTCGCCCCAGGCACCTCAGGCCCTGCCCCAGTCACCCCTGCTGCCCTCAGTGAGGAGGCCATTGACCTCCTCAGGTCACTCACTGTTGGGCAGTCTACCATTGTGAATGCCATCCAGGGTGTAGAACGAGAGTTGAAACACAGTAATGCATTCCTGGAAGGCATTCATTCTGGTCAGTCTGTCCTTCAGCGAACCCTGCAATCTCTGGCTTCAGCACTGATGGCAGCCATTGTCCCTGTGTCCCCTCCCAATTTCCTCCACCCAGACCCAATCCCCTGTACCCCAGCCCATCCCAAGCACACTGTCCCTTTGTCAAATTGACCTGTTTGCCCCCCCCCCTCCAGTTCATCAGTCCCGTAGTAGCGCCTCAGCCAAAAAGCCTCCAGTACCAGTGGTGCGTGTTCCAGGTTTTTGGAGTGCACCGTCCACCAGGGCAGGCAGTAGGACCCGGAGCCAAGGCACTGTCAGCCCACCCCCTGTAAAGGCACCGAAATTGGAGAGTGGACGACGGGACCGTGTCAAGACTCCTGGTGGGACAACAAGTGAAATGGGATCGAAGGCGATTGGTGAGTCAGCTGTAACTCCAAAGAAGGTGGGGAAGGTTCCGAGGAAGTCTGCCCAGCCTGTTGTGAGTGTCACGGCGGAGAAGTGCGCCATCATTTCCGGTGGTCCAGACACAACCGCCAGCACCGTCGTTACTGGTCCAGAGACCACCGCCAGAGTCAGTGCCCAGGAGGGCCCAAGTATCGTTACTGGTCCGGAGACCACCGCCAGAGTCAGTGCCCAGGAGGGCCCAAGTATCGTCATTGGTCAGGAGACCACCGCCGGAGTCAGGGGCCAGGAGGGACCAGGATCCCACAGCCCCGCTGGGCGATGATGGAACGTCAAGCCACACCCCAATGTCCAGTGTGGAGTTCGTCATGCCACACACCAATGTCCAGTGTGGAGTTCGTCATGCCACACCCCAATGTACAGTGTGGAGTTCGTCATGCCACACCCCAATGTCCAGTGTGGAGTTCGTCATGCCACACACCAATGTCCAGTGTGGAGTTAGTCATGCCACACCCAGTAGTGTCAGTATCTGAACCGCCATCTCAGGCCACCGCTGAACAGTCCATAGCCAGCCATGGCAAAGCACCGCTGAACAAGGCCAAGACCGCCATGGTAAAGACCGCTGAACAGTCCACAGCCAACCATGGCAAAGCACCGCTGAACAAGGCCAAGACCGCCATGGTGAAGACCGCTGAACAGTCCATAGCCAGCCATGGCAAAGCACCGCTGAACAAGGCCAAGACCGCCATGGCAAAGCACCGCTGAACAAGGCCAAGACCGCCATGGTGAAGACCGCTGAACAGTCCATAGCCAGCCATGGCAAAGCACCGCTGAACAAGGCCAAGACCGCCATGGTGAAGACCGCTGATCAGGGCAAACACCGTGTGGGTATGAATAGGCCGCCACATCAGGCATCCTTCTCCCATGTGCAGCTGGGACAGTGACAGGACAGGAACTTTCACGGGGAGACTCATCCAGTCTGGCCACCAGTCCCACCCAGTACCAGTTGAGAACTGCATCTACTTGCGTCAATGTGGCTTTGCACTCCCCAGGATGGTCCAGTGGGCAACCCACCCACTGTAAAGACTTGAGAGACTGTGGCTTTGCACGCCCCAGGATAAAGCAGTGGGCAACCCACCCATTGTAGAGACTTGAGAGACTGTGGCTTTGCACGCCCCAGGATAAAGCAGTGGGCAAACCACCCACTGTAGAGACTTGAGAGACTGTGGCTTTGCACTCCCCAGGATGGCACAGTGGGCAAACCACCCACTGTAGAGACTTGAGAGACTGTGGCTTTGCACTCCCCAGGATGGCACAGTGGGCAAGCCACCCACTGTATAGACTTGAGAGACTGTGGCTTTGCACTCCCCAGGATACATCAATGGGCATGGAGCCCGGTCGTGGATCTGGCTTTGCAGTCATGTGGCTAAGGTGCCCCCCCTTCCCTTCCCCCTGAGGTGCCTGTAGTGTTTCTATCTGATGCCCCAGCAGTGTTCTCTCGGATTTTGGTCAGGTATCTATTGTGGGCCTCGCCCATGCATTTTTGGACTGTTGGTGCACGGACATTGTTGTGTACATATCTGCACTACTTCTTGTATTGTATATATAATTATGACAGATTTCGAGATATGATTCAGTATATTTTTATATGACATGTATATTGGCACATTACAATATTTGTACGGATCTCGCTTTGTCTTTGCATTCTTCCGGGGGGATTGTGGATAGTTCATGTGATATTTTTGACTGCATTGGTGTGTACGTTGTAATATGCGAGGGTGGGGGTGGGGGTGTTTGGTGGGTGTCCCCCTAACTTTTGCCTCCCCCCTCCCCTGTGTCGTAGATGCAGTACTCACCGGTATGTTCTGCGCCTACATCGCTGTTGTTCGTAGAGGAGCAGAAAGACAAGGGCAGGTAGGATTTGGAGTGCTGGCTCCATGGAGTCGTCGTTCCTCGTGGAGTGTGTTGAGGTGAGCGTTTTCCCATAGCAAAGGCTGTTTCTGCCGTGTTTTTATCCACGGTGAATCCGCCCCGGAAAAGGTGGCGGATTGGTGTGTTGTAATAGTGTGGGCGGTACATTGTCTCCCGCCTGTCTGTTGGCGGAGACCGCCACGCTGTTTGTCTGTACCGCCGTGGCGGGCGAAGTGTTAAAGTGGCTGTCTTTGTTGGCGGTTACCACCAGGGTCATAATTCCCTTTTTTTGTCCGCCGGCCTGTTTGCGGTATTTCCGCAGCTTTAACACCGTCCGCCAGGGTCGTAATGACCCCCAATGTCTTATACCTTGGCTGCTAAGGGATCAAAGTGTTAAGAATGACAATAGTGACCAAATCTTTTCTATTTAGCTGTGTAACAGGCCCGAGTATTAGGCCTGTGTGCCTCTTTAAGAATGTTCATACACTGTTGTGGGAGACTAAGGTAACCACATTCTGGGACTTCAGGAACCAGATCGCAATGTTGAGGCATCTGGGGTCCGAGTGTCTCACTCCCAGTAGGTACTATGCTAACAGGGGAATGTTGCAGTGGACAGCCCCCCTCCAAATAGTCTGGGCTAAATGGGAAAGCTGTGGGGACCTGGTGCCCCTTTGCATTTAGAGATAATACATGGCTGTCATGTTGTCCATCTTGATGAGGACTACCTTGCCAATGAGGTGAGGAAGGAAGACTTTCAACGTTAGGTAAACAGCTAGTAACTCCAGGTGATTGATGTGGAGATGTTTCTGACTGGGTGTCTAGAGGCCCTGGACAGTTAGATCTTGGGAATGTGCTCCCCATCCCATGAGGGAGGCATCCGTTGTTATGGTGCTCTGCTGAACTGGGTAGGAAAGGCCATCCTTTAAACAGGTTGTCAGTGTTCCACCACAGCTAAGAGTGGCCAATTGACAGCTGACCAACACTTTATCTTCCCATTGACTCTCCGCCTGAGTCCATTGGTGCTCCAGGCATTCCTGCATCAGACACATGTTGAGTCTGGCATGAGCAACTATGGCTATACATGAAGCCATCATCCTGAGTAGATGCATGACTGCCCTCACTATTACTTGATGACCTTGTTGAAATTGGGGAATGAGTGCCTGGAAGGATTGCATCCTGGTAGTGTTGGGGTAAGCTACAACCACATCCTAGGTAAGGTTGGATCTGAAGGGGTTGTAGGTGGGATTTTAAGGTGCTGATTGTAAAAGCCTAGTTTGTAAAGTAGCTTTATGCTGACCTGAGGGTGTTGGATGCACTAGACGAGTTGCGCTTTGGATAAGCCAGATACGGAAAGACATGTCTGCTTTGTCTGCGTAGGTGAGCAGCTACTACCACCAAACATTTGGTGAAGACCCTGTGCGCGGTAGTGACCCAGAAGTGGACAGGAAATGCTAACCGTTTATTACAAACCTGAGATACATGCCATGTTCTGGTGAATAGGAATGTGAAAGTAGGCATACTGGAGGTTGAGTGCAGCCATGAAATCACCTTCTTGTAATAACGGGATGACATCTTGAAGAGTGCCCATGTGAAAATGCTCTGAGCGAATGTATTCAAGGAGGATTCTGCAGTTTAAGATTGTTCACAGTGACCCATCCTTCTTGGGAATAAGGAAGTAAAGTTAATATACTCCTGAGCCCTGTTGGTGAAGTGGATGAGGTTCTATAGCTCCTTTTTTGAGGGGTGCTTGTACGTCTTCCCTGAGCAACTTTTGATGTTATGAAGAAAGTCTGTGTTTGGGAGATGGAATGTTGGGAGGTGTGGAAATGAGCTCCAGACAATAACCATGTTGGATAATGTCTAACGCCCACTGGTTGGAGGTGATATAACACCAGGCAGGAAAGAACCCTTTTAGTCAACCCCTGACAGGTGTTGTGTGATCGTGGGGAATGCTTGAGAAGTCAGGGTTTTGTGGTTCTGGCGGATGGTTTTGTAGATCCGTCCTTGCCTCTTCGCTTGGAGGTGGATATCCCTGTATGAGCCTCAGTAGTAATTCCTAGGTGAGGTGGTTTGGGTCTGACATCACTGGTATGAGGTGGAGGTTTCAAGAGAGGTGATCTTGAAGCCTCCACAGTAACAGAAGCGGCGAAAGGAGTCACACTGAGATTGTGTCTGCAGTGCTTCCATGGCCTTAGTGGTTTCAACATCTTTTGTGATCATCTCAAGGAGGCTGTTGATTCGAGAACCAAAAATATTTTCCCTATTAAATGGGAGGGTCAAAAGCTTTTGTTGGACCTCAGGTTTAAAACCCAAGGCCAAGCATGCCAATCTAATAGTACGCTAGAATTCACTCCTCTTGCTGCAGTATTGGAAGCGCTGAGGGTAAAGCAAATAGTAGTGTTAGATATTAATTTGCCCTCAGAGGCAATTTGATATGTCTGTTTCTTATGTTAACTATGGAGATATTAGAGTATCTTCTCCATTTTGTCCCAGTGAGCCCTGCCCTATCTGGAAAGGAAGCCGATGGCATTAGCGAACCACCACTCATTGGCGGATTGGGCAGCCACTCTCTTTCTAGCAGTGTTGATCTTTTTACTTTCTTCATCTGGTGGCAGTGCCTCACCAAATGTTTGAGAGTTGGTTCTTTTCCGAGATGTTGCAAAGAGTCTGGTGGAAGTTGACCTCTGATGTAAATAGGGTCTTATTGTGCTTTTGTCTAGAGTAAGTCAATTTCCTCCTATAGTCTCTGAAGCACAGGTTCCACAGGCTCTGCCATATGTGCTGTTTTGCCAGTCGCAAACGTTTTTGGCTCCGACGCAGAGGGTTTTTTGGTGCCAAAGTTCTGGGCTCCAAAACAGCTGGTTTTGGTGCCGGCATCAAGTGATGCTTCAACACCAAACGTTTTGGCTCTGAGGGTTAACTCTGCCCCGGGGGGGAAGTGGTCAGCTCTGAAGCATGTGGCCTTGATTTTTTTGGCGTCGATATAGTGCTGGGTGTGTCTGAAACAGATGGTCGGTGCAGACCCTGGCCCGAAGGCAGTGGTGGCCCAGCAATCACTTTAGGTCTGTCTCGAATGTCCTGCCAACCATTTATGGAGGTCTGCTGTCGAGATGGTGGGGGCACAGTATTCACAGCTTGCTGAGCTGGAGGGAAAACTTGTGGAGTAGACATTGTGTGAGGAAACACCCAAGGATGCAAGCTGCGCTCCAAAGGGCCCACAAGGGGCATTGGTCAATGCAAGTCGTCCAGGCGACGTTGCCGTTAAACCAAACAAGAGGGATAGAAAAGACCGTGATCGTAAACAATACCGAGGGAAAGTAGGTATATAGCGAGAAACATATATGACGGCGGTGTCAAACGCAGTAGAAGAGCACAAGTCCGAACCCAATGACAGAAGAAAACAATCTAACAAAGGAGTCGATAACCATGCGCATTACCAGCAAGTGGAAAAGTCACACTAACTTGTGACTCAAAAGACTTTCTTCAAAGAAAAACAACTTGGACACATCCAAGCCCAACAACAGATGGCAGGACTATGCTAAGCATGTGTATCTATAGCCACACAGGCCTCAAACAAACAAGTTTCTACCTTTTGGTAATGCTGTTTCTGGTGGATACTTTGTCTAACACCAGATTCCTCATCTTTAGAGTGTTCTACAGGCATCAGACTGGACCCGGTGGGGAGCCCTGAGGCTCCAGGCTGGCTCCGTACCCCAGAAATGACGGAGTGGACCTGCATATAAGCACCACTCTAACACGCTCACTTTAGTTTTTTGCTTTACACTTTGTGCGCCCTCAGTCACGGAGAAAAATACAGTCATCTTTACCAGTATGAAGATTCCTAAATTGTGACATTTTATTAGATGTTAAGAGGCCACTCCACAGAACAGGGAGTCGGAGGGGAATGAGGAATCTGCGGTTGGATAAACTATGCATCAGAAAAAGCATTATAGAAGGGAACTGACTTGTACTTCTGATGGATACTTCTAACTGCAGATTCCTCACCTTTGGAATAGATGACAAAGCAGTACCTCCCCAGAGGACAGTGAGGAATTTGCCGTTGGATAAACTATGCATAAAAAAAAGCATTATCGATGGTAAGTGATTTGTTCTTCTTATGGATACTTCTAACTGCAGAATTCCTCACCTTTAGAATAGATGACAAAGCGTAGCCTCCCAAAGGTAGAGGGTCTGGTAAATGGACTCGTACCATAATGTCCTGTAGGGCTGAGTGGATGAAATGTCCTTTCCTTCAGACTTGGCTGTCAAGGCAGTAATGCTTTGTGGTAGCAGCTTTAGCCCTGGTAGAATGGTGTCTCAGACATTCCAGAGCTTGCTTTTTGGTCATTGTGTAGCAGTACTTAATGCACAGGACTATCCAACTCAGAGTCTGCTTCTGTGCAGCCTTTCCTTTCTTCGCCCAGGAGAACTCCACAAAGTAGCTTGTCTGCTCGATGGTACTTGGTACGATTGATGTAACAGTAAATCTATTCTGGGGTCCAATTGATGGAATCTTGCCTCCTCTTTTGAGGGATAAAGAGGGGCAAAGAACACTGGGAAAGTGATGTATTGCCCAATGCAGAAAGGAGTCACAACTTTAGGCAAGAGGGCCACCCGCGTCCTCAGTACCAATTTGTCTATATAAAAGGTGTTGTAGGGCAGTTGTACCGACAGTGCCCGAAGTTCACTGATGCACTGAGCTGAATTGCTTGCAATGAGAAATAGAGTCTTAAGACTGAAGAAGCAGCTGTGCATCGGCACAAAGGGTATGCATATGAGAAATGTCATTATCAGGTTATGGTCCCAGAATGGCATCACAAAAGGTGTGGGAGTAAACGTGTGTCAAACCATTGATAAACCACATTACAACAGATGACTTAAACCAGGACGGTTGGTCCGGTATACGCAAAAAGGTAGATGCAGCAACGCCTTGTTAAGCCAAAGACAAAAACCAACAAAAGGAGATCTGACAGTTTATCTTGTAAGAGGACTGTCTTGCGGACTCCACACCAGGCCAGAAATGCATCCAAGCGCCGGTCATAAATAGACTTCATGGAAGGATGCCTGGCTGCGAGGATGATACCCTGGAAGATCAAATGTAGGTAACTGCCACTGCTCAATCTGCATGCATGGATGTGTACATTGCACAGAGGCTCATGTGAAGGAGCCTACTCTGTTGCTGTGACAGGACACACTCTTGAATTGAAAGGCTGATCAGAGGGCAGATGCTCATAAAGGTTCTTGGTTCAACACTTTCCTTGCCCAATCAGAGCCACTAGTATGACTTAGGACTAGTCGATCTTGATCTTTTTCATAACTCTGGGCAGGAGAAGGTACAGTGGTAAGGCGGGGAGAGGTTGATAACACAGGATAGTGCGCCTACTTTTTGCATCTGCACTTTAATTTTTTGTGAGGGGGACAACTTAAAAACAAAAATAATTTTAAAAAATGTTGGTTTTCCTAGAAGGGATAGGTCAAGTGGGTGTTTTTTCTTTTGCTCAGTTCAGGACATTCATTTAATAGTTTTATCATTTTCGAACAAAATTTTAAACAATATCTTTTACTTACACTGCTATTAGTTCTTGCTTCCTTTTCTGATTTCCACAGAGGAAGTCAAGTGGCTATAGTTCCTTTCATCCTAACACAGGGGTACAATCTTGAAGAAACACGCTCTAATGGTTGAAGTGACCCCAACCGCCAATTACCCTTGCCTATGTTAATGAGGCTATGCCGCGAATGCACAGTGATGGATTGCACTGTACTATACTGTACGGTACTGCTTCTACTTTTTGCTCTTGTGGGGGCACAACTTAAAAACAGACAATATCAAAACATGGTTGGCTTTCTTAGTAGGGATAAGCCAAGAGAGATTTTCTTTCCTTTTGCTCTTGTTGAGTATACTACAACTTTGCCATAGTTCTACAAAGTTTGTTTTCTCACCCAGGGGTGACACAGGTGAACTTGGTTCAATGCACCAATGCGAAAGACAGATTATTGTAGACCTGCAGAACCCAAAGTAATACGTTGTTGAGGGGGAATCACTGCTTTTGGGTTACTAACAATCCCTAAACCGGGATCTGTGGCACAGTGGTAATGGAAGCAAACCGGTTTCTCTCTTCATAATATCACACACACACAAATGGTATTAAGAAGAATAAACACTTAACTTAAAGCACTTATTGCAAAAGGCCAAGCCTGTTTCTCAGCACATCTAAAGTGACCGCACAGAATATCATAAAAAAGCAAGAATGCACATTGAGAACAACATGAATAAAATGTATATTTCTAACAGTAAAAATGTCATTTAAAACCTAACATCCCAAAAACCTACTTCTATGTTAGGAGAACATGGAAAGTAGAGCTTGCAACTTCTTAGGAGAAGTGACATACTCCATATGCATACCTTGTTGACACCAAAAGCTGTGGTAATCAGCGAGGTGTAAAGGCAGTGTTCCCTGCTAAAGGAAAACATGTTGCAGCAGTAACCTTCCTCCTGAACTCAACATGATATTCGTATTAGGTGAGACGTAGCATCTTCTTGGTGCACTGGCGGCAGTCAAGTCTGTCTCCGGCAGCATTTTGTGTGATAATCTGGGCGAAGACCTCTCCTGACAGGTTGTCAAGTAGTAGTCCTTATGTATTAAATTTTGTGTGAGACTAGAATGTCTGACGTGTGCATGAAGGTGTGCATCTCAGGCGTATCACTATGAACATATAAGGTGAAGGGACGTCAATTCAGACTACACTGTATTGTCAATTTATCTGTGTTTGTTCTTATTTGACCATGACTCAGACTAATGTTGCATCAGGTGTTATGGCTATGTCATTGTTTGAATGACTTTATACTTTCAGTGTTGTTGCGTAGAGCATATTACAGAGTTTGTTAATGACAGTTCAATGTTGAATACTCAGGGTAAATCATAGGACCTAATATGGTGGGGGTCTGTTAGTCCGAAAGACATCACTATTTCTGAAGGTAGAGGTTTGGGGAAAAGAGTTATAAATGTTGCTGAGATGGAGGGATTAAGTGCTTGGGAACTGGAGAGAGGAGATGAGAACTAATTGGAGTTGGATTTGTCTGTCATTATCACGGTTGATGGACAGACCCTGGCTTAGATATGTTCATTCTACACTTCTCCATCTTGGGGCAGGGGGGTCTTTTCTTGCCCCTGATTCTTTAGCAGGACGGGATATTAAAATGATCAAGGAGACATACTGGCATTTAATTCATGACCCAAAACTAAACATTGACATAGCTTGGAATCAGGAGAGGTTGCCGTTGGGGCAAATACACTCTATGTTATATTTGGACATTACTAGCTCTGAGCGTCATAGATTTTTACTTACTAGATTACTCCTGAATACTATACATCATCTAGCAGCATTCCCCACCAGAGGCACCTGGTTTAAGAAACTTCCACCATGCTGTTGTGATGGTAAGTCAGTTCAAAGCACTCTGCACTTTGTCCTCTTTTGTACTTTCTATATTGCACGCAGAAGAAGGTTTTTACGTCCAATATTTTTGTCCAAGGGCATTAGGTCTAGTTACCTTGCTTTCTTTTATTTATACAATCTGGGAAATGAAGAGATAATATAGGCTGTGTTCAATTTTATATATGCTGCTTTTGGTATCCGAAACTCTTATTAAATTTGCCATTTATTGTATGAGAATTACGTATGTATATATTTGATGTCTTTTATGGTTTTTATCTAAACCGAATAAAGTATTTGATGAAGATGATGATGAACTCTGGTTATACTTATTAAATTCTGTTTGTTTTGGTGTCTGATTTAAGATAAAAATAAGCTCTATTTTTATAAATTGGTGTTGAATTTCTTTTGAGTCATGTCAATTACTTATAGTCCATGTTGGTGCTTTGAAATGCTTAACACATGTTCCTCTACGTAAAGCCTGACTGCTCTTTGCTGCACTACCAGGACTGAGCTAAGGAATGACTAAAGTAAATCCAAAGACCATCTTTGGGGTATTGTGAGAGTATTACATGGTGAGGACTAACATAATACTCCAGTTTCCTACATTTCCTGTGTAGCAAAACCTTCTGTAAATGGCCATGCCAGTGGAGGAATTGCTATTTTACTCAAAAAGAACATTGATTGGAATCTAAAGTTATTTGTTCATCCCTGAAACATTTGTCTTTGCCTAAAGTTGGTAATGTGTAATCAGAGTAGAGGGCTGTCATCTTTTCTGCTTGTAAACGTATATATTACTGCGGTAAGCCCTTGGGGTATCCTAGTTAGCTCCATGTTCTCATTTGTTCGTAACATCAGGTTTCTGGAGGAATGTGCCTGGGTTTTAATTGTAGGGGACTTTAATGCTAAAGTATCAAACTCAGCCTGTATGACCTTTTGTAATACCGCAATGGATGAGGTATGGTGTAACCCTGATGCGGTTTTACCAGCAATAGTTAGATTACATAGGTGGGGCTTATGCCTCCTGGAACGTCTGAGACTATATAAATTTGTCTATAATTAATCGTATGGGTGCTCTTTTTGGTTACGTGATAACAAATAATTTGGACCAAAGTATATATAAAATAGCAAGCTTAGCTCTCATGATTTATCTTTAGATTATCCCATTTCCTAGTTTGAAAAGCAGCTGACCTTCCTCCAAACCTCTGGGAGTGAAGATAAAGTCAAAAGACCCAAATCAGCCATTAAGATCTCTTGAGCTGTAAAAAAAAAACGGTAAACCATGAAATAAAACTCCCTCATTAGGAAGTAATTTAAATTCTCTTCAGTCTCTAGACAGGGGTAAATCAATCGCCTTCAGCATAAAAGAACAAGACTTAAGGGGGCAGAACGTAGAAATGAGGAGGATAGGAAGTGGATCAATCTGAGAGAAGATACCACCTCATATAATCCTCGTAAAGAGTCCGGCTCTTAATTGCCCAATACTGCGACTCTAGAGTCGCAGCTCAGGCAATTCCAGTACTGGATATGTGAACCCAGTATATTTCTCAATTATGTGACTGTAATTCAAGGAGCACTGACCAGTAGGTTCTAAGTGGTGAAGTAGATTCTATGGAATTATATAGTCCACTTTCTGGCAAGGCGATCAGGAGATTAAAGGTGCACGAACCTCAGGTGCTATGGGCCCTGATGAATTCCAATAGCACTTATTAAACATGATGCTTCTTTATGGGCTACCTTTTTTGGCTATTGTTTCAGTACTGTTACCTGTCTGGTGATAATCCATCTTCCTGGAAGGAAAGTATTATTGTCCCCTTATATAAAAAAAGGACCGAAGTCCTTTTATGCCAGTTATTGACAAACTGCCCTTCTGGATGTGACAGGCCAATTATTTGCCAAAAACATACTACTTCATCTTCAAGAATTGGCGTTTAGCAGTAACCTCAAATCCGTTGAGCAGGCAGGTTTTGGTAAGAACTGTGGTACTTTTGATAACATTAGGGCCCTACAAACTCTAACAGAAAAGTATTCTCAGTTCAGAGGCATGCCCATGTATTCCGCTTTCATTGATTTCTCCACAGCGTTCAACAGGTAGACCGGGGGACGCTGTGGAGAAAACTGTCAGCGCTAGAGATTCCTGATCATCTTCTGAGGCAAATAATTGCCCTACGCTCCTCCACATGGACTCAGGTTCTGATGGGAGGGAACCAGGGTGTATTAAGAAGAGATGTGGCGCATAAAGGCTTAAGTTAGGGGTGCCTGCTGGTGCCACTTCTCTTCTTGCTTTATCCTCATGATTTGCCCTGCAGATTTGTCTGGTAAAAGGAAATCCTCCTACACTTAGTTTAATGGACGTTGGTTTTCTTCTTTATGCAGACAACGTTATTTTGTTGAATTGAACTGAATTGAACCTCAATATGCCTTCAAAGACTTCTTTGCGGTTTCGCAAACTACGCGGAGGAACACTTTTTAAAAATAAACAAAGTAAAGTCATATTCTTTAAAACGAAGAGGGGCATAATCAGGCAAAACCTTAACTGTTTTTTGGGGAGTGCCAAGTTAGAAGTTATGCAGCTTTTTTCTGATCTTGGTAGAATCTTCTCAAGCAATTGCCTAAATAAAGATCATATAAACCATTGTAAAAGTAGGCTTTGTCCAAGGCCTCTGATATCCACAGTGGTGTTGTGGGCAAAGGCACTTTTCATATGTCCTATCAGTTTACTAGACACAAATCTCACCCACTCTGAGTTATACCTGTGAAGTGATGAAGGTGATGCCTTGGTCTTTTTTTGAGATAGTAGAAGGGCGCATATGGCGCCACATTTGTAATTTGAATTCTTTGGCTTCCCCACCTGCTCTTCGACTTGAATTTGGGTTACGCTCCACAGTTGTGCTCACTATGGTAGCTCTTCTGAGGTGGGGGGACAGTTTGCTGGGCAGTGAAATGGGTTCTACTCCAGTTGCATTAAAGCCTAGAAATTTTCCATAATATGAAAGAGACAAGTGCACTTCATTTTACCTATGCAAAAGAATTGAAAATATTTGAGATTGTCTAGAGCGGAGATTTACCATTTCCAAAATCTTTTTTTTTTAAACTGAATTTTAAAAATCAGTGTACATAGTGAGTAGGTGTAGGAAAGTACCCTCTTTTTGGCATGTAACCCCCACTTTCTGCCTGATGTCAGAGTGTTTGACTGTCACTGGGATCCTGCTAACCAGGACCCCAGTGCTTATGCTCTCTCCCCTCTCAAATCTGTCACTACATACTGGTAACCCAGTATTTCATCCCAAATTGTCATACTGGTGCCCCCTTAT
Organism: Pleurodeles waltl; assembly: GCF_031143425.1. Classification (NCBI taxonomy): domain Eukaryota; kingdom Metazoa; phylum Chordata; class Amphibia; order Caudata; family Salamandridae; genus Pleurodeles; species Pleurodeles waltl. The sequence continues at coordinate 353,336,059 of NC_090450.1, forward strand.
AAGTCCCTAGTATATGGTACTTAGATACCCAGGGCATTGGGGTTCCAGGGGATCCCTATGGGTTGCAGCATTACGTTTGCCACCCATAGGGAGCCCATGCAAAGGCTTCTACAGGACTACCACTGCAGCCTGTGTGAAATGGTGCATGCACCATTTCACAGCCATTTACACTGCACCAGGTCACCTATATGTCAGGCCTTCCAACCCTGAAGGCTGGGTGCAAACTACCTGTACCTGCACTAGCAGAGGTGCCCCCACGTTGTCCAGGACCATTTTCCCAGACTTCGTGAGTGCGGGGACACCATTTTACGCGTGCACTGGACACAGGTCAATACCAATGTCCAGCTTCACAATGGTAACACTGAATATGGCCATGTAAGGTGTCTAACACCTGAGAATTGTACCCCAAAACTGATTCTAGTATTGGTTTTACAATTCCATGCACTCTGGGGGCTCCACAGTGGACCCCCATTACAGCCATTCCAGCCTTCTGAGGTTTTCCAGGCAGCCCCAGGTGCTGCCACATCACAGACAGGGTTCTGCCCTCCTGTTGGTTGAGCATCTCAAGCCCAGGAAGGCAGAACAAAGCATTTCCTTTGGAAATAGGTGTTACAGGCATGGGAGAGGTATCCTCCCAGAGCCTCGGGAAATGCTTTGAAGGGCACAGATGATGCCCTTCTTGCAGAATCCAGTGCACACCAGTTCAGGGACCCCCAGTCCCTGCTCTGGCGTGAAACTAGACAAAGGAAAGGGGAGTGACCACTCCTCTGTCCATCACCACCCAAGGGATGGTGCCCAGATTCCTCCACAGTGTCCTTGGGTTTTGCCATCCTGGATTCCAAGGTGGTGGGGCACTCTGTGAGCATCTGAGTGGCCAGTGCCAGCAGGTGACGTCACAGTCCTCCACTGTTAGGTGTTTACTTGTGTAGCTGACCAATCCCACTTTCTCCGCTATTTAGGGTCTTTCTCCTGGGTGTTTTCTCAGATTTGGATTGCAAGACTTGAGCAGGACTCCTCTGCATTCTTTACTTCCCCTTCTACCGACGAAACTGCATCTGGACCATCCAGGAACTTTACATACTGCAACAAAGAAGCGAAGACGACTTCTGAAAAATTGTATCTTCAGCTCCTGCCAGCAACTGCAACTGTTTCCAGGTCGTGTATCCTCGGAAGACTGCCTGTCTTCAGCCTGCCCCAGAAGAACAGAGGAATCTCCCTTGAAGTGAAGGAGTCACTTCCCTGCTTCAGCAGGCACCCCTCTGCAACGTCAACCTGTGGCATGGGTCCCCTCGCCTGACGAAGTGCATGGATCCAGCAACACGGGTGGGGACTGAAGTTGTCCAACTTTGGAGGAGGTAAGAGCTCACTTTTCTTCTTCACCGGTGGTTTTTCTTTTGCACCTTCATCCGGGTTAGCAGGGGCTCCTGTTCTCCCTGGACTCCAGTGCTTCTTGGACTTGGTCCCCTTCTTCCACAGGTCTTCAGTTCTAGGAATCCATTGTTGGTGTCTTGCAGTCTCTTCTGGTTCTTGCATTATCTTCTATCATGTGTTCTTGTGTGTTCCAGGAAACTTACTGTGATTTACTCTTGCTTCCCTGGGCTCTGAGGTGGGTTCTATTACTTACCTTTGGTGTTTTCTTACACTCCCAGTGCCCCTCTACACACTGCACTTGCCTAGGTGCGAAACCGACTTTCGCATTCCACTATTTTAGTATATGGTTTATGTTCCCCCTAGGCCCATTGCAATCTATGTGATTTTCACTGTTTTTAACTGTTTTTACAGCTATTCCTGCATTCTAGTGTATATATTGTGTATGTTACTTACCTCCTAAGGAGGTATAGTCTGTAAGGTATTGTTGGCATTTGTGTAACCAAAAATAAAGTACCTTTATTTTTGTAACACTGAGTATTTTCTTTCATGTGTGTAAGTACTGTGTGACTACAGTGGTATTGCAAGAGCTTTGCATGACTCCTAGTTAGGCCTTGGCTGCTCACCCACACTACCCCTAGAGAGCCTGGCTTCTAGACACTGACTACATTTCACTGATAAGGGATAACTGGACCTGGTATAAGGTGGAAGTACCTTTGGTACCCCCTACAAACCAGGCCAGCCTCCTACAGTAGGAAAAGGGGCATTAAGCTTTGTTACATTAAGCAAGGAATTAGATTATAATAAAATATTGCATCTGTAAAAAACAAATTTAAAAAAATCCTATTACCTATGTAATCTCCCGCATGGTGCACAGAGAATGATCCTGTTACTAAGGTTAAACGTGCTATCTCTGCCTGTTATCACAGGAATATTTGAAGGTTCTGTGATTTTTGCCTTAACCATGTTCAAGGCTTAAAACGTGTGATTTTTCTATGCCCTTATCATTTGCACGTTGCCACTTTTTGAGACCAATTTTTTTTAAACATAATATAACTTCAGTAGCTGAGGCCTATCAATGTTTATCTGCCCCCTAACTGAAATCACTTAAGCAAAACTTTTTTAAGTGTTTCTTTATGCGTTTTACATTTCTTATGTGCAATAGCTCTTCGTACCTTACTTGATTTGCAGAGAACTGCAAACTTTATTATGCAATCTCATGTTCCATTAGTACAACTAATTTAAATTGGATGTTTGATACATATATTTGTATTATTGAACTTCACTGTTTGAGTCGACAGAACTGTATATTTCCTCTTGCAGTCACTTGTCCTTATAGCACTTTACCTGCGTATCTGCACTTTATAGGCCTTTTGCACTTTAATACAGGCTGTATTTCGTATTGTTTTGCGCATTTGAACATTATTTGCTTATATTGGTTTGTGCATTTGCACTACTTAGGCCTTTGCACTTTATAATAGAGTACTGTATTTTTAATTGATATTGCGTACTTGCATATTTCACCACCAGTCAGAGATACAGGACACAGAAAGCTTACACTTTACCAGAGGGCCCTCAAATCATAACCCTGATCATCATCAGCTATTGGGACTTAGTAGATTCCAGGTGCTAAACTTCTTCATACACGACCCACCTTCTGTCGTGTCACTGGCAAATACTTTTCTTGCTGTGAACGATGTCAAACAAGAACTTTCATTGAGGTCCCATGGAAGGCAGAGGTTACAGAACTGGTGCTGGTCCAACAACAGAAACATGCTATTGTAAGAGGGGCAGAATTATAATGGAGTGTCTTCCAAACCCTTTCCTAAAACGATCTGTTCTGATATGATAAGGCTCCAGGCTGTTAAGGTCACTCTATCCTAAAGCAGCTGAAGTTAGTAAGGTGACGATTGATGCTGTCTAAGAAGTCCTTGATTTCACGTTCCTCCGGTGCTGAAGTTCTCAATGGATGCGCAGCTGTAACAGCAATTAACAAATCAATCAATCAATCAATCAGTCGCATTTATAAAGCGCGCTACTCACCCGTAAGGGTCTCAAGGCGCTGTGGGGGGGGGGGGGGGGTTCAATGCTCGAAGAGCCAGGTCTTGAGCTGCCGTCTGAAGTGAAGGTGGTCTTGTATGGCGCGAAGGTGGCTGGGAAGGGAGTTCCAGGTCTTCGCTGCTAGGTAAGAGAAGGACCTGCCTCCGGCAGTGGCTTTGCGAATGCGTGGTACGGCTGCCAGGGCTTGTCCGGTCGAGCGTAGGGTGCGAGGAGGAGTGTAGAAGGAGATGCGGTGGTTGATGAGTTCTGGTCCACGGTTGTGCAGGGCTTTGTGTGCGTGGGTGAGGAGTCTGAAGGTTATCCTCTTGTTGACTGGGAGCCAGTGGAGTTTCCTCAGGTGTCCGGAGATGTGGTTGTGGCGGGGTATGTTCAGGATAAGTCGTGCAGCAGCGTTCTGGATTTGTTGTAGTTTCCTCTGTAGCTTGATGGTGATGCCGGCGTACAGAGCGTTCCCATAGTCCAAGCGACTGGTGACGAGGGCGTGGGTGACGGTCTTCCTGGTGTCGGTGGGGATCCAGCGGAAGATCTTGCGGAGCATGCGGAGGGTGTTGAAGCATGCTGAGGTCACCGAGTTGACCTGTCTGGTCATGGAGAGGGAAGAGTCCAGGATGAAACCGTAGTTGCATGCGTGGTCGGTGGGTTGGGGAGTGCTGCCTAGGGCAGGAGGCCACCAGGAGTCGTCCCAGGCGGTAGGTGTAGGGCCGAGGATGAGGACCTCCGTTTTCTCTGTATTCAGTTTAAGCCGGCTGTCTGTCATCCAGTTCGCTACTTCCTTCATGCCTTCGTGTAGTCTGGTTCTTGCTGAGGTGGGGTCGTTGGTGAGGGATAGGATGAGCTGGGTGTCGTCTGCGTAGGATATGAGGTTGAGTCCGTGTTTGCGTGCGATGTTCGCCAGGGGGGTCATGTAGATGTTGAAGAGGGTGGGGCTGAGGGAGGATCCCTGGGGGACGCCGCAGATGATCTCCGTAGCCGTGGATCTGAAGGGGGGGAGGCGGACTCTCTGAGTTCTTCCGGAGAGGAAGGAGGTGATCCATTCCAGGGCCTTGCCTCTGATGGCGGCGTTGCTTAGGCGACGTATCAGGGTGCGGTGGCAGACCATGTCGAATGCTGCAGAGAGGTCCAGGAGTATGAGGGCCACGGTTTCTCCTTTGTCGGTCAGGGATCTGATGTCGTCCGTGGCTGCGATGAGGGCGGTCTCGGTGCTGTGGTTAGCTCTGAAGCCGAACTGTGAGGGGTCGAGTGAGTCGTTGATTTCCAGGGCGGTGGTGAGTTGAGCGTTGACGATTTTCTCGATCACTTTGGCGGGGAACGGTAGGAGCGAGATGGGCCGGAAGTTTTTGAGTTCGGTGGGGTCTGCTGTTGGTTTCTTTAGGAGGGCGTTCAGTTCAGCGTGCTTCCAGTTCTCCGGGAAGGTGGCGGTGGAAAAAGATGTGTTGATGACGTCTCGGAGGTGGGGTGCGATGATGTTGTCGGCTTTGTTGAAGATGTGGTGCGGACAGGGGTCGGATGGTGATCCTGAGTGGATGGAGTTCATGACGCGGGTGGTTTCCTCAGTGGAGGTTGAGTTCCAGGTGTGGATGGTGGTGTTGTCGGTGGCGGGTTCCGGTGGAGGGTTCGAGTTGGTTGTGGTGAAGCTGTTGTAGATGTCGGTGATCTTGTGGTGGAAGAAAGCTGCGAGGGAGTCGCAGAGGTCCTGTGAGGGAGGGATGGAGTTGTTTTCGGCGTCGGGGTTGGAGAGCTCTTTGACGATGCCAAATAGTTCCTTGCTGTTGTGGGCGTTGCTGTCTAGTCTGTTCTGGAAGGCTGATTTTCGTGCTGCGCGGAGGAGTTGGTGGTGTTTGCGGGTGGCGTTTTTGAGAGCAGACATGTTTTCGTCGGTCTGGTTGAGGCGCCAAGTCTTCTCGAGGGTGCGGCATTCTTTTTTGGAGTCCTTGAGGTCGGGGGTAAACCAGGAATTTTTCTTGTGGCTGTTTCTGTTTGCTTGGGTCTTCAGGGGGGCCAGGAGGTTGGCGCAGTCTGAGATCCAGCTCGTGAGGTTGTTGGCGGCTTCGTTGGGGTCTGTAGTGCTGGTGGGTGGGTTCTGAGAGAGGGTCGATATGAGTTGTTCCGTGGAGATTCGGTTCCACTGTCTTCTTGGTGGTTGTTGGGTGTGGTGGTGTCCGTTGGTTTTCTTGAAGCTGAAGTGGACACAGCTGTGGTCTGTCCAGGAGAGTACAGTGGTGTGGCTGAAAGAGATGTGTTTGCTGGAGGAGAAGATGGGGTCCAGCGTGTGTCCGGCGTAGTGGGTGGGGGTGTTGACTAGTTGTTTCAGTCCCAGGTTGGCGAGGTTGTCCAATAAGGCGGTGGTGTTGTTGTCGGTGCGATTCTCCAGGTGGAAGTTGAGGTCCCCTAGGAGGATGTAGTTGGTGGACGGGAGTGCGTGTGGGCTGATGAAGTCTGCGATGTCTTCGCTGAACTTTGTGCGTGGTCCTGGTGGTCTGTATATCAGGGTGCCTCTGAGGGTGGTCTTGGGGTCGCTGTTGATTGAGAAGTGGAGGTGCTCGGCGTCGGGCAGTGAGTTGTCGGTGTAGGTTGAGATGCGGATGGAGCTCTTGTGGGCGATGGCGATGCCTCCTCCGGTGCGGTTGGTGCGGTCTTTCCTGATGATTTTGTAGCCGTCGGGGATGGCTATGGCGATGTCGGGTGCCGAGGAGGGGTTCATCCTGAAAGGAAAATCAGAGGTGGAGTCTGTGTCCTGGTCTACTGTGTTATTTCAGGGGTAGTCCTATGTGTTACCTCGAAAAGGAAACAGTCTTCAAACAAAAATAACCTGAGTCCAACACTAGATGGCAGGAGAGTGGACAGCATGTGATCTACAGCTATTCTGGCTTCAAACATAACATTCATCCCCATGGGTAAATATACTTATGCAGACATGTACATGCCATTACGTAATATTATATATATATATATATATATATATATATATATATATATATATATATATATATATATATATATATAGAACAAAAGTAGCTAAGGCACCAGTTTGGGATCCATCCAAACATTTTATTCCAGAGTGAACAACAACTCTCCTTTTTCTGACGCGTTTCGGCTCCAACTGCCTTGTTCACAGGTGAGACAATACAAGTGATCACAAAGCCAGTGCTTTTTAAATTGTTGATCATGTGACCTGATAATCACGAACTCCATGTCCCAAGGTGCACCATTCCATGTTCTTAAACTCTGGTGCTGAATCATTGTACTGCATAAAATAGCGTTTTGGGCACCAAAGTTACAATGTAAATTGGAAAAGTGTCCTTATTTAAAGTTGTTGCCCATATTCCTCTCGTTATAAGGAGGTCCCAAACAGCTAGAAGGGAGGTAAAATACCTCTCTCCCATCCCTTGCTCACCTCCGTTTGACCTTCTGTCTCGGATAAATGCCGTGGTTCTCACTGAGGAAAGCAGGTCGGGCCCCTTCAATAAAAATCTTTGTACAACACGCTCCATTGAGGGGCCACAGACCCTAACAGGGCAGCCGACCCGCTTTCCTCAGTGAGAACCACGGCATTTATCCGAGACAGAAGGTCAAACGGAGGTGAGCAAGGGATGGGACCTCCTTATAACGAGAGGAATATGGGCAACAACTTTAAATAAGGACACTTTTCCAATTTACATTGTAACTTTTTACTTGGTTACATTGTAACAATTTAAAAAGCACTGGCTTTGTGATCACTTGTATTGTCTCACCTGTGAACAAGGCAGTTGGAGCCGAAACGCGTCAGAAAAAGGAGAGTTGTTGTTCACTCTGGAATAAAATGTTTGGATGGATCCCAAACTGGTGCCTTAGCTACTTTTGTTCTATGTTAAGATGGGATGCTTCGCCCTCATGCGGAGGCTGCCCTGTTAGGGTCTGTGGCCCCTCAATGGAGCGTCTTGTGCAAAGATTTTTATTGAAGGGGCCCGACCCGCTTTCCTCAGTGAGAACCACAGCATTTATCCGAGACAGAAGGTCAAACGGAGGTGAGCAAGGGATGGGAGAGAGGTATTTTACCTCCCTTCTAGCTGTTTGGGACCTCCTTATAACGAGAGGAATATGGGCAACAACTTTAAACAAGGACACTTTTCCAATTTACATTGTAACTTTGGTGCCCAAAAAGCTATTTTATGCAGTACAATGATTCAGCACCAGAGTTTAAGAACATGGAATGGTGCACCTTGGGACATGGAGTTCGTGATTATCAGGTCACATGATCAACAATTTAAAAAGCACTGGCTTTGTGATCACTTGTATTGTCTCACCTGTGAACAACGCAGTTGGAGCCGAAACGCGTCAGAAAAAGGAGAGTTGTTGTTCACTCTGGAATAAAATGTTTGGATGGATCCCAAACTGGTGCCTTAGCTACTTTTGTTTTATGTTAAGATGGGATGCTTCGCCCTCATGCGGAGGCTGCCCTGTTAGGGTCTGTGGCCCCTCAATGGAGCGTGTTGTACAAAGATTTTTATTGAAGGGGCCCGACCCGCTTTCCTCAGTGAGAACCACGGCATTTATCCGAGACAGAAGGTCAAACGGAGGTGAGCAAGGGATAGGAGAGAGGTATTTTACCTCCCTTCTAGCTGTTTGGGACCTCCTTATAACGAGAGGAATATGGGCAACAACTTTAAATAAGGACACTTTTCCAATTTACATTGTAACTTTGGTGCCCAAAACGCTATTTTATGCAGTACAATGATTCAGCACCAGAGTTTAAGAACATGGAATGGTGCACCTTGGGACATGGAGTTCGTGATTATCAGGTCACATGATCAACAATTTAAAAAGCACTGGCTTTGTGATCACTTGTATTGTCTCACCTGTGAACAACGCAGTTGGAGCCGAAACGCGTCAGAAAAAGGAGAGTTGTTGTTCACTCTGGAATAAAATGTTTGGATGGATCCCAAACTGGTGCCTTAGCTACTTTTGTTTTATGTTAAGATGGGATGCTTCGCCCTCATGCGGAGGCTGCCCTGTTAGGGTCTGTGGCCCCTCAATGGAGCGTGTTGTACAAAGATTTTTATTGAAGGGGCCCGACCCGCTTTCCTCAGTGAGAACCACGGCATTTATCCGAGACAGAAGGTCAAACGGAGGTGAGCAAGGGATAGGAGAGAGGTATTTTACCTCCCTTCTAGCTGTTTGGGACCTCCTTATAACGAGAGGAATATGGGCAACAACTTTAAATAAGGACACTTTTCCAATTTACATTGTAACTTTGGTGCCCAAAACGCTATTTTATGCAGTACAATGATTCAGCACCAGAGTTTAAGAACATGGAATGGTGCACCTTGGGACATGGAGTTCGTGATTATCAGGTCACATGATCAACAATTTAAAAAGCACTGGCTTTGTGATCACTTGTATTGTCTCACCTGTGAACAAGGCAGTTGGAGCCGAAACGCGTCAGAAAAAGGAGAGTTGTTGTTCACTCTGGAATAAAATGTTTGGATGGATCCCAAACTGGTGCCTTAGCTACTTTTGTTCAATGTTAAGATGGGATGCTTCGCCCTCATGCGGAGGCTGCCCTGTTAGGGTCTGTGGCCCCTCAATGGAGCGTGTTGTACAAAGATATATATATATATATATATATATATAGATATATATATATATATATTCACTGAAAAAACAAAGGTTACAGAGACTCTATAGTTAGGAAATAGAATTTTTTTAAAAACTAAGAAATTCACTGAAAAAAAACAAAGGTTACATGGACGTTCGAGTTAGGTTCAGAATTTACTCCTACAAAACCATAGAAATCCACCAGTTATAGGTACCTCAGCTAATTATAACTGATGCTCCCTTAATGCACTGCTTATGACCTCACATATTACATCACTCATGACATCTCATTTGATTTGTTTTTTTCCGTGAATTTCTAAGGTTTTCTTTATTCTATTTCCTAACTATAAAGACCCTGTAACATTTGTTTTTTAAGTGAATTTCTATGTTTTTAACATACAGTAATTTTTATTACTATACGTTAATCCAACCACTGCAGTGCATGGCCTTTTTGCTGTGCGCAGCAGCGGTTAGCCACAGGGCCTGACCACCCCCTATAAAAACCCAACCGTGCACATCCTTCAGCCATGCGCAGAAGAGGTTGCCCGCAAGACCTGGCCTGCAGCCAGACCCTGTGGCCAACACTCCCCAACCAACCAAACCTATGCTGTGCACAGCCCTTTCGCAGTGTGCAGCAGGAGTTAGCCACAGCTTCTCTGGATGTGAGAATAGGTGTGCGAGGGTGTATCTGTGGGTGAGAGTGGCTCTCCGATTGTCTGGGTGTGAGAGTGCGTACTTCCGTGTTTTAGTGGGTGCATCAGTCTGTGCGCTGGTCTCTTAGTGGATGTATGAGGGTGTCAGTAGGTCTGTGAGTGGGTGTGTAAGTGGGAGAAATAGAGACAAAGAGAGAAAGTGAAACAGAAGGGGAGATTTTTGTAGGCTTTAATATCTCATGTACTTAACATGAGATATTATATTTAATATATTTTAAAAAGTAACATTTTGTTAAAAAAAAAAAAAAAAAAAGGAAAATGAGTCCAGCTGGATTCGAACCCCCAAAGCTCAGTGTGAAGGTCATTTTTTTTTTTTTTTTAAACAATGCCCTTACCGGCTACCTGGCACTGCAGGAGAAGCCTTAAGGCTACCCTCGCAGTGCCATTGCTTCAGCAAGCACAGAGCTGCTTTGACAGCAGGTCCATGCTTTCTGAAGCATTTCATCTCTGTCCCATGCACGCGTGCAGAAGACAGAGATGAAAGCTTCGGATTATGACAGCGGGACCTGCTTTACAGGTCCCGCCGTCAAAAGCCAAAGTGTTTGCTGTGGCTTGGCTACAAACAGCTATGTCCCGGGGGTGGGCACCCTAGGACATAGCAGGAACCGGCCCTGGGTGGTGGTGGTCCCCAGGGTCATAAGAGTCCATAAGGTCCCCGGGGTGCCCGTGGGTTATGCGGCCCCCCCTGCTCCAACTACAATCTTGCACCGGGGGGTGGTGGACCCTGGGGCAGCAGGGGGCCACAGGCCCCCGGATTAATAACAAGATCGCCCCAGGGAGGTGGTGGTCAGCGGGTTAGGGGCCACAGGGCTCCCATAGTTTAATTACAAGTTGCCCTGGGGAGCTGGTGGTCCCCGGGTCAGCGGAAGGGGGCCAGGAGACCCCCTCCCGCATATTACAATAATACCCTGTGGGGGATGGCGGTCCCCAGGGCAGTGAGAGGGAGCCAGGAGCCCTCCCCGCTTTTTCTTTTTAATAAAAAGCCCCCGGGACTTGTCCCACCTGGGGCCATTAGACTACTGAAGCTAGGGAGCCCAGACTTCATTTTCTTTGTGAATTTATGAGCATATTTGCGGATCCACCGCGTCTCAGCTTGTAAAATAATTTTTATAAAAATGCTTTTGTAGCCTTGGGGGGGGGGGGGGTTCCCTTTGGGACCCCACCACCAGAGGTAAGCGGTCAGGGTGTCCCACCCTGGCCCCTTTTAGTTTATTTTCCACTTTTTTTTCTGGGACTTGGCAGAAGCAGAGTTCCAAGATGGCTGACAACACTTCAACAGCTTCTGTTGTTGAAGTGTTATCAGACATTAGGGGTTGTAAATTCTTCATGTCCCTAGATATACAAATTTGTTTTCCCCTTAATTTCTCAAAAACTATTGAACGGAATTACACCAAAACAAAAAAAAGCACTCTTTTTGGACCAGGACCTACCTTCCTGCCAAATTTGGTGTAATTCCATCCAGTAGTTTTTGAGCTATCGCTGTTCAAAATCCCTATGGAAAAATGAATGGGGGAAACGTGTTCTGGGCCCCCCTCCCCCTTTTTCTCTGCTCTCCCTGGACAGATCACCCCGAACCTTTCCAGGCTGCAGCTGACGGAACTGGCACATTTTATTGCAAAGTTTTGTGAAGATTCATCAAGCGGTGCCAAAGACATAGGCAAGTAAAAAAAAAGAAAATCTTTTTGTACAGAAACGAAATCCTACCTATGACTACCTAGTGGTGCCACTAGGTAATATATATTTTTAGACTTTTCATTCTTGGCGTGGTCTCCCTTAACTTTTTGCCTCTATTGCACAGGTTGTTGATGTGTGCTGGACTCTGATTTTGTTGTTTTTGTTACTCTGGGCACTTTACCACTGCTAACCAGTGCTAAAGTGCAAGTACTCCTTTACAGAATGTGTATGTAATTGGCTTATCCATGATTGGTATATTTGATTTATTAATAAGTCCCTAGTTCAGCGCACTAGAGGTGCCCAGGGCCTGTAAAACAAATGCTACTAGTGGGCCTGCAGCACTGTTTGTGCCACCCACCTAAGTAGCTCTGTAATCATGTCTCAGACCTGCCATTGCAGTGTCTGTGTGTGCAGGTTTTATTGTAAATTCGACTTGGCAAGTGTACATACTTGCCAGGCCTGAACCTTCCCTTTTCTTACCTGTCAGACACCCCTAAGGTAGGCCATAGGTAGCCCCAAGGGAAGGGTGCAGTGTATAGTTAAGGTAGGACATATAGTAATGTGTTTTAGATGTCTTAACAGTGAAATATTGCTAAATTCGATTTTCATTGTTGCAAGGCCTGTCCCTCTCATAGGTTAACATGGGGCTACCTTTAAATCTGATTAAAGTGTAGATTCTCAGTGGGAGTGGATGGACGTGTGGAGTTTGGCGTCTCTGAGCTCACAATTTAAAAATACATCTTTTAGTAAAGTTGATTTCAAGATTGTGTGTTTGAAAATGCCACTTTTAGAAAGTGAGCATGTTCTTGCTTATACCATTTCTGTGACTATGCCTGTTTGTGGATTCCCTGTCTGGGTCAGTTTGACAGTTGGGCTGGTTGCACCTCACTCTAGACAGTGACACAAAGGGAGTTGGGGTGTAGTCTGTATTTCCTGATGAGCCATCTGTGCTAGGAGGGAGGGGAGGAGTGGTCACTCACACCTGAAAGGGCTGTCCCTGCCCTCACACAATGCAGTCTCCAACCCCCTGGTGAGTGTCTGGAGCCTGGCCTGGGCAAGGCAATATTTCACATTCAAGAGACTTTGCTTTGAAGTAGGCCTACTTCAAAGGAGAAATTGGGTATAAAAAGGGCACCCAAAACCACAGACTTTAGAACACGTCTGGTAACCAAGAGGAACCTGCCTGGAGAAGAGCTGAAGAGATGAGGAAGAAGAGCTGCCTTGCCTGTGACTGTGCTTTGTGGAGTTATCCTGCAGTTGCTGCTTCTGCCAGAGTAAGAGGGCAAAGACTGGACTTTGTGTGCCTTCCATCTTGAGAAGAAATCTCCAAGGGCTTGATTTAGAGCTTGCCTCCTCTTGTTTGAAGTCTCAGGGACAGCAAAGACTTCTCTCTGCCAACACCTGGAATCTCTGGAGAGACTCCTACTCTGCCAAGTGGTGCCCATCCAGTTCATGGGATCCTGAAAGGAGAAGCTGGCAGCCTAAGAGGAAGAAATCCACGCACAGAACACGGTGCGGGGAAAACATCAACGCGACTCCGATCTGCGGCTGGGAAATCGACGTGCCTCCGGCTTCTTGGCTGAAAATTGACTCTCGCCTATAACGCGACCGAAGAATCGACGCACGGAGCTGGAGTAACGACGTGCAGCATCACTGACAGAGGCTGGTGAGATCACAACCTGCGCTGCGTGGTTTTCGGATCATTGTGCGACTGGATTTCCGACGCAAACACCACTGGGCGTGTTAAAACAACTCAAGGCCTGCCCGGACCCGAGAGTGCTGACCGGATCGACGCATTGCTCTCCTCCTGCGGAAAGAAGAAACAACGCACGCCGACCCAACTAAAGGAGGAACGACGCAAGGTTTCACTCGTGAGTGAAATCGCCGCATCGCAAGCCTTTTTTTACGCACACTCACCCGTGCGGGGTTATTTTTGACGTATCCAAGGTACATTTTCACGCTAACAGTGTTAGTGTGTGTGTAAACCTACATGAAGACTATTTTTGCTTTTTAATTGATAACTTGACTTGTGTATTGTGGATTTTTGTTGTTTTTGTCTTGTTTTGTTTTTATAAATATTTCCTATTTTTCTAAACCTGTGTTATGCCATTTTGTAGTGTTTTCAATAAGTTACTGAGTGTGTTGGTACAAATACTTTACACCTAGCACTCTGAAGTTAAGCCTACTGCTCGTGCCAAGCTACCAAGGGGGTAAGCAGGGGTTAGCTGAGGGTGATACTCTTTTACCCTGACTAGAGTGAGGGTCCTCGCTTGGACAGGGGGTAACCTGACTGCCAACCAAAGACCACATTTCTAACATTATATATATATATATATATATATATATATATATATATATATATATACTGTATATATATATATAATGTCACTTACCCAGTGTACATCTGTTCGTGGCATTAGTCGCTGCAGATTCACATGCTGTGCACATCCCCCCCATCTAGTGTTGGGCTCGGAGTGTTACAAGTTGTTTTTCTTCGAAGAAGTCTTTTCGAGTCACGAGATCGAGGGACTCCTCCCATTTCGACTCCATTGCGCATGGGCGTCGACTCCATCTTAGATTGTTTTCCCCGCAGAGGGTGAGGTGGGAGTTGTGTATTATAGTAATAGTGCCCATGCAATGTAGTGAATACGTATGTACATAATGTAGTTTAAAGTAATATATTTACAAATTTACAAATGTTCAAGATCAACTTCTAAACGGCTACAGGCTCCCGGGGAGGCGGGTGGGCGCATGTGAATCTGCGGCGACTAATGCCACAAACAGATGTACACTGGGTAAGTGACATTTTCTGTTCGATGGCATGTGTAGCTGCAGATACACATGCTGTGCATAGACTAGTAAGCAGTTATCTCACCAAAAGCGGTGGTTCAGACTGTAGGAGTTGAAGTTGTTTGAAACAATGTTCGTAGTACTGCTTGACCTACTGTGGCTTGTTGTGCGTTAACACATCCACACAGTAGTTTTTGGTAAATGTACGAGGCGTAGACCATGTAGCTGCCTTACATATTTCGGTCATTGGAATATTTCCTAGAAAGGCCATGGTAGCACCTTTCTTTCTAGTCGAGTGTGCCTTTGGTGTAATAGGCAGTTCTCTTTGTGCTTTAAGATAACAAGTTTGAATGCACTTAACTATCCATCTAGCAATGCCTTGTTTAGAAATTGGATTTCCTGTATGAGGTTTTTGGAAAGCAATAAATAATTGTTTTGTTTTCCGAATTAGTTTTGTTCTGTCAATGTAGTACATTAACGCTCTTTTGATGTCTAATGTATGTAGTGCTCTTTCAGCTACAGAATCTGGCTGTGGAAAGAACACTGGTAGTTCTACTGTTTGGTTCAAGTGGAACGGTGATATGACTTTTGGTAAGAATTTAGGATTTGTTCGTAAGACTACTTTATGCTTGTGTATCTGAATAAATGGTTCTTGTATGGTAAATGCTTGTATCTCACTTACTCTTCTTAGAGATGTGATAGCAATTAGAAATGCAACTTTCCAGATTAAGGGGGTCATTCTGACCAGGGTCGGCGGGAGCACCGCCGACAGGCCGGCGGTGCCCCGCAGGGCATTCTGACCGCGGCGGTTCGGCCGCGGTCAGATGCGGAAAACCGGCGGTCTCCCGCCGGTTTTCCGCTGCCCTTGTGAATCCTCCATGGCGGCCTGGGGGCCCCTGCAGTGCCCATGCCAATGGCATGGGCACTGCAGGGGCCCCCGTAAGAGGGCCCCACTTTGTATTTCAGTGTCTGCTATGCAGACACTGAAATACGCGACGGGTGCCACTGCACCCGTCGCACCTTCCCACTCCGCCGGCTCAATTCTGAGCCGGCATCCTCGTGGGAAGGATGATTTGCCCTGGGCTGGCGGGCGGCCTTTTGGCGGTCGCCCGCCAGCCCAGGGCAAATCCCAAAATACCCTCAGCGGTCTTTCGACCGCAGAGCGGTATTTTGGAGGGGGAAGTCTGGCGGGCGGCCTCCGCCGCCCGCCAGACTTAGAATGACCCCCTAAGTATTGCATTTCACATGAGTGCATAGGTTCGAAGGGTGGACCCATGAGGCGAGTTAAGACAATGTTGAGGTTCCAGGAAGGAACTGGTGGTGTTCTTGGTGGTATAATTCTCTTTAGGCCTTCCATAAATGCTTGAATGACTGGTATCCTAAATAATGAAGTTGAGTGTGTAATTTGCAGATAAGCTGAAATTGCGGTAAGATGTATTTTAATGGATGAAAAAGCTAGCTTTGACTTTTGCAAATGCAGTAAGTAGCTTACAATGTCTTTAGCAGATGCGTGTAATGGCTGAATTTGATTATTGTGGCAATAATAAACAAATCTTTTCCACTTATTTGCATAGCAATGTCTAGTGGTTGGATTCCTAGGTTGTTTTATGACCTCCATACATTCTTGTGTAAGGTCTAAGTGTCCGAATTCTAAGATTTCAGGAGCCAAATTGCTAGATTCAGCGATGCTGGATTTGGGTGTCTGATCTGTTGTTTGTGTTGAGTTAACAGATCTGGTTTGTTTGGTAGTTTGACATGAGGCACTACTGAGAGGTCTAGTAGTGTTGTGTACCAAGGTTGTCTTGCCCAAGTTGGTGCTATTAGTATGAGTTTGAGTTTGTTTTGACTCAATTTGTTTACTAGATATGGAAGGAGTGGGAGAGGGGGAAAAGCGTATGCAAATATCTCTGACCAACTCATCCATAACGCATTGCCCTGAGACTGATCTTGTGGGTATCTGGATGCGAAGTTTTGGCATTTTGCGTTTTGTTTTGTTGCAAATAGGTCTATTTGTGGTGTTCCCCATCTTTGGAAGTAAGTGTTTAGTATTTCGGGGTGAATCTCCCATTCGTGGATCTGCTGATGATCCCGAGAAAGATTGTCTGCTAACTGATTCTGAATCCCTGGAATAAACTGTGCTATTAGGCGAATGTGGTTGCGAATCGCCCAATACCATATTTTTTGTGCGAGGAGACACAACTGAGTTGAGTGTGTTCCTCCCTGTTTGTTCAGATAATACATCGTTGTCATGTTGTCTGTTTTGACAAGGATGTGTTTTTGGCTTATTATGGGTTGAAAGGCTTTTAGCGCTAGAAATACTGCCAGTAGTTCTAAGTGATTTATGTGAAATTGTCTTTGCCGAGTGTCCTGTTGTCCCTGGATGCTGTGTTGATTGAGATAAGCTCCCCATCCTATCATGGAGGAATCCGTAGTTATTACGTATTGAGGCACTGGGTCTTGGAAAGGCCGCCCTTGGTTTAAGTTTATGTTGTTCCACCATAGAAGCGAGGTGTATGTTTGGCGGTCTATCAACACTAGATCTAGAAGTTGACCCTGTGCCTGTGACCATTGTGATACTAGGCACTGTTGTAAGGGCCGCATGTACAATCTTGCGTTTGGGACAATGGCTATGCATGAGGACATCATGCCTAGTAGTTTCATTACCATCTTGACTTGTATTCTTTGTTCTGGATACATGACCTGTATTACCTTGTGAAAAGCTTGTACCCTTTGTGGACTTGGAGTGGCAACCCCTTTTGTTGTGTCGATTGTCGCCCCTAAGTATTGCTGTGTTTGGCACGGCTGAATGTGCGACTGTGTGTAGTTGATTGAGAAACCTAGTTTGTGGAGTGTCTCGATAACATACTTTGTGTGTTGTGAACACCGTTTTTGCGTGTTGGTTTTGATTAGCCAATCGTCTAGGTATGGAAACACGTGTATTTGCTGTCTTCTGATATGCGCAGCTACCACTGCCAGGCATTTTGTAAAAACTCTTGGCGCAGTTGTTATCCCAAATGGCAACACCTTGAATTGGTAATGTACCCCTTGGAATACAAACCTTAGGTACTTTCTGTGTGAAGGATGTATCGGTATATGGAAGTATGCATCCTTTAGGTCTAGTGTTGTCATGTAGTCTTGCTGTTTGAGCAATGGGATTACGTCCTGTAATGTCACCATGTGAAAGTGATCTGATTTGATGTAGGTATTTAAAGTTCTGAGATCTAATATAGGTCTTAGGGTTTTGTCTTTTTTGGGTATGAGAAAGTACAGAGTAAACTCCTGTTCCTTTCTGATGAATCGGTACTAATTCTATTGCTTGTTTTTGTAACAACGCTTGGACCTCTAGTTGTAGAAGATCTATGTGTTGCTTTGACATATTGTGTGTTTTCGGTGCGACATTTGGAGGGAAATTGAGAAATTCTATGCAATAACCATGTTGGATAATTGCTAAGACCCAAGTATCTGTTGTTATCTCTTCCCATTGTTTGTAGAACTTGGTTAGTCTCCCCCCCACAGGTGTTATGTGTTGGGGATTTGTGACGTGCAAGTCACTGCTTGCTTTGTGGAGTTTTGGGACTTTGGAACTTCCCTCTACTTTTTTGGAACTGTCCCCCTCTATATTGTCCCCGAAAACTTCTGTGCTTTGTCCTCGAAACTGTGTCTTTCAAAATGTGCCTCTGCTCTGTGGGGAGTAGAGTGCGCCCATGGCTTTGGCCTTATCTGCGTCTTTTTTAAGTTTTTCGATGGCAATGTCCACCTCCGGCCCAAACAACTGTTGTCCGTTGAATGGCATATTCAGCACGGCTTGTTGTATTTTCGGCTTGAATCCTGATGTACGCAGCCATGCATGTCTCCTTATTGTCACTGCTGTGTTTACAGTTCTAGCAGCTGTGTCTGCTGCATCTATTGCTGACCGTATCTGATTGTTTGAGATACTCGGTCCTTCTTCCACTACTTGCTGTGCTCTCTTTTGGAACTCCTTGGGCAAATGTTCTATAAAGTGTTGCATTTTGTCCCAATGAGCCCTATCGTATCTGGCCAACAAAGCCTCTGAGTTTGCAATACGCCACTGGTTTGCTGCCTGTGCCGCCACTCTTTTTCCTGCTGCGTCGAATTTACGACACACTTCAGGAGATGCACCACCTCCAGATAAAGAGAGTGAGTTCGCCCTCTTGCGAGCTGCCCCTACAACCACTGAGTCAGGTGCTAGTTGTTGTGTGATGTACACGGGGTCTGTTGGTGGCGGTTTATATTTTTTCTCCACTCTTGGAGTAATGGCCCTTCCTTTTACAGGCTCCTCAAACACTTGTTTGGAATGCTTTAGCATTCCAGGTAGCATGGGGAGACTCTGGTACTGGCTGTGTGTGGACGACAGTGTATTAAATAGAAAGTCGTCTTCAATTGGCTCTGAATGCAGGTTGACATTATGAAACGCCGCTGCCCTTGACACCACCTGTGCGTAGGCTGTACTATCTTCTGGTGGTGACGGTCTAGCTGGATAACAGTCAGAACTATTATCTGACACTGGCGCATCATAAAGATCCCACGCGTCTGGATCGTCTTGACTCATCCCTGTATGAGTCGGGGATTGCATCATTGGTGGTGTGGCTACCGGTGATGGTTGCGGAGAGCGTTGTGGAGACGGTGGCGGGCTTACTTGTTTAGCCACCTTAGCCTGTGGCTGCTTGTCCTTCTCCTGGAAGGCAAATTTGTGTTTCATTCTAATAGGAGGGAGAGTGCTGATCTTCCCCGTTTCTTTTTGGATGTAGAGCCTTCTTTGGGTGTAGTCTGGCTCCATTGTCTCCAGTTCCTGTCCAAATCTATGTGTTTTCATTTGTGAGGACAGTCCTTGTTCCTCTGTGTAGGAACTTGATTTTGGTTCCGAGGCCGGATGTTTCGGAATCGAAACCTTTTCAGCTGCTTTTTTCGGTTCCGACAAAACCTTTTTTATTTTCGGCGTCGTGGTATCTTGGTGCCGACCCATTTCGGTGCCGCTGTCTCGGTGCCGAACTTGCTCGGAGCCGCTGTCTCGGGCCAGAGATTGCTGTGTGGCGGTATCTCTACCGGAGTCGGATGACTTCGACACCAGCGTGCCCTTTTTCGGTGCTGATGATCGGTCACCTATTTTTCGGGTTAAGCCATGGCCTGTTGGCGGTGGCGTCCCCTGGGCTTTTGTGGTCTTCTCGTGAGTTTTATGTTTCGATGTCTTACTCACGGTTTTCGGCGTTTCTTCTGGATCGAGCTCGTCCGAGTCCGACTCCTGGATGGAGAAGGTTTCTTCTTCCTCCTCGAAACGCCCTTGTCCTGTCGGCGCCGACACCATCTGCAGTCTTCTTGCTCTTCGGTCTCTTAATGTCTTTCTGGACCAAAACGCTCGACAGGCTTCACAAGTATCTTCCTTGTGCTCTGGAGACAAACACAAGTTACAGACCAGATGCTGATCTGTATACGGATACTTGTTGTGACATTTTGGGCAGAAGCGGAATGGGGTCCGTTCCATCAGCCTTGAAGAGACATGTGGCAGGCCGACCAGGCCCCGACGGGGGATCGAAAAAAACCTGAAGGGCCACCGGAGCTCTTCCAAAGTCGGTGTCGATCTGTTATAACTAACTCGATACCGAACGCAAACAATACCGACGATTTTTCCGAGATTCTAACTAACTTTCCGACCCAAAACCCGGAGCAAAAAGGAACACGTCCGAACCCGATGGCGGAAAAAAAACAATCTAAGATGGAGTCAACGCCCATGCGCAATGGAGCCGAAATGGGAGGAGTCCCTCGATCTCGTGACTCGAAAAGACTTCTTCGAAGAAAAACAACTTGTAACACTCCGAGCCCAACACTAGATGGCGGGATGTGCACAGCATGTGAATCTGCAGCTACACATGCCATCGAACATATATATATATATATATATATATATATATATATATATATATATATATATATTGAAAATGTCACTTACCCAGTGTACATCTGTTCGTGGCATCAGTCGCAGTAGATTCGCATGTTTTGCAATAGCTCGCCATCTGGTGTTGGGCCGGAGTGTTACAAGTTGTTTTTCTTCGAAGAAGTCTTTCGAGTCACGGGACCGAGTGACTCCTCCTTTTGTCTCCATTGCGCATGGGCGTCGACTCCATCTTCGATTGTTTTTTCCCGCAGAGGGTGAGGTAGGAGTTGAATTGTAGTAATAGTGCCCATGCAATGGAGTGACTAAGTATGCACCTATTTAAGGTTGAGATGATACATATATAAATAGTTGAAGGTAACTTCCAAACTGCTACAGGCTCCCGGGGAGGCGGGTGGGCACATGCGAATCTACTGCGACTGATGCCACGAACAGATGTACACTGGGTAAGTGACATTTTCAGTTCGATGGCATCTGTCGCTGTAGATACGCATGTTTTGCATAGACTAGTAAGCAGTTATCTCCCCAAAAGCGGTGGATCAGCCTGTAGGAGTGGAAGTAGTCTGAAATAATGTTCTTAATACGGCTTGACCTACTGTGGCTTGTTATGCGGATAACACGTCTACACAGTAGTGCTTGGTGAATGTGTGAGGCGTAGACCATGTGGCTGCCTTACATATTTCTTGCATTGGGATGTTTCCTAGAAAGGCCATGGTAGCACCTTTCTTTCTGGTTGAGTGTGCCCTTGGTGTAATGGGCAGCTGTCGTTTAGCTTTAAGGTAGCAGATTTGGATGCATTTAACTATCCATCTGGCTATACCTTGTTTTGATATTGGGTTTCCTGCATGAGGTTTTTGAAATGCAATAAATAGTTGTTTAGTCTTTCTGATGTTTTTTGTTCTGTCAATGTAATACATCAATGCTCTTTTGACATCTAATGTATGTAGTGCCCTTTCAGCTACGGTATCTGGCTGTGGAAAGAACACTGGAAGTTCCACTGTTTGATTTAGATGGAACGGTGAAATAACCTTTGGCAAAAATTTAGGATTGGTCCTTAGGACGACCTTATTCTTGTGTAGTTGTATAAAAGGTTCCTGTATTGTAAACGCCTGAATCTCGCTTACTCTTCTTAGGGAAGTAATGGCGATGAGAAATGCCACCTTCCAGGTTAGGAACTGTATTTCGCAGGAGTGCATGGGTTCAAAAGGTGGACCCATAAGTCTAGTTAGGACAACATTTAGGTTCCATGAAGGAACAGGTGGTGTTCTTGGTGGTATAATTCTCCTAAGGCCCTCCATGAATGCTTTAATGACTGGTATCTTATATAGGGAAGTTGAATAGGTAGTCTGCAGGTATGCAGATATTGCTGCAAGGTGTATTTTAATGGAAGAGAAAGCCAGGTTAGATTTTTGTAAGTGAAGCAAGTAACCCACTACATGTTCTGGAGTTGTGTGTAATCGTTGTATTTGATTAATATGGCAGTAGCAAACAAACCTCTTCCATTTACTTGCATAGCAGTGCCTGGTGGATGGCCTTCTGGCTTGTTTTATGACTTCCATACATTCTTGGGTAAGTTGTAAGTGCCCGAATTCTAGGATTTCAGGAGCCACATTGCTAGATTCAGCGATGCTGGATCTGGGTGTCTGATCTTTTGGTTGTGTTGTGTCAACAGATCTGGCCTGTTGGGCAATTTGATGCAGGGTACTACTGATAGGTCTAGCAGCGTTGTGTACCAGGGTTGCCTTGCCCAAGTTGGTGCTATTAATATGAGTTTGAGTTTGTTTTGACTGAGTTTGTTTACCAGGTAAGGAAGGAGAGGGAGAGGAGGAAAAGCGTAAGCAAATATCCCTGACCACATCCATAGGGCATTGCCTTGGGACTGTTTGTGTGGGTATCTGGATGCGAAGTTTTGGCATTTTGCGTTCTCCTTTGTCGCAAACAAGTCTATCTGAGGTGTTCCCCAGAGTTTGAAATAAGTGTTCAGAATTTGGGGGTGAATTTCCCATTCGTGGACCTGTTGGTGATCGAGAGAGATTGTCTGCGAGTTGATTTTGGATCCCTGGTATAAATTGTGCTATTAGGCGAATTTGGTTGTGAATTGCCCAACGCCAAATCTTTTGTGCTAGCAGGCTTAACTGCGTGGAGTGCGTCCCCCCTTGCTTGTTTAGATAATACATTGTTGTCATGTTGTCTGTTTTGACGAGAATGTATTTGTGAACTATTATTGGTTGGAAAGCTTTTAGTGCTTGAAAAACTGCTAGAAGTTCTAGGTGATTTATATGCAGTTTTGTTTGATGTACGTTCCATTGTCCTTGTATGCTGTGTTGATCGAGGTGTGCTCCCCACCCTGTCATGGAAGCATCTGTTGTTATTACGTATTGTGGCACTGGGTCTTGGAAAGGCCGCCCTTTGTTTAAATTTATGTTGTTCCACCACAGAAGCGAGAGGTAAGTTTGGCGGTCTATTAACACCAGATCTAGAAGGTGACCCTGTGCTTGTGACCATTGTGATGCTAGGCACTGTTGTAAGGGCCTCATGTGCAGTCTTGCGTTTGGGACAATGGCTATGCATGAAGACATCATGCCTAGGAGTTGTAGTACCATCTTTGCTTGTATCCTTTGTGTTGGATACATGCGTTGTATGATGGTGTTGAAATTTTGAATTCTTTGTGGACTTGGAGTGGCTACTCCTTTTGATGTGTCTATTATGGCTCCCAGGTATTGTTGTACCTTGCGCGGCAGAATTTTGGATTTTGTGAAATTGACGGTGAACCCTAGTTTGAAGAGGGTTTGTATGATATGATTTGTGTGATTTGAGCACTCTATTAACAAATGGGCCTTGATATGGGAACACATGTATTTGCTGCCTTCTTATGTGTGCAGCGACTACCGCTAGACATTTGGTAAAGACTCTTGGTGCGATTGTTAATCCGAAAGGCAGTACCTTGAATTGGTAATGTATTCCCTTGAATACAAACCTTAGGTATTTCCTGTGCGATGGGTGTATTGGTATATGGAAATAAGCATCCTTGAGGTCCAAAGTTGCCATGTAGTCGTGTAGTTTTAGCAATGGCAATACTTCTTGTAGTGTGACCATGTGAAAGTGATCTGATTTGATGAAAGTGTTCACTACTCTGAGGTCTAGGATTGGTCTCAGCGTTTTGTCCTTCTTTGGTATCAGAAAGTACAGTGAGTAAACTCCTGTGTTTATTTGTGTGTTTGGCACTAATTCGATTGCATTCTTTTGCAATAGTGCCTGCACTTCTATCTCCAGGAGATTGGAATGGTGTGTTGTCAAATTTTTTGCTTTTGGTGGTATGTTTGGAGGGAATTGTAGAAATTCTATGCAATAACCATGTTGGATAATTGCTAGAACCCAAGTGTCTGTAGTGATTTCCTCCCATGCTTTGTAATAATGACTTATTCTTCCCCCCACTGGTGTTGTGTGGAGGGGGTGAGTGACATGTGAGTCACTGTTTAGTAGTAGGGGTTTTGGGGCTCTGAAATCTTCCTCTATTCCTAGGGAATTGCCCTCCTCTATATTGTCCCCGAAAACCTCCTCTATACTGTCCCTGGTAACTGGACGGTGTTGCTTGTGAGGTGCTGGCTTGTGTGCTCTGACCCCGAAACCCCCCTCGAAAGGGTGTTTTACGAAATGTGCTGTAATTCCCTCTGCTCTGCGGGGAGTAGAGTGCGCCCATGGCTTTGGCAGTGTCCGTATCTTTTTTGAGTTTCTCAATCGCTGTGTCCACTTCTGGACCGAACAGTTCTTTTTCGTTAAAAGGCATATTGAGAACTGCTTGTTGAATCTCTGGTTTAAATCCAGACGTTCGGAGCCATGCATGCCTTCTGATAGTTACAGATGTATTAATTGTCCGTGCAGCTGTATCTGCAGCGTCCATGGAGGAGCGGATCTGGTTGTTGGAAATGGTCTGTCCCTCCTCAACCACGTGTTTTGCCCTATTTTGTAAGTCTTTGGGCAGGTGTTCAATGAGATGTTGCATCTCGTCCCAGTGGGCTCTGTCATAGCGCGCAAGTAGTGCCTGGGAGTTTGCGATGCGCCACTGGTTTGCAGCTTGTGCTGCGACTCTCTTACCAGCTGCATCGAACTTGCGGCTTTCTTTATCTGGGGGTGGTGCATCTCCAGATGTGTGGGAGTTGGCCCTTTTCCTAGCTGCTCCTACAACGACAGAGTCTGGTGGCAGCTGTGTAGTGATGAAAACCGGGTCTGTAGGAGGCGCCTTATACTTTTTTTCCACCCTTGGTGTGATTGCCCTACTTTTGACCGGCTCCTTAAAGATTTCTTTTGCATGCCGGAGCATACCAGGGAGCATAGGCAGGCTTTGGTATGAGCTGTAGGTGGAGGAGAGTGTGTTGAATAAAAAATCATCCTCGACCTGTTCTGAGTGGAGGCTTACGTTGTGAAATTGTGCTGCTCTAGCCACCACTTGAGAATACGCGGTGCTGTCCTCTGGTGGAGATGGCTTCGTAGGGTATGCCTCCGGACTGTTATCTGACACTGGGGCGTCGTATAGGTCCCATGCGTCTTGATCTTTGTCACCCTGGCTTATGGTGGTGTGAGCTGGGGAGTGTGATGGAGTTTGTGCTGGTGAGACGTTAATCACGGGCAGAGGAGAGGGTGGTGGGGTAACTCTTTTCACCACCTTTGGTTGTGGTGTCTGTTCAGTTTAGAACTCCAACCTTCTCTTTCTTCTAATGGGGGGAAGGGTGCTTATTTTTCCTGTCCCCTGCTGTATGAAAATACGCTTTTGCGTATGGTCCACATCAGTTGATTGTAGCTCTTCCTCAAACCTATGCTTTTGCATTTGGGAGGTTAGCGAGTGCTCTTCTGTATAAGAGCCTGAAGCTGGGTCGCTTGCAGTTTGTTTCGGGACCGAAACCCTGTCTGCGTGTTTTTTCGGCTCCGAGGTGACTTTTTTCTTTTTCGGGGCCGAAACCTCTCGGCGTCGATCTTCTTCGGTGCCGCTGTCTCGGCGTCGAGCCGTGTCCACACCGGCATCTCGGTGTCGAGGCTTGTCTCCAGCACTTTCTCGGTCCCGAGAAGGCTGCGTGCCGGTGTCTCGACCGGAGTCGGACGATCTCGGCACTGTTTGGGCCTTTTTCGGTGCCGACGGTCGGTCACCGAATTTATGGGTGGAGCCATGGCCTGATGGCAGTGGCGTCCCCTGGGCCTTGTAAATCTTCCTCTGTGTGGTTTTCGGCGTCTTACTCATGGTTTGTGTATCGTCGAATCCTTCGGAGTCCGATTCTTGGATCGAAAAGGATCCCTCCTCTTCTTGTTCCTCGAACTCCCGGTGGGCTGTCGGCGCGGACGCCATCTGAAGTCTTCTGGCTCGACGGTCTCGGAGAGTTTTTCGGGACCGGAACGCACGACAGGCCTCGCAGGTGTCTTCGCTGTGCTCAGGTGACAGGCACAGGTTACAGACCAAGTGTTGGTCTGTATAGGGGTATTTATTGTGGCATTTGGGGCAGAAACGGAACGGGGTCCGTTCCATCGGCGTTCTTCAGCACGCGGTCGGGCCGACCAGGCACCGACGGGGGATCGAAAAACTACCCCGAAGGGCACCGGAGCTCTTCGATCTTCGATGCGGTGTTGAATCTAACTACGCCGATCCCGAACGCAACAATACCGACGAAAATCTTCCGAAATTAGCTATCTTTCCGTTCCGAAACTCGGAGCGACAGGAACACGTCCGAACCCGATGGCGGAAAAAAAACAATCGAAGATGGAGTCGACGCTCATGCGCAATAGAGACAAAAGGAGGAGTCACTCGGTCCCGTGACTCGAAAGACTTCTTCGAAGAAAAACACTCCGGCCCAACACCAGATGGCGAGCTATTGCAAAACATGCGTATCTACAGCGACAGATGCCATCGAACATATATATATATATATATATATTTATTTAGTGTTTGGCTGTAATGAGACAGTCAGTCCAAGAGAAGGGCTTGTAGTCATAGCTTGGCAGATAAGGGGTGAAGGAGAAAACAGGTTTGAGGCTGTGGCCTCCCCCATGGATCGTTTATCTGACCGACTTGGTGAAGCCCATGTTGTCAAGGTTCTTCAAGATTCAATTTAAGTATGTTTGTGTAATTCGCTGGACAAGAGATTATGGGGGTCATTATGACCCTGGCAGACAGTGTTATACTGGCAGTAGTACCGCAAACAGGCAGGCGGTACATACCGCCATATTATGACATTGGCGGTTTGGCAAAAGCCAAACCGCCAATGTAACCCACCGACCGCCGGGCTGGAGACTACACTAGTCCGCCCATGGGAATATGACCCCACCCACCGCCATGGTTTCTGTGGCTTTCTTACTGCCACAAAAACCATGGCAGTAGGCACTGTCACTGCCAGGGAATTCCTCCTTCCAACACCCCCTGACATACACACACCTACACGCACACATGCATACACACACACACACATGCATACACACACACACACATACATACCCACATTCACACACACATCCACACACTGACATACATACAAGCACACACGCATTCACACAACACACTCACATCCATTCATGTACACACGCATTCCACACACCCCCACCCCCACACACAACACCCCCTACCCCCCCCCGGTGGAGCACCCGACTTACATGATGCAGGGGGTCCTCCGGCAGGAGTTGGGATGGAGCGCTGCTGCCAGCAGCATCCGCCAGAAGAACACTTCCAGGCCATATCATGAATCAGCAGCGCCACCTTACCACCGTCATGACCAGAGCCGGAATTCCACCAGCATTCTGGCGGAATTCTGGCTACAGTCATAATATGGCGGTTGGCTGGTAGCTACAGCGACTGTCTTTTGGCGGCAGTCGCCGTGGCAGTAGGCGGCATTTACAGCCTATGTCATAATGAGGGCCTATGTTTTGCTGGTTTGACTAGTCCGATGGTATGAAAGTTAGGCACTTTTTTAGGAGGTGGTAGAATGGAAGCCGATTCATCAAAATGCCAGGGGTAGTGGTAATGACATCCTGCACTCCTTGACCGTGAATGACATCACAGTAAGTGAGATCATATTACCTTTAACCTGATAACACAACATTGTGTGAACTTTTTCCCAAGTTGCAGTCTCAGAAGGGACATCATGGGGGTGGTTGGAAAATTATTGCAAGAACTCAAAGCATCAAAATCAAATTGGAAACACCAAAGTAAAAAATAAAATCCAAATCCTACAGAAATCGTACCCACCTTTTTTGCCAGTGTCAGACCGTGCTTCAGATAAAAGGCTGCAGGGAAACAATTACGTTTATTGCTTGTTGCAGAGGGTGATGGCTTTGATCAAATGCTTTACAATGAGGTTCCTATCCCTTCAATAAGATGAACAGCCATTGCATTATTTTAAATGGAAAGCAGTTGGCCAACTCATTAAATGAGACACGTGACCAAAAACTGGACTTTTTCTGGGTCACTTTTTGTAACCACTGAACGTTACAATAACGACCTGTCTCATTTAGAAATTCATATTGCGCTTCGGTCATTTCTAAATTGCTGTTATCAACACTTTTAATAGTACTTATCAACATCTACAGTATGTTAGATTGAAGCCTCGTGTGCTGGGATTCAAATGTTTCAAACTTGCGATCTGCATATTACTGCATGGTTCAAATATAAGAATTCGTTTCGCATAGCTATACTGTTCGCTAACTATGCGTTTGAAACGGAGAAAGAGCAAGCTTGCATTTTCCATGGAAAACTCTCTGTGCCTCGGTACAACTTTGAGATAGCTAAAATTAAATCAGAGGGCAATATCGAGTCAGAGCTGTGAAGCAATTTATTTAAAAGGGCAATTGAATGCATGAACTATCATGATAAACCAGTGGCGTAACAAAGGCCCCCGCAGCTCCCGCGGGGGGGGGGGGGGCGGGGGGGGGGGATTCGAGCTGACTGGATCCAGTGGGAGGGAGTCCCCTACTGGTACTTTGCAGGGAGGTCCTTAAGTTTCGTTATGCCACAGGGATAAACAACTGTGTATTTGTCAGATTTTCCGACAATCAGGCTGGCATAGAATGTTTAAATACAGTATAAGGCAAGTAGTGTGCATGAGTGGGGCCTAGGGGTAAGTGGGAAAGGAGAGGAATGCGGTTTGATAACTGTACTAAGAGAGAAAACACAATATTCTGTAAAATAACCAATATTTTCGATGACTTTTCACAGAGTGTGTTTGCCTTTTTTGGGGGGGTCTGCGTGTATGTAAAAATGCCGACTGAAATTCTATTGATATCTCACAATAGCTGACTCAAAGCACCGGTACATTTTTTAGGGGTGTGTAACAAGCTTCAAAAAATGCTATTTCATTTACAACAATTACAAAAATACCCAAAACAACGCCTTTTTCACAATTGCATATCCGTGATTTCACGTGCAGTTAAAAAAAATTGCTGTTACAAAACGTGCAGTAAAAAAACTTTTGAGATGATTTGTACACCCCTCGAAACTGTGTACTGGGGCTCCAACAAGCTCCAGTCTTTAAAGGCTTCTCGCACATCCAACCCCCACCTCCTTCCGCAAATCACACTAATCATTTTACACAGATTCGTTGAGCCTCCATTCCTCTCTCTAGTTCTTTAGCAGATAGTGTCATAGATCGGATGCAAGGAATCTACCTAGCAGTAATTCTGGTACTCCAGTGGTTGGGAGGGAAATGTCCGGGCTGTTCAAGCAGGGAATGAGTGGTCACAGCGCCTGTATGACATCCATGGACAGTAGACGAGTTTGCAAACCAAGGAGGAAACAGACGGACACATATTAAAAGGATCTCCAAATGCTCAAAGATTGGACTGTCAAGTTTCACATGAAGAAATAGTCTAAAGCAATCATACACTGGCAACTATGTGTACTCAGTTGCAGATGACCAAGATCATCTCAAACTGGAAAAGGGCACTTGGAGTCACTATCAAGTGCAGACGTGGAGGGACCATAAATGGTGCTGCCTAAATGCTGCTAAGAATTGAAGTTTGGCTGATGGGTGTAGGGCATAGTACTCCTTCCCTTTTGATAAGCCACCGGACTCTCATTCCATTTGCTGTAATGGTTCTTACATCTTAAATTTCTTGAAGGTCACAGGACCTAACATAGCAACATTAGAAGAAGCCATAACTAAGCCAGAGTCTCAGATTTTGGTCTGCGACCAGTGTAAAGCTGCCTCCTGGAATGTGGTGGGTACAGGGCCAGGACTAGGATTTTTAGGGCCCCGGGGGCGAAAGGGAATATGAGATGCCCCTCTAATTTGCATGTGACATCACAAGAGGTGACATCACAGAAAGTGACATCACTGTGCTTTTAATCTTCTTTAGTATCGCTGTGTGACCTAATGTGGAGATCAGTGATCTGCGTAAAAAGATAAATACCCAAATTAAATAAGTCTGTCTATTTTAAATCTGTATTGAGTGGGCTACATTAGTCTCATTGAATGGAAAAGCTAGGCACAGGTCTCACA
Organism: Pleurodeles waltl; assembly: GCF_031143425.1. Taxonomy (NCBI): domain Eukaryota; kingdom Metazoa; phylum Chordata; class Amphibia; order Caudata; family Salamandridae; genus Pleurodeles; species Pleurodeles waltl. The sequence goes on from NC_090450.1 coordinate 353,365,620, forward strand.
AAGATTGATTTCCTCACTCATTGTTAACTGATTGTTTCCAGATTAGTGCATGATAAACGGTCCAGAGCACTGCGAAATATTCATTGATTTACATCACTATGGTAAATGTTATGCAACTGGGTATAGCGAAATAAAGTTGAGTTCAAATATTTGTAACTTTCCATTCTTATTTGAAAGCTTTATAGCTCACAGGTAAAAACTAAATGGCCAGCAGAGTTGTGTAGAGGCAAACCAGAGCATTTATTGTATGCAAGCGCCATGCCTCCCTTTGAGGCTAAATCAAAGAAGGGTTGAAATCAACCCTGTCATGAAAAAGCTGTTTAAAATATGAGTTTTTACAGTTACCAAACTTATATGTCATTTGATGTACTCCTTTCATTTGGACCTTGTACTGCTGCATTTATAATGAAAAAAATGAAGTCAAGTTCCAGGAATGCAAGAAAATAACAGCAGAACTACTTATACGTGGTAAAAAGAAGCAACTTGAGACCTTATCTGGTGGAACTCTGTGCAAGCTAGAGTTACAATTTTCATATAAATCCCTTGCACTGTGACTAGAAAGAAGTTAGATGATGCACTTATTTTAGAACCCTTAGTGAAGCAGTTGTGAGAATAAGGCAGTGGTCAGTTTGGGTGTGAGGTAAGTCATGCAAATGTTTGTGTTTGTTGCAGAAGTATACCAATGCTGTTTATTCATGTCACTGCTATGAGATGAGAGTTTAGGCTTTTGTATCATGTGGACAGAGAAACAATATGAACAGTTGGGTTTGGCTTAAAGACTACTGTGGACCAGTTCTGTTTCTTAGCTACAAACTGGAACCTGACGCTTTACTCATCCCCAGAAAATTGGTCTTATATGTTCTTGGAGTAATTAAGAAGTTCTTGCATCGCATTTCTGAAGGGACGTTACTCAAGAGCTCTCGCTGTGGTGGTTAACTGAGGGAGGATTCCTATGCCGGACCCACTATAGGCGATGTATTATAAGTGTGTCAACAAGTGGGACATTATAATAGGGAGTCAGTCTTTATTTATGGGAGCATTGCCTAGATCTGTAATAAGTTTGCCTTACTGGGAGGCTAGCAATGGCTGGCAGGTGTCCAGAGGTGCTGTTCTCTGCAGCGCTATTGAAGAAGGCACAGAAAATACACTATTACACAGTTTATTTTGGACACCTTGCCTATTGCTACAAAGACGAAATACACCTCAAGCACAGCTCATGTCTCACTATAACACTCTCTCTAGAACGTTACACTTAAAACAAAACATCTCCAATTTACAATTACTAGTGTAACATTTAAGTAGCAGTTGGGTCTCACTTAAAATGTCACACACATGATTTCGATATGCCATATGTAAACACACAGCAAATACAGAAATTTCACGCATATTACGAAGGATACCGCAATGAAAATACCCCACACTTTGACCCAAATCTTTTATGGCACAAAGCAAGTCATCACAACCCTCCCCAGAAAAGCTCTCATGTCTTTTCCACCTAAACATCTATCCATTCATCCTTTCATTCTCCCATCCACCCCCTGCTACCCACCATTTCCTCCTTACATTCTGTCATTCATTAATTAATTCTTTCATCCATCATTCAATCTTTCACCATTCTATATATATCCGTCCATCCATGTTGCCATCCATATCCATACCTATCCATCCATCTCAAAACCTAGCCATCCATTCATGATTTCACTCATCCATTCACCCATCCATTCATGATTTCACTCATCCATTCACCCATCCATTCATGATTTCACTCATCCATTCGCCCATCCTTTTGATTATCCATCCATCCAATCACTCATCCACACTTTCATGCCATCCTTTCCCTCATCTATCCATTTACCCTTTCACCCATCCTTTCACTTTCATCCATCCACTCACTCATCTATCCAGCCATTCACATTTTCACTCATCCATGCTTTGTCTCAACCTTCTCTACCATCACTTTTACCCATCTATATTTTTCACTCATCCATCCTTCCACTCGTCCACCCATCCTTTTACACATTTATATATCACTATGCTCATCTGTTCACCCACCCTTTCACTCCCCATCCATCCAATCTATCCATTTTTTCACTCATCTATCCTTACATCCACTGTTTTACTCATCCATCGGCCCATTTACTTATCCATCTGTCCACTCATCCACTATTTCACTCATCCATCCAGACGTTCCCTCCATCCATACACCCTTTCACTTATCCTTCCATACACCCTTTCACTCCTCCATACAACATCCCTTTCACTCTTCCATCCACCCACACTTTCACTCAGCCATCCATCCTTTCACTAATTCATCCACTCTTCTATCCATCCACTTACCCCTTTCACTTATCCAGCGTTTCACTCACTCATACAGCATCCTCTTTTCATCCATCCAATCATTGACTCATCCATCCATTCAACATTTCACTCATCCATCATCCATTCACTCACTCACTCATACATACATCTATTCACTCATCCATCCGTCCACTAATACATCATTTCACTCATTTGTCCATCCACCCTTTCACTCCATCCATCTATCCAGACTTTATTTTATTCACTCACTCATCCATCTACCCTTTCAATCAGCTATCCATCCTTTCATTCCAGTGTTTCCCTCAGACATTCTCTCTTCTCTCATCCATCCACCCTTACACCCATTTATTCAGCAAGGGTTTCACAAGTCATGCCCCCATTGCTCATCTGTCACCTCCTGCTACTGGGACAGTTTTCTACCCCGGTATTTTTAACCCTTATCTGTACATACTCAGCAGATAAAAAGGAAAATACTTTTAAATGTGTTGTAAAGCTGTGCTAACAATCTATGATAAGGCAACGTGCTGGAAAGCCTGGGTTGAACGACTCAAGACATACTTCAAAGCCATTGGTGTGGCAGATGAACCGAAGCGCCCACTACTTCTGCACCTGGGGGGGCACACATTCATAAGATCTCCAAAACTGTTGTCGAAGCAACGCCCCACACATAAACTATGCTGAAGAATGCCATCACCGCACATTTTGAACCCTATGCCAATCCCTACTACGAAAGGTTCTTATTGCGCCAGGCACGTCAAAAGCCAGAAGAGTCAGTGGACATCTTCTATGCCCGTTTAAAAGAGCTAGCCAGCACCTGCATGCTGCCGGATGAAGAGGATGAAGAGCCCAGTTCATCCAAGGATGCACATCCTCAAAACTCCGCAAGCACATCCTTCTGGAGCCCAACATAAACATACGGGACATCCTTATAATGGGGCGATCAAAAGAGTTGCCCGGCAAAAGGACAAACGTGTAGCGCCTGCAGTAAACTGAATCACAACAGGTTGTCGACACTAGCCCCACCGGGCTCGGTGCAATGCTAGCCCAGAGATTGTGGTGAGTGGGCACCAGTAGCCTATGCCATTAAGACTCCGATGCCCAACAAACAGTGGTATTCCCAGATCGAAAGAGGCTATCCCAATCCACTGGGGTTGCAGACATTTTCACTTGTATCTGCACGGGAAACTATTTACAATCCTCACACATCATAAACCACTCCTCCCGCTTTTCAAAGGGTCATCCTCCAGATCACCCCCGAGAATCGAAAAGTGGATTCTACAGTTGCAAGAATTTAAGTTCACGGTCAATTATCAACCAGGAACGAGCACTCTTGCTGACTCTTTCTGTGACAACATGCACACACCACTGGAAACCCAAGAGGCAAAGGACACAGAGGAGTATGACCGGCTCCTAGTAGACCCTGGAAGACCACTTCCCATACCCCTCACCGAGGTGACAATATCCATCTCTTTAGATGACTGTCTGCAGCTGGCTGTCGAGACCGTCCGGTCAGGTGATTGCCGGCCTTTACAGCACACAGTGACCTCCTGCACCCCTAAAGGCAAGTCTACCCTTCAGGCGTTCTACAACGTCTGGCATGAACTCTCCCTCAATGTGGATGGTTGCTTTCTGAGAGGCCCTAGGTTAGACCTCTCAGCAGGACTGAGGTCACACACCGTTGCCCTGGCCTACAGTGCACATCAAGGCACTGTGAAATCCAAGAACAGGTTCAGGAGCAAGATGTGGTTCCCTGGTCTCGACCAACAAGTGGAGGAAGCCATAAAAGGCTGCATAGTCTGCCAAGCAAGCGGCCTACCGGACCTGCCAGCACCCATCATCACGGAGGACGGCCCCACGACTCCGTGGCAGTGGACCGGCGCCGACTTTGAGTCTCTCCCAGATGGCTCTTACATGCTAATAGTCATGGATGATTATTATCGCTTCCCAGAGGTGGCGACTGTTACACCTATATCCGTACACAGGTAATTCCTAAAATGGAGAAAATAATGGCAACCCATGGCCTATTTGGTGAGGCACGCTTGGAAAACTGGCCCCCGTTTAATAGTCATGAGTGGGAAGAATTCCTACAATCCCAGAACGTCAAGCACCGCCAAGTCATGCCCCGATGGCCCGAGGCCAATGGAGAAGTGGAACGTTTTGTCCAAACTCTGTCGAAGACCGTTCGGATTGCACTGGCAGACAGCTGCAATGTGGAATGCGCCATCTATAACTTCCTCTGGGAGTACAGGGTCAATCCATATGCCACTACAGGGATCGCTCCAAGCCAGCTGTGCATTGGGCAGGCTGTGAACTCCATACCTCATCATCCGACGTGGACCACTCAACAGAACCCTGTGAACTCACCGGACACTTGGAGATCTCACAACAACGATTATGCATCAAAGAAACGACAAGCAAAACACAACGCCATCCAAGCAGGCGACTGACTGTTAGTGAAAGACCGTTACCCTTGCTGCAAGTTAAGTCTGCCTTTTGAGAAGGACCCCTGGACAGTGATCGATGTGAAAGGTAACCGCGGAAAGGAGAGGTGGCGGTGTCACGAGAAATGTGTCATTTTATAAGCTTAGCACCGTCATTGTTCATGGACGAGCACCAGGACGTCCTGCCAGGTGACGATCAGTGGGACGATGACCCACCTGCAGGGTCTAACAGACAGCCCACCCACCCAGCTCTTCAGCCCGGAACCTGCCCATTTGCTGAGGTTGCAAACCCCGCAGAAGTACCGGTACCAAACGCTTAGGTGCCACCCACGAGCAGGGCTGCAGTGAGGCTCTCGGGGAGAGCAGGGGCTGAACATTAACACCTCTGATCTAATCCAGATCCATCCAGGCGGTACACTGACTTTCTTATGTCGTAAGGGGGGTTCCTGTTACTTCAAAGTTACAGTTGAGACGAAGTTATATGTATGTGATTGATTACCACAGAAGTATTGTTTGTTTGTTTTTATGGTGGGGAGGGATGTAGTGTCATCCCCAGTAGGTGACACCAATTGAAAGGAGAATCCCGGGGGTATCCGTGTGCCCACCCCTTGCGTGGTAACCTATTCATTACGTGGGATGGTGGTATAAGAGGGTATAGCTCGGAACATGTGGGGTCTTTTGGGAGATAACTGTTTAAGGTGTAATAAAGGAGCGTACAATCTATTTGAGGCCCTCGCCATCATTTCCCATGCAGCCTCTACACCTGGGTGGGTATTTCCAAACAGCTAACAAATACAGACTGATGGCACTGTTTTCATAATATTTGCTTACGGAGACATGGATGGTGGATACTTTAACCATAGACGACTTTCAATACTATTTAGCACCTGCTGAGCCAACTACTTCAGGGAAAGCGAAAGGGGGTCTTGCAAATTTAGCCTCCACTCTAATAACATACGAAGGAACTAGGGCCTTCCTTGCTTCTGATTTTTTTCCAAATTTTAAATTTAGAAACTGACCAAGGAGAAACTTCAGTCATAGTTAATTATTTTGGATTCGTCTAGGGAGGACATTGTGAAATTATTAGCTAAGGAGCTGGACACCTTTTTTACATTTTGCTAAGGGAAAGATTATGCTTGTGTGGGCAGGAGAATGTAATATTATTTTGTGTAATCTTCCCGCAAAATACGTTTGTGGATTATTGGGTAGGGAAGGAAACAGACTGACTTCTACCATAAGGTAATGTTTTGAATGAGTTATTTTAACACATAATTTAACTTTTGGAATGGACATATTACCTAATAATACTATATCTACTCCTACGTTGACAGAATGAGCAAAACAACAAAATCCTTGTAGGCTGAGAAGGGAGCTAAAGAACTGCAAAGAGCATATTTAAATAGAATTTACCAAGGGCAACAACAGAGTGTTCATCAAGTGTATATGAAGAAATGAGGGCAGGAAGAAGGAAGAATATTTTGAGAAAGAAGACAGTTCAAGGTTTAAACGCTTGATGATATGCTAATGTTTGCGTATACTTTACTCAATGTTTGTGTAACCCTATTGTCCTGTATTGATATTATACCCAATAAAAAAATAATACTTTCTAGCAACACTGGAGACAGCAATAGGCCTGACTTTTCATTGGGGGAAGTGTTCTGTCATACTTAGGTGACTGAGTGCGTTACCCCCAGCTGTCTTAGAAAGAAAATTGCCATAATGAAGCAACATACTTTTATTGGCAGATGTACAGCAACAGTCATAGAACACATTTTAGTATCACATAATGTATTTACTTTATTGACTTCGTATAAAGCTATCCCCTCATGACTCATTGACCATGATTTAATATCAATAACTATATATACTGAGATAGCTAAAAAAAAAAAGTGAACAGATTTACAAAGAAGATATCAAGGCTGTTCATCTGTACGGAGTTAGACTGAAATGGAGTTGTATCAAGCCGGCTGTACTTCTCCCTGAAATTATCAAAAGCAACAAAACAAATTTTGATTTTTTTTTGGCAGAGGCAGGAGAACTAATGAAAATTTTGATTTAGCTTCAAGAAATAGGTAGATTAGGTAATAGGTTATTGATTTCGAACAAAGCCACCAGCAAACTGAATAACAAGGGGTGGGTTGATACTCCTTGCACTAAAATGCATAAGACCCAGAGACCCCACTGAAGTTGCCCAGATCAGACAGTGTTATGAGTCTGTTTTAAAATTAAGGAAGAACAGACCTAAAGAGGAAGTATAGGGTAATTAAGTTAGGTCAACTGACCTTAGGAAGCAAAGTTATTTTGGCTAACAGTAAACGCCCCTTACACAAAAGAAGTTAATTTTCCCTATTCATCAGTTAGCCCAACAAAGGAGGCATGGCTTAGCTACTTTTGTAACCCTTTTTCACAGAATGAAACATCCAATATTTATAATCTGCTTTATTAGAAGCAGATCACTTAGGTACTAGCTTAAAGTTTAACCTTGAAGTATTAGAAGCACTGGCAAAGAGTAAAGCGGGTAAAGCTCCTGGCCCCAATGGGATGCAAGCTTATATTTATAAAGATAACATCGCTATCTGGGCACCAATCCTAATAAATTAATTAAACCCTGCAGCAAATGACTTTACAAAAACATGGTCAGAAATCACTATCAACCCTATTTTCAAGAAGGGAGACAGATCTACTTTGGAGTGCTACTGACCCATAGCACTTCTGGATACATCTTTAAAAATCTTGGGCAGGGCACTGCTGGAGAGGCTTGAGGACTGGGACAAATGGAATTCAATAATATTGGATCTTCGATTCTGATTCCAATAAGGGTTGGGAACCCAAGAACAGTGTTCAGACTTTGAGCTGTTCATTGCGAAGTACATCAGGGCTAAAAAAGGCTTTCCCTCCCTTGAATTTATGGACTTCAGCAGTGCGTTTGATTGAGTAGGTCATTCAAACGTGTGGGCTGTCCTGTGCTCAATGGGGCTTGATCGCTGGATTTTCCATTTACTGAGCCAGATATATAAAGACGCATCTGCTGGGGTTCGTTTTGGCTAGGGTGCAGAGGGCACTAAGCCTTTTAGAGTAGAAAGATGGGTAAGGCATGGGTGTGTCATGAACCATTTTCCCTTGATTTTATATATTAATGACGTTTAACAAGTCCTGTTAGACCTACCTAGGATTGGTGTAAGATTTGTCCCTGTTTTTACGTATGTGGATGATGCTGTTTTTATGGCACACACCCCAGATTCTTACAAATACGACTTAACAGCTTCACCACATACATGGGCGATCTAGACCTGGAAGTTAATATTAATAAGACCTTTGTGATAATTTGTGGAAAAAGACCTTCAAAACCCATGCCCTTCATTATTAATAACATTACGATTCCCATTGTTCCTACCTTATCATACTTGGGAATTCTATTTGACAGCTCAGGAAACTTGAAATCGCAACTTATGCTTAAGGCACAGCAGCTAGACTGGACTGCCTCTGCAATTTTCAGGTTTGCAGCAAAACTAGGCTCAAGACACATTAAACATACGATTAAAATTTATAGCAGCAAGAGTGTATCTTTCTCCACCTATGAGATTACTCAAAGAAGACTATTCTGCAAATGGCAGAAAATGTTATAAGATGCTTTTTTAGTAGTCTACCAAGCTACTCCTTACTTGTTTCATAATGAACTGGGTTTGCCATTTCTTACAGTAAACATATGTACAAGACCTATTCAGTTGTGGCATCCAATCCGGACAAAATCAGAAAGACCTCTAAATAGATTCTTATTAGCAACTGCCTCGCACTTGACCACCTCTTTAAAAGTTAGTGGTTAAAAAAGACTAACAAAACCCACGCAGATTTAGGCTTCAATTTTGATATTAAGGATCCATCGATTATTTCCTCTTTATCCAAATTTGACTGACCTGAAAATAAGACTGAAAGGGATGGTTTAGGCTGTGAGGGTTGCTTTGGAAAAAGAGATGCCAGCTTATATGAATTACAATCTGATTCGCTCAGTGCCTGGATTGCCCTGTATTTAATTGCGGTATACAGGGAGTGCAGAATTATTAGGCAAATGAGTATTTTGACCACATCATCCTCTTTATGCATGTTGTCTTACTCCAAGCTGTATAGGCTCGAAAGCCTACTACCAATTAAGCATATTAGGTGATGTGCATCTCTGTAATGAGAAGGGGTGTGGTCTAATGACATCAACACCCTATATCAGGTGTGCATAATTATTAGGCAACTTCCTTTCCTTTGGCAAAATGGGTCAAAAGAAGGACTTGACAGGCTCAGAAAAGTCAAAAATAGTGAGATATCTTGCAGAGGGATGCAGCACTCTTAAAATTGCAAAGCTTCTGAAGCGTGATCATCGAACAATCAAGCGTTTCATTCAAAATAGTCAACAGGGTCGCAAGAAGCGTGTGGAAAAACCAAGGCGCAAAATAACTGCCCATGAACTGAGAAAAGTCAAGCGTGCAGCTGCCACGATGCCACTTGCCACCAGTTTGGCCATATTTCAGAGCTGCAACATCACTGGAGTGCCCAAAAGCACAAGGTGTGCAATACTCAGAGACATGGCCAAGGTAAGAAAGGCTGAAAGACGACCACCACTGAACAAGACACACAAGCTGAAACGTCAAGACTGGGCCAAGAAATATCTCAAGACTGATTTTTCTAAGGTTTTATGGACTGATGAAATGAGAGTGAGTCTTGATGGGCCAGATGGATGGGCCCGTGGCTGGATTGGTAAAGGGCAGAGAGCTCCATTCCGACTCAGACGCCAGCAAGGTGGAGGTGGAGTACTGGTTTGGGCTGGTATCATCAAAGATGAGCTTGTGGGGCCTTTTCGGGTTGAGGATGGAGTCAAGCTCAACTCCCAGTCCTACTGCCAGTTCCTGGAAGACACCTTCTTCAAGCAGTGGTACAGGAAGAAGTCTGCATCCTTCAAGAAAAACATGGTTTTCATGCAGGACAATGCTCCATCACACGCGTCCAAGTACTCCACAGCGTGGCTGGCAAGAAAGGGTATAAAAGAAGGAAATCTAATGACATGGCCTCCTTGTTCACCTGATCTGAACCCCATTTAGAACCTGTGGTCCATCATCAAATGTGAGATTTACAAGGAGGGAAAACAGTACACCTCTCTGAACAGTGTCTGGGAGGCTGTGGTTGCTGCTGCACGCAATGTTGATGGTGAACAGATCAAAACACTGACAGAATCCATGGATGGCAGGCTTTTGAGTGTCCTTGCAAAGAAAGGTGGCTATATTGGTCACTGATTTGTTTTTGTTTTGTTTTTGAATGTCAGAAATGTATATTTGTGAATGTTGAGATGTTATATTGGTTTCACTGGTAATAATAAATAATTGAAATGGGCATATATATTTTTTTGTTAAGTTGCCTAATAATTATGCACAGTAATAGTCACCTGCACACACAGATATCCCCCTAACATAGCTAAAACTAAAAACAAACTAAAAACTACTTCCAAAAATATTCAGCTTTGATATTAATGAGATTTTTGGGTTCATTGAGAACATGGTTGTTGTTCAATAATAAAATTAATCCTCAAAAATACAACTTGCCTAATAATTCTGCACTCCCTGTATATTAGTCAACTCTGCTTTAGCATAATTCGCTTTAGGCTAAGTGTAGTTTACCACTTAGTGGCATTTTCAAAACTTGGTCAGTGGTCCAAAAATTAACAGATCTGTCCATATGATAGTCACCCCCGTCTAAAGCGCACTGCAAATTTCCCTCTTCTGCACTTTTTATAAAGCTCCTAGGTCCCATTTTATAAAAACGTATATAATGAATTTTAACTAGTGAACACTAGCTGTACTATTTTTACAATGATTGCAAAACGCTGAGAGTTGCTTAACAATAGTAAATTTTGTTACTACAGCTATAAAAATAAAGAAAATGTTACACAATCTGTATGCAACAACAGACTAATTATTGATACAAGATCTATAATAATTTGTTATTTTTTTGCACTTACTAATTAGCCATACACTACGACATTAGAAGTCAGAGATGTGTGACCTTCGTAAAGCTTCGGAGGAGGGGAGATGGACAGGGTGGCATCAGTACTGTGGTGATAGGTTCATCTTAACAGTTAAGACAGCAGACCCATTACAGTTTTTTGTTTTCTAATTTTAGATTAACCTTGACTCAACTTTAGCTCAACCATTCTTGTGAAATAATGCATCGAATATTGCCAATTATATAATTTTATCTATTTATCGTGAGTAATGCATTTTGCACTCTAATATGATTTGTAGTAAATTGGTTTTGCCTCTTAATATCACAGGGTAGATACTGTTAGAGCTTCTGACCTTCATAAGTAAACTTTCAAGGGGACGCGAATAAGTAGATGAACCTTTTGACTCGCAATTAAGATGATCCCACCATAATTCCAGTACATGCAGACCAATAGTTAAAAGCCAATATACAATATCGTGAATCAACAATAATCTATTACATTATTAATCAAAAGAGTCAGTATTTGTCATGCACCATGACCTTTCAGTCATGAATAACCACACCTTTTAGTAAAAGTTAGAAATATTTATTTCCCTATATTAACAATGCTAACGTCATGTAAATTAATCTCAAAATCAAATGATACACACACAGAAACAACAATGGCTGTCCGGAGTAACGGAAAACAATCTAATCAAAGCTTGAACTATTACACATTTTAAGGTTCCAGTGCAAATTCATAACAAGAACAACTTCTCTACGAGATCACATTCGTTTAGATTCAGCAAAGAGAAGCCATCAAACGTTATTCCCTATAGCAGATTTTCATTAGTGAGGATCCTTAACTAACACCAGATTAGCATCAGCATGTTGGGCTTCATGCTACATAATTTAGTAACACAAATTTGGAAAAACATTATCAATGGCTTCATGAAAACAGTGTGATTGGTACTTAGAAAGAAAAAGCAAATATGCACAACAGACACATAGGTACAATTTATACCTCTCCTCAATTGGATCGGCAAGACAAGATAGTCTTCATCATCAGGACATCAGTCGATCAGCAGGACATCAGGATTTAACATCAAAGTTCAGAAAACGCAAAGTCTTTAAGCAATAAAGATTAGCACATCTCTTGTCAAGACGCATAAGAAAATACTGACCTTTCGGCCAGCGAGAAAATGGGCAATGGGGCTGTTTTTTCTCTGTGCAGTCTCGTTCAATTAAATTCACTAAAACTATTTCCCAAATCTGTATTGGTCAAGGGATCGCACGTTCCCACTTTGTACAATAAAACTAAAATTCCAAATCTATGAATTCTACCATTCCTCCATTCACATGCCGCTGATTGGTTGTCCTGAAAAGTCCTCATCATCCGGCTCATCACGTAACAATATTGTTGCAGCTTCTACTCCAGTCAGTGTCTCCATTGTTCTCCTTCTGAGAAAGTCAGTCTTACACACATTACACACATATTGTTACATTTAGCAAGAACAGCATCTTCCAGCAGTCGGTTCTCATAAGAAAAGATTCTCAGCTGTGAGTACATTTACACAATACAATGGAAAATCACAGTTTAACTCTCTAGGACAGCCATTTATTAAACGTTAAGAAATACCGCTTGACATAAGGCCTGGCAACTAGGCCAAAACCTTCGCTAAGCTAAGGCTTACAATTAATAAAGCTAATACATAATGAATAACCTTTAATATGACATATTACTACATTAGTCAAACCTATGCTCCACATGTCATAGAATTAGACTATTAATAAGTACACTTCGTGAACATTGGCGGCCACTCATTGTAATCACATTTTCAAATGTGTGCATTATTTTTCTACGTTATTATATTTTCTACACAAATCCATTACTCAGAATACATGAATACTCAATTTTTATTTGAACACCTGCGCTAGCAATCCCTCCTCTGATTACTAAATGTGTCATCACACTAACTACCACCCACACATTTTCTGCATCAGCAAACATTCTGTCAATTCAATCCCTTCATACTTTTATTCCCTTTTTGAATTTTCCCTGTACAATTTTTCCATTTTCTTCCCTCCTCTGATTATTCTTCGAACTTTCAATTTAATCCTTTTACATAATTTATACAATCCCCATATTCCATTTAGGCAAACCATGGTAATTAATATTACTTGCAAGATTTTTAATGGAATCCCATTCCAAATGTTGTTGAGCCAATTTCCCACTGAAGCAAAACCTTTCCTAAACACCTGGCTCTTTCAATGTTTTCAAATCAGCACTTTCATTAGTCAGATTAGTAATTAAGCCTCTAATTTCTTTACTCTTGTTAGGAATATACAAACAACAATGCCTAGAATTAATCATTCTACAGACTCTGCCATCCTTCGCTAAAAGAATGTCCAAAGCAAGACGATTCTGAAGAGTCATAACTCTTGCAGCAGCGAATTCAGTATTTATGAGGAGTATGGCTCCTGAAAAATTTGTCAGCATGTTATCCACAATAGTAGGCAACTTTTGAATCCTTATCAAATGCAGAATGACTCCCACTGAAAGAATCATTGCTCCAAATATATCTCCCACTATACCGGAAGGAGACTCCCTCCTCTATCTCATATGATGTAATTCAGTCACTTTCGGAAACTTCTACAAATCATTCATTTGATAAATCATTGGGAAAACTATCCCCAAGTAACATTTCCCGTACCATCCTCTTGAAGACTGTAATAAGCATTAAGACCACAGATATAATAAAACCAAGGAATTGCTGGGTCCTGTCCATTCAACATAAACGTCCATTTACTCTGAAACAAAAACACATGCTTACATTCACTTGTTCCCACAAATAAAGTGTCAGTGTGTGATTTAGGCCTATATATACAAAGTTTCCCTCTGTGTTGCGCATCTAAAGTTAATCTCCCTTGCGTTTTAATTGCACTATAAGCATAATCATTCCTGTAAGTCCTTTTCTCTACGCCTTTTCCTAACTTCTTCTGTCATCTGTGTGATCTAAGAAGCTTTTCTCTAAAAGGTGTAAGCAAGCATGACAGATTATTCCTGGGAGCATGAGCTGTGACAAACGTCAATGTAGGTTCGAAGAAACCTCTAACTAACACTATGTCATTATCCCTAGCTACTCTACTCAAATACCTAATTATAGGTACAAACGAAAACACAACATCATAATTCAAGTAAAAGTACTGGATGTACTCCTGGCTATAAAATTTTGTTAGTAGCAGACTACAACTTATTCCGGGACGCAGACTTAATCACGCACTTTTTTGCATCTTAGAATTAAGAAACTGATTTTAGATCCCCGCATGGCTTCGCGGCCAATGAAATCACTGAATTTTATAGAATTTTAGAGATGTTTTATCTGTAAACATGTTGTATTATGAGATGATTGTTATGGTTTTTATTAACTAAACAATAAAGATAAAGATACTACAACTTATTCCATTTGTTAAAGGCAGACTATGGTACCTAACTCCTTCCTCGTCTGATGAAGGAATCTGCGTACACACGACAATTCCTCGCATCCACTGCTTCAACATACTCACTCAAAAAGCGATAGAAGACAGCAGAAGAAAGTTCTCCCTGTGCATTAGTATCCTCATGCAGACACTTCTCATCTAACCTAAACCTCTTGATTGCCATTAGTGCAGTAGTTGCCTCAAAAGCAGAAGTATAATTAGCTTCACTCTTATCAAGAACAGACATACCCACAATCAAAACCACAAACAATATCCCACACATCATCGCCAAACCAATACTCATAGAATTACAGCGCCTAGTATTCCTACCCTGCTGGCTAAGGTTACTCATGATCTGTAAAGAATCAGAAAGCAGAAGAAAATGTAGAAAAACTGCAGCAAATATCAAAAACAAACAACTCTGCTTTCAGCAGTTATTTACAGTTTACAGTCTTACTTCCAGGATCCCTTGCCAAAATCAGTGAGCAGCTTGTCAAAATCAGGTTTCAAAAGTCAAAGCAGGTTATCAATGTCTCTTCCAGTAACTGTCAACGGTTTCTTTCTCAAAAATGTTCTCTCAAGATTGTTTCAACAGTTCAGTTCATCAGCTTCCTTCAGGTGCCAAAATACTGACAAGGAATGTCTCTATCAAAACAAAAAGACAAACATTCTTGTTGCCATTTACTCGTGGTTGCATACGCCCATTCAGGAACTTCATATCTTCGCCTTGCTATTCTCTTTCTTTTCAACTTTCGATCACCATTCAATTCTCCTTCACTTAGATCTTCTCTCCTTGTTGTATTTACCTCTTCCTCGATTGTTGTCTCAACAACCACTTCCTTTGCTTTTCCTTGCTACTCCGGCCACTTATCTCTTTTCAGTGATCCTTTTGTCAGTGTTCTCTTCAGAGTCGAACTTGAAACTTCCCCTTGTTCTGCGGTGTTTTCTCTCGACAGACCTGCAACAGGTTCAGGAGGAGTCAGATCACAGTGACTTTGATCCACCTCAACTCCTTTTCCCTCTGGGTCTGGCAATTGCTCTGTTTGTCTCTTAAGACCGTCTGCTTCAGGGAAAGCCCTCCTCGACTATGCTCTCCTGATGCCTCAATTGAGACAGGCTCCCCATCACCCTCCTGGAGGTCTTCTCCTTCATCTCACAGGAGTGACAGAACCGTCATCAATGGGCTCAGATCCGGTCTCAGTTCCTCTTTGTTCTCTTTTCAGTCCTGAGACTTGTTTCACTGTTGTTGGTACTCTCAACAACTCCTCTTCCTCATGATCCAGTGGACATGCCACTTTCTTTGTGTGTCTGCCATGGATCTAACTCGGAATTCCAGCACACTTAATAGCTGTGGTAGTTGTCAGAACTACCTGGAATGGTCCTTTCCAAAGAGGTTCCAAACACGTTTTCCTCACGTGTTTCTGGACCACAACCCAGTTTCCGGCGCCGTTTGTGCCCTGGGTCATGGATTGGTATAAGTGTGGTGGCTTCCACCTGCTGAGAGAAAGAGCGAACCACATCAGCCAGACCTCTGCAGTAGTCCAACACCATATCGTCTGTAATGTTGACAAGTACATTTGCAGACACCGCTGGCAACTTTATGGCTCGGCCCATAAGGATCTCATGAGATGATCAACCTGTCTTCCTGTTGGGTGGTTTCTCACTGACATCAAAACTAAAGGCAATGTGTTGGGCCATTTCAACTTCGTAGATGCACACATCTTTGCAACTCTTGACTTCAAGGTACCATTCATCTATTCCACTAGTCCTGATGCTTCAGGGCAGTAACTACAGTGCAACTTCTTCTCAATGCTCGATGCTGCACACAGTAATCCAATTACTTAATTGTTGAAGTGACTTCCCTTATCTGATTCTAAAGAGATCGGAAACCCGAAACAGAGTATCAGTTCCCTAAGCAGTAGTTTCACTACTGTAAGACTACCATTTCTTTGTGTAGAGTAAGCTTCAATCCAGTGACTAAAAATGCAAACAATCACCAACACATATCTCAACCCTCCACACACAGGCATCTCAATAAAATCCATCTGCATTCTGCTGAATGGACCTCCTGCTCTTCCAATGTAGTTCAAGTTAATCACTGTCCCTTTCCCCGCGTTGAATAGCTGGCAAATGACACAACAATGGCAAGCTGCTTCAGCAACCTGTCTAAACCTTGGGTTGATCTAATCAAGTTTGAACAACCGAATCATGGCATCCCTCCCAAGATGTGCTTGGCCATGTTAATACCTAGCCATCTGAGACAACAGACTATTTGGGAAAACCAACTGACCCTCTTCTGAAACCCACAATTCATCTTGTCTTTGCATACATTTCATTTTGCTCCATGAACGTTTTTCCTCCTTGTCAGCAATATTCTGCAACATTTTCAATTCCTCCAAGGTGTCAATTACTTTTATGCAAAACTTGGACAAGTTTCGTCTTCTTCAGGTAACAGTTCCCACTTATCTTTGAACGATATACAGTTCAATGCGCAAAAGCTTGCGACTTGATCTTCATATCCATTTCCCAATGATACAAAGTCCTGCAACTTCAGATGTGCACTGCATTTCACCACGGCAATCTTTTCAGGCATTTGAATTGCATGTAACAGTTCTTTAATCCTTTCACCATTTCTCACTGGTGAACCAGAAGAGGTCATGAAACCTCTCTGTGACCACAACTGGCCAAAATCATGGACTATTCCAAATCCATACTGGCTACCTGTATAGATTGTAACATTCAGCTGAGCAGAAACATGGCACACTCTAGTAAGGGCTTGTTGCGCCGCGTGGTGCGGCGCGAGCCGAGCATTCGGCTCGCGCCGCGCAGCGCGTTCTCAGGACGCGGCGCGCCCCGAGTCTTCTTTGTACAGCGCGAGGCCCCAGATATTATTTTGGGCCTCGCTCTGCCTTCTGTTGTGTCCCTGTTCTCCCCTGACCCCTCCTTACCTGTTTCTTTTTCTTTCTTCTTCTTCTTTTTCTTCTTACTTTTTCGAGGCATTTTCTGTCCTTTCTTTATGTCTTTCCCCCTTCCCATGTTACCTTTTTCTTCCCAGCATTCCTTGGTCCCTATTTTCTATGGTTCCTGTTCTATTCTATCCTATGTACTTTTTCCCTATCTAAAATGGTGTCTTTTTACTTCCTGTTGGTCACTTCCTGTTTCTTTGTATATAAGGGCTCTGTTTTCTCCCTTTCCTTGCGCTGCATCACTTTCTGCTCAGATTGTGTCTTCGCTCCTGATTCTTAGCCTTCGGTTCTGAATCTTTTCAATTTTGCATTTACCTGCATTTTGTTCCTGTTTGATTCCTGGTTTTGTTTTCGTTTCAGGAATCCATTTTTTGGAGGTTTTTTCCCCTTTATTGGGGTTTTTTCCCTCTGGCACTAATTCTAAAGGGCACGGTCTGTTCTTGGCGTTTCCACTGCCTGCAGCACCGTGGCTACTAGAAAGAGTCGCCCTTTTCTGGGCCAAAGCCGAACCCTCAAGACCTACGCCACTAGATCTGCGGTTTCCAGGCGCCAGCAGCACGTGAGTCGTGACAGAATGCAGCGCCAAACCATTCCGACATCTTATGATACTATGGATGACACAGTGGCAGCGGCTGCAGATCCTGATTAATCTTTTTTGACTACTATTCAACAACAAGCTCAGGAATTGCAACAATTGCGCAACGAGAATGCGGTCTTACGACAGGCTTTGGCCCTCCGCAGTGGCGATGTTCCGACTATCTCCGCCTCAACGCCTCGCTTCTCTGGTGAACCAACTAAACTGCGTGAATTCCTGGATGCATTAACGGTTTACTTCGCCTTCAGACCTAGCCAATTCTCTCATGACAGGACAAAGGTGGGATATCTTATTAGTGCATTATCCGGTCCTGCCTTGGCCTGGGCAACCCCGATGGTGTCATCCAACGATCCAGTATTGTCGGACTATTCTGCCTTCGTGACCCGCTTCAAACAAATGTTTAGTCGCCCAGGATTGGAAGCCTCGGCAGAGGAAGCATTATGTGATATCCAGCAAGGTTCCCAGGATGTCCTCTGATATATTACACGTTTCCGTCAATTAGCGGCAGAGACCACTTGGGTGGAGCGTACACTGGTAACTTTGTTTCGCAGAGGACTTAAGGAAGAAATTAAGGATGAATTAGTACATTCCACCAGAGTTGAAGATCTTCGTGGCCTCATGGATCAAGCACTTTCCATCGAGTATCATCTTCAAGAACGACGAATGGAGAAGAGAAGGAGTAGAGGAGCGTCTCAGCCAAGCTCTTCACGGATGTATCCACCTCATCCTGAGGAATCTCGTCCTCCTGCTAAAGATATAGAAGGGGAACCCATGCAAGTGGATACTGCTCGAGGGCCACTCTCTGCTAGTGAGAAGGAAGACAGACGGAAGAAGGGATTGTGCCTCTACTGTGGTTCTGCTGGTCACATGCTTCGTACATGTCCTGTACGTCCACCTAGACCCTTGGGAAACGCCACCTCCCGTCCTCTGTAAGAAGGGAGGGGACAGGATCATCGGCTATACCTTCTATCAGCTCATTCAACGACAATACAACTTACTTGTTCGTGTTACCAGTCATATTACAACTACCTGATGGCCGCCAAGAAAGAACTATGGCATTATTGGATTGTGGTGCTAGTGGTATATACATGGATAAGACATGGGCCACTAATCTGCAAATTCCCACTCAACCCAAAGACATTCCTGAACAAGTACACACCGTGGATGGTTCTTTAATATCCTCAGGTCCAGTCGATTCTACGACCTTGATGTTAAATTTACAGTTTGGTAATCATCAAGAACACCTCTCTTTTGATCTCATTTCATCTCCCAACCATACCATTATTCTCGGAATTCCATGGTTTACTAGACATAACCCATATGTGAACTGGGTAACCCGGACAATTTCTTTATCCTCACAGTTTTGTCAAGAAAATTGCTTTGCTTCCAATAAATATTGGTCACCAAACAGATTAACACCTATGAAGAGTACTACGGAGTATTCCATCAACACTGTCCAAGGGGTTCCTGAACATTATTTAGAGTTCCAAGACGTATTTCAAAAACTATCCAGACCTGTATTACCTCCACATCGAGAGTACGATTGTGCTATTCCTTTGGAACCTGGAACAGTCGTTCCCTTTGGGAGGATGTATTCTCTCACGGAACCTGAAAAGGAAGTTCTTAAGGAGTATCTGGAGGAAAATTTACAGGGTGGTCTCATTGCTCCATCATCTTCTCCAGCAGGGGCTCCTCTCTTTTTTGTACCCAAGAAGACCAAAGATCTTCGTCCTTGCATAGACTTTCGAGGCCTAAACAAGATAACTATAAAGGATCGTTATCCTTTGCCCCTCATTAAGGATATTTTAGAGGCAGTCAGAGGGGCTCAACGTTTTACCAAGTTGGATCTTCGGGGAGCTTACCACCTTTTACGTATAAAAGAAGGAGACGAGTGGAAAACAGCATTCAGGACACCGTTCGGTCATTTTGAATATAAAGTCATGCCCTTTGGTCTTACGAACGCTCCTGCTATATTTCAAAGGTTTATGGACTCAATATTTTCCGATCTCTTGAACCAGACACTCGTAATCTACTTGGACGACATCCTTATTTTTTCCAGACACCCCGAACTCCATTCTTCTCATGTGAAACAAGTCCTTCACAGACTCCGAGCACATCAACTATTCTGTAAACCCGAAAAGTGTGAGTTCGATAAGACGGAAGTCAAATATCTGGGTTATCCTTTAAGTTCCACCGGCATAGCTATGGACTTAGAAAAGGTACAAGCAATTCTAGAGTGGCCTTCTCCCTCTTCTATCAAAGAAACACAATGTTTCCTAGGATTAGCAAATTTTTACCGACAGTTCATTCAAGACTTTGCTAAACAGACCAGCCATATAACCCATACCTTAAAGAAGGAAAATCTAAAACAGGGGTTTGTCTGGACCAAGGCGGCTGAAACAGCTTTTCAAGAATTAAAGAAGGCATTCACTCAAGCTCCCATCTTGAGACATCCAGATACCAGTAAACAGTTTATCGTAGTTACCGATGCTTCCGAAAAAGCTATTGGAGCAGTCTTGCTTCAACTTCAAGAAGATGATGGTCTTGAACATCCTGTTTTCTATTTGTCCCATATTCTCTCTTCAGCTGAACAACATTACTCTGTACTAGAAAGAGAGTTGTTAGCTCTGAAGACAGCCTGCATCGAATGGAGACAGTTTCTGATGGGATCCAAGGAGCCTTTCGAGGCGAGAACAGATCACCGTAATCTGCAATGTCTACGTAATTTTGTATGCCAAAATAGTCGCCAGGCGCGTTGGGCCTTTTTCTTTAGTCAGTATGACTTTTACATCACCTATATTCCTGGATCTCAAAACATTCTGGCTGATGCTCTGTCTCGACGCTATCCAGATTGTACTCCTTCCCCATCTCAGTTTCTACTGGAGCCTAGTAAGATCATTGGAGTTGCTCAATCTTTTCTGGATGAGGTACAACTGGAGTATTCCAGCCTGTCTAATAGCGAAATAGAGAAATTAAGAACCTTTTTATGCAAGAAAGAAGGATTCTTTTTTCATCAGAAGCTGTTATTCCTCCCTACTAACAGAGTGCGAGACAAGGCATTACAGATGTGCCATGATTCACCGGTTGCTGGACATAGAGGTATTAAGGCCACACAAGAACTTCTTTCGCGATCTTTCTGGTGGCCTACCTGGAAATCAGATGTCGAAAGATATGTTCAGGCTTGTCCCATATGTGCCCAAGTCAAGATTCCCCGTAGCAGACCTGCAGGATTACTACGGCCTTTGCCAGTTCCACCAACGCCATGGCATACTATTTCCACTGACTTTATGTGTTCACTTCCGCCATCAGCTGGAAACCAGGTTATCATGGTCACTGTTGATTCTTTCACTAAGATGGCCCACTTTACTGCTCTAAAGAAATTACCAACATCCCAAGAATTGAGCCAGATATTTATCGACCATATTTTCCGTCTCCATGGACTTCCACATACCATTGTGTCTGACAGGGGTCCCCAGTATATTTCCCGGTTTTGGAAACATTTTTGCAAGACACTGAATATCAATATAGCACTATCATCCGGTTTCCATCCTCAGACCAATGGACAAACTGAGCGTTTGAATCAAGGACTAGAACAATACCTTCGTTGTTTTTGTAATTCCACCCAAAGCAACTGGAACACTTATCTTCCTATTGCTGAATATTCCTACAACAATTCTGTCCATAGTGCCTCCAAGGTCACTCCCTTTTTCTGTTCCTATGGCTATCATCCGACCTCTTTTCCTACTGCTCCTCAATCTACCTCTCCTCTGCCTGCCATTACATCTTTTTCCAAACGTCTCCTGCAACTCCATAAGCTAATTAGATCTAATTTATTGCACACTAAGAGATATATGAAGAAGATCGCTGATAAGAAACGTGGACCCACTCCTGATTATCACCCTCAGGATAAAGTCTGGCTTTCTTCCAAATTCTTGCCCTCTCGCCTTTCTCTGAATAAGTTCACGCCTCGCTATTATGGGCCTTTTCGTATTCTTCAGTTGCTCAATCCTGTCACTGTTCGTCTTCGCTTGCCTCATACTTGGAAAATTCATCCGGTCTTTCATGTATCCCAACTCAAACCTTATGTCCCTGATCCTTTCTCTCGTCAGTTTCCTTGTCCTCCTCCTGTGTTGGTGAATGATGTCCCTGAATATGAGGTTCAAGAAATTTGTGACTCTCGCCTTTTTCACCGGCGTCTTCAGTATTTGATTCACTGGAAGGGTTATCCTCTTAGTGAATGCTCTTGGGAAGATGCTTCTTCTGTTCACGCCCCTCTTTTGATTTCTCGTTTTCATCGTTTGTTTCCCTTCAAACCTAGACCTTCGGGGGGGGGGACCTACTGTTGCGCCGCGTGGTGCGGCGCGAGCCGAGCATTCGGCTCGCGCCGCGCAGCGCGTTCTCAGGACGCGGCGCGCCCCGAGTCTTCTTTGTACAGCGCGAGGCCCCAGATATTATTTTGGGCCTCGCTCTGCCTTCTGTTGTGTCCCTGTTCTCCCCTGACCCCTCCTTACCTGTTTCTTTTTCTTTCTTCTTCTTCTTTTTCTTCTTACTTTTTCGAGGCATTTTCTGTCCTTTCTTTATGTCTTTCCCCCTTCCCATGTTACCTTTTTCTTCCCAGCATTCCTTGGTCCCTATTTTCTATGGTTCCTGTTCTATTCTATACTATGTACTTTTTCCCTATCTAAAATGGTGTCTTTTTACTTCCTGTTGGTCACTTCCTGTTTCTTGGTATATAAGGGCTCTGTTTTCTCCCTTTCCTTGCGCTGCATCACTTTCTGCTCAGATTGTGTCTTCGCTCCTGATTCTTAGCCTTCGGTTCTGAATCTTTTCAATTTTGCATTTACCTGCATTTTGTTCCTGTTTGATTCCTGGTTTTGTTTTCGTTTCAGGAATCCATTTTTTGGAGTTTTTTTCCCCTTTATTGGGGTTTTTTCCCTCTGGCACTAATTCTAAAGGGCACGGTCTGTTCTTGGCGTTTCCACTGCCTGCAGCACCGTGGCTACTAGAAAGAGTCGCCCTTTTCTGGGCCAAAGCCGAACCCTCAAGACCTACGCCACTAGATCTGCGGTTTCCAGGCGCCAGCAGCACGTGAGTCGTGACAGGGCTACCAGTTCCACTACTTGGTCAGAATACACTCCTCAAAGCCAAGAAGCTTCCAAAATACCAGTAATTGTGCACATAGCATATCCTGCTCTCAGTGTCCCTGCATTGTCTCTCAGACACAACCTTCAACATAGATAATTTGGTTATTCTCTTCCAATCGGGTATCTCTAATGTCAGGTCTCGGTTTTGTGCACAAGTCAGTTACTTCAAGACAATCATGCTCAACATCTTCCATATTTTCAATTTCAACATATTCATTTTGGAGTAAGGTTGCCGGGTTCAGCACTGTACATCTTTTCAATGACACATTTGGTGACCTCAGAATACTGGTTTCATATCTGGTCAACCTTGTTCCAGTCAAATATTGGGTTTTCATCCTTGTAAGTTGAATCTCGATAGAGTGAGGGACCGTTATAGTCAGGGAATGTCCCATCTCAATGTCTTCACACTGTGGAAGGCTTTGCCCAACCGCTGGAGCTGCAGCAAACAACCTGGTAAGGCTGCTGCAACTGGGTCCAAAGTAGCTGAAAAATATGCTACTGGGTGGTTTACACCTCCATGGACCTGTGTCAAGACAGACAAAGAACATGCATCACGCTCATGACAAAACAATGTGAAAGGTTTCTTGTAGTCGGGCATACCCAAAGCTGGAGCCTTGCACAGACTCTCTCTCAATTCAGTGAACGCTTTCATTCCAGACCGGTCTAACACTATAGGATCAATCACTTTCTTATGAGTCAGCTTTTGCAATGGTCTCGAAATGACTGAAAATTTTGGAATCCATTGGCAACAGTAGCCTACGATCCCTAAAAACATCCTGAAATCTCTCTGTGTGGTCGGGGGATTTATCTGCAATATGGCTGTAATAATTTCTCTGGATATCTTTCTTGATCCTTTCTCAATCTGGTGACCCAAGTATTTCATGACTTTTTGACAATATTGCAATTTAAGCAGAGACACTTTGTGACCATTCTTTTCCAAACGGTTCAACAGGGCAATCCTATCAAACTTGCACTCATCTTTTGTTTTAGACGCAATTAGCAAGTCATCAATGTACTGCACCAATTGGAAAGGCAATTCCAACGACTCCAAATTCTTTTTCAAGATCTAATTGAATATGGAAGGTGACTCTGAAAACCCTTGAGGAATTCTGCACCACCAATAAACTTGATCCAAAAATTTGAAACAAAAGAGAAATTGGCTCTCCTCAAGAGGATGCACAGAAAAGAAGGCTTGCGACAAATCAATGACAGTGAACCATTCAGCATCACATGGAATCTGAAACATTATCACAGCTAGATTTGGCACCACTGGACAACATTTGACCACAATCTCATTTCTTTTTCTCAAGTCCTGGACAATTCGAACTTTCCCACGGGGATTTTGCAAACCCATTATCAGTGAATTACATGGACTGCTCAATACTTCCTTCAAAACCCCTTGCTCTACAAGGTCTGCAATTATTTGGGCGGCCTTCATAAGGACATTTTGCAGCATGTGGTACTGCGGAAGTTGAGGAAAAACTGCATTTGGCTTTACAGTAACTTTAACTGGCTCAACTTCCTTTATCAGACCTACTTCTTTTTCTGTCAAATCTCACACTTTCTCATTAATCATTCCCTCTACATTAGGATGAAGCTTCTTCACTGTGAACATCGGAAAAATTAAAGCAGAGGGCACTCCTCATTTATAGTTTCACCTTCTAACTCTGAGGCTTGGTCATCTTCATCATCACTATTTGTCTGAATCTCAATCCCATCATTTGATCAAGTAATCGAACATTTAGTTTCACACAGCAAGTCTCTTCCCAGTAGGGATACCGGACTTGAATCGCAGACTACGAATCTGTGCAATTCCTGAAAGTTGCCAATTTTAACCTGAAATGGTTCTGTAATGGGGTTTATCAAATGCTGATTCGCCACTCCTACAATCTGAACTGTTCTACCTGAAAGGGGCAAGATTGGAACTTCTGCACTTCTCACTGTAGAACGTGTAGCTCCTGTGTCAACCAAGAATTAAACTCTCTGACCCATAACCTTTACCTTCACATAGGGACCTCTCTGATATACTTTTAAGGAGGTTGCAAGCACATATGGCTCCTCATCTGAACTGTCGCTCATCCAATCATCATTTATTCCATTCTCACTGTGTAACGGAAATTAGTGCACTGTGTTATTGCTTTGGTTAAGCCTCTGACCTGTGACCTATTGAGAAAGCATAATCTGTTGCTGTTCCATTGGGGCTTGAGGTATTTGTATTTGCTGTCTAGTTACCATGGGAACCTGCTGTTGCAAGGTGCCCCCACATCGTTCAGGGCAATTTCCCCGAACTTTGTGAGTGCGGGGACACCATTACACACATGCACTGCACATAGGTCACTACCTATGTGTAGCGTCACCATGGTAACTCCAAACATGGCCATGTAACATGTCTAAGATCATGGAATTGTCACGTCAATACCATTCTGGTATTGGGGGAACAATTCCATGATCCCCTGGGTCTCAAGCACAGAACCCGGGTACTGCCAAACTGCCTTTCCAGGTTTCCACTGCAGCTGCTGCCAACCCCTCAGACAGGATTCTGCCCTCCTGGGGTCTGGGCAGCCCCAGCCCAGGAAGGCAGAACAAAGGATTTCCTCTGAGAGAGGGTGTTACACCCTCTCCCTTTGGAAATAGGTGTGAAGGGCTGGTGAGGAGTAGCCTCCCCCAGCCTCTGGAAATGTTTTGATGGGCACAGATGGTGCCCATCTCTGCATAAGCCAGTCTACACCGGATCAGGGATCCCCCAGCCCTGCTCTGGCACTAAACTGGACAAAGGAAAGGGGAGTGACCACTCCCCTGACCAGTACCTCCCAGGGGAGGTGTCCAGAGCTTCTCCAGTGTGTCCCAGACCTCTGCCATCTTGGATTCAGAGGTGTTGGGGGCACACTGGACTGCTCTGAGTGGCCAGTGCCAGCAGGTGACATCAGAGAACCCCTCTGATAGGCTCTTACCTCTCTTGGTAGCCAATCCTCCTTTCTTGGTAGCCAAACCTCCTTTTCTGGCTTTTTAGGGTCTCTCCTCTGGGGTATTCATCAGATAACGAATACAAGAGCTCACCAGAGTTCCTCTGCACTTCCCTCTTCGACTTCTGCCAAGGATCGACTGCTGACTGTCCAGGACGCCTGAAAAACTGCAATAAAGTAGCAAGACGACTACCAACAACATTGTAGCGTCTCATCCTGCCAGTTTTCTCGACTGTTTACTGGTGGTGCATGCTCTGAGGGCTGTCTGCCTTCACCCTGCACTGGAAGCCAAGAAGAAATCTCCTGTGGGTCGACAGAATCTTCCCCCTGCCAACGAAGGCACCAAAAGACTGCATCACCAGTCCTCTGGGTCCCCTCTCATCCTGACAAGAGTGGTGCCTGGAACACAGGAGCTAGATCCAAGTGACCCCCACAGTCCAGTGATCCTTCAGTCCAAGTTTGGTGGAGGTAAGTCCTTGCCTCCCCACACCAGACAGCAAACCTGTGTACTTTGTGATTTGCAGCTGCTCCGGCTTCTGTGCACTTCTCCAAGGATTCCTTTGTGCACAGTCTAGCCTGGGTCCTCAGCACTCTGTCCTGCAGTGCTCAACCCGCTAAGTTGGACTCCAACATCGTGGGATCATCCTTTTGTGACTCCGGTTCCCAAATCCACTAAGTGCCTGCTCCGGTACTTCTGCGGGGGCTCTCTGAGTTGCTGAGCGCCCCCTCTGTCTCCTCCTCCAACGGGCGACATCCTGTTCTTTCCTGGCCCCCAGCAGCACCCAAAAACCTTTACCGCGACCCTTGCAGCTAGCAAGGCTTGTTTGCGGTATTTCTGTGTGGAAACACTTCTGCAACATCCAGCACGCCGTGGGACATCTTCCATCCAAAGGAGAAGTTCCTACCCCTTTTTGTTGTTGCGGAATCTTCGGCTTCTTCCACCCGGAGGCAGCCTTTTTGCACCTTCATCCAGGATTTCCTGGGCTCCTGCCTCCCCGGACACTATCGCGACTCTTGAACTTGGTCCCCTTGCCTTGCAGGTCCTCAGGTCCAGGAATCAGTCTTCAGTTCTTTGCTGGTGTTTGTGGTTCTTGCAGAATCCCCCTAGCACGACTATTGTGTCCTTTTGGGGTAGGAGGGGAACTTTACTCCTACTTTTCAGGGTCTCGGGTAGGGTATCTTGGACACCCTGGCTGTTTCCTTACAGTCCCAGCGACCCTCTACAATCTCCCATAGGTCTGGGGTCCATTCGTGATTCGCATTCCACTTTTGGAGTATATGGTTTGTGTTGCCCCTAGACCTATGTTCACCTATTGCATCTTATTGTGATTCTACATTGTTTGCACTACTTTTTGACTGTTACTTACCTGTTTTGGGGTTGTGTACAAATAACTTGTGTATATTACTTACCTGCTAAGTGAGGGTATTCTCTGAGATACTTTTTCGCATATTGTCATAAAAATAAAGTACCTTTATTTTTAGTAACTCTGAGTATTGTGTTTTCTTATGATATTGTGCTATATGATATAAGTGGTATAATAGGAGCTTTGCATGTCTCCTAGTTCAGCCTAAGCTGCTTTGCAATAGCTACCTTCTATCAGCCTAAACTGCTAGAAACACCTCTATTTTACTAATAAGGGGTAACTGGACCTTGCACAGGGTGTAAGTACCACAAGGTACCCACTATTAGCCAGGCCAGCCTCCTACATCTAGGCCAAGACCTTCACTAAGTTAAGGCCTACAATAAATAAAGCTAATACATAACCTTTAATATGACATACTACTACATTAGTCAAACATATGCTTCATATTTCATAGCAATAGACTATTAATAAGTACACTTTGAACACTGACGGCCACCCATCGTAATCACATGTTCAAATGCATGCATTATTTTTCTGCGTTATTAACACAAATCCATTACTCAGAATACATGAATACTCATTAATACATTTTATTAGAACACCTGCACTAGCAATACTACTTATGGTAAGACGTCGTAGGTGCTAGCTAAACCGAATTCCTATTTCTGCACTGTATTGGGCACTTTGAATATTGTTGGGTGAATGCTCTCCTTTTTAAGTTCATCTTGTAGTTTAATCACTCCAAAACAATACTATGACCTTGTTTCATCAATGCTGGTTGTGATTTTTATTGATTAATTGTTCTACTATGTATAAAGCCATTATGTATGTTTATTTTGTTGTATGAACTTGCAATTTTATGTGCTGTTATTTTGTTAAAACCGAATAAAGATTTTTCGACAAGCCACCATCTGTTCCTTTTGCCACACCCCTTAACATTTCTTCTCACAGCAAAGACTCTGACAAACAGTGATTCTGCCATCAACATCTCCTGTGTAGGAGCCATCCCCTGTTTCACAATGGATTGTTATGTTGCTACTTGCTAGTTGTATAGCACAGTATTCTCAATAACTTGCCCTACTGCTGTTTTATACAAACAATGGCTTGCAGTTTTGATTCTTTCAGTGGATCTTTCCTATGGAGAAATTCATTGTCAGAGGTATGTTTGGTGGGTGGGTTGGGACACTCCGACTGGAGGTGTCCTTAAAGGCCGAATGGATCTTTCAAACTTTGAACCTAACTTCAGTGAATGTGCAGCGTATAGCAGTTTGTTCATGTGTGGTGATTCACAGGTTTTGCTCCCCTCTGCCTAATCTGTGTAGGCTGCTTATTTTCACCTGAGGCAAGTCTGATTCTGAACGACTTGTGCAGCTAGAATGTATTGCTGTACTGTGGTAACTCTACTAGTGTTTCTAGTCCACAAGGTAAGGATCCTGGCTAAGGGGAGTATCTAGTTATGCTGGTTGTTGTCCCAAGTTCTTTGAACTTTATCAATAGATACGTCTATGCTATACTTTGAGGTTCTGAATGTCTGTAGTCATCATAGATCATTTAAGTCCTATCCTATGTCCCCAGTTGCTGTTTTCCTATTAACAGTTTATTAATTACCAGAGTGCCAGATTACCATGCGGCGGTCTCCTAAATCCTGAGAAGGTTCATGTATACAATCTGCCAGCACATTTTAATGTTAGCAGTGTAATTTACAGGGTGTTTGTACAGCCTGACATACAGGTGGCTGTTTATCTAGGAGTCAAACCACTGTCTGTGGAAAGAGGTTTCAAAGGATTACAGTCTAACTCCTAGTTCCAGCTATCCTAACCTGCATGGAGGGATCTTAATTCTGTCTGATTGTTAGTCATGTATTAGACAACGGCCTTTATAATTAATGTTATCTAGACTTTAATTTCATGCAGTCCTGCCTGGGTATTATAATGCAAACTGTCCAAGTCTCCCTGCTCTGTTCTCAGCTAAATTTTAGAGGAAAAATAAAATAAAACAACACACTACATTTTCATCTTTCGCATGAAAAAGTCCCAACTTTAGTTCCCCATCATAACGGCAATGTACAGCCACACGATTAAGGAAAGATCTCTTTTCTCTGCCTAGTGCACAAAACAGTACATGGTCTTGCTCTTTAATACATGACCAGACTGTTCACTTCTTATCAACAGCCAGCACCAGATATCAGACTAAGAGCACAACCTGGACCTTCTCCTAGAGCAGAACAAACATCTTTGTTGAACAACCCTGCATAAACAAAGTTATATTCTCAGTACATTTCTGCACAAAAGACTTGAAGTTCAGGTGATCAATACTGACACGACCGTTGTGGTCAGATCATGGCTTACCCTAATCAGTCCAAGTGTGCTCATCAGTAATAATGATACACAAGAGAAAATTATGATTGATGGGACTCAAGATATTTGTTATTATCTGCCCACTCCATGTAATGTTATGGGTATTCGACCACCCACTCCTTCCTGACCACTGACTCCATTTTGTGCTTAGCTTCAGGTGCCGTCACTACTGCGGCGCAGGAGTTTTCCACACAGAGCTTGTTTTCCACCCTGAACATGTTTTCGCTCCTTTCACCAGAGCAGTGTCATACTCTGCTAGAACATACTATGAGGGATGTGGCTGCGGTAAAAGAGTACAAGGCTGAGAATGTTTTCATCAGTGAAAGGTACAGCTCTGTCTCAGGAATGCGCATTGGGGTTTGGCCAGTTCTTTTGCAGGTTTTCGACACAGACCAAGTACAGCAGCATTTGAATTCCATAGCAGAAGGGAAGGGGGTTACTAGAATCTCTCTCTTAAGGTAGTTTAAGGTATAAAAGACGAGGAAAACTTAGCACTGAGCCAGAGGAGCTCACTGGTGGAGTGGACGCACTGACCAGGTACTCCCATTTGGGGAAGATCTCCTGTCTTAGTTGTTTGAGGGTTCTCCAGCTTGGTGCTGGCGAGGATGATGGATTTAACCTCCATGGTGATGCATTTTAATTCTTAAATATTTAGCTTATGTATATATTCACTGCTGATGTTTTGTACATTTTTGCCTGTGATTGTTTAACTGATGTGATTATTCTGGCATAGGCACATGTTTCACTTCATTTGAGTTAAATGCTTATTTTCGTATACCTGTGTGCTTTTTTTTTTATATCTGGGAAGTTCCTTAATTAATTTATTACACAGACTAAAAGTGCTGCATTCTTTGGCATCCTTTCCTCTTAATTTAAGACAAAGCAGAACAATTTGGTGTCACTTGCAGGATTCGAAGTACAAGATTAAAAAGTGAAAAATGTTTAGCAAAAAAAAACAAAGGCAATTTCCAGATGCCAAGTGAAATTCTGAGGTGGAAAAAAAATCACTGAATGATGCACTTGTGAATGAGTGGGCTTGCAGTGCTAGGTTGTGCGAGAATTGGGACACATGTATAATAGATGCTGTACCAACAAAAGTATTCAATTGTTTGCAAAAAGTGCCAGTAGAGAAGGGACGGGATTTATCCATTTTAGAAAGACAGGGCTGGATCCTTTTATCTGCCTGTCGGGAAATGCATGAGAAATGTGTTCAGTTAAAACAGGAACATGAGCAATTAGAGAGGCAGCTGGTGAAAGTCAAAAATAGCTCAACAATGTTCTCATGTCAAAATAAATTATTACAAGATACAGTTGATACTTACCAGACTGTGGTAGAGTGAGCTGCAGTGTGTGTGGCTCAGTATAGATACAAAAAGTGCAGGGGAAGAGTTAATTAAAAGAATGTTCATTTAGCCATTGCTAAAGCAGGGCTAGACTGGAACCCGGATGAATGGGATGTTAATATTTGGGATTCCTCTGACTTTTCTGAGTCCAGTGAAGAGTCTTGTCAAAACAGTGGTGGTCAGGGTGAGGCAGATTAAAAAGTGATTTGTGTGCAGCCCATACATAGACAAAAGCTACAACATGGTCCAAAGTACCCTCAAGGAGGGGGCTGCCATGGACTCTCTGGAGGGTTATACTCAACAGGAGGTTAACAATATCATAGACAGATTCTGCCAGAGATCTTAGGTTAAGTAAAAACAGTACAGACCACAATACCTACTGTATCCTTCCTTATCTCCTGCTTCTGTTGAGAGCTTGGAAGATGATCCATTTTGAGATAACTGCTTTATAAAATAACAATTCTAAATACATTTTAAGCATTAGGGTACTAATGATCTTTGGGTTAAGATGGAATTCGCACCTGATGTACACTTTATACATAACTGGTTATGTTAGGGGCAGACCAAACTGTACTGCTGTGGCCTCCTGTGGTGTAATTTCTCAGTAATGCCATAGCATGCTTGCATCACTTTCTATTTTACCTACAGCTGAAGATGTCCATTCTGTAGAGGTCCCTTCTTCAAATTTGCCTAAGGGAGCAAACATTTATCCTCTTTCCATCGCATCCATACTTAAATATTTACCCTTAGCCGCAGAATGTGAGGAGACCAGCTCATCCTATCACTAAATGAAATATATGAAAACTCTCATCCTTTCAACAATGCAAATTGTGAAATGTTTTGGCACCTACACTGAGCAGAGAAAGCAGCCTCCTTGTAAGAAGTTCTTTGGGTAAAGAGTTTTTGGCAGAGCTAGTTGTGGCAGGGGCTGCAGGGCAGACTGAGTGCCAACTTCTTAAGGTTTCCAAGGAGGTTGTCAATTTCTCCAGTGGCAGATTAGGAAGCAGTATTGGCACCTTCTTTCCATCAAAAGGTACAACAGATTGTGGCAGACCATGGTAATAAAAGTCAGAGGTTTTCTCAAGTAAAGCTGGCTACACAGGTATCATGTTGGTTAGTGAACAGATTGGTTTTCTCTGTAGCAAGCTGGGAAAGCATATTGCAAAACCTCTGGGTAATGCAGTCTGACTGAGGCTGGCACTGAAACTTATCAGTTTCCCAGTGCAGATGCATTCCACTGTGCCAGTCACATTTTTAGTAGTGATGGCCTTTGAGATGGATGAAGTAAAAAAGCTGATGGAAAGCACGACAATTGTTCCTACAGGAATTGAGGTTCAGCGAATTATGGAGCAATTTATGTTAGTATTCTCTAAAACAGGCCCAGAAACGATAAGATCAGACATAAATCTAAAGTAACTGAAGCAATAGGTAGTGTACTGACATTTCAAAATACAGGCATTGCACCTCGAGTATGTATAACTAACTGTTCCATTTTTGTAACTGCACTGCCTGTTTTTTCACTTCAACTGGGAGTACAAACGTAGGAGACTTACAGCCTCCCATTCAGACTCTCTTCCACTGTTTTTCAAAACTGATACTGGTGCCAGCCTTTTTGAGATCCCAAGGTATTCATATGATAGGGTATCTGGACAAAATGATTGTCGTGGCACGAGCAAAGGACTTGATTTGTCTACGTGTCATTATGACATGGACCTTATAGCAGGATCTGGGATTTGTCATGAATTGGGACAAGTCAGTTATGACAATGTCAGACCTCCGGATTACTGGGTTTCTCAGAGGATTCAGAAGCAGCAGGATTGAAATTGTCGTGAGAGAAGGCTCAAGGTAAAAAGAAGATTTGGAAGACCCTCATTCTCAGAGATTTCCTTAAAGAAGTTGGCCAAGGTTGTAGAAAAGCTGTTGTCTTCAATCCAGGCAATATTTCTGGGAATGTTTCATTATAGGCTCCTAAAATATTTAGCATCTACACCACAATTTGACAAATGTGGATTTAGTTCATTGTTCACCAAAAACGCAAGTTAGTAGTTGAATGGTGGCTAACACATATGGATGACTGAAACAGGAGGTCTGTTTTCTGCGTAGCACCATATGCAATGATGGAGTCTGATGTAAGTCAGTCAGAATAGAAAGGAAGCGTGCTGTGGAGCAACCTTGACCGAGTCAGGTACCGCAGATGCACATCATCCGTTTAGATTTGTTGGCAGGACTTTTGCTGTGAAAGCTACAGACAAGGTACAGTTTTGTGTGTTACTCAAGATGGACAGCATCTCAGCAGTTCAATATATCAAAAACCTAGGGGTTGGAGAGACCAGGTCCAAAATGATAGCATGTACAATTTTGCCTGGACTATCTGATGGCAAATACCTGCCAGGAATGAACAATCAGCTTGCAGACTGGAATTTCCAACATTATGTGTATCGGACTGACTGGATGTTGAATCCATATGTGGTTCAGCACTGCAGGGTATATAGGATCAGTAAATTCCGCAATACCCTTGTATGATAGTGTCTACCTATCCTAGATCGAAGCTCTAAGTCTGAGCATATTAAGAAATTGGATAAAGTGGTCTCACCCAAGTCACGTTGCATGCTTCATCATCAGTCACCTCACCCCATCCTAGTAAGATAGTACTACCAGGGCAGACTCTACCTCAAATGATTCTATTTTAAGGAAGGTATCTAAAATACTTTTTCTGAATTATCTTCCAGGGATCCAGTTTGAATCTGTTAAAAATACTTCAGGGTAAACCACAAAGAATACTTCATAAGGTGGCCCCCTGGATATGTATAAAGATACTATAAAGTATCCTCATAGGACGTTGCTCACTTGTGGGAGATGGTGCAGACTCAGCCCGCAGGTGTAAAGCAACAGCACAGTCCTTGGCCTCAGTGATGTGATTTTATTTAATTCTCTGCTCCACACAGTACTTGCCGATGAAGTAGGGCAGAGGAAAAATATATGGACAATGTGCAATCTCTGTGTTCATAGTCCATGTGTGCTATGTGGTGCAAACAGGAGACAAAAACACCACAGACCATAAATAACAGACCATAATAAAAAGACAAAAGACAGCAGACAAGGGGGGAGGAACATTGATACATATCTAAGGAGATGTACCACACTGAATGTCTGAGAATACTAGGCAATAGACAAAACTACAAAAAACTGAGTAAGAACCCACAACAGCGATTATGGAAAAAAAAATCTCCTTCCTGGATAAAAAGGCCTTAGAGAATGCATGGGTAATAGACAAGGAACCAGATTTTGTTATAGAAAAAGAACCCCAAAACCCATATTTCTACACACTTACAAAGGTCCACAAAAATTCACACCCTCCACCAGGTCACCCTACTGTCAGGAATAGGTTTGGCACTAAAACCTCTATCACAATTTTGTGATTTCTTGCTCAAACCATTAGTGAGTACAATGCCCTCATAATTAAAGGACATCCTGAATAAATTGAAAGACATGAAATTCGAACCAGATACAGAGCTCCAACTAACACCAGATGTGGAGTCCCTATACACAAAAATACCACAGGAATCCACACTAGAGATTATTGAAAACATTATCCAGGGATGGGAATGAAATGACCCCAACAGACTTTATATTAAGACTGTGCCCGTATGGTTCTAACCAGGAAAGTGTTTGAATATGAGGGAGATTTCTTTTTGCAAACCCACAGCACCCCAAGACTGTCACCCCGTCATTTTGATATTTTGATATTTTCTTAAAGGCAGACATTGTGTCTATATAGCCTCTCTTATCTCCTTTTGTGTTAAACATATCTAGCATAAGGGTCAAATAGTTTGAGTCCACTCTGAAGAAACAGACAACCCAGTTCTTCAGCTGAAAGCCTGATCCAGAAGTACTAGTAATGGAAGTGATTCTTCACACCTAGAACCCACTATTTGTTATGCTTCTCCTCCAAGTCAGATGACACCAGAAGCCCTGTAAAGTCAGAAGCAGAGGTGAAATTGTTCACATGATTATGGCTGACAAGCCTGTATTCAGAACATAAAGACCCCTACCACAGCTTCTACTGCCCTTATTACCAAGCATCCAAGAGTTCTATCTAACTCAAAACAAAATGGGTTATTGCAGCTCGCAGCCTAAAAGATTTCAGGAATTGTGGATTATTTTAGATCTTTTAGATCAAGCTGAAAGCCTCATCATGGATTGAATAGTCCAGAGCAGCCTCAGAAGCTACAAACTAGTATATTAATAAATGGCCATACTGGAATCTGGAATAGGTGTTACATTTCCATTTCGGCATCTTTAGTACATGTTCTAAATGTCTGTCAGATGGTTCCAATGAAGAAGGAATACCAGACTGTGATTTCCTACCAGATAGCAATTGTGGCAGGTCTAGGAAAATAGGGGACATAAGGACTGCAGATTACTGAGAGAAGAGAAACAGAAGGCCCCCCTCAACTTAAATATTTCACTTTATTGGATGTGAATTGAGGCATTTGTCTATTCTAGGAAGGGCCAAATAATGACCTACTCTATTTGAAGGAAATGTCAGAGAAGATGGTCATGTTATTTTATTTAATATCTTGCTAAACAAATTCAGATGTCTGAATCGTGGTCATGGTCAGTTCTTTTTTTTTCCCGGATGAATCACTTTTAGTCACTTTTGTGATTTCAAGAAGGACTAAGTCAAAAACCACACGTGTTTCCCATTTTCGCTTTTCTGACCAAACTGAATTTGTGTGTGAGCTGATGTCTTAGAGAATATGACAAGTTGTTAAGACTGACAGGAGTATGCAAGTTACTAAAAGCTTTGAATCCTCCCTTACAAGTAGTAGCTTCTTCCACTTTGCACTATGGGTGAAGTGAATGAGACAACAAGAAGGTACATAAGAGGCACATTTTAGTGCTCATTCTACAAGAGAGTCATTGGTATCCGAAGCATTTGAGGCTGGCTCACTTTCAGAGAATATTCTCAAACCAGTGGATTGGCCCAGTGACTGAGTTTAAGAATTTTAATTAAAAACAGTTGAAGAAGTCTCTGTGGAAGTGCTGTCAATGCTTCGAAGTAGCATTATACAAGCCTCAATGTTTTGCCATTGAATAAAGATGTTTTAAACAATGCTGAAGTATAGATTGTATTTAATACATGGACTGAGTACTATCCCATAGATTAGAAAAAAAAAGGAAGGAGATACTGGTTGAGTTTTTGTAGTGATTAACTATTGATATTAACATTCAGTGGATACAATTGTTATTTGCGGTATATGCATGATATTATTCTGTTGATATCCTCTTAGGGAGCTGGACCATTTTCTGACACTCTACAGCAAATAATGAGTAGTAGGACACAGGTAATTCCAAGCATTGTCGGGGAGGTGCACATAGCCATCAAGTGTGGAATTAAGCTAAGGGCACCTGAATAACTGGTCTGTTTGTTATGGTTTTGCATAAAAGAAAAGAGAAACAATAAAAAGGATGTCAAGTTGTAGGCTAAGAAGAAAACTATTGGCATAACTGTTTTAAATGAGTTTATTAATACCGAAGTATTTATGGAAGAAGTGGTTTTGAAAAAGGAATGTTCGCTTGTAAATGGGTTTTGTTGCTGATGATAGGTAAAGGAAAAAGAATATAACTAAACTAGCGGCACTAAAGGACTCTAGCTCATTGATGTAAGGAATTCATACCAGATGTACAATTATTTTACATACCTACCCCCATTGAAGGTAGTACAAACTGTAACTGTATAGCCTACTGTTGATTATTTGCCATTGGCCATGACCAGAACCTGCTTACACCACCTTAGTTCTATTTTAATTACAGTTTGAAGATGTCCCTTCTGTAGAAGTTCCTTCTTCAAATCAGGCTGTGAAGATATGGAATACAGCACTTTTAAAATGTAAGCAAATCTGTATCTTACTAAATTTAGAATCTTAATAGTGCTTGCATTACATTCATTGTATAATATTGATCCTTAACCGTCGAATGTGAAGAGCTCACACTACAACTAAACAGAAGATATGAAAGCTCTCCTACTGCAGTCAATGCAGATGATATTACATTATTTCCTTCTTATTATCAGAATCCTTGTTTTATGAGTATTGTATTGTTCTACTTGTGCTGCATTTTACTATAACTAACAGTGAAAGCAGCAATCTGACTAAAGTCTGATCCTCTGTAAAGTTTTTTATCTTTGTATATCATAAATGAAAGGAACAGGTCTGTCACGCTGAGTGGAAATGACAAGCACTTGTAAATAAACAGGCATCCGGCAAACCAGAGATACACAAAGCTGCTAACATAAAGCACTTGTTCACTTGTTATAAGCACCTGGATCTGGTTAGTTGGCTTCTAAAATCCAAAGACACCCAATCAGCAATAGGAGGCAAGAATAAAAGTGACCTTTCCAGTTGTATTGTAAGACAATGCAATTATCAAAAGTAGAGGAACCCTCAAAAAAGAAATCTGGTAAGCAGGACACCTTCCCAATATACATTCTTTGAACTAATCGTGAATAGTGTTCCTCTTACATCAGATTAAAAAGGAGAGGATTATAAGTGGCGATGAGAGAAGAGGAAAGAGAGATGCAGAGGGGAACTAGATGGAGATGCGAGAGAAGAGACATGGGATGCAATGAGAGGTGGAAGTTGGGAGGTCGGAGAAAAGATGAAATGCAAAAGGAGAGGGGGATTAGAATGTCGGGATTCATATTAAGAAGAGACCTTTCTCCAAAATTCGAGTGGAGGTTGCCTGAAGAGTCTGCTGTTGCAGGGTGTGTAAGGAGTAGCAAGAGATCAAAGTAGATGGTAAACATTAGGAATAAAACCACTCACCGGAGAAACAGTACTTCCGCCAAAGAAGGTGACACCAACCCAAGTGGCAATGAACACCCATTGGGCTGAAAACCCTCGGAACTCTGGAAAGTATTGTCTGATGTCCTCTGTTGCCCTCTGAAGGATGGTGGAGTCCTTGCTCTCTCTGTAGTAAACCTCCCCAGACCGGCGATTATCCACATCAGCCCAGAAGGCGGCCACTACACGGCGGTCCTTAGATATAGGGAAGGCTACAGGTGTAAACTGGGAGACTTCACGCAGGAAGGACAATATTCCATTGTTGTTCACCTGTCCAGATAAGAAAGGAACACGTTTTACACTTAGTTGCTCAAAACTATCAGTGAATTTCACTGGTAAATAAGACCTTGTGATTCTGTAGCGAGTACCATACTACAGGGCAGGTGTGAAAATGCAGCCTCTGAACATAGCAAGTCTGCACTCCGGTCCCCTTCTTTTAATATTTGGTATTTTTCTATTATTTGTTTCTGCCATTTTATCCCATACATTTGCATTGTGTTTGGACTCGGACTGTACTCATCTGTAAGACTCTGTGTTTAAAAGTATTAAGGGCCTACTTTATGGAAGAGTTTTACCCATTCTGTGTCTATGAGTAAATGTTCAGCTACATAAGGGCCTATATTTATTTTTACGCGTGGGGAACATATTCAGGGTTGTCCACATGTTTTTGTTTGTGAGGCGGAGGGAATGAAATGTTCTCCACTGGCAATGAGGGCACATTTGCTCCTTGTAGAGGCAATCAAATGCTGACCATGCTGCCAGTCCCCTTGCTGGTGCCGACAATTCTATATATTCAAATTACCCCTGATCACATTTCCAACTTGAATCTAGTTTGCTATCCATCAGGGCATAGGTTTCATAAAGTGACGATGCTATGTTATCAATTAAAGCAATTTTTGTGACAAAACCGGACCTAGATGGTGCCATATGCTCGATATGTTCTGTAATTTATAGACTGATGTACCACATAAAAAAAAAAAATCTAGTTCAGGCATTCCTAAAGAGTTAATTCGAGAAGCCAAGGAAGATTGATGTAAGCAGAATTATTAATACCTCACTGTCCCTGTGAGGATATCCTGCAACAACTACCGGCAGTGCAATAGAGGTTGGACCTGATAACCGGAAAAGGCTCCACACTGCTACATAGAATATGGAACATAGTGCAATTTGGGCTTTGGGAGAGTCATTATTCTCTTTTTCAGATATTTAATGCCTCCTACATTCCCCCTTAATCTACAAATTTAAGTTTGTTCAGCTACTTGGATTTGTATAATGCCAACCACAATGGTTATAGCACCAAAGCAAATGACCTAGGTAACCTTTCGTGACTGGGAAGGCAATCAACTGGATTAGAGGAACAACTGTATGATGGTGTGTGTTTTGTTGTTGTTAAATTGTGTGTGGTAATAGAAAGCATATACTGTGTTAAGATTAAAATTATGAGAGTTAGTGTTTAAGTATTTAGAGTTCAGTCTTGCAAAATTATTGTGGTATTCTATGAGCATCAGTGGGTGTGCCGCAGGCCATTCTCTGTCAGTGGAGTGCTGTTCATTGTTCAGGCAGAGTATAGTGCTTTTTATATAAGCATCGAAACTCAGCTCTGCGTTTTAAGATACAATGTTCTATGACTGAATGTTTGTAATGTTTATGCTACTTCTTTATGTTTTCAGGTAGTATGCTGATATGATGCATGACAGCGCCGTTGATTTGGCATAGATTTGCCAACTACATTGTTTAGTTGCCTTGTTGTGTGCACTACGGTGATAGAGTTCTATCTAGGATGCAGTGTTCGAGTACGGCTATCTGCTGTTGAGACTAGAATGATGGTATGTGGTGGCATTAAGGGCTGTTGGATGTCCATTAAAAGCCAACATGTAGATAATCAGAGGTGTAATGATTGTGTGTTGTGAAGGTGTTCTATAATGTAATGAAAGCAGGGTTGTGTTGGTTGTGGGTTTGACTGGTGAGAATAGTCTGAGAGGAAGGTGTATCAAAACCAAAGTTGCTTTTGAACATTAGTGCGGAGATAGGAGGTGCTTTCTGAGAGTGAGCAGTCTTGAGGGCAGTCACCTCAAGATGAAAAGTATAAGGGGAAGCAATGCAATCCTCACAATTGCAGATATACAAAGCCAAAACGTGGTTAGGTTGAGTGCCTTAATAAATATTGAACACATGAACATTAAGGCATTTACTAATCTACTCTTGACCATGGTCAATTCATGGTTGTTAGAAACTGGGTCTCCAGTTGGCAGAGGTATGCACCCTGTCCATGTAGAGACCACAATCCTAGTCCGGGTAAGTCAGTTACACTTCCTAAATTAACCTGTGCTCACCCTCTGGTAGCTAGGCACTGAGGAGTCAGGCTTAACTTACGAGGCAAAGTGTAAATTATTTGTACAACACTTAAGCAGTAACACAGTGAAAACACTTCAAAAAGACTCCACACCAGTGCTTAAAAACTTAAAAGCACCAACCGGGGATATCTGGTTGTGCTAGACCAGTATAAATCTAAAGTTCAGGCGCACCGCGATGGAGCAAGGGCTGGCTACAGGGATCAGCCTTGTCCCGCTAAAACAGTACCTTGGATAATGGGTTGCGTCAATGATGAAGATCCAATGCCAGCAGCAGTGAAGGTGATGTGAATTTGATGTGTCAGTTACATTCCGCGCAGTCCAGGGATGTGTTGTTGTTGAGCCACGCAGTGGACAGTCTCCAAGCAGGGTGATGCACCTTTGTCGAGCTGCACAGCTAGCGATGCAAATGCGATGCGCCGGACTGGTGGTGATGCAACCACGCAGTGATATTGAGTCCTCTAGGCGGCAGTGGCGATGCGTCGAGGGAGGATGTGGGGGTTCCGATTGGCGCAGCAGTGTAGAGTTTAGCAGAAAGAAGCTGAAAAACCCACTTCTAAGGGCCCAGGCCTGGATTGGCACAATTTGGCAGGGTAGGACTCACTGATGATGGAGTCCAGGATCTGCAGCAGAGTTGGAGTCAAATCTTTCATTTCCCTGAGACTTCAGAACAGGACACAAGCCAGCAAGCCCTTGGAGTCACTTGGTTCTGGAGATAAAGAGTTGCATATCCAGTCATTTTCACTCCCAAGAAAGAATGGGCAGCGGTGAGCAGGGCAGGCACAGCAAAGCAGGAGTCCAGCAGAGTGGCTTTCCTTTCACCAACATAGCATTCCTTCTTCCTGGTAGAGTATCCTCAGGACCAGAAGTGTACTGATTTGCCAGGGTCAGAAGTTCAGTTCTTATACTCAGTGGTGCCTTTGAAGTGGGGTGACTTCAAAGCGGGGCTTTGAAGATCACACAGGTCCTCCCTTTCCTTCCATGGCTCCAGACACACCAAGGAGGGTTGGGCAGCTCTCTGTGTGAGGACAGGCACAGTCCTATTCGGGTGCAGGTGTCAGCTTCTCATTCCCATCTAGCTCAGGAAGGCCCATCAACCTGGTGATGGGCCATCAGGATGTGAATAGCACACCTCAGCTCCCTTTGTGTGTGACTGTCTAGAGAAAATGCACAAAGTCTAACTGTCACCCAACCCAGATGTGTTTTGGAGGCAGGCAGCAGACACACATGGCTTAAGAGCAGAAAAATTCCAACTTTCTAACAGTGGCATTTTTAAAGTTGTAATCATAAATCCAACTTTACCATTAAAGAGGATTTATTATTAC
This sequence comes from Pleurodeles waltl, assembly GCF_031143425.1. NCBI lineage: Eukaryota > Metazoa > Chordata > Amphibia > Caudata > Salamandridae > Pleurodeles > Pleurodeles waltl. Next base: position 353,407,074 of record NC_090450.1, read on the forward strand.
AGGGACATAGGTACCCTACACCTTCTCAATCAAGAATTACAATGAAGGTATTAAGCAATCCCTAGTACTATCCTGTAAGAGGGGCAGGCCTCACAGTAGTGAAAAACAAATTTGGGAGTTTTTTACTACCAGGACATGTAAAACTAAGAAGCATATGTCCTACCTTTTACTTACACCACACCCTGCCCTAGGGGCTACCTATGGCCTACCCTAGGGGGGTCATATGTAATAAAAGGAGGGTTTCTGGCTTAGCAAGGGGTGTTAAATTCCAAGTCCACATGGCAGGCCTGAGACCTGTTTAAAGGGCTACTTAACTAAGTGGCACAATCAATGCTGCAGGCCCACAAGTAACATTTAATTTACAGGCCCTGGGCACATATAGTGCACTTTACTAGGGACTTATAAGTTAATTAACTCTGCCAATTGTGGATACACCATTGTTACCATGTTTTATGGGAGTGAGCACATGAACCTTACCACTGGTTAGCAGTGCTAAAGTGTTGAGAGTCCTAAGGCCAACGAAAACAGGTTAGCAAAAGTGAAGCAAGGCAGGCACAATGTTTGGGGGAAGACCATCCTAAGGCTTTCAGGTATAACAACAGATAGAAAAGATGGCAGGCAAGACCCACATGCAAATATGTATTATGTTATCTACGACTGGAAAGAACTTTCAACATTTACCAAAGTCCTGAAGCGCTTTCTTAATCAAAGTGCCCTTTCAAACAGTAGATATGCTTCTAATTCAAAAGCATAGGAGAGAGTGAAAGAAAGTAAGGGAAGAAGTGAAAATAGTAGTGTGAGAGATCTGATAAATATGTGTGTGTGAGTGAGGGAATGGCTGTTTAGTGACAGAAACAGGGCCGTCAGATTGTGACAGACTGAAAACCAAAACTTGCCATGGAAATATTCGAACTAGCCATACACTGCATAAGGCTGTGACGAGAATCGGGCCACTGTGGCATGGCTGGATCATGGTAGCTCACCTTGCTTTGAAGGCAGCCCCTTAGATCATAGCCAACCAAGAAATGCCATCACGTCACAATTGACAGTTAGACCCTGCTATCAGAGGAATAACATTGAAGGTATCCTGTTAAAGGGATAGTGGGCTCAGGGGAATGTCAGGAGAGTAAGAGGCAATGCCTCCTTTCACTTGAATACATTCTACACTCAGACCCCAACCATCTCCATGGCTGATAAATTTACGTACAGGGCCCAAAAACTGAAGACAGAGCTTTTGGGAGTTAGAGCTGGAGCTAATAGTACTCCCCCCCTTTATTTTCTTTGGTCCTTTAACTTCAGGGAAGGAAGAAGTGTGAGGGCTCAAAGTGGAGTGTTCCTTCGGATGCTGAAGGGACTCACCAAGCTTCAGGTGGTTTGTGATAAGCTACCACAGTGTAGGGTCAACCCTAGGTTGCCTACATGTAGGTTGTTGCACAGTCTCTACCCATTTGCTAGCAGAGTGCTGGGCTTCAAAGGACGAAGGATATTATGTCACGGTTGATGAAAGTAGGACTACTGTGTACAGTTGTGCATTGTTGTTTGCCTATGGGGGGACAGGCAATGCAGGGTATAGACCATTGGCCTGCTTGACTATGAATGAGCCCCTTGTGCATGTGGCAGTGGCCGAGTAACACCAATGTGCAGTAAGGCGCAGAGAGCATAATTGGGAACAGTTCTAATTTAGAACACATATGGGGTCTTAGGCCACACTTACTGTAGGTCTTCTTATAGATATTAACACCAACACCCTGTTTTCAAGCTATGGTGTTATCCCAGTCTTGACTTGCACACACAGAGCTATAGCTCATCAACACCAAACTAGGTGTCCGCAGAGATGGTGCAGACCCACGTTCACCTTTCAGAGTCTGAAACTCTTGCCCTGCACCTGAACCATCATTTACTTTCAAGCTGTTGTGAGCAGATCCCCTAGTTCTGGACACATACCATTCTCAGGTTTGGCCCCAAGTCAATATCCCCTTCACAGTGGAACTTCACAATACAAATAGTTTACTGTAAAGCACATTAAACCAAAAAGGCATCAATACGCTAGGAACCAAGTCATAGGAGAAATAGCAAAAAGCAGAAAGGTGCATGGGACCAAGTACGTCAAACCAACCACTATGCTGCAGAAAACAGCCAAGTTTTCACCAGCCTCTGAAATATCATATAGTAGTCTGTTCCTCTAATGAAATCAGGCAGCTTGCTCCATAGCATAGCAGCAGCCACTGTAAAGAGTCTTCCCCTCATCTTGTTTTTCAAAATCTGGGAATATTGACCCTTCTCTGGCCTGTAGATCTCAGCAACCTGCTAGGAACATACCAGGCAACAGTGGACCTAAAGTAGTGTGAGCCCAGCTGATGGAGGGTCTTGAACACCAAGCATAAGGCCTTAAAGCTCACTCACTTCCTCAGAGGAAGCCAGTGAGGAGTCTTCAAGCCCTCCCTCACCGAGCAACTTTTAGGTAATCCTAGGGCTAATTGCACACACTGCATTTTGGATAACTTGAAGTTTTTTGAGGGAGTACTGATTTACATTTAGATAGAGGGCATTACAATAGTCCAAACGAGAAGTGATGAGCACCTGGACCACTGGCACGCAGCACTCGATTGGTATAAAAAGAAAACATTTTCTTAGTATATTAATCATTCAAAAACAAGAGCGCACGGTTTTGTCAACCGGTCTCAAAGATCAGAATATTATCAAAGATGATGCCTAGATTCCTAGTCGCATTAACCAGAACAGGGGGCAGTCCACAGGACTCAGGCCACTAACAGGTATTTCAAATCAAATTACTGGCTCAGAAAATCACAATTTCCTTCTTTTCTCCATTCATTTTTAGCCAATTCTGCTTCATCCAAGTGCTGACCTCTACCATGCATACCCTGAATTTGTCAGCCACCTCTACCCAATCATCTGCAATGGGCACAATGATTTGAGTATCATCTGCATTTGACAACACTTGAAAGCCCCAGGAACGTATCAGCCGTGCTAAAGGAGTGACATAAAGGTTAAATAAAATGGGGCTGAGGGAAGGGCCCTTTGAAACTCTGCAGATAAATAAAAATGACTCGAATAGTTTAAAAGTCTCATTCCTCAGCCCAGTCTAGCGCAGCCTTTGCACTAAGAGATGGTGAGATGGTGCCAAAGGCTTCAGACAGGTCCAACATCACTAGAATGGCCTCTCACCCTCGGTCAACTTGCTGATGGATAATATCTGCCACCGTAAGCAGAGCTGATTCAGTACTGTGATTTCTCCTAAACTCATTCTGGGAAGGATCCAGGCATTCTTCGTCACAGAGAAAGTTGGCAAGTTCTTGATTCAAGTGTTCCTCCAACATTTTAGCTGGAGCAAGTAGCAGCAAAAGTGGTCAGAGATTTTTTTTAGATCATCAGCCTCTCCATTTGGGCTTTTTCTTCAGAGGGAAAATAGCCTCCTTCCCGCACAGGGGGTAAACACTAGATGTCAGTACAGATGAATAGGCTTTTTCCAGGGATTCTACAATGACCTCAGGGGCCAACTGCAGCACCCTCGGCAGAAAAGGGTCCTCTGGTGATCCTGAGGTGGTTTGCATTAGCAAGGATTTGATCTTTTCCTGAGTAAGAGTAGAAAACCAAGCTAAATTGCCACTGCTGGACTGCTCGTCTGGTACTAGTTCTAGTGCAGGGATGTGGAATTCCTATCGCCCGACGCCCGGGACATCTTGTTTGGGGTCAAGGGCTACAAGTTTTTATGTTTACTTTGTCCTTGGGACAAGTAGGCCCAACCCCCTGCAGCACAAACCCTTTGGCTGCCTGATTACAGAGAGTGGAACTCTCTGCAGTTGAGTTAATGTGTTTCCAAAAGATAATGCTGTTCGAACTTGTATTTATGGTTCATTATTTGAAAGTCTTCATTATTAGGGTGAGTGCTGTAAATAAATGTTTTAAGGTCACACTTCACTACTGACGTTGGTTCCAGTACAAAAAAAAAAAAACGTGTATTCACATGTTTGAAAAGTTTAGGCTATGAGGCTAAGTATAATGCTCCCAGAATGCTCTCTGATTATATGCAAATGAAGTGTCATTTAGTAAAATGTGTTGATGCATGCTAGTATTTCCCAAAAATATTTCTAATGGAAAATCAGTGTAACCATTTTCAACACGATTATGGGAAGCATGAAAATAAACAAACACTGACAAAGCCAACTGATCTGACATATTTTTATAAGTCTTTTAGTTTCATCAATGCGTGTCTTGTTTTGACATGGCTTTTGTAACACTTTATTGTTGTGGGAGCTACCAGGCCCTCAACATTGTAACAAACACTGGCAAATCCCCCCAAAAAAGTTTTTGAACTCTCTAAAAGCACACCAGCAGCATAACAAAGGCCCCGCAGCTGCCCTCCAGGGGGCCCCTTCAGCACAGCACCTGCCCTGAGTGAGTCTGGAGAGGGGGCTCCTCCATGTTCTTTACAAAGGGGCACCCTCCAGTTTAGTTACGTCACTGATTGCCACTGTAGTTCCTGACACTGAACAAAACTACTTTGTGTGGCAATATGCTCCTTGTGGAAGAGCAGAATGCGATCACTCACAGTAAAGCCGGCCGAAAGAGAGAGAAATAGAAGTTTAATAAAAACAAAATGTCTTTGTTAACACCAGACCTAATTAGGGACCAAGACCCACATGTAGGTAGCTTTTTGCATGTCGCAAACAGCGACTTTCGCTGTTTGCGACATGCAAAAAGCACACTGCGATGCACAAACCCAGTTTTGCGATTCGGAAACCTGGTTACCGAATCGCAAAACGGGTTTGCGACTCGCAATTAGTAAGGGGTGTTCCCTTCCTAATTGCGACTCGCAGTGCAATGTAGGATTGTTTTGTGACCGCGAACGTGGGTGCAAACCAATCGCAGTTTGCACCCATTTCAAATGGGTGCTAACACTTTCGCAAAAGGGAAGGGATCCCCATGGGACCCCTTTCCCATTGTGAATGTCACTGTAAACATTTTTTCAGAGCAGGCAGTGGTCCTGTGGACCACTGCCTGCTCTGAAAAAATGAAACGAAAACGTTTCATTTTTCATTTTTGTTATGCATCTCGTTTTCCTTTAAGGAAAACGGGCTGCATTACAAAAAAAAAAACTGCTTTGTTGAAAAGCAGTCACAGACATGGTGGTCTGCTGTCTCTAGCAGGCCACCATCCCTGTGAGGGCCGCCATTCGCGAGGGGGTCGCAAATTGCGACCCACCTCATGATTATTCATGAGGTGGGCATTTGCGAAGCCCTTGCGAATCACAGATGGTGTCAGGGACATCATCCTACATTCGGATTTGCGACTCGCAATTTGCAGGTCGCAAATCTGAACCTACCTACATGTGGCCCCAAATTCTTAAAGAAAGTCACAAAAGTGCACCCATGGTATATGTTGTACCCTATAAAATATTTGTGAACTGTATTTTAGCATGGGTAAATACGATGTGTAGATTTGCTCATGTAAAAATCTATTGAGCATTTGCAAGTTAATTTTCCCTCCAGCCACTTTCTTCCCAACCCTGGAAGAAGTTCTAATTCTGCCATTGTCAGGAGTAAATGTCCAACCTTTCTTATTATGGGAAAATATTAGAGAGAAGCTGGTAAAAATCTTTAAAACATGCAGGTTAGTAGGTTTGCAGACTCAAAGGCATTCCAGCCCTAGAACTATTGCTTACTGCTTCCTCCAGCCCCAGTATGCAGATCTGCAGAAAGGTGGCAAAATAAGGAAATTGTTACAGTAGGGATTGAAACTGCAAGTATTTAAGCCCTACTATGGTAGTAGCCCTGGCATAATCAGAGAGGCTATTATCAGAGCACTTACATAATGAGATTGCTGCCATAATTTGTCGCCACACTACATGGCACCAAAGGGACAAGTAGATCTTTTTACAGGACAAGTAGATTTGAGAAGCAACCTCTCCACTGGACAAGTAGATATTTTAATAAATTCCACACCCCTGTAGTGTCTAGGGAAACAGAACCCCTCACAATGGTGACCAACAGGTTTAAGACTACAAAAGCACCCTCCATCAAGTGCATCTCAAGGTCATAGAAACTTCAAAAAATAAGTAAAACAAGAGCCACCCTGTTCAAGCTAATCAAGTGACTCCCAATTGTCATCAATGTAACTTCAGCCTTGAATACAAAAGGAGACATGCAGCTATTCGTGCAAGGGTTTAAAAATGAAGCTCTACACTTATATCAAGCATTCAAAAACCCCTTAGAGATCCAGATAATTCTGTCCAAAAGGGTGAGAGAAAGCGGAAACTGGTCTTCCAGGTCAGGGACATATGCAAATGAGGTAACCGATCAAGTGATGATGACTGAACAACAAAACTCACTGATCCTGGCTAAAACTGACATGGGTTGTATGCATCTGGGTGTGAGTGGCTAAGTCACACACTCAGAAATGGAATCTCGTATCCACCTATTGTGCCAAACAGTACAATCGTTACAGGATTTAAAAAATAATGCTAGTTTCCACTTGTGTTCTCTTCTCCCAAAGCAAGACAAAATTAACCTCAGATGTCTTGATGAGAGTTTACTTTTTGAAGTAATGGAAGAAAACCTCAAGGCCACACTTAAGCAAAGGCAACATCAGAATCTAAGGAGGAAGGATTCAACTATTCCAGGTTGTGTCTGCTTGCAACATTTGCCTAGCACAGACAGACAAGAGAAGCTACAGCTCTTCTTCATAATAAGAAAATTCCTGATAGATGGGGCTTACACTTCTGATTGTTTCACGTGTGAAATAGCAAAGAAAATGTGATTTAGTCGATGGAGAAACAGAGAATGATTTGGAGTCTCCCTACAGTGGTGTCACAGGAAGCTCATTTACGTACTTTACACTCCCAACCTATTGCACCTGTAAGACATTGGGTTATTAATTGTGCAGGATTTGAGAACTGCACAAGCAATAGATCCACAATATTCTTAACTGGGAACAAAGCACCCATCATAGCACCTTCTTACGGTAGCAAAGCATAACAGTCCAAGTCCTACTGAGGGGAGGTGGTCTGACCTAGTAATCACCATTTGCTGCCACGAAATAATGACAAATGCCCAGTCTGTGCTTTTAAAAAATAAAAAAAAAAGGCAAGGTACATTTTTTACACACACTACTAAATAATATGCATTAATTTTCAAATATATACATCAGGCAGATGGAAATATCTCAGGTGACATTGAAAAATCACTTTTGATCCCTAATGGGTCATGACACCCAAATTCATAGTACGTCTCCCACACACCTATAGCTGACAGAATATCATAATGTATGTTAGCATCACTTTAAATAATCTAGGCTCACTGGCTTTGTCAGGGGGTCATCGCAACAACATACAAGGCAAACCTAGTAGTTTTATCAAGGGGCTACCACAATAGAAAGACCAAAAACTCACATATTAATAAAACGAATATCATAGAAATCAGTGATCATGTTTAAATTCAAATCATTAATACAGCACGTCCATGTTTATCAAAAACCACTGTCAGCATTATAGTTAACAAAACATTTAAAATTAACAGAACATGTTGTTGTGTCTTTTATTAATACATTCAGGTCACAGAGGACACAAGACTCCCAGGCTGAACAACAAAAGATCCAGCCCTAAGAAATCTTTAGAAATAATGGTGAAAATGATACAGGCCCTTACCCTTCCTGACACTGCTAACTTTGCATTACCTTTGTAAATCATGGGGGGGGGGGGGTTCTGCTGTGCTTTCTGAAGCCCCCACAACATATTTGATGGCACCCCTGCTCTCCTTTGGCCACCACAAGAAGGAAACGTCTATGGAAAGGAGCCCCGCAGGCCATTATGGGGTGCCCCCAACCTTGGAACAGTGAATGTTTTAAGCGACTTTTCCACTGCCTTGGGAGAGCTGCGATAATTTTCCTTTTGTTTTTCTCTCTCCTTTTTTCAGGGGTGCACGGTTCCACCGGGGATACACCCAAGGCTGATCCGTAGTTGGAGGCCACTAAGGAAGCCCAACCTGGATCCTGCTGGATCCTGCTGGCTCCCCGGACGCCCTTCTACTCTGGAACTAAGCCAGCTGTATTTCCTTTCTGCTTTCACTCTGCTTGAGTTGCCTCTGCTCTTCCACATCCCAGGACCAGAGGCTGATCTTCAGGGCCTGATGATGGGGTCTCAGCCCCAGTGAAGAATCCACCAGCATGGGTCCCCTAAGCAAAGAAACAGTCTGGGGAGGGGGGGCACCACACCCACCCCTCCTTGGATATTATTAGTTTAATCAATGTTTCGCTGACTCCTGGGCACTGGCCCACCCTGGGAGTAATTTAACAAGTGCAACAGTGCCCCGTGCACTCCGTTTTCAAACAGCAGGAAGTCAAAGGCCAAATCCTTTCAAAGGCTATAACTCAAGTCTGGATGGGCTGATTTTGGATGATCCTGGACTTGTTTTTCTCCTGGTGGCGAGCTCTAACCACCAGGAGCAATTTGAGCAGGCCTGCTGGCCCCAGAAGGGTTGCACTCTAAAGGGAGCTGGTTTTCACTGCCAACCTTCTCCTCTATTGTGTCCTCCATAGATCCCATGGCATACTAGACATCTTGCAGGACATCTAGGGGACAATGGAGTCTAAGCCTTTCCCCAGATGAGCGGTGGGGGGTGTACACATGTGTTCACAAGCAACCAGCCAAGTGCTATCCTAGCTGCGTTATAGTGGTCTTATCTGAAAAAGGTAGACACTGGAGGTAAACATGTGCAGTTGACTTACCATGTGATCACCGTGGGTGAGACACAAGTAGACAAGTAGTGAGACCCACCCATGTAAAACGTTCAAAAACTGGGTGATCAAAAAGCCCCAAAAAATCTTGCCATACCAAATAGGCAGACCCTATTTACAGCAGAACAGGAATAGAAAAAGCAACTCACTAGGCAAGAACGTCAAGCAGCTAGAACAAAGAGGAAAAGGAAGGAGAAAGACTTGTTACGATATTCTTCAAACAATACCCAGGAAGTGCCTGACTGATTCAAAGAACCTTTTCACCTGAAACACATCATTCTTTTTTTTCTCTCTCTCTTATTTCTACATTAACAATGTTTACCCCCACCTTAATACATAGTTCAATTGGCAATGGTCTCTGTGGCACTATTTACCTCAGACTATAGGCAGACCTATTTAGATTAGTATGTTCTGATTAATTCAGGAGGCTGTGCAGTGGGACCCCGAGCTTTTGTTGTGGTGCCCTTATTGGACTTTCCTATGTTGCTGTGCTCCAGTCTTTTTTTCTGTTTTTTGGGTTGTTGCTTTATATTTTTATATGTAGGCTATGCAATATTGAGTTTTGTTGTTTGATGATGTATTCCTTTTTTATATTTTAATGGCACAGAGTGCTGACTAACGAAGGAGGACTTTGTTCTGTCCTCTTATTTATAAGTGAATAGTCCAGACAGTGAACACCAGTTTCGAAACTTGTAACTTGGCTTAAAAACCCATTTACACTTGTCATGCCATAAAAGAATAATAGCAACCTTGAATTGCATTTAACCAGAATAGAGTTTGTAATTCTTAAGTGGTGACAATCAATATCTATACCCTAGTGATGTCCAGAATTTCAATTCTCATATGAATAATACTAAGTTTCAAGTAGCCCTCTGACCGAAAAATGACACACTATGCTTACATTGATATTGGAAACCTTCCCCATCTACCTTTACCTGCAAGTGCTGACATTCAGAGTAAGTGGGTTGCAATATTATTGACTAAGCGGGCCCCTTTTAAATTAGACACAATATACTGCAATGGAGAGGGAAGAGTTATAGGCCTTAGAGGGATGATAGGTACACAATTTAATTTAATTTGTAATATGTAGTCCAAATGAAGGTAAAGAGCTTTTACGGTGACCTTTCTCCAGAATTTCAAGCCTTACTAAAGGAGATGGAATAGGGTGATTTTAATGCAGCAATTAATCATTACAGGTGGGTAGATTCACAACTTGATTACAGCTATAACCCATCCACACTACAGTGATACATGATGTGGAGGATATGACTTTTCAGCACATATGGCGAGAGCAACATCAGTCTGACATCCACATGCATGAGAATTGACTTCTTTCTTATAAGTAATGTATTGGACTTATCAATTAAGAAATCCAAGTTAGGTACTGAGCAGTTATCTGACCACTCTCCAGTGACAGTAGTATTAGAGAGCTAACCATGAGCCAAAACCTGTATCAAGAAGACAACCTTGTGATGCCACATTTAGAGATACGGCCTTACAAGCTTAAATTAGGGAGGCTCTAGAAAACTAATTCCATGAAAATGCTAAAAATTTTCATTTCATTTTGCGATTCTCTAATTGCGACTTTTTGTCTCAGACACATTTAGCGATTTCCAATGGCACTGCAAAGACCTACCTCATCAATATTCATGAGGTAGGACACAATATGCAAAACCATTGGGAACGGCTGCACTCACAGGGATGGTGGCCTGCTGGGGACCGATATCTGTGACTCCTTTTCAATACAGCAGTTATTTTTTTTAATGCATCCCGTTTTCCTTAAAGGAAAACGAGATGCATGTCAAACAAAAAATGAAAAGTTTTCTTATCATTTTTTTCAGAGTAGGCAGTGGTCCCTGGGACCACTGCCTGCTGTACAAAAATATTTTCCCATACATTCACAAAGGAAAAGGGTCCAGTGGCGACCCCTTCCTGTTTGCGTGTGGGTTAACATCAATTTGAAATTGGTGTTAACTGTGATTGTTTTGCACTACATTCACAGTCCCAAAACAATCTTACATGGCCCTGCGACTCGCTATTAGGAACGGAGGCCCTTAGCACGCCCCGTCCTAATGGCAACTTGCAAAAACATTTTGCGATTCGGTAATCAATTACCGAATCGCCAAATTGGGTCTGTAAATCCAGAAAGGCCTTTTTCTGTTTGCAAACGGCCTGATTCTGAGAATCAGCACATTTGTGACCAGGACAAAGCATTGTACATCTGGCCCCAGATTTCCTTCTGCTTACCTTGATTTTTTGGCTGAATTCGAAGAACTCATTTAGGGGAACCGGTATAAAAACCTACCTAACAACAAAGTACCAGGGCATCACATTTTTTGAAATTATTTTTCCAAGGCTTTTTCAGAATTGCCAAAAAACATTTGATTGAAGATTTTAGTGCCAGATGTATCAAAGTTCAATTTTACATTTCCTAAATAGCAAATTTTAGGTAATAGCTATTTAGGAAATGGAATGTAACAAAATAGCGATCCCCTAATAGAGATTCCTACAGAGTCGCAATCACTATTAGGGAATTGCTATTATGAAATGTGACTCCATTCGTTACTATGGTCCTTCGCTCCCATAGGTGCAAATGGTTTTCCGTTTCCTAATTTGTGATTTCTCATTAGGGAATCACAAATTAGGAAATGCAAAACCAAGAGTGCACCTCAAAATTAATTGTGCACATGTGATGTGCACACATGCCCTAGGGGTGCTATTGGCACTTTTAAATGCATTTTTTAAAACTGCACATGGTGCACATGGTTACCATCAACTTCGAGTTAATGGTAATAGCATTACCTAAATGCGCATTTAGGAAATGCTTGATACATGTGCGTATGATATCGCAAATAAGTAATCCTCGCATTCACTGGGACACCAGCACAGGCTCCCCAGCAATCCTGGCGTTGCTTTCATGCTAAACCTAGCATGAAAGCAGTGTCAGGTTTGGTCTGAGCTGCTTGGACTGCAGCTCAGACACAACCCTTGGGTCTGTGCAGTTTCTCCAGCCCGGCTGTTCAACACAGCTGGATTGAAGAAACCTAAGTGCACTCTCTCCTCCTCCCCACTTCCACCTCCCATGGCCCAGCCCCTCTCTTCGCACGCGAGCTGAGCCAGCAGATAAAAAATAAAACAATAGCAAGTTATTTTTTTATTTTTTATCTGCTGGGTCTTAGCCAATGGGCTTCACCCCTCCATCACTGCAGAGCAGCAGTCTCTGGTCAATAATGCTCAAACTAAAGCCCAAAGCAGGTGCACAAATACTTGTATGCATACTGTATTGTCCAAAATATATAAAGAAGAGCGATTTTTTTTAAAGCAAAAAAAAAAATCCAAAATGGCTGCTGTGCGCATGCATGCATGTAAAGTGTCCACCTTCATATGATTTGTTTTTTGCTTAAACCCTTTTACCGCCTCAGTGTTTGCGCACCTCTGTACCACAGCCTTGTTATGAAAAATAATTATTGGGTTGTTCAAAACACCGGTATGTCATTGGTCTCTTTTTGCACCCAAACTTTCTTTTCAACACACCTAGGGCTACATATTCTAACAACAGCAGTTTCCACCCAACTTTCCCACACTTTGCACAATAAAAATTAGTACTTCATATGTGCGGGTAGGCCTATTTATTGTCCAGGGCAAAACTTTGACCATGTGAAGACCACGTTGATACTATAATCAATTCACACAATCACAGGTTTGGTCAGTTTCTGTGCATTACGATCAGCCTACCAATGCAAGTAAAGTTATGGTTTTATCGCTAGCAGTATCGTAATACTAGGTGGCGGGATTTTTTATATTCATACAAGTTCTGAATCCTTTTGTCCCAGAATTATATAATAATATACGATTTTTAACCAGTTTCATGTTCGCAGGGCATTCTGGGTAAAAAAAGTTGTGACTTCTATGTAAGACACACCACCTTGACTCTCGTGGATGTCTACCTTTCAGAAATGTCTCAGGTTAATAGGCTTCCCTAGGTGCCAGCCAAACCTGGGCCCAAATGCAGTCACAACCCACATCCCAAAAAGCAACTTAAAAAGCAACTTTAGCTGAAGTTTCATTTCTGAGCTTTCCTGTTGTGTTCTTGGACCTTTCCTATCCCGGTACCTGCGTCCTGACAAAATTGTAGGGTATAATTTTGAATCAGGGAAAGTGTAAGAAGGTAGGATGGTATAACATTTGATAACCTCTATTGATGTTCCTATATTTTTGGCATCCTGTTATAAATCAGTGTTTAGAAAACACCTTCTCTTTAAAAACGACCTCCTTCAACATCACGTCATTATGGATAATGTGGACGCTTGGGCAAACTACAAACACTAGGGGTGTACAGTATCTTTGTGAATCTTTCCTATGTGCAAACATTTACAGGTGGAAATTTAGCATTTTCCTCTAGTATTCACAATTTTTCAAGTTCAATAGTTAATTTGGGAACTCCCTGAGCAAGCTACACAAATTACCTCTTCCTGAATTGAAAATCTGTGTCTATTTTTCAGCATTTTATGGATTTCTGAGATCATACATGAATGGCACATCCCTCCCCCCACCCCAACCACACACACTCAAATTCCATATAGGTATAACGTGCAAAAATGTGAAAAGTCGGTTTCCTTACGTAAGGAAAAATCCAACTCACATCGGGTTCATTGCTGGGGCGACGAAACCAAACTCCTTCCCCTCACACTGTGTGAAGAAGGAGCAATGCTTTGTTTGACTGTGCTCCAACAAGGAGCCAAAAGCTGCCTGAAGTTTTCCACAGGCTAAGAAAAAAAATTTAAAATCAGCATCTGCCTCCTTTCCCTTGCATTTTGTGAGGAACAAGCTGTGCGCCTGTGCCCGAGCAAGGAGTCACGTGCTCTTTAAGTTTTGTCTTTAGCTAACTGTCTGTGCCCCAGCTAAAGCCAGAAACTGTGTGGACTTCGGTCTATGGAAAAAAAACTAAAAACAGCACCTGGTCCTTTCTGAGGCACAGACACACCGCTTCTTCCAGAGAAGCATTGTGAGAAGCAGCTGTGAGAAACAAATCAGGAAATGAAGACTCAAAGGGGAGGTATTAGGAATAAGGTTAGTCCCTTTTAATCCACTCCTCATCGGTAACTTCTTCCGTTGGCCGGGTGAGGTGGCATGGTTGATGGGAAGGGCTGGACTGCTTCCCCTGCCCTGCTTTTCACCTCTCCCACCACCTTCGTTCTGTCTGGTGGGCATGGCTATAGAGGAGGTGATGGCAATGAAAACTGCGCTTAACCCATCCTGTGACGTTGTCCACTGGCCAGATCCTGGAAATTATGTGAGAAGTTCTAGGGAATCTGTTCCTTCGCACACAATGCAGCCTGAAAGTGCTCTCCAAGCGACTTAATTTGGCAATTTGGCAAGGCGCATAAAAAATCTGCCACCGGCAAACTCCCTCATAGCTCTCACACCAGAACCTAAAAATAACACAAAAAAAAAGATGCCAGGCCAAAAATATAGAACATATATGCACGTTATAGGGGAATACAGGCAACACCCTTTTGAACTTTTTATGGCTATTTATATATATACACATATACATATACACACATATATATATATATATATATATATATATATCATAAAATAAGTAAACAGCAGGTTATGACAAATCATTCAAATGTGGCTTCCATGCATGCAGGTGCTGTGGGGCAACTTGAAATGTTTTTTCCTTAAGCAAAAGTAAAAAAAGATTACAGGTTTGCGGCCACATATGCATGTGCATGCACAGGAATTAACCTTAGAGGTAGTTGATAAAACCTTTAAATATGAATGCAAGGAGATATAGCACTTGTGACAGTAGGAACATGAAGGGGCTGGAGAGGCAAGTATTCCTGCTAGGGAAGGCTAGATCTTTCAAAAAGAGAGCAGAGGCCAGCAAGGAGAAGGGAGCAGGTAGAGACAGAGAGCAACAGAAATTAGTCCCTCATACACTGCAAGGTACTGATGTCAGCTGTGGAAGGATACAGCTCATTCAATCAAATGACGCACTTTGAGATGGACAAAAACAAGAATAGAGAGGAAAGCTATCTAATCAAGAGCAGGGAACTTAGATAAAAAAAAGTCATGGAATTGTTCAAGAAGTGTGTCTAGAGCTCACTCTAAGTTTTTTATTTTTACACCATAGGTCTGTTGCCAACAGACAGCCAAAGCTGTTGGTAGGCAGCAAAACAAACATAAAAATGGTCTAGCACAAAATATGCCAGGATTTTGTATGAAATGTTGACAGTAGGGCATCAGAAATGCCAACTGCATTGCACCTGATATTTGCAAGTAACCAAGAAGTAGCGTGAGGGTGATGGAGACCTTTGTTAGACATAAATGCCAGAAGAGCCAGGGAGCAGTAGCCAAGTCGCCTTCAGGAGGTGGCTGCCGTAACTACACCAGCCCTGCACCAACAAAGCCTGAGACTTGCCATCTTACCTCGACAGGCATATAAAATCTGAAAAATACAAGCTGTAGTGTGTAAAGTCCTCCCAATAAGCAAATGACTTTGAATTTATTCTCAAAATAGGCACACTTCAGTGGCTAAGCATGCTTATTCTAATGACCATTATCTCCTGATCAATGTCTCAGGTTTCTGAGTTGCAGGAGTGAGAAGCTTATCAAAAACATATTTTATGCAATTTGAGATCTGTAGGCCTGTGAATACCATTGTGAAATCAACTCCCAGATGGACCTGCAAAAACATGAGTACTCTTAAGAACACAATATTACATACAAGTACTCTTCAGACAGAATTAAAAATGCTAAATGGAGAAATAAATACTTTTAGAAAATGCTCACTGATTGTTTGTAAACCTAAATGCACTGAAGGAACTCATCCCATTACTCAAGAATTCACTGACAAACTGGCAAATCATTTCATAACCAAAGCAGACACAATGGAATTCTATTTAAAACAAAGGAAAACCACCATCGCCAACCCATTTCCAAATATCTCCTCTAAGAGTAGGCTAACCCAGTCTCTGCATTCCCTCAAAAAAATATCACAATGTGAATTGATGGATCTGGTCAAATCAAGCAGGCCTGCCAGCTGCCCTTTTGACCCCTGTCCACCAAACATCTTCAAAAACATTCTTTTAACTAGCTTGGCTGCCACACCAATAAGAAGAATCATCAATAATTCTTTAACTACAGGAGTCTTTCCTGAAGACCTAAAAAAAGGCATACATATGCCCATTATTAAAGAAAGCAAACCTGAACCCACATGAAGCCAACAATTACACACCTACTATAAATGGGCCTTTTCTGGCCAAACTGATAGAAAGAGCAGCATTCGCCCAGATGTCACAATTCACTGAAGATAACGCCATACTTTCAGGCTACCAAACAGAAATCTGCCCTGGAACCGGCACAGAATCTGCCCTCAATGCCACCCATGATGACCTTAAAAATATAGTAGACTACTGCTGCACTACTTCTCTTGGACCGGTCAGCTGCCTTCAACACAAATGGCCATGAACTCTAATACAAAGACTCCACAAAGCTAGCATAGAGGGGACTGCTTTCGCCTCTCTTGTATTTCCACAGGTATCTATGAAGGACACCATAAACAAAAGGTATCATCTTATGACACCACATTAGTTAGGTGAATTGCACTATATCACTGAGCATGTATCAGTTATGCTTTCACTAGAGGTAGTCAAACTAGGAGTGGCATCAGGGAGTCCACCTTGGTCCTGAAGAGGAGCCTAGGGGTAGGGCTCCGAAACATGTAGACTAGGAAGTAAGGTACATTACATCCCCCACTTCAGCAGCCCCCTTTTTAATCATACCACCTCCAAGACATCTATTAAATCATTAGAATTACTATGAGACAGGTATTTTTAACTTACCCAAGACCCACCACTCCTATCCCTCCTGTGATTCACATTGACGAGACTACATCAGTGCTCCAACGTATCCCGTTTGTCGTAGCATGCCCGCACCGGAGCGGAACTGGAAGAAATCCAATGATGAAGTATGCCACCAAGGGGTAACCCTGGTGGGTGAGGGTTTTTCTAACAGAAAAACTTTTTTCCTATCCATCCTGTGGTAGTTCTTTTAGCTGGGCCTCTGTTGTAATGTTAAACTTCATTACGCCAATGGCATCTACCACAGATCATATTTATCAACTATGAAAAGACTACAGCTGATTCAGAACTCTGCTGCCAGTCTACTCCTACATGTGAAGCCACAAGCCCACACCTCCCCTGCCTTGAAGGCCCTACATTGATTACTGGTTGCCAGAAGATCCACCTTCAAGCTGCTCTGTATCACCAGCAAAGCAATACATGGAACAGGACCACTTTTCATCAGGAATAAAATTGCCAAATACATTCAACAAAGGAACCTCTGTTCCAGATTGGCACCTTGCCTCAAAATTCCACCATACAAGACAAAAACATAGGTGGTACATCTTTCTCTGTTCAAGCAGCCAAACTATAGAATTCACTACCCCCAAACTTAAGATCCATGGATAACTATCTTATCTTCAGAAGACTACTCAAGAGGTGGTTCTTTCCTACATAACCCCCATACTCAAACACTAATGTACAGCATACCCCTATGTGTATAAATATTTATAGTTTGATAATATGTATCTAGATGTGTAGTTCTTTGTACATATATGTATAATTATGAGTTTTAAAATATATAGATATTCTTTAGGTCTGCTTAACAAATATACATATTTATGTTTTTACATATAAATACATATATATTATGCTATGCTTA
This sequence comes from Pleurodeles waltl, assembly GCF_031143425.1. NCBI lineage: Eukaryota > Metazoa > Chordata > Amphibia > Caudata > Salamandridae > Pleurodeles > Pleurodeles waltl. The sequence goes on from NC_090450.1 coordinate 353,424,558, forward strand.
CCATGTATATAGGTCACTTCATAGTTTTTATGGATATCTGTTTTATTTATCTATCACAATATGTAAATATTATCATAACTATTTTATCTACAAGTGCATCGCTATTGACATGTTGAGGAAAATTTAAAATTAAAATTAAAAAAAATAGTTATAAAAATACACAAATTAGCTTAAAGCAGAGCAACACTTGAAAGTCGGAGTTTATAAAATACAACTTTGAATCTCTATAGATTATCTTCCTCATATATTAATTACCTCACTATGTACTTATGAATCTATATATTTATTACTTTACTCCTATTGTAGAAGACAAAAAAAAAAAAACTTTTACTCTCTCCAATGCACTACTCTATGTCTGACCCTATATCTTTCTCAGTATTTCCTCAACCTCTAGTCTCGGACTCATCCCAAACCTCATGTTACTACTGTGATCTCCAAAATAACCCTTTTTAGACTCGTCCCACATCTATTCTTCCTTGAATCACCCACACCTCATTTTACTACTATGCTCTTCCAAACAACCTTTTCTAAATTCTTCCCTCATGTACCCCTCCTTTGATTTATCCCAAACCTCATTTTAATACTATGACCTCCCTAACCCATTTTTAGAGACTTTTCCCTACTCTGTATCTCCTTATACTCATGCCAACGCTCATCTTACTACTATTAGAACATTGGAATGTTCAGATCTCCATTGGAGACAATGGAGTGCTCCGGGCTTTTACTAGCCGGTAAAAGCCCGGAGCGCCAACATTCCAATGTTCTCTTTGTTCTCAGCAACAGCTGTGAACAAAGCCTCACGGAGCCCAAGGGGATTTTAGTCCCCTCGGGTTTTGTGAGGAATTTGTTTTATTTAAAAGAACATTCTGCCCCCGAGTGGCAGAATGTTCTAATAGCCTTAGAACCCGCTGTAGCGGGCTCTACCGGCCATTAAAAGCCCTCTACCTTGTTAAAGGCCCTCTCCTTCGGCTCGGGCCCTTAACACGGGAGCGGGCCTTTAATGACCGGTAGAGCCCGCTACGGTGGATTCTAAGGCTATATGAGCTCCCAAATAACACTTTCTAGACTCTTTCCTCTTCTATCCCACCATAATCCAACTAACAGGCTTGCATGTCCACCCCTCAAATTAACTCATATTTCCCTATACTAATCCACCACAAATCCTTTGTGGGTTCCGGAGACACATGCTACTCGCCAAAAAGCGATTTGATGCCTTGTCAGGGGTATTAAGAACTATATAAATACAATAACAATTACATAATTTCCAGATTAAAGTGTTTAACACATACACACGGCATTGTATACATTTTTGCAAATTAAAATGCATAAAACCTGTGTAATTTGTTAATAAGGGTTCAGGATCGAATTTAGCTGCCTTTGTGAGGAACATGTGTATTTTATTTTTACAACATATGTAAATGTATATTCAGATTTAGGAAACTATCAAACATGGTTATTGGTAAAATCAGGTATACATTTTATGTTTACAGTATAAAAAAACCTACAAAAACTGAAGTGTAACAAATCTCCACAGTATCAAAGTTTCTTAGAAAATTCAATGTACGGCTTGGCAATGCAACACGTACCAGGGCGTTTATTTCATTGTCACACAACCTGTATCTCCAAGCCCCCGATCCATCTTTGATATACCCAGCAATACTACCTTCTATACCTTTTTTTCCTTTTTAACTGATCTTGTATTTATTTTTCTTGTATGTATTCACTACATTTCAAAATCAATCCTCAGTTTCGACCCTCACGTCCTTCTTGTCCACACTCCCCAATCTGTGGCATTTATCAGTAAAGTTAGAAAGCATATTCACATCTTAACCGTACTATTAGGTAACACATCTGAATCCAAAGAAATTCTCCTTTGCTCTTCAGAGCTGGCCTTAAATTGTTGCTCCCTATTTATTCTCAAGGCTTGAAAGGTTTTGGGGCAATGGAATCCTCATGATTTGCAGTTTTCATATATCTGTAAATCTTTGCTATGCCTGCCCCAGGGTCATTGTTATTTTTTTCCACTGCCATGAAACCCATAATCGTCTGGACTACTGTTAAGTTGTTGGTACAAATTACTTCCAGTTAAAAGCAATTTCTTGTTTTGCAACCAGCATTTTTTGTGTAATAAAATCCATTAGTTCCATTACATACTGTCTCATGAGTCTGGTTCAATTCCAAATATTGTTATCCTGAGGTCCTAATGTAATGGAAAGCCTATCATCCCCTTTATGTGATTCAAATGTAAAATTCCTATCAAACATACTTGTAAACTAAGGCACTCCCACCAGATGTGAATAGGAGATCCCACCCCCTCCAACACTTGCTGTTGTTGAGGGGGAATTGGCATTTCATTTTTCTAGCAGAGTCATATACTAACCAGGCATAATCTTATACCAGTTTTCTTTCTATGCTGCTTTGGACTAGTTTTGGGATATCCCTCTTTACACAAATCTCATGCCCATTCCTTAAGGAATGGCCATTCATGTAGGACTCCCAATGCCTTTAAGACTTAGTAGATATTTTGGATACATACCCTATACTGATTAATTAGCTGGGAAGTGCTACTTTAATAAGGTTAATTCACTGATCTAAGCTTCTTTACTTTTTTGGGTTGCAGCTCCAGGTGATGAACTTGATGGTATAAGAGATATTCTTCCTCTACTACCCTGACCTCTTTTTGCAGGTCTTGAAAGTGTTTATCTTTTATATGTGGAATACTGGAATCCACCGACCTAAGCACATCTAAGACTGTTGAATGAAATATTGGTTTTAACACTTTTAGACAGAGCTGCTTTCTCAGGATATCTGAGAGTTGAAAAAGTGCACAGGTCGGTAGGCCCGCGCCAGCCTCTGGGTGCACCTTTGCACCCAATTATTAGGTTGATTACTAAATTACTGTGACACCTTTCCTCCAATTGCCTAGGAGAAGGCACCACTGCAGTATCAGGGATCTGCCAGACTTCACAATGGCAGTGCAGGAGGCAAGGAGAGTGTACCTTGATAATATGAAATTACTTCGGTCCAGGTGCGGTTCGGGAGCACGTTCAGATTTTTACATACCTGGCTGATGCTATGAAATTTGCTATGAAAGCTCATATCAGAAAGGCAAAAAATGAGGGCCCTCCGGCCTCACCTAGATCCCGGAACCTGAGGATTAATGGCATAATATTAAATACCATCAAATGATCCTTCTAAATATTAATTTCCTAACTATGGCACTGTTCAATATTTCCCAAGGCGAAAGTAATTAACTCCTAAAATAGGTTTTTCCACAGACAAACTAGATAGCTTTTTGAGAACTTTGTACATACTGACCGGTTTCCAGCTCTGCTGCACTTATTCATTATCTGCACTTCAGAAAGGCTTTAATAATGCAGCCTTCTTCTTGGGGCAATATTTGTCTACTACAATACTAATCAACCCCTCCCAGTACGTGATCACATTACTATTTCCTTTTTTTTTTACTTCCTCGTTATGAGAATTATCTACTGACAGCTGGGGTTTTCATTGTGGGTGGGGGCTAGGTTTTTATTTATTCTTAAGTTATTATTCACAGACGAAGCAGCATGTTTTCTTGTATGTCAAGTTTGGGCATTTCCTCTCCAGGTACTCTATAATAAGCTAAACATGCTCATAAAAGTCCTAAAAACACAACATGAGACAATGTAAAACGTTGACCTGGATTGTCCAGGGTTTGAACAATCCTAAGAAAAAAGGATTAATCATGGCATATTTAGATAGACATGATATAGAGGTGGCAGTGCTACAAGAAACATGCTACCAATAAGGCCTCTTTCTTGGGCTCAAATAAATACTGTGCTTCATATAGTACACAATCTAGAGGGGTTGCCATTTTAATAAAGTGCTCTGCAAGTTTTAAAGCCTCATTGCTATGCAGTGACCCTTCAAGCTGAATGCTATTCATAAGAGGAATGCTTTGGGACACCCCTATCACTTTAACACCTGCTCCAAATCCTGATTCTGCTGATTTCTCTAAAGATACTAACCACTTCTGTAGGTTACACCAGGCATGCAGCATCATATGGGCAGGTGACTCTAACCTAACTATCTAACCCACACTGGATAGTCACAATCCATGTCAAACTATTTAAGTTCTGCTACAACACAGACACATTCTGAGCCTAGATGGACTGAGTGATGTTTAGAGCAAACAAAAAAGTGACTAATACAGCAGACTCCTATTATACTTTGGTACATAATACTCATTCTGGCTCGAGTCTACTGAGATACACCCCTGTGTGATGAAAATAGAATATCTATCTCACATATATCAGACTGCTCTCCTGTGGTGGTCGCTATGGCACTATCAGAATTAATGCAGCAACAAGGCATATGCCTCTTTCGTCTAGGGCCTAAAAGACCAATGGCCTAATTCATGAATTTAAACTTAGTCCCTGATTTAGAGTTTGGTAGAGGGGTTACTCCTTCACAAAGGTGATGGATATCCCATCCGCCATATTACAAGTTCCATAGACTATAGTGGAATTATAATATGGCGGAAGGGCTATCTGTCATGTTTGTGAGGGAGTAATACTCTCTGCCAAACTCTAAATCAGGCTCTTAGATATAAGTCTAAGTTTACTACTTTTTGGTATTTACAAATGCCCTTATGAGTTGTATCTTTACAACAGCAGAGTGCTCTGCACTAGAAGCAGAATAGCAGCACTCAGGGAAGAGACTCCATACTCTGGTTAGTGCACACAACAATGAAATAATAGGACAAATGAAGGTTCAAGCTTTACACATAGGTCCACAATCAGACATCAAATCATGTAGTACATTTTCTAATACTAGAAAGATAAGAACAAATTGAAAAACTACAGTAAATTTCACGTCCAATATCTATACATGTGCAGGCCAATTAGAAAACAGCAGAAAGTGGCAACATGTAACTAAAAAATGGAGTACAAAACCACAATGTAAGGGGATTACAGAGGAGTAATAAGCAATTTTGGGAGAGTCTCTAAGGGATTACTGTGACAGTGAACACCCATGCCTAAAAGAGTGTTGAATTATTATTTATAATACAGTTACAATAATATAATCACATTATCCTACAAGTAGCAACAATAAAATGTGAATTAATTTTGTAAATTCATTGAACAATTCAGTGTAAATATTAAAATGATTTATCTGTCCTGTACTTTCTCCAACAATGTGTTCAAATATGAATGTAGTCATAAGTTAAAAAACGTAAATCAAAGCTCACAATTCCAACAGTTTTAAACACTTCACACACCTGTGAGTGTGTTCACAATTGCCCACCCATCTCCACCAGCATGTCTTTAGACCAACAATCAATAACAGCCAGGAAAAATACATAACAAAGTGACCAGAAACGAACTCTCAGACCTTTCAATGTGTTTGTGAGTTTGGCCTTTATTATGAGTGTTGGACCTGGCCCTTTTTGCAGGGTCATCCCCAAACGTTTTGCCTCCTTCCTCCTATTTTTCTGACCAGTTTTTGTTGGCTTTAGGACTCTGGGCATTTTATCACTGCTAACCAGTCCTAAAGTGCATATGCTCTCTTTGTAAATTGTATTGGTGATTGGTTTATCCAAGATTAGCGTATCTGATTTACAAGTAAGACCCTAGTAAAGGGCACTAGAGGTGCCCAGGGCATGTAAATCAAACGCTACTGGTAGGCCTGCAGCACTGATCGTGCCACTCACATGCGTAACCTTGTAAACCGGGCTCAATCCTTCCACTGCAGTGTCTGTGTGTGCAGTTGTAAACTGCCAATTTGACCTGGCAAGTGTACCCACTTACCAGGCCCAAACCTTCCTTTTTCATACATGTAATGCACCCCTAAGGTAGGCCCTAGGTAGTCCCATGAGCAGGGTATGTTAAGGGTGGGACATGTGCTGATGTGTTTTACATGTCCTAATAGTGAAATACTGCCAAATTCGTTTTTCACTGTTGCAACGCCAATCTCTCTCATAGGTTAACACAGGGGCTGCCTTTAAATATTTTTTTGAAGCACAGTTTCCCTTTCAGAGCAGATAGAGATGTGGAGTTTGGGGTCTCTGAACTCACAATTTAAAATACATCTTTTGGTAAAGTTGTTTTTTAGATTGTCAGTTTGAAAAAAACTCACAATCTAAAATACATCTTTTGGTAAAGTTGTTTTTTAGATTGTCAGTTTGAAAATGCCACTTTTAGAAAGTGGGCATTTTCTTGCTTAAACCATCCTGTGACTCTGCCTGCTTCGGTATTCCCTGTCTGGGTCAGACTGACGGTTGGGCTGTGTGAGAAAGTAGCCTCTTTCTAGCCTTGTTACCCCCACTGTTGGCCTGTTTGTGAGTGTATGTCAGGGTGTTTTCACTGTCTCACTGGGATCCTGCTAGCCAGGGCCCAGTGCTCATAGTGAAAACCCTATGTTTTCAGTATGTTTGTTATGTGTCACTGGGACCCTGCTAGTCAGGACCCCAGTGCTCATAAGTTTGTGGCCTATATGTATGTGTTCCCTGTGTGGTGCCTAACTGTCTCACTGAGGCTCTGCTAACCAGAACCTCAGTGGTTATGCTCTCTCTGTACAAATTGTCACTAACAGGCTAGTGACCAATTTTACCAATTCACATTGGCATACTGGAACACCCTTATAATTCCCTAGTACATGGTACTGAGGTACCCAGGGTATTGGGGTTCCAGGAGATCCCTATGGGCTGCAGCATTTCTTTTGCCACCCATAGGGAGCTCTGACAATTCTTACACAGGCCTGCCACTGCAGCCTGAGTGAAATAACGTCCACGTTATTTCACAGCCATTTTACACTGCACTTAAGTAACTTATAAGTCACCTATATGTCTAACCTTTACCTGGTAAAGGTTAGGTGCAAAGTTACTTAGTGTGAGGGCACCCTGGCACTAGCCAAGGTGCCCCCACAGGGTTCAGGGCCAATTCCCCGGACTTTGTGAGTGCGGGGACACCATTACACGCGTGCACTACATATAGGTCACTACCTATATGTAGCTTCACAATGGTAACTCCGAATATGGCCATGTAACATGTCTATGATCATGGAATTGCCCCCTTTATGCCATCCTGGCATAGTTGGCACAATCCCATGATCCTAGTGGTCTGTAGCACAGACCCTGGTACTGCCAAACTGCCTTTCCCGGGGTTTCACTGCAGCTGCTGCTGCTGCCAACCCCACAGACAGGCTTCTGCCCTCCTGGGGTCCAGCCAGGCCTGGCCCAGGATGGCAGAACAAAGGACTTCCTCTGAGAGAGGGTGTTACACCCTCTCCCTTTGGAAAATGGTGTGAAGGCAGGGGAGGAGTAGCCTCCCCCAGCCTCTGGAAATGCTTTCATGGGCACACATGGTGCCCATTTCTGCATAAGCCAGTCTACACCGGTTCAGGGACCCCTTAGCCCTGCTCTGGCACGAAACTGGACAAAGGGAAGGGGAGAAAGTTAAAACATTGGGAAGCTTAAATTCAATCAAATAGTGGTCCGACCAAATACATGGCTTTATCTTTAGGTCAGTCACCTGGGTATTCTGAAACAAAACTAAATCAAACGAATGGCCCTTAGTGTGAGTGGCTTCCAAAATGTGCTGTTGAAAATGAAGACTCCTTGTAAAGTCCAAAATGCCTTGCCCTTTCTTGTTCTTTCTTAGTAAATTGGAACCCATATTATAGACACCTAATACTAGTAGTTGGGAATATTACAACACCAAGGGGCAATCATTTAAAACATATGCTCACTAAACTGAGCCATGAAGTAAGAGAGGTTGATAAACCAGCAGACATATTAGTCAACTTGTAGTAAAGTCTATTTAATAGTAAATAGTGAATCTATATAATCACAATTAAGCTACGTTTCCTGAAGTTGCTTGCTTATAATGGCTGCTACCCTACCCCCCCAGACCCTCTTATTTCCCCTTCTATTAAACATTGAGGAGGAAATATCCCTCAGGAATTAACTCTGCTATTTCTGGATAGAAGTCATCCTCATCTGTGACTCCATTATTACAACTAAATTGGGTTTATATAGTGTACTATACTCATGGTTTTCCAATCTGTATTTCACTAGGGAGCAAGTGTTTAAATAAACCATATTCACTCCTTTATTCTGCGAATAGCTGTCTGCCTTGCAGTTATCTGGCTTGCAGTCTACTTCAGTTGCCAGATAATTTATAACCATTGCCACTGGACAATCCTACCGGATAACTCAACAGTTCTGGCATCTTTACTTAAATTTCAGCTCATGAGAGATGTGCAGTCCTACCTTAGTTAATCCATGTAACTACACGTAGTACATCCTGTTTTGGACATAATGGCTGGCCCCTTGACCCATCCAGTTTCAGACTTAGCTCAGGAGAGCTTGCCTTAGGCCTGCCAGCGACACGAACTTGCTGACCCTCTCATTTTACAATTGCTAGGGCAGATTCACAGTAAACAATAGTTAAATTTTACCTAACATTTATAACAAACTTTTGAGATCAAACAAAGAGTTTAAAATATTTTAAAGCAGTCACAGCTCTCCAACTGCGTAATCCTAGACGCTCTACATTTCCTTGCCACTGGATCCCTCTAGAGGATGTCCAGTGACATTGTTGGCATTTCACAGACAAGCCAGTCTAGAAGCTTACATCAAGTTCTGCGATGCATAACTAGGTCGAGTGCATCGCTACACAGCCACACCACATAGACTGGTAGAAAGACAAAGGGTTGCTAGGGTGTAAGAATCCATTTTGTATTGCTCCTTTTCCTTTAACACATGTAGTTTGAGTTCTCTCTCTGAACGCACTGCCTATTGCATATGTTATCTTATGTATATTTGTTTAAGTAAAATAAGCCTGGTTCCACACCACAGGCTTGCAGCTGGTTTCTTCCCCTAGCTGGGGCACGTTACTCATTATAATCATGTGGTAAAAATAACTAACCGGCCTCGGCTGTTGTATTTTAGGGAGGGAAAGGCGGATATCTATACCTTTGAAGCACCAGTCCTTTGAAGGGTCTCAAGAATGTGGGAAGTCAGGCAGCTGCAGAACGGAGTCGAGGACAAAGCAGGGAATGGAACCGGTGTGTGGAAACGGAGTCCCTCCTTAAAATATCTGTATGACGTATATAATTATTTACTTACTTTATGTATCCTTTGATGTATGAGTATAAATATCACTGTTAAACGCTCCACGCCAGCACACTTTACTTCGGGCCAGGGATGCCAGTTGTAAATCTGTCCTCTTTGCTGCAGCAAAAATAAATAGACCTTTGGTCATTGATTTTTCACTCCGGCTCTCCGTGTCAAAAACTCCTTTGTAAATGCATTTGTAAGTATCTTTAAAATGTGCTTTACAAGGGATTTTTGTCTAATTTCATGTTTCCCACGTGTGCTGGGTGCAATTGATTCTGCCACTTCACCACACTGCACACATTTCCCACAACAGACACCGCTGGCACTCAATCAATGTGCACATGTGTGATGCCAGTGGTTGCTTCACTGCTGGGCATGCTGAGTTCCCTGGCAGTATACACAATAACTTTATTCTATACAGATCACCTACTGCACGCTGATTGTTAGCGGGTGAATTTGGGAATACGTGGCTTCTGGGTAAGTACTCACTCACCATACAGCGCCAATATGCGTAAACATTGCTTACAAGTCTACAACCATAACCAAATTACCCATATTCAAACCATATACATAACCCTACCGGACACTGCATGTAGCTTGCTATTGTTAATGTACTATACAGACGAGAGGAGACCATTTTCAATTTTTTTTTATTATTTTCCCCTACAGTTGATGCAACATATGCACTCTCCAGTCATCTCTTCACACAATACAGATGTGTGACCAGTGCATCCCAGCAGGGGTAGACTTGGGCACACATACATAACAAGGAATCATAGAGTGCACTGTTGGTCTCCTCACAATGTCTTGACTATACAAAGAGGGTGTTGCTGTACTCTGCTGAAGTTGTGTGCAAGATACTAGTGACCTTCTTGTGTCTTGCACAACACTGAAATACGTTAAGACTTACAAATACCTCTGAGCCCTGATAGAGCTTAAATTTTAGTTCTGTTTCTTGTGTTACAAAAGTCAGGATGTGACAAGTTAAATTTGTGGAAGCAAAAGAGAAGAAAACTAATGTAGAAAGCTGCACTGACACGCATTTTAAATGTGCAATTGCTTATATTTCAGAGTTCGACTTAGGTGTCTTGTGAATTAAATCTCATGTTAGAAAGATAAGACTTATGATAAAATGTAATTTAGACGCTAGACCAGTGATACCCAAAGTACAGTCCGGGGGCCACGTGTGGCCATCCTGACCTTTAAATGCGGCCCCTTAGGCAATAGGAGACTGGACGGACTCAGCAGGAACAATAAAAAGATGTTAAATAAACAGACAAGCATTTATTCAAAGGTTAATTTAATTTGAAGGAACAGCTTGCATTTAGAAATACCTTTATGTTTTAAGTCACCTTGCAGCAAAGGAGTAAAAATATGATAGTCAGTAAGAGGCGAGTCAGTTGTTATGCACATTATTGGTTAGCCTGGGTTTGTATTATACATGCATAATATTATGGTTTATTAAATCAAACACAGGAGAAGGTTTTGTACAGCACACATCATGAAGTCATGTATTTCAAAATCCTCATATGTAATAATAATTGCTTCCCCTATATCCATATTAACCCTCAAAACTCCTGACCGCCACCCTGCTTGCATTAATGCAGCCCTTCTTCAATTCACTGACCAAACTTTGTGGCCCTGGGAAAATGTTTGCAAGTGCATTTTATATCCTCTCTTGTATCAGCAGAAGTGAGGCCTGCGGAGTTTGCATTCTCTTAAAAGTGTTGAATTATTTTTTCTTAACATGAAGTCTTCTTTCAGATTTTGTTCCCATGAGAAGCAAAATCTTTTGTAATGGTTTAAACGTGGAAAGATTAATTCCTTTGTTAACACAAAAGGCAACAAACTCCTTCTCCCAATCATCAGTTGTGAAATAAGTTCATTGGGGAGCCCAATATCTTTAAATTGGCACTCTTTTTCTATTTGACCTCTTTGTTACAAGACCTTCAGTTTCACTGTCACTTTTATCTGATTCTTCAGTTACTTCAACAATGGTAGGAGGCACTTTTAGCACTGGCTCTTGGCTTTTTGTGGGGCACTGATCTCCGGGTACAACTATTTTCTCTGTCACGACTGGGGTTTCAATGTGATCTGAGCTAGCAGGAGTCACCTGACTCTGTCTTGATTCTTCTGTACTTTCAAGTGCTGTTGACTCGCTCAGAATTTCACCAGACCATGCATGCTCTGCATTAGCCACATGTCCAGTGGCCAAATCTTGGATAACCTAGACCCTCTCTCTCACTTCGGGAACAGGTGCTGTTTCATCAAGAGGACATGGAACCTTGCCCGTGTGGTTCGTATGGATCCAGTTCGGAAGACCAGCAAACTTCACAGTTGTCATTGTCACTAGAACTGCATGGTACGGCCTTTTCCAATGTGGTTCCAGGCATTCTTACAAGCTTTTTCACCAACACCTATGTGCCAGGACTCGGGTTGCAACAAAGTTCTTGTTGCAGTTGGTTCTCCAACCTGGCGAGACAAAGAGCGAACCACATAAGCTAGTCCTTTGCAATAATACATTACCAAGTCATTTGTAATGTTCACAAGAGTATTTACAGGCACTGCTGGCAATCTGAAATTATGCCCCATGATGATTTCATGAAGGTGACAAGCCTGTCTTTCTGTCAGGTGTGCTGCGCATACTCATCAAGACAAGAGGCAAAGCATCTGGCCATTTCAGTGTTGTAGATGCACATACTTTCGCCAGTCGAGACTTAAGTGTCCCGTTTATCTGCTCTACCAGTCCAGAAGCGTCTGGTCTGTAAATACAGTGCACTCCATACTCAACTTGTAATGCTGCACACAATAATTTGAAGAATTTCACTGTTGAAATGAGTTCCTCTGTCTGATTCCAGAGAAGTCAGAAAGCCAAATAAAGGTATCAATTTCCTCAGTACCAACTTTACAAATGTGAGGCTATCATTCCTTCAAGGTGGGTAAGCTTTTACCAATGGCAGAATACGCAAACCATAACCAAAATATACCTCAGCTCATTGCACACTGGCAATTCAATGAAATCAAGCTGCATTCTGTTGAAAGGTCCTCCTGATCTGCCTATAGGTCTCAGAGTGACAACTGTGCATTTCCCTACATTCAGCTGTTGACATGTTCCACATCTGTGACACACTGCTTCTGCAACCAATCTAAATCTGGGGTTGTGTCATGTTTGCCTCAATGTTCTGGTTATCACTTGCCTACCTATGTGTGCCTTTCCATGGTAGAACCTTGCCTCGGGGGACAATAAGCTATTTGGCAACACTGCTTTCCCATCACTCTACACCCAAACATCATCCCCATTCCTCTGGACACATCCTGCTCTAATCCAACCCTGCTTTTCTTCCATTGTCACTTCTCCCTGCAATCTGTTAACTTCTTCCCAAGTATCAAGGGCTGTCATAAAGAAATCTTGACTTGTCTCATTGTCATTCCCGTAGCTCCATTAACTCATTAAAGCAAGTGCAGTACAGGGCATAATATCTAGCTACCTCACCTGGATAGGTACTGCCTGAGTGTACATAATCATTTGACTTTTGATGTGCTGCACATTTTACAACTGCAATATTCACAGGTAATTATAATGCTTTCAATAATTGATAAACATTGTCACTGTTTCGGATAGGTGATCCAGAGGATGTCATGAAACTCCTCTGGGACCACAACTGTTCACAGTCGTCAACTGCACCAAACCCATACTGTCTATCAGTGAAAATGGTCACTTTGAGCTTTTCAGAAACACATCATGCTTTGGCAAGAGCAGTCAATTTGGCTACTTCGGCTGAAAAGACTCCTTGAAGCCAAGAAGCTTCTATCACACTTGAGCCGCTGCAAACTGCATAACCAGCTTTCCGGGCACCATCAGGGTCTCTCAAACAAGAGCCAACAACAAATTTTACATAGTCATTTTCATCCAAGGGAACATCTTGAATATTGGCACTTGGGGCCATATGTACGAACACTTTTTCCCATAGTCACAGAATGGGTAATAAATAACCTTTGCTACATCTGGCCCTTGGTTTGGTGCACAATTCAATCACATCGAGACAGTCATGCTCAATCTTTTCTTTGGGGTCACTTGCATCTTCAACCGGATTTGGCAAAAGAGTAGCCACATTTAATACATAGCATCTCTTTATATTGACATTTGAAGAACCCAAGATAACTTGCATATAATAGGTCAAACGTACACTGGTCAGATACCGAGGCTTGGTGTGGGTTAACAAAATATCCACTGAATGGGGGATACAAACGTTCAGTGAATGGCCCATAACAATGTCTTCATATTGTTTGATGCTGATGCTCAAGGCTGCCACATCTCTTAGACAACCGACAATGCTGCAGCTACAGGACCAAGTGTGGCTCAAAAATAAGCCATAAGCTTGTTTGCATTTCCATACAACTGTGTCAAAACTGAGAGAGCACATCCATCCCTCGCAGAGCAAAACAAAGAAAAACATTTGTTGCAGTTGGGCATTCCCAGAGCTGGGGCTGGACACAGGCTTCCTGTCAGCTCGGTGAAAAAAACGCATGCATTCATCATCAAAAGGTACCGGATCTGACACATTCTTGTGTGTCAGCTTCTGTTAGGGCTTGCACAAAAGGGACTCATTTTGAATCCACTGGTGGCAGTAGCCAACCAATCCCAGAAACACTCTGACTTCCCTGTAACTGGGGGATTCTTCTACATAACTGCTGAAATTCTCTCGTCACCTTTCTTGCACCCTTCTCTATGTTATGACCTAAATATCAGACTTCTTTTTAACAGTACTGCAATTTCGCTGGGAAAATTTTATGTCCATTTTCTCCTAAATGATTCATGAGAGCTTTGGTATCTCTCCTGTAAGCTTCATGAGTATTTGATGCAACCAAAACGTCTTTGATATACTGCACTAGAACTGAATGATAGAGCATTTTAAGTGACTCCAAATTCTTCTTCAAAATCTGATTAAAGGTTGATGGCGACTCCATATACCCTTGTAGAATACAGCATCATGTTAAAACACGACTGCCAAGTTCAAAGGCAAAAAGGAACTAGGCATCTTCATGCTGGGGAATAGAGAAGAATGCCTGTCACAACTCAATGAATGTAAACCACTCTGCTTTACACGAGATCTGAAACAAATTCACTGCTGGATTTGGTACAAGTGGACAACATGGATTGACAATCTTATATACTTTTCATCAAATCCTGAACTATGCAGTATTTTCCATTGGGCCTCCACAATCCTAAAGTAGGAGAATTACAAGGGCTTCCCAAAATGTCCTTCAGAACATTTTGCTCAATCAAGCTATCAATCAAGGGGACTATTCATGCAATTGTCTTGAATGTCATATTGTAAGGTGGTATTCTGGGATATACTGCGTTTGGCTTCACTGCTATTTTGGACTGGTTCAACTCCTTCAATGAGTTCCTAAAAAAAGAAAAAAAAAAACCTCAGGAAAAACTATTTCCTGCAATCCTTTGGGCAAATCATTACATGTCCTCACTGGATACAGTGAGACAAGTGGGTATTGTTCTACAATTTTACAAGGGACATCTTCTTCCTCCTTTGTTTGTATATCTATTCCTTTAGGTGTGCAGCTAATGGAATAGTTTAGCTTACAAAACAGGGCACGTCCTAACAGATTTACTGGACTTGAATCGCAAACCACAAATTGGTGCTTCTCTTCAAATGAAACTATTTTCACTGGAACACATTCTGTAACAGGATTTGCTAATTGCTTATTTTCTAGTCCCACATTCTGAATTGTCCTTCCTGGTAGGGGCAAGTTTAGCACTTCTGCGGTTCTGTCAGCAGAAAGTAGCTCCAGTGTCAACCAATAATGACACATTGGCCCTCATTATGACATTGGCGGTAAGTGCTACTTATCGCCATGCTGACTGCCGCCAACATACTGCAACGGTACACCGCTACCTGTATTATGACCCAAACATAGAAATCTGCCACTATACAGACACACACAGGTCCGCCACACCAAAGGTCAGATATAAACTGGCAGTACCAAAACCCACACCGTTACACCAACAGAACTACTCCCACAATATTATGATCCACGATTCACCGCAGTGGACATTCAACTGCGGTAAACCATTGGTGGTACATACTGCTGCGCCCAAAATACATACACACATACAAAACACCACCACATTGGACAATTCAAAATACACACACCTGACACTTATACACACACCACACCCACACACCACTATAAAACATACACCCACATTACCCACAAACCTTTACCAATACAAACAATTTACAACAGACAGATAGACACGCCAGGAGCACCTCAGAACCAGAGCCACAGAACACCATCACCCATATTACATCCACGCACCTCACAGCGCACACCCCAACACATCACCCCACACACACTTGCACACACCACACACTACATCCATGGCACCACAAAGACACCCCAGGTGCTCAGAGGAGGAGCTAAGGGTCATGGTGGAGGAAATCATCCAGGTAGAGCCACAGCTATTCGGCTCACATTGCAGCAGACATCCATTGCAAGGAAGGTGGAGCTATGACGGAGGATCGTGGACAGGGTCAAAGCCTTGGGACAGCACCCCAGAACAAGGGATGACATCAGGAAGAGGTGGAACGACCTACGGGGGAAGGTGCGTTCTGTGGTTGCAAGACACCAGATAGCTGTACAGGACTGGCGGTGGACTGCCACCTCCTCCCCCACAACTAACAACAAGGGAGGAGCAAGTCTTGGCAATACTGCATCCTGAGGGACTGGCAGGAGTAGCAGGAGGACTGGACTCTGGTAGGTCAAATCTATTACCATCACCCCCCTACCTGCTTGCCATCACATACCCCCACCCCTACTCTCACCCCCATCACCTCACATACACCTCACCATCACAACTCACCCATCCCAGTACCCAGCACTGAATGCAACAACAATGCATGGACACCACTCACAGCCCTGCATAGACACCCATCACCACAGCATGCACACTAGTGACAATCACTTAGCCAGCCAAATAACCCACAGAAGCCAAAGCTGCCTTGGTAATAACAACAATAAAGGGAAACATACCCATGAGCAAGATGTCACACGCAGAAACAAGAACACTGTATTTACATCCCCACAGGTCCCACACCCGTCAACGGAGAGGAGGTGCCAGCAACATCCAGTCCCCCCCACAGAAGAGGCCCACAGTGATGACAGCAGCTCTGCACGCCTGGATCAGGATGATCAACCTGGCCCACCAGGGACCCCTGGACAGTCGGTTACCCAGGCACAGTCCCATCCCAGCACAGAGCCCCCTCAGGAAACACCACCACAGCACCCACCCAGCGGGCCCATACCACTGTCCCCAGGACGCGTCAATCAGCAGTGTGTCCACCACTACAGGGACCCCAAGCAACCCCACAAACACAGGACGATCAGGGACCTGGGGTCAGTGGCAGTGGGCACACGGTTCAGCGGACAGAGGCACAGGACAACAGGGAGGCCGGGAGGACTGCTGTGCGACAAGGAGAGGACAGACCCAGGGAACCGACTCTCCACGAGTCATTCACCAACATCCTGGGAGCATACCACCATTCCCAAGAGACGATGGGCCAGATGCTGGTCAAGTTGCCAGAGACGCAGCAGCTGCAGGAGGGACAGTACCTGGGGATCAGGGAGCACCTGAGGGACATCCACACCACCCTGGTCACCATTGCAGGGGTGCTGGCAGACATTGCCAACAACATGAGGTAGGCAGTGGCACACCAACGGGCCCCTGACACTAGCCCTCCAACTCCGCTGACGCTAGTGGACAGGGGGCCCCGCCAGAGGACCAACAGGCCACCAGCACCCCACCCCCTGCAGAAGGAGAACCACCCTGCAAATGGTCCCTGCGATCCAGGCAGAAGCCAGAGAACATTGCCAAGACCCACGCCAGGAAAGAAGACTCTTCTGATTGTCACCCTTGTGTCCCACTCTGTCACCCTGTCCACCTTGAACTGCCATTGCCCTCCTTCCTATGTCCCTTTGGACAATGCACCTGTGATACCAATTGACTGGACTCTATCCTGGACTTTCCTTCACCATCACCCAAGCCCATTGCACATCCCCATTTACTTCTCAGCACTGAAATAAACACCCTTGGAAAAAACAAGTATAGAGTATGTCAAATGATTTAAGGATGTAGTTGTTTATCAATCTGTAGACATTGCAAATTGACAGTACAGTGATGTATACATAGGTATGACCTGTAATGTGCTGCAGTCAACACACCAGGAGCCACTGGAGGGCACAAATATCTGCAAATAGACATGTTAAATGATACAATAAGTGGCCTTTGTAGTGGGAACAGCAGCCAGTCAGAAAATTCACTTCACAAAACAGCAATGGAATGTGAGGTTACAGTGTCTTACCTGTGTGTCACTGGAAGTACTGTTTTACCATAGTTGTTCTGTTGTCCACATCTTCTTCCGCTGCCTCCTCTTCGTCACTGTTGACAGGCTCTGCCGCTGCCACAAGACCACCTCCAGGCTCATCCTCCTGCAGAAAAGGCACCTGGCGCCTCAAGGCAAGGTTTTGCAACATGCAACGATGATCTGGCAGACCTTCTTGGGTGCGTAGCACAGGGATCCACCTGTCAGATGGAGGCACCTGAACATGGCCTTCAGGAGGCCAAAGGTGTGCTCAATGATCCTCCTTGTTTGCCCATGTGCCTCGCTGTAACGTTCCTCTGCCCTTGTCCTGGCATTCCTCACTGGGGTCAGTAGCCATGAGAGGTTGGGATAACCAGAGTCACCTGCAAATATCGAGGGATACCTGTTAGCCAGACACTCACCCTTAGGGACAAACCCACACCCATATACCAACATACACTGGGTGGGGACCATGGGCTCACCTATTAGCCAGACCCGGTGCCTCTGGAGTTTAGCCATCACATACGGGATGCTGCTATTCCTCAGGATATAGGCATCATGCACAGACCCAGGAAACTTTGCAATGACATGGGCGATGTACTGGTCCGCCAGGCACACTATCTGCACATTCATAGAGTGAAAGCTCTTTCGATTTCTGTACACCTGTTCCCTTTCTCCGGGGAAGAGGGGGGGGGCAAAGGCAATATGTGTACCATCAATAGCACCAATGATGTTGGGGATATGTCCCATTGCATAGAAGTCAGCCTTCACTGTGGCCAAATCCTCCACCTGGGGGAAAACAATGTAGCTGCACATGTGTTTCATCAGGGCAGACAACACTCTGGTCAGTACTATTGAGAACATTGGCTGTGACATTCCTGCTGCCATGGCCACTGTCGCTTGGAAGGAGCCACTTGACAAGAAATGAAACACTGATAGGACTTGGACAAGAGGGGGCATCCCAGTGGGGTGACGGATAGCTGAGATCAGGTCAGGCTCCAATTGGGCACACAGCTCTGTGATTGTGGCCCTATAAAGTCTGTATGTGAGGATAATGTGCCAGTCCTCCATTGTTGCCAGGTCCACCAGGGGTCTGTACACAGGGGTATGTCTCCATCTCCTATTCATCCTCAGCGGTTTAACTCTAGGATGAAAAACGGTGAGCAGATGGTCATATTCAAACATATCCTCAGGGTAAAATGCCTTGCATGTTGTAACAGAAACAGTATGTTAACGTGTAATCCAGTAAATGTGCATATGTCTGCTGTGACGTAGTTAGGTGCCATGGCCTGTTTCCCACTGAAATGGCAGCTGCCTGACCTGTGTGGAGGGACAAGTGGAGATGAGGTAATTAAGCTGATGTTGTGCGCCACTGCGGGAGGCGGTTGAGGACCGTCGTGCAACACCTCATTGTTTATCATTGGGCCCTGTGGGTTCCAGTAGCCAATGGTGATGTACGCCGGGAGTGACGGTATGCACCGCCACAGATGTGACCGCCATTTTCTGTCTGTTCACTCACTTGCTACCCGACCTTCAACAAGAGAGGACCTACAGTGCAAGTGCTGCTGTGACCTGTGTCTGGAACCGACCATGGCTCGAGTGTCGGGGGAAAGGGCCCCTGCCTTCACTTCGGAGGAGTTGGAGTTACTAGTGGATTGGGTTCTACCCCAGTACAGTTTACTTTATGGTTCTCCAGACCAACAGGTGAGTACACTGTGAGCACGACGCATGGGGCGTGAATGCATGTAGTGCTTTGTGTGTGTAAGCGTCGTGTAAGGGGGGGGGGGGGGTGGCTGACGGGTCCTGGGCAGAGTGCTGCATGTATGGTGGTCAATGACTGTGCGTAAGGGGATGGGAGGGATATGGTGGGCCATGAGTGTAACAGGACGGACGGTATGGCTGATCCCATTTCCTATGTATCATTGTCTGCAGGTCAACGCCCATCAGGAAAAGGGTATTTGGCGTGCCATCGGCAAGGAAGTGTGGACCCTGGGGGTCTTGACAGGCATAGCACCCACTGTCGCAAACTGTGGGAGGTCCTGCGCTGCTGGGCAAGGAAGACAGCGGAGGCCCAGCTGGGGATGGCCTCCCAAGGAGGAAGGGGTGCCCGTCAAACTCTGACCCCCCCGATGTTCTGCATCCTGGCAGTCGCCTATCCGGAGTTGGATGGGCGCTTGAAGGCATCACAGCAGCCACAAGGGGGTGAGTACAGTTTCAGAATCTGTAAATTGCATGTGGTGAGGTGTTATCTGGGTGGGGGGTGTGGGCCTGTGGGTGCCCCTAGGCCGGGACGAACATGGCAGGGTAGGTCCCATGTTGAGCAGGCTCTGATGCACTCCAGCCCCAAATATGCTAGTGGGCATCCACTACTGGGCAGGGTCCTGTGGGTTTCAAGTGTGCTGCTATTGGTGTTAAGCATTGTACTCCATTCCCTGGTAATTAGCATTGTGACTGGTACTGCATGGCCTACTGCATAGGGCTGTTCCCTGTGTGTTACGTACGTCAATGGTGGTGTTGTTGCTGGCACTGACCAAGTGTATCCTCTGTCTTCCCTCCCCCTTTTTATTTTGCCACCCTGTCCTTGTGTGCATTAGCATCATCTGGCGGAGGAGCAGAGGCACAGGCGATGGAGGGAGCTGCATCCCACATGGCCCATGAGGCCGAATCCACTGACGGGGAGGGCACCAATGGGACGGAGAGCACCATGGCGGAGACTGGAGGGGACAGTTCAGAGAGCGACACCTCCTCCGATGGAAGCTCTCTGGTGGTGGCGGACACCTCTGTGGTCATCCCAACTACAGGTACAGCTGCCACCCCCGTACCAGCACCGACCTGCCAGCAGCCCCACAGTGTGTTTCCCATGCCTGCTCACCCAGGAGGATGGCCATCTCCTTCGCCCCAGGCACCTCAGGCCCTGCCCCAGTCAGCCCTGCTGCCCTCAGTGGGGAGTCTATTGACCTCCTGAGATCCATCTCTGTTGGGCAGTCAAACATAGTGAATGCCATCCAGGGTCTGGCAGGGCATTTGCAACAAACAAATGCATTCCTGGAGGGCATTCACTCTGGCATGGCGGCCCAACAGAGATCATTCCAGGCTCTGGCCAACTCCCTGATGGCAGCCATTGTCCCCGCCTCTAGCCTCCCTCCTCCAACTTCCTCTACCCAGTCCCATTCCCCTCAACCACAGCCTATCCCAAGCACATCATCAGACCAGCCTGCACCTAAATCAACACACAGAAGTGGCTCAGGCAAACAGAAGCACCACACTTCATTCCACAGGCACTCACACAAGCCCCATCCAGATGCAGACACACCAACATCCACTGCCTTCACTGTATCCCCCTCCTCCTCCTCGTCCACCTCCCTCCCAGTAGCATCTCCACGCACACCTGCATGCACTACATCCTCATCCACTACCACCATCACGCCTATCAGTACACGCCCCTCACTGGCATCACCACCCCCACATCCATGCACACGTCCCCTAAGTCCTCTTCCACTGTGTCTGTGTCCCATCCTCCCAAAGTACACAAACGCAAAGACTCAGACACCCAACAGCCCTCCACCTCACGACAGCATCCAGCCCATGTGCCTGCACCCAAACACAGCAGAAAGACACCTCCTACCACCACTCCCTCTTCCTCCACTCCCAAACCTTCACCCTCTTCCAGCCCCAGTGTCCCTAAAAAGCTTTTCCTCTCCACCCTTGACCTACTCCCTGACCCTCCCCCTTCTATCCTTCACTTTGGGCTGGCGTGGTCAGGACCCAGGCTAGCACCTCAGCCACCCAGTCCACGGCCACTGTCGTTTCTGCAGCCACTGCAGTTGTGAGACGTTCAGAGAAGACACCCATCCACACAGTCAGTGTGCCTGCACCAGCTGCAAAGGGCAAAAATAAAGCACCAGCTGGCAAAGCCAAAAAGGGAGCACCAGCTGGCAAGGGCAAGGAGGCACCACCAGCTGGCAAGGGCAAGGAGGCACCACCAGATGGCAAAGGCAAAAAGGGGCAACCAGCTGCCAAGGGCATGAAGCGACCACCAGCTGCAAGGGGAATGACAAAGGCACAGACTCCGCAGGCAGTACGGATATGGAGCCTGGTGCTGGAGCAGCATCTGAGCAAACACCACCAGCCATGGCACTTCAGCTGTCTGAGGCTGCAGGGGGTGGGCTGGAGCCTCCCCTCACCACAGGCAGCATTGCCTCCAGCACCGCCACTGCGACCACTGAGCAGCCCCCCCGGTGGGCAGTGTGTAGTCGTGCCTCCATGGGCTGTAGTGCATCCTGGCCCCTGCAAAAACTGTAGGTGTGACACCCAGGTGAGAGACTGTGATCTTGCACTCCCCAAGATCTGCATCACAGGGCACAAAGCCCAGTCCAGAACCAGTGGAAGAAGGCATCCACTCACCCCCTCCTTGCCAGGATGAAGCACACTGGGAACAAAGCCCCTCCAGAACCAGTGGAAGAAGGCATCCACTTACCCCCTCCTTGCCAGGATAAAGCACACTGGGCACAAAGGCCCCTCATGTTCATGCCATGAAAGAAGGCATCCACTCACCCCCCCCCCCTCTTGCCAAGATGAAGCACACTGGGCACAAGGCCCCATCCAGAACCAGTGGAAGAAGGCATCCATTCACCCCCTCCTTGCCAGGATGAAGCACACTGGGCACAAAGCCCCCTCCAGAACCAGTGGAGAAGCCATCCATTTGAGAGACTGTAGCCTTGCGCTCCCCAGGACCAAGCAGTGGGCAGACCACCCACTAGAGCGAGTGTGGCTTTGCACTCCCCAGGACCAAGCAGTGGGAAAACCACCCACTTGAGAGACCCTGGCTTTGCACTCCCCGGACCAAGCAGTGGGCAAACCATCCACTTGAGAGACTGTGGCTTTGCACTATCCAGGACCAAGCAGCAGGCAGACCACCCACTAGAGAGACTGTGGTTTTGCACTCCCCAAGACCAAGCAGCAGGAAGACCACCCACTAGAGATACTGTGGCTTTGCACTCCCCAGGACAGAGTACTGGGCATGTGGCCCCCTCCAGAAGCAGCAGCGTTGTACCATCTTCCGGCTGAGGTGCCCCCCCCTTCCCCTTCCCTCTGAGGTGCCTGTGTATTTTTGTTCTGATGCCCCAGCAGTGTTCTCTCCGTATTGAGGCAGGAGTCAAGTGGGGCCTTGGCATACGATATATGGCCCTGTGGCCCACGGACATTATGGACTGGGCAGTGTCCCTCCATTTGAATATAATGTAGATACTGTTTTGTGCTTTGAGGACGTATTTCTAGAACTTTACATTATTACACTGACTTTCCTCACTTCCATTTGTCCTTGCGTTACTCCTGAGGGTTACGGGGTGGATATGTAATGTTGTTCTATCGGTTTGTGTGTATGGTGTTGCTTCTGAGGGTGGGGGTGTTGCGTGTGTGTGTGTCACTCTTTTTCCTCCCACTCTCCCTTGTGTGCTAGGTGCGGTACTCACCGTGGTCGTCTTCGCCACTGTAGGTATTCCTGGTGTAGGAGGAGGTAAACCAGCATGGGTAACACCTGTAGTTCGGGCTCCATGGCGTTGTGGTTCTTCCTTGAGTGTCCAGAGGTGAGTCGTTTCCCTTCTGTGTACTGTTTCCACCGTGCTTTTGATGGCGTTGGTACTGCCCCGGAATAGCTGGTGGATTGGCTTGTTGTAATACTGTGGGCGGTACATTGCCTTCCACCTGGCTGTTGGGGGTTACCGCTGCGGTGCTTGTTGCTACGGCCGTGGCGGTTGGTGTGTTAAAGTGGCTGTCTGTGTTGGCGGTTTCCGCCGTGGTCAAAATTCTATTTGTTTTTTTACCACCGGCCTGTTGGCGGTATTACCGCTGCTTTATCACCGACCACCAGGGTTGTAATGAGGGCCATTGTGTCCCATAATGTTTGCGTTTTGATAGGGACCACGCTGGGGTAACTAACAAGCAAACCTCATCTTCAGAACTATCACTGTGAAATGTCTCTATGAATTCCTCATCACTCATATCAATTAAGGGAAAATGTGATGCTATCTGATTCACGCTTGCGTTTGGCATTGATTCAGGTTTGCATTCGCCACCTGATTCATGTTGTGCTGGAGAACAATCACCTGCTGCTGTGTAATCGGGGTTTGTGGTACCTGCATCTGTTGTCCTGGCGACACTTGTACATTTGGGAATTTGGGGTCTTTGAACTCTTTGAATTTGAACCTGATTATTACTTTGAGTCTGAACAACACCAGCATTCTGCATCAGAATATTCACACTATTATTGGGACATTCCCTCCTCCAATTACTAAAATGTCTGCAAGCATGAGAAGGATTTGTTTTCTTCAATGACTGAATGTCAACCAAATTTTCACTCTGATCTACCTGTACACCACGTCCTCTACCTCAAGGCTGAACCACATTGATAACCTGCTGTTGGACACCTTGCAGTCCACTTGTATTCACCATCATCTGTGGATTCTGACTTCCTTTCTGTGCACCCTTCAGTTGCATTACCATCAACTGTTCCTTCAACTTTTTCTGCTTCAATTCAATGTTATTGTTGCAGTATCTTCCATACCACAGGATGTCATCAATAGGTTTGTTCTGGCAACAAATCAGGTGCTGTTGAATCATTTCACTAATGTCTGGCTTCAATACCTGCACAAACCTAAACACAAAATAACCCATATCCTTCGGCTCTATGTTCTCTGTACCGCTATGCTCTTTGAAAGCTTGTAACAATCTCTCATAATAAACCTGAATAGTCTCTGGTTTCTTGTGATGTCCTGTACATTTTTTGCCAATGAATATCTTTCGGAGACACTTTGGCCTGAATTTAAGAAGGGCCTAGTGTAACATATCGCCACATTTGTGTCATTTTTTTCATGCTTTGCCGATATTATGGGAAAATGAATTAGCAGGTGTACCTGGAACTGTCTGATTCAGGATTTGTGCAACCGGAGCAGTAAGCACATTCGGGAATACAGTCTGTACTGCTTCACTATTCATTTCTGCCACAACTGAATGATACGGTGGGGGACGATCATCAAAAGCTGATTTATAAACCAATCTTCTGTATCACTCTCATATGAGACTGCCTTTTTACCCTCATGTTCTGCTGTCTGCTCTGTCTTTGCTTTCTGTTTCTTTTGAGTCTTAGCTGGAAACATTCTCACTCCATCTAAAATGTCTGCTCTCCACATTTTTTGTTCTGCATCCCATCTAGCTGCCACTAATATTTTAATTGCTTTCTACATTCTATTCTCAAATTTTGTCATTGTTCTCTGTCTTGCAATACGTTCCCAAATACTAAGGGGCTTAAATTGCGCGGTCTTGGGGTGGCTTAAACTCATAGAATATACTCCTCAAATTGTCTAATATTCTCAAATTAAATGTTCCATTACAGGGAAGAACTTATGCACCCGTTTTCCCAGTCACCTTACACCACTGTTCCAACCACAAACATGCTAAATTTGAATTTACTAATGATTGTAAATTTGAACAGCAAGTGATACCTGTGCCTCAGATATTCTTATTGATGTTATGTATTATTTTACTTGAAAGATTAATTTTATTATTGTTAGTTCACCTGTATTTATTTCGATGCCTTGGGTAACCCTTGGTGATTAGGTACTTTTATAACTCGGTTCTGTACACTGTAGTCATGACTTTGAGCTTGTGGTTAACTTTAGTCCTGATTGGAGTTTTCCCTCCGTGGCCACATTGGCCATGGTGTCTAAAAACTGTTTGGAGTATTGTCAAAATGTTGTTGATTGTTCACCACACTACTTAGTGGGTCCAAAGGTTCATCGACCTCAGTGAGCTTTTGATTCCTATGAAGGATGAAAAATACATCCACAGCCATCAACAACATCAAAATCCAGGTAACCGTGGTGGTGTCCCAAACAGACGTAGGGTATGCAAGTGTGTGAACAGCTTGTTCATACTTTTTTCTCTTGAGCTATCAGTTGTGTTACAACCTTATTGTGGTTTCACTAATTGAGAATTGTTTTTTGGACTCACAGGATTACAGGGACGATAATCATGCATCACCCATGCTTTTCAAGTGTCATGCTGTGTGGCTCATTTTCGCTGGCCCTTACCGCCAGATATTACAGGGGGGGGGGACATACAACGAAGACTTCACCTTGGTTCACTCACTTCACATTGTACAGCAAACAAATGCCAAAAACTGACACAGGGCTCACTAGTATAATCCATTTGAACTGAATGTCAGTGGTAGAGATAGAGTAGTATCTGGTGCTGATCTACTGAGGCCATGGATGAGTAAACATGAGGGGGCATGAGTCACTGTTTGTATGAGTATGAGTCACTGTTTGTATGAGTATGACACAGTTGTAACAAACTATCCACTTTGTTAATATCCAAGGGGCATATGTAATATATATACCATGATGGAACTAAACGCAGAAGGGGAACTTGCAGTGCTGAGTTGCGGAAAAGGAATAGAACCCAAAAGTACATATTTGTATAAAAGAGGCAGCATACATGGAATCCCTGTGTATCGCTGCTCGTGGAAGTGCAGCTACACTGCTGGCACCCTTGCATCATAGAGCAAATGTTCCTGTGTCCTGACCAGGACTGTGCCCATGCAGGAAGGGCCTCCTTCCTGCACACAACAAAACAGTAGAAGGATGGTAGGATGTGTGTGTGTGCTGCAGAATGCATCGCATACAAATGATAAGTAATGTGCTTTAATAAATATTTGTCACTTCCTCCTGCCTCGCTTGGGGGATGACTACATACTTGCTGACTAACCAGGTGGATGTATATATGTTATTCTGGGACTGTGGCAAAGTCCATGGGTGGATGCATGGGAACACACCTAGTCCACCCACAGAAGAGGGCTACATGGTGTAAGACGTGCTGTCTCTGTCCAAAAAGGTTTTGTCACATTGGCATGCAAGCTGATTCAAACAGCCCCCTTTGTGACATTGTTAACTAGCAGTTAAGGCTTTATGTCTGCCTGCATTCCCAGTGCAAGGATACCATAATTCTACCTGAGGTGAATACACATGCAATGTAAAAGATTATCATATTATGTTAGAACATATAAGCATAATTGGGCATGTACAAAATTTACCTTCCATATGTGGAGCATATTGTCCTGCAAGTTTTGAGCACATAGATGCAGTCCAACATAAATACACAAAAAATGACATGCACGATATGACATGCAGAAAATGACATACTGGAAGCTATTTTGTGATCGTTCTGTGCCATCCTCACCAAAGGGTAGAATCCTTCTCTATCCTAACGCCCTGTTCATCAATTCTGCCTGCAAAATGGCTGAGGGTCTTGATGAGATGGCACCCCCTTCATTGAGAGTGAACTGAAGATCATTAGTGAGAGGATGCTTGCTAAGTACCCTCAGCTTTATGGGGCCCAGAAACACAACTGAGCAATGGAGCACATGCCCAATTAAGGCGGCACAGTGCCACGCACTGCAGTGTAGTGAGGGTGTAAAACAGGTGGTGCAAAAAGTGCATAAAATACTGGGAGTACCTGCGATGTGGGGCCCAGATAAAGGCCCACAACATCAAGGGTATGTCACCCAGCCCCATTCACAGAAGCCCCACATGACCCCCACTGTACCAGAAGGTCCTACAGGCAACCTGGCCGCCCCTCCATGCTCAGCTGGAGGAGTTTGAGCAGTAGAGCTATGGTAAATACATGAACTGTATTATTTGCTAAGAAGATTGATGTGAGTGGTGCATGAGATGTCCTGTCATGAGTTGTTTGTCACTTAACTTAACCAAAGACATGGCTGCGAAAGGTCTATGCAGAAGTAGATCATTAGGATTTTTCTTTCCAAGGAATTCTGGCACTTGTAATTTTCAAAACACAAATGGAAAGATTTGCGTCACAAATGCATTTTGAGATGCAAACTACATGGAGTTTTATGACTAGTGAACCCAGGACCTTATAACTGTTGGATGCTATGGTGATTATTTTGACTTCTCACTGTTCGTTGTTAGTTTGTGATGCTACTATGTTGTATTACACATACTTTTTGTTAGTGTTGTTTTTCATAGATACTATTTGTTGCTTGAAATAAAGTCAAGGCTGACACTGTGTAACTTGTCTTACGGCAGAGGATACATACATATCCAAAGTGTACTAAATGCACACATATTCTTAATGTCATGTATGTCATTGTCAAAAACATATGTAGCAGTATTAAGTACGCACATATGAGTTGCAGTGTGCTGCACAAATAAAGCATTTTTCCAATGAAAACAGTGGCTTTACCCATGTTCCTATTCTGATGTTCCCACTGGGAAAATACATTTCAATAAGAGTTTTTATGATTATCTCCAAGTGCCTGACTGACATAGATGAAATTACACTTGAGTGTATGGTGCCTTTTTTGGCTATTCCAAATATGAGAGCCGACTGGCCAGTTGGGGCATAGGACTCCGCAAATAAACTGATAGACGCGGATACACCCACACCTTCACTTTTATGTGTGGTGATCTCTGCACCCGTTAATTTGCTATTGAATAGCAGTCCAGGAATAATGATGAAAAACTCAACTTACACCAAAATCGATGTTTTCCTTTGTAACTACTGCAGTCCATACTGACAATGTCAGTCTAATTCTACAATATGTGAATTATTTATTCAGATGAAAGCCAAATCACAGATAACATTTGTTTTAAAAATATCATATGAGATCGATTACTTAGGTCAAGGCACAACAATGTCAGCATTTGCTTGATCTCATTTTTAACTCTGTGCCTTAAAAGTGTTCAACATCTACATAATTGTTCATTTAAATTTTTCAGTGGACCAGGCTGGCCAAGGGGCATCACTAGAGGACCATGAGCAGACCAGTACATCCTTGTTTCGAAGGTGGGCACGACCTCTTGATACTACTAGCGAGGGGGAGAGGGGAGAACAATCACCCAGCATGGGTATTAAATCCACCAGGAGACTGAAAAGACCATCAGAAAAAA
This sequence comes from Pleurodeles waltl, assembly GCF_031143425.1. NCBI lineage: Eukaryota > Metazoa > Chordata > Amphibia > Caudata > Salamandridae > Pleurodeles > Pleurodeles waltl. The sequence goes on from NC_090450.1 coordinate 353,453,006, forward strand.
GAATCTGGGTGGAAGGTGAGGAGGCTGAAGTGGGGGAAATTCAAGGGGGCACCACCAGTCGCGGGGGGGAATAGTTCACATCAGTTTCACCAGAGCAAGCTCCAACAACATCTGGGATTTCCACCAGCCCCTGCCTAACGCCAGAGGCCCCCATTCAATCCGGGCATGCAGCTGCACCCCCTGCCACAACTCCCCCTCCCCCAAGTGCCCACCAAGAAGAGCAAGAGTTTAAGGAGACATCTGCCCCAGACACCTCTCACATCTCATGTGAGCCACAATCCCCTCCGTGTATGTCTGTGCCTATTGTTGCATTCCATTGGGTGATGGTGGCTACTGAGGATGCCAACGCTGTTCTCTTAAGACTTCAATGTTATTAGGAACGAGCTCTGGATGCTCCGGGAGAGACAGTCTAGGCAGCTTGTTTCAATCAACCGCAAAGTCAACATCTTGAGGGAAGCTATATTGTCTGTGTTGGCTCCAAGATCCACCCAAACTGCTGCTGCTGTGCCTCCCAGTTCATCAGCCTTCTCTGCTTCCCCTGCTACCCATCATGTTTTCTCTTTCCAATGGGTATCTGTTCCTGCACCAGCCAGCCATAGTGCTTCCACATGTGAGAAAGCTTGTCATATAATTGTGAAAATCTAGAGTAAGAATGGACAGTGACCAAGCCCGGACCCTACTTGCAATCCAATATGTGGCTCGTGGGTAGACATTGTTCTTTAAGTTGACTGTGGACTCTTGTGTTTAGACAACATTTTGACTATGGACTATTTTGTTTAACCCTTGAATATAGAAAGGTTCCCCCAACGCTGCCTGACTTTTTTATTTTGTTGCCCAACCACATCATAGTTCCCTTGTCCATTCTGCCTTAAGCCTTGATTTGCGTTTCTTTCTCTGTCACATGGACTAGCAAACGGCTATGTGGACTGATAAATTATGTACTCTAGGCCTTGTTTATTTGCTTATTGGTCTCTTTAGTTTTCTATGTATTTTTATGCTTTTCTCCTTTGTGATTTGCTTAATCGTAATCATCTTCATTTCCTTTTTCCTTCTAGTCTCAACTGGATTGGACAACTGTGGTGGTCGTGCCCCTCAGACAGAAGAGAAAAGAGACAAAGGTAAGTGTATGTTCTTCAATTTTATCTTGTTTTTATGTGGGTGAGTGTGAGGGACATCTCACTGCTTTTTCCCTATCCCGTCACCGTGTTGTCATGCTTTCCCTTATCTTCTTTTATTTGAAATGGGGCATGCAATGCTCGTTCCTGTCTTCTAAATAAGACGAGGAACCCGTCGCTTAGACGGGTTACCCCTTCCTGGTCTGAACCTTCCCGCAGCTACCCATTTTCCACCCCCCAATTCTTCAAAGCAGACACCCAGGTACCTGGGCTAGCCACGCTCCTCCAGGAGCATGGTGGGGTGACAAGGGAACAGTGGTCTCCCGGCTTACTCCACCAACTCCCTGGAGATCTCAAACTGGATGCTGGAGCTTCCTGAATTGTCCTGTGCCGGACGGTGTTGTCCTTTGTCGATTTCTCACCGAGTCCTCGTTTGGTGCTCCTTTCTCCCGCTACCGTCGGCACTCCTTGTTTCCGGGTCATTCCCGCCTCTGATCCTAGGCCACCATTCATCAGAGGGCTGGTCAGCGCCACACACAAAGCCATGCTCCTCCTCCCGTATCTCAGTAGAGACTTTAAAGGGACAGCCATCCCATGTGGTCTGCAAGAGAAACACATGTGCATCTTGTGGTATGGAAGGAGAAGGGAAGGGCTACTGTAAAGCCCCGCCTATGCTGACGTCATCCCTGTCACATCTTCCATTCCATCTGATATTCCCTTTGTTTAAGTTTTTTTCATATACCTATATATATAATATTTTCACAAAACCTGTGGCATTAATTTGACATTGTGTGTGTTGTATAAGACTGTGGTTAATTGTAAATCTCTAGGTGTTTAGCACATGCTATCAACATGATGACTTGACAGATAGTCCTACAGGTTGACATCTGGAACTCACAGATATATAGAAATACAACCAGAGTAATCATTGAACAAAAAAAATCAACTCAAGGTAGAGTATGTGATAGGTTTATATATATATATTTTCATGAAAAACATAGTTGGGAACACAGGGACATATCTTACAACTTCGCAATTAGAGGGTGAGTATCACTGTGAGTTAGTGCACATTCTGGGTGGATGCCAATGTGTGTGTGCATGTGTGTCAGATGCCTGTGTAGATGGATCAGCTGGCTCTGCTGATGGGGCCAGTGACTGTACAGATGGTAGGGTGGGGTGGCTGTACAGGTTGGGGTAGTGGTGGCTGTAAGATGTGGGACGTAGTGGATGTACATGTTGGGGTGGTGGTAGCTGTACAGATCAAGGAGGTTGTGGCAGTGCAGGTTTGGGTGGTGGTGGCTGTACAGATGGTGAACGTGATGGCTGTATAGGTTTCCGGAGTGGTGGCTGTGCAGGTAATGGGGTGGCTGTACGGATTTGGGTGCAGGTTGCTGTGCAGTTGGCTGTGCAGGTTGGGGTACAGGTGGGGGTGTAAGTTCTTTTTTCAACATGCCCTACATCATCTTCATAGCAAAGGCATCTTATTTTGTACTCTCTTCCCTATAAAATTTGATTTGATCTTGGTGCATCCTCAACATGTCTTGGCAACATTTCACAACATTGTCCAAGGCATGGGTCTGCCTGTCAAATATTCGATGGTGTCCTTCTAGTGAGTCTGACATATCAGTGAGGCACAAATATCGTGCCTCACATCTGTCTGCTGTTGGAAACATTCCTCCTCCCACTTGTCAATATGAACATCTGTCTGCCCCCCCCCCCCCCCCCCTGCATGGACCATCATATTAACCAGAATGGGGAGAGGTGGCACGTGGGCAGCTGTGGGGAGGAGATTCATGTCTAGGGATACCAGTTCTTCACCAGGGGTGTTCTTTCCTTCAGAAGTTTGAGAGTAAGCCTGGGACGTACCTTCATGGGAGGACTGTGCAGGAGAATCTACAGGGACTGTGAGGAGGTGATGATTGTGTCAGTGTTGGTAGACATTGTGGTTGGTTGGCTGATTGCTGGGGAGGGGCAGTCCTCAGAAGAGAAGTAGGAAGCACAGTGTTAGCTGGACAAGAAGTCACCTTCTGTATTTTGGGCAGTGGGTTAACAATGCCCTCCTCTTTATCCATGTCCTCCTCCTCGACCAGCTCCTGCTCATCTTCCTCCTTATCCTCTTCTTGTTAAGCAGTTCTGGCCACAGATTCTCTGCTCGGATTGCCCACCGCCCTCCGCCGGTAAATAGTTTGGTTTCATTGAGTGACTCATTGTCCCCAGTACCTGTATAACGGAGATTGCAACAAATTATATACGATGTACTAGTTTGAGTGCTAAAACACTACGGATTCATTCAATATATTTTCTGCTCTGTTTCAGTTACACATGCTATGTGGTTTGTGAAACCCAACCTATGAAGGCTTCATGTTTAGCAATGATATCATACACAAATATGTGGAAAGCAAACTCAGAAGACTCACCTACTCCAGGCACAGATCTGTATGGTTTGGATATCTCTAGTGATACCAGCCTCGATCCATCAGCTTTAAAAAGAAGTTTCACCTTCATTTGTTGTGTAGCCATTTTAATTATAGCTCCATGCACGTTAGCTTAACACACTAGGCCGCTGTGCACTTTGACCTAGATATATTTTATTTGTCTTCGCATTGTTATTTTTACAATAACCAGTTTTACGGTCTTGTTTTAAATTCATCTATCTAACTGTTTTTGCTTAGCCCAGCACTGTGTTCTCAAACCAGACATTCTTGATCACTTTGTGCTCCAGTCAAGGCTACAGTTTGGTACATTGCCGGTGAACGTGATAGACGTTTAGTCTCTCACATTCGTAGAAAATACACATCCTTACGTAGGGACATTTTCTTAGAACATCAGTTGTGTTGTTATAAAAACACTTCTTAGTCGCATTACCAGCCAGGGAACCACAACTGTATGCTGATTGCTGAATGCTTCGCTACAGATGCTAACGCAGACTACAGGCCTTTGCTCAGATAGGAGGGTTGATGTCCTCCCGGTGGAACCTGAAAGGCAGAATTAGAGTTTAACATGCTGTACTCAGATTATCACTTAGATAGGAAATAGTCCATAAATCCTAGTGACAATATGATAGCATTATTCTTATGCTTCACTCTCCTCGTCACCATTTTAATATTGTCATTTATATATGAGACTTAAGTGTGAATGAGAGAACCGGATGCGACCAGAGTGACCACGACTTCCCTGAGAAGTATGATATGTCATGCGCTCGCCTTCCCAATCATCTCTACCTCTTGGGAGAAACGAGGCACTGCTAGTTAGCCGGAGCAAAACCCAGATTTAGAGCAACAGGTGTCACCCACAGTGGGTCAGACTCAGTCTCCCACACCGTGGACGATCTTGCTGCTCAAAATTCAGTAGTCTCATCAGAATAAGGAGAGCCTTCGTGACATGGCGCCGCCAACGTTTGGTCAGGCTCTAATTTTCAGGTCCTCCGGAATATCTCGGTCTCATTATATATAGTGACACCTCAATGCCATATGCGGAGACGTCCGTGGTGCTGAGGATTTCCACCACAGCTGTGTAGGTAATCGTACTACAACTGGTGGTTGTTCAAGCTTGAACTTTAAAAAGGGAAAAACCCTATTTTGGTGTGCCTTCTCTGAACTCATAGTATTACTAACATGGCGAATCCCCAACAGGTACAAATAGCTGTTAATATGAGACAACCTCTAACAGCACATTTACTAGCAAATGGCCTAACGGACCAGGGAGGTCCAGTCACATTTGTGGTGGACGCCCATGCAGCTTAAAGAACAGAAATCTTTTACTCTTGGGTCACATTTCCAGCAGTTGATGGGAACACAAATACATTTCATCAATATACGCCTGCGAATGCGCCTGGACAATACAGAGCGTACGCATATTTAGAGGTACCTCTATCTTATCAAGAACATAATAATTGGCTTGATGGCGCCCTACCCCACACAATATTACCAGTAAGGTTAGGTCAACTAAGTAATGACGGTCCTACCCGGACTTTATTGGCCACCTATGCACCACATCCGGCGGTAGCAAATTTAGCAGTAGCTGAGGTTCGTCGCTTATATATTGAATTAATAGCAATATATAGACGATTAATACAATTTGTGATGCAAACACTAAATACAAACCCAGCACGTGCTGCTCCAGCACATCCACAGGCAGTAACGCCAGGTATAAATCCTGCGGCTGTACATTCAATTATAGGTAAAGTACCCGCCAAACGAGAGGACACTCCGTTTTGGTTAGCATAGAAAATTAATACGCTGGAGGCAGTATTTCCCCCATACAGGACCTCAGGATAAACATAGAATATTGACAATGTGCTTGCCCTTCGGGATGGTCCCTACAGTAGAAAACTGTAATACCTGGGGCACGGTATTTGCCGCGCTCTACTCAACCGCACACGGTACACCGACACTTGCCAATTTACTGGAAGTGCTGAAACAAATTCAAGATGAATACGGGGCTACCCTGGCCCTAGATTTGGGGATGCAATTGAGGGGCAATTTTGCCACAGTGTTCTCTATTATTTTCAGTAACCTTAAAGGGGAAGCAGTCGCACTTGCAGTGCGCATGCGGCTTCGAGACGTTCCACAACAAGATCAAGAAGGAGAGCTGCCTAAAATAATAGCAGAGACCTATTCAAGTATCGGTCGAGATAGCCTCGGGCCAGACCACAAAAACCTCAATTTCAGGGTAAATCAAACAAAGATACCCCCAAGCAAGCACCTGAGGGTAATAAGAAATGCTGGGACAAAAAAGAACAAACTCCTAAGAAAGAAAGGGGAGAATCTCCGCGTATGGAGACCCCACAAAATAGGTATAATCTCAGAAACAGAGATAATATAAAAACGCCTGATAGATATCAATATACTGATACACGCCAATGTCTTTCCTTTGAGGACTCATCGGAAAAAAGAAATGAGAGAGGTGGGCGATCAGAGCGAAGAACAGAGTACGTGAAACCGAGACACGAATCACAACACTCTTCGGAGGTTTCTGTTAAAAAGGTTGAGAAACCCACCCAACAAAAACAACAATTTAAAAAGAAAAAAGTGGCAGCAGTCGCAGTCCGACATGCCACACAGGAAGAGGGTCCTCTTGAAGAACAATACTTGTGCTCTAGCCTTGCTAGACAGCGCGGCAGAGGTCACAATAGTTCACCAGAATCTTCTAGAGCATCTGGAGGTGAAAGCAACTGATGACTTTATACAAGTAGAATCTGCGGGCATTCGTGTCTCTAAGCCTGATAGGGTGTACAAAGTAACGCTACAGTCAGAAGGAGATATTGAACGCACAATAGATGCAATCTTTTGGGATCGCATAGTAAAAGTATATGTCGTCGTGTTGGCCGAACAAGATTGGCCGTCTGACTTTGTCTGTACCTGCCCATATGGAGAAGATGTCATTAAGCCTTCTTTCTCACTCCTTGTTTCAGAGGAACTCGCTGAATCCTATTCCATTGAATGAGCTCTAGCACAAGCACCCGCATTATACAGAAATCACGTAGGATGGTATAAAGAATCCCCCAACCATGTAATTCCAATTAAAAGTGAACCTCAGCCACAACCGCAGTATCCTATAAAGCATGAAGCAAAAGCACCAGTGAGAGAAATACTCATGCAATTAGAGTACCAGGGTGTGATTGAACCCTGTGTCTCGCCAATGAATAACCCTTTGTTTCCAGTAGCCAAACCAGACCATTCATACAGAATAGTCTTAGACTACAGACATTTAAACAGTCATACACGCACCTATGCTATCCAAAATTCGCATAGCACAGCATTAATGAGCAACATAGTGCGTAAAAAATACAAAACAACACTAGACATTTCCAATGGGTTCTTCTGCCAGAATATAGCGCCTGAGAGGAGAGACTTAACAAGTTTCAGCGGACTAGGTGCTCAGAAAAAATTATGTTGTTTACCTCAAGGGTATAAGAACAGCCCAGGACTGTTCGCAGCTCGTGTCACTGATATATTGCATGAGATTGACCCCGAAGCACTGTCCTATGTAGATGATATATATCTCACGGATGATGAACTACTACAACATTTAAGATGGGTAGCCCGCATTGTTGTAGGGTTTGCCGAATTTGGCTACAAATTTAACTTTAAAAAAAAAAAAAAAACAGCCTTCCTCAGTGTCCTGTTTCTAGGATATGAGCTGTCAAGTGAAGGGAAGAGCTTAGCGCCACAATTCTTAGAATAGTGCGTGCAGTTACAACCACCGAATACGATTAAAAAACTCCAATCATTATTGGGTTTCTTAAATTTTAGCAGAACCTACATTCCAGATTATGCTACAGGCATAAAACCTTTATATGACTTAATACATCCTGATTTTTCAAGTAAATTCTGGACAATTGAACATACACGTATTCTTCTAGAATTGCAGACAGACTTGCTAGCAGCACAACATTTACACACAAGGGACAACAAAACACATTTGGTCATCAGAGTATTAGCTGGGGCCATCGGTTTCACCTATGTGACATTTAATGAAGGTGAGACAGTCCCAATTGCGTACAAATCGCATTTGTACTCAGCAGCTGAACAACGCTTTGCTCCCACTGAGAACATTCTCACTGCTGTACAGATGGCTGTCATTAAAGAAATACCTCTTGCCCAAGGAAAGGACATTATTGTTGTTTCTCCAATCCCAGCCCTAGAGGCTGGAAAACTAGCTTTTGTAACAAACGCAAAAGCATTACATCCACGTTGGATACAATGGGCTACGTCTCTGACAGCCACTGATGTGGACTACATTTTTGACCCAAAGTTCCAAATTCAGGAATTCCTACAATATGAAGTAGAATATCCAATTCCAGCAAATACTTTGCCTATTGATCAGTATCATGGAGTTATGTACACCGATGGCTCTGCACAACCTGCAATTGGAACTAAACATCAATATTCTGCTGCTTGCGCAGTCGTAAGTGGCTATATGGAAGGGGACAAATTCTGTCCTCTACATACCTTCACACAGACCCTAGGGGATTTTACAGAACAAGTGGCTGAGCTAAAAGCTCTACTGATGGCACTGGAACACACGGATCCGGCACAGCCTGCGCTGATTGTTTGTAATTCATATTACTGTGTCCAGTCCTTTAATGAATACCTGCATTATTGGCGCCAGAATGGGTTCAGAGATTCCAAAGGCAACACCATTAAACACAGACTACTGTGGGGGAAAGTAGCTGACCTAAAAGAGACGCTACCGAATGCCCATGTTGTACATACACATGGACACCAGCGCGTTGGAATACACGTTGCTGGAAATAAATTGGCTGATGAAGCCGCAAAGTCAGCAGTGGCAGTAGCCACTGTAGCTGCAGTGACTCGCTCGAGTTCCAAACCGGACGCAGACATTTGGGCTGCTGTGAAAGCAATGGCTGATGGTAAGCCCCATCCTAAATAATTTCCTAACAAATATCATTATCATATGGGAAGTATACTGAACTCTGAAGTTAAGATTCCAGGCGTAGGTGTACGAGACATCCCTAACACAGACATAAGATCACAATTGATTAAAGCAGCGCATGAGGGGGTGGCATCTGCCCATGCTGGTGTGGCGGCTACAATTTCGATCTTGCAGGCCCGTTATTGGTGGCCAGGTCTCTACAAAGAGACTAAGCAGTATATCCTTTGTTTTGACATCTGTCAACAAATCAAGGTTTCCACTGCCAAGCGCCCGCCGCAGACACCCCTCTTAATAAATAAAAAAAAAAACTTTACAATGTGTGTACTTGGACCATTGCAGTCCCTTAACACCTGATAGTGCATACAAATATGTCTTAGTCGCTGTGGATTCATGCTCCTGATTTGTATGGGTGTGGCCACAACGCTCGGCTGCCGCTCGGACTGTTATTAAAGATTTGCAAATCTTTATCGGTACACATGCTGTTGCGGCTTTCCATTTGTGCCAAGGCCCTGCTTTTGCCTCAAGGGCATTCAGGGACGCCATGGCCTAGTTGGGGGTCCAAATCCAGTACTCGTCTCCATTTTATCCTGAGGGAAATAGTGTTGTGGAGCGATTAAACCACGATTTAAAGCAATCCTTTACAGCCAGCCAGAGTCTCAGGTATGGGTCGTAGTTGGCTTAACCACCTGTATGGAGTCCAGAGAGCACTAAATAATCTGTCTAGAAGGTCCCTGGGGGGGGGTCGTACTTCATATGACTGCCTATTCGGAACTCAAATGTTTGTTCCAGATCTTGATGGTCCTGGCGTGGAGGCAGCAGAAACACCTTTTGACATAAATGAACGTGTCACTGTCTTACAGGAATTGCAACAGTTCTGTGATGATAATTCTTCTTAAAGTGCCGCCTCCACGGGAATTAAGAAAGTGCTCAGAGTTGGGGATCTTGTACGTGAAAACGTTGCAGTGAAAAAGGAATTTGGCCCTTCTTATCGAGCACCAGACCCTCTACTAGGGATACATGGTACCAGAACTGTTATTCTACCACCGTTGGCAGTTGCCAAAGAAAATCGTTTTGTCTCTATTGACAATGTCAAACTACACCATGTGGCCGATCCTGCACAGCCAACCAAGAGGAACAACCAGTAGTTCCTGAATCCCTCTCACTACTGGCGAAGAAGTTCCTCTACAAATTGTTTACACTAACACCGACACCTCTCTGAGCTTGGGGAGGGTGGAAGATGTTCTTGCATTAGTTCCACTAACGTCAACTAACTTAGAAACATCTGACCAAGTCAACACGACTTTAAGCCAAACGGATGGTGCTGTCTATAGTGTGCCACCACAGGAAACACCAACTCCACCACCGACAACGGCTCCGCCATTTTCACGAACTGCCTCTGGTTATTTTGCCGAATTCAACGATGATTTCTCAGACTCATTCGCCTCTTCGACAACTGATTTGTCAAGTGCACGTAAGCTAACAAACTGGTTTCAAGAAACTTATTTTTTTTTCTATGGAACTATCTATGGCTCTCTTGTACTGTCCTAGCCTTTCTAGTATGGATTGGTTTTGTCATTACCTTTTTCTTATTAATACATGGTCATTTTCTTCCTGAAAGATCAACAGTTGAACTGGTGGAGGAGGTTTTGAAACCACATTTTTCATCACACAAAGTCCGCAGAGACTTATCCTTTGTGAACATTTCCGCAGTGCCAATTCCTGATGGGATAGTTTGGGACAAAGTAATGTTTGATATATATGGTCCCACAGAAATTATTCAAATCCCGTATGTGTTCAAATTATCAATGAATGATATAGTGAACCCAGGCATTGTATCTGATGATTGGGACGTGAAAACAGCTGATTCTATGATGACTGAATTGCAGTATTATATGGTCTTTGAAAACAAAGATGTTTACCAATTTAAAGAAAATTATGGTGATATGTTTTGCTATAATTACTATGGGCACCATTTCATACATAGAGCGAGCAGTTCCAAAACTGCATTTAATTACACGCAATGGGAACATTGCCCAACTCCACAAAAAGGGAGTTCAAAAACATATTCTGAAAAGTTTGCATATTTTTCTGGACACAATCAAAAGAATGCTGGGTCATATTATTTTAAAGGTACCACCTACTAAGGATATACACATGTTATTGACCAATACGAAATTTATATATTCGGAATCCTTTGTTTCCAGGCTAGCAATAGAAGGCTATGAATATTGGTCCAAATGAATTGATCTGAAAAGCGCCTGGGGAACAAAAAATTGGCAAATTAAGGGAAAAGAAACATTGCTTAGAGCATGTCTTATTCCTGTTCAAATGATCTTTTTAAATGAAACAGTGCAACAAACGAGTTGTTAAGGCTTAGCAACAATCAGGGAATTCAACATGCCCAGTATACCTGCCCTGGCAAAATTTTACAAATGGCAAAAATATACGAATGCAACTGAAGATGAGCTCGATGAGTGGGTCCAGAATGGTACATTTAATGCTTCACTGACACGTCCAGGCAGATGGTTATTGTGCCCAATAGATACCAATGGGTGTCATCAACATTTTAACAACTCCTCTGGGGGTTTTAGGATGAGTTGCCAGACCCTTGCTATTTATCACCAGAGCATGCAGATATAATTACAACATATAGGGTGGGAAAATTATGCCAACAGTGGCTAAAATCCTCCTAACTGAATGCGGTTAGAGAACACCTCAATCTCCTGTCTAACTCCACTGACTTACAAGATTTCTTGTCAGGCCCTAGAACACCATGTAAGAAGCGTTTTTTATATGCAGTATGCAATGAGATTTGGAAACTTTCCCAACAAGATGCTGCTGGCCAGTTAAGGCAAATAGATCAGGAAAATTTAAAAAAGGCATTGGCTGTTATGGATAATGGGATTAACACTTTGTCCGACCAGATATATACCATTAATAACATTATCTCTTCTGCTATAGACATTATACAATATGATATGTCTTCCTTACACCATGGACAGAGTCAGATCAGGTTCATTATGCAGTTGGGTTGGACGCTTCAAACATTGAAGGCGGGTCGCGTTCCATGGCAGCACGTCAGTGCAAGGGAGATATTGTCTTCCTTTAATTTAATGCGACAACAACAACTAATGGCTAAGAAGGAAGCGACGTATGTCATGCTTAACATTGAGAAATTAGAAAAACTGCCTTTTACTGTGGCCGAAATACCATCAGCTGTGGTTAATACATGGGGTTATTAATCTGCCTATTTCCACACTACAATTCACCTCCTGTTTAAAACACATTCCGGTAGGCAGATATGAAAAGCTGGGACATAGTTACATACATAAGGTGTGGGAGCTTCCCTTCTCGTACAAATGCTTCAATGGCATGAAAGAGATCTTTCTTAGCGGTAGTGAATGCTAGACTTCAGTCAGCCATTCAATGATTTGTAAACAGCTGTCTTTGCATGGGGCGTATAACGCCTCGGCTGCAAACTTGGCTTAGTATCTTAAGGGAGTCCCAGTCCCTTTGATTAGACAAATGTTCCAGGTGCTTTCAAACGGCAGCTACGTTCTTCTCAATAGTGAAGGCTGTTGTGGCATGCGGGCGGAATAGTCTACGTTGTTTCAGTCTCTAAGGGCGTTACATGCTGCGGGAATGTACTGTTTCCCCCGCTAAATTTAAGGAGGTAGCTGATATTTGGCCTTACATTGCTACTTCAAACGTGTATTTTGACAAGTTGAGTAGACTCAAGGCTTTACTGTTTCAAAAGCATGTGGCCCTTACCTCTGTGCGCGAGTCCTACGTACTTCAAGTGGCAAGGTCATCAGCAGAAATTCAGTGCCTGTTAAATACGAACTTTCAGAGACACTTTGGTGAACTCGTGGGACGAATATTTAATGCATCCAGCACGACTGGAATCGCACATTTTTTCAAAGCTGTTGGTTCTGGTTTCGTTCACACCTTCTCCTCCATATTCGGTTTGATACCTTCAGCTATCCATTCAATTTTCTGTAGTATTTTCGGGAGATTTCCGATAACTTTGGCTTTATTAGCTGGCATCCTGCTGTTGCTGATGTGCAATGGCTGTCCTGCCGCAACGAGGAGAAATGACGGCGCTCCCATCAGCGCAGCTGTGTCGTGAACATATGATGCAGCATTTTGAGCAACACTCCTGACGCAATTGGAGTGTGACTGGTCTTTGTCATTCAGACCAGTTTTGCATTGTGTGCAGCCCATGTTTCGGTGCCTCTGGTGCGCTTTCGAACATGCACTGGAAGATTGTCTTTTACAGCAGCGTTCCCCAGCAATAGATGCTGATCTGTTGATGTTCTCGTTGAGGGTTTATTACCAGACATGCTCACTGAGGTTGCGTTTGGTACGTGAAGCGGATTATGAGTTACCCTCCCTGGAGGAAGTTGCTGACAAGTCATCAATAGGCACTCCACGGGATGCTGCCTTGGTTAACACTGGGACTATGGAACACACTTGCTCCTTGATCATTTTTGGCGTGGACTTTCCGGTTCCGACACCTGCCAAAGTGGAAGATCTCCTGTTCTCCATGACTCTTACTTAGTTTGGAACTTTTCTAAATTGACATGTCTTGGAATTCAGTTATAAGCCACATGCTCATGTTTTAAATTGCCACGTAGTATGCTTGTGTGTCCTTTTAACTTGTCAAAAGTGACTAAGGTTTTATATATATCTTAGGTTGAGATTTTAGAAATGACATTTTAGTTTTGGCTTCAACCACTTTCAACCGACAAGGGGAGGGTGTTGTGTAGCCATTTTAATTATAGCTCAATGCACGTTAGCTTAACACACTAGGCCTCTATGCACTTTGACCTAGATATATTTTATTCGTCTTCGCACTGTTATTTTTACAATAACCAGTTTAACAGACTTGTTTTAATTTAATTTATCTAACTGTTTTTGCTTAGCCCAGCACTGTGTTCTCAAACAAGACATTCTTGATCACTTTGTGCTCCAGTCAAGGCTACAGTTTGGTACATTGCCGGTGAACGTGGTAGACGTTTAGTCTCTCACATTCGTAGAAAATACACATCCTTACGTAGGGACATTTTATTAGAACATCAGTTGTGTTGTTATAAAAACCCTTCTTAGTCCCATTACACTTTAAGAGGGAGATTCCAGCCAGGGAACCACGACTGTATGCGGATTGCTTCGCTACAGATGCTAACGCAGACTACAGGCCTTTGCTCATGAGGTCCTCCTGGTGGAACCTGAAAGGCAGAATTAGAGCTTAACATGCTGTGCTCAGATTATCACTTAGATAGGAAATAGTCCATAAATCCTAGTCACAATATGATAGCATTATTCTTATGCTTCACTCTCCTCGTCACCATTTTAATATTGTCATTTATATATGAGACCGAAGTGTGAATGAGAGAACCGGATGCGACCTGAGTGACCACGACTTCCCTGAGAAGTATGATATGTCATGCGCTCGGCTGCCCAATCATCTCTACCTCTTGGGAGAGACGAGGCCCTGCTAGTTAGCCGGAGCAAAACCCAGATTTAGAGCGACAGGTGTCACCCATAGTGTGTCAGACTCAGTCTCCCACACCGTGGACGATCTTGCTGCTCAAAATCCAGTAGTCTCATTAGAAAAATGAGAGCCTACGCGACACATTAATAGTCAGCATTATTAAGTGAACATGAAGAACAAAGCATGAGCATCACTGTAAAATGTGGAAAAAATCACACACCATTATATGCTTAGAACAAGTTGCATTATCTGTCAGGCTAACTTCTCCAAGAGATACTTATTCTGATCACTATGTAAAATAATAGTTACCGACAGATTTTGGTACACTTCCCTGGCAGATGGCAGTGGGTCTAATTGCTGCTGCCAGTAGGTCTCCTGGTACCCAAGATCTGATTATGTTGGTGCTCTTGTTGATCTACGTGGTCCTGACAGCGGCTGTAATGAGGCGTACACATACTTTATTTGTGAAACAAAAATGGTAGTGTTTAAACAACATGTATGTGCTAATAAAATTCACTTTCTAAACAGTTGGAACCACTCTTCCTGGGAAGAGACAATATGAATCAGTGTGTTAATAAAGCTTATGTTGCTCGGAAATGTTGAGTCATATACCCGCATTACACAACATGCTATGATGAGTTCTAATCTTCTAAACCATTTCTATGCATAGAGGTGACAACAGGGATGTTTCCAAAGCCACATACTGCTATAACATGTCATCCATTAAATTGGACAATTAGGGCCTGATTTAGATGTTGACGGTCACACCGACAAGCCACGTCAGCGGCGGACATGAAAAGATCGTCACATCAGCGGTGTCCTGCCTGCTGTATTTAGATGTATTGCAGGTAAGCCAAAGACTGCCATGACGGAGTGTACTCCGTTATGACAGCTGCATCCTGCATTCGGCATGGCAGACTCAAATGTCGACGAGTAGGACTTCTGTCACCGATTTGGCGGCGGTTTGTCAGCAGAGGGCCCATGATGGCGGAGTCTGTCGGGGAACCTGTTCAGTATAGTACTATGGGATATGGCCATTGGTGAGATGCTAGCAACACACACCTGTTGTAAATTGGACAAATGTGAACACCTGCAAAACACACTATAAAACACACACCATTTCAGACCATGGACCTTTGCCATCACTTGCAGAACAGCATTTGGATGCAGGAATTGCCACACAGGAGACAGTTGTTTTCTGTTTTACTTTCCCTTTGTATCTTTGTTTGTTAAAGCCATTTTTAAATGTTTCTCCCTCATCTATTTGGGCACTAGTTTAGTTATTCTCCATAATTCACTATAGCTGGGAGGAGACAGCCCCGTTTTTGTCTGTCATGGTGGTTAAAATCATAAACAGTAGAGCCACAATTGTGTGGAGCATAACTCCAAAATACTACCATATCCCAGAAAATACAAATGTGGTCCAGAATTGTTGACAGAGTAAATGTTGTAGCTAACAATCTGTGCACACAGCAGGAGTTTAGAAAGAGATGGAACGATCTGTGATGGATAGTTTGTTTATTGTCCTCGAAGTGCCACGTGGAGTCCCAGAGGGTTGGTGGTGATTCTCCCAGCCCCCCCCCATTACAACCCTTGTAGGAGAAGGTCTTGCAGATCCTACTTCCTGGAGGCTTGACACAGGCCTCGAAAAATCATAAAAATGTTACTAGACCTGCAGGTTGAGTAGCTTGAATAATCTACTCGACCTAACTGTAATGTACTTGACCCAGAAATGAGTCTCCACTTGTGTGATCCTTGGCAAATATTGTATTTTACAGTCACCTTTTTCTTCATTCCCACATGAGTGCACCTTCAAATATGTGAGTTCAGCATTTCTGTTATAAAAAAAAAAAATCCTCTTTTGTTTGATTAAATACACTAAACGTTTGCTCCATGTATAATAGGTCTAGCCCACAAATAGGGTATACATGATCCATGCATGACTTGCCTCTTAGTTTACTAATAGCTTTGCCATCAGGGCAGGAGTGTTTCTCAGTTTATGTTTAAATACTAATTTTTAATAAATATATTACTAAAGCATGATGTGGTAGTGCACTGTCATTTACAGACAGTAAATTTCCAAGAAATGTCCAAAAACCTTCACACTAACTTGCAACTTTACTGATAAAACTACATAGTGTATTAACAATAATCTGTGAAAACTAGGTTTCAAAAAACATTTATCATTTGCACATTACCAAGTAAAGTGTTCTAACTTTTTTTTTAATTGTATTAAAATATTTTTTTATCACACAGAAGTAGGAAAAATGGTCTTTCACAGCAACTGAAATATATTTTGAAATGTTTGTAAAGTTGACTTAGTTATATAAATGTTGTGTGTTAAGAAAAAACCTGATACCAAAAGCCTTTTATTTCACATAGGTCAGACATTTCACCTTACAAAATCCTGGAACTCTGCAGTCACTAGGAAAAGTATTTCCATTGCAAGAAGACAAACCGACTTTTGACTTCTGTCTCTGAACAACCAGCCAATGTGACAAGAATAAGATCTTAACTGCTAATTCAGTTTCTGACTGAACAGAACACCTGTTCTTTGTCTACTGGCCAGAAGAGTGAGTGGAATCTAAAAATAGCTCGATCTCATTTAAAACAAAAACTGCCCATAGCAGGAGTAGATTTTTCGAGCCCTGATGACAGGAATCCCTTGTGGAGTGGAGACTGGTAAATTACACCTATGCATGTCTAACTAATCACCAAGGGAGTCCTGCCCTTAAGTTAGACTTTTAAAATGCTGCAAAACTCTTACCAAAACAGATATAGCTAATTTTGACTACACAAAATATATTGTGTCATACCAATCACAAGCAGCATGGTTGTTGCTCTCCTTTTAACACTATGTGCAAAATATATAGTCAGATTGTGTGTAGTTCCCCATGGATCAACCTTTGCATTGGCTCTGCCCAGTTATTTCTATCAATGTATGTTGATGTACTTCAAAAAATGGTGCAAACCTACATTTATTTTCACAGGAAAGTATAGTATTTCTAAGTGGCATTTTTTCCTAGTTATATGATAGCCATATGTGTGTGTACATGTTGCAAACTTGTGTTCATCTCCGATATAGTAATTGAAAGTGATGTGTGTAACTTACTCTTCAAACAAGTATTGTCTATGGAGTCAACAAATGACTACAACTACCTTGATGTTCTATTTTTGGATCCAAAAACAATAGTGCAATGTAATGTTGTTCCACTGTCATTTTCTTCCACATGTACACACATTTAAAAAAACTAGTGCATTTGTCAATCACCATGTCATGCAATGGATTAAAATGTCACTTCTTGTGTATCACAAACATGTTGACACCTGCTCATACCAACACAGAATTGATGAAAATGCTTACATAATTCATTGTCTATTGAATCCAAGTTTTCTTAAAATTTGTTTTGGCATGCTGAATAGAAGTAGTAGCCAGACGCAAGTTATTTTGCACCGCCCATATTCTGACCAAATACAGTGATATTTGTACGCTGAACCACTTTGATTCCAATGTTTTGTTGCCTGCTAGGCCTTGGAATAGTCCCCTACTCCAATCTACTCACCAGTATGTTGACTTCAAGGTCTGCTACACATAAAATACAATTCTGCATTTCAGAGCATCTTGACAACATCAGCACTGGAGTTGTCATATGTATAAATCAGGCTGCATGTGTAAAACAATAGAAATAAAACAAAGGCCTAATCAGTCTAACCCTCTGTTATTACTTTTCTATGTTGGCCCATTTGCAGAGAAAGACACCTTAAATGCCAAATTATTTATTAATTGCATATTCTCTGCAACCTTCACAGGTCCAAAAATCCAACCCAGTAGACCACAGTTTGCCAAGCAAGACACCTTCACTCAAGACCAGGAACAAGCCTTCAGTGAAGATTACACTAATGCAAGTTCGGATGATCAGGAACAAGCTGGTCTGTCTGGCCAGACAGCTCGAGTGAGTCAAACCTGGACCAGACTTACACCTCCCACCACAGCTGCAACAACATCTCAGGGGGAGGACACCTCCACTTCCGGTGCAACAAGGACTTACACAATCCTGTTCCCTTAGTCCTGGCTGCTGTTGAGACACCATAAACACAGCCTCCAGTTCTGCCAGGACCCAGTGGGATGAGACACACTTCCTCAAGGGCACAGGCTAGTAGACGTGATGGTCTAGGTTGTAACTGAGCTCCAGGCAACCAAGGAGGTGCAGAGGGAGCACATATTAGAACTACGGAACAACAATGAAACAATCAGGCACCCTGACTGGTGTGCTTTTTGAGATCTGTCGCCATATGTGCAGGGCTTTTCCCATTCCATCTGCCCCGGTCTGTGGTCCCTCCACATCTGGGCAAAGTACACCACTCCCAGCCACAGACAGGGAGGCCGTGCCACATGAGAAGCCTGCTCCTACTGCCCCTGTGCCCCCCCTCCTCCCCAGAGTGGGCAGTCATCTGGACCAGCAAGAGGGGATAACAAGACCAACGCCGCCACCTCCAAGAGATGCAAAACCTAATTTCCTCCTGTGTGTGTCTACCATTCACTCAGTAGACTATTTCATCTACACCTTTTCTGAGGACGTTTGTAATTTGGGCATTGGAATCAAAACTGTTTTTGCTCTACACCATGTTTCCATCCATCATGATAGACTCTTTTTTTGTTTATTTCATCTTTTTTGATTCACCTTACTCTTCTTTTGTGTCATGATAATAAATGTTATGAACATAGACTCTGGCGGGATTATTTGTGGTTTTTCATTTGTCATGTCCATCTTCCACCATCATGTTGTCAAATGTTTTGCCCAAAAATGTTGAAATGACATAGAGGTAAAGTGTTAACCAATTTATTCAAAGAAAACAAACAACTGAAAATGTATACAGAACATACATATTTTGGCAACAAGCCCTGTTAGAAATAAAATCAGGCCTAACCAGAATAGTCAGTGCCATTCCGGGTTATTCACCCCATGACCTTGACACCACAGGGGAAGGGAATATGCAATGGTATCAAATAAAATAGGCAAACTATCACTGGTGCATAACCTCAGTTGGAGCCATACATCCTGCCCTCACAATATGAATCTTAGATCAATAACACCAATAGTCTACATCATGGCAGTAACAACATGTGAGGTCACCTGGCCATTACAGGACACTGTGACAGTACCTGGTGCAATGACACATTCACCAATCAATGATGTGCTTACAAAATGCTCAATCACCTGTGAGGAAACACATTAACAGCCACCTACTCTGTCCAAAAATCGAAAATTTAGCCAATGTGAAGGAAGAAGAGAATGGTAGGGCTTTTCATACACGTGGTTTGAACAAGTCAAGTGGCACATATTGCCTTGATGGCAGCATCACACAGAAAACAGGTATGACACAATCTTCTGAAGTTCTATACAATCGGAGTGCAAGATGTCTCTGGAAAACATTTGTCCTTTCCAAGTGGTTGTCTGTCTCAGGATCAACACATGTTCACTTTGTACTTCCAAGCAAAATAATATCACAGCAAAAGTCACAACTTTGAAATGTTCAAATGAAGATGACATGGTGAAGGACACTGAAACAGAATAACCAGGGGAAAATATTTTTATCACATATTAAACCAAACTCAATTGACAAGTCATGAACACACGTACTTAGCACAAGGACAGTTAATCTCTATCAGTGACCACAGTAGTCAATGTAGGAAAACTCTCTCTAGTCCACTAACCTCTTTGCCTGGAACTTTCCTGCACTGACCATTCCTAGCAAATTACCATAGCAGACAAATATGTGCCCTATGTCACAATGTCACAAGATGTACTGACATTGGAGGTTACAATTTGTAAAGGTAATCTAACACAGAACTGGTTAATCACATCTTGAAGTATGCCAACTCCTTCTCCACCAGTGTCATCTTCCTTGGGCATTTCAACATTCTCACCCGGAGGCTCATCATGGTCTCCCTTCTCTGCAATTACAGGGATGTTCCTCTGCAGGGCGATGTTATGGAGAATGCAGCAGGCAACTGTGATGGGGCACATCTTATCGGGTGATTAGAGGAAGGCTCCACAGGCTTCTCCAAGCACCTAAGCCTGGCCTTAAGGATCCTAAAAGCCCGCTCCACTGGCTTCTGTGTTCGTGCATGGGCCTCATTGAAGCGGACTTTCCCCGGCGTCATTAGATTTCTCAGCAGCGCCAATAACCACAGTCGATTAGGATACACTGAGCCTCCTACACAGAAGCAACACATCAACAGATTACTCACACATCAAGCCATTGTCCCTTCCTAAACTAGTATTCAAGCAAAATATCATCAAGTCATATTGTACTTACGAACAAGCCAGGCCCTCACCAGTCCAAGTTGTGACATCTGCATGGGTATGTTGCTGTTCCGTAGTACAAATGAATCATGTGTTGACCCAGGGAAGAAGGCACACATACACACACACACACTTGAGGTATAGAAGTCTGGTAAACAGACAACTTGCACATTGAAACAATGGAAGTTCTTCCGATTGCCGTAGACCTATTCCCTTGCCTGTGGTGGCACCAAGGCAATATGCGTGCCATCTATTGCTCCAACCACATGTGGTAGTCCACACAAAGCATACAGTTGTCCCTTCTCAGCAGCTAAATCCTGTGGATGTGGGAATTTGATGTAGCTGTTTATGTGTTTCATCAAAGAAGCAAGGACTTCCTATAGCACACCACTGACAGTTGGCTGGGACATGCCCCCTGATATTACCACAGTGTGCTAAAAAGTGCGAGCGGCAACAAAATGCAGTACTGCCATGGTTTTTACTATTGGTGTTATAGTTGTTGGGTTAATATTGTGAGGCAGGAGATCAGGCTCCAACTGCTGACAACTCCAGGATAGTTTGCCTATTTAGTTGAAATTGTTTGATGACGTCTCTTATCTCCATTGTGGCAAGGTCTGGAAAGGGCCAGAACACCCTAGGCCATCTCCTTCTACCCATGGTTGGGTTCAGACATCTGTAGGTATGGAAAAGAAAATAATCAGCTGAAATGGTCACACCATACTTTTGATGTCAGCACACATCTACCTTCTCGATAACAGTACAAATGTTATTGGGTAATACATGTATACACATTAGCGTCTAATTTCTGGAACTCAAAAATGTTTACAATATTTTAAATACATTTCTTTCCATTATGTGCAAAAAATAGATTTTTTATGTATTATTTGCACATATTTCTTTCCATAAATTTCCTTTAAAAATACCGTCAGAGATAGTACTTCCCCCACTGCACTACTGGGTGCCAAACACGGTTCACATTTTATTGTGTTATATCTTACCAAAAAAAGTGTCATTCGTATCTGACATTTTGAAGTACACTAGCCTCCATTTTGAGTGCTGACTCCCCCTTAACAATGGAAAAATGCACAGCTTCACACCCTAAAATGGCGGCTGCCTGAACTTGCCATCAGGACATTGGCTACCGGATGGCAGAAGTTGACTGCGTAGTAGGTGGTGGCCTCCACAACGGGCCCTGCCTTAGGCTAACATGTGCGACAGCAATGCACAAAAGCCAATGGCTGTATCCATCTCCGTCACGGATCGTGTCAGCCATATACTTCTATGTCGCATTGTGAAAAAACACCCACATGCCTCATAGCACCACAGCCCTCTGGATCTCCTTGATCTTTTTGCTGCTATTACTGACTTCTGAGAGCCAAGATGCCAGGCAAAGCAGGTCACAGGGTCCCTGTCCTCCGCACGGATAAGCTGGAGCTCCTTGCCAGGTAGGTTCTGTCCCTGTACAGCCAGCTCTATGGGACCTCAGAGGAACAGGTACATGTCTTATTGGGGAATGTCTGACTTAGTAACCTCTTTCTCTCTGATACACAGGGTATTTTGTTCATTTTTGGTAATGGGGTAGTGTTGTGATTGGAGTTGACAGAATGAGGTTACTGGGACAGAATGTTTTTTTGCCACTGTCTGAAATGTCTGAGCATTGCAATGTTATGTCACCTGAAAGTAGAAGCTGTAATGTGTGTCCATGTAACACACAAATCCTACTTCATCACACAAAAAGCAGGCCACTGACTACCAGTTGACAGTACACAGTGTACCAGTTGTATGACTGACAACATACAACCAATGTTCGAATGTTGATGCGGAATTAAAAATGTAAAGGTTCTGGAGTTGTCTAATGCCGTGCTGCCACATGGGATCCTAGCACATAATATTTATTAGGTTGCTCTAGATGGTTTAAACCGGTCACAGAGCCACATACATGTGAAGTTAGTTTATGTGCAACAGGTTCAGATGATGCTGACTCACAATCATCCATCCCAGTCTGTCCCATTACCAGACACACTTGTTCATACAACCCACACATCCCTGCTCTCACTGACACATAGCAGCCCTCCTATCTTGCCCTTAGTTACTGTATTGATGCAAACCATGGGTTCTGACTCTTGGGAGTTTAGGGAGGAAGGTAACGTAGCTGTGAGTATGTGCATGAATTGTACAGGTGTTTGTCCTTTAGTAGCTCACAGTGATTGTGAGTAATCAGGGGTGGCTGACACAACAGGATAGCTTTCACAGCTCTGGCCAACATGATGTTGTAGGCCTGATTAGGTAACATAAGAAACTAGCAAGTATTGATGGTGTACATGAGATCACTGCAAATCAGTATTTCAGATCTACCTGTAACGCTTTTCTGGGAAAAAATCTTGTAACAGTTTGGTCAATGTACGTGTGAATATACAAAATGTAATGTCACAGCAGTACTGCCAAACAAACAATGAATTTTCTTTTCTTGTTTTTTATGTCATCCATAAGGGTCAACATCAATGAGCAGTGGGAGATCTGGAAGACCATCACAAAGGTGCAGACCCTGGGGGACCGCAAGCAGTGTAGCCTGCACTGTCTCAAGAGGTGGAAGGTCCTGTGTTGGGTGACACACGTGTCTGCTGTGAGCCAAGATCGGCAGTCCTCCTGGCGATCGAGCCGCTTGCACCGCACCCTGACTCCTCTAATGGCCTGCATCCTTGCGGTGGCTCACTGAAGCTTGATGGGCAATTGAGGGTCCAACAGCAGCAACAAGGGGGTATATCAGTCTGTAGGCATTGTTGTGTTTTGACCTCTTGGAACTTTCCAGCTATGTTGTATGCCATCAACATTGAGGTTGACCCACATCCAAAGCCCATGAGTATTCCTGGAGATGTAAGTTGATTAGACACTGGCTGATGCTGTGTGTGGTGTACTGCTTGGCACTATATTCCACCTGAGAAGGCAAGTACTGTTGTGGGCAGGCACATGGCTGCATGCAAGCAAAGGGATTGCCAGTTTCACAAAACATCCCTCATGTCAAGATAGGGTCAGGTGGGATGGTACATCACAAATGTGAGTAGTGAATGTAGGCTCCATTACTGGTAACTGTAGCAAACTGTGCAATTAAACTGCAGCTGGCATATCAGAGTTGACATTGGTAAGTTGGTGCTATGACAAGATGAGAATGTGCATCTGCACCATAGCTACTGGTATTTTGGGTACAGTGGCATGATTACTTATCTGACATGTTTGAGAGCAGTTTGTCCAGCAACCTTCTAGTAAGTTAATGTGGACAGTAGCAGGTGGACCAGAGTCCTTAGTCTTTCACAAATATGCAAGTAAGCCAGTCAGTGATTACCAACATGAAGTGGTCTGCCAGAACTGTCTTGATTGCAACAGAGAGAGAGAGAGAGAGCTGAATGTCCCACAGACAGCTTTTGTGTGTCCTTAGTCAAGCCCAGGAGGAGAAATGGATGATGGAGAGCAATGTGATACTGAAAGGGCATTTGCATATGGAAAAGGCTATATCACATAGATGTTGTGGTGTCCCATCTTGAGCAGTCAATTTCCATCCCAAAAACTTACCCTTTGGGAGAAGTGAATTAATTTTAGCTTTGTACTGTAGTACTTCAGAGATGTGTCCAGGCCTATTTTATTTACTCATGCTGCTGGGACCCTTTGTCATGGAGTGAACTACAAGTGTATAAGTGACAAAGGAATACATAGGATATGGGAGTTGGGATGGGGAATTACTGAACTTGTTGCAAATGTTGTGCTGTACATTGATGTCCAATTGTAGTCTCTCAGATACCCTAAAACTGTTGTATCTGGGGTTTTTTCCACATCAACTGGGCAAGGTGAAGGTGACAGCAGCCACATCGGTGGGGGTAAGTTGGCCACTGGGAATCCAGTGTAGACACCAGCGTCGCCGAAGGACCCAGTGGCATGGAGGGTGAGGGGACTGGCCAAGAGGCCACAAATTATTCTACATCTTCCTTGGAGGCCTCCAATGAAGAACCTCCCTAGTGGGGGCAGACCCTGGATAGACCGACACCTGTGTCTACGTCTGCCTCACCCCCATTCCAATCTCTACCCTCCCTCTTGCCCCCCCCCCCCTCCAGTTGGCCGTGGGGTGGCATTTTCCACGGTGTCCCAGACTACGCTCACTGAGGAAGATATAGACCTATAACATATGATCGCTTCTGAATGCCATCCAGAGCCTGGCTGGCCAGAACACCCAGGTTTATCTGGATGACATTCATGGTGCCCTATCTGGCCTATAGCAGTCATTCCACGGTCTGGCTGCAGCCTCCTACCTACCCCAACCTCATGCCCACACTCTCACCCCATCCCCATCCCAAATCTCTCAACCTTACCCAATCCAAAGCACATGCAAACATATGCATGCACCCACAAAAACAACCAAAAGCAGCACATACCAATACAGCAAAAACCAAAAGGCACAGACACACATATACAGACACCACACACACCACCATCACAAACATACCCACAGGCATCACACCCACCACAACACCTACCACGACACATACCACCAGTTAGTGCACCCACCATGACAATCACATACTACCACCAGTACAGACAGAGCATCCACCACTACAACACACCACAAGCACAGTTCATCAGAGCACCCACCGCCACCACACATGCATGCACCAGCACACCCACAGACACCACATCCCCTACAAACACATACTAGACCCAAACACTCACATTCACCCATGCAACAGACAATCAGTAAAAGACACAAATCTATAGATACAACACCTACACCAGGTTCTCAAGAACCCATACCTTCAACACACACAACAGACAGAGCCACTCCCTCTACCTCCCAAACCCAAATCTCTGAAGACCACCTTACCCATTTTCCTAAGGAGGACCTACTTTTTTCCCGGGTCACGATACCTTCCAAACCCAAATCCTCCACTTCAAATGTCTTTCCAGCCCTTCCACCTCCCAAACCACCCCTTCCACATTCCACCCCTTCCAAATATAAATCCACCCCTCACAGGTGTCTTTCCACCCCTTCCAAATCCCAATCCACCACTCCCAAACCCAAGGACTCCTCCTCTTCATGAGATCATTGAGATTCCTGCTCTCTGCCCCATAGATGCCTTCCAGAGGATGTTTATTTTGTCAGTGGCATTATTAGGCACACAGTGGACATGCACCCACACAATGGACTATTGCCCTTGTGCCTTTGTTTTTTTCTGTGCTATTTTATTTATTTATGAGAGAGAGTTATCACATTTATATAAAACATTTTTATTTTGAGAGTAACTTTGTCCTGGCCTTTTTTTGTTGTTACTAATTGTTTGCTGATTATGTTCTTTCTGTTGATATGTGTGCCATGTGCATACTCACATTTGTGACAGTGACAAGCATGGGTTGTATCTTACAGATATTTTGTCAAAACATACATTAGTATTGTATATTTGTGATGGACATATTAATTTTGGTGCAAGCATTCATGTTGTTACTGGATACTTACACCAAAATCATACATGTTTCTGTTTTTGTGACTGGAGAATGCGTGTGTGTTTATTTTGGCAAGATGTGTCAATAATATGCACATATGCATTACACTGGGAACCTGGCACTTTAAAGTTAAATGGGATCTTATGTTTGTGATATATTGCACACATTAAGGGTACATGTGACCTTCATACATCTCTACCACGTTAGCAGTTCACCAGTACAAACTGTAGTACATTCTGTGTACACCCACCTGTGGCATGTTTTAGTGTAGTTGCTACATTATCATGCGATTATTTGGTTCAGATTGAGTATACAGTTTCAGATTATACTTTCCAGATTTTGGGGACATTATTGCACACACCTGTGCGGACACATTTCTATTTGTGATTGTTGAGACTTTTTGAGTAGGTGTCCATTGCCATGAAGGCACTCACTACCAGATCGTGGGCGCTACTTAGGTCTTAAAGTCTGTTCTGATACATTTTCGGACTACAACATTACACACTTCAGCATTGCGCAGCATTATGGTGGTGTTGCGCAAATTATCGATCCATGCACAAGTGCAGAGATTCAGGGGCACATAATGAGTTTCAGGTGCAATTAATTGATTGCAGGCATATGAACTTACTAGTAAGTCAAATGTGTATTTCTCACTTTCTCCGCCACAAGTATGGAGATTCCATCACAAGTGAAGAGACTATGGAGTCAAAGATACTACTCGTAAGTGCCTTTGTGAATACCAAAAGTAGTAAACAGACTTGAGTCTAGGTTTACCTCTCTGAGTCCCCCCCCCCCCCCCCCCCGTTTTCAAGCCTGAACGACAAACAACCATTAATCCATTTTTTCACATTAATATAGGCTCCAAACCTTTCATAAATGTGTGGGAAACATTTTAGGTATACATACAAGGCTACACAACGGACAAGCAATATGGGGCATCTGCTCTCTGTGAAATTAGAGGATACCCTTTCCAAACTGGAAGCCAATTACAAATGCGATCACAACGCTGCAGCCTAATGAGACCCTAGCGGACTACAGAGAGTTGGTAAATATGGAAATTCTGTTCCTGAGGAAGGAATCCAGAGCCCGTAAATATGGAGACTGCAAGAGACCCTAGCTTGAATATTAAGAAATCATCAAAAACACAATGTCATTCACACTCTAAAGATAGCAACCTGGCAAGGAAACCAGGCAAGGAAACCAAAGGCAATGTCACCATCCTGCAAGAACTCACAACGTATTATGAGACTCTATACTGTGCCTCACACCCCAATGACACCACACAAATCAGACTCTTTGGAGGAAGGCCCTTGTGCATGCAGGGCTCTAGTGTTGAGGTCATAGCTGCCACTGAGGATTGTCTGGGGACAAATCACTAGGCTCAGGTGGCCTAATAGCCACATTCAGAGCTTAAAGCAGTACTGCTGGCTCAAAAACTAGTAGATTTATAAACAGAAACGCTAAATAAACATAGGTGGTCATTCTGACCTCGGCGGTAAAAGGCGCCTACCGCCGGTCAGAAATCCTCCATAATTCCGCCGCGGTCGCGGTAATCCGCCACGGTCATTCTGACCCGCAGCAGCCAAACCTCCGAAAATCCGACAGCCACAACAGACCGCCAGACCAGCGGTCGGCGGAAAAGTGGAGGTGACCAAACCTCCACCGTCACGCCAACAGAAATACGCCCATGCCATTACGACCCACGAATCCACGCGGCGGTCTTTCAAACGCGGTTTTCCATTGGCGTACACACCGCCGCGGTCAGAATACACACAAACGAACAAAACTCAGCCACATTGGACGATTTGAATTCCACACACCTGATACACATACACACACCACTCCCACACACACACACAATACAATATAAAACACACACCCACATCACCCACAAACCCCTTCGACCAAAATCCAAAAAGAAGCACTGAGAGACACAGCAGCGATCACAGAACACCATCACACAGAGGCACACTACACCATCACCCACACAATATCCACACACAAAACAACACACACCACCACACTCAACACACTTAACTACACATACTCCACCCCACACATCATACACACCACTCCATGGCACCCCAAAGACACCCCCGCTTCTCAGACGAAGAACTCAGGGTCATGGTGGAGGAAATCGTTCGGGTAGAGCCCCAGCTCTTCGGCACACAGGTCCAATACACCAGCATTGCCCGGAGGACCGAGCTATGGCAGAGGATTGTCGACAGGGTCAACGCTGTGGGACAGCACCCCAGAAATCGGGAAGACATCAGGAAGCGATGGAACGACCTACGGGGGAAGGTGCGTTCCATGGTATCCAGGCACAACATCGCCGTGCAGAAGACTGGCGGAGGACCCCCACCTCAACCCCCACAATTTACAACATGGGAGGAGGAAGTCTTGAACATCCTGCATCCTGACGGCCTCGCAGGAGTCGGCGGAGGAATGGATTCTGGTAAGTTGAAGCTTCAATACTGCTTCCCCCCCACCTGCATGCCAAATCATACCCCAACCCTCACCCCCACCCTCGAACCCCACCCTCACCCCCACCCCCACCCTCACCCCCACCACCATCCTCACCCCCACCACCATCCTCACCCCCACCCCCAGCACACCTATTCCCTGCCAATGTCTCACCATCACAACCCACACATCCCAAAACCTAGGCCTGCATGCGTCCACTAAGCATGGACACCCATCACCAAAGCATGCCCAATGCATATACACATCCCCCCCACAAGCCACCCTCACCAAAGCCCCCACACACGAATGCCAGCACTTGGGGACACGGGAACCCACAGATACACCCATATGGCACACATTGAAACTATAACCATACCTCTATACCCCTGCAGGACCCGACCGCCAACACACCGCCACGGAGGGCCCAGAATTCTCCACACCCCCCACCCAAGAGGCCGTCAGCGATGACAGCAGCTCTGTCGACCTGGACACTGATGACCAGCCCGGACCATCGGGGACCTCTGGACAGTCGGTTCCCCTCACACAGGCACAGGCCACTACAGACCCAAACCCCTCTGGGAACACCAGCACAGCTCCCACCCAGCGGGCCCATGCCTCTGTCTCCAGGGCGCGTCAATCTGCGGTGTGTCTACCACTACAGGGCACCCAGGATAACCCACCACCCCAACAACAGGGACCTGGGGGCAGTGGTAGTGGGCACACCGGCCAGGGGGCAGAGGCCCAGGGAAACAGGGCAACTCGGAGGGCAGCTGTGCGACAGGGGGGGGACGGGCCCAGGGAACCCACTCTCCACGAGGCCCTCACCACCATCATGGGAGCATACAACCGCTCCCAGGAGACGATGGCGACGGTACTGGCCAGGTTCCAGGAGATCCAGGTACTGCAGGAGGAACACTATCGGGGGTACAGGGAGGACATCAGAGCCCTCACCTCCACCCTGGTTACCATGGTAGGGCTGCTGCAGGAACTCATCAACACCAGGACGGACACTCAACAACAACAAAGGGCCCCTGCCACTAGCCTGGACCAAGAACAGCCAACCACCTCCGCCGGCGCTAGTTGACAGGAGGCCCCCGCACAACAGCAGCCCACCAGACCCCCACCTCCTGCAGGAGAAGAACCACTCCGCAAGAGAGCCCTGAGATCTCGCAAGAAGACAGAGTAGGATGTCAAGACCCCCGCCAGCAAGGGATACCACCTGATGTCATCCCACTGTCCCACATTGTCACCCTGTCCATCCTTGAACTGCCCATGCTCCATCTCTCCACAGGCCTATGGACAATGCACCTGTGTGACTGTTACTCTGGACTCTGCCATGGACATTCCTTCACCATAGCCCCCACCCACTTGAAACCACCCATCCCATTTTGAGCACTGAAATAAACACTATTTTGCACAAAACTATCTGGAGTCTGGCTGGGAGTTCAAAATATTGTAATTGACATGACAGTGCAAATATGTCCTTGTACATAGTGAAGTCAACAAACAGCTGCCACAAAGCTGTAGTCCATGAGGAAACGAAGCACAGGACTCGTAGTGGGGACCCCAGATCTGAAATAGGGAGGGAAAAGCCACAACTCAGTCATCATACACTGGGGCAAATAGACAGGCAGCAGAGATGCAGGAGAGTATTTTACATTTACTAAATTATGTTTGAATTGTTACCTGTGTCCTATTGGAAGTACTGTGCAATGATTCTGTCCCTGTTGTCTGTTTCATCCCCGTCCTCCTCTTCACTCTCCACAGGTTCCACAGCTGCCACAACACCACCATCTGGACCATCCTCCTGCAGGAAAGGCACCTGGTGGCGCAAAGCCAGGTTGTGAAGCATGCAGCAGGCCACGATGATGTGACACACCTTCTTAGGTGAGTACATTAGGGATCCACCTGTCATATGCAGGCACCGAAACCTGGCCTTTAGGAGGCCGAAGGTGCGTTCGATCACCCTCCTAGTACGCCCATGGGCCTCATTCTACCGTTCCTCTGCCCTGGTTCGGGGATTCCTTACTGGGGTCAGTAGCCACGACAGGTTGGGGTACCCAGAGTCCCCCAATAGCCATACACGGTGTCTCTCTAGCTGTTCCATCACGTGAGGGATGCTGCTATTCCTTAGGATGTAGGCGTCATGCACTGACCCAGGGAATTTGGCATTTACATGCGAGATGTACTGGTCAGCCAAACACACCACCTGGATGTTCATGGAATGGTAACTTTTTCTGTTCCTGTACACCTGCTCCCTGTCTCTTGGGGGAACCAAAGCCACATGGGTCCCATCAATGGCACCAATGACGTTGGGAATATGTCCAAGGACATAGAAATCACCCTTCACTGTAGCCAATTCGCCCACCTCAGGGAAAAGGATGTAGCTCCTCATGTATTTCATCAGGGCAGACAACACTCTGGATAACACCTTCGAAAACATGGGCTGAGACATCCCAGAAGCAATTCCCACTGTTGTCTGAAATGACCCACTTGCCAAGAACTGGAGTACTGACAGGACCTGCACCAGAGGGGGAATCCCTGTGGGTTGGCGGATGGGGGACATCAGGTCGGGCTCCAGCTGGGCACACAGTTCATGGATAGTGGCACGGTCAAGCCGGTAGGTCAGGATAATGTGGCGTGCTTCCATTGTCGACAGGTCCACCAGCGGCCTGTACACGGGAGGATTCATCCGTCTCCTCGCCAAACCCAGCGGACGCTGCCTAGGAAGGACAACATGGAGCACACAGTCAAGCAACCCACAGGTACGTACTCACAGCTTGCACAGTAAACGATTCTCTATGCAGTGAATGGCGTGTCTGAGTGGCTATGCAAGGCCTAGGCCTGTGTGACGCAGTTGAAATTGAGCCATGTGGACCCTCGAAATGGCGGCTGCCTGACCTGTGAAGTGTGACAATGGGATGTGAGGTCAATGCGCTGGCGTGGCACACCGCGGCGGTCGAAGACCGCGGCGCGAAGCCGCATTGGTTAACATTGAAGCCTATGGGTTTCAGGAGCCAATGGCGAAGGGCGCCGGCGGTGGCGGTACGCACCGCCGCGGGCGTGACCGCCATTTTCTATCTACTTATTCACTCGCGACTTGAACTTTCACAGGAGAGGACCTATACTGCAAGTGTTGCTGTGACCTCGGTCTGGAAGGGACAATGGCTGCTGCGCCTGGGGAAAGGGCCCCTGCCTTCACTGGAGAAGAGTTGGAGAAACTTGTGGATGGGGTCCTCCCCCAGTATGCGCTACTCTACGGTCCTCCAGACCAACAAGTGAGTTTAATTCAATATGGATTTGGGGCCACTGGCTGGCTTGGGGGCCTGGCGGGGATGGGGGGCATGTTGGGCCTGGCGGGGGGGCCTGGCGGGGATGGGGGGCATGTTGGGCCTGGCGGGGGGCCTGGCGGGGATGGGGGGCATGTTGGGCCTGGCGGGGGGGCCTGGCGGGGGGCCTGGCGGGGATGGGGGGCATGTTGGGCCTGGCGGGGGGGCCTGGCGGGGATGGGGGGCATGTTGGGCCTGGCGGGGGGCCTGGCGGGGATGGGGGGCATGTTGGGCCTGGCGGGGGGGCCTGGCGGGGGGCCTAGCGGGGATGGGGGGCATGTTGGGCCTGGCGGGGGGCCTGGCGGGGATGGGGGGCATGTTGGGCCTGGCGGGGGGGCCTGGCGGGGATGGGGGGCATGTTGGGCCACTGGCAACGAAAATGCAGACAAACTTGAACGTGGTATTTCTCCCTCCCTGTACGTGTCACATAGGTCCGCGCCCATGAGAAGATCGGGATTTGGCGTGCCATCGCCAAGGAAGTCCGGACCCTGGGGGTCCACCATCGACGGGGCACCCACTGCCGCAAGAGGTGGGAGGACATCCGCCGCGGGACCAAGAAGACCGCCGAGTCTCTGCTGGGGATGGCCTCCCAAAGTAGGCGGGGTGCCTGCCGTCAACTGACCCCCCTGATGTTCCGGATCCTGGCGGTGGCCTACCCTGATTTGGATGGGCGCGTGAGGGCAGCACAGCAGACACAAGGGGGTGAGTACAAGCATAATCTACTCTGTTGTCGCGCAGTGGAGGTGTCTGGGTGGGGGAGGAGGGCTGTGGGTCCCCCTAGGCCAGGGCGATATCTGTAGGCTGGGCACCCCCGTAAGCCCCTGTGTCCCCAGCCACAACCCTCAGTAGTGTGCCAGTACAGCCATCCCTGGGCCATGTCATCCATGGGTGCAGTTGTCAACTCTAGGCGTGTAGGGCATGTTCCACGGAATGCGTAGCGGACCCCAAGTGCGCAACTTAGTGCAGGGGGCATCTGTGTCTGTCATGTCCGCTAACTGTACCGGTGATCCATGTACTCAAAATCTCTTTATTTCTCGCTTCCCCCCCCCCTTTTTGTTTGTCTTTCTGTGCTTGTGTGCATCAGCATCATCAGGCGGAGGAGAAGTGGCTTCGGGGCAGGAGGGAGCTGCATCTCACATGGCCCAGGAGGGCCATGCCACAGAGTCTGACTGGACCAGTGAGACGGAGGGCGAGGGGAGCTCCACAACGGGGACGACTGGACCCTGCAGCGACACGGACACGTCCTCGGAAGGGAGCTCCCTTGCGGGGGTGGCACCATCCGTGCCCCCCGCCATTACAGGTACAGCCGCCACCCAGCGCACCATCTCCGCCCTCCCAGCAGCCCCTCAGCGTTCGCCCCGTGCCCGCTCTGCCAGGAAGCCGGGCATCTCCTTCGCCCCAGGCACCTCAGGCCCTGCCCCTGTTACCCCCGCTGCCCTCAGTGAGGAGGTCATTGACCTCCTCCGAACGCTCATTGTTGGGCAGACTACCCTTTTGAATGCCATCCAGGGGGTGGAGAGGGAGGTTCATCGCAGCAATGCGTACCTGGAGGGCATTCATTCGGGTCAGGCTGCCCATCAGCGATCGTTCCAGGCTCTGGCCTCAGCACTGACGGCAGCCATTGTCCCTGTCTCCTGCCTCCCTCTACTAACTCCCTCCTCCCAGTCTCCTGTTCCTCTGCCTGTCCCACCCACACCATCAGACCAGCCTGCACACACCTCAACACCCAAGAGCAGCTCATCCAAACATAAGCACCACAGATCACGCAGACATTCACACAAGCAACATTCCGATGCAGACATGCCAACAGTCACTACCACCTCTGTGACCCCCACCTCCTCGTCTCCCTCCTCCCTCCCTGTGACGTCTACACTCACACCTTCATTCACCTCACCATCAGCCAGTGTTTCCATCACCAGCACACCCTCCAGTACAGTCCGCACACGTGCAGTCACCACCCCCACTGCCATTTACACGTCCCGTGTCCTCTCCCACTGTGTCTGTCACCCCCTCTGCCACACCACACAAACGCAGCCACCCACCCACCCAACAGCCATCCACCTCACGACAGCCTCCCGCTCCTGCACCTGCACCCAAAGACAGCAAACTTGTCTCGCCTACAACCACATCCTCTCCCTCCACTCCCATACCCACTGTGCCTACCACTATCCATTGTCCCAAGAAAATCTATCTCTCTACTGCTACCTTCTTTCCTGACCCTGAGCCCCCCCCTCCTTCTCGTCGGGGTAAGAAGAGCACCTCAGCCACCACCAGCCCTGCAGCCCCCTTGACAAGGGTGCAGGGGTATTGGAGCCCACCAGCCCGCAGGTCTGGATCTTCGCCCAGCAGCAAGGGGATAGCCAACCCACCCCCTGGGAAGAGGAGCAGAAGGCGGAAGGGCCGCCGCAGGAGCCCGGGTTCTATATCCCCCCAGGACACTAGCCAGCCACCGTCAACAGCCACAGCTCCAAAGGGAGGAAAGGGCCACAGACTCCCGACTAAGGAGGGCAAGGGCAGCAAGGCGGAGAAGTCAGGCAGCAGGCCTGCTGCCCATGGAGGACCCGTCACAGCTGCCCAGGAGGAGCCCGCAACCCCCATAGCCGCTGCCCAGGGAGGAACCGTCACAGCTGCCCAGGGAGAGCCCACCACCCCCATAGCCGCTGCCCAGGGAGGACCCAGCCCAGCTGGCCAGGAGGGCCCAACCACCCACAGCCCAGGTGGGCATTGAAGGAGCACCATTCCCGCTGCCCAGGAGGGCACCACCAGGCAATGAGCAGTTGGCCATAGAATGGCCGCCGTCTCCAGCACCGCTCCGCTGGGGACCGCCGTCTCAAGAACCGCTGAACTGGGCCCTTCAAGGCAAGAACCGCTGAACTGGGCCCCACCGTCTCCAGCACCGCTCCGCTGGGGACCGCCGTCTCAAGAACCGCTGAACTGGGCCCTTCAAGGCAAGAACCGCTGAACTGGGCCCTTCAAGGCAAGAACCGCTGAACTGGGCCCTTCAAGGCAAGAACCGCTGAACTGGGCCCTTCAAGGCAAGAACCGCTGAACTGGGCCCTTCAAGGCAAGAACCGCTGAACTGGGCCCCGCCGTCTCCAGCACCGCTCCGCTGGGGACCGCTGTCTCAAGAACCGCTGAACTGGGCCCCGCCGTCTCCAGCACCGCTCCGCTGGGGACCGCCGTCTCAAGAACCGCTGAACTGGGCCCTTCAAGGCAAGAACCGCTGAACTGGGCCCTTCAAGGCAAGAACCGCTGAACTGGGCCCTTCAAGGCAAGAACCGCTGAACTGGGCCCTTCAAGGCAAGAACCGCTGAACTGGGCCCCGCCGTCTCCAGCACCGCTCCGCTGGGGACCGCCGTCTCAAGAACCGCTGAACTGGGCCCTTCAAGGCAAGAACCGCTGAACTGGGCCCTTCAAGGCAAGAACCGCTGAACTGGGCCCTTCAAGGCAAGAACCGCTGAACTGGGCCCCGCCGTCTCCAGCACCGCTCCGCTGGGGACCGCCGTCTCAAGAACCGCTGAATTGGGCCCTTCCAGGCAAGAACCGCTGGCCCTTTGGCAGACGTGGCAGGGCAGGATCTGTCTCGGGCAGGGCTGCAGGATGTCCTCTGGCCAACATGCCTCCTCCAGTGGAGTCTGTTATGGACTGTTTGGACTGTGGCTTTGCACTCCCCAGGATGGCCCAGTGGGCAGGCCACCCACTGTATGGACTGTATGGACTGTGGCTTTGCACTCCCCAGGATGGCCCAGTGGGCAGGCCACCCACTGTATGGACTGTGGCTTTGCACTCCCCAGGATGGCCCAGTGGGAAGGCCACCCACGGTATGGACTGTATGGACTGTGGCTTTGCACTCCCCAGGATGGCCCAGTGGGCAGGCCACCCACGGTATGGACTGTATGGACTGTGGCTTTGCACTCCCCAGGATGGCCCAGTGGGCAGGCCACCCACGGTATGGACTGTATGGACTGTGGCTTTGCACTCCCCAGGATGGGCCAGTGGTCATGGAGTCCCCTCGTGGATCTGGCGTCGTGTACTCAAGTGGCTGAGGTGCCCCCCCTTCCCTTCCCCCTGAGGTGCCTGTCCTTTTTTCTTTCTGATGCCCCTGCAGTGTTCTCTCCGTGGAGTTCTTGTCGTGGGACTGGGCCTTTCCCCTTTGCTCAGGACCCCTGTGGTCCACGGACAGTGGTTGGACTACATATAGTAGATGTATATATTTTGTACATAGTTTATTTATTTTTTTGGATTACTGCTGTCCATTTTTCAATATATCTGCCCGTTTAAGATCTCTTCTTTTGGTCTTTGCATTATTTCGGAGGGGGGGGTTTGTGGGTTGTGACAGTGATCTGTGGGAATGCATTGATGTGTGTGTTGTAGTGGGTGTGGGTGGGTGGGTGTGTGCTGGTAATCTTTTCCCTCCCCTGTGTCGTAGGTGCAGTACTCACCGATGTCTTCTGCGCCGCCGGGCGTGCTCCTGGTACAGGAGCAGGTATAGGAGTGTGGGGATGACCTGTAACTCGGGTTCCATACTGCCGGAATCTCGCGTGGAGTATGTGGAGGTGAGCGTTTTCCCGTTTGTAGTCTGTTTCCGCCGTGTTTTTATCGGCGGTGCTCCCGCCCCGGAAAAGGTGGCGGATTGGTGGGTCGTGATAGGGTGGGCGGTACATTGTCTGCCGCCTGGCTGTTGGCGGTGACCGCCGCGCTGTTTGTTTGTTCCGCCGTGGCGGGCGGAGTGTTAATGCGGCGGGCTGTGTTGGCGGTTCCAGCCAGGGTCAGAATTGCATATTTTGGACCGTCGGCCTGTTGGCGGGTTGGCCGCCGCTTTATCACCGACCGCCAGGGTCAGAATGAGGGCCATAGTCTGCTCCCCACCACCACAAGAGAGGCAGCTATCTCTGCAATACTAAAACCTGGTAAGAATTGTAAAGATTGTAAATCCTATTACCCACTCTCCCTCATGAACCTAGATAACAAGAACCTTGCCCGGGGTCACTAACAAGATTATCGCCTCATGCTGAGTTTGATTGTACTGGAACAGTCATTGCTTGTCACTGAAAGATCTTCCTCTAATAAACTATGCACCTAGTTTGCCCTGATGTATAGAAATAGACTTTAGATCAGTGCTGTTTTGGTGCTACTGTATAAGGCCTCTAGCTCTCTCGAATGACCCTTCCTGTCATTGTTATTTGTTTAAATGCCCATCCTGTGCAAAACTTTCTCTTAACTAAGCTCTGAATAGATAGGTCGTAGCTACCTCAGAAAACTAACATTGTTGATGGCCGGCAGAGTATCATTATTAAAATTATCTTCCCCCCCAAACCCTAAGTATCTCTATTCAAAAACATCCCAATTCCCCATAGCACTAGATGTCTTCACATATTACAGGATACGTCATGCTGGCTCTATATAATGGCCCTTGTTCCTAGATGAACCAACAGAGTTCCCTCTGCTTGCCCACATGATTCATACACCTGGTGTCAGAGAATGGTTTTCACAACTATATGTATATGGACTGTCGTCCTTCTATAAGGAAGGAGGCATTTATATATTAGAAGCGGACCGGAACGAGACACTGGAGACTAGCCACAGGAAATACTGTAGCTCTCAAACCAAAACGGTGTCCATTAACTATAGACAAAAAGTCCTCCATTTTACGTTTTTGAGTCGCTTGTACTGTACTCTGCTCGATCTGCATAAAATAGACCAAAAAAAAAAATCTTCACACCATGATAGATGTGGTACAGACCCAGCTGGATTTTTCCACCTATCCTGGGAATGACCACCAGTTAGAACTAACTGGGAAAATATCACTTGAACACTAGGAGAGAAAATAAAATGCAAATTGATTGCACTCCTAAACTAATGTTGCTATTAGACATCAAGTCTATTCTGTTGATAGCTCTGACTAAGCAAAGATAAATGCATGTCTGGATGAAGGGCCCTCTCCCTAGTGTTGTTTCCACCTGGCAAAGGGATGTTGAACATAGCAACGAGACTGTAGAAATATATGATAGAATGCAACCGCCCCGTTTCAGGACAGGAGACATTGGGGCCCCTCAAACTATCTGGAAACTTTGCAAGAATAGACTGAGCTCACACAACCTAAAAAATTGTGACGTAAGAGGTTGCTCCATGTGCATTTGTTGTCTGTCTCATAATGTTCCTATATTTTATTGCCACCTTGAAAGAATGTGCTAGCTAAGCCATGTGCTGTATTTCCATTTACATATCTCTAATAGTGCTAGGATAACCTCTATCCTAGTCGATGACCGCTGCGCAACTTCACATTGGCTATCATTGGGCCCTATGCGTTCCAGGAGCCAATGGCGATGTATGCAGACGGTGACGGTACGCACCGCCGCGGACCTGACCGCCATTTTCTATCTGTGCACTCACTTGCTACCTGACCTTCAACAGGAGAGGACCTACACTGCAAGTGCTGCTGTGACCTGTGCCTGGAAGCAACAATGGCTCAAGTGCCTGGGGAAAGGGCCACCGCCTTCACTTCAGCGGAGTTGGAGAGACTGGTGGATGGGGTCCTACCCCAGTACACTTTACTTTATGGTCCTCCAGACAAACAAGTGAGTACACTGTGAGCATGATGCGTGGGCCATGAATGTATGGTTTGCTGTGTGTGTAAGCCTCGTGTAGGAGGGGGGGGGGGGGGGACTGAAGCGTCCTAGGCAGACTGCTGCATGTCTGATGGTCCATGTCTGTGCATAAGGGGAGGGGAGATATATGGTGGGCCATGAGTGTAACAGGCCGGACGGTATGACTCATACCTTTTTCTATGCATCTTTTTCTGCAGGTCAGCGCCTATCAGAAAAAGGGTATTTGGCGTGCCATCGCCGAGGAGGTGCGGACCCTGGGGGTCTATGACAGACGGGGCACCCACTGCCGCAAACAGTGGGAGGACCTGCGCCGCTGGGCAAGGAAGACGGCAGAGGCCCAGCTGGGGCTGACCTCCCAATGAGGAAGGAGTGCCCGTCGTACCCTGACCCCACCGGATATTTCTCACCCTGGAGGTGGCCTATTGGGAGTTGGATGGGCGCTATAAGGCATCACAGCAGCCACAAGGGGGTAAGTACAGATTCAGAATCATGACGTGTTAAGGTTTTACCTGGGTGGGGGATGTGGGCTGTTGGTGCCCCTAGGCCAGGGCGAACATGGCAGGGTATGTCCCCTGTTGGCCAGGTTCTGAAGCACTCCAACCCCAATAGTGTTAGTGGGCATCTACTACTGTGGGTTTCAGGTGTGCAGCCAATGGCGTAAGGCATTGTACCCCATGGGGTGGTGACTAGTTTTGTAACTGGTAGGGAACAGCCCTACGCACTAGGCCATGCACTGTGTGTTGTGTACGCCAACGGTAGTGTTGTTGTTGGCATCGACCAAGTGTATCCTCTGTCTCGGCCCCCCCCCTTTTTGTTTTGTCACCCTGTCCTTGTGTGCATTAGCATAATCTGGCAGAGGAGCAGAGGGACCGGCGACGGAGGGAGCTGCATCCCACATGGGCCTGGAGGCCGAATCCACCGACTGTGAGGGCACCAGTGGGACCGAGGGGGAGCACCTCCATCACCAGCACCCCTATCACTACATGCCCCTCACTGGCAGTCACCACCCCCACATCCATGCACACGTCCCATGTGTCCTCTCCCACTGTGACCCCTCCTCCCAAAGTACACAAACGCAAGCACACACACACCCAACAGCCATCCACCTCACAACAGCATCCAGCCCATGCACCAGCACCCAAACACAGCAGACGGACACCTCCTACAACCACTCCCAAACCTTCCCCCTCTCTCCCTGCCCCAGTGTCCCTAAGAGGCTTTTCCACACCACCATTGAACTATTCCCTACCCCCCCCCGTCCTTCACCTCAGGCCAGGGTGCCCAGGACCCAGCCCAGCACCTCAGCCACCCAGTCCACGGCCACTGTGGTTTCTGCAGCTATGAGAGGCTCCAAGGAGGCACCCGTCAGCCCCGCCAGTGTGCCAGCAACACCTGCCAAGGCCAAGAAGGGTCCGCCGCCTGGCAAGGGCAAGGAGGGGACACCAGCCAGCAAGGGGAAGGAGGCCGAACCAGCCAGTAAGGGCAATTCAAAGACTTCAGCTGGCAGAAGCAGGGAGGCACCACCATATTCCATGGGCAGAAAGGGGCATAGAACACTAGCCATGGCACTTCAGCCATCCGAGGCTGCAGGTGAAGGCTACCATCACCACTGCCAGCACCGCCACCTCGCACAGCACCTCCACCTGCCCCGCCGCCAGCAGCAGCCCCAGTGAGCA
The DNA here is from genome assembly GCF_031143425.1 of Pleurodeles waltl. NCBI lineage: Eukaryota > Metazoa > Chordata > Amphibia > Caudata > Salamandridae > Pleurodeles > Pleurodeles waltl. The sequence goes on from NC_090450.1 coordinate 353,492,881, forward strand.
GCTGTCCGAGGCTGCAGGTGAAGGCCTGGAGGCTCCCACCACCACTGCCAGCACTGACACCTGCACCGCGTCCAGCACCGCCACCTGCACCGCCTCCAGCAGCCCCACTGCCAGCAGCAACAGCCCCAGTGGGCAGGCGTCCGAGGCTGCAGGTGAAAGCCTGGAGGCTTCCACCACCATTGCCTGCACCGCCACCTGCAGCGCAACTGGCATACACTAAGCAGCCGTCACCACTGGAGAGCAGTATGTAGTGGTGACTGCATGGGCTGCAGTGTGTCCTGGCCCCTGCAACACCGGTCTGTGTGACCCCCAGGTGAGAGACTGTGACCTTGCCCCATCCAGGATAAAGCACACAGGGCACAAAGGCCCCTCCAGAACCACTGGGAGAAGGCATCCACTGAGCCCCTCCTTGGCAGGATGAAGCACACTGGGCACAAAGCCCCCTCCAGAACTATTGGAAGAAGGCATCCACTCAGCCCCTCCTTGGCAGGATGAAGCACACTGGGCACAAAGCCCCCTCCAGAACCAGTGGAAGAAGGCGTCCACTAGAGAGACTGTGGCTTTGCCCACCCCAGGACCAAGCAGTGGGCAAACCACCCACTAGAGAGACTGAGGCTTTGCCCTCCCCAAGACTAAGCAGTGGGCATGGAGCCCCCTCCAGGCCAGTGGCGTTATACCATCTTCCAGCTGAGGTGCCCCCCCATTCCCCTTCCCCCTGAGGTGCCTGTGTGTTTCCGACCTGATGCCGCTGCAAGGTTCTCTCCGTATTGAGGCAGGAGTCAAGTGTGGTCTTGGCCTATGTGTTATGGCCCCGTGGGCCAAGGATATTTTGGAGTGGGCATTGTCCCTCCTTTTGTATAGATTGTATTTATTGTACATACTGTTTATTTCTGAACGTATTTCTAATAACTACGTATATTACACTCATTTTACTCCATTCCTTTTGTCCTTGCGTTATTCCTGAGGGTTACAGGGTATATATGTAATGTTGTTGCATGTGTTTGTTTGTATGGCGTTGGGGGTGTTGTGTGTCACTCTTTTTCCTCCCCCCCTCTCCTGTGTGCTAGGTGCAGTACTCACTGTGGTCGTCTTCGCCGGCATACATGTTCCTGGTGTATGAGAAGGTACACCAGCATGGGGAAGATCTGCAGTTCAGACTCCATGGTGTCCTCGTTCGTCCTTGAGTGTCGAGAGGGGAGTTGTTTCCCTTCAGTGTTCTGTTTCTGCCGTGCTTTTGATGGCATTGGTACCGCCCCGGAAAAGCTGGTGGATAGGCCTGTTGTAATGCTGTGGGCGGTACATTGTCTTCCGCCTGCCTGTTAGTGGTTACCTCCACGGTGCTTGTTGCTACCGCCGTAGCGGTCAGACTGTTAACCGCTTAGGTGCGGGCGTCGGCCACTGGCCGACGCCCACACACCCTCCCTGGTGCGGGTCACGACCAGTGGCCGACACCAGGAAGGGCATTAATAAATCCTCGGGTGCGTCGCACCCGAGGATTTATTTTTTATTTTTTTTCCCCCCCCGGGAGACACGGAAGCTACCGTGTCTCCCCCCGCCCCCCACCCGCCCCTTTGTGACGTCAGCGCGCCGCGAGGCGCGCTGACGTTGCAAAGGTGTTTTCCCCATGAAAGCAGGAAGCAGCCTTGCGGCCGCTTCCTGCTTTCATGGGGAAAACGGCCTTTTTCACGTTCGGGAAGGCCTCGTAAGAAAGGGGAGAGTCTCCCCTTTCTTACGAGGCCTTCCTGAAAGTGTTTCCTGGCCCCCGATCGCAGCACAGCTGCGATCGGGGGCCAGGAAACACTTTCAGGAAGGCCTCGTAAGAAAGGGGAGACACTCCCCTTTCTTACGAGGCCTTCCTGAAAGTGTTTCCTGGCCCCCGGTCGCAGCTGTGCTGCGATCGGGGGCTAGGAAACACTTTCAGGTTTCCTGGCTCCCCCGATCGCAGCACAGCTGCGATCGGGGGGGTCAGGAAACATTTTGAAAAGGCCTCGTAAGAAAGGGGAGACTCTCCCCTTTCTTACGAGGCCTTCTGAAACTGTTTCTGGCCCCCGATCGCAGCTGTGCTGCGATCGGGGGCCAGAAACAGTTTCAGAAGGCCTCGTAAGAAAGGGGAGAGTCTCCCCTTTCTTATGAGGCCTTCTGAAACGGTTTCCTGGCCCCCGATCGCAGCACAGCTGCGATCGGGGGCCAGGAAACCCCACTAGACACCAGGGATTTCACTTTTGGGGGGCAGCCCCCTCCCCCGGAAAACGGGCCGCCCCCCCCCCCCCCGGATAATTTTCCGAAAAAAATAAAAAGGTAGGTGCCCCCTGGGGAGGGGGGGGGCGCGATCGCGCCCCCCCCCCCCCCCCAGGGGATTTAAAAAAAAAAAATAAAAATAAATCAAATAAAAAAAAAAATGAAATGACAGGGGGTCGCCCGTGGCAATTTTTTTTTTAGATGTTGTAGGGTTTCCCTGGGGGCCATTTTGGCCCCCAAGGAAACCATACAACAACTAAAAAAAAATATATGTATATATCTATATATATATATATCTATGTAGATAGATATATCTAGGTACATGGATATATCTATAGATATATCTATGTAGATATATATTTATATATATATATATATTGGTAGATCTGTATCAAAGAGATTTATAAAGCGCGCTACTCACCTGTGAGGGTCTCAAGGCGCTGGGGGGGGACGGGGGGGAGGGAAAGGGGCTAGGAGGTTCACTGTTCAAAAAGCCAGGTTTTGAGGCCCTTCCTGAAAAGAAGTAGGTTTTGGGTCTTGCGAATGTGGGTTGTGAGTGCGTTCCATGTTTTGGGTGCAATGTAGGAGAAGGATCTGCCCCCGGTGGTGGTGTGTTTGATGCGGGGGTCAGAGGCGAGAGAGAGGTCAGCTGAACGGACGTTTCGTGTGGGGGTGTGGAAGGTGACTCTCGTTGAGGTAGGCAGGGCCTGTGTTGTGGAGTGATTTGTGTGTGAGGATGAGGATCTTGAAGGTGATCCTTTTGTCAATGGGGAGCCAGTGGAGGGATTTGAGGTGTGGAGAGATGTGTTCGTGTCGGTGGAGGTCGAGGATGAGTCGTGCTGCTGAGTTCTGGATGCGTGTAGTTTGCACTTGAGTTTTAGAGTGGTGCCGGCGTAGAGGGCGTTTCTGTAATCAAGCCTGCTGCTGATGAGTGCGTGAGTGACAGTTTTTCTGGTCTCTGTGGGGATCCATTTTAATGTTTTTCAGTATACGGAGTTTGTTGAAGCATGAGGAGGTAAGAGCGTTGATTTGTTGGGTCATAGAGAGGGAGGAGTCTAGGATGATGCTGAGGTTGCGTGCGTAGTTGGCGGGGGTGGGTGCAGGGCCTTGCGTGGTGGGCCACCATGGGGGGTCCCAGGTTTTTTTGGTGAGGGCCAAAGAGGATTATTTCGGTTTTGCTTGAGTTGAGTTTCAGGTGGTTGGCTGTCATATATACATCACTTTTGTCAATATGTGTGTGGTTTCCCTGGGGGGAAAAGGGTCCGACTTGTCTAGTGGCAGTTTTAGTGCCATAAAGAAGCGCAGAAGGTTTATATGCCTACTGCAAAGAGCACATCTGTATTTTATGTAAATAGCTGAGTACATTAGTAAAGTCTATGGAGAGATGAAGGGCACTTTTGCTGGGTGGTAATGAGGGAATCCGAGGAGGAGGGAGTGGGAGCACCAATAATGATTGTTGGACTGGGCGCAGGAGGTGCTAAAGACTGTGACGAATGGTATGTGACAAGGTGTTTTTTGAGTGTCTTGAAAGTACGTGCTGATTGAGGGAAGAAGCGCAGGTAAGGTGGCCTCTACTGTTGCACGTATCTCACACACACCATCGATTTTGTGACTGTCTACGTAGGCTAGTGTTTTAGAGCAACAGTTTAGCCAATAGCAGAGATGGCATCTTGATGGATGACTGCTGCCTGCACTCGGGTTATAGAGGACCGCTCTGACATAGGATCAGAGACTGAGACATCAGATACTGAGACAGCATCTGAGGGATAGGACAATGGCGCAGACTCTGGGAGTGATTTTTCAGTCAGAGGAGTCCCATTCGAAAACTCCTCTTCCAGTACATTATGAGGGAGGTGATGAGGACAGTCCTGCTGTCCCTTCGCAAGCTGTTCGTGCAACTGGGTAATAGTGGGTTAGGCCAACCCAGAGAGCAGGTGAATGCGGCGGCAAGCAGAGAGAGAGTGCTCTCTTGGGAGCTCACCAATTTAGTTCAGCCCCAAATTCCACCACCCAAATCATATTGTGGAGACATCAAAATTGTCTATGGCAAAACAAACTGGTTTTGTAAGGCAGGCACCTGTGTTTTTGGTCCTGGATTCGGCGGCCATATAGAGAAACACACTAAACCCAAACATTTCTGGAAACTAGACATTCGGGGGAGTCCACAGAGGTGTGACTTGTGTGGATTCCCCAAAGTTTTCTTACCCAGAATACCCTGCAAAGCTGAAATGTTGAGAAAAAACTCTATTTTTCTCGCATTTCTGTCACACAAACTACAGGAATATGCTGGGATCCACAACATTCCTACCACCCAGTGACTCCTCACCTGTCCTGATAAAAACACTACCCCACTTGAGTGCCTACACCTAGTGCCTGTGTCAGGAATGGATCACCCCAGGGTCAACAGCTGCCTCACGTAAGGACCAACATTGACCGTTGTGTGATCTATTCCTGTCGCAGGCACCAGGCCTAACCACACAAGTGAGGTATCATATTTATCGGGAGACTTGGGGGAACGCTGGGTGGAAGGAAATTTGTGGCTCCCCTCAGATTCCAGAACTTTCTGTCACCGAAATGTGTGGAAAACGTGGTATTTTAGCCACATTTTGAGGTTTGCAAAGGATTCTGGGTAACAGAACCTGGTCCGAGCCCCACAAGTCACCTCATCTTGGATTCCCCTGGGTTTCTAGTTTACAAAAATGTGCTGGTTTGCTAGGTTTCCCCAGGTGCCGGCTGAGCTAGAGGCCAAAATCCACAGGTAGGCACTGTTTTCTATGAAAAAATGTGATGTGTCCACGTTCTGTTTTGGGGCATTTCCTGTCGCGGGCGCTAGGCCTACCCACACAAGTGAGGTATCATTTTTATCGGGAGACTTAGGGGAACGCCGGGTGGAAGGAAATTTGTGGCTCCTCTCAGATTCCAGAACTTTCTGTCACCGAAATCTGAGGAAAACTTGTTTTTTTAGCCACTTTTTGAGGTTTGCAAAGGATTCTGGGTAACAGAACCTGGTCCGAGCCCCGCGAGTCACCCCTCCTTGGATTACCCTAGGTCTCTAGTTTTCAGAAATGCACAGGTTTGGTAGGTTTCCCTAGGTGCCGGCTGAGCTACAGGCCAAAATCTACAGGTAGGCACTTCTAAAAAAACACCTCTGTTTTCTTCCAAAAATTTTGATGTGTCCACGTTGCGCTTTGGGGCGTTTCCTGTCGCGGGCGCTAGGCCTACCCACACAAGTGAGGTATCATTTTTATCAGGAGACTTGGGGGAACGCCGGGTGGAAGGAAATTTGTGGCTCCTCTCAGATTCCAGAACTTTCTGTCACCGAAATCTGAGGAAAACTTGTTTTTTTAGCCACTTTGAGGTTTGCAAAGGATTCTGGGTAACAGAACCTGGTCCGAGCCCCGCGAGTCACCCCTCCTTGGATTGCCCTAGGTCTCTAGTTTTCAGAAATGCACAGGTTTGGTAGGTTTCCCTAGGTGCCGGCTGAGCTAGAGGCCAAAATCTACAGGTAGGCACTTCTCAAAAAACACCTCTGTTTTCTTCCAAAAATTTTGATGTGTCCACGTTGCGCTTTGGGGCGTTTCCTGTCGCGGGCGCTAGGCCTACCCACACAAGTGAGGTATCATTTTTATCGGGAGACTTGGGGGAACGCCGGGTGGAAGGAAATTTGTGGCTCCTCTCAGATTCCAGAACTTTCTGTCACCGAAATGTGAGGAAAACTTGTTTTTTTAGCCACTTTTTGAGGTTTGCAAAGGATTCTGGGTAACAGAACCTGGTCCGAGCCCCGCGAGTCACCCCTCCTTGGATTGCCCTAGGTCTCTAGTTTTCAGAAATGCACAGGTTTGGTAGGTTTCCCTAGGTGCCGGCTGAGCTAGAGGCCAAAATCTACAGGTAGGCACTTCTCAAAAAACACCTCTGTTTTCTTCCAAAAATTTTGATGTGTCCACGTTGCGCTTTGGGGCGTTTCCTGTCGCGGGCGCTAGGCCTACCCACACAAGTGAGGTATCATTTTTATCGGGAGACTTGGGGGAACGCCGGGTGGAAGGAAATTTGTGGCTCCTCTCAGATTCCAGAACTTTCTGTCACCGAAATGTGAGGAAAACTTGTTTTTTTAGCCACTTTTTGAGGTTTGCAAAGGATTCTGGGTAACAGAACCTGGTCCGAGCCCCGCGAGTCACCCCTCCTTGGATTGCCCTAGGTCTCTAGTTTTCAGAAATGCACAGGTTTGGTAGGTTTCCCTAGGTGCCGGCTGAGCTAGAGGCCAAAATCTACAGGTAGGCACTTCTCAAAAAACACCTCTGTTTTCTTCCAAAAATTTTGATGTGTCCACGTTGCGCTTTGGGGCGTTTCCTGTCGCGGGCGCTAGGCCTACCCACACAAGTGAGGTATCATTTTTATCGGGAGACTTGGGGGAACACCGGGTGGAAGGAAATTTGTGGCTCCTCTCAGATTCCAGAACTTTCTGTCACCGAAATGTGAGGAAAACTTGTTTTTTTTAGCCACTTTTTGAGGTTTGCAAAGGATTCTGGGTAACAGAACCTGGTCCGAGCCCCGCAAGTCACCCCTCCTTGGATTCCCCTAGGTCTCTAGTTTTCAGAAATGCACAGGTTTGGTAGGTTTCCCTATGTGCCGGCTGAGCTAGAGGCCAAAATCTACAGGTAGGCACTTTGGAAAAAACAGCTGTGTTTTCTATAAAAAAAATAGGATGTGTCCATGTTGTGTTTTGGGGCATTTCCTGTCGCGGGCACTAGGCCTACCCACAGAAGTGAGGTATCATTTTTATCGGGAGACTTGGGGGAACACAGAATAGCAAAACAAGTGTTATTGCCCCTTATCTTTCTCTACATTTTTTCCTTCCAAATATAAGAGAGTGTGTAAAAAAGACGTCTATTTGAGAAATGCCCTGCAATTCACATGCTAGTATGGGCACCTCGGAATTCAGCGATGTGCAAATAACCACTGCTCCTCAAAACCTTATCTTGATCCCATTTTGGAAATGCAAAGGTTTTCTTGATACCTCTTTTTCACTCTTCATATTTCAGCAAATGAATTGCTGTATACCCAGTATAGAATGAAAACCAACTGCAGGGTGCAGCTTATTTATTGGCTCTGGGTACCTAGGGTTCTTGATGAACCTACAAGCCCTTTATATCCCCGCAACCAGAAGAGTCCAGCAGACAAAACAGTATATTGCTTTCAGAAATCTGACATCGCAGGAAAAAGTTACAGAGTAAAACATAAAGAAAAATGGCTGTTGTTTTCAGCTCAATTTCAATATTTTTTTATTTCAGCTGTTATTTTCTGTAGGAAAACCTTGTAGGATCTACACAAATGACCCCTTGCTGAATTCAGAATTTTGTCTAGTTTTCAGAAATGTTTAGCATTCCGGGATCCAGCATTGGTTTCACACCCATTCCTGTCACTAACTGGAAGGAGGCTGAAAGCACCAAATATAGTAGAAATGGGGTATGTCCCAGTAAAATGCCAAATTTGTGTTGAAAAATTCGGTTTTCTGATTCAAGTCTGCCCGTTCCTGAAAGGTGGGAAGATAGTGATTTCAGCACCAGAAACCCTTGGTTGATGGCATTTTCAGGGGAAAAACCACAAGCCTTCTTCGGCAGCCCTTTTTTCCCATTTTTTTGGAAAAAACAAAATTTTCACTGTATTTTGGCTATTTTCTTGGTCTCCTCCAGGGTAAACCACAAACTCTGGGTACCATTAGAATCCCTAGGATGTTGGAAAAAAAGGACGCAAATTTGGCGTGGTTAGCTTATGTGGACAAAAAGTTATGAAGCCCTAAGCGCGAACTACCCCAAATAGCCAAAAAAGGGCTCAGCACTGGGGGGGAAAAGGCCCAGCAGCTAAGGGGTTAAAGTGGCTGTCTGTGTTGGCGGTTTCAGCCATGGTCAAAATTCCATTTTTTTTTTTTAACCGCCGGGCTGTTGGCGGTATTACCACTGCTTTATCACCGACCGGCAGGGTTGCAATGAGGGCCTATATCTGTTTATTCCATTAATATTTCTCTCCAGGATTTGTGCCTTTTAACTGAGGAGCCCAACCCGACCACCCCCGACATTCATGTACCTATCATTGGTTACTGACATACCATACCACCTTTTGGTTATTGCTTTTAACTTTCGATTTATATATTTCAGTCTCATGAATCTGTTTCTTCCCTCAGCCACAAACTAGAAACCCTCCAACTCCCTTGTGTAATCATCACCTCTCAAACCATTATACATTATCATTGCAATTATTGGGTAGGATGAACAAATCCTGTAGGTACTGGAAATACCCCATAAGTGGTATTTTACTCTTGCCTTCCGCCCACATAAAAAATATATTCTTCTGACCCATTTTATCCTGTTGACCAATTGGTGTACGAACAACAACTGCTGATAAATAGCAACTACGGAACATCCTGAAAATTCAAACATTCCTTTCTAACCTTCCAAAACAGTAATCTCTAAAGCAGTCCACAGCTAGCTTGACAACCTCAAGAGTTCACCCCCACATTTGTTTTTCTCACTGGACAAGGTAACAAATTTCACAACTAGGCCACTCAATAACCTCATTCACCTGCCCAGATGACAGATATCCACACATTTCCTATGGAATTTTAAAAGGACATATCCTCTGTGAAACAGGATTTTCATAAAGCCACTGCAGAATTCGGAGCGTTCGGTACACAAACCTGAATCGAGACTGGCTTAAGTGGAGACCAACCTGGCTGATACCATTCATGACCAGGATGATCACACATCTCGGGTGGTGGTGCTGCAGCGCCAACAATAAATCCTGCAGGACAAACTTGATGATCTTGAAAATAGATCACAACGTAATAATATTCAGATTCAAGGAATATCACCAACCCTGGTGGCAGCTAAACTGGAGTCATGTGTTCAAGCGTTAATTTGGCTATCTCCTAAACCTTCCCAACAACTCACTAGTAATTCCGGATGACAACCATAGGATTTTCTCGCCGCTTCAACAGCAAAGAAATCTATTCCTAGATGTTCTGACTCATGCTCACTACTATCACATCAAGGAGCAGATTCGGATGGCAACACAGCAGCAGACATCACTGTTTTTCTGGGGTGACACAATCCTTTTGTTCCAAGATGTTTCAGCTCACATGCTTGCACGCCAACAAGAACTACGCAAGATCACAACACACCTACCAGGAGAAAAAAATCCCATTACGCTGGGTGTTTTCTTCAGACTGCTGTTCACAATCAAAGATAAGCAATATGAGATCCGAGATCTCCAAGAAAAAAAAAAAAAAAAAAAAGTATTTTGGGTTTTCTTTGCCAGCGCTATACCAACAAGAACCCGGCACTAATAACCTTGCAGATACCAGAAGTGCATGGTGCTTCCTGACTTCCATATCAACACGTAACGAGGCAAGGAGACAAAGATGCCTGCAAGAAGAAGACGCCCATTCGCCTCAGAGGAGGACACGATGATTTGAATTGCTGATGTTCTACTATTATTGCTTTCATATTGAACTTACCCACACAACTCAGAACACCTAGTAAGTAAACTGTTTGCGTTTCATTGCATGTATGGGGGGGAGGATGGGGTCTACTATCTGAGAATCAGCACTCTTATCAGATTTTTTCTGTTGTTTGCTTTTAGTGCTACCTGGTTATTCCTTCTGATGACGCCTTTGTGGCCTAACTACCAAGGGAGAGATCAGAGCCCCTGTATGTTTCCCTTTCAGTTTTCTTTTTTCAATTCCTCCCTCTACCCATTACAGCCATGAGAACTGGGACATACACCACACCTTCTGATTATGCACACAAAATGCCGCGCCATAGCAGTAAACCACCTCAGGACCACTGCAGGAGCTGGCCGGCTTCCTAGCGTCCCACTTGGAGCTCTGTTGATTTCCCTTCAGTCCATAATGCATTGTCATATCGTTTACAGAAATGATGCCACTTAAAATAGTCATCTATAAAGTTCAGGGCCTTAACTCCCCTATGAAACATGAAGCCTTTCTTCCATCCTTGAAACACAAGGAGACCAACATTGCCCTGCTTCAAGAGACCCACATATTACCTACAGACACCAAGAGATAGCGCTTCTATTGATTCCTGTTATAATTCCAGGCACCCAATAACCGGACAGAAAGAGGGGCAGTGATCATTATATGGAGAGGGCTTTCCTACCATGTAGAAGGCACACTTTGGGATAAAGGCAGCTGGGTAGGGATTAAGGGTAAATGAGGCCCACCTAACTATATTCTCACACTATGGACCAACTGAGGACAGAGACAGATTCTTTGTTGCCACCTCCTCTACTGTTGCCCACTTTACAGACGGAGAGATAATTCTGGGGAGTGGCTACAATTTTCCTGTGGCCCCGTCATTGACCTGTCTCATCCGTGACATAATGACTCACTGCCACCGCTTTTGCTGATGCATGAGGTCACCAACCTGAATCTTGCAGACTTCTGGTGTCTCCACCACCTATCGGACAGATACTACACATATATTCACAACAGGAATATTACTTGGTCACTAAACAAAGACTGCCCAAATTATTAGACACTATCATCGATGTCTGTTCCCTATTAGATCATGCCCCAACATGGCTTTCGATGAATCCCCAATCTCCCCAGAAGCCTCCTGTCCGTCCCCTGGCTGATCAAAGAGGTGCTTTGAGGGATCCTTGATTAAGAGATCGCATAAGAGACACAATAGAGCACTACTTCAGAGAAAAAGCAGAAGAGGTTTCTCCATCTGTGTTACAGGACACAGCTAAAGCCATCATTAATGCAAATTGATTTCCAACAAGGCCACTTTCTAATGCCTCCACAAATAAATTAGGGAGAATGCTGAGGTCAGGTTAGCACAAGCTGAAGCACACTACAAGCAAAATGGTTTCAATGCCACATTATGGGACCTCCGCAGGATCCAGGACGAGCTGGAACGGTTACAGATGAAAGAATCAGTTAAAAAGCACCTCTACATTAAACAAATATGCTGTGAGCAGACAAACAAGGTAGATGGCTTACTGCCTTAAAACCAAGATTAGCTACCACTAGAAACCACATTCCAAGCATTGTAAATATCCAAGGGCATGCTACATCTGAGATCTTAGTTTTCCACCAATATTAATCTGCCCTGTTAAATCACCAAAAGCCTGATGAAACAACCAAAGACGCATACATAGATGACTATACAGCTTCAGATCTAGTGGAGGACTTGAGCTCCCTGGAGAATTATATTAGTCCAGAAGAGATAAGGAAGGCGATCAACGACCTTCTACTCCAGAAATTCCCATGCCCTTATGGCAAGTTAGTCTCTTTTTACAAGGCTTACGCCTCCCTACTCATCGCACCCCTGACCAAGGGGTCCAATTGTTTACTGACCTCTCAAATGGACACAGAAACCATGTTAGATTCCCATATTATGCTGCTCCTTAAACCGGACAAAGATAGGCAGCGTTGTTTGTCCTACTGTCCAAATGCATTGCTAAATTGTGATGTGAATATGTCCACGTCTATATTAGTCCAGAGACTTCATAATTGTTGATCGACCCTCATCTCTCTTCAGCAATCAGGCTTCATTGAAAATAGACAAGTGTCAGACAATAATCGACTTGCAGTTGCTTTGATGGAGGTGGCTGAGAGAAGTGAACTACTGATGGTTCTTTTCTCGCTTGATGTAGAGAAGACCTTCGATCTGGTTGATTGACCTTACCTCACCAAAATACTGGACACAGCCAGATTGGACCCTAAAACTCAAACCTTAATTCAGGTGTCTTTATAACGTCCTTCAGTAATGATCAAGATGAACAGCAAATACACCCTGCCAAAACCGATAAATTGGGGCTAGTATCAGGGGTGCCCCTCATCTCCCCTGGTCTTTGCTATTTCAATCCAACCGCTCATAGCCAAGATATTATGCAATTCAAATATTAGCAGTGTTAGAGTGGGGGACACTGAACATAATCTAGCATTATTTGCAGACATTATACTATGCTCCATAACCAACCCTGACCACTTACTCCCAACTCTACTAGCAGAACTAGACCGCGGTCTCAGGCTGCAAGATAAATTCTTCTAACTTTTGAAGGTCTGAGAGTGGCAGGACCCCAAAGGGAAATGTGAGACAAAGTTCAAGCAATAGGGTTTTCCTAGCTGGATTTTCCACCAAATATCTAGGGATCCACCTCCCGGCACACATTCAATCACTGTACAATTGCAATATTCCACCTCTCCTACAAACCCTATTCAAAGACCTTTATCGCTGATGTAAATTGGAAATTTCCCGACTGGAATGTCTAGATAGCTTAAAAATGAACTTCATGTCCTGTTTACTGTATACACTACAAACACTGCCTTTCACAATCCATAAAATGACCGTGTTTTGTCTCTGACGGAAATGTTAGACTTTGTCAGTTGTGGTAAATCGGCCAGAGTAGCACACTCAACACTTTACCGCCTGCTAGATGAAGGGGAACTAGGATTCCCCAATGTTATTGTTTACAACCAAGTAGCCCAGATCTGACCAGCTCTAGATTGGAATTACAATCCAGACAACAAACCATGGGTAGCAGTAGAACAAGCTTTCTCTAACATCCCCCTCAAATATATCCTATGGATCGCAATGAGTCAATCCTAAAACAGAAAGCCCTTCTCCCAATTATGGCAACATTACTTGAACAATGGAACTCCCAGATACGCAAGAAGTCTTTTCCCAAACACCCCTTTCCATTACCAGCTATAATTCACAACCCAGACTTTCCTTCAGGGATCTCCGATCCTTACTTTGTCTTCAAAGACATCTTTTAGCTGAAGTGGATCACCCACATTCCAGGAAGCAGAGGTCTTCGAACGCAGGAAAGCCTGACAGACAAGTGGCTCTAATTAGATGGGACAACTATTCTCTTACACAAGTGATTCATTTGGTAGCAGGTAGGTCAGTAGTCACTGGGGGGCCAATGAGTGCCTAGCCCCCTCTTTATTTGCGTATGCCCCCCCTAAATATGCAGGCTTTGTGTTAACAGAAGTGGCCTGTCAATTTGTAAATTAGTCTACTTCAAATTTGCTAGGAGCATGGAGGCTGGTTTCAGCCCCAGCCGAGCAATTCCAATAAGAAATGAAATGTTGCAGCTGAGCCCTGCATTTATTACAACCACCACTGTAGCATTTTAACTGCTTTCGGTCTGTGCACTCAGGAAGTGTCCTGCAAACCACATGGGAGACCCACTGGGCCTCGGGGACAGAGAGGAAAGGAGAGAGCTGCTGCACCTACATACAGAGAGGAGCTGCAGGGTAAACATGGGATAGGTGTGCTGTGTATCGTTTTGAGCACTGTGCTTCACGTTTTGAGCCCTGCCGTCCAGACTGGCAGATCAAAATTATTAATGCTATCTACTGAACTGCAGGAGCACTTTCTTGGCAAGTGAGTTGTGGCCAATCAACAACATAGCAAGTTATTTTCTTTTGGCCCATGTGGGATGGAACGGCAGGGCTTTGTTTGTGCCGCCGTGAGAGGTCCCAAACCAAGGACAGAATTTTATATTCAATTGGCCCATGGGTCAATTCAGTTGGACACCGAGGTTAAAAATACTGTGGGTTTTTTCAGAAGATAGACATTTTTGTGTTTCAGTACAGAAATGGTGTAGTTCAAGTTTAGAGCATTTAACTTTAGAATGGTAAAGTTATGAAACAATCCAGTGATGGCATGCATTAAATAGTTCTATTTATTGTAGAAGAGCTGGGAAGGTAGCTTAGTTAGTTAAATGCTGCCTCTGGCACATCCAAGGTATATGTTGCAGTCTTGGCCTACCATCTCATGTTATCATCCTTGTGAGGCTGGTAAATTGTCTGTCTGTAAATGCACTAATCATGCCATGTTATGTATGGAGCCTAAACTTTTGTGTGCTGAGAACCTAACGGTTAGGTCCCCAGCCACGGTGCTTGTATGCTGAGGATGTAACCGTTACGTCCTCTGCACACAACAAACAAACTCCTCTGCTGTTCTCAGACTAATTTATAGGGGTGAGGGCTGCTCAAAATGGGCATGTCAATGCCCCAACTCTCCACAAACACAAATGGAATCAGTACTTTTGCCTCCCCTGAGGAGCAGATGGGGCAATTACCCCCATTTGCCCCCCCCACCACCCCTTTGCAGGTAGAAAGTCCACTGGACATCAAGGATTGATTTTTTTATTTGTTTTGGTGGGGGCTGCCCAGCATGGGCATGGCCATGCTCCAACCCCCTCAAAAATGGGTAAACAGTCTTTCTGCTCCCCTGCAGATTAAAGCATTTGGCCCCAATGGCAAGCAAGAGGATATCTGATTTTGTGAGATGTTGTTTTTACAGATTAGGACTGGAGAGTTTGGCTAACTCCCAGTATCATCCCACTTGCAATGGTGAACAGCTACACTTATTGGGCTTGGGTAGGCTGCCACCTGCAAAAAATGGGGAGTCCATGGTGGTGTGCCTCACATTCATCCTACACCATTTCCTTACCCACAATGCCCTGCAAACCTCAAAATGTGACTAAAATCACACACGTTCCTTGCATTTCTGTGTCATAGTCTTCCGGAAACAGAAATACACCACAAATGTCCTACCAGCCAGTATTCCCTTTGGTCGCCCGATAAAAATGATACCTCACTTGTGTGGGTTCCCAAAGCAGAGTCAGCCTAAAAAAGTATAAAAATAAACTGCCCTCTTGGACCCACGTTGGTTCCCCCTTAAACTATACATGTTTTTAGCCCTTCCCTGTCGCAGACACTTGGCCCACCCACACAAGTGAGGTATCATTGTTATCGGAAGACCAAGGGGATCGCTGAGTGGCAGGAAATTTGTGGCTTCCCTCAGATTCCAGAACCTTCCATCACAAAAATGTGAGGACATTTTTTTTTTTAAGCAAATATTGAGGTTTTCAAGGGATTCTGGGTAAAGAAAGTGATGGGAGTCACACAAGACACCTTTCCCTGGACTTCCGAAGGTTTCTAGTTTTCAAGAATGTACAGCTTTGCTAGGTTTCCCCAGGGGCTGGCTGACTAGGGTCCAAAAATTACAGCTATCCACTGTGCAAAAAACGGGTGAACTGTGCATGGAAAAAACTGATGTATCCATTTTTGGCTGTTTCCTGTTGCATGCACTACTCCTACCCACACAAGTGAGATACCATTTTCATCAGACGACGTAGGAGAATGCTGGGAGCACCTTCCAAATGTGAGACAATGTGTAAGAAATAAATAATTTAGAGAAATACCCTCTAATTCACGCTAGTATGGGTACCCACAAATTTAGAGATGTGCAAATAAATCCTGCTTGTAAACTCTATATCTTGTGCCCATTTCAGAAATACATTGGTTTCCTTGATATCTACTTTTCACTATTTATATTTTACCATATGAACTGCTGTATACCCGGTACACAATGAAAAAAACATTGCAAGATGCAGCTCTGTTATTGGCTCTGGGTAGCTCGGGTTCTTAGAGAACCTACAAGCCCTAAAAGTCCCTTCAACCAAAAGAAAGGGTCCAGTGGACATAACCGTAGATCGCTTTTGGAAATCTGCCATAATTTGAAAAAGTTACAAATGAAAATGTAGACGCAAATGGCTGTTTTTCTCAACTCAATTTCAATATTTTTTGTATTTCAACTGTTACTTTCTATAAAACCTCGATGGATCTACACAAATGACCCCTTGCTGAATTCAGAATTTTGTCTACGCTTCAGAAATGCATAGCTTTGCGGCATCCATCATTGGTTTCACACCCATTTCAGCCACCAACTGGAAGGAGGTTGAAAGCACACAAAAGATAGGAAAAATGGCCTACGTCCCTGTAAAGTGCCAAAAGTATGCTGAAAATGTGTTTTTCTGATTCAAGTCTTCCTGCTCGTGAAAGCTCGAAAGATTGTGATTTTAGCACAGAAAACCTTTTGTTGATACCATTTGCAGGGAAAAAACAGACACTTTCATCTGCAGCACCTTTTTCCCTCAAAAACTCAAAATTTTGCGAAATATTGCCAATTTTCTCGTTCCTCGCCAGGGAAATCCACAAACCCTGGGTACCTTTCGAATCCCCAGGCTGTTGGGAAAAAAAGGACACTAATTTGGCGTGGATTCCTTATGTGGCCAGAAATGTATGGGGGCCTAAGAGTGAAATACCCCAAACAGCCAAAAAAATAAGGCTTAGGATGGGGGGGCTAGCAGAGTAGGTGTTAAAGATGGCACAGATTCACTACCCAGCACTGTACAAAAACATACATTTTGTCAGAATATAACCTCATTTAAACATGCCTACATGTGAGAGAGATGTGTGAACTGCCCATCACTGGTGTAATGACGGCCCTGACATCATGTTGGTAATTCCTGAGATATTCTGGGAATCCATGATGATACATGGCATGCACACAGAGTCTTTTTATTTGTGGTAGTGGTACATGTGGATACGCAAACATGGCAAAGCAACATCTGGCTACCAAACATGCTTTTATTAAGAATGAAAAGCTGATATCATGAGACAAAATTGAAGTTTTTGTCATAAGAGTTCTCACTTTTATTTTTGAGAATTAAATTTATGACAATAAAATTATAACCTGGCGCCATATCATGTTGGACTTATGGCTCAGAAATAAGCGTCAGTTTTAAGCACCTGCAGGGTGTAAAGTTAATTAATTTAAGCAGGTATGTCTCCTAGTGCTTTATTTGCAGACAGTGCAGCTAAAACAGAAAGAGGCAGATCCTGCCCACTATTTCCGAGCTATATTATCTGAATATAAAGCACTGATTCAAGGAAATATTGAATTACATTAATCCTATTTACACCCTAGAGGCACATAAAACAGGCACTCTGCTTTGTCCCCGAAAAGCCCCTCATGATACAGCCCCTTGAGTTAAAAAATAAAATGCATGTTTTCTCATAAATTGATAAGCGGATGTTGGGAAACAAAATTAATACATTTATAAAACTAAATATAAAATGGATATTTGCATGATAATTGCTTCTGCTTCTTGCAGCACTACTCACTCTGTCCTGCAACAGTTGTTTTTAGGCAGATATTACCAGACAGCACTGCTGTCTCGTTGCGAAAGACCTATTATGGATTTACCAAAAGCTTGTCTGGGGTTAAAGCCCACCCACTGCTTACCATTAGTTTGCTTTTTGGTCACTCAGACCTTTCTGTATTGTAGCTTATCAGTATTGTACCCCCTGCAGCATAGCCTTTTAACATCGGAGTGTCTGGCATTTTTTACATTCCATTGCTGCTTTCAATGAACTTTATTTTCTTTTAGACTAAGCACACCAGGTGAGTGCATGTCTTTTCTAGCTGTTTTCCTTGTGTGCTTCGCTCTGCCCTCATACTTCATGTTGCTGTCTCTTAACTGTGTGATTCTCTCCAACCCTGCACGTGTGTTCATCTGTCGCCCATTTGATTCTCTGTCCCCACAGAGCGCAATGTCTGCTCTCTCGCCCTTGTTCTTTTCTTGCCTGTGTCCTTTCCCCCCAGACATTCTCCACATTGCTGTCTTTTTCTGTTGTTCTCCATCAGTTGCTTCTTCCTGCCTTCTGTGGTTGCAACCCACTACTTGTGTAGCTTCTGTAACAGCCACCCATGTTACTTTTATTCAGGTTGCTTTCCCCGCTCACCTGTCATCCCTCCATGTTGCGTTCCCCGGTCGACTGCCCCCCGCCCCTTTACTGGTTTCCCCACTAGTCAGCTGTAACATTTTTGCAAATGAGTGGGAGATTAGTGCTGTAAAAACCTATTGGGCTTGGAATTGTTAAAACTCTCTTATCAGGAGAACATTACCAAGCCTTCTAGAGGACATTAGGCGTTGCTCGCTCGGTCCAATTCCTGACCTATATTCACCTCCCAACATTATAAAAGATCACCAATTACCAGTGCTTATAGTGGACTTCCAAAATACACTCGAAAGCATTGTTGTCACTTGCTGAGCTCACTGGCATGTCATGATGTTATGCGCATCAAGTCAGCAAAGGGGCTGGGTGGGTAGGTAGGCACCTTTTAGGCAGAAATTAACTGAAAAGTGGGAGAGACACAGGCTGAGTGCTAAGGCACGGGGCTACCCAGTAAAGTCCCTTCTTGACTCTGCCTCTGCAGACTGTTACCATCACCAGATGGGCCACACCTGCCTGCCCTGCCACAACAACGTGGAATTTATGCACATGTCCACTACACTTGAAAATCATCAGCTTCCGTTCTACTCTCACAGTCCCCTGACAGTGTTTACACAATTTAGGGTGATGGTGCTGCAGGTAATGTTGTAATCTCTCATCTACATAGTTCCAGCACACACCACCGCCTACTGGTACCTCACAAAGTGATCATAACACTTGATTGTGCCAGTGTGACCCGCTCTTGGGACCTAATACTGACAGCTACCATGATCCCAGAACAAGATTTGCATTCTGCATCACTTAAGTGGCAAGCTTAGCTCACTAGTAACCGTCACAAACTTACTTGCTCTGCCTTTCAGCTGCCCAGGTGAACAGCAGGCAGGAGATACCCAAAGGACTGCAGTAAGGCTGCTAGCAGATATTGTCTGCAACCTCCCAGCAGTCGGCCAGATGATCCCAAGATTTTCCCTTCCTTCTTTCAGTCCATGCATTTCAGACTGTAGCGGCAGTCACAGTCTCTCACCAATATATCCAGACTGGACTGAGAACCACTGTCTAGTGAGTGGTATGATCCAATAACTATTGCCTACAGCCAACCAGTTGAAGTTAAGAGTAAATGCCCATGAAGTAATGCTTCACTGGCTTCCTACTTTTGACCTGTATGTGATTCTCCAAGTCTGGCTATGATGTTTCCTCCATGCCATACTTTTCCTGAAGCTACATTTCATTTAACCTTACAGTACCAACCAAAATAACTTTGTTATAGGCTCACGTTGCATAATTTCTTTTTGAAATACAGTAAAATAGAGAAAACATTTCTTGGCGCTAGTTATTTATCAATAGAATACTCATTGCATTTTGTTTCTATTGAGTGCACAAAGAATACATTATGTTTTATGTTAGCAGCAGTTGTATAGTGAAGAGACTCTTGTTAGCATGGCCTCATAGTGCTGTCATTCAGCCAGCTTTCTCTGCACCCCTTGCCACTGTGGACAAATAACAGCAATGTATTTGCAGAATAATGCCAGAAAATACCATCCAGGCAGGACCCCAGTGCTCATAATGTATGCCCTGTATGTGTTGCCTGTGTGGTGCCTAACTATCACTGAGGCTCTGCTAACAAGAACCTCAGTGTTTATGCTCTCTCTGCTTTTCACAATTGTCACTACAGGCTAGTGACTATCTTCACCAATTCTAATTGGCACACTGGAACACCCTTATAATTCCCTTGTATATGGTACCTAGGTACCCAGGGTATTGGGGTTCCAGGAGATCCCTTTAGGCTGCAGCATTTCTTTTGCCACCCTTAGGGAGCTCAAACAATTCTTACACAGGACTGCCACTGCAGCCTGAGTGAAATAACGTCCACGTTATTTCACATCCATTTTTCACTGCACATAAGTAACTTATAAGTCACCTATATGTCTAACCCTCACTTGGTGAAGGTTAGGTGCCAAGTTACTTAGTGTGTGGGCACCCTGGCACTAGCCAAGGTGCCCCCACATTGTTCAGGGCAAATTCCCCAGAATCTGAGTGCGGGGACACCATTACACGCGTTGACTACACGTCACTACCTATGTGTAGCGTCACAATGGTAACTCCGAACATGGCCATGTAACATGTCTAGGATCATGGAATTGTCACCCCAATACCATTCCGGTTTTGGGGGGAAAATTCCATACATCCCCGGGTCTCTAGCACAGAACCCCGGTACTGCCAAACTGCCTTTCCATGGTCTCCACTGCAGCTGCTGCCAATGCCTCAGACAGGATTCTGCCCCCCTGGGGCCTGGGCAGCCCAGTCCCAGGAAGGCAGAACAAAGGATTTCCTCTGAGAGAGGGTGTTACACCCTCTCCCTTTGGAAATAGGTGTAAAGGGCTGGGGAGGAGTAGCCTCCTTCTGCCTCTGGAAATGCTTTGATGGGCACAGATGGTGCCCATCTCTGCATAAGCCAGTCTACACCGGTTCAGGGATCCCCCAGCCCTGCTCTGCCGCGAAACTGGACAAAGGAAAGGGGTGTGACCACTCCCCTGACCTGCACCTCTCTGGGGGAGGTGCCCAGAGCTCCTCCAGTGTGTCCCAGACCTCTGCCATCTTGGATTCAGAGGTGTTGGGGCACAATGGACTACTCTGAGTGGCCATTGCCAGCAGATGACGTCAGAGACCGCTCCTGATAGGTGCTTACCTCTTTCAGTAGCCAAGCCTCCTTTCTTAGTAGCCAAACCTCCTTTTCTGGCTATTTAGGGTCTCTCCTCTGGGCTATTCCTCAGATAATGAATGCAAGCGCTCACCAGAGTTCCTCTGCACTTCCCTCTTCGACGTCTGCCAAGGCACGACCGCTGACTGCTCCAGGACACCTGCAAAACCGCAACAAAGTAGCAAGACGACTACCAGCAACATTGTAGCGCCTCATCCTGCCGGCTTTCTCGACTGTTTCCTGGTGGTGCATGCTCTGAGGGCTGTATGCCTTCACCCTGCACTGGAAGACAAGAAAAAAAAAAAAAAAAAAAAAACACACTCCTGTGGGTCGACGGAATCTTCCGCCTGCCAACGCAGGAGCCAAACTTCTGCATCGCCGGTCCTCTGGGTCCCCTCTCATCCTGACGAGCGTGGTCCCTGGAACACAGGAACTGTGTCCAAGTGTCTCTCACAGTCCAGTGGCCCTTCTGTCCAAATCTGGTGGAGGTAAGTCCTTGCCTCCCCACGCCAGACAGAAACCTGTGTACTGCGCGATTTGCAGCTGCTCCGGCTTCTGTGCACTTTTC
Organism: Pleurodeles waltl; assembly: GCF_031143425.1. Taxonomy (NCBI): domain Eukaryota; kingdom Metazoa; phylum Chordata; class Amphibia; order Caudata; family Salamandridae; genus Pleurodeles; species Pleurodeles waltl. The sequence goes on from NC_090450.1 coordinate 353,514,001, forward strand.
CAGGACTTCCTTTGTGCACAGCCTAGCCTGGGTCCCCAGCACTCCGTCCTGCATTGCCCAACTCGCTGAGTTGGACTCCGACGCCATGGGACCCTCCTTTGTGACTCTGAGTTGACCGCTGTCCTCAGATCTTCTAAGTGCCTGTTCCAGTACTTCTACGGATGCTGTCTGCTTCGGTGGGGGCTCTCTGAGTTGCTGAGCGCTCCCTCTGTCTCCTCCTCCAAGGGGTGACATCCTGGTCCTTCCTGGTCCCCAGCAGCACCCAAAATCCTCAACCGCGACTCTTGCAGCTAGCAAGGCTTGTTTGTGGTATTTCTGCCTGGAAACACTTCTGCAACATCCAGCACGCTGTGGGACATCTTCCGTCCAAAGGAGAAGTTCCTAGCCCTTTTCTTTGTTGCAGAATCTTCGGCTTCTTCCATCCGGAGGCAGCCCTTTTGCACCTTCATCCTGGGTTTAGTGGGCTCCTGCCCCCCCAGGACACTTTCGTGACTCTTGGACTTAGTCTCCTTTCTTTACCGTTCCTTAGGTCCAGAAATCCGTCTTCAGTGTTTTGCTGGTGCTTGTGGTTATTGCGGAATCCCCGATTACGACTATTGTGTCTTTCTGGGGTAGTAGGGTAACTTTACTCCTACTTTTCCAGGTCTTGGGGTGGGGTATTTCGGACACCCTTACTGCTTTCTCCAGTCCCAGCGACCCTCTACAATCTCCCATAGGCCTGGGGTCCATTCGTGATTCGCATTCCACTTTTGGAGTATATGGTTTGTGTTGCCCCTAGGCCTATGTCTACCTATTGCATCCTATTGTGATTCTACATTGTTTGCACTACTTTTCTTACTGTTACTTACCTATTTCGGGTTTGTGTACATATAATTTGTGTATATTACTTACCTTCTAAGTGAGGGTATCCTCGGAGATACTTTTGGCATATTGTCACTAAAATAAAGTACCTTTATTTTTAGAAACTCTGAGTATTGTGTTTTCTTATGATATTGTGCTATATGATATAAGTGGTATGGTAGGAGCTTTGCATGTCTCCTAGTTCAGCCTAAGCTGCTTTGCCATAGCTACCTCTATCAGCCTAAGCTGCTAGAAACACCTCTATTCTACTCATAAGGGATAACTGGACCTGGCACAAGGTGCGAGTACCACAAGGTACCCACTATAAGCCAGGCCAGCCTCTTACAATGCATTTTTAATACTTATTCTTAGCTTTGCGTTGTGAATGAATATATATTCACTATATATGTACATATATTATCCATGATTAAAGTAGTGTATTTTAATTGTTTGTTTCTATGATCATTATTATTCTATTGCTGTGATTATTTTCAGAAGTGTACTTGTGTTATTGCATTTGACCTACACGCTTTCCCTGTCTGAACCTTGAGAAGTGCCTTGATAAATATATTACTCAGACCAAGAGTGCTGCATTGTTGGCATTCCTTTCGTTTTGTTTTGTCTCAGTCTGAAGTATAGCAAAACACTTTGGCTTAGTCGGAAAGAGTAGGAAAGGTTGAAAAGTGTAAAATTTAAAAAGTGAAGTATGTTTGGCAAGAATTCAAAAGCAGAATCACAAACCATTTCTAAAAATGTATGTGAGATTTCAGGGTGAATCAAAGTAACTTATAAGGTCTTAGCAAACAAATGGTCTTGTTTTTCGGGATTTTCCGAGTCCTGGGATAAATGCCTTGGAGACGCAGAGCCCCACAATGTGATTTCATGTTTGAAAAAAGTAGCTTTTGAATTTAGTGGTGATTTATCTATTTTAGGGCGGCGAGGGTGGATATTGCTCTCGGTCTATAGAAAAATGCATTAGAAATGCAAGCAGTTAGAACAGGAGACTCAGCAATTAGAAAGACAGCTTGTTGAAACTAAAAAACACTGTAACCATGCTGTCTTGTCAGAATAAGCTGTTGCAAGATAAGGCAGATATCTATCAGCCCTTGGAAGATAAAGCCACTGTTAAAGTTGCCCAGAATGAAAAGTAGAGGTAAAATAAATCAAAAGAAAGTTCATTTAGCAATTGACAATGCAGGATTAGACTGGAATCCTGACTTATGGGACACTAATGTGTGGGAGAGCACTGATTTTTCAAATTCCAATGATGAAGAGGTTAAAAAAAATGGGGGCCAGTATGTGTCAAATGAGCAGAACATGGTTTACGCACATCCGTATTTAGATGAAAAATACAGGGCACTCCACAGAATCCGGCAAGAATTGAAATGCACTCTTTATAAGATTATACCCTGGAAGATGTTAACGATAATATAGATAGATTCAAACAAAGAGCTGGGGAAACATTACTCACCTGGATGGTGCAATTATTTGACTCCAGAGCCTCTGGAGCAATGTTAGATATAGGAGACGCTCGTAACTTTTGTACTCTTAGCACTGACTCCATAATACAGGAACAGTTTAGAAGTTATCAGGGCCAACAACAAATCACCCTGCTGTAGTTAGCAGCTGAGGGGTGCAACCGCAAGTATCATACAGAATCAGATTGGCCACCAAATGACAAACCCTGGTACACCTTAAGAGTTGCAATGAAGAGAATTAAACAGGAGGGAATGAAAATGGCTATTTTCTTGAGTAATGCTCACCATCTGTTAGATGGACCGCTCTCTGTACCAGTCTAAAAAAAAAAAACATTTGCCTCGCTCCCCCAGCCTGTAAGCAATTAATAGTGACTCTTCTAATTAATCAGTAAGGGCAGTCATTGAAAGAGGTGCTAGAGGCAGTTTGCAAGGTAGGAGATATTGGCGACTGGAATAAACTAGACAGAGACTCAAGATCTAAGGGTTGCACAGATAACAGAGTATCTAGGAGAGACATGTTTATGGCATTACTGAAGGATTGTGTCAGCAAGGAGCAGATTGATTGGATAGATGCCAAAAGCCTGTGGGAGATGTATCGTGAAAGAGGCCTGGACGGCAAAGAAGGTAGCAGGCGGGTTCACAAGCAAGATAATAAACATGCAACTCAGAATCAGTCACAGAAGCAGGAGGATGGAAAGGAAAGGGAAAGAAGTGTCTCTTCACAAGGAAGAGAGGAGGAAGGTTGGGACAACAAGGGGTTAACTGTTGAAAGCAGAGGAGTAGAGCCTGCTTGCAGATTTGAAAGCATATATTGCAATCTGACTTGGGCAAAAGTTGATAATTTGAGTCTGATTCTAGCCCCTTTGTACAAAGTGACACGAAAGAAGCATGAGTTAGAATGGGGTTAACAGCAGCAGTGTGCGTTTGATTTGGCAAAGGAGGTGATTCAACAGGCTTCAGATTTATGATCAGTACAGGATGGAAACACTGAGTTGCATGTAACTGTTCAAGCGCAATAAGCAAACTAGGACATGTGGCAAAAACAGGGAAGAACGAGGGTGTCCCTGGGTTTCTGGACTAAAAGGTTACCCGAGGCTGGGGAGTGATACACTCCCTTTGAGAAACAGTTACTTGCATGCTACAGGGCTTGAGCGGGACCAGCAGGCACATCCACTCTACATAAACAGGTGTCAAAAGCCCCTGTGCAGGATGAGGAGAGGGTGCAGGAGGTAGCACAGAGAAAAGAGCCACCAGTGAGGTAAGGTGAGACATTTGAATCCTTGCCCTTTGAGGATAGGAAGCATGTATGGTTTACTGATGGTTCAGCCAAATATGTGGGGGCCAAAGGACATTGGAAGGCAGTTTCATATAACCCACTCACCAAAAAGCTGTTGAATACTACAGGAGAGGGGAAAAGTAGTCAATATGCAGAATTGTATACTGTGTATCAAGCGTTGAAGCAAGAATTGCCGGGAACTGGTCACATTTATACTGATTCTTGGTAGACCGCCAATGGGTTAGCCACCTGGCTTCCCACATAGCATGCACATAACTGGTAAATACATTCAGAGGAGGTGTGGGGCAAAGAATTGTGGCAGGAACTTTGTAAAATGCTAGAGCAAAGTACTGTTGCTGTGTATCATGTAGATGCCCAATGTCCCACCGCTTCACTAGAACACTGGATCAATTCCCTTGCAGATAACAAAGCCATACTTTCAGAGGCAGAGGTGGGGACACCAAATTCTGGCCTGGTGGGAATGGCTAAATGGGTGCACCAAAAACGTGGACACCTGGGAGAGAAAGTCACTGCAGATGGGCAGAGATTAGAGGGATGCACGTTCCCCTAGGCTTGATAAAAACTGTAAACGTACAATGTCCTACTTGCCAACACATAGATCTGTCCTGCAAACGGTCAGAGGTTGTTTGGGGAGAATGAAGTTACTGGGGCAGATATGGCAAATTGACTACATTGGGCCACTACCGACTAGTCCCGGGTGTCAATACACTTGCCCAGTATTGGACAACTATTCTGGTTACCGGATTGCTGTCCCTTGTAAACGTGCCACTCCGTATAATACCATCAAGAATCTGGACCTGTTAATGGTATATTATGTAGTTCCACCCAACGTCCAGAGTGACAATGGGTCACACTTCAAAGGAAAATTGGTACAAGATTACTGTCTACAACACAACATTGAATGGATATATCACGTTCCTTATTATCCACAAGCTGCAGGACTGATTGAGAGAATGAACAGCTTGCTGAAAGCCCAATTAAAAAAATTGTCAGATGGAACTTTAAAAAACTGAAGAGAGCATTTAAATGAAGTCCTACAAATTCTGAACAACAGACCACTAACAAATGCTGAGACATCCCAGATTAGGATGGTAATCCCACATTGCAAATACGACCCCATGTGGCCACCAACACCATCATGTATTGGGAAATAAAACCCAGAGCCTTAGCTCCTTACCAAGCCACACCAGAATCTGCAGGTCTGGATCTACATGCTTTAAAAGCTTACACATTGAAACCAAGAGATATGGCACTTTGTGAAACAGGTGTTGGAATACAAATTCACCCGGAGCATTTCGGATATATTGCTCCTAGATCTGGACTGGCACTCAGAGGTATTCAGCTCTTAGGAGGTGTGAGTGATGCAGACTACGAAGGAGAAATCAAAATTATTATCATGAATAGTGAAGACACTGATTTGATGCTACAAGCAGGAGACAGAATTGCGCACATTATAATTATCCCTGTGTATGCAGGAATAGTGAGAAAGGGGACTGCCCCAGCCCTTTTTACAGTACATGGGGAGGGAGGTTTTGGTTCAACTGACAAAAACCCTCATGCTAAGGTGTGGGTGGAATCGCCAAATCATCCTACAGAAATTATAGCTAAGGGCCCAGACAATGTTCTCCTGATCATGAAACCCGGAAAGGAACGGTAGGAACACATACCAGCTGACAAATTTTATTTGCGAGAATGATCATACTGGTCTCTTTTACAGATCATCCTACAAGGTGTCTATGCGCTGCCTGTGCTGTGTGGTCTCCTTTCAGGCGTGTGGGGTCTAGAGAGACCAAAAACTCTCAACTCCTACCTGATCGACCACGTCAAGCGACACCTCTACTGCACTTGACTGAGGATATTTGGACCCACCTGGCACGAGTCATGCTCAACAGGTCAGACTTCTGCATGGGATCCATCCAAAGAACAGTGGTTGTTCTAGCTACATGTTTGATTGCAATACCCACACCTGCAAGTGTCCTACTAAGTATTTTTAATGTTCAGGAACATGACGTGATATCCAATTTCCGCCCCTACGAGTACTGTAGGGACTTTCAAGAAGCAAAAAATGAGAAGTGGGAAAAGGTCACTCAGATAATAATTGTATACAATATCACCACCGGCAACATCTGTTAGTGCTTGTCCTATAATCCTTATGATGTTGGAAAATGCACTCAACTGCACCTAGAGGCTTCTCAAGAGATACTGTGGGAACACCAAACTTTATGTTCTCATCGAACAGATAAACATTGCAAAAACATGACCAATAACATGGCTTGTTTCACATTGTGACTGCAGCTAGTCGCATTAAGCATGTTAAATTACCACTGGGCTGGCTATTCTCGTGTGGAAATATTACTTTCACCTACATTACTGCTAATATAACTGGTGGACCGTGTACCTTTACACCATTAGGATGTTTCCATTTTATTCTGTACATACGTGTTATTCAAGAGAAGCTATTCAAATAAATGAAGGACTGTGAATAAGATATGCAATTATAATCTAAAAAAATCAGAACATATAAGCTTGGGTCCCTCTACTGTAGTCGTGCCTGGATTAGTTGTTTATAATATTCGAATGATCAATAAGTTGGCATGCTTAATAGTTAAGAATATTATTCACACTTCTATTGCTTTATAAAAATTTTATTAGATATACATGGTAGTAGAAAAGTTGCACTGCAAAACTATTGATTATCTCTTACTAAAGCATGATCACGGTTCCTCTGAATTTGAGGGCATGTGTTGTTTTAATCTGTCAGACCACTCTAAATCCATCCAATCCCAGATTGAAACTTTAGATGAATTGGTGAAAAGAGTAAACCAAGATGTGGATAAATGATTGGTTATTCCAGGTGGTTGCCCAATTTTGGATAATCACATAATGTTTTGGGTGGGATACTTGTGGTAATTTCTATAGTTATAGCGTTGTGTTGCTGTGTATAATGCATACCTAATTTGCTTACAATGTTTAGACCGAAATGAGTTAATTTCACACCCGTATGTTATGAGAGTCACTGGTCAAAGGGTGGAGTGTAATGCTATTCGTATTTAACCATCAGCTCTATCTTGACCACTGATAACATTTTGTGTTTAGATTCACACACCGTCAGGTATTTTTCGGCACACAGCTTGTGCAACATGTTTTTGCTCTCTTTCTCACCAAGGCAGGGACCGAACACAAATGAGGGAAAGATAAGGATGTACCAGAGAATGTTTTATGGTACGACAGGGAACAGTTCGGTCCTAGGAGCGCACCTTGGGATGTGGCCAATCTCTAACTTGCTCTTTCAACACAGACTGGTACAGCCAGCATTTGAACAACTTACAGTTTAGGGGAGGGGGGGGTTATGGAATTCTCCTCTCCAGGTTGTTTAAGGTATTTAAGAGGGAAGCTTGATGACTGGGGATAGACAGAACCCATTCCAGGATGAGGACGCCTTTGCCCGGTTCCCACGGCGGGGCGTTTTCTATCTTTCAGCAGTCATCTGGGTTCCCGACTTGAAGTTGGCAAAGAGATGATATCCCAGTCAAGCCCCATGGTGATGCATTTTTAATTCTTATTCTTAGTTTTGTGAATGCATATATAAATCACTATATATGTAGATATACTATCCATGACTGAAGTAGTGTATTTTCATTGTTTGTTTCTATGACCATTATTATTCTGCTGCTGTGATTATTTTCAGCAGTGCACTTGTGTTGCTGCATTTGGCCTACATGCTTTCCCTGTACAAACCTTGAGAAGTGTCTTAATAAATGTACCACTAAGACTAAGAGTGCTGCATTGTTGGCATTCCTTTAATTGTGTCTTGTGTCAGTCTGAAGTATAGCAAAACAGTGCATGACCTGGAAGACATATGGATGGCAGTGAGGCCGCCTTCCTTCTTGGGTACACAGCCCACTCAAAGGATGCTGTAGCTTTTATTAAGAAGGACAGCCAAGGTGTGCAAGGATATGGGGATGTACCATGTTTCTATGATGAAAAGGGCATCAAGCTTGTGATAGGTAAAGAGGTCTGCGATAGCTGGTGTGTGGAATACTGCAGAGTGAGCATTAATGAGCACAAATTGGAATATGAGGTTTATACCTCGACGGTCTGTGGTAGTTAGTGGGATGTGTACGAGGATGGGCCTGTATTGTGTGACTGCTAAGCAACTGTCAGGGTCATCTAGACTGGGGTGTAATTCATAGAAAGGGATGCTGGGTGAGGGATAAAATGTCTTACTTGTACGTTACAGTGGAGCTGGGGAATTGACCCAAGGCCCTTCTTGGCCCTGACAAGCCCAAACAGACAATAACCTAAATGTATGCATAGAGCGAATGCTGGAGATGCCCAGACAATAGGAAGCCCTAAATAGGTGACGGAAGTAGGAAAAACGCAGGAAGTGACGTTACTTCCCTTGCAGACTGATGATGGGAAATGCAGCGATGTCACTTTGTGTGCTGATCGATTAAGGGAAATAGCACAACAAGGCAAGGTTACCTAGACTGTGGCAGCAGCCAGAGATTCTGGCCAATGTTATCCAGCTAGGTTTACTAAATAGGATCAACTAGAATTGCTGGTGCTGGCCCCTGTCAATACTGTCAAAGACCTATTACTAAAACTGTAAGTGAATCTCTATCACCATGTACAATTTCATAGCATACCGACATTCCATCAGCAAACACGCTCAACGCAACACTTCTAAATGAGTGTTTGTTAGGTAAACATAGTATTGAAATGCATGGTCTCATCACTGGAAAGCAGTTAAAATTAATATTCCTTTCAAAAACATGAATGAAGAAATCTTCTGAGGCTGATATAGCTCTCTCACTTCCAGTAAGTTATAAAATATGTAAGAGTAATCCGGTAGACTGCAATGGTGGATGGATGTGCATTATTTATTTTATCAAGACTTTCTTCTACTTAACCCTATAAAGCATGAATGAATTTCCAGTAACTGAATGTGTGTCTTGAACACTAATTTGATATCCTACACTTTCGATTGCTAGTGTATTGGTATACTGAGCCTCAGGAAGTGAGACTAAATTTGGAATAAAATGTACAGAAGTTTTCACCCCCGATGTTAAAGAGGTCCTCCTTTCTTCTGTTAGGGAATTTCAATAATTGAGCTGCAGTTTCACAGTCCTTGATGACTAAATATTTGCTAGGTCCCGTTAATAGTCAGGGACTCATTGATTAATTCAGGTCCCACACATGATGCTGGACAGGCCATTAATTTAATATTCACTAATGTCAAATACATCACAGATCTATACACTCTCCAGATTCCATGGTCTGATCACTATGTCATTCTATTTAACAACTTAGCCATCTCTTATCGGGTAAAGACATGCCCCGTAAATACAATCTAAAAAAAAAAAAGTAGTAAATTAAATTCTTCCAATCTGACTTTGGAGCTAAACAACTCTGAGCTAAACAACTCTGCCATTCTGTTAAATTCCAACGCTTAGTAGAGTCAACTAGTATTCAATACCTGGTTTGCTGACACACTGGATAAAATTGCCCTGTCACTAAACACACTACATAACACAGAACACCTTCTACTCCTTGGTACACTGAATCTATAGATGGCTATAAGAGGCAATGCAAGGTTCTAGATCAAGAATGACCGTGTAACTACTGGCTAGAAAAGAAAACTATCCAGTGATGTGCTTTTAAAAATTTTGAAATGGAATCCGACCAACTTTGTTTTAAAACTCTTATTGACTGCAAAATGAAAAAAAAAAAAAAAAAAAATAATCCAAATAATTCCATAAGCAGGAAAGTTGCACAGCTATAATCACAGCTTCTCAAGAACTGTGCAATTCACGAGCCTTTTTAGTGACAAAATTCTGACAATCTAGAACACCTTGACTTCAATTCATTTTACCATAGATGGTTTGATAGAAACCGCTCTTGAAAGAATGTCTGCATCTCTTCAGTTACTTGAATTTCCACCAGCAACTACAGAATCAATCTGCACAACAATAAATTTGGTAAAATCCAGATTTACTAACAATGCTTGCCCAGACCAGACTTATCACCTTGTTGATTTTTCGACTGCTCCTCAAATAAGTAGTATTATAAATCAGTCCTTCTCTGAAGCTTTGTAGAAACAAGCAATACTAGCCACACTGTAGAACAAAACATCAGTTGATGCCTCTAGTTCTGGCAATTACGGTCCCATTTTATTAATTCCCTTTGCGGCCAAGATGGAAGAAATAGAGACCAACACCTAAATATCGTTAATTTTGCTGGATACTGATGAAACTGGATTTAGGGCAGCACACTAGACTGGGGTTGTTTTAATATCTGTGCAAAGTTTGTTTCTTATTCTAATCAATATTAACAGTTCAACTGCCCTGGTATTATTGGACAAATCAGCTGCTCTGGATACGGTGTCTCACACAACACTCAAAGATTATGTGAGGCTGGTGATTATGGCAAAGCATTAAAATAGTTGGAGTCCTTAACAGATTGTGCAGGTGCATTAAAACTGATGGAATATAAGACTTACTTTTAGAGCTGTTGACTGTGGAGTTTCAAAGAAAGGGGTCCTCAGTAATACTTACTTGTTTTAATATTTATTTGCCCCCTCTGGCAAAGTTGATTCACACTTAGCTTGTTTTTTCAATGTAACTCTGATGACACCCAAATTGTGCCACAGCTAGATGGCAAAGGATCTGCTTAAATCCAACTTTTAAAACTGTATGCTAGCAGGGGCTGGTTGGATGAACAGCAACTAGCTTAAGCACAACTCTGAGAAAATGGACCTTCATGTACTTGGCTTTACTGGCCATAAATGGCCAACAGACTGGTGGCCAATGGATCTTAGTTCTTGCCCGAAGCCAATTAAACCCACTAACAATCTGCGTGTCATATTGTTTAGGACATTCTGCCCTTCCTCAGTATATTCCCTGAAAATACACCTGTCATTATTTCTTAATACTAAAGAGCTTCAGGACAATTATTACATTCACTCTTTCTGAAGGGACAGAATGCCATCACTCACAGTGAAGATGGCCAGTGGCTGAAGTGGTCTCAGCTACTGCCCTTGTTATATGCTGTGGTGAGTGGAAATAAAATATTAATATCACAATACCAGACTGAAGGATAGTTATGGCTGGCTAAAAGTTCCTGTAAGTAAGTATATTATACATGTAATTTTAGTAAAATCAAAAGGTCTTGGCTTAAGCCAAACCTAAAAATATGCATCTGTTGCCAACGGCAAAAAACATCTATTTAAAAGCCTTTTCATTTGTCACAAACACCTACGAAATCCGAGGCATACATTTTTTGTGGCACCCTTTTTCATTTTTGCCAATGTGCTTATCTCGGCTAGCTCTTTTCTTGTAACTACCAAAAATAATAAAAACAACGCTAGAGAGGTAGAGCCTTTACTTATCAAGTTTGCAAAGCATGGACTACTCTCCCAATTATTATAAAACATTTGCTAAGTGCAACTGCAACCTCACATATATCCTGGCACTGAGGGACAGAAGTCTGTCCATCCCTAGGAGAAACTACTGCCTGTAGATCCACTTTTAAGGAAGGAGTTCCCTGAATGAGAAATGGTCCTGAGTTAGTTGAATATGTGTTGGTATACTATTCCACAGTCTGGGTCCCTGAACGGAGTAGGGTCTGCCTCCGGCTCTCACTTTCTTGTGCCTCAAAATCTGGAGTTTAGGCACAGAGGCTGAGCAAAGTAATCTGCCTGGTTAGTACAGAGTAATCCTATCTGCCAGGTGTGAAATGCCTGCTGGTAGTCTTGTGCATCAAGCATGCTACTTTAAAAAAAAAAAAAGAAAATCAAGTGCTGTGGAGGTTGAGTAACTCCATCTGTCCAATTGCTAGTTTGCCAGCTGTAACCTGAATTACTTAGTGATCCGTTAATGTCTTCTCAGGTGCGGCAATGAAAAGGGCATTATAATACTCAATCTGGCTTATGATGGTACTCTGGATGATATAGGAGTGCCAGTTGGTCAGAAGAAGTGGAAGTATTTTATGTAAAGCTCTCATAAGGGCAAAGCAGATATTGGAGGTCTTCTTTGCATGATCTACTACTAAGAGGTTGAAGTCTTGTTGTACTCCCTCATCTCGTACAGAGTCTGCCCACTCAGGAATTGACCCACCTCCTGTCGGCCAGAAACCATTTAAATGATCGGCAACTGTCCCACCCACCTGGCAGAGCATGGTCTCTGTCTTGCCAGCATTAAACTGCAGCAAGTTGTTTCTAAGCCAGTCAAATACTCTCTTCGTGCACTGGTGAAGAGTCGAAAGACCCCACAGAGCCTAGCTTGTAAATAATTAATGCAATTCATCCCCAGCCCACACAGGAGTTTAATAGGAGGCTTCATGTATATGTTAAACATGGGGGGACAGAGAGGTGCCCTGCATAACTCCTCACTATAGTGCGACAAGGCTGGAGCGAAAAGGAGGGAACTGCACTGCCTGTTCGTAGTCAGATAGAAAAGGGCCACATCAGTCTAAGACTTTTCCCATTATACAAAGCTTCTTCCAACCTCCTGAGCACGATGGAGTGATACACAGATATGAATCCTGTGGGCAGGTCCAGAAGTACCACAAAAAACTTGCTGACCTGGTAGATATGGGACAGACAAATGGATTGCCATAAACACATTTTGACTTCAGTTTTCAGTAGAGCACTGTATTTTAAATCTGCTGATCAAAATTACAATTTAATCTTAGTGGCATCAGATGTGAGCAGTGCTTTAAATGGATATGCAGAATTCTGGTACTCTCTACTCAGAACACCTATTTGCTCCTCCGAAGTGCCTGTACTCTTCCATCCAATGTATTGCAACAGACCTGAAAAGTGCAGGTACTCTCCCTTTCAAATTAAAGAAGTGCAGGTACTCAACACCGAACATTTGCAGCTAGGCGTGCAACGCTGATAGGGTGAAAGGGCTTTAGCCCCTCCATCCATCCTGTCGTGTCTCAGCCTGGTCTCATGCTGCTTATAGGACACAGACATGGTTTTTGAGCCACTGTGGGCTCAGCCATGCAGTGTCTGGCATCTTATCTCAGCCTCTCTGAGTATTCCCCAGGTCTTTAAAAGACCATTTACATGCCTTTGTGAACTGGTTAGCATGGGGGATTCCCGGGGTTCCACTGTACCTGCTTTTTCATTGTATGCTGATGATATTGTATTGCATGTGAGGGATCTCAAGGCTACTCTCAGTGTATGGCGACCTTTCTGGTCTTTGTGTTAACTACGACAAATCCTATGCCTTTTGATTTATGAACACTTACATAGGACCCTTCCTACCTTCCAGTGATGCACATATTGAAATGGCACCACACCCATTCCACTAACTAGGCATCCAAATACAGCGTGAAGCACAAGATTTATTAGACGTGAATCTTTAGAAGACGATAGCATCCATTAAATCTACTTTTGGATCACATTACCATTATCAGTGGCAGGACGAAAGACTCTCGTCAAGATGGTAATGCTGCCGGACTCCTTTGTGAATTAACCAGTGATTTTGCATGCCCAAACATTTAAAAGTCTTAACGCGTGACTAACTGATTTGATATGGGGCAATGGGAGATGCAGGATCAGCCTGAAAAAGCTGAAACTGCCCACCAACAGGGGAGGGATGGGTGCACCGGACTTTAAAGCTTGCTGCTTAGCAGGGCAGCTACAGTGGCTGGCCTACTGCTTGGCAGGCCAAAACCTGGTAGATTCAGGGTACACGATTATTATACTTAATCAGGGTAAATTACATAGCTTGCTCTGCCCTGGTTCCACAACACTCTTGTCCTGTCCCATTTTACTACATATAGCCCTCGCTTTCTGGAAGATGGTCCTCCGCTATACTGTTCCCTCGGTGCCATATGCCCCAAATATTCCTCTACAAGGTCTCCCTACATCCTCAGCATTTTGATATCAAACAGTCTGTGCCCTTGGGAGCAAGGGAAAGTGATAATGATGGAGTGATCTTCGAAGGTGGCATCCTTAGGTCCTAAATCGATTTTGCTGATACGCAGGGTCTGCGGAAACACTATTTTTGACACATGCCAGTATCACCAGTTATATTTGACGACACTGGGCACCAGATGGCTCTGAACCGGTCTCGATTTTATACAGATGATACATGTTCTTGGAGACTGCAGATATCTTATTCGCTGGCTGTACAAGGGCCTCTGTACTCATCTGATGACACCTTTAACACCCCTCCGGGCCAGGTGGGAAGAAGAACTTGCGCAATCCTTTCAAGATGAGGAATGGGCCTTCCTTTTGGAATATCTGAGCAAGGTCTCTCGCAACTCCCACTTTGAATTTATTTAGTTCTCAATTTTACAATCGGACCTACCTCACACCACACAGACTTCATGAGATTTTTTTCCCCACAGTATCATCAGCATGACCCCATTGTCACCCTTTGGATGCAGTCATACTAAACACGTTATGGGCCTGTCCCACCATATCCTCTTACTGGGCGGATGGATATCAGGGCTGCCTTATCAGAACTGACTGAATTAGACTACTGGTACACGGCAGAACATTACATACTGGGACTGTATGCCAGGTCCAAGGAGCTTATACACTTCACAGACCTAGCATTGTTACTAATGAAGCGCCTTCTTACGAGATACTGAAAGTCCTCAGTGACACCTCTTGTATCACGATGGAACGAGGAGGTGAAGCGACGAGGCATGCTTGAAAGTGATGCTTTGCGCAGGGAAGAAAAGAGGGTTGTGAAAGTGGCCCATTTCTATGGAATGGGATGCACTACTTAAAGCTTTCACAGCTCAAGAACCAGTTAAGGACTCCTCTTGATAAGGAAAGACTATACAAATCTTTCTTCTGTACTACGCTTAATGGAATAACGCCACAACCTTTTTTTGAACAGAAATACCCACATATGACCCAGTTAGGAACTCTGAAACCACACAGCGGAACAATCTATGACATATGATACTCTCCACCACAGGAACCAATTCCAAATGGATTACTAGGCTTCATGCTCCTGTCATCACAAACACAAACTAGACGGTGACAAGGTTGGGAGTAGTTAGAGTTGGAGGTGATCATTTATAATCAAATTTTATTTTGCTGTTTGTTGAATACACTGTATCCTTGCTACTCCATAAAAAAAAAATACATACCTTTGTGAACTAATTAATGAGTTTTTTTTTTTTTTTTTTTCCACTGGTTCCTGTACCACCTGGATCCCCACTCTGCCTATTCCTTACATTTTACTTTTACTGCCACAGTGGGAGAATGCATTCAGTGAAAAAGCATATTACGAGTAGGGTTGTCACCTTAAAAAGAGAAAACTATCTGCCATTCTTTGGTGTGTAAAGGGTCTGACAAGGCCCAGGCATGATACTAAATACGGCTGTAAACAAAATTGCATGTATTCATTCGTAACATGCCTTTTCTGTCTTTGTTTACTTTATTAGTCATGGCTCATTACGCAGCCCTAGAACACATTTAAAAGTACTTTCCTTTAATATTTGCTGTTTGAAATATATTCAGATATAGGCTAAAAATACCGGCTTTATGTGATTTTGCTTATTTTTGTACCGACGAGACATCACAATGCCAGTGGAGTACGAAGAAATCCAGACAGGGGACAGCCCTAATCATGCGACTAAACATTTGCAGGATCAGCAAATTATTTCCTCCACCCTCCAGTCCCGATTTATGGCATAATAGCAATAGTTCAACTTATATCTGAAACCCCACTCGTCAACAGTCAATAACATGCTGAGTTACTCCAAGTGCCTAGGAATACATCCTGCATTCAGACAACTCACTTCTCATTCTCACTGCTCACTCTTCACTTTGACACTCACCCTGCACTCAGAGTAATCACACTGCTCACCATGCACTCACGCTGTTATCCTCCACTCACTCCATTCATTTTCCTCTTATCCTGCACTCACACAAGCACACTGCACACCCTACACTCACAGTGACCACACTGCCACTCATGCTGCTCTCCCTCCACTTACCCTGCGGTTATATGAGCACACTACTCACCCTGCACTAACAGCAATCACACTGCACTCACACCTCTCAACATGCACTCATGCTGTTCACCCTGCAGTCACACGAACAAACTGCTCACCCTGCACTCATGTGACACTTCATTCACCTGTCACTCTCAATGCTCACCCTGCAATCTCCCTCAAACCAGCACATAACTCATCATGCATTAATTCCTGTCGCTTTGCACTTTCACTGCCACCCAAACACATATGGTCACATCACTCATCCTACAACCACTCATCTCATCCTACTCTCACACTCGCTCATCGCTCACATAGGCACTCAAGTCACTCACGCAGTTCACCCTTCACTCACATGGGCACACCACTCACTCTACACTTGCATCACACAAACATCACTGGCCCTGCACTCCTTCCTCTCACTCTGCAATCACAGACACACCTCTCAGCCTGCACTCACACAGGCACTCTGTTCACCCTGCCTGCACATAGGCACAAGTCTTCCAAAACTCACAGGGACACATCACTCACCATGCACTAACTCCTCTCACCATGCAGTAACCAGTCACTCTCACAGCTCGCTATTTGCTATTACTGCTCACCTTGTACTCACACATAAGCATACCACTCACTCTGCATTTACACAGCTCACACAAGCAATTCCTCTCATTGCATTCATGATCTCCTCCTCCTCCAAGGGGCGACCTCCTGGTCCTTCCTGGGCCCTGGCAGCACCCAAAACCTTCAACTGCGACTCTTGCAGCTAGCAAGGCTTGTTTGCGGTCTTTCAGCGTGGAAACAACTCTGCATCCTCCAGCACGCTGTGGGACATCTTCTGACCAAAGGAGAAGTTCCTGGCACCTTCCATTGTTGCAGAATCTTCGGCTTCTTCCACCCGGAGGCAGACTTTTTGCACCTTCATCTGGGGTTTAGTGGGCTCCTGCCCCCCCCCCCCCGCCCCGGACACCTGTGTGACTCTTGGACTTGGCCCACTTCCTTTGCAGGTCCTCCGGTCCAGGAATCCATCTTCAGTGCTTTGCAGTCAGTTGTTGTCTGAATCCCCTATCTCGACTTTACTGTCTTTCTGGGGTTGTAGGGTAACTTTACTCCTACTTTTCAGGGTCTTAGGATGGGATATCTTGGACACCCTTAGTGTTTTCTTACACTCCCAGCGACCCTTTACACACTACACTAGGCCTGGGATCTATTCGTGGTTCGCGTTTCACTTTTGGAGTATATGGTTTGTGTTGCCCCTAGGCCTATTGTCTCCTATTGCATTATATTGTGTTCTAAAGTGTTTGCACTACTTTTCTAACTGTTTACTTACCTGATTTTGGTTTGTGTGTATATTACTTACCTCCTAAGGGAGTATATCCTCTGAGATACTTTTGGCATATTGTCACTAAAATAAAGTACCTTTATTTTTAGTAACTAGGAGTATTGTGTTTTCTTCTGACATTGTGCTATATAAGTGGTATAGTAGGAGCTTTGCATGTCTCCCAGTTCAGCCTAAGCTGCTCTGCTATAGCGACCTCTATCAGCCTAAGCTGCTAGAACACTACTAATAAGGGATAACTGGACTGGGCACAAGGTGTAAGTACCACAAGGTACCCACTATAAGCCAGGCCAGCCCCCTACAATGCAGCTCACCCTACACTCACATCAGCACATTTTTCACCCTACACTCAGACCACTCAGGCTGCGCTCACTCACACTATTCACAATCACCCAGCACATACATGAGCACACCTCTTAAGCTGCACGTATATAAATGACACAACTCCCATGAATATTCGCATTTCTACAAAGGCACCCACAGGACACCTGCTCTTCCCGTAGTACTAGCTGTCTACTTCTATCTCTAACAACTGGGCCAGTGCAAATGGGGAGAGCGAACTGAGGATGTGGGATGGTGCAAAGAGTGAGACTAGGGCGGAGGCTTTGGGGTATGGTGCAAGATTGATGATCGTGTGGCACTGTCAGCCGATTCTGGTTTTCCATTCCCCACAATACAGCATTCCAGGGCATGTAGGATTTATTTATTTATTTTTTTTATTGTAAGTCGGGTCGGAAAATCCCAAAATGCCAAGTGTTACTGGAAAAAAATCATTGGTTGCCGAAGAAGTCAAGAATTCCATAGGATAAACTGGATGCCATATTATATTTTAGAGAGTGGATTTGTTCATTTCCAGTATGGTAACTGCTTGATCACATGTGAAACCAAATATAAGCCCTGTATAGTTATTTTAAGGAAGTGAACTTTTCAATCACATCATACTTGTAGCAAACATTGACAAGGCAATGTGTTAGAATTTTTGAATAGCATTTACTGTGGCGGCTGGTGACATTTCAAACTTGTGGGGCGTAAAAGTTAAAGAAGAATTTTACATAGCTAACAAATCTGGCTGACATATGGGCGTTCAGATCATGCATCATTCACCCAATTATCACTCCCATTAATTCATCCATGTTTCCATCATCCACTGCATTCATCTGTTCATGCGCATACATTCATCCATCATTCTAGAGACTCTCCCATCCACTCATCCAGCCATCCTTCCGTGCATCCATTCACTAAAAAATAATTTATTTGTCCATCATATAGAGCAGTCATCCATTCATGTATGCATCCATCCATTCTTCTGGACACACTGTCCTCTACCTCTTCTGCCCAACCATCCATCTATGTACCCATTCATCACTGCTGAATCACCAGACCATGCAGTCATCCCTAGATGATCTCCCATTCATTCATGCAACTGTCCACCCATCCGCCCATTTATCTTTCCACGCACCAATCCAGGTAGCCTCAATTCATCTACACATGCTCTCCGTCAAACCATCTACTCAGCCTACTGTATCGAAATGATAAAGGCTTCGAATTGTCTTGCCATACATACATTTTCTTACTTTTTATGAGGTCACAAGAAGTTTGCAGTTTGAAGAGCACCAATTGAAAACAACCCCGTATTAGCCACAGATAGCTAGTGAGAGCCTTCCTCATTGGTTCACAAGTTCCCCTGTACGCAAGCTATTCGTATAGAATCATTCTAAAAGATGATTTAAAACACAGTAATGGCTGTTGTAAACCAAAGAAGCGTTGAAAAAAACAAAATGGCAAATACGTGCAGGCAAAGTAGCAATTATATCCCCATACCAGCTGTACAGAACAAAAGCAGGCCTTTAATATACAGAACACATTTGCGGGACTTCCGACCAGCAAAGCGAGATTATAGCACCATAATGTCTGCTCTGACTGAAATGGCCAAATACAGTTTTTTTCCTAACAGTCAATAATGTAATGGCTGGATAAAAATAAAAAAAATACTCTTCACAGCCCCAACTGTTGTTTTAAAATGTCCTTTTGATATATTGCTCGTAGACTGCAAAAGTATACTAGGGCTACAATAAACATTTATGAAAAGCCACAGCATTGTACAAATATTTCCTTGACGAAGATAAATAATAACCTGCTGGTGCCATGGAGCGAAGACATAAATTAAAATTACTTAAATAAGGCCTCACTGGATAGTTGTTGAAACCGCCCTACTACCCAGTCCCAAGGTACATGCATCGACCAGTGGACTCACTTAACCACCAGGCCTGAAAAAATGGCTGTAAGACAAGTGGAAACACATAAGACGACTGCTGAACCCAACTCCCCTCATGAACAATGCCACTGTCACAGGAACTGTGCATGAGGGGGAAAGCATCATCATCATGTCACCATGTAAGAAACATGACCAATTACTATGTGGTATTAAAATACACCCCCTGAGTGATTGGTCATGTCTGTAGTGACCCCACCCCTCCGCTGCCTTAAAAAGGGACAAGCTAGCCTTTCCCAAACCATTCCAGGCTTTGCTCTCGTGCTTTTTGTTTTTAAAGCTGCATGAGATCAAAGCAAGAATTGGTTGGGACTGGTGAACCAAGCACTCCAAAGGAGACCAGGAAGACTGTGCTGTATTGTCCCTGACTACGCAAGGGAGCTGGTTCAAGGACTGAATGCGCATGTCAGGTTGGCAGCAGCTTAAGACCTGTTTAACCTGACGTGCACACTAAATTTGAGCTGCCAACATTGCCAATCTCCCACATTAGCCATCCCTGTATGGCCTGTTACACCGCTCCCTCAGGCTGCAAGCCCAACCCACAGAGTGAGCAGCCAGGCACCCAGTCCTAGGAAATGACGTATTTCTAAAATGATGCACTGGGCACCTCACATGGAGAGCAACACCCCTGCCCGTGAAGAGGAACCACCCCCGAGTGTAGACAGAATAGGTTTATCAAGCTTCACTAAAAGGCAAGCTTGATTTACTAATGGGGAGTGGGAGCGGTAGCGGCGGTGGGTGTGTGTGTGAGACAATATAAATGTATGAAAGAGAGCAAAAGATATTGTGTAAATGAGTGTGAGGGTGTGTGAGAATGAGAGTGAGAGAGAATGTGTGTGAGTACAAGTTTGTGTGTGAGTGTATGTGTGTTATGCTTGCAAGCATGCTGCTGGTCTGGCATACTGGTTGTTATTCTTGACTTATGGACAAGGGCACTAATAGCATATGGGTGGCTGGTGAGACCTATTGCAAACTGCAAGCACTGACCTGCATCATTCAACTGAGAAAGCTGATAGCCAACTATAGCCAATGGCAGGGACATAGAACAAATGCCACCTTATATAGTTGAAAGCCCTGACATGATGCACATAATTTTTAGCATACAGGGTGAATCCATAGCAAAATGCTAGAAATTACATTAGGGGTAAATCTTGTCCTAATAAATTTTGTACTTGATTTATAGGGGCTGTCAAAGGCAAAATGCTGACCCTTGTATAAGGGAGGGAATTTTTAGGGATGACTATCACAGAAGTATTCATGGCAAATTTCTGTCACTGACTTACTGTATATACTCCTTGGCTTAAGGGGCTCACCCATGAAAAATGCTGACCTTGGTATAATGGAAGTAATTTCTGACTTATGACATAAGGGATCTCCTTCGAAGGAACAGCTAGGCTTCCCTGGTACACCATGAAAGTACTGAAATATTTAAAGAATGCCATTTAAGGGTCTGTGGCGTTTTAGCAAATTTGACCCAGACAGTTTCAAAACAATTCTCAGGGAAGAAGCGGACTCTCCCTGGAACTACCTACAAAAAAGTCTGTTTAACCGTTTTGCTTGCTTGACTTTGGTGGGGTGAGGGGGAGGGGAGGTGAAGGGAAGTATCACACCCCACCACTTACATAGCTCTTTAGTCTGAACTAATGAGTAGAGTTTGCAGGATGCTGAGGGGACAGTTTAAGAGTAGAGTGCTCAGAGTTTCTGCAGAAAGAACAGGAGCAGAGATTTCACAATGAAATAAAAATGTCTAATTGTAAAATAGATATAAGTATGTACATTTAAAAAGTGGCTAAGCCAGTCACTCTCCTAACCTACCTGTATTTTTTCCAAATTTGTTGTCAAAATTTAGCCAAGTAGTCCGGGCTATCCTAATAACAGATAGTCTGGCTCCCATGGCTGCGGGCGGTTGCAGTTGGGGAGAAAAAATTGAGATAGCGCACTGATTTCACAAAGGTTCAGCATGTGGAATGTCGGGGCCGCACCAACAGACATGTTCATCAGAGTACTGGGATAGAAAGGCAGAACCAATTGCTTATTCCTCACAGCACAAAAATAAATGGGGAAGAAAAAAAACCTGCATGGATGTCTTTGAGGCATTAATGCGGATGAAACAGCCATTTTGAATGAGGGAACATCCTTATTGAAAATCTCTAATCGCCACTAGGATAAGCCTATCACTAAAAACATGGTCCCCAGGGTAGTTAATGCACACAGTGAGCATGTCATGATGCTTTATAAATAATATTTGCCAATACTATTACCACATGGAAAAGTAGTCTTCCCTTTGCAAACTGCCACATCATTACTTTTTTTGTTAGGTATCTGAACTCCCCTAAGAAGCCAACAGGAGTATGACAAGCCCAGGTTATCAATGGCATCACACACCTTCTGCCCAATTCAATGTTTTACTCAAGGTAAGTAACATGTGGGCAGAGACAAAGCTTTCTTTTTAGGTGTGCTCCTTAAAGCTCGTTTCTGTTGATGACACATGGTCATGTGACTGCTGCAATGTGCAGACAGATCTAAAAAGTAAAAATCTGAATCTCAGACGTTCTGAAACACATCCATTAACTACAGTGCTTTAAAAAAAAGCACATCACTACACTACTCAAGTATCAACTTTTCCAGACTTATGCATGGAGGTATGTCAATGGCTGCAGAGTATTAGTCATTATCCAGAAGCAGTGCAATGGTTTTATAATGATCTGTTTTATTCACAATATTTTTGTTTATTGCCAATAATTTTGTACAGTTCCTATCAGAACCCATTGTGCATTTGACTAGATGAAATGCCAGCAAGTAGATTACAGTGACAGCAAAGAGCTAGTTAGTGCACAGCTATCCTGTCGGAATATGTATCCTTTCTACTGGTCCGGGGACCCTTAGGATTCCGCACAGCCTCCTCGGGGGGACCATGACTGCTTAGAAAATTAACATTAATAAAGTGTATATAAATAAAGTGGCTAAATGTAAAATTGATTTTTTTTTAAGTGTACTGCATGCCAAGTAATTTAAAATTGGAGGGTAAAAATTAAATTAGTATCCTCAGATTGATTTGTGGGAGCAGTGGAGGTGCATCACACAGAATATAGTATGGATGATGTGTGGCTTCAATTGAATAAAGAAAAGCTCTGACGTTCATATAAAAAATTAAAATGTTTATTTTTTATTTCATATGTTTGCAAATTAAATAAAATGTGTTATCATTGGGTATGTATTTGATGGAATGCTTGTTTCTGTTTCCGTATTTTATTTTTGTATTGTTTTGCGGTTAAAATCATCAACAAGGTTCAGGCCTAGGTCCCCAGGTTCCAGTAATGGCTCAGTGGGGAGTCCCCGGATTCCACTAACCTGGTTCCAGTAATGCTAACCTGGGTGTCTACAGAAGTCAAAAGGTTGGGAACCACTGTAGTAGAGCATATTCAAACAACATTATATGTTTTCTCTAAACTAATAAGGGCTCCTTTATGGTTTGTTCACCACATACATGCTTAGTGGATGCCATTAAATACGTCATTGCATGGATACTAAACAGATGCATATTTATGTCACAGTGTGTAATCATTGAACTAAATATATATTCTTTTCAATTATTGCCCATGTCTGTACAGCATACACCTACAGGAATACACATTGCTCAACTCTTTTCTTCTGAAAAGCAACCCAGGAATAGGTAGCAGGAAAACCTGACTGGAGTCAGAACACCTTGAGACCAGATGCCTGCCTTGCTTCAGAGTAACCTGCCCGATGTTCTGAAAAGCTGTCCTGCGGCCTGAAGAGTAGACATTGGTCAAAATACCTTTACATGAGAAAGGAGATCTGAATAGGGAGAGCGGATGATAGGCCTCAAGGTTGCAAAAAAACAGACCTGCTAGAAAAATTCACAGGAAACAGAGTCCTATGCTACGCTATAGGATTTATAGAGCATGTGGGGACCCGCCGGCATCCCAGCTCTAGTTGAGAGATGAGTTCCACTACAGCCAGACGTACCACCTGGAAATTAGTTCATAATTAGCCAGGTCTTGAGGAGTTTTCGAAAGCAGAGCTCATTGTCTGTGGATCGAATGGCCAGCGGGAGGGAATTTCAGAATTTGGTCACATTAAGGCAGAACACCGTCCTCCACTTCAAGCTCTTCTAACAGTGGGGATGGTGAGTAGGTGAGCATTGGTAGATCTTAGAAGACTTTAGGGGTGTAAGGGATAAGGAGCTAGTGTATGATCGGTGGCCCACGTGCATGAAGGGCTCTTTGTGCACTGCAAAGAGCTTTAAATTCAATTCTTTGCGCAAATGGAAGCCAACTGAGATTCGCCAGGCCTTGCCTGGCTGACTCTTTTCTCAGGATCACTATCAAAGTGTGGGCAGTAACATTCTGCACAACTTGTAGTTTCGGAATGACTATCTGGGGAGCACCTAGGTAGAGCAGACCAGGTGACATAGGATCAATGCCTGGCCTACAAGCTTTCTCCTGAACTGAGGGAGCAAAGTCAGAATCTTGCATAACATCCATAGAAAAGGTTTTGTCCAGCCGTACCACCAAACTTTTTATAGCAGTCTTAGGGCGGGGTGGCAAGACATACTGGCCAATCCAGGGCCCATTGAAGAGAAGGAATACTCCTGAGGATCATTAGTTCCGTTTAGCTCCGATAATGCTTGAGACAGGATTTATGCATCCAGCTGACTACTTGTTCCAGGGAAACTGAGGGATCCGAGACAAGGGTGAGTGCGAAAACCAGCTGAGTGTCATCCGCATAGAAGACTATGGAAATCCCAGAGGGGGTATAATATCAGCCAATGGTTACAGGTACAGATTAAACAACATGGGACTAAGATTTGAACCCTGCAGCACCCCACAAGTGACCGGGAGACTATCGGAGGAGAAGGCCTTGTCGAATACCTGAAAGGATCTGTTCTTCAGGAAGGAGCTAAGCCAGCCAAGAGACTTCCTTGAGACACCAGTCTTGCGGACCCTGTTGTATATGTTGGTCAAAGGCCGCGCTGAGATCGCCAGGTCTAATCTCTTTTTCGCATCCTCCATTACTGCTAAGAGGGTGGTTTTGGTGCTGTGTTTAAGCTGAAAACCAGTTTGGGTATGGTGAAGGAAGGGGTTGGCCTCAAAAAAATCTGACAAGTGACTTTTGACATGGTTTTATTTTTCTGCCACTTTACTTATGCCTGGAAGCAGGGAGATCGGCCGAAAATTCCCTGGGTATGAAGAGTCAAGATTAGGCTTTTTAGGTATGGGTTTAACCAAGGCATGTTTCCATGGTTGGGATACCAACACCTTCTCCAGGGAGAAACTGATCATCTTGAGGAGGGTAGAGAAAATGATTTCTGCTCCAAGGGCCAGGTTACTAGGGGAAGTGGGGACGAGTGGGAATCCAAATTTAATTTTGCTGAAAAGTGCATCAAAGATTACCATTGTAAGAGGGGAAAATATTCTCAGAGAATGGTTGGGCAAATCCCCATACAGTTACTAATGTGGTTTAAAGTAGGACTTTCCTCTACCTCTTAAAAAGTAAAGGTATATGTCTGATATTTTGGTTTGGAAGTAGGTTGCAGAACATTGCATCTGTTAGAGGGTTCTGAGGATGGTTCATTAGAAGGGGTTCCAGCAATGTTTAAGTAATTTTAAACATCTCGCTGGTTCTCGTTTCATAGTAGGAGGCCTGGGTATATTTGTTTTCTGTATGGTAGGCCCTGGCTGTTTCCCGATATTTTACTTTTTATGTTCCCTGTGGTCCTTCCTCCATTCCCTTTCTGCAACCTGCAGATTTTTTGATTTGAGAGCTCTCAGATATGTCGGGGAGGATATCAGGGAGCAGACATTTTTATGTTTTTTTAATAAGTTTTCTTGGAGAGAATTTGGTCTAGGGAATGGTTTATCCATTCTGAGATCCTACTATTGGCAGTGTGTGGGTCAGGCCCAGATGAAGTGCACTGTTCCTAAGGATATGTATCCAGCTTTCACAGTTTAACTGACCCAGTGCTGGTCTTTCCTGGCCAGTGGTTTTCAGTGCGCAATCAGGCTGGGGATCATAAGCACCATAGTGATCAGAAAATGGCCTGTCATAAAGTAGGTAGGAGGATTCAGGACCTGTAGCTAAGGATTGTTGGTAAAAACTGGGATAGTAAGTGGCCCCTGGGACAAGTGGGGATGTGTATTATTGTACTAAGTTGGATGGCAGCAGGATATAGCATAAAGCTGCTCACTTGATTGTCTGTGGGCTCATCAAAATGTAGGTTTAGATCTCCCAGAACTGTATAATGGGTTTTCTTAGTTACAAAACTGGCATGGATCTCAGGTAATGGCTGGATGAATTGGCCTTCAGGGCCAGGGGGATGGTAAATTAGGACTCCAGAGAATGTACATGTACATAAGAGAGAAATGGAAAATATAAGACTTGCACAATTGGTGAGTGGGAGGAAAGAGGTAACACCAGAGAAGGTGGTCTTCAGTATAATTATGAGCCCTCCCCCTTTCGATCTTCTCTATCCCTGTGTACAATGTAATATTCAAGTGGTAAAGCCTGGACAATGTTTGGTCTGGACTCCTCATAGAGCCAGGTTTCCATAAGGAAGACCACATCAGGTTTTGCATCTTTCAGAAAAGCGAAGATTTCCAGCCTGAGTCCTGGGAGGGATCGACCATTTAGTAAAAACATTTTCCACCCTACCTTATAGGGGTGTTGTTTTCGGACAAAGGGGCATGTGGAGGAGCAATACGTACAGATAAGGTTACCCTCTATGGAATGTACAGAGTGAAGACACATCATTGTACGCCCCTCTTAGGTCCAATAGCTCTTGCCTAGAGTATACCCCTATGTGGGGGAGGTGAGGAGCAGAGTTCCTGGCCCCTTGCCCCATTCAGGCGCAGATGGGCTTGTCTTAGGTGCGCCGTCTACTGTCCTGCCATCATTTTATGGTATCAAAGTCGAACTACTAGAGCGCAAACCTGCTTGGCAACTCTATGGTTATTTGTCCCCGTGAACTCTCTTGTAAAGTGCTCAAAGAGGTCTGTCTTTCCCCCTGTAACAGTAAGTTCAGATTCAAACAGTAAAATTCCTCAATATGTTACAAATATTTAAAAAAAACAGAATCACAGTACACACAGTAGAAATAGCTTATTACATCTGCCTCGTGGCGCAGCCTTTTATCAACTGCACTCCTGCTGCCCTGCTGTTATTTCATGGAATCAAGGT
This sequence comes from Pleurodeles waltl, assembly GCF_031143425.1. NCBI lineage: Eukaryota > Metazoa > Chordata > Amphibia > Caudata > Salamandridae > Pleurodeles > Pleurodeles waltl. Next base: position 353,540,394 of record NC_090450.1, read on the forward strand.
CCAACCACTAGAGAGCTCACCTGCTTGGCAACTCTATGTTTATTTGTCCACCTGATCTCTCTGGTAAAGTCCTATAACCACAGTACCTGAAGTTGCAGTCCCTAAGGGCATCCTGATCCCTTGGGAGCACAATTGAAGGCCTCACCATTGGCCCTTGCTGGGTGTGTGGTATGCTAGCATTCCTTCCACACCTCCAAGTAATTTTAGACCCCCCTGCTTCTAGCAGTGCTGTGCAGTTTACTGGAAAAGAAATCATGAAAACAACAACACATACTCACATTTAGCCTTGTGACCACACAGGACTTCACCAAGGCTGCAAAAGCTTGTAGGGCAGCACAATCACTGGCAGACCCATACCTTGCTCAATAGCGCAAAAACATTAAACCAATCAATCAGGGATTTCTAAAGTGCACTACTCACCCGTGAGTACATCCTCATTAATAGCTCTGTAGCCAATCCAGCCAGAAATAAAATGTGAACAACCCCTTGGCTAAAGGTGTATCCCCAAAATAACTATCTAAATCAAAGAGGCCTTCAGACAAAGGCTCCTTCTAACATCTGGTCAATAGTCAACAAACTACAGGCTAATAGCATTGATAGACGTGGAAGCAAAATTCTACGCATCCTGTCTTCTGCAACAACTAGCAGAATGGATTCATGATAGACAACTAATTCCACAATGCCAGACAGGTTTCAGAGCTGGTATGGGTGCTTCCACTAACCTGGCAACCCTGGCCTTGCTAGGAAACAAAGCCAGGCTTAAGAAGAAAAGGCTATTTGTATGCTTTATTGACCTAAAGGCAGCTTTTGATTGCGTACCAAGAGCCCGCCTATGGGAGAAACTGAAAGGTTGGGGCTTACCATGCAGCCTTCTTAGCGCAATGATGGACTTGTACACAGGTACTTGGGCGCAAGTAATAATCGGAGAGAACAGCCACCTCACCAATAGAATATTAACAGCAAAAGGACTAAAACAAGGGTGTGTATCAGCTCCCACGCTGTTCAACGTATATCTTGCTGACCTAGCCGAGGCTCTTTCTCCCGTAAATAGCCACCTGCCAGTTTTGGCCAAGAAAGGAATTGCATGGCTACAGTATGCAGACAACACTTACTCAGCCAAACACCTGTTGGGCTACAGCATAGCATTGATGCATTTTATACATACATAACAATGCAAGGCCTAGAATTGAATTGGAGTAAAACTAAGGTTGTCCGCCTAGTTGATAGGAAGTTTAAATCTGCTTCATGGTTCCTAAATGGAGCCCTGGTGGAGGTTGCACCCATATATAAGTATTTGGGATTCACTATGGACCGCCTCTTGACCTTCAAGCCGCAGCTTGCTGTCGCTCAAGCAAAAGCCCTCTCATTGACATATGGTTTTAAAGTTCTAAAACAAAAACGGAGCTGCCCATCACACACTCACCTGCTTTCTGTCATGGCAGCGCAGGTAATGCCCACCGTCACTTATGGCGCCGAAATCATGCTGGGGAAGGAGGCAGTTTTTTTCAATCAAGTCCAGACGGAGGCCTACAAAACAGTTTTTCAGATACCACGACCAGCATCTCCAGCTCAGGTTCGTTTAGAATTGGGTCTGAAAAAACTATGAATTTCAGAGTAGATGTGCCTTCATTAAATTATGCTGGAGGAAGTGTGCAGCTGAGATTGGTATTCTAAACAACTTATGTTGGATGGAAATTGAGGAGCAACAGCATCACAACGATAAAGGCACCTGGGGTCATCACTTAAATAACTGCATTAAAGTGCTAGGTTTGCTAGAAGCCTGGGACCAGAACCCGGACAAAAAGGAGTTTTTTTTTCGGAAGGCAAACGCTGTCACTAAGATGAAATCTTTAAATTCTGACAAACAAAAACTGGCAAGCAGACAGCATGCCTGAACTGTGATAACATCATACAAAACTTTACGGGCACAGGAATATCTAGCAACCTTCAACCAGTCGCAGAAACATCAGTTTGTGCTTTTCCACTTTGGGTTGATGGAAACGAAGGATATGGTCCCTTCAAGGAGACAGCAGGATATGACACATTCTTGTCAACTGTGTGGGTACAGACAACAGTCATTAGAACACATTTTTGTGTGTGTGCCCGGCTTTGCTAGGCCACAGGACGTTATATCTGAAAAACATTTTTAAGACACTGAACATATGCTCATGCAGGCCGGCCATTATTAGCTGGCTTAGCGGACTTTCAATTCTGTTTTTTTGTCGAGGGACCAAATTTATGGTACAGGCCCAGAAAGAATTAGTGAATAAAGTTGAAGCTGAGTGTGCATGGGCCATCATTTTAGGATTAGTAAAGCTCTGAAAGTTTAGTTCCAGCCAGGAATCAGCCTTAGGTACAATTTAGGATTCTCACTGAGCTTCACTTATCCACAATTATACTGTTCGTAAGGGAGCAAGGAAGTCCTAAAGTTAAGTTCAAGACCAAGGTTGGAATTAGTGGAGAACATTTTAGCTATGCACAACTCTTTACCATGATATGTGTTAGTTTCAAATAAGCTTTATATGTTTTTACTATGGGTCTCTATTAATATAACAAGTAGGCAAAGTATTTATATTATTACATATGTCGGAATTTCGATGGTTTTAATTAACTGTGTCAATAAACTTAAACTTGTAAACTGGTCAATAGCCAATTGGTTCTAAGCAAAAAGAGTGAAAGTTCAGCTTCAAGACAACTATCAACATTTACTGAAGAATATAACCTCCTCTCAGATTACCAAAACAGATTCTGGTATGGCTACGGCACAAAGACAGAAATTATTTCCACATGACATTATTTAAACACTGCAATGGATTTAAATGGAGAACCAGAATGCATATTCTTGATCCCTCCCTTGCCTTTGATGTTCTTCATCTCTACAGGGGATTGGACCAATCTTTCTAAACAAATAACTTTGCATCTGTATTCTAGCTAGACCTCTACCATCGAGGCTAGCACATCTGCCCATAATACTGCAAACACATCAATAACAGCCTGGTGCATTCCTGAATGAATGTTGCTGAATATGCTACATATTCGGGAACTGCTCAATGTGGCATGGTAACAATAACTACTGGATTTTTATTTAGTGTAGCACAGGTGTGTAGCAGTGCATTTATTACAAGCAGTAATGTTACCAACTCATTGCACACAATGAACTCAGAAAGAAGGAATGGTATTTTGGTAATTGAATCTGTGACTTACCGGTTTACACACACCAATACAACATGTGGTAACCCATTAAGCAGTCCTTAATTTGTAAAATAATAAGTGCCCGGGCCCAAAGTATTGATCAGGAGCCTGTACCTGGCAATTTCAAATGTCGAGAGAGAGGAATACTAAGGCTGCCTATACATGTTTTCACTACGTGCCAATACACACCATCGAGTACTCCCTGCCCTTTTATCTCACTCTTTCAAGTTATTTTTCATCTTCGCTTTTTTCCTTTGTCACACTTTTGCCATCTTTTTCTTCCTCCTCTCACCCTTTTCTGTTTTTCCTCTCTTGTTCTGTAAAAACTCTGACAAGGACAAATAAGTGTGGGGCCCTGAAAAGGAGTGCCAGTAGGCTCCACCTGCAACTACAGGCTCAAATGAAGTACTAGTACTCAGCCTAATAGATGGAGCCCTGTACATATATGCAGCCTTACCCACAGTGGCATAACGAAACTTGAAGTAACCCCCACCCCCTCAAAGTACTTAGAAGGACACAGAACCAGTAAAGTGCTCTCTTGCCCGGGACCCGCTCCGTGCACAATACCTACTGTGCTGATGGGGCACCCTGGAGCTCGGGGGCTGCAGGGGCTAATGTTACACCATTGTTTGCCCATATTTACATCATCTCATTGGGTAAACTAACATTTTTTGGGCTTGCAATGAGTTGAAGTCTGCGAACAGTGTCACATCTACAAAAACTATGTTTGTTATCAGGTTTGTCCAATATGTATAAATTGCACAATTTCTCACTTCTTTTTCTCCGTATAATGGCTATGAGGCTAGTTCCTACCCCATTTCTGGAAGTGTTAACGACCCCCACCCTTCCCCCTCCCCCCGGGCGCCTACAGCGCGATGTTCGGGTCTAGTTGCGCCCCTGATACCTGCCCATTTATAGCACTGAAGGTGAGTAGTGCTTCAAATTTTCCATGGATTTTACGCGGTGGGGGGTCATAATTCGCGTTTTGAATTGAACCTCATCAAAATTTCAGTCGGACCTGACCTCTGCTGAGCTGAGGCCCTGCGTGGAACAGACTTTCCTCCGCCCTCTTCCGTGGCGGGTTATAACTTACTACTGCTCACCAAGTCACCTGCACAGGCCGCGCACTGAGCAGGATTGGTGTCGTAGATCTAAAGGATGTATTTAAATAAGAGAAGAAACGTGATTCTATCCATGAAGACATAGAAACTCCGCCTCCAATTTAACCACTGCTAAATGGTATTCTATGCTCCAGCTTCTCTAAACTCTCGTCACTCCCGTGGGTATGTTATTATTACAGTCCTAAACAAAATATCAGAGACAGTTACATAATCACGGAAGCCAAAACTTACATACAGTCCAGCGTGCGTTTCTCCAAAGAAGGGAAAGGCCACCGATATGGCAAGCAATCCCGAGCCGCCATCATCCTGTTTGAGGGTCACCGCGTCGCCTCTCTCCAGCCCGAAGGGGTAGAAGTTCTCGAGGGGCACCCAACCCCTCACTACCGCACAGCTCAGCATGGAGAACAGCGGTATCCAGGAGGTGAGCTCCCACATCATGCCAGCCGACTTCTTGATGGGTACGGGGAAGGCAATACTCAGCTGCCTTACAAAAACTTAACGAACTACCGGCGTGCAGTTGGAAACGTGTCTGCCCAAAAGAAAATCCCACTGAACATGTAAATTATACGATGAAAAAATCACGGCCCCGAAGCAAAGAGGTGACAAAAAAAATGGAAAATCCACGTCCCAAGTATCCACAACGCGGGCTCCTACCAGAGACACTTAGTGCGGGCGTTGGACGGGCTGAAGCGTGCTCTCTCTGTCACGGCACCACGCCCCCGTAACTCTCTCCTCCCACCTGAGAGTATGACCCTGGGGCTCCCCTGAGCGTTTACAATTCTCTTGCTCTTTATTGGGTCTCTCCGCTTCTACTAGGATCCCACAGCTGGGCGTCTGAGCACGCCCGTGGACGCGTCTCACAATCAATGTCCGTCTCTCTCTCGGATGGATATCTCACCTGTGGATGTCGGTTTACCTCAACTGGATATAGCTCTTATCCTGTTTGGATGGCAATTCTATTTCTTCTGGAAAATTCTGCCCCCAAAGTGTTTTCTAAAATGTACGTAGATATCTGTGTATAGCGTGCGGGTGCCTTGGCTCCCACCTGGATGCACGCCCACCCACCCAAGTGTCTCTACTTCCGGCTAGAAGTCTTGCTTTGGTGCCGGTTTCCTCTGCATTGACTGTCCACGTAATATCTGTCCAGCCTTGGAGGCTTAACTCCCTCGGAATGCCTCTTCGCCACCGGATATCGCCTACTTCCTGTCACTACTTTCCTGTATGTCCCTACCTCACTTTACCAACTTTGTTCTTGTCTTAGGTGTACTGTATCCCCTGGATATCTGCCCCTACCTCTATGATGTCCCCTCTTAACAGGCTTGTTCCTCTAGATGTCTAACCTCCGCTGAATGTCTCACCTCCTTTGGATGCCTGTTCCCCCTGTATTTCTCTGATATAATTCCTGAAATCATGCCTGATCTCCCGGATGCTTCGGCTTCATTTGATTTATCTGTATCCGCAGGATAATTCTGCTCCGATGGATTTCTTTCCTAACCCTAGATGTCCTCGCTCCAAAAGTACTTCCAATGCACTTATGTCTCTACCTCTCTAATGTCTAGACTCCGCTGGGTGTCTCTTTTATTCATTAATGTATTTTCTCTTCGTATATTCGTTTTTGCATCTTTGTCATCTCCTTTGAATGTCGTCTCACAGGGGACGTTTCTGCAATTCGCTACTTGAAATTTCTGCAGTCTTTCGCTGTTTCACTAAGACCCTTGGCTCTGCTTCCCCTTGCTGCGTTCTCCGGAATGTGGCTGTTTCTGCTTCCCTGGCAGCATCTGTTCTGTTGAATGTTGCACTTCTCTTGGCAGACTGTTACCAGGGAACACCCTTAGCCCTTGACCGTATTGCTCCGCTCCTTCTAAAAGGCTATGGGTCTGTCACGCTAAAAGTCGCTGGTTCCTTCCTCGATCTGAGCGTCTCTCCTACGCTTCTTCCCTTGAATGTCTCTGCTACCACTCAATGTCCCCTCCTACTCTCACCCTACCTCCTCTGTTCCACGACACTCAGGAGGCTCGATTCTGAATCACACTGGGGCACTGTTCAGCTCAACACCGGCAAGAGAGCGACAGAGAAGGGCTTATTGAGCTTAGTCCACGCCCAGTGCCTTCCCTCCCAGCTTCCCATAGGGCCGGCACTGAACGGCATTAAAACAATCAGCTCGTGGAAAGGAGGAGGGACCAGAGCTTTACCCTAGAGGGCGTTCTTTTGCAGATTGTGGAATGAAGCTGCTGTACACGCTGAAAGTGGTTTAAAAGGGGAAGGTGATGTTGAGTTAGTGCACGACGGATATTATCCTGATATGTAGGAAGGCAAGAGGGATAGGGAGAGCCGAGATTACCGCAGACGACCTGTTTTTCTGACAAATTTTTTTGCTTTTAAGATTCTGGGCATTTTACTACTGCTGACCAGTGCTAAAGTGCAGGTGCTTTATACTCTAAACATGGTAACGTTGGCTTCTCAAGAATTGGCATCTTGAATTTACTTGTAAATGGCAAGTAGAGTACACTATATGTGCCCGGGTGTGTAAATTAAATGGTACTCCTGGGTCTGCAGCACTGTCAGTGCTTTAAATGGAAATATAGAAGTGCAGGTACTCACTATTTAGAGTACCTGCTTGCTCCCGATAAGTGGGTGTGTTTACACTGCCATTTCGGCCTGGCAAGTGTACCAACTTGCCAGGCCCAAATCTTCCTTGCAATTGCATTAAGTCACCCCTAAGGTAGACCCTAGTTAGCCCCAAGGGCAGGATGTAGTGTATTTGAACAGTTGGACAGGTATTAAGGTTAACATGTCCAGATAGTGAAAGACTCTTAAATTCGTTTTTTACTATTGCAAGGTCTATCTCTCCCGTGGGATATCATTGCGATTACCTGAAAACAACTTTTAAGTGTAATTTCCCAGTTGGGAAAATATAAATATAGAAATAGAGTGTTTGATGTCCCTGGCCTCACAATTTAAAATACAACTTATGCTGAAGTTGGATATTAAATTGTAAATCTGAAAATGCCACTTTTAGAAAGGTGTGTTTGCTTTTGTCGCCATAAGTGTGCTGGGCATGCCCAGATGTGGGTCCCGGGCTCACTATGTCACTGGATTCAAGGTAGCCTGGCTGATGAAGGGTGATACCCTGAAACTGGTCCCAGGATGCTGGTTTCCAGTCCAGGGAGGACTTGGCCTGGCAGTTTGGACTGGACTGTTCCCATGAGGAACAGAGTCAAGACTGATTTGCATATGGCTGGGTCCAAACTGGGGTGACGTGGTGAGAAAAAGAATTGATGGATTAAACCCAGATCTGTGACTGGGGGTGAATGTTTGATTGGTTCTGCATTCCGTCCATCATTTGTGTTTGTTTGCTTTTGTCGCCATAAGTGCGCCAGGTATGCCCAGACATGGGTCCCGGGCTCACTATGCCACTGGATTCAAGTTAGCCTGGCTGATGAAGGTTGATACCCTGAAAACCAGTGGATGCTTGTTTCTGGTCCAGGGAGGACTTGGTTTGGCAGTTCGGGCTGGACTGTTTCAAAGGGGTACAGGGTCAAGACTGATTTGCATATTGCTGGGTCCAAACTGGAGTGGTGAGCAAAATAATTGATGGATTAAACCCAGATCTGTGACGGGGGCTAAATGTTTGATTAGTTCTGCATTCTGTCCATCATTTGTGTTTGTTTACTTTTAGAAAGTTGGCATTTTCTTACTTTAACCATTCTGTGCCTCTGCCTGTCTCTTAATACGCTCCTTCATCGTACTTTAAGGAGCCTGTTCCCGACTTGGGGGTGGGCGACCTGACTGTGACTTAGCCTAGTATTCCTCAAATGTAAGTGACCGGCTTATTGAGTTCTTGATTATGACACCATATTGGTTTAATTGGAGTAGAGCTTATTAATTAAAAATTTTTTGTCCTGATGAAGCGTCACTGGATCCGTAGGGACCGCACGACGCGAAACATGTTGACCCTGATTGAGGAGGATGCCTAGACGGTTATTCCTCCGAGTTTATTGTTCATTGGAAGTAATTGAGCATTGACACTCAATATTTTACTTTCTCCTGGTTTTTAATTTTGGCCTCATCTCTGACTATTGATTAAAATGATGATATATGTAGTGATGATTAACCAATTTTATCTTTGTTTCTTTTTGTTCTCTCCTTCATGTACTGGTGCTTGAATGTAGGCATGCCCGTTGAGATAGTTAGCATTCACCAGTAACTATCAAAAAATACGGCTTAGTGCTCCTCCATGTGGGGAGCCCGTCAGGCGTTGCACTGCCGGCTTGACGAGGAGCAGTACCCAATGATGATGCCAGTCATCCATTGTGATGCTTGAGGGCCCTTGCTCCTGATTTTTCAGATCCCCCTAGTTTCTTTCTTTCTCTTTATGGAACAGTGTACTTTAGTTGTTTTGTCTCTTAATACACGTCTGAGGTTATTTACAGCTGTGCTGTGTGCATTCTCTCTAGACCAGGGGTCTTCAAACTGCGGGGTGGGCCCCCCTGGGGGGGGGGGGCTCAAGTAATCATGCGGGGGGGCACCAGATTTGGGCTAAAAGAAGCATTATGCAGATAACAATGCTTTGTTTTAAGCAGAGAATAATTTATTGCACTTTTAAAAAGGTAACAGAACTTAACTGCAATGTTTAAATAAGCCTAGACATATTTAAGTATTTCCAACATATTAGACATTTTTTGAATAATTCTGATGGGGCTCTATGATTTTTTTTCCACCTAGTGGGGCTTGACATTAAAAAGTTTGAAAACCACTGTTCTAGACTGTCACACAGAAAGGGAGCTTGGGTGTGGCATTTGCATATTGATGGCCCATCAACAGGCTGATGGGTCTTCCTCAGCTAGATGGGTGAGAGGAGCTGACACATCTGAATAGGGCTGTGCCTCTCTTCACACAAATGGCTACATAACCCCCTGTAAAGTGTTTGGAGCCAGGGAGGGAAGGTAAGGGACTGTGTGGGCTTCAAGTGGAGGCCTGGAAGTTTCTCCCACTTTCTAGAACCAGGGCAAACAAGTATAAATACTGGCCCCCAAACCACACGAAATCAGATCTCTACTGCAACCAAGGACACTCTGCCAGGAAGAAGGACTGCTGTGCTTCCAGGCGGGGCTGTCACTCTGCAACTGCATTGCTGTGTTGGCCTACTGCTGCTGTGTGCTGTGCTGTAGGAAGGTCTGACACTTTTCTGTTTGCTCTGCTGTGTTGTCCTGCTGCCTGCTGCTTCTGTCATACAGTGAGAAGGACAGGACTTGTTATCTACATTCTTGAACCCAAGAGTCTCCAAGGGCTTGTTGGTTTTCCCCCTGTTCTCCTGCCCTGTCAGGGACATCAAAGACTGCTTGCAACTCTTCTGGTGCTGCTGGACTCTGCTATCTGCTTGTCCTACCCTAGCCTGAGGTGCTCCCTCCAGTCCTGGACTTCAGAAGTTGGTTCTGCAGCTGCAAACCTCGAAAAGTGGCACTTTGCCCTGAGAGCGATAGGAAAATTGACATTTCACCTCTAGGAAACAATGCATTGCATCTATAGCTACAAACCTCAAGAAGCGATGCATCGCCCGAGCGTGGCAGAAAAATTGATGCATCACATCTCTGTCGATGACACACTGGCTACCAGATGATGGCTTCACCACTGTGCTACTCGCAGACAACACTCTGCACAGCCCTCCAGCGACACATCGCATCCACTTCCATAGAGCCTGACAGCATCGTCCAAGTGCGGCAGGAATATCAACGCTTTGTCTCCTTGCTATCGATGCATTGCTCCAACAAAAGTACTGTTCGGCAGACCCTAAGTGGTTTCTGTAGCCGGCCTCCCCTCTATCACGGTCTGCTTCAGTTTTGAGTTCGCACTGGCCCTCGGGGTTCTCAGGTAACCTTTCTACCGCTAAAGACTTCTAAGCACTGTTTTTACATTTGATCTCTACAAATTCATATCTTGACTTCCACTGATTTGATTTTTGTCATTTTGGTCTTGCTTTAATCAGATAAATACTGTATATTTTTCTAAGCTGGTGTGGGACTTTTTGTGGTGTTTTTCACTGTTACTGTAATTAACTGTTTCTCAAATACTTTACCCATTGCCTCTTAAGTTAAGCCTGACTGCTCTGTGCGAAGCTACCAGGGGGTCAGTACAGGTTAATTTAGGGAGTGTAACTGACTTACCCTGTGAGAAGCTGGCCTGATTTGTAGTGGGTACCAGAGGTACTTACACCGTATACCAGGTCCAGTGATCCACCTTAGTGAAATGTAGGCAGTGTCTAGCAGCCTTGGCTGTAGCAGAGCAGCCAAGGCTGAACTAGGAGATATGCAAAGCTCTTGCAATACCACTATAGTCAGACAGTACTGATACACAAGAAAGACAATATTCAGTGTTACCAAAAAATAAAGGTACTTTATTTTAGTGACACATGGCCAAAAATATCTTAGAGGCAATACTCCTACTGGAAGTAAATATTATACACAATATGTACACTAGTAACCAAAATCAGGTAAGTTCACAGTCAGAAAATAGTGAAAACAGTGAAAGACACAATAGATTGCAATGGGCCTAGGTGCAACACAAACCATATACTAAAACAGTGGAATGTTGGTTTCCCCCCTAGGCAAGTGTAGTGTGTAGAGGGGTGCTGGGAGTGTAGGAACACACCAAAGGTAAGTAAATTACCCCACCCCAGAGCCCAGGAAAGCAGGAGTAAAGTACAGCAAGTTTCCTCAGAACACACTAGGAGTCGTGGTAAAGGATTATGCAAAAAACAAGCAAGACTACAAGAAACCAACAATGGATTCCTAGACCTGAAGACCTGTGGAAAGGGGAGACCAAGTCCAGAAGTCGATGAAGAGTCCAGGAAGAACAGGAGCCCCTGCTAACCCGGATGAAGGTGCAAAAGTGGATTCTTCGGTTGGATGAAGAAGTCAGAAATGCACCAAAGAAGACAGCTGTGGGTTCCTGCTTGGTGGAAGAGATGATGCAGGCTGGATTCCGCCAACAAGCCTTGGCTCACACAAATGTCGCGGTTGACGGGAAAAGGCGCTACATGGGCCCAGAAGGGACCTGGGTGCCTCAACTCAGACTGAGGAGACAGAGGGGGATCTCAGCAATTTAGAGAGCCCTCAGAAGACCAGGCAGCCCCCACCAGAGTCCCAGAACATGGGGACAAAGGAGTTGCAGAATGCGATCCTCGCAGCACTACACAAAGGGATCCCACGCTTCCGGAGAACAACTCAGGGAGCTGAGCACCACAAAATAGAGTGCTGGGGACCTTGGTTATGCTGTACACAAGGCCTTTTGGAAGAAGTACCCGGAAGCCTAACGAGCTGCAGAACACGCGTTGCACAGGGGTACTGTCTGGCACGGGAAGGCAAGCCCTTACCTCCACCAAATGTGGACAGCTGGACCTTTGGACAGTCAGGATCACTTCCATCCACCACCTGTGTTGCAGGGATCACGCTCGTCGACAGGAGAGGAGTCCCAGAGTAACGGTTGTCGTTGCAGAGAGGTGCTTGCTGAAGCAGGGAAGTGACTCAGTCACTCCACGGGAGATTCCTTTGGTAATTCTGGTGCAGAATGAAGACTGGCAGTCCTCAGAGCGTGCACAATCTGGAAACTGTTGCAGTTGCTGACTAGAGCGGAAGTTACAGGGTCACAGTAGCCTTTCTGGATACTTTGCTGTAGTTACAGTGGTCCTGGAGCAGTCTGCAGTTGATCCGATGGTCAGAAGCTGAAGCAGAGAATGCAGAGGAGTTCTGTTTGAGTCTTGCATACAAATCTGAGGAAACACCCAGAGGAGAGGCCCTAAATAGCCCTGAGAGGGGGATTGGCTACCTAACCAGGTATGCACCTATCAGGAGGGATCTCTGAAGTCACCTTATGGCACTGGCCACTCAGAGGCTTCCAGAGGGTCCCCACACCTTGGACTCCAAGATGGCTAACACCAGGGACACTCTGGAGGAGCTCTGGGCACCACCCCTGGGGTGGTGAGGGACAGGGGAGTGGTCACTCCACTTTCCTTTGTCCAGTTTCGCGCCAGAGCAGGGACTGGGGGTCCCTGAGCCGGTGTAGACTGGATTATGCAAGGAGGGAACCATCTGTGCCCTTCAAAGCATTTCCAGAGGCTCTGAGAGGATACCCTTCCCATGCATGTAACACCTATTTCCAATGGGAGAGGATCTAACACCACTCTTCTAAAGAAAATTCAATGTTCTGCCTTCCTAGGATTGAGCTGCTCAATCCCCAGGAGGGCAGAAACCTGTCTGTGAGGTGGCAGCAGCCGGGGCTGCAGTGGAAACCTCAAAGAGCTGGTTTGGAAGTACTGGGGGTCGTTGATGGTCCGAGAGGAGGCTGACCATGAGGGGGATACCCTGGTACCTAAAGGGGAAGACAAAGCCGAACTGAGTAACCTGCCCTAGCTGACCAACTGGTAGTAGGAAGGGGGTCCGACCAGGGAGGAGTTCTGCAAAGCACAGAGAGTCTTGTGGGTCTTCAGCAACAGGCTGAGGCCTAGGCAGGTGGGGCCACCCCTGACAAGCACCTGATCTACCGGGAGAATAATCTCCTGGATAGTGGGCGCAGGGATCGTGAGCCTGGTGCAATATGTGTGTTGGTGGTCCCTCAGTGCTACAGATCCCTCCTACTGGGCCTGTGCCACTGGCAGGTCATTTGGGGCAGGACAAAACCTTTGACAGGTTTGTTACTCACTTTTTCTGGCCCCAAAAGAGACAGAATACAGCCACATACTGTAGGTCCTGTCAGACCTGCCAGGCAAGTGGCAAGACCGGGGGGAAGTGCAAGACTCCCCTGCAGCCTTTACCAGTCATTGGCACCCCTTTTGAGTCGGTGAGCATCAACATTGTGGGGTCTCTGGATCCTAAGACACCCATGGGCAACATATTTCTTCTGGTCCTGGTGGGCCATGCCACCTGGTACCCGGAGGCTATCCCTCTGAGGACAGTGACTGCATCTGTGGTGATCGGGGAACTGATGGGAATATTTATCTGTGTGGGTTTCCCCAAGGAGATGGTGTCTGACTGGGGTACCAACATCATGTTCAATTACATGAAGGCCATGTAATAGGAATGTGGGGTGACCTATAAGTTCATCACTCCTTACAACCCCCAGATCAATGGGTTAATTGAAAGGTTCAACCATACCCTGAAGGGTATGATTATGGGTCTACCTGAACCCATGAGGTGGAAGTGGGAGGTCCTCCTGCCAAGCCTTTTTTTTGCATACAGGGACCGAAGAAGGGGGTTGGCTTCAGCCCCATTGAACTTCTGTATGGGTACCCTGTGAGAAGGCCTCTACCTCTGGTGAAGGAGGGCTTAGAGCAAACTCCTGGGAGAGCCCACCAGGTTATGGTCAGCTACATGCTAGCCCTTCATAACCAGACAGCGTGCTTCAAGAAATTCGCTCAAGAGAACCTAGAAGCCACCCAGGTGGACACAAAACACAGGTTTGACCAGAATGCCACTGTGGTGGAGTTTCAGCCTAGATAAAAAAAGTGTGGGTCATGGCGTCTGTGGAGCACCGTGCTCTACAAGACCATTGGTATGGACCCTATGAAGTCAAGGAGTACAAGAGCAATGTCACCTACCATGGGGACCTCTAAAACTCCTAGGAATCCCTTGTAGGTTCTACATGTGAACCCCCTCAAACCTCACTTTGAGATGTCTGACATCACCATGCTCTTGGTGGGGGCGTGGTCGGACACCATGAAGGTGGAAGCCTCTTCGTGAGGCTCCCGTCTTAGATCCGCCACATCGGGACATCCTGCAGGTCTGAAGACCCCCCAACCCAGCCGACGGAGTGGCTGAAGGTGCGGGGACGCTGCGGGTCGGGCGGTAGACGCTTGCCCAGACCGCGGCTCGAAATTAGGGGCACAAAAACAGAGCGGCACGGAGCTGCGAACAAACCAAGATGGCGGCCTCCACCGTGAAAACGGCGAGGGAGGTGAGTCGTCCCAGGGACATCTGGAGCAGAGCGGCGGCCGATTAGCTACGTTAGGGCTGCGGCGAGGTGGTGGGGCCCGAGAGGAGCCTATTTATAACGGAGACAGCCCGGTGAGGGAGCTATTGCGCTGTTCCGGCCCCTGGTGGCTTCGGGGTGGCCTCTCTTACTACGAAAGCACTGGCTGGAGAAACGCACTGACGGAGGACGGTGAGGGGCCCTTTCTTTCTCTTTCTGGTGGCTGACCTCCCCGGTGATAGTGGGGTGTGCAGCGGAGCAGACAGGGGTGGTCCTACTGGAACTTTACGGCATTGTGTGCTGTGCACAAACACCCCAGGACGAAGCAAGACCCGGGAGGGCGGCTTGTTGGCCCTTCCCTCAGATTTAACACCGACTTGAAAAGTCTGGAGGGGAGAGACAGATCCTGCCCAGCTCATTACATGGATGGGACCAGGAGGAGGGAGGCAAAGGCACCTGAAATGAGCACGATTGATGGCGCAGAAAATGGGCAAAACCGGCCTCAAAAAAGAAACTGAACCAAAAAGTGGACCAAACTCAGGGGAGATGACCGACCAGGGAGGCGCACTGAATCCTCCCCAGGGGAAAAACAAGGAGACCCCATTCTCCAGGATGTACTGCAGGCTATAACAGCCTCCCGGGCGGCACTAGAAGGAAAAATTGACGCATTGGCCACAGGCCTCACAGTACTCTGAGACGACCATCGTCGTCTGGCTGAAAAAGTAGCCACCGCAGACAGACAGATGGAAGAACTTCGTCCAGAAATTAAAGACACAGCCAAGATGGCTCAACAAATGGAAAAACATATCCGTGATTTGGAACTGCGAGCGGAAGACGTGGAAAACAGATCACAGCGAAATAACATTTGCGTGATTTGCCTACCCGAATGCACCGAAAAATCCAACCTGGTGGAGTTTCTCGAACACTGGCTGAAAGAGGAAGTAGCCGGAGATGGACTAACTCCCTTCTTTGCGATTAAAAGAGCACATAGAGTCCCGGTTCGCCCCCCCTCCCCCGGGGGCTCCCCCAAGGCCAATAATAGCTAGACTATTCCACTACAGGGGCAGAGACTATCTGCTTAGTCAAAGCAGGAAAAACGGAGACAGCACACTGGACAATCATGTGATTCATATCTTCCCAGATTTCACTAGAGAAGTGCAGAAACAAAGAGCCTCTTTCAGGGATGCTAAACAGACACTCCGCAAACTGGGAATCCAATATGGGATGATGTTCCCTGCAAAATTGAGAGTAGTGGCTAAAGACGGCGTACTATTCTTCAGTACGGCAGAAGAAATTTGGCAGTGGATCGATATGCAAACGCCAGAGGAAAGCACACACATGACAGGGGGCTCACACACAGAGCGACAGAGGAAAAGCAGATACAGTAAAGCCCGCAGAGTGGGTAGCCCTTCCCCTATTGAAATGCTGAAAGAAAGACAAAAAGCGATGGAAGCGGCTGCTTCATTAAGCGGATCCTACCTTGGATCCTATAAATGGATACAAGAAGAACTAGAACAATCAGAATAGGAGCAGGAATCGGAACTCTTACACACATCAGAAAAGACAGCCCCCGACGTGACACCGGGCACTTCAGACTGTAACATCTGAGAGACTCACTGCCAGACTCACACATGGGAAAAAAATGAGATTGAAAATGGAAAGCCAGTGCGACTGCCGTGACCACAACGGACTGAACCGAAAACTTTGACTGACCCCGCGGCCAAGAACTGCTGCATTTGCAGGAGGACAAGGTCAACAAAACCCCGAGATCTTCTCATCCCAAGATTGGGGGATGGTGTGGCGATATACTTCTTGCACGAGCTAGGAGCACCCCCTACTCTAATAGACTGGTTAAATAATTTTTTAAAGTTTGGATGAGAGACGTTCCTACTTTTGTCCTGGGGATGGGGAGTTGGGTTGTTACCTGTTGTGTTACATTTATGGGGATAGGTGAGCCACAAAGAGAATTCACAGGGGAATTGGAGCTGATCTGTGATACTGTTAAGGTGTGTGAAATGATCGATGGCACAGACAGGGTTATATCCAGGCAGGGGAGAAAAACTCCAGAATGGCAGAATTAGACTCCTACAAGTACCTCACGTGGAACATAAGGGGCATGCACTCAATGGCCAAGAGATATAAGATCTTTTCTTACTTACAACGGAGGGGAATTCAGATAGCAATGCTCCAAGAAACACACTTAACTCAAGCAGAAGGGAAAGCACTTCAAAAGCGAAGGAGATGCCAGGCGTATTATACTTCATATTCAGCTTATGAGAGGGGAACACTAATATGGATTAGGGCCGGGGTCCCTTTCCAGATGCTGGATAGCCTCATAGACCCAGAGGGCCGCTTTGTGGCGGTACGGGGGTGATTGGAGGGCAGACAGCTTGCACTGATTAACGTGTACTCACCCAACTCAGACCAGGGCAAATTTCTCACACGCATATCAGGCCTATTAGCCCCGTATCTACAACCCTCCTTGGTGTTAGGGGGCGACTTCAACTGTGTCGGGGACCCCACTATGGACCGTTCGCACCCACCACTAAATGATTCCCCTTTGATGAGAGGAGCCCGACAATTTTCGACCTGGCAAAAGAACTGGGGGCTGAATGATACCTGGCGTAGATTACACCCACATGAAAGAGACTAATCCTTCTTTTCCCACTTGCATGAATTGCTTGTCAGACTAGATGCGTTCTTCTGCACGCCAGATGTCTACCCGCATGTACACAATGCAGAATATTTGGCCCGTACACTCTCTGATCACAACCTCCTCTTGTTATCACTAAGGTGGGGCTCTCCTCCCCTGCATCCCCACTTGGAAACTCAAACCAGAAACATTGGAAGATGCACTCTTCCAGGGGGAGATACAGGAGCATATCACTCAGTTTTTCGAGGATAATGAATCATCCACTGATAACCCCCTGAGTGAATGGGATGCCTTTAAGGGGGTGTTAAGGAGGTGCATAGCGTGAGCAGTGGGAGTCAGCAAGACTCTTCTCAGGGATACTGAGCGGGCAGAAGATAAACTAATAGAGGCTGAGAGAAATAGACCCGGGAACCCGCACCTGCAAAATTCCATTCTAGAGCTCAGAGCAGTAGTGGCAGATTGCATAGAGCATCTCCGGTGCTTTGACTACAGAAACTACCTTACACGAGCGCTTGGAGAGAGAGACAAAGCGGGCCGAATGCTGGCATGGGTTGTATCACAGTCTCATAGGACCCCAGCTATATTGGACTTAGTTACAGAGCAAGGGGGTCATATATATGGAAAGGAGCAAATTAACTCACAGTTCACGACCTACTATGAACAACTGTATAAAAATAAACTCAACTATGTCAGGGAAGCCACAGAGAATTACTTATCCGAGCTTCAACTCGGTTCGCTCTCACCTGAGTTTACAGAACTGTTGGGAGGGGCCATTACACAGCCAGAAATTAAGGAAGCCATAAGAGGCCTGGCTAGAGGGAAAACCCTGAGGACAGATGGGCTACCTATTGAATTTTATGCCACTTACATAGACATACTCACACCAAGATTGGAAAATTTATACAGGATTGCCAAAGAGCAGGGGGAGTTGCCTGCAACAGCGCAAGAAGCAATCATAATTCCCCTCCTAAAAACCGGTAAAAACCCAACGGAAACTGGGGCCTATAGACCATCATCCATGTTGAACCTTGACTACAAAGTCCTGAGTAAGATTTTAGCAACTAGACTCCTTCCATATATGGCTACACTAATACACCCAGATCAGGCTGGATTCATTCTCGGGCGAAACACAGTGGGAAATATTCGTAGATTGCTGGCAGTCATGAGAGACCAGACCTCTGCAGCCACACCCTCTGGAGTCCTAGCGGTAGATATAGAAAAAGCCTTTGACAGCTTGGAATGGGAGTTCCTTTACACTGTGATGTCCCGGCTTAAACTAGCACCTGAATATATCTCCTGGGTGAGACACTTGTATACCAAGCCCACAGCTAGAGTACGCACAGGGCGGACAATATCCAGAAGCTACACGTTTGAGCGGGGTACCAGGCAGGGATGCCCCCTATCACCGCTGTTATTTGCTTTGGCAATGGAACCGCTGGCAGCCGCGGCAATGGCGGGGAGTGTGGCCCGGGAATCTTAGCAAGAGGCGAGAGACATCGGATAGCCCTCTACGCAGATGATCTATTGATATTTCTGGAGGATGTCCATAGGGATTTGCCCCGAGCGCAACAGATGCTGTCTCAGTTTGGGGGACACTCTGGCCTGAAAGTGAACTGGGACAAAACCGGTTTGTTCCCTCTGAGAGCCTCCACGACACCCCCACTGGGACTAGGCCTGGTCAGATGGGTTCCGAACTGTCTCCCATACTTGGGAGTCAAAATCTATCATGATCCACAAGACACCCTAGAGGGCAATGTAGGTAGTTCCATACGTTCCATAAGGTCCTGTATGGCCTTCTGGCAAACCTTGCCACTATCTGTAGCAGGGAGAATAGCGATCCTTAAAATGATCGTGCTTCCACGACTATTATATCACTTTACAGTGCTCCCAATATGGATACCCAGGGACTCTTTTAAAGAGTTAGAAACAATGGCGGTGACATTCATATGGGGCGAGGGGCGAAGGAGAGTAGTCTTGACCAAACTCCAAAGACAATCCACAGACGGAGGACTAGCGTCTCCGATTTCGAAACTTACTACCTGGCGGCGCAACTCCAGTAGCTAACACAATGGATAGCAAGCAGAGTAGAACCAGGGACAGAGGGTAAAGGCATTCACCCCGCCAGGGTCCAGGCTGTTCGAAGTATTATTAAGAACAGCCAGAGATATGGGAAACGTGACTCTCCTGAACTAAAAACCCTGACTCAGTGTTGGAAAGCATTCCTGCGCAAAATCAAAACAAGGATCTCCTACTCACCAGAACTGCCTCTGTTGTCATTGCGGGCTTTGCCACATCTTGGTACCTGGAATGAACTCCAGACCTGGGTGGAGGCTGGGATTCTAACGGTGGGAGCATTATTTAAGGAAGGAACATTCATGCCCTTTGATGCTCTTAGGGCGGAGTTTGGGCTACCTGGGGGACATTTTTTGTTACACGGCTCACTAGCGGCCAGTATCCATAGGCACTGGCAAGGAGGAGGGGGAGAACCTCCTACGCAGGCAACATGTTCATATTTGGCGTCCTCAACCGGCAAGCACAAAGCAGTCTTAACCCTTTATAGTACGGTGCGATCGGACAGGACCGTCCCCCTGTCCCCTCTTAGACTGACCTGGGAGAAAGATCTGGACACTGATATCACTGAGGAAGAATGGGGGCGCATTCTGAGGGGTCTCCCTAAAATGACATGTAATGCCAGATTCAAGCTTATAAACTTTTATGTGCTCCACCAGGCAAACCTAACACCTGCACGGAATAATAAATCCTTCGGGAAAGAGAGCAAGAGCTGCCCGCTGTGTGGCTCGGTAGGGGTGGAATTTAAACATATGTTCTGGGACTGCCCCAAGCTGGGGGCATTCTGGGCAGAGGTGAACCAAACCGTGGCACGGGCCATAGAAAGAGAGGTCCCTTGCACAATGGGTCACTGTCTATTGAGTTGGTTTCCACATTCAGCCAAACATAAAGTTTCCAATAAATTTCAGGGCTTGGCCTTTTACCTGGCAAAGCGAGAGATTGCGATGTCCTGGAAAAACCCAAGGGGGCCGAAAACATCCCAGTGGAAAAGAGGAAAAGAGATTTGATTAAATGGGCTAGTAGTGAGGGGAATATTCTCCATCGGGAGGCCAAGAGAGGAATTAGACCCCCCGAAGTGGCAGAGAGCTGGGAGATGGTGCTCAAAACTCTTGGAGCCGAAACCCAGAATGGGTCAACCCCCTGACCAACTCATTGGCCAGGGGGCAATAAAGACATAGTAAAGTTCTGACTACTGCCGACTCCCCCCCCGCAACCCTCCCACCCGGGACCCGGACATTGGGAACGACAAGGAAGATAAAGGAGTTAGTTTTAAGAATAAGGCCACACGTAGTCATGGCACATCCAGCTCCACCAAGAGAACTACAGTACATCATTACGCTCATCTGGGGGGAGGGAAATAGGGGCGGGCTACGGGAGGGATGTGAAGGGTTTAGTAGTGATTCCGGATCTCCTTCTGTAGGGCCCTAAAGGTCAGATATTACGCAGACATAGGCCAATTGACTTGTTACATGTAATTTTGTATGATGTTTTATATACCTGCCTACTGCCTGATTGAAAATCACAATAAAATATGTTTTAAAAAAAATACCATGCTCTTGGTAACTGATGATGGGGTGGAAGCGGAGAGAGAACCTCTCCCAGACCTCCTATCTTCCAAAGAGCAGGATGAGTCAGTGGAGGGTGTCAGCCTCTCCCCTACTCTGACCCTAGTCCAACAGAAAGACTGCTGCCAGTTGTTGGGGCCGTTTGCCTCTTTATTCTCCCTTACCCCAGGGCTCACTAAGTGGTGCTCCCATGATATTGACACTGGGGACAGTCCACCTGTAAAGAATAAAATGTACAGGTTGTCTGATAAGGTGAGGGCTAACATCAAGGAGGAGCTCTCCAAGATGCAGGCACTTGGGGTTACCGAGCACTCAAACAGCCCTTGGTCCCGTCCAATGGTCGGGTCCCCAAAGCTGCCCCTCCAAAGTCACACCTGAACTCCAGTCGTGTGTGGACTACCATGAGCTCAATGTAGTCACCATGACTGATGCACACTCAATCCCCCAGAGCTGATGAGCTCATAGATCATCTTGGAGCTACTAAGTACCTCAGCACGTTTGACCTACCGTCTGGGTACTGGCAGATTGTTTTGACTGACAGGGTCAAAGAGAGGTCCACATTCTTGAGACTAGAAGGGCATTTCCAGTTCCAGGTCATGCCCTTCGGGTTAAAGAATACCCATGCCCTCTTCTAGAGGCTGGTAAATCAGGTCCTAGTTGGACTGGAGACCTTCAGTGCCACCTACTTAGATAACATTGCAGCCTTCAGCTCTAGCTGGGAGGACCAACTGTGCCACCTGAAGGACGTTCTTCAATCTCTGCAAAGGGCAGGCCTGACTATCAAGGTGAGTAAGTGCCAGAAAGAGCAGGGTTCTGTTGTCTACTTGGGACACCAAGTGGGACTTGGCAAGGTGCAACCCCTCCAGGCCAAAAATGAGACCATTTTGACTTGGGAAACCCCCCAAGAACCTGACAGAAGTGAGAGCCTTCCTGGGCCTCACTGGATACTACATGAGATTTATCAAGGGTATGTCACCATTGCTGCCCACCTTGACAGAGCTGACTAACAAGAAGCAGCCACGTTAGGTGATCCGAACAGAGATGTGCCAAAGTCTTTTGATACCCTCAAGAAAGCCTAGTGCATGGGACTCCGCTCAAGACCCCAGATTCTCAAAATAATTTGTTGTCCAGACAGACGCCAAAAAAGCATGGCATAGGGCCAGCCATGCTGTTACAGCTAAATGAGGAGTGCCTGGATCAACCTGTAGCCTTCATCAGTAGGAGACTTCTACCCAAGGAACAAAGGTGGAGCACAATTGAAAAGGAGGCCTTTGCTGTTGTCTGGGCACTGAAGAAGCTAAGGTCATACCCGTTTGGCACTAATTTCCTGCGTCAGACAGACCACAGGCCCCTCAGATGGTTAATTCAGATGAAGGGTGAGAATCACAAACTTGAGGTGGTCCATCTACCTACAGGGAATGGACTTCACGGTGGATCACCATCCTAGAACAGACCACGCCATTGCTGATGGTCTCTCCAGGTTCTTCCACCTTAGTGAAGAGAACTCCCAAAGGGTTGGGTAGCTCTCTCCACTTTCAGCTGGGGGCGACACTTGTAAGACCTGGCATCCTTGGTGCTGTTTCACATACCTTTTTGCCCTCTGACCTTCTGTCTTTCTGACTCATTTTCACTGACTTTTAAGATTCTGGGCACTTTACAACTGCTGAATAGTGCTAAAGTGCACATGCTTTGTACTCTAAACATAGTAACATTGGCTTCTCCACAATTGGCATATTTAATTTATTTGTAAGTACAGAGTAAACAGGCGCGGAACCTCTGCTTGGGCGGAGGAGGATCGCCCACTGCTAGAAGCAGCAGCTGCAATGCTTTTAATACAAAACAATAATAAACTAAGTTTATTATAGTTTTATATTAAAAGGTGCGGGCCACGGACTGTGATGAGCACTGAGGAGGAGTGCACAGCACTCCCCCTCATTGCGCATCTATGTTTGGCCGGCCGTCTCAGGCTGGCCAGACACACATGCGCAGTAGGCTCTCTCCAGCTTGGCACTATGTTGGCAGGGTGAAGAGAGCAGGCACAGGCTCCCAGTCTGCCTGGGAGAACCCTGGCTGGGTGCTCCCAGCCAGTCCTAACGCTGCTCTGAGCAGCATCAGGATTGGCTGCAGGGCAGGGTGGGAGCCTGTTCCTGCAGCCGAGGATGGAGGAGCAGCACAGCGCGGAATTAAGGTAAGTTAAAAAAAAATATATTTTAATTTATTTCTCCCCCCTCCCCTGCCTCTTTTCCCTCCCACAAGCCGCCACTGCTAGTAAGGGCAAGTAAATGAAATTCTACTTGAGGACCTGCAGCACTGATCGTGCAGCCCACTACAGTATACTTTTTAACATGTCTCAGGCCTGCTACTGCAGAGCCTGTGTGTACACTTTTACACTGCCATTTCAACCTGGTAGGTGGACCCACTTGCGAGGCCCAAAATTTATTTTTTATTACATGTACGTCAGCCCTAAGGTAGGCCTGAGATGGCCCCAAGGGCAGGGTGCAGTGTATCTAAGCAGCTGGACATCTACTTTTAAGTTTAACATGTCCAGTTAGTGGAAAACTATTACATTTGTTTTTCACTATTACAAGGCCTAGCTCTCCTATAGGATAACATTGGGATTAGCTTAAAACATCTTTTAAGTGTCATTTTCAATTGGGACAATATAGAAATATGGTGTTTTGTGTCCCTGGACTCACAATTTAAAATCACAACTTATGATGAAGTCAGATATTAAATTATAAATCTGAAAATGACACTATTAGAAAGTTGGCATTTTCTTACTTTAACCACTCTGTGCCTCTGCCTGTCTCCGAGTGCACGACTGGGGTTGTTGACAGCGGGGATTTATATATTTCCCTCTAGGCAGTCACACATAAAGGAAGCTTGGGTGTGGCATTTGCATATTGATGACCTATCACACGGCTATGGGCCTTCCTCGGCTAGATGAGTGGGAAGAGCTGACATTTTCTCTTGAATAGGGCTGTGCCTCCCCTCACACAAATGGTTGCATAATCCCCTGTAGAATGTCTGGAGCCAGGGAGGGCAGGACAGGGATCCTGTGGATTTTAATGGAAGGCCTGGACATTTCTCCCACTTTCCAGAACCACGGCCGGTATAAATACTGGACCCCAAAACCCACCAAGTGAGATTTCTACTGGTACCAAGGACACTGTGCCAGGAAGAAGGGCCACTGTGCTGCTAGGTGGGACTGCCATTCTTCAGCTTTATTGCTGTGTTGGACTGCTGCTGCTGCTGCTGTGTGCTGTGCTGTAGGAGGAACTACCACTTTGCTGTTTGTTCTGCTGTGTTGGCCTGCTGCTTCTGTCCTGCATGGAGAAGGACTGGACGTATTTTACAATTCTTTGAACCAAAGAGTCTCCAGGGTCTTGTTGGCTTGTCCCCTGTTCTCCTGCCCTTTTAGGAACATCAAAGACTGCTTGTAACTCTCCTGGTGCTGCTGGACTGTGCCATCTGTGATTCCTACCCTTGCCTGACGTACCCCCTCAATTTCTGGGCCTCTCAAGTGGGCTTGCAGCTGCAAACCTCAAGAAACGATGCATCACCCCGAGTGCGGCAGAAAAATAGACGCTTTGCCTCAAGGAAACAACGCATCGCATGTACAGCTACAAACCTCAATAAGTGACGCATCGCCGGAGCGTGGCAGAAACATTGACGCATTGCATCCCCATCGATGATGTAGCGGCTACCTGACGCAGCGGCTTTACCACTCCACAACCCAACAACGACATACGGAGTTGCCCACTAACAATGCATCGCATTTACTTCCACAGAGATTACTGACAAAGCATCGCCTGAGTGCAGCGGAAATATTGATGCATCGTCTCCCTGCCATCTTCGTATTTCTCCAACAAAGGTACTGTTCATTGGAACCTGCATGGGTTCTGTAGCCAGCCTCCCTTTATTGCAGTCGGCTTGAATTTTGGATGTGCACAGGTCCCCAGTGATCTCAAGTAACCTTTCTACTGCCATAGATTTTTAAGCACTGTTTTCACGTTGAGGGGCATAGTTATAAGCCCCTAGCACCACCTTGCGCCACATATGCGGCATTCATTACGATGCAAATGTGGCGTTAAGGTGGCATTTCCCACAAATCATATGTACAAACCATTTTGTAAACCCTTGCACCACATTATGCCTGCCCAAGGCATAATATATGCAAGGGGGGCATTCCCCCATTAGGGGGGCTGAAAAAAATGGCTCAAGGAAATCTATTAGATTTCCTTGCGCCACTTTTTCAGCACTTTTAACGCCTGCTCAGAACAGACGTTAAAAGGGGACATACCATTATTCAGAATAGGCCCCTATGTACTCTGCAGGAGTAGCGCCAACATTTTGGCGCTACTCTTACAGTGTACATCAATACATCAATAAAGGGCGCAAGGAAAGTACTTTCCATAAATCTGTCCCCTAATCTTTAAAAATTCATAGCTCGACTTCTATGATTGGATTTTTGCCATTGTGGTCTTGTTTTAATCAGATAAATATTCTCTATTTTCCTAAACTGGTGTTGAGTATTTTTGCAGAGGTTTTCACTATGTTACTGTAATTAACTGTTGCACAGATACTTTATGTAGGAAAGTACCATCTTTCTTGGCATGTGAAACCCAATTTTACCTGTATGTCAGTATGTTTTTGCCTGTCTCACTGGGATCCTGCTGGTCAGGACCCCAGTGCTAATAGTTTATGGCCTAATGTGTGTGTTGTGTATAGTGCTTAACTGTATCACGGAGACTCTGCTAACCAGAACCTCAGTGCTTATGGTCTCTCTGCTTTTAAATTTGTCACTATAGGCTAGTGACTTCATTTACCAATTTCAATCGGCACACTGGACCCCCCTTATAAGTCCCTAGTATATGACACCTAGGTACCCAGGGCCTTGGGGTTCCAGGAGATCCTTATTTGCTGCAGCATTTCTTTTGCCACCCATAAGGAGCTCAGACAAACCCTTTCACAGGACTGCCACTGCAGCCTGCGTGAAATGGTGCACATGTTATTTCACAGCCATTTTTACTGCACTTAAGTAACTTATAAGTCACCTATATGTCTAACCTTCATTTAATGAAGGCTAGGTGCAAAGTTACTAAGTGTGAGGGCACCCTTACACTACCAAAGGTGCCCCCACATAGTTCAAGGCCAATTCCCGGGACTTTGTGAGTATGGGGACGCCATTACACGCGTGCACTACATATAGGTCAATACCTACATGTAGTTTCACAATGGTATCTCCGAATATCGCCATGTAAGATGTCTAAGATCATGGAATTGTCCCCCCATTCCAGATCTGGTATTGGGGAGCCAATTCCATGCATCCTGTGGGCTCCACCATGGACCCCCAGTACTGCCAAATCAGCTCTCTGAGGCTTGCAATGCAGCTACAGCTGCTGCCACCTCACAGACAGGGTTCTGCCCTCCTGGGGTCTGAGCAGCTCAGTCCCAGGAAGGCAAAACAAAGCATTTCCTTTGGGAGCAGGGTGTTATACCCTCTCCCTGTGGAAATAGGTGTTACAGAATGGGGAGGGGTAGCCTCCCCCAGCCACTGGAAATGCTTTGAAGGGCACAGATGGTGCCCTCTTTGCATACGCCAGTCTACACCAGTTCAGGGACCCCCAGTCCCTGCTCTGGTGCGAAACTGGACAAAGGAAAGGGGAGCAACCATTCCCCTGTCCATCACCACCCCAGGGGTGGTGCCCAGAGCTCCTCCAGTGTGTCCCAGACTTCAGCCATCTTGTTTTCCAAGGTGTGGGGACGCTCTGGAGGCCTCTGAGTGGCCAGTACCAGCAGGTGTCGTCAGAGACCCCTCCTGAGAGGTCCATACCTGATAAGGTAGCCAATCCCCCTCTCAGGGCTATTTAGGGTCTCTCCTGTGGGTTTCTCTTGAGATTCTACTAGCAAGTTTCCAGCAAGAATCTTCTGCAACTACTACTTCATCCTCTGACCTCAGATCGACCGCAGACTGCTCCAGGAACCGCTGTAACATCAACAAAGTATCCAGAAGAGTTACTTTTCCTCTGCAACTTCAGCTCCAACCAGCAACTGCAACAGTTTCCACGGTGTGCACGCCCTAGGGACTCCCTGTCGTCACCCTGCACCAGAAGGACCGAAGAAATCTCCTGTGGAGTGATGGAGTCACTTCCCTGCTCACGCAGGCACCTTCTAAGTAGACGACTGGTTCTCTTGGACTCCTCTCCTGGTGACGAGCATGCACCTTGGAACACAGGTGGTGGACCCCTTTGACACAGAATGTCCTAAGGTCCTGCTGTCCCAATTTGGAGGAGGTAAGAGCTTGCCTTCCCCGAGTATGAAAGTACCCCTGTGCACCACGTTCCTCTTCACTTCTTGAGGCCTCTGTGCACTATTTGCAAAATTCCTTCATGGACAGCATCGCCCAGGTCCCCAGCACTATATCTTGCGATGCTTAACTCGCTAAGTTTACCTCCGGCAGTGTGGGACACTCCTTTTTAGTGCTGCACCAACTGCATTTTGCACCTCCTTTGTCCCCGTGTCCTGGTACTCCCGTGGGTGCTGTCTGGTTGACTGAGGAGTCTCTGAAGTGCTGAGAGCCTCCTCTTCCTCCTCACACAGAGTTGAGGCCCCCAGGTCCCTCCTGGGTCCAGACAGTGCCACTTTGGCACAAAATGCAACTTTGCCGGAACCAAGGCTTGTTGGACGAATCCACACCAAAACTCACCTGCATCCAACATCTCTTCGTGGCACATCCATTGCATCATGCAGGAACCCGCTGACATCTTCCTTGGGTGCATTTCTGTAGTCTTCGTCCAACCGGGGACTCTTCTTTTGCACCCTCTTCTGGGTTGGCAGGGGCTCCTGTCCTTCCTGGAACTTCTTCTGACTTCTTGACTTAGTCTCCTTCCTTTGCAGATCTTCAGGTCAAGGAATCCACCATTTGATGTTTGCAGTCTTGGTTGGTTCTTGCAATAACTCTAATCACGACTTGTAGTGTGTCCTAAGGAAACTTGCATTATTTTACTCCTTCTTTCCTGGGCTCTGGGGTGGGGTATTTTACTTACCTTTACTGTATTCTTACTCTCCCAGCGATTCTCTACACACTACACTTGTCTAGGGGGGAATTTGTGATTCGCATTCCACTTTCTTAGTATATGGTTTGTTTTGCCCCTAGACCTATTTTCTCCCATTGCATTCTATAGCATTTCCTATTGTTTGCACTACCCTTTGTCTATTTACTTACCTTATTTTGGTGTGTATAATACTTACCTCCAGAAGGAGTATTGACTCTAAGATATTTTTAGCCTTGTGTCCCCAAATAAACTACCTTTATTTTTGGTAACACTGAGTATTGTCTTTACTTGTGTATAAGAAATGGGTAACTATAAGTGGTATTGCAGGAGCTTTGCATGTCTCCTAGTTCAGCCTAAGCTGCTCTACTATAGCTACCTCTATCAGCCTAAGCTGCTAGAACACTACTACATTTCACTAATAAGGGGTAACTTGACCTGGTATAAGGTGTAAGTACCCAAGTTACCCACAACAAACCAGGCCAGCCTCCTACACTTTACACATTGCCTCTTAAGTTATGCCTGAATGCTCTGTGCCAAGGTACCAAGGGGTGAATGTAGGAGGCTGGCCTGGCTTGTAGTGGGTACCAGAGGTACTTACACCTTGTGCCAGGTCCAGTTATCCCTTATTAGTGTAGAAGGGGTGTTTCTAGCAGCTTAGGCTGATAGAAGGTAGCTATGGCAAAGCAGCTTAGGCTGAACTAGGAGACATGTAAAGCTCCTACTATACCACTGGTGTCATATGCACAATATCATAAGAAAACACAATACACAGATATACAAAAAATAAAGGCACTTTGTTTTTATGACAATATGCCAAAAGTATCTCAGTGAGTACCATCAGTATGAGGATGAGAAATATACACAAGATATATGTACACAAACCAAAATTATGCAAGTAATAGCAAAAGGAAGTAATGCAAGCAATGTAAAGTTACAGTAGATAGCAATAGAAGCACATAGGTATAGGGGCAACACAAACCATATACTCCAAAAGTGGAATGCGAACCACGAATGAACCCCAAACCTATGTGAGCTTGTAGAGTGTCGCTGGGACTGTGAGAAAACAGTGAGGGTTAGAAAAATAGCCCACCCCAAGACCCTGTAAGGTAGGTGTAAAGTGCACCTACAACCCCCAGAGAGCACAGAAGTCGTGATAGGGGGATTCTGCAAGGAAAACCAACACCAGCAATGCAACAACAGTGGATTTCCGGACCTGAGTACCTGTAAGACAAGGGGACCAAGTCCAAGAGTCACGACAGTGTCGAGAGTGGGCAGGAGCCCAGGAAATGCCAGCTGAGGGTGCAAGGAAGCTGCCACCGGATGGAAGAAGCTAGGTGTTTTGCAAGAACGAAGAGGACTAGGAACTTCCCCTTTGGAGGATGGATATCCCACGTCGTGTAGAAGCTTGCAGGGGTGTCTCCACGCAGAAAGACCGCAAACAAGCCTTGCTAGCTGCAAGGGTCACGGTTAGGGTTTTTGGATGCTTCTGTGGCCCAGGAGGGACCAGGATGTCGCCACTTGGATGAGGAGACAGAGGGGGCACCCAGCAAGTCAGGGAGCCCTCACAGAAGCAGGCAGCACCCGCAGAAGTACCTGAACAGGCACTTGGATAAGAGTGAACTGGAGGACAACTCAGAAGGTTGTGCACTGCAGGTTAGAGTGTCATGGACCCAGGCTTGGCTGTGCACAAAGGAAATCCTGGAAGAGTGCACAGGAGTCGGAGCAGCTGCAAATCACGCTGTACCCAGCAATGCAGTCTAGCGTGGGGAGGCAAGGACTTACCTCCACCAAACCTGGACTGAAGAGTCACTGGACTGTGGGAGTCACTTGGACAGAGTTGCTGAGTTCCAGGGACCACGCTCGTCGTGCTGAGAGGGGACCCAGAGGACCGGTGATGCAGTCTTTTGTTGCCTGCGGTTGCAGGGGTAAGATTCCGTCGACCCACGGGAGATTTCTTCCGAGCTCCTGGTGCAAGAAGGAGGCAGGCTACCCCCAGAGCATGCACCACCTGGAAACAGTTGAGAAAGCCGGCAGGATGAAGCGATACAAGGTCGCTAGTAGTCGTCTGGTTACTTTGTTGCGGTTTTGCGTCCTGAGCAGTCAGCGGTCGATCCTTTGACAGAAGGTGAAGAGGGAGATGCAGAGGAACTCTGGTGAGCTCTTGCATTCATTATCTGAAGAATTCCCCAAAGCAGAGACCCTAAATAGCCAGAAAAGGAGGTTTGGCTACCTAGGAAGGAGGATTGGCTACTAAGAGAGGTAAGAGCCTATCAGAAGGAGTCACTGACGTCACCTGCTGGCACTGGCCACTCAGAGCAGTCCAGTGTGCCAGCAACACCTCTGAATCCAAGATGGCAGAGGTCTGGGGCACACTGAAGGAGCTCTGGGCACCTCCCCTGGGAGGTGCAGGTCAGGGGAGTGGTCACTCCCCTTTCCTTTGTCCAGTTTCGCGCCAGAGCAGGGCTGGGGGATCCCTGAACCGGTGTAGACTGGCTTATGCGTAGATGGGCACCACTTGTGCCCATCAAAGCATTTCCAGAGGCTGGGGGAGGCTACTCCTCCCCAGCCTTCACACCTATTTCCAAAGGGAGAGGGTGTTACACCCTCTCTCAGAGGAAGTCCTTTGTTCTGCCTTCCTGGGCCAGGGCTGCCTGAGGGATTGGCAGCAGCAGCAGCTGCAGTGGAAACCCCGGAAAGGCAGTTTGGCAGTACCCGGGTTCTGTGCTAGAGACCCAGGGGATCATGGAATTGTCTCCCCAATGCCAGAATGGCATTGGGGTGACAATTCCATGATCTTAGAAATGTTACATGGCCAGGTTCGGAGTTACCATTGTGAAGCTGTACATAGGTAGTGACCTATGTACAGTGCACGCGTGTAATGGTGTCCCGGCACTCACAAAGTCCAGTGAATTTGCCCTGAACGATGTGGGGGCACCTTGGCTAGTGCCAGGGTGCCCACACACTAAGTAACTTTGCACCCAACCTTCACCAGGTGAAGGTTAGACATATAGGTGACTTATAAGTTACTTAAGTGCAGTGGTAAATGGCTGTGAAATAACGTGGACATTATTTCACTCAGGCTGCACTAGCAGGCCTGTGTAAGAATTGTCAGATCTCCCTATGAGTGGCAAAAGAACTGCTGCAGCCCATAGGGATCTCCTGGAACCCCAATACCCTGGGTACCTCAGTACCATATACTAGGGAATTATATGGGTGTACCAGTATGCCAATGTAAATTGGTGAAATTGGTCACTAGCCTGTTAGTGACTAATTTGGAAAGCAGAGAGAGCATAACCACTGAGGTTGTGGTTAGCAGAGCCTCAGTGAGACAGTTAGTCATCACACAGGGAACACATACATGGCACATACTTATGAGCACTGGGGCCCTGCCTGGCAGTGTCCCAGTGACACATAGACTAGAACCACATATATACAGTGAAATATGGGGATAACATGCCAGGCAAGATGGTACTTTCCTACACAACCTCCCCCCCCAAACGAAGGACAATAAGACTAGCCATGACCTGATGAGTCTTCATTGTCTAAGTGGAAATATCTGGAGAGTCCATCTGCATTGTAATGGGTACTCCCAGGTCTATGTTCCACTGTAAAGTCCATCCCCTGTAGAGATATGGACCACCTCAACAATTTAGGATTTTCACCTTTCATTTGTTTTAGCCAAAGTAGAGGTTTGTGGTCTGTCTGAACAATGAAGTGAGGGCCAAACAGGTATGGCCTCAACTTCTTCAGTGCCCAGACCACACCAAGGGCCTCCCTCTCTATGGCAGACCAACGCTTTTCTCTAGGGGTCAACCTTCTGCTGATAAAAGCAACTGGTTGATCCTGGCCTTCAGAATTGAGTTGTGATAAGACTGCCCCTACCCCTAATTCAGATGCATCAGTTTGAACAATGAATTTCTTGGAGTAACATGGGCTTTTTAGGACAGGTACAGTGCACATGGCCTGTTTGAGCTCCTCAAAGGCTTTCTGACAGCTAGCTGTCCACAATACCTTTTTAGGCATCTTCTTGCTAGTGAGATCATTAAGTGGGGCTGCTATGGAGCCATAGTTTTTAATGAATCTCCTGTAATACCCAGTGAGGCCTAGGAAGGCTCTCACCTGGGTCTGTGTTGTAGGGGGAACCCAATCCATGATTGTCTGGATTTTCCCCTGAAGTGGTGCAATCTGTTCTCCACCTACCAGGTGTCCCAGATAAACCACCTTTCCCTGCCCTATCTGGCACTTTGAGGCCTTGATAGTGAGGCCTGCCTTTTGCAGGGCATCCAAAACTTTCTATAGGTGGACCAGGTGATCATCCCAGGTGGAGCTAAAGACAGCTATATCATCTAGATATGCTGCACTAAAAGCCTCCAACCCTTGCAGGACTGTATTCACCAACCTCTGAAAAGTGGCTGGTGCATTTTTCAAACCAAAGGGCCTCGTGTAAATTGGTAGTGCCCTCC
Source organism: Pleurodeles waltl (assembly GCF_031143425.1). Classification (NCBI taxonomy): domain Eukaryota; kingdom Metazoa; phylum Chordata; class Amphibia; order Caudata; family Salamandridae; genus Pleurodeles; species Pleurodeles waltl. Next base: position 353,572,479 of record NC_090450.1, read on the forward strand.
TATAGTTGAAAATGCAGTTTTAGGTTTAGCATCCTCAGCCAATTTGATCTGCCAATACCCTGCAGTCAAATCAAAGGTACTTAGATACTTGGCAGATGCCAGTGTATCTATGAGCTCATCTGCCCTGGGTATAGGGTGAGCATCAGTTTTTGTTACCTGGTTGAGACCCATGTAATCTACACAAAACCTCATCTCCCTTTTTCCATTTTTTGAGTGAGGCTTTGGTACAAGCACCACAGAAGAGGCCCATGGGCTTTCAGAAGGTTCAACCACTCCCAGATCAAGCATTTTCTGAACTTCTTCCTTTATGCAGTCCCTGACATGGCCAGGCTGCCTATAGATTTTACTTTTGACAGGCAAGCTGTCTCCAGTATCACTTGTGTGTTCACACCAAGATGTGGTGCCTGGCACAGTTGAAAAGAGTTCAGAAAACTGTCCAAGGAGATTTATGCAGTTGTCTTTCTGTTCTGCAGTAAGACAGTCTACCAAAACTACTCCCTCCACTAAAGCATCATCTTCAGTGGAAGAGAAGAGATCAGGGAGCGGGTCAATCTCTTCTTCCTGTCCTTCATCTGTTGCCATGAGCAGGGTGAGATCAGCCCTGTCATAGTAGGGTTTTAGGCGGTTGACATGAATCACCCTAAGGGGACTCCTGGCAGTGCCCAGGTCAACCAAGTAGGTGACCTCGCCCTTCTTTTCAACAATTAGATGGGGTCCACTCCATTTGTCTTGGAGTGCTCTTGGGGCGACAGGCTCCAATACCCACACCTTCTGTCCTGGTTGGTACTGAATCAGAACAGCCTTCTGGTCATGCCATTGATTTTGGAGCTCCCGGCTGACCTGAAGGTTTTTACTGGCCTTTTTCATGCCATTCTGGATCTTAGGCCGAGTACATAGTCCACTATGTCCTGTTTGGGAGCTTTTAAAGGTTGTTCCCAACCGTCCTTCACAAGTGTTAGTGGACTTCTTACAGGGTGCCCAAATAGGAGTTCAAAGGGGCTGAAGCCCATTCCTTTCTGGGGTACCTCCCTGTAAGCAAAAAGGAGGCAAGGTAACAGGACATCCCATCTCCTCCTGAGTTTTTCAGGGAGTCCCATTATCATTCCTTTGAGAGTTTTATTAAACCTCTCTACCAGTCCATTAGTCTGTGGATGATAAGGTGTGGTGAATTTGTAGGTTACACCACATGCCTTCCACATAGTCTTCAAGTATGCAGACACAAAGTTGCTTCCCCTGTCTGATACAACCTCTTTTGGGAAACCCACCCTGGAAAAGATTCCCAGGAGGGCTTTTGCCACTGCAGGTGCTGTAGTGGTCCTTAGAGGAATTGCTTCAGGATATCTAGTGGCATGGTCCACAACCACCAAGATAAACCTATTGCCTGAAGCAGTAGGAGAGTCAAGGGGGCCAACTATGTCAATCCCTACCCTTTCAAAGGGAACCCCAACCACAGGTAGTGGAATAAGGGGAGCCTTTGGTGTGCCATCAGTCTTGCCACTGGCTTGGCAGGTCACACAAGACTTACAGAAATCCTTTGTGTCCTCTGACATCCTAGGCCAGTGAAACAGGGGGACAAGCCTTTCCCATGTTTTGATCTGGCCCAAATGCCCAGCCAAAGGAATGTCATGTGCCAGAGTTAGGAGGAACTCTCTGTACTGCAGGGGAATAACCAATTTGGGTCCCTTACATCTGTGTACAAGAGGTTGTCCTCCCAGTAAACTCTATGTGAGTCACTGACATCCCCATTTTGCTGCCTGACAGCTTGCTGTCTGAGACCCTCTAATGTGGGACAGGATTGCTGTGCCACACTCAGCTCTTCCCTGGCAGGCCCCCCTCCACCCAAAAGCTCAGCAGTGTCTGCTGCCAGCTCATCTGGTGAAGGTTCTGCACAGGGAGGAAATTCTTCTTCCTCAGAAGGAGAATCATCTGTAGAGGGAGGGATAGTGGGTAGGGATCTACCCTTGCTACCCCTAGCTTTAGGGAGCACTTGGTCCATTGTTCCAGGATCCAAGTCACCCTGTCCTTTTTGCTTTTTGGCCTGAGCCCTTGTCAAAGCAAAAATATGCCCAGGAATGCCCAGCATTGCTGCATGAGCCTCCAACTCCACTTCTGCCCAAGCTGATGTCTCTAAATCATTTCCTAGTAGACAGTCTACAGGTAAATCTGAAGCAACCACAACTTTCTTTGGACCAGTAACCCCCCGCCCAGTTGAGATTCACAACAGCCATGGGGTGGCTAAGAGTGTTGTTATGAGCGTCTGTCACTTGGTACTGGTGACCAAGTAGGTGTTGTTCAGGGTGTACCAGTTTCTCTACTACCATGGTAACACTGGCACCTGTGTCCCTGTAGGCCTGAACCTCAACACCATTTATTAGGGGAAGTTGCTTGTACTTATCCATATTAAGGGGACAAGCAACCAAGGTGGCCAAATCAATGGCACCTTCAGAGACTAACACAGCCTCTGTGGTCTCCCTAACAAGACCAACCCCAACTAAATTACCAAAAGAGAGCCCAGCTACTCCCTTGCATTGGCTATTAGTAGGTTTGCTCCCATCACCACTGCTATTACTAGGGGCACTAGAGTTTGCAGTAGGGGTTGTGGTAGTGGGTGGTTTGGTGTTTTTCTTTGCACAACTGGCATCAGTTGTCCAATGGCCTTTGACTTTACACAAATAACACCAAGGCTTTTTAACTTGATTTGAAGAGGATTTGGACCCACCACCCCCACCAGAGGATTTTTGTGGGCCTGATGAAGACTAATTTTTAGATTTGTCCCCACCCTTGTCAGAAGACTTACCATCCTTCTTCTTGCCATCCTTGTCACCCCCTGTACGAACTTTTCTGTTCACTCTTGTTCTGACCCATTTGTCTGCCTTCTTTCCCAATTCTTGGGGAGAGGTCAGATCAGAGTCCACTAGATATTGGTGTAACAAGTCAGACACACAGTTATTCAGAGTATGCTCTCTCAGAATAAGATTATACAGGCTTTCATAGTCAGAAACGTTACTGCCATGTAACCACCCCTCCAAGGCCTTCACTGAATAGTCAACAAAGTCTATCCAGTCTTGTAAGGACATTTTTCTGGTGTCTCTGAACTTAGGGCCAGATGTAGGAAGGCTTTTGCGCCTCGCAAACGGCGAAAAACGCCGTTTGCGAGGCGCAAAAGCCCTTATGCGATGCAGAATCACATTTTGCGAGTCGCTACCGACTCGCAAAATGTGTTTCCGACTCGCAAATAGGAAGGGGCGAAGGGGCGAAAGCGGTCGCAAATCAACTCGCAGTTACCATCCACTTGAAGTGGATGGTAATTCATTCGCAAACGGGAAGGGTTCCCCATGGGACCCCTTCCCCTTTGTGAATGCTCACAAAATTATATTTTCAGAGCAGGCAGTGGGCTCTGAAAAAAACCGAAACAAAAAGGTTTCAATATTTTTTCTATTTGCAGCTCGTTTTCCTTTAAGGAAAACGGGCTGCAAGGTGAAAAAAAAATGCTTTATTTAAAAGCAGTCACGGACATGGTTGTCTGCTGTCTCCAGCAGGCCACCATCCCCGTGAGTGCCTAGACTCGCTATGGGGTCGCAAACTGCGACCCACCTCCCAAATATTTATGAGGTGGGTCTTTGCGACCCTATAGCGAGTCGCAGAACGTGTCTAAGACACCTTTCTGCATCGCGAATTGCGAGTTGCAATTTGCGAGTCGCTATGACTCGCAAATTGCAAGTCGCCATTTGGCACTTACCTACATCTGGCCCTTAATCCTGTATTGTTCAGTGGTTAAGCCAAATCCATCAAGAGTACATCTTTCAAAACTGAAAAATTGTTAGCATCACTTTCTCTAACATTAAGGAGCCTATCCCTAGCCTTTCCATTGAAAGATAGCCACAATATAGCAGCCCACTGCCTTTGAAGGACCCCCTGTACCATACAGGCCCTCTCAAGTGCAGCAAACCACTTGTTGATGTCATCCCTCTCCTTGTAAGGGGGAACTATCTTGTGCAGATTCCTGGAATCATGCTCTCTAACAGGATTACTATCAGGAATACTGCTGCTGCCACCATGGGGTCCTAACCCCAATCTCTGTCTCTCCTTCTCCAGGTCTAGGGATTCCCTGTCTAGAGCCAGCTGTTGCTGTTTAAGCTTCAGTCTGGTCTCTTCCACTCTCAACGTTTTCAGTTCCCTTTCTAACATGTTGTCATCAGGGTGGGTGGGTTGGGAATGCTTGGACACTGAGGACAAATTGGAAACAACAGAGGGAGATCTGTCCCTAACAGCTTGGACTCTAACAACATGGCCTCCAGGAATAAAAACATCCCTACTATGATGGGAGCTCCTATTACTACCAGCATTGCTCTGTGGTCTGCTGAGGGGCAGATTTGGAATAGAACCCTCCACACCTCTCTCAAAGGGTTCCTCTGAGTCAGAATGGGAGCTATCTACTAACTTCTCAGTTGAAGTGCCTGCTAGGGACTTATCATTCTCAATGAGCATGTTATATAGAAATTCTCTTGAAGGGTTCTTTCCTATCACTAAACCTCTATCTATGCAGAGACTCCTTAGGCTCTTGAAATTTAAATTGTCATAGGTAGTATTGACCATTTTAAGAACAGTTCCTACATCAGACATGATAAAAGACGGTTTAGAGACAGTGAAAAGAGAGAACAAGTTTCAGGACTTTTTAAAAAACAGAAAAAAAAACTTTTTAAAACTTTTTGAAACTTTTTAGAAGTTTTGGAGTACTTTTCAGCACTTAGTAGAAAGTGTAAGAGGAGAAAAGCAAAACTTTTTGGTTAGGTGTACATACACTGAACTTTTTTTGTATTTTATTCTCTTATGAAAAGTACACAATGACAAAGTGGTAAGTAGTTACAAGTACTTATCCCACCGCTGCACAACCAATGTAGGAGGCTGACCTGGCTTGTAGTGGGTACCAGAGGTACTTACACCTTGTGCCAGGTCCAGTTATCCCTTATTAGTGTACAAGAGGTGTTTCTAGCAGCTTAGGTTGATAGAAGGTAGCTATGGCAAAGCAGCTTAGGCTGAACTAGGAGACATGTAAAGCTCCTACTATACCACTGGTGTCATATGCACAATATCATAAGAAAACACAATACACAGATATACTAAAAATAAAGGCACTTTGTTTTTATGAAAATATGCCAAAAGTATCTCAGTGAGTACCCTCAGTATGAGGATGAGAAATATACACAAGATATATGTACACAAACCAAAATTATGCAAGTAATAGCAAAAGGAAGTAATGCAAGCAATGTAAAGTTACAGTAGATAGCAATAGGAGCACATAGGTATAGGGGCAACCCAAACCATATACTCCAAAAGTGGAATGCGAACCACGAATGGACCCCAAACCTATGTGAGCTTGTAGAGGGTCGCTGGGACTGTAAGAAAACAGTGAGGGTTAGAAAAATAGCCCACCCCAAGACCCTGTAAGGTAGGTGTAAAGTGCACCTACAACCCCCAGAGAGCACAGAAGTCGTGATAGGGGGATTCTGCAAGGAAAACCAACACCAGCAATGCAACAACAGTGGATTTCCGGACCTCTGTACCTGTAAGACAAGGGGACCAAGTCCAAGAGTCGCGACAGTGTCGAGAGTGGGCAGGAGCCCAGGAAATGCCAGCTGAGGGTGCAAGGAAGCTGCCACTGGATGGAAGAAGCTTGGTGTTTTGCAAAAGCGAAGAGGACTAGGAACTTCCCCTTTGGAGGATGGATGTCCCACGTCTTGAAGAAGCTTGCAGGGGTGTTCCCATGTAGAAAGACAGCAAACAAGCCTTGCTAGCTGCAGGGGTCGCGGTTAGGGTTTTTGGATGCTTCTGTGGCCCAGGAGGGACCAGGATGTCGCCACTTGGATGAGGAGACAGAGGGGGCACCCAGCAAGTCAGGGAGCCCTCACAGAAGCAGGCAGCACCCGCAGAAGTACCTGAACAGGCACTTGGAAGAAGAGTAAACCAGAGTCCACGCAAATTCACAAAAGGGAGTCCCACAACGCCGGAGGACAACTCAGGAGGTTGTGCACTGCAGGCTAGAGTGTCGGGGACCCAGGCTTGGCTGTGCACAAAGGAAATCCTGGAAGACTGCACAGGAGCCTGAGCAGCTGCAAATCACGCGGTACCCAGCAATGCAGTCTCGCGTGGGGAGGCAAGGACTTACCTCCACCAAACTTGGACTGAAGAGTCACTGGACTGTGGGAGTAACTTAGACAGAGTTGCTGAGTTCCAGGGACCACGCTCATCGTTCTGAGAGGGGACCCAGAGGACCGGTGATGCAGTCTTTTGTTGCCTGCGGTTGCAGGGGGAAGATGCCGTCGACCCACGGGAGATTTCTTCAGAGCTCCGGGTGCAAGAAGGAGGCAGGCTACCCCCAGAGCATGCACTACCTGGAAACAGTCGAGAAAGCCGGCAAGATGAAGCGATACAAGGTTGCTAGTAGTCGTCTGGCTACTTTGTTGCAGTTTTGCAGGCGTCCTGAGCAGTCAGCGGTCGATCCTTTGGCAGAAGGTGAAGAGGGAGATGCAGAGGAACTCTGGTGAGCTCTTGCATTCGTTATTTGAAGAATTCCCCAAAGCAGAGACCCTAAATAGCCAGAAAAGGAGGTTTGGCTACCTAGGAAGGAGGAATGGCTACTAAGAGAGGTAAGAGCCTATCAGAAGGAGTCTCTGACGTCACCTGCTGGCACTGGCCACTCAGAGCAGTCCAGTGTCCAGCAACACCTCTGAATCCAAGATGGCAGAGGTCTGGGGCACACTGGAGGAGCTCTGGGCACCTTCCCTGGGAGGTGCAGTTCAGGGGAGTGGTCACTCCCCTTTCCTTTGTCCAGTTTCGCGCCAGAGCAGGGCTGGGGGATCCCTGAAACGGTGTAGACTGGCTTATGCAGAGATGGGCACCATCTGTGCCCATCAAAGCATTTCCAGAGACTGGGGGAGGCTACTCCTCCCCAGCCTTCACACCTATTTCCAAAGGGAGAGGGTGTTACACCCTCTCTCAGAGGAAGTCCTTTGTTCTGCCTTCCTGGGCCAGGGCTGCCTGAGGGGTTGGCAGCAGCAGCAGCTGCAGTGGAAACCCCGGAAAGGCAGTTTGGCAGTACCCGGGTTCTGTGCTAGAGACCCAGGGGATCATGGAATTGTCTCCCCAATGACAGAATGGCATTGGGGTGACAATTCCATGATCTTAGACATGTTACATGGCCATGTTCGGAGTTACCATTGTGACGCTGTACATAGGTAGTGACCTATGTACAGTGCACACGTGTAATGGTGTCCCCACACTCACAAAGTCCAGGGAATTTGCCCTGAACGATGTGGGGGCACCTTGGCTAGAGCCAGGGTGCCCACACACTAAGTAACTTTGCACCCAACCTTCACCAGGTGAGACATATAGGTGACTTATAAGTTACTTGAGTGCAGTGGTAAATGGCTTTGAAATAACGTGGACGTTATTTCACTCAGGCTGCACTGGCAGGCCTGTGTTTGATTTGTCAGATCTCCCTATGGGTGGCAAAAGAAATGCTGCTGCCCATATGGATCTCCTGGAACCCCAATACCCTGGGTACCTCAGTACCATATACTAGGGAATTATATGGGTGTACCAGTATGCCAATGTGAATTGGTGAAATTGATCACTAGCCTGTTAGTGACAATTTGGAAAGCAGAGAGAGCATAACCACTGAGGTTCTGGTTAGCAGAGCCTCAGTGAGACAGTTAGTCATCACACAGGGAACACATACAGGGCACATACTTATGAGCACTGGGGCGCTGTCTGGCAGGGTCCCAGTGAGACATAGACTATAACAGCATATATACAGTGAAATATGGGGGTAACATGCCAGGCAAGATGGTACTTTCCTACAGTGAACACAGGTTAATTCAGGGAGTGTAACAGACTTACCTTGACAGAGACTGTGGTCCGTACTTGGATAGGGTGCAGACCTCTGCTATCTAGAGACCCAATTTCTAACATTACACAAAAGTGCAAATATAGCAAATGTGCCATGCCCAATCACCAAGAGAGTGGTAAGGCTGTAGTATGTAGGCAGTGGTGCATTATTGAGAACTGGTGTGGTGGCATACTGTCTTTTATAAACAACACATTTTCTGTTCAAATGGCCACTACGTTTGCATAGACGTGGTTTTACTCGCAACACTGTATAGTGCACAAATCATGTTTGAAAATCATGTTTCAATGCATATTTACCAAGTACATGGCTTCATTTGTTTTGCTTCTATTCAAATCTTTGTTTCTATCTCACTTCAGAATTACAAAAAATGTGCTTCTTTTGTTCTTTCCTAATTACTGATAGATTTTGAAATATGTGCATTGTTAATTTACAGGTATTTAAATGTTGTGTGTTAGAAAGATTTGACATTCTACTGCCCTTCCATTCACTTTCAACACCCCAGCAAGATGGTCACCTAGGTCACTTGCAAAATCCTGTCACTTTGCCATCAGAGAAATGTAAGTAAACACCATTTTCCAAATATGCCAACATCTGTCAGATGCCATAGGCTGACATTTGACCTCTGTATTTGAACTCACAGCTGACATAACAAGATAAACCCAACATTTAAAGGCATCTTTATTGCTCATTCACCTTCTGAACTTCAGTAGGGTTTTTTGGGGGATGCTCCTGCACCCACCCCACACACCTTACAGCATCTATAATTGAAGGTAGTGAGAAACAGAGATACTAACCAGGTTGCCAAAGATTATACAGAATGAGCATCAGGATTCAGTAGGGAGCAGGGTGCTCTGACAGAAATGAGTGTTGTGTCAGCTAGGTGTCCCTTGCATACCGAGCATGTTTGAGGAATTAATGGGTGTGCATATGCAATCAGGTGGATAAGGCTTCTCTGGTTTCTGGTACACCCCTACGTTTTCCCTTTTTTCTGTCAGTATCATTTCTGTTCTAAGTGATGCTAATTACAAGATTTTCTTAACTTTCTAATTATTTGCTAGGATATATATATTTATATATATATATATATATATATATATATATATATATATATATATATATATATATACAATTTTGTTTTCACTTAAAAAAACAAAGATTATAGAGATGTTATAGTTAGGCTCACGGTTTTAGGTAGAGTTACCTCAAGTAATTATAACTCGTGAATTTAGGTAACTATAACCTGAGCCCCCGCCATGCACAGGTTTTTCATGAGAAATTTTACAGCAAATATTACACTGGTATTATCAATGATGTTATCAAAGATGTCATGAGTGCCCTAATTTGTGGGTTAGCAGTGCATGCTGCGGGCACGAGATATAGGGCCTGATTACAACTTTGGAGGACGGTGTTAATCCGTCCCAAATGTGACGGATATACCACCTACCGTATTACGAGTTCCATAGGATATAATGGACTCGTAATACTGTAGGTGGTATATCCGTCACATTTGGGACGGATTAACACCGTCTTCCAAAGTTGTAATCAGGCCCATAGTTACCTCCGTGCATATAGTTACTTGAGGTAACCCTAACTATAACTGGTGAATTTCTATGATTTTGTGTGCCTAAAATGTGAGCCTAACCATTATTTCCCCGTACCTTTGTTTTTTTAAGTGAATTTCTATGTTTTTTAACTTATAGTAATGAAAATTACTATCCGTTAATCCAACCACAGCCGCGCCCGGCCTTTGTCTGGGCGCGGCAGTGATTGGCTAGAGCGCCTGGATGCAGAACAGCCCTCTACAAGCACTCAACCTTGCACAGCCTTCACCCATGCTCGTAAGACCTGGCCTGCAGTCAGACCCTGTGGCCAAACCCCCTAAACAACCAACCCCATGCTGTGCATGGCCCTTTGGGGTTTGTGGTGGGAGCTGTCTGCAGCCTCTCTGAGTGTGAGAATAGGTGTGAGAGTGCGTATCTGGGGGTGAGAGTGGCAGTGGGAGTGTCTGTCTGGGTGTGGGAGTGTGTACATCAGTGTTTTAGTGGGCGCATCAGTGTGTGCGCTGCTCTGTGAGTGGGTGCATGATGGTGTCAGTGGGTCGGTGAGTGGGTGTGTGAGACTCTGAGTGGGTCTGTGAGTGTGTGCATAACTATCTGAGTGGGTCTGTGGGTGGGTGTGTGAGGATCTGAATGGAGCTGTGAATGGGTGCAATAAGAGTCTGAGTGGGTCTGAATTGGTGCATAAGTGTCAGAGTTGGTGTGTGAGTGGAAGAAAGAGAGAGAGAAAGAGAGTGGGAGAGAGTTAGATAAAGAGTTTTTAGGCTTTGATATATGATATCCTTAGAATGAGATATTTCTGGACCAATTGAAAAGAAAAATGTATTTGTCATTTAAAAAGAGTAAAATCACCTTTCAGTATGAGCCTTAGATATTTGTGTTAAAAAAAAAGAGGGAAAGGAGTCTGACTGGACTCGAACCCTCAGCGCTCAGTGTGAAGCTCTGGGACCTTCAAACTGAACTATTCACTTTCTTTCTTTCTTTCTTTCTTTTTGTATCCCTTTATGGGCTATCGGGGACTGCGGGTGAAGCCTCAAGGCCTCCCCTGTGGTCCCATTGCTTTTGTCATAGTTTGATTCTTGCGCCAGGCAAGACTGATCGTTTAGAGATGACAGCACTTTTGTTTGTAGGCGACTAAGCCAATCCTACAACAAGTCACAAACATCGGCCCAACCCTCCCGGCTCACAAGCAGTACCTCACCAAAAACCCAAACAGTAAAAGGTGATTTGTGACAGCCTCTACGTATGGACTCTGGAGTATGACATCTCAGGGGAGTTGTGGTTAAACAGAGACTACCCTTTTCTCACAAGAGCAACAAGTCTCAGTCATATGCAGGCAATGAAGTAGATGCAGTGATGTTTTCAATAGGTTTTATTAAGAATACTGCAATATACTGTAAAATGCATGAACTGCAATGATTAGGACAATGAAAAATGCAAGTAGCAGAATTGTAAAAACGAGAGTCCTGAATATAAAGACCCCCACCATCTTGCACCTTATTGCACACCCACAATAACGTGTGGCATAGGCTCTATTACCCTATCATGGAGAACCTAGGGCCGTATTTACAGGAGCATCATTTTTTGTGACCCTTCTGTGGAGCTAAGCACTGTGCCCTATTTACAAAGTGGCGTTAATTGTAGATACGGACCCTCCCACGCAGCACTGTGCGTGGAAAGGGCGTGCAATGGGTGTTGCTGTGGGCATGCCACAGCAACACCCATTGCATTTTGAAGCTGCCTCAGATTTATGAAATTTCGTAAACCTGAGGAATCGTGAAAATCTAATGCCACCTGAGGGGTGGCATTAGAATGGCGCAGCGAGGAGGAATACTTTTATTCCTCCACGTTTTTTTACTTTTTCTATGTGTGCTGCATTCTGCGTTCTGATAGCATTGACAGCATCTGATAGGAATCCCTCTGATAACCTTGTCTGCATGAGATGTATTTATACAGATCTTGTAGGACCCTGACACAGGTATATTCCTAAACAATATATAAGAAGGCATGCTTGGGGCGGCAATTATATAAACAATTCCCTTAAAAGTACATTATGTTCCTCTCACACATAAGTGGGAAAGGGATATGATGTGAATACCTACAGATATCACTTGTCTTTGACACTGATAGTGACGCCTTCACAGAGTGGCACTGATAACGCGAAATCCAAACATCTTTCTTACTATAAACATAGCAGCCATCTTGGAAGAAAAATTAAATAAATGCGCTAAACCAGAGCAGGCTAAGTAGGTTAAAATTCGCTAGGTGATGGCGGCACAGGTCTGCAAGCCAGAATGCTAAGCAAACTCCTGATTCCCAATAAAACTAAATGGGATCCACTACATCCTCCCCTTTGCCAGAACAAGTATGACGTCATAAGGATGATGCCAGAGATGGTGCATGAACCCAAGCTAAAAATGCTCTGAGTTAGAACAAGCTAAAACATTATTAAAATCTAATTAAAACTAGGTAAAAGGCTAAAATCGTTAAAACATACAGAGAGATAAAATGTCGACCATGATAAGCACAGCAGGCCACAGCTAATTTGGTCAAAAGCCAATTTTGTGGCACAACTTTGAAATTTTAGAATAAAGCCAAAGGTCAAATTCATCTAACAATAGTCATGATCGTGAAGAGTGTCACTGAAGTCATCGGAAGGAAGGGCTAACAGGAATGAATCCACATCGTCAGATTTTAGAACAATAACAGGATTGACAGTCAGATCCATTGAACAGTAGTCCGCAGCAGCCTCAAGAGCAGGATCACCCGCAAGGGCCATCCGAAGAACCTGAAGGAGCCAGATAATCCACCAAGGGCAGCTCGTAAGTGGCCTCGCGAATCAGCCGCAGTCTTATAGGGCACAACTGTAAATGGACCCTCAATGGGAACATTAGCAGTTCTTGGTCCACAGGAGGCACTGGTACAGCAAGGCACACCGAAGGGAGATGTTTGAAGAGGCACTTGTTGCAATGAAAGACTGGTTACACACACCATAAGACTGGTCGGCATGACAGCGACCAATCATGCTCCAATTCTTCCAGCAGCAGAGCACCAAAGAACTGCACCTTGCGATCATGGCACAGCTGGGCTGGTGGTAGTAGCTCCATTACTCTGCTTAGCTGGGAAGGCACAACCACTGCTTATCAGGAACAACAGCAGCATCCCGCCAATCAATGCCAAAGTCACAGGAAAGCCACCAAACACACTTGAAAAGATGGAAGATGAACACGAATCCACACCTAACAGCCTTAAAGAAGTGCATAATCCCTATAGTGCTTGAAGCGTTGAATATTCTGGATACCAGCTCTCCAAAGTGCTTTTTATTAGGGATTGTATCTCGGCTGATGATCTTGTTATCTGGAGAGAATACGTCTCTCTAGCCAATGTCAACACAACTTGTTTCTGGAACAGTAGCACCTTTAGCCTGCTCAGCTTGTTATTATATTTTACATTAATACTGTTAATGTGAGGCCACATTTCTGCTACTCTTATCTCTTGTGTGTGGGTTGGGGGGGATGAAACATGTCCACGACAAGTTACAATCTTGGAGACTGAAATTGCGTGGGCAATTCCTGGTCTCATACTGCAACAGTTCAGTTCGTTCAGGACGACATAACTTTCCATTTGAAAGTAGATGAAATGCTGGACAAATCAAAGGAACGGGAGTACCCTTCAGGAAACAGGCCAAGTTTGCGACTTCCAGATTGCAAAGGCCATTAAGAGACACCTGTTTGCAAATCATTGAATGACTAACAGTAGTCTCACATTCACGTCCGCTGAGAAAGACTTCTGTTTCTCCGTTCACACATTTATGTTCAAAGGGCAAATCCCACTCTTCTTGCTTTAATATAGCTATCTCCTACCCGCTCGTATCTGCCCATGGCAAGATGTTTCAAGCAGTTCTAAAAACGAAAGGTAGAAATTGGCAGATTTTTTATGCGATGTACAAGCCATACTGTTGATGGACTTTCTGCAACTGTGAAAGGCATCTTTTCCAATTTTCTATGTGAAGAATGGTGAAACTCGCTTCCCTTTCAGCCATTGTCTGTTGTTCCCTGGATAAATTAAAAACAGCAAACAGGTCACTACTGTTAATGTATTTCCATAGAACGCAGTAATTTTCAGAATCTGTAGTGTCCAACCTAACTGCATGATGGAACGCAGTTGACATTGTCCATTGTGTAAAAAGGACGTCATTCTGAATGATGTCTATTGCAGATGACACTATATTATTAAGGGAGTATATTCTGTTGGGCAGAGTATTTATTCCATTATCAACAACAGCTAAAGCCTTTTTCAAATTTTTCTTATCTATCTGCCTTAAACATGCAGTTGCTTCCATTTGAGAAAGCTTCCAGATCTCATTGTAAATGGCATACAGGAATTGTTTAGAACGTGGCTTTCTGGGGCCTAAAAATAAATCTTGTAAGTCTATGTCTTCAGATAGTGTATTAAGATGTTCTTTAACTGCTGCTAAGGTGTTTGTCTGTAACCATTGTTGGCACAGTTTACCCACACTGTATGTTGTAACTCGTGTGTTGACCCGAGACGAAGCGAGGGTCTGGCCGGCTAATCTTGAAAACCCCTGAGGAATTAACAAAACGCACCTGATCCACATTTTAGTCTATTGACCACAATAACCACCTGCCGGGACTAGAAAGTGAAGAATTATAGGTACCAGCCTGAACCTTTGCATCTAATTCTTCCTCAGTGAAGTTTAGGAAGGACTGCCAATTGGTGAATTTTGCCGGTGTGGGGATACTGGGTGCATTAATTTCCTTCATTTTTGCTAATCCTTGATAGGATCTCTGCTGAACTGTGTCATTTAAAAATATAATTTGGCAGGAATAAGACATGCGCTAAACCAAGCTTCCTTACCCTGAAATTGCCAATCTTGTGTGCCCCATACACTTTTTACATCAATAGGGTTCTTTCAGTATTTGGATCCTTCAACTGCAAGTCGGGAAACAAAGGAATCTGAATAGATCAATTTAGTGTTTGTTAGCAACATCTTCCTAATTTTAGAAGGTGGTAACTTGAAGCAGTATGATTCTACATTGCTAATGTCATTCCCAGAAACATATGTGGATTGATTTGAATAATGCTTTGGGCTTCCCACAGGCAGAGTTGAACAGTGCTCCCACTGTGTGTAATTAAATACTCATCTATGTCTAATTGCTTGGTGCAGGTAGTAATGTCCCACATTATTATAACTGAATATTTCCCCATATTTCTTTGTGTTACTTTACACATCATGATTTTCAAACACAGTACAATCCTGCAGTTCAACAAGCATTGAATCAACTGTTTGAACGTGTCAGCCATCAGGAACAACACTAGGTGTAATTACATCAGTCATTGAAAATTTGAAAATATATGTAATTTGAATGACCTCACTAGGCCCGTGTATATCAAGTGGAACTTTATCCCAAACATTCCCATCTGGAATTGGTACCCCTGAAATGTTCACAAGGGACAAGCCTCTTCAGACCTTATGTGACGAAAGATATGGAGTTAGAACTTCATCCACTGGCTCGACAGAAGAGCATTCAGGAAGATAATGACCATTTATAAGGAGAAAGAAAAGAGTCACAAAACCAATACATAACAGAAAGGCAAGCAATGTCAGAAATATCAAAGATAATTCCATGGATAAGCGTAAAAGTTATTTTAAAAGCTATATGTACAGCTTACATGTCTTTGAAACAGTTTAATTTGCAGGTATGGATGAAGTCAAAGAAAAGTCATCAAGGTTGATGAAATAACCAGAAGCAGTCTCTGCAAACACATGAGCTCGTGCAATACTGGTGGATGGATCCACGTTGCGTGGAGGTTCATAGTAGACGGTGTCATCAGTTTGTGTTGCGTTGGAATAAAAAACAGCCACATCTTGGACATTTGTTGTTGGTAAAGTGGTAACAGGAATCAGCAAAAGCTCAGTTTCCACAGTACCCATGTTTGAGGGGGCATTTGTAGCATTGTTGTACATGCTGTTGTAGACAGAAGTGTTGTTGTTTCTTCTTTGAAAAGGTATGTCCTGTTGGGTAGTGAGTGGGGGCTGGGAACTACCCAAGGGACCTCTGGGTCTACTGTGCAGGATCGGCCACATGGTGTAGTTTGATGTTGTCAATGGAAACAAATCTGTTTGCTTTGGAACCAGGCAGCGGTGGTAGGATGATAGTTCTGGTACCTTGTAGAACCTTCTAAGGAGTGCATCCTTCCAAGGACTGTCTTGACATATTACTTAATGCTCTCTGGACCCCGTAAAGGTGATGAAGGCAACTGTGACCTGAACCTAATACTCTAGCTGTTAAGGACTGCTTTAGATCTTGATTCCTCCTCTCCACGACTGAATTACCCTCTGGATAGTAGGGTGAGGAGCAATGGAGTTCAACACCCATCGTCCTCATGGTGTCCCTGAATGCCTTAGATGCAAAGGCAGGGCCCTGGTCCGAATGGAATGCTGCAACTGCATATGTACCTATAAAGATCAGCAAGTCTTTTATAACAGTTCGAGCATCAGCCAACTGCTGTGGCCATACCCACAGGAATATGGAACAAGAATCAACAGTGACTTAGATGTATTTGTATGCACCATCAGGTTGAAGGGGGCCACAAAGATCAAGATACACACATTGTAGTGGCCTGTTGGACACTAAGAGGGATGTCTGCGGGGGCGTTTGATGTTTGAGCCCTTAATTTGCTGGCAATTGTTACAACAAAGGACATATTGCTTGGTCTGTTTGTATAGACCTGGCTACCAGAAGCGTTTTTGCAAAATGTTATTGTGGCCACAATACCAGCATGAGCAGATACAACATCCTCATGTGCTAATTGACAAGATCTAATCTCTGGTCTTGGTTGGGGGGCACTCAATCTCCCACCCCAGGAATTGTTGCAAAGGCAACATTCTGTGCACTGTTATGGTATGAATATTTTGTAGGGTATGTTTTTAGGAGATGCTTGCCTTCAGCCAAGGATTTCACGGCAAGCAGAATTTCATTATCCAATCTCATCTGAGAATGAGTCACTGCAGCAACAGAAGCTGTAGCTACTGCGGATTTGGCTGCTTCATCAGCCAAAGTGTTGCCAATAACGTGTACTCCTACACGTTGGTGGCCCGATGTATGGACTACATGAGCATTATGTAGCTTATCCTTAAGATAAGCTACCCTCCCCCACAGAGTTCTGTGTTTTATGGTGTTCCCCTTTGTGTCTCCGAACCCATTTAATTGCCAATGATTAAGGTTATCATTGTAAGACTGGGTACAGTAGTATGAATCACAGAAAATCAATGTAAGTTGTTCTAGATCCATATATTCTAGCACTAGGATAAGGACTTTAAGTTCAGCCAGCTGAGCTGTGCAGTCCCCCAGGATCTGAGTGTAGGTATTGTGAGGGTGGAATATACCCTTCTTCATCACTCCGCTCACGGCTGCGCAAGCAGCTGAGTACTGATGTTTAGTACTTACAGCTGGTTGTGCCGAACCATCAATGTAAATGACAGTATGGTATCTGTCAAGCAGCAAGATGTTAAGAGGACAGGATACTTCTGTTCGTATTGGAGAAACTCTTGTGTTTGAAGTTTTGGATCAAAGATGTAATCAACATCAGTGGCAGTCAGGGAGATCGCCCTTTGAATCCAATGTGGATGTAGTGCTTTAGCGTTAGGCACCCTAGCTTTGGTGATGGCCTGTAGGGCTGGCTCCGGGGTAACGACAATAATGAGTTTCCCTTGGGCAAGTGGCCTCTCCTTGATGACAGCCATCTGTACAGCAGGGTGCAATGCGTTGCTTTGCATTGGAGTATAAATGTGATTTATATGCTATGGGCACTGTGTCGCCTTAATTAAAGGTGACATAAGTGAACCCAATGACACTAGCAATTATTCTGATGACCAAATGTGTTTTGTTGTCACAGGTGTGTAAGTGTTTTGCTTCTGGCATGTCCTGTTTCAATCCTCTAACAATGTGTGTGTGTTCTACTGTCCAGTGTCTGCTGGAAAAATCTGGGTGCATTAAATCATACAGTGGCTTGATGCGTTGTGCATATTCAGGACTGTATGTTCTGCCAAAGTTAAAGAAACCATGTAAAGACCGTAATTTCTTGATAGTATTTGGTGGCTGGAGTTGAGCACATTTTTCTAAAAAGTGCGGGCCAGGCTCATGGCTCGTTAGATAGCTCATATGCCAGGAACAATACACTGAGAAAGGCTATTTTTGTTTTTTTTAAATTAAATTTGCTGTAGTCTAAAACTATTCTATATGAATGGTCGGGTTTTGCAACGGGGAATAACGGGTTATTCATTGCAGAGACACAGGGCACTATTACACCGTGGTACCCGAGCTGAGTGAGGATCTCCCTCCCTGGAGTTTTAGCTTTGTGTTAAACAGGATATTGAGGCTGAGGCTGGAGTGTAGACGTAATCGGTATTACATGGTAAGGAGAATCCTTATCCCAATCTACATGATTGCGTAACCTGCGCTAAAGCTGAGTTAACAGCATAGGCTTGTTTTACCACTTCTGGAACAAGATCAGAGAAAGAAGGCAAAATTACATCTTTCTTATGTGGTAGTTTACGGATGTTTTCCGGAGGCTAGTTTCTTTCAACCAATAGTGTAAGGAAATGCCTCCTTGGCATGGTTGCCCCCTGACTTTTTGCCTTTGCTGATGCTATGTTTACAATTGAAAGTGTGCTGAGGCCTGCTAACCAGGCCCCAGCACCAGTGTTCTTTCCCTAACCTGTACTTTTGTATCCACAATTGGCAGACCCTGGCATCCAGATAAGTCCCTTGTAACTGGTACTTCTAGTACCAAGGGCCCTGATGCCAAGGAAGGTCTCTAAGGGCTGCAGCATGTCTTATGCCACCCTGGAGACCTCTCACTCAGCACAGACACACTGCTTGCCAGCTTGTGTGTGCTAGTGAGAACAAAACGAGTAAGTCGACATGGCACTCCCCTCAGGGTGCCATGCCAGCCTCTCACTGCCTATGCAGTATAGGTAAGACACCCCTCTAGCAGGCCTTACAGCCCTAAGGCAGGGTGCACTATACCATAGGTGAGGGTACCAGTGCATGAGCATGGTACCCCTACAGTGTCTAAACAAAACCTTAGACATTGTAAGTGCAGGGTAGCCAGAAGAGTATATGGTCTGGGAGTCTGTCAAACACGAACTCCACAGCACCATAATGGCTACACTGAAAACTGGGAAGTTTGGTATCAAACTTCTCAGCACAATAAATGCACACTGATGCCAGTGTACATTTTATTACAAAACACACCCCAGAGGGCACCTTAGAGGTGCCCCCTGAAACTTAACCGACTGTCTGTGTAGGCTGACTAGTTCCAGCAGCCTGCCACACTAGAGACATGTTGCTGGCCCCATGGGGAGAGTGCCTTTGTGACTCTGAGGCCAGTAACAAAGCCTGCACTGGGTGGAGATGCTAACACCTCCCCCAGGCAGGAGCTGTAACACCTGGCGGTGAGCCTCAAAGGCTCACCCCTTTGTCACAGCCCAGCAGGGCACTCCAGCTTAGTGGAGTTGCCCGCCCCCTCCGGCCACGGCCCCCACTTTTGGCGGCAAGGCTGGAGGGAACAAAGAAAGCAACAAGGAGGAGTCACTGGCCAGTCAGGACAGCCCCTAAGGTGTCCTGAGCTGAAGTGACTCTAACTTTTAGAAATCCTCCATCTTGCAGATGGAGGATTCCCCCAATAGGGTTAGGATTGTGACCCCCTCCCCTTGGGAGGAGGCACAAAGAGGGTGTACCCACCCTCAGGGCTAGTAGCCATTGGCTACTAACCCCCCAGACCTAAACACGCCCTTAAATTTAGTATTTAAGGGCTACCCTGAACCCTAGAAAATTAGATTCCTGTAACTACAAGAAGAAGGACTGCCTAGCTGAAAACCCCTGCAGAGGAAGACCAGAAGACGACAACTGCCTTGGCTCCAGAAACCCACCGGCCTGTCTCCTGCCTTCCAAAGATCCTGCTCCAGCGACGCCTTCCAAAGGGACCAGCGACCTCGACATCCTCTGAGGACTGCCCCTGCTTCGAAAAGACAAGAAACTCCCGAGGACAGCGGACCTGCTCCAAGAAAAGCTGCAACTTTGTTTCCAGCAGCTTTAAAGAACCCTGCAAGCTCCCCGCAAGAAGCGTGAGACTTGCAACACTGCACCCGGTGACCCCGACTCGGCTGGTGGCGATCCAACACCTCAGGAGGGACCCCAGGACTACTCTAAGACTGTGAGTACAAAAACCTGTCCCCCCTGAGCCCCCACAGCACTGCCTGCAGAGGGAATCCCGAGGCTTCCCCTGACCGCGACTCTTTGAATCCTAAGTCCCGACACCTGGGAGAGACCCTGCACCCGCAGCCCCCAGGACCTGAAGGACCGGACTTTCACTGGAGGAGTGACCCCCAGGAGTCCCTCTCCCTTGACCAAGTGGAGGTTTCCCCGAGGAACCCCCCCTTGCCTGCCTGCAGCGCTGAAGAGATCCCGAGATCTCTCATAGACTAACATTGCGAACCCGACGCTTGTTTCTACACTGCACCCGGCCGCCCCCGCGCCGCTGAGGGTGAAATTTCTGTGTGGGCTTGTGTCCCCCCCGGTGCCCTACAAAACCCCCCTGGTCTGCCCTCCGAAGACGCGGGTACTTACCTGCAAGCAGACCGGAACCGGGGCACCCCCTTCTCTCCATTCTAGCCTATGTGTTTTGGGCACCACTTTGAACTCTGCACCTGACCGGCCCTGAGCTGCTGGTGTGGTGACTTTGGGGTTGCTCTGAACCCCCAACGGTGGGCTACCTTGGACCAAGAACTGAACCCTGTAAGTGTCTTACTTACCTGGTAAAACTAACAAAAACTTACCTCCCCCAGGAACTGTGAAAATTGCACTGTGTCCACTTTTAAAACAGCTATTTGTCAATAACTTGTAAAGTATACATGCAATTTTTATGATTTAAAGTTCCTAAAGTACTTACCTGCAATACCTTTCAAATGAGATATTACATGTAGAATTTGAACCTGTGGTTCTTAAAATAAACTAAGAAAAGATATTTTTCTATAACAAAACCTATTGGCTGGATTTGTCTCTGAGTGTGTGTACCTCATTTATTGTCTATGTGTATGTACAACAAATGCTTAACACTACTCCTTGGATAAGCCTACTGCTCGACCACACTACCACAAAATAGAGCATTAGTATTATCTATTTTTACCACTATTTTACCTCTAAGGGGAACCCTTGGACTCTGTGCATGCTATTCCTTACTTTGAAATAGCACATACAGAGCCAACTTCCTACATTGGTGGATCAGCGGTGGGGTACAAGACTTTGCATTTGCTGGACTACTCAGCCAATACCTGATCACACGACAAATTCCAAAATTGTCATTAGAAATTCATTTTTGCAATTTGAAATTTTTCTAAATTCTTAAAAGTCCTGCTAGGGCCTTGTGTGTTAAGTCCCTGTTTAGCATTGTCTTTTAGAGTTTAAAAGTTTGTTAAAAGTTTGAAATTAGATTCTAGAAACAGTTTTAGATTCTTTAAAAAGTCTTCCAACTCTTAACAAAATAATGTCTGATACAGAGATGAATGTGGTGGAACTCGACACCACACCTTACCTCCATCTTAAGATGAGGGAGCTAAGGTCTCTCTGTAATATCAAAAAAATAACCATTGGCTCCAGACCTACCAAAATTCAGCTCCAGGAGCTGTTGGCAGAGTTTGAAAAAGCCAACCCCTCTGATGATGACCTCACAGAGGAAGAGATTAGTGACTTGGAGGCCAATGTCCCTCCTCCAGTCCTAAATAGGGAGAACAGGACCCCTCAAGTCCTGTCTCCAACTGTGTTAGTCAGAAATAGTGAGTCCCTCACAGGAGGGTCCCACATTTCTGAAATCACTGAGGATGCTCTCAGTGAAGATGACCTCCTGTTAGCCAGGATGGCCAAAAGATTGGCTTTAGAGAGACAGCTCCTAGCCATAGAAAGGGAAAGACAAGAGATGGGCCTAGGACCCATCAATGGTGGCAGCAATATAAATAGGGTCAGAGATTCTCCTGACATGTTAAAAATCCCCAAAGGGATTGTGACAAAATTTGAAGATGGTGATGACATCACCAAGTGGTTCACAGCTTTTGAGAGGGCTTGTGTAACCAGAAAAGTGAACAGATCTCACTGGGGTGCTCTCCTTTGGGAAATGTTCACTGGAAAGTGTAGGGATAGACTCCTCACACTCTCTGGAAAAGATGCAGAATCTTATGACCTCATGAAGGGTACCCTGATTGAGGGCTTTGGATTCTCCACTGAGGAGTACAGGATTAGGTTCAGGGGGGCTCAAAAATCCTCGAGCCAGACCTGGGTTGACTTTGTTGACTACTCAGTGAAAACACTAGATGGTTGGATTCAAGGCAGTGGTGTAAGTAATTATGATGGGCTGTACAATTTATTTGTGAAAGAACACCTGTTAAGTAATTGTTTCAATGATAAACTGCATCAGCATCTGGTAGACCTAGGACCAATTTCTCCCCAAGAATTGGGAAAGAAGGCGGACCATTGGGTCAAGACAAGGGTGTCCAAGACTTCAACAGGGGGTGACCAAAAGAAAGGGGTCACAAAGACTCCCCAGGGGGAGGGTGATGAGACAACCAAAACTAAAAATAGTAAAGAGTCTTCTACAGGCCCCCAAAAACCTGCACAGGAGGGTGGGCCCAGAGCCTCTTCACAAAACAATGGGTACAAGGGTAAAAACTTTGATCCCAAAAAGGCCTGGTGTCATAGCTGTAAACAGCATGGGCACCAAACTGGAGACAAGGCCTGTCCCAAGAAAGGTTCCACTCCAAACTCCCATCCAGGTAACACTGGTATGGCTAGTCTCCAAGTGGGATCAACAGTGTGCCCAGAGCAAATCAGGGTCCACACTGAAGCTACTCTAGTTTCTGAGGGTGGGGTGGATTTAGCCACACTAGCTGTCTGGCCGCCTAACATGCAAAAATACAGACAGCAACTCTTAATTAATGGGACTAGAATAGAGGGCCTGAGGGATACAGGTGCCAGTGTCACCATGGTGACAGAGAAACTGGTTTCCCCTGGCCAATACCTGACTGGAAAAACTTACACAGTCACCAACGCTGACAATCAGAGAAAAGTACATCCCATGGCAATGGTTACTTTAGAATGGGGAGGGGTCAATGGCCTGAAACAGGTGGTGGTCTCCTCAAATATCCCAGTGGACTGTCTGCTTGGAAATGACCTGGAGTCCTCAGCATGGGCTGAGGTAGAACTAAAAACCCATGCAGCAATGCTGGGTATCCCTGAACTGGTGTGTGTGAAAACAAGAGCACAATGCAAGGCACAGGGTGAACAAGTAGAGCTGGAGTCTGGAAGAATGGCCCAGCCTACCAAGAGAACAGGAAAGTCAGTTGGGAAACCAACTACAACACAGCAAAAGAAAGGGAACCTCTCTTCTCAGGAAGAAGTTCTGCCCTCTGAGGGAACTGAGCCTTTGGAGCTTGAACCTTATCAGGTTGAGCTCTTAGGCCCAGGGGGACCCTCAAGGGAGGAGCTGTGTAAGGGACAAGAAACCTGTCCCTCTCTTGAAGGCCTTAGGCAGCAAGCTGCTGAAGAGTCCAAAGGCAAGAAAAATGGAACGCATAGGGTCTATTGGGAAGATGGACTCCTGTACACTGAGGCCAGAGACCCCAAACCTGGTGCCACTAGGAGAGTGGTAGTGCCTCAGCTGTTCAGGAAGTTCATCCTAACATTGGCCCATGACATTCCCCTTGCTGGACATTTGGGACAAACCAAGACGTGGGAGAGGTTAGTCAACCACTTCTACTGGCCCAATATGTCCAACATGGTTAAGGAGTTTTGCCTCTCCTGCCCCACCTGTCAAGCCAGTGGTAAGACAGGTGGGCATCCAAAGGCCCCCCTCTTTCCACTTCCAGTGGTGGGGGTTCCCTTTGAAAGAGTGGGTGTGGACATAGTTGGTCCACTAGAACCTCCCACAGCCTCAGGAAATATGTATATCCTGGTAGTAGTGGATCATGCTACCAGGTATCCTGAAGCTATTCCCCTTAGGTCGACTACTGCCCCTGCAGTAGCCAAGGCCCTCATTGGTATCTTTACCAGAGTGGGTTTCCCTAAGGAGGTGGTGTCTGACAGAGGTACCAACTTCATGTCAGCATACCTAAAGCACATGTGGAATGAGTGTGGAGTGACTTATAAATTCACTACACCATACCATCCACAAACTAATGGCTTGGTTGAGAGATTCAACAAGACATTAAAAGGCATGATCATGGGGCTCCCAGAAAAACTCAAAAGGAGATGGGATGTCCTCTTGCCATGTCTGCTTTTCGCTTACAGAGAGGTGCCACAGAAGGGAGTAGGATTCTCACCCTTTGAACTTCTGTTTGGTCATCCTGTAAGGGGACCACTTGCCCTTGTTAAAGAAGGCTGGGAGAGACCTCTCCATGAGCCTAAACAGGACATAGTGGACTATGTACTTGGCCTTCGCTCTAGAATGGCAGAGTACATGGAAAAGGCAACCAAAAACCTTGAGGCCAGCCAACAGCTCCAGAAGTTTTGGTATGACCAAAAGGCTGCACTGGTTGAGTTCCAACCAGGGCAAAAAGTCTGGGTTCTGGAGCCTGTGGCTCCCAGGGCACTCCAGGACAAATGGAGTGGCCCTTACCCAGTACTAGAAAGGAAGAGTCAGGTCACCTACCTGGTGGACCTGGGCACAAGCAGGAGCCCCAAGAGGGTGATCCATGTGAACCGCCTTAAGCTCTT
The DNA here is from genome assembly GCF_031143425.1 of Pleurodeles waltl. Taxonomy (NCBI): domain Eukaryota; kingdom Metazoa; phylum Chordata; class Amphibia; order Caudata; family Salamandridae; genus Pleurodeles; species Pleurodeles waltl. Next base: position 353,596,733 of record NC_090450.1, read on the forward strand.
CCATGACAGGGCTGATGTCAATCTGTTGATGGTAACAGATGAGGATCAGGAGGCAGAGAGTGAACCTCTCCCTGATCTTCTGTCGTCAGACCCAAAAGATGGCACAGTAGATGGAGTGATCTACTCAGACACCCTCTCTGGCCAACAGCAAGCTGATTGTAGGAGAGTCCTACAACAGTTTCCTGAACTCTTCTCCTTAACCCCTGGTCAGACACACCTGTGTACCCATGATGTGGACACAGGAGACAGCATGCCTGTCAAGAACAAAATCTTTAGACAATCTGACCATGTTAAGGAAAGCATCAAGGTGGAAGTCCACAAGATGCTGGAATTGGGAGTAATTGAGCGCTCTGACAGCCCCTGGGCTAGCCCAGTGGTCTTAGTCCCCAAACCTCACACCAAAGATGGAAAGAAAGAGATGAGGTTTTGTGTGGACTACAGAGGGCTCAACTCTGTCACCAAGACAGATGCTCATCCAATTCCTAGAGCTGATGAGCTCATAGACAAATTAGGTGCTGCCAAATTCTTAAGTACCTTTGACTTGACAGCAGGGTACTGGCAAATAAAAATGGCACCTGGAGCAAAAGAGAAAACAGCATTCTCCACACCTGATGGGCATTATCAGTTTACTGTTATGCCCTTTGGTTTAAAGAATGCCCCTGCCACCTTCCAAAGGTTGGTGAATCAAGTCCTTGCTGGCTTGGAGTCCTTTAGCACAGCTTATCTTGATGATATTGCTGTCTTTAGCTCCACCTGGCAGGATCACCTGGTCCACCTGAAGAAGGTTTTGAAGGCTCTGCAATCTGCAGGCCTCTCTATCAAGGCATCCAAATGCCAGATAGGGCAGGGAACTGTGGTTTACTTGGGACACCTTGTAGGTGGAGGCCAAGTTCAGCCACTCCAACCCAAGATCCAGACTATTCTGGACTGGGTAGCTCCAAAAACCCAGACTCAAGTCAGGGCATTCCTTGGCTTGACTGGGTATTACAGGAGGTTTGTGAAGGGATATGGATCCATTGTGACAGCCCTCACTGAACTCACCTCCAAGAAAATGCCCAAGAAAGTGAACTGGACTGTGGAATGCCAACAGGCCTTTGACACCCTGAAACAAGCAATGTGCTCAGCACCAGTTCTAAAAGCTCCAGATTATTCTAAGCAGTTCATTGTGCAGACTGATGCCTCTGAACATGGGATAGGGGCAGTTTTGTCCCAAACAAATGATGATGGCCTTGACCAGCCTGTTGCTTTCATTAGCAGGAGGTTACTCCCCAGGGAGCAGCGTTGGAGTGCCATTGAGAGGGAGGCCTTTGCTGTGGTTTGGTCCCTGAAGAAGCTGAGACCATACCTCTTTGGGACTCACTTCCTAGTTCAAACTGACCACAGACCTCTCAAATGGCTGATGCAAATGAAAGGTGAAAATCCTAAACTGTTGAGGTGGTCCATCTCCCTACAGGGAATGGACTTTATAGTGGAACACAGACCTGGGACTGCCCATGCCAATGCAGATGGCCTTTCCAGGTTCTTCCACTTAGAAAATGAAGACTCTCTTGGGAAAGGTTAGTCTCATCCTCTTTCGTTTGGGGGGGGGTTGTGTAAGGAAATGCCTCCTTGGCATGGTTGCCCCCTGACTTTTTGCCTTTGCTGATGCTATGTTTACAATTGAAAGTGTGCTGAGGCCTGCTAACCAGGCCCCAGCACCAGTGTTCTTTCCCTAACCTGTACTTTTGTATCCACAATTGGCAGACCCTGGCATCCAGATAAGTCCCTTGTAACTGGTACTTCTAGTACCAAGGGCCCTGATGCCAAGGAAGGTCTCTAAGGGCTGCAGCATGTCTTATGCCACCCTGGAGACCTCTCACTCAGCACAGACACACTGCTTGCCAGCTTGTGTGTGCTAGTGAGAACAAAACGAGTAAGTCGACATGGCACTCCCCTCAGGGTGCCATGCCAGCCTCTCACTGCCTATGCAGTATAGGTAAGACACCCCTCTAGCAGGCCTTACAGCCCTAAGGCAGGGTGCACTATACCATAGGTGAGGGTACCAGTGCATGAGCATGGTACCCCTACAGTGTCTAAACAAAACCTTAGACATTGTAAGTGCAGGGTAGCCAGAAGAGTATATGGTCTGGGAGTCTGTCAAACACGAACTCCACAGCACCATAATGGCTACACTGAAAACTGGGAAGTTTGGTATCAAACTTCTCAGCACAATAAATGCACACTGATGCCAGTGTACATTTTATTACAAAACACACCCCAGAGGGCACCTTAGAGGTGCCCCCTGAAACTTAACCGACTGTCTGTGTAGGCTGACTAGTTCCAGCAGCCTGCCACACTAGAGACATGTTGCTGGCCCCATGGGGAGAGTGCCTTTGTCACTCTGAGGCCAGTAACAAAGCCTGCACTGGGTGGAGATGCTAACACCTCCCCCAGGCAGGAGCTGTAACACCTGGCGGTGAGCCTCAAAGGCTCACCCCTTTGTCACAGCCCAGCAGGGCACTCCAGCTTAGTGGAGTTGCCCGCCCCCTCCGGCCACGGCCCCCACTTTTGGCGGCAAGGCTGGAGGGAACAAAGAAAGCAACAAGGAGGAGTCACTGGCCAGTCAGGACAGCCCCTAAGGTGTCCTGAGCTGAAGTGACTCTAACTTTTAGAAATCCTCCATCTTGCAGATGGAGGATTCCCCCAATAGGGTTAGGATTGTGACCCCCTCCCCTTGGGAGGAGGCACAAAGAGGGTGTACCCACCCTCAGGGCTAGTAGCCATTGGCTACTAACCCCCCAGACCTAAACACGCCCTTAAATTTAGTATTTAAGGGCTACCCTGAACCCTAGAAAATTAGATTCCTGCAACTACAAGAAGAAGGACTGCCTAGCTGAAAACCCCTGCAGAGGAAGACCAGAAGACGACAACTGCCTTGGCTCCAGAAACCCACCGGCCTGTCTCCTGCCTTCCAAAGATCCTGCTCCAGCGACGCCTTCCAAAGGGACCAGCGACCTCGACATCCTCTGAGGACTGCCCCTGCTTCGAAAAGACAAGAAACTCCCGAGGACAGCGGACCTGCTCCAAGAAAAGCTGCAACTTTGTTTCCAGCAGCTTTAAAGAACCCTGCAAGCTCCCCGCAAGAAGCGTGAGACTTGCAACACTGCACCCGGCGACCCCGACTCGGCTGGTGGCGATCCAACACCTCAGGAGGGACCCCAGGACTACTCTAAGACTGTGAGTACATAAACCTGTCCCCCCTGAGCCCCCACAGCACTGCCTGCAGAGGGAATCCCGAGGCTTCCCCTGACCGCGACTCTTTGAATCCTAAGTCCCGACACCTGGGAGAGACCCTGCACCCGCAGCCCCCAGGACCTGAAGGACCGGACTTTCACTGGAGGAGTGACCCCCAGGAGTCCCTCTCCCTTGACCAAGTGGAGGTTTCCCCGAGGAACCCCCCCCTTGCCTGCCTGCAGCGCTGAAGAGATCCCGAGATCTCTCATAGACTAACATTGCGAACCCGACGCTTGTTTCTACACTGCACCCGGCCGCCCCCGCGCCGCTGAGGGTGAAATTTCTGTGTGGGCTTGTGTCCCCCCCGGTGCCCTACAAAACCCCCCTGGTCTGCCCTCCGAAGACGCGGGTACTTACCTGCAAGCAGACCGGAACCGGGGCACCCCCTTCTCTCCATTCTACCCTATGTGTTTTGGGCACCACTTTGAACTCTGCACCTGACCGGCCCTGAGCTGCTGGTGTGGTGACTTTGGCGTTGCTCTGAACCCCCAACGGTGGGCTACCTTGGACCAAGAACTGAACCCTGTAAGTGTCTTACTTACCTGGTAAAACTAACAAAAACTTACCTCCCCCAGGAACTGTGAAAATTGCAGTGTCCACTTTTAAAACAGCTATTTGTCAATAACTTGTAAAGTATACATGCAATTTTTATGATTTAAAGTTCCTAAAGTACTTACCTGCAATACCTTTCAAATGAGATATTACATGTAGAATTTGAACCTGTGGTTCTTAAAATAAACTAAGAAAAGATATTTTTCTATAACAAAACCTATTGGCTGGATTTGTCTCTGAGTGTGTGTACCTCATTTATTGTCTATGTGTATGTACAACAAATGCTTAACACTACTCCTTGGATAAGCCTACTGCTCGACCACACTACCACAAAATAGAGCATTAGTATTATCTATTTTTACCACTATTTTACCTCTAAGGGGAACCCTTGGACTCTGTGCATGCTATTCCTTACTTTGAAATAGCACATACAGAGCCAACTTCCTACATTGGTGGATCAGCGGTGGGGTACAAGACTTTGCATTTGCTGGACTACTCAGCCAATACCTGATCACACGACAAATTCCAAAATTGTCATTAGAAATTCATTTTTGCAATTTGAAATTTTTCTAAATTCTTAAAAGTCCTGCTAGGGCCTTGTGTGTTAAGTCCCTGTTTAGCATTGTCTTTTAGAGTTTAAAAGTTTGTTAAAAGTTTGAAATTAGATTCTAGAAACAGTTTTAGATTCTTTAAAAAGTCTTCCAACTCTTAACAAAATAATGTCTGATACAGAGATGAATGTGGTGGAACTCGACACCACACCTTACCTCCATCTTAAGATGAGGGAGCTAAGGTCTCTCTGTAATATCAAAAAAATAACCATTGGCTCCAGACCTACCAAAATTCAGCTCCAGGAGCTGTTGGCAGAGTTTGAAAAAGACAACCCCTCTGATGATGACCTCACAGAGGAAGAGATTAGTGACTTGGAGGCCAATGTCCCTCCTCCAGTCCTAAATAGGGAGAACAGGACCCCTCAAGTCCTGTCTCCAACTGTGTTAGTCAGAAATAGTGAGTCCCTCACAGGAGGGTCCCACATTTCTGAAATCACTGAGGATGCTCTCAGTGAAGATGACCTCCTGTTAGCCAGGATGGCCAAAAGATTGGCTTTAGAGAGACAGCTCCTAGCCATAGAAAGGGAAAGACAAGAGATGGGCCTAGGACCCATCAATGGTGGCAGCAATATAAATAGGGTCAGAGATTCTCCTGACATGTTAAAAATCCCCAAAGGGATTGTGACAAAATTTGAAGATGGTGATGACATCACCAAGTGGTTCACAGCTTTTGAGAGGGCTTGTGTAACCAGAAAAGTGAACAGATCTCACTGGGGTGCTCTCCTTTGGGAAATGTTCACTGGAAAGTGTAGGGATAGACTCCTCACACTCTCTGGAAAAGATGCAGAATCTTATGACCTCATGAAGGGTACCCTGATTGAGGGCTTTGGATTCTCCACTGAGGAGTACAGGATTAGGTTCAGGGGGGCTCAAAAATCCTCGAGCCAGACCTGGGTTGACTTTGTTGACTACTCAGTGAAAACACTAGATGGTTGGATTCAAGGCAGTGGTGTAAGTAATTATGATGGGCTGTACAATTTATTTGTGAAAGAACACCTGTTAAGTAATTGTTTCAATGATAAACTGCATCAGCATCTGGTAGACCTAGGACCAATTTCTCCCCAAGAATTGGGAAAGAAGGCGGACCATTGGGTCAAGACAAGGGTGTCCAAGACTTCAACAGGGGGTGACCAAAAGAAAGGGGTCACAAAGACTCCCCAGGGGGAGGGTGATGAGACAACCAAAACTAAAAATAGTAAAGAGTCTTCTACAGGCCCCCAAAAACCTGCACAGGAGGGTGGGCCCAGAGCCTCTTCACAAAACAATGGGTACAAGGGTAAAAACTTTGATCCCAAAAAGGCCTGGTGTCATAGCTGTAAACAGCATGGGCACCAAACTGGAGACAAGGCCTGTCCCAAGAAAGGTTCCACTCCAAACTCCCATCCAGGTAACACTGGTATGGCTAGTCTCCAAGTGGGATCAACAGTGTGCCCAGAGCAAATCAGGGTCCACACTGAAGCTACTCTAGTTTCTGAGGGTGGGGTGGATTTAGCCACACTAGCTGTCTGGCCGCCTAACATGCAAAAATACAGACAGCAACTCTTAATTAATGGGACTAGAATAGAGGGCCTGAGGGATACAGGTGCCAGTGTCACCATGGTGACAGAGAAACTGGTTTCCCCTGGCCAATACCTGACTGGAAAAACTTACACAGTCACCAACGCTGACAATCAGAGAAAAGTACATCCCATGGCAATGGTTACTTTAGAATGGGGAGGGGTCAATGGCCTGAAACAGGTGGTGGTCTCCTCAAATATCCCAGTGGACTGTCTGCTTGGAAATGACCTGGAGTCCTCAGCATGGGCTGAGGTAGAACTAAAAACCCATGCAGCAATGCTGGGTATCCCTGAACTGGTGTGTGTGAAAACAAGAGCACAATGCAAGGCACAGGGTGAACAAGTAGAGCTGGAGTCTGGAAGAATGGCCCAGCCTACCAAGAGAACAGGAAAGTCAGTTGGGAAACCAACTACAACACAGCAAAAGAAAGGGAACCTCTCTTCTCAGGAAGAAGTTCTGCCCTCTGAGGGAACTGAGCCTTTGGAGCTTGAACCTTATCAGGTTGAGCTCTTAGGCCCAGGGGGACCCTCAAGGGAGGAGCTGTGTAAGGGACAAGAAACCTGTCCCTCTCTTGAAGGCCTTAGGCAGCAAGCTGCTGAAGAGTCCAAAGGCAAGAAAAATGGAACGCATAGGGTCTATTGGGAAGATGGACTCCTGTACACTGAGGCCAGAGACCCCAAACCTGGTGCCACTAGGAGAGTGGTAGTGCCTCAGCTGTTCAGGAAGTTCATCCTAACATTGGCCCATGACATTCCCCTTGCTGGACATTTGGGACAAACCAAGACGTGGGAGAGGTTAGTCAACCACTTCTACTGGCCCAATATGTCCAACATGGTTAAGGAGTTTTGCCTCTCCTGCCCCACCTGTCAAGCCAGTGGTAAGACAGGTGGGCATCCAAAGGCCCCCCTCTTTCCACTTCCAGTGGTGGGGGTTCCCTTTGAAAGAGTGGGTGTGGACATAGTTGGTCCACTAGAACCTCCCACAGCCTCAGGAAATATGTATATCCTGGTAGTAGTGGATCATGCTACCAGGTATCCTGAAGCTATTCCCCTTAGGTCGACTACTGCCCCTGCAGTAGCCAAGGCCCTCATTGGTATCTTTACCAGAGTGGGTTTCCCTAAGGAGGTGGTGTCTGACAGAGGTACCAACTTCATGTCAGCATACCTAAAGCACATGTGGAATGAGTGTGGAGTGACTTATAAATTCACTACACCATACCATCCACAAACTAATGGCTTGGTTGAGAGATTCAACAAGACATTAAAAGGCATGATCATGGGGCTCCCAGAAAAACTCAAAAGGAGATGGGATGTCCTCTTGCCATGTCTGCTTTTCGCTTACAGAGAGGTGCTACAGAAGGGAGTAGGATTCTCACCCTTTGAACTTCTGTTTGGTCATCCTGTAAGGGGACCACTTGCCCTTGTTAAAGAAGGCTGGGAGAGACCTCTCCATGAGCCTAAACAGGACATAGTGGACTATGTACTTGGCCTTCGCTCTAGAATGGCAGAGTACATGGAAAAGGCAACCAAAAACCTTGAGGCCAGCCAACAGCTCCAGAAGTTTTGGTATGACCAAAAGGCTGCACTGGTTGAGTTCCAACCAGGGCAAAAAGTCTGGGTTCTGGAGCCTGTGGCTCCCAGGGCACTCCAGGACAAATGGAGTGGCCCTTACCCAGTACTAGAAAGGAAGAGTCAGGTCACCTACCTGGTGGACCTGGGCACAAGCAGGAGCCCCAAGAGGGTGATCCATGTGAACCGCCTTAAGCTCTTCCATGACAGGGCTGATGTCAATCTGTTGATGGTAACAGATGAGGATCAGGAGGCAGAGAGTGAACCTCTCCCTGATCTTCTGTCGTCAGACCCAAAAGATGGCACAGTAGATGGAGTGATCTACTCAGACACCCTCTCTGGCCAACAGCAAGCTGATTGTAGGAGAGTCCTACAACAGTTTCCTGAACTCTTCTCCTTAACCCCTGGTCAGACACACCTGTGTACCCATGATGTGGACACAGGAGACAGCATGCCTGTCAAGAACAAAATCTTTAGACAATCTGACCATGTTAAGGAAAGCATCAAGGTGGAAGTCCACAAGATGCTGGAATTGGGAGTAATTGAGCGCTCTGACAGCCCCTGGGCTAGCCCAGTGGTCTTAGTCCCCAAACCTCACACCAAAGATGGAAAGAAAGAGATGAGGTTTTGTGTGGACTACAGAGGGCTCAACTCTGTCACCAAGACAGATGCTCATCCAATTCCTAGAGCTGATGAGCTCATAGACAAATTAGGTGCTGCCAAATTCTTAAGTACCTTTGACTTGACAGCAGGGTACTGGCAAATAAAAATGGCACCTGGAGCAAAAGAGAAAACAGCATTCTCCACACCTGATGGGCATTATCAGTTTACTGTTATGCCCTTTGGTTTAAAGAATGCCCCTGCCACCTTCCAAAGGTTGGTGAATCAAGTCCTTGCTGGCTTGGAGTCCTTTAGCACAGCTTATCTTGATGATATTGCTGTCTTTAGCTCCACCTGGCAGGATCACCTGGTCCACCTGAAGAAGGTTTTGAAGGCTCTGCAATCTGCAGGCCTCTCTATCAAGGCATCCAAATGCCAGATAGGGCAGGGGACTGTGGTTTACTTGGGACACCTTGTAGGTGGAGGCCAAGTTCAGCCACTCCAACCCAAGATCCAGACTATTCTGGACTGGGTAGCTCCAAAAACCCAGACTCAAGTCAGGGCATTCCTTGGCTTGACTGGGTATTACAGGAGGTTTGTGAAGGGATATGGATCCATTGTGACAGCCCTCACTGAACTCACCTCCAAGAAAATGCCCAAGAAAGTGAACTGGACTGTGGAATGCCAACAGGCCTTTGACACCCTGAAACAAGCAATGTGCTCAGCACCAGTTCTAAAAGCTCCAGATTATTCTAAGCAGTTCATTGTGCAGACTGATGCCTCTGAACATGGGATAGGGGCAGTTTTGTCCCAAACAAATGATGATGGCCTTGACCAGCCTGTTGCTTTCATTAGCAGGAGGTTACTCCCCAGGGAGCAGCGTTGGAGTGCCATTGAGAGGGAGGCCTTTGCTGTGGTTTGGTCCCTGAAGAAGCTGAGACCATACCTCTTTGGGACTCACTTCCTAGTTCAAACTGACCACAGACCTCTCAAATGGCTGATGCAAATGAAAGGTGAAAATCCTAAACTGTTGAGGTGGTCCATCTCCCTACAGGGAATGGACTTTATAGTGGAACACAGACCTGGGACTGCCCATGCCAATGCAGATGGCCTTTCCAGGTTCTTCCACTTAGAAAATGAAGACTCTCTTGGGAAAGGTTAGTCTCATCCTCTTTCGTTTGGGGGGGGGGTTGTGTAAGGAAATGCCTCCTTGGCATGGTTGCCCCCTGACTTTTTGCCTTTGCTGATGCTATGTTTACAATTGAAAGTGTGCTGAGGCCTGCTAACCAGGCCCCAGCACCAGTGTTCTTTCCCTAACCTGTACTTTTGTATCCACAATTGGCAGACCCTGGCATCCAGATAAGTCCCTTGTAACTGGTACTTCTAGTACCAAGGGCCCTGATGCCAAGGAAGGTCTCTAAGGGCTGCAGCATGTCTTATGCCACCCTGGAGACCTCTCACTCAGCACAGACACACTGCTTGCCAGCTTGTGTGTGCTAGTGAGAACAAAACGAGTAAGTCGACATGGCACTCCCCTCAGGGTGCCATGCCAGCCTCTCACTGCCTATGCAGTATAGGTAAGACACCCCTCTAGCAGGCCTTACAGCCCTAAGGCAGGGTGCACTATACCATAGGTGAGGGTACCAGTGCATGAGCATGGTACCCCTACAGTGTCTAAACAAAACCTTAGACATTGTAAGTGCAGGGTAGCCAGAAGAGTATATGGTCTGGGAGTCTGTCAAACACGAACTCCACAGCACCATAATGGCTACACTGAAAACTGGGAAGTTTGGTATCAAACTTCTCAGCACAATAAATGCACACTGATGCCAGTGTACATTTTATTACAAAACACACCCCAGAGGGCACCTTAGAGGTGCCCCCTGAAACTTAACCGACTGTCTGTGTAGGCTGACTAGTTCCAGCAGCCTGCCACACTAGAGACATGTTGCTGGCCCCATGGGGAGAGTGCCTTTGTCACTCTGAGGCCAGTAACAAAGCCTGCACTGGGTGGAGATGCTAACACCTCCCCCAGGCAGGAGCTGTAACACCTGGCGGTGAGCCTCAAAGGCTCACCCCTTTGTCACAGCCCAGCAGGGCACTCCAGCTTAGTGGAGTTGCCCGCCCCCTCCGGCCACGGCCCCCACTTTTGGCGGCAAGGCTGGAGGGAACAAAGAAAGCAACAAGGAGGAGTCACTGGCCAGTCAGGACAGCCCCTAAGGTGTCCTGAGCTGAAGTGACTCTAACTTTTAGAAATCCTCCATCTTGCAGATGGAGGATTCCCCCAATAGGGTTAGGATTGTGACCCCCTCCCCTTGGGAGGAGGCACAAAGAGGGTGTACCCACCCTCAGGGCTAGTAGCCATTGGCTACTAACCCCCCAGACCTAAACACGCCCTTAAATTTAGTATTTAAGGGCTACCCTGAACCCTAGAAAATTAGATTCCTGCAACTACAAGAAGAAGGACTGCCTAGCTGAAAACCCCTGCAGAGGAAGACCAGAAGACGACAACTGCCTTGGCTCCAGAAACCCACCGGCCTGTCTCCTGCCTTCCAAAGATCCTGCCCCAGCGACGCCTTCCAAAGGGACCAGCGACCTCGACATCCTCTGAGGACTGCCCCTGCTTCGAAAAGACAAGAAACTCCCGAGGACAGCGGACCTGCTCCAAGAAAAGCTGCAACTTTGTTTCCAGCAGCTTTAAAGAACCCTGCAAGCTCCCCGCAAGAAGCGTGAGACTTGCAACACTGCACCCTGCGACCCCGACTCGGCTGGTGGCGATCCAACACCTCAGGAGGGACCCCAGGACTACTCTAAGACTGTGAGTACAAAAACCTGTCCCCCCTGAGCCCCCACAGCACTGCCTGCAGAGGGAATCCCGAGGCTTCCCCTGACCGCGACTCTTTGAATCCTAAGTCCCGACACATGGGAGAGACCCTGCACCCGCAGCCCCCAGGGCCTGAAGGACCGGACTTTCACTGGAGGAGTGACCCCCAGGAGTCCCTCTCCCTTGACCAAGTGGAGGTTTCCCCGAGGAACCCCCCCTTGCCTGCCTGCAGCGCTGAAGAGATCCCGAGATCTCTCATAGACTAACATTGCGAACCCGACGCTTGTTTCTACACTGCACCCGGCCGCCCCCGCGCCGCTGAGGGTGAAATTTCTGTGTGGGCTTGTGTCCCCCCCGGTGCCCTACAAAACCCCCCTGGTCTGCCCTCCGAAGACGCAGGTACTTACCTGCAAGCAGACCGGAACCGGGGCACCCCCTTCTCTCCATTCTAGCCTATGTGTTTTGGGCACCACTTTGAACTCTGCACCTGACCGGCCCTGAGCTGCTGGTGTGGTGACTTTGGCGTTGCTCTGAACCCCCAACGGTGGGCTACCTTGGACCAAGAACTGAACCCTGTAAGTGTCTTACTTACCTGGTAAAACTAACAAAAACTTACCTCCCCCAGGAACTGTGAAAATTGCACTGTGTCCACTTTTAAAACAGCTATTTGTCAATAACTTGTAAAGTATACATGCAATTTTTATGATTTAAAGTTCCTAAAGTACTTACCTGCAATACCTTTCAAATGAGATATTACATGTAGAATTTGAACCTGTGGTTCTTAAAATAAACTAAGAAAAGATATTTTTCTATAACAAAACCTATTGGCTGGATTTGTCTCTGAGTGTGTGTACCTCATTTATTGTCTATGTGTATGTACAACAAATGCTTAACACTACTCCTTGGATAAGCCTACTGCTCGACCACACTACCACAAAATAGAGCATTAGTATTATCTATTTTTACCACTATTTTACCTCTAAGGGGAACCCTTGGACTCTGTGCATGCTATTCCTTACTTTGAAATAGCACATACAGAGCCAACTTCCTACAAATAGGATATCACAACTACGTTCATCCCAGAATATTACACCCTGTCGGGTGGGATAACGCGCCCGTCCACACTCTTAACTGCAATAAAGTTGCTGGTTGCTGTCGTATCCAGATGATCTTTCAGACTCTGGTGACATATCATGACTTCTGCCGCGCTGTCCAGTAGTGTCACAGCCCACGTCTTACTTTTCAGCAATGTTCTCAACTTTCCTGGCATTTTTAATTGAAAGTGCTGCCAACTTTTTCTTTTTAAACTGTCGCTTTTGTTGTGGGGACTTGTCTTCTTTCTTACCTGAAGGGCCACAGTGAATCTTTTTTCTGTTTCACATAGTCAGGACATTGCTCTGACCGGCCCACTCTCTCACTATGTCTATCCGGTGCGTCCTGAAAGGAACGAGAGGGAGGTGAATCATTATATCTGTCAGGGCTTTTACATTTTCTCTATTTCTGAGATTGTATCTCCCTTCAGAGTTCTCCGGGTGTGGAGAGTGTGCTCTCTGACTTTGTCTTTAATTTGCTTTTATTTATCCCAGCACTTTTAAAACCCTCCTATGCTTGTTTGGTACCTTCCTTCGGGGTACTACTCTGTATTTCAGGCTTTTTTGGCTTGGCTTCCAAACTATCCTGTCCTATACTAGTATTGGTATTGAAAATGATTTTCGGTAGCTGTTTCTCCTGTTTCAAGTGTGGAATCTCTCGGAGCCGCTGGAGTATAGCCAAAGCTACTGCTTCCCCTTTAATGTTACTGAGTATTATTGAGGAGACTACGCGAAGTTACGCATCAGTTTCATCCCCAAACCTAGGGCTGGAGCAGGTCTGTGTTCGTTCTGAATTTGTTTTAACATTTCTGGAAGTGTCAGGGTACCATGCGTGGTAGTGTATATTGCAGCAAAGACTGTACCCCATGTGGTGCAGTCGTCCACTGAGGGAACCATTCCGAATGGTAAGCACATTGTGAGAATTCTGTTTTTCCTCTGGTCCAGTATGGGGGAACACAGCTTCCAACTGATTAGTTTTCTGCGCTATCCAGAATGGGATTTTCTCTTGTTCCATGGGCACTTTGCCCATGATAGAATGCACTGTTTGTGGATTAACCCCAGTACCAGCCTATTGGTATCCAGCAGGTGCTGGATGCGCTGGTGTTGTGTTCAAAGTTTGCATTACAAACTGAACAAGTCATCTATATAGTGTTACTAGCTCATTATAAAGATAGCGCAGATCAGCTGCCTGCTTGTTCTATACACCAGGGTGAGGTGTATATGTGGCAAACATTGGCCACGTTGGTCCGTCATTACCTAAGAGATCTAATCTCATGGGTTGTATTACATGTGGTAGGGCGCCATTAAACCAGTTCTGATGTTCTTGATAAGTAATCGTTTTTTCAAGATACTGATATGCTTGACACCGTTGTGGTACGTTTGCAGTTCTGTATGTGTGGAATGTGTATGTCGTAGAGTCTTCCTTAGGAAAGGTGACTCAGGAATAGAATGTTTCTGTTTGGTAAGTTTCATGAGCTTCTACAATAAATGTGACATCCCCGCCCTCCTCTGTTAAGCCATGCGCTATCAGATGTAGTGTTCATGCATGTCTGACATTCTTGGGAATATCTGTGGTGTATACCATACTGAGAAATGGGTAAAGAGATGGAACACCAAGTGGGGAGAAAGTCCTTTTAAGAGTTTGAGTTCGAACAACCTACAGCCTAGTTAGGTGCTCCCTTTTCAGCTGAGGAGGATTATCCCAAAGACCACTGACGTCTCTTTATAATGGTACTTAGGGTACCTGTTGTGTGTGAGACAGAGAAACTCAGGGCATCCGAAAATTAGTGCCAAAACACAATCATTGGTGGCGCCATGTCTTAGTTTGACTATTGCTCTAGGCAAGACTGCTGATTTAGAGATGCCAGCACTTTTGTTTGTAGGCGACAAAGGCAGTTTTACAACAAGTCACAACTGTTGGCCCAACCCTCCTGACTCACCAAAAACCAAAACAGTAAATGAACTCTACAGTGTGACATCTCAGGGGAGTGGTGGCTAAATGGAGGTTACCCTTTTCTCACATGAGCAACAAGTCTCAGTCACACATAGGCAATGAAGGAGATGCAGTAACGTTTTCAATAGGTTTTATTAACAAGACTACAATCTACTGTAAAATGCATGAACCACAATGATTAGGACAATAAAAAATGCAAGAAGCAGAATTGTAAAAATGAGAGTCGTGAACATAAAGAACCCCACCATATTGCAATAACATGAGGTGGGATATAGGCCCTAATACCCTAGCATGAAGAACTTAGGGCCTGATGTATCAAGCTCCTGGTTTGCATTTCATCAATAGCGAATTTTAATAAATCACTAATTTAGACATGCAAAATGAGATGTATCAATACTGTGAGTCGGTAATAGCGATTCATTAAAATTCGCAAACGCAATTTGCATGTTGCAGATACCAAATCGCAAATAAAATTATTGATTCAGTATTTGAAAATCGCAAATTGCAAAAACGGCAAACCGAAACAGGCTGATGACATCACAACCAGGAAGTGAGTCAGCCCATGCTGTTTCCAGGAGCCGCACCCACAGGAGCAGGCAGAGAGACACAGCCCAGCACCAGGGAGGCAGTTGTGTGATCCAGCCAGGACCAAACAGCAACATGGCCAATGATGGGAATGTGAAGGAGAAAGGAGACAGGAAGCGCAAGCTCAAATTCAGTGAGCAGGTATTGGAGGTGCTCACAGAGGAGGTGGTCAGGAACCACAACAAATGTTTTGAAAATAACTCACTCCAGGTAGCTGAAAGTGAGAAGAGGAAACTGTGGACCAAAATCCAGCCAAAAATATGCGCAGTGGGTGTTGCGCAGCACTCTGTTGATGAGATACGCAAGCAATGGTATATCTTGCATTCCCGTGCCAAGGAGAAGGTGGCCAGCAGGCTAAAGGAGGCAAGGAGCACCGGAGTAGGACCATACACCCACCCACCAAGGTACCATTTACACCATTGGAAGACATGGTGGAGTCCACTCTGCTTCCTGAACCTGTCAGTGGTGTCACTGACATTGACACCTCAGGGACACCCAGCACCAGCAAAGGTAAGGGCAGTAATGATGTGTATTCCCATATGTGCATGTACAAATGCCCCTTAGAAAATAGCTATTAGCTTGATGCATTGTGATAAGTAGTCCATGCCACATCTTACATACAAGGAAACAATGCCTTATGGGAGTGGTAGTCCACACCCCTAAAGTGCTAATCCCACATATATAGCAAGTTGGTGTACAGCAACACAGAGGAACAACACAGTGATATGATGTCAGTGTACAGTCATTATTATTGTGCAACATTTAGGGAAATATTCATAAATGACATGCTGCACATTGTTGTTGTAGATGTCCCGGGCCCTGACACAGCAGAAGGTGGAAATGTGGGGATGGCGAAACACAGCCACAGCCCAACTCAAACACCAGTGAATCCTTCAGTATTGCACCAACTAGACGCAGGACAAGGGAGTTACCTTTCCCAGAGTATAAACTGGACTCAGATGAAATGCCAGATGAAGTACCCACACCACCCCCAGAGGCTAGATCCACAGGAAGACAGCAGTCCCTGCCCCAGCGTCAGTCAACTCCCCTCAGGAGGCGTCACGATGCAGGCAGAGAGTGCACAGATGAAGAAGAGGGTCCATCAATTTTTGGCAGCCTTGAAGCGTGCAAATAACCAATGTTCTGGATGCAATGCAGACAGCATGCAGTGCTACAAATAGCGAACTTGGTGGTGGGGATAGTGAGAAGCTCTCTAGCCTCAGTAGTCTCACAGCCCTTGTGATAGATCCTAGGCGTTGCAGTACCAGACACAGTGCTGTCTTGGAACCCGCTACAAGAGGTGCCAGCGAGGCCACTGAACACTCAAGTGGAGTGCGTGAATTAAGGAAGTAATATAGAGGGCTACAGGGGACTACCTTAACATGTAGCACTACAGTTATACTACAATGTGTGACACTGTTACTCGCACATGTTTGCCTATAGTGCATAGCTATGTCTTAATGACACATATGTTACTTGAAGTCAAGGTAATAAAGATACTACCTAAAGAAATACATAAAAATGAGGTGGTGTTGTCATTACTTACATCAGAAATCGTTGCAAGTGATGTCAGCACTTCTTTGCCAGCCCTCTGCTGCACTGCTCCTGTCTACTGGATGGTAAGGGATCAACATCCTCATCTGAGTACGGTTCCGTGGGTTCCACAGGTATGCCCCTTGTCGTTGCAATGTTGTGCAATATAGCACATGTCGCCACAATTTTGCAGGTCA
This sequence comes from Pleurodeles waltl, assembly GCF_031143425.1. Lineage (NCBI taxonomy): Eukaryota > Metazoa > Chordata > Amphibia > Caudata > Salamandridae > Pleurodeles > Pleurodeles waltl. The sequence continues at coordinate 353,613,078 of NC_090450.1, forward strand.
TCTCTGGGCTGTACTGTAGTGCACCTCCACTCTTATGGATGCACCTGAAGCGTCTCTTCAGCAGTCTGAAGGTCCTCTCCACCACACTGCGGGTTGCCCTGTGTGCAGCATTATACCTCCTCTCGGCTGGTGTTGCAGGGCTCAGGTAGGGCATCAGTATATAGGTCCGCACTTCATAGGCACTGTCTCCTGGAATGAAAAGAGAGTAAAATTAGTACTTGTGATATCTGACGTCACATTTACATCAGTGCAGCATTGTTAACTATTACATTACCCAGTAGATATCCTTCACCAAACTCCCCAGCTAGTAGTCTTGTGTGAATTCTGCTGTGGCGAAAGATGTAGGAGTCATGTGTGCTACTTGGGTATCTGGGCACAAGATCAGTTATGATGTTGGACGCATTGCTAATCACTTGTATGTTCATGGAATGATGGCTCTTACAGTTCCGATAAACATACTTGGTGGCTGATGGTGGACAGATTGCTACATGTTTTCCATCGATGGCACCTATGACATGTGGGAATTCTGCAATCAGTTAGAAATCATATTTTGTCTGAAGTAATTCCTATGGGGTGTTGGAGAATCCTTTGTGCAGTTGAATTTTGCTCAGCAAGGCATTGAGGTATGCATTGAAAAATTGTGAGAGGGCACTCTGTGAGACACCTCCTGCTGCTGTTATGACTCCTTGATAGCTCCCTGAGGCTAATAGGTTCAGGGAGCATAATACCTGTACATGGGTGGGTATACTATTGGTCCTGTATGTGGTGCGCTGCAGTAGGGGTTGCAGATCAGCTATCAGGTCAAGTATCATGGCTGAGCTTAACTTCTCATAAATTTCCTCCTCTGTCTGGTCAAAAAGGGTTATGCGTACTCTGAAAATGTGCTCATGTCTCCTCCTCCCTCTCCTCAAACCTGCCAGGATCCTCATCCTCCTCGCCATTACGTAGAGTGCAGCCATTGTGGAAAAGAGGCTGAGTCATTCTGGGCCTCTTTATATAGGTTGCACCTGGTTACCACCTGATTTCAATTTGTGGTAAATGGCATGTGCAAAAGGCCATTCTGCGAATATTCGCTATTTGTGAATTTTTGATGCATCGCATTGCGAAATGGAATTTGCGTGTCTCAATCTGCGTATCTCAAATAGCATCATGATTTTGCGGATCACTATCTGCGATTCGCAATTCTACTTCACAATTTGCGTAACACAGATAGCGATTCGCTAAATCATGTCACTATTTGCGATACGCAGATTGCGACACACAAAATCATGTTGCAGTCGCAAGGAATCGATATTTTAGCGATTCCTTATTTTTGCACTGCGAATGTCTTTTATGCATTGTATTTGCCATTTTTGCATTCGAAAACGGACAATTTTTGCTATTTGCACCGTTTGCAAAAGCAAAAAAGTTTGCTACATCTGGCTCTTAATCTCTAACCTAAAGAGAGCTAATTGTGTTAAACCTAATCTGCCAGTGCCATGTCCATGAGAAGAGCTCCCAACCCTTGTTACCTTGGAATGAGGTCTCTAGATCTGTCTCTGTGGGAACACGAAGGCTGGGTCTGCATCAAGGTGCTGTGTATCATAGATAGCATTGATGGCATCTGGTAGGAAAACCTCTGATATCCTTGTCTGCATGAGATGTATTTATACAGATCTTGTAGGACCCACTGACACAGGTATGTTCCAAAACAAAAGATAAGAAGGCTTGCTTGGGGCGGCAACTATATAAACAGTTCCCTCAAAAGTACATTATGTTCCTGTCACACGTAAGTGGGAAAGGGACATCATGTGAATACCTACGTATATTACTTGTCTTTAACGCAGATAGCGATGCCTTCTCAGAGTGGCACTGATAACGTGAAATCAAAACATCTTACCAACTATAAACTTAGCAGCCATCTTGGAAGAAATAATTAAATTAATGCGCTACAACAGAGCAGGCTAAGTAGGTGACGGGGCAGAGGTCTGAAAGCCAGTAGGCTAAGCAAACTCCTGATTCCCAATAAAACTTAATAGGATCCACTACACTTCAGCAACCAAGGAGCTGCTTTAAGTAGCTGGTTGCTGAAGCAAAGCTTTCATCTATATTCCATGCACCCATATCTGTGTGCAGGGAATAGATATGCATTATCTGTTCCCTTTACTTTATTTAGTATGTGCCTCTGGAAGGCGGTGATTCTCAGGGCTGCGGGGGGGCATTAGGCCCATCCCACATATTGAAAGCATTTTTGCCAAGGGGGTGGTGGTCCCCAAGGTGTGGAGGGGCCTGGTCCACCTGGGGGCTTATTTAAAAAAAACAAGCATAGGAGCCCGAACTTGTTTGGTTTAAAAAAATTTACTGCAGATTTGCAACCCTGCCATTCATTTTTTTAAATATATATTTTTTAGCCCTTTATGGGCTATCTGGGACAGTGGTGGGGACCTCAAGGCCTCCCCTGTGGTCCCTGACAATTAGTTTTATTCATTTTATAATATGCCATTTACAGGCTATCTGGGACCCCAGAGGGAGCCCCAAGGCCTCCACCGTGTCCCATTGCTCCAGCAACCAAGGAGCTACAGGAAACAGAGATGGAAACTTGGGACCTGTTTGACAGGTCCCACTGTCAGAAAGTGTATTTATTTACTTTTGTTTGGTGGGAACAGTCAACTCCCACCAAGCAAAAGTAAACAGCTATGTCCCAGGCACCCCAGGACATAGCAGGATCTAGCCCTTTGGGGTGGCGGTCCCCAGGACCATCATTGGGTCCTTGAGGGGGGGCCACGCGGCCCCCCTCCAAAAGTACAGAATCGGGGAGGTGGTGGACCTAGGGCTACTGAGGGCCCTAAACGGACCCCTTTAACTTTTTTTTTTTTATGTTTGCCCCCGGGAGATAGTGCTCCCCGAGTTAGCGGGGGCACCGCCCCCCTATTTAATTCATAAAGCCCCGGGGAGGTGGCAGACCCTGGGGCAGCTGGGGGCATAATGGCCCCCTACGTGTTAAGGGATTAAAGCCCCAGGGAGGTGGCTCACCCAGGAGCTGTGGGGGAAGCAGACGGGCCTTCACCCCACACAAATAATTATTTTAGCCTCGGGGAGGTGATTGTCCTCAGTGTGCGGAGGGCTGTGTGGCCCCACACATAATTACAGCTTTGTCCCAGGGAGGTGATGGTCCCTGGGGCTGTGGGGGGGCATGTGGCCTCCTGCACTACAATAAAAGAATGCCTCCAGGACTTGGCCTACCTGGGGGCTTAAAAAAGACAAAGAGTTGGAGCCCACTACCAGAACTAAGGGTCAGCGTGTCTGTACCCTGGCCCCTTTTCTTTTTATTAAACATTTTTTTCTAGGACTCGGCTGCCCAGTCCCAGCATCGCTGACAACACTACGTCGTTGAAGTGATGTCAGCCAATCAGATCTCAGCACGTGATCCGTAGGGGTCGCGAATCCTTTGTGTCCCTATATATTTGTTTTCCCCTTAATTTCTCAAAAACTACTGAACAGATTTACAACAAAACAAAAAAGATCGCTTTCTGGACCAGGACCTACCTTTCTGCCAAATATTGTGTAATTCCATCCAGTAGGCTTGGCGCTATTGCTGTTCAATTTTTCCTATGGAAAATGAATGGGGGAAAAAGTGCTTTGGAACCACCGTTGCTTTCTCTCAGCCCCCCAAGACGGATCACCCCAAAACTTTCCAGACAGCAGCTCAAGTCAGCGCTGTATTTTCTTGGAAAATTTCGTGAAGATTCATCAATGGACACCAAGGTTCTTAGCGAAACAAAAAATGCTCTTACTATAGAGATTTGGTCCTAACTATAACTACCTATGGCCACTGCACTAGGTAATTGTTTAAGTATTTTTCAGTTTGCTTATAACTTTGGCACTGTTTGACTGGTCTTCATGAAATATTCCCCAAAAATTCCCTCCTGTGTCTAGTTGTGCATTAAAGGTTTGGGGTGATTTGTCAAGAAGGGGCCAATAAAACGAGGCAGGGAGTCAACAAAAGTGAGTATCCAATGTTTTGTGATTTGGTGCAAATCTGTTCAGTTTTTTTGAAATATTAAAGGAAAAAGAAATAGAGATTTCTAGGGACTCGGACCCTCATGGATCTGACAGATCTCATGCTGAGATATGATTTATATCTGTTTGTCATTGATTTCTGGTTTTATTAATGAGAGAGGCGTGTGATTGGTATGAATGATATGTTTTGAAGTTGTTTAGGGAGAGTCATGGTGGGGTTCTACAATTGTAAAGTATATTATGAATGACGATTGATGAATACAACCAAGGATATTAATTAATAAAATAATTGTTTTTTGTGATTATCAGTTTTATTTCTTGACTCCTGTTGCTTAAATATCATATCATTCCTTTTTAGGAACCACTTGGGTTGTTCCTGTTGTAGTTTTTGTTTGTTTCCCTGCCTGCTGTCATATGGTCAGGGAAAATGATGAAGAAATTGCTCTCGCCTGTAGGGAGCAGCATTCTATGCCCCCTTGAGGTGGGGATCACCATTGTTACAGCCACTAACCAGGATTCTCTGCCCCAGGGGGCTCAACAGCAGGAGCCACTCCCAGGAAGTTGTTGCGCCATCGGGTGCATAAAGTCCAGCTGCACTCCCAATGCGAGGGATCACCATCGTTAGAGCCACTATCCAGGACTCTCTGTCCAAGGGGGCTCAGCGGCAGAAGCCGCTCCCAGGAAGTTGACGCACCATTGGGCGCTTGAAGTCCAGCTGCACTCCCACTGTGTGGGACGTGCGCGGGCCGCACCCGGAAGAAGCCTAGGCCAAGGGCAGGCCCGCCTGCACCCATCAGACCCCAGAGAAGGCTGGGCCACCCCCCTTGAGTCTTGCATTGGGACGTTTGCCACTTTAATTCTTTCTTCTTCTTTCTTTTCTTGGCCCACTCAAGCCAATTTGTTTTTTTAAGTGATGGGCAAAAGAAAGGCGACTGAAGAATGCCAAGGGGGAAGAAGTGTAGGAAAAACACTAAAATGCCTGGTGACAATGATGTGCTCGACAGTATTGATAATCTTCTGGCAGACTGTGAAGAAATATTAGTCCCATTGTCTGTTACTGCACTCCCTAGGGGTCCCATGCAATGTCTAGTATCCAAAGTGGTGCCAAATAAACAGGAAAGCATATCTAAAATGTTCAGCAAAGCCAGGGACCTGGCGTAGAACAAAACTCATGCAACATCTAAAAATTCGACAGATTCATCTCCTAGCCCCAACCCTTGGAAAGGCTTGGTGCTAGTACCCCCATTTCTCCGATCCCTTGTATTAATCCTTTTTTACCACTTTCAAGCCCTCTGATATTTCTGCATCCCAGAATCCCACCTCTGCTCCTGCCCAAGTTGGGGTTTGCCGCTCACTTAATCACCGGGCAAGTCCTTCTCCTATATCTGACATCTTATTTGGCTGCATCTATGCACTCAGGTCAGAAATAGCAGTCCTCAATTCTATGATTGGTGATCTTCTGACCACTGTGGGGTCCCTTATCGAAGCAGGGGTAAGAAAATGCTGGAAGGGTACCGCAAACACTGCTACGACCAATGTTTTAGCTCCTACATCCATTGATCCTTCTTCATCTCCTCCTATATGCTATCCTGTTGCACACACAGGTGTGGTACATAAAAACACAATCCCTAGGATCTCTGTCGGCGCTTGCCCCAAGGGTAGTTTTGCATCCGCTGGCACGCTAGCAGGAACTTCCTCTAGCTACCTGTGGAGCAAAGAACGTAGCACCCTACCTTTCACATCACAGGATGTACGACATCCTTGTAGATCTCAGGAAGCCAGTATTTACCACTCCTTCCCCTCGTAAAATCTTTTAGATAAACCTAACCAAAGTTAACTCACAGGTGGTTTGAAGGGGAGGTCTCATTGACAAACAAGGCCACACACTGGATCCATCACAGCAGAGGGTGCCTCTCTGTAATCAGGCAAGACAGCATAGTTCCCTGAGTTCCCCTTTTGATTGCATTGAACTCCTCGTAGCAAATAAGCAGTTAATTGAAGATCTAATGGCCTTGGATCAAATAACCAACCCCCCAGGTGAGACCGTAATCTCGATTAAGTTTGATCTGCCTCTCGTCTTTCACTTGTTACCCCCCATGTGCTCATGATGACAGTTCTGCCTGGTACATGATAGATTTATCTCATCCGGTCGAGGTAAAGGCCACTGGTCACTGGTCCTGCGAGATCTGCTAGCTGTCTCCATGATACAGGCCATCTAGTAGGTCTGGGTCATCTTAGCAGCAGGAAGGTCTCTATTACTCCATCTCAGGTAGTCCTACCCACCCCTAATGACTCTTGTAGTCCATCGGCAGCTCGATCAGACCCTTTGGCCAACTCTCTTCCTTTGCCAAATGCAAAGTGTGCTTGACCAAAAGTAAATATTGTCTCCTGGAACGTGGCAGGACTTAAGTCCAAACTATTGCTGCCCCACTGGAATGCCCTCATGGACTCTTTTGACATATGCATCTTGCAGGAAACCTGGCTTGTTGAACCAACCTATGAACCAGGTTATGCAACCTACCATCTTCCTGCTACTCCCAGTAAAGTGGGCCTTCCATCGGGGGCCTTTTAATATGGGTGAAAATTGCACTACAGTGTTCAGTGAAAAGGTTGCCTATGGACAGCCTCGATATCCTAGGCATCACCCTCAAGGGGCCTGGGACAACTGCCATTGACATATTCAACATCTATGCTAGGGGACAAGGGGGTCAATTACTCTGCCACCTTGCAGTCGCTCGAGAACCCCAATCATGCCCTTATTGTAGCGGGGGACATCAATGTCACGTTCAAATCCCTTGGTTTGAGTGACAAGGGGGATTACCTGGAAGAAGACAACATCTGGCACATACCTAGGCTAGAGCTTCCCCCTATGAAGAAGTGGTACCAGCCCGCTTTGCAGCTCAAGGCCCTGTCCCTTGGCTTAGGTCTTAGGGCAGTCAACGGAAGGACAAAATCTGATAAGCATGCTGCCTATATGTTTAGTGGCCCACAGGGGAAGAGCTGCATTGATTATATCATGATTGATCTCAGAAACTGGTTTCTAGAGACATGGTAGTTAGGCATCTAACCCACAGCAATCGCAACCCTCTTTGCCTCAGCCTAGAGTCCCCATGGGAAAGGGTGCAGTCTACCTCCCTGGTTACTTGGTCGGGAGGGGTTGCACAGTCTACAAACAATAGACGCTGTATAAGATGATGTAAGGTTGCCCTCCATGATGATATCCTCTGCAGCATTAGCCAAGACCTGGGGCCAGATGTAGCAAATTCCGGGTTTACGACTCGCAAATTGCGAGTCTGAGCGACTCGCAATTTGCGAGTCACAAACCCGGATGCAGGATGGTGTCACAGACACCATCTGCGAGTTGCAAGTGGGCCGCAAAGGCCCACCTCGTTAATATTAATGAGATGGGTCGCAATTTGCGACCCCCTTGCGATTCGCAGCACTCACAGGGATGGTGGCCTGCTGGAGACAGCAGACCACGATGTCTGTGACTGCTTTTCAATAAAGCAGTTTTTTTTTTTTAATGCAGCCCGTTTTCCTTAAAGGAAAACGAGTTGCATTACAAACGTAAAAATGAAACGTTTCAGTTTCATTTTTTCAGAGCAGGCAGTGGTCCATAGGACACAGGGCAAGGCCAGGCGGGTATGGGATGAGGAGAGATGGAGGTGTATTAAGGATGCCTGTGAACGCAAGGACTCCAAATCTTTCTGGTCTCTGGGAAGCAACGGTAGCCACAGGGGAGCTGCCCTCACTGGCAATAATATTCAGCCCTCTGACTGGTTTTATCATTTTAACTCCCTTTTCAACCTAGAGAGTCAATCTATGACCATTCCTGTTCCTCGCCCTCTTACACAGTTGGGCTCTTGCTACTGGGATGGTGTGTTCAATCTGACTGATATACGTTACGCCTTTAACAACATAGTACACTACAAAGCCACTGGCCCTGATGGTATCCCTGGTGACCATTGTTTCATAACAAAGATAATTGGACCCAATACATATTATTGCTATCCAACACAATTGCTAGGGGAGCTCCGATTCCCGAGTAATGGAGGGGTGCTGAGGTAATACCAATCTATAAGAAAGGCGATAGGCCCTCACTTGGTAATTATAGGCCCATAAGCCTCATAGACACAATATAAAAGGTATTCTGTCACGCTCTCCTATCTAAAATCCACGACTGGATTACTGGCAACAACATCTTGTCACCATTTCAGGCTGGCTTCAGGTCCAAAACGAGCACTATCGACCAGGTTTTCCGCTTCATGCTCTTGTACTGGAAAGTTGTAGTGATAGGGAGGGGAAGTCTCTATGTAGCCTTCTTACCCCTGAAATCTGCATTTGACCTGGTCCCCAGAGGCAAACTCTGAGAGGTGCTCGGTGACACGTGAATGCCCCCAGGGAATTTGGCTATACCTGTTCATCTCCATGAAGCTAACTTTGCAGGAGTACGTTAGGGGAGGCAAGGTGAGATCACCGATCCAAAAAGGGTAGCTAGGGGTGTACAGCAGGGACGTGTACTGGCTCCAACCCTTTTTTCTCTATACTTGAACCATGATGTCCAGCATCTCACCTCCCAGCCCTCACATGCTCCTGTATGGAAAAAATTGTGACACTTTTGTCTGCTGATGACACCTTATTAGTTTCCAAAACTCCAAGGGGACTCCAACTGCTATTAAATCGTTTTAATCCCTTCGCTGCCAGGCTTTTTCCCCCTTCAGGTGCCAGGCCTTTTTTTTGGCTATTTGGGGCAGGGCGCGCTTAGGCCCTCATAACTTTTTGTCCACATGAGCTACCCACGCCAAATTTGCGTCCTTTTTTCCCAACATCCTAGGGATTCTAGAGGTACCCAGACTTTGTGCGTTCCTCTGAAGGAGGCCAAGAAAATAGCCAAAATACAGTGAACATTTTGTTTTGTTTTTAAAAAAATGGGAAAAGGGGCTGCAGAAGAAGGCTTGTGTTTTTTCCCCAAAAAATGGCATCAACAAAGGGTTTGCGGTGCTAAAATCACCAGCTTCACAGCTTTCAGGAACATGCAGACTTGAATCAGAAAGCCACATTTTTCAACACAATTTTGGCATTTTACTGGGACATACCCCATTTTTACGATTTTATGTGCTTTCAGCCTCCTTCCAGTTAGTGACAGAAATGGGTGTGAAACCAATGCTGGATCCCAGAGCCCCCCCCAAACAATTCTGAAAAGTAGACAAAATTCTGAATTCAGCAATGGGTAATTTGTGTAGATCCTACAAGGGTTTCCTACAGAAAATAACAACTGAAATAAAAAAATATTGAAATTGAGGTGAAAAAAACGGCCATTTTTCTCTACGTTTTATTCTGTAACTTTTTACTGCGATGTCAGATTTTTAAAGCAATATACCATTACGTCTGCTGGACTCTTCTGGTTGTGGGAATATTTAGGGCTTGTAGGTTCATCAAGAACCCTAAGTACCCAGAGCCAATAAATGAGCTGCACCTAGCAGTGGGTTTTCATTCTATACCGCGTGTACGGCAATTCATTTGCTGAAATGTAAAGAGTGAAAAATAGGTATCAAGAAAACCCTTATATTTCCAAAATGGGCACAAGATAAGGTGTTGAGGAGCAGTGGTTATTTGCACATCTCTAAATTCCGGGGTGCCCATACTAGCATATGAATTACAGGGCATTTCTCAAATAGACATATTTTTAACACACTCTGTTATATTTGGAAAGAAAAAATGTAGAGAAAGACAAGGGGCAATAACAGTTGTTTTGCTATTCTATGTTCCCCCAAGTCTCCTGATAAAAATGATATCTCACTTGTGTGGGTAGGCCTAGCGCCTGCAACAGGAAATGCCCCAAAACACAACGTGGACACATCACATTTTCCCAAAGAAAACAGGTGTTTTTGCAAAGTGCCTACCTGTGGATTTTGGCCTCTAGCTCAGCTGGCACCTAGGGAAACCTACCAAACCTGTGCATATTTGAAAACTAGAGACCTAGGGGAATCCAAGATGGGGTGACTTGTGGGTCTCTCAACAGGTTCTGTTACCCAGAATCCTTTGCAAACCTCTAAATTTAGCTAAAAAACATTTTTTCCTCACATTTCGGAGACAGAGAGTTCTGGAATCTGCGAGGAGCCACAAATGTCCTTCCATCCAGCATTCCCCCAAGTCTCCCGATAAAAATTATACCTTACTTGTGTGGGTAGGCCTAATGCCCGCGACAGGAAATGCCCCCAAAACACAACGTGGACACATCACATTTTTCCACAGAAAACAGAGGTGTTTTTTGCAAAGTGCCTACCTGTGGATTTTGGCTTGTAGCTCAGCCAGCACCTAGGGAAACCTACCAACCCTGTGTATTTTTTAATACTAGAGACCTAGGGGAATCCAAGATGGGGTGATGTGTGGGGCTCTCACCAGGTTCTGTTACCTAGAATCCTTTGCAAACCTCTAAATTTGGCTAAAAAAACACTTTTTCCTCACATTTCGGTGAGAGAGTTCTGGAATCTGAGAGGAGCCACAAATTTCCTTCCAACCAGCATTGCCCCAAGTCTCCCAATAAAAATGATACCTCACTTGTGTGGGTGGGCCAGGTGCCTGCAACAGAAAAGGCCCAAAACCTGTAGAGATTGAGGGGCTAGCACAGCGAGTTGATAAGCACATATTCTTCTTTTATACATCTTTAGGCTGACTCTGCTTTGGGGACCCACACAAGTGACCCAAGGGTAGGTCGCTCCCCCTGCCGCTGCAGCTCCACCAGCCCAGGTTCTTGAGACCTCCTAGCAAACCCAGCGAAATCACAGTAAGTACCCCCCCCCACCGCCCAGCCCCTCGCCCTGCCCCGCGCTACTCACCTCCTCTCCTGCTTCTTTTCTTCATCTTTGATCTTCCTATGTGCTCTTCATCTGTACTCTTCATCTGTGTTGTTCTTTCTTCCCTGCACCCCTTCCTGCGTGTTCTTTCATCTGTCTTCATCTGTGTTCTTCTTCTGTGTACTTCATCTGTGCTTCTTTCTCTCTCTTCTGCACCACGACCTGCGTGTGCTTTCTTCTTCTGTGTCCTTCTTCTAGGCTCTTCTCTCCTCTGCTCCTCTTCTTCTTCACCGTCTTCTTGGCTCTTCTCTCTGCTGCTCGTCGCTCCTCTTCTTCTTTTTCCTTCTCCTTGGCTCTTCTCTCTTCTGCTCTTCGTTCCTCTTCTTCTCCACCGTCTTCTTGGCTCTTCTCTCGTCTGCTCTTCTGCTCCTCTTCTTCTTTACCTTCTTCTTGGATATTCTCTCTTCTGCTCCTCTTCTTCTTTACCTTCTTCTTGGATCTTCTCTCGTCTGCCCTCCCGCTCCTGACTCTTCTCTCTGACTTCCCTCACTCGCCACCCCCCCTGTAATCCCCCTATCTTTCTATCTTTCTATCTTTCTCCCTCACTCGCCACCTCCTCTGTAACCCCCCTATCTTCCTATCTTTCTATCCTTCTATCTCTCTCCCTCACTCACCTCCACCTCTGCAACCCCCCCACCCCTATCTTCCTATTTTTCTTCCTAACTCCCTGCCACCCTTAACCCCCCTCCCCTATCTTTTCTCCCCTCTACCTGACCCCCCTCCCTCCGCTTTCCCGCCGCCACCTCCTGCACGCCCCCGCCCCCCCAGCTCCCATTCGTCGCCCCACTCCCGTCCCCCGCCCCAGCTGACCCCTCCCCCCCCTCCTCCCTCTTATGGCAGCCGCTGCGCGACAGAGTTAGCGACCCTTGACCCAAGGGTAGGTCGCTCCCCCTGCTGCTGCAGCTCCACCATCCCAGGCTCCTGAGACCTCCTAGCAAGCCCAGCGAAATCACAGTAAGTACCCCCCCACCGCCCAGCCCCTCACCCTGCCCCGCATTACTCACCTCCTCTCCTGCTTCTTTTCTTCATCTTTGATCTTCCTCTGTGCTCTTCATCTGTACTCTTCATCTGTGTTCTTCTTTCTTCCCTGCACCCCGTCCTGCATGTTCTTTCGTCTGTCCTCATCTGTGTTCTTCTTCTGTGTACTTCATCTGTGCTTCTTTCTCTCTCTTCTGCACCGTGACCTGCGTGTGCTTTCTTCTTCTGTGTCCTTCTTCTAGGCTCTTCTCTCCTCTGCTCCTCTTCTTCTTCACCGTCTTCTTGGCTCTTCTCTCTGCTGCTCGTCGCTCCTCTTCTTCTTTTTCCTTCTCCTTGGCTCTTCTCTCTTCTGCTCTCCTCTCCTCTTCTTCTTCACCGTCTTCTTGGCTCTTCTCTCGTCTGCTCTTCTGCTCCTCTTCTTCTTTACCTTCTTCTTGGATCTTCTCTCTTCTGCTCTTCTGCTCCTCTTCTTCTTTACCTTCTTCTTGGATCTTCTCTCTTCTGCTCTTCTGCTCCTCTTCTTCTTTACCTTCTTCTTGGATCTTCTCTCTTCTGCTCCTCTTCTTCTTTACCTTCTTCTTGGATCTTCTCTCGTCTGCCCTCCCGCTCCTGACTCTTCTCTCTGACCTCTCTCACTCGCCACCCCCTCTGTAACCCCCCTATCTTTCTATCCTTCTATCTCTCTCCCTCACTCGCCTCCACCTCTGTAACCCCCCTCCCCTATCTTCCTATTTTTCTTCCTAACTCTCCGCCACCCTTAACCCCCTCCCCTATCTTTCCTCCCCTCTACCTGACCCCCCTCCCTCCGCTTTCCCGCCGCCACCTCCTGCACGCCCCCGCCCCCCCAGCTCCCATTCATCGCCCCACTCCCATCCCCCGCCCCCAGCTGACCCCTTCCCCCCTCCTCCCTCTTATGGTGGCCGCTGGTGCGCCGAAGGTGCGCCAAAGGCAAGCCCGTCTACGCCCATCCGTGCCTGGCCCGCGTCCAGCGCCACAACCCCTGGCCCCCAGCACTCCCAAACCCCGCTGCACCGCTACGACCCCATCACCCTCCACGCCCTCAACCCGGGGCGCTCCAGCACCTGCTTTCAAGCCAACCCGAAACTTACCCACGGACCCTTCGTATGTCACACCTGCAAACTTACCTTCCACCACGAAACCACCACGCCCGCCATCCCACGCGCCATCAACCACCTCAAATGCATCCTGATCAACGCACCCTCCGTCCACAAGCACGCCATTGAACTCTGGGACCTCCTGGACTCCACCGCACCAGACGTCACCTTCATCACTGAGACCTGGATGAACGCCTCCTCGGCCCCCGACATCGCCATAGCCATCCCCGAAGGCTACAAGATTTCCAGGAAAGACCGCACCAACCAAGTAGGAGGAGGAATCGCCATCGTCTTCAAGGACTCCATCAACGTCACCACCTCCACCGAAGACACCCCCCTCGCCGCCGAACACCTGCACTTCCAGATCCGCACAGACCCCAGGACCACCCTCAGAGGATCTCTCATCTACCGCCCCCCCGGACCGCGCGCCCTCTTCAGCGACTCCATCACCGACTTCATCTCCCCGCACGCCCTTGCCTCGCCGGACTACATCCTCCTCGGCGACCTCAACTTCCATCTGGAACAGAACAACGACCCCAACACCACCGCCCTGCTCGCCAACCTCGGTCTCAAGCAACTGGTGAACACCCCCACCCACATCGCCGGACACACGCTCGACTCCATCTTCTTCGCCAGCTACCACGTATCCTTCAGCCACTCCTCCGCTCTACACTGGACCGACCACAGATGTGTCCACTTCACCTTCCGACGCGAGACTCGCCACCTCCGCACACAACCCATCCCACGTCGACAGTGGAACAAAATCCCTGAAGAACAGCTTCTCTCCACTCTCATCGACAACCAACCCACCTTCTCCTCCGACCCCAACGACGCAGCCCTCAGCCTCACGAACTGGATCACCAACTGCGCAGACAACCTCGCTCCCCTCAGACGCCTCCCAAGACAGACCAGCACAAAAAACCTCTCTGGTTCACTGACACCCTTAAGGAATCTAAGAAAACCTGCCACACTCTTGAGAAAGCCTGGCGTAAGGACCACACCGCAGATAACATGACTACCCTCAAGAACGCTACCCGCGAACACCACCACCTGATCTGCACCGCCAAAAGGAATTTCTTCACAGCCAAACTGGACAAAAACAGCCACAACAGCAGAGAACTCTTCAACATCGTAAAAGAGCTCTCCAACCCCAACGCCAATGCCATCACACCCTCACAAGACCTTTGCAACTCCCTCGCCACCTTCTTCCATCGTAAGATCACCGACCTACACGACAGCTTTGGACACCAGACCCAGCCGACCACCACAGAACCCACAACCCCAGCCATCACCCTCAACGCCTGGACCCACATCAACACAGAAGAGACCAAACACCATGAACTCCATCCACTCCGGTGCCCCCTCGGACCCCTGCCCACACTTTATCTTCAACAAAGCCGACAACATCATCGCCCCGCACCTCCAGACCATCATCAATAGCTCCTTTTCATCTGCTACCTTCCCCGAGAGCTGGAAACACGCTGAAGTCAACGCCCTACTAAAGAAACCTTTGGCTGACCCAAGCGACCTGAAGAACTTCCGCCCCATCTCGCTTCTCCCCTTCCCTGCCAAAGTCATAGAGATGACCGTCAACAAGCAGCTTACCAACTTCCTTGAACACAACAACCTTCTCGACCCCTCTCAGTCTGGATTCCGAGCCAACCACAGCACAGAAACCGCCCTCATCTCAGTCACAGAAGACATCAGAACCCTGATGGACAACGGAGAAACAGTCGCCCTCATCCTCCTCGACCTCTCGGCTGCCTTCGACACCGTCTGCCACCGCACCCTAATATCCCGCCTCCGCTCCACCGGGACCCAAGGACAGGCCCTAGACTGGATCACCTCCTTCCTTTCCAACCGCTCCCAAAGAGTCTACCTCCCACCTTTCCGCTCAAACCCCACCGAGATCATCTGCGGCGTCCCACAAGGCTCCTCGCTCAGCCCGACTCTCTTCAATGTCTACATGAGCCCCCTCGCCGACATCGTACGCAAACACAGCATCATCATCACCTCCTACGCCGACGACACCCAGCTGATACTTTCCCTCACCAAGGACCCCACCAGCGCCAAGACCAACCTGCAAGACGGAATGAAAGACGTCGCAGACTGGATGAAACTAAGCCGTCTGAAACTGAACTCAGACAAAACAGAAGTCCTCATCCTCGGAAACACCCCGACCTCCTGGGACAACTCCTGGTGGCCCACGGCCCTTGGCACCGCACCGACCCCCTCAGACCACGCACGCAACCTCGGTTTCATCCTGGACCCACTTCTCACCATGACCAAACAAGTCAACGCTGTATCATCCTCCTGCTTACTCACCCTCCGCATGCTCCGGAAGATCTTCCGTTGGATCCCCGCCGACACCAGAAAGACCGTGACCCACGCCCTCGTCACGAGCCGGCTGGACTACGGCAACACCCTATACGCAGAAACCACTGCTAAACTCCAGAAACGTCTGCAACGAATTCAAAACGCCTCCGCCTGCCTCATCCTCAACATACCCCGCAACAGCCACATCTCCGCACACCTGAGACACCTGCACTGGCTTCCCATCAGCAAAAGGATCACCTTCCGACTCCTCACCCACACACAAAGCCCTCCACAACAAGGGACCAGAATACCTCAACCGCCGCCTCAGCTTCTACGCTCCCACCCGTCTTCTCCGCTCCACCAGCCTTGCTCTCGCCGCCGTCCCTCGAATTCGCCGCTCCACAGCAGGTGGGAGGTCCTTCTCCTACCTGGTGGCCAAGACTTGGAACACCATCCCCACCATCCTCAGGACCACCCAGGACCACTCCGCATTCCGGAGACTACTCAAGACCTGGCTTTTCGAGCAGCAGTAACCCCTTCCCCCTAGCGCCTTGAGACCCGCACGGGTGAGTAGCGCGCTTTATAAATGTTTATGATTTGATTTGATTTGATTTGATTTGAGGTGTCAATTACTTGGTAGACTGAGGGGAATGTTGGGGAGTAGGAATTATGTGCTGGAGTGGTGATCCTACTAAGAAAAGTTAGGAAAATATGCTTTTTAAAGCCCATTTTGAGGTTTGCAGAGGAGTATGGGTAAGAAAATGGGATCCACGCAAGCCACACCTCCCTGGACTCCTTGAGGTGTTTAGTTTTAAAAAATGTCTGGGTTTGGTAGGTTTCCCTAGATGAAGGCCACACCCAGGACCAAAAATCATAGGTGCCCCCACCCCCCCAAACACAGGTAGTTTTGCAATATATCAGTTTGATGTGTCCACGTATGTCTGTGATGTGCCAAACACTAACATTGTGAAAGGAAATGCACTTAGGTTATGTGAAAAAGACACCTCACCCACCAACCAAGTTGGTGGCATGCTTCATCATCCGGGTCCCACCTGAGACACCTAGCGTGTCACAAGTGTGCTGCGACGCCTGATTACAGCAGAGCAGGTTTTGTCAATTGTACCACACATACTGGTCGGATTTGGCACTAGGGTGAGTGATGGTTCAGTAGATCAAATTTTATTAACAAGAGATTTCACAAAAGTGAAATGCACTGTTAATAACTGAAAGGCCAAAAAACTGAACCAGTGACTCACAGCTCAGGAGCTGTAAAGCCGTGTCAAGGCACCAACCATTTTACAGTCCATTCACACACCTTTCATACATGACATGCACAAGACGATTTGCGCCACCAGCCACGGGCCCAGCACATTACAACAGTCGCATCAACAGACAGCGCCACTCAAGGGCCCATCACTTACATACGCCCACATATCTGATACAGCAGTCACACTAGCTGATGGGAGTGTGTGGACTGACGTTTGGCTGGCACTGCCAGCAAAGCGCCACCCCACGCACACTGCCAGCCAAGCGCCACCCCAAGCACACCACGAGCCAAGCGCCACCCCACGCACACCGCCAACAAGCACCACCCCACGCACACCGCCAGCAAGCGCCAGCCCACACACACCGCCAGCAAGCGCCAGCCCACACACACCGCCAGTAAAGCGCATCCCCACACACACCGCCAGCCAAGCGCCACCCCACGGACACCGGCATCACTTTTTTTTTGTTTATAAACATCAAAGAAACCACTAACTAATTATAAAATAAGTACAAAACTACAAACACAAAAGCTCTAACTAAATACATGACAGTAATGCCAACTGTGAAACTGAAATATGAAAATATAAAATAGGCAGTTTATGCTCACGGTATTTCCCCCAAAAAGTTCTTAGTGTGGTAATTTCTGAAATAGCCGGCCACACACAGCCCAGGCTTTGAAGGGCAATCGGGGCAGTACATCCGGCTCTCCCTCTGGATACCTCTTCGGGCACATACTTTACATTTCTTAGTGTGCAAGTCTTTTTTGGGAGTAGGAGGAATGTGATCTGGAAAGTGGCGATCTTTCAATCTAGCCACATCCTCCTCCACTGCTACTCTAGGAACTCTTGCCTGTTTCACCACAATAAGGCTCTCTATCACTGACTCCTGAAATTTAACACATTTCATCCTTGACTCAGGTGAACAATCCTCGAACACAATAAAAGCATTAAAAGTTGCCAAATGAAATAAATGTAGGGCCAACTTTTTATACCACACGTAAGACTTACGAAGAGCAGTGTAAGGTTCCAACCTCTGATCTACTCTGTCAGCACCACCCATGTAACTATTGTAGTCCAAAATGCACGCAGGTTTGCGCACTTCGGCAACCTGACATTAAACAGTCACAGGGGAAGTACTCTCATCGTGGATGGTAGATAGCATGTACACATCCCTTCTGTCTGAAAATTTCAGAGCTATTTGCTCATTATTCCGCAAGGCACTGCACTGTTCCCTCTCAAGTTTTTTTTACAGATAAGCTCCCTTGGATAGCCATTCCGGTTAGAACGGATTGTGCCACAAGCAACAGTGTCCACTCTAAACAACTCCTTGAACAACTGCACTCCAGTGTAGAAATCATCTACGTACAAATGGTAACCTTTGTTAAACAGTCGTATACCAAGTTCCCACACAATTTTTTCGCTAACTCCAAAAGTGGCCGGACAACCAGGAGGGTCAATACTGGAATCCCTACCAGTGTAGACCCGGAAATTATACACAAATCCTGTACTGCTTTCTGACAGCATATACAATTTAATCCCATACCGTGCCCTCTTACTAGGAATGTACTATAAACTAAACGCCCCTTGAAAAGGACCAAAGACTTGTCCACACTTATCTCTTTGCCTGGAACATAGACCTCTGAAAACCGATCTACAAAATGATCAAGGACAGGCCTAATCTTAAAAAGATGGTCACAATCAGGGTGATCTTGTGGCAAGGTTAAAGCATTGTCTACAAAATGCAGCATACGAAGAAGAAGCAAATAGCGATTACGTGTCATAGTTGCAGGAAATATAGCCGTTGCCATCAAGGGACTAGTAGACCAATAAGAAGCCAGTGACGGCTTCCTTATCAACCCCATCAAAAAAGTCAAACCTAAAAACTTTTTCATCTCTTCCAGATATGAGGGAACCCACTGAGTAGCTTTAGACTGAGGCCTAAGTCTGTCAGCGTTGTCCCTCAAATATTGCTCCGCATACAAATTAGTCTGCTCCACAATCTCTTTCAAAAATACATGGTCCATAAACAAGTGAAAGAAATTGACAGGCAAAGCGTTTTCCGTATTTACTCTACACCTTGGGAGACCAGTAAATGCAGGTAAATGTGGCTGCTCCATGTTTGGGGCAATCCTGGAATTAGGTCTTCTAATGGGAAACCCTTCAGGCCCAGGCTGCTGCACTCTTGGCACATCAATGTACTCCTCTAAAACAGGCCCTTTATCTGCACTAGGAGTGGATTCCTCATCAGAAGAATCCTCTCGGACAGAAAAGTCACTGCCAAAATCTCTCACTTCCTCCTCTGCCTCAGATGCAGTCAGTCTCCTAATCATGGTCTGAAGAAGACTCAAAAAGCATGCCAATAACCTGCTGAGCTGTCACTCTGCGGCTAGCCATGATCCTCACTAACAACAAATGGATTGGCAACAACAACCAGCACTAAAATAAGTAATAAACAAAGTGTAGCTTTATCACAAAGAGTTATGTACTAAAAAACTATACCACACACTTGCCTGAAAAAGCTACTCACCAGCAACTACTCTGCATGGACACAGCAATCACTAATGATATCCCACTAAAAAGAAAAAAGAAAAAAGAAAATTAGACATATGACAACACAAATATAATTGTGCTCAAATCTAAGGACAATTTCACACACAATACTGCATTTAGTACACCACCACCTACAAACATGTCATTCATGCATGTCAACAATACTCCTTTGGAGTAAATTGCTTTCACTTACCTAAAACATGCAACTATGCAAACCGCAGGACAACTACTGCCAAAACCGCAAGGATCCACAGCAAAGGAAGCAAAAGCTTTGATCTAGAACAAAAAGAAGAAATAAACTGTTATAATCACAAATACAAATACTTTGCCAGTTGACAAACATCCTGCCACCAAGAACTTAGAAATTGTCCTTGGTGCCTAAGTGGATTCTGCCCCCCTTTGGGGCTGGTGGGCCTAAAAATAAAAAAGGCAGATCTGCCCCCAAGGGGGGCAGAAATGGGCAAGAGCTCTGTACCCTGTTTGGGGGGGGGGGGAGGGTGCCCCAGCACACGAAAAAACAAAGGGAACCAAAAAAAAGAATCTCTGACATCTTGGTGCCTTCTGCCCCACTTGGGGGCAGATGGGCCTAAAAACAATAGGCCGATGTGCCTCCAAGGTGGACAGAAATGGCCATCAGTAACGTGCCCCCTTTGGGGGGGCAACCCTTGCCAAAGGTGCTGCGCCCCCCTCACACTAAACACACACACACAGGATCCCTGGTGCCTAAGTGGTTTGTGCCCCCCTTGGGGGCAGATGGGCGTAAAAAAAATTGCCCGATCTGCCTCCAAGGGGGGCAGAAATGGCCACCTTGCCAAAGGGGGCAAAGGGGGGCACCCCCAGCACAAAACAAAAAAAGGGGAACAAAAAAAAATCCCCTGCCTGCTGGGAGCGGACTTTTCATCTGTTTCCCTCCCAGCTGTCATGCATTCAGTGGAAACAGATGAAGAAATTGCTTCCAGCTGTAGGGAGTAGCATTTTTTGCCCTCTGGAGGTGGGGAGCTGATAGGGACCATGGGGGCATTAATGCCCCCCCCAGCCCCAACACCGCACCCAGGATAAAGTGGCCGAGCCGTAAGGATGGGGTCCCTGGGCCAGAAATCAGCCGGGGGAAGGAGACCTCCCACCCCTTACCCAAATTCCCATGACGCCAGGTGATGGGCTCCCCTGGAGCTGAAATCAGCCCAAGTGGGGGGGCCATGTGGCTCCCCTCCTCTTCTACTAATTGGCTGGGCCCCAAGGAATGGGGTCTCTGTGGCCCAAATTTGCTGGGGGAGGGGGGCCACGTGCCCCCTCCCTCTTGGACTAAATGGCTGGGCGCAAGGGATAGGGTCCCTGGGGCCAGATTCTGGACAGGGGGGCAGGCAACATCCCCACCCCCCTTTCAATAATTGGTTTAGCCCCTGGGGATGGGGTCCCTGGGGCCAAAATCATCCTGGGCAATGGAGCTATGTAGCCCCCTCCCCTTTTACTAATTGGATGGGCTCTGGGGTCCCTGGTGCCATAGTTGGCCTAGGGAGGGGGGCTGTGTGCTCCCCTTCCTAGTTGCCTGCATATTGAGGGTGGGCCATAGGGCCTGGTCACAGACCAGGCCGTGCAGCCGCCACCCCGCCGAGCACGGCCAAGAGCTATGCAAGGTGCAGGGGTAGGTGCCTACAGGAAAACATGTTAGAACACATCACAGAAGTATCATATCCTTCCAATGAATAGTTTTTCACAGAGACAAAATACATGATTGTATTAGATGACGTCACTATTTGAGGAGTCATATGGTGTATGATTATTGTTGAGCGTAAAAAATGAGTTTAATATGATGTACATGTCTGTTACAGTATACTGGCAATTTGTTTCAAGGTCTCCAACTGTAATTTTGATCATTTTTTAACATATAATGACCACTGACTTGGGATCATTTCAAAACCGCAGGTAGATTAGCTTACCAGTGTTTGTTTAGTTACCCTTGCAGTCTGTTTTTTCTTTACTTGTCACTGTAGGCTTGTACTGTTAGCGTTACACTTTGTGTTTTTTCTTCAATAATTTGGAGTAATTTCTGGTAATTAGCAGTGCATGGTGAGGGTGCGAGTTATAGCTAACTAAGGGCGCAAGTTAAAGTTACTTGAAAGAACTCTAACTATAACTGCTGAATTTCTATGCTTTAGTACTAGTAAGTTCAGAACCTGTAACCTTTGTTCTTTTCAGTGAATTTCCATGTTTTTTTCCCACACATAATTTTAGTGTCAGGTTGTGGCAAGCCAATAAGCGCCTTGGTTTTCCCAAGGATCTGAGAAGGATCCGCAAATCCATGGGTTGGCTGAAAAGAAAAAGGGACCCCTCTGTGTGTCCTATGGGGTCAGGATACCTGTATCCTGACCACTTATATGTTTTACACTGTTTTTTTCCCACCCCCAGGCAATGCGAGAAACAAAACGGCGGCCGCAACCTTTCTGTCAGCTTGTAGCCAGCCAATCAGGGTCTTGCTTTTCCTCTGAATCAGCGGAGGATCAAGGGAGGGTCCGCGTCCCTGTATATACAAATTTGTTCGCCTTTTAATTACAAGAAAAATAGTAAACGGATTCACACCAAATCACAAAAAGGTTGCTTTCTGGACCAGGACCTACCTTTCTGCCAAATTTGGTGTAATTCTATCCAGTAGTTTTGGTGCTATCACTGTTCAAAATCCCTCTGGAAAAAATAAAAGGAGAAAAGGCGTTTTGGGACCCCCCCGCCATATTTCTCACCCTCCGCTTGACAGATCACCCTGAAAATTGCCAGACAGCAGCTGATGTGGCTGCACAGAATTTTAGTGTCAGGTTGTGGCAAGCCAATAAGGGCCTTGGTTTTCCCAAGGATCCGAGAAGGATCCGCGAATCCACAGATTGGCTGAAAAGAAAAAGGGACTCCTCCATGTGTCCTATGGGGTCAGGATACCTGTATCCTGACCACTTATATGTTTTTGCGCTGTTTTTTCCCACCCCCAGGCGATGCGAGAAACAAAACGGCGGCTGCAACTTTTCTGTCAGCTTGCAGCCAGCCAATTAGGGCCTTGCTTTTCCTCTGAATCCGCGGAGGATCCGAGCAGGATCCAGGAAGGATCCGCGACCCTATATATGCAAAATTGTTATCCTTTTAATTACAAGAAAAACACAAACAGATTCAAACCAAATCACAAAAAGGTAACTTTCTGGAACAGGACTTACCTTTCTTGCAAATTTGGTGTAATTCCATCCAGTAGTTTTGGTGCTATCACTGTTCAAAATCCCTCTGGAAAAAATAAATGGAGAAAAGGCGTTTTGGGCCCCCCCTTTTCTCGGCCTCCGCTTGACCGATCACCCCGAAAGTTGCCAGACAGCAGCTGATGGGGCTGGCATATTTTTTAGGAAAATTTTGTGAGGAATCGTCAACTGGCGCCAAAGATATAGGCATGTAAAAAAAACTTTCTATAGAAACTAGCTCCTAACTATAACTAGCTAGTATATATATATATATATATATATATATATATATATATATATATATATTCTTCAGATCACCAATCCATCTATGTCTGGAAGCCTAGATGGCAGCGGAGCATGAAACGGGCGGCAGTAAATCCATAAACTACACCAACCAGGAGACGCGCACACTGGTATAGGCCACAAAAATAAAAACACTACATAAACTTTCACTAGTTTATTTGCAGTGCAATCTCACTGTGCAGCAAAAACAACCCAACATATTTCGGTATTCACAAAGCGGTCACATGTGAGTAATGCGTACTTCCAAACACCAATAAATGTGGAACAAACATAAACGTAGAGAAGGAGCCAACATTCTGAGTTACAGCATACATGGCGACCATCTTAGCTTCTATTCCCATCTATAAATGTATATTGGTAAATCACAATGCATGGGGTTGAGATACCATAATGCATAAGAAAATATTAGAGATGCAATCCAAAAAGCATGTACAACTGGACATAGCTCATAAACTGTAAAATCTGCTGATATACAAATATATATATATATATATATATATATATATATATATATATATATATATATAGTCACAATGATATACTCACGGACAAATGACATGAAGGATGGACTATCAGAATAACAAATATTTTGCCCCCTCACGTTTCCATATTGGGAATCCAAATACACACAATATACAAAAAATAAGAGCAAGAAATCACCAGTGGGCAAACAAAGAAAAAGGAAAAAGAAAATAAATAAAAATACCTTAGCTCTACTGCATCGTATGCCACTCCCTATACAACCGGCAACACAGGAAGTGAGGTCAATTAAGCGCCAGTGGGCAAACATAGGAAAAGAGATATCTTAGCTCTCTTGCCATTCTGACATATAGATAAAATAGGAAAACACAAAAAAAAAAAAAAAACATATGAACATGCCATAAAAACTCTAACACAACTATACATCTTATCCACAACGGCAGAAAGGAACTCTGATTGAAAACTTCACACTAGCTCATAAAAAATATATACAGAAAATGGGGGGGTTGCCGGGCTGGCAATGGCGTCGGACACCTGGACTAGAGTTCCTGAGCAAGCTGGAGGGCCAAAAACAATTTGTCTAGACTACGGGGTGCCTGACACCCCTTTATCAGTGGCACCTGAACTGGAGAAGTTGCTCAAATCCAGCATCACCCGCTCTGCCCTGCTCCTGGGGCTCTCTGGCTGGAATCCAGGCCTCAGGCGCAGAGTGTAAACGCAGGCAAGATGGAGCACACCTACCACTCTTCCTGTTGTTGAGTAGAAAGATCACCCTTAGGCTCTCCCTGAATGAGCTGGGGGCTCTGGCAGGCAGCATATGACAGCCTGGGACCTGGGCTTGATGTGGCATCGGGAGGAGCCCGACTGAGCGGAGCTGGCCCTGTGCCCCCGTCTCTGAGAAGGAAGCACAAGAGGCAGTGGCGGACAAAAAGGAGAGACAGCTGAGATGCAGGAAAGGAGCTCCAACTCCCGTCGCCGGCCACAGTTTCATGGAAGCAAAATTGGGCCCCACAGGTGATCAGTTTCCAAAACTAGGAAGAATAAGGCATTAAGCCCCTGCTTGTGGGCCAGATTGCAAACTGTGATCTAGGGCCCCTCTTTGCACCTCCCCTTCCCCCTTCTCTGCAGGTGGAAAATAATGATTGCTGGTAACTTGAAGCACCACGCTTTGGGGGCCAGGTAGTGTGGGGAGTACATGGAAAGTGGCAGTCCAGTTGGCATTGGTAGCTCTGAGGTCAGAGCATGACACCACAAGTGCTCTGAAGTTGGGATACCCAGAAGGGAGTCAACAAACTCCCGAGCACTGCAAGGCCACAATGGCTGAAGGACCCCTGTTTACCCCCACTACAGAGAGGAAGAGTTAGAGGGAGACACAAGGGAGTTGGCCGCTGGGGTGTCGCCAGCTCCCCTCATCTGCATGCAGACCCCCCGTGGGGACTGGTATGGCTGCTCTGGACTGCCGTAAGGCAATTTGGCTACTAGTGGGAAATTGAGGTGGCATAGTTAACTGTGTCTCAAGTCACCCTAGTGGTTTGTGGCAAAACCCTTTACCGCAAACATGGTCAAGGATGGAGGGCTCATCCTTGGAACTCTGTGTGGAAGAATGGCTGGCAGGCACGGTTCTACAGGGTAAGCCTTCCCGATTTGTTTCTGTAGAGCAAGCAGACAGGATCCCAGCACTTCGGCCACCAACAGGGACAAACCCATAACCAATTATTCTTGCTTAATGAACTTCAGGGACAGAGATGTGATTCTTCAGGCAGCAAGGAAACATGATTCATGAATGACAGACGGGCAAGAGGCCAACTTCCACCCGGACTACACCAATCTGGTCCAAGAGCAAAGATGAGCATATGTCCCACTAAAGAGAGTGCTGCACCAACTAGAACTGAAGTATGAGCTCCTTTACCAAGCAAAACTATGGGTAGTGCACAAGGGGAAATCCCCCTTTATCGCTACACCACAGGAGGCATGTACATGCCTTGAGAGACGAGGTCTGTGGTATGGTCAGCCACCAAGGGAGGGAAGTTAAGGATGGTGGGAGACAGGTGACAAACAAATGCAGGAACAACAGGAAGAAAAACAAAGCCTCCCCAACTAAAGAACAAATTCAGGTTGCACAAGTCAAGGAGGGCCTAGAGATCAAACATACTTGAGACATTATAGTTACCAACAAGTGGCAATCTCTACTCCCAGAGGGTGCGGGTAGCAGCTCTCTAGACACACAAATGGAACATGGCTCGCTTTACAATACATTACTCATAGTAACACTCATGATGTCGGAGCAACTGTGTTAGCGGGAGCCATAAAGAGTACAAATTCTGGTACTAGCGGTTCAAGCACTGGGTCGGGAATGCTCCGGCGGACAAGGGGTCAAGGCATATACTCAAAGAACTCTGGAATTATGAGTGGATTCTTGGACAGCCAAAAGGTGGCGGGTGTTAGCTGCATGCCAGTGATATAGTCACAATCAGGTTTCTTGGATATCAGGTTTGGGGTCTGTACGTACTGTGTGTTAGAGTGGTGGTTAGTTTTGCAATCATGACACAGTAAAGTATGGTGGGTGGACGTTGTGGGGTAGCATTTTGTATTTTAGTACACCACAGTTCATCACTAACCCTCTAACAGTCACTCCCCAGGCACATATGTGGCAAGGGGAAGGGAGACATACATCCAATATGAAGTAGATTAGAAAGTTGTCGCTAATGACATGGAATGTTAATGGACTGGGCAAAAAGGTCAAAAGGGGCTTGTTAGACTTTTCATCCTTGGCGTGGTCTCCCATAACTTTTTGCCTCTCTTTCCCAGGTTGTTGATGTGTCCTGGACTCTGTTTTTGCTGTTTTTGTTACTCTGGGCACTTTACCACTTCTAACCAGTGCTAAAGTGCAAGTGCTCATAGTCAAAATGTGTATGTAATTTGTTCATCCATGATTGGCATATTTGATTTACTAGTAAGTCCCTAGTACGGTGCACTAGAGGTGACCAGGGCCTGTAAATCAAATGCTACTAGTGGGCCTGCAGCACTGGTTATGCCACCCACATAAGTAGCTCTGTTACCATGTCTCAGACCTGCCACTGCAGTGTCTGTGTGTGCAGTTTTTAACTGTAAATTCGACTTGGCAAGTGTACCTACTTTTCCCTTTTCTTACATGTAAGGCCCCCCTAAGGTAGGACCTAAGTAGCCCCAAGGGCAGGATGCAGTGTATGGTTAAGGTAGGACATATAGTAATGTGTTTTATATGTCCTGACAGAGAAATATTGCTAAATTCGTTTTTCACTGTTGCAAGGCCTGTCCCTCTCATAGGTTAAAATGGGGGCTACCTTTAAATATGATTAAAGTGTAGATTCCCTTTGGGAGCGGATAGACATGTGGAGTTTGGGGCCTCTGAGCTCACAATTTAAAAATACATCTTTTAGTAAAGTTGATTTTAGGATTGTGTGTTTGAAAATGCCACTTTTAGAAAGTGAGCATTTTCTTGCTTAAACCATTTCTGTGACTCTTCCTGTTTGTGAATTCCCTGTCTGGGTCAGTTTGACAGTTGGGCTTGTTGCACCTCTCACTAGACAGTGACACAAAGGGAGCTGGGGTGTAGTCTACATTTCGTGATGGGCCATCTGTGCTAGGAGGGATGGGAAGAGTGGTCACTCACACCTGAAAGGGCTGTGCCGGACATCACACAATGCAGTCTCCAACCCCCTAGTGTGTGTCTGAGGTCTGGCCTGAGTAAGTCAGGATTTCACAAACAAGAGAGACTTTTCTTTGAACTAAGCCTACTTCAAAGGGCAAAATGTGTATAAGAAGGGCACCCAAAACCACAGACTTTAGAACACTTCTGGAAACCAAGAGGAACCTCTGCCTGGAGAAGAGCTGAAGAGCTGAGGAAGAAGAGCTGCCCTGCCTGTAACTGTGCTTGGTGGAGCTATCCTGCAGTTGCTGCTTCTGCCTGTGCTAAGAGGACAAAGACTGGAATTTCTGTTGCCTTCCTTCTTGTGAAGAACTCTCCAAAGGCTTGATTTAGAGCTTGCCTCCTGTTGTTTGAAGTCTCAGGGACAGGAACAGGAAAGACTTCTCTTTGCCAGCACCTGGAGCTTCTGGAGAGACTCCTACTCTGCCAAGTTGTGCCCATCCAGTTCCTGGGACCCTGAGAAGAGAAGCTGGTGGCCCAAGAGTGAGAATTCTACACACTACACTGCACTGACCGCCATGCAGGGAAAATATAGACGCAACTCCGATCTGCGGCTGAAAAATCGATGCACTGCCTGCTTCGCTGCTGAAAATCGACGCTCGCCTACAACGCGACCGGAAGATCGATGCCCACAGCTGGAGAAACGACATACAGCATCGCTGACGGAGGCCGGTGAGATCGCAACCGGCTCTGTGTGGTTTTCAGACCCTCGTGCGGCTGAATTTATGATGCAAACCCCACTGGCGTGTAAAAACAATGCAAGGTCTGCCCGGACCCGAGAGCGCTGACCGGATTGACGCATCGCTCTCCTGTGGAGAGAAGAAATGACACACGCTGACCCGACTAAAGGAGAAACGACGCAAGGTCTCGCTTGTGAGTGAAATCGATTCATGGCAAGCCCTTTTTGACGCACACTCGTCCCTGCAGGGTTATTTTTGATGCACCCAAGCTACATTTTCACGCTAACAGTGTTAGTGTTATGTTTAAAATTACATGAAGACTCTTTTTGGTATTTAATTGATAACTTGACTTGTGTATTGCGGATGTTTGTTGTTTTGTTCTTGTTTTGTTTAGATACATATTTTCTATTGTTCTAAACCTGTGTTGTGTCATTTTGTAGTGTTTTCATTAAGTTACTGTGTGTGTTGGTACAAATACTTTACACCTCGCACTCTGAAGTTAAGCCTACTGCTCGTGCCAAGTTACCAAAGGGGTGTTCGGGGGGTTAGCTGAGGGTGATTCTCTTTTACCCTGACTAGAGTGAGGGTCCTTGCTTGGACAGGGGGTAACCTGACTGCCAACAAAAGACCCCATTTCTAACAGGGTTTGGTTCACATACCCCCTAACAGATACCATCCAGTTCTAATATACTTGCAGGAGATACACTTTGTAGATGCGCAATATCTAAGTATGGGGAAGGGCAGATACATGCTGATAGGACATGTTCAATACACATCTGGATCTAGGGAAGTGTTGATTCTCATCCGCAGATTGCTCCCGTTCCACAAACTACGCATTTTGGTGGACCCACAGGGGTGCTAATTGGGGATATTGGGAGAGCATGAAGGCAAGTCTTTGCTACTGGTCAATGTCTATGCACCTCCTGGGCTTCAGCATGTAACACTTCAAAAAGTTGGTGACAATGGTGGGAGCAGTGCTGGCTCACAACCTAGCACCTGTACAGTACCAGCTTGAACGCAGAAGTTAAAGCGTCAAGAGGGAAAATGGAGAGTTTTACGCTGGCATTAGGGCTGTGTGATGTATCGAGGGCTATACATGGAGGAGAGAGGGGATATTCCTTCTACTTGAGGACCCATTAAGCCCACTTTAGGCTGGACTACTTCTTTACAACTAATGGCATACTACCTAGATTCAGAGCGGCAGAGTATTTGGCCGTGGAATTAGTGACCACTCTCCTTTAATGGTGACGTTAAACATGAACATAGGCTGTGTGGATGATGGAGACATGAATAAGACAGAAGTTAAACATCAGGGGCCAGATGTAGGTAGGTGGCAAATTGCGAGTTGCAATTTGTGAGTCCTTCCGACTCGCAAATTGCAACTCGCAATTTGCTATGCAGAACGGTGTCTCAGACACCGTCTGTGACTCGCTATGGGGTCGCAAAGACCCACCTCATTAATATTAATGAGGTGGGTCGCAATTTGCGACCCCATAGAGAGTCAGGGCACTCACGGGGATGGTGGCCTGATGGGAACAGCAGACCACCATGTCCGTGACTGCTTTTAAAGAAAGCAGTTTTTTTTTTTCAAAGTGCAACCCGTTTTCCTTAAAGGAAAACGAGCTGCACTTTGAAAATAAAACCAAAACCTTTTGGTTCGGTATTTTTCAGGGCAGGTAGTGGTCCATTGGACCACTGCCTGCTCTGAAAAATTAGTTTTTGTGCCAGACACAAAGGGGAAGGGGTCCCATGGGGACCCCTTCCCGTTTGCGCCTGGGTTACCATCCACTTCAAGTGGATGGTAACTGCGCCTTCATTTGTGACCGCAATCGCGGTCGCAAATGAATATACATAGCATTGCGAGTCGCTAATAGGAAGGGAACACCCCTTCCTATTAGCGAGTCAGAAATGCATTTTGCGAGTCGGATCCGACTCGCAAAACGCATTTCTGCATTCCGGTGAGGCTTTTGCGACTTGCAAACGCTTTGCTACATCTGGCCCCTAGACCGGACCTTCAAGCTCTATTTCATGAAGAATGGTGACTCAGTGCAGAGTTGCACTACACTGTGGGAAGGGTACAGGGCTGTAGCGATGGATCAGAAAAGTCTTGAAGACAAATCAGTGGCTAATAATAAGGTAAGGAACATATACCTTGTGAAACAAAAAAAGTTATATGAAGCTAGAAATAAGGCAGGTAGATTACTGGCATGGATTGGTAGAAAGGAAGGAGAAACACCTGTGGAAGAGGGGGTTCCCACGTTTATAAGGGGTGATGTCCATACCATAATTGATTTTATTCTCTATTCTATAGAACTTACCCCCTTTGTTGGGAAGTTTAGGGTGACGTTAACTTGCTTTAGTGATCATAACCCCCTAACTCTAGAAATAAGATTGGGTTTCGACAAGGATTTAAAAGTAGCGGAACGACAGGCAGCCATGAAGCTCTCTGCCCAGAAAGGTCTAACTATCAGTTGGGGGGAAATTGACAGTCACAGTTTTTTTAGAGATCTAATGCTGAACAAAAAGGTAGAGGTCATGACTACTTTGGGGGAAGATATGCCTCCCCACAAAATTGTTAAGGCTTTTTCTTCCTTGACAAGCTATATGGCTGATAAATTGCAACGTCCTAGTACCAGCAAAGAGAGAGGACCTCAGTGGTTTAATCATGCATGTACCTCTTCCTTTAAAGATCTAAAGAAAATAACTAATCTCTTCCCTCAAAATCGATATGCTATTAAAGTGGCAAGAAGGTCATATAAGGACGCGCTTGCTGCTGGGAAGACCGAACTGAGGGAGATCCCCTGGGATGAGCTGATTGAAGCAAGTAAAAAAAAAAGATACAAAGGCTTTTTGGCAGGTGGCTAATTCCCCTTTTTTAAATTATAAGGATAAAACGATAATGGACACCGTCATCCCAGCAAAGGCCTGGGTGGACCATTTCTCAAAAATGTTTATTATAGTGAATGATACTTCCCAAGATGACATGAACAGTTTTATGGCAATAAGTAATGCCTCGATAGGTGCAGCTTTCTGTAACACAATAGATGTAGCTGATGTAATACAGGCCATCCAAGATTGCCCCTCTGATAAAGCTCCTGGCCCAAATAAAATCCCTGCCGACCTATATAAAGCGCTCCCAGATTTTTGGGGACCATTGCTTACCAACATTTTGAGATCTGTTATGATAGGTCCTCTAGTAGGCACTTGAAGAGAGGCAATCATTGTGCCCATTTTTAAGAAAGGGGACAGGGCAGATCCACTATGTTATCGCCCAATCTCCCTCTTAGACAGCTCAGTTAAGATTTTTGGCAGAGTGATCTTAAACAAACTGGAGAACTGGGCAATGGAGACTAACTGTTTGTCAAGAGTGCAGTATGGGTTTCGCCCCGGCCTGGGCACAGTTGAACAAACCCTTAATTTGACCTTGATAGTTCAAAAATATACAAAGGCAAAAAAGGGCTGTGTACATTTAGCTTTTATGGACCTGTCCTGTGCTTTAGATACAGTTGATAGAGTGAAACTGTGGACTGTTATGCTAAATATGTGGGTGGACAAAGATATAATTGTCTTACTCAGTAGACTTCATGCTTGCACCTCGGCACAAGTCCGTTTTTCCCAGGATGGTGACTTAACAGAGAAATTTCCTGCACTAAAAGGGGTTAGACAGGGCTGTGTGCTGGCCCCTTTTCTTTTCCTTCTCTATATAAATGGGTTGGAAAAGTTTTTATGTGCAATAGGGAAGGATTTGCCACTCATCAATAACTCTCCAATCCCAGTTCTCCTTTATGCGGATGATGCCGTACTGATCTCAAGGACAGCAAATGGCCTCCAAATTTTATTAAATGCTTTTAATACATTTATGGGTAACCTCAGTCTTAAAATCAATAGAACTAAATCATTTGTGATGAAGAGTGGTCCAAAATTAGCAAAAACTAAAAAATTCATCTTGGAAGGGGTAGAAATACTTAAGGTCCCAAATTGTACCTACCTGAGGGTTCCCATTGATGTAGATTGTAACTGGAAAGTTTTAGTGAATGTACGCGTAACACAATTTGAAAGAGCCATAGATGCTCTTTTTAGATTTTCTAAAAAACTGGGGCATAAACCGGTTAAAGAAATGCTGACTGTTTTTATAAGTAAATGCCTTTCTATTGCGACATTTGGAGCTGGAGTTTGGGGCCACGCTGATTGTTCAAGTCTCCAGGTAGCTGAAAACAAGTTTTTAAGGAGGCTATTAGCAGCCCCACAATCGACCTCAGTGAAGTTTTGTCATGAAGAAGTGGGTCTGAGGGACATAACTGATTACATAAAGCTTCAGCCCGTATTGTTATGGCTAAAAATCGGGTTAAATCCAGAAGCACACTTGTGTAGAATGGTAACCCAGGACTGTCTTTCAGTATCACGATCGATGGACATACCATCGCTCAGATATGTTCATTCTATTTGTCTCCGTCTCAGGGTAGGGGAGTTTTTCCTCACCCAGGATCTTTTGGTGAGACAGGACATCAAAAGGATCAAAGAGATATACTGGCATTCAATTCACATTTCAAATTCAAATATAGCTACAGTTGGAAATCGGGAGAGGACGCTGCTACAGAAACCACACCCTATGCTATATTTGACTACTATTAGTTCCGAGCGGCACAGGTTTTTACTTACCAGATTACGTTTTAACATATTACATAATTTAGTAGCATTCCCTACTCGTGGTACCTGGTTTAAGGAACTCCTGCCATGTGGTTGTGATGGAAAAACACCTCAAAGCACGTTGCACTTTGTTCTCTTTTGCACTTTGTATGCTGCTCCAAGAAAAAGGTTTTTACGCCCTGTTTTTTTAGCCAAGGGCATTAGGTCTAGCCATCTTGCTTTCTCTCATCTATATGATCTGTGAGTTGAAGAGACAATACAGGCTGTGTTAAATTATATATATGCTCCTTTTGGTATCCAAAATCTTTATTAATATTGCTATTATATATGTGAGAAATGTGTATGTATGTATATATTTGATGTCTTTTATGGTTTTATATGAACCAAATAAAGTATTTGATGATGATGATGAACACTTCCCAATGGACAGTTTTTGTTTTCTTAACGTGAATATTCAGATTAAAATAATATTTATCGAAACAACGTTGTTATGTAGTTCATTGTCTGTGCTGGAAGGAGAGTATGGAAGTATATGTATAGAGTTGGCTAGCTATGCCTTCCACTTGGCCCAAATGTACACAGATGGTTCTGGTAATGAACATGTCCTACACACGTTGTTAATATATATATATGGCCTACAGTCACAATAAGCATTTGACATTCATCAACTATTGCTCAACTCAATTTAAATGTGGAATATGTCTTTTATTCACATAGTGCTGCGCACATATATATCACATTTCTCATTGGGGGTCTCATTTGCATCATCTCAGGTGAAGTGGTGAGGATCGTTGTGACGTGGCACATTTCCTTGGTTTTTTAGTTGCAGGTATGTGTAATTCCTGTACAGGGGGATGGTCTACCTGCATAGGGGGAGGGTGTACCTGCACAGAGGGTGGGTCAACCTCCCCAGGAGGTGAGTCTACGTGCACGGGAGGATGGTCTATGTGCATTGGGGATAGTCTACATGCACAGGGGTAGGGTGTACCTGAACAGGGAGTGGGTCTACATGCACAGGAGGAGGGTGTACCTGTACAGGGGGAGGGTCTAACTGCAAAGGGGGAGGGTGCACAGGGGGAGGGTCTACCTGCACAGGAGGAGGGTCTACCTGCACAGGTGGTGTGTCTACATGTACAGAGGTGGGTCTGCCTGCACAGGATGTGGGTCTAAGTACAAAGGGGGAAGGTTTACGTGCACAGGGAATGGGTCTGCATGCCCAGAGTGTGGGTCTACATGCACAGGGGGTGGGGATCCCTGTACAGGTGGGGATGAACCTGGACAGGGGGGTTGGGATCCCTGTGGAGGGGGGATACTTGGACAGGGGCTGTCAGATGGGGTTCAGATATACCTAGGGCAGGAGCCAGCAGCATTAGGTCCCAGGAACCCTGCATTTGTTCCACACAGTAAGCTGCATCACGCAATCATTCGTACTTGAGCGGCAGTCAGTCCCTCCCCTAGCACATAGCAACACTATGGGGGTAATTCTAAGTCTGGCGGGCGGCGGAGGCCGCACGCCAGACTTCCCTCTCCAAAATACCGCTCCGCGGTCGAAAGACCGCTGAGGGTATTTTGGGTTTTGCACTGGGCTGGCGGGTGACCGCCAAAAGGCCGCCCGCCAGCCCAGTGCAAAACTACCTTCCCACTAGGACGCCGGCTCCGAATGGAGCCGGCGGAGTGGGAAGGTGCGACGGGTGCAGTGGCACCCGTCGCAAATTTCACTGTCTGCAATGCAGACAGTGAAATTCTTTGTGGGGCCCTCTTACGGGGGCCCCTGCAGTGCCCATGCCATTGGCATGGGCACTGCAGGGGCCCCCAGGGGCCCCACGACAACCCATACCGCCATCCTGTTCCTGGCGGGCGAACCGCCAGGAACAGGATGGCGGTATGGGCTGTCAGAATCCCCATGGCGGCGCAGCGAGCTGCGCAGCCATGGAGGATTCAAATGGGCAGCGGAAAACCGGCGGGAGACCGCCGGTTTTCCACTTCTGACCGCGGTCAAACCGCCGCAGTCAGAATGCCCAGCGGGGCACCGCCAGCCTGTTGGCGGTGCCCCCGTCATTTTAGCCCTGGCGGTCTTGGACCGCCAGGGTTAAAATGACCCCCTATGTTTTGCCAAGATAAGCAGCATCCCCACCAGCCTGCATCCGTCATCCGGTATGGCTTTGACATATTCCAACAATGCAATCAACAGTGAACTTTCAATATTGCGACCACCAATAGCCTTAATAGCATCAAGAATCTTCACCCATTGAAGTTCTGAACTCCAGGGCCTGCTCCATGCGAGATGTAAGAAAAGTACCACCATTGATCATCGGTAATCAGATAGTCAGCGGCCTACTTCGCCATAGACTCACACACTGGTGCCATCACTTGCATTATGAGATGCAATTTCATAATTAGGCAACACAAGGAGGAAGTGGTTGGTATGATCTCTAATGCCTGTAGTGTCTCATGGGCTTGTGGGAAAGAGCTATGCTGTGAATCTACTGCTGCACGTAGTTGATGGTAGGTAAATTTGTGCAAGAGAGTGAACGTTTAGTATTAGAGGGGTGAGATATTGAGAGTGAACTGGCGCTCTTAACTTCCCTGTCTATGTATATACCACTACAGAATTCAATTACACACGGTGCTCAAAACATAGGTTCCACCCCCAACAAGAACCTCACTCGATAACCAAAAGGATATTTGTGTTATCTATAACAAATGTATTCAGTTAAGGCACACGTGAAAATTCTCTTACAACAGTTGTTTTTTTGAGAGTAAAGAATAACCAATATATTAAATAATCTGAAACTCCCTAGGCTAAACTTTGGGAATAATATGTATATATTGAGCTTTCATTAATCCAGATCCTACAGTTTATTCAGAATAACTAATCTAATCCTCCATTTCATTTACAACATACATATAAATCTTCATTAACAGTCTTTATTCTGTAAATCATCCCAGCAGTTCACATAATTGTGTAAATCATCCAAACAAATCACATAATTGTCCATGTAAATTACTTATTGTTCCTCCCATAGGTAGCATAATCTTCCAAATGGATTACAAATCAAATAGATCACAAATCATCAAGTCCCAAATCAAAATAGATCTCAGGTTGTGGATTGCGTATTCATCCAAATAAATCATGAATCAGATATATCACAAATCCGAAGTCAGATAGATCTCAGGTCCAAATCAGATAGGTCAGGTCTAGGTCAGGTCAACACGTGTTTCATCCGGGGTGTCCCCCTTGACTTCCTCAGGACCTCCTTGTACGCTACTCCAGTTCTAGTTTGCCTTCATACATCCAATCCTTTGGATATATATGCAATTGTTTACTATCGTTTCGTGCGGGCAATTAGTTCCCCCTGGTCCGCGTGCGATTCAAAATCGTTATTGAGCTATTCTGGTCGCGAGTACGCCGACCTCTATGTAATTTGTGCAAGAGAGTGTCAATCGGATCCTGTAAGGTCTGTTCTGGCTCTGTGAAGGTACCATCTGGGTATATTGCCCCCACAGTGGCCAACTGTAAGGTTCGAAGCCTAGTGAGGGTGCCTGCATCATCAGTAATAGGCAAGGAGGGGTTTCTAGTAGAGAAACAGATGGGGCAAACAGATGTTCTACTTGGACTCTCCCCACTGTAGCTCTTTCCAGGCCCACACAGTGCAGGCCACAGTATCAATCTGAGCCCTTGGACGAGTGACTGGGGGGGTACAGTGCTATACACAGAGTACACGGATGTACGTGATCATGTTCGGGGGCTGTGTGAGACTGGTATTGTATGTGATGAATCCAGAAATGTGCAAACTGTAACTGTATGCAGTTGCAATAGAGGTCCATGTCGGGAGCACAAAGGGGCAGACTTATGGAAAGTGGTGCTGCACCCAGTGCAGCGCCACTTTCACTGCGCCCCTTAGCACCCCCCTACTGCCACCATGTGTGTGTCATATTTAAATTACGGTGCACCATGGCGCAGAGTAGGGGGCAATAGCGTAATTTCTCATGGCGCTATTGATGAATTCTGTAGGAGTAG
This sequence comes from Pleurodeles waltl, assembly GCF_031143425.1. Lineage (NCBI taxonomy): Eukaryota > Metazoa > Chordata > Amphibia > Caudata > Salamandridae > Pleurodeles > Pleurodeles waltl. Next base: position 353,649,186 of record NC_090450.1, read on the forward strand.
CGCCAAAATATTGGTGCTACTCCAGCAGAGTATATAGGGCCCCATTCTAAAGAATGGACGCCCCCTTTTAACGTCTGTTCTTGAGCAGGCATTAAATGTGCCATAAAAAATGGCGCAAGGAAATCTCATTGATGTCGTTATACCATTTTTCCAGCTCCCCTAATGAGGGAACGCCCCCTTTGTATACATTATGCCTGGCGCAGGCATAATGTTGACCAAAGAGTTACAGAGTGGCACAATGCATGCATTGCACCCCCCTGTAAATATGGCGCGGGGATTTCAACCTCGTTGGACCACATTAACGTTAAAAAAAATGACGTTAATGTGGTGCAAGGTGGCGCTAGGGCATTATAAAAATGCCCCTAAATCTCCCATGTTCGAAAGGGAGCGTGAGCAACTCCCACAAAGCTCTATGAGGTATGCCCACCTAAGCAAGCGAGACCAGACAAGAGCGCAGTTGTTGGCGGAAGTAAAGTGGCAAAGGAAGAGGTAAATAAAAATAAATAAACTTAGGAAGCACCACTATTTTAGATATAGCTAATTGCGCTATCAGGGGAAGGGGCCACCTGTGCCACTTTTCCAGATGATCCTACAGCCAGGCAAGTGCCCATCCATAATTTGCACACCACAAGTCATCCAGGTCTCTACGCAACCATAGACTCAGATACCAAACTGGCTCCCTAGCCTTATAAAGCGGAAATTGCGAGGCATACTCATCAGTAGAATCAGTGAGCAAGAATATAATGGATTTAGTCCACCTAAGTATGATACCAGAAAGGCCTCCAAAACTGATGAATTCACAAAACAGACCATCCAGATTATCTTGTGGATTGTCAACTTAAAGTGTAACATTGCCAGTGTACGCTGAAACCAGTACAGCCCGGGACGTAAAGGCCAAACCCCTATGTGAATGGGGTTGACACAGCCACGCTGCAAGTGTTTCCATTGCTATTGCGAATAATATGGGAGAAAGGGGACACCACTGATGGGTGCCCACCGTCATCAAGAGCAAATCAGAGATTGTACCAGTAATGCATAATTGGGCAGTCTACTGCTGGTATAAAAGACCAAGTAAGCAAAGGAATTTAGGGCTTAGACCAAGGTGAGCCAGTAGGGCAAACAGATAGGGCCATTCAAGTGATTCAAATGCTTTAGTGGCATCCAGGACCACAACAGCAGCCTTACAAGCTGAGCCGATCGTCTGAGCAACTGCAAAGAAGGCACGTAAATTGTGGACCATGGACGTACCAGGTACAAACCCTGACTGGTCCAGGGCGAGTGATTAGTGGTAAAAGTGGTAGTAGACAGGCGGTAATTTACTTTGCAAGTATTTTATTATCAAGATTTATCATGGAGACAATCAACACTTTGCACAAGGAGTCGGGGAGAACACCTACTTCCAAAGCCTCCATATATATTTTGAGGAAGTGAGGGGCTAGTAGCGCTGCATATTCCTTATAGAAGGTGGCTGTGAAGACGTCCAATCCGGCACTTTGTCACCAGGTAGTTCCTTAATAATCTGAACTATATCGTCCACATTAAATGGCTCGTCCAGAAAGTGCCTATGGCCTCCTTCAATCTACATTATTTGGATTGAATCAAAGTAGGCCCCAAACACCTCAGGTAGAGTGCATAGTGTTGATGAGTAGAGCGAAGAAAAGAAGGAAGTCATCACACACTGGACTGCCTCTGTTCCTATGTGTAATTGCACCTGTTGGTCCACAAGCACCACAATGTGGTCACTAGCCCAGAGTTTACACAAGAAATTAGCTCGCGCCTTGCCAGCTCTGTCTCCCTCGCCATATCTTTGGGTGTGAGTTTTACATCCTAAGTAGTTTACTTCCCGATGCGTCACCTCCTCAAATCCATCTAGTTTGGACCTAATTTCTGCTAGAATGGCTAAATCACAACTAATAAAGTACTGCTGCTCAAGGTCATGTATCCCAGACTCAAGATCCAACAGATCCTTGTGCAGCGTCTTCAATATCCCCGCCTGTTTTGCTATACACACCCCCTCTAATGACCACCTTGAACACCTCCCTGGGGGTGGAAGGAGACTGTACAAATGTCTTGCTTCTTCAAAGTAGTCAACTATAGCTTCCTTCACCTCCTCATGAAAAACCTGATTCCTAAGGATGCCACTAGGAAGGTGCCAAGTAAATGCACGTGTTACATTAGCTGGAGGGCAACGCTCCAAAAGGACTGGGTCATGATCTGAAAGTATGCACAGTTGGTTGTCCACTCTAAGGTTCCATGTTTTGACATTCCTCTTGGTAAGACCTATATCATTTCGGGGACATGTGTTGTGTGTGATGATGATGCAAGTGCCCTCTCTGTCAGAGCCATGTCTAGCTCACCAAAGGTCAATTAACCAGTTATCCGTCATGAGCAAGTGCAGCAGAAAAGCAGCTCCTGGATGTGATGTTCTAGTAGTGCTGTGGTGTTCTACATGCGGGTCTAGCACCACATTGAAATCACCAACCCAGTGATGTGCGCCAGGGCCCAGCGTTCCAGCCAGGCACCAGACCTCTGCAAAGAGCAAAGGGCAGTCAAAATTAGGACCGTAAATTGACAAAAGGCAGAATGGGTGGTCACATAGCATGCCAGCCAGGAGCACATGTGGACCCTGGGGGTCACTAAGCACCCGACAAATGCACCAAGGCATACCTTTGCAGATAAGTATCGCTACCCAGGGCGTTACTGCAGCAAAGTGCTACATGGAACTCACCAATCAAACCAGCGTGCGGGCGAGTCTTAGTAGCCTCAGTAAGATGTAGTTCTTGAAGCATGCATATATCTATATTGTGATGCTGCTTGTACATGGAAACATGTCTGGCTTCGCACGCATTATTTAGCCCTATAATGTACCAAGACAGGCATTTAACTGCGCCCATCTAGGAGTGCTGCATTGCAGTAAGAGAATTAGACATGCATTCAAAGGGTCTGGGGCGCAGTGGTCTCAAAGTGGCATTGAGTGCAACAGGAAAGGGAAGAGGAAGAAAAAACAACATTAGTGCAAACAGAGAATCAAACAACATACCAAATCACATGTATCCCCCACCACCCACCACTCTCTATAATCAGGCTAGATTAGGCTAACCCACCCCAAAGAAACCCCAAAGCAGTTTAGCACAACACTTGTCATGGGAATCATCCCTTAGGGCGAACTCAAGTCCCATCTGCTCCTGACCAAACGGGGGAAGTCAGGTGGCCAAAGAAAGACATCGGAGAGGTCCAGCACCTCACCAGACTATCATTGGATTAAACTTGGTAAAAAGGAGCCATAAGGCAAAGGTTCTGCGGGTAAGTAAGAGTCACTCAGTTGGCCATGCATGGTGTTCCGATTCTCAGACATGCCTCTTTCATCAGAGTGTGGAATGGTCTTGGCAGCCAACTTGGGAGCAGTGAAACAATGGGTCTTACCCCGGTGGTGGATTCTCAGTTTGGCATAATCGATCAATGAGTAAGATGCATTGGTTTTCTACAAAGAGCAAATGATTAGTACAAAATCGTGCCTGGCAGATTGAAGACGAGCTTGTAATCCTGGAAAAAAGTTATTTCATTTCCTTGGTACTGGAGGGTTTCTTGTCATGAGCCAGGTCAGAGTCCCAGTCCCTATAGTTTATTGACCTAGCTATGATAGGGTAGGCAGGAGAACCTGTTGAGGGCCGCAGTCCAAGAGATCTATGTGCCCTTTCAACTACCTGAAGGGCCGACATGGCATCCTCAGAGAGGGAGCAGAGCAAAGTCTCAATGCACTCTTTCATTCGGCCCATAGCAGTGGAGCCCTGGACTCCAGTAATGCACAAATTGTTTCTTCTGGAACTTGCTTCCAAATGCTCATTTTTACTGGGGATAAGCTCTAGCACTCTCTCCTTCTGTAGGAGTTTTTCACTAAAAGCGTTGTGTCCATGGTCAAGGTCCGACATTCCAATTGATCAAGATGACCTTCATGCCCGTCATCTTTTTCTTTGAGGTGATCCAGTCTGTCCACTAAAAGATCAATTTTTGAGTCTATGGTCGTAAGGCTGTGCTTGAGGTCCAAGAACATGGAGCGATTCTTTGGGATTTGAGTGGATGTATCCTCATCAAATGGGTCTCGCTGTGAGGCCTTGGGGAACGACTCCTTATTCTGCTTATGGTGCTCAAAGGAAAGCTTGAACTGCTTGGTGTCGCCTAACTCCAGTGTGGCTCCGGGGGTGGGGCGGGAGGGTGCATGAGCAGACCCATCACCAAAGAAACAGAAATGACTGTGTACACAATGGAGCAACGATCATCCCTGGTGAGCGCAAAACAAACATGCCAAAGAAAGTCGTGGAGCCTTCAGCATGGAAATTACATCCAGCAATGGGCTCCACCTCACCCTGTTACTCCAGTCCCAGGGGACACGAGGAGGCCTTAGCAACAAGTGTTCAGCTGGATAGGACAGGGGCCGGATGAACATGCACAATGGAATCCAATATGCATGGGGCCCAGGGATGTGCTGTCTGCCAGCCAGCTCTGCAGACCTTGTTGTGGTGGTGCAGGAATATCAATGTAGCTCAGAGCACTCCGCGAGGCAGATGCCCTATGTAAGAGTTATCCGGGCCAAGCCACCCTCCACTAGGTGCAGACATCTGAGGCAACATGATGTTATAGGAGGAGGCCTAAGCCACCCAGCCAGCCACCTGTGGTGGATCCTCCGCGAAGGCCAGCGCAGGAGTCCAGATCAGGCCCAAACACAGTGGGAAAGATAAACCCACAGCTGAGGGCCTAGAGCTGCGCTTCACTTGTAAGGCCCACAGTGTGTGGCAGAGTTACTGTCTCACCCCTCCATTCAATGGCCCTGAAGCAAGCAATCATAGATTAGCAGTTCCCTCAGACCTAGGTCCCTCATTGTCTAATAAATGGAAAGAAAGAGCAAAGCCGTATTTGGCCAAGCCACTCACTCCCCTAGCCATTATTGTTCCCTAGGGAAGGTCCCACAAGTGACCCCCGCCTCTGAGGCAAGCAGGCAGTCCCCGCAGCCCTGCATGCACCAGGAGCAGAGGTAATCTCACGCCGGGGCACGCCCAGGAGTCCCAACGGGGGCGGGCGCTCATCGCACATGGTAGCTCTCCTCACTAGCAGGCTCCTAGCTGTTAAGCAGCTAGGGGAGGGGAAGGAAAATATGCACTAGTTCCTCAGGAGCTCTCCGTAGTACCTGCCTCAGTGCTCATTCGCCGGCAGGCTGTGCCCATGAGGCAGGCCGCACTCCGTTACCGGCACCCCACAACCCGCCTCAACTGCACAATTGTAGATTCACAGTGGAAATAATGTCCCCTTGGTAATGCCACCAGCAAAGCAGGAATTCAGCCATGGCGAGCAGGCACCGATGTCCCCTTATAGCAAGGATAAATGCCAGATACAACTCTTTTGCCAGCAAAGCCTCACGATGTATCGGCCACCTTGCTGTTGGGCTCCCAAGCATGGACAGAGGTTACCTTAGTGTCCCTGGAAGATAGAGATATGGTGATATGGTGGCAAAAGCCTATTTGTCTTCCAATACCTCCAAGTATAGGCAATGGTTCTTCATCAATGGGCGAAGGGTGGAGGCTCTGAGAGACAGAGGAGCCAGCATGACCATTGTGAGGGGTCATCTAGTGCCTTCAGAGCAAGTCCTCCAGGTCATAGTTGCAGGCAACCATGAAAGTCACTGCCCAGTGGCTCTGGGTCTCTATGAGTGTGAGGAGGGGAGTCTCATGTTCTCTAAAAGTAGTTGGCAGTCCTGCCATGCCTGTAGATTGTCTTTTAGGCAACAACGTAGAGCACACTGTCTGGAAGGAAGTGGCGATCAGGTCACACCTGGAGATGTCAGTCTTGCCGGAGTGGGCCTGTATGACCACACAGTCCATGGCCACCAAGAGGTGAGTAAAGGAAGCCTGGAAAAATGGCCCAGACAGCTGCCAAGTAGAGTAAGGGCAAGAGGCACTGGAAACCATCCCCTGAAGTACCCATGTTCAGGTTGACAGAGCACCTGAAGAAGCCTACCTGGAGCCTACAGGGGAGGAGATTGGTGCTCTCTGAGACCTGCCTAAGCTTGCTAGATGACAAGTTGAGGACGGGCCCACCAGATAGTAGGTCTGCAACAATCAGAAAGAGTGCCAAACTCTAGAGGGCTTGAGGTGCAAGGTGAAGCCCAGGCACCAGGTGATTTATTTGGCGATAACCTTATCTGTTGGGAGAATGACCTCTAAAGTGAACCTAAGGTTCCTGGACCTGGGTCAGCCCATGTGCTGTTGGTCCTCCACTGTTAAAAATGGTTCATGACATATTCCTAGCAGGACATTTGAGGTAGGACCTTTGCCAGGGTTTCCCCCCATTTCTATTGGCCCCAGATGAAGACCGCTTCACACATGTTCTCCAGGTAGTGTCCTACCTGCCAGGTCAATGGGAAAGCAGGGAAAAAGCCGATAGCTCCCCTTGTTTCTTTGCCTATTGTTTGCCATTTATTTGGCAGATTGTTTTAGTGCATAGTCAGCCAAGGTATAGATGCGCTTTACATGTTAACAATAACAGTAACACAAGGTGTTACACAAAACAGATAACTTTGCCATAGATGAGAAAATGTGTTTCCAATAGGGGTGCTGAGTCAAACGTAAAGAGAAGGAAAGAATTTAGGGTTGGTATAAAACTAAAGGAGGATTTGGTAGGGGGAACAGGGTGGGTGGGAGAAAGGGCGGGGCAGAGAGGGGTATGAGTATGAAGGGGGAGGAGGTAGAGGATAGGGATGGAGAGCGTGGATTGACAAATTACACATTCTATAGTTCTGACAGAGGGGGCTTTGGTTTGTTTTGTAGAAGCAACGGTTACTGGGTTAGATGTAATTTGAACAGGTGCGTATTTAACATGTTGAAATGAGACGAGCGATTGTGCAGTTCTAATACCTTTGTTATCGCTCATCTTTCTTCGCTCGCCTCCACCATGCTAATAATTTGTAACCCCTTACTATCCATGGCCAGTTTTCCATTGTGTGGAACGCTTCCTACTGTTGTAGAAAATTAACCCAGATTTGTTCAAACTTTGACATTTGACCATTTTCCTGATATTTATTTCTTACAAAGCCACGTGGTATATCTCCCATATCCGTGTTTCTGACTTTGAGCAATAATCAGTGTTCCATAACTCCAATACACTGATCTCAGTTACCACAATTTCTACGCCAAACCATCTACAACATTGGTGTGTTATTTCCGGATATGTAGAAGTAACATGGAGCGAAACTGCAGCTCTCACAAGCACTTCTGAAATGTTTAGTGTGACCTTTATCATTCTCCAGCCACCTCCCAGTGACCTAGTAGACAAGGACATTCCCAGACTATGGCCCTCATAACAACCTTGGCGGTCCGTGTTAAAGTGGCGGTAATACCGACAACAGGCCGGCGGTAAAAAAAATGGGATCACGACCACGGCGGAAACCGCCAACACAGCCAGGCACTTTAACACTCCGACCGCCACAGCGGTAGCAAGAAACACCGCAGCAGTAACCGCCAACAGACAGGTGGAAGTCAATGTACCGCTAACCTCATCACAACCCGCCCATCCGCCAACTTTTCCGGGGCGGCACCATCTTAAGCACGGTGGAAACAGGACTTGGAAGGGAGACCACTCACCTCTCAACACTAACAAAGAACCAGGACACCATGGAGACCGAGCTGCAGGTCCTGCTCATGCTGGTCTACCTCCTCATCTACCAGTAGTACAAACGGCGGTGGCGACGACAACGGTGAGTACTGCACCTAGCACATGGGGGGGGAGAGAGTGACACACACATGCAACACCCCCACCCTCACCCACAACACCATACACACAAACACATGCATCAACATTACATTTACATCACGTAACCATCTGAAAGAACGCAAGGACAAAAGGAATTGAGTCAAATCAGTGATATTTTAGAAATAGGCAGATATACGTAATAAATTGAAAAAACAGTATTTACAAAAATATACAATTTGTACATAAGGCGGTACATTGTCCATTCAAAATGTCTGTGGGTCACTGGGCCAAAACTCATGGGCCAAGCCCACACTTGACTCCAGCCTCAATACGGAGAGAACACTGCAGGGGCATCAGGTCGAAAACACACAGGCACCTCAGGGGGACGGGGAAGAGGGGGGCACCTCAGCCGGAAGATGGAATAATGCCACTGCTCCTCAAGGGGGCTCCATGCCCACAGCGATGTCCTGGGGAGTGCAAGGCCACAGTCTCTCAAGTGGGTGGTTTCCCCACTGCTTGGTCCTGGAGAGTGCAAAGCCACAGTCTCTCTAGTGGGTGGTTTGCCCACTGATTGGTCCTGGGGAGTGCAAAGCCACAGTCTCTCAAGTGGGTGGTTTGCCCACTGCTTGGTCCTGGGGAATGCAAAGCCACAGTCTCTCAAGTGTGTGGTTTGCCCACTGCTTGGTCATGGTGAATGCAAAGCCACAGTCTCTCAAGTCACTCTAGTGGGTGGTTTGCCCACTGCTTGGTCCCGGAGAGTGCAAAGCCACAGTCTCTGAAGTGGGTGGTTTGCCCACTGCTTGGTCCTTGGGAGTGCAAATCCACAGTCTCTCTAGTGGGTGATTTCTCCACTAGTTCTGGAGGGGGCCTTGTGCCCAGTGCACTCCATCCTGCCAAGGATAGGGTGAGTGGATGCCTTTCTCCACTGGTTCTAGAGGGGGCCTTGTGCCCAGTGTGCTTTATCCTGCCAATGATAGGGTGAGTGGATGCATATCTCCACTGGTTCTGGAGGGGGCCTTGTGCCCAGTGATGCAACACTTGGGGTGTGGCAGTTCACAGTCCCTCACCTGGGTGTCTGAGGCATGAGATCTGCAGGGACCAGGTTGCATGATAGTCCATGGAGGCAGGGCTAGACTTCATCCTGCGGCGGCTAAGGCTGCAAACTGGTGGTAGTGCTGGTGCTGGTGGGGGTGCTGCCAGTGGTGGTGGGAGGCTCCAGCCCTTCTCCTGCAGCCTTGGATGGCTGCCCACTTGGGCTGCTGCTGCTGGTAGTGGTGCTACTGTCAGTGGTGCAGGTGGCGGTGCTTGCGGCGGTGGCTGCGGTGGTGCTAGCGGCGGTGCTGACCGTGGTGCAGGTGGCGGTGCTGCCAGTGGTGGTGGGAGGCCCCAGCCCTTCTCCTGCAGCCTCGGACAGCTGCTTACTGGGGCTGCTGCTGCTGGTAGTGGTGCTATTGTCAGCGGTGCAGGTGGGGGTGCTTGCGGCAGTGGCTGCGGAGGTGCCAGCGGTGGTGCAGGTAGTGGTGCTTGCCATGGTGCAGGTGGCGGTGCTGTCAGTGGTGGTGGGAGGCCCCAGCCCATCTACTGCAGCCTCGGACGGCTGCCCACTGGGGCTGCTGCCAGTAGTGGTGCAGGTGGCGGTGCTTGCGGTGGTGCAAGTGGCGGGGCTGCGGGCGGTGCTGGCCGCGGTGCAGATGGCGGTGCTGGCGGTTGTGCTGGTAGCCACCAGGCCTCCACTTGCAGCCTCCGACGGCTGAAGTGCCTTGCCTGGTGTTTTCTGCCCCTTCCTCACCTTGGCAGATGGTGGTGTGACCTTGGGTCTGGCAGCTGGAGTCTTTGAGGTGGCCTTGTTGGGTGGTTTTGGCTCCTTCCCCTTCATGGATACTGTCCCCCTCTTCACCTTGGCAGGTGGCAGAATGGTTTTGTCCTTGGCAGGGGTTGGTGGCACACTGGCTGGGCTGACGGGTGCCCCATTGAGCCTCTGATAGCTGGAGGAACCACAGCGGACGTCGACTTGGTGGCTGAGGTGCTAGCCTGAGGGGAAGGACGGGAGGGGAGGGGTAGGGAAGAGGTCAATGTTTGCCAGGAAAAGCTTCTTATAGACACTGGGACGGGAAGAGGGTGAAGGTTTGGGAGTGGAGGAAGAGGGAGTGGTTGTAGGAGGTGTCTGTCTGCTGAGTTAGGGTGCAGGTGCATGGGCTGGATGCTGTTGTGAGGTGAATGGCTGTTGGGTGGGTGGGTGGGTGCTTGTGTTTGTGTACTTTGGGAGGAGGGGTCACAGACACACTGGGAGAGGACACAGGGGACGTGTGCATAGATGTGGGGGTTGTGACTGCCAGTTAGGGATGTGCGTGCTGGAGATGGAGATAGTGGATGAGGTTGTAGTGCGTGCAGGTGTGAGTAGAGACGCTACTGGGAGGGAGGTGGATGACGAGGAGGAGGGGACAGAGGAGGAGGGGGACACAGTGGAGGCAGTGGATGTTGGTGTGTCTGCATGGTGATGGTGCTTGTGTGAGTGTAGGAAAGTACCATCTTGCCTGGCATGTTACCCCATTTTCACTGTATGTATGTTGTTTTCAGCCCTTGTGTCACTGGGATCGTGCCAGATAGGACCCCAGTGCTCATAGTATGTGCCCTGTATGTGTTCCCTGTGTGGTGTCTAACTGTATCACTGAGGTTCTGCTAACCAGAACCTCAGCGTTTATGCTCTCTCTGCTTTCTAAATTTATCACTGCAGGCTAGTGACTAAATTTACCAATTCTCATTGGCACACTGGTACACTCATATAATTCCCTTGTATATGGTACTGAGGTACCCAGGGTATTGGGGTTCCAGGAGATCCCTATGGGCTGCAGCATTTCTTTTGCCACCCATAGGGAGCTCAGACAATTCTTACACAGGCCTGCCACTGCAGCCTGAGTGAAATAACGTCCACATTATTTCACAGCCATTTTTCACTGCACAGAAGTAACTTATAAGTCACCTATATGTCTAACCTTCACTTAGTGAAGGTTGGGTGCTAAGTTACTTAGTATGTGGGCACCCTGGCACTAGCCAAGGTGCCCCCACATCGTTCAGGGCAAATTCCCCGAACTTTGTGAGTGCGGGGACACCATTACACGCGTGCACTATACATAGGTCACTACCCATGTATAGCGTCACAATGGTAACTCCGAACATGGCCATGTAACATGTCTAAGATCATGGAATTGTCACCCCAAAACCACAATTCCATGATCCCCTGGGTCTCTAGCACAGAACCCGGGTACTGCCAAACTGCCTTTCCGGGGTTTCCACTGCAGCTGCTGCCAACCCCTCAGACAGGATTCTGCCCTCCTGGGGTCCAGGCAGCCCTGGCCCAGGAAGGCAGAACAAAGGATTTCCTCTGAGAGAGGGTGTTACCCCTCTCCCTTTGGAAATAGGTGTGAAGGGCTGGGGAGGAGTAGCCTCCCCCAGCCTCTGGAAATGCTCTGATGGGCATAGATGGTGCCCATTTCTGCATAAGCCAGTCTACACCAGTTCAGGGATCCCCCAGCCCTGCTCTGGCATGAAACTGTACAAAGGAAAAGGGAGTGACCACTCCCCTGACCAGTACCTGCCAGGGGAGGTGCCCAGAGCTCCTCCAGTGTGTCCCAGACCTCTGCCATCTTGGAAACAGAGGTGTTGGGGGCACACTGGATTGCTCTGAGTGGCCAGTGCCAGCAGGTGACGTCAGAGACCCCCTCTGATAGGGTCTTACCTTTCTTGTTAGCCAAACCTCCTTTTCTTGCTATTTAGGGTCTCTCCTCTGGGGAATTCTTCATATAACGAATGCAAGAGCTCACCAGAGTTCCTCTGCATCTCCCTCTTCGACTTCTGCCAAGGATCGACTGCTGACTGCTCCAGGACGCCTGCAAAACCGCAACAAAGTAGCAAGACTATGGCCCTCATAACAACCTTGGCGGTCCGTGTTAAAGTGGCGGTAATACCGACAACAGGCCGGCGGTAAAAAAAATGGGATCACGACCACGGCGGAAACCGCCAACACAGCCAGGCACTTTAACACTCCGACCGCCACAGCGGTAGCAAGAAACACCGCAGCAGTAACCGCCAACAGACAGGTGGAAGTCAATGTACCGCTAACCTCATCACAACCCGCCCATCCGCCAACTTTTCCGGGGCGGCACCATCTTAAGCACGGTGGAAACAGGACTTGGAAGGGAGACCACTCACCTCTCAACACTAACAAAGAACCAGGACACCATGGAGACCGAGCTGCAGGTCCTGCTCATGCTGGTCTACCTCCTCATCTACCAGTAGTACAAACGGCGGTGGCGACGACAACGGTGAGTACTGCACCTAGCACATGGGGGGGGAGAGAGTGACACACACATGCAACACCCCCACCCTCACCCACAACACCATACACACAAACACATGCATCAACATTACATTTACATCACGTAACCATCTGAAAGAACGCAAGGACAAAAGGAATTGAGTCAAATCAGTGATATTTTAGAAATAGGCAGATATACGTAATAAATTGAAAAAACAGTATTTACAAAAATATACAATTTGTACATAAGGCGGTACATTGTCCATTCAAAATGTCTGTGGGTCACTGGGCCAAAACTCATGGGCCAAGCCCACACTTGACTCCAGCCTCAATACGGAGAGAACACTGCAGGGGCATCAGGTCGAAAACACACAGGCACCTCAGGGGGACGGGGAAGAGGGGGGCACCTCAGCCGGAAGATGGAATAATGCCACTGCTCCTCAAGGGGGCTCCATGCCCACAGCGATGTCCTGGGGAGTGCAAGGCCACAGTCTCTCAAGTGGGTGGTTTCCCCACTGCTTGGTCCTGGAGAGTGCAAAGCCACAGTCTCTCTAGTGGGTGGTTTGCCCACTGATTGGTCCTGGGGAGTGCAAAGCCACAGTCTCTCAAGTGGGTGGTTTGCCCACTGCTTGGTCCTGGGGAATGCAAAGCCACAGTCTCTCAAGTGTGTGGTTTGCCCACTGCTTGGTCATGGTGAATGCAAAGCCACAGTCTCTCAAGTCACTCTAGTGGGTGGTTTGCCCACTGCTTGGTCCCGGAGAGTGCAAAGCCACAGTCTCTGAAGTGGGTGGTTTGCCCACTGCTTGGTCCTTGGGAGTGCAAATCCACAGTCTCTCTAGTGGGTGATTTCTCCACTAGTTCTGGAGGGGGCCTTGTGCCCAGTGCACTCCATCCTGCCAAGGATAGGGTGAGTGGATGCCTTTCTCCACTGGTTCTAGAGGGGGCCTTGTGCCCAGTGTGCTTTATCCTGCCAATGATAGGGTGAGTGGATGCATATCTCCACTGGTTCTGGAGGGGGCCTTGTGCCCAGTGATGCAACACTTGGGGTGTGGCAGTTCACAGTCCCTCACCTGGGTGTCTGAGGCATGAGATCTGCAGGGACCAGGTTGCATGATAGTCCATGGAGGCAGGGCTAGACTTCATCCTGCGGCGGCTAAGGCTGCAAACTGGTGGTAGTGCTGGTGCTGGTGGGGGTGCTGCCAGTGGTGGTGGGAGGCTCCAGCCCTTCTCCTGCAGCCTTGGATGGCTGCCCACTTGGGCTGCTGCTGCTGGTAGTGGTGCTACTGTCAGTGGTGCAGGTGGCGGTGCTTGCGGCGGTGGCTGCGGTGGTGCTAGCGGCGGTGCTGACCGTGGTGCAGGTGGCGGTGCTGCCAGTGGTGGTGGGAGGCCCCAGCCCTTCTCCTGCAGCCTCGGACAGCTGCTTACTGGGGCTGCTGCTGCTGGTAGTGGTGCTATTGTCAGCGGTGCAGGTGGGGGTGCTTGCGGCAGTGGCTGCGGAGGTGCCAGCGGTGGTGCAGGTAGTGGTGCTTGCCATGGTGCAGGTGGCGGTGCTGTCAGTGGTGGTGGGAGGCCCCAGCCCATCTACTGCAGCCTCGGACGGCTGCCCACTGGGGCTGCTGCCAGTAGTGGTGCAGGTGGCGGTGCTTGCGGTGGTGCAAGTGGCGGGGCTGCGGGCGGTGCTGGCCGCGGTGCAGATGGCGGTGCTGGCGGTTGTGCTGGTAGCCACCAGGCCTCCACTTGCAGCCTCCGACGGCTGAAGTGCCTTGCCTGGTGTTTTCTGCCCCTTCCTCACCTTGGCAGATGGTGGTGTGACCTTGGGTCTGGCAGCTGGAGTCTTTGAGGTGGCCTTGTTGGGTGGTTTTGGCTCCTTCCCCTTCATGGATACTGTCCCCCTCTTCACCTTGGCAGGTGGCAGAATGGTTTTGTCCTTGGCAGGGGTTGGTGGCACACTGGCTGGGCTGACGGGTGCCCCATTGAGCCTCTGATAGCTGGAGGAACCACAGCGGACGTCGACTTGGTGGCTGAGGTGCTAGCCTGAGGGGAAGGACGGGAGGGGAGGGGTAGGGAAGAGGTCAATGTTTGCCAGGAAAAGCTTCTTATAGACACTGGGACGGGAAGAGGGTGAAGGTTTGGGAGTGGAGGAAGAGGGAGTGGTTGTAGGAGGTGTCTGTCTGCTGAGTTAGGGTGCAGGTGCATGGGCTGGATGCTGTTGTGAGGTGAATGGCTGTTGGGTGGGTGGGTGGGTGCTTGTGTTTGTGTACTTTGGGAGGAGGGGTCACAGACACACTGGGAGAGGACACAGGGGACGTGTGCATAGATGTGGGGGTTGTGACTGCCAGTTAGGGATGTGCGTGCTGGAGATGGAGATAGTGGATGAGGTTGTAGTGCGTGCAGGTGTGAGTAGAGACGCTACTGGGAGGGAGGTGGATGACGAGGAGGAGGGGACAGAGGAGGAGGGGGAAACAGTGGAGGCAGTGGATGTTGGTGTGTCTGCATGGTGATGGTGCTTGTGTGAGTGTAGGAAAGTACCATCTTGCCTGGCATGTTACCCCATTTTCACTGTATGTATGTTGTTTTCAGCCCTTGTGTCACTGGGATCGTGCCAGATAGGACCCCAGTGCTCATAGTATGTGCCCTGTATGTGTTCCCTGTGTGGTGTCTAACTGTATCACTGAGGTTCTGCTAACCAGAACCTCAGCGTTTATGCTCTCTCTGCTTTCTAAATTTATCACTGCAGGCTAGTGACTAAATTTACCAATTCTCATTGGCACACTGGTACACTCATATAATTCCCTTGTATATGGTACTGAGGTACCCAGGGTATTGGGGTTCCAGGAGATCCCTATGGGCTGCAGCATTTCTTTTGCCACCCATAGGGAGCTCAGACAATTCTTACACAGGCCTGCCACTGCAGCCTGAGTGAAATAACGTCCACATTATTTCACAGCCATTTTTCACTGCACAGAAGTAACTTATAAGTCACCTATATGTCTAACCTTCACTTAGTGAAGGTTGGGTGCTAAGTTACTTAGTATGTGGGCACCCTGGCACTAGCCAAGGTGCCCCCACATCGTTCAGGGCAAATTCCCCGAACTTTGTGAGTGCGGGGACACCATTACACGCGTGCACTATACATAGGTCACTACCCATGTATAGCGTCACAATGGTAACTCCGAACATGGCCATGTAACATGTCTAAGATCATGGAATTGTCACCCCAAAACCACAATTCCATGATCCCCTGGGTCTCTAGCACAGAACCCGGGTACTGCCAAACTGCCTTTCCGGGGTTTCCACTGCAGCTGCTGCCAACCCCTCAGACAGGATTCTGCCCTCCTGGGGTCCAGGCAGCCCTGGCCCAGGAAGGCAGAACAAAGGATTTCCTCTGAGAGAGGGTGTTACCCCTCTCCCTTTGGAAATAGGTGTGAAGGGCTGGGGAGGAGTAGCCTCCCCCAGCCTCTGGAAATGCTCTGATGGGCATAGATGGTGCCCATTTCTGCATAAGCCAGTCTACACCAGTTCAGGGATCCCCCAGCCCTGCTCTGGCATGAAACTGTACAAAGGAAAAGGGAGTGACCACTCCCCTGACCAGTACCTGCCAGGGGAGGTGCCCAGAGCTCCTCCAGTGTGTCCCAGACCTCTGCCATCTTGGAAACAGAGGTGTTGGGGGCACACTGGATTGCTCTGAGTGGCCAGTGCCAGCAGGTGACGTCAGAGACCCCCTCTGATAGGGTCTTACCTTTCTTGTTAGCCAAACCTCCTTTTCTTGCTATTTAGGGTCTCTCCTCTGGGGAATTCTTCATATAACGAATGCAAGAGCTCACCAGAGTTCCTCTGCATCTCCCTCTTCGACTTCTGCCAAGGATCGACTGCTGACTGCTCCAGGACGCCTGCAAAACCGCAACAAAGTAGCAAGACGACTACCAGCAACATTGTAGCGCCTAATCCTGCTGGCTTTTTCGACTGTTTCCTGGTGGTGCATGCTCTGGGGGTCACCTGCCTTCACCCTGCACTGGAAACGAAGAAGAAATCTCCTGTGGGTCGATGGAATCTTCCCCCTGCTAACGCAGGCACCAAAAGACTGCATCACTGGTCCTCTGGCTCCCCTCTCATCCTGACAAGCGTGGTCCCTGGAACACAGGAACTCTATCCAAGTGACTCCCACAATCCAGTGATCCTTCAGTCCAAGTTTTGTGGAGGTAAGTCCTTGCCTCCCCACGCTAGATTGCAAACCTGTGTACTGCGTGATTTGCAGCTGCTCCGGCTCCTGTGCACTCTTCCAGGATTTCCTTCGTGCACAGCCTAGCCTGGATCCCCAGCACTCCGTCCTGCAGTGCTCAACCCTCTGAGTTGGCCTACGACATCGTGGGACCCTCCTTTGTGACTCTGAGCCAGCTCCGGTTCACAAATCTTCTAAGTGCCTGTTCAGGTACTTCTGCGGGTGCTGCCTGCTTCTGTGGGGGCTCTCTGAGTTGCTGAGCGCCTCCCCAGTCTCCTCCTCCAAGGGGCGACATCCTGGTCCTGAGCAGCACCCAAAAACCTCTACAGTGACCCTTGCAGCGAGCAAGGCTTGTTTGCGGTATTTCTGCGTGGGAACACTTCTGCAACCTTCATCGCGACGTGGGACATCTTCCATCCAAAGGAGAAGTTCCTAGTCCTCTTCGTTCTTGCAGAATTCCAAGCTTCTTCCATCCGGAGGCAGCTTCCTTGCACCTTCATCCGGGGTTTCCTGGGCTCCTGCCCCCCCTGGGCACTATCGTGACTCTTGGACTTAGTCCCCTTGCTTTGCAGGTCCTCAGGTCCAGGAATTCAACTTCAGTGCCTTGCTGGTGTTTCTTGTTCTTGCAGAATCCCCCTATCACGACTATTGTGTCCTTTTGGGGTAGTAGGTGTACTTTACTCCTACTTTTCAGGGTCTCGGGTGGGGTATCTTGGACACCCTGACTGTTTTCTTACAGTCCCATCAACCCTCTACAAGCTCCCATAGGTCTGGGGTCCATTTGTGATTTGCATTCCACTTTTGGAGTATATGGTTTGTGTTGCCCCTAGACCTATGTTCACCTATTGCAACCTATTGTAATTCTACATTGTTAGCATTACTTTTCTGACTCTTACTTACCTGTTTTGGGTTTGTGTACATATAACTTGTGTATATTACTTACCTCCTTACTGAGGGTACTCACTTAGATACTTTTGGCATGTTGTCATAAAAATAAAGGGGGTTATTCTAACTTTGGAGGAGTGTTAATCCGTCCCAAAAGTGACGGTAAAGTGACAGATATACCACCAGCCGTATTATGAGTTCCATAGGATATAATGGACTCGTAATACGGCTGGTGGTAAATCCGTCACTTTTCCGTCACTTTTGGGACGGATTAACACCTCCTCCAAAGTTAGAATAACCCCCAAAGTACCTTTATTTTGAGTAACTCTGTGTATTGTGTTTTCTTATGATATTGTGCATATGATATAAGTGGTATAGTAGGAGCTTTGCATGTCTCCTAGTTCAGTCTAAGCTGCTTTGCCATAGCTACCTTCTATCAGCCTAAGCTGCTAGAAACACCTCTATTCTACTAATAAGGGATAACTGGACCTGGCACAGGGTGTAAGTACCTTTGGTACCCACAACAAGCCAGGCCAGCCTCCTACAGTGAGTGCCTGTGAGATGAAGTGTGGTGCTTGTGTTTGCCTGAGCCACTTTTGTGTGTTGATTTGGGTGAATGCTTGGCTTAAGTTGTGCTTGGGGTAGGTTTGGGTTGAGGGGATTGGGACTGGGTAGAGAAAGTTGGACGGGGGAGGCTAGAGACAGGGACAAGGGCTGCCATCAGTGATGAGGCCAGAGCCTGAAATGCTCTCTGTTGGGCTGCCATGCCAGAGTGAATGTCCTCCAGGTATGCATTTGTTTGTTGCAAATGCCTCTCGACACCCTGGATGGCATTCAAAATGGTTGACTACCCAATAGTGAGTGATCTCAGGAGGTCAATAGCCTCCTCAGTGAGGGCAGCAGGGCTGACTGGGGCAGGGCCTGAGGTGCCTGGGGTGAAGGAGATGCCCACCCTCCTGGGTGAGCGGCACGGGAAACATGATGAGGGGCTGCAGGGAGGGCGGTACTGGTAGAGGGGGTGGCGGCTGTACCTATTGTTGGGGTGGGCACAGAGGTGTTCACCACTGCCAGGGAGCTTCCATCGGAGGAGGAGGAGTCTCTGTCTGTGGTCTCCCCTCCTCTCCCCGTCATGGTGCTCCCCTCACCCTCCACCCCACTGGTGCCCTCACCGTCGGTGGCTTCAGCCTCCAGGCCCATGTAGGATGCAGCTCCCTCCGTCGCCTGTGACTCTGCTCCTCCGCCAGATGATGCTAATGCACACAAGGACAGGGTGACAAAACAAAAAGGGGGGGGAGAGACAGAGGATACACTTGGTTAGTGCCAGCAACAGCACTACTGTTGGCGTACACAGGGAGCAGCCCTATGCACTAGGCCATGCACTACTAGTCACCAGCCCATGGGGTACAATGCCTACCGCCATTAGCTGCACACCTGAAACCCACAGGACCCTGCCCAGTAGTAGATGCCAACTAATACTATTGGGGTAGGAGTTTTTCAGAGCCTGCCCAACAAGGAACCTAACCTGCCTTGTTCGCCCTGGCCTAGGGGCACCTACAGCCCACATCCCCCAGCCAGGTAAACCTTAGCACGTGCACAGTCATGATTCTGATTGTGTACTCACCCCTTTGTGGCTGCTGTGATGCCTCAAGTGCCAATCCAACTCCGGATAGGTCACCGCCAGGATGCGGAACATCAGGGGGGTCAGGGTATGACGGGCACCCCTTCCTCATTGGGAGGCCAGCCCCAGCTGGGCCTCCGCCGTCTTCTTTGCCCTGTGGCGCAGGTCCCCCCACCGTTTGCAGCAGTGGGTGCTCCGCCTGTCACAGACCCCCAGGGTCCGCACCTCCTGGTGATGGCACGCCAAATACCCTTTTTCTGGTGGGCGCTGACCTACATGGAAAAGACAGCAGAAAAGTTACCCGTCCGGACCGTCACACTCATGGCCCACCAGATCCCTCCCATCCCCTGACACACATACATTGCCCACCATACATACAGCATTCTGGGTAGGACACCTCAGCCCCCCCCCTACATGTGGCTTACACACAGCAATCCATAGATTCATGGCCCACGCATCATGCTCACAGTCTACTCACCTATTTGTCTGAAGGACCGTAGAGTAACGTGTACTGGGGTAGGACCCCATCCACCAGTTTCTCCAGCTATCTTCTCCCATTATGGCATGCACTTTTTGCCAGATCAATGATGTGGCTTGTATTACTAGGTGAGTATTTACAAGAATCTGTTTATTCAAGGGATAGTGCTAGCAGATGCCTCCCATAATCGCACATTCTATTTTGACCCACCTTAGTTGTTATTCCATAATCGCATACAACATATTCATTTTAATTTTTCATTTTTTTCTGACCCCAGACAAATAACGTCACCATCTTGGATAACTCCTCTAAAATACTTTCAGGGATTTTAAGGGGCAGTGTTCCAAAAACATAATTGAAGCGTGGTGCTACATACATTTTATTATTTTGGTTTTTCCTCACATTGACAGAATGATGGAAGACTGTCTCACTATATCTCTTTTTGTCCTGTCCCTTCCAGGGTATATTTTGTCTTCTAGAATGTTCTCAAGGCCTCTTTTTAAGAAAACCCTAAATATTTCAATTTGGATTCTTTCTAACGAAATGGGTTGTTACTGAGGTTACATATATTGGTAGATTTAGTAATAGGTTGAGGTTCACACTTCACCCAGTTAATATGGTTGTCCAAGAACTCTGCACATCTCAAGATAACAGGTGTAGGACAATTGAGAGAGGCTGCAGGATCTGAGACTGTCAACAGAATGTCTTCCGCATAGAGGAGGACTTGAAGTTCCACCCACTGGGGTTTGTAACCCATCGAATGCCAGGGTGCTGTCTACTGGCAATTGTCAGGGGTTCGAGAGACAACACGAAAATCAGTGGGGACAAAGGATAGCCCTGCCTCATACCTCAAGTTATCTCACAAGGTTGGGATATGTAACAGTTCCAAGTTACAACAGCCATGAGGTTCGAATGAAGTCACTTAACATTCTTCAGAGAGGCCGCTTCTGCCTCCATGCGCAGCAATACCCGAAACAGGTCCACATTCCACCTGATTAAATGCCTTTTCGGCATCCACTGAGAACAGTTTTTTCATCTGCTTTACTGCGCACTTGCCAAAGAACGTGAACCAGTGACCTCAAATGGGTGGCCAAAGAGCAATGTTGGATGAAGCCAAGTAAATTGGAATGGATCAATGATGGCAGACGAATTTTCAATTTGATACCTAGGCTAAAATCTTCACTTGGGCCTATAGTTCGTGCATTCCAAGGTGTCTTTTTCAGGTTTAAGGATCAGGGAGAATCTTGCTTGACTGAACTCTGGAATTGGTTTTTTTTCTTTGTGTCTTCTTAAATAATTTAAGCTGAAGAGGAACCCATAGATGCTTATTAGTTTTATAAAATTCTGCATGGGTACCCACCTATCGCAGGTGCTTTATAAGTGGGCAGTTCATCTATTAGTTGCACAATGTTGTCTTCTATGATGTCGCCATCTAACTGTTGGGCTGCCTCAGGGAGAGCACATGTAGCGCAGAGAGAAATTGCTCTTCTGCTGGGAGGGTTTCTTGATATTCGGTTGAATATAAGGTATTAGAGAAATTATGAAAGACTGAAAGTGTCTCCTACAGGTGGGTAACTAGCTGACATTTGGCATCCCATATCGCCAAGATGGTATGATTAGCCTCTTGTTAGTATATGGGGCAAGTAGGCGTTCAGCCTTCTCCACTCTTTTCACAATGGTGTTCCTCGAGACGAAAAATAGATTTTTCCGCTTTTGAGGTATATCACTCATTCAAATTATACAGTGCTATTAAAAGTGTGTGCAACAGTTCTGAGCACTGTGTCTTCTTACACTTATTGCTTGCTGTGTGCCTAGTCGCGTATTGCTTTGTCCTGCACACTGGCCTTGCCAGCTGCTCATAATTTGAGAGGGGAAGATGTGGAGTTTAAGGGGCATGTTTATGACAGTCGTGCACCACTGTTTCCTCACTTTTAGCACAAACCTCTCAACCATATCTATGAGGCCACGCAAAGCTACTTTGCACTGCTTTCAATGGCCTCATGGATATGGAGTAAGGCAAGGCAGCGCAAATCGCTATGTTGCCTTACTCTGCACCAAGGAGGTGTTCCATGGGCATTGCAGTGGGTTTTCTCATGCAGCACTCATGGATTTTGATGCATCCCCAGATTTACAAGAGCCTGTAAACCCAGGGATGTGCCAAAACTTTACACCTCCCAGGGGAGGTGCCACAAGGAGAAATGTCTTCATTTCTCCTCGTTTTTTTCTCTTTCTATGTATGCTGCAGTCTGCAGCACACATAGAAAAAGGAAAAAGCTTCCCAGGATTATTTTTATGCAGGAAGGTGCCCCTTCCTGCACAAAACAATCCTGCCAACAATGCAGAGACCCATAGTGCAATGGTTCCTGTGTTGGCGGTAGACATTCAAAATAGTGCCAGCTTAGTTGGAAGGGGACAGGAATGTGCCGTATCGCTGCATGTGCGGAACACTTTGCACATGCATACTTTATCAATTTGGGGATTGTATAGCGCAACATGTGGAGGTACCTGTGTCCTAGTGGGGGTTTGACAAGGCCCTGAGCTACATATATTCTTAATGTGTCATGATTGAATGTACCATGTGTGAAAATGTCAGTGTCAGCCACTGGGTTTAAAAGAGGTTTTACCAAGAAATAGTCAATACGGGTTCTCATGCCATAAATATAAGAAGTGAAAATATATCCCCTTTCCGATGGATGCATAAGCTGCCAATGATCTAAAAGGTGGAAATCATCCATAAGGTTGCCCAGTAAGCACATATCTGGGGGTTGTTGTACTGGTGGCTGGTCGATTTTATCCAGGAATAGGTCCAACAATACATTCCGGTCTCCACCAATTAAAAATATGGGAATAAGGATTCAGTCAATCATTTAGTGTAAGCCACTCTTATTTCCCACTGGGACATAGAATGAGCTTAGCACTAACATTTGAAGCTGTATGTCGGATTTAAGAAATAGATAATGCCCCTTTGGATCTGTCCATACTTGTGATACTTTGAGCGGTAGGCCTTTATGAATTACAGTAGCCCCTCCCCTTTTACAGTAGGGCTTTCATGTTGGGGCGGGTCATTAAGTCGCAGTATACCAGAAAGCCCAGCTGTCTGCTTTGTTAAAGACATCTTGGGGACATTCAGAAAGTTGACCTAGGAATGCCTCCTGCCCCTTGCTTGCCATTGACTTTGTGGTTTGTAACTCACATTTTCTTGCTTTTCATTTGCTGGTTTTATTTGTTTTATACTGTCCAGCTTCAGTTCGTCCCAAACATTATTTACAATATCCTTCTGAATGCTCCCTTTCTGTAAATAGGCCTGTAAATCTTGTTCTAATCTTGTCACATTTGCTGTAATTTCAAAGTCTGAGGGAGGCCCTATCTTCCAAGAGTGTTTGTTTACTTTACTTTCTCTGACTTCAAAGTGAGAGGATTTATATGACAATCTTGCAGGATTCTGGGGGTAGGAAATAGTTTTTTTTAGCACTTGACAACATTTAAATGATCTGTGTATTTCAGAATATATCTAAATTAGGAAAACAACAGAAGCACATTTTTGTTATTTCTGAAGTATTTTGGGAAGAAATACTTTAATATGATCAAAATAAATCATTAGACTAGGTGATGCACTAAACTGTGTGTCTGTGCAAATGTAATGGTCATTTCAATTGAAAATGTGTTGTCTGTAATAGCAGTGTGCTATCACACCATGAATACTCAACTCTGTGCCACTCTACTCAATTCTGCACCACTCAACACCATTGCACTCTACTCTGCACCACTCTACTTTACACCATTCCACACCACTGCACTCTGCACCATTCCACTCCACTGCACTCACTGCGACTTCATACTACAACTCTCTACTCTACTTTGTACCACTCTATGCCAATGTGTTCCTCGCCACTCTACTCTACACCACTGCACTTGTCATGTTGACTCTCATTATAACAATGAGACTGCTGTATTCGGGTGGCAGCACCACCGGATTGTGGGGAACTGAGTCCAATTCCACACCTTGTGACAACTGTCAGCCCAACAATTCCGTCCAGCTAGCTGTACCCAAGAGTAGAGGTGATTTGTGGCAGCCATGCACATGACATTCTGATTTCTCAAGGAAATCGTGGTGGAACAGATCTTACCCTTTTCCCTCAGTTACATATGTCTCACACATGCAAAGACAAAAATAAGCTGAAATTGGTTAAATTAATTTTAGTGCATCAACTGCATCCTAGATTTAAAAAAAGGCATGTACTGCAATAATAAGGATAATGAAACATGATCATAGCAGAGCAGTGACAAAGAAAGTGAAACTTGAGAAAAGTCCCACTATAGTGTTACAATGCTGAGTGTCAGAATTCCTACCTACACCACTAAAGTTCTATACCAGAGCACAGCAGTGTTAGCCCTCATCCGCCCTTCAGGGCACTTGGGAAGACACAATCCCCCATACCTGAATATGGAAGTAGCGAAGAGGGCTGCTGGTCTACCAAGAGTCTTTTTACATGTAGGAGGAAAAGAAGTCTAGTCTTAGCAGACAGCTGTAACAAAGCAAACAACATGCAGTGGCAACTTCTGGCTGGAATTTCCCTCTAATGTAGAGGGGCAGAGAGATGTTTTATAAGACAACATCTTGTGTTCGAAGAAAGCTGACCTAATGTAAAAACAAGTATGTTTCCATGAAATTACAGAGAATGAGATGTTCTACTTTGTGCCAACATTATCACAGTACACCTTTGCGCAAAGTACAAAGCGAAAATGTTGTGCTAAAATATGAAAGCAATTCCTAAGCAGACCAAAGAACAGATAAAAGAATCAAAACAGCACCATAGAACAAAGCTTCTGCTAAAAGAATAAAATGAATTATTTTCTAGGCTATAGGGCACTAGCTGCAGGCCTATGCCTAAAATAAAGTTCCCATAAAATGCTGGTAAAATAACCTAACAACACCCTCCCTTTGTCAGTTCAAAGTGTGGAGAACAGCCTAATTATAGTATGTTAAAAATAAACTAAAATATGAACATACATGTCCAAGTTGACAAGCAAAACACACTGAAGCAGACCAAATACGGTCAATTTAGATTTAGCAATTTGGTCAATAAAAGCCGAATGTCAACATTATATCCAATGGCATTGCCATTTTGAAAATCTGCAATTGTATCCATGACAATTGAATCATAGAAAGATCCCACTTTGGCAGGTGTTAATGTTACCAAATTTGTGCCAAGGAAAACCAAAAAGCACTCATGTTCCAAAGCCTCAGCTCCAGCTAGGGCAGCAGCATTCCGGGTAGTGCCAGATGTAAAAGTACCAAGAGCCACTTGATCCACAAAGGGCCGCTAATAGGAGGCTTCCCATAGCACACACCCTAAACGTGCATGCCTGGTAATGAGCCCTCAGCGAGAACATCAACCGATCAGTACACAATGAAAGTAAGCATTGCGTAGGACGACACAATTGCACATTCGAAAAGGCACCAAAGACAATGGATCGGTCTAAACGATAAAGACCAGTTGCACTCCAATTCCTCAAGGAGTGGTGCTTCAAAATACTGAATCATGCGTTCATGGCACAGTTGCGCTGGCGAAAGCGCCATCAGTCCTCCTTGCTGAGATGAGGCAGCCATTGCGAATAAAAAACAACAGCAAAATGCCACCAATTAAGGCCAAAGTAAAAGGGCATTCCCTAAATATCCCCGAAAATATTGATTCTATTGCTGAAGATATTATACCAAATATAGATGAAAAAATGTTGACGAACCCATAACAAACAGCCTTAAAGAAAGAAATGTGCAATCCCGGTAGTATAGGACATGTTAAAAATTCATCCTCAAGTTCATCAGAGTGTTTCGGGACTGCATCTATGCAGATGACCTCGCTACTTGGAGCGCATAGGTCTTGTAGGCAGATGTCAGTGCTACATGTTTCTGAAATTATAGAGCTTTTAGTGTGCTTATCTTGTCAAAATTTACATTAAAAATAAAAATGAAGCCAAATGTCTGCTACTTTTGTCTGTTGCGTTGGGGGAACAAGCATGTTACCGCAGCCAGTAACAATTTTGGAGACTGAAACTACCTAGGCAATTCCAGCTCACATTCCACAACAGCTCTCACTGTGTAGAAACACATACCTTACATTTGAGCGCACCTGAAACCCTGGTTAAATGAAGGGGTAGGAACTCCCTTCAGATAACAAGCCAAATTCCCTGCAGAAACATTACATGCTCCTACAAGGACAACTGTTTGCAAACTTTTGAATGGCTCACAGAGGTCTTGTATTCGCTGCCACTAAGAAAGACCTCATTCATGCCATTGAAACATTTGTACGAGAAGGGTAGTTCCCACACCTCATGAATGTAGCTATCTCTTAGCCTTTCATATCTGCCCACGGGAATGTGTTTTAAGCACAATGTGAACTGTAGTGTTGAAATAGGCAGATTGATAACCCCATTAATTATCCATACTGCAGATGGAATGTCCACCGCAGTAAAAGGCAACATTTCGATGTTCAACATAACATTTCTTAGCCATTATTTGTTGCTCTTGCATCAAATTAAATGCGGTAACCAAGTCTTTTGCTTTAAAGTATTGTTAGGGAACACAGCCACTTTTCAATGTCTATAGTATCGAACTCAACTGCATAATGGACCTCAGTTGATTCTGCCTAGGTTAAAAAGATGATATATCAATTTGCATAGTGTCAATTGCAGAAGAAATAATGTTGTTAAGAATGTATATGCAGTCAGACAAGGTGCTAATTCCATTATCTACAACGGATAATGCGTTCTGTAAGTTTTCCTGATCTATTTGCCTTAACTGGGCAGCAGCTTCTTCTTGTGAACGTTTACAAATTAAATTGTAAATTGCATGTAAGAAACTATTTTTATGTTGTTTTCTGGGGATTAACAGAAAATCTTGTAAATCTGTGTTATTTGACAGGACACTTAGGTATTTTTTTACAGTGTCTAGTGAGGAGCTTTTTAACAATTGCTAGCATAATTTTCCTACACTGTAAGTTGTCACAATACCTGAATGTTCTGATGACACATAACAAGGGTCTGGTCTGCTTGCTCTAAAACCCTAGTGGAGTTTACAAAACATGCATGACAACCATTTGTGTCCAAAGGCCACAATAGCCACCGCCAAGATTTGAAAGTATTGTGTTAAATGTTCCATTATGGACCCATCTATCGAGCTGTTCTTCAGTTTCTTTAATGTATTTTGCCGTTTATAAAATTTTGTGGGAGTGGGGCTTCTGGGCGCATTCAATTCTTTAATCTTTGCCAAGCCTAGACAACTTGTCTGCTGCACTGTGTCATTTACAAATATAATTTGCAAAGGTATCAGGCATGTTCTAAATAAAGCTTCCCTTAACTGTATTTGCCAATTTTTAGTTCCTCAAACACTCTTTAAGTCAATCAACGCCATCCAATATTTATAGCCTTCTATAGCCAACCGGGAAACAAAGGAATCAGAATAAATCAATTTTGTGTCTGTTAACAGTACATTGTGCACTTCCATTCGAGGCCAATTAAAATAATAGGACCCAGTATTTTTTACATTATGCCCAGATAAATATGCAAACTTTTCTACACATGTTTTAGAACTTCCTACTGGTGGGGTAGGGCAATGTTCCAATTTTGTTTAATTAAAACAGCCTTCCAGGTGCTTGCTGTGTGAATGAAATGATGACCATAATAATTATAACAGAACATATCTCAATAATTTTCTCTGTTTGGTAAATATCTTCACTTTCAAATACCTTAAAATACTCTAGCTCAGAAATATATAATCATTTGTTTTTACATCCCAGTCATCAGAAACAACCTCAGGTGTTATCACATCATTCAATTAAAATTTGAAAACGTATGGAATTTGAAGAACCAGCGTAGTACCAAATATATCAAAAGACACTTTATCCCAAACAATCCCATCAGGAATTAGTATAACTGTAATGTTAGACTGACCTTATGTGATGAAAGGTGCAGTTTTAGAACCTCATCCACCAGTTTGATTGAGGAGCGTTCAGGGAGCTAATGACCATGTATGAGTAAGAAAGACAATGACAAACCTAATCCAAAGGGGAAAGGCAAGTACAGTTAGTAAGAGCCACAGATAGTTCTATGGACGAATAAAATAGTTCATTTTGAGCAAATTTATCGACTTACGTGCTCTCGACAAAGTGTCACAGAAGTAGATGAGCCAGTAGATGAGTCAGTGAAACAGTCATTGATGTCTGTAAAATATCCAGACGTAGTTGGTGCAAAAGTTGGAGCCGAGTGAGGAAGTGGAGAACTAGCAGAAATCTCCCTTGGTGGTTCGTAGGAAACGATTCCATCAGTTTGAGTTGAATTTGAGTAGAATTTGTCATTATTTTGGTTTTTCTTGTTGCAGATGAAGATAGGGGTACTGATGAAAGATCATTTTATACCCTCCCCATTCTCGGTGAAGAGTCAGCTTGGCTGCTTAAAACCTGTAGAGGAACTTCTTGGTCCATAGTGAGAGTGATGCGGGAACTACCCAGGAATCATCTAGGTCTGCTGTTTAGGATCGACCACATGATGTAACTTGACATAATCAATGGAAACAAAGCAGATTTTCTTTTGAACCAGGCAGCAGTAGTAGAATGACAATTCTGGTACTATGTATTCCCAGGACTGGAACCGGTGCACAATGTGATGGACCAAACTCCTTTTTCACAGCAATCTTTTCTCACACTAGATCCCCAACTTGTGAGTCCAGATGGTAGATGTTATTGGTGCATCCCTTTTAACCCCTTCGCTGCCAGGCCTTTTCCCCCTCCTGTGCCGAGCCTTTTTTGGCTATTTGGGGCAGTTCGCGCTTAGGCCCTCATAACTTTTTGTTCATATAAGCTACCCACGCCAAATTTGCGTCCTTTTTTTCCAACATCCTAGGGATTTTAGAGATACCCAGACTTTGTGGGTTCCCCTTTAGGAGACCAAGAAATTAGCCAAAATACAGTGAAAATTTTGTTTTTTTCAAACAAATGGGAAAAAAGGGCTGCAGAAGGCAGCTTGTGTTTTTTCCCCTGAAAATGGCATCAACAAAGGGTTTGCGGTGGCAAGATCACCATCTTCCCAGCTTTCAGGAACAGCAATATACCGTTACGTCAGCTGGACTCTTCTGGTTGCGGGGATATATAGGGCTTGTAGGTTCATCAAGAACTCTAGGTACTCAGAGCCAATAAATGAGCTGCACCTTGCAATGGGTTTTTATTCTATACCGGGTATACAGCAATTCATTTGCTGAAATATAAAAAGTGAAAAATAGGTATCAAGAAAACCTTTGTATTTCTAAAATGGCCACAAGATAAGGTGTTGAGAAGCAGTGGTTATTTGCACATCTCTGAATTCTGGGGTGCCCATACTAGCATGTGAATTACAGGGCATTTCTCAAATAGACATCTTTTTTACACACTGCCTTACATTTGGAAGGAAAAAATGTAGAGAAAGACAAGGGGCAATAACACTTGTTTTGCTATTCTGTGTTCCCTCAACTCTCCCAATAAAAATGGTACCTCACTTGTGTGGGTAGGCCTAGCGCCCACGAAAGGAAATGGCCCAAAACACAACGTAGACACATCACATTTTTTCACAGAAAACAGAGGTGTTTTTTACAAAGTGCCTACTTGTGGATTTTCGCCTCTAGCTCAGCCGGCACCTGAGAAAACCTAGCAAACCAGCGCATTTTTTGAAAACTAGACACCTAGGGGAATCCAAGATGGGGTGACTTGTGGGGCTCTGGCCAGGTTCTGTTACCCAGAATTCTTTGCAAACCTCAAAATTTGACCAAAAAAACACTTTTTCCTCTCATTTCGGTGACAGAAAATTCTGGAATCTAAGAGGAGCCACAAATTTCCTTCCACCCAGCATTCCCCCAAGTCTCCCGATAAAAATGGTACCTCATTTGTGTGGGTAGGCCTTGCACCCACGAAAGGAAATGGCCCAAAACACAACGTGGACACATCACATTTTTTCACAGAAAACAGAGGTGCTTTTTGCAAAGTGCCTACCTGTGGATTTTGG
This sequence comes from Pleurodeles waltl, assembly GCF_031143425.1. Taxonomy (NCBI): domain Eukaryota; kingdom Metazoa; phylum Chordata; class Amphibia; order Caudata; family Salamandridae; genus Pleurodeles; species Pleurodeles waltl. The sequence continues at coordinate 353,678,470 of NC_090450.1, forward strand.
CCTCTAGCTCAGCCGTCCCCGGGGGGGGTGGCAGAAATGACCTAAAATAAATTTGCCCCCCAGGGGAACCACTCTTGCCTAAGGGGTCGCTCCCCTTGCGTGAAATTCACAAAAAAAACAAAAAACTCCCTGGTGTCTAGTGGTTTCTGTCCCCCTTGGGGGCAGATTGGCCTCATAAAAATAGGCCTAAATATAATTTGCTTAAGGGTTTGCTCCCCATCTAAAAAATACAAGGATCCCTGGTCCCTAGAGGTTTCTGCCACCAGTTTCCCCTTCCATCCCTGCCTTGGGGGGGAACCCCACAGAGGGAGCGCTAGCGCTCCCTCTGGGCTCTGTGCCCAGGACGTAATGGTTACGTCCTGGGCACACGAGCACTGTTACTCTCAGTATTGTAGGGGAACGAGAAATGGAGTTGAACCCCTAGCAAAGCCATGGTGTCCCTGAATGCCCTGGTCCGAGTGGAATGCCACAACTGCATATCTCCCGATAAAGACTTGCAGATCTTTAATAACAGTGAGAGCATCATCAGATCATTGTGGCCATACCCATAGAAATCTGGAGCACGAGTCAACAGTGACTAAAATGTATTTGAATGCACCATGAGGAGGTGTCAGAGGACCACAGTGGTCCAGGTACACACATTGTAGTGGTTTGTTTGAAATAAGAAGGGGTGTCTGTGGTGGGTGTTTGACGGTGGACCCTTTTATTTGCTAATAGATGTCACAGCAAAGGACACACTATTTTGTCAGTTTGTATAGACCTGGCCATCAATATCATTTTTGTAGTAAAGAAAATGTAGCCACCACACCTGCATGGGCGGAAGCAACTCCCTCATGTGACACTTTTATCAATTCAGACCTTTGGTCTTGGTTGGGGATCACACAATCACCCACCCCTGGTATTGTTAGTAGGGCAGTATTCAGGCTACTTATGCGGTTGGAACATTTGGCAGGATATGCCTTTGGTAATGGCTTGCCATTAGCTGAAACTTTCACAGCAGTCAATGTTTCATCATCCAGCCTCATTTGTGACCAAGTAATTGCAGCAACAGAAGCCATAGCTACTGCTGACTTGGCCGCTTCATCAGCCAAGGCATTGCCTGTAACGTATATTCCTACACGTTGATGTCCCAACATATGGACTATATGAGCATTGTGTATTGTTTCTTGCAGATTCACCACTTTCCCCCACAGTAACCTGTGTTTGATGGTGTTGCCTTTTGAATCTCTGAACCCATTCAAGTGCCAGTAATGTAGATATTCAATGAAGGAGTGGACACCGTAATACGAATCAGACTATTAACGTTAGTTGTTCGGGATCCGTGTATTGCAGTGCCATTACAAAAGCCTTGAGCTCTGCTAGTTGTGCAGTGCAGTCTCCTAAGGTCTGCATGTAAGTATTTTGTGGATGAAATGCACCATCTTTTATATAGACACTCACAGCTATGCAAGCAGCAGAGTATTGGTGTTTAGTGCCTATTGCTGGTTGGGCTGAGCCATCAGTGTAAATAATAGTTTGATATTGATCAATAGGCAAAATGTTTGCTGGTATTGGATATTCCATTTCGTATTGAAGGAATTCTTGAGTTTGTAATTTTGGGTCAAAAATGTAATCTACATCAGTGGCTGTCAAAGATGTTGCCCATTGGATCCAGCATGGATGAAATACTTTTGCATTTGAAATGCTGGCCTTTGTGACAGCCTCTAGGGCTGGAATCAGAGACACAACAATGATGCGTTTCCCCTGAGCCAGAGGTCTCTCTTTAATGACAGCCATCTGAGCAGCAGTCAGAATCTTTTCTGTGGGAGCAAAGCCTTGTTCTGCTGTAAAATACAAATGTGATTTGTGTGCTACAGAGACAGAACCACCCTCACTAAATGTTACATAGGTGAATCCAATGGCACAAGCAATTACTCTGATGGCCAAATGTGTTTTGTTGTCCCTTGTGTGTAAGTGTTTTGCTGCAAGCATGTCTTATTGCAATTCTCTGAGAATGTGTGTGTGTTCGAATGTCCAATATTTGCTTGAAAAGTCAGGTGTATTAAACCATATAATGGTTAAATGCGTTGTGCGTAATCTGGGATATAGGTTCTGCCAGCGTTTAGAAAGCCCAATAAGGACTGGAGATTTATGGTATTTGGTGGTTGCAAATTGTGCGTATTTATCTAGAAAGTGGGAAACTAGGCTCTTTCCTTCATCTGATAACTCATATCCCAAAATGGGACACTGAGAAAGATAATTTATAGGTGAATTTGGGAAATCCCAAAATGCAGGCCACCGGTTTTAGATATTGAATGAGATCATCATCCGTAAGGTAGATGTCATCTACATAGGACAACTCATCAGGGTCAATGTCAGGTAAAATCGATGTTACATGTGCTGAGAAAAGCCCAGGACTGTTCTTATACCCTTGAAGGTTCTTACACATTATTTTTTGCAAGCCTAAAGTGCTAACTGCTGTTAGATCCCCACTTTCAGACGCTATATTTTAGCAGAAGAAGCCATTGGAAATATCCAACGTTTCGTATATTTCACGCACTATATTTTTAACAAGTGCTGCGCTATGTGCATTTTGGTTAGCAAATGTGCATGTATGACTGTTTAAATGTCTATAATCTAGGACTATTGTTTATGAATGGTCTGGCTTAGCAAAGGGAAATAACGGATTGTTCATTGGTGAGATACAGGGCTCACTTACACCCTGGTGCTCTTAACTGTGTGAGAATCTCTCTCACAGATGTTTTAGCCTCATGCTTAATAGGATATTGGGGTTGAGGCTGTGGTTGGGACCTAATTGGTATTATGTGGTAGATAGAATCTTTATCCATCCCCCATGATTGTGATGCAGTGCAGGGGGCTTGTGCCAATGCCCAATCAAATGCATAAGTCTCTCTTAACTCTACAGGAACCCGGGGACAGAAAGAAGGCTTAATGATCTCTTTCTCCCATGGGACATCTGGCGGCCAGTCTTTTTCCGCCAATAAAATGTCATAAGTGCCAATTAGTTGTTTCCAGAAAATAATATCAATGTCTCTCTCTAATTGTATTTTCATTTTATATACCCTATTGGGAGGGAAGACACGCATGTCCGCCATTTCGACTTCTAAAAAAGTTTCTTTCACTTCCAGACGCTCTTTAAGATTCCAGCAAACTATTGTGACCCCTGCTGTGCTTTCTAGCAGAGCCAGTGGCCAGTTCCTGTTTTTCAATAAAACTCTCATCTTGTGTGGCATTTCTTGCAGAAATAGCTGCCACCTTCTTCTTTTTGAACTGGGGTTTTTGTTATGGAAGTTTATCTTCTTTTTTAATTGAAACTTCTGTTGAGAGTTGTGAATATTTTTGTGTTTTACATACTCTGGTTGTTCTGATCACCCACCTCTCTCACTAGGTTTATCCTGTGAGTCCTGAAAGGAATAAGATTGGTGTGTATCCGTATACTGATATCTACCAGGAGTTTTTATATTATACCTATTTCTTAAGTTCCCAGCAGTTTTTAGAACCCTCAGCTGCCTGCTTGGTAGAATCTTTGTTGGATTTACCTTGCAATTCTGGTTTACGAGGTCTGGCTCCCAAATTACCCTGACGTATTCTTGATTAGGTTTAGTAACAATTTTAGGCATTACTTAATATTATTGAGGACACAGTGGCAAAATTGCTTGTTAATTGGATTGAAGTATTGTTGATGGTTCACCACACATCTTTATGGGTAATTCAGTGCCTGACCAAATGTTGGTGGTGCCATGTCGTGTTGGCTCTCATTATAACAATGAGACTGTTGGATTCTGGTGGCCGCACCACTGGATTGTGGGAACCCTTCCGGCCAGCTAGTAGTACCTCACCAGTACCCAAGGTGATTTGTGGCAGCCAGGCGGATGACATTATGATTACTCAGTGAAATCATGATGGAAAAATCTTATCCTTTCCTCTCAGTTACATTTGTCTCACGCATGCAAAGACAAAAAGAAGCAAACATGTGTTCAATTAATTTTATTGAATCTACTACATCCTAGATAAAAAGGTATGTCTGCAATAATAAGGATAATGAAACATGATCATAGAAGAGCAGTGACAAAAAGTGAAAGATAAGAAAAGTCCGACCATAGTGTCACAATGCTAAGTGTCAGAATTCCTGCCTACACCACTAAAGTTCTATATTAGAGCACAGCAGTGCTAGCCCTAATCCACCCTTCAGGATCCCTGGGAAGACACCATCCCCCATGCATGAATATGGTAGTAGCGAAGAGGGCTGTTGGTCTACTGAGAGTCTTTTCCCATGTAAGCAAAAAAGATGTCTAGTCTCAGCAGACAGATGCAATGAAGCGAACAGCATGCAGTGGCAACTTCTGGCTGGGATTTCCCTCTAAGATACAGGGGGCACAGATGTGTTTTATAATAAAAACATCTGGTGTTCGAAGAAAACTGCACACCGTAAAAACACATAGGTATCCATGAAATGACAGGGAATATGATATTCTACTTTGTACCAACAACATTATTGGGGTACAACCTGGAGCAAAGCATAGAGTGAAAATGTTGTGCTAAAAAATTAAAACAATTCTTAAGCAGAGCGAACAACAGATAAAAGAATGAAAGGAATACCACAGAATGAGGCTTCTGCTGAAAGAATAAAATGAATTATTTTCTACGCTAAAGGACGCAAGCTGCAAGCCTGTGGCTAAAATAATGTGCCTATAAAAAGCTGCTAAAATAACCTCAAAATAAACTCTTCGCCACTGCACTGTACACCACTCCAGTCTAGGCAACACCAATCTATTCTGCACAACTCCACTCTGTGATGCTGTACTCTATGCTTCTTTGCAACACTGCACTCTATGCCATTACACTCTACGCCAATGCACTTTACTCTGTAACACTCAACTCTATGCTCCTGTATGCTACCCCAATCCACTGTATGTGTTTCTAACCTACTCTGCACCGCTGTACTCTATTCCACTGCACTCTACTCCACTTTACTCTATACCATTAAACTCTATGCCACTCTATGGAACTGCACTCTACCCTGCACCACTCCACTGTATGTCACTTCACTCTACTCTGAAACAATCTACTCTACACCACTGCACTCTAAGCCACTGCACTCTATGCCAATACACTCTACATAACTGCACTCTATTTTCCTGCACTCTACAACACTGCACTCTATTCTGCATCACTGTACTCTACATCACTGCTCTCTATGCCACTTTACTCCACTCTATACTACTGCACTGACATTCTACTCTGCAACACTGCACTCTCTTCCATTGAACTCTGCCACTCTACTCTGCACTACTCAACACTATGCTACTCCACTCTTCGCCATTGCACTGTATGCCACTGCACTTCACGACACTATACTCTACTCTGCACCACTCTATGCTACTCTGATGCTCTGCTAAGCACCATTTTATGCCACTCAACTCTACTCTGCACTCTATGCCACTCCACTCTATGCCACTCCACTCTGTGCCACTGCCCTCTGCATCACTCAACTCTAAACCCCTCCACTAAGCAGCACTCTACGCCACTCTATTCTATGCCACTACACTCTATGCCACTCTAGCCTGCACCACTCCACTCTGTGCCATTCCACTCTGCGCCACTCCACTCTACTAAGCATCACTTTAATCTAAGCCACTGCATTCTATGACGCGGCATTGTATGACGCTGCATTGTACGCTGCTGAATTCAATGCCACTGTATTCAATGCCTCTGCACTCTACACCATATACTCTATAACAGTATGTGCCAATGCACTCTACACCAGTCTCATCTACTCTATGGCACTCAAGTGTATGCCACTCCTACTCCACACTATGCCACTTCAATACAGAACATTTTCTTCCACTCCATTCTACAACACTCTACTCAACTCTTAACCATTCCACTCTACAACACTCCATGCCACTTTCCTCCATGCCACTAACTTTTTTTCATGCTGGACAGCGACCATGCTAGTGTACAACATGGCTAAAACACATTGACAAAATCAATAGCTCTTGCATAGGCATGACCTATTGACTTTGCCAATGCTTGTTTATATGTATGTCGTTACTTGCATGGTTCCTCGGGGTGACGTGTGTCCCTCATTTAGGGTGATGTCTTGTCAGCTATTGTGTAGAGAATACAGAATTATTTCTCTTTATGTTATGTAGTGCATGCGTCCATTTACATTAAGGCAGATTACTCCCAAGTCATGGAACATGAACATGAGGGTCCCGGACAGGAGAGTCGGAGAGGACAATAATGCCTTTTATATGTATATAAACAGAAACCAGAGGGGCCTGGCTATGCAAGATATAGGCCCTCATTATGACATTGGCGGTAAGTTCTGCTTACCGCCATGCTGACTGCCGCCAACATACCGCGACCGCAGTGGTATACCGCTACGCATATTATGACCCACTCATATAAATCCGCCACTATACAGACACACACACAAGTGTGCCACACCAAAAGTCAGCGATAAAATGGCGGTACTAAAACCCATACCGTTACGCAAACAGATATATGCCCACAGCATTATGACCCACGAATACACACAGACATACAAAACAACACCACATTGGTCAATACAAACTACACACACCGGACACACACACCACACCCACACACCCACACCAATATAAAACACACACACACATTACCCACAACCCTTTACCACTACAAACAATTTACAACAGAGAGAGACAGACATGCCAGGAGCACCCACAAAACCAGAGCCACAGAACACCATCACCCATACACCATCCACGCACCTCACAGCACACACCCCAACACATCACCCCACACACCCTAACACACACACTACACCCATGGTACCACAAAGACACCCAAGATTCTCTGAGAAGGAGCTCAGGGTCATGGTGGAGGAAATAATCATAGTAGAGCCACAGCTATTCGGATCACAGGTGCAGCAGACATCCATTGCTAGGAAGATGGAGCTATGGCGGAGAGTCGTGGACAGGGTCAACGCCGTGGGACAGCACCCAAGAACCAGGGATGACATCAGGAAGAGGTGGAACGACCTACGGGAGAAGGTGCGTTCAGTAGTTGCAAAACACCAGATAGCAGTACAGAGGACTGGTGGTGGACCCCCACCTCCTCCCCCACAAATAACAACATGGGAGGAACAAGTCTTGGCAATAATGCATCCTGAGGGCCTGGCAGGAGTAGCAGGAGGACTGGACTCTGGTAAGACAAATCTTAACTACTTTCACCCCCCCCCCACCTGCATGTCATCACATACCCATACCCTCACCCTATCAGCCCACCACCTCACCATCAGAACCCACCCCTCCCAGTACCCAGCACTGCATGCACCAACAATGCATGGACACCACTCATAGCCCTGCATGGACACCCATAACCACAGCATGCACAGTAGTGACAATCACTTACCCAACCAAATTACAACTCACACAAGCCAAAGCTGCCTTGTAATAACAACCATAGAGGGAAACACACCCATGAACAAGATGTCACACGCTGTAACAATAACACTGCATTTACATACTCACTGGACCCCCACACAACGTCACCAGAGAGGAGGTGCCAGCAACATCCATTCCCCCTCCGAAGAGGCCCACAGTGATGACAGCAGCTCTGCACGCCTGGATATGGATGACCAACTTGGCCCATCTGGGACCTCCAGCCAGTCGGTTTCCCAGGCACAGTCCTATCCCACCACAGAGCCTCCCCCCTCAGGAGACACCAGCACAGCACCCACCCAGCGGGCCCATACCACTGTCCCCAGGACACGCAATCAGCAGTGGGTGCACCACTACAGAGACCCCAGGCAGCCCCACAAACACAGGAAAATCAGGGACCTGGGGTCAGTGGCAGTGGGCACATGGTTCATGGGACCGAGGCACAGGACAACAGGGACGCTGGGAGGACTGCTGTGCGACAGGGAGAGGACAGACCCAGGGAACCTACTCTCCACGAAGCACTCATCAACATCCTGGGAGCATACCACCATTCCCAGGAGACCATGGGCCAGATATTGGCCAAGTTGCAGGAGACCCATCGGCTGCAGGAGGGACAGTACCTGGGAATCAGTGAGGACCTGAAGGACATCCACACCACCCTGGTCACCATTGCAGGGGTGCTGGCAGACATGGCCAACACCATGAGGGAGGCAGTGGCACACCAACGGGCCCCTGACACTAGCCACACCTATGAACAGCCTTCCACCTCTGCTGCCGCTAGTGGACAGGAGGCCCCGCCACAGGAACAACAGGCCATCAGCACCCCACCCCTTGCAGAAGAAGAACCACCCTGCAAACGGTCCCTGCGATCCAGGCAGAAGCCAGAGCACATTGCCAAGACCCCCACCAGGAAATAAAACTCCCCTGATTGTCACCCTTGTGTCCCACTCTGTCACCCTGTCCACCTTGAACTGACATTGCTCCCCTTCCTATGCCCCCTTGGACAATGCACCTGTGATACCAATAGACTGGACCCTATCCTGGACTTTCCTCCACCATCACCCAAGCCCATTGCACATCCCAATTTACTTCTCAGCACTGAAATAAACACCCTTGGAAAAAAACAAGTATGGAGTATGTCAAATGATTTAAGGATGTAGTTGTTTAACAATCAGTAGACATTGCAAATAGACTGTACAGTGATGTATACATAGTTATGACCTGTAATGTGCTGCAGTCAATACACCAGGAGCCACAGGAGGGCACAAATATCTGCAAAAATACATGTTAAAGGGTACAATAAGTGGCCTTTGTAGTGGGAACAGCAGCCAGCAAGAGAAAATTCACTTCACAAAACAGCAATGGAAGGTGAGGTTACAGTGTCTTACCTGTGTGTCACTGGAAGTTCTGTTGTATGACAGTTGTTCTGTTGTTCACATCCTCTTCCTCTGCCCCCTCTTCATCACTGTCCACAGGCTCCACGGCTGCCTCACAACCATCTCCAGCCTCATCCTCCTGCAGAAAAGGCACCTGACGTCTCAGGGGCAGGTTGTGCAACATGCAACATGCAACAATGATCTGGCAGACCTTCTTGGGTGAGTAGCACAGTGATCCACCTGTCAGATGGAGGCACCTGAACCTGACCTTCAGGAGGCCAAAGGTGCGCTCAATGATCCTCCTTGTTCGCCCATGTGCCTCATTGTAACGTTCCTCTGCCCTTGTCCTGGGATTCCTCACTGGGGTCAGTAGCCATGAGAGGTTGGGGTAACCAGAGTCCCCTGTAAATATCTAGAGATACCTGTAAGGCAGACACTCACCCTTAGGGCCAACCCCATACCCATATACCAACTGACACTGGGTGGGGACCATGGGCTCACCTATTAGCCACACCCTGTGCCTCTGGAGTTGAGCCATCACATATGGGATGCTGCTATTCTCAGGATAAAGGCATCATGCACAGACCCAGGATACTTTGCATTCACATGGGAGATGTACTGGTCCAGCCGGGCACACTATCTGCCCATTCAGAGATTGAAAGCTCTTTTGATTTCTGAGCACCTGTTCATTTCTCAGTGGGGGGACAAAGGCAATATGTGTGCCATCAATAGCACCAATGATGTTGGGGATATTTCCCAGTGCAAAGAATTCAGCCTTCACTGTGGCCAAATCCTCCACCTGGGGGAATACAATGTAGCTGCGCATGTGTTTCATCAGGGCAGACAACACTCTGGTCAGCATGTTTGAGAACATAGGCTGTTACATCCCTGCCGCCATGGCCACTGTTGCTTGGAAGGAGCCACTTGCCAAGAAATGGAGCAGTGATAGGACTTGCACAAGAAGGGGGATCCCAGTGGGGTGACGGATAGCTGAGATCAGGTCTGGCTCCAATTGGGCACACAGCTCTTAGATTGCGGCCCTATCAAGTCTGTAGGTGAGGATAATGTGCCTGGCCTCCATTGTTGCCAGTTCCACCAGGGGTCTGTACACAGGGGTATGCCTCCGTCTCTTATTCATCCTCAGCGGTTGAACTCTAAGGTGAAAAACGGTGAGCAGATGGTCATATTCAAACATATCCTCAGAGTAAAATGCCTTGCATGTTGTAACAGAAACAGTATGTGAACGTGTAGTTCCGTAAATGTGCCTATGTCTGCTGTGATGCAGTTAGGCGTCATGGCCTGTTCCCCCCTGAAATGGCGGCCACCTGACCTGTCTGGAGGGACAAGTGGAAAAGAGGTAATTCCACTGACATTGTGCGTCGTTGTGTGAGGCGGTCGATGACCGCCGTGCAACACCTATTTGGTTATCATTGGGCCCTATGGGTTCCAGTAGCCAATGGTGATGTACGCCGGCGGTGACGGTACGCACCGCCACGGACGTGACCGCCATTTTCTATCTGTTCACTCACTTGCTACCTGATCTTTAACAGGAGAGGACCTACACTACAAGCGCTGCTGTGACCTGTGTCTGTAAGAGACCATGGCTCGAGTGTCTGGGGAAAGGGCCCCTGCCTTCACTTCGGAAGAGTTGGAGAGACTGGTGGATGGGGTCCTACCCCAGTACCATTTACCTTATGGTCCTCCAGGCCAACAGGTGAGTACACTGTGAGCACGATGCATGGGGCATGAATGTATGGAGTGCTGTGTGTGTAAGCCTCTTGTAAGGGGGGGCTGAGGGGTCCTGGGAAGAGTGCGGCATGTATGGTGGTCAAGGTCTGTGCGTAGGGGGATGGGAGGGATATGGTGGGCCTTGAGTGTAACAGGCCGGATGTTATGACTAATACCTTTTTCTATGTTTCTTTTTCTGCAGGTCAGAGCCCATCAGAATAAGGGTATTTGGCATGGCATCGCCAAGGACATGGGGGTCTTTGACAGGCGGAGCACCCACTGTCGCAAACGGTGGGAGGACCTGTGCCGCTGGGCAAGGAAGACGGCGGAGGCCCAGCTGGGGATGGCCTCCCAATGAGGAGGGGTTGCCCTTCGTACCGTGACCCCCCTGACGTTACGCATCCTGGTTGTGGCCTATCTGGAGCTGGATGGGCGCTTGAAGGCATCACAGAAGCCACAAGGGGGTTAGTACAGTTTCAGAAAATTGCACGTGTTGAGTTGTTATCTGGGTGGGGGATGTGGGTCTGTGGGTGCCCCTAGGCCAGGCCGAACATGGCAGGGTAGGTTCCATGATGGCCATGGTCTGATGTACTCCAACCCCAAATATGCTAGTGGGCATCTACTACTGGGCAGGGTCCTGTGGGTTTCAGCTGTGCTGCTATTGGTGTTAGGCATTGTACTCCATGGCCTGGTGACTAGCATTGTAACTGATAGTGCATGGCCTAGTGCATATGGCTGTTCCCTGTGTGTTGTGTACGCCAACGGTGGTGGTGTTGCTTGCATTGACCAAGTGTATCCTCTGCCACCAGAACCGCCGCCAGCACCGCCACCTGCACCGCCATCAGCACCACTGCCAACACCACTGCCAGCAGCAGCAGCCCTAGTGGGCACGGTCTGAGGCTGCGGGGGAAGGGCTGGAGCCTCCCCCCACCACTGGCAGCTACGCCGCCAGTCCTGCCACTGCCACCACTGAGCAGCCGTCACCACCGGCGGGCATTGTGTAGTCATGCCTTCATGGGCTGTAGTGCGTCCTGGCCCCTGCAAAAACTGTAGGTGTGACACCCAGGTGAGAGACTGTCACCTTGCACCCTCCAAGATCTGCATCACAGGGCACAAGGCCCTCTCTAGAACCAGTGGAAGGAGGCATCCACTCACCCACTCCTTGCCAGGATGACGCACACTGGGCACAAGGCCCCCTCCAGAACCAGTGGAAGAAGGCATCCACTCACACCCTCCATGCCAGGATGAAGCACACTGGGCACAAGGCTTCCTCCAGAACCAGTGGAAGAAGGCATCCACTCACTCCCTCCTTGCCAGGATGAAGCACACTGGGCTCAAGGCCCCCTCCAGAACCAGTGGAAGGAGGCATCCACTCACCCCCTCCTTACCAGGATGAAGCACACTGCACAGAAGGCCTCCTCCAGAACCAGTGGAAGAAGGCATCCACTCACCGGCCCCCTCCAGAACCAGTGGGAGAAGGCATCCACTATAGAGACTGTGGCCTTGCACTCCCCAGGACCAAGCAGTGGGCAAACCACCCACTTGAGAGACTGTGGCTTTGCACTCCCCAGGACCAAGCAGTGGGCAAACCACCCACTTGAGAGACTGTGGCTTTGCACTCCCCAGGACCAAGCAGTGGGCAAACCACCCATTCGAGAGACTGTGGGTTTGCACTCCCCAGGACATCGCAGAGGGCATGCAGCCCCGTCCAGGAGCAGTGGCGTTGCATCATCTTCCGGCTGAGGTGCCCCCCTCTTACTTCCCCCTGAGGTGCCTGTGTATTGTCAACTGGATGCACCAGCAGAGTTCTCTCCGTATTGAGGCAGGAGTCAAGTGGGGCCTTGGCCTATGTGATATGGCCCTGTGGGCAACAGACATTTTGGACTGGGCAGTGTCCCTCCATTTGTATACATTGTAGATACTGTTCTGTGCTTTGAGGACATATTTCTCAAAATGTATATTATTACACTGACTTTACTCATTTCCTTTTGTCTTTGCGTTATTCCTGAGGGGTACGGGGAGGATATTTAATGTTGTTGCATCTGTTTGGGTGTATGGTGTTGGGGGTGAGGATGGGGGTGTTGCGTGTTGCGTGTGTGTGTCACTCTCTTTTTCGTCCCACCCTCCCTTGTGTGCTAGCTGCGGTACTCACCGTGGTCATCTTCGCCATTGTTCGTGTTCTTGGTGTAGGAGGAGGTATACCAGCATGGGTAACACCTGTAGTTCGGGCTCCATGGCGTCGTGGTTCTTCCTTAAGTGTTCATGAAGTGAGTCGTTTCCCTTTTGTGTACTGTTTCCGCCATGCTTTTGATGGCGTTGGTACCACCCCGGAAAAGCTGGCGGATTGGCTTGTTGTAATAGGGTGGGTGGTACATTGTCTTCCACCTGGCTGTTGGCGGTTACCGCTGCGGTGCTTGTTGCTACCGCCGTAGCGATCGGTGTGTTAAAGTGACTGTCTGTGTAGGCGGTTTACGCCGTGGTCATAATTCCATTTTCTTTACCACCAGCCTGTTGGCGGTATTACTGCTGCTTTATCACCGACCGCCACGGTTGTAATGAGGGCCATAGTGTTGTTTGCAAAGGTGAGCTAGAACACAATTCCAAGGTATGTGGCTCGTGAAGGACTGCCTACATAGACAAAGTATGTCCAGAGAGGTGAGATGGGAATGTAAGAATCAACAGTGTGCCTCTGAATGGGACTATCCCTTATTTTATTCCAACAGGATATATAATGCTAGGTATTGGTGTATGTGACTGTTTGGTTGGAGTGTGAACTACCATAATGTATCCCTCGTGATATGGAGGAACCTCTGCTGTGGTCAGGTGTGTTAGTGGCAGCTGAAGAATATGAGGAATATGGCTCTTTCTGCTAGCAGCAGTGTACTGAATGCTGTACACTATAAGTATAATGCTCTGCCACAGATATAGTACCTAACAAGAATTTCAGGTGTTGTGGATACCTATTTAGACAAATATCGGTGGGGCAGTGCTTGGCTCTTATCTGAAAGCACCTGAACTAGCTTATTTTGGGGATACTGATTTTGTGCTTCTTGGTGATCGTTAAAGAAACAAACTCGTACATAAAAATTGGTTACCTATATGCTATACTGGTGTAAGGCATTGAAAATATTAATATATATGGAGATACTACTTTTGACATACATATCTTTTTCTTACTTCCAATTTATAAGTTGCAGTTCTTCTAATATGGGCAAGAATGGTACAAACCGGCAACTAGGAGCCTCATGCAAATTGCAAGTCATGGTTTTAGATCCTTATTGAATTTTACTCCATGTTGTTATTCTAAGTTTGCAACAGAGGCTTCCTTTGGGTATAAATGGGGGGCCTGAGTTAGATTTCAGTGGGGGTAACTCCGTCACAGTGGTGATAGATATCTCATCCCCTGAAATCTAAATCCCATAGGAAGCAATGCTATTTAGATTTCAGAGGACAGGATATCTGTCAACGTTGTGGCAGAGTAACCCCTATGTTGAAATGTAAATCAGGCCCAAAGTCTTGTTAGTACAGACAAACCCAATCACTGTGTTATATTTTAAACCCAGAGGAGGAGATCTGAGTGCAGACATCTATGGGAATCCAGGATGGAGTGGCTTGTGTGGCTCTTACCAAATTTATGTACCCAGAAAACCTCAAAATTTGTCTAAAAAATATTTTCCTCATATTTCTTTGATGCAAAGTTCTGGAATCTGAGGGGAGCCACAAACGTCCTTCCACCCAGCATTTCCCGAAACCTCCTAATAGAAATGGTACCTCACTTGTGTGAGTAGGCCTAATGTCTGTGACAGGAAATGCCCTAAAATGCAACGTGGACACATCACATTTTTTCAATGAAAACTGACTTGTTTTTTGCAATGTGTCTAGCTGTGGATTTTGGGCTCTATCTCAGCCGGCACCTAGGGAAGCCTAGCAAACCTGTACATTTCTGAACACTAGACACCTAGGGGAATCTAGGATGGGGCAGCTTGTGTGGATCTTACCACATTTCTCTACCCGGAATCCCTTACAAGCCCCAAAATTTGCCTAAAAAACTAATTTTCCTCACATTTCTGTGATGCAAAGTTCTAGAATATGAGGAGAGCTATAAACTTCTTTCTACCCAGCATTTTCCCAAGTCTCAGTATAAAAATGGTAGCTCACTTGTGTAGGTTGGCCTAGTGCCTGCGTCAGCAAATGCCCCAAAACACAACGTGGACACATCCAATTTTTTCACTGAAAACTGACTTGTTTTTTGCAACATGCCTACCTGTGGATTTTGGACTCTAGCTCAGCCGGGACCTAGGGAAAGCTAGCAAACTTGTAAATATTTTAAAACTAGACACCTAGGGGAATTCAGGATGGGGTGACTCGAGTGGCTCTTACCACATTTTTCTACCTGGTCTAAAAAAACATTTTCCTCACATTTCTGTGATGCAGAGTTTTGGAATCTGATGAGAGCCACACATTTCCTATCACTTAGCATTCCCCTTGGTTGGCCAATAAAAATGATACCTCACTTGTGTGGGTGGGCCAAGGGCCTGTGACAAGAAAGGGCCAAAAAACGTGTAGAGGTTGAGGGGGCACCAAAGTGTGTTCATAAGCACAGTTTTTTTAATAAGTTTTTAGGTTGACTTTGCTTTGGGCACCCACACAAGTGAGGTATCATTTTTATCGGGAGACTAAGGGGCACCCTGGGTGTTAGGAATTTTACAGTTTATTTCTGTTTGTGGAAGAACATAGCACAGAAACACAAGGAAAATGGGTGATTTTAGTCACATTTTGAGGTTTGCAGGGCATTGTGGGTAAGAAAACCTGTTGGGATCCACGAGAGGCACATCACCCTGTACTCCCATGGGTGTTTAGTTAGTAGATTTTCCCTAGACAAGAAGCGAGCACGCTACCAAGTCACTTACTTCTGTGATACCCCAAACACACAAATTGTGAAAAAGTGCCCTTAACTTTTGTTAAAGACCCCTCACCCACCATCCCAGCTGGTGGCGTGTTTCATCGTTTGGATCCCATTCGAGACACCTAGTATGTCAGGGGTGTGCTTCGATGCCTGATTACAGTCGAGGATTTGTTTTCATGAGTTGAATTCCCAACTGAGAGGATAAGTGCAATGAAATTGTCTTGTGGTTACCCACCAATATGGTGTGTTTTTAATCCTGGTAACCTTGGGCAAAGGATCAAAACAGTGATTTTCATAACTGGAATGTTTGGAACATGAAAGAAGTAAGAGATTTGGTAGCGTGCTCACTTCTTGTGGTTGAGGATAGTAATTTGGGAAGGTGAGCAAGCTCTTTCTTCTTACCCTCTTTACTGGTACACATGTGTTCTGGTTGCATTTGGCATGAGGATGAGTGATGGTTCAATATGTAACATTTTATTAACAAGGGATTTCACAAAATGAAATGGACTGTTAAGGTCAAAAACTGGACCAATGACACACACAACTGTGAACTGTAAAGCCATGACAAGGCACCAGCCACTTTACAGGCAATTCACACTTTCAAGAACATGTGCAGCATGTGAGGACCACACCCAGCCCTTCAAACCACACCCAGCCCTGTCTATAAAAGGCATCCCCGAGCCTCACCCAGTGCTTGTGCTCGTCTACCTCCCGCTTACCTGAGAACAGATCCCTCGGCGCTGGCACTCCTGCTCTTTACAGACTTTCATTGACTTCTATGGGCGCAGCTTCTGGCTCTTCCTTCTTCCGGTTTCCGGTTCCTCCTTGCTTCAGCCTCTCTCCTATGAGTAACCTGCAAAAGAGAAAGAAGACAAGGTTAGACTGATCAGTATCTCTTGCCAGCAACAAGTAAGTGCAAAACCTTTTATTACCTGAAAGAACTTTGACAACAATTTCTGGATTCGTGTATAGACAATTTGAAACGAAATACCTTCCACGAACATTGTGATTCAAACTCTTTGTTACAAGAATATTTTGCAGAACTTTGTGAAGCAAACATTGTTTTTTCTCATGGAACTTTTAAGAACCGAACAGTGGAAACCATTAACAGCAAGGCAAACAGTAAATCAAGGACTTGCACAAATTACATGCTGTATTTTGATGTAAAAGTACAGTATTTGTTTTATAAAAGATTCTGGAAATATGGGAAAAAAGCTTTACAGTAATAGAAAACACATCCCAGAGCAGTAACACATTCCAAACCTGGAAACTAGAGACCAGGATCCAAGAGGCACCAGTTTCTACAGAAGTCAGAAAGGGCCGCAGATTTGTGCAGCACTTCAACAGTGGAAACGCAAGAACGGTGTTGTCTCTCTTTTTTATTTTATCCACTTCCCCCCTTCCCTTGGGCTTCTGTTCTTAGTGCACTGTTTTAAAAACTAGTGTGCTGGAACAAGCAGTTTCAGGGTGGGGTCGGATTGTCTTCAACCTCCATCAGAACTGAACAAGAACTCAGGTGAGCTGGGCTTTGACAGAAGCACAAGCCTTAAAAAATTTCAGTTCTGGTGGACGATGAATACCGGGGAAGAAATAGAGGGCATTGACGTCACGGATATGGCGCAGGCCCTAAATGAGGACTTGGCTCATAATGAATCAGTGTCTGGCATCTTGCAACATATGCAAGAGGAAATAGAGAGATTAAAGATGGAGAATACCTCTTTAAAACAGGATTTAAGCAGGTATAAATTTAGGGGATCTCAGTGGAACACAGCTTCTACGTCTTTGTTTAAAACCTCCTCAGAGACAGGGGCGCCATCAAAACATACAACTTTGCCTTCCCCAGTTGAGGTTACTGTTAATGTTCCTAATGTTGTGCCCTTAGCAGCACCTGAACGTTTTCATGGAGATAGTAACAAATTCCATGTTTTTATCAATCAATGTCAATTACACTTCATTTGTAAGCCACAACAGTTCCCTACTGATGATACGAAAGTGGCATTCGTCTTGTCTTATTTGGGTGGCACAGCAGCCAATTGGTCAATTCCTTTCGTGGATAGAGATGATCCCATCCTCCATAATTGGAATCAATTTAAACGTACCATGACCAGCCTTTTTGCAAAACACACTTTCATGCAGGCAAGTGATATTGAGCTTTTAAATCTTAAACAAGGTAACAAGGATTTATTGACCTATCTCACTAGTTTTAATCGTTTACTCACCGAGACACAGTGGCCAGAAGAAAAGCGTGTCTCCCTTTTTATAAAGGTTTGAGAGACGAGTTAAAAGACGCGCTGGCTCATATCGTTGATTTGCCAAAAGACTATTCGGACTTTGTAGATTTAGTTGTGAAATTAGAACATAGACTAGGAGAAAGAAAGGGAGATAAATACAAACTGGAATCACGGTTAACTTTTATTAGACACGAGAAGAAAGACACAGATAATAAACTCCCTGAACCAGAGCCTATGCAAATAGGGACACTCAGAGGTCCACTCACATCAGAGGAAAAAGAAAGAAGGAGAAAATTTCAATTATGTTTATATTGTGGCAGGGCAGGTCACTTTGCCAGAGAATGTCCAGTAAAGCCTAAAACTCCACGAAAGGGTGCTGTTTCCTCCACCTCCTCAACTGAATCGGGAAACGATTAAGCTCGACAAGGGGAGAGGTTACTTGTTCGAGAAAACATCTTAATCAAACCTCTAATGCTGCAGCCTTCAGGGTACCGCACATACCTAGACATTTCATAATTCAGGTCGTTTTAATTGTTACTACCCAAGTGAGGCATTCTCTCCCTGTCCTACTGGACTCAGGCGCGACAGGAAATTTTGTGGATAATAAGTTAGCTGAAATCTTAGGACTTCCTATGTGCCTAAAGCCTTGTCCAGAAGCAGTATGTGCAGTGGATGGGTCAGAATTGACCTCTGGATTAATCACAAAACAAACAAGTCCACTTGTTATGGTCTGTCAGAACGGGCACACAGAGGTGATTAGCTTTGATCTGATAGATACTCCTAATTTTGGTTTGATTCTCGGGGTACCCTGGTTAATAACTCATAACCCAAAAATTGATTCGGTGAATAGAACTGTTACTTTGTATTCCTCTTTCTGTAGAACCAATTGCTATCAAGAAGCAGGTACAGAACAGAGCACAGTATTACACTGTGCTAGTGTTACGCAAGATGAACCAAGTCTCCCTCCTGAATATTCTGACTTTAAAGACGTCTTTGATCCAGTAAAGGCTAGTGTGCTGCCCCCACATCGGTCTTATGACTGCCGTATAGATCTTATCCCAGGGGCCCCTTTACCTAATAACAGAGTATATGCTTTGACTGACGAAGAAACCAAATACTTAAGAACCTACCTAGATGACCTACTACAGTCTGGGTTCATCCGTCATTCCACATCTCCGGTGTCATCTCCACTCTTTTTTATCCCGAAGCCGGATAAATCCCTGCGCGTGTGTATCGATTATAGAGGACTAAATAAGGCTACAATAAAGAATAAATATCCTCTTCCTCTAATACCTGTGTTGTTGGATCAATTAAGACATTCTACTGTATACACTAAACTAGATCTGCGGGGAGCTTACCACCTGGTCCGAGTAAAAGAGGGGGA
This sequence comes from Pleurodeles waltl, assembly GCF_031143425.1. Lineage (NCBI taxonomy): Eukaryota > Metazoa > Chordata > Amphibia > Caudata > Salamandridae > Pleurodeles > Pleurodeles waltl. Next base: position 353,697,525 of record NC_090450.1, read on the forward strand.
TGAGTGGAAGACAGCTTTCAAGACAAAGTTTGGTTTATTTGAGTACACAGTAATGCCCTTTGGGTTATGTAATGCCCCTGCGGCCTTTCAGTTCTTTATAAATGAGGTCCTACACGAATTCCTGGACGTTTGTGTCATAGTATACATAGACGACATCCTCATTTACTCTAAGAACTCAGAAGAACATACCCAACATGTTCGTGCAGTATTATCAAAGTTAAAAGAAAATCATCTTTTTGCTAAGTTAGAAAAGTGTACTTTTAATGTCAACAAGGTGGACTTTTTAGGATACTGCCTGTCACCTCAAGGAATAACTATGGATGTAAAGAAAATCAGTGCTATTGCTGATTGGCCAGAACCATCCTCTGTAAAAGATATTCAGAAATTTCTGGGTTTCGCCAATTTTTATAGGAGGTTTATTGCACATTTTGCAGACATTGCGGCCCCAATAACTACCTTGTTGCGGAAAGGGCAACGATTTCTTTGGACTGATGAGGCGGCACACGCCTTTCAACTCCTAAAACAAAAGTTCACTTCAGCCCCAATTCTGAAACATCCTGATCCTGACTTGCCCTTTTTTGTTGAAGCGGATGCTTCACAAGTAGCTTTAGGAGGAGTTCTCTCTCAACGAGATGCAGTAGATGGCCAGTTACATCTTATAGCCTTCTATTCTAAAAAGTTATTGCCAGCTGAACAAAATTACACTGTGGCTGAAAGGGAACTACTAGCTATCAAAGTAGCCTTTTCAGAATGGAGGCACCATTTAATGGGAGCCAAGTACCCAGTTACAATCTTTTCTGACCATAAGAACCTAGAGTTTTTTGGATCACTTAAAGCACTAACACCACGTCAGATGTGCTGGTTAATTTTTTTTAGCACATTTGACTTTGTTATAACCTATAGACCAGGTGCACAACAAATTCAATCTGATGTGTTATCTAGATACGGACATACCTCAGACATGAAACAAGATAAAATAGGAGAACCCATTATTCCTCCCCAAAAGTTGTTGGCACCAGTACAACAGAAGGATTTAATCACAGATCTATATAATGCACACATGCAAATAGCACCTCAGGATTGGTTAAAGGATTCCCATAACACAATACAACGAGGTTTATTGTATCACGACAACATGCTGTTAGTGCCCACCTCTGAATTACAAACACAGGTGATAATTTGGGATCACGCCTCACCGTTGGCAGGTCATCCTGGTTGGGTAAAAACCCTGGAAAATGTGCAAAAACACTTTTGGTGGGACACTATAAGAAAGGACATTAAGCAATTTGTCACTACCTGTCCAATTTGTGCAAGACATAAATCTTCTCATAAGGCTCCTGACGGCTTGTTAATACCAATGCCAACACCCAAACAACCTTGGCACACTGTGAGCGTAGACTTTATTGTAGGTTTACCACCTGTAAAATCCTTCACAACAGTGTTGGTTATAGTGGATTTTTAATCTAAAATGGCACATTTTGTACCATTACGGAAATTACCCACGGCGGCAGAATTTGCCGATATTTTTATAAGGGAAATTGTGCGTTTACATGGTTTGCCAAGCAAAGTGGTGTCAGACCGAGGGAGCCAGTTCAACTCCAGATTTTGGCAAAAATTATGTGAAAAACTGAAAATAGATGTGGCCTTATCCACTGCTTTCCACCCAGAGACAGATGGACAGACTGAACGACTGAACCAAACCTTACTTCAAACGCTACGTTGTTTATTGGCTGATTATTCTAGTGAATGGTTGGAAGCTCTCCCTGTAGCAGAGTTTGTTTATAATAATACTGAGCATTCAGCTCTACTTTGCTCACCATTCTATTTCTTGCAGGGGTATCATCCAAGAGCTATACCCATTTTGTTAGAAGATTCCCTGTTGCCTACAGTAACGGATAGACTAACGAGGTTAGGTGACATACAAGACAAAGCCAGGAAACATTTATTAAAGTACAAGGAAAGCATGAAAAGACAAGCAGACAAACACAGGTCTGAGGCCCCAATGTATAAAATTGGTGACAAGGTATGGCTCTCCACAAAGAACCTAAACATAGAGGGATCCCGAAAGCTGCAACCATGTTTCATTGGACCCTTTAGTATAACTGCCATAGTAAACCCGGTAACAGTAAAATTAGATTTACCACAAGAATATCCAGTACATACTACATTCCATGTGTCCTTGCTTAAGCCGTACAACTCAAAAACCCGACCTGAACCACCACCTCCACCCATACCAATTAAGGGAAATCTGGAATATGAAGTGAAAAGCATAAAAGACTCAAAAAGAATTAGTGGACGTCTGTTTTATTTAGTAGAATGGAAAGGATATGATGAATCTGAGAATTCATGGGAACCAGCATCATATGTACATGCCCCACAGCTGATTAGACGGTTTTATTTAAAAAATCCAGGAAAACCCCGTCCTGTAGGAGGGCCTTTGAGGGGGGCAACTGTTAGGGTTTGTACACAGCAAAGAGCATGTCCCCTCTCACTGCACTAGTGGGTTCTGTAATAGCTCCCTTTTAAACTTACTATTGAAAGCCTTTCTTGTTATCTCACCTTCCCCCCCCCTAGGCTTCTGTGTATGTTGTTTAATGTGCTGTTTTGTTTACACATTGGGCCTTGCTTTTACCAAGGCTTCTTTAAAATACTCCTCCCTAGGCCATGTGTTAATCCAACTCATTTGTATAATAACTGAAACTCTGCACACCTTTCAAGAACATGTGCAGCATGTGAGGACCACACCCAGCCCTTCAAACCACACCCAGCCCTGTCTATAAAAGGCATCCCCGAGCCTCACCCAGTGCTTGTGCTCGTCTACCTCCCGCTTACCTGAGAACAGATCCCTCGGCGCTGGCACTCCTGCTCTTTACAGACTTTCATTGACTTCAATGGGCGCAGCTTCTGGCTCTTCCTTCTTCCGGTTTCCGGTTCCTCCTTGCTTCAGCCTCTCTCCTATGAGTAACCTGCAAAAGAGAAAGAAGACAAGGTTAGACTGATCAGTATCTCTTGCCAGCAACAAGTAAGTGCAAAACCTTTTATTACCTGAAAGAACTTTGACAACAATTTCTGGATTCGTGTATAGACAATTTGAAACGAAATACCTTCCACGAACATTGTGATTCAAACTCTTTGTTACAAGAATATTTTGCAGAACTTTGTGAAGCAAACATTGTTTTTTCTCATGGAATTTATTAAGAACCGAACAGTGGAAACCATTAACAGCAAGGCAAACAGTAAATCAAGGACTTGCACAAATTACATGCTGTATTTTGATGTAAAAGTACAGTATTTGTTTTATAAAAGATTCTGGAAATATGGGAAAAAAGCTTTACAGTAATAGAAAACACATCCCAGAGCAGTAACACATTCCAAACCTGGAAACTAGAGACCAGGATCCAAGAGGCACCAGTTTCTACAGAAGTCAGAAAGGGCAGCAGATTTGTGCAGCACTTCAACAGTGGAAACGCAAGAACGGTGTTGTCTCTCTTTTTTATTTTATCCACTTCCCCCCTTCCCTTGAGCTTCTGTTCTTAGTGCACTGTTTTAAAAACTAGTGTGCTGGAACAAGCAGTTTCAGGGTGGGGTCGGATTGTCTTCAACCTCCATCAGAACTGAACAAGAACTCAGGTGAGCTGGGCTTTGACACTACGCACACGCCACCAACCAAGTGCCAGCTCGCACACACCGCTAGCCAAGCACTAGCCCACTCACACCGCCAGCCAAGCACCATCCCACGCACACTACCAGCCAAGCGCCAGTCCATGCACACCGCCATCACATTTTTTTTTAAACAAAAACGAATACACAAACCAACTGTAAGTAAATATAAAACTACAAACACAACAGCTCTAACTGAATGCATCACACTAATGCCAACTATGAAACTGAACAAAAAATATTAAACGATACAGACCAGGCAAGGCTCATGGGTGCGCCGAAAAATTATTTTTCTTGTGGTACATTCTAAAATAAGTGGGTGCACACAGCCCAGGTTTAGAAGGACAATCAGGGCAGTGCATCATTTACAGGGATTATTATTTTTGCCCGTGGGAGGAATGTGATCAGCAATGTGCCAATCTTTCAATAGATAGATTTAACCTATATCTTGGTGACTGGGGGTGAATGTTTGCATTGTTTAGCATCCGTCCATCATCTGTTCTTTTTGCATTTGTCACCCCGAGTGGGAAGGGTATACCCAGACGTGGGTCCCATGCTCACTGCGCCACTGGATTCAAGCTAGCCTAGCTGATGAAGGTTGATACTCTGAAACCGGTCATAGGATGCTTGTTACCGATCCAGGGAGGACCGGGGTTAGCAGTTCGAGATGGACTGTTCCCATGAGGAACAGGATCAAGACTGATTTGCATATGGCTGGGTCCAAACTGGTGTGGAGTGGTGAGCAAACAAATGATGGATTAAACCCAGATCCTTGTGACTGGGGTGAATGTTTGCATTGTTCAGCATTCTGTCCATCATCTGTTCTTTTTGAATCTTTCAATCTAGCCACCTCTCCCACCACTCCAAATCTAGGAACACTTCTAGAAGGCTGGCTCTCTATGTAGTGTGCAAAACCAGGCACACTGTGCAGAGAGTCTGGGCAACCACACGTTGGTTTCGAGAGGTAAAATCTAGACCACCTAATGCTCTAATTTTGATGGCAACTTGGTCGAGCAGTTAGGCCAGTCTTGGAGAAGTGTAAAGCATTTGTTGTACTCACAGTATCAATAAAGGAAGACACACACTCAAAACAATAACTCAAGACCAATTTCACAAAAATACATCAGATTTAAAAAAAAATGTAAGACCATGATCAACAAAATCACCATAGGAATTAAAGCGAGAAAACTTTTAAAATGCATATAAAATCAAACATTGTGTTTACCAATGTCTCCTTTTTCACATAGGTTGAGGTCATCGATAAGTTCTTTGTGCCAGCCAGATGAGTTTGGGTGGTTCCCGGTTTCGTAGGGAAGGGCTGTCGAAAAGTCCTGGGAGCTGGTGCAGGACCACTACGGGGGACCACATGGAAAAGCAATGCACAGGTGGACTTCAAGGTGAGTCCTGTGGGGCCCCTTGGAATGTAGAGGTCACAATGGGATGGGGACCCTTAGAGCACTGATGGTTCTCTGGTGCATGGCCCAGGAAGGCAGGCTGCAGAGCAGATAGATGAGACAAGAGCTGTGTGCAAAGGTGCCCTTGGAAACAGGAGGTGGGTCACTTGCAGCTCAGCAGGGCCACTCTGGTGAGTGATTCTAGTGGTTTCTGAAGTTCCTCAACTGGGGCTTCCTCCTGGTCCTCTTTGAGTCCAGGGTGGACATTTCTTCTTGGTGTCTGACATTGAATGACTGGTACCCCAGGCATTGCACGGTTCAGCCACTGGAGGTTACAGTGACACCAAACTTGGCACACTTATGAGGCCTGTCCTCTGGGTCCATCGGGTGAAATTTGGTCTGGCTGTGGTGTCTGGTTCCGTGGTCAGGAGCCAGTCAGTGAACTGGACTTCAGTGGTCTGTGGGTTTTTGTTGCAAAAGATTGATGCCTTCACTCTGGAGGGAGATTGTCTGTGACTTTCAGAACAATGGAGCTCCTCTGGGGATTTTTAGAGTCTGTCTGATGTCCTAGCAACCCCTCAGCGACAACTGTTGAGTCCTGGGTGCAGCAGGCAGGGTTTGGCATCTTTTTCTTTGTGCAGCAGGAATGCAGTTCTCAAGACTTAGGTCTTCTTTGTAGCTGGTCTTCTTGTGTCTTTGGAATCTGATCTGCAGCTGTAGTGGTGCCTACTAAGTAATGCATTTAGTGGGTTTTTACTGGAGTATCTAGTAGTTACCAATGGGCCATCTACCTTAGGGTGGCTACACCCACTATGTGACCACTTCCTGTGGGCAGAGGTCACTTCCCAATCCCTGAAAGGCTATTTTCCAACCCTGCAAGATGGAGGAAAATGAAATAGAGGGGTCATCTTGCATGCAGCACCTTAGGGGTGGTGCAAGCTGGGGATGGCCACTCCTCCTGTCCTTTGTGAATTTTCTCAGCTGTTGCTCTCACCAAAAGTGGGGGTTTGCAATGTGGGTGGCCATCTGTTGCTAGCAGATGGGATGTGGGTTGAGTTTCAAAGATGGTAAGCCCTTTGAAGCTCGCTAGCAGAGCTGTACACATTCCTGGGGGAGGAGGTGTAACCCCTCTGCCCAGGACGGGCTTTGTTCTCTGGACCCAGAGAGCAGGGGCTCTCACCCAGGGTTCCAGAATCCTGTCAGGTGGTGATAGGCTTGTTGTGACAGGCCAGCAACCATGCCAGGGCAGCAAGTGTTTGCAGGAGGCACCTCTAAGGTGCTCCCTGGATACAATTTGTAAAAAAAACAATACTGGTGCAACCCAGAGTGCAGAGTGACCATCATGACGCTGTAATAATCGTACTGACTAGAGTCAAGCATGTGCATGTACAATAGCTGCTCCCTGGTTTAGCAGGGACACAGTAGGAGCATATTGCTCATGCATCTATGCCAACACATGCAGTATAGTGCACCCTACCTTAAGGCTGAAAGGCCTGCCAGAGGGGTGACCTACCTGTATTGCATGCAGTGTATATTGGACAGGGCACACAGGCTATGTGCCAATCCAGTTTTGCAATTTAGGATTGCACCAGGACACTCAGCCTGCAATGGCAGTGCTGGGTGCACCTGGATGCATGGTCCCTGAAGGTGGCACAATCTGTGCTGCTGCCCTCAGGGGTCACCCTTAGTACTCATGGCCTGGGTACCTTGGTATCATTTAGTAGGGACTTAAAGTGGCACCTAAAGGTATTTTCCATTGTGCCAATGCATCACAACAGTTTTTGGAAAAAGATCTGGCTCCTCATGGAAGTAGGTTATCAGGGGCCCTAGTCACTTAAAACTTTGAAACCACATCAAATACCAGGCAAAAGGTGGGGTTAACATGTCAAAGGAGGCACTTTCCTACACTACTTGCCTGTTCCATCACAACAAGACTGCTTATCACAGATTGCTGAAACTGAATAAAAGTAATATTTGGCAATGGAGAACAATCCTTGAACGCAACAAAAGCATTAAAGTTTGCTAAATGGAAGAGATGGATAGCCAACTTCTTACACCAAGTGTAAGCCTTACGAATAGCAGTGTAAGGTACCAACCTCTGATCCACTCTATCCACACCCCCATGCGCTTATTGCAGTCTGAAATGCATACAAGTTTGCACATTTCAGCAGCCTGCTGACCCCAAACAGTCACAGGTGAAGTACTTTAATCATGGATGGCGGTCAGCATGTAGACATCTCTTCTGCCTGCACATTTCACAGCTAGATGTTCATCACTACAAACAAGCTCCTTTGGTTAACCTTTATGGTTAGAGTGGACTGTGCCGCAAGCAACAGTGTCCATTTTGAACAATTCCCTGAACGATTGCACGCCAGTGTAGAAGTTATCTAGATACAAATGGTGTCCTTTGTTAAAAAGTCCTCTACCAAGTGCCCACACAATTTTCTCACTAACTCCGAAAGTGGACAGATATCTTGGGGGGGGGGGGGTCAATAGTGGAAACCGTACCAGTCTACACCTGGAAATTATAGACAAATCCTGTGCTACTCTCAGACAGCATATACATCTTAATTCCATAACATGACATCTTACTAGGAATGTTCTGCCTAAAAGCCAAATGGCCCTTGAAAGGGCCAATGACTCATCCATATTTATTTCCCTGGGATATAGATCTTTGGAAATTGATCTACAAAGTGATCAAGGACAGGCTAAATCTTATAAAGACGGTCAGAGTCAGGGTGGTCTCATGGCAATGCTAAAGTATTATCAACAAAATGCATCATCTGAAGCAGAAGAAAATACCGATCACAACTCACAATTGCAAGAAATATGGCTGCTGCCATCAAGGAACTGGTAGCCCAATATGAAGACAGTGACAGCTCCCATATCAAACCCATCCAAAAAGTTAAACACCAGGACTTCTTCAATTCTTCCAGCTTTGTGGGAGTCCACCAGGTAGCTATAAATCGGGCCTACATCTGGCACTGTTGTCCCTCAATACACTTTTGAATGCTCAACAGTCTCACCCAAAAATACATTGTCCATAAATAAATGAAAGAAATTTATAGGCAAAAAGTTTTCAGTATTCACTCTACACCCTGCAACACCAGTAAAGACAGGCAAAGCCAGCTGCACCTTTTTCAGGGCAACCCAGAGTTCAACTCTGCCAGTGGGAAGCCTTGCAGCCCCAGGCTGCAATCCAGATGCCTCTTGATGCACTTTCGGCACATCAGTGTCCTCCTAAAAAACAGGCACTTCATCTGCTCTGAGAGTGGATTCATCATGAGATGATTCCTCTTGGACAGAAAAGTCACTGCCAGAGTCTTGCACCTCCTCTGATTCAGATTTAGTCAGTCTCATAATCATGGTCAGAGGAAGATCCAAAAAGCATATCAACAACCTGCTGAGCGGTAATCCTGCAGCTAGCCATCATCCTTACTAATAAAAGTAACTTGACAAATAAGTCAACAACAACCAACACTGCGTAAAATAAGTAATAAACAAAGTGGGGCTTTATCACTGAGACCTATATACTTAGAAAACACTCATTTGCCAGAGACAACTAGACTCACCAGCACCTACTCTGAACAGACACAGCAAGCACCAACAATAGCCCACCAAAAAGGAAAAACAAAGAAAATTACACATAGGACAACTCCATACACACAGGGGGTCATTCTGACCCTGGCGGTCACCGACCGCCAGGGCCAACGACCGCGGAAGCACCGCCAACAGGCTGGCAGTGCTTCCTGGGCCATTCTGACCGCGGCGGTAAAGCCGCGGTCAGAAAAGGGGAACCGGCGGTTTCCCGCCGGTTTACCCCTGGCCCAGGGAATCCTCCATGGCGGCGCTGCTTGCAGCGCCGCCATGGGGATTCCGACCCCCTTCCCGCCATCCTGTTCCTGGCGGTTTTTACCGCCAGGAACAGGATGGCGGGAACGGGTGTCGCGGGGCCCCTGGGGGCCCCTGCACTTTCCATGCCACTGGCATGGGCAGTGCAGGGGCCCCCTAACAGGGCCCCACAAAGATTTTCAGTGTCTGCTTTGCAGACACTGAAAATTGCGACGGGTGCCACTGCACCCGTCGCACCCCTGCAAATCCGCCGGCTCCATTCGGAGCCGGCTTCCTCTTTGCAGGGGCTTTCCCGCTGGGCCGGCGGGCGATCTTTTGGAGATCGCCCGCCGGCCCAGCGGGAAAGTCAGAATGACCCCCACAGTGCCCAAATCCAAGGAAGATTTCACACGCAATAAAACATGAGCTAAATATGCCGCTATTATTGCACTATTTACAAATAACTCATTCATGCATGGCATTGGTACTCATTAAAGTAAACAGTACCCCAAAGGGTTTTTTACCAAACACAAACCACTACACAAACTGCAGATCTACCATTGCCGAAACTGCAAGCAGGAATCACGACAATGGAATCAAAAGCTTTGCACTTGAATAAAAAGGAGAAATAAACATTATGGTCACAAATGTAAACAATGCACCAGTCCACACACACCAATCTGGGGGAGGAGATGGCTAAAAATATGGCCAAAACATTCACTCCCTAAAGGGGAGTGACCCCTGCCCAGGGGGCCGCTCCACACAACAACAGTAGCAACATATGAATAAATCATCCCTGGTATCTAGTTGTTTCTGCCCCCCTTGAGTGCAGATGGTCATAAAAAAAGATGGTAATGTGCCCCCAAGGGAAGCAGAAATGACCAAAATATGTGCCTCCCAAAGGGAGCAACCCGTGGCCAAGGGGTCACTCCCCCAAATCACCAAAATGTAAAACCCCTGCTGTCTAGTGGTTTCTGCCCTCCTTTGGGGCAGATGGGCCTGAACAAAAGAGGCCAACTTGCCTCAAGGGTGGTAGAAATGGTCAAAATATGTGCCCATAAAGCGAGCAGCCCTTGCCCAAGGGGCCGCTCCCCAGCTAACCAAAATTTTAAATCCCTGGTGTCTATTGGTTTCTGCCCCTTTGGGAGCAGATGGCCTAACAAAAGAGGCTGATCTTCCCCAAAGGGGAACAGAAATGGCCACAATAGTTGTTCCCCAAAATCACCAAAACGTTACATTCCTGTTGTTTAGTGGCTTCTGCCCACCTTGGGGTTGGATGGACCTAAAAGAAAAAGGCTGATCTGTCCCCAAGAGGGCCATAAATGGCCAAATAAAGACCCTCGCCCAAGGAGTCACTTTCCAAAATCACAAAACTTTACATCGCTGGTGTCTAGTGGCTTCTGCCCCCCTTGGGAGCAGATGGGCCTAAAGGAAAGATGCTGATCTGCCCCCAAAGGGGTCGCTCCCCAAAATCCCCCCAAAATGTAAAATGCCTGGTGTCTAGTGGTTTCTTCCCCTCTTGAAGGCAGATGGGCCTAAATAAAAAAGGTCAAACTGCCCCTAAGGGTGGCAGAAATGGCCAAAATATGTGCCCCTAAAGGGTGTGACCCTTGCCCAAGGGTTGACTCCACCACAAAATAGCCAACAGTTTAAATCTTTGGTGTCAAGTGGTTTCTGCCTCCCTTTGAGAGCAAATGGGCCTAAAAAAAGAGGCTGATCTGCCCCACAAGGTGTGCAGAAATGGCCAAAATAATTGCCCCCTAAAGGGAACAAACCTTGCCAAAATCATCAAAGTTTTCCATCCCTGGAGTCTAGTGACTTCTGACCTCCTTGGGGAAGATGCGCCTTAAAAAAAAAAAGAGTCTGATGTGCCCTAAAAGGGGGTAGAAACAGCCAAAGTAATTGCCCTCTAAAGCGTGTGTCTCTTATCCAAGAGGTCGCTCTGCAAAATCGCCAACATTTTACATACCTGGTGTATAGAGGTTTCTGCCCCTCTTGGGGGGAGATCGGCCTAAAAGAATGGCCAATCTGTCCCCAAGGGGGGCAGAAATGGCCAACATATATGCCCCCTAAAGGGAACAACCCTTTCCCAAGGGGCTGCTCCCCATGCATCCAAAAACACACACACACACAACACAAAATTCTCTTTTGGCCTAGTGTGTATTCCTGTTGCACGATCGCAACGCTGTGCATTATCGTGTAGCAGGAATACATTTCAAAGAGACACCGGGGGAAAGGAAAAACTCTTTCCTTTCCCGCTGTTGCCTCTTTGAAACCCCCCACCTCTCCCAGGAGAACAAAACTCACATGCATCTCCTGCCGGTGCTGGAAGGCAATTGCTTTCAGCACTGCTGGCCTGCTCTGATGACACCGGAGTGCGGGGTGCCGCTGATGTCATCAGATCACCAGGGAGGGGTGGCAGAGAAAAAGCTTCTGCAGCCATCCATGGTGGAGTGGTGTAGGGGGGCAGCCCATGTGGGGAGCGCCAGAGCTTCCCCCTTGGGTGGGTGCTGAGATGGCCGGGGGCCGTCCGACACACACCATGGCGTCAGACAGCCCCCAGCCGTCCGACGCATCCAAGGGGTTAAAGTACATAGGAAGTAATAAGCTGTGTGCCTTTGATTCCTTCCAATCATTGGTGTCTAAGTGTTAGGCTCCGGATGGCTACGAGCCAGGATGTTACTTGAAAAAAAAAGGACTGATGGCCCTTTAAATCAGACCTTTGTTTTGGGCCCAGTTGGAAGTGAAAAAAGAAAGCCCCCTCACCACCTGCAGGTTGCTGCTCTACAGTAGCCAAATGCTAGCTCTACTGAATTGTGTCCTGGTTTAGAAAAGGTGCACCAGAACAAACTCAGCTTATTTTTCTCAGATTCAGCCAGATCCCATGTCTGGCTCAGAAAGAGCTGCTGGAACTAGGAACCAGAGGGATCTGTTTCATTTCCTAGACTGGCAGGTGGAGAACCTACACTAATTGCAGAGCCTTTGCATGCTGGGGCAGGGACCCCTTCACACAATGGAATGAACCTTCTCCATATGGATTAGATACCTCCTTATGCAGAAGGGTGACCCTTGCAGGAGGGAGACCCCTGCATGTAGCTGCATGTAACTGAAACACTAAAAAATTGATAGAATCACAAAAACCTTACCATGGTTTGTTTGTTTTTCTACTGTACTAGTTTAGTAATATTTTTACTATGTTGGACGCATAACAGGAGTGTACTATGTGAGATTTTGTACTCGAGAGCTGGTAATGATAACTGTTTGACTGCTAAAGAAAATTGAAATGCAAATTATTTTTCAGTAGAACCTCGCTTGTCAGTTAATACCATTAGGTGAAATAAACAGATCTGTCTCAGGATGGTATACAGGGACTGTGTTGTAGTAGTCCACAATTCATCATTTACAAGTGACTGTCTAACCACATAAATGCAGCAACCAGACTAACAGCTCAATAAAAAAATGAATTAACGAGCTGATCCTGCACCTGAATACACTGACCTATTTTCTGTACCCCTCCCTGGGTACCTCTAGTGTGTGTAGCTCAAGGTCAAAAAATGTATGGAAGCTCTTTTGCATGGTGAAGTTGTGCATCATGCAACAGGCTACAACAATCTTACACAATGTCTGTAGGGGGTACACCAGCACCTGTCCTGTACATCTACATCTACATCAATACTTAAGGGTCCCAAACCTGTGTTCAATAATGGCCATGTACATAAATGTGCTCTATTGTACCTTTGTTGAGGTGGTGTAATAGGACGTCTGCAGGGTGTAAGGAGATAGGGTGAGAGAGCATACCCTGATTCACTTGCAACACAAATGTGATCTTTTTAATAAATGGGCCTTTAATCTACAATTAATACATCAAGCCTACAGCCATGCAGTGGATGTGAGGTTGTTGTGTGTGTATTGTGTTGTGGTGATTATTGAGCATGTTAGAGACTAAGGCCCTCATTTCAACCTTGGCGGGCAGCAACCGCCGCCCGCCAAGTTGAAACCGCCGGGCGGCCGCCAATGCAGCAGCACTCCCGCGGGGTCTATTTGGAGATCCCCGCTGGGCCGCAAAACGGGAGACGGCTCCAAATGGAGCCGGCGGTGTTGCGGCTGTGCGACAGGTGCAGTTGCACCCATCGCTCTTTTTACTGTCTGCTATGCAGACAGTGAAAAGCTGCATAGGGCCGTGGCAGGGGGCCCCTGCACTGCCCATGCCAGTGGCAAGGGCAGTGCAGGGGCCTCTAGGGGCCCCACAACTCCCCTTTCTGCCTGCCTTTTCATGGTGGTTCAAACCGCCATGAAAAGGCTGGCGGGAGGGGGACTCGTAATCCCCAGGGCAGCGCTGCAAGCAGCGCTGCCCTGGGGGATTTAAACCGAAGGGACAAAAGTGGCAGGAAACCGCCGGTCCTGGCGGTGCGACTGCGGCACTTTCGCCGCGGTTGTAATTCCCAGTGAAGCACCGCCAGTCTGTTGGCAGTGCTTCCGACAAAACAGGGTTGTAATGAGGGCCAATATCTCCAGATGCACAGATAGCTCTGGTGTGAGGTTTTGTTACTTACCAATAAGCTACATGTTAGTAAAATCCATGGCAGCCAAGCGACATGCAGGAGGTGACTGATGGAGGATGTAGCTGTCATGGGTGCTTCAGGAAAGGCAGCATACACATCAATGAAGTAGCCCCTGACATTACCGACAACCTGCACTTCGATGGAGTGCCAGCAATGTCTGTTGAGAAGTTCTCAGCGGTGAGGTGGATGAACTGTCACATGCGTGAGGTCAGCAGCCCCTCTCGCATGAGAGAAGTGCCCAAAGGCATATCATTCCCTTCACACCCCTTGCCTTTCCGTCAGTGACTGTGTCATGGTGATAAGCTTGTGCACTCTTCTGTTGATGTATCTGAGTACCTGATGCAAACAATGAGACTGTGAATCTATGGCAACGTTACTAGAGGTGACCCTCTGGAACGTTTCAATGATCATGAAATGAAATGCAGGCAGTATTTTGCCATACAGTCAAGCACAGAGGCAACCTGGGTTGATAAATGTGAAACAAAACAGTGGTTCCCTGCAAGAGTAGTCACAATGCCTGAAATTCCAAGGCAAAATCATTTACATTCATGATCCAAAAATATGAATTGTAACATATAATATGAATCCATTTGCTAAATGTGAAAACAAATCATATTAAAAGCATATTACAGCAGGTGCTTCAAATCCAGTGCAGTGAAAGTGCAAGGTGGCATCAGTGAAATAGATTCGTTCAAGTGTTGTACAAAGTTCATATATGCGATTAGCATGTACATCAGTCACTAGGGCTGCTGAAATGATCCCTTTGTAAGACTCCAACTGAAGATACATAGAAACTAATGTAGTCAATCAAAATAGTCCTCTAGTGCAAAGGTTGATGTTTCAACCGAGGAATAAGTGACTTGTCAGCATCATCATCAGAACAAACAACACAATATTAGGAACATGCAAAAAGAAAGCCATGCCAATTAGCTAGTGCCCTGTTGTCACTAGGGGTACACGTAAATCATTATAGTAATTGGAGGAAGACATACAAAAACAGGAAAGAATCTGCAATACAGAGAATGAATCAGGAAAAAGAATCCAACAGGTCAGGATCGTAGGAGCAAATAGTTCAAGTCTGGTAACACAAAAGAAGGGAGATGATTAGCCTGTCCCTGCCCAAGCCTGCCATACAGTTCCCCTACACTGTACACCATAGCATCGGAAAAGGTGTCAATAAGAAAGATGATTGGTACCACCTATAAAAAGTCTCTCTATGCTGATACCAAAAAAGAATGAACCACTGTGTAATAATCTAGTGAGTCAGGAGGCTGGAGTCAGGAGTCAGGAGAAGGTTAGAAAACCCACTTGACGATGCACACCACCACTGTGACCAGTAGAAATGATACTGTGAGGCCATGCAACTGAAAGAAAATGGGGAAAGGTATGAAATGCTCATCGCTGAGGAAATATACCCTCTGCAGAGGAACGCACAGTCTAAGAATCGGTTGTATGACTTCAAGTTGAGGTAAAAAACAGGAAAATAGGAAGAAGACCCCACTGCCCACTCTCAAGATGTCTGAACCCTTCCTTGGCTGTTAGGAGCTTGATAGCCTGCCCTAGAGGTGTGGTCAGCTGTGGGCAGCCCTAAATGAGTGGGATCATCTCCTTCTCATCTGATCTCCTGGTCAGCGTATGCTGCCCTCACCTGTGCAGCTCCACCCCTTTGCTGCTGCTGCTGCCTTGATCAAACTGAGAGCCTGCATAACTCTCAGTTCAAGGCCCATCTCCACCCGCTGGCTTCTGCCTGTGCCTCATCCCTGGTGGCCTACTGGCCATCTGCATGTAAGTATCTTGGCCCTTAGTTTTGCGTCAAAACATTTACCGCCGGCTAACGCCATTTCTTTGCGCCGCTCGGGCGTCAAATTTCTAATTTGACGCACAGTGGTGCAAACCACAGGCGTGAGTAATATTTTTTGAGTCAAACCAATGCTTCACGTCGTAAAGTAAAATGACGTTAATGCAGCGAAAATGAATTTGAGCCGGTTTACGATGTCGCAAACTGGATACAAGCCTTTTTTGGACGCAATAGCATCAAAAAGCGGCGCAAACAGTGCAACATGTGCTAAGGAGAGCCAAAATGGATCCCAGATGCTTGGACAGACCCCAGGAAGATGACAACAGACCAGGAACCAACCAGGAGGACCCACACAAGACCCAGGAGATGGAGAAGAAGAAAAGAAAGTGTTGGTTCAGTGCAGAGGAGCAGGAAATTTTGGTGAAAGAGGTGACGGAACACCAGCACCAACCTTTTGTCACCTCTAAATTGTCAATTAGTAGGAGAGAGGCAATGGCAACAAATTGTTGACAAGATAAACAGTGTGGCAGAAGTACGGAGAACAGTTATTGAGTGCAAGAAACGCTGGCAAAACTGCAAGCGCAGGACCAAGGAAAAGATGGCCAGGAACAGGAAGGCAGCACTGCAGACTGGAGGTGGGAGTCCAGCACCGCAGAAGGGCCCTGGACCACATGGAGGAGTTGGTGGCAGCCATCATCCCGGAGGAGATCGTCACAGGGATTCAAGGACAGTACAGCGCAGACTCCCAGGAGACAACACAGATGCAGGGTAACTCACATGGGGAATTAAAATGCATAAATGTTAACTGTAAGCAGGGGGGGTGGACATACCTACTACACAATGCATGCAAGTCATGATATTCAGGGAGTGGCATGGGTAAAGGGGAACAGCACGGGGGATGGGCTGTTCAGAGGAAACATGGGGCACAGTGCTACACTACAACAACAACCTTTGCATGGGGGTATGCTGCCATGCCAAGGATGATGGAAAAGTAAAGCCAGTCCAGGAGGGTAGGGTACAACATCAAACTGGCCTGCTGTCACACGACAGCTGGTATTCTCCCTACATGAACTAGGGCTCAATTAACAGTCTCAGGCCATATCTGCAAGTGGAGTGTAATATTGACGACAGTTGCCACTACCACCTCTGCTATGTGTGCAGGTCAAGTAGCTAATGGCAGTTAACGTGCGCATGAATCAAACACACCCAAATTAGAGGGTTCAGGATGACAACGTTATCAATCCCCTGAAATCAATACAAATGTTCTAATCCTGTCAAATGTGAATGTCCATAGTTGCTACAAACATCAGCCATTGTCATAAACATTATGAGGTACACAGCACTAATGTCATATCCATGCTGCATATGTCAGGGTCCACCCTGTGTCTGGGTCACAATAGCTCCAATGACACCATGCAACATCCCAACTGTTATACTGCTCACACAATAGCATTGAGGGGGAGGACATATGTTACTGGCTAGTGAAATACACCCGCACAATCAGAAGAGAAAATGGACCATCAGTGCAATCCAATGTAGCAAACATTCCCCATCAACTTTACACACTACCAGTGCTGATATATGTAGTGTGCCATGCCAATGCTATACATAGTTATGCTAGGTCTCAGCAACATATAGCTGGATGTGAAATATCAGAGACTGGCTCAGTTCCAGATTGTTAAGTGTAGTGCAAGTGCCATCAGAACACCCACAGCCAGTGCAAGGCCTCACCATGAGAATGGAAGTAGACGGAGGGTTGAGTAGGACAAGAAGGTGGCAATATACAATTTGGGCAGAACCAACACCTAGAGGATGTGATGCTGACAAGTCCCCAAACTGACCACACTGCATGTGACATGCAGGTGGGGCATAGGCCTGGGTGAATGCTAATATTATAGACAGGAACAATGAACAGGAACCTATATCACAATGTGCAACAAATAGGAAGGCAGGCACGTCACATTACAAATGACACAACACAGACACACTAATTGTACAATATCTCATTGCAGAGGACGAAGGCTCTCCTGGGGATATGCCTGTCCTGGACTTCCCTGATGACATGGATGATGAGCTGGCAAACATCATCCAGCAGATCCTCCAAGATGTCCTTGGAACCCTCCGGACCCCACCTTCAGTTGCAAGAAGGAGCACACATACAGCAGCCATCACAGAGGATCCACCCACCACCCCAATTTTACGACCTGCCAGCTCCAACCCAGCTGAGGACTCTGACAACACTGGCACCGGCTTTGAGAGAACTGTAGTTGGAGTACAGCGGGAGCTGGCCAAGGAGGTGCAGGTGGGAATGGAAAATATGGCAGCCAGCTTAGAGGGGGTGCGTTCGTGCATGATGTCAACTGCAGAACAGGCAGCAGCCATGCAAGGGTGAACATCAATCTTGCAAGAACTTGAAAAAAGTGTGAAGGAAATCAGCACAGCTGTAAGAGAGTTGACACAACACCTCCAACAACAAACCTTTCAACGCGTGCACAAATGCAATATTGACCCCCTCAGGGCCGACCTGGCTGCCTACCACAGTGATGTGGCTGCTATTCTTAAGAACCAGCAGCTCCTCCTTGCTGCAGTACTGCCCTTAATAGCCCCACAGTTGGCAGCTACCAGGATGTCTGACTCCACGTCTTCAAACACTGAGGTGTGTGTTGCCCCTTCACACCCACCACCACCAAGGGCAGAGGAGACAACACACACATCAGAAGATGAAGACCTGGAACAGATCACCTTCACCCATAAGAGTACCCGGTCGCACTAGTCCCTGCCACCTGGCCACTTATAACCAAGGTCCTGTGCTTTGTAACATGCCAGTCTTGCAACAGCTGCTCTTAAGCACTGTTCTCCAGCCCACTGTTTACCTTGTCTCAATGCCCTGTGATTGTCTCTCACTAACTCATTGGCAAATCATGTCCCTATGCACTGTATTTCACTTCACCCAGGCATGTCCAATGACATGTCCTTTTGCACTTGTGTAGGATCTCAATGGAAGGTGTCACACTAATGGACTCACAATCATGGACAATGTAAATATAGCAGTACAGAACTTTAAAATAAATAGCACTTCAACACCCACTTTGTCTCTGTGTAATGTGACACATCAACCATGAGGGAGATTAGTGATGGTTGCCTCATGTCAATACCCATCAAATGTCAATACAACTGCCCTGAAAGAATGTGGGCTGATAACTATGCACTGGGGTCTGGATTGTACCATCATCTATCCTTCATGAAGGTCAATTCTGAGGTAACTCAAAACTATACAGTAAAGTGCTGTGTTGGACAGAATAAGTCTTCTTCAAGGGATGTCTAAGCCGAAAAATATTGCCTTCAAATTATTGTAATAGACAATCTTTACGTATGTGACATTTGTCACAATTTTTTCCACACACACCATACAGCAGGAATGGATGTGTATGAGTGTACGTACAAATATGTAACCTGGCTGTACAATGTAACAAATGATAGGTGTGAGTCATGCATACTATACTACTTGAGAATATACCATCACTCACTTTATAAGGCTTCACTTGAACATCAGGCTGCAGGCAGACATAACACAGTATCCTCAATACCAAATCTGGTCCCAAAGTATGTGAGATTGAAAACATCCATCAAAAATTAACAACACATTGGGATCCATAGTAACCTTGAGTGGTGGGTGCCATGGATGGCAGATTCTTAGCAAAGTAGCTCTGGTGTAGCTGCCAATGTGACAGCTCAATTGGGATTTGGTTGCAGGATGGGACACAAATGCAAATACAAAAGAGACACTGTTCACCCATGCCAAGGCCCTGATCCCCAAGCATATGACATATACTGTAAAGGAATACCTAAATATTTATTTAACAGTAAAAAAGGATAATAAAACTAATCTAACCTATCCTAACTACACATTACCCACAGCTGGCCCTAACTAACTTAAGCTAAACTTACTTATCACATTTAACTAAACACTCTAACCATCAACCCCCCACCCCCTTATAAGACAGGACACATGGAGGACAACATATATTAACCCAAACATATACTATCTTATACTAAACAAATATATATATTTTTTGATTTTTATATTTTTATATATATTTTTTTTTTAAACCCCAACATCATCCGCACACATAATAAAATTACATTTAAAAATATCATACCCCCACTCCCAACCCACTACTACTAACTACTACTAACTAAAATAACAGCCTATTCTAACCTAACACTAAGGCCCCTAAACCCACTAATTAAAAGAACCAGGAAAGAGGAAGGAGGGGAGGGAATCATGGCAGAGGGTATAATTGTCACAAGTTGGCCCTCCGCAGAGTCTTCTTGATAGCACGCACCCTCTTCTTAATTTGTGACACCTCCTGCTGCAGCCTGTCCATTCTCCGCAACATACGTTGCATGTCACTTGCATCACTCTGAAATCTGCAGGGTCAATGACTGCAGCAGGGGTGGTCTGAGTGCCAGTTGTAGATGTGTGTCCGATTGGTGGTCCCATGCTTGTAGGGGGAGGTGCATGTGCTGCTGTCAGAGGTCCTTGAGCAGTGGAAATTGATGGTCCTGCAGTGGTGGCTGATATCCTTGGTGCCACCTGGGTGGTAATGGTGACGCTGGTGGTGGCGCTGTTGTGGACACCAAAGGGCCCCCTTGGGCAAATGCCCTTCACACTCCTGAGGCTCTTTCATGGCGATAACGCGTTATCCCCCCTACAAGCATGGCACCACCAATCGGACCCAGATTCCACATCCAGAATGTCGCGGTAACGCATCGCCCAGTGCTGAAACTCACGAATCTTGATGGCATCCATATTGGCTGCTGTTAAAAAAGATAAATCCAAACATTTGGTACTTCACTGTGTGATTTAGCTACTGATGAGAATCAGAAAATACGTCTAATGTAGCTGAAACAGGCCATATCACCATACAGATCACAGATTCTGCCTGAAGAAGTACATGCCAACGCAGCCTACACATGTCCTATCTAACAGCACAGCAATGCTCTAAAAGATGTGCAACAACTTAAATGACCTATGCCTCATTGTTCAGCCATTAGTCATGTAAAAAATGCTGCAAGTCCTCCACATGTGACAGGCCAACTTATGACTATCTTCTGGATGACAATCACGGGCCACAAGATCTGTGATTTGTAAATGGAATTGCCAAGATGGAATGCAGTTGCTAATCATGACTGGGTACCCTACGTTTGGACAAGTGATTTACAGATTTACATGTCTGTGTACTAAACTTGGATCATCACATATAGGTACACATCTGATAACCCTAAGCCTGTGCCTTAGAGGGGGATGGACAAGCAACACATACTTTCAAACATCAAGGACACCCAGGATGCTTTGGACAGCTGTACATGGGTTTGGGCAGTCCACCACAGGTAAGGAGGATGTCCAACTAGGATAGACCCAAACCTTCGACAATCCCATCCACATTTATGTTTGTAAATGCAGACAATTGTCAACATCATTTAATACCACTAATACCTGTCTTACAACAAGCAGATAGATACAAGCACACATCTGGGCATGAGCTGCATGCACACCTATGACATTGTACTCAAGTGCCACATACACGTAGCACAACATGTGGAGCTAGATGCTGCTAGGAAGTCAAACATACAGTCGAACATGTTCATTAGTGAACAGGGAGGCTCAAGTCTGTGGTTAAGACTTTGGCATCCCTATTCTGTGAGATTCAGGGTCTGACTTGCTGATTAAATCATGAATATGGGCCTCTGCTAATTTTTATTCATATA
The DNA here is from genome assembly GCF_031143425.1 of Pleurodeles waltl. Classification (NCBI taxonomy): domain Eukaryota; kingdom Metazoa; phylum Chordata; class Amphibia; order Caudata; family Salamandridae; genus Pleurodeles; species Pleurodeles waltl. The sequence goes on from NC_090450.1 coordinate 353,718,542, forward strand.
AATTTCAAAAACAAATGTCACCCTCTTCACATGCAACACAAAAGGATGATAGACAGAGTGCTGAACAATGCAAACACTCACCCCCAGTCACAGATCTGGGTTTAATCCATTGTTCTTTTGCTCACCATGCCACCCCAGTTTGGACCCAGCCATATGTAAATCAGTATTGACCCTGTTCTTCATGGGAACAGTCCAGCCCGAACTGCCAAGCCAGGTCCTCACTGGACCGGAAACAAGCATCCTGGGACCGGTTTCAGGGTATCACCCTTCATCAGCCAGGCTAGCTTGAATCCAGTGCCACAGTGAGCAAGGGACCCACGTCTGGTCATACCCTTCCTACTTGGGGCAACTTTAGCAACACAAAAGGAAGATTGGACGGAGTGCTGAACAATGCAAACACTCGCCCCCAGTCACAGATCTGGGTTTAATCCATCATTCTTTTGCTCACCATGTCACCCCAGTTTGGACCCAGCCATAACCAAATAAGTCTTGACCCTGTTCCTCATGGGAACAGCCCAGCCTGAACTGCCAAGCCAGGTCCTCACTGGACTGGAAACAAGCATCCTGGGACCGGTTTCAGGTATCACCCTTCATCAGCCAGGCTAGCTTGAATCCAATGGCACAGTGAGCAAGGGACCCACGTCTGGGCATACCCTTCCCACTTAGGGCAACTTTAGCAACAAAAAAGGATGATGGACGGAGTGCTGAACAATGCAAACACTCGCCCCCAGGGGTGAATGTTTGACATTGTTCAGCATTCCGTCCATCACTTATTCTTTTTGCATTTGTCACCCTAAGTGGGAGGGGTATGCCCAGACGTGGGTCCCGTGCTTCCCCATGCCACTGGATTCAAGCTAGCCTGGCTGATTAGGGGTGAAACCCCGGAACCGGTCCCAGGATGCTTGTTTCCAGTCCAGGGAAAACCTAGCCTGGCAGTTCGGGCTAGACTGTTCCCATGGGGAACAGGGGCAAGACTGATTTGCATATGGCTGGGTCCAAACTGGAATGGCATGGGCAGCAAAAAAAAACAATGGATTTAGGCCCAGATCTCTGTACTGGGGGGTGAATGTTTGACATTGTTCAGCAATCCGTCCGTCATTTATTCTTTTTGCATTTGTCACCCTCTTTACATGGCCATGCCTACAGGGCTGCACAACAATCCCAAAATATGGCTATACGCTCTATTGTCCAACTCAAAGATGGAAAAAAGTGAAATTCCACTCAAGTAACATATCCGACCATTTTCCAGCACATCAGACCTTGCTATGTGTCCAACACACAGGAGTCAATCACACAACAGCTGCAAACAAAACACAGAACTGAAATATCAACACTTACTGGATATGTCTTGGTCTGCAAATCAAGCCACTTCTCCGATTGTGTAGGAGGCAGGCCCACCTGTAAAGCATGGAAGGGAGAAATGTGCTCAATGTCTGTGCACTGTAGAACACTTTCAGATAAAATTACTGTGTGTAACATTAAATCTGAAAGTCCAGCCTCTCAGGCATGATACTCCAACAGACATACCACTGCAAACATGGACAGACCCGGTCACTCCATTGAGTGATATACAAATATCTGCACACATGCAGTGGCCCTAACTATCATGTAGTGACAAACATGCTCCATCAATTTGTTGCAGACTCATTTATGGAGTGTACTCCTCTCATCATTTGTAGTAATGAGAGACATGCAAAGCCACTTTCCTAGAGCACTGCAATATCAGTCACTCAGGTATTGTGGCTTGTGCATCAAGGGACAATCATTTACTGTGTGACACCCCTGTGGGTTGATTTAAGGTCATGATTTATCATGCTTTCTATGGTCCCTTACATGTAGGGCCTGTGTTGTGTGTAGGTTACATATGCCACATTAACAGTGTACCCTGAGCCATATATGCCCCCTATGACACCATAATGGCAGGGATCTTGTGCGTTAATTGGTGACAATTTGAGGCTAGCCATGGAATGACCAGTTTTAATATTTTGATAAAACAAGGAGATATATGCTGACAGTGTATATTGTAGTCATCCATGACAGACTGCATGGGCACAGGTGTAGTCATTGCACCAGAAATGTGTCACTCATTGCCCTGTGTACCCATTATGAGTTTTGTAAATCACAGTGAGTCACATTCATCAGCTTACATTTGCAAAGTTACAGCATACTGACACTGTCATATTATAACTCATGGTTTAGCAAATCTACCACTGTGTCAATCAAGATGATGTAGGGTTCAATTTGTATGTACCTTCGGAATGGCAGCAGTCACAGGAATGCTGGCCTTCTGATCTTAGCATACACCCATGTCTGTGATAGCCTCCATACTGGGAAGTTAGTTATTGAACATATGCTGCACTAGATCAGCAGGGGTGTACCAAACAAAAATAGGGAACTTTATATGTATGATGGAATTGGTCAGGGTCCCTTGCACGACATCATGCACAACATTGTGACCATGCATTCCCCAACATCAGGTATCCCATGATGATCCCATAACTTATGAGAAGTTCATGGCTACAGAGTAACACAGATGGCAAATGCATTAGTTCTGTTCCAGCTATTATGTCCAAGACCAATGTAAAACACACAGGTACAATGAACAGAGGGCCATGAATAGTTGTTATCCCTCAATTTGTATCATTTGCTTAATTTTATGTGCTACAGCTATGGAAAGTAGCACCAAACATTTAGAAATGAACCCGTGTGCATTACTTTGGTGGCACAACCAAGTCAAACTATCAGCCTAAGATATTACCTGAGGTTAGAAAGAACTTGGTAAGTATGGGCCAGAATACATTTCAGACATGTATTAGAAATAATTGGGGGACACATTAATTCTTGAAAACATCTGGTGAAAAACATGTCTTTCCTGGTACACTCACAGACCATGGCTAAAACATATGTTAGAGCCACATTTGCATCATCTATTGACATGAAGGTAGCACTACTTGGTAAGTATGGGCCAGAATACATTTCAGACATGTATTAGAAATAATTGGGGGACACATTAATTCTTGAAAACATCTGGTGAAAAACATGTCTTTCCTGGTACACTCACAGACCATGGCTAAAACATATGTTAGAGCCACATTTGCATCATCTATTGACATGAAGGCAGCACTAATTTACAGGCTCCAGTTGTGTTTTGTAACTCAGTGCAGCTGTTGCGTCAACAAATGACGGTAATGTGTAGCAATTATTGTATAACTCAAAGCCACTGTATGTTTAACTTGCATTCCACATGTCCAAATACATTGCCTGCAGCATATCAACAAATCTGCTACTGTCAATACAGAGCATTTAAATGTGCACATTACTTTGAATTGTACTCACCAACAGGGCTACCAATCACAATCCACAGGGGTCTAGCCGGTCTTGCTCCCTGGCAACAAGGTCAGCCCAGCGGTGCTTTAGTTGGTGGTGGTTGCGCGGTGTGTTGTAGACACGTTGTAGATGGTACAGGACTTTTGATCACCGGAGCCTCCTTGCCTCTGTGTGATACCCCTGAATCACCCTGCCACCTGCTTCAATCATCAATGGGAGGAAGTGGCACACCAGCCAAATGAATCCCCCCAGCTCCTCCTCACCCATTCTCACCCATTCTACCCAGACGTGGCCTACCCAACATGACTGAAATAATAAAGGAATTAAGGGGTACAGAGGATAATGAAGGGAAAGGAGGAGAGGGAAATGAAAAGTAAATAACCCTAAAACAGCCCAACTATCCCCAAACTAACACTATCCACAACAGACTCCCAACAGTACAAAGACAAAATTAGACACCAGAAATGACAAAAATACACTTACTCAGGATACCACAGACACTTACAAAACACCAAAAGACAATATTAGGAGCACACAGGAGACAAATCCACAATATTCACAGAGAGACAAGTCCAAACACAGCCACACAGTCAAGAAAAATCACAGACTTCAAAGTGAAAGTGAAAGTACACCCACTGTACCAATTCTGTAAACAGGATATCCTATTACATCACTTCCTGCCTCAAATGCGGTGCGTTTTTATTATGATGCGTCAAAATATTATAATGCTTACAGTATGTGCGTCATTGTTAACCAATATCATGGGGTACAGTGTGGGAATTACCGCTCGGGGCCAATGGATGTATCATGGCAGTGAGTGTCATTTTTCTCTGCATATGTGGCAAATTTTGACGGATATGCTTTTTTTTTTATGCGTATACGTCAAAATGTATGTCTTTTACTGGGTTTGGGTCATTTCTCACATTTTTATAGTACATGACTGCTGTAACTATACAGGGATAGGCTGTTTCTACCTACATTGTGCATTCCAGTGTGTGGGCACATGTGGCAGATCACACTACTGCGGACCATGATCCTCTAGTTGTTGTACCAGATTTGCACTCTTCACTGACGCAATAGATCCTCAAACTTTTGTAATACAAATTGGTATTACCCAGTTTGAGCAGGTTGTGTGTCAATAGAGGATAGCAAGGCTAAGCAACTTAATACAGTAACTCATTGCCTGTGTGTCAATGTGTGTGAATTGGCTATTTTAAAGATGTGTTTTCATAAATGTATTTGTATGCATGTGTTGTCAATGTGGATAACCATCATATGCTATTCAGTGTGGAAATGAGTAAGGAAATGTGTTTGTCATACACGTAGCAACAAATGCTTTGTGAACTTCCCAGAATTTTGGGACAATAGCATCTCCCATGACAAACCATGCACAGGATAGATAGAGGACTGTTGACCATGGCAATGTTCCAAGACTAAACCATCACATGTCCTGGAATGTTGGATACCACTTCCTGGTCACCTGTTTTGATATTACCCATGAGTCAGTCCTTTGAAAATGCTATGTGGGTACGGTGTTTGTGACACAGTGTCCCAAAACCAATCCACAAATGTAATGTCACTCCACAGTTTGTCATATAAATGACCTATGTTTCTCTTGTGGTAGTGGGGGACCGGCGGACCATGCAGCACGTGTTCACACATTTCCAGTGGTTAATTGCACAAAGGTGTCCAGTACAAGTGTATGGGGCCATGTGTAGCCTGTGTCATTATTGGGGTCCATGTTGTCACAGTTACGTGCAGGTCTAGTCATGAGTCTGTGGAGCCATTCCCTGCATTACCAAAGTATCCTTCACAGCTGAATTGAACGAAAGCCAAAGAGGAATTGAGAACACACATGGGGATAGTCCAGCTATAGCACTGCAGATTTTTATGAGACTGACAACAGGGCAACCTTGGTGTGCTCACAAAGGTAATGGATCAGTAATTTAAAACCGGCAGGTTTCCTCACAACATTTGTACACAGGATGGCCTCCAAAATTCCCACTGCAGCCGGGAACATTAGTGCCTCTGTGCTGATTAATCTCACAGCTATTCGCCACACAAGCCCCATCAATAGGTTGGGGCTGATGTGAATCAGAGTGTGGACCGTCAGGAAAACAAACATGTTTTGACATTTCATGCACATTATCAAACATTGTTTGTTGTGCTGGAGGCACCATGCCCAATCCATGCATACAGCCATGGTACTCTGTCACTAGTTGTCACTCATGCATACATGAAACCCAGACAAGGGATGGGCCGTGATTAGGCTATTTGAAGACATGTCCCTCCCCATGATACGATAAGTAAACTGATTACGCTATACAATGCATTTGAGTATTCATTGCAGACCTACCTGACACAATACCCCAGGAGGAAAGTGAGGGCATGGAAAGCAACTATGAGACAAATGTAGCCACAGGGAACCTTTATGGTAACACAAAGACAGGAACCAGTCAGGCTAACAGGATGCAGGGTCAGTCAGGAACAAAAATGAACAAGACAAATACACAGTGAGCAGACTGAGACTGATCAAAGCTGGAACAACACTGTGGAAAATTAAAACTGTATTTGTCCTGTTTGCGGCAACATTACACAATAACCCAAGGCCTGTGTTATACAAGTGATTTATACAGTAATGCATAAGAGGGATATACATATAATGGCAGCTTCTATGCCGTTCCAGGCAGCAGCATGTTCAAATGGCGGGTCTGCATGGAAGTGCTCACAGGTGTGTGCAGCTTCAGTCTCTCACAAGTCATTTAGGTGAGAATCAAGTTCAAAGGGCCAACAGTGCCTTTCACATGGGAAGCAATGGAGAGGTGATTACAGGTCCTACAGACTACCAGGCAGTGCATTATCTGACCAGAAGTCCATGCAGACAGATGAACTATGGCATGCCATACTAAAGAGGGAAGCACACTAGAGTCAGAATGTGAGTCTGGGTGTGTGTAGATGAGGGATTATCTGGGTGCAAATAGTCCATTTCCAGGGCCCCCTAGAGAACGGTGGGGAGAGACAGAAAACATGGCAGTGGCAGGACTTATGACCTGGGATGGCATGTGCAGGGGATGTCTTTTGAGCAATGCTAGTCATACCTGAGGCCCTCATGCTATCTATTTGCAGCTTACATGGACTTCTTGTCACACATACTCCTTGCAAAGATAGCTGATGTCACACTTACTGCTGTCAAGGGTCTGGTCATACATTCCTGTTACCAATGCAATAGCGCATCCACTGCCTCATGTATGAGGCATTTTTTTCCTTATGAAGGATGGTGTCTTAGTTGTGTGCCAAATGCTGTGGTCCTCTGATATTGCCCTTCAAATGTGATATGGACAGGATATGTCATTTACAGTGTGTGTGAAGTTGGGTGTACATTCATACCCATCAAATGTGATGTGGATTTTTCAGTATACTAATCTGTATTTCTGCAATGCTCCATTAGGCTACACTCTGATTATGAATCTTAGGGATAATGTGATGCATAACTGATTGCCCAGACCATGCTATAGTGATTAGAATAGGTGTTTAATGACATATTGTAAGACAGTGGTGATGGTGACTATAGTTAAAAGAAGTTTTGGACAATGTGTTTGTCTCAGACGCAATCCTGCTGCAGTGTTTGGATGGTCCCTCTCATGTTGATGGACAGCATCCTCCTCTTCCTCCTCTACAGCCATTTGTGGGTCTGGTTTATAGAGGGGAATGTTCCTCCTTACACAAGTGTTGTGCAGGATGGCACAGGTCAAAATGATCTTGCAGACCATTTCTGGTGAGTATAGGAGGCTGCCTCCGGTGATGTTGAGGCACCTGAATCTTGACTTCAGGATGCCAAAGGTCCTCTCGACTCTGGTGCGTGTCCTCCGATGTGCCTCATTATAGGCATGCTCTGATGCTGTGCTTGGGTTTGCAAATGGGGTCATGATCCATGGCTGGATCCCATACCCCTGATCAGCTTAAAGAGAAAATGAGTGAGAAAATGTTGATGTTGCTTGCAGCATGATTAGCACTTTGCATAGCAGTTATTCTCTTGTGTTGTCTGTGACTCATCTGTGTTTGTGTTATTGTGTAGAATCCTAGGCTTCTAGGATATACCATCGGCATTAGGATGTTTCATTATCTGAACTGGTGTTTGGCTGATTGACCAGATGTCAGCGGTATTTTTGTAGACTTGCAGTACATTGTGTACTCCCATGCATTATGTCATGTAAAAGAGGTGGCCATGTGTCTTAACTTGGGGTGACTTGATACTTCCATACACAGAATCAATTCCACAGTGGTGGTAACACGGTTGCATCTACATGGCCTGTACATCCCATCCAATTTAACATATGCAATAGAATTTGTTAAACATTAGTGAGGCCCTTGGATTTGACTAGGTGACATTCCACATTTCCATTAGTTTGCAACACTGACGTGTTGACAATTGACAATGCACAAATATCCCATGTGTGACAAGTTCTCTGTAGACCTATTTATCTGCCCTTACCGAGTTGACTCATGTTCAAACGTGTACCTATACTACTGAACCTGGTCCAGTTCAGCTGGCTAACTTGGTTGTGAGGTTGACGATTTGAGTGTCAGAAGGTCCATATGCCTGTACATCTGTTGTGTATATGTGTAATTGTCTCAAACCGTATGTGTAGGAATGTGCACTTTCAATATTGTCACATCAATATGTGTTCTTAGCACAGTCCACTTGCTTATTGGTAGTGGGCAAAGTCAGAGCAGGAGTGATGTGAGATATTGGTACAGCCTCAATGATTCCATGTCACCTTCATTAGAGTCATCATCATCATGCTAAGTGTCTCATGGTGTTTAACCTGCAGCGAAACACATTACACACCCCTTACACAATACTTATTGCTTGGAAGGGTGTGTGATTGAGTGTTATTGATGTGATATTGAAAGGTTCATCTTTCAAGTTGTACTGCCAGCTAAGGCCATGTCATTGTGTTGTTTTAAATTGTTCCCTTGTGTCTCTGGAGTGGCATCTGTTATTATTTGCATCTGTCAGAATATCAAACATGCCTAGCAGTGTGACAACCTCATTGTCTTCCAAGCCACGTGTCAATGTAGTGATGTATGTGTTGTGTGTCCTACAGGGTTGCTGTGCTGTGTGTATATAAGAAGGTTTCTGTACTTACCAACAAGTAGGCCATTTCCATATCGTCCATCCTGGAAGTGTTGATTGATGGTGCAGTGGCGGAAGATGAATGAATCATGTACACTCCCAGGATACTTTGCCACGATGCTGGTGATCAAACCCCAGTGATCGACAATGGCCTCCACATTGATGGAGTGTGTGTGCTTCCTGTTGCGGTATAGATGTTCGGTTGCAGCAGGTGGTACAATGTGTACATGTGTGCAGTCAATGGCACCAAGCACCTGTGGGAAGCCGTTGATTTGGTAGAAGCCCTGTTTGGTCTCCTACTGCTTCAACTGTGTGTTGGGGAAGCTGATGTGGCGGGGTGTGAGGGAGATAATGGCATCCAATACCTTGGGTAGGATGGCAGAGAATGAGGGCTGTGAGATCCCGGCAACCAGGGCACCAGTGGTTTGAAACGAGCCACTTGCCAACATGTGGAGGACAGCTAGCAGCTTGGTCTCTGGTGGAATGTTGTGGGGAGTCTGCAAGCTGGGTGCCAACTGTGGTTCAGTGTTGCGCAGCAGCTGCTGAATGGCTTGCCAGTTGAGTCTGCAGCTCTGGATAATGTCTTGTTGCAGGAGTCCCAGAAGGGTTGTCCTGTTCCTGAATATCCTCTCCTGCCTTCTGTGTTGCCTTTGGGGTCCCTGCTGGTGTTGTGGAAGCTGCTAGTGTTGGTCCTGTGCTCTGCGTCTTCGTTCATGCTGGATGAATAGCACCTCCACTCCATGTCTTCCTTTTGGAGCTCTGCTGTTGCTTCTGTGTGTTTCCCTTAAGTACTGGTGTGTTTGCCCCATTTTAATGCCTGCCCTGACCCAGACGTTATTTTTTTGATGCAAATCGGGCTGTGAGTCATTTTCCGCCTCCGCCTCCCAGCCGTGCGGGATTTTTGCGCGGTAGCATAAATATGGAGCACGGGTGTTTAAGTCATTTTTTGGATGGGAACGCCTACCTTGCATGTCATTAACACAAGGTGGTTTTTCGCATCCAGAAAACGACACACATTGAGGAATTCTGAAATTTGCGGGGTCAGGCGTCATAGTATAAATATGGTGCAACGTTGGTGCCGAATGTGCGTCAAAACCTTTGACTCACATTCGGGGCAGACAGAGTATTAATGCCCCCTTGTGTCTCTCTTTACTTCTGCTTTGCCTTCTGGTTTTTCCTTCCGTTTATTTGTCTGTCTTTTTATTCCATTTTGCTTTTCTTTCCTTCATGTCACTTTCTCCCTCCCTTCACTCTCCTGTGTTTTCCAGTGCTGTTGTTGCCCCTGCGGCCCTGTCTCCCTCCCTTCCTGTGAACTGATTTTCCCGCCATCCTGCCTCCCAGCTGATCGGACTCCCTGCCTCACTCCCCTTGTTAATGGAGGCCGCTGCGCACCTAGAAGGCGACTCCTCTGACCTCCTGGTCAGCGTCTGTTGCCCTCCTCTGTGCTACTTCACCTGTTTGCTGCTACTGCCTCTGCCTCGAGCGAACTGAGAGCCTACCTGACTCTCAGTTCGAGCCCCACCTCTAGCCACAGGCTCCCGCCTGCACCTCATCTCTGGTGGCGTAGTGCCCATCTGCATGTAATTATCTTCTGCCTCTCTTTAGTCCTGCTCTTACTTCTGCTTCTATTTCTGTTTATTACTTCTGTTTATTTTTCTGTCTTTTTATTCCATTTTGAGTTTATTTCCTTCATGTCTCTTTCTCTCTACCTTCACTTTCCCAGTTTTTTCAAATGCTGCTGCAGCCCCTGCTGCCCCGCTCCCCTCCCTCCTTCGAAGCACTTTTCCCCCCCTTCCGCCTCCCTTCCCTTCTTAATGGCAGCAGCTGTACTCTGAAAGAACGACTCCTCTGACCTCCTGGTCAGCATCTGTTGCCCTCCTCCGTGAAGCTCCACCTTTTTGCTGTTGCTGCTGCCTCGAACAAACTGAGTGCCTGCCTGTCTCTCTTTTTGAGGCCCACCTCCACCTGCAGGCTCCCGCTGCGCCTCATCCCTGGTGGCCTAGTTGCCATCTGCATCTAAGTATCTTCTGTCTATCTTTACTCCTGCTTTTATTTCTGTTTATTTTTCTGTCTTTTTATTCCATCTCGCTTTTCTTTCCTTCTTGTCTCTTTCTCTCTCCCTTCACTCTCCCTGTGTTTTCCTGCATCGTTGCTGCCCCTGCGTCCCGATCCCCCTCCCCTCCCTTCCTGCAAATCACTTTTCCTACTCTCCTGCCTCCCAGCTGACTGGACCCCCCACCTTCCTTCTCTTCTCAATGGTGGCTGTACCGCACTGAGAAGGCGACATCTCTGACCTCCTGGTCAGCGTCTGTTTCCCTTCCTCCACCTGTTTACTGCTGCTGCTGCCTCTAGCAAACTAGGAGCATACCTGACTGTCAGTTTGAGGCCCATCTCCACCCAGAAGCTTCTGCCTGTGCTTCATCCCTGGTGGCCTAGTGGCCATCTGCATGTAAGTATTGTCTGCCTCTCTTCTGCTTTTACTTCTGTTTTTGACTTCTGTTTATTCTCCTGTCTTTATATTGCATTTGTATTTTCTTTCCTTCTTGTCAAATTCTCTCTTTCTTCACTCTCCCAATGTTTTCCCGCACTGCTGCTGCCCCTGCAACCCTGCCCTCCTTCCTCTGTGAATCGCTTTTCCCGCTCACCCACCTCCCAGCTGACCGCACGCCCCTCCCCTTCTTAATGGCAGCTGTGCGCAGTGGGCGAGCTGTTGACATGCCAAAGGCAAACCCTCTGTGCTCATCCATGCCTGGACTGTGCCCAGCTCCATGGACCCTGATCCTCGCTCCATCTGCCAGTTCAGCTCAAACACAGTACGTGCCCTAAACCCGGGAAGATCCTCAGCCTGCCACCTAGCCGACCCAAGGAACACTCATGGACCTTTTTCGTGCCATGCATATTCCGGCACTTTCCAAAGACCACCACACGATCCCGTACCAAGCATGGACGACCACCTCAAGTGCATACTCCTCAATACACACTCCCTCGTCAAGCACGCAGTAGAAGTCAGGGACCTCTTCGGCTCAACCTGCCCGGACGTCGCCTTCCTCATAGAGACGTAGATCATCCCCATCTTGGCCGCAGATATCGCCACGGCTGTCTTGGACAACTGCAAAATCAGACACTAGGAAAACGACAACCAACCTGGAGGAGGGATTGTCATTCTCTACAAGAACACCCTCCACACCTACATCAATTCTGCGAAGACATCTGCAAACTCGTCGCCTCCCAAGGACTCACCTCCTCCGACTACATCCTATTCGGCAACCTCAACTTCCACCTTCATATCCACAGTGATGCCAACACCACGAACCTCTTGGACAACATCCCAACACTCAGCCTCAAACAACTTGTTAACGTCCCCACCCACAGAGCTGGACACATCCTTGACCCCGTCTTCTCAGCAGGGAACATCATCACCATCTCTCACACCTCTGAACACTATTGGACCGACCACAAGTGCGTCCACTATACCTTCACGAAGAACACTGTACACCATTATGCCCCCGCACCCCCTGGCAGATTTTGGGGGAAAGTTACAGAAGCACAACTCACCATCGCTCTCAGCCACACTTCCATACTGGACAACTAGTGAAGCTGCATACAATCTACTCTGCTGGTTATCAGAATGTGCCAACAACGTAGCCCCCTCAGGAAACCAACAGGAAACCGATGTAGCAAAACACCTAAATGGTTTACGACTGACGTACAAGAGTCCAAATGCTCCTGCAGACGACTGGAACGGAAGTGGAGGAACAGCAAATCAACCAAAAACTGCATAGACTACAAGTACACAGACACCAAGCACCACCGGAACATCAGCGCAGCCAAAAAAGATGCCATTCAAGAATTCCTCAGCACCAGCGCTCACAACAGCAGAGAACTCTTCACCATCCTCAAAGAGTTCATGAACCCAGGGACAGAGACCTCATCCAACACACTCTCCCAAGACCTCTACGACGACCTTGCCACCTTTTTCCACCGAAAAATCCAGGACATTTACGAAGGCTTATAGAAACAAAACCTGCCTACAACGCCCACAAATACCACCATGAATCAGCACCACTCCAGATTCTGAACTCCTGGACCCCCATCACCAAAGAGGACAGCTGAAGATCCATGGACTCCATCCACTCAGGAGTACCCTCGGATCCGTGCCCTCATCACATCTTCACCTGATCAGTGCCACCATGGCACCTGAGTTATGCTGAACTATCAACTGATCCTTCGAGACCACCACCTTCCCACCAGACTGTAAGCACGCTGAGATCAACCAGCTACTCAAGAAACCCACTGCTGACCCATGGGAGCTGAAAATCTACAGACCTATCTCTCTGTTCCCTTTCCCAGCCGAAGTAATGGAAAAGGCCATCAACCAGCAACTCACTGAATTTCTTGAGACACCCCAAATCTTAGATCCATCCCAATCCGAATTCAGGAGAAACCACAGCACTGAAACAGTACTCCTAGCAGCCACCACCAGCATACGTGCCATACTAGACCACAGAAGCACGGCTGCACTCATCCTCCTCGACCTCTCCATCGAGTTCAACACCGTCTCCCACTCCACCCTCTGCGCTAGACTCCATGGCACTGTCATCCGAGATGAAACACTGGAATGCATCATGTCCTACCTAACCGGAAGGACACAGAGGGGGTAATTCTGACCCTGGCGGTCTTTGACCGCCAGGGTCGCGAATGACGGAAGCACCGCCAACAGGCTGGCCGTGCTTCCAAGCCCATTCTGACCGCGGCGGTAAAGCTGTGGTCAGAAAACCGGGGCTGGCGGTTTCCCGCCGTTTTTCCCCCGGCTGGGCAAATCCGCCAGGGCAGCGCTGCAAGCAGCGCTGCCCTGGGGATTCTGACCCCCGTCCCGCCAGCCTGTTTCTGGCGGTTTTTACCGCCAGGAAGAGGCTGGCGGGAACGGGTGTCCTGGTGCCCCTGGGGGCCCCTGCACTGCCCATGCCACTGGCATGGGCAGTGCAGGGGCCCCCTAACAGGGCCCCATGAAGCTTTTCACTGTCTGCTTAGCAGACAGTGAAAAGCGCGACGGGTGCAACTGCTCCGTCGGAGCCGGCTTCTGTGTTGCAGGCCTCCTTCCCGCTGGGCCGGCGGGCGCTAACATGGTTAGCGCCCGTCGGCCCAGCGGGAAGGTTGAAATGCCGGCAGCGGTCTTTTGACCGCGTAGCGGCCAAATGGCGGTTCCCGCCTGGCGGGCGGCAGAGTCAGAATGACCGCCAGAGTGTCAGATTACCGCAGTTCATATCACAACCCAAACATACATGCTGCGGAGTACCCCAAAAGTCATCACTCAGCCTGACGCTTTTCAACCTCTTCATGGCCCTCATCAAACAACACGGGCTAAACATAGTCTCCTATGCCGATGATACCCAACTGATCCTATTCCTGCCCGACGACCCTGTAAAGGCCAAGAGAAAATTCCACAAAGGGATGAGAGCATTCGCCGCCTGGATGGAAGCCAGCTGCTTCAAACTCAACTTGGACAAGATGGAGATTCTCGTAATCAGCTCCACCCTTTCCCTCTAGAATGACTCCTGGTGGCCCACCGCACTGGGAAACACCCCCACTCCCATGCACCACGCATGCAATCTGGGCATCTTCCTGGACTCCTCTCTATCCATGACCTGCCAAGTCAACGCGGTCTTGTTGTCATGCTTCCACACCCTCTGACTCCTTCGAAAGATCTTCAAGTGGATTCCCTCTCACAAGAGGAAGACAGTCAGCCATGCACTCCTTACATGCAAACTGGACTACGGCAACGCACTCTATGCCCGCATCACCAAGAAACTACAAACAAGACTACAAAGAATCCAGAATGCGACAGCCAGGCCCATCCTGGACATTTTCCTACACAGCCACATCTCCTCCCCCCTCTGAGACCTACACTTCCATTCAACAAGCACATCACATACAAACTCCTGATCCACATCTACAAGGCACTACACAACATAGGACCGACATACCTCAACCACCTTCTCGCCTTCTACATACCCAACAGAAAACTCCATTCTTCCCAGCTTGCCCTCGCAGCCATTCCCAAGATCTGGAAAAGCACAGCAGGAGGAAGATCCTTTTCCAACCTCGCAGCCTGGACAGGGGATATGCTACCTCTCAACCTCAGGCAGACCACATCACTGAAGCAGCTCAGGAAGGACCTCAAGGCCTGGCTCTTCGACTGAGCAGCACGCCCACAATTAGCACCTAGAGACCCTACAGGTGAGTAGCCACACCTCAGAAATCCCTGATTGATTGATTGGTTGATTGCCCACCAAAGGCGGATCCCCCTTGGAAGCTCACCTTTTGGACCAACATTCTGTGTGGCTTACTGCAAGGGGTGGGCAATACCTCCTTCTGTAGCAAGCTTTCATTGTTTCCAAACCTGGGGGTCATTCAGTCTGCTCCCCAGGGGGGCATAAGAATGTCTAGTGGCCAGCACCTGTGCGAGGACACTGGACAAACTGGGCAACTGAGTGGCAACTTTCTAAAAGTTGTTTTTGCTCAAAAGTGACATTAAATTAGTCTTGTACAGCACATCAAATTTAATGCCACAGTGAATTGATTCCTTCAGGTACCCATTTTCGCAGTCCAATTCAGTAGTTAGCCAGACTGAGGAGTCAGACAGTAAAATGGTGCTACTGACTTTTCCACAGTAAAATGACAATTGAGAAGTTTTGGTGTCAAGGCATATTTAAAGCATATGTCTTAATTAATAATACACATTTTCCTGCCTTAGGCCTCAATAGGCCTTCCTTAGGGGAGAATTACATATATTATTAAGGAAAGTGGGGGGCTTTGCCATTTGTTTAAATGGCGACATCAAACTGGCAGTTTCTAAAACTGCTCTTCTAGGCTGTAGTGGCAGGCTGGGAGCCTTTTTTTACTTTATCACACACAGGGTAGCATAATCAGTGCAGCAGCGCTGGCAGGGCATTCTTACTTACATGCCCTGGGTACACTTGGTACCATATACTAGGGGCTTGTAAGTAAATCAGCTTATGCCAATTCAACATACATTTTGTAATAGGTTAGAACGCTGGCACTGAGTTCTGGTTAGCAGGTGTCAGTGTACTCTCTGAGTTGAAAAACTGGCAGCATCAGTCCAAACCTTTGGGCGTGACCATGCAAAAAGAAGCATTTGCTTTCAGTGTTTACATTTGTTTCAGATGGAGGTGGGTAGTGGTGTGCAGACCAATCACTTTTTTCATTAAGAGATGTGCTGCAAGTGTTCTTAGCTTTGTTATATAGTTCAAAGTTTTAAGTGAAAAATATTATCCTTGTTTCAACATTCAGCAGGAGTTCCTTTTAAGAACAACATGATCTGTAAAAAAAAAATAAGCTTGTTATGAAATTCACCATAATTTGGCCTCAAACATATAAAAAGATTAGGTGATGAAAAAATTACATTACACAGGGATTCATTCAAATTCTTAGTAATCGAATATCCAAAGAGGAAAAAAATCTTTATTTTGTAATATATTAGTATAGTGATTTGTTGACTTCATTATTTTCTGTGGCAGTGAATTGTATTGCCAGTGGTTGGTCATGTGTGGTGCTGGACATAATCTAAGGTTAAGCTGGAATACATTTACTATTATTTGGGGTAATTTGTGGGTGTAGTATCTTTAGAAGTGCAGTTTAGGAAGCACAATGGTCTTACTCTTTTGTAGGTGGGTCTTTGTTCCTCTGTTAATCCCAACTTAACTCTCCCTAACCCCTCCCATTTATTAGCAAACATTTCCCATTTTTCAGCCACTCTCTCCCCTATGTAGTACAAAATCCTATGCCTGTGTGTGCAGAGATCTACCGAGTCTGGGTGGAGGTCCCTGCAAAAAAACATAGAAGTAGTGGAGGGGGAGACCTCCATACAGTGGTTTGTGGTTACTATTTTGTAGTACATGAGTAGTACTACTGTAGGTACTACTAAATGTACAGCAAAATGCAGTTTGTGAATAGGCCTCTTAGTATACAAGGTCTAGGTTACTTACGGTAATCTTCATTACCCTGATTTTAATTTGTGTTCCAGTACTTACTTATAAAGAGAGGCTCATCTCTTCTTGACCATCACCCTGTACCAAAGCTCTCGTTTTAATAACATTTCTTATAAAAGGGAGTTTAACCCACCCCCCTCTCCTTACCCTACATAATCCCACAAAAGGTGTTAGTGCACAAAGTACTTCTTGTTAATATTAAGCAAAATCCCCAAAAGCGCAACTGAAGCCTCACCCATCAGAACGACTCGGATGAGGAAAGACAAATTGAAGTAATGAAGATTACCGGTAAGTAATCTTGACATTACCTCCTCGCCACCTTCCTCATCCCATTCCTTACTTGCTGAGGTTCTATCCAAGCAAGATGTCTTTGTTGTGATCAAACAATCTTATTACACAGAAATCCAAAGCACTGCAGTACCCTATGCTTATATCACAGTATTTCTGAAGACAATAGGCGTTCATGTTAAAAAAAAAAAAGAAAGAAAAGAAGAAAAACAACATACTAGAACCTCTAGTCACAAAGATACTGCCAAAGATACAAGTTGTTTTAGAACCCTCATGAAAAATGAACATCGAACCAGAATTTTCATTGGAGTGTTTTCCAAAGTACCACAAAGTTGTGCTATGCAGTGCTCTGCATTACTTTGAGTCAGGAGCACGTACCATGGGTAGTACATGGCTTCTCCCATGCAACCACCTATAGATTTTGACAATTCCAACCTACCAACATTTGCAGACTAGCAGTTGTGCCAAAATCGTATGCCTCCTTGAGGCAGGTATAACATTGTGAAATGTTTTAATTTCTCCTGATTTGATTTAGCATTGTATAGAGCGTGCAAATAACTTAGGGCATCTTGGCAGTAGCAGTCCTAAAAATAGCCGTAAAACCATATTAGAGGGGCCAAAATCTAAAGAGACAATTGAACCAACCAGGATTTTAACTGATGAGAAAGTTGGATTGACTTTTAAGATGCATAGGTAATCTGTTCCATAATTGACAGGTGGAAAATACTAAATTTTTGCCACCTCAATCATCTTACTTTGAATGCATACTGCAATCTACAGCACACATACAAATTGAGAAAAGTGTTAAAGGATATTTTTTGTACTGCAAGGGTCTCCTTCCAGTAGAAAAACAATTCTTTATGGAATGCACACACCCTCGTACTATGGTGTCGGCACATGGCAGCATAAAGGGTGCCAGGACTGGGAAAGAGGAAAACAGAGCTATATCTTGACACAGCACCATTGTGCTTTCTCACTTTCACTCAATGCAGTGCAGCACAGCATAGCAACTTTAGTAGTTACATTAATTGTTCGCAAATGTGGGCCTCTGTGCCTATGACACAAGAAGCAAGAGCACCTGCCACTGGGCTACAGCTGCTTGCACCAACTGCCTAGGTAGACCTTCTTAAACCATCCTCAAAAAATACAAAAACAAGATTAAAACTCTGAAGAAGCGTTAAAGACGAACTTCCAAACAGAAGGATGGAAGGGTTAATGAATAGATGAAACTCTGGATCCAGCTGCACCAGAAATATATAGTGAATATCCAAAAGTAATAATGTCTGCTCTAAATAGAGTTTAACTCACCCAAAATATAGGCAGGGTGATAATCATGAAGCAAAACACCATAGAAAATGAAATAGGAAACGTCTTACAGGATACGAGAGAAAGTTCCATAAGACAGAAAAAACCAAGAAAAGATAGGCCACTAGAAGAAGAAATAGGACGGATGAGTTGCCACAAGCAAACTTTGCAAAGGAAAATTATGTCAGAAAGCTAAGCATAAGAGGTCACCCCTTACTAACAGTGAAAGCATGCTTAAACAAACTATAGCACAAGACTTCCCCAGAAGGAAAGCCACAAATACAGTACTCACTATTCATGACATGAGGTTTCACCGTGATTGTATACCTGATTCATGGTAAGTTACCATGAAGTCCAACTCTTCTTTGACAAGGGGTTTTCCCAGAATCCTGGATAAGATGTAAAGAAAGCAAATCACAAATCCTAGCAGTTTAGTGTCTGCCCGTAAGACTCCCTGCAGAAGAACATTAAAAAAAATGGGCGTGAGTCCGCACTTAAAAAAAAAAAAATCTGTCTTTGTGAGTGCTACTAAGTATCAGGAGAAATGGACATTCTCTAGAGAAGGGATTATCCTTAGTCCTGTATGTCATAGATTTCCTCATCCTTCATAAAAAGAACTTCAAAAAGGTAAAGAATCCTCTTTATTATCTATAGGGAGTAGCCAAACTGAAACCAGATCCAAAGTAAATAGCTGATCCAACTGCATAACGATCTCACTGTTTTCCCATACATTCTATACACACACCATCTTTTGGCCATTGAGAACTTAAGTACAGTCAAAAGAGTTTCTATGCACAGAACCAAGAGCCTGATGTATCATTTTATCCAATGGCGATTACCTAATTGAGATTTTTTGCTCCAGGAGTTTCATACTGCGATTCACAAGGGCTCGCAAATGGGCCTGCCTCATTAATATTCATGTGGTAGTTTGCAATTTGCGAGCAATTGCGAATGGCTACAATCACAGAGATGGTGGCCTGCTGGGCTCAGCAAACCACCATATCTATGATGAGAAACACCCGGAACAACGACTCCTAAACCACGAAGTCGTGGAACACGAAAGCGAAACAACGGTTTAGTTTTCCACGACTTCCTGGTTTTCGTCCCTTAACCACGCATGTGTGAACCACGTACATGCGTGGTTAAGGCACAGAAGAAGGGAGTCGATGCGGTGAAGGAGGAGGCTGTTTTATTGGGGGTGTGGTGGGGTGGGGGGCTTGGAGTGATTAGGGTTTGAGGGGAGGGGAGGTCAGGGTTTAGGTTTTAGGGGTGGGTTGGGGGTTGGGGTGCTTTAGGTTTTAGGGGCAGGGTGGGGACTTGGGGTATTTTTAGTTTTTGGGGGTGGAGGGCTTGGGGTGATTAGGGTTTAGGGGGAGGGGGCTCAGGGTTTAGGTTTAATGGGTGGGTTGGGGGATTGGGGCGCTTTAGGTTTTAGGGGAGGGCGGTTGGGGTTGTGGTAATTTTGGGGGTGGGGGTTGGGGTGGTTGTGGGGGATGTGGGGGTCACGGTAATTTTTAGGGGTGGGGGGCTAGGGGGGAAGCATGCTGGAACCGTGCATGCTGATCACTAGTGCCTTTACCAGGAATGCCTTTACAACGAAAAATCATTGTAAAGGCATTTGTGGTAAAGGTATTAGTGAAACCAACAAGTTTGTTGTTCCGAACTTGTTGTTGAGCTATGGGTGCTTGAAGCACTCGTGGTTTCAACTTATAACCATCTATGATTGCTTTTCAATAAAGCAATCTTTTTTTTTTTTAAATGCAGCCCATTTTCATTAAAGGAAAATGGGATGCATTTAAAAATGAAAAGTGAAAAGTTTTCTTTCCATTTTTTAAGAGTAGGCAGTGGTCCGTGGGACCACTGCCTGCTCTTAACAAATGTTTTTGCATGCATTCACAAAGGGCAAGGGGTCCCTTGGGGACCACTTCCCTTTTGCGAATTGGCATTCGCGGTCACAAACCCTTCATACATACCTCTGCGATTCGGTATTAGGAAGGGACGCCCTTGACACGCCCCTTCCTAATACCAAATCGGTATGTAGTCGCAATTCCAATGTGTGATCCAGTAACAAGTTACTGAATCGCAATTTGGATTTGTTACATACCAAAATGCAGTGTTTGCGATCGTAAAACACTTTAATACATCTGTCCCCAAATCTTACTGATTGACCTAACCACTAATTCATATGAGTGCATTAACTGAAGTAACAGTGAAAATTCATGTTAAATAAACTTAAGCTACCCGCTCCTCAATCTCCAGTAACGAAACAGGAGTAAAGACATCTCGAGGGACCACTAATGTGGAGCTGGAGCCCACTGAAGAATCAATTTTAAAAATGGAATTGATGCTAGATCTCAGGGCATCCTGATGTCACGGTCTGCACGTCGCTTCCCACCATTGGCTGAAGAAACTGAATGAGCACCCGGTCTTCTCCTGGTTCTGGACTGCCAAAGATAAGGGCGTCCCTTTCTAGTAGCCACAGTCTGCTTGACTGGAAAAGCCTAAGCAGACCGTACCCTCCAGAAGGAGTCCCAGAGGGGAAAAAAACAAAAATGTGGGGAAAAACCTCTACACAGGAACTCCTGAAAAAGAGGAAAAACAAATAATGAAAAAAGAAAAAATTGAATAATCTCTATCAAGAGCAACAGGATCTAGAGAAAAACACGAAGGAACAGCAGCGCGGATCACCACCAAGCGAAAGTGTTTGCAATACAAGGAAGACCAGAGCTGAAAGGCTTATATACCAGGAGACAGGAAGTGACAAACATGAAAATAGAGCGACATCATCTTGGATTAGGAAAGCCACATAGGAAAGAATAGGGAAAAAGTAGTAATAAAAAAGGAAAAAGAAAAAAAAGGCATGCTGGGAAAAAGAACACCAAGAAGAAGACAATATGGACACCCGAACAAGAAGAGAAGTAAAGTGGAAAGAAAAGAAGAAGGAAAAAAGGAAGAAAAAAGAGGATTCCCCCCCAGGTAAGGAAGAAAAAAATATTAGGAAGGCAAGCTGGGCAAGCAGCGCGACCGGGAGCATGAAATCTGCTGTCTGGGCTGCGCCGTGAGAGAAGACATACAAAAACACCCGCCCGCGGCTCAAAGAAGGGACGCCACGGCAGAGTGCGGCATCACACCTGATATGGTAGACTACAGAGGTCTGGGGAACAAACGTCTCTCAAGGTGCCATAAAACTACAGGATACTCATTAGAAAACAAAGAAGTGCAATTGTACAATATGCACGACGATTGGATGTCACCCACTTTGTTTACCCTCTCCCCTATTAAATTTAAAAAAAAGGATGGAAAAAAGAAAACAAAGAAGTGGGATCATAAAATAAAAAATAAAAATAAAAAAAACGCCTTACTGCACCTTGATCCACATGCTGAATGTGGCGTAATCCTATATCAAATGAAGGAAAATACATGAAACTGGCAAAAAAGGATGGAGGCAAACATAAAAAGTGCAACCACAAATGATCCCTCTTAAAACTGCCTTTTTCTGGTAAATGCAGCTATGGCATAAGTGAGGATCCCCGAGAAAACCATGCAACTCAACAGCTTAAATGGTTCAAGTAAAATCCGAGGATCTTGAAGTCTCAAAAAAGATAAATCCAGAAAAGACTTACATAGGCACAATTCCTACCCCTTCCCATGTACATGGTTATATATTGAGCAAATGATCAGAAATCAAGCTGTAAATCAGAATGAAACCCTACAGCTTTCCGCATAAGTAACTATGGGCCATATGTACGAACACTTTTTCCCATAGACACAGAATGGGTAAAAACCTTTGCTACATCTGGCCTTATATCAATTGTTCCGTAACTCATGGCTAACAGCCCTGCCTCTGGCATACAGACTAAAACTATGCCTGAAGGAAATTAGCTCGTCTGACCGTCAATGGGTATTATGTGCTATGCAAATTCATTGCGAAAAGTAAGCTCTGTTAAACGCTGTCTTACCCTAAAACGAAAATACCAATTATACCTTTGGATGAAGAAAGCTTTGAAAATGTTCTTATTAAATGCCCCATCAATTAAGATGAAGACCGTTCAATTAAAATAAATTGCCAACCAGCCATCACCCTGCCATCAATAGTCTTTAGTGAAGCCCACACCAAGGGCCAGATGTATGTAGGTAAAAAATAGCGACTCGCAAATTGCGAGTATTTGCGACTCGCAATTTGCCAGTCGCTAACTGCAATGCAGGTAGAAAGTGCGAGGACAATTTGCGACTCGCACACGGAGTCGCACCGCAGATAGCGAGTGTAGGAAAGTACCATCTTGCCTGGCATGTTACCCCCATATTTCACTGTATATATGTTGTTTTAGTTGTATGTGTCACTGGGACCCTGCCAGCCAGGGCCCCAGTGCTCATAAGTGTGCCCTGTTTGTGTTACCTGTGTTATGACTAACTGTCTCACTGAGGCTCTGCTATCCAGAACCTCAGTGGTTATGCTCTCTCATTTCTTTCCAAATTGTCACTAACAGGCTAGTGACCAATTTCACCAATTTACATTGGCATACTGGAACACCCCTATAATTCCCTAGTATATGGTACTGAGGTACCCAGGGTATTGGGGTTCCAGGAGATCCCTTTGTGAGTGCGGGGACACCATTACACGTGTTTACTATACATATGTCACGACATATGTATAGCGTCACAATGGTAACTCCGAACATGGCCATGTAACATGTCTAAGATCATGGAATTGTCACCCCAATGCCATTCTGGCATTGGGGAGACAATTCCATGATCCCCGAGTCTCTAGCTCAGACCCGGGTACTGACAAACTACCTTTCCCGGGGTTTCACTGCTGCTGCTGCCAACCCCTCAAACAGGTTTCTGCCCTCCTGGGGTCCAGCCAAGCTTGGCCCAGGAAGGCAGAACAAAGGACTTCCTCAGAGAGAGGGTGTTACACCCTCTCCCTTTGGAAAAAGGTGTCAGGGCTGGGGAGGAGTAGCCTCCCCAGCCTCTGGAAATGCGTTGGTGGGCACAGATGGTGCCCATCTCTGCATAAGCCAGTCTACACCGGTTCAGGGATCCCCCAGCCCTGCTCTGGCGCGAAACTGGACAAAGGAAAGGGGAGTGACCACTCCCCTGACCTGCACCTCCCCTGGGAGGTGTCCAGAGCTCCTCCAGTGTGCTCCAGACCTCTGCCATCTTGGAAACAGAGGTGCTGCTAGCACACTGGACTGCTCTGAGTGGCCAGTGCCAGCAGGTGACGTCAGAGACTCCTTCTGATAGGCTCTTCCAGGTGTTGCTAGCCTATCCTCTCTCCTAAGTAGCCAAACCTCCTTTTCTGGCTATTTAGGGTCTCTGCTTTGGGGAATTCTTTAAATAACGAATGCAAGAGCTCATCAGAGTTCCTTTGCATCTCTCTCTTCACCTTCTGCCAAGGAATCAACTGCTGACCGCGCTGGAAGCCTGCAAAACTGCAATAAAGTAGCAAAGACGACTACTGCGACCTTGTAACGCTGATCCTGCCGCCTTCTTGACTGTTTTCCTGGTGGTGCATGCTGTGGGGGTAGTCTGCCTCCTCTCTGCACTAGAAGCTCCGAAGACATCTCCCCTGGGTCAACGGAATCTTCCCCCTGCAACCGCAGGCACCAAAGAACTGCATCACCGGTCCTCTAGGTCTCCTCTCAGCACGACGAGCGAGGTCCCTTGAACTCAGCAACTCTGTCCAAGTGACTCCCACAGTCCAGTGACTTTTCAGTCCAAGTTTGGTGGAGGTAAGTCCTTGCCTCCCCACGCTAGACTGCATTGCTGGGAACCGCGTGTTTTGCAGCTGCTCCGGCTCCTGTGCACTCTTCCAGGATTTCCTTTGTGCACAGCCAAGCCTGGGTCCCCGGCACTCTAACCTGCAGTGCACGACCTCCTGAGTTGTCCTCCGGCGTCGTGGGACCCTCCTTTGTGAGTTCGGGTGAGCTCCGGTTCACCCCACTTCGTAGTGCCTGTTTCAGCCCTTCTGCGGGTGCTGCTTTCTTCTGAGTGGGCTCTTTGTCTTGCTGGATGCCCCCTCTGTCTCCTCACGCAATTGGCGACATCATTGTCCCTCCTGGGCCACAGCAGCATCCAAAAACCCTAACCGCAACCCTTGCAGCTAGCAAGGCTTGTTTGTGGTCTTTCTGCACGGAAACACCCCTGCGCGACTCTTCACGACGTGGGACATCCATCCTCCAAAGGGGAAGTTTCTAGCCCTTGTCGTTCCGGTGGCAGCTTCTTTGCACCCACAGCTGGCATTTCCTGGGCATCTGCCCACTCCCGGCTTGTTCGTGACTCTTGGACTTGGTCCCCTTGTTCCACAGGTAGTCTCGTCAGGAAATCCATCGTTGTTGCATTGCTGGTGTTGGTCTTCCTTGCAGAGTTCCCCTATCACGACTTCTGTGCTCTTTGGGGAACTTAGGTGCACTTTGCACCCACTTTTCAGGGTCTTGGGGTGGGCTATTTTTTTAACCCTCACTGTTTTCTTACAGTCCCAGCGACCCTCTACAAGGTCACATAGGTTTGGGGTCCATTCGTGGTTCGCATTCTACTTCTAGAGTATATCGTTTGTGTTGCCCCTATCCCTATGTGCCCCCATTGCATTCTATTGTGACTATACATTGTTTGCACTGTTTTCTATTGCTATTACTGCATATTTTGGTATTGTGTACATATATCTTGTGTATATTTGCTATCCTCATACTGAGGGTACTCACTGACATACTTTTGGCATATTGTCATACAAAATAAAGTACCTTTATTTTTAGTATATCTGTGTATTATGTTTTCTTATGATATTGTGCATATGACACTAGTGGTACTGTAGGAGCTTCACTCGTCTCCTAGTTCGGCCTAAGCTGCTCTGCTAAGCTACCTTTTCTATCAGCCTAAGCTGCTAGACACCCCTCTACACTAATAAGGGATACCTGGGCCTGGTGCAAGGTGTAAGTACCCCTTGGTACCCACTACAAGCCAGTCCAGCCTCCTACAGCGAGTCCGCTGTTTGCGAGGTCGCTTTTTGCGACCGCGCAAAAAACGGACTCGCAATTTGCGAGTGGGTGTCGCAAATAGCGACTGTGATGAAAATTGAATGCAGGTGCTGCAGAACACTCTGGAAAACACTTCAGAACACTCAGGAAAACACTTCCCCTGGCAAATGATGATGACATCACAGCCAGGAAGTTTACAAATGCACCTGGGAGGAGGGAGGACCACACCCATTTCAACTTCAGCACAGCTAACAAACAGAGCTCCTGTAACCATGGCTGACAATCCTAGGAAAAGGAAGCTAAAGTTTGCTGAAAAGGAGTTGGAGGTGCTGACTGATGAGTGCTGTCAGCACCATGATGAGCTGTTTAGCAGGGCAGCCCTCACCGTGCCAGACACAGAGAAGAAAAGAATTTGGCAGGAGATCTAGGACAAGGTAAACTCCCTGGGGGTCAGCCACCGGAGTGTGGAAGAACTGAAGAAAAGGTGGTATGACCTGTGCTCCCGGACCAAGGAGAGGGTGCAGAGCGGCTCCGGGAGATGAGAGGCACAGAAAGGGGACCATCGACGGTACCACCACCCACACCCCTGGAGGAAAGGGTAGAAGAGACCCTATAGCCTGAGGCTGTAAGCGGGATGGGAGATCTGGACACCTCTGAGCAAGTACCATCAACCGGTGAGTACCATGTGACATGCATGTACCCTCATTAATGCCATACCCCCACCCACCTTGTACACAGGGGCATGCACAACCAAGATAGCTCCATTTCAGAGTAGCAAACACCAGAATGATGCATTATGGGCAATGTAGTCAAGTAGGCAGTTCATAGGCAATAGTTTATTAGGAAGTTGATAACAGATAGTAGATACTGACAGTGTGTTCCCTATGTCCCACAGGTCTCCCACAAGACACCCCCACCAGCCCAAGCAGCCAGGGGCCAATGGTCAGCCAGCACACACAGGAGACAACAGGACCAGCTACCACTGCTACCTGCACCACCAACAATATGTCCTCTCAGGAAACACCTGTTGCAACAGTGGTGTGCGAGCCTGCACCAGGTACGAGCAAGAGTGCCACGGCAGACAATACAGGGCCTCCACCGCTTCGCAGGCGACGTAGGATATCAACAGCAGAGCAGCAGGCAGAGTCAGGGCATGCCTCCACATCACCAACCGAGGCCCAACTGCTACGGGGTCAGTGCCTGCAAAACCAACAATTAAGGAGGATTAGTGGGGTATTGCAGCGCTTTGAACGCAATCCTGCCATCAGTATGCAGCAGGTACATTCGGAGTTGCAGGTGATCGGTAACAAGACGGGTGACCTTGCACTGTCTATGCGCCAACTAGTGGCAGGACTGCTAACGCAGAGTGACAGTGCACGGCGCAGGGACCGCCAGCTGCTGCAATGCCTGGACAGGATGGCCTCCTCTATAGTTAGACTGGCTGTCAACACAACAGGGCTGTCTGGGCGCACAGTCAGCCTCCAGGTGGACATGGGCCACTTTGCGGGTGATGTGGCACGGGTACTGGGCCGTCTCAGCCATGCAATGGACCTCATGGAGGCACGGCAGGTGGCCAGGGGCACAGGCGACACGCCACAGGACAGTGAGGAGGGCTCCACTGTCAGCAGTATCTCTGCCAGTGACACCAGGGTGCTACGTAGTGGAAGCACAAGGCAGAGCACTGCTGACCCCCCTAGTACCAGCCAGGCTGGCAGAGCCCGCCGTAGGGTGTGAGCTCCACACTGTCCTTGGGTTTGGGGCACATGATGTCAATGTGTCCCATGCCAGGTGGACTATTGAAGCCCCTGAACTGTTCCTATTGTACATAGTTTGGTTATTTGCACTTATTAAATCACTTGTTCTTTCCACTTAACACATGGACTCTTTGTTATATTGGTGAGTATGGTAGAAGTTGCACGTACCTTCCAAAGTATTGGTTTGCAATGTGTTCCCGTCTCAGTCTGCCTTGATTTCTGATGCTCCTATCCCCATGATGGCGATGTGGTTGCTCTTGCTCTTCATCCTCAGAATCTGGGTCTTCAGGGGTGAGAGGCAGCCCACGTCTGGTGGCAATGTTATGCAGGATAGCGCATGCAACAACTATTTTGAAAGCCGTTATTGGGGTATACTGGTGGGCACCTCCACTTCGGTGGAGGCATCTGAACCTTGCTTTCAGCAGTCCAAAGGTACGTTCTATCATGTTCCTGGTCCTCGTATGTGCACTGTTGTATCGCCTCTCGCAATCATTGCTGGGTGTTAAGTACAGAGTCAGTATCCATGGACGTAGTGCATATGCACTGTCACCTGTTTGGCACAAAATGTACAATGTTAGCAAGGCATGGGTGGTTTGCACATTGACGTGTGTGCATGTCTTCAAGGTGTATTCAGCTCTACCTAGGAGGTATCCGTCTCCAAACTCCCCACGTTCCAGGCGTTGGTGTATCCCACTGTGCCTAAAAATGTAGAAGTCATGAGTACTGCCTGGAAATTTGGCAACCATGTCAGTGATGATATAATGAGCGTCACATACCATCTGAATATTGAGTGAGTGGGTACACTTCTGTAAGGAAATGCCTCCTTGGCATGGTTACCCCCTGACTTTTTGCCTTTGCTGATGCTATGTTTTGAATTGAAAGTGTGCTGAGGCCTGCTAACCAGGCCCCAGCACCAGTGTTCTTTCCCTAACCTGTACTTTTGATTCCACAATTGGCACACCCTGGAATCCAGATAAGTCCCTTGTAACTGGTACCTCTGGTACCAAGGGCCCTGATGCCAGGGAAGGTCTCTAAGGTCTGCAGCATGTATTATGCCACCCTAGAGACCCCTCACTCAGCACAGACACACTGCTTACCAGCTTGTGTGTGCTAGTGAGAACAAAATGAGTAAGTCGACATGGCACTCCCCTCAGGGTGCCATGCCAGCCTCTCACTGCCTATGCAGTATAGGTAAGACACCCCTCTAGCAGGCCTTACAGCCCTAAGGCAGGGTGCACTATACCATAGGTGAGGGTACCAGTGCATGAGCACTGTGCCCCTACAGTGTCTAAGCAAAACCTTAGACATTGTAAGTGCAGGGTAGCCATAAGAGTATATGGTCTGGGAGTCTGTTTTACACGAACTCCACAGCACCATAATGGCTACACTGAAAACTGGGAAGTTTGGTATCAAACTTCTCAGCACAATAAATACACACTGATGCCAGTGTGCATTCTATTGTAAAATACACCACAGAGGGCACCTTAGAGGTGCCCCCTGAAACCTAACCGACTATCTGTGTAGGCTGACTGGTTCCAGCAGCCTGCCACACTAGAGACATGTTGCTGGCCCCATGAGGAGAGTGCCTTTGTCACTCTGAGGCCAGTAACAAAGCCTGCACTGGGTGGAGATGCTAACACCTCCCCCAGGCAGGAGCTGTAACACCTGGCGGTGAGCCTCAAAGGCTCACCCCTTTGTCACAGCACAGCAGGGCACTCCAGCTTAGTGGAGTTGCCCGCCCCCTCCGGCCACGGTCCCCACTTTTGGCGGCAAGGCTGGAGGAAACAAAGAAAACAACAAGGAGGAGTCACTGGCCAGTCAGGACAGCCCCTAAGGTGTCCTGAGCTGAAGTGACTCTAACTTTTAGAAATCCTCCATCTTGCAGATGGAGGATTCCCCCAATAGGATTAGGGATGTGACCCCCTCCCCTTGGGAGGAGGCACAAAGAGGGTGTACTCACCCTCAGGGCTAGTAGCCATTGGCTACTAACCCCCCAGACCTAAACACGCCCTTAAATTTAGTATTTAAGGGCTTTCCCTGAACCTAGAAATCAGATTCCTGCAACTACAAGAAGAAGGACTGCTGAGCTGAAAGACCCCTGCAGAGGAAGACCAGAAGACACCAACTGCCTTGGCCCCAGACTTACCGGCCTGTCTCCTGCCTTCCAAAGAACCCTGCTCCAGCGACGCTTTCCAAGGGACCAGCGACCTCTGAATCCTCCGAGGACTGCCCTGCTTCGAATAAGACAAGAAATCCCGAGGACAGCGGCACTGCTCCAAAAGAACTGCAACTTTGTTACAAGGAGCAGATTTAAAGACCCCTGCAACTCCCCGCAAGAAGCGTGAGACTTGCAACACTGCACCCGGCGACCCCGACTCGACTGGTGGAGAACAACCAACTCAGGGAGGACCCTCCGGCGACTCTACGACTGTGAGTAACCAAAGTTGTCCCCCCTGAGCCCCCACAGCGACGCCTGCAGAGGGAATCTCCAGGCTCCCCCTGACCGCGACTGTCTGAACTCCATTTCCCGACGGCTGGAAAAGACCCTGCACCCGCAGCCCCCAGCGCCTAAAGAAACGGAACTTCTGTGCAGGAGTGACCCCCAGGAGGCCCTCTCCCTTGCCTAGGTGGTGGCTACCCCGAGGAGCCCCCCCTTGCCTGCCTGCACCGCTGAAGAGACCTCTTGGTCTCCCATTGAAAACTAAAGGAAACCCGACGCTTGTTTGCACACTGCACCCGGCCGCCCCCGCGCTGCTGAGGGTGTACTTTCTGTGCTAGCTTGTGTCCCCCCCGGTGCCCTACAAAACCCCCCTGGTCTGCCCTCCGAAGACGCGGGTACTTACCTGCTGGCAGACTGGAACCGGGGCACCCCCTTCTCTCCATTGAAGCCTATGTGTTTTGGACACCTCTTTGACCTTTGCACCTGACCGGCCCTGAGCTGCTGGTGTGATAACTTTGGGGTTGCTCTGAACCCCCAACGGTGGGCTACCTTGGACCAAAAACTGAGAACTGTAAGTGACTTACTTACCTGTGAAAACTAACAATAACTTACCTCCCCCAGGAACTGTGAAAATTGCACTGTGTCCACTTTTAAAACAGCTTATTGTGTTTTATGTGAAAAGTATACATGCTAAAGTAATGATTCAAAGTTCCTAGAGTACTTACCTGCAATACCTTTCAAATGAGCTATTACATGTCAAATTTGAACCTGTGGTTCTTAAAATAAACTAAGAAAAGATATTTTTCTATAACAAAACCTATTGGCTGGATTTGTCTCTGAGTGTGTGTACCTCATTTATTGTCTAGGTGTATGTACAACAAATGCTTAACACTACTCCTTGGATAAGCCTACTGCTCGACCACACTACCACAAAATAGAGCATTAGTATTATCTCTTTTTGCCACTATCTTACCTCTAAGGGGAACCCTTGGACTCTGTGCATGCTATTCCTTACTTTGAAATAGCACATACAGAGCCAACTTCCTACAACTTCCTATTGCGGAACAGATATTCCAGGTTTGCAGGAGGGCATATTTGTATATGTGTCCCGTCTACACACCCTATGACATGGGGGAAGTTGGCAATCCTGTAAAATTCCAACTTGGTGGTGTTGATTTCTGCCTCATTCTTGGGTAGGTAGATGTATCGGGACATGTGAGTGAGTAAGGCGTCTAGGAATGTCCTAAAGAACCGTGATAGTGCACTTTGGGATACCCCACCTGCCACAGCAATGACCCCCTGATAGCTACCCGAGGCCAAGAGGTGCGGTGAACATAGCACTTGCACATGCGTAGGGATGGCGCAGCCGCGCACAGTCTGGCGTTCTAGCTGTGGTTTGAGTAATTCTATTAAATCTAGTATAGCTGTGCTGCTAAGTCTATATTTATCATAAATTTCCTCCTCAGTTTCCTGGAAGAGTGTCTGCGTTGTTCTGTATATCTTCTCCTGTCTCTGGCTCCTCCTCCTCCTCCTCCTCTGCTGGGCGGCGTGGGCTCTCCTCCTCACTGCTATCAGGTATATCTCCGCCATCTTGAGTAACCCAGATGCCTTATGGGTCTCCTTTTATACTTTGGTAATGGTTACCACCTGCTCTGAGTTAGTGGTAAATTGGAAGTGCAAAATGGGCTTTTTGCGACTAGTCGCAATTTGCGAGTTGCTATTGCATATGGTTTGTGACTCGCAAATTGCGACTTCTTATTTGCGGGTCGCAAAATGGGGTCGCAAATTTTGTGAGTCAGTAACAGCTCGCATCGCATTTTGCGAGTCGGAAATGGGATTTTTGCATCCCATTTTGAATTTGCGGGGTCGCAAATTGCGAATCGGGCCATTTGCGACTCTCAAAGGTTTGCTACATCTGGCTCCAAGTCTGCATTTTCAATACCACTGTATTAAATGGTTTGGCCCATATACAAATAATGGATCAACTTCATTTTAACATGAAGTTAGTGATTTTTATGCCATTGTAGAAAAGTTTAGCCAATAGAAGTTCAGGTCGACACTTTTACCATCCAGCCAACCGGTTAAAAATCCTCCATCCTTCAAGGTCAAGAGTCATCATCTCCTTAATTTCACAGGAAGTGGAGCCCATAAACTCTGCTCTGCATGTCGACAAGTTAGCAGCTCCCTTCATATGGCTATCAATATTCAGCATAGGAGACAAAGTATTGTGATACAATCTTTCTGTATCTTGTACTCCTTTGACATGATGTCTGATTTTTTATTCTTGTGGCTGTATTCTGGCATACTATTGCTATTATTCTCTCCTTTTGAGACATCAAGCCGTCTTGCAATATGTATATTCCAGCCATCATTACTGTCAGTCTTTTGTACACAATTAACCTACATTACGGTGAACCACAACGTCCTGATCACTAGATTTTAAAAAATCAGTATAGAATATACAAGTCTCAGATTGCTCAATTAATGTCTTAATGGGAAGACGGATAGTATAAAGTTGACCAACTTTAGTCAGTCTGGGCGGTCACTTCTTTTGACTTGTGGGAGCTAAGCTGTGAAACCAACTACTACCAGCTCTGAGACAAATTCTTCATTATCTTAGATTTAGAAAATCACTGAAAACCATCTATTTCAATAAATGCCTGGCCCTTTAGATTATACTGATTCTTGGGTCGTTGCTTCAGGAAGCCATTGGTATGAGAATCCTTTATAGGAATCTATATCACCATATGACAAAGGAAATCTTACCCAGCCTTTCTCATTAAAAGGATGAAGAGCTTCTCTATTACATAGTTCTAACAAGTGGTGCGTTAAAAGTCTGTACTGTTTCTCACAGGGGCAGCTCCTCCGTTAGGGCAGAGGAGCGTCGCCCCCCTGCCGGTAGCAGCAGGAGCTGCAAACCTTTAGAAACAAAACAACAATAAACAATGTTTATTGTTGTTTTATTTGTAAATGGGGCGGGGCCATGGGGGTGACGAGCAGTAAGGGAAGTGTACAGAGCACTCCCCTCAGTGCGCATGTATGTTTGGCCAGCCGTCTCAGGACGGCCAAACACACATGTGCACAAGGGCTCTCTCCAACCCGGCATTGTGTAGCCAAGTTGAAGAAAGTTAGCCAAGGCTCCCAGTATCCATTGGAGTGCCCAGTCAGGGCGCTCCAGCCAATCATAACGCTGCTCTGAGCACCATCATAATTGGCGTAGGGCAGGCTGGGAGCCTGTGCCTGGACTGTGGTGGCGACGCAGCAGCTGGGCAGCAACTAGGCAAGTTGAATTTTACATATATATATATATATATATATATATATATATATATATATATATGATTTTTGTTTTGTTTCCCCCACCACTTTGCCGAGTCGCCAGCCGCGACTGGTTTCTCATAGTTTTGTCATTGACAAGACACAGGAAGTCTAATTACTGCAGCTATGGTTTTAGAGTTGCAGTAAGGAGGGGTGTGTAAATTCATAAAATATCTAACATCGGGGATGCTTCATAAATCTACTTGTCCAGTAAAAAGAAATCCACTCGCTAATGACATCATACATCATGATTTGACAAATGATGTCAGTGTTTCCACAAATCAGGTGTGATCATAAATATCCTCTCCAATTCTAGCAATGCCCTGATTTTGCTACACTTCTGCAAAAGATACATACTGGGGCTGGTAGCTTCAGGAAGCAGTAGTTCCAGGGTTTGAATACTCATTGAGTCTGTGCACATATACAAACTTGAAAGTTTAAGGGTTTTCACACTGGGAAATATTGGTAATTTACCCCTGACAGTGGCAGAAGTAAAGCTTTTTCCACGATGGGAAGAAAGGGGTTGTATGGAAAGGGGATTTTGAAGCATTTATCAGATTTTCGCACAAGCAAATATACACATGCGTATTTGCTTAGGCAAAGATGCAATTCACAAGCGTTTTCTAGATGTACGGTTTTCAGACATGCTTCTATCAAATCTTGTGAGTTCATGAAAATCACAAATCTCCACTAAATACAATGGGTGCACTTGAAGCAGAAAATGAAGGTTTTGATTTATTAACGCATAAACGTAGTGCTGACATAATCATGTGTGACATTAACCGAACTAATAAAGATTGTACGGGGACAAAATGTGCCCTCAGAGTAGTTTGCCATCATTTATACGCATGCTTTATATAACGTGGTGTATTAGAATTGCACTAATCCGACATAATCATAAACGTGTGCTACGATTTGCTTGTTTGAAATGTTTTAGCTTAGCATTACTTTAGCGGAGGCTTTGGCCTAGTTGCCTGGTCTCACGGTTTAGATGCTCGTATTTTTCCAATGTGCTATTAAACGTGTATTTCTGCTTGAAGCTGTACTTTTCCACAGAAACTGTTCACATGCTTATCTTAAAGTTAGTGCCAGCATGGCATATTTTCTCTTTAATTCAAGGTCGACTTGCAGGTGCGGACAATGGAGGCTCTGAGAGTAAGCTAATCGAGAGACAATGTTGCAATTTGCGTACCCATCTCCAAGGATAATGTATGCTTAAGTAAAGGCTTGAGAACTGTCGTTTTTGAATGGTCAATTTGAAGCTAACCTATGAACCCTCCAATGGAGACCCTACTGGACTTGAACTGTTGTCTATAAAACCCAGGTGCACGAGAAGAAGGTAGCCATTACCAGCTCGATAACCAACCATTTTGCAGACTTCATAGCTATTATGGCCCACATGCTGCGTCGCCATTTTGAGAGACTTTGATGCTTTCTCTAGTCGAGAGAAAGAGACTTTAATGATTCTTGCCCTAGAGACTTTAACTTTGATTTGTCCCTTTGCATGAAGTAGTAGTTTTACCTTGCCGCCGTGAGGCAATTGCCCCGTCCACTCCTGCCCCTTTGTCCCGTCCCATGCTGATCGAGAAACGGTACCTGTGAGACGAAGACTTCATTGATTGCTGATCGGAATTGGTAATTATGAAAGGAAATTGTAAAATTGCATTGTGTTTCTTTTAGGTAACCAACTGCTGATTTTGACCCTAGCTAGGAGTTTTCTAAATTGATGTTGCTAAATTGTTTTTGCATGAAGTCCCACATGCTGATGCTAATTTGAGGTTAGATGAGGATTCCATGTGTCGCACGATGCAATTTGAGATTTTGTTATGCTGACTAAATGTACGCAATTAGCCCATTACAGATTATCGTATTAGTGCTTTGCATTGCCATTATCGAATGCCTTGTGATTCAAATGCTACATAGATTACACTTGTTTCGACGATATGGACAGCTATTAATGTTCATTTATGTTTATCATTTAGTGTTGAGACACATTTATATTGTGCTAGCTTTGTTAATATAGGGAAATAAATTCACTAACTTTGCAATAAACTGGTGTGGTTATTCCTGGCTGTAAGGTCAGGGTTCGTCGAAATGTATTCTGGATTAATTGTTAAGTGTTATGTTGTTCAAGGTGTTGCTTATGTTCGCTATTGATTATTGATTTGGTGCGGCTGATCGATTAAGAGTACAGAGAGTTCCCACTTAGTCAAAAGATTCATCGGCCTAAAGAGCGTCCGAACACAGGTAAATTGGTACCACGTTCCGCTCTATCAGTAGATGGTAGCAGAGGATGGTTACGTCTTTTGGGACCCTGTACTATTAAAGTACATGGTGTCGAATTAACGGTTACGCATTTTGAGACCCCACTTGAGAAGTCGAATTAGATTTTCTTGGATAAAACTGATTGACAAGATGATGATGGGCTAGGTCCACCGCGACTTTCCCGGGATCTCGAAGCTTGCGAATGGAGAGAAAGGAGATGTGGAAACAGCGTTGGCAGTACTAGTGATGGTATGAGTGAAGTTAGGGTTTTGCGCTTGCACAGCTTATTGCCGCAGGGTGTGTGGGAAAAAAAGGTTGCGAGGATTTTTTATAGCGGAGGTGCGACTCCGAGTGTAGAAGTAGAGAAGTCGTCGAACTTCATAGAGATATCGGAGGTGCGGCTCCGAGTGTGAGAGTAGGGAAGTCGTCGAACTTCATGTGCGTCTGGCGCTTTGTGCATAAAAAGGTCCACGTGGTTGTTGTTGTTGAGACGGGCCCTGCGAGGTCAAGAGACTCCGGAGTATGTGGATCCATGTTGTGGTCTGGGCGGTTTAGTAGGTTGATCGGGCGTGGTCAACGAGTGGGTACGTGTGTTAGGGAGTGAAAGAAACTTCGACTTCGGGCTTTGACAAGATTCTAAGTGCACTAGAACAGATCATTGACAAGTTGAGAGTAGGTCTGCGGGTCAGATTTGCTTGCGAATGTGGGGACTGAGAAAGACGGAATAGCGGCCAGAGGCTAGTGAAAAGTCCCGAGGCTAGTGAAAAGTCCCTAAGGTCCTGAAGCGATTATGTTACCCTTCCTGTAGTAAACCGACAGATCTGTTTTAGTTTTGGTAGCTCGCGATATATGCAAAAAGTTGTTACGGGAGGAACTGAGTGAAGGAGGATTAGCCGCGAGGCTTTGTCAGCCGCAGTGTGTGTGAGTGTGACGTCACTAGGAGCCGCGCTGGGATAGGTTGGTTGGAGAGAAGGGTCGCGCACGGATTGGACGCAGTCCGTGGGACTCGATTGGAAGGGGAAAGGCAAGTGAAGAGTATTCCGGGAATTAAAGTCACCTATTGATTACAAATATTGTGGAATAAAAGTGACCTATTGAGTATAAACTTTGGAAAATAAAAGACGAGAAAATGAAATTCCTTAAAGCATTCAGGAGCGCGATGAAGGGGGAGACTTACATTAAAGCGAGCGTAGGAGAGGAGACGCCGCCCGAGGGTACACCAGCTTACATTGTAATGGAGGAAAAAGGGGTAGCTCCGTGCCTTTGGCTAAAGCAATGGCACAAGTGGACAGAGAAACATGGGAGCGTAGCATTCCCGATACATGGGACATTCAATATAAGGATCCTAGAGAATTTGAGATTCACGATGTATGACATGAAGGTGCCTCCAAGGCCAGCACAGTTTGAGGCTCTAGCAATCTGGGAATTAATGGCTAGACAGCAACAGAAGAACAAGTTTGAAACAAGGATGAGGAAGGTAGAAAAGACACTAGCGGATGCTAGGTGGGATAATGCGCAGAAGGTGTGGAGGTCAGATATATTGCAGGGAATAAAATTATTTCCCGCAATTACTAAGGATGAAGAGGAGACAGGTAAGAAAGCTACCTGTAAGACAGACAGGAAGTGTTCCAAGGACAGAGAGGACGAGGAAAAGTTGAGAAGAGAAGAGGAGTTAGAGGATGAGGAGCTGATAATGCAATTGCTGAACGACCGTCCACCACCTTATGCAGAAAATGGACAAGGTCCAAGTACCAGTTCTGCCCCTCCGGCATCGGTACAGAACAGTGAAACGCAGAGTCCAGGAGCACCATCGGGATCTAAGGATCCGAGTTTACTGCTCACCCCGCAGATACCGCAGGTTAGGAGAATATATCCAGATGTGCCCGTGTTGAAACCAGCAGAAAATTATCAGCCGCAGATGCCAGGGTACTACAGCAGTGACAACAGTGGAGGAATGATTCTAGATCCAACCGTAAGGGGAGTACAGAATGGTTACAACCCAACAATGGCACAAGCTGAATCAACTCAGTTTATGATGCCTCAAAAGCAGATGCAGGGAGGAAACGCATATGCTCAAATGACGGGGAGCCAGATGGGCATGCCGGCAATGATGACCCATAATATGGGGATGAACATGCCTCAGAATATGGGGAATGGACAGAATCCAGATGCAATATCACTGCCCATTACCGTAGGTCCAGCGGTACCTCTGTATAGTCAGCCTAACTTAGGCATAAACAGTCAGGGATCAATGCTGCAGAATGGGACAGAAAGAAGGTGCATAGAAAACACTCCAGGGATAACTCCGATAGCGGCTCAGCCAACTGGGTCTGGGTCCCTGATGGAGTTTAGTCCCATATGTGCTCAGTCTACACTGGTGAGGTCGAGCCCCCCACTGATAATACCTTTAACATCAAATACTGAAAAGTTGCCGCAACCATCGATGGCAGTCGATGTGAATGCTACACTGATGGGGGTAAATGCGCAACAGCTGACACAGTGGTTCAACAGTCTAAATTCCACACAAAGTTCAGACAGTGGGAAAGGAGAAGATTACTTGAATAGGATGAGGCTGAACATGGAAGCACAAGAATTGGTGGAAGGGAATATGGGTGTGAACAGGTTAGAGACCTACACGGAAGAGGAGTTGAGATATCTATGTCCAAAGATCACGAAAGAAGTAAACAAGGTACATAAAAGTTTGCAGGAAGTAGCAGACAGGAACGGGATTGACATAGGCAAGACAAAACACTTGAGCAGGAGCTATAGGTTGGATTTTGGGACCACAGATTTTGAACACATGAGATCAGCAGGCATGAAGGCACACCTTAGAGAATTGTTGCAGAGTGCCCAAGTGTGGAGGTGCTTAGACAAGTGGGAAAGCAAATGGGTAAAAAGAAAGGATAAGAGGAGGGACAGTGCTACAGAGCACCATGAGAAAAGACCGCAGAGTAGTGAGACAGTAACTATGTTACCAATGAGGGAGACAGCAAGGGGAAAATTAGTACATGTACCATGGCACAGGAGTGACATTCAGTCTTTTACGAATGATTTTCCCAAACTGAGAGAGAAGCCGATTGAATGGTATCAACAGACTGATAGGTTTGTGAAGCTTGCAAAATGTCTCTGGGAGGACCTGAACACTCTATTCGAGATCGTGGTTCCGGCAGATTTGTGGGAGGATTGCAAAAGAGCTGTAGGTTGGCCGACAAGTGAACCAGAGAGAGACAGAGAGACGGGTGCACCATCACCTATGGTGATGTGTCTGTACTATAAGGTGATTGAGCATTTGAAGACGAAGGTTGCCGCGAAAAATGTGGATTGGCAGAAAATTGATCGAACTGCCCAAGAGGCTAAAGAATCGATTCATAGTTACTATGAGAGGTTGTTGAAGGCGTTCAAGAATTACAGTGGCACGGAAGCAATCGAGGCGAAAGATATGCTTCATTTTGTGTTCAGATTTGTGGAAGGGCTGAGACCAGAGATAAGTCAGATGATAAAATCGCATTTGATCTGCTGGCAGTCTAAACCGATTGATGAAGTCTTGACTTATGCGAAATACTGTAGCGACGAAATTGAAGTGAAACAGAAAAGGCTGAAAGAGAAGGTGATGATGATGCAGCTTAAGGCGGCTCAGACAGGCTTACAAGGTCTGCAAGGACTGCAAGGGTTGCCAGGGATGCAAGGGTTCCAACAGCAGATGCCGCAACCGCAGCTGCAGGGAAACATGGCATTTCAACCACAGGCCAGAGGCAGAGGCAGAGGAGGTTTTGTGAATAATGGTCCGGATTTGAACACTGTTGTGACGGGTGTGCAGGCAATGAAGAAGGTGATGCCGTGTCACGCGTGCGGAAACGTAGGTCATTGGAAACGCGAGTGCCCGATGGTGGTGCAGGAAGGTGCAGGTGCAGGTGTAGGTGTTGGTCAGCAAAACAATGATGTCAATGCATTTTAGACAATGAGAGGACCAAAAATGAGAGGTCCAAACCCAAATTTTCAGACCATAAATCAATTGCAGGGATTACAACCTATGCAGCCGCAGCAGATGCAGATGCCCCGTATGCAGATGACGCAGATGCAGCCGATGCAACAGCAGTTACCTATGGTACCTAATCAGCAAATGCAAATACCTTTGGCACCAATGAGTCAGCAGCAAGTGATGGTTCCTCCACAGGTAACGGGTCAGGTAATGAGCACAAACGGCACAGTACAACAGTTCCCATTACACAGTGAGAGTGGAATAAACAATGTATGGGAGAGTGAAAGCTCAGAAGAGGAAGGAGATTGTGTGCTTGCGGCATCCCTAGAAGTTGATCAAAGGGGTCCGTACGTAGAAGGAAGAGTAATGGGTCATCGTGTCTCATTCTTGGTTGACACGGGAGCAACACATTCAACAGTTAAGAGCAGTGAAGTACCAAATTTGCCACTCTCAGGGAGGACAGTTCAAGTGGTGGGAGTAGCAAACAGACATCTGACGAACCCAATAACAGATCCGGTACCAGTCAGCATTGGAAATTATCAAGGGGTACATCAGTTTGTGGTATGTGACTCAAGCCCGATAGCACTGTTAGGGAGAGACCTATTGTGCAAATTGGGTTGTTCGATAATGTGTTCGAACGAGGGAATAACAATACAGACGAGCAGTGATGGGGAAGAAGAGGACAGTATAGAGGGTGATGAGATGGAAACAGTTGACGAAGAGTATCCTCTGATTTGTCTTTTCCCGATGATAACTGAAGAAGATATCCCAGCAGAATTACGAGAAACAGTCGGAAAGGAAGTGTGGGACATGACAGGGAAAGAGGTGGGATTGATGAAAGGAGTGGAACCAGTAAAAGTGATGGTGAAGCCCAATGCGATCTTTCCCCAGACCCCACAATACCACATGCCACAAGACACCCTCATGAAAGTTGCCCAACTTATTGACGAATTCGTAAAGCAGGGAGTACTGAAAGAAGTATTAAGCAGCCCATGTAATTCACCGATAATGGGACTAATTAAGCCAAGTGGGAAAGTCCGACTCGTGCAGGATTTGAGGAAAATAAATGACATCATAATAAAGTGCTGTCCTGTGGTACCGAATCCAGCTGTGATAATGTTTCAGATCCCTTGCGATGCTGAGTGGTTCTCAGTCATCGATTTGTCACAAGCATTCTTTTCTGTGCCTCTACATGAGGACAGCCAATTCCTCTTTTGTTTCAAATTCCTAGACAGAGTGTATAGTTGGTGTCGAATTCCTCAGGGGTTTTCTGAGTCACCGTCGATATTCAATCAAGTTCTAAAGAAAGATTTGGAAGAGTTAGAATTGCCATTCGAGTCAACCCTAGTACAGTACATTGATTAATTTACTGGTTGCATCAAAGACAGAAAGTGGCTGCACAGCCGATACCATTGCTCTGTTGAACCATTTGGGAGGGAATGGACACAAGGTGTCTCCTTCCAAACTGCAGTTTTGTCAAAAGAAAGTGAAATACTTGGGTCACCAGATAGAGAAAGGATCACGGAGAATAATGAAGGAAAGGGTTACAAGTGTACTACAAATGAGTCCGCCCAAGACAAGGAAGGAGGTGAGGAAGTTTTTGGGAATGGTGGGATATTGTCGCCAGTGGATTCCCAACTTCTCGACTCTAGCGAAGCCTTTACTGAAATTGACCCAGAAGGATGCCTTGGATCAGATCGAACTGAAAGGGGATGAGATGGATGCTTTTGTTGAATTGATGGATTTCTCTCATTTAGTGCACCTGCTATACCTCCAGAGAAGGGGAGGGGCCGGGCAAAAGGTGGGCTCTTATTACTTGTTAACAAGAATTTGCAGTGTGACTACAAGCTTTTGGGAATTGATTCTGTAGATCTAAAAGCCATGTGTATTACGTTTAACAGAAGATTATCAATTGTTATTGTTAATGCTTATATACGATCGGTCCCAAATGGCTCCGAGTCCCATACCCTGGCTATTCTGTCTGAATTTGTAGGCAGCCTCCACCCCTCAACTATTCTAATCATAGCTGGAGATTTTAACTGTACCTTCGAGCCTTCTATTCTCACAAGTGGTTTAACTGATGAAGAAGATGAGCAGTGGGGGATCCCACAACTATCTATTACCCAGCCTTGCAAAAAATCTCGGGTGGCCATGCAATTAGCCACATTATGTTTAAATCATGGCCTTAGGGCCTGTAACGGTAGAACTCCATCTGATATGAACAGCGCACCTACTTTTAAAAGGGGCATGTCGACAAGCACTATTGATTACTTCTTGGTCGATGTTAGGTTGTGGCCCCAATTGGTAGATATGAAAATAGAAGTAAGATGTGACAGTGACCATTTCCCCTTGCTCCTTACTCTTTCTGGAGAAACGTTCAGGAGA
The DNA here is from genome assembly GCF_031143425.1 of Pleurodeles waltl. Classification (NCBI taxonomy): domain Eukaryota; kingdom Metazoa; phylum Chordata; class Amphibia; order Caudata; family Salamandridae; genus Pleurodeles; species Pleurodeles waltl. The sequence goes on from NC_090450.1 coordinate 353,759,723, forward strand.
ACACTTAATAACCATGTCACAATCATTCCGCCATCTTGTTGGAATAACAAATTCACCAAGATTACATGGCCAAAAGTGGTGTCCAACCCTCATCATATCAGAGCAATATATCAGATTTTTTTAAATAATTTGGCAGAGTATGAAGACCAGGCAGTGGGGAATATTCCGATTCTCAAAATACATGACAACATGTATACCCAACTACGGTCTTTTTTTTATAAAACAAGGCGGTCAAAGACACATGAAGGGAAAGGGGCAAGCAAGGGATGGTTTGATGAGAGGTGCTCAAAGGCTAAGTCTGGGTTAAGAGTTGCAGTAATGTCTGGTTCCCAGGGGGAAATTAAACAAGCCAGGTCCCTATACAAAGCAACTTTGTCTTATGCTAAAAAGCAGTGGGAGGATTCCCTGTGGCAGGAATTATTAGATGCTTCCAGAGAGAAGAACAATAAGCGTTTCTGGGAGCTTCTGTCTAAAAGGGAAAATGGAGGTAGGAGTTGTCCCAGCAACCATATCCAACCAGAAAGCTGGGTAGAGCATTTTACTACTCTCTATGCCCTACCAGAGGGCCCAATGGACACCAATGTGGTCCACTCTCCAACAGAATTGTTGGAACCAAATTCCCGTATGGCCCCCCAAGTGGAGTCTCAGTGTGTCCCTGAGCGTTGCCTCATTTTTAAAATAGAAGAGACCCTTGAGGCTATAAATAGCCTAAAACCTGGCAAAGCACCTGGACCAGATAAGCTTCCTGGAGATCTTTATAGATCAGAACCACATATCTGGTCCTGGTATATAAATGCCATCTCAAATAGTATAGCGGCAGGGGGGCAAATTCCAGGTACATGGAAGGGGGCAGAGATCATACCCATTTATAAAAAGGGGAATGCTAATCTCCCAGCCAACTACAGGCCAATTAGCCTTATAGACAACCTACAAAAGATCTTTGCAAAACAAATTTTACAGAGGTTAATCAATTGGGTTGAGGAGTACCAAATCCTTTCCCATCTACAGGCAGGGTTTCGTGCAAAAACAAGCACGATAGACCAGGTTTTTCGATTGGCCATATTGCATTGGAAATATGTACTTGTGGCCAAACAATGCCTGTATGTGGTATTTATAGACCTGCGATCGGCTTTTGATTTGGTCCCAAGAGCCAAACTGTGGGAAGTGCTGGGTAGATTGGGAATCCCAGAGGATCTATTACTCCTGTTAAAACGACTGCATGAGAACACTTATGCCCAAGTGAGGTGGGGTGAACAAGGCGAATTGACAGAACGGATTCCAATCAGAAGAGGAGTTCGCCAAGGTTGCGTGTTAGCCCCCCTACTGTTTACTATATTTATCAACGAAGTAGTAAAGGCTGTGTCCACAGGCCAGAATGATGCCCCTTCCCTGAATACACAAAAAATCCCTATCCTGCTCTTTGCCGATGATTCACTCCTCATTTCTAAGACACCAATGGGGTTGCAGACCCTTGTTGACCGGTTTAACCAATTCTGTAGCGATTATGGGCTGGAGGTTAACATTAACAAAACAAAATTGATGGTCTTATCCAAGGGACCTAGGAAAAGATGTTCCATCCACATTGAGGGAGTACCGCTGAAGGAAGTAAGCTCTATAGATTACTTGGGAGTTAGGTTAACCAGTAAACTACTATGGGAAGAGCAGATTACGAAAAGTGCAGGGCTCCTTCAACATAGAGCCTCATCCATATTGCGTTTTTATCAAAGCTCCTTTACAAAGGTTGTTTCCCCAGCAATAAAAATTTACACGGCTAAGGCTCAAAGTGCAGCCCTGTACGGAGCGGAGGTATGGGGTTACGCTAACTGCAATAAGATCAGTGTGGGGGAAAACAACTTTGCAAGGGCTTTAATTGCATGTCCACGCACTACACCCTTGCTTCCATTATTTCTAGATCTGGGGTTAAGCCGAGTAGCAGATCTAGCTACTCTAAGACCTCTCCTTTATTGGATTAGATTATGGACAACCCCCGAACTAGATATATATAAGACCGCATTACTCGATTTACTGAAATGCCAAAATGCTAATACTCTTCCCTGGATTCGCCATGTGGCCCATTGGCTTAGGCTTTTGGGCTTGGGCGACTATTGGGAAAATCCCCACAAATTAGAGAGACGGCACAAAAATGTTTTAAAGTTAACCTATTGGTCTTATGTTAAGGACAACTACATAATCCATAAATCCCATGGTCGCTTAACTAATTCCTTTACTGATATTAAATGGTCCCCAAAGTTTGAATCCTATTTGGATGTGATACCGGACTTGCAAGGCAAGAGCTTATACGCAAGGTTTCGTTTTGGCTCACTGCCCCTGATGTCATTGATTCATAGGTGGGGGTCGATTAATCTTCCCGATACATGCCCTGCCTGTGGCAGTATTTTTGAAACCATTGAGCATTTTATGTTCTTCTGCCCAGCCTATGCGATTCCGCGAACAAAATGGATCCGCAAGATTTGCAGGGACATGGGATTCAAGAATTGCTCCTTGGCTCTACGGGTTCTAAAAAGCCATAATTCAGTTGACGTAATTCTTTCAGTAAGTAAGTATTTAGCAACAGCTTGGCGCATACGTTGCCATCTTCAAAAAGTTATTTAAGGTCTTATCTCTATATAGGTAAGATTTAGAGCCATATGTGCAAATCAAGTTATTGTTTTAATATTTTACACCTATTTACAGACATGTATCTATTTATTTACTTAAGAATTATTATATTCTGTTTTATGTGCTTTTATGGTCATTGATGAACTAAGTTGATGATGAAGATGATCTGGATGAAGTGGGTTGGATAGGGCTTGGAATAGATTTTTCAGACATTATGTAGGTAATCATTATGTGTTTCTGCCATTTTAACACTAGTTTTAGCCATAAAGAGCTATTTTTTATGCATCTGTCTGGTACTCGTGCCATTTTAACATGAATCCGATAACCATTTTAAGTTAATATATAAGCTTTTTATCACACTGTGCTTGTGTCTTAACGACTTGACAGTGCTTAAATTTGCCAAATGATTGTGCCGGTAGTAGGCTCTTTTTGTTAAAGTATGCCATCTAAATTATTAAGGAATTATATTATTATGTAACATCAAATCAGCACTTTAAATTTTTACATCTTGGGTCGGATAGTTTGTATTTATCTTGATGATGATACCATCTGGGAAATATGTATTTTGAAATCACCCCATATTGTTTTAAGAGTTTTAAATATTTGTACTATTTTAACGTTATGAAGCAATTGTCTCAGAAACCCTGGTATCTAAATGTTAAGTTATGTATCGGGATCAATGGTGGATTATAGTAGGCCATTGCCTACAGAAGCTTTTCCTATTCTAAACCTTACTATTTTCAGCCAGTTTAAAAGTATAATGAAGAAAACGTACCTTTTTTGTACAATTTAATATGTAACTTTTATGACCTATGGTCGAATAAAGTATATGATGATGATGATCACGGAGAATAATGAGGAAAGGGTTACAAGTGTACTACAAATGAGTCCGCCCAAGACAAGGAAGGAGGTGAGGAAGTTTTTGGGAATGGTGGGATATTGTCGCCAGTGGATTCCCAACTTCTCGACTCTAGCGAAGCCTTTACTGAAATTGACCCAGAAGGATGCCTTGGATCAGATCGAACTGAAAGGGGATGAGATGGATGCTTTTGTTGAATTGAAAGAGTGCATGTGCAGGGCTCCAGCTTTAGGTATGCCTGATTACACAAAGCCTTTCACATTGTTTTGCCATGAACGTGATGCATGTTCTTTGTCTGTCTTGACTCAAGCCCATGGTGGCGTAAACAGACCAGTAGCGTATTTTTCAGCTACTCTGGATCCGGTTGCAGCAGCACTCCCAGGGTGTTTGCGCGCCGTAGCAGCAGTTGGTATCAGCCTCACTCAGAGTGAAGGAATAGTGATGGGACACCCAGTAACAGTCATGGTCCCTCACTCAGTTGAGATACTTTTGACTCGCTCCCGAACGCAGCACATGACTGGAGCAAGACTCACAAGGTATGAAACGATTATTCTGGGCTCACCGAATGTGCAGCTGAAAAGGTGCACTACGTTGAATCCAGCAACCTTGCTTCCTGGAGAAAATGCTGAAATTGAGAACGCTGAAGACGTCGAGCATGACTGCCTTCAGGTGACTGAATTTTGTACAAAACCCCGACCGGACATCAAGGATACTAAACTTGATGAAAATGACCAAATTCTTTTTGTTGATGGTTCGTGTCTAAGAGATGGGATGGGAATTTTAAAAGCAGGATATGCTGTATGCACTGTAACAGGGGTCTTGGAAGCGGGATGGCTTCAAGGAGTCTATTCTGCACAAGTAGCAGAACTTGTAGCCCTTACTAGGGCATGTCAACTGTCTGCATTGATGAAAGTCACCATTTACACTGATAGCCAATACGGGTTTGGGATTGTGCATGACTTTGGACAACTATGGTCACAGAGAGGTTTCCTGACTTCTTCAGGATCCCCAGTGAAAAATGGGGAGAGAATAAGGGAATTGTTACATGCCATTCAAGTGCCAGCTGAAGTTGCAGTGGTAAAGTGCAGTGCTCACACGAAAGGTCAGGACTATGTGTCTCTGGGAAATGCATATGCAGATCAAGTCGCAAGATTTTGTGCTTTGAACTGTATATTGCTAAGGGATGATTGGAATACAATAAGTGAACCAGAACTCGAACCAGCTGAAGCATTTGCCCTGAAGGTCGTAGATACAATAGAGGAACTAAAAGCACTACAGAATAATGTCAGGGAGGATGAAAGAGATTCCTGGATTAAATCACAATGTATAAAGAGACAAGACGAGTTATGGGTTTCACATGAGGGAAAATTTGTTTTGCCAAATAGTCTCTTATCGCAGCTTGCGCGGTTCTATCATGGGCAAGCTCACCTAGGGAGAGATGCCATGATAAGATTGTTCAAAACTGATTGGTTTAACCCCAGATTTCGTCAAGCTGCAGAAGCGGTTTGCCATCGATGTGTCACTTGCCAGCAGATGAACCCAGGAAAGGGAACGGTTGTGAACGCGAGTCACATTGGTAGGGCAAGCGGTCCTTTTAGTCGTATGCAGATGGACTTCATTGAGATGCCTGTGCATGGTGGTTTAAGATATGTGTTGGTGATTGTGTGCATTTTTAGTCATTGGATTGAGGCATATCCCACACGTAGAAACGACAGCCTTACAGTTGCCAAGCTATTATTGAGGGAGTTAATACCACGTTTCGGATTCCCGATCTCTTTAGAATCAGATAGGGGAAGTCACTTCAATAACGAGGTGATAAAGTTACTTTGCGAAGCGCTGAACATTGAGCAGAAACTGCATTGTAGCTATCGCCCTGAAGCCTCAGGACTGGTGGAGCAGATGAATGGTACACTGAAATCAAGAATGGCAAAAATATGTGCATCGACAAATTTGAAATGGCCTGACGCATTGCCCTTAGTGCTAATGTCAATGAGAAACACTCCTGATAGAAAGACTGGACTGTCTCCGCACGAAATTCTCATGGGCAGGGCTATGAGACTTCCTGCAGTTCCCGCAAACATGCTTTTGAATATTACAGATGATATGGTGTTAGACTACTGCAAAGGACTGGCTGACGTGGTTCGCTCTTTCTCTCACCAGGTGGAAGCGACCACCTTGCCACCGATCCAAGGTCCAGGACACGCACTGAAAGCAGGTGACTGGGTCGTGATAAAGAAGCACGTGAGGAAGTCGTGTCTGGAACCCCGTTGGAAAGGCCCTTTCCAAGTGATCCTGACGACAACTACCGCTGTGAAGTGCGCGGGGGTTCCCAACTGGATTCACGCCAGTCACACAAAGAAGGTGCTGTGTCCAACAGATGAGGAAGTTGAAGCGCTGAAACTACCAGTGCCTGATAAAACAGTGCCGAGTGCTGAGAAAGAACAAAAGCGAACTGAAAGCGAACAGGCAGCAGCAGGAGAAAAAGAGATATTATTGGAGAACGAAGAGTCGGACTCGCTTGGGGAAGACCAAGGAGAAAGTTCAGACAGCGACGAAGAAGCTGCAGGTGACAAAGAACCTGAAGCAGCTGAGGGTAGCAAAAAGCCTGAAGCAGCTGAAGGTGACAAAGAACCTGAAGCAGCTGAAAGTGATACAGAGCCAGAAGAAAGTAACGGTGACGAAGGGCTCGAAAAAGGTGAGAAGGCAGGAGAGCCTGAGCAAAAGGGGGCTTTCCCAGAAACAGACGATACAGAAAAAGAAAAAGAAAACGTGACTGATTCCCCTGAAGGTGGGGACAAAGAAGAGCAGAACGAAAGAGTTCAAACCTCTACAGAAAAGATCGCAGGTCCATCAAACGGACACGGTGCAAAAAGAAGACTAAGTATCTCGCCGATAAAAGAAAAGGGTAAAGAAGGTTTGAACGAAGGAGGAAGGCCAAAAGTGAAAGAGAAAAGAAAGGAAGTGACTGTCGTGGAACAATCGTCAAGTGAAGAAAAAGACTTGGCGAAGGAGGAGAGTGCCAGCGAAGCAGAATCGAAAAGAGAAGCAAAATTGAAAAGGAAAAGGATACCAAACAGGAGGTATTCCGGTCCTGAATGGGCATATGCAGTAAATGATGATTGGACTGATGAGTTTGTATCTCTAAGCATCGAGAACGAAGAAGAAGAAGAGATACCAATAGAAAAGAAAAGTTTCATAGACTCTGTTGATTGAAGCGGTAGTAAATGGTATTGCTTGCTGCAATATAACGTGAGACAAACAACCACTTGAGACATTGCTAAGCCGAATTGAGACAAATGCTGCTAACCGATAAGTGACTGGCCTTTTGAAGAAGACGGTGTGAACATTGTGCTCGTTCAGCTTTGTAACTAAATTGCTAAATAGTTTCATTTATAAGTGCTTCTAGCTCTCTGATTCTATACAGATCATGACGCAAAACAATAGAAAGAAATATTGTAAATACGTGTGTATAGGCTTGGTAGTAACATGTGTACTAATAATAATGGCAATTGTGTTTGGAATGCATGGAAAGGGTGAGAATGAGACTATTGCTGCTTCTACTATTGCTCCTGTTACTGTCACTGAACTAACACCGTTGAAAAGACTAGCACTGGATGAGAGGCTCTTGCACGATAAGAAAGAGCTTTCGTATAACGTTTTCTATCGCTTACTAACAGAGTATGTCGAGACGATGGATGCGAAGGATTGTTATGTGTGTACACAGATACCGACATCAGTAAAGGAAGGGGTGACTTATCACCACATGCCTCTTACATACGGGATTACATGTAGTATAGTAATGTCTAGGTTTTATGGTCAAACTAACATACAGTATTTTTACTCGAATTATGATGTTACATTTGCTTATGTTCCTATAATAGCACAGCTAAGCCAGACTGCAAAATATTGGGATTATAAAATTATGGGGGAATTTTTCGAGCCAATGCAACCTTTTGAGACGGCTCATGCTCATAGGGAGAACCTTACTTGCTCAGTCTCTGCTGTAGAAATAAGCTTTTTAGATCGCACAGATGATAGAAGGGCTCAAATGAAAGCGAAATTAGAAAAAGAGCTACATAAGAGGACTTCAGTAGATAATTATGATTTTGCTGCTATAAAGACACAAGGGAAAATTGCTTTAGATGCTTGGCATGTAGGGAAGTTTTGTATATATCGAGGAGAATCTTATTATGACAATATTTTTGTAGGAGCGAGTGAATGCAAACATACGTTTATTTTTAAGGCCAAATGGACATTCATGATGGACGGACTTGACCCTGTCATTCCAGGGGTATATTACATCTGTGGGCATAATGCCTATTATCGTCTTCCAAAGGGGTGGTGGGGAAGGTGTTATTTGGGTATAGTGTTTCCAAAGGTTTATCAACTGGATGACATATCGATGATTCAAAAGACACCTGGATCCCATCGTATCCAGAAAAGAGAGACCGCAGCTGCTGTGGTAGGTGATATATTTGGAGCCATGATTCCTTCATTAGGAGTTGTGTTGAATTCTATCAAGATACGAAAGTTGTCTACTATAGTGGATAACATGTTGACAAAGTTTTCAGGTGCTATAATCCTGATAGATGCTGAACTTGCAGCGGAAAGAGCTATGACTCTTCAAAATAGGCTTGCTTTAGACATTCTTTTAGCAAAGGATGGAGGCGTTTGCAAAATGATTGGTGCACGTCACTGCTGCACCTATATACCTGATAATAGTGTGAAAATTAAAACTATGCTTGCTAATCTAACAAAAGAAAGTGCAGATTTGAAAGAACTGAAAGAACCAGGAGTGTGGGAGATGGTTGGAAAAGGACTTGCTTCAGTGGGACATTGGATTGGGGGAATTTGGAATGGAATATTATTGAAAATAATAGAAGGAATATTAATAGTGATAATTTGTGTATTTGGAATTTGGGGAATAAAAAGGGGAATAATAATGATTATGGAAAGAATTAAGAGAAGAAAAGAAGAGAAAATTATGAAAAGAATGGCAGAAGAATACAAAGCGCAAACTAGGGGAACTAAAAGGAAAAGGGAGCTGACAGAATTTTAATGGGATAAAATTTGTGGGCTAAATTTGTGTGATGACAAGTAGTCATCAGAGGAGGGATTGATGAAGCAGAAAATGAAGGTTTTGATTTATTAACGCATAAACGTAGTGCTGACATAATCATGTGTGACATTAACCGAACTAATAAAGATTGTACGGGGACAAAATGTGCCCTCAGAGTAGTTTGCCATCATTTATACGCATGCTTTATATAACGTGGTGTATTAGAATTGCACTAATCCGACATAATCATAAACGTGTGCTACGATTTGCTTGTTTGAAATGTTTTAGCTTAGCATTACTTTAGCGGAGGCTTTGGCCTAGTTGCCTGGTCTCACGGTTTAGATGCTCGTATTTTTCCAATGTGCTATTAAACGTGTATTTCTGCTTGAAGCTGTACTTTTCCACAGAAACTGTTCACATGCTTATCTTAAAGTTAGTGCCAGCATGGCATATTTTCTCTTTAATTCAAGGTCGACTTGCAGGTGCGGACAATGGAGGCTCTGAGAGTAAGCTAATCGAGAGACAATGTTGCAATTTGCGTACCCATCTCCAAGGATAATGTATGCTTAAGTAAAGGCTTGAGAACTGTCGTTTTTGATTGGTCAATTTGAAGCTAACCTATGAACCCTCCAATGGAGACCCTACTGGACTTGAACTGTTGTCTATAAAACCCAGGTGCACGAGAAGAAGGTAGCCATTACCAGCTCGATACCCGCCATTTTGCAGACTTCGTAGCTATTATGGCCCACATGCTGCGTCGCCATTTTGAGAGACTTTGATGCTTTCTCTAGTCGAGAGAAAGAGACTTTAATGATTCTTGCCCTAGAGACTTTAACTTTGATTTGTCCCTTTGCATGAAGTAGTAGTTTTACCTTGCCGCCGTGAGGCAATTGCCCCGTCCACTCCTGCCCCTTTGTCCCGTCCCATGCTGATCGAGAAACGGTACCTGTGAGACGAAGACTTCATTGATTGCTGATCGGAATTGGTAATTATGAAAGGAAATTGTAAAATTGCATTGTGTTTCTTTTAGGTAACCAACTGCTGATTTTGATAAGGACCCTAGCTAGGAGTTTTCTAAATTGATGTTGCTAAATTGTTTTTGCATGAAGTCCCACATGCTGATGCTAATTTGAGGTTAGATGAGGATTCCATGTGTCGCACGATGCAATTTGAGATTTTGTTATGCTGACTAAATGTACGCAATTAGCCCATTACAGATTATCGTATTAGTGCTTTGCATTGCCATTATCGAATGCCTTGTGATTCAAATGCTACATAGATTACACTTGTTTCGACGATATGGACAGCTATTAATGTTCATTTATGTTTATCATTTAGTGTTGAGACACATTTATATTGTGCTAGCTTTGTTAATATAGGGAAATAAATTCACTAACTTTGCAATAAACTGGTGTGGTTATTCCTGGCTGTAAGGTCAGGGTTCGTCGAAATGTATTCTGGATTAATTGTTAAGTGTTATGTTGTTCAAGGTGTTGCTTATGTTCGCTATTGATTATTGATTTGGTGCGGCTGATCGATTAAGAGTACAGAGAGTTCCCACTTAGTCAAAAGATTCATCGGCCTAAAGAGCGTCCGAACACAGGTAAATTGGTACCACGTTCCGCTCTATCACACTTTTATGATTTTCTTTGAGATTTAGCGCCGCTAATTAGGTAGGACATTGGCCAAGACCTTTTGATTATAGTAAAGACTTTTTGATTATATTAAAATAAATTATAATACATTTATACCGGCTTTCAGCCAGACCTCCTAATTCTCTGTTCTGTTATCGCCATTCATATCTTTCTTCCACTCATTACAGCATACATTATGGGGCAGTTTATGAAGTAGATCAATTTATCAATCTACTACAGCTGTGTCATTGTGCGTGACAGTGTTTTCCTCTTTCTTGAGGAGCGTATCCAAACACAAAGAAGTTTATCTTAGTGTCAGGGACTACTATTGCAATATGTGCTTTTTGAGTCCCAAAAATATTCTTACATTTAGCTAATGTTATATTTTGGCAAGGGCCCGCTCCCCTAACAATAAAGATTTATAAAAGCCAGGTCACAACAAAACATGCATTGACAGACCTGTTGGCTTTCCCAGAGCACGTTTATTTTTATGTTTCCTATAACTTTGCCGAAATTGGTTTTGCATTGATTCTCTAGTAGTAATCTTTTTTGGAAATACTAGATTGCATCAAAAATGTTTTACTAAATGCTGCTTCAAAGAAATGAAATGGTATTTAAAATTGCACAATAGTTTAGCAAACAAACCGTATTTTGATTGCAATCAATCCTCAACCTAGCTTTCCAACTTCTGCACGTATTTGCATCTAATTGTAGAGCATCCTGGAAGCATTATAAGCAGCCTCAAATAGTTAAACTTTTTACACCTGTGCACATTTTTATGTTGGAACTTGTCCTTGACCTCTAGCAGTGTGGTCTGGGTATCATGATGTTGTCTGCATGGTGTTGTAAGCTGACTGTAAGCGACACTGAAATTAGTGGTGAAACTAGTGTAGAAACCACAAGTAACTAGACTCATCATATACATTGTGTGGGATTTCAAGCATAGCCTACCTTCCTGTGTCAAAATATGACCATGCAATTAGTCAATACTCTATGATCAGCAGTTATTAAATTATATATCACTTTGTAATGGGAGGTGACCTGCATCAAAGCACTTTTCCACATTAGCGCAGGGATTGTACCACATTACTTCCTAAATAAAGCAGAGTACTCTCTTGTAAGCTTTACTTTGTCTACCCATCACCATATATCATGTCTCTATCAAGCTATCCTCCATCCCCACTCTGACTTATCCCAAACCCATTCTATTACTTTAATCTCCAAAATAACCCTGCCTAAGCCCTTCATTCCTCTCCCACATCTAGCTCACCCAAACCTCTGTTTACTACAATGATCTCCCAAACAACCCTACTAAAGTCTCCCTCATTTATCTCATCTTTGACTCATCCAAAACCCCTCCTGCTACTATGATCTCCCTACTCTTCCCTCCTCCATCTCTCTTTTACTCACCCCAAGCCTCATCCTATTACTATAAACTCCCAGTTAACACTTCTGGATTCTTCCCTCCTCTATCCCTCCATTACTCTAGTCAATCTAACCAACAATTTAACACATGCTCTGCTCAAATTAACTCATAATAATACTAAAACTGTACTCATATTTCCCTATAATCCACCACTAACTCCTCTTGGGTCCCGGCGTAGCTTGCTACTCTCCAAAAAGCGCTTCAACGCCTCATCAGGGATAGTAAGTGCTATATAAATACTATTACAATACAATACAATACAATTTTACTATAACACTCTCAATCTTCACAAGAGTAAAAATGGAAGACCATTGAAAACAGTTAACTCAATCGTTAGAAAGGTCCCTGAAAATTTTGTGACATAGGTGAGATTTTAAGCAGGTACATGTACAACTCAAGCACAACTGGTCATCAGACACTGTTCGTATTCACACATGACTTTGCATTACCAGGGAATCCACTGATGAAGAACGTTTTTGAGTCAGTATGTGTTTCCTCAATTTAAGGTGACCCTAACTACACATTGACCCCTTAGGAGGATCTAAACTGGTGCACTCAAGGGGTCAGGTATACCAGAAACAAGAGCACATGGCACTCTGCTGCATCTCTTGGCTTTACTGTAACCCTACTCAATGGCACTCCTTCAAAGTAGCTCTGAAGGATGCAACGCTGAGTGAACGTTCAAGGAATCAGGCAATCCTCAGAAGAAACATAGATGCCTGGAGAGGAGGCACCATTTGAACCAGGCCACCAGACACAGTGGGCCAGATTTATGAAGACTCACACTGCCCACGTTGCACGGCATTGGGTGAGAATGTATTGCGCATGGAATTTTCATTCATCATGAATACGTCATATTTACTATACGCACACTATGACACGGGGCCAAGAGATGTGTCCCGCATCGTGATACAAAGCTGTAGTTCCAGCACACTGCACTGTAACACGCAGCTACCAGCATAACACAAAGCTGACCTGTCTACTGCAAGACACTTTTACATACTGAAAGTCAGATTTGTGTCACACAGGAGGCAGGTGTGTGGTGTGAAAGTTCAAAACTTCATGCAGCACCAAACAATTGTTATTTCCAATACACCACCATTTTGGAGGCTTGGAAGGAGCGTCAGGAAAGCAGGAGGGCACCAACCCTGAAGACAGGTCTGACACGCAAAAAAAATGAAAAGGAAGGTAAATTTCACAGAGGAGGAAAGCCACATTTTTATCACTGATGTGATAAGAAATAAGAACCTTTTTTTTCGTCGCCTCTAAATTGCCATTAGCCCAGAGGGATGCTGTATGGCAAGCAGTAGTGGAAAAAATCAACTGCATGACGCCAACAAGAAGAACTTTAGTTGAATGCAAGAGAAGATGGCATAATCACAAATGCAGGACAGACAAGAAACTGGCCAGGAACCTAAAGTGTAGTATATGGTTAGTATAATGTTATTGTACATGTTCCTATGGGGATACAGTAGATGTTGTGAAATCTTATGATGTTATGGAACTTAGTGATGTCATGTGCAAGCAAATGGATTGGAGTAGATGAAGAGGCTGGTAGTGTTGTGTGACGGCTTCCTGCATCTTCACTATTTGTACCAGGATTTCTACAATAAAGCTTGAAGCTTGATACTGAACTAAGTGTCGTCTTTACATGAAGGCTGCAATGAGAACTGGAGGAGGACCAGTTGTCCAGTAGGAGTTGAAGCCATTGGAGAAGCAAGTGACATGACTTATTCCACCTGACTTGGTTGCTGGAGTCAAGGGCATGGGCAGTGACTCCAGCAACCAACAATGTGGTGACCAACAATGTGACCACAATGTGAACAGAGTGAGTGATGCATATGATTAAATTGCCAGTGTGATCACTTACAAACAGTCAGATAACCCTTGCATGTAAGCACACACAGGGCAAGCATGTCAGTTACAGGACCGATGCCACATAATCATATAGTGGAGGTCATGCAGAATGTCCTGCAACTAACTGTAGAATTAAGATAGTGAATCAATATGTTTGTATGTATATAGGTGTACTATAACACACAGGACAGTTAAGTATGTTTCTGGGTAATATCTACATACCACCCTGCCATTTGTGAAGCACACAAATCTTGTGTCATGCAAACATTGCACCTAGTTACTACATTGGCATGTAAAGTAGGATAGAAAGTCAACTTGGAGTGTATAGTTCCATATCAAAATCTATAATATATGCTCACAGTCTATATATGAGTTACCTGTGATGCATTGTGTGCTGCCTAGTTACACATCTTACACACCTCCCTCAAATTGTAAGGGTGTCTGCACTTCAGGCTTTTATGTGTGTGCAGGAGTGTGCTATACAAATGCCACATGTATCAGACTCACACAGATGCCATGATACTAAGATCCTTGGCCTATCCTTACTTATGACATAGAACACTGCAATACCTTAATATGTGTCACATGTCCACAGTGGCACAAGTATGGGCGTGTTTTAAAGAACAACCATATTGTTTGCCATATTTAGGATCTTATTGGTATGGAATGTTCATAGACAGTAAGGTAGGGAACATGGCCACTCAATTCACCTCAGTAACATAAACTTGAAGTAGAATCTCTATGCATCTTAAAGTAAAATTACCCTGAATGTTGTGTAAAATGTTCAACCCGATCAAATCGTACAACACCGATAGAAAATACATTTGATATAGAAATTCCATGCTGCAGTGGATGTAAGTGGGTGGAGCTTCAGTTATCAGTATTTTCTCAAACATTATTTGATGGCTGTCATCCATCATGATGCATTTCTGTGGTACAAAGAATGGTAAATACTGGAGATGTTGAGGAATCTGTGATTCTGTGTGTTTTACGTTCAGAAATGGGTGTGGATGGGAAGAATCCAAATTATATTTCTTAGAAATAATGATGAATAAAAAATTTGTCTTTTGATATGCGAGTGCTACTCAATGCCATACAACAGTGAATGCACAATATACGTAGGATACTCTAACAGTGTCATGTTTGGCTAACTTCTGGTGAACATGGTTAGAGTGGGGATCTACTATCAATTGAGTATGTATCAGTTTAGAAGCTGCACAAAATATACAGGTTTGTTTACCAATGTCCACAGTCAATGACAACAGCTGTGATGTGAAAAGAACTACCTATTCTGTATAACAGCTTGTTCATGATAAGCAACCTATCCTCGACTCCCCCCTCTCCATGCCAGAAGACACCTTCAACCAACTCCTGAACACTATTGACTATTCTCTGATCTCTGCAAGAGAAGACAACGTTGTTGGCTCTCCATGTGAACCAACCCAGACTATTTCCCATACATCTATTTATCATATCACCAGCAAGGACACTGATGACTCCCAAGTCAGCTTTAAACAGAGTGGTAGTGGTCCAGCAGTATATGGCAGAAAATGACAGGCTGCAGATGGAGACTTTAGGGGGCACCCTTGAAGGAATCCGAAGGTGTCCCACCCCCTATAAGAGGTTGTCAGAGGCAGTACGAGACACCCATTCTTGGCGCTAAGGAACTGATGCCTCCTTAGCTGACATCGCTGGTGTCATGTTGCTGAGGAGTGAACAACAATAGCCTTCAACCTCAAGCAGCAGTGATGTTGTCAAACAGCTAGGAGCCATCAGTAGCTCTATCAAGTCCTTCATTAGCTAACCGATTGTAATCCAAGAAAGACTACGTCATGTCAACTACTAGTGCCCTCTATAACAAATCTTTGCTGTGTTGCAGAACCAGCAAGCCCATGCCAGAAAATATCATACAGCCTTTGTCACATTCACTAATGTTCTTGGGAAATTGGGCCATACATCTTCACCCTCAGATGTTTGTGCATCACAGCTATCAACCATCACTCCTCAGCCTCCTATTGCACCCCAACAACAAGAACACGAGGCTAAACACTCATCCAAGGATGAAAATGACCAGTTTCCAAGTTAGACCTAGAAATTCCAGATGAACATTAGCATTCTTTCTGGCCCGTTATTTATTTTGCCATGAGTTTCACATCATGCCACCATCTTTTTAAATAGCTGCAGTCTTCTATTCATCTGTTGTTATCATAAATCAGCCTTTTTTCTAATGGTAATTCCAGTGGAAGGTTGATTGTGCCATATTTATGACCCGAATTGCTCGACATTTGCACCACGAAATGTGGTACATGCATGACGCAAACCTTAAGTGAGATTTATGAACCAACACAGTGCCACTTTGCGTAGCCCAGAGGGGCTCCATAACTTTGGAGTAAAGCAACGTAGTGCAAGTCACAGCGTTGCCTTACTCTGCACTGGAGAGGTGTTCCATGGGCATTGCCTGGGTGTTCCCACACAACTCCCATGGTTTTTGATGCGTTCCAAGATTTACAAGATCTGGTAATCCTGGGAATGCTCCAAAAAGATATGCCTCCCCAGGAGAGGCATAATGAGGAGAAATATTTTTATCGCTCCTCGTTTTTTCCCTTTTCTATATATGTTGCATTCTGCAGCAGACAAAGAAAGCAGAAAATCTCAGTGTATTGTTTTTGTGCAGGAGTGGGAACCTGGGTTGGTGCTAGTGAGCCAAAAGGGTGCTAGTGCAGGGGAAAAAGTGGAAATGCACTGTATTATTTTAAATACAGAGCATTCCTGCTCTTTCCCTGTCACACAGCGCGGCGCAGCAAGGTAACTTGCTGCGTTGCATGACTATCCCCATAAATATGCCCCATGTTCCCACCGCATTTTTCTCCTCATATAGCCTCACCATTTTTCTGAACCCACGGGAGGCATTCTGGAGCCATTCACATTGCTCTTTCCTGACACAAGATCTCTTGTGCTTAACAGTAGTCTTACTTGCTAAACAATGTAAGAGCAAAATAATATAGACAATATTACTCAACAATTGTTTTGGCAAAATCAACATGTCAATTATATTCATGCTATACCTTATTGTTTATTTCTAGGGCTCCCATATATATTGAATTGTTTTAAAATGTCCATCTGTATTTAGCCATATTTATTTTTTGACCATCTCCTCAGTAGTTATCCATGTTTATTTTGAGTTTTCTGACCAAATTAAATTGTAACTTGTAAATTTCCATGTATATTTAACTGATAAATGTGCACATATACTTTGACACCTTGATGGTGTTAGTACATTATAAAGCCAAATATGATAAAACAATACACCTAAATGAAAATACTAGCATCCTAACACAAACACATGTTGAGATATATAGTTATTTAAGGAACTCTTATCCTGTTTTAGACTCTCTATGCTGTCAATCTGCAAGCTACTGGCCTGGAATTCATGAGTTATAGTATAGAGGGACCCTCAAAAGAAGTTAAATTATCTGCATCTTTGCACTTTTAAAAATTATACAGACAGGAAATACTTTATTTCCTATCTGCACTTACCAGTATAATTCATAAATACTTAAATCAAATGTATGCAAAGGCCTAGGCACATCGTCTTGCAAGCAGTACAATACATTACATGTTGGTTGGCTATTTCCATGCACGTTACACAGGCAGTCCAATAAAGTGATTCATCGAAATATATTCCACAACATATAAATAACACACTGTATGGTGCAGCCTTGTATTTGGTCTATGTCCGTTCAGGACACACAACATTCACAGAAGATAATCCGTCTTTGCATGTGGCCACTAGCAAACATGGGTCAGTGCTCCTCAGCATATACTTGTATCTATTAAATTATAATTACTTGAACACACATCATGTGGGGTTGTCACTAGATAGGAAATTTAAAAATGGGGACCTCAATTACAAATGTGATAGACACAAGAAACATTTAATTTTTCATCTAAATTTGACATTCCAACTCCTTCCTTGCACTGTGCCACTGTACTGAGCATATCAACAATGCACAAATTGTAACTTGCTAGTGCTCATGTGTTTGTGTTATGGTTCTGGGAAGCATAGGTGTATGAGGATATACCTACCAGCACACATTGTAAAAGAACAGGCAATTCAATTCAATACTTTATTCGATTTTTGTATAAAAGTCATAAAAGTACATAAAACAATTTCCACCAATTGTTAAAAGTAGACATATTAAAACACAACACAGCAAACATAATACATTTTGTAAGTAAAAGTTTCACCAATAGTCAGACTTCAATTAGTTTTAAAAAATGCGATGAAAAATAATTTGCAAGTATTGGTATTCGTGCAGGTGTCGGTGGTCATATGCATTGCACATTATCCTAAAATGATTTACTACTCACACGGGTAAGAATCAGAGAGAGTTCTAACATAGACAAAAGTAGAGAGGTAGTTTTTCCTCATCTAAAATTTGCAATCCAACTGAAAACACGAAGGCTACATATTAATAAATTAATCCCATTCCTGTAAAAAAAAGTCACTTACAATTCAATAGAAGTCATACTGCGTAAGATATTGCACTATGAGTTATTACATAGACTAAAAGTTGGCCATAACCAACCATGACCGTCATTTCACTGTACAGCCATGGTGGATAGTCACTTAGACAAATATAGTAGGAAGCATTAAAAACCTCTAAAACTAGGGACTGCCATGATTCCTTTATACTAATTTGACTTTTGTGGTCCCCTACATTGCCCTTGTAAGTACTCCACCTACAAATTGGTATTTATATATCCTAGGTGGTAAATTCATCCATAAGGTCCTATCATGTCTAGTGAGCAGATAGTAATGGTGTTTTCAAGGGCAACCTATTTAGGTGACATAATGCTTTCCATATACATATGGCTGGTAATGTATAAGCTATTACACTACTACAAATGGAAATATCATCAGGTCTGCACTGGTATCTAAAAGCAGCTTCATAGCCCCCTAGAGACATCTTTAAAATAGTGGTTTAAAATAGCATACCCTTGATGCTGTATAAAGTTTGAAAAATACTGTATATTGGATTGTGTACTGCCCTTTAAAGCATCATTAGGGCATTTTGGGAGATGCAGTTTCCTTACATGAACCTCAGGAAACGAGACATATTGATGTAAAATCCCCACCTTAAAGCATGTCAGTATGAACCTGTAATATTGATTTTGAATGGTAAGGAGGTCATATTGGACTACCGGACGCAGGTCTAACGATAGGTAGTTCCTAACAAATTATTTTACCTTCTCCTTTTCCAATCACCTCCCATCAATCTTTGAAAACATTGAAGCCAGGGAATGGCACAGGGCGTGCCATAGTTGTACTGGCCAGAAATTCACTATGACCTCCAGAAAAGGAGTACCCAGTTCTTAATGGCTAGTAAAGGCTAAAGAGGATCTAGGTGGAGCGAGCAATCGCTGAGTAAATTTGTAGTCATAGTGTTGAAATTGTGTGTTACAACCTCCACCCTAGTGACCAGCCCCATACTGTGCAGCCGATACACATTTAGAATTGTATAAGGTCATTATTTCCTTTACCGGTTTACAGACCATTTTAACTGCAAATCTAAAAATGCCCTTGGTCATTCTGCGCAAGTTATTGGCCACATGTTGTTTGTGTAATTCCCATGAACTATTACCAAAAAAGAATAAAACTAAGTAACAAAAAGAGCTGACCTTAGTCAAGCGTGACCCCCCTTCCAACCCCCCGTGAAATTGCCTAATGTTTTTATGTTGTGCTCTGCCCCTAATCATAGTTTGTGTTTTGCCTGGATTTATCTTTAGATTGCACTCCCCCATAAATCCTGCAAAAGAGTCAATGAGCTTTAGCAGAACCCTACCAGTACCTGAAATTAAGAGCACGTCATCTGCATAAAGTAGCAGGTGATTGGAGGACGATCTACTCTGAGGGCCTCCATCAGGAGTGATTGGAAGATCGTATCTCGTTAATGTACAGTGAAAAAAGATGGGGGGCAAGGATACAACTCTGCCTAACTCCCCTTCTAACCTGAAACGTTCTTGAGCACCCCCATAGCCCGCCCCCCCATTATCACTTTTGCTGAAGCCCAAGAATACAGCCTGGCTAATAAGCCAATTATATCCACCGGGGCTCCCAGTTTCAGCAGCACATTCCATAGCTTTTGTTGGTTAACTAAATCGAACGCATTGCTTAAATCCAGGAAGCAGAAACTGAGTGGCATCTGCTTTGCCTTGACACACCCATAATCAGATTTGAATTTAAGCACTGTTCTACCGTCCCAATACCCCTGTGGAACCCATACTGATAATCGTTGAGAGCAGAGTTCCACTGCACCCACATTTCTAGTCTCCGCAAGAGAAACCCGCCCAACAGCTTTGCAGATGAGTCCATGAGCGATATTGGGCGGTAGCAGTTGGGGCTACCCATATTTCCCTTTGTAAAAATTGGGATGGTATGTATTTGTGCGAATTGAGATGGCAAACATAAGATTAAATTGAATAAGTAGGAGGTTTACTATCTCTCCGTAAATACTGTGTGAAGTGTCCCATTGGTCGTTCCTGGCATCCGTAAGCCAATCGGGATCTGATTACACAGAAAGATATTGAAATCTCTTACCCAAACTATGTAGACTTCCTCATGTACATATATTTTTTTTTTCCATGTCCTGTTCTAACGTATGAACCGGGCTTGGGCAGGTGGGGTCAAAATTATTGTTATAAAAGGTAATTAGCCAATTCATAGAATTTCCTTTGCAATCTAAAAGGTTGATTTGATAATATGGAGAGACCATGATGGTTTTTATGATTTTGATTGGTAAGAATAAAGAAACTAATACTACAAGATCGGCTTTTGCTCTACCTATGGGCGTCTGGGTGGCTGGGGTCACAATTTACCTAAAAGTTTCCACATGGATATCTTCTGCATTCCACATTTCCTGCAGACAAACTCAATCAGCCATGTTTATGTTCTTTCCAGTCTGGTGTAACTGTAGCTGTTACAATACCTGCTACATTCCAGGATGTTAAAGTCAGGTCATGTGTAGAAGGTCTGGGGAGATAGCCACCATCGTTATTACCTGCAATTTTGGATCTTGAGTACTTAGCACACTCACACTTATGTCCCAGATAATTGCATTTATGTCTTCGAATGGGCAGGTCTCAATGTAATCTGTGGCATGGAAATTATCTTCAACTCCCATCAAGGGTTATTCCTGCTCTTGCTCCTGTTTGCTCCCTAGCTCCAAAGGGGTGCTGATCAAAATATGGCATTCTCCCCTATACAGTTCTGGGGGTAGTCAGTCGATAACAGAACACTTTCCCTGATTATAAGATCTAACTGACGGCAGTGTTTTCATTAGAGAAAGTAAATACCCCGTTGTTTAGATGCCTCCCCTCCCAGGTTGTCTGCTCCGGCACATTGTGTCCCCGTAGAAAAGGCTGAGTGGAACAGCCTGAATCGTCCACCTCCAACGCCCCCAACACCATTGTTATTTTGCCAAGAGAGTTTCTGCAGAGCGACTCCACAAAATTAGGCTGTCTGAAGTTCACCATAACGCATTCCCCCTACAGGTCTTTCTTCCTGGTCTCACCCAGTTTTCTCTTCTTGCCATTATGATTTCTTTATAAAGGATGTTAGTGTTACTGGCTTTCTGAGATAGCATGTATACAACTTTGTTTCAAGTTCACTTTAGGGCTGATTAGCATTTATCTGAATTGCGGGATTATCTTTAGAACCAGGACATGTGGATGTAGCTTGGTGGAAGGTTTAGGATGTTACCTACCTTGTGGCCAATTAAAAAGCTCTGACATTGGGCATACCCCTTGCAATTGTCTTCTGTACACTACTACATTATCTTTGTTTTCCAATCCCTAGACCCACCTGTCATTTCCTGCCAGGTGGCATCTCTCTGACATTGTTGTACTTCTTTCATAAGTGGCGGCATTAGATGTTACTCTGTAATTAATGTTCAGGGACAATTGCCTTTGAAGCCCTGCCCAATAATCTCTAGGCCTCATCTACAAGGAAATGGTGCAGCTCGGTGCCTCAAGCAGTCTTGCTGCGCTGAGCTGCATTATTTCCAAAATGCAGGGATGCTCCATGTTTAAAAGAATACAGCGCATCCCTGTGTTTCCTCCTGCGCAGCCACTAAATTAGCTGCCTAGTGCCAACGCATACACCCTTGCGCCATGGTGCAAGGATTGCGGGGATATTGTTTTTGTGTAGGAATGGACACCTTCCTTCACAAACACAATCTTTCATGGTGATTTGCTCCTTCTATGTGTGCTGCAGATTGCAGCACACATAGAAAGAGTAAAAAATGAGGAGATTGTTGCACCACTCTAACGCCTACCCTGGGGAGGCATTTGTTTTTGGTTTTGCCTCAGGTTTACGATTTCTCGTAAATCTGAGGCAGTGTCAAAAAGCAATGGGTGTTGCGTGGGTACACCCACAGCAACACTTATTGAACGCCCCTTAGCCACAGAAAACTAATTCGGGTGGCCCATATCTACAAGGCCGCGTTAAGCCAGGAAAAGTGTCTCAACGCTGCCTGGTAGATATGGTGAACTGCACAGCACCACCGGAGCATCGCAAAAAGTGACGCTCCGGTGGCGCTAGGGCCTCATAAATAAGGCCCTCTGTGCTTAAAGTGTTTACTATTTGGGTTGTGTGATTAACCGGGTTTTAACAAATCCGATCCCTGTTAGGCTGGGTGGGTATAGATTTTACTTTATTGGCCGGCTCCTTCATGACCTTTTGAGGCGAGTCTATTCTGCTAATGACTTCAGCAAAATAAGATTTTACAAGATTCTCTACTCTTTCATGTTGAAGTTCAAATATTTGATCTGTTAAAGTGATCGCTCTCTAAACCTATAGACCCGTTAGTCATTATTTGTGTTTCGGAAATGGCAATAGTTTTCTGAGTAGATGCAGTTGCTGATTAACCCCTTTCTTTAGCAGTTGCCCTGCTTTTTTGTCAGTGGTAAATCAGCCACTACTTCCGTGGATACATCAATTAATTCTAAGAGTTTGTTCAATACACAAGGATTGCTAAAATGAACCAACCCCTTCGAATCCGTAGCAGCGAAGCCCCCTAATACTTCTTTTGATCCCACGTCCTGAGTTACACAAGAACCCCCTAGCGCCTCCTGTCCAGTTGCATCAATCCGGGTTTGAATGGATTTTAACTCCTTATTTATTGTTCCCATTGCATCTGCCTGATACTGTGTGATGCTATTTTTGGGTGATCCTGTTTTGTTTGTTGTGATTTGAGTTGCTTCCATTTAACCTATGATTCCTTAAAATGAAAATAGTGCTGTTGGGTGACTAAATGGTAATAATCATTCTCTGATTTCATCACAGCCACTCCTCTCTTCATGTATCTTGCGCCTTGTGCTCTGACTGCCAGACGCTCTACCTCTATAGTGGTTATTGACCACACAAGCCGCACCCAGATCTGGCTGGCCTGCCTCCGTGGAAGTTTCGCTGAACTCAAACTCTGAGCAGCTCTCTAAGTGCTCCCATACAAACCTATTCAACCAACAGCAATACTCCTAAACAGGAGCACTCCGCTTTGAGTTCCAGTGCCCTTCCATTATAACTAATTGTATTCCGGGTGGTGGAGTTGGACTGCAGACCGTAATCCTATGGATAGGTAAATACAGGGCTGGGTACTATGATATTTCAAATGCACAGTAATTCACTGGACAGGTGTTAATTACTTACACTGCGGCGTCTCTCCTTCAGGCATGGTAGACACAGACATTGAAGGCCCTTATGCACTTGTGAAAATGTCATTTAAACTTTAGACCATATTAATTTAAATAAGCTTATTCACAGTACCCTTAATATCACAGCCAAAATGGGTGGCCCAGCCCAGTCTCTTTCAGACACTGATGGGTGCAGGATGGGCCTGCCATGGCCCAAGTCTTTGTCCAGGCGCAGCATGGGCATGTCCGGAGCAGTGGGGATAAAAATACACTTGATGAGTGGGATATGGCAATACGTAGCAGCCACTTCCACAACAAGGCGGTTGGTATTGTAGTCGTCCTGCTGCTCCACGAGTATTTGGTTGCCTGTCCGTCAGCCTCCTCCTGTCATGGGGCTGCCAGGTGGACAGCGCCTCCTTCCTTGCCCCCAGAAGAGCGTAAGTACACTCATTTATCAATATCAATTTCAGCAGCTAGGTTCATATGAAGAAGTTTGTTTTTCTGCAGGAAGGGACACCTTACAGCACAAAATTAATTACATACAGAGACCCTTTCTATGTGTGCTGCCTTATACTGCACAAGTGGAAAGAGTAAATATCACTGAGAGGAAAAAATATTCTCCTTGTCACACAACACACGTGTCGTGCCGCCGCGCTGCACGAGCCAAACATTTGGCTCTGGCCGCGGCACGCAGCATTAAGATTTGACCTCCCCCACTCACCTTTTCTTCTTCTCTTCTTCTTTTTCTGTCTCTTCATTGTGCCTTCCTTTATGTTTTTTCCTTTTCCCATATTACCCCTCTTTTCCCAGCATGCCTTAGTTCCCTACTCTCTATGGCTCCTAGTCCATTATGTTCTATGTGTTTTTCCCTATCTAAAATGGTGTCCTTGTACTTCCTGTTGGTCGCTTCCTGTTTTTTGGTATTTAAGGGTTGTGATTCTTTCTCTCCTTGTGCTGCAACACTTTCTGTTTGGATGGTGTCTTCGCTCCTGCTTTCTCGTATTCAATACTGGCTCACGTCTGTTCCAGTGTTTTTTCCTGTACTTTTGCTCTTGTATTTACCTATTCATTTTTCTCCTGTTTCAGGAACCTTTCCTTTTTGGAGGTTTTTTCCCCTTTCAGGGTTTTTTTCCCTCTGGC
The DNA here is from genome assembly GCF_031143425.1 of Pleurodeles waltl. NCBI lineage: Eukaryota > Metazoa > Chordata > Amphibia > Caudata > Salamandridae > Pleurodeles > Pleurodeles waltl. The sequence goes on from NC_090450.1 coordinate 353,784,010, forward strand.
ACTACGTCTGGAGGACACGGCCTGCTCTTGGTGTTTCCATTGCCTGCAGCACCGTGCTACCAGAAAGAGTCGCCCCTACCTGGGCCAAGGCTGAACATTCAAGAACAAGATCCTCGCCACTCGTTCTGCGGACTCCAGGTTAAAGCAGCATGTAAGGCGTGACAACTCGGGAAGGTGTAGCACTGTGGTGAAGTCACACATTTACAAGTCTTTATAAAGCTGGGAATAAGGCAAAATCAATTTGTGGATGCATGGTAATAGCCATGCTTCACCCATGAAACAACTCCCAGTTTGTAATGTAAAATAACGCAGCACAAACAGGTGCCTTGCATTCATTTTATTTACAATGCCAATATTGGCAAGGCTCAGACTAGTGCAATTCAAATAGCTACACCAAGCTGACATCATACCTCTCAGGTTATGGAAAGCCGGGATCTGGGACAGCCCTGTGTGCCCCAGTGCCGGGACCCTAGGGGAAGACTTTTATCTTGTGGTGTGGTCTGTCCGTTCATACACAAGTATTGGGCTGCTGTAGTGAATATCCTTTCCCAGGTGGTAGGGTCACGTATCAAGGCACATCCTAAAAACGCACTCCTTGCTATTCTGGATGTTATGGGAGGGCCTGGGGGACAGCACATTGATGTGGCTAGATCTGCAGATTATTCGACAGATGATGGATTATGTTGCAAATGCAGCAAATCTAGAATTATGCAAAAATTGCCACAGATGCACAATTGCATAATTCCAGTTGCCCTGATCATATATCAGGATATTGTCAATTGTATTTCACCACTACATATAAAAAATAACTGCACAATTAGACTCATCAATCAGTAGGTCATTTCCTCCTGTTGCTGGTTGAAGACTTGATTAAATCTTCTCCAATTACTCCAGGATGCTCTCCTTATTCAGTCAGTATAGCTGAATCAGCTACCCCTTCCTGAGATCAATGAAGGTGATCCTTTATCTGAAAGTCCACACCTTTCTGCTTTGCTGTCACTTGTTGTCCGGCACCAGCTTCCAGTTGCAAAATAACTATTTCCTTGGCTTAGATGAGTTTGCTAGAGTGTACTAGGTGGAAAGTGCTCTTATACGGATGACCATACATTGTTGTGTGCGCCTGGGTTGGCCATGTGTAGCATTCTGACGCATTTCCATCTTTGCGTTACACTGCATGATGATGTGTCACACAGTAATGTGTTTGTAAATCCCACTGTGTTACTGTTGTGTTGGGATTTGTGTGGTAGCACCATCTTGCAAACGTAAATACCTGCATCACATAAGCTGACGCAGCACTTGCACCACACAAGTTCCAAAAAACTACAGAGGAAGGCTCCTGCATTTCCTCATATTTCTCACTTAAGCCCTTGAGTTGCCTTGCATTGCATTGTGTGACGCATGTTAAAGTCCACATTGATGCCATTGAACTATAAATGTCTTTGAGACCAGAGGCAGAAAGAGCTGCCACTTGGTATATCGCTCCAGTCTCATAGAACACAATTAACCTTCTCAGTGGCATAACATTAGACAGTTTTCCAGCATGAAAAAACAGAAGGGTTTGAGCTCTTGGACTTCAGACTGTCTGAAGACAAGAATGGCACACAGATTCAGATAAAGGATTATCTGTATGCAAGTCACAAGGACAGAAAATAGTATGCTTTTGAGGAAAAGGTATATGTCTATTTGCAAAAAAAGGTTGAAGTGTCAAATATGAACCTGTATTTCAAAGGCTTCTTCTGGTCCTCATTGGTGTGGAACCCCAGGCACCTGGTAAGGAAATTTTGGCACACTGACTTAAAGTTTGTGTCCCATCTTTATATCCAAGTTTCAGACAGACTTTGTGTTGGACAGTGATTTAGTTCTATGATTGCTTCTGGGAAGTTCTGCATCTTTGGGATTTCCATGCAGACTGGACCAGTAAGAGTCTTTGTCAAAAGTGTGAGCCGAGAGATAGGGGGGTAGCTGAAAGTCTCCTCTCAGGAATAATCCAAAGCAAGGATATTAGGGGGCATATTTATACTCCACTTGCGCCAGATTTGCCTCATTGTTTTTTACGCAAATTCGGTGCAAAATTAACTCCATATTTATATTTTGACTTTAGACCCGAATATAGTCAAAATATTGGAGTTTGCATCGTTTTTTAGATGTGTGAACCTACCTTGCGTCAATGAGATGTAAGGTAGGCGTTCCCATCTAAAAAATGGTGCTAACCCCATAGCCCCATATTTATCCCCGTGCTAAAATGACGCACAGGTGGGAGGAGGGGCTAAATAATGGTGCAAAGCTTGCTTTGCACCATTATTTAACTCCTGGGTCAGACCAGGCGTTAGGGGACCTGTGGACCCATTTCCATGGTTAAACACCATGGAATGGGTCCGCAGGTGCCCTCCTCAAGCCCCAGGAACACCCCCACCCACCCCTGAGGGACACCAAAGGATGGGGCACCTCATCCCAGGTAAGTAGGGTAATTATTTTTTTGTTTTTTAATTAAAGTGCCATTGAGGGCCCAACTTGGGGCCTCCTGCAATGGTACAAGGTGCAGTGGCCATGCCCAGGGGACACTGGTCCCCTGTGCTGGCTATTGGGGTGGAGGACATGACTCCTGTCTTTTCTAAGACAGGAGTCATGTGGTATGGATGGTTTTGCGTCAGAAAATGACGCTAGGCTGGTTAGAGGCATTTCTTTTGCCTCTAACCAGCCTAACGTAATTTTTGGGTGCAAAACCCCCTTCTCCCATACTGCCACCCCCACCCTGCTAATGTCATTTATTTTTACGCTAGCCCACCCTTTGTGCCGGCTTGCACCATTCAATTAATATACACTCTGATGAAAACTTTACTAATAGCTCATCTATTCGAGCAAAACTAGAACACATACATATCTTCGTACCTGGTGCACACAGTCTTCTATGTTAAGTATAAATTATCAGGCTGACAAGATTATCTCTAATAACTCAAGGCAGCTTACAAAAGCTAGTATCTACTATGTATGTTGGAAACTTTTTCGGTGGAACCAAAAAACTTGTCTGGAGCATTGTGAATATAAGTAAACTGTCACCTGCACACAGAGTTGCTCATGATTAAAACAATTTATAACGTAGGCAATATCTCTCCACAGCTATGGTGCTTTAGGAGCACATAATTTTTGTAAACACATTAGCTCTATACGAGCTCTACAAAATTAGGTAGAAAAGTAATCTGAAAGATACCCACCACTGTGAGAAAGTCATCCTTTTTGCCCTGATCAACCCCAGTTTTGGACTGATACTGGTAGTTACTGACACTGATCGTACCTTGGGTTCTGCTAACCGGACCCAGGGCAAGTGCTCTGTTTAAAAGGGATATGGTAATTAGGCATAACTATAATTGCCTCTGACAACCTACCTATAAGTCCTTAGGATATGGAACTGCAGGTAGGATTAGAGACCTAGTAGATTTGGGGCCAGATGTATCAAGAATCCACTTTGGGATTCTCTAAATAGTGATTTTTAAGAAATCGCTATTTCAGAGTCGCAAAATGGTATGTATCATATTTACAATTCGGTAATAGCGATTTCTTAAAAATCGCAAATGCTATTACCGAATCGCAAGTAGCGATTCTGACCCCACTCGCACCTATGGGCCTGTAGGCCCATATTTGCACATTTTTTGCATTTCCCAAATTGCGAATTCCTAACTGGAATTCGCAATTTGGGAAATGCAAACCCCAGGGTGCTGGGGGCCTAAGGCCCCCTCTGCTGTGCCCCAGAAAATTATTTTAGGACATGTAAGGCGCACACATGCCAAAGGGGAATGTGTGCGTTACATGTCAGTTTTAAAAATGCATTTTTAAAATTTGCACATGGTTACCACCAAGTTGTATTTGGTGATAATTGCGATTCCTTAATGCCCAATTCGCATTAAGGAGAAGCTTGATACATGTGCTTAAGAAATCGCAAATAAGGATTCCTTATTTGCGATTTCTTATTTAGAGAATTGCAATTTGTGATTCTCTAAATGGGGTTGCAATTTTAAGGAATCGCTATTTTAGCGATTCCTTAAAATTGCATAGCGAATGCCTTTCATACATACTGAAAGGCATTTTTGCATTCGCAAACGGCCATTTGCATCGTTTGCGAATGCAAAAACGCTTGATACATCTGGCCCTTAATGCACTTAAGTATGCACTGCCGTACTGCCTGCTGTCATTGTAAAAGCCAGCCCTGCCTTGAAGGTTGCTTTTAAAATAAAACCATGTCCAAATTTTACTTTGGAATTAAAAGTGCTTCCAAAGTCTTAAACTACCTTATTTTTACACACGTCACCCCTAAGGTCTACCCTAGGTGCCTCACGGGTAGTGTGCTATGTAATAATAAGCAGGGACATTATACAAGATGTTTTATATGCCCTGGAGAGGGAAAGCCGCCAATTTTGTTTTTCCTATTGAAGTCATTAACTCCATAGGCTAACATGGGAAGGCTTTATTTAACATTAATAAAGTCTATCTTTGGATTGGAATGAGCTAAAAATATAATTCTAGGTGTCAAAGTAATAGTTACAATAAATCCAACAACTTGCTTGCCAAGGTTAGATTTATTATAACTATTACAGGAAAAAGTTTAGAACTGCTTTCCTAAAGTTACCTAAAATCAGCCCTGTAGTAGCCACTCCTAATTGGTCAGCCTATTACAGGCTGGTCAGGCTCATCTGATGAGGTGTGAAGTGGCCTGGGCTGAGATAAATGAGACATCTGGTGGGAGGAGAACTGCAGCAGCAGATGCCAGGACAGGAAAGGGTCTGGGTATCCAAACTGGTCTTTAGAAGGGGAAAGACAGTTGGGACAGAAACCAGGACCACCCCCACTTCTTTCCTCCCCAGCCAGGTGGGAGATTAGGATAGTGGCTGATACGGGAGCGAGGGAGAACATTAGCCATACCTAAGCATGGGCTTAGCCAGACCTAAACCTCCAGGAGAGAATTTCTCTATTTTGGATTTTTGTGAAACAGTGCTTTTGGGGACAGAAATATACCGCACTTATCAGGACATTGTCATCTCAGAGGGTGGCACCCTGCACCCCATTATTCAGGGGTGCCCCCCTGCTTGCCACACCAGAAACCTGGATAAATTTGGAAGAGCTGCTTAGCACCTCAGATCCCTGCTGAAAGAAATCAGCAGAAGTTCTGCCCTGCGGAACCCATGGTTTTCACCAAGGAGGAGTACACTCTGAAGGACAGCACCTGCTGCACACTCTGGGCTTCACCAAAAAGAGTACTTTGTCTTGCTTTCAAGATTCAGGAGTGGACTACCTGTAAGCAACAGGTACAAAGGAGCTACCAAGAGTCCCCTGCATAGGCTCCTGCAAGAAGAGCCCAGCTGCCTTCTAAGGATGTGACATGGTGCATTGTGAATTATAGTCCCAACTCTCCAAGGAGAAACTCAGAGCTTCTGGAACCATGGCTAGTGTTATGGGCACTTCAAGACCCCAAAACAACCTTCTGGAAGAAGATCCAGAAGTTTGGAGGCATTTGGAAAAATTCTGTGAAAAAGGTCCATAAGTGGAATGACCCATTGACGAGAGTCAAGCCGAAAACGTTGAATCGCAGCTTGGCCTGAAATTCAGGTTCGTCCCATGGAAAGCTCTGTAGCTCTGCTTATTGACCATGAGAACCAAGACCTGCAGGATTTCAGGGAGGTCTTGTGTGAAGCAAGCTGATGCCTTAAAATTGCAATCCAGTCTGCTGCGGAGCCTCACTTGACGATGAGACAAAAAGAACCAAAAAATGACTAAATGTGAAGGGTAAACTTTGACTGAGGCCTACCGCTCAGTGTATCCGACCCATGCTCCATTGCGGTCTGCCTTAACTTTTGACTTTGGCCCAGTCAGGTGTGTCCAGATAGCTGTGGTTGGGGCTTTTCACTTGTTGGCACTAGAAAGCACATTTTTAGACTTAGGCCCTCATTACATCCCTGGCGGTCGGTGATAAAGCGGCGGTAATACCGCTAACAGGCTGGCGGTAAATACTGCCAAATTATGACCATGGCGGAAACAGCTCAGACAGACAGCCACTTTAACACACCGACCACCAGGGTGGAATCAACAGGCACCACGGCGGTAGCCGCCTACAGTTAGGTGGAAGTCAATGTTCCGCCCACTGTATTATGACACTGCAATCCGTCACCTTTTCTGGGGTGGTACCAACGACATCAAAAGCCTGGCAGAAAAACTGCACAGAAGGGAAACAACTCACCTGTGGAGACTCTGGGAAGAACAACGCCGCCATGGAGCCTGAGCTGCATTTGATCTTCTACGTCCTGCTCCACCACGAACATCAACGTCGGCAAAGTCGACCACGGTGAGTACTGCCGCCTAGCACACAGGGGACGGGGGAGGAAAAAGAGAGTGACACACACACACGCAACAGGCAACACGCAACACCCCCACCCCCAACACCACACACACAAGCAGATGCAGTAACACAACATATTTACCCCATACCCCTCAGGAATAACGCAAGGACAACAGCAATAGATCAAAGTGAGTGTAATAATATAGTAGAAATACGTGCAACCAAATCCAAAACTATATACATATTTAATAATGAAGGGACACTGTCCAGTCCTCAATGTTCGTGGGCCACTGGGCCACAATACAAAGTCCAAGGCCCCACTTGTCTCCTGCAACATCATGGAGAGAACACTGCAGGGGCATCAGTTTTAAAATAGGCAGGCACCTCAGGGGGGAACGGAGAACGGGGTGGCACCTCAGTCGGAAGATGGAACAAATCCACTGGTCCTGGAGGGGGCAATATGCCCTGTGTTTGGTCCTGGGGAGTGCAAGGCCACAGTCTCTCGAGTGGGTGACTTGCCCACATGCTCTGGAGGGGGCAACATGCCCTGTGCTCTTGATCCTGGGGAGGATGGGGTGAGTGGATGGCATCGCCACTGATTCTGGAGGAGCATCATGCCCTGTGATCTTCATCATGGGGAGGATGGGGTGAGTGGATGGCATCTCCAATGGCTCTGGAGGGTAATCGTGCCCTGTGATCTTCACCTTGGGGAGGATGGGGTGAGTGGATGGCTACTCCACTGGTTCTGGAGGGGGCATTGTGCCCTGTGATGCTGGTCTTGCGAAGTGCAAGGTCACAGTCTCTCAGCTGGGTGTCATACCCACAGGATTTGCCGGGGCAGGCCACACAACAGCCCATGGATACAGGACTACACACTGTCCACCGGCGGTGACGGCTGCTCACTGGTGGCAGTGGTGGTGCTGCTGTGCTGGTAGTGTTGGGGGAAGGCTCCAGCCCATCCCCTGCAGCCTTGGGTGGCTGTCCACTGGTGTTACTGCTGCTGGTGGTGGTGCTGCTGGGGGAGCTGGTGGTGGGGGGAGGCTCCAGCCCATCCCCTGAAGCCTTGGACGACTGCCCACTAGTGTTGCTGCTGCTGGTGATGGTGCTGCTGGTGGAGCTGGTGGTGGGGGGAGGCTCCAGCCCATCACCTGCAGCTTCAGACGGCTGCACCACCATGGTTGGTGGTGTGGACTCAGACTGAGTACCAGCACCAGGCCCCTTTTCCTTTCTGCCTGCTGGTGCAGGCCCCTTGCCCTTCCCGGCAGCAGCTGGGGATTCCTCCTTCTCCTTCCTGGCAGCAGCTGGGGAGTCCTCCTTCCCCTTCCTGGCAGGAGCTGGGGATTCTTTCTTCCCCTTCCTGACAGCAGCTGGGGATTCTTGCTTCCCCTTCCTGGCAGCAGCTTTGGATTCCTCCTTCCCCATCCTGGCAGCAGCTGTGGATTCCTCCTTGCCCTTCCTTACAGCAGCTGTGGGAGGCACCATTCCCTTCCTTTTAGCAGCAGCTGGGGGTTGCATCTTTCCCTTCCTTTCAGCAGCTGGGGGGGCCCTTTTGTTCCCTTTTTGGCAGCACTTCGGGCAGGCACCCTTTCCGTGTGGCTGCCTGGTGCCCGGGATCCTTTCCCACCAGGATTTGTTGTGGACACTACTGGGCCCGTGGGCTGGGTGGCTGAGGTGCTTGCCCGGGTTTTACACACCCTGGCCAGACCTGAAGGATGGGGGAGAGGAGGGGTAGGGAAGAGGTCAATGGTGGAGAGGAAAACATTGGAGTGGGAAGAGGGAGAAGGTTTGGGAGTGGAGGAAGAGGGAGTGGTTGTAGGAGGTGTCTGCTGTGTTTGGGTGCAGGTGCATGGGGTGGATGATGTTGTGAGGTGGATGGCTGTTAGGTATCTGAGTGCTTGCATTTGTGTACCTTGGGAGGGGGGGCACAGACACAGTGGGAGAGGACAATGGGGATGTGTGCATGGCTGTTGAGGTGGTGTCTGCAGGTGAAGTGTGTGTTCTGCTTGGTGATGCTGGTAGTGGATGATGGTGTAGTGCGTGGGAGTGTAGACTCAACTGGGAGGGAGGTGGAGGAAGAGGAGGAGGGCGACACAGCGGAGGCAGTGGATATTGTTATGTCTGCATCTGGATGATGTTTGTGTGAGTGCCTGTGGGATGATGTGTGGTGCTTGTGTTTGCCTGTGCCACTCTTGTGTGTTGTTCTGTATGCATGCACGTCTGCATGTGTGCTTGGGATAGGTTGGGGTTGAGGGGAATGGGACTGGGTAGAGGAAGTTGGAAGGGGGAGGGTGGAAACAGGGACAATGGCTGCCATCAGAGAGGAGGCCAGAGCCTGGATTGATCTCTGTTGGGCCGCCAAGCCAGTGTGAATGCCCTCCAGAAATGCATTGGTCTGTTGATTTTGGGCTGCCAGCCCCTGGATGGCATTCACAATGGTTGACTGCCCAAAAGAGATGGATCGTAGGAGGTCAATAGCCTCCTCTCAGGGCAGCAGGGCTCATTGGGACAGGGCCTAAGGTGCCTGGGGCAAAGGAGATGCCCGCCCTCCTGGGTGTGCGGGCACATGCAACTCATTGAGGGGCTCCTAGGAGGGTAGTGCTGGTACAGGGGTGGCGGCTGTACCTGTAGCTGGGGTAGGCACACAGGTGTCCACCACCACCAGGGGGCTTCCATCTGAGGAGGTAGCTGTGCCCAAACTGTCCCCTCCTGTCTCCGCCGTGGTGCTCCCCTCGCCCTCCGTCCCACTGGTGCCCTCACCGTTGGTGGACTCTGCCTCCAGGGTCCAGTGGGATGCAGCTCCCTCTGTTGCCAGTGCCACTGCTTCTCCGCCAGATGATGCTAATGCACATAAGGACAGGGTGACAAAACAAAAGGAGGGGGGAAGAGACAAAGGATACACTTGGTCAATGGCGGCACCAACACCACCATTGGCGTACACAACACACAGGAAACAGCCCCACGCACTGGGCAATGCACTACCAGTCACAATGCTAGTCACAAGCCCATGGATAGGGACACCTACCGCCAATTGCAGTATACCTGAGACCCACAGACCCCTGCCCAGTAGTGGATGCCTACTAGCTTGGTTGGAGGACCTTCAAATCAGAACCCTGCCCAACATGGGACCTAGTCTGCAATGTCAGGCCTGGCCTAGGGGCACCCACAAGGCCCACACCCCCCACCTGGATACCACCCCACCAGGAGTAATTTGTATTGAAGGGCACTGTACTCACCCCCTTGTTGCTGCTGTGATGCCCCCAAGTGCCCATCGAGCTCCGGATAGGCCACCACCAGTATGCAGGCCATCAGGGGGTCAGGGTTCGACGGGCACCCCTTCCTCGTTGGGAGGCAATCCCCAGCTGGGTCTCTGCCATCTTCCATGCCCAGCGTCTCAGATCCTCCCACCGTTTCCGACAGTGGGTGCTCTGCCTGCTGTAGACCCCCAGGGTCCGCACGTCCTTGGCGATGGCATGCCATATACCTTTCTTTTGATGAGCGCTGACCTGCAGGGAAATACACACAGGGAAAGGTATTAGTCTGACCGTCCTGCCTGTTACACTTATGGCTCACCATGCCCCTTCCCATCCCCATTAGCACAGACATGGCCCAGCATACATGCATGCAATCATGGCCCATGCATCGTACTCACGGTGTGCTCACCTGCTTGTTTGGAGGTCCACACAGCAATCGGTACTGGGGTAAGACCACATCCATCAGTCTCTCCAACTCCGCAGAGGTGAAGGCAGGGGCTCTTTCCCCAGTCACACGAGCCATGGTCAGTTCCAGACACAGGTCACAGCAGCACATGCAGTGTAGGTCCTCTCCTGTTGAAGGTCAGGTAGTAAGTGAGTGAACAGATGGCAAATGGCGGTCACGTCCACAGAAGTGCATACCATCACCACCAGCGTACATCACCATTGGCCACTGTACCCCATAGGGCCCAATGACAACCAATGAGGAGTTGCACAGCGGTTCTCGACCGCCTCCCGCAAAGGCGCACAACGGCAGCGGAATTAGCTCATTTCCACCTGTCTCTCCATACTGGACAGGTGGATGCCATTTCAAGGGGGGTACAGGCCATGGATCCTAACTGCGTCACATTACACAAATTCACATTTTGCACCTATCACACCTAAATAATGTAACAATCACAATATGCATTGAACTGTAGTGGTAGCTATGTACAGATAATGACCACCTGCTCACTCTTTTGCCCCATAGATTGCAACCACTGTGGATGAATAGGAGATGGAGACATGCCCCCGTGTACAGACCCCTGGTGGACTTGGCAACAATGGAGGACAGGCACATTATCCTCACCTATAGACTTGACAGGGCCACAATCACGGAGCTGTGTGCCCAATTGGAGCCTGACCTAATATCTGCTATCCGTCACCTCACCAGGATCCCTCCTCTTGTGCAAGTGCTATCTGTGCTCCATTTCCTGGCAACTGGTTCTTTCCAAGTGACAGTGGGCTTGGCAGCAGGAATGTCACAGCCAATGTTCTCAATAGTGCTGACCAGAGTTTTGTCTGCCCTGATTAAACGCAAGTGCAGCTGCATCGTTTTCCCCCAGGTGGAGGATTTGGCCACAGTGAAAGCTGACTTCTCTGCAATGGGACATATCCCCAACATCATTGGGGCAATTGATGGAAAACATATTTCATTTGCCCCCCCCACGGCAGAATGCACAGGTGTTCAGAAATTGAAAGAGTTTTCACTCAATGAATGTCCAGATGGTGTGCCTGGCGGACCAGTATATCTCCCATGTCAATGCAAAGTATCCTGGGTCTGTGCATGATGCATTTATCCTGAGGAATAGCAGCCTCCCAAATGTGATGGCCCAACTCCAGAGGCACAGGGTGTGGCTAATAGTTGAGCCCTGGTTCCCACCCAGTGAATGTTGGTATATGCGTATGTTGTGGGCCCTAAGGGTGAGTGTGTGGCTAACAGTTGTCCCTCGATATGTGTAGGTGACCCTGGTTACCCCAACCTCTCATGGCTACTGAACCCTGTAAGGAATGCCAGGACAAGGGCAGAGGAACGTTACAAGAGGCACATGGCCGAACAAGAAGGATAATAGAAAGGACATTCGGCCTCCTGAAGGCCAGGTTTTGTTGCCTCCTTCTAACAAGTGGATCCCTGTGCTACTCACCAAAGAAGGTCTGCCAGATCATTGTGGCATGCTGTATGTTGCACAACCTTGCCTTGCGCCGCCATGTGCCTTTTCTGCAGGAGGAGGAGGCTGGAGATGGCCGTGTGACAGCAGTGGATCCTGTGGACAGTGAAGATGAGGAGGCAGACGACGAGGATGAGGACAACAGAAGTGCAGTAATTTGTCAATACTTCCAATAACTCACAGGTAAGACTGTGTAACTTCACATTTCATTTACAGTTTGATGTGTAACATTGTCACTGGCAGGCTGTGAATTCCTACTTCTATGCCCACTCACTGTACCCTTTGGCATCTCTGTTTGCAGATGTTGGTGCCCCACTATTGCTCCTGGTGTGTTCAGTGCAGCCAACTAAAGGCCTTTCCTAAGTAAACATTACTGTACAGTTGAATTGCAATGTTTGAACCCTGTTAAACGAAATCATTTGACATACACCATACTTGTATTTTTTCAAAGTGTGTTTATTGCAGTGCTCTGAAGAAGAGGGGATAGTGCAATGGCCTGGTTTGATGATGGAGGAAAGTCCAGGGTAGAGTCCAGTCTATTTGTATCACAGGTGCAGTGTCCAAGGGGGCATAGGAAGGGGACCAATGGCAGTTCAAGGTGGACAGGGTGACAGAGTGGGACACAAGGGTGACAATCAGGAGAGTCTTATTTCCTGGCGGGGATCTTGGCAGTAGTCTCTGGCTTCTGCCTGGATGGCAGCGAACGTTTGCGGGGTGGGTCTCCTTCTGCAGGGGGAGGGGTGCTGGTGGCCTGTTGGTCCTGTGGCGGGGCCTCCTGTCCACTAGCAACAGCAGAAGTGGAGGGCTGTTCAGTAGTCAGACTAGTGTCAGAGGCCCGGGGGTGTGCCACTGCCTCCCTCATATTGTTGGCCATGTCTTCCAGCACCCCTGCAATGGAGACCAGGGTGGTGTTAATGGACTTCAAGACCTCCCTGATCCTCAGGTACTGTCCCTCCTTCAGCCGCATGTTCTCCTGCATCTTGTCCAGAATCTGGCCCAGCGTATCCTGGGAATGTTGGTGGGCTCCCACGACTGCGGTGAGTGCCTCCTTGTGGGTCGGTTCCCTGGGCCTGTCCTCCCCCGTCACACAGCAGTCCTCCGAGCTTCCCTGTTGTTCTGTGCCTCTGTCCCCTGAACCGTGTGCCCACTGCCACTGACCCCAGGTCCCTGATTGCCCTGGGTTTGAGTGGTGCCCTGGGGTCCCTGTAGTGGTGGACACACTGCTGATTGATGTGTCCTACTGGCAGAGGTATGGGCCCACTGGGTGGGTGCTGTGGTGGTGTTTCCTGAGGGGGAGGCTCTGTGGTGGTGTGAGACTGTGGCTGGGTAACCGACTGTCCGGAGGTCCCTGATGGGCCAGGTTGGTCATCCAGATCCTGGCGACCAGAGCTGCTGTCATCATTGTGGTCCTCTTGTGTGGGGGGGACTGGATGTTGCTGGCACCTCTTCTCCAGTGACATTGGCTGGGATACCTATGGCGATGTAAATGCAATGTTGTTGTTTCTGTGTGTGACATCTTATGCATGGGTGGGTTGCCCTCTATGTTTGTTATTGCGCTGGCAGCTTTGCCTTGTGTGAGTTGTTATTTTGTGGGCTAGCTGATTGTCTCTAGTGTGCATGCTTTATTGATGGGTGTCCATGCAGGGCTGTAAGGGGTGTCCATGCATTGTTAGAGTGAGATGTAATGGTGGTGTGTGTGGGAAGTGGTGGAGTGATGGGAGTGAGGGTGAGGGTGGAGGTATGTGATGGCATGCAGGTAGGGGGGGTGATAGAAATGGAGAGTTGACTTACCAGAGTCCAGTCCTCCTGCTACTCCTGCCAGGCCCTCAGGATGCATGATTGCCAAGACTTCCTCCTCCTATGTTGTTAGTTGCGGGGGAGGAGGTGGGGGTCCACCACCAGTCCTCTGTACAGCGAGTTGGTGTCTTGCTGCAAAGAAACATACCTTCCCCTGTAGGTTGTTCCACCTATTCCTGATGTCATCCCTTGTTCTGGGGTGCTGTCCTACGGTGTTGACCCTGTTCACGATTCTCCGCCATAGCTCCATCTTCCTAGCAATGGATATCTGCTGCACCTGTGATGCAAATAGCTGTGGCTCTACCCAGATGATTTCCTCCAACATGACCCTCAGCTCCTCCTCATAGAATCTGGAGTGTAGTGTGAGTGGTGTGTGTGAAGGTGTGTAGGGTGATGTGTTGGGGTGTGTGTTCTAAGGTGCGTGGGTGGTGTACACATGATGGTGGTGTGTGGGTCTGGTCTTGTCAGTAGTCATGATGTCAGTCTGTTGGCAATGGTTTGTAGTTGTAAAGGTTTGTGGGTACTGTGGGTGTGTGTTTTATAGTGGTGTGTGTGTGTGTCAGGTGTGTGTAGTTTGAATTGTCCGATGTGGTGCTGTTTTGTTAGTGTGTGTATTTTGAGCGCGGTGGTATGTACTGCCAATGGTTTACCACCATTGAATGTGCGCTGTGGTGATTCATGGGTCATAATGTTGTGGGCATTGTTCTGTTGGCGTAACGGTGTGGGTTTTGCTACCGCCACTTTATCACTGACCTTTGGGCTAGCAGATTTGTGTGTGTCTGAATAGTGATGGATTGGTGTGTGTGTGTCATAATATGGTTAGCGGATATCCGCCGCATCGGCGGAATGTATGTGGAAGTCAGCATGGCGATAAGTGGGATTTACCGCCAATGTCATAATGAGGGCCTCAGTGTTACAAAAAAAAAGGTAGTTTATTTTGGTGACACAAATAACAAAAATACCATAGAGACTATACTTCCTTAGGAGGTTAGTAATACACAAATTATATACACTAGTATGCAGAAATAGGCATAAAAACAGTTACAAAACTGTGCAATTAGTGAAAATCACAATAGATAGAAATAGCTCTAGGGGGAGCACAAACCGTATACTAAGAAAGTGGAATGTGAAAGTCGGTCCCCCTCCTAGGTAAGTGAAGTATGTAGAGGGGAGATGGGAGTACTAGGAAAGCTGAAAGATAAGTACCACAACCCACCCCAGCAACCAGGAAAACAGGAGTAAATCACTGTAAATTCCCCTGATCACACACAGAGAAGAGAAGAAGAATTATGCAAAGCCCAGAAGAGACTGCAAGACACCAGCAGTGGATTTCTGGATAAGAGAACCTGTGGAAGAAGGGGGCCAAGTCTAAGAAGCAGAGCAGAGTCAAGGAAGGGCAGGAGCCCCTACCCACCAGGCTTAAAGTGGAAGAGGTGAGCCACTGGTGAAGAAGAAGAGTCAGCACTGCACCCAAGAAAATGAAGTCGGGTTTCTAGAGGACACAGCTGATGTCCCACGCTGGAAGGAGGATTGCAGTCAGGTTTGGGTCTTCGGGTTACGCCAGCAAGCCTTGGCACACAAAAAACTCATGGTTAGCAGAAAGTGGATCTGCCGGGGACCAGGAAGGACCAGGTGGACTCTACCCAGGAAGAGGAGTCAGAGAGGGCCCTCAGCAACACAGAGAGCCCACAGAAGCCCAAGCAGCACCCACAGGAGTCTCACAGGACGGGGACAGGTAAGTCAAAGAAGAGGCCCACTCAGCACTACAAAAAAGGCTCCTGCGCTACCGGACAACCACTTAGGGAGCTGTGTGTCACAGGAAAGAGTGCTGGGGGCTGGAGCTTCAAGATTTCTGAAGAGCTCCTGGAAAGGATGCCAACAAGCCTTGGCAGCTGCAAAGGATGCTGTGCACTGGGGTACTGTCCAGCGTGGGCAGGCAAGAGCTTACCTCCACCCAAGTTGAATAGCTGGAAGAGAGGACCGTCTGGACCACTTCAGTCCACCACCTGTGATGCAGGATCCATGCAGCTCAGTAGGAGAGGGGATCTACACAGCTGGTTATCATCACAGTTGTTGCCTGCAGAAGCAGGGGAGTGACTCCTTCACCCCAAGGGAGATTCCTTTTTCCTTCTGATGTAGGCTGAAGACAGGCAGTCCTCAGAGGATGCACAACCGGGGAAATGTTGCAGTTGCTGGAAGGAGCTGGAGATACAGTGTTGCAGGAGGCGTCTTGCTTCTCTGTTGAAGCTTGTAGGGTCCTGAGGAGTCCAGATGCAGTTTCTTAGGTCAGAAGTCAAAGTGGAGGTTGCAGAGGATTCCTGTTGGAGTCTTGCAATCCGAATCTGAGGAACCACCCAAGAGAGAGATCCTAAATAGCCCTGAAAGGGCATTTGGTCACCTAGCTGGGTGACCACCTCTCAGTATGGGGCTCTGATGTCACCTGCTGACACTCGCCACTCAGATGCTCCCTGAGTTCCCTATCAACCTTGAATCAAAGATGGCAAAACCCATGGACCCTCTGGAAGAGCTCTGAGCACCACCCCTGGGGTGGTGATGGACAGGGGAGTGGTCACTCCCTTTTCTTTTGTCCAGTTTCGCGCAAGAGCAGAGACTGGGGGTCCTTGAACCGGAGTGGACTGGTTTATGCAAGGAGTGCACCAAATGTGCCCTTCAAAGCATTTCCAGTTGCTTGGGGAAGTTACCCCTCCCAAGCCTGTAACAACTATTTCCAAAGGGAGAGGGTGTAACACCTCTCTCTCAAAGGAAATCCTTTGTTCTGCCTTCCTGGGCTTGCGCTGCTCAAGCAACAGGGCAGAAACCTGTCTGGGAGGTGGCAGCAGCTTGGACTGCCCAGAAACCCTCAGAAGGCTGAAATGGCAATACTGGGGGTCCTTTAAGGAGCCCCCAGAGTGCAAGGAAACATACAACTAATGCTTGCAAAAGCCTTGGGGTATGATTCCAACATGTTTGATACCAAACATGCCTATGTTCAGAGTTACGATTATGTAGCTGGACTTTGGTATTGACCTATGTCCAATACACGCCTAAAATGGCATCCCCGCACTCACAAAATCTGGGAAAATGGGCCTAGAGTTTGTGGGGGCACCTCTGCTAGTGCAGAGGTGCCCTCACACACAGGTACTTTGCACCCTGCACTCTGGGCTAGAAGGCCTGCCATAGGGGTGACTTATAACTGATCTGGTGCATTGGAAAATGGCATTGAAAGGGTGATTGCACCATTTCACGCAGGCTGCAAAGGCAGTACTGCAGAACCCTTTGCTTGGGCTTCCTATGGGTGGCAAAATATATGCTGTAGCCCATAGGGACCCCCTGGAATCCCAATGCCCTGGATACCTAGGTACCATATACTACGGACTTATAATGGGACACCAGTGTGCCAATTGTGGATGAACTACAGAGTTTTGGGAGAGAGAGCATTATCCCTGGGGTCCTGGTTAGCAGGATCCCATTGAACACAGTCAAACACACTGACATCAGGCAGAAAAAGGTGGTAACCATGCCAAGAAAGAGGGTACTTTCCTACACTGGGGGAAGTTAATGTATTAAGGGTAACAGTGAGTGTCATAATATTGCCACATAAAATGTGCAAGTAATTAGATCGAGGCAGAGGAGTGGTGTACTATTGTCAATGACCTTGATATAATCTGCATCCATAAAAAGTTAGTGCCACCTTTGCGTCATCTTATTAATCAGGCCGATGGTGTGTTTCTCCCTGTCCCAAATAATTGAATTTCATCACATTTTCTGCATTCCACTGCTTCCCAATTAGGGAGGGCCAAGGGCGGACTCCAGGTGCTTATCTCAAACAAACTCCCTGTAGTGGTTTCAAAAACCTCCTGGGAGACTCCCAATTTTCAATTGTTGTGATTAAAATATAGAAGTATGGTTGATGTGGTACTAATCAGCTACTATAATAATGTTTTTGATTCTACTCGTTGCAGAGCAGTCCACGCTTTGGATCAGGGTTTACACACATTTTTACGCCCAATTCACTCAATCTTTATTATAGTATGGGTTGTAGACTTAAATATCCAACCCTGTTCTTTGCCGGCATCCCGGACCTGTGGGTTTATCAGTCATGACGGGGTAGGCTACGACCATTTTTGCCACAATGACTTTGGTGAAGCCCTTAATTCAACCCTATCCGAATATGATTTGATGTTATTGAGATGTAAACATGGAGATGATGGGGAGGAGATGCCATCCTTTAGAGGTACCAACTCCTCATCCGTTATTGATCATATCGTAGTGTCTTTGGGTGACGAGTCGCAAATGGCCCCATTCACAATTTGCGACCCCGCAAAATCGGAAATGGGATGCAAAAATCCCATTTCCGACTCGCAAAATGCGACGCAAGCCATTACCGACTCGCAAAATTTGTGACCCCATTTTGCGACCCGCAAATAGGAAGTCGCAAACCATATGCAATAGCAACTCGCAAATTGCGACTAGTCGCAAAAAGCCCATTTTGCCCTTCCAATTTACCACTAACTCAGAGCAGGTGGTAACCATTACCAAAGTATAAAAGGAGACCCAGAAGGCATCTGGGTTACTCAAGATGGCGGAGATATATGTGATTGCAGTGAGGAGGAGAGCCCACGCCGCCCAGCAGAGGAGGAGGAGGAGCCAGAGACAGGAGAAGATATACAGAACAAGGCAGACACTTTTCCAACAAACTGAGGAGATTTATGATAAAAATAGACTCAGCAGCGCAGCTATACTAGATTTAATAGAATTACTCAAACCACAGCCACAACGCCAGACTGTGCGCGGCTGCGCCATCCCTACACATGTGCAAGTGCTATGCTCACTGCTCCTCTTGGCCTCGGGTAGCTATCAGGGGGTCATTGCTGTGGCAGGTGGGGTATCCCAAAGTGCACTGTCACGGTTCTTTAGGGCATTCCTAGACGCCTTACTCACACACATGTCCAGATACATATACCTACCCAGGAATGAGGCAGAAATCAACAGCACCAAGTTGGAATTCTACAGGATTGCCAACTTCCCCCATGTCATAGGGTGTGTAGACGGGACACATATACAAATATGCCCTCCTGCAAACCTGGAATATCTGTTCCGCAATCGGAAGTGTACCCACTCATTCAATATTCAGGTGGTATGTGACGCCCATTATGTCATCACTGATATTGTTGCTAAATTTCCAGGCAGTACTCATGACTCCTACATTTTTAGGCACAGTGGGATACACCAACGCCTAGAACATGGGGAGTTTGGAGACGGATACCTACTAGGTAGAGCTGAAAACACCTTGCAGACATACACACGGGTCAATGTGGAAACCACCCATGCCCAGCTAACATTGTACGTTTTGTGCCAAACAGGTGACAGTGCATATGCATTACGACCATGGATCCTTACCCTGTACTTAACACCCAGCAATGAGTCAGAGAGGCGATACAACAGTGCACATAAGAGGACCAGGAACATCATTGAACGTACCTTTGGACTGCTGAAAGCAAGGTTCAGATGCCTCCACAGAAGTGGAGGTGCCCTCCAGTATACCCCAATGACAGCTTTCAAAATCGCTGTCGCATGCGCTATACTGCACAACATTGCCACCAGATGTGGGCTACCTCTCACCCCTGAAGACCCGGATTCTGAGGATGAAGAGCAAGAGCTACCACATCGCCATCATGGGGATAGGAGCATCGCAAATCAAGGCAGACTGAGACGGGAACACATTGCAAACCAATACTTTGTAAGGTACGTGCTAACTTTTACCATACTCACCAATGTCACACACACAAAGAGTCCATGTGTTAAGTGGAAAGAACAAGTGATTTAATAAGTGCAAACAAAAAAACTATATACAATTGAAACAGTTCAGGGGCTTTAATAGTCCACCTGGCATGGGACACATTGACGTCATGTGCCCCAACGCCAGGTCTGTGTGGAGCTCAAACCCTACGGCGGGCTCGGCCAGCATGGCTGATACTAGGGGGGTCAGCAGTGCCCTGCCTTGTGCTTCCACTGCAAAGCACCATGGTGTCACCGGCAGAGACACTGCTGACAGTGGAGCCCTCCTCACTAACCTGTGGCGTGTCGCCTGTGCCCCTGGCCACCTGCCGTGCCTCCATTAAGTCTACTGCATGGCTGAGACGGCCCAGTCCACGTGCCACGTCACTGGCAAAGTGGCCCATGTCCACTTGGAGGCTGACCGTGCGCCTAGAAAGACCTGTTGTGTTCACGGCCAGCCTTACAATTGAGGATGACATCCTGTCTAGGCAGTTCAGCAGCTGGCGGTCCCGACGCCGTGCACTCTCTGTCTGCATTAGCAGTGCTGCCACTAGTTGACGCATGGAGAGTGCAAGGTCGCCCATGTGTGAACTTATCAGTTGCAACACAGAATGTACAAGCTGCATGCTGATTGCGCTCCATGCGCCGCAATGCCCCGGTAATCCTCCTGATTTCCTGTGTCTGCAGGCGCTGACCCCGTAGGAGTGCGGCCTCAGTATGTGAAATGTAGGCATCCCCTGACTCTGCCTGCCGCTGTGAGGGTGGAGTTCCATGTCGCCTGCGACGCGGTGGAGGCCCTGTGACGTCTCCCGTGGCACTTTAGCTAGTACCTGGTGCAGGCTCACACACTACTATTGCAACTGGTGTTTCGTGAGGGGACATGGTGTCGGTGGTGCAGGTTGCAGTGGTGGCTGGTCCTGTTCCCTCGTGTGTCTGCTGGCTAACCAGTGGCCACTGGCTGCTTGGGCTGGTGGGGGTGTCTTGTGGGAGACCTGTGGGACATAGGGAACACACTGTCAGTATCTACTATCTGTTATCAACTTCCTAATGAACTGTTGCCTATCAACTGCCTACTTGACTACATTGCCCATAATGCACCATTCTGGTGTTTGCCACTCTGAAATTGAACTATTTTTGTTGTGCATGCTCCTGTGTCCAAGGTGGGTGGGGGTATGGCATTAATGAGGGTACATGCATGTCACATGGTACTCACTGGTTGATGGTCCTGGCTCAGATGTGTCCAGCTCTCCCATCCCGCATACAGCCTCAGGCTCAAGGGTCTCCTCTACCCTTTCCTCCAGGGGTGTGGGTGGTGGTATTGTTGATGGTCCCCCTCCTGTGCCCCTCATCTCCCAGAGCCGCTCTGCCACCCTCTCCTTGGTCCGGGAGCGCAGGTCGTACCACCTTTTCTTGAGTTCCTCAATACTCCGGTGGCTGACACCCAGGGAGTTTACTTTTTCCTGGATCTCCATCCATAGTCTCTTTTTCTCTGTCTCTGGCATGGTGAGGGCTGCCCTGCCAAACAACTGGTCATGGTGCTGACAACACCTCCAACTCTTTTTCTGCAAACTTCAGTTTCCTCTTCCTTGGGGTCTCTGCCATGGTTGCTGGAGCTCTGTGTGTTTGCAGTTCTGCAATTGAAATGGGTGTAGTCCTCCCTCCTCCCAGGTGTATTTGTAAACTTCCTGGCTGTGATGTCATCATCATGTGCCAGGAAGTGTTTTCCAGAGTGTTCTGCAGCACCTGCATTCAATTTTCGGCACAGTCGCAATTTGTGACACCCACTCGCAAATTGCGTGTCCGTTTTTTGCGCGGTCGCAAAAATCGACCTCGCAAACAGCGGACTCGCTATCTGCGGTGCGACTCCATTTGCGAGTCGCAAATTGTCCTCGCGTTTTCTTCCTGCATTGCAGTTAGTGAGTCGGAAATTGCGAGTCGCAATTTGCGAGTCGCTAATTTTTCCCTACCTACATCTGGCCCTTAGTTCGCTAATAACGTAGGTGATACTCCCCATATTGTTCAATCATCATTGAGTGACCATGATCTGATTATCCTTCCAACTGTATTCTAGGGCCCAAAGTGAGTGTCTCATACCAACATGAACCAGATTAAAGTATTCAGGATTAATGTTGTGAGACTGAAATGGAAATATATTGACTCTGAGGTTCTACTACATAATATTGTGGAGGATTGTCGGTCTGAACTTAACTACTATTTGCAAGCAGAAATTGAACCTCTACAGTTGCTTAGCTGCTTTAATCATGGTTTTCATATATTAAGGTTCTTCTGAGATGCCAACCAAAAGCCAGGCAGACTGAGAGGAAACAAGGGTGGTTTGACCATGCGTGCACTAAAGCTAGGGTGTACCTCAAGATAGCTCTCCACACATCACCTAGAGACCCGGTGGCAATTAGGTAATTGCCTGGCAAATACAGGGAAGCCTTGGAACAAAGGAAGAAACAATCATGGGAAGAGGCCTGGACAAAACTAGTCCTGGCTATGGAAACAAACAACAATAAATTCTTCTGGGAAATAGTAAAATACCCTTTTTTGCCTTTTGGGGCATTTCCTGAATTAGGCTGGAGTGTGTCCTTTGTAGCTTGGGTGGGGAACTTTTCTGATGTTTCTAAGCAGAAGAGAGGGCCAGCAGATATAGTCGGACTACAGGAGCCAGGGGATGGGTACCCTAATCATTTAACTATTACTATGGCTACTCGTTCTTTTTGATATTTTAGCTAGTGCTGGGAGCAGGGCCCCAGGCCTGTATGGGGGTACCAGTGGATGTTTTAAAATCTAATAGTACTCTTTGGGGACCTATCTTGACTAGGGTGTATAATACAGTAATAACTGGGGATATCCCGATGTCTTGGACTTCCTCCGTGATCGTACCTAAACATAAGAAAGGAGCTAAATCAGATCCCAAAAATGACCACCCAATATCATTGCTGGACTCATCTATGAAAGTCCTAAGTAGGGTTCTACTGGCAAGACTCCATGAATGGGCATTGGTTAATAACATCCTCTCTCCTGTCCAGTTAGGTTTTAGGAAAGGTCTAGGTACCATTGAGCAATGTGTTAATCTTGACCTGCTGATAGGGAAATATACGAAGGCTAAAACGGGGGCACTAGGGCCCGTATTTATACTTTTTGATGCAAAACTGCGCTATCGCAGTTTTGCGTCAAAAAAATTAGCGCCGGCTAACGCCATTCTGAAGCGCCATGCGGGCGCCGTATTTATTGAATGGCGTTAGCCGGCGTTAGCCGACCGGCGCTGCCTGGTGTGCGTCAAAAAAAACGACGTACACCAGGCAGCGCCGGCATAGGGAAAAATGGCGTTTGGGCGTCCAAAAATGGGGCAAGTCAGGCTGAGGCAAAAAAATCGCCTCAACCCGATTTGCGCCATTTTTTTGGGGCGCCCAGACGCCATTAACATGACTCCTGTCTTAGCAAAGACAGGAGTCATGCCCCCTTGCCCAATGGCCATGCCCAGGGGACTTACGTCCCCTGGGCATGGTCATTGGGCATAGTGGCATGTAGGGGGGCACAAATCAGGCCCACCTATGCCACCAAAAAAAAAAAAAAAAAATACTTACCCCAACTTACCTTTTCTTCCCTGGGATGGGTCCCTCCATCCTTGGGCGTCCTCCTGGGATGGGCAAGGGTGGCAGGGGGTGTCCCTGGGGGCAGGGGAGGGCACCTCTGGGCTCATTCTGAGCCCACAGGTCCCTTAATGCCTGCCCTGACCCAGGCGTTAAAAAGAGGCGCAAATGTGGGTTTTTTTGACCCGCCCACTCCCGGGCGTCATTTTTGCCCGGGAGTATAAATCCGACGCATATGCCTCGGAGTCATTTTTTTAGACGGGAACGCCTACCTTGCATCTCATTAACGCAAGGAAGGTGTTCACGCCAAAAAATGACGCAAACTCCATGAACTTTGGCGCTAGACGCGTCTAACGCCAAAGTATAAATATGGAGTTAGTTTTGCGTCTAATTTGCGTCTAAAAAAATGACGCAAATTCGGCGCAAACGGAGTATAAATATGCCCCTATATCTCTATTTTGTGGATCTCAGTAGTGCCTTTGAGCTAGTAGAGCATGCCTTTCTGTTGTCTACATTATTAGAATTGGGTGCCCCAAGGTATATTATTGATTTCCTGGCTGTCTTTACAAAAACTTAACATGTAAAGTCCGCTTTGGTCCAATGGGAGAATGCACCACCCCTTTTAAGATTGAGGGCGGCATGTTATGTCCTCACCCCATTATTATTCTCACTATTCATTAATGGGGGGATAATCTCCTGCAGGCTATTCAGGCAGACCCACCTTAGGTGGCAAGGCACCCTATAACTGTGTTACTAAATGCTAAATGCTTGATCTCTAGGACCGCAGTAGGACTTCAGAAATTAATGAATGGCTTTGAGCAATGTATGACATCTAAGGCTGTGGTAATCAATAAATCCAAAACATTTACTATGGCCTGTGGACAAAAGGCAAAGAAATGTAGGAGCTTTTATACACAGAACACACAAATTACTACTGTTAGTTCATTCAGCTATCTGGGTGTTCTGTTTACAAGTAATGGATTATGGGAACAGCATATCCACTCGGGTAGGGGTAAATTACGAAGGAACTCATATGCTATTTTTAGATTTGCCAGCAAATTTGGGAATCGTCCTATAACACTTATGGTGGATATTTTTAGGGCCATAGTTCTATCTACAGTGGTTTACGGAGCTGTACTGTGGGGCCATGCTAAGACTACTTCCCTGCAAATAGAGGAAAATCTTTTTTTTAAATGGCTGTTATGTTTACCTACCTCTGCATCCAACTGGATTGTACATCAGGAGGTGGGGCTCCAGTATCTGGAGGGCGTGTTGCAGCTGAGCCCGTTGCTCCTATGGCACAGTATCTGGTCCAAAGACAAAACTATTTTTACCAAACAACTTATCCTAGATTGTTTAAAATTGGATAGTGCATTATGTATCCCCTGTCTTGCCTATATTGACTCTTCTTCCAAAACTCTGTTTAATATAACCATAAATTTGGACCAGAACAAGTGTTGACACTCCCAAAGAAATTTATTAAGGATAGTTTCCTGTAATATAGGCTGGATGGCAGAAAAACCATTGAAATTACAAAATCTACTGTTTGTATAAATGTCGTTTTCTCTTGTGGTAAGTAGATAAGGATATCTATCAAGTGCGACTAATATGCAGCATTGCTTTGTCCTGACAAAACTCAGATTGGGAATAGTGCATCATCTAGTAACGTTCCCCATGATGAGGACCTATCATCATGAGTTGGACTGCTGCCCTTGTGATGGGGTTAGTAAAGAGAGCACCCTGTGTGAGTGGGAGGAAGCAGGGGCATGCACAAAAGACCATGAAGGATCTGTCAGTATATGCATAATTGCATCCCTTGATCTATCAGTATATGTAAGAGAGTGTGCTTGGAAGTATCACTGTATACATGAATGTGTGCCTGGCTCTCCCAGTCTATAGATAAGAGTGTATCTATGTGTCCCACTACATGCATTACTGTATCCCTAAGTGTCTCCATGTATATGCCTGTGTTGTGGTAGTGTATTCATCACTGTCACCTATGTATTATAGTGAATGTAAAACAGTGCACCTGGGTGTCTCAGTCAATGCATCAGTTCCATCTGGTTGTCTCAGTGCATGCAACAGTGCATGCCAGTGTGTGTGTCAATCTACTCATTAGCATGTGTCTGGGGTTGTTAGTCTATACATCACAATGTGCCTAGGTGTGTCAGTGTATGCATCAGTGTGTCCCTGATTGTGTTATTGAATCTATCAGTGTGATCCCTGGTGTATGGCTTGGTATATTAGAATCTGCGTTGTTGAATACACAAGTGACTTGATGACTATTTCACTAGATACAAGACTGACTATGGCCCTCATTACAACCCTGGCGGCCGGCGTTAAAGCGGCGGTAAGACCGCCAACAGGCCAGCGGTAAAAAAAATGGAATCACGACCATGGCGGAAACTGCCAACATAGACAGCCACTTTACCACTCCGACCGCCACAGCGGTAGAAACAAACACTACGGCGGTCACCGCCAACAGACAGGCGGAAGACAATGTATCGCCCACTCTATTACGAGAGGCCAATCCGCCACCTTTTCCGCGGCGGAACCAACGCAAACAAAAACACAGTGGAAACAGGACTTGAAAGGTAAAACACTCACCTCTGCATATTCCACGAGGAACCAGGACGCCATGGTGCCAGAACTCCAAATACTCCCTGCAATGGTATTCCTGCTCCTCTACCAGGAGCACAAAAGACGGCGGCAATGACCACAGTGAGTACTGCACCTACAACACAGGGGAGGGGGGAGGGAAAAGAGAGTGACATACCTCACACGCAACACACAACACCCCCACCCCCACCCTCACCCACAACAACATACACACAAAAACATGCTGCAACATCACATTTACACCCCCCACTCCCTGGGAAGAACACAAGGACAAAAGGAAATGAGTTGAACGATTGTAATAAATAAAAATCCATTAGTCAAAACTTGAAATACAGTATAAACAATTATGTACACCAACTACACAAGTCCAGATAGTGCACCATTCATAGTCCATGGACCACTGGGCCCAAAATGCATGGGCGAGGTCCACACTCGATACCACCTCAGGGGGAAGTGAAGGGGGGGCACCTCAACTGGATGAGTGCACGACGCCAGCTCCACGAGGGGGCCTCATGCCCACTGCTGTATCCTGGGGAGTGCAAAGCCACAGTCTCTCAAGTCTCTCAAGTGGGTGGGTTGCCCACTGCTCCATCCTGGGGAGTGTAAAGCCACAGTCTCTCAAGTATCTCAAGTAAGTGGGTTGCCCACTGCTCCATCATGGGGAGTGCAAAGCCACAGTCTCTCAAGTCTCTCAAGTGGGTGGGTTGCCCACTGCTCTATCCTGGGGAGTGCAAAGCCACAGTCTCTCAAGTGGATAACAGTCTCCACTGGTTCTGGAGGGGGCTTTGTGCCCAGAGTGCTTCATCCTACCAAGGACTGAGGTAGTGGATGCCTTTCTGTACTGGTTCTGGAGGGGGCTTGGTGCCCAGAGTGCTTCATCCTGCGAAGGACTGAGGTAGTGGATGTGATACTCCACTGGTTCTGGAGGGGGCTTTGTGCCTAGAGTGCTTCATCCTGCCAAGGACAGAGGTAGTGGATGTGCTACTGCACTGACGGTGGTGCAACATGCAAGCTGCCCAGGCTCCTGGAATTGACCACCAGCCTCGTACGACTGACCACTGGCGATGGCAGCCATGTCTGTGGTGGTGCCACCGGGTCAGGATGTCACAGGGCCGCTGACGGTGCTGGCAGCGGTGTCAGTGGCATTGATGCTTGCGGCGGACTCTGTGGCATTGGTGCTGGCGGCGGGCTCTGTGGCATCGGAGCTGGCGGCGGGCTCTGTGGCATCGGTGCTGGTGGCGAGCTCTGTGGCATCGGTGCTGGTGGCGGGCTCTGTGGCATTGGTGCTGGGGGCGGACTCTGTGGCGGTGGTGCTGGCAGTGGTCTTTGTGGCGGCGGTGCTGGTGACAGGCTCAGTGACTGCGGTGCCGGTGGCAGGCTCAGTGACTGCGGTGCTGGTTGCGAGCTCAGTGATGGCGGTGCTGCTGGTGGCCTCAGTGACTGCGGTGCTGGTGGCGGTGCAGGTGGCGGTGCTGGTGGCGGTCTTGTCCGCTGTGCAGGTTGGCATCGACATGGACCTGCCCTTGATTTTCTGGACCTTCTCCACCTTGGATGGTGGCGCAGCTGTCTTGCCACTATCCACTTTTGTTTTGCCTGAGCCCTTGGTGCCAGGTGTTTTCGCCTTCTCCCTCCGGGATGTGGGCAATGTTTTTACTTTTGGAGGTGGTGGAATGTCCTTGCCCTCGCTCCATGGAACACTGGCAGCCCTGTTTCTTGGCACACTCCAAAAGCCTGCAGTTGCTGGCACCACTGTGCCCGGTGATGTGGTGGCTCAGGTGCTGAGTTGGGACCTGGAAAGGTGGGCTCTAGGGGACAGACGGGGGATGGGAAGGGGTAGGGAAGAGGTCAATATTAGACAGGAAAAGCTTTTTAGACACACTGGGACGGGTAGATGGAGGGGGTTTGGCAGTGGAGGAAGAGGTAGTGGTTGTAGGAGGTGTACGTTTGCTGACTTTGGGTGAAGGTGCATGGGCTGGAGGCTGTGGTGAGGTGGATGGCTGTTGGGTGGGTGTGTGGCTGCGTTTGTGTAGTTTGGCAGGAGGGCTCACAGACACACTGGTAGAGGACACGGGGATGTGTGAATGGTAGTGGGGGTGGTGAGTGCATGTGAGCGGTGTGTGGTGATGGGCGTGCTGGTGATGGAGGCTGTGGCTGAAGATGTTGTGCATGCAGGTGTGAGTGGAGATGAGACAGGGAGGGAGGAGGGAGACGTGGAGGAGGGGGGCACAGTGGAGGCAGTGGATGTTGGTATGTGTGCATGGGTATGATGCTTGTGTGAGTGCCTGTGGGATGTGTGGTGCTTATGTTTGCCAGAGCCACCCTTGTGTGTTGAGGTGTGTGCATGCTGGTCTGGTGGTGTGCTTAGGATAGGCTGAGGTACAGGGGATTGGGTCTGGGTGGAGGAAATTGGAGGGGGCGAGGCTGGACACAGGTACAATGGCTGCCATCAGTGCTGAGGCCAGAGCCTGAAATGCTCTCTGTTGGGCTGCCTGCCCAGAATGAATGCCCTCCAGGTATGCATTTGTTTGTTGCAACTGCCTATCTACACCCTGGATGGCATTCAGAATGGTAGACTGCCCAACAGTGAGGTATCTCAGGAGGTCAATAGCCTCCTCACTGAGGGCAGCAGGGCTGACTGGGGCAGGGCCTGAGGTGCCTGGGGCAAAGGAGATGCCCACCCTCCGGGGTGAGCGGCCACGGGACACACGCTGAGGGGCTGCTGGGAGGGCGGTGCTGGTAGGGGGGGTGGCGGCTGTACCTGTTGATGCGGGAGGCACAGAGGTGCCCGCCACTGCAAGGGAGCTCCCATCAGAGGAAGAGTCGCTGTCGCTGATGTCACCTCCTGTCCCCGCCATGGAGTTCCCCTCGCCCTCCGTCCCACTGGTGGCTTCAGACTCCATTGTCTCGTCCTCCAGGACCAAGTGGGATGCAGCTCCCTCCTGCTCCGGTGCCACTGCTCCTCCGCCTGATGATGCTAATGCACACAAGAACAGGGAGACCAGAAAAAGGGGGGGAAGACAGAAGAAAGACATGTTCAGCGCATGCAATACCACTACCATTGGCGGACACTAGAGACACAGCAGCCCTCTGCACTACACCATGCACTTAGAGTTCCCTAATTAATCACAGGGACATGGGGTACAAGGCCTATGCCCGATTGCTGCACACATGGAAGTCAGAGGAGCCTGACTAGGTGTAGTTGGCTCTTACCACTGGGTTGGGGTGCCACATAGCCTGCCTCACGAAGGGACTGTGCCTACAAAGCTCGCCCTGGCCTCGGGGAACCCACAGCCCACCTCCCCCACCCAGACACCTCGTAATGCGTGCAGAGTCAGATGGATGTGACTGTACTCACCCCCTTGTGGCTGCTGTGATGCCCTCAAGCGCCCATCCAACTCCGGATAGGCCACCGACAGGATCCGGAACATCAGAGGGGTCATGGTGCGACGGGCACCCCTCCCATGTTGGGAGGCCATCCCCAGCTGGGCCTCTGCCATTTTCTTGCTGCAGCGGCGAATGTCCTCCCATCTTTTATGGCAGTGGGTGCTCCGTCTGTGGTGGACCCCCAGGGTCCGGATGTCCTTGGCGATGGCACGCCAAATATCCTTCTTCTGGTGGGCGCTGACCTAGAGGAATAGTACAGGGGAAAAGGAAAATCTTTAACCGTCCGGACCGTCACAGTCATTGACCCACGTTCCCACCCTTGCCCTGACGCACATACACTCACCGTCCACTCATGCAGGCCTCAGTCTCCCCCTGTATCTTCCATCCACACCACTCCAAACATGCATTGCCCATACAGCATGATCGCAGAGTACTCACCTGCTTGTCTAGAGGACCGTAGAGTAGCGTGTACCGGGGGAGGACCCCATCCACTAACTTCTCCAACTCCTCTGAAGTGAAGGCAGGTGCCCTTTCCCCAGACACATGAGCCATCGTCGCTTCCAGACTGAGGTCACAGCAGCACTTGCAGTGTAGGTCCTCTCCTGTTGAAGGTCAGGTATCATGTGAGTGAACAGACAGAAAATGGCGGTCACGTCCGCGGAGGTGCGTACCGTCACAGCCGGCGTACATCGTCATTGGCTCCTGGGACCCATAGGGTCCAATGGTAACCAATGCAGGATTGCGCTGCGGTCTTCAACCGCCTACCGCAACGGTGTACAACGCCAGCGCAGTTACCTCATGTCCCCTTGTCCCACCTTACAGGCAGTAGTCATTTCAGGGGCCAACATGGCATTATTTTTAAATGCGTCATACCTATCTAGGCCTTGCATACACACAGTGACAGGCACATTGCGGATTGACAAATGTGTGCAAGAATAATTTTTTTAACACCTTAGTGTTGACTGACTCTCTGCTCGCTGTTCTCGTCCATAGGACACGTCTGCTGGGGCAGGTGAGAAGATGGCAGCATCCTCCGGTGTACAGACAGCTGGTGGAACTGTCGACAATGGAAGAGAGACACATAATAGTCACCTACAGACTTGATCGTGCAATAATCCTTGAACTGTGTGCCCAGTTGGAGCCAGACCTGATGTCAGCTATCTGCCATCCCACAGATATCCCCCCTCTAATGCAGGTCCTGTCAGTACTCCATTTCCTGACAAGTGGATCTTTTCAAACTACAGCTGCCATTGCATCAGGGATGTCCCAGCCTATGTTCTCAAACGTGTTGTCCAGAGTGTTGTCTGCCCTGCTGAAACACATGCGCAGCTACATCGTTTTCCTTCAGGTGGAAGATTTGCCCACAGTGAAAGGTGACTTCTATGCCCTGGGACATGTCCCCAACATCATAGGTGCCATTGATGGGACACATGTGCCATTGGTACCCCCCGCAGGAGTGAACAGGTGTACTGAAACCGGAAGAGCTACCATTCAATGAATGTGCAGATGGTGTGTTTGGCGACCAGTACATCTCCCATGTGAATGCCAGGTTTCCAGGCTCAGTACATGACGCTTACATTTTGAGGAATAGCAGCATCCCTTATGTGATGGGGCAACTCCAGAGGCACCGTGTGTGGCTAATAGGTGAGGACAAGGACCCTATACTGTGTGAATAGTTGTCTGGGTTTGTCCCTAAGGGTTAGTGTGTGTCTAACAGTTGTCCCTCGACATTTGCAGGTGACTCTGGGTACCCCAACCTGTCATGGCTACTGACCCCAGTGAGAAATCCCAGGACAAGGGCAGAGGAACGCTACAATGAGGCACATGGGCGAACTAGGAGATTGATCGAAAGGACCTTCGGCCTCCTGAAGGCCAGGTTCCAGTGCCTCCATATGACAGGTGGTTCTCTCTACTACTCACCAAAGAAGGTGTGCCAGATCATCGTGGCCTGCTGTATGCTGCACAACCTGGCTTTGCGACGATAGGTGCCTTTTCTGCAGGAGGATGGTCCAGAAGGAGGTCTTGTGGCATCTGTGGAGCCTGTGGACAGTGAAGAAGAGGAGGCAGAAGAAGAGGATATCGACAACAGAAACAACGTTCTCCAGCAATACTTCCAGTGAGACACAGGTAAGAAGATGTCACTGGCTCACACATCTCATACAGTTTTTAGACCTATCATATGTCTGTCACTTTCACCCAGTGTATGGACCCTGACTTGTCACTTTGCCTTTCCATTTCACAGATGTGGGTCCCACTGTGTGACCTCTGCTATATTACCTCATGGACTAGAGCTTTGACAATACAATCGACATTGCTATTTTCCTTAGTTATTGCAAATACACATTTGTGAAAGCACAGACTGACTGCAGATTGTTTTGTGATTCAAGGGTCTTTATTTCAGTGCAAATTAGTGGAGAGGGTTGTTAAATGGGCAGGGGTGATGGTGGAGGATTGTCCATGGCAGAGTCCAGTCTATTTGTTTCACAAGTGCATTGTCCAAAGGGGCATAGGAAGTGGAGCTAAGGCAGTTGATGGATGGACAGGGTGACGAAGTGGGACAGGAGGATGACATTCAGGGTGGTCTAATTTCCTGGCGGGGGTCTTGGCATTGTTCTCTGTCTTTGTCCTGGATCTTAGGGACCGTTTGCGGGGTGGTTCTCCATCTGCAGGGGGTGGGGTGCTGGTGTCGTGGTCCTGTGGCGGTGCCTCCTGTCCACTAGCGCCGGCAGAGGTAGTGGGCTGTTCATCATCCAGGCTAGTGTCAGGGGCCCCTTGTTGTGCCACAGTGTCCCTCCTGGTGTTCACAAGGTACTTCAGAACTCCTACAATGGTGACCAGGGTGGTGTTGATGGACTTGAGTTCCTCCCTGATCCCCAAATACTGTTCCTCCTGCAGCCGCTGGGTCTCCTGAAAGTTGGCCAGTACCGTTGCCATTGTCTCCTGGGAAGGATGGTATGCTCCCATGATGTTGGAGAGGGCCTCGTGGAGAGTGGGTTCACTGGGCCTGTCCTCCCCCTGTCACACAGCAGTCCTCCCAGTTCCCTTGTTTTCCTGTTCCTCTGTCCCCTGAACCGTGTGCCCACAGCCACTGCCCCCAGGTCCCTGAATGTCTTGGGTTGGTGGGTTTGCCTGGGTTCCCTGTAGTGGTGGACACACTGCTGCTTGACGTGTTCTGGGGACAGAGGTATGGACCCGCTGGGTAGGTGCTGTGCTGGTGTTTCCTGAGGGGGGAGGCTCTGTGGTGGCATGTGCCAGTATCAGGGAAACCGACTGTCCCGAGGTCCCAGATGGGCCGGGCTGGTCATCTTGATCCAGTTGTACAGAGCTGCTGTCATCACTGTGGGCCTCTTCTGTGGAATGAGTGGACATGTCTGGAACCTCCTGTCCGGTGACGTTGGGTAGGGGTCCTGCAGGGTTGTAAAGGCATGATTATTGCATCTGTGTGTGCCATTGTGTGCAATGGGTGGGTGACCCTGTACTCCAGTGCTTGCATTCTTGTGTAGGACCTTGTGTGATAGTTGGTTTGGGGATCTGAGTGGGTATCTGTAGTGGACATGCTTTGGTGATGGGTGTCCATGCTTTGTTGTTGCATGCAGGGCTTGGTATTGGGATGTGTGGGTTGTGATAGTGGGGCATATGTGAGGTGGTGGAGTGATGGGGGTGAGGGTGAGGTTGGGGTATGTGATAGCATGCAGGTAGGGTGGGGAATGTAATAGTTAAGATTTGACTTACCAGAGTCCATTCCTCCTGCTACCGCTGCGAGGCCCTCAGGATGCAGTATAGCCAAAACCTGCTCCTCCCATGTTGTTAGTTGTGGAGGAGGAGGTGGGGATCCGCCGCCAGTCCTCTGAACTACAATCTGGTGTCTTGAGACCACGGAACGCACCTTCCCGCGTAGGTCGTTCCACCTCTTCCTGATGTCATCCTGTGTTCTTGGATGCTGTCCTACTGCGTTGACCCTGTCTACGATTCTGCGCCATAGCTCCATCTTCCTAGCAATGGAGGTGTGCTGCACCTGTGATCCGAAATGCTGTGGCTCTACCCGGACGATTTCCTCCACCATGACCCAGAGCTCCTCCTCAGAGAACCTGGGGCGTCTTTGCGGTGCCATGGTGTGGTGTAGGTGATGTCTGGGGTGGTGTGTGTTGTGATGTGTGAGGGGATGTGTTTGTGTGTGTTGTCTGAGGTGCGTGGATGTTGTGTGAGTGATGGTGTTGTATACCTGTGGATGCTAGTATTGTTGATGGTGGTGTCTCTGTGCTTCTTTCTCAATTTTTGTCGTAGGGGTTTGTGGGTGATGTGTGTGTGTGTTTTATATTGTATTGAGTGTGTGGGAGTGGTGTGTGTATGTGTATCAGGTGGGTGAATTTCGAATTGTCCAATTTGGTTGTGTTTTGTATATGTGTGTGTATTTTGAGCGCTGCGGTGTGTACCGCCAATGGAATACCGCGGTTGAAAGACCGACACGTGGGTTCGTGTGTCGTGATAGTGTGGGCGTATTCCTGTTGGCGTGACGGTGTCGGTTTTGTTATCGCCAGTTTATCACTGACCTTTGGTGTGGCGGACTTGTGTGGGTGTCTGGATTTTGGCGGATTCAGGCCTGTGGGTCGTAATAGCTGTAGCGGAATTCCGCCGCCGCAGTGGTGTGTTGGTGGTCTTCTGCACGGTGGTAAGCGTGATTTACCGCCAATGTTGTAATGAGGGCCTATATCTTTTCCTCATTAGCTATAGAAGTACCATATGTTCTAATAGAGTGCATATATACCTCTAGGCATAGGCCTCTACAACCTTTCATCTTAGTCATTAAAACTCAGCACAACATGTTTCATCTTTAAATAAAAATAGACTCTCTTCTATGGCCTACATATATCTCACTTGAAGGGTGATGTTTCTTACAACACACAGTACAAACCTACTCAAACACGTTTTCTAATGTCAAGTGGACTTAAAAATAAAACTGTGTTTCTATGCTCAAAATTAGTACCCTAAATCATCTTTAAACCACAATTTATATAAATAAGAATCTATATTATAAATATACAAAACTATATATTGCATTCAGTATATTATGTCCTTAATCCATCCCTTACTGCATCCTATGTACTTAAATTCTCTGTGTCCACAACAACACATAAGTGGTTGTTAATGTCTCTAAATGAGTATAATTCTCCCTTTATATTTCTATTATTTTCTTCTCCTTAACAGTATACATTAGACAGTGTAAAATTACCTTAATATACCAAGTGCACATTTAACACAATAAAAATTAAAAACACTTTGTTCTCTTCTTTAGACACAGCAATCTCCTCTTCGGCCTACATACAGTATATCTGACCCCTTCACCTTCTACAGCAAAAAACAATTCAACCTGCTCTCACCCAATCCTTTTTCTTACATTTTCAAGTCATATACTTCACTCACATCAATGTCTAACAAATAGTGAATTAACCTCTATCATCTCTCAATACATGTGTGGCTCTCTGCATGAATTCATCATTGCTTTTATACATACCCTTTTCTGTATAGCCAAACAAAATAAGGGGCAGATTTAGGAGCACTTAGCCCCACCGGATCATCACTTTTGGTGATGCTCCGGTGGCAATAATCACTGCTCCATATTTACAAGGAGGTGTAACACCACTAATTGTGGGGCTCTGCCTCCTTATAAATATGGCCCCTTCTGATGTAGTTTTCTGCACCAGACGGGTGTGCAACAGGTGTTGCAGTTGGTGTTCCACTGCAACACCCATTGTTTTTGATGCTGCTCCAGATTTACAAAAAATTGTAAATCTGTGGCAGTGCCAAAAACTACAGCTTCCCATCTTTTATTTCTTCTCGTTTTTTGCTTTTTCTATGTGTGCTGCATTCTGCAGCATGCATAGAAGAAACAAAATGCCATGGATTATTGTCCCTTCCTGCACATAAACAATCATTCCAAAATGACGCTTTGGTACTTCTATGTGTGCTGCATTTTGCAGCACACAGAGAAGTGGCAGATTACCATTATAGATTGTTTATGTGCAGGAAGGAACACCCTCCTGCACATAAACAATCCATCCCCTCAAAGCAGACACCCTTGCACTATGGTGCATGCAACTTAATTCAGCACCAACACAGGGGGGAAACCCAGGGGTGCGTATTATTCCTGTAAATACGGCGCATCCCTGCGTTTCAAAAGTGGTGCATTGTGACGTTACTATTTTTGCCGCAGCACCCCTCTGCGCCACTTTGGCATAAATCAGGGCCTACATTTCTACAACTCAATATAACATTTTTAACCATTAAATTTTTGTGCATTCTCCATACTAGCTTCAGCATACAGGAGGGATCTCTCTAATATAGTGATAGAA
Source organism: Pleurodeles waltl (assembly GCF_031143425.1). Taxonomy (NCBI): domain Eukaryota; kingdom Metazoa; phylum Chordata; class Amphibia; order Caudata; family Salamandridae; genus Pleurodeles; species Pleurodeles waltl. The sequence goes on from NC_090450.1 coordinate 353,819,041, forward strand.
ACTGGAAACATCCATGAAAACCCTTATCCAAGTTCAGCTGAATACCTTTTTTATATAGTGAATTACTTGTATAATTCCTTTACATAAATCACAAACCTACTATTTATATCTTTTATAGCATTTTGTGAACACACTGCTTACATTCTGCAACCTCTTATTAATTTATTCATATACTATCACTTTTTAAAATAAAGTATATTTCACTACACATACCTGAAGATTATCTTTCTTGTGCTCTGCGTTTCTCTTTTAGTATCAGTTAGAATTTCTTCGCACTGAACAAAGCTCAGAAAACCAACCACAAGAATGGAAGTCCACTCTCATAGCAGGCAACCAGTAACAGCAACCTCTTCAATTCTCCTTTGAAGGTTACTGAGTCAGTAAACCAATCACAATATCCCTTTCATGTTAATACAATGTTCTACAACTTTTCAATGGTTTGCATAGCTAACCCTTTGCAGTGATCCTGAAAAGTTAGCCAATACAATGTGAGTTTCCTCAAAACCACTGATCGACATCGGCGATCAGCATGGCCCTGGTGTGTAAATTTGCGGGTGGATCTGCAGATCCACTTGGAAGTTTGGAAATTATGTTTTGATCTTATAAAAAAAAAAACACATCCATATACATACTTGTTTTTACAACACAAAAACAAATCATAACATTAAACAATCATTATGAATCATTACTTCCTCTATACATGGTAAAGCAAAGCCACATCCTAGTCATTTTTTCTATTCCCTTCCCCCATGCTCCTCTAACATTCTGCTGCACCAGTTCACAAGTTCATAACAGTTTCTAACAATAGCCTGTTTAGATTCAAGCCACATTTTGCAGGTGTGGTTGAATCTTTTAGAGTAAACATTTCACAGATATTTGTACTGTTTTCCAATTCAATATATACTTACAATTCACATAACCTCACTATCTACCTTCACCCCCAAAAAAATCTACAACAGCCAATGGAATCACTTCTTACAGACTGTACCTACTACCCTCCATTTCAACTGATTGTCATGTCATACCAGCCTTATTCAGCTGCAGCCACCTCCTGTGTGCTTTTCCAGATTACCTCCAAGATGCTCAGAATGTGGGTCACAGCTTTGTGTTGTGGGCCAGAGAGTTTGCAAAAAGAAGTGGTATTGACAGGGGCCTAGGTTTGTCTTTTGTGGATATTATTTGGATTGGCCAGAGGGGGTTAAAGTGGCATCAATTGCTTCCTTCGGTTGAAACTATTAAGGATTGCCAACATCCAGACCTTGTGATTGTACACTGTGGTGGCAATGACCTAGGTGTAGTCACAGGAGTTGGTTTGGAAATCCTAATGAAAGAAACCATTGGAAAATTAATGACACTACTACCACACAGTGTCTTAGTTTTTTCAAACATTTGCCGAAGGCAGACATGCAACTGGTCAACTCAGCTCTGCCCACAAATAGAGAAATCCAGGAAACATGTCAATAAAACTGTTTCTGTATTTCGCAGGGACCATAACATGATTTCTATATACCACAACAACTTACGATTTGAGATGAAGGGTATATACAGAAATGACAGAGTTCACCTAACAGAGAAAGGCAACAAACTTGCACTGCATAACTTTAGAGACTGTCTCCTCTATCATGTGTAGTAATCACCTACACATCATTAACACAAAGGCTCTTTTCAGAGCCAATCTATTAGCCATATATGTATACACTTCTTTTTTTTTTTAAATCTCGCTCAGATCCGTGAATGGCTCTTTGGATCTCGTAAAAGGGAAAAATCACTTTTTTGGATGAGTGTGATAGTGAGTGTGAGAGTGTCTGTGATCATGTGACAGTGGATGTAACAGCATTTCTGTAGGTGTGAGAGTGGCTGTCACAGTGTCTGCTTGGATGTCAGACTGGGTGTGAGAGAACCTGTCTGAGTGTGAGGATGAGTGTCAGAGTGCGTCTTTGGGTTTGACATTACATGTGTGAGTGTCTATGTTAGTGTGACACTGAGCGTAAGAGTCTGTGGGGGTCATTCCAACCCTGGCGATCGGTGTTAAAGCGGCGGCCAACCCGCCAACAGGCAGGCGGTCCAAAAAATGGAATTCTGACCCTGGCGGGAACCGCCAACACAGCCCGCCACTTTAACACTCCGACCGCCACGGCGGAACAAACAAACAGCGCGGCGGTCACCGTCAACAGACAGGCGGAAGACAATGTCCGCCCACCCTATCACAACACACCAATCCGCCACCTTTTCCGGGGCGGGAGCCCCGCCGATAAAAACACGGCGGAAACAGACTACGAACGGGAAAACGCTCACCTCTATACACTCCACAAGGAATCTGGACAGCATGGAACCCGAATTAAACATCCTACCAGCTATTGTCTACCTGCTCCTCTACCAGGAGCACGAACGCCGGCGCAGACGACAACGGTGAGTACTGCACCTACGACACAGGGGAGGGGGGAGGAGAAAAGGTTACGGGCACACACCAATGCAGAGCAACAAGTCAGAGTGACACCCCCCAAACCCCCCGGAATAATGCAAAGACGAAATAAAATGATCATTAACATTTAAGTATATTATAGCACATTTGAAGTTATGTGAAATATGAAATATATAAATAAAATAAATAACATCATGAACAATATATACATAGGCCAAAAGTCCGGCACATTTTGGCAACCTTCCATTGTTCGTGGGCCAATGTGCATAAACACATGGGCAAAGCCCACACACGAGACCCGATTCCATTGGAGAGAACACTGCTGGGGCATCAGATAATAAAACTACAGGCACCTCAGGGGGAAGGGAAGGGGGGCACCTCAGCCACATGAGTCCACGACGCCAGATCCACGAGGGGCCTCCATGCCCACTGTACCATCCTGGGGAGTGCAAAGCCACAGTCTCTCAAGTCTCTACAGTGGGTGGGTTGCCCACTGTGCCATCCTGGGGAGTGCAAAGCCACAGTCTCTCAAGTCTCTACAGTGGGTGGATTGCCCACTGTGCCATCCTGGGGAGTGCAAAGCCACAGTGTCTCAAGTCTCTACAGTGGGTGGATTGCCCACTGTGCCATCCTGGGGAGTGCAAAGCCACAGTCTCTCAAGTCTCTACAGTGGGTGGATTGCCCACTGTGCCATCCTGGGGAGTGCAAAGCCACAGTCTATTAAGTGGATAACATTCTCCACTGGTTCTGGAGGGGGACTGGTGCCCAGAGTGCTTCGTGCAGCCCTGCCCGACACAGATGCGGGCCTGCCCCTTCTGCCAATGGGCCAGCGGTGCTTGAGACGGCGGTGCCCAGTTCAGCGGTGCTTGAGACGGTGGTGCCCAGTTCAGCAGTGCTTGAGAGGAAGGGCCCAGTGCAACGGTGCTTGAGATGAAGGGCCCAGTTCAGCGGTGCTTGAGACGGTGGTGCCCAGCGGAGCGGTGCTTGAGATGAAGGGCCCAGCGGAGCGGTGCTTGAGATGAAGGGCCCAGCGGAGCGGTGCTTGACAGGAAGGGCCCAGGGGAGCGGTGCTTGACAGGAAGGGCCCAGCGGAGCAGTTCAGAGACGGCGGTGCCCAGCGGAGCGGTGCTTGAGATGAAGGGCCCAGCGGAGCGGTGCTTGAGATGAAGGGCCCAGCGGAGCAGTGCTTGACAGGAAGGGCCCAGCGGAGCAGTGCTTGACAGGAAGGGACCAGCGGAGCAGTTCAGAGACGGCGGGGCCCAGCGGAGCGGTGCTTGAGATGAACGGCCCAGCGGAGCGGTGCTTGAGATGAAGGGCCCAGCGGAGCGGTGCTTGACAGGAAGGGCCCAGCGGAGCAGTTCAGAGACGGCGGTGCCCAGCGGAGCGGTGCTTGAGATGAAGGGCCCAGCGGAGCGGTGCTTGAGATGAAGGGCCCAGCGGAGCGGTGCTTGACAGGAAGGGCCCAGCAAAGCGGTGCTTGTCTTGGCGGGGCCCTGTTCAGCGGTGCTTGTCTTGAAGGACCCTGTTCAGCGGTGCTTCTCACGGCGGGGCCTGTTCAGCAGTGCTTGTCTTGGCGGGGCCCTGTTCAGCGGTGCTTGTCTTGAAGGACCCTGTTCAGCAGTGCTTGTCTTGGCGGGCCCTGTTCAGCGGTGCTTGTCTTGAAGGACCCTGTTCAGCGGTGCTTCTCACGGCGGGGCCTGTTCAGCGGTGCTTCTCACGGTGGGGCCTGTTCTGCAGTGCTTCTCACGGCGGGCCCTGTTCAGCGGTGCTTCTCATGGCGGGGCCTGTTCAGCGGTGCCTGTCACGGCGGGCCCTGTTCAGCGGTGCTTCTCACGGCGGGGCCTGTTCAGCGGTGCTTGTCTTGAAGGACCCTGTTCAGCGGTGCTTCTCACGGCGGGGCCTGTTCAGCGGTGCCTGTCACGGCGGGCCCTGTTCAGCGGTGCTTCTCACGGAGGGGCCTGTTCAGCGGTGCTTCTCACGGCGGGGCCTGTTCAGCGGTGCTTGTCTTGTGTTTATACGGAACCAGTTCTGGCCAATATTTCCCACTCAGTCGCCAACCGACCTTTCGCTTACGGGGCCCTCCTGTGCTGGAGTCCTGGGCCCGTGGGTGTCCTCCGTCACACCCGAAATGGGGCTGGTGGGGCCCTCCTGGGCAGCTCGCCTGCTGACGGACTTGTCCGCCCTGCTGCCCTTGCCCTCCTTCGCCGAATCTCTGGGCCCCTTGCCTCCCTTTGTGGATGTGCCAGGTGACGGGGCAAGGCTAGTGTCCTTGGGGGCAGCCGTCTCAGGCCTGTCGCGCCGGCCCTTCACTTTTTTGGTTCTCTTCCCAGGGGGTGGGCTGGCTGTCCCCTTGCTGCTGGCCGATGTTCCTGCCCCAGGAGCTGGTGGACTCCAATAGCCCTGAACTATGGTCCTAGTAGATGCAGGGCTTGTGGTGGCTGAGGTGCTGTTTGGACTCTTACGAGATAGAGGGGGTGGGTCAGGTGATGCAAAGAGGTTAATTTTGGAGACGAAAAGTTTTTTAGGAGCAATGGGAAGGGTTGGTGCAGTGGGTATGGGAGTGGAGGAAGAGGATGTGGTTGTAGGAGAGTCAAGTGTGCTGTCTTTGGGTGCAGGTGCTTGTGACGGAGGCTGTCGTGAGGTGGATGGCTGTTGGGTGGGTGGCTGCCTGCGTTTGTGTGGACAGACACAGTGGGAGAGGACACAGGGGACGTGTAAAGGCAGTGGGGGTGGTGTCTGCACGTGTGCGGAGTGTTCTGGAGGGTGTGCTGGTGATGGACGTACTGGCTGATGGTGGTGTGCATGCAGGTGTGAGTGGAGACGTCACAGGGAGGGAGGAGGGAGACGAGGAAGAGGGGGACACAGCAGAGGCAGTGGCTGTTGGCATGTCTGCATGTGGATGTTGCTTGGGTGAATGCTTGTGTGATCTGTGGTGCTTATGTCTGGATGAGCTGCCCTTGGGTGTTGAGGTGTGTGCAGGCTGGTCTGTAGGTGTGGATGGGATAGGCAGAGGAACAGGGGAGTGGGACTGGGTGGAGGGAGTTGGAGGAGGGAGGCTGGACACAGGGACAATGGCTGCCGTCAGTGCTGAGGCCAGAGCGTTGAACGATCGCTGATGGGCAGCCTGACCCGAATGAATGCCCTCCAGGTATGCATTGCTCCGATGCACCTCCCTTTCTACCCCCTGGATGGCATTCAAAAGGGTAGACTGCCCAACAATGAGCGTCTGGAGGAGGTCAAAGATCTCCGCACTGAGGGCAGCAGGGGTAACTGGGGCAGGGCCTGAGGTGCCTGGGGCGAAGGAGATGCCCGGCTTCCTGGCCGAGCGGGCACGGGGCGAACGCTGAGGGGCTGCTGGGAGGGCGGAGCTGGTGCGCTGGGTGGCGGCTGTACCTGTTGTAGCAGTGGGCCCGGATGTTGCCGCCACCACAAGGGAGCCCCCTTCCGAGGACGTGTCGGTGTCGCTGACGTCTCCACGGGTCCCCGTTGTGGAGCTCCCCTCGCCCTCCGTCTCACTGGTGAACTCGGAGTCGGTTGCATGGCCCTCTGGGGCCATGTGAGATGCAGCTCCCTCGTGCGCCGATGCGACTTCTCCTCCGCCTGATGATGCTAATGCACACATGAACAGGAAGACCAAAAAAAAGGGGGGGGAGAACAAATAAAGACATGTTGAGTGCATGCATTGGCGACACCGTTGGCGGAGAGGACAGACACAGAAGCCCACTGCAGTACGCCGCGCACTTGGGGTACACTACTCAATCAGTGGGACATGGCCTACAAGCCTATGGACGACAACTGCACACATAGATGACACAGGGCCATGAATAGCTGTACTAGGCACCCTACAGAGGTGGGGGGCGGGGGCACAGGGCCATGCCTCACGGAGGGGCCTAGCCTACAGAAATCGCCCTGGCCTAGGGATACTCACAGCCCTCCTCCCCCACCCAGGCACCTCCACTGCGCGCAAATATAGCAGAATGAGAGTGTACTCACCCCCTTGTGTCTGCTGTGATGTTCTCACGCGCCCATCCAAATCGGGGTAGGCCACCCCCAGGATCCGGGACATCAGGGGGGTCAATTGCCGTGTGGCACCCCTCCTAGGTTGGGAGGCCATCCCCAGCAGAGCCTCGGCGGTCTTTCTGCTCCCGCGGCGGATGTCCTCCCACCTCTTGCGGCAGTGGGTGCCCCGTCTGTTGTGGACCCCCAGGGCCCGGACGTCCTTGGCGATGGCACGCCAAATGTCGATCTTCTGATGGGCGCTGACCTATGTGACATGTACAGGGTGGGAAAAGAAACATCATCAATTTTCTGCATGGTCGATGTGAGTGGCCCCCCCTCCCCAACCTTGCCATGTGGCACATGCTCTCATCTGTCGTGTGATGCATTCCTCATTCGCTCCCCTCCCCACCATCGTTCATTCACCCCACTCAACCCAGCCATTGCCCACTAAGCATGGTCCCAGTGTACTCAACTGTTGGTCTGGAGGACCGTAGAGTAGCGCATACTGGGGGAGGACCCCATCCACGAGTGTCTACAACTCTTCAGAAGTGAAGGCAGGGGCCCTTTCCCCAGTCACAGCAGCCATTGTCACTTCCAGACCGAGGTCACAGCAGCACTTGCAGTATAGGTCCTCTCCTGTGGATGATCAGGTCTCGAGTGATTAAGCAGATAGAAAATGGCGGTTACGCCCGCGGCGGTGCGTACCGCGACCGCCGGCGCACATCCTCATTGGCTCCTGAAACCCATAGGGTTCAGTGTTAACCAATGCGGCTTTGCACCGCGGTCTACGACCGCCTACCGCCACGGTGTGCCACGCCATCGCAATGAGCTCACATCCCATTCTCACACTTCACAGGTCAGGCAGCCGCCATTTCAAAGGCCCACATGGCTTAATTTCTACTAAGTCACACAGGCCTAGGCCTTGCATTGCCACTCATACATGCCATTCAATGCATAGAGAATCGTGTACAGTGCAAGCTGTGTGAACGTACCTGTGGGTTGATTGACTCTGTGCTCCATGTTGTCCTTCCTAGGCACTGTCCACAGGGACTTGTGAGGAGATGGAGGGCTGTTCCCGTGTACAGACCGCTGGTGGACCTGTCGACAATGGAAGAACGACATGTCATACTCACCTACAGACTTGACCGTGCCACTATACAGGAACTGTTTGCCCAGCTGGAGGCAGACCTGATGTCACCCATCCGCCAACCCACAGGGATTCCCCCTCTAGTGCAGGTTCTGTCAGTACTCCATTTTTTGGCTAGTGGATCATTCCAAACAACAGTGGCCATTTCATCTGGGATGTCTCAGCCTATGTTTTCTAAGGTTTTATCCAGAGTGTTGTCTGCCCTGATGAAATACATGCGGAGCTACATTGTTTTCCTTGAGGTGGAGGATTTGGCTACAGTGAAGGGTGATTTCTATGCCCTTGGACATATTCCCAACATCATTGGTGCCATTGATGGGACCCATGTGGCTTTGGTACCCCCCAGAGGAAGTGAACAGGTGTACAGGAACAGAAAATGTTATAATTCGATGAATCTCCAGGTGGTCTGTTTGGCTGACCAGAACATCTCCCATGTAAATGCCAAGTTCCCTGGGTCAGTGCATGACGCGTACATCATGCGAAATAGCAGCATCCCTTATGTGATGGGACAGCTACAGAGACACCGTGTGTGGCTAATAGGTGACTCTGGTTACCCCAACCTGTTGTGGCTACTGACCCCTGTGAGGAATCCCAGGACCAGGGCAGAGGAACGGTACAATGAGGCCCATGGGCGTACTAGGAGGGTGATTGAGCGGACCTTCGGCCTCCTGAAGGCCAGGTTTAGGTGCCTGCATATGACAGGTGGATCACTAATGTACTCACCAAAGAAGGTGTGTCATATCATCGTGGCCTGCTGTATGCTTCACAACCTGGCTTTGCGACGCCAGGTGCCTTTCCTGCAGGAGGATGGTCCAGATGGTGGTGTTGTGGCAGCAGTGGAACCTGTGGAGAGTGAAGAGGAGGAAGACGACGGGGACGACAAAGCCAACAGGGACACAGTGATACTACAGTATTTTCAATAACACACAGGAGAGAATCAACACCGGCATTTTACAGTTACTTACAGTCTCCTGCCTCTCTACAGTCTGTCCTATTCCCCCAGTGTATGTTAACTGAGTTGTGACTTTCCCTTCCAATTTCAGAGATGTGGCCCCCACTGCGTGACCTCTGCTTTGTTTCCCCATGGACTACAGCTGTATGACAGCGGTATGTTTTCATCACTGTGTAACTGGATATTTTGGCAGCATTATGTTTAATACATTTGTTCACAATACAGGCAGACTCCAGATTGTTTTTGTGCAATACGTGTTTTTATTAAAATTTATATTTGGGACATGGTGGGAAATCGGTGATGGGTGATGGTGGAGGAATGTCCATGGCAGAGTCCAGCTTTTCAGTCTCACAGGTGCATTGTCCATATTCCTGTGGAAGGTGGAGCAGGGGCAGTTAAAGGTTGGACAGGGTGACAATGTGGGACAGTGGGATGACATCAGGGGGTATCCTTTGCTAGTGGGGGTCTTCACATCCTACTCTGTCTTCTTATGAGATCTCAGGCCCGCTTGCGGGGTGGTTCTTCTTCTGCAGGAGGTGGGGTTCTGGTGGCCTGTTGTGTGGGGGCCTCCTGTCCACTAGCGCCGGCAGAGGTGGTTGCCTGTTCTTGGTCCATGCTAGTGACAGGTGCCCTTTGTGGTGCCACATGGTCCCGCAATGTGGTGACAATCTGGTTGAGTGCCCCTACGATGGTGCCCATTGCGGAACTGATGCTTCTAAGTTCTTCCCTGAACCCCATGTACTGTTGCTCCTGCATGACCTGGATCTCCTGGAACCTGGCCAGTACCGTTGCCATCGTCTCCTGGGAGTGGTGGTATGCTCCCATGATGGAGGAGAGGGCCTCGTGGAGAGTGGGTTCCCTAGGCCTGTCCCCCCCCTGTCGCACAGCAGCCCTCCCAGTTCCCCTGTTTCCCTGGGCCTCTGTCCCCTGGAGCATGTGCCCACTACCACTGCCCCCAGGTCCCTGTTGTTGTTGGGGTGGTGGGTTAACCTGGGTGCCCTGTAGTGGTGGACACACCGCTGATTGACGTGTCCTGGAGACAGAGGCATGGGCCCGCTGGGTGGGAGCTGTGCTGGTGTTCCCAGAGGGGGTTGGGTCTGCTGTGGCCTGTGGCTGTGTGAGGGGAACCGACTGTCCAGAGGTCCCCGATGGTCCGGGCTGGTCATCTGGGTCCAGGAAGACAGAGCTGCTGTCATCACTGGTGGCCTCTTCTGGGGGAGGGATGGACATTTCTGGACCCTCCTGGGCGGTGTGGTGGCGTTCGGGTCCTGCAGGGGTATAGAGGTATGGTTATTGCTTCAGTGTGTGCCATATCGGTCAATGGGTGGGTGCCCGTGTACCCCAGGGCTGGCATTCCTGTGTGGGGGCTGTTGTGACGGTGGCTTGTGGGGGAGATGTGTATGTGCAGTGGGCATGCTTTGGTGATGGGTGTCCATGCTTTGTGGACGCATGCAGGTCTAGGTGTTGGGATGGGTGGGTTGTGATGGTGAGACATTTGCAGGGAGTAGGTGTGATGGGGGTGGGGGTGAGGGTGGGGGTATGATTTGGGATGCAGGTGGGGTGGGGGTGGGAAGAAGTAGTTAAGATTTGACTTACCAGAGTCCATTCCTCCAGATACTCCTGCGAGGCCCTCAGGATGCAGGATGTGCAAGACTTCCTCCTCCCCTGCTGTAAATTCTGGGGAAGTAGGTGGGGGTCCGCCGCCAGTCTTCTGCACCGCAATGTCGTGCCTTGATACCATGGAACGCACCTTCCCCCGTAGGTCGTTCCACCGCTTCCTGATGTCATCCCGATTTCGTGGATGCTGTCCCACAGCGTTGACCCTGTTGACTATCCTTTGCCATAGCTCCATCTTCCTGGCAATGCTGGTGTGCTGCACCTGTGTCCCGAAGAGCTGGGGCTCTACCCAAACTATTTCCTCAACCATGACCCGGAGTTCGGCGTCTGAGAACCGGGGGTGTCTTTGGGGTGCCATAGGGTGATGTGGATGAAGTGTGGGGTGGTGTATGTGTTGTAGAGTGTGGTGAGTGTGGTGATGTGTGGTGTTTTGTGCGTGGATATTGTGTGGGTGATGGTGTGGTTTGCCTCTGTGTGATGGTGTTGTCTAAGCAGTGCTGTCTATCTCTGGCTTTCTGTCGTTTTTTTTTTTCGTAGGGGTTTGTGGGTGATGTGGGTGTGTGTTTTATATTGTATTGGGTGTGTTGTTTGTATGTGTATCAGGTGTGTGTGTTTCAAATTGTCCAATGTGGTTGTGTTTTGTAAGGGTGTGTGTATTTTGACCGCGGCGGTGTGTACCGCCAATGGAATACTGCGGTTGAAAGACCGCCGCGTGGATTCGTGGGTCGGAATGGCATGGGCGTTTTTCTGTTGGCGTGACGGTGGAGGTTTGGTCATCGCCAGTTTTTCGCTGACCTTTGGTGTGGCGAACTTTTGTGGATGTCGGGTTTTTGGCGGTTTGCCAGTTGCGGGTCAGAATGACCGTGGCGGCTTGCCGCGGCGGTGTTATGGCGGTCTTCTGACTGGCGGTAAGCGCCTTTTACCGCCGAGGTCAGAATGACCCCCTGTGTCTGGGTGTGAGAGGGAGTGTGACAGTGTCTGCCTGGATGCAAGGGTGGGTGTGAGAGTGTCTCTGAGTATATGAGTAAGTGTGAGACTCGCTGTGTAGGGTAGTTGTGAGAGTGCTTGTAACAGTGTCTGCCTGGATGTCAGACTGAGTGTGAGAGTAGCTGTCTGGGTGTGAGGGTGAGTGTCAGAGAGTATGTCTGGGTTTGACACTACATATGAGAGTCTTTGTGTTAGTGTGAGACTGAACGTGAGAGTGTGTGTCTGGGTGTGAAAGGGAGTGTGACAGTGTCTGCCTGGATGCAAGGGTGGGTATGACAGTGTCTTTCTGAGTGCAAGAGTGAGCGTGAGACTGTCTGTGTAGATGTGACACTGGATGTAACACCATCTCTGTAGGTGTGAGACTGGGTGTGACAGTGTCTGCCTGCACGTCACACTGGGTGTGAAAGTGTCTCTCTCTGTGTAATACTGAATGTAGAGTGCTTCTATTAGAATTTTTTGTTTTTTATATGTTTCCCAAGCTCTGCTGCTCCAACCGCAGATACACACCAGGCTGCGCTGAGCCCTGAGGGTGAATCTGCGGCTCTCATGAAGTGTTAAAATATTCCTTATTTCAAAGGCATTATTTGTCCTATCACCACAACTATATTACCGCTATGGGGTCAGGGAACCTGTACTTTGACCCCATCAACTCAATTGCCCCCCCACATTTTTTACTGAGAAAAGATAATTGCGGCTGCAACATTTCTCTCAGTTTGCAGGCAGCCAATCAGGTTCTTCCTGTGGTGCATGGATCCATGGAGAAAAACATTTCTACTCTCTGTTTTCTATCACAACAAGAACTCTGTATGTTTCTCGCAATTTGTATCACGTGGCACAATATCAAATGCAACAATAACTACAAAATAAACATACGTTCACTCACTCCTGTGCCGCTACTTAAACAACCCACAACATGTGTCTAGTGCCAGAGAGCAGAAATGGTCTTCTCCAACCCCCAAGAGTAACATCAAAAATACTCAGTCACCCGGTCAACAACAAGATAGTACAGACATTTACAGTTTATTCAGAGATTTGGATCATCTGAGAAAGATGGAACTAAATAAATGGTGGGATCCCCTACAGAGATATTTAGATGCTGGAAGAGACCCCAGAGAATTAAGAATTCTAATTACACTGGCCTATGAGGATCCAAATCCTGAAATGTTGAAAGAATGGGCACCTCATAATGCGCATAGTTCGGTGGGCATGATGAAAATATTGATAAAATATGCGCAAATAGATAGGGACAAAGCGATTGAGGGTATTGATAAACTAACTTCAAAAATTGAATTACGTAAAGACAAGAAATTAGTGGAGTCCTTAAAAAAAGCAATGGATGATCAACTAACTAAAGTAGAAGAGGATATGATACAGAAAAGGCACAAAAATTCAATAGAGACAATATAAATTATGAAACTGGTCAGATCTATACTTTTGCAAAGAAGATTGACAATTGAAGGAAACAAAAAATAAGTGGTATCAATGCAATGGGCCCTACGCAAACAATGAGTGGTACAAATATTGATGTGAGTGAAAGCTCAGATACAGATGTGGATGAGTAAACATGAATCAAACTACACACCACGTTACAAGAGGAGTTTGATTTTTTATGGAAACACAGGAGAACCAATCACAGGCCATGGCGGGAAAACGGCAGGCCAAAGGAAAGAGGCAGAGGAAGAAGAGACAAGGTGGCAAGAGATAAAAAAACTTATAGAGAGGCTCAAGAGAAGGTGACTCAGAGCAACAAATGATACTGAAAGAAAACAGAATGGTACTTAAATTATCAGACATTGATTTAGATGAGGAATATATATATATATTTTTAATTATCATTTCTTTTATCTTTTTGTGAAGATAATGGGTTTGATTATGTACAAAGTAGAGTGGACCTCTTCCTTTTTGTGAGGAAATTAAAATTAATGAAAATACATAAAATGACGAAAACAACAGCACAATTTAATGAAGTGGAGGTTGACCTTAATAATTTACAAATTGGGTACATTTATTTTGATGAAAGAACTGTGGAAGTTGGAAAAAGATGCAGTAGACGAGACAAGAGTAATTGGAAGATTAGTAAATGAAGAAGTAAAAGTAGATGAGGAAGGTGGATCGTTGTTGAAAATGAGATCTACAGCTATACCTGCTTATTGTGGAGATGTAATAGTCCAGTTTGCTGAACTTGTATTGAAGGACATGAAAAATTTGAGATAAAGGAAATGAGTAAAAGGGTAAAGAGAGAGAGAACAGTTATAGAAAAACATTGGAGACATTGTCTACTAATCCTGTATAAGTGATAAGAAGTTCTGATAAAGGCGAAAATATAGTGATCTGGCCCTTATGTGATAAAATGGATGAGACCCACAGCTAAGTGAATGATGAAGCTTGTTACAAAAGAGTGAACATGGCATATATTGAGAGTGTGAAAATTGAATTTGACAAGGAATTGGTGAAATGGAGAGAACAAGGTCTAATAAGAGTGAGGAATATAGTTATTTGAAAGTAGACTATCCTAAACTACCTGTTTTCTATCTTATCCCAAAGATACATAAGAATGCCAGGAAACCACCGAGTAGGCCCATCATTGTAGCACAGGGGAGCCTTTTTGAGTATATCTCTAAATATATAGATCAATGTATAAATCCATTGGTGTGTGGTCTACCATCATATTTGAAGGATACTACAGAATGTTTGAAGAGAGTGTTTGATGTTGGTTGGGAGAAAGATATGATACTTATGACACTTGACATTACAGCATTATATACCAGCATTCCTCATAAAGATTTAATACACATAGCAAAATGGTGATCAGCATGATGGAATTGTGCTTAAGACATAATGGGGGTCATTCTAACATTGGCAGGCGGCGGAGGCCGCCCGCCAATGTTCCCCCGTCAAAATACCGCTCCGCGGTCACAAGACCGCTGAGGGTATTTTGAGATTTGCCCTGGGCTGGCGGGCGGCCGCCAAAAGGCCGCCCGCCAGCCCAGGGCAAATCTACCTTCCCACGAGGACGCCGGCTCCGCGGCACCCCCTACCGCCAGCCACCGGGAGACCCGCCAGGAACAGGATGGCGGTAGGGGGTGTCAGAATCCCCATGGCTGCGGAGCGCGCTCCGCAGCCATGGAGGATTCACCCGAGCAGCGGAAAGTCGGCGGGAGACCGCTGACTTTCCGTTTCTGACCGCGGCTGAACCGCCGCGGTCAGAATGCTCGAGGGAGCACTGCCAGCCTGTTGGCGGTGCTCCCGTGGTCGGTGACCCTGGCGGTCACCAGCCGCCAGGGTCAAAATGACCCCCAATATCATTTTTTTTCAATAATGACATTTTTTAACAGCAATGTGGAATTGCGTTGGGAACCTGCTTCGCCTCCAGCTTTGCTAATTTGCATATGGGCTGGTGGGAGGAGCAGATTCATAACAGCCCACTGTTGGATGTTTGGAATGTCCACATAGTGATGTGGTTATGTTACATAGATGACGTTTTTGTTATCTGGAGACGAAGTGTAGAGATTGCTAAGAAGTTTGCAGAATGCATTAATGAGAATGACTTGAATTTTGAATTTTCTAGTAACATCAATAAAAAAGAAATTGAATTTTTGGATGTCAAGGTTAAAATTGAGAAGGATAGATCGGAGACAACAGTATATAGAAAGCCTACAGCAGGTAACAGTATTTTAGATGCGGACAGTTTCCATCCTAAATCACTTAAAGATAGCATCTCTATCGGAAAACTTTTGAAAGCAAAGATAATTTGTAGCACAAAGAGTAATTTTGAAGCAGTTAAAAAAAGACATGATGATATGATTGGGAGAGCAAGACTTTACTGACACAGTATTGGCCAATGTAAGTAGAAAGGTGGATACATGCTCAAGAGCAAGTGTACTGTTTAATACACAACAGAAGAAATCGGGAAGGCAGCAACAATAGAGGTTCATAACCATTTATAACAAAGCACATACACAGGTAAGAACAGTACTACAGAAAATTGGCATTTGTAGTTGTATAAATTCTTTATTTTGCTTAAAATATTAAAAGTATAAAACATGAATAAATTATACATGATTCATAAATGTAATCTATTGCATGATGTATTCCCACACAATGTTGTTAATTCAAAACTTTTCATATTTACTGTGCCTTCCTAACATAAATCAATAATTTTCCTAACCTCAGATACGGATTTCAATTTCCTGCTAATTTTACAAAATGTGTTGTACATACCCACTAAACCTGATTATATTTCTAACAGAACCAAAGTTTTTATCATTTACATGTTTTGCTTTAAACCTACGTTGTAACAAGACCAATGTCCTATATTATAATCAATCAATATAGCTTCAAAAGCAATCAATTGTGAACTCTTCATTCATCTAAGAAAATGCCATTTCTTGTTCAGGCTTCACATACTACATTTTGCGGGGGTTCTTTAAGCCTCACTAAAACTCTTCGTATTTCAATTAAAAATCGTCCTAGCGCACACGTTACCTTAAAAAATCTCATATCTACTAGTAACTTGATCTCAATATATAATATTATATTCATTAAAAATTGGTTTTAAAAACTTCTTATGCACTTCTAAAAACCAAAAACAATTCAATAATATATGTTGAGCACTACATTTTTGTTGTAGGCCACATGTACATAGACCCTGATCATCCTCAAGTATGGTTTTTACTTTGGGGTCCATGTAGCCGGTGTTTAGTCCGACTCTAAACTTTAACACTGCTTCTCTTAGTCTTGGATAGGGTAGGGCCTCTACATACGAGAAATTATTGACATTCTTCCACCCATCTACCATAAACTGGATGGAAAATTGCCTCTCTAGGTCCTCTAGATCTATTTCTCTTGCCTTTTTATTTACCATTATAAGCAACGCCTGCATTGGGATTTGTTCTCCGCACCACTGGTTTCTGGATAGGCCTAAGAGGATGAAAATCTTTTCTAACCGTCCTCTCACTTGTGATGCCCAGTATAATTCACTTGTCTTTATTTCTGTTTTACACAGTCTTGCAATCTTAGAGATTCCCTCTTCTCTCAGGCTCAACCAAAATTTAAACGCAGCCTGCATTCCCTGGTAGGTCCATGCCATCATTTGGCATGCTGCCCTTATAACTTGTATCATACTTGAGGGGGGTAGCGATAGCAAGAATTTTACACATTTACTTTCTTATGCTTCCCAAATTAATTTCCCAGAGTGTTAGAACTTCTATCCCGTATTGAAATTGAGGGCGTACCAAAGCATTAAAAGCAGACACAACAGGGTGGGGGGACGGTCCCTCGTATTTCCTGCTAAACTGCTTTAACCCCAATACCGATGTTCTTTCCATCTTAATTCGGAGTCAAACCACATGCCTAAATATTCATATTTTTTAACCTTTTCTACTTTTTCTCCTCTCAGGGAGTAGGTAAATAGACTCTTCTTTTTTCCTATTACCATTATTTTTATTGTATTCATATTTACTACCATTTTTTTCCTTTGACAGTGACAGTAAAACACATCTAATTTTCATTGTAGCCCTAGTTCCTTCATATCGACTAGCACCAGGTCGTCTGCATATAATAAGCAGGAAATATGAACACCATCCATTTTTGGGCATAGGCCTTTAACTTCCTTTAACATGCCTGGTAAGTCTGACAGAAATATAGCAAATAATAATGGAGCCAGCACACATCCTTGGTGTAAGCCATTCCTTAAAGGGATCTTCTTTGAGCGTGAACCACTTGTATCTAAAATTACTTGGGCTCAATTTTGTGAATGCAGACCCTGGAGGAGAAATAATAGGTGCAAATCAACCCCCAACCATTTTAACATATCCCATAACAATTTTCTATCCACCAAATCAAACGCAGCATGAAAGTTAACAAAACAGCAAAATAAACGTCCTCGCATTTCAATAGACTTTTTTGTTGATGACCAAAGACTAAAACAGTTGTCAATTGTCGAGTGACCTTGTTTGAAGCCACCTTGTTCTACCGGAACAAGACATTCATCTTTACCCAGGATTTAATTTGCCCCAAAAATAACTTTGTGAAAACTTTTTCACCTACATCCAATAAACTAATTAGGCGATAGTTTTATGGTTGTGTTGGGTCATTCTTTTTGTAAATCGGCCTAGTAATGGCACCCTTCCAATTCTCAGGGAAACAACCGTAATCGAAAATTTTATGAAACGTGGTATAAAGGAATTTGGCCCATCAGTCAATATTATTTATTATTATTATTGCTGGAAGATTGTCTGGCACCCGCAGCTTTAGTTAATTTAAGTGCTGCAATTATTTATTTTATCTTTTGGAGCGTAAAAGCTGATCTTACATCCCTACCTATCTTCCTATTAACTTCACATTCTCCTTCAGCATCCATTCCTCTATATACATTGCACAGGTGTTTATTCCAGTCATCTTCACCAACCAAACACCGCAGAGTTCCTGCAGCTTGTCCAACCCTTATCAACTGCCAGAATCCCCTAATATTTTGTGTTCTTATCACATCTGCCGTTACCTCCCAATTCCTATTTATATATTCCCATTTCCTCTGTCTTAAGATTGTTTTATAAATGTGCTTAGCGACACAGAGGTTCTGTTCTACATCAGTAGTGCATTTTTTCTTAAATTCTCTTTCTAATTTTTGCACCTCCGCTTCTGGTTCCTACACTCCTGGTTATACCATGTATTTTTGTTGGCCCTACATACTTCTTCCTTCGTCTTTTCCTCCTGCGTTGTTTTTAACTTTACTTTTCAACAGTCAACTATTAACTCAATTCCCCTATTATATCCCTTGAAAGCATTATTTGGATCTTCCTCCATTCTGACATCTCTATAAATTATTGTCAATTCATTAAGCACTTTTAAACTACTTTCTGTTATTTGGGTAGTTATCCTATGTGGGTACTCTACCTGCAGTGTCAGCACTTTTTCTCTTTCGCCTTGGACATTGTTTACTGGCCCAATTGTTAGCCATAGGGGCCAATTATCGCTGCCCTCTCGATGCTCAATTTCAAAGTCTAATACTCCTCCAAAATGCCAAGTATTTATGAAGGCATAATCAATAGGGCATGCCTGATTGCCTACTCAAAAGGTTTGTTTTGCTGGGCGATCCATATTCATACGTCCATTTATGCAGAACAGACCTAGGGATCCCAGGGTTCTTACGAGGGACAGGTCCTGAGTGGATCATTCTACAGTTGGGAAGGTACTATGCAGAATTTGTGCAGCTGCTAGCTGCTCTTTATATAGTTTATCACTTCTGTTGAGATCTAGTTTATGATTAAGATCTCCCAGCATTAAGATTAAATGTTCTGCTTTACCTGTACAAATCACTTCCAAATCTTCCTCAAATAAACCCCGTTGGATATCATAATCATGTGTCATCCCTGGTTGTATAAATACATTAATTATCATGAGCTTTCTAGACCCTCCAATATTATTGTAAAGGTCTACTTGTCCCGCTGTTAACCAACAACATTTAATTTTTACCTCTGTAAGTCTGTTTGCTATTCTTGATGCAATCAGAGTAATTAGGCCCCCAGGGATGGCCTGGACCTTGCCTAGTTGCACCCCTAAAGAGCCTCATAAAAGCATCCACTGGTTCAGGTTCTTCGCACAACAGGTTTCCTGGAAGCACATTAGATCACACTTCTCCAGCCTTCCATTAAATAGATCTTGTTTTAAATGTTTTTTATAGCCCCCTAAGTTCCAGGAAAAAATCTGATGGCTGTGCGAAGAGCTTAATTCCTAATCCATATCAATCAACTCCCCCTGCTATAATTATCAAGGGGGTTTGCAAGGGGTTCAAAGCAATTCCTCAGTTTTAGATCATTATACTGTGTAACTATAGTTACACTTAATCTGCTCCATATTGCCATTCACACACATTCTTTGATTTTTACAGCCTGCCAAGTTGTA
Source organism: Pleurodeles waltl (assembly GCF_031143425.1). NCBI lineage: Eukaryota > Metazoa > Chordata > Amphibia > Caudata > Salamandridae > Pleurodeles > Pleurodeles waltl. Next base: position 353,838,067 of record NC_090450.1, read on the forward strand.
TTGCACTTGGTTGGGGAGTAGACCTGCATGGCACTTAAGATGGCACTTAAGATGGCACTTTAGAGCTCCCCTATTTCTTTCCTCTAGCTCTGGTTCGCTTAATTGAACCAATCTTTTGCCCTCCTTCATTAACTCGATCTCTACTTGCAATACCAATTCCCTGACACATTCAGAGTAAAAGAGAGCCTTTGTCACCTCCACCCCTTCCGAGTTCAAGATAAACCCTATTTGCTTTATATTCTCCAACCCAATCTTGCATAAGCTTAGACACAGGGCCATAAATTCTAAAAGGTGCGTGCGATTCAAGGGCTTTAGCTTTCTCCGCCTTTTTCTCCCAATCTCCCCTCCCCAGGGTTCCAAATATACCCATCTACTCTTACTTCCTTTTGGACTGTCCATCTTCCTCTCATTACCAGGGCCCGTTAGTGGTGATGAAATCCTGCCCTTCACCTGGCAAACTGAATTATCTACTTCTCCACTTTTCCCCTTTTTTACCAGTCGTCTAACGTTGTTCTCTTCCTTTTTTTCTACTTTCCCTTCTTTCTTCCATTACCATTCTTTGGGGGCACTTCTTTCCTTTTACTAACTGAATGTCTTCTCTATGTGGTACACTAGGTGCCTTTTGCATCATGCTCCCCCTAATTGGGCAACCGCTTCTCATCATTGTCCTTGGATTGTACTTAATTTCTTATCCCAGACTACCTTCCCCCCTCTCTCTATGTGCCTTTTTCTCCCAATGTTTCTTTGCTTACTCTGCTTACTTCTTTGGGGATTATGGTAGGATCTGTAGGGTCTACATTCTCTCATTCCCCATCCTCGATTCCTTTTTATCACCAACATTGGTTGTTTAGAAACATATGCTGACAGAGGCTCTGATAACGTTATTATGTCTCCTAACTCTCTTTCTCTGCATTCGTCTAGGGTTCCTTTCTCTTGATCCCTTCTTTGCGGCACAGGTCGTACCAGTACTGGCATACTGCTGTTAATTTGTTTCAACTCCTCCGTTATCCCTTGTAATTGACTTTTATGTACTTCACCCAAGCTATTATTTCCTATCAGTACCTCTATAATTGCCTGTGGGGTTTTCTGCATTAGGAACATTACATCTAATAAGGATTCAGCAGGTACAGCAGTGGTACCTAAAGCAAGGGCAGACTGCCTACCCAAGGGAGAGGAAGGCAAGAGTGTATCCATTTTGCTTACACCTCTCACGCCTCCCACAGGTCCCTCCTTCTGTTCCTTTCCCAACGCAGAACAAAACAGAGATCTCCCTTCTAGTATAACACTATCCCTTGCTTGGGGTGAGGGGCATGGTGATGAGGATTGCCTAGGTTCCAACGAGAGCCTCCCCCCAATAATCTCCTCTGAGCCCCCCTAGGAATGAGTCCGCTATCTGCAGCGAGTCTGAGGTTTGAGAGTCTTTCCTTATGGATTGTTCAATTTCACTATGATTAGAATAAAAAATATTGTTTCCCTTTTTCACCTGTGACACACTGTGAGTCTTTTTAAAATACTTCCCCACAAATTCTTTAATTGGCGCCTCCAGTGAGGTTACAGCAGATCTTTCTCCATTGTCTCTATAGAAATCCTCTTATTGCAGTGTCTCAAGTATATTCCCTCCTTCTTGGCTGCAAACTTTTACCCCCGGACCACACGTACCACATGACTGAGCTTTGCTCGCTGGCATACTGTATGCTATATGCTGTATTTCTACCACCTGCTGTACTACTCCAGGATTCTTGGGTAAGGGCCGGGAAGGACGGGCCCCCTGAGAGGAACAAGCTGCACTGGCCTAATGCCAGCTGCTTCTGCTCCACCTACGAGACCTGCGGCTCTGAGCTTTACTTTCCCAGGCCCCCACTTTAGTTCTCCCAGGACTCCTTGTCTTCACCTGTCCTGTGCTTGATTTGCAGATTGGTAGTCCTTCCGGGCCCAGGTAAAAGTCTCAGGGTACAGGGTGGGGGAAGCCATTAGCCACTGGCTAGGCTAGCAGATTATCAGAGACAAAAAATGGCTGGGCTAGGCTGCATAAAGAATAAGCCCACTGGTTGCATAATTTTCCAAACTGGCCAAGACACCTCACCGCGCCTCACCGTGCCCCACCATGCTGATGCTGCTGCTGTTGTGTCTCTCTCCACTACTGCCACTTTCCACCACCACCGCTCCCTCTGCCTTTGCTACTTTTTACTGCCCCCCAGCTATCCACTACCTGTCACCTCCAGGGGGAACTGCAGGGTGCCGGTTAGTAGGCGTGGGGCACAGACCGGCTTGAGGCGTGAGTCACAGTTGTACTTGTTTCAGTCTGACGTTGTGAGGTGAGACTTGTGCGGGGGGAATGTGCGAAGACTTAGTGCGCCCCAAATGTCACAAAATGTCCCAATGTAACAAATATCTAAAAGCTCCAAGGTAGCTTGTTACCTCGTGGGTCTGCTCACTCCCTCAGCAGCTTGTCCCAGCGGGCGCGGACACAGACGCTGCCCTCCTGGGCCTGTCGCTTCTTTAATCTTTTGCTTTGTAGTTGCCGCTGTTTTTGCAGCTGTATCAGGCCCCGGACGGGTCCCAACAGGAATGGAAAGGGGCACAGATGGCGCGATACGCTGCGATGCGTTGCAGCTATGGCTCCTGGTGCTCCCAACACTCGTGCCTCGCGGTCCTTACGGACCCCGGCTCCTCCTTCCGCTTTCAAATCCTCTCCGCTCAGGAAACCTAGTAGAAAGCCGCTGTGTGCCCAGCCCTCAATCCGCGGATGGGCTCCTGGCTCTAAACCATCTCGCTCAGGGTGCCAGGCCCAGCCAGGGGCAGCTGGAGACCTCTGCGGAGCGAGCGGGACTGGAGTTGGCGAGTAGACTTCCACAGAGGAGAGCCACCTGGGCTGTACACTGCATCAGAGGCACGTCTCACTCAATGCCTGAATGCACTGAAAATGACACCATTTGTTGAAAAGTGAGCCCATCATAGGGGCAGAAGTAAGGAAACATCAGCAGATTACCTATTGTAGAGGAAAATCTATGAGAGATGTGTTAGTGAGAAGTTAAATTAGACCAATAGAAAGCATGAATGCCTGGTTAAATTAGAGGGATAGTTTCTACAAATGTATGAGATGTACGGTATGTAAAAATGGTGAAAGTATCAGACTGTGGTAGTAGGTGACAGAATAGTCAACAGGATTAAGGGACTATGCAGCTGTAAAAGTGAGTATGTTATGTACATTCTGTAATGTAACTGTCCAAAAATGTATATAGGGAGCGCCAAGCTACATGTCCATACGTGGATTTTGCAACATCTGCAAGCAATTCACAATAAAGATGACACCTATCCGGTATCACATCACATTCATGAGGTACATGGTGTGAAAGTTGATGATTTAAAATATAGTGTGATTGTTGGGGTATCGAAAGATATTAGGGGAGGTGATAGAGAAAAGAAACTAAGGACTTTAGAGTCAAGAAATATAATAGCTTTCGAAACCAAAGAACCAAATGGGATGAACAATAGCGAGGAATCGTATATACACTTGAGATAATGTGATTATCGCTTTGTATTTTGCATTTGACAGTGTTAGAAAAATATTGATAAGCAAGCATGTTTTAATCCTGTTTTTAACTTTTTCGTTACAGAGCTGGCGTGTGAAAGCAAAGGAGCTATAAATCTATGCACTGGAGTGAGAGGGTTCAATATAATGTTGCCCACTTGGGCTAGATTGTTTGTGTAACAGGTTATTGTGAAATAAAGTTAGATTGTTTATAAAGTATAACCTTTCTAGTCACTTTTTATTTGAGCAGGCATGATAATGATAATTTAGAGATTATTGTACATTTTCACAGACCTTGATGGCTGTTACTCGTACCCATATAGTGGTAATTTTGTAACCATAAATATTTGGGCAGGTTCACAAAAGCAAAGCTCAAAAGGATTAGTGTAACAAGAAAAGCCCAATAACACAGGTACTATGTATAATTCATGCCAGCTTTGTAATGACATGTTGATAAATGTTAAAAGGGATTGTTTATTGTTAGTAAAGATGTTTGCTGATGAGGTCATATGATTGTATAGATAGTAAGCAAACATGGCGGCAAACAGGTTGACAAAGGCAGAGTTATGCCGAAACACGTTCCTGTTTCCCTTTATTGGAAGAAAAAAATGCTGAAACTACACTTGATCTTGGAGTGCCTGTCTTCCTTGAAGTAGGAGGAAAGTGTTGATATATATAAATATATATATATGTGTATATATATATATATATATATATATATATATATATATATATATATATACTGAAAAAACTAAGGTTACAGGGACATTATAGTTAGGCTCACATTTTAACCATACAAAACCATAGAAATTCACCTGGTATAGTTAGAGTTATCTCAAGTAACTATAATTCGTGTCCTAAGGTAACTAAGGTAACTATAACACGAGCTCCCACCAGGCACCTTTTTTTGGTCAACAATTTTACTGTAAATATTACATGAGCCATGGGCCAAGGGGACCCCATAACTAAATGGCCGAATGCTATTGAAAAGGGACAGGCATTGTGCAGCCCCTCTATATCAGCCTTCATAGGCCCCAGGGCAAAAATGTCATTAAAGGGGAGCTGGGCTACATGGCCCCCCTCTTGCTGAGCCTGTAAAGACCCAGTCCCCAAGGCCAGCTCAATTACTAAGTTCCGGGGAGCCCACCCATCCAGCATTAACGTGGGCAGGGAAAAATATGTCTGGTCCCACTCGGGGGGACCTTTTTTAAAGCTCTTGCTGAGGAGGAGCAGACATGCCTTCTCTGCCCACAAGAACGTGAGCAGGGAAGGCATGTCTGCTCTCACTCAGAGGGAGCTTTAAAAATGCTCATGATGGCTGAAATCAGACTTCTGTTTCCATGCTCGCATTCTTGCAGGCAGGAAAACACAGATTGCTCCTGCCTGATGGGAGCAAACCAAAATAGCTGTTCCTGCCTGGTGGGGGCAATGCTGGTTCCTGAATCTCCCAGGATGGGTTTATGAAGGGGAGCTGGCTGGGCCTGCAGGGGCCCTGGGGCTCCCCCCTCACCCCTGATGTACTATTTTGTGGGTCCCACAGGTAACCACTGGGGCACTCACCCAGAAGGTGCAGAGGACCCAGGGCTCATTAGCGGAATTTCACGTGGGACATGCTAATACCAGTAGATAACGTGGCAGTTGCTAGCAAACCCAGATGTAAACCCAAACAGTCCAGTCAGCAGAGACAGAAGTACTTGCTGAAGGGGCGGGCCAAGGACTACAAGCCCCAGTATCCCTTCACCCGCAGGAGATGGTGGATATCAGCTGTGCCACGAACACAGCTTTATTTCTGGAGCTTCGGCCTCCTGCTGAGTGGGATGTACTGCAGGAGGGAGTGGGCCCGGGACTACAAGCCCAGTATTCTTTCGCCCACAGGAGGCAGGGGACATCAGCTGTGCCATGAACGCAGCTTTATTTCTGGAGCTTTGGCCTCCCAATGCATGGGCAGTATTGCAGAAGGGAGTGGGCCAAGGACTATAAACACCAGGAGGCAGGGGACATAAGCTTCATCCTCCGCTGCGTGAGACCCGCCCAGGCAGGGGCATAGGTAAAAAGTGGGCCCATCTGAACCCATCAGAGTCTGGAGGAGGCTGAGTTGGGCCTACTCTCTGACTTCATGACTTTGAGGGTGAGGGCTGTTTAAGGTGCCAAGGAATCCCAAGGGAGTCTCAGCCAGATTGTAAGCTCTCTATTTGCCATTATTGGTCATCTGTTGATTAGCGCTGTGTTGTATTGGCCTTGTGTCTCCTATTAAAGAGAAATGGGGAAACGAAAAAACCCTGGAGGTCCTTCTAAAGCATAGTCTCCTCTGAAATCTACTACTATTGACAAAATGCTACAGATTGTCATGGGGATCATTTCTACTGAAATTGAACTCACAGGGAGGCGATTGCCACTGGGCAGTTCTAATGATTTACTTATGGATGGATCCCCACTATGTAGCCTAAATCGCTTGGGCATTGAAGCTGTGATTGTTCTGCACCGGGTAGTGTGCAAGTCATTTATGAAGATAGAAGCCCAGCTCACAATCCAACGGAAGCGTGCCCAAAAATAATGCCCGGCTATCGCAAGCCGTTAAACGGCCTAGACTGCATCATCCACCTCAATTAACAGCAACTGTAGTAAGTGCAAGTGCTGATGCTGGAGTTTTGGGTACTTGTCGGGAGGAGACTGCCCATTACCCTTCATGGGCTGAGAATCTTCTGGAGACATATTTTGAAAAAATCAAGGACTTTCTACATTAGGAGCTCTTGTCTGTCCTTAACTGGCTGGAAGCCATTGAAAGGGAACTAGGCTCTGTTTTACTGCAGCAAATGCATCTGCAAACATCTCCCAAGAATCATCTGCCCCACAGAAGGGTGCCAAGGGCACTACCATTAACCGCCTTTTTAACCTGGACAATGTGCTTGGTGCCCGCAAAGTGTGACTATGGGCATTGGGTCGAATAACGCTATGACAAGTCTTAACATACAGGCTGTTAGCAGAGGCTCTGCATCTACAACCAGCATTGATCGATGGGGGTAATGTAGGGAAGTCTCATTCTAATGCTAACATTTTGGCATCCTCACAGAGGTAGCCTGTGATGGACCTCCCGCCGGGCTTTGTGCCCATATGTAACAATTCTGGGGGGAGTCCCTCAGTTGCAAATGGGCCGGAAGGAGAGACAGAAAGAGCTGACCAGCAAGTGTATTAAATGGCTGACCCAACAAAGGACGATCCCCTTCCATAGAGTTAATGAAATACTTTTTTACACGCCGTGTGGGTTGGCTGAGTTCCGGGCCCAAGAACATTAATTGTGATTGTATTCTTATAATCTTTCGGTCACCCCAGATAGTGCAGAAGCTGTTATTTGCCCTCTCCAGTCGATCTATGAGAGAGTCTAATATAGTCCTATTACCACTGGAGCATTTCAATAAAACAAGCTGCTATCGGGGACTAGGGAATTCTGCCTAAAGAGCACACAATTGTACTATTCAAAATTCATCTATGGTTCATACGAAACAGACAATGGCTTTGTATTTCCCCTCTCAAATCTTTTTGATGTCTTAGATGTGGTGGACTGACTTGTACCTAGTAGGAAGGGTTTCCCCATGATGTAGTAGGTAGTGGGGAATGGTGAGGGCAGGGGTTGGAGGACTGGCATGGATGGCAGGATTTTAACTGTTGCTTGTGGGAATCTTTTTAGGAATTCGATAGCCAAGGGGCATACCGATAAGGAGGCCCAGGGAAAGGGGACACAGGCCACTCTTGTGGCATCTGGGAGCTCAAGAAATTAATTCACCTAATATTATATCGATGGGATTCCGTCCATTGGAGATAGTGCCTCCTGGCCCTTGGCTACCCTAAAGTGAGATCAGTCAGCCTGTGAGTGAAATCCTAAGGCGAAGGATGCTGTACTCCGGCACTTTGACAATAATTATTGATCCACCAGCCCCTATGGGTAGTAGTGATGACTATGGGGGATTGCACAACCAGGAGCACCTGTAACCTAAGTGTTCAGCTTTTGCTGCTAAAATGCTGTCTTGGAATATAGCAGGCCTTGCATCTAAACGTCATATTCCAGAATGGGCAAAATCTATAGACTCACATGTCATATGTCTCTTTCAGAAAAGCTGGTCAGTTTGGTCATTGCATCATCCAGGTTTTGCCAATTTTAGTAGAGAGGCTATCTCTGTTGGAAGGGGCCACCCTTCAGGGGGGATAACAACTTAGATTTATACTGGACTTTCTTGCCAGGTCAAAGAAGTCCTTGTGCACTCCCCGGATATTTTGTGTGTTGCATTAGGTGCTATATCTCAAATAGGCTACTTTTATAAAGTGTACCTAAGAGTAGGTGGAGCCAACCAGGAGTCCCCTACAATTGAACTGTTGAAAATGCAATTAAGAAATGGTCTACGACTAGCTTTGCACATTAACACTCTTACAATGTGACTTGGTCTCTGAGCTAGGAATGGGAGAACGGCGTTGGATAATGAGGGGAGGCACACTTTCAACCGAGTCCCTGGAATCAGCCTTATGGACTATATCCTAGTGGACATCAGGATTTGGCTGCTATTGGTTGACATGTCTGTTGTACCATGCCAAAACAGCGATCACAAATGCTTTGATCCTTGAAGTGGACCTCCCGGCTTTGAGTAGGGAGGGCAGTATAAGAGATCCACTTTATCATGGTTTGCGAATAACCAGCAATATGCACAGAGTGAAAGAGGCCAACTTGGCTGACTTGCAGAAATCACAGGGGGAAATTTATGCTTTGGTCATGGACAGTATCAGGGACCTCTTCAGTGGAGAGGGGGCATCTGGTCAGGAGGCTGGCTGGAAGAGGATCTGTTCTATCCAGAACAATGTCTGCAGGTCTAAAGGATATTTTCTTTGTGGCCACTAGTAGGCCCCCTGGCAGGAGGGCTCCACAATCTTGGTACAATAGAATATGCAGGGACATGAGGTCTGTTCTGTTATCTGCAACTAAAGATCAGGAAAAGGGAGAAATTAAAGTACAGATGGCTCTTTATAAAAAAAAATCAATCATAGTAGCGAAAAGAGAATGGGAAGTAGGAAAGTGATAGGATATGTTAGTTGCTGCTAGGAACGAGGACTTGCGTGGGTTCTGGAACTTGGCAGTGACGGGTAGTAAGGAGGGTGCCAGCCCTTCAGAGATAAATTCCTAGCAGCAGATTAGGTTATTCATTTTTCTTCTCTTTATTAATTGAATGGGGGTGTAAAACTCCTCTAGCAATGCTCGCTGGTTGACAAATCTATGAAAGGGGGGACTGCTATTAGCAATAGCAAGAATAATTTCCCAAAATCTGAGGAAGAGTTAAGAGGAGCAATTGATAAAATAGCTCCCAACAAAGCCCCAGGTTGAACAAAGTCCCTGGGGGTCCTTATCTAAGTGAACCAGACATATTGCCCCTTATTTTATGGTAATACTCAATACTATCATGGCCGGTACACCAATTCCTCCATCATAGGCACGGCCTGAGATTACGACCATCTATAGAAAAGGACTCCACAGCCGATATGCGCAACTACAGGCCAATAAGCTTAAACAATTGCTCTCAAAAACTGTTTCGTTCCATACTTCTTGATCAGCTGTATCCTTGAATGGAAAAAATGCTATTCTGACTCAACTCCAGGTAGGATTCAGGGAGGGAATTAGCACGATATGCCAGGCTTTTTGATTTCAGTTAATTTATTGGAAACAGTGGTACTGGGAGGTGGCTGTTTACACATTGCCTTTGTTGATTTGCGCTCTGCATTTGACTTAGTTCCCCATCTGAAGTTATGGCAAACTCTGTCAAACATGGGGGTTTCTGTTGATTTATTGGTTATTATAATTAGATTACACTGCAATAATTATACCCAAGTGCACTGTGGACCCTGTGGAGAGCTGACGGACCCTATTTCTGTGGATCATGAGGCTAGGCAGGGCTGTGTCCTTGCGCCTACCCTCTTTTCACTATATGTTAATGGGTTGGTGGCATATCTGAATAACTGACGGGGATGCCCCCCGGTTGGCTAATCTCAAGATCCCCACATTTTTGTTTGCAGACCATACCCTTCTGATATCAAAATTCCCTACGGGTTGCAAAGAATTTAACATTGTTTTGAGAGTTTTTGTGCACTGAGGGGTTTAGAATAAAATGTTGATAAAACAAAATTTCTAATATTAAACCCGGGCCTCTCTAGTAGACCAAACCCTAAGTTCGTTTGTGTCCCCCTACAACATGTGCATGTCTTTGATTATCTGGGACTTACCCTTACTGAAAATTTTGATTGGAGCTGTCATATAGAAAAACGTAGGTTTAAACTGGTGCAGTGCAGAAGGGTGCTCGCAAGGATTCATCATAATTCATGCTTTTGTCAAATTACCTCACCTATTCAAATTTATAAAATGCAGGCTCTGGAGCTGCCCTTTATCGGACTGAGCTTTGGGGGTTGACCAAACTATTAGCTGCAGAGAATTGTTTACTTTGTCAGCTAGTGGGCCTTCCTACCAGTATCCCTCTAATCCCACTAGGGTTTGATCTGGGAATGAAACCTATCACAGCAGGAGGGGGGATCAGGCCCATTCTTTATTAGAGACGACTCTGGGCTTTTCCTGAGTTATATTCCTATTGAGAGGGTCTTAAGGAAGTGCTAAGTCTCTTCGGCTCAAAAAGCATCCCTTGATTAAGCTATGAAAAAGAAACCTTAATAAAAGTACAATGTGGTAATTTGTGGACGGCGCTAGAATCAGACACTTGTATTGGTAAACCAATGCTAAAAAAGATGTATTGGCAGCCTGTAGGGGGTCAAACATTGGCACTCTCCTCTCATGACAGTTTAAGGATGTGTTCAGTGTGGAGCAAAATTGTATCTGCAGTTCAGATACAGTTCACAACCGATTGGAGCCTTTACTGGCATTTGAGCTAGTAAGCACAATCCTGATAAGTTTTCCTTTGACGTGCAGGTTGGACAGGGAGACAGAAAAGCATGTTTTATTTTTCTGTCCGGTATATGTAAAGTGCAGAAAAAGTGGATACTCCCTGCGAGCCGGCTTTTAGGGATGAGAGATCACCAAATTGCTCTTTAATTTTAAAGACTGATGCTAGTCAATGCCTGGCCTTTGCTGTATCCTATTTTCTGCTGTTGATGAGGAGGGTCAGGCAATGCGGGTGTTTCCAATTGTCGCAAGTGCCTGTCTTGTATCTGCTTTTAAGGCATATTGCCGAAATAAAGAAGAAGAAGAATTTCACCTCAGGAGACGGAGTCCTCTGGGTCTATTAAGGGTCAGGGAGGGGGATGTGCGCCCCCCCCCCCACCTGAATGGAATTTAGGTCAGGGGATGAGTCCTCAGGCCTTATTAAGCTTTGAGGAAGAGGGCTGAGTGCCCCTCCCCTTATCAAAGGAATTTAGCCCCAGGGATAGGGTTCCCCGGTCCTATTAACATTCCTTCCCTTAATATAAAAACAAAGATCTTGGGGTTGAGGTCCCTGGAGCCAATATTGTTTCAGAGAGAGGGGCTATGCGCCCCCTCAATTTAAAAAAGGCCCCAGGGGGTGGGGTCCTTGGAGTCCGAAGTGCCTTGGGGAGGGGGCTTGTGCCATCAGTTGGACGCAGGCCCATGGGTCAATCACACACTGTGCCTGGCCGAACGCTGTGCACGGTGTGGGGTTCGTTGCCTACGGGGGTTGAACATTTGACATTACGCAGGCAGGGCCGCCTCTGGCCAACCCCACCCTGCATACGGACAAAGGCCGTGTGGGGTTGCCTTTACGTATGGTGACAAAATATTACTTTACATTTTAAAAAAAACCTAGAAAGTGAACTAGAAAAAAAAGCTTAAAGAAACTTTATAGTTAGGTGAAAATATCTCAAATAACTATAACTCATGCCCATGGTAACTATAACTTGCGCCCTGGCCAGCACTGCTCATTACCCCACATATTACATCAGTCATGACATCTTCTATGACATCATTGATAACACTCTAGCATTTGCAATAAAATTATTGATAAGAAAACCATACATGGCAGGAAAGCAAGTTATAGTTACCTTAGGGGACAGGTTATAGTTACTTGAGATAACTATAACTGGTGAATGTCATCGGTTTTGTTGGTTTAAAACGGTATGCCTTATCTGACATTTTCACATAACTATAACATTCCTTTAACCTTATTTTCACAATCATAAACTACATATTTAGGTAATCAAACCTGGGATTGGAAGTTGTGCTCCTTAGGACTACTTTCTGTGAGTACCTGACGGTATGGCCCAGCACATCCTCAAGTAGAGGAGGGATAAAATGGACTATTTCTATTCCCACCGTCTCAAGAGGCACACCTACAACAATCAGAGATACCAGTGGTGCCTTGGTTTGACCCCTAACTCCAAATTTCCTACTAAATAGGCAAGCTAGGTTTCACATCAGGGCTCATACCTGGCCAGTAGAACAGGGGTTGTAACCCATCCTCTATCTTCTTGATGCCCTGTTAAAGATAACTCATTGGCTAACAATAACAGGGTGTTCCTGTGTGTTTGTGGAGCCACTTGACAATGATTGGCTATGTGTTCTGGAACCACTGGCTTCTTATTTTGGGTTTGCCCACTGTGCCATTGGCAACCTGTTCCTGGTTGGTCCTCTGTACCAATGACAATCTGCTACAGGGCTATCTTCTGTAGACCTGCAAGGACAGAGAACATCTCCTATCCCGGGCAAAATTCATCCTGGGAAGGTCCTCCCACAACTAGCAACTCTAGACATTAACCTCTCTAGCACAGGAGTGATCTCAACCCCTTTTTGAGGATTAGCACAGCCGATATTCCCCAGACCATGTAGTTCCCTGACCCTTGCACTAGCTGGTACAATAAAGCCATTGCCCAGCAGACACCCACAACCTTACTTCTCTTGCACCCTTATAGTGACCATGGCTGTCTTACACCTCTACCTCAACTCTGGCAAGTAGGTACTCCATGTCATCCCCATTGGCTACCCAGCCATTGCTATTGGTACCAGGGAGAATCTCCTTGTGTTTGAGAACCTTCCTCTCAACCACAGCCCTGTAGATGCCTTATCACCTAGGGCACAAAGCTTCCTGCCATTAATATTCAATTCACTGACAAGCCTCATAATATTTGAGCAAATGTGCAAAAAAAATCTGGATCCTTTTCCCAGATGTCCATGGCAACTAGCTTGAGTAGCATGGGCACAAACTGATAACATGTTGCCTATTAAAGATGCAAATGGCACACGCTCCTTTCCAAGTCTTCAAATGCCCCAGTTAGTGGTACGTACATCAATTCAACTACATAGCATTCATAATAACCTCTTCCCCATTCCTACAGTTATCCGCTGTACCTCTCAGACCCACCACAATATTACTAACATCGCTTGGACAATCAGTATCTATAAATGAATGTTTATAATTTTCTGCCATATTCTTACTAAACAATGAATATTGTCCCAATATATACAGCCTTTATTGTCAGCCTTATGACCATTATGATTGGTATTTTGTTTCATTATGCATCGTTCATTGCATGTCATTCCAGGACCTTACTGTCTGCAGTTTACACGTATGACAACATCTGTCACCTTACTATATGAGCTACATATTACCAATGCATTAATGTTTTTTTAAAATTTTCTTTATTAAAGTTTTTGCATAAGCCAAACCTTAGAATAAATCATACAACATGGCAATATAACAGCTCTGCAGCATTGTCTCCCATATTACCTAGGCAATACACAGCAGTCAGGAGGGATACACAGGGCCCATCCGGGTGGGGGCTACTAATCCACATTTCAACATATTGTTAATTATACTTCACAGGGCCCTAGTTGGGCCACGCATCAACTAACCCCAATCATATCAGCATCTGTCGCATGCTTCAGAGGAGGAGGGAGATGGAGGGAAGGGGGAGGGCGGCCGAGAGCAGCAGCCAGCCACCCATCCATCACTAATCACATCCATACAGCCCTCAATTTCTAGGAGGTCTCTTCCTCAGCAATGGGGGAGGACAGGCCAGGATCCCTCTCCTCCCTCTCCACATCACCCAGACACTCCATCATCTTTCCCAATAGCTCTATGTTTCGCTCTGCTTTTTCATCCAACCATACTTTTTCCAACTGCACTCTTTGACTACTACCCATTCCTGCATGTCTACCAGCCACTTCTGCAGGTGTGGGGGTGTAATACTGTACCAATGAATAGCGATGCATCGTCTGGCTAGTACCATACTTAATAGGGCAAATCTATACCCCATCTTCCCCTCTTCCTTGGAAAGTGCTTGGAGGCCCAAGAGGCACTGGCAAGACCTCAGCTCTAGCTTCACTTTGGTGCCCTTCCAGTGTTTGCCCCACTTCACCCCAGTAGTCGTGCAATCCCTGGCACACCCATGTTATGTGTAAGAAATCTGCTGGGGTCTCTTCACACTAGGTGCAACCCTCTGGGTTATCTGGGTACATTTCTTGCAGGCATTGCAGCGTTAGGTAAGCCCTATGTAGGTAATAAAATTAATGATCTTAAATCCCTCATTGCTGGCTGTTTCCTTCACTTGGGCTCTAGCACGTTTCCATTTCCCATCCATGAGTGGTTCTCAGAGTTTGGTAGTTCAAATATAGTGAGTGGGCATTATATCTATGCATCTATCATCCTTCAAGGAAACATACATTCAGGATATGTGACCCCTACCCGAGCCCGAGTCCTGTATGACATTCAGAGCTCGAGATTCAACTGGTTCTTCAGGAAACGTTGTCCATACCTCTTGAGCTGTACATGAAATATTTGGGTAGTGTAGGAATTGTCCTGGTGTCACTTCAAAGACTTTCCCCACCTCTGCCATCATCACAAAAGTGTCATTAAGATACAAGTCCCCTGCTTGATGACTGCCGCCTTGCATCCACTGAGACATGTCCATCAAGAATCAGATGTGCAGTAATGGTAGCAGTCACCAGATAGGGAGAAGTCTGGCATACGGTGCCAGTCTTAAAATCTGTTACCACTTATTCCCAAACCTGTGCTACCTGTTGCACTATGACAGGTTTATACACTCATTCTGGGACCCCACATCATACTGCTGGGAAGGTCACCCTTGGCCATCAGACTATCCAAGAGCTTCTTCTCCTAGTTGGAGTCTTTGGTGCACCACAGTGCTCCATACTGCAGGAGCCCTGCTGTATAGTTTATCTGTAGATCTGGGAGTCCCACCCTGCCGTCTGCCTGGTCTAACTTGAGGACATCTAACCAGAATCTACTTGTAACCGGGCATCTATCGCCTCGGTTACCCTTCATCGCCCAGAGCCGTCAAAAACATACCCCCGGGGCACTCAGGAGAGTAACAGCGTTGAACGAATGACGTCAGACGTAGAATGCTCCGAAGGAGAGCTAGAAATTGAAGACGGACACCGGAATAAGGCGTTGGAGAAGCAGGAAGGAACCCTGCCATTGAGAACCGCGAGCAAGGAGACGCTGCTATCGCCGCAAAACGAGGAATCCAAGGAAGCCCGCGACGAGAATGCGAGGGAGCCAGAGGACAGAGAACCACTGTACAAGCCGCAGAAGAACTTCGAGGAGAAACAGGGGAAACACGGAGGGGCCCGCCACGTCCCAGGAGGGGCGTGGCATTCTCAGGTACGATCATACCTTGGGATTTCTTTTCTGCCTAATTGGTTACCGGGTGGGAGAAAGTCTACGGGGGCTGAAGGGAGGAGTTGGGAAAGGTGCTGCAAAGAAGGTGAGGTACTTTGAGCCCTAGATTCGATTAATCTCACGAACAACTGTGTTAAAACACCTCCCCAGCTATAAAGAGACACTAAAAGAGAGAGAGAGAATACTCACTGGAAGGTGAGTTCACTAGAGAGATAAAATACCCAACCACAACCCTGCACCCCCATCCTCCCACTACTCCCACTAACCATCTTAAAACCCCTTAAATCTACCTCTACACTTACTTGCTGTTCCATTTTTTCTGTTTTGGGGAAAACCGGTCCATCGTCACGGGAGAGAAGAACAGACCCTATTCCACCAATGGACAGACTGGGTTGCGATCTCCAACCAAACACCTAAAAGAAGTAAAAAGCGCCCTGGTGAACTCACTAGGAAGCAACCAAGAAAACCCAGCAAAGTGATAAAAAGGAATTGGAAAACCATAACAATAAAGAAATTATCCAACCAAAACCCGGGGCCTATAGCATTATTCCAATATCCATCCCATATAGACTTAGAACCCATTACACTACTCCTCTTACCTGCCCGTACCAATAACACAAGCAGTCAATTAAGTTTCCTAAACAGGGAACTTGGCAGAGCACAGAAGGATTTCTGCATTGTTTAAAAGCACTAGAGTAGTAACACAATTTACTCAACACAACCGGCCCATATAGGACAGTGACAGAGTGTTCCAGAATTGTATAGAAGCAGTCAGTCGGCCGACTACTCTGCCCGTACTGAGTTCATATTGCTTTATCAGGTCTTGCGCCACCTGTATGCCCAAGTATCACAACTTCACAGACTCCCAGGGAAGGCCTATCTCAGGGAGGTCAGTCTCTGTCAGGATGCCAGGACCACCAGCAGGAAAAGTACTGTTTTGTTTCTGTTGACATGAAGACCAGACACCTATCCAAAGTCCTCCATGATTCTCAAAAGGTTAGGCAACAAACTTTTCAATCTACTCAAGTACACAAAGGTGTCATCTGCGTACATGGAAACAACATGCATACTTTCCTGACCACCAACACACATTCCTCGAGTTTTCGCCTTAAGCACAATACCAACAGTTCCATGGCCAGTGTGAATAGGGGCAGCCCTTTCTCATGTCCCATCGATAGAGAAGACATCTGACACTACCTGCTCAGTCATGACTCTTGATAATGACTCTGTGCAGCAATTGCACGCAGGACAGGAACTCTGGCCCAGCCAGATATGCCACAACACCTTCCATAGGTAACCCCATTTCAAGGTGTCTGAAGCCTTATCGGTGTCTAGTGCTACCAGAGCAGCCCAAACCCTATTCCCTGGATTGTGTGAAGCAAGTGCAACAGGTGCCTGAGGTTCATATGGGTACCCCGGCCCAACATAAAGCTGCATTGGCCGTCCCCCACTGAATGTGTGATAACACAACATTGTCGCATCACGAGCACTTTAGCAGGCAGTTTGGTGTCTGCATTCAGCATGGACAGCAGCCTGTAGGATCTGGATCTCTCAGGTCCTTGTCCAGCTTGGGGAGCATAGTGATAAGGGCCTCCTGCATGGCCACCGGCAATATGCATCTGTGCTTTGCCTCCTGAAGGTCTCCAAGAGCCTGAGAAGTAGTCCAGTGGAGTACATTTGATAATGCTCCACTAGTACTCCATCAGAATCTGGACATTTCTCTCAGGCCATGTCTCGAAGATCCTCTTGTAATTCTTCTATATGGATCTCCTCATCCAGTCTTTCCCTCTGGGCCTCCGTACATTTGGTTACTGTTCCTCTGTCTAGGAAGACTATCACTCCGTTCCCCACCTCCTCCATAGGGGCTCCATATACCTTTGCTAGGTGGTAACCCAATAACATATTTATTGCATGCTGGCCCATCACAGCAATGCTGGGAGCCTGTGCATGCTCTCCCCAGCCCGGCAACTATGTGGCTGGGCTGGAGAGCGCCTACTGTGCATGTGTGTTTGGCCAGCCCGAGAGGCTAGCCAAACATACATGCGCATTAAGGGGGAGTGCTGTGCACTCCCCCTCACTGCTCATCACCTTCGCGGCCCCACCCCTTTAACAGAAAACGATAATAAACTCTGTTAATTATTGTTTTCTTGTAAAGGTTTTAAGCTGCTGCTGCTGGCCGGGGGGACAACGCTCCTCCACCCTAATGGATGAGCTGCCCCTGAAAATAATAATGCTGAAAAATAAAGGCCGTTCATAGATTGGGACAGTATTCACTGGCTAGTGAAAATATGTCAGAAAACCGTAAATATTCTTTTATAGATCCTGACTGTACAAGCGATATTAGTAATATTATGGTGTGTCATAGAGGTACAACACTGATTAAATTAATGTAACAACTGTAAGAATGGAAAAGAGGTAATTAAGATCTGCTATTTAGGAGAACTGTTGAAGGTACCACAAATGGGGCATTTGAAGAATTGTCTTAGAAAGGTCCCTGTGCTATCTGCACCTTTAATAGGCAGTATGTTATCAGTACGAAGGGGTGCCAGTTTGTTCCTGTGCCACTCAATCTTGCCATAGGCATCTGGGAAAAGGAACTGCCAGATATTTCTGCACTGGATCTGGGATCTGACCAATGCACAGGCAAAGATGTAAAATGTGCCTTGACGTCATTTTCTGACACCAGAACACAATTCATGAGTGCCCACACGTTGTCTGGATTCTGGTCGGCACAGCAACCTGCAGGAAGCCAGGGGCTTTCCTATTTTAATATCCCACTGCCCAAAACAAAGGCCTGATTTAAAGAGTCATCAGCCCTCCTTTTGTTCAAGCATCACTCTGGCTAGGAGCAATCTGAAGCCTAACATCTGGACGCCAATACACTGGAAGGAAACAAAGGCACCCAGGTTGCAATCACTGCACAAGTACTTAGAAGAAACTGTAGGAAGTAGGTTTTAACTTTGTTTAATCACATATGGAAGAGATGTGCTTGCACTGTAAAAATGCACAATTTATCTTTCTGTATGAGTAATCACACAAATATTGATTTAAATGCCACCTGTTCATGTTTTTTATTTAATTCTTTCATATTCCTACTCACCTCAGTGTAGGGTGGCAATGTGCTTTACATCATATACAGAGGCACAATAAATCATACAAGTGTGTAAATGTATGTACAGGAAATGTTACAAAAGTTAGTGAGGCTTATAAGGTGTAGGAATCACATATCGTCCACACTTGTAGTCATATGGTAGGAGTGAATGGTCGGGAAAAACGAAAAGTCAGGAAATAAAACGTAATATAATGCTTGTGGTGGTCTGTAATGACAAGACTTCATTAATTCCTGAAGGGATCCTTCTTTTCAATGTTAGAATAACAAAACATTGAGAAAAATATCACAACAAGGCTTTAAACCTATGACTTACAATTTGCATGCAGCTCCTTGATTCTGGTAAATCAATCACTGTGCTAAATTCGAAGGCTTGTAACTTGTGAACTGGAAGTAGCAAAATGATCTTTGATGTTGAAAGCAGTAATTCACTTAACAAATCTATTTAAAATACAAGTCTGTGATCATCAAGTTGCTTGATATGTAGGCACACTGACCCTCTATGGTACTTGGAGTCAAAACTGTGATTGGACAAAACACAGAACCCCACCCCAACCCCAAACTGTGCTCTCTAGAGTTATTGTGCCACTGCTATAATCCCTTCGAAATTGCTGGACACACGTTAACCTCCCTGTAAGATATTTTAAAATGCAGCCTCATTGTGACTAAATAAGTAATTTAGAACATATTTACGATTACATTTGCCCTTATTGCTCTTAGCAGCAGATTTAAAAAACAAATGTATTAGGTGACTGTCAGACTCTGCTTTTCAAACTCCACTCTTGTGTCTCCACCTCCTTTCCTCTGCCACACCTTGACCCCCATTACAAGGGATCCAGGAGTAAATTTGTTCCAATTCCAGCAATTGGTGAACACCCAATATCATATGAAGAATTAGTGTATTAAATCTATAGTCACCAAATTCCAAGTATAGTGCAACCAAGATATGTGGTAGTACTGAGTTGAGGACACTATCCAGAGGGCTCGCAGTACCACAGAGCCCGGGCTACACTTCACCTGCCACACTTGCAGCACTGAGGAGGGGTGTGGCAGCTTCTAACAAGCAGCACTTCATAAGCGTGCTTGAGTGCTTAAATCTTCGCAGCACAGGATGCTTTGCAGAGGTCTCGAAGGACAACAGAGCCCAGACTGCACTTCACCTGCCACACCTGCTGCACTGGCTGAGGAGGGCCATGGCAGCAACCAACAGCTAGTTCTTTATAAGTGTGTTTGAATCCCTGCAGCGCAGGACAAGTGTGGGATGTACTTGGGGGTGAGCCTGAGTGAAGTACAGGTTAAGAGCTGTGACCATCTATGGCCAGTCGAGCCTGGACTGGGCCACCCGTCTTAGGCATTGTTGTCAAGGGGTTCGCCTATCAGTTAAGCATTTGTATTTTAAATCTGTCTTGGAGGCATCAGTAAGATGAGGCTCCTTGGTCACCCCAGACTCCTCCCTTATTAGGAATTATTTGCCCACAGTAATGGCTATAATAACTACTGAAGTAGAGAAATAGTGGCAGAACCTACAAACAAAAAATCCACAACACATCTTTTTAAGGGGCGTGCAAATGTGGTTTAAAAAGAAAATAGGAATGGGGTAAATAATTGTGCCATATGCTCTGCTTTGTGTGAGGGCAGACATTCTGATGAGGAAATTATATCAGTTTCAAACTCACCCTTGCATTAAAGAAAAGGAAGGTATGTAATAGGCAACCTTGCAACAACTGTAACGCCGCGCTCTGACGTGGCGTCTCTTTCTGTCCTCACGGGTGGAACGTGCTACCGATATTCGGAGCGCCGTTCCCCGCGTTTTTTGACTAAGCTTTCTGGGAAGCATATATTTCGCTCCCGGTCGCTCTACACTTACTTGTAGCCTTTTTTCTTCTTTTATTGTTGGTGGTGGGTTTTTTGTTGGGCCTTTTGCCTGTCTCTATCCATGTTGTGTCCATCTTGTCTTCTTCATGTTTTTGTCCCAGCATGCTCTGTTTTTCTTTTATACTACTTCCTTTTTCCTGTACTGGTCTATGGGTTTTTCCCAATCCAAGATGGTGTTACTTCCCTTTCCTGTGATGTCACTTCCCTTTTCTCAGTATATAAGTCAGTCAGTCTTGTTTCTCCTTGCGTTCCAAACACTTCCTTGTGGTTGTGCTGTTCGCTTCTGTTCTTTGTGCCTGCTTTTTTTGCCTTGGGAGATTTTTGCCTGTTCTTTGTTCCTGCTTTTTCCTTGGGAGGTTTTTGCCTGTTCTTTGTTCCTGCTTTTGCCTTGGGATATTTTTGCCTGTTCCTTTTTTCCTGCCTTGTACCCTGGATATTGCCTATTTTTGTTTCCTGTTGTCAAGTCCAGTTTTTTCTTGTTTTCCTTCTGGAGTTCCTGTTAGAGGTTTTTCCCCAGTGTTGGTTTTTTTTCCCTCTGGGACTCCTTCTGGAGGGTACGGTCTGCTTTGGCGTAGCCTGTAAAGCGGCACCGTGGCTACTAGAAGGGGTCGCCCTTATCTGGGAGCATCCAGGACCTGTAGAAGACTTGGTGTACTCGCCAATCCGAAATCCAGAGGTGAGAAGTCCAGCGCAGTACGTGACAACAAGCAATGGCTTTGCCAATACGTTTTAGCCATATTGCACACCAACGTGTCTGGTATTCAGCATGTCTAAAAGTTAGTAGAGTAAAAGAGAGTGGCATGAAATAGAGTGGCGTAAAGTGGAATAGAGTGGAGTGTTATGAAGTGGTGTGGCGTGGCGTAGACTTGAGTGGCATGAACTGGCATGAAGTGTTGTGTCATGGAAAGGAGTGGAGTGTTGCGGAAGAGGGAGAGTGTCTTAAAGTGGAAGGACGTAGAGTGGAGTACAGTTGAGTGGCTTAGTCAGAATAGGGTACAGTTTCATGGAGTGGCATAAAGTGTTGTGGAGTGGTATAGAAGTTATTGCGTAGAGTGGAGTAGAGTGTTGTAGAGTAGAGAGGCACGGAGCAAACTAGATTGTCATAGAGTGGAGTGGCGTGGAGTTGTGTAGGAGAGTGGAATGGCACAGAGTTGGAGTAGAGTGTTGTAGAGTTGAGTGGCATAGAGTTGAGTGCCATAAAGAGTTGAATGGAGTGTTGTAGAGTGGACTAATGTGTTGTAGACTAGAGTAGAGTAAAGTGCCATGCAATTTCACAGAGGGAGTTGTGTAGAGTGTTCTGGATTGGAGTAGTGTTACAGAGTGGCATAGAGTGGAGTACAGTGTTGTAGAGTGTCAGAGTGGAGACGAGTTTAATGGAGTAGAGTGTCAGAGTGGAGTATCGTAGAGTGTCAGAGTGGAGTATCATAGATTGGAGTGTCATACAGGGGCCTAGGGTGAAGTGGTGTAAAGTACATTGGTGCAGAGTATATTGGCATAGAGTACAGTGTCGTGAGTGAATTGGTTTTGAGTAAATTGGTGTTAAGTGCATTGATATAGAGTGCAGTGACATAGAGTAGATTGTTTTAGAGTAGAATGAAGTGGCATAGATTGGAGTCGTTCAGGGTGTAGTGGAGGGGTGCAGGGTAGAGTGCAGAGGTGTACAGTAGAGTGGTGTAGAGTGCAGTGGTGTGAAGGGCAGTGGTGCAGAATAGATTATAGAAAACTGGAGTGATTCAGAGTGTGGTGGCATAAAGTGCTGTAGATTGGTGTAGAATTGAGTGGTGCAGTGGTGTAGAGTGCAGTGGGGCAGAGTATAGTGGTGCCAAGTACAGTGGTTTAGAGTTCAGTGGGTCCGAGTAGAATAAAGTGGAGTAGAGTGCAGTGACATAGAGCACAGTGTTGTAGAGTGGCATAGCATGTGGTGGCATAGAATGTAGTGGTGCAAAGTAGATTAGTGTTGTGTTCAGTGGAATAGAGTTCAGTCTTGCAGAGTAGAGTGCCACAGAGTGCAGTGGGGCACAGAAGAGCAGTGCAGTGCAGAATACAGTGGTGCAGAGAGTAGAGCAGGAGAGTGCAGTAGTGCAAAATAGAACAGAGTGGCATGGAGTGCAGCGACATAGACTACAATGGTGTAGAGCGATGTAGCTTGCAGTGATGTAGCATGCAATGGTATAGAGTGCAGTAGTGCAGAGTAGAACAGAGTGGCATAGAGTGCAGTGACATAGACTGCAATGGTGGAGAGCGATGTAGCGTGCAGTGGCATAGAGGGCAGTGGTGCAGAGTAAAGTGGCAGTTAGTGCAGTGGTATGGAGCAGAATGATGTGGAGCAGAGTGGCATGGAGTAGAGTGGTGTAGATAAGAGAAGCGTATAGCGGCATAGAATAGAATATAGTTGTGTAGCATGCAGTGGTATAGAGTCCAGTGGCATAGAGTGTCACTGAGTAGAGTACAGTGCTGTAGAGTGGATTGGTGTAGAATAGTTGGGGCAGAGTGCAGTAGCATAGATTGAATTGGTTTTGAGTAAAGTGGTGTCGAGTGCGTTGGAGTGGTTTAGAGTAGTGTGACAGAGGACAGTGGTGTAGAGTGGCTCAGCATAGAGTGGAGTGGCACAGAGTAGTGTACAGTGGAGTAGTGTGGCGTAGAGTGCAGTGCATGGACTAGATTATTTCAGAGTGGAGTGGTAGGACTTTGTTGTTTCATTGGAACATGTTCACCTATTTCATTGTTGACAGCACACTAATCCACCAATAGTGTAAACAATTTGGGGCAGATTTAAGAAAAGTGGTGCTGCACCCACTGCAGAGCCATTTTTCTTCCACCCCTTAGCACCCCACTACCGCCACCATGTGTGCACTGTATTTAAAATACAGCACACCATGGTGCAGGCTAAGGGTCAATAGCTTCAAAAGTTTTGAAGCTATTGATGTACTGTTCAGTGTCAGTGCCAAAATGTTGGCGCTAACCCTGAAGAGTACATAGTGGCCCATTGTAGCCAATGGTGTGCCCCCTTTTAATGCATGCTCTGAGCAGGCATTAAAAATGCCAAAAAAATGGCACAAATAAATCTTTTAAATTTCCTTGCACCATTTTTCCGGCCCCTCCCTGATGGGGGAACGCACCCCTTGCATACATTATGCCTGGCACAGACATAATGTGGCGCAAGGGATTACAAAGTAGTGCAATGCATGCATTGCCCCACTTTGTAAATCTGGTGCAGTGATTTTGGCCTTGTGGAGTCACATTATCAAAAAAAAATTATGCTAATGTGGCGCATGGAGGCGCTAGGCCTTCTTAAATCTGGGCCTATGTTTTGACAAAGGCAGGATGTTTAAGGCTTTAGTTTAATTAATGTAGTGGGCTTTCAGACTCCTGTTTGTAGTTTTCAGGAAAGCAGTAATCTGAATTGTCCAGGTTTTTAGGGCACCGTGCTACTACAAGGGTTGCACATACTGAGGCTATTGCTCATTAAGTTTAGTTGTGTAGGCTACACCTTTTGGCTTGCCAATTTGTGTTATCATTAGACAGTTTGGTACTCGGACTCGCTCACTGTAAACAGAAAGATCATTAGACATTCACTAGAGGGTCAGATTAAACAAAAGCCAACAGTACTTTAATAAAAGAACCTCAACATGAATATTTGTTTAGCACCACCACACAACGTGTGTGTACCTCCTCCTTGCAGGCTTGTTTTAAGGGTTACCTTATGGCGTCATAAACTGGAGCATAAGAGTGGATGAGCTGGATTCATTGGGAGAGTAATCTGCATTTCTCTTGCTTTCCTATAGACCTCTCACTTTGAAGTCACAGAAAGAAAAGTAAACACCAAGCTCTCTCATACGATGGAGCCTGACAATTGACCTTTGTGTTTAAATGCACAGCACACGTGAGAAGGTAAGAACCGGATTTAAAGGCTTGTTTACGGAAAGTGAGATCTCAGAAGGATACAGTAAACAAGGTTTGGGCATTAGAAGGAACAAACTCAAGCTGGACAGCTTACACCAAATTGAACCAGAAAATAGAAAGCAAGGAAATGTGAGTTACAAACCACAAGGCCAATAGTAAGCAATGGGCAGAATGCATTCTCAGGGATGTCCGCAAGATGTCTTCAGCAACCCAGACAGCTGTGCTGTCTGGTAGGCTTCGACCTAAAACTCAAGCTGAAAAGACCACAGAACAGCATGTCGATCAACCAGCAAGCCCTAGAATGTGTAGTGCAACTTCAAGAAACCTAGGAACATTTACAGACTTAAAGGTCATCCACAGTGCAGTTTTAGGTCTGCATTCAGTTTTGCTTAATAAAATAGAGACCTTACTCTCCAACTTTTGTAACGCCATGGAGAGTAAATTCGAAATATTGGAGGATACAATTAAGCATAGCTCCTTATCCTTCCAAATTGGTACTATGAACTTGGGCATATCTACTTTTGCTACTAAATTAGCACCCTTTTTATATGTATTCAACCTTCTCAATCAATTTCTACTCCCAAGAATGTGCAGGAGGGACTGATACTGTTATGGGAGTATTTAATGGCCATCAAGCCTCTAACTCATCAAGGCAAATTATAGTTCAGCTTAAACTTCTGCATGCTTGTGCACCATATATATTCGTTCTGGAAGCTGTGCCCCCCGTTGGTCTCTGGAAAAAAGGAAGACTGTCAAGAGAGGATAAAGAAGGTTACACACTGATTAAAGAGGAATGCCAAATGGGAAGAGTACCTGTCAAATGAAATTCTGACCATTGCAAGGGTTGAGTGGGTCAGGATAGAATCTACAAAATCTGAGGGGAACTTTTGGATCATAAACGTTAAGAGCTCAGTGTGGTAAGGTAAATTTTGAAACACCTAAACAGTTACACTCCTAATTCAGGAAATATATATGTGCTCACCCCCTGGGTTTCTTTTTGGAATAATATTGTTCCACACCAACACACAAGTGGTACAATGCACATCTATCTGAACACAGTGTGTCTAGCATTCAGATTGGTTTACCAGTAACAAGATAACACATGGGGGATCATTACAACATTGGCGGTAAAAGCCGCTTACTGCCGTGCAGAAGACCGCCAACACACAGCCGCGGAATTTCGCCACAGCTATTATGACCCACAGCTCGGAATCCGCCAAAATTCAGACACCCACACATGTCCGCCACACCAAAGGTCAGTGATAAAATGGCGAAAACAAAACCTATACCATCACGCCAACAGAAACACGCCCATGCTATCACGACCCACAAATCCATGCGGCGGTCTTTCAACCGCGGTATTCCATTGGCGGTACACACACCGCCGCGCTCAAAATAAACACACATCTCCAAAACACCGCTACATTGGACAATTCGAAATACACACACCTGATACACATACACACACCACTCCAACACAATCAATACTAAATAAAACACACACCCACATCACCCACAAACCCCTACGACCAAAAATTTTAACGAAGGCCAGAGAGACAGCACAGCATAGACAACCCACCATACAGAGGCACACAACACCGTCACCCACACTACTTCCACGCACAAAACACCACACACCACTACATATCACCACACTCATCACCACATACACCACCCCACACATCACCTACACCACCCCATGGCACGGCAAAGACACCCCAGGTTCTCAGAGGAGGAGTTCAGGGTCATGGTGGAGGAAATCGTACAGGTAGAGCCACAGCTATTTGGATCACAGGTGCAGCACACCTCCATAGCTAGGAAGATGGAGCTATGGCGAAGAATAGTCGACAGGGTCAACGCAGTGGGACAGCACCCGAGAAATCGGGACGACATCAGGAAGAGGTGGACCTACGGGGAAGGTGCGTTCCATGGTCTCCAGGCGCAACATCACAGTACAGCGGACTGGCGGCGGACCCCATCTCCTCCCCCACAACTAACAACATAGGTGGAGCAGGTCTTGGCTATTATGCATAAAAAGAAGAAGAGGGACCGGGAGGTTATGTGGTCCAGTGTACAGTCTCCCAACTATTATATAATAAATCAAAGTACACTATTCCAAGACTTCACTGCCTTAATAGGGGACCTGAACTATCAGGAGCAAGAGCCCTCAAGCATCACAATGGATGGCAAGTATCATCATCGGGAAGTGCTCCTCACCAAGCCGGCTCTGCAATGCTTAGTGGGCTCCCCGAAGGGGGCTCTTATGCCGTATTGCTCAGCTAGAGTAGGCGTAGTAGCTTACGCTAGGAGTGGAAAAATGGAGAGAGCAAAAAAATGGTTAAAATTGGTTATTCATCATACCAAAACATCAAAAAACTTTAATCAGTGCAGGATAGATGAAGACCAAGGTTAAAAAGAATAAGTGAGGGTCAAATAAGAGTACAATGCTCAAATGACTCTCCAAAATAACAAGTATATATAGAGAGGGGAACTATAAATTACATAGTGCCTCCACATATCAAGGCCAACATGTTTCGCGTCCTAACGGTCCCACCGGATCCATTGACGCTTCATCAGGACCAAATACAAATCATCTTCTCCAAAAACAAACTCCGATATAATAATCAAAAATATCGAAATCTCCTAACTCAAAGGTGAAACAGTCACTTACATTATAGTCACCTAGTCAGGTTGCCCTAAAAGACAGAAAAACATGAACAACAGTGTACATCAATAAAAATTAGGTGTACTGAAAAGTGTGGGGTCACACATCACACGTGAGAAGTGCAAAAAAGTGCAAAATCAATAGGCAATAAAAAGGCTTACCATCCCTTATTTAGAGAATAGGCTCCTTAGGACACATGTACTGTGGACTTAAATTAATCTCTGTTCAAAATGACAAAACATAGTAAGATATATCCACCACATATGTGTAATATTCAGTATTGCTTCGGATAGAGCATGATAATAAACTGAGCCCCAGTTAGTCATTTAACCAGGGTATAATACAATACAGTGGTGTAGTAATTAATGGTGACCGTATGTCTCCCATTATAAATGGTCAAAACCACTTCATATATTGAAAATGCCTTCAAATTGAGAAAAAATATTAAAGAAATGCCCCTAGTTAAAGGTACTCGATCACTAGCACGGTAATTGAATTTGACGGAAATCCATCGTGTCGAATTCGAAATATCAAAATGTAAAAATTCTAAAGAAACGGGGGAAAAAAAAGAAGAAACTTACTGTTTGATTAACGGTCCCGTATTCTGGACCTACCCTCGGTATAGCGTCCCACATACTCGATATGCGAGCGTTGTCCGAGTTCTTAAAAAGGTAGCGCGGCGGGAGGCAAAGGAATTCCTTCCGGCCTGTGCGTTCCACCAGGAGATCGAAACAGACGAAAGACGTGCAGAAGACCTGGGAATAATCAAAATAAACAACAGATTATGGGGGTCATTCTGACCCCGGCGGTCTTAGACCGGATGGCGGTAGGGGGGGTCGCGGGGCCCCTGGGGCCCCCTGCAGTGCCCATGCCACTGGCATGGGCACTGCAGGGGCCCCCGTAAGAGGGCCCCTACAAGTATTTCACTGTCTGCTTGGCAGACAGTGAAATACGCGACGGGTTCAACAGCACCCGTCGCACCTTCCCACTCCGCCGGCTCGATTACGAGCCGGCATCCTCGTGGGAAGGGAGTTTTTCCCTGGGCTGGCGGGCAGTCTTTTGGCGACCGCCCGCCAGCCCAGGGAAAAACTTAGAATACCCTCCGCGGTCTTTCGACCGCAGAGCGGTATTTCGGAGGGGGGAACTCTGGCGGGCGGCCTCCGCCGCCCGTCAGGGTCAGAATGACCCCCTATGTTCCTTGGGTTCCTTTCAATCGGAACTTCGAAAACGAGGAATAAGCAGGTCAAAAAGGAGAGTTTCCGAACTAAGTCATGGTCGGAAGCCCGTAATAATAAAAAGGTGATTCCTTAACTGAATTTGTTTTTATATTTATTAGACCAAAGAATTTTGGTTGACAAAAAGGATGACATGGACTAATAAACACAATGTACAGGATCATATTTATGATGAAAGGGTAATGGATGAATGATTTAGCTATCAAAATAATATTTGCACAATTGCGCAAATAATCAATAGAGCTAAAACACAAGATTACGTTGCTCAACAATATTAGGACAGGGAAGTCCAGGGAATATCATCGTTCAGCCCAATAGTGTTCGTCCCTAATTTAAAAATCCATCTCTGTTCAATTTTGAAGAGGCTTCCTAAGTCATCAGGGCGGATGTACGGGACATCAATTACTACCCACCACATCTTATCCGGTGTGTGGGGTGCCTCTAGGAAATGAGCACATAATTTGGTAGTAATTCTTTTGCATCTGATATTGCTTCTATGTTCATTGATGCATAACGTAATAGGTCTGGTAGTCATCCCAATATAGCGCAAATCGCAAGGGCATGTAATCATGTAAATGCAGTTTTTTGTATTGCAATTCGTATGCTTCTTGAGATACCAGGTACCTATAGGATTAAGTTGTATTGTTTTGAGGTGTTTGGTCAGAGGGCAAACATTACATGTGCCACAGTGATGGTGACCCTGTACCGGGGGGAGATCCCATAATGTTCTTTGACTGGGTGGCGTGTGTAATGGTCTTGGTCTGGTGTGAACTACGATGTCCTTAATGTTCGCTGTACGCTTAAATGCGAAAAGTGGTCTTGGTAACTCAATGCCTCCACATGTGAGTATTGGCCAACATTTATTAATCAATCTCTTGATGGAATTGGACAATGGTGTAAAAGTGGAAACACATGTCAATCTAGTCTGTGATGTCTTTTCTATAGTTGTCAATAAGGCGTCCCTATTATTATTCCTAGCTCTCTTCCGTGCCTGATGTACCAATTTAGAGGGATAGTTGCGTCTCAATAGTTTATCCTCCAGTATATCTGCTTGCTCATCAAATTCTTGGGATAAACTGCAATTGTGTCTTAATCGTAGGAACTGGCCTACTGGTAAATTATCCCGTAGGGATTTTGGATGGTGGCTGTCATATAATAAAAGGGAGTTACGGTCTGTTGGTTTATGGTAAATACTGGTAGACAATTTACCATTGTGAACGGTTATCATCAAATCTAGAAAAGATAAATGAGTGGCCGACACTGTGGCAGTGAATTTCAAAAAGGGGTCAAGAGAATTGACCCAGGTTATAAAATGATCAGTGATTCCAAGTGGGCCCTGCCATATAATCAGAATGTCATCAATATAACGTCGCCACAATTTCATCGTTTTGGAAAGGATTCTGTGGCGATAATATATACTTTTTCTCAAAGTCGTACATGTATAAACATGCCAGACTCGGTGCAAATGTGCTTCCCATCGATGTTCCTCGGATCTGATGGTAAAATTGATCTTCAAAGAGAAAAAAGTTCTCTCTGAGTGCGAGTTTAGCACACTGCATTATGAAGTAAACGGGAGTAGACAGTGATGCTGACACTTCCTGAAGGGCTGACTCGATGACTTGTAGAGTCGCTGTTTGAGGAATGTTGGTATAAAGTGCCTTGACATCCAAAGTCATGATCCCTTGTACAGTCCCAGAGTCAATAACGGTTTCAATTAGTGTCTTTCAAGTAAGTTGAAGAACCTTGAACTAAGGGTTGTAGGAAATGATCACAAAAGATCGAGTATGCGGGATGCTGTACCGATGGTAGGTCCAGAATACGGGACCGTTAATCAAACAGTAAGTTTCTTCTTTTTTTTCCCCCGTTTCTTTAGAAATTTTACATATTGATATTTCGAATTTGACACGATGGATCTCCGTCAAATTCAATTACCGTGCTAGTGATCGAGTACCTTTAACTAGGGGCATTTCTTTAATACTTTTTCTCAATTTGAAGGCATTTTCAATATATGAAGTGGTTTTGACCATTTATAATGGGAGACATACGGTCACCATTAATTACTACACCACTGTATTGTATTATACCCTGGTTAAATGACTAACTGTAGCTCAGTTTATTATCATGCTCTATCCGTAGCAATACTGAATATTACACGTATGTGGTGGATATATCTTACTATGTTTTGTCATTTTGAACAGAGATTAATTTAAGTCCACAGTACATGTGTCCTAAGGAGCCTATTCTCTAAATAAGGGATGGTAAGCCTTTTTATTGCCTATTGGTTTTGCACTTTTTTGCACTTCTCACGTGTGATGTGTGATCCCACACTTTTCAGTACACCTAATTTTTATTGATGTACACTGTTGTTCATGTTTTTCTGTCTTTTAGGGCAACCTGACTAGGTGACTATAATGTAAGTGACTGTTTCACCTTTGAGTTAGGAGATTTCGATATTTTTGATTATTATATCGGAGTTTGTTTTTGGAGAAGATGATTTGTATTTGGTCCTGATGAAGCGTCAATGGATCCGGTGGGACCGTTAGGACGCAAAACATGTTGTCCTTGATATGTGGAGGCACTATGTAATTTATAGTTCCCCTCTCTATATATACTCGTTATTTTGGAGAGTCATTCGAGCATTGTACTCTTATTTGACCCTCACTTATTCTTTTTAACCTTGGTCTTCATCTATCCTGCACTGATTAAAGTTTTTTGATGTTTTGGTATGATGAATAACCAATTTTAACCATTTCTTTGCTCTCTCCATTTTTCCACTCATAGCGTAAGCTACTACGCCTACTCTAGCTGAGCAATATGGCATAAGAGCCCCCTACGGGGAGCCCACTAAGCATTGCAGAGCCGGCTTGGTGAGGAGCACTTCCTGATGATGATACTTGCCATCCATTGTGATGCTTGAGGGCTCTTGCTCCTGATAGTTCAGGTCCCCTATTAAGCCAGTGAAGTCTTGGAACAGTGTACCTTGGCTATTATGCATCCTGAGGGCCTCGGAGGAGTAGGTGGAGGAATGGACTCTGGTAAGTCAAATCTTAACTATCCTATCCCCCACCCTACCTGCAAGCTATCACAGACCCCCACCCTCACCCCCTCCCCTATCACTCCAACTCCTCACATATGTACTACTAACACAAACCACCCATCCCAACACCAAGCCCTGCATGACACAACAAAGCATGGACACCCCTCACTAAAGCAAGCCCACTGCACATACCCATAACACCCCCCTCAACCATCATCACACAAGCCCCCACACAGGAATGATAGCACTGGGGTACACGCTCACCCACCCATTGCACACCATGACACAATAATCATGCTTTTCCACCCCTGCAGGACCACTACCCAACATCACCAGACAGGAGGGTCCAGACATCTCTACCCCACCCACAGAAGAGGCACACGGTGATGACAGCAGCTCTGTCCAACTGGATCCAGATGACCAGCCCGGACCATCGTGGGCCTCGGGACAGTCGGTTCCCCACACCCAGTCACAGGCCACCACAGACCTTCCACCCTCTGGTAACACCAGCACATCACCCACCCAGTGGGCCCATACCTCCGTACCCAGGACACGTCAATCAGCTGTGTGTCCACCACTACAGGGAACCCAGGATAACCCACCACCCCTACAACAACAGGGACCTGAGGGCAGTGGTAGTGGGCACACGGTCCAGGGGACAGAGGCCCAGGAACACAGGGGAACTGGGAGGTCTGCTGTGCGACAGGGGGCGGACAGGCCTAGGGAACCCACTCTCCACGAGGCCCTCTCCTCCATCATGGGAGCCTACCACCACTCCCAGGAGACGATGGCAATGGTCCTGGTCAAGTTTCAGGAGACCCAGCGCCTGCAGGAGGAACAGTATTTGGGCTTCAGGGAGGAACTCAGAACCATCAGCACCACCCTGGACACTATCGTAGGGGTGCTGAAGGAGATACTTAACACCAGGAGGGACACCGTGGCACTCCAAGGGGCCCCTGACACTAGCATGGATGAAGAACAGGACGCACCGCCACAGGACCACCACACCAGCACCCCACCCCCTGAAAACGGAGAACCACCCCACAAGCGGTCCCTGAGTTCCAGGAACAGGACAGAGCACGATGCAAAGACCCCCGCCAAGAAATGAGACCACCCTCATTGTCATCCCTCTGTCCCACTTTGTAACCCTGTCCATATTGGAACTGCCCCAGCTCCACTTCCTATGCCCATATGGGCAGTGCACCTGTGAGACTAATAGACTGGACTCTGCCATGGACATTCCTCCACTATCACCCCTCACCATTTTACCACCCCCCTCCACTATTTAGCACTTCAATAAACGCCCTTTAAGCACAAAACATTCTGGAGTCAGTCTGTGATTTTGAAAATGTGTATTAGCAAATAACATACCTGTGTCACACATCTCAAGTCCATGAGGAATCTAAGCAGATGACACACGTTGGTAACCACACCTGTGAAACCTCAATGGAAATGTACAACTCAGTTACCATATACTGGTTGAAATCAACAGACAGGATAGAGGTAGAAGTGTGAAAGTACTTGTAGTAGGCAGGAATGTGTTCTCACCTGTGTGTCACTGGAAATATTGCTGGATAACTGAGTCCCTGTTGTCAATGTCTTCTTCCTCTGCTTCCTCCTCATCACTGTCCACAGGCTCCACAGCTGCCACAACACCGTCATCTGGACCATCCTCCTGCAGAAAAGGCACCTGTCGTCGCAAAGCCAGATTGTGAAGCATACAGCAGGCCACGATGATCTGGCACACCTTCCTTGGTGAGTAGAATAGGGAACCACCTGTCATATGGAGGCACCTGAACCTGGCCTTCAGGAGGCCGAAGGTGCATTCGATCACCCTCCCAGTCCGCCCATGGGCCTCATTGTAGCGTTCCTCTGCCCTGGTCCTGGGATTCCTCACTGAGGTCAGTAGCCATGATAGTTTGGGGTGACCAGAGTCCCCTAATAGCCACACCTGGTGCCTCTGGAGGGAACATAGCATTTACCTGGGAGATGTACTGGTCTGCCAAACATACCATCTGTACATTCACCAAATGATAACTCTTCCGGTTCCTGTTCACCTGTTCCCTCCTGTGGGGGGGACCAGAGCTACATGGGTCCCATCAATGGCACCTATGATGTTAGGGATATGTCCAAGGGCATAGAAGTCACCTTTAACTGTAGCCAAATCCTCCACCTGAGGGAAAACGATGTAGCTCCGCATGTGTTTCAGCAGGGCAGACAACACTCTGGAGAACACGTTGGAAAACATGGGCCTTGGACATCCCTGATGCCCTGGCCACTGTTGTTTGAAATGACCCACTTGCAAGGAAATGGAGCACTGATAGCACCTGCACTTGAGGGGGGATCCCTGTGGGATGGCGGATTGCTGACATCAGGTCAGGCTCCAACTGGGTACACAGTTCCTGGATTGTGGCATGGTCAAACCTGTAGGTGATGATTAAATGTCGCTCCTCCATTGTCAACAGGTCCACCAGCGGTCGGTACACCGGAGGATTCCGCCATCTCCTCACATGTCCCAGAGGACGGTGCCTAGGAAGGACAACAGCGACCACAGAGTCAAACAACCCAGAGGTATGTACCCACAGTCTAAACAGAACACGAAACATAATCCAAAAAGTTGCCTGTATGTGTGTTGCGTGTAGGCCTAGGTATGTGTGACGCAGTTGAAAATGAAGCCATGTGGGCTCCTGAAATGGCGGCTGCCTGACCTCTAAACTGGGACAATGGGATGTGAGGTAACTGCGCTGGCGTTGTACACCGTCGCGGTAGGCGGGCGAAGACCGCAGCGCAATGCTGCATTGGTTAACATTGGATCCTATGGGTCCCAGGAGCCAATGATGAAGTGCGCCGGCGGTGAGGATACGCACTCCCGCGGACGTCACCGCCGCGGACGTGACCCCTATTTTCTAGCTGTTGAATCCCTCGATACCTGATCTTCGACAGGAGAGGACCTACACTGCAAGTGCTGCTGTGACCTCGGTCTGGAAGAGACAATGGCTCGTGCGTCTGGGGAAAGGGCCCCTGCCTTCACTGCACAGGAGTTGGAGAAGCTCGTGGACGGGGTCCTCCCCCAGTACACGCTACACTACGGTCCTCCAGACCAACAGGTAAGTACACAGGGAGCACGTTGTATGGGCTATGCCTGAGTGGAGAGGGCTGGTTGTAAGAAGGAAGGGGCCACAGTTCTGCGTGCATGAAGGACTGTGAATGCATGTGCCACATGGCAAGGCTAGGGATGTGGGCCAGTCACTTCGACGGTGCAGTTGCGAATGACTTATCTTCTTCCCCTGTACATTTCATGTAGGTCAGCGCCCACCAGAAGAAAGATATTTGGCGTGCCATCGCCAAGGACATCTGGACCCTGGGGGTCCACCACAGATGGAGCACCCACTGTCGGAAAAGATGGGAGGACATTCACCGCTGGAGCAAGAAGACGGCAGAGGCTCAGCTGGGGATGGCCTCCCAACGTGGGAGGGGTGCCTGTCGCACCATGACCCCCCTGATGTTCCGGATCCTGGCGGTGGCCTACCCTGAGTTGGATGGGCGCTTGAGGGCATCACAGCAGACACAAGGGGGTGAGTACAACATAATTCTGCTGACTTTGCGCGCAGTGAAGGTGTCTGGGTGGGGGAGGAGGGCTGTGGGTTCCCCTAGGCCAGGGCGAGTTCTGTAGGCTAGGCCCCTCCGTAATGTAGGCCATGTGGCACTCCACCCCACCTCTGTAGAGTGCCAAGTACAGGTATACATGCCCCTGTGTCATCTATGTGTGCAGATGTCCACCATAGCATTGTAGGCCATATCCCAGGAACTGCATCTGTAGAGCCCAACAGCGCGGTGTAGTGCAGGGGGCTGCTGTGTCTGTATTGTCCGCCAACGGTAGCAGTAAGCCATGCACTCAACCTGTCTTTCTTCTGTCCCCCCCCCTTTTTGTGGTCTCCCTGTTCTTGTGTGCATCAGCATCATCAGGCAGAGGTACAGTGGCACCGGAGCACGAGGTAGCTGCATCCCACATTGCCATGGAGGGCTACACCAGTGGGACGGAGGGCGAGGGGAGCTTCACGGCAGTCACAGGATCTGCTACCAGCGACACGGACTCGTCCTCCAAAGGGAGCTCCCTTGTGGTGGTGGCAAAATCTGTGCCCCCCACTTCTACAGGTACAGCCGCCACCCCCCTACCAGCACCGCCCTCCCAGCAGCCCCTCAGCCTTTGCCCTGTGCCCGCTCACCCAGGAGGGTGAGCATTACCTTCGCCCCAGGCACCTCAGCCCCTGCCCCTGTCACCTCTGCTGCCCTCAGTGAGGAGGCCATTGACCTCCTCAGGTCCCTCACTGTTGGGCAGTCTACCATTTTGAATGCCATCCAGGGTGTAGAAAGGGAATTGCAACACACAAATGCATTCCTGGAGGGCATTCATTCTGGTCAGGCTGCCCTTCATCGAACCCTGAAAACTCTGGTCTCAGCACTGATGGCAGCCATTGTCCCTGTCTCTAGCCTCCCCCCTCCAACTTCCTCCACCCAGACCCAATCCCCTGTACCCCAGCCTATCCCAAGCACACCATCAGATCAGCCTGCACACACCTCACCACACAAGGGAAGCTCAGGCATACATAAGCACCACACATCCCACAGGCACTCACGCAAGCATCACACACATACAGACACAGCAACATCCACTGCCTCCACTGTGTCCCCCTCCTCCTCATCTCCATCCTCCCTCCCAGTCTCGTCTACACTCTCACCTGCATGCACTACCACTACAGCCACTAGGTCCCGCACCAGCACACCCACCACCACACCCCGCTCACGTTCACTCACCACCCCCACTGCCATTTACACGTCCCCTGTGTCCTCTCCCAGTGTGTCTGTGACGCCCCCTCCCAAAGTACACAAACACAGGCACACACCCACCCAACATTCATCCACCTCACGACAGCCTCCAGCGCATGCACCTGCACGCAAAGCCACAAAAGTTACACCTCCTACAACCACCTCCTCTTCTACTCCCAGACCCCCTCCAGTTACCCATCCCAGCGTTCCTAAGACACCTTTCCTGACCAAGCTTGACCTCTTTCCCACCCCCCTCCAATTCATCGGTCCCGTACTAGCACCTCAGCCAAAAAATCTCTGGGACCAGTGGTGCCTGTTGTTAGAGGTATGGGGAGTGCACCGGGAACCAGGGCAGCCAGTGTGACACGGAGCCACAGCACAGCCAGTCCCCCCCCCTGTGAAGCACCAGAAGTTGGACTGTGCCCGGCGGGAGTGGGGGAAGACTCCAGCAAGCAAAGCCTTTCACAAGGGTCCCGGGGGGAGTGTCCACTCAGCTGTGACTCCTCCCAAGGTCGGGAAGGGGAAGAAGAAATCGCCAAAGTCTGGGAGGAGCAGCACGGCAGAGAAGGCCGCCATCATCCCCGCTGCCCAGGAGGCCACCGCCAGCCCCATCGTCACTGGCCAGGAGGCCACCACCAGAGTCAGTGCCTAGGAGGGCAGCCCCATCGTCAGTGGCCAGGAGGCTACCGCCAGAGTCAGTGCCCAGGAGGGCAGCCCCATCGTCACTGGCCAGGAGGCCACCGCCAGAGTCAGTGCCCAGGAGGGCAGCCCCATCGTCAGTGGCCAGGAGGCCACCGCCAGCCACAGCCCAGCTGCCCAGGAGGGCCCCGACAGCCACAGCCCAGCTGCCCAATGAAGGACCGCCAGCCCCAGCCCAGCTGGGCAATGAAGGACTGCCATGGCAAGCACCGCTGAACAGGTCAGAAACTGCAAACTCAAGCACCGCTGAACAGGGCAAAGACCGCCATGGCAAGCACCGCTGAACAGGGCAAGCACCGCTGAACAGGGCAAAGACCGCCATGGCAAGCACCGCTGAACAGGTCAGAAACTGCAAACTCAAGCACCGCTGAACAGGGCAAAGACCGCCATGGCAAGCACCGCTGAACAGGGCAAAGACCGCCATGGCAAGCACTGCTGAACAGGGCAAAGACCGCCATGGCAAGCACCGCTGAACAGGTCAGAAACTGCAAACTCAAGCACCGCTGAACAGGGCAACCACCGCTGAACAGGGCAAAGACCGCCATGGCAAGCACCACTGAACAGGGCAAGCACCACTGAACAGGGCAAGGACCGCCAACTCAAGCACCGCTAGCCTATGAGCGGCAGGGGCAGTGACGCAACTGGGACCGTCACGGGGAGAGTGATGCACTCTGGACACCAGTCCCCCTCCAGAACCAGTGGAGACATGCATCCACTACCTCTGTCCCTAACAGGATGAAGCACTCTGGGCACCAGTCCCCCTCCAAAACCAGTAGAGACATGCATCCACTACCTCTGCCCTTAACAGGATGAAGCACTCTGGGCACCAGTTCCCCTCCAGAACCAGTGGAGACTGTTATCCACTTGAGACTTGTGGCTTTGCACTCCCCAGGATGGTACAGTGGGCAAGCCACCCACTGGAGAGACTGTGGCTTTGCACTCCCCAGGATGGTACAGTGGGCAAACCACCCACTGTAGAGACTTGAGAAACTGTGGCTTTGCACTCCCCAGGATGGTACAGTGGGCAAACCACCCACTGTAGAGACTTGAGAGACTGTGGCTTTGCACTCCCCAGGATGGTACAATGGGCAAACCACCCACTGTAGAGACTTGAGAGACTGCGGCTTTGCACTCCCCAGGATTGGACAGTGGGCAAACCACCCACTGTAGAGACTTGAGAGACTGTGGCATTGCATTCCCCAGGATACATCAATGGGCATGGAGCCCCCTCGTGGAT
This sequence comes from Pleurodeles waltl, assembly GCF_031143425.1. NCBI lineage: Eukaryota > Metazoa > Chordata > Amphibia > Caudata > Salamandridae > Pleurodeles > Pleurodeles waltl. Next base: position 353,875,819 of record NC_090450.1, read on the forward strand.
CTGGCGTGGTGCACTCATCTGGCTGAGGTGCCCCCCCTTCCCTTCCCCCTGAGGTGCCTGTTGTATTTCTATCTGATGCCCCGGCAGTGTTCTCTCCGTTTTGATCAAGTATGTGATGTGGGCCTCGCCCATGCATTTTGGCCCCAGTGGTCCACGGACAATGAATGGTGCATTACCTGTATTACTAATCGTGATGTATATTTCGTTGAATGTGTATATATATCTGTATATATTTGGTTACTGTATTTTGATATATTACAATGGTTGAACTCATTTCCTTTTGTCTTTGCATTCTTCCGGGGGGGGTTGGGGGTTGTTACTGTAATGTTTGGATATGCATTGGTGTGTGTGTTGTAGTGGGTGAGGGTCGGGGTGGGGGTGTTGCGTGTGTGTGTTCCTGACTTTTGCCTCCCCCTCCCCTATGTCGTAGATGCAGTACTCACCGTTGTCTTCGCCGCCGGCGTTGATGATGGTCGTATAGGAGCAGGAAGACTGTCGCAGGGAGAATTTGGAGTTCCGGTTCCATGGTGTCGTCGTTTCTCGTGGGGTGTGTAGAGGTGAGCGTTTTCCCTTTGAAATGGCTGTTTCCGCCGTGTTTTTATCCGCGGTGAATCCACCCCAGAAAAGGTGGTGGATTGGTAGGTTGTGATATTGTGGGCGGTACATTGTCTTCCGCCTGTCTGTTGGCGGTGACCGCCAAGCTGTTTGTCTGTACCGCCGTGGCGGTCGGAGTGTTAAAGTGGCTGTCTTTGTTGGCGGTTTCCGCCACAGTCACAATTCCCATTTTTTTACCGCCGGCCTGTATTCGGTCTTACCGCCGCTTTAACACCGTCCGCCAGAGTTGTAATGACCCCCATGGTGTCATACTTAACCAAAGGTATTTTTCAGTTCTCCTCAGATGTTTCATCGTGGACGCTAATAATCATCAGTATTCTCCAGTAAGTGACTCACCTAAATGGTAACCAAACATGGTACGTTTCAACACTCAAAATCCAATAGACAAAGCATCAATCACACATACATTGAAAAATTACATAACAACTTTTGAGGTTTTGTTATGGATACAGCCTTCCTCGGTTATAACATGGACACTTACTTAGATCTCAAATGTGTTCCCCATTTTTTTTAATAATCCAGAGGCATTGGTTGGGGAGAACGGGGAGGAGGGGCCTAAGTAACACCTTAAAATGTGTTTGTAGTAAATAGTTGGGTACAAGGGCTTTGAGCCAGGTATGATGAAGTGTCTGTCGGATTTCACCTGGGATTTGTACATGCCACACACTGACAATAACACACCCACTCTATTGTCCCCGTTCTTGAAGGTCTTTAAAAATGTTGATTAGTTTGAAAAATGTTGTGTTGTAAGTGCCCCTAACATTCGCCCTCCTCTCTCTTTTCACCACCTCCTAAGCAACCCTCATGTCCTGCTTCTCATATAATGTGTTTTAATAAAATATCCCTGCTTGACTGTTGGGAAATCTGACTCTCAAACCCTCCCAATTTAATTGACCAAGCTAACCTCCTGTAGCACAGTTCACTTTCTTGTGGCCTTTTCTGCCCAGGGTTCCTGGTTTTCGTCATTGCCGGCCCGATTCAAGGTCAGAACAATCAACCTGACATTTTTTCCTCTTATGCATATTACTTGAATCAATTTGTGACAATTTCTGGTCCTTGTCCTTCGAGAGTGGGCCATGAGGCAAAAGAGGTTGCACTTTTATAGCATCTGAATTCTCCTGTGATTTGCTTTGCAATTCATAATTTTCTTCTAAAGCAACCAGCAATCAGGAATAGACATTAAGTTCTATTTGAAAATTTACTGAAAGATTTCAACTTAAACTTTGGATAGTAGTGGGATTAACTGATATGGAAATTCTGGTTAGTAGCTATATTTTTTTAAAGGGGTATGTGTGCTAAAGATTAAAGATATTTTATGCCTTTATGTAATAGGTGCAGGAAAGTACCATCTTTCTTGGCATGTTACTCCCAATTTCTGCCTGTATGTCAACGTGTTTTGCCTGTCTCACCGGGATCCTGCTAGCCAGGACGCATGTGCTCATAGTTTGTGGCCTATATGTGTTGTCAGTATGCTTGACTGTGTCACTGAAGTTCTGCTAACCAGAACTCCAGTGCTTGTGCGCTCTCTACTTACCAAATTTGTCACTACAGTTTAGTGACTCAATATTCCAATTCTTATTGGCACACTGGACCCCCTTTATAAATCCCTAGTATATGATACCCAGGGCATTGGGGTTCCCATTGGGGTTCCAGGAGATCCTTATGGGCTGCAGCATTTCTTTTGCCACCCATAATGAATTCATACAAACCTTTCATCAGGACTGCCACTGCAGCCTGAGTGAAATAGTGCACACACTATTTCACAGCCATTTTCCACTGCACTAAGTAACTTATAAGTCACCTATATGTCTAACCTTATTTTACTGAAGGCTAGGTGCAAAGTTACTGTGTTTCAGGGCATCCTTGCACTAGCAAAGGTGCCTCCATGTTGCCAGGGCCAATTCCCCAGACTTCGTGAGTGTGGGGATACCATTATAACCGTGCACTACATATATGTCAACACATATATGTAGCTTCACAATGGTAACTCCAAATATGGCCATGTGAGGTGTCTAAGATCATGGAATTGTCCCCCCAATCCAAATATGGTATTGGGGGGCCAATCCCATGCACCCTGGGGGCTCCAATATGGTCCCCTAGTACTGCCAAACAAGCTCTCTGAGGCTTCCACTGCAGCCCCAGCTGCTGCAACCTCACAGACAGGTGTCTGCCCTCCTGGGGACGGAGCAGCACAATCCCAGGAAGGTAGAACAATGCATTTACTTTGGGAGGAGGGTGTTACACCCTCTCCCTTTGTAAATAGGTGTTACAGGCTTGGGAGGGGTAGCCCCCCAGAACCTCTGGAAATGCTTTGAAGGGCACACAGGGTGCCCTCCTTGCATAATCCAGTCTACACAGGTTCAGGGACCCCCAGTCCCTACTCTGGCATGAAACTGGACAAAAGAAAGGGGAGTGACCACTCCCTTGTCCATCACCACCCCAGGGGTGGTGCCCAGAGCTCCTCCAGAGTGTCCCTGGCATTAGCCATCTTGGATTCCAAGGTGTGGGGACCCTCTGGAGACCTCTGAGTGGTCAGTGCCAGTAGGTGATGTCAGAGACCCCCCCCTGATAGGTGCATACCTGGGTAGGTAGCCAATCCCCATCTCACAGGGCTATTTATGGTCTCTCCTCTGGGTGTTTTCTCAGATTCAATTTGCAAGATTCCTCCACGACTCCTCTGCATCATCTGCTTCAGCTTCTGACCGTCGGATCAACTGCAGACTGCTCCAGGAACCGCTGTAACTGCAACAAAGTATCCAGGACGACTCCTGTAACCTGCAACGTCAGCTCCAGCCAGCTTTTGAAACAGTTTCCAAGTTGTGCACGCTCTGAGGACTGCCTGTCTTCACCCTGCACTAGAACGAAATTCCCGTGGAGTGACGGAGTCGCTTCCCTGCTTCTTCAGGCACCCTTCTGCATTGACAACTGGTACTCTGGGACTCCTCTCCTGATGATGAGCGTGCTCCCTGGAACACAGGTTGTGGATCAAAGTGCCCCAGACTGTCCAGAAGTCCAGCTGTCCAAATTTGGTGGAGGTAAGAGCTTGCCTCCCCATGCTGCAACAGTACACCTATGCACCATGTCTTCTGCAGCTTCTTGAGCTTTTGTGCACTTCTCCCAAGAATCCTTCATGGACAGTGTAGCCCAGGTCCCCAGCACTCCATCCTGCGATGCACAGCTCCCTCAGTTGTTCTTCGGCGGCGTGGAACCTTCCAGTGTAGTGCTGCGATGACCGCACTTTGCTTCTTCTTTGTCCCTGTTTTCTGGGACTGCCGTGGGTGCTGCCTGGTCTTCTGAGGGCTCTCAGAAGTGCTGAGAGCTCCCTCTCTCTCCTCAGTCTAAGTTGAGACCCACAGGTCCCTCCTGGCTCCAGGCAGCTCCTTTTTGATGCAAACTGCGTACTTGCTTGAACCAAGGCTTGTTGGTGGAATCCAGTGACGCAAACAGCCTGCATCCAACAACCTCAACGTGAGACATCACCTGCATTAAGCAGGAACCCGCAGCCATCTTCTTTGGTGCTCTTCTGTACTTTTCTTCTGGACTGAGAATCCACTTTTGCACCTTCTTCTAGGTTGGCTGGGGCTCCTGTCCTTCCTGGACTGTTCTGTGACTTCTGAACTTGGTCTCCCCTCTCCACAGGTTTACAGGTCCAGGAATCCATCAGTTGCAGTCTTGCTTGGTTCTTGCAAAATCCCTTATCACAACTTGTAGTGTGTCCTCAGGAAACTTTCTGTACTTTACTCCTGCTTTCCTGGGCTCTGGGGTGGGGTGCTTTACTTACCTTTGGTGTTTTCCTACACTCCCAGCGCTCCTCTACACTCTACACTTGCCTAGGGGGGAATTCGACATTCTCATTCCACTATTTAGTATATGGTTGTGTTGCCCCTAGGCCCATTGTAATCTATTGTATTTTCTATTGTTTACACTATTCTAGGACTGTTTACTTACCTGATTTTGGTTACTAGTGTATATATTGTGTATAATACTTACCTCCAGAAGGAGTATTGCATCTAAGATATTTTTGGCCTTGTGTCACTAAAATAAAGTACCACTGAGTATTGTCTTTTATTGTTTATAAGTACTATGTAACTATAGTGGTATTGCAGGAGCTTTGCTTTTCTCCCAGTTCAGCCTAAGCTGCTCTGCTACAGCTACCCCTAGACAGCCTAAGCTGTTAGAACACTGCCTACATTTCACTAATAAGGGATAACTGGACCTGGTATAAGGTGTACGTACCTTAGGTACACACTACAAACCAGACCAGCCTCCTACATTGGTGGTGCAGCGGTGGGATAAGTACTTGCAATTGGTTTACCTCTTTGTTACTAATGCTTTTCATAAGAAAAGTGTACTCTAATACGTAGAGCTATATACAATTATACCTAGCAGTCATTTCTTCACTTTCCAAACATTCTTTCAAACTTTCTAAAAGTTTTCAAAAGTTCTGAAAAGTTTTTCTTTTCTCTAAAATGTTAGGTTAAATAGCTTACTAACGTTTTACTCTTCTCCCTAACATTTTCTTTCACTATGTCTGTTGTAGAGGCTACACCCAGGGCTGTTAAAACCACTTATGAAAGTCTGAATTTCATATGCCTGAAGGGTCTCTGCTTGGAAAGAAGCTTAGGGATTGGGAAGAACCCTAAAAAGGAATTTCTCTTGAATCTCCCCTTGCAAGATGAGCAGGTGTATCCTACTGGTCAGGTACAATCAGAAGGGGAGGTAAAGGGAGATTCCACCTAGGTAGATTCAGGAGAGGGTCCTGAAGATCCAGGGGAAGGTTCTTCCACAGATCTTTCACTTAACAAACCTATTAGTGTAGCTGGTAATTGGAAGGGCACACTTCACATCTACAGGCCAGGTCACTGGAGTAACTCAAATTAGGGAAAGGTCAACCTCTGCTCATTCCCATGTAACTTATGTATCAGAGGTGTCCCACACATCCAACCCTGAGGATCAACCCCTAGATAGGGAACTCAGAAAGCTGAGGCTGTAGGAGGCTAGACTGAGGCTGCAGCAGCAACAGTTGGCCTTAGATAGGGAATCTCTAGCTGTGGAAAGGGAAAGACGGGGTTGGGATTAGTTCCCCATGGTGGCAGCAGCAGTAGTTTCAGAAGTTCCAGTTTTAGGGAAAACACATTTGATTCTAGAAACTTGCATAAGATTGTCCCCCATTACAAGGAGGGGGTGACATTTACAAGTGGTTTGATGCACCTGAGAGGGCCTGTAAAGTTCAGAGGGTCCGTCAGGTACAGTAGGCTGCTATCCTGTGGTTGTCTGTCTCTGGAAAGAGGAGATATAGACTCCTTATGGTTTGAGAAGATGACTCAGACAAATACAATGTTCTGAAAACTGCAGTCTTAGATGGTTTTGGCTTAACCACTGAACAATATACAATCAAGTTCAGAGAGACCAGAAAAGAGTCTTCTCAGGATTGGATAGATTTTGTGCACTGTTCACTGAAGGCATTAGAAGGTTGGTTGCATGGCAGCAAGGTGTCTGACCATGAAATCTTATACAATCTGATTATGAGAGAGCATATTCTTAACAATTGTGTGTCTGATTTGTTGCACCAATATCTTGTGGACTCAGATCTGATCTCTCCCCAAGAATTGGGAAAGGCGGCAAACAAAAAATGGGTCAGAACAAGGGTGAGCAGAAAAGCTCATACAGGGGGTGTCAAGGACAGCAAGAAGAAGGATGGTAAGTCCCATGACAAGGGTGAGGACAAAGATAAAAAGTAATCAGAGTCTTCATCAAAAGTTCTCTGGGGGTGGTGGGTCAAAATCCTCTTCTAATCATCAGAAAAAGCCTTGGTGATATTTATGTAAGAACAAAGGTCATTGGGCAAGTGACCCCACTTGACCCAAGATAAACACCAAGGTGGTCATTACAACCCTGGCGGATGGTGTTAAAGCGGCGGTAAGACCTCCAACAGGCCGGCGGTAGACAAATTGCAATTACGACAGTGGCGGAAACCGCCAACAAAGACAGCCACTTTAACACTCCGACCACCACGGCGGTACAAACAAACAGCGTGGCGGTCACCGCCAATAGACAGGCGGAAGACAAAGTACTGCCCACAGTATCACAACCTACCAATCCGCCACCTTTTCCGGGGCAAATTCACAGCGGACAAAAACACGGCGGAAACAGGACTTCGAAGGGAAAACGCTCACCTCTACACACCCCACGAAGAATCTGGACGCCATTGAACTAGAGCTGCAGGTCCTGCCAGCCCTTATCTTCTTGCTCCTCTACCAGGAGCACGAATGCCGGCGGCGAAGACAACGGTGAGTACTGCACCTACGACACAGGGGAGGGGGAGGGAAAAAAACAGGGACACACACACGCAACATGCAACACCCCCACCCCCACCCTCACCCACCACAACACACACACTAATACAGCATGATACATTATAGTTACATCCCCCAATCCCCCCCGGAAGAATGCAAAGACAAAAGAAAATGAGTGTAACCATTGTAATATATTAAAATCAAGTACGCAAAAATATATATATACACTATAAACAAAATATACACCAAGCTTAGTAGTCCAGGTAGTGCTTCAATGAAGTCCCTGGAACACAGGGCCCACACGGTATGGGTGAGGCCCACACAAGATCCCCGACCATGACGGAGAGAACACTGCAGGGGCATCAGAGAGCAAGAAAACAGGCACCTCAGGGGGAGGGAAAGGGGGGGCACCTCAGCCGGTTGAGTGCACAACGCCAAATCCACGAGAGGGCCACATGCCCACTGTTCCATCCTGGGGAGTGCAAAGCCACAGTCTCTCAAGTCTCTACAGTGGGTAGGTTGCCCACTGTTCCATACTGGGGAGTGAAAAGCCACAGTCTCAAGTGGATGACAGTCTCCACTGGTTCTGGAGGGGCCATGGTGCCCAGAGTGCTTCATCCTGCTAAGGACTGAGGGAGTGGATGCATGTCTCCACTGGTTCTGGAGAGGGCATTCTGCCCAGAGTGCTTCATCCTGCTAAGGACTGAGGTAGTGGATGCATGTCTCCACTGGTTCTGGATCGGGCATGGTGCCCAGAGTGCTTCATCCTGCTAAGGACTGAGGTAGTGGATGACAGTCTCCACTGGGTCTGGAGGGGGCATGGTGCTCAGTGTGCTTCATCCTGCTAAGGACTGAGGTTAGTGGATGCATCTCTCCACTGGTTCTGGAGGGGGCATGGTGCCCAGAGTGCTTAATCCTCCTAAGGACTGACGTAGTGGATGCATGTCTCCACTGGTTATGGAGGGGGCATGGTGCTGAGAGTGCTTCATCCTGCTAAGGACTGAGGTAGTGGATGCATCTCTCCACTGGTTCTGGAGGGGGCATGGTGCCCAGAGTGCTTCATCCTGCTCGTATCGGACTCAGTAGCGTCAGTGCCCTTGGGGCTCATGGGCCAGCGGTGCTTGTGGTGGCGGTGCCCTGTTCAGCGGTGCTTGTGGTGGTGGTGTCCTTTGCAGTGACTCAGTTGCTGGAGGTCCTTCATGGCCCAGCGGGGCTGGTGCTGGTGGTCCTCTCTGGCCCAGTGGGGCTGGTGCTGGCGGTCCTTCATGGCCCAGCGGGGCTGGTGCTGGCGGTCCTCTCTGGCCGAGCGGGGCTGGTGCTGGCGTTGGCGGTCCTGTCTGGCCCAGTGGGGATGGTGCTGGCGGTCCTCTCTGGCCCAGCAGGGCTCGTGCTGGCGGTGGCCTCTTGGGCAGCAGGGCAGGTGCTGGCGGTGGGCTACTGGGCAGTGGGGATGATGGCGGTGGGCTCCTGGGCAGCAGGGCAGGTGCTGGCGGTGGCCTCTTGGGCAGCAGTGCAGGTGCTGGCAGTGGGCTCCTGGGCAGCGTGGATGATGGCGGTGGGCTCCCGGGCAGCAGGGCAGGTGCTGGCGGTGGCCTCTTGGGCAGCAGGGCAGGTGCTGGCGGTGGGCTCCTGGGCAGCGGGGATGATGGCGGTGGGCTCCTGGGCAGCGGGGATGATGGCGGTCTTCTCCCACGTGCTGCTCTTCCCAGACCGGCTGACTTTCTTGTGGCCCTTCCCCACCTTGGAAGGTGTTGCAGCTGACTCCACACTCCCACCTGTACCTCTGGGAGTGGCTTTGGTGGCTGGAGTCTTCCCCCTCTCCCGCCGAGCACTGGCCAACTTTAGATGCTTCACAGGTGGGGGACTGTCCGTGCTGTGGCTCCGTGCCACACTGGCTGCCCTGGTGGCCGGTGCACTCCAGATTCCGGTGACTACAGGCACCACTGGTCCCAGAGATGTTGTGGCTGAGGTGCTAGGTTGGGACCTGGAGAGTTAGGCCCTAGGAGGCGGACGGGGTGGGGGAGGTGTGGGAAAGAGGTCAAGGTTGGACAGGAAAAGTTTTTTGAAACACTGGGATGGGTAGCTGGAGGGGTTTTGGGAGTGGAGGAAGAGGTTGTGGTTGTAGGAGGTGTTCGTTTGGTGACTTTGGGTGAAGGTGCATGCGCTGGAGGCTGTTGTGAGGTGGATGGCTGTTGGATGGGTGTGTGCCTTTGTTTGTGTATCTTGGGAGGTGGCGTCACAGACACACTGGGAGAGGACACAGGGGAAGTGTGAATGGCAGTGGGGGTGGTGACTGCAGGTGAGCGGGGTGTGGTGGCGTGTGTGCTGGTGATGGTACTAGTGGCTGTAGATGTAGTGCATGCAGGTGTGAGTGTAGACGAGACTGGGAGGGAGGAGGGAGACGAGGAGGAGGGGGACACAATGAAGGCAGTGGATGTTGGTTTGTCTGCATGTGTGTGATGCTTGAGTGAGTGCCTGTGGGATGTGTGGTGCTTATGTTTGCCTGAGCTTTCCTTGTGTGTTGATGTGTGTGCATGTTGGTCTGAAGGTGTGCTTGGGATAGGCTGAGGTAGAGGGGATTGGGTCTGGGTGGAGGAAGTTGGAGGGGGGGGCTAGACACAGGGACAATGGATGGCATCAGTGCTGAGGCCAGAGTCTGAAAAGCTTGCTGAAGGGCCGCCTGACCAGAATGAATGCCCTACAGGAATGCATTTGTTTGTTGCAACTGCCTTTCTACACCCTGGATGGCATTCAAAATGGTAGACTGTCCAACAGTGAGGGACCTGAGGAGGTCAATGGCCTCCTCACTGAGGGCAGCAGGGGTGACTGGGGCAGGGCCTGAGGTGCCTGGGGCGAAGGTGATGCCCACCCTCCTGGGTGAGCGGGCACAGGGCAAAGGCTGAGGGGCTGCTGGGAGGGCGGTGCTGGTAGGGGGGTGGCGGCTGTACCTGTAGATGCGGGGGGCACAGATGTTGCCGCCACCACAAGGGAGCTCCCATCAGAGGACGAGTCCGTGTCACTGGTGTCAGTTCCTGTCCCCGCCGTAGCGCTCCCCTCGCCCTCCGTCCCACTGGTGTACTCCGACTCCGTTGTCTCCACCTCCAGGGCCATGTGGGATGCAGCTCCCTCCTGCTCCGTTGCCACTGCTCCTCCGCCTGATGATGCTAATGCACACAAGAACAGGGAGACCACAAAAAGTGGGGGGGACGACAGAAGAAAGACATGTTGAGTGCATGCATTACCGTTACCGTTGGTGGACACGACAGACACAGAAGCCCCCTGCACTATGCCGCGCACTTGGCCTCCACAGTTCAATCCCTGGGACATGGCCTACAAAGCTATGGACGACATCTGCGCACATCAATTTCACAGGAGCCTGAGTAGGTGTACTTGGCACTGTACACAGGTGGGGTGGGGTGGGGTGCCACAGGCTCTGCCAGCACAAGGGGATGTCGCGCCGCACCGCGCGGCGCGGCGCGAGCCGAGAGCTCGACTTCTGCCGGGCGTTCGGCTCGGGCCGCGTACCGCGTTATTAAGACGCGGCGCGCCCCCAGCCTCTCCTGCGCGGTTCGAGGCCCCAGATTTGCTTGGGGCCTCGTTCTTCCTTCTGCCTTTCACTGTCCCAGGGGTCTCTGAACCCTCTTACCCGTTTTTCTTCGTTTCTTTGTCCTTTCTTCTTTTTTGCAGTCTGTTGTGTGCCTTTCTTTATGTTTTTTCCTCCTTCCCAGATTCCTGTGCTTTCCCAGCATTCCTTGTTCCCTATTCTCTATGGTTCCTCTACTATACTGTTCTATGTATTGTTTCCCTATCTAAGATGGTGTCCTTTTACTTCCTGTGGGTCACTTCCTGTTTTTTGGTATATAAGGGCTGTGTTTTTCCTCTTTCTTTGCGCTGCAACACTTTCTGCTCAGTTAGTGTCTTCGCTCCTGATTTCCTTGCCTTTTGGTTTTGGATTCAGCATTCTGTGTTTTCTGATTTTTGCTCCTTTTGGATTCCTGTTTGTTTGTTCTTGCTTTTCTCCAGGAGTCTTCCTGTTTGGAGGTTTTTTCCCCTTTTTAAGGGGTTTTTTCCCTCTGGCGCTATTTTCTGAAGGGCACGGTCTGTTCTTGGTGTCTCCATTGCCTACAGCACCGTGGCTACCAGAAAGAGTCGCCCCTTTTTGGGCCAAAGCCGAACATTGAAGATTCACGCCACCAGATCTGCAAATTCCAGGCGCAAGCAGCACGTGAGTCGTGACAGATTGCAGCGCCTAACCATTCCGACGTCCTCAAACACCATGGATAATACAGTGGCGGCTGCTGCAGATCCGGAGCAATCTCTGTTGACCACGATTCAGCAACAAGCCCAGGAATTGCAACAACTACGTAATGAAAATGCTGTGTTACGACAGGCTTTGGCCCTCCGCACCAGTGATGTTCCGACAATCTCCGCTTCTACCCCTTGTTTCTCTGGTGAACCAACCAAGCTTCGCGAGTTCTTGGATGCTTTAACGGTGTATTTCGCCTTCCGACCTACTCAATTCTCCCACGACAGGACCAAGGTGGGTTATCTTATCAGTGCCTTATCCGGTCCAGCCTTGGCCTGGGCAACCCCGATGGTGTCCTCCAACGACCCTGTATTGTCAGACTATTCCGCCTTTGTGAGTCGCTTCAAACAGATGTTTAGCCGTCCTGGATTGGAAGCCTCCGCTGAAGAAGCCTTGTGCGACATCCAACAAGGCTCCCAAGACGTCCTGCAATATATAACCCGTTTTCGTCAGCTGGCGGCAGAGACCACTTGGGTGGAACGTACTCTGGTAACATTATTTCGTAGAGGACTCAAAGAAGAAATAAAGGATGAACTAGTGCATTCTACCAGAGCGGAAGATCTTCGTGGCCTGATGGATCAAGCACTGTCCCTCGAATATCGTCTTCAGGAACGGAGATCAGAAAAGAAAAGGAGTAGAGGGTTTGCCCAGCCAAGTAGCTAACGTGCATACCTGCAGCGTTCCGAGGAACCTCGCACTCCTGCTAGAGACATCGAAGGGGAACCCATGCAGGTGGATACTACCCGAGGTCCGCTCTCTGCTAGTGAACGAGAAGACAGACGCAAGAGAGGGTTGTGCCTGTATTGTGGTTCTGCTGGTCACATGCTCCGTACCTGTCCAGTACGTCCGTCCAGGCCTTCGGGAAACGCCACCTCCCGTCCTCTGTAAGAAGGGAGGGGATGGGATCTACAGCTATACCTTCCATCAGCTCCTTTAATGACAATACAACTGCCTTGTTCATCTTTCCTGTCCTGTTACAACTTCCTGACGGTCGTCAAGAAAAGACTATGGCATTACTAGATTGTGGTGCTAGTGGTATATACATGGACAAGACGTGGGCTGCTGCTAACCTAGTTCCTACTCAAGCAAAAGAAGTACCCGAACAGGTACACACTGTGGATGGATCTTTGATATCCTCTGGTCCTGTAGACACCACTACCCTGATGTTAAGTCTACAGGTGGGAAACCATCAAGAACACATCTCCTTCGATCTTATTACGTCCCCTAACCATACCATCATTCTTGGAATTCCGTGGTTCATCAGACATAACCCATATATAAATTGGGTTACCCGGACAGTCTCTTTGTCTTCGCAATTTTGTCATGAGAACTGTTTTACTTCCGACAAGTATTGGTCTCCGAAAAGATCCTTAGCTACTGAAGGTGCCACTGGTATGTCCATTAATACGGTCCAAGGGGTCCCAGACCACTATTTGGAGTTTCAGGATGTTTTCCAAAAACCGTCAAAACCTGTGCTACCTCCACATCGAGAATATGATTGTGCAATTCCATTGGAACCCGGCACAATTGTTCCTTTTGGGAGGATGTACTCCCTCACGGAACCCGAAAAGGAAGTTCTAAAGGAGTATCTGGACGAAAATATACAGAGTGGTCTTATTGTTCCATCGTCGTCTCCGGCTGGGGCCCCTCTCTTTTTTGTGCCCAAGAAGACTAAGGATCTTCGTCCGTGCCTGGATTTTCGAGGTCTGAATAAAATTACCATTAAAGATCGTTATCCTTTGCCTCTCATCAGGGACATACTGGAAGCAATCAGAGGGGCCCAACGTTTTACTAAATTGGATTTACGAGGAGCCTACCACCTTTTACGCATAAGAGAAGGCGACGAATGGAAGACAGCATTCAGGACCCCATTTGGCCATTTTGAATATAGGGTTATGCCGTTTGGTCTTACTAACGCCCCCGCAATCTTCCAGAGATTTATGGACTCAGTGTTTTCAGACCTACTGAATCAGACAGTCGTGATCTACCTAGATGATATTCTTATTTATTCTAGAAATCCTGAACTCCATACTTCCCATGTGAAACAAGTTCTTCAAAGACTTCGTGATCATCAACTATTTTGCAAACCAGAGAAATGTGAGTTCGACATGACGGAAGTCAAATATCTGGGCTATCATTTAAGTCCCACCGGCATAGCTATGGATCAAGAAAAGGTACAAGCTATCCTAGAGTGGCCTTCTCCTTCTACCATAAAAGAAACACAATGTTTCCTAGGTTTAGCAAACTTCTATCGACAATTCATTCTAGACTTTGCCAGTCAGACTAGCCACATAACTCACACCTTAAAGAAGGACAATTTAAAGAAGGGGTTTGTCTGGACTGAGGCTGCTGAAGCAGCCTTTCAAAGCTTAAAGAGAGCCTTCACCCAAGCCCCCATCTTAAGACATCCAGATACCACCAAACAATTTATAGTAGTAACTGATGCTTCTGAGAGAGCCATCGGATCTGTCTTACTCCAACGACAAGAGGATGATGGCCTTGAACATCCTGTTTTCTATTTGTCTCATATCCTTTCCACAGCTGAACAACATTATTCCATACTTGAAAGGGAATTATTGGCTCTGAAAACAGCCTGCCTTGAGTGGAGACAGTTTCTGATGGGTTCCAAGGAACCATTTGAGGTGAGGACAGACCACCGTAATTTACAATGTTTAAGAAATTTTGTATGCCAGAATAGTCGTCAGGCCCGCTGGGCCTTTTTCTTCAGTCAGTACGATTTTTATATTACATATATTCCAGGATCTCAAAACATTCTGGCTGATGCTCTGTCTCGCCGATATCCAGAGTGTTCTCCTTCCTCATCCCAGTATCTTCTAGAACCCAGTAAGATCATTGGAGTGGCTCAGTCTTTCCTGGAAGAAGTACAACAAGAATACGCCAACCTATCGGACCATGACATAGAAGAACTAAGACCATTATTGTACAAGAAACAAGGATATTTTTATTACCAAGACCTGATATTCCTCCCTACAAACAAGGTGCAAAAGAAAGCATTACAAATGTGCCATGATTCCCCTGTAGCTGGTCATAGAGGCATCAAAGCCACACAAGAACTACTTTCACGATTTTTCTGGTGGCCTACCTGGAAACTGGATGTGGAAAAATACGTTCAGGCCTGTCCCATATGTGCCCAAGTCAAAATACCTCACACCAGACCGGCAGGATTACTACAGCCTTTGCCTGTTCCATCGGCCCCATGGCATACTATCTCTACTGATTTTATGTGTTCACTCCCACCATCAGCAGGAAACCGGGTTATCATGGTCACAGTGGATTCTTTCACAAAGATGGCTCATTTCACTGGCCTAAAAAAGCTGCCTACTTCTCAAGAACTAAGTCAAATATTCATAGATCATGTCTTCCGTCTCCATGGACTTCCACATACCATAATATCTGATAGAGGACCTCAGTACATCTCCCGATTTTGGAAGCATTTTTGTAAAACACTGAATATAAATAGAGCCCTGTCTTCAGGGTTCCATCCTCAGACCAACGGACAGACTGAGCGTCTGAACCAAGGACTAGAGCAATATCTTCGATGCTTTTGCAATTCTACCCAAAGTAACTGGAGCACTTACCTCTCTTTAGCTGAATTTTCCTACAATAACTCAGTCCATAGTGCCTCCAAGGTCACTCCCTTTTTCTGTTCCTATGGTTTTCATCCTACCTCTTTCCCTACTTCTCCACAATCCAACTCTCCTCTACCTGCTATTACCTATTTCTCCAAACGCCTTCTCCAACTCCATAAACTAATTCGATCTAATTTGTTACATACCAAGAGGTATATGAAGAAGGCTGCAGACAAGAGACGTACAACCAATCCAAATTATCATCTGCAAGATAAAGTCTGGCTCTCCTCCAAATTCTTGCCCTCACGTCTCTCTCAAAACAAGTTCACACCTCGTTACTATGGGCCTTTCCGTATTCTCCAGTTGGTCAATCCTGTCACTGTCCGTCTTCACTTACCCCATACATGGAAGATCCATCCGGTTTTTCATGTTTCTCAGCTTAAACCTTATGTGCCTGATCCTTACTCACGTCAGTTTCCTTGTCCACCTCCTGTCCTTGTGGATGATGTTCCTGAATATGAAGTGCAGGAAATTTGTGACTCTCGTCTTTTTCATAAACGACTTCAGTATCTGATTCATTGGAAGGGTTATCCTCTCAGTGAATGTTCATGGGAAGATGCCTCTTCCGTTCACGCTCCTCTCCTGATTCAACGCTTTCACTGTTTATTCCCTCTTAAACCTGGGCCTTCGGGAGGGGGACCTACTGTCGCGCCGCACCGCGCGGCGCGAGCCGAGAGCTCGACTTCTGCCGGGCGTTCGGCTCGGGCCGCGCACCGCGTTATTAAGACGCGGCGCGCCCCCAGCCTCTCCTGCGCGTTTCGAGGCCCCAGATTTGCTTGGGGCCTCGTTCTTCCTTCTGCCTTTCACTGTCCCAGGGGTCTCTGAACCCTCTTACCCGTTTTTCTTCGTTTCTTTGTCCTTTCTTCTTTTTTGCAGTCTGTTGTGTGCCTTTCTTTATGTTTTTTCCTCCTTCCCAGATTCCTGTGCTTTCCCAGCATTCCTTGTTCCCTATTCTCTATGGTTCCTCTACTATTCTGTTCTATGTATTGTTTCCCTATCTAAGATGGTGTCCTTTTACTTCCTGTGGGTCACTTCCTGTTTTTTGGTATATAAGGGCTGTGTTTTTCCTCTTTCTTTGCGCTGCAACACTTTCTGCTCAGTTAGTGTCTTCGCTCCTGATTTCCTTGCCTTTTGGTTTTGGATTCAGCATTCTGTGTTTTCTGATTTTTGCTCCTTTTGGATTCCTGTTTGTTTGTTCTTGCTTTTCTCCAGGAGTCTTCCTGTTTGGAGGTTTTTTCCCCTTTTTAAGGGGTTTTTTCCCTCTGGCGCTATTTTCTGAAGGGCACGGTCTGTTCTTGGTGTCTCCATTGCCTACAGCACCGTGGCTACCAGAAAGAGTCGCCCCTTTTTGGGCCAAAGCCGAACATTGAAGATTCACGCCACCAGATCTGCAAATTCCAGGCGCAAGCAGCACGTGAGTCGTGACAGGGGACCTTGCCTCCTAAACTCGCCCTGGCCCTGGGAAACCCACAGCCCACCTCCCCCACCCAGACACCTCCACTGCGCGCAAAATCAGCAGAATGAGAGTGTACTCACCCCCTTGTGGCTGCTGTGATGCCCCCAAGCGCCCATCCAACTCCGGGTATGCCACCGCCAGGATTCTGAACATCAGGGGGGTCATGGTGCGACGGGCACCCCTTCCACGTTGGGAGGCCATCCCCAGCTGGGCCTCCGCCATCTTCTTGCTCCAGTGGCAAATGTCCTCCCATCTTTTATGGCTCCGTCTGTGGTAGTCCCCCAGGGTCTGGACGTCCTTGGCGATGGCACGCCAAATATTTTTTTTCTGGTGGGCGCTGACCTACATGAATTGTACAGGGGGAAAAGAAAAGTTATTACCAAATGCACCGTCACAGTCATTGGCCCCCATCACTACCCTTGCCATTATGCACATGTACTGTCGTTTCATGCACACCTCAATCTCCCCCCCCCTCTTTCATCCTCCCCACTCCACACAGGCATAGCCCATACTGCATGCTCCCAGTGTATTTACCTGTTTGTCTGGAGGACCGTAGAGTAGCGTGTACTGGGGGAGGACCCCATCCACGAGTTTCTCCAACTCCTCCGATGTGAAGGCAGGGCCCTTTCCCCAGTCGCACGAGCCATTGTCTCTTCCAGACCGAGGTCACAGCAGCACTTGCAGTGTAGGTCCTCTCCTGTCGAAGAGCAGGTATCGAGTGACTGAACAGATAGAAAATGGCGGTCATGTCCACGGAGGTGCGTACTGTCACCGCCAGCGTACATCGTCATTGGCTCCTGGGACCCATAGGGTCCAACGTTAACCAATGCAGGATTGCGCTGCAGTCTTCGACCGCCTACCGCGACGGTGTACAACGCCAGCGCACTTACCTCACATCCCATTGTCCCACTTTACAGGTCAGGCAGCCGCCATTTCAGGGGACCACATGGCTTAATTTTTAACTGCATCACACATACCTAGGCCTAGCCTCAACACACATACAGGCCAAATATCGTATTATGATTCGTGTTCGGTGTAAGCTGTGTTTACGTACCTCTGAGTTGTTTGACTCTGTGCTCGCTGTTGTCCTTCATAGGCACCGTCCGCTGGGACATGTGAGGAGATGGCAGCATCCTCCGGTGTACAGACCGCTGGTGGACCTGTCGACAATGGAGGAAAGACATGTGATCATCACCTATAGGCTTGACCGTGCCACAATCCAGGAACTGTGTGCCCAGTTGGAGCCAGACCTGAGGTCAGCTATCCGCCATCCCACAGGAATCCCCCCTCAAGTGCAGGTGTGTCAGTACTCCATTTCAGTGAAAGGAGACTTCTATGCCCTGGGACATATCCCCAACATCATAGGTGCCATTGATGGGACACATGGGGCTTTGGTCCCCCCCCAGGAGTGAACAGGTGTACAGAAACCGGAAGAGTTATCATTCAATGAATGTGCAGATGGTGTGTTTGGCCAACCAGTACATCTCCCATGTGAATGCCAAGTGTCCTGGCTCTGTGCATGACGCTTACATCCTGCGGAATAGCAGCATCCCTTATGTGATGGGTCAACTCCAGAGGCACTGTGTGTGGCTATTAGGTGAGCACCTGGAAGCAAGTCAGTGGGAATGGTTGTCTGGGTCTGGGGATATCACTCCAGGTTAGTGTGTGTCTAACAGTTGTCCCTCGCCATTTGCAGGTGACTCTGGTTATCCCAACCTGTCATGGCTACTGACCCCAGTGAGGAATCCCAGGACAAGGGCAGAGGAACGCTACAATGAGGCCCATAGGCGAACACGGCGGATAATAGAGCGGACCTTCGGCCGCCTGAAGGCCAGGTTCAGGTGCCTCCATATGACAGGTGGATCCCTATTCTACTCACCAAAGAAGGTGTGTCAGATCATCGTGGCCTGCTGTATGCTTTACAACTTGGCTTTGAGGTGACAGGTGCCTTTTCTGCAGGAGGATGGTCCAGATGGCGGTGCTGTTGCAGCTGTGGAGCCTGTGGACAGTGATGACGAGGAAGCAGAAGAAGAGGACATGGACAACAGGAACTCGGTGATCCTGCAATATTTCCAGTGAGACACAGGTAAGAATACAGACCTGCCTACCACATATACTTTAACACTACTACCTCTCTACTGTCTGTCGTTTTCACCCAGTGTATGGTCACTGAGTTGTCACTTTCCCTTACGATTTCACAGATGTGGGTCCCACTGTGTGACATCTGCTTTGATTCCCATGGACTAGAGCTGTGTGACATAGGTATGTTGACATTACAATTGAAAGTGCATTTTGCCACAGTAATTGCTAATACACTATTCCGAAATCACAGACTGACTCCAGATTGTTTTGTGCTTCAAGGGTGTTTATTTAAGTGCTCAATATTGGAGGGGGTTGCAAAATGGTGAGGGTTGATGGTAGAGGAATGTCCATGGCAGAGTCCAGTCTATTAGTGTCACAGGTGCATTGCCCAAATGGGCATAGGAAGTGGAGCTGGGGCAGTTTAAGGATGGACAGGGTGACAAAGTGGGACAGAAGGATGACATTCAGGGTGGTCTTATTTCTTGGCGGGGTCTTGGCATCGTCTTTGTCCTGGATCTCAGGAACCGTTTGCGGGGTGGTTCTCCCTCTGCAGGGGGTGGGGTGCTGGTGTGGTGGTCCTGTGGCGGTGCCTCCTGTCCACTAGCGCCGGCGGAGGTGGTGGGCAGTTCATCGTCCATGCTAGTATCAGGGGCCCCTTGTTGTGCCACAGTGTCCCTCCTGGTGTTGATTACTTCCTTCAGCACCCCTACGATGGTGCCCAGGGTGGAATTGATGGATCTGAGTTCCTCCCTGAAGCCCAAATACTGTTCCTCCTGCAGGCGCTGGGTCTCCTGAAACTTGGCCAGTAACGTTGCCATCATCTCCTGGGAGTGGTGGTAGGCTCCCATGATGGAGGAGAGGGCCTCGTGGAGAGTGGGTTCCCTGGGCCTATCCTTCCCCTGTCGCACAGCAGCCCTCCCAGTTCCCCTGTGTTCCTGGGACTCCGTCCCCTGGACCGTGTGCCCACTACCACTGCCCCCAGGTTCCTGTTGTTGTTTTGGTGGTGGGTTAGCCTGGGTTCCCTGTAGTGGTGGACACACTGCTGATTGACGTGCCCTGGGGACAGAGGGATGGGCCCGCTGGGTGGGTGATGTGCTGGTGTTTCCAGAGGGGGGAAGCTCTGTGGTGGTCTGTGACTGTGTCAGGGTAACCGACTGTCCAGAGGTCCCCGATGGGCCGGGCTGGTCATCTAGATCCAGTTGGACAGAGCTGCTGTCATCACTGTGGGCCTCTTCTTTTGGTGGTGTGGACATGTGTGGACCCTCCTTTCTGGTGACGTTGGGTAGGGGTCCTAAGGGGTACAAAAGGATGTTTATTACATCTGTGTGTGCCATGGTGTGCAATGGGTGGGTATCCGTGTACCCCAGTGCTTGCATTCAAGTGTAGGACCTTGTGTGATGATGGTTTAGGGGGGTGGATGGGTATGTGCAGCGGGCATGCTTTGGTGAAGGGTGTCCATGCTTTGTTGTTGCATGTAGGGCTTGGTGTTGGGATGTGTGGTTTGTGATAGTGGAACATTTGTGAGGAGTAGGAGTGATGGGGGTGAGAGTGGGGGTATGTGATGGCATGCATGTAGGGTGGGGGATGTAATAGTTGAGATTTGACTTACCAGACTCCATTCCTCCATCTACTCCTGCGAGGCCCTCAGGATGTAGAATCGCCAAGACCTGCTCCTCCCATGTTGTTAGTTCTGGGGGAGGAGGTGGGGGTCCGCCGCCAGTCCGCTGAACCGCAAGTTGGTGTCTTGAGACCACGGAACGCACCTTCCCCCGTAGGTCGTTCCACCTCTTCCTGATATCATCCCTATTTCTTGGGTGCTGTCCCACTGCGTTGACCCTGTCCACGATTCTTTGCCATAGCTCTATCTTCCTAGCAATGGAGGTGGGCTGCACCTGTGACCTGAATAGCTGTGGCTCTACCTGGACAATTTCCTCCACCATGACCCTGAGCTCCTCCTCCGAGAATCTGGGATGTCTTTGCCGTGCCATGGGGTGGTGTGGGTGATGTGTGGGGTGGTGTATGTCGTGATAGGTGGGGTGATATTTAGTGGTGTGTTGTGTGAGGTGCGTGGAAGTTCTGTGGGTGATGGTATTGTGTGCCTGTGGGTGCTTGGTAGTTGTTTGTGGTGTCTCTCTCTGGCCTTCGTTCGGGATTTTTGGTTGTAGGGGTTCGTGGGTGTGTGTTTTATATTGTAATGGGTGTGTGGGAGTGGTGTGTGTACGTGTATCAGGTGTGTGTATTTGGAATTGTCGAATGTGGCTGTGTTTTGTATGTGTGTGTGTATTTTGAGCGTGGCGTTGTGTACCACCAATGGAATACCACGGTTGAAAGACCGCCGCGTGGATTCATGTGTCGTGATAGTATGGGCGTATTTCTGTTTGCGTAACAGTGGAGGTTTTGTTTTCGCCAGTTTATCACTGACCTTTGGTGTGGCGGACTTGTGTGGGTGTCTGAATTTTGGCGGATTCCGTGCTGTGGGTCATAATAGCTGTGGCAGAGTTCCGCGGCGGTGTGTTGGCGGTCTTCTGCACGGCGGTAAGCGGCTTTTACCGCCAATGTTGTAATGAGGGCCCAAGTCTCCCACCACCACAAAACCCACTGCTTCCACTAGTGCCCCTAGTAATAGCAGTGGTGGTGAGAAAAATGCTACAAATAGCCAGACAAAGGGTGTAGCTTGGCTCACGTTTGGTAATGTAGTGGTGGTTGGTCTACTTAGGGAGACCACTGAGGCTGCTTTAGTCTCTGGTGGTGGCATTGACCTTGCCACCTTAGTTACTTGTCCCCTTAATATGGATAATTACAAGCAACTACCCCTAATAAATGGTGTTCAGGTCAAGGCCTACAGGAGCACAGGTGCCAGTGTCACTAAGGTGATGGAAAAACTGGTTGCCCCTGAGTAACACCTACTTGGTCATCAATACCAAGTTACTGACGCCCATAACAACACTGTTAGCAACTCCATGGCTGTTGTGAATCTCAACTGGGGGCGGTTTACTGGTCCTAAAAAGGTTGTGGTATCCACTGACTTACCTGTAGAGTGTCCATTGTGCAATGATTTGGAAACTTCAGCTTGGGCTGAAGTGGAGTTCGAGACCCATGCAGCCATGCTGGGCATTCCTGGGCACATATTTGCTCTTACCAGGGCTCAGGCTAAGAAGCAAAGAGGACAGGGAAACTTGGATCCTGGAACAATGGATCAAGTGCTCCCAAAAACCAGGGGTAGAAAGGGCAAACCCCGGTCCACTATCCTTTCCTCTCCAGAAGATTCCCCTTTTGATGATGAGGAGTCAACTCCCTGTGCAGAACCTACACCAGAGGAGCTTCAAGCTGACACAGCCGAGCTCTTGGGTGCAGGGTCCTGCCAGGGAGGAACTGAGTGTGGCACAGCAGACCTTTCCCACACTAGTAGGTCTAAGACAGCATGCTGTCAAACAGCAAAATGGGGATATCAGTGACTCAAACAGAGTATACTGGGAGAACAATCTCCTTTATACTGAGGCAAGGGACCCTAAACTTGGTGCTACCAGGAGATTGGTCATTCCCTTGCAGTATATGGAATTCCTCCTAACTCTGGCACATGATATTCCCTTGGCTGGACATCTGGGCCAAAACAAAACCTGGGACAGACTTGTCCCTCACTTTCATTGGCCTCATATATCAGAGGACACAAAAGAGTTTTGTCGCTCTTGTGTGACTTGCCAAGCCAGTAGCAAGACTGGTGGCACCCCAAAGGTCCCCTTAATCCCACTTCAAGTGATTGGTGTGCCCTTTGAAAGGGTATGGGTTGACATTGTTGGCCCCCTTGACCCTCCAACTGCTTCTGGTAATAGGTTCATCTTGGTGGTAGTGGACCATGCCACAAGATATCCAGAAGCCATGCCCTTAAGGGGACAACACCTGCAGTGGCAAAGACCCTCCTGGGAATATTTTCCAGGTTGGGCTTTCCTAAAGAGGTAGTATCGGACAGGGGTAGTAACTTCATGTTTGCATACTTGAAAGCTATGTGGAAGGTGTGTGGTGTATCCTACAAATCCATCACACCCTATCATCCACAAACAAATGGACTGGTTGAAAGATTTAACAAAACTCTCAAAGGCATGATCATGGGACTCTCTAAAAAACTCAGAAGGAGACGGGATGTCCTCCTGCCATGCCTCCTATTTGCCTACAGGGAGCTACCCCAGAAAGGAGTGGGCTACAGCCCCTTTGAACTCTTCTTTTGTTACCCTGTTAGGGGTTCCCTTGCTCTTGTGAAAGAGGGGTGGGAGCAACCATTGAAGCCCCCTAAACAAGACACTGTGGACTATGTACTTGGCCTAAGATCAAGGATGGCTGAGCATGTGAAAAAGGCCACTAAAAACCTTCAGGCCAGCCAAGAGCTTTAAAAGCAATGGCATGACCAAAAGGCTGTCCTGACTGAGTACCACCCGGGACAGAAGGTGTGGGTTTTGGAGCTTGTGGCACTAAGAACACTCCAGGACAAATGGAGTGGACCCCATCTTATTGTGGAGAAAAAGGGTGAGGTCATCTATTTGGTAGACCTTGGCACTCCCAGAAGTCCCCTTAGGGTACTTCATGACAACCGCCATAAACCCTATTATGATAGGGCAGATTTGACCCTACTCATGGCCACAGATGAGGGGGTAGAAGGAAGGGAGTGACCCTCTCCCTGACCTCTTCTCCAACACTGAAGCTGATGGCTTAGTGGAAGGAGTAGTGCTTGCAGAATGCCTCACAGCAGAGCAGAGGGAGGACTACAAGAAATTACTAGGCCAGTTTTCTGAACTCTTTTCACTCACACCTGGGACCACTTCTTGGTGTGAGCATACAATTGATACTGCAACCAATTTGCCTGTCAAAAGTACGATTTATAGACAGCCTGATCATATCAGAGACTGTATTAAGTCTGTGGTTTAGAAAACATTGGACTTAGGTGTTATTGAGCGCTCAAATAGCCCCTGGGCCATCCCAGTGGTACTTGTCCCCAAACCTCATAACAAAGAAGGATAGAGAGAAATGCGATTTTGTGTGGACTATAGAGGGCTCAATACTGTAACTACAACAGATGCTCCCCCTCTACCCAGGAAAGATGAGCTCATAGATACACTGGCCTCTGCCACGTGTCTAAGCACCTTTGATTTGACTGCAGGGTATTGGCAGATCAAGTTATCAGAGAATGCTAATCCAAAGACTGCATTTTCAACCATTGGAGAGCATTATCAGTTTACAGTTATGCCCTTTGGTTTGAAAAATGCATCTGCCACTTTCCAGAGGCTGGTGAATACAGTCCTCCAACGTCTGGAAGCTTTCAGTGCAGCATAGTTGGATGATATGACTGTATTTAGCTCCACCTGGGGTGACCACCTGGTCCACCTGTAGAATGTTTTAGAGGCCCTGCAAAAGGCAGGCCTCACTATCAAGGCTTCTAAATGCCTGATAGGGGAGGGGAAAGTGGTTTATCTGGGCCACCTGGTAGGAGGAGAACAGATTGAACAACTACAGGGGAAGATACAGACTATTTTAGACTGGGCTCCCCCTACTACTCAGACCCAGGTCAGAGCCTATCTTGGTCTCACTGTGTAGTACAAGAGGTTCATTAAGAACTATGGCTCCATTGTTGCCCTTCTTAATGACCTCACTTCTAAAACGATGCTAAAAAGGTATTGCGGGTAGCCAACTGTCAAATAGCTTTTGAGGAGCTTAAGCAGGCTATGTGAACTGCACCTGTCTTAAAAAGCCCAAATTACTCTAAAAATTCATTGTCCAGACGGATGCATCTGAACTAGGGGTTGGGCAGTGCTATCACAACTGAATCAGAGGGCCAGGATCAACCTGTTGCTTTTATCAGTAGGAGGTTGACCCCTACAAAAAAGCGTTGGTCAGCCATAGAGAGGGAGGCCTTTGCCGTGGTCTGGGACCTGAAGAAGTTGAGACCATACTTATTTGGGACTCACTTCATTGTTCAGACAGACCATAAACCTCTTGTATGGTTAAAACAGATGAAAGGAGAAACCCCTAAATTGTTGAGGTGGTCCATTTCCCTAAAGGGGATGGACTTTACAGTGGAACAGAAACCTGGGAGTAACCACTCCAATGCAGATTGACTCTCAAGATATTTCCACTTAGACAATGAAGACTAATCTGGGCAAGGTTATACTTATTGTCCCTCGTTTGGGGGAGTGTTGTGTAGCAAAGTACCATCTTTCTTGGCATGTTACCCCCACTTTCTGCCTGTTTGTCAGTGTGTTTTGCCTGTCTCACTGGGATCCTGCTTGCCAGGAACCCAGTGCTCATAGATAAAAACCTATATGTCAGTGTGTTTTGCCTGTCTCACTGGGATCTTGCTAGCCTACCCCAGTGCTCATAGTTTGTGGCCTATATGTGTTGTCAGTATGCTTGACTGTGTCACTGAACTTCTGCTAACCAGAACTCCAGTGCTTATGCTGTCTCTACTTACCAAATTTGTCACTACAGTTTAGTGGCTCAATATTCCAATTCTTATTGGTACACTGGACCCCCCTTATGAGTCCCTACTATGTGGTACCCAGGGCATTGGAGATCCTTAAGGGTTGCAGCATTTCCTTTGTCACCCATAAAGAGCTCATACAAACCATTCTTCAGGACTGCCACTGCAACCTGAGTGAAATAGTGCACACAATATTTCACAGCCATTTTCCACTGCACTAAGTAACTTATAACTCACCTATATGTCTAACCTTCATTTACTGAAGGCTAGGTGCAAAGTTACTGTGTGTGAGGGCACCCTTGCACTAGCAAAGGTGCCCCCACGTTGTCCAGGGCCAATTCCCCCGACTTCGTGAGTGAGGGGATACCTTTATAAGCGTGCACTACATATATGTCAATACATATGTCTAGCTTCACAATGGTAACTTCAAATATGGCCATGTGAGCTGTCTAAGATCATTGAATTGTCCCCCCAATCCAAATATGGTATTAAGGGGCCGATCACATGGACCCGGGTGCTCCACCATGGACCCTCAGTACTGCCAAACCATCTCTCTGAGGTTTCCACTGCAGCCCCAGCTGCTGCCACCTCACAGACAGGTTTCTGCCCTCCTGGGGACTGAGCATCTCAATCCCAGGAAGGCAGAACAATGCATTTCCTTTGGGAGGGGGGTGTTACACCCTGCACCTTTGGAAATAGGTGTTACAGGTTTGGGAGGGGTAGCCTCCCAGAGCCTCTGGAAATGCTTTGAAGGGCACAAACGGTGCCCTCCTTGCACAATCCAGTATAAACCGGTTCAAGGACCCCCAGTCCCTACTCTGGCAAGAAACTGGACAAAGGTAAGGGGGAGTGACCATTCCCCTGTCCATCACCACCCCAGGGGTTATGCCCAGAGCTCCTCCAGAGTGCCCTTGGCGTTAGCCATCTTGGATTCCAAGGTGTGGGGACCCTCTGGAGACCTCTGAGTGGCCAGTGCCAGCAGGTGACATGATAGACCCCTCCTGATAGGTGCATGTCTGGGTAGGGAACCAAGCCCCCTCTCAGGGCTCTTTAGGGTCTCTCCTCTTGGTGTTCCCTCAGAATCGGTTTTCAAGATTCCTCCAGGACTCCTCTGCATCCACTGCTTCAGCTTCTGACCGTCAGACCAACCACAGACTGCTCGAGGAACTGCTGTAACTGCAACAAAGTATCCAGGACGATTCCTGTGACCTGCAACTTCAGCTCCAGACAGCTTTTGCAACAGTTTTCAAGATGTGCACACTCTGAGGACTGCCTGTCTTCACCTTGCACCAGAAGAACCGAAGGAATCTCCCGTGGAGTGACGGAGTCACTTCCCTGCTTCTGCAGGCACCCTTCTGCGATGACAACCGGTGCTCTGGGACTCCTCTCCTGATGACAAGCGTGCTCCCTGGCGCACAGGTGGTAGACCTAAGTGATCCAGATTGTCAAAAGCTCCAGCTGTCCAAATTTGGTGTAGGTAAGAGCTTGCCTCCCCGTGCTGCGACAGTACCCCTGTGCACCACGTCTTCTGCAGCTTCTTGGGCTTCTGTGCACTTCTTCCAAGAATCCTTCGTGCACAGCGTAGCCCAGGTCCCCAGCACTCCATCCTGCGATGCACAGCTCCCTGAGTTGTTCTCTAGCGGCGTGGGACCTTCCAGTGCAGTGCTGAGACAATCGCACTTTACATCTTCTTTGTCCCTGTGTTCTGGGACTCCTGTGGGTGCTGCCTGGTCTTGTGAGGGCTTTCTGAAGTGCTGAGAGCCCCCTTTCTCTTCTCAGTCTGAGTTGAGACCCCCAGTTTCCCCCCCCCCGGCTCCAGACAGCTCCTTTTTGGCACAAACGGTGTATTTGCTTGAACCAAGGCTTGTTGGCGGAATCCAGCGACACAAACAGCCTGCATCCAACAGCTCGATGTGAGACATCACCTGCACTAAGCAGGAACCTGCAACCATCTTCTTTGGTGCTCTTCTGTACTTTTCTTCTGACCAGAGAATCCATTTTTGCACCTTCTTCTAGTTTGGCAGGGGCTCCTGTCTTTCCTGGACTGTTCTGCGACTTCTGGACTTGGTCTCCTCTCTCCACAGGTCTTCAGGTCCAGGAATCCATCAGTTGTTGCTTGCAGTCTTGCTTGGTTCTTGCAAAATCCTTTATCACGACTAGTAGCGTGTACTGATAAAACTTGCTGTACTTTACTCCTACTTTCCTGGGCTCTGGGGTGGGGTGCTTTAATTACCTTTAGTGTTTTCCTACACTCCCAGCCCCCCTACACACCGCACTTGCCTAGGGGGGAATTCAACATTCGCATTTCACTATTTTAGTATATGGTTTGTGTTGCCCCTAGGCCCATTGCAATCTATTGTATTTTCTACTGTGTGCACTATTCTATGACTGTTTATTTACCTGAATTTGGTTACTAGTGTATATATTGTTTATAATACTTACCTCTAGAAGGAGTATTGCCACTAAGATATCTTTGGCCTTGTGTCACTAAAATAAAGTTCCTTTATTTTTGGTAACACTGAGTGTTGTCTTTTATTGTTTATTTGTACTGTGTAACTATAGTGGTATCGCAGGAGCTTTGCATGTCTCCTAGTTCAGCCTAAGCTGCTTTGCTACAGCTACCCCTAGTCAGCCTAAGCTGTTAGAATACTGCCTACATTTCACTAATAAGGGATAACTGAACCTGGTATAAGGTGTAAGTACTATAGGTACACACTACAAACCAGGCCAGCCTCCTACAATAGGTTTTTTCTGGTTTTATCATGCATGAAGTGGATTCGGATTTTTCATGTATGTGTTTTTATTTTTATCCCAGTTGCTATCTACAATGTATGTATTCATGTATTTTACCTTGTGGCTTTGGCTTTCTTGGTAATGTTATTATCCAAATAAAGAATTCATGACTGAGAGTTGGCATATAGACTAGAATAGGCGTTGACGAGTTTCTTCCCAAATGATGTTTATTGACATTTTATCTTTTCTTTATACAAGCATAAATCGTATATTTTCTTCATATACTGTTCATAGATACATTGACATAAAAGGGCAGTAGACACATACATTTTCTGTAGGAATCCTCTTGACGGTGGAGAGGTATCCCATGTAACTTATGGGTACGGTGACGCTCAAATTCAATGTAGGGAATCTAGCATAAGCCTTGAATCTTAAGTTTCCCGTGTGCTGTCAATACCCATGTAGGGCTTGGCAGTGGGCCTCCGTTTGTGTGCTGTGCAGGTGAATCAGACCTGTGTGAGGAGCTTGGGAAGAAGACGACCAAGTGTGCAGTCAGAGAAAATATATAAAATAAAAAGGAAAAATAAAGAGGAAATGCCTAGTGCAAGGTGGAGCGAAATCAAGATTAGCAGGCATAGTGGGTTAAGAATAGCATCAGTCTGGTCCATGATAAGCTGGACAACGAGTATGATAATCTCCTAGAGGGAAAGGGGGATACGATTGTAAATCAATAAACTGGGAGCAGAATATGGAGATCATTAAGGTCTACTAGCTATGGACTTTGTGAATGATTGATGACCATAAACATCTAACAGAACTAAAGAAGGTGCATGAGAGTTGCTCACAGTTCTTTGCAAAGCTGGAAGGAGTATGGGACTGGCTACTAGAGATTAGGTGGAATGGCTGTGTCCCTGCCCCAGGCACCAGAGAAGCCCCAGTCTGGTCCTAGAGCTTGCACTGGAATAAATCAGCGTGGAAGGGGATGGGCAGAACCAGGAAAAGGTCGGTATCGAACATAGGGGTGGTAGTGAGGCAAGATGCCACACTCAATGAGAATGAGATACAATCAATCAATCAATCAATGAATTTATAAAGCGTGCTATGTACCCGTTAGGGTTTCGAGGGGCTGGGGTTGTTGGGGGGGGGGGGGACCGGGGGCGCTGCTATTGTTCGAAGAGCCATGTTTTGAGGAGTCTCCTGAAGGTGAGGAGGTCCTGGGTCTGGCGTAGTGAGGTGGGGAGAGAGTTCCAGGTCTTGGCGGCGAGGAAGGAGAAGGATCTGCCGCCAGAGGTCTTGCGCTGGATTCGGGGGACGATGGCGAGGGCGAGGTTGGCAGAGCGTAGTTGACGTGAGGGCACGTAGAAGTTGAGTCTGGTGTTCAGGTAGGTGGGTCCGGTGTTGTGTAAGGCCTTGTGTGCGTGGGTGAGGAGTTTGAAGGTGATCCTCTTATCCACGGGGAGCCAGTGGAGGTCCTTCAGGTGGGGGGAGATGTGACATTGGCAGGGTATGTCGAGGATCAGGCGGGCGGATGCGTTCTGGATACGTTGGAGTCGTTTGATGTCTTTCGTTGGGATGCCTGTGTAGAGTGCGTTGCCGTAGTCAAGTCTGCTACTGACGAGGGCTTGGATCACCGTCTTTCTGGTTCCTGTTGGAATCCACTTGAAGATCCTGCGGAGCATGCGGAGGGTGTTAAAACAGGAAGAGGAGACTGCGTTGACCTGTTTGGACATGGTGAGAGCAGAGCCGAGGATGAAGCCGAGGTTTCGTGCGTGGCTGGCTGGGGTGGGTGGGGGGCCGAGGGCGGTGGGCCACCAAGAGTCGTTCCAGGCCGAGGGGTTGCGCCCGAGGATGAGGACTTCCGTCTTGTTGGAGTGAAGTTTCAGGCGGCTGTTGCTCATCCACTCGCCGATGGATTTCAGTCCCTCGTGGAGGTTGGTTTTGGCGGTGAGAGGGTCTTTGGTCAGGGAGAGGACGAGCTGGGTGTCGTCGGCGTAGGAGATGATGCTGAGGTTGTGTTGGCGGACCAGTTGTGCGAGGGGGGCCATGTAGACGTTGAACAACGTTGGGCTAAGTGAGGAGCCTTGGGGGACGCCGCAGATGAGGTTGGTGGCTTTGGAGCGGAAGGGTGAGAGTCGGACTCTCTGGGTTCTGCCGGAGAGAAAGGATGAGATCCAGTTGAGTGCTTTGTCTTGGATGCCGGCTTTGTGGAGACGGGTTAGTAGGGTGCAGTGGCAGACTGTATCGAAAGCGGCTGATAGGTCGAGGAGGATCAGGGCTGAGGTTTCGCCGTTGTCCATTTGTTGTCTGATGTCATCTGTGGCAGCGAGGAGTGCCGTCTCAGTGCTGTGGTTTCGTCTGAAACCAGATTGAGAGGGGTCTAGGATGGAGTTGTCTTCTAGGAAGTGGGCGAGCTGTGCATTGACGATCTTCTTAATGACTTTCGCTGGGAAAGGGAGGAGGGAGATCGGTCGTACGTTTTTGAGATCGTTGAGGTCAGCCTTAGGTTTCTTGAGGAGGGGTTGGATTTCTGCGTGCTTCCAGCTGTCCGGGAAGGTAGCGGTGTTAAAGGAGAGGTTGATGATCTTGCTGAGTTTGGGGGCGATGGAGGCGTCGGCTTTGTTGAATACGTGATGTGGGCAGGGGTCAGCGGGAAATCCTGAGTGGATGGAGTTCATGGTCTTTAGGGTTTCGGCGTTGTCTACTTGGGTCCAGGTGGTGATGCGGCAGGCGTTGGAGGAGTTGTCGGGGGTGGGGTCTGGCGGAGGTGAGGTGTTGAAGCTGTCGTGGATGGCTGCGATTTTCTGGTAGAAGAAGGTGGAGAGATCGTTGCAGAGTTTCTGGGAAGGAGGGACGTCGTTGACGTTGGCGTTGGGGTTGGAAAGTTCCTTCATGATGCAGAAGAGTTCTTTGCAGTCGTGAGCGTTGTTGTTGAGGCGTTCTGTGAAGTGGGAGCGCTTGGCGAGTCGGATCAGTTGGTGGTGTTCACGGTTGGCTTCCTTGAGGGTAGCAAGGTTGTCGGGTGTGCACTCGAGGATCCATTTTTTCTTGAGTTTCTGGCAGGTGCGTTTGGAGGTGGTCAGTTCATCTGTGAACCAGGCTGGTTTTTTCTTTTCTTGGTTGGCGGCTCTCTTGAGTGGAGCTAGGATGTTGGCGCAGTTGAGGATCCATTGATGGAGGTTGATGGCGGCGGAGTTCGGGTCGGTCGGGTCGGGTGGTGGGTTTTTGGCGAGGGTGCTGGTTAGTTGATCTTCGGTGATTTTTCCCCAGCGGCGGTGAGGCGGTAGAGGGGTGCGGTGGTGTTCGATGTTTTTCTTGAAGGTGAAATGGACGCAGTGATGGTCGGTCCAGTGGAGTTCGGAGGTGTGGCTGAATGAGATGTGGTTGCTGGAGGTGAACAGTGGGTCAAGGGTGTGTCCGGCGATGTGGGTGGGAGTGTTGACCAGTTGACGGAGTCCGAGGTTGGAGAGGTTGGTGGTCAGTGATGCGGTGTTGGCGTCATTGTTGTTCTCCAGGTGGAAATTTAGATCTCCCAGGAGGATGTAGTCTGGGGAGGCGAGGGCGTGGGTGCTTGCGAGGTCGGAGACGGTGTCGCTGAAGGGGGCTCTTGGTCCTGGAGGGTGGTATATGAGGGTTCCTCTGAGGGTAGTGTTGGGGTCCGTGTGAATCTGGAAGTGGAGGTGTCCTGCTGTCTTGAGGGTGTCGTCCGTGTGGGTGTGGATCTTGAGGGTAGATTTGTGGGCGATGGCTATTCCTCCGCCGATTCCGTTGGTGCGATCTCTTCTGGTGATCTTGTATCCATCAGGGATGGCGATGTCAGGGGCCGAGGAGTCGTTCCACCAGGTTTCGGTCAGGAAGGCCACGTCTGGGGTGGTGGTGTCGAGCAGGTCCCAGAGCTCGATGGCGTGTTTTCGTGCGGAGCGTGTGTTGAGGAGGATGCAGTGTAGGTGGTTTGTGGTGGTTGTTGCTGGCTTCGTTGTTCTGTTGCAGGAGAAGTTGCAGGTGCGGCAGGAAAAAGGTCCTTTGGTGTGCTTCGGGGTGGCCTGGAAGCATTCGGTGGAGGGGCCAGGGTTGAGGGCGAGGAGTTCGCTGGCCGAGTATCGGAGGCAGGGGGTGCGGGGCGTGAGGACCAGGGGGGGAGGCGCTGGGTGCGGTCCAGGCGCGGACGGGCGCAGACGGGCTTCCCTTTGGCGCGCCAGCGGCGCGCCCGCTGCGGGCGGACGCGCAGCACCAGCCATTAAGAAGGGAGGGGGGAGGGAGGAGCAGCTGGGAGGCGGGAGGTGGGAGGGAGCGGCGAATGGGGGCGCGAGGGGGGCGGGCCGCAGGGAGGCAGCGGCAGGGAGAGAACTGCAAGGGGGAGCGCCCAAGGGGCGAAAACAAGCAAACAAGGCAGAAAAAAGTCGGGCACAATTTGAAAAACAGTCACAAAAATACACTAATGGCACAAAATACAATCGGGGTACAGCAGTCAGGGGGGCACAACGGGGGCAGATGCGCAGGAAGCAAGGCGCTTTAAAGACAAATAGAAAACAATAGAAAAAGCACTTACAGGACGGCGAAAAGTGGCACAATCAGAAGGGGCACGACGGGGGCAGAAGCGCAAGGAGGCAAGGCGCTGAAAATATGAAAAACACTTACAGGACGGCGGAAAGCGGCACACGGGTCAAGTGAAGCTTACTAGAGCCCACTAGACACCAGGGATGAGGCGCAGGAGGATGCCGGCGGGTGGAGGAGGGCCTCGAACACGCTAGCAGCAGCGTGGGCGGGGGTCAGAGGCAGGAGACAGCAGGTTGGTGCTGCGGACGTGGGGGGCGAGCTCTAGACCTAAAACAGGTCAGAGGTCGCTCACTCGTGACGCGCAGCGCCAGCCATTAAGAAGGGAGGGGGAGGGAGGAGCAGCTGGGAGGCGGGAGGCGGGAGGGAGCGGCGAATGGGGGCGCGAGGGGGGCGGGGCCGCAGGGAGGCAGCGGCAGGGAGAGAACTGCAAGGGGGAGCGCCCAAGGGGCGAAAACAAGCAAACAAGGCAGAAAAAAGTCGGGCACAATTTGAAAAACAGTCACAAAAATACACTAATGGCACAAAATACAATCGGGGTACAGCAGTCAGGGGGGCACAACGGGGGCAGATGCGCAGGAGGCAAGGCGCTTGAAAGACAAATAGAAAACAATAGAAAAAGCACTTACAGGACGGCGAAAAGTGGCACAATCAGAAGGGGCACAACGGGGGCAGAAGCGCAAGGAGGCAAGGCGCTGAAAATATGAAAAACACTTACAGGACGGCGGAAAGCGGCACACGGGTCAAGTGAAGCTTACTAGAGCCCACTAGACACCAGGGATGAGGCGCAGGAGGATGCCTGCGGGTGGAGGAGGGCCTCGAACACGCTAGCAGCAGCGTGGGCGGGGGTCAGAGGCAGGAGACAGCAGGTTGGTGCTGCGGACGTGGGGGGCGAGCTCTAGACCTAAAACAGGTCAGAGGTCGCTCACTCGCGACGCGCAGTGCCAGCCATTAAGAAGGGAGGGGGGAGGGAGGAGCAGCTGGGAGGCGGGAGGCGGGAGGGAGCGGCGAATGGGGGCACGAGGGGGGCGGGCCGCAGGGAGGCAGCGGCAGGGAGAGAACTGCAAGGGGGAGCACCCAAGGGGCGAAAACAAGCAAACAAGGCAGAAAAAAGTCGGGCACAATAACAGGAGGAGGGCAGGTCACCTGTGCGACATCCACTGACACTGGCTCAGATACGGTGGAGGACACGCCTGACCTTGCAGCCACTTAGGGCCTGATTGAAATCTCAGTGGATGGAATACTCTGACACACACGTGACAGATATCCCATCTGCGGTATTATGATCTCCATAGGGTATAATGGGATCGTAATAGCACACACGGGATATCCGTCACATTTGTGACGAGTATTCTCCTCCACCCAGATGTAAATCAGGCTCTTAGTTCCTAAACTGGTAAACTGGAACCTGATGAGGTTATTGAACTGTCACTAGAACGTCAATCTGACTGTGTCAAGGGAGCCCCATGAATACTGTAGATGTGGTGCAACGGAGGAAGAATTGAACAATCGGACTCTCAGGCTCGGATGGGGCCAGAAAGGACTATCAAGAACACAATTATATGTATTGTATTGTAATGTAATCGTATTTATATAGCTCTTACTACCCCTGACGAGGCGTCAAAGTGCTTTTCGGTGAGTAGCACGGTACTCTGGAACCCAACAAGAATTAGTGATGGATTAGTATCAGGAAATAATGAGTACAGTTGTAGTATTATTATGAGTTAATTTGAGCCGCGGATATGAGAGTTTGTTAGTTAGATTGAATGGAGTAATGGAGGGGTGGAGGAGGAAAGAAATCCAGAAGTGTTAATTGGGAGTATTTCCTTAATTTACTCAACCCAAAGGCTTGGGATGAGTAAAGGGGGATGGAGGAGGGAAGAGTATGTGGAAGGGTTAGGGAGAGCATATTAGCAGGGTGAGATAATTGCGGGAGAATTTAGTAGGGTTGTGTGGGAGGTCACGGTAGTAGAGTGTGGTTTGGTGAGTTAGATGTGGAAGCAGAGGGAAGAGCTTAGTCAGAGTTATTTAGGAGATGAAAGTAGAAGAAAGGATTTGGGATGAGTCAGAGTGAGAATGGAGGATAGTTTGATAGAGACATGACATATGATGATGGGTAGATAAGTGTGATAAGATGCAAGCAGGAATTCATAGATATCTAGTATAACAACCCACCCAGGAACCATGCAATGACCCACGAACATGCCAGGCACAGAAACAACATATACACATACATACATATATATATATATATATATAAATATATATATATATATATATATATATCAACAACATTCATGAAATACTTCACGAACGACCGCACTCCGGGATCTCTTGTTTCACAAAATTCATTTATTCAGGCTCAGTTAACTTCGTCTACAGCTCAACAATCACCTGTGTGTGTATTTTATTGTTATGTCATAGTAGCGATACCTATTTTCTATAGAAACTATGCATAACTTGAAATATACACATCATCTGAAAAAAAATATTTATCAACATAAGCATATGCAATTCATAGTTGTTTGAATATGGTGGTTATGAAGGAAAGAGCCAACTCTTGAGTAGTTTTCTGAAGACAAGAAAGTTATCTGTGGCACTTATAGTTGGGGGTAATGAATTCCATAGTTTGGCTGCTTGAACGGAGAAGGTTGTACCACCTATAGTCTTTTTCTTGTATGGTGGTGTTCTAAGGTGGGGTGCCAATCTTGAGCGGAGGTTCCTTTGTTGGATATATTCGCTTATTTTGTTTCTGATAAAAAGCGGTCCTGTTCCATGTATAGCTTTGTGGGTGATACAAAGCAGCTTGAAAGTGCCTCTTCTGGCAACGGGTAACCAGTGTAGTGCTCTCAAGGCAGGGGAGATGTGGGCTTGCTGCTTTACATGTAATAGTAGCCTGGCTGTGGAAATCTGGATACGTTGTAGTTTTTTCATAACAGATAGAGATGATCCATGGTAGAGGCCATTGGCATAATCCAGTTTGGATAGTACAAGCGAGATAGTAGCTTGAATCTTGTGTGGAAATCCGAGGTGGGGGAAGATGCGTCGTAAAGTCTTCAAGGTGATGAATCTTGTTCGTGCTAATTTGTCCACTTGGGCATTCATAGTTAACCTGGAATCCATGGTGATTCCTAGGTTTTTAACTTCCTTGGATAATTGAGGAGGAGGTCCGAGATCGTCAGGCCAGACGCACAGAGGGTCATAACTTTTCCAGTCACCACATATGAGTATTTCTGTTTTGGAGGTATTTAGTTTGAGACGGCTCCAGGTCATCCACTGATCAACGGCTCTGAGGCAACTGAAGATTTCTGAGTTTTCAATGTTTTTGGGGCATTCTAATTTAAGTAGTATTTGTGTGTCATCTGCATAGTTGTAGCATGTGAGATGGAAACCATTGATCAGTTCTGGTAAAGATATCATGTAGATGTTGAAAAGCAAAGGTGAGATGATTGACCCTTGGGGGACCCCTGCTTTTGTGAGGTAGGGTTCGGATGAGAAAGGGGGCGAGTGGATGATATTCGATCTTTTTTAAAGATAGGAAGTAATCCAGTCGAGAGCAATCCCTTGTATGCCGGCTTCGTGGAGTCCTTGAATTAGGGTGTCATGGTCAACCGTATCGAAGGCAGCCGAGAGGTCCAAGAGAAGTAGTGCAGCAACTCCATTTCGGTCGACTGTGTTTTTAAAATCATCCCAGATTGCTATGAGTGCCGATTCAGTGCTTCTTCCTGGGCGGAATCCAGTTTGGAAGTCTGAAAGTGTAGAATTGTCTTCAATGAATTGTGACATCTGGGCGAAAGCTGCTCTTTCTATCAATTTGCCCAGGAAAGGTCCATTTGTGATTGGTCTGTAGTTGTTGGGGTCTTGTGGGTCTAGGTTTGTTTTCTTTAATAAAGGTCGTATGTATGCCTTTTTCAGGTCTACAGGAAAAGTTCCTGAAGTTAAAGAGTTGTGGATGATTCTTCTTACAGGTGTCGCAGCAGAAGTAGATAGAAGAATGTTCTTGAAAATGTATGGTGGGCAAGGGTACGAAGGGCAACCAGAAGGTCTGCTTGCTTTGACCAAATCCATAAATTCATCCTGGGATATTTGTTTGAAGGACTGTAGAGTTTGGGTTGGTTTATTCATAGAGGGTATTTTAGGAAAGGGGTTGGTGCTGATGGTTTTCCTCTGTTTTAAATAGGAGTCCAATGTGTCTGCCTTGGTTGTGTAGTGAGTTGCCAATTTGTTTGCGAAATCTTGAGTAGTGGAATGACTGACTTCCATGCATGTAGGTTTTCGAAATTCATTGAGAATTTTATAAAATTCCTTGGTTGTAGATTGAGCATTTTGAATTCTGTCTGAGTAGTACCTTTTTTTAGATTTTTTGATTGATGATTTGCATATCCTGTTAAGTTTGTGTAGCTGCAGTTTGTCTTGACCGTTGTTTGTTTTGAGCCAGGTCCGCTGCAACTTTCTGATTTGTTGCTTTATCTTTTTAAGTTCTGTGTTTCTCAAAGGTGTTGGTTTTCTTTTGTTGTGTTTAGTTTTTCTGAGTGGTATTAGGATAGCAAAAGCTTCCTGTAGCCACTCATAAAGGTTTGGCACAGAATTAATTGTACCTAGATCTGTGTTGGCTGTTAGTTGTGTTTCTAAGTCATCCAAATTGAGTTTGCTCCATGGTCGATAGGTGTATGTATGTAAGTAGTTGTGGGGTGCGTTGATTTGTGGAGTTGTATGTCAGAAAGTTATCAAATGGTGGTCTGACCAAGTGATTGGCGTGATGCTATGAATAGTAACTAGTTCAGGCTTAGCAAAAATGACATCTAGGATGTGACCAGCGATGTGTGTGGGATTGTGTACAATCTGATGTAGGTTCAATGCGACTAGGCCAGTGGTGGTAGCTTTTGGATGGGGCATATTGGTTTGTCAAACCAAATGTTTAGATCCCCAAGAATGCATAGGTTGGAGTATAGTGTAACAAGGTTTGAGACTGTGTCTAGAAAAGCATCTGGGAATATGAAGTTGTTAGATGGAGGTCTGTAAAGGAGGAGAAAGTTACAGGAGGAAGTTGGAGTAGGGTGACACCTGGTAAGGAGGGCTTCACAACCTTGTATGGAGATGTCTGTTTTACTGAGGTTCAATGCCTGTTTGAATATAATAGCTAGTCCACCTCCTCTCTTGCCTATACGGTTTTGTGTGATGGTTTGATAGCCCAGAGGAATGGCTTCGTGCAACACTGGGGCCATGTCATCTCCCAACCAGGATTCAGTTATGAATAGTAAGTCAGGTTGTGTGTCTGTGA
Source organism: Pleurodeles waltl (assembly GCF_031143425.1). Classification (NCBI taxonomy): domain Eukaryota; kingdom Metazoa; phylum Chordata; class Amphibia; order Caudata; family Salamandridae; genus Pleurodeles; species Pleurodeles waltl. The sequence goes on from NC_090450.1 coordinate 353,913,255, forward strand.
GCAGGTCGTAGATGTGGTGCTTGTTTTTGAGAGTGGTCGAGCATTTATGAGCTGGCAGTTTAGAAAAGGTGTGCTAGTGGTAGTGTTATTTTGTTTAGGAGAAGGGTAAGTAGTACAATGTGAGCTTGGAGCAGGAGTGTTGCTAGTTGTGATAACTGTTTGAGGCTCACAATAGTCTTGTGTTTCAATATAGTGTTCCTCTTCCAGCAGGTTAAGGAGGCATTTTGTTGGGTCTGTGTGTGTGGGTGGTGGACTTGGTGGCTGAGGGAGCCATGAGGAGTGTACTGTTTTTTGTAGGGTAGTTTTATTATGTAATAGACAAGGGGAGGCGAGGTTGCTATGATTGGCATGTTTTTTATTATGTTTGCGTTTGTTTAGTGTGGATGGAGTATGGGTTAGGGGTGGTGGAGGAGCATGTGGATCATGATGTAAGGCTCTAAATTGTGCAATGGAGGAGAGGCGAGTGAATGAAAGTTGCTGGGTTGGGGTGCTTGTGGTAGGTGTTTGTGAAGAGTGAGAAATTAGGGGTGGAGATAGAGAAAAAACCTGAACAACTACGTTTGAATTACTACTTGCCTTAACAACGAATCTTGAAGAACTACTGGGTCTTAATAACGAAGTTTTGAACAACTACTGGTTTAACAACGATTTTACTTTAACAACTAATGCCAGAACAACGAATTTTAAGGTAAGTGAATTTTTTTTTAAAGAATTTCAAGGCGAGTTTTGTGTTTTGTTTTTGATTTGTTTAGGGTTTAATTATTATATGTTTAATTTTTTTAAGGATATTGTGTGGATTAAGTAATGTAATGTATGGGTTGTGGGTGTTATGGGCGGGGAAGCGTATTAATACTCCGGTATTATTTTAAGTACTTGTGTTTTTTTATATGTTGTAATTTATGTTGTGGGTTTAGGGGCGGGATATATGGGATGTAGGGGTTATGGGTGGGGAAGTGTATTAATACTCAGGTATTAATTTAAGTAATTGTATTTTTTAAATATTGTAGTTTATGTTGTGGGTTTAGGTGCGGGATATATGGGATGTAGGGGTTATGGGTGGGGAATTGTATTTAGTAATTGGGTATTAATTTATATACTTGGGTATTTTTATTTTATTTTGTGAAATCGGTGTGGGGTAGTGTATTAATATTTGAGTATTTTGTTACGACTGAGTATTTTTGTATATTTTATTAAGGATATATTGTGGATTAATTTTTTGAATGTATGAGTTGTGGTTGTTATGGGTGGGGAAGTGTATTAATACTTGGGTATTAATTTAAGTATTTGTGTTTTTTTATATGTTGTAATTTATGTTGTGGGTTTTGGGGCGGGATATATGGGATGTAGGGGTTATGGGTGGGGAAGTATATTATTACTCAGGTATTAATTTAAGTAATTGTATTTTTTAAATATTGTAGTTTATGTTGTGGGTTTAGGTGCGGGATATATGGGATGTAGGGGTTATGGGTGGGGAAGTGTATTAGTAATTGGGTATTAATTTATATACTTGTATTTTTTTTAATTTTGTAATTTATGCTGTGGGTTTAGGGGCAGGATATATGGGATGTGGGGTTATGGGTGGGGAAGCGTATTAATACTCAGGTATTATTTTAAGTACTTGTGTTTTTTTATATGTTGTAATTTATGTTGTGGGTTTAGGGGCGGTATATATGGGCTGTAGGGGTTATGGGTGGGGAAGTGTATTAGTAATTGGGTATTAATTTATGTACTTGGGTATTTTTAGTTTATATTGTGAAATCGGTGTGGGGTAGTGTATTGATATTTGAGTATTTTGTTAGGACTTTGAGTATTTTTTTTTTATATTTTATTAAGGATATATTGAGGATTAATTTTTGGAATGTATGGGTTGTGGGTGTTATGAGTAGGGAAGTGTATTAAAATTAGGTATTAAATTGAGTAATTGTATTTTTTTAAATGATGTAATTTATGTTGTGGGTTTAGGGGTGGGGTATATGGGATGTAGGGGTTATGGGTGGGGAAGTGTTTTAGTAATTGGGTATTAATTTATATAACTGGGTATTTTTTAAAATTTTGTGAAATGTGGGTGGGAAATGTATTGATAGTTTGGTATTTAATTAGGAGTTTGAGTATATGTTTTTATATTTTTTAAAGGATATTCTGTGGATTTAGTAATGGAATATATGGGTTGTGGGTGTTATGGGTGGGGAAGTGTATTAATACTGAGGTATTAATTTAAGTACTTTTATTTTTTTAAATGTTGTAATTTCTGTTGTGGGTTTAGGGGCGTGATATATGGGATGTGGATGTTATGGGTGGGGAAGTGTATTATTAATTGGGTATTAATTTATATACTTGTGTTTTTTTTTAGTGACATTTGGGTGGGGTAGTGTATTAATATGTGGGTATTTAATTGGAATTTGAGTATATTTTTTAATTGTTTTTAAGGATATGATGTGGATTAAGGGATGGAATGTATGGGTTGTGGGTGTTATGGGTGTGGAAGTGTATTAATACTGAGGCATTAATTTAAGTTCTTGTATTTTTTTAAATGTTGTAATTTATGTTGTGGGTTTAGGGGTGGGATGTATGGGATGTAGTGGTTATGGGTGGGTAAGTTTATTAGTAATTGGGTACTCATTTGATACAGTTGGGTATTTTAATTTTATTTTGGGAAATTTGGGTGGGGTATTGTATTGATATTTGGGTTTTTTATTAGGAGTTTGAGTATTTTTTTTATTTTTTTTAAGGATATGTTGTGTATTAATTTATGGAATATATGGGTTGTGGTTGTTATGGGTGGGCAATTGTATTAATACTCAAGTATTAATTTAAATATTTGAATTTTTTTATATGTTGTAATTTATGTTGTGGGTTTAGGGGTGGTATCTATGGGATGTAGGGGTTATGGGTGGGGAAGTGTATTAGTAATTTGGGTATTAGTTGGTATGTTTGAGTAATATTTTATTTATTTTTTCAAAAATGAGGTGTGGGATTATAGATGGGATATATGGGATGTAGGTGTTATGGGTTGTAAGTATGCTAATACTTGGTTATTTTTTATATATTTGGCTAATTTAACAAAGGTTAATAAAAGTAATTTGTGGTTTAATGATTGGGATAGATTGAATGGAGGGGTAATGGGTGGTGAAGTGTTTTAGTATTTGGGTTTTAATTTGTATTTTATAAAATGTAGTTTGGTTGTGTAATGGTTGGAATGTATTGGTATCTAGGGGTTATGGGTGGGAAGTATATTAGTAGTCTGGTATTAATTATTGTATTTGGGTAATTGTTTATTTTCTTATTAAAAGTTTATTTAGATTTAGGGGTGGGATATAGGGGATGTAGGGTTTATGGTTGGGGCAGTGTTTTTATGATTAGTTTTTTTTTTCTATGTTTGAGTATTTTTTATATTTATGTAAATTATTTTTGGGGGGATGCAATTTTGTTTATTGGTGGATAATGATTTGGAAATGTATTGATAATTTATAATTTTTTATTATGGTGAATTATTTTATTTTGTTATTTTTTTAGGTTTTGCATTTTTTTTTATTTGTTGTTATTAAAGGTGTAAATATAATTTTGTTTGAAAATAGTTATGTTTAAAAATGTATATTTGAATGTTTAATAGTATAGTAGTTGGTACAGTAGAAATTGGCTTAAAATAATGTTACATCTTATTTTTTTCAGAATTTTTATATTTATTAGATTGTAAATTGTTTTTGTGATTTTCAAAATTTGTTAATTTTTGTTAAAATTGATTTTGATTATTTTTGTTTGAACTGATGCAATTAATATTATTTTTGTTTTTTAATTATTTTTCTGGATGTATAATTTTATATATATATTAAATTGTATTAATATTATTTATAAAAATGTATTAATGAATTAATTATTTGTAGATAATACATAGATTTTTTGTTTATTTTTAGGTGTTAGAAATTTTTTCATTTGCAATAATCATTTTTTTCATGCAAATTTAATTTTTTTTAAATAAAAACACCATTAATTGTTTTAAAATATTTTTTATTTTGAACATAATCAAGTTTAAAAAAAGCAATTTTTTTTTTAATTATTATTTATTATTTACAGAATTTTAGAAATGTTTTAATAATTTTTTTATATTTATTTATCTATTTTCTGTGGTATTTTCTTATTTTCCCTATTATAGTCTATGAGTGAAATAGTCCGTTTTCTATTTTTAGTGCTCTTCCATGTTTACGTTGTTTGACGTCTTCTGTTTTCAGTCGGAGGAGCGTCGCGGTCAAGATAGGATGGAAGCGGAAACCTCGTTCAGGTAAGTGGGATTATAATTTTTTTATCAGTATGTAGTAGGGTATTTTTATTACAGAAATAGTTGTCGGAGGTAGTTATAAGGTAGGTAGTAGATTTTCGGTGTTTGCTATGTTTTTTATGTTTAAATATATGTTTTCGTATATTTTTGTATACGATAGTGGTATCGTAAAAGTAAACAAATTTGTTTAGCAGTGTTTTATCTTTCAAATGATTATACTGTTTTTGTAGTAGTTGGAAAGAATTGTATATTCTTGTGATACATTTGTTTCAGGGATTTTTGAGGGAGTCAGTTGTTCGGTTTATGAAAATAATATTTGGTTCATTGTAATAGCTTTCGTAATTATTTTTTTCTTTTGTGTTAGTAGTATCCTTTATTTTGTTTTTATGTCTTTTTCTTGATAGTTAATGTTTTAATTAATGATGTGGCTTCGGTAAGTATGTGATTAATTTGTTTATTTTTTTTTGGTAAAAAAAAGTATATTTGGTGTTTTTCATTTCTGTGTTTTTTCTCAAATTTCTGGTTTGGTAAAGTATTATATTTTATTTTTTTAATTGTTTTTATAGTATATAGAGTTGTTTTTTTTATCATTCATTTAATATGACTATTTTTTTATTGTTTTTGGATGATTAATGTTTATTTTTTTCAAGTATGAGATGCTTCTTCTATATTAATGAAGAAGATTTCTTCAGCAACACGTGTTTGGATAACAACATGAAAACTTGAAAGGTAGGAACAATTTTTGTTGTCTAAATTTAGAGTACATTTTTTTTTTTTAAATGCCAATTTAATTGATGGTGTTTTTTTTTTTAAACTGGTAAGTATTTTTTTAGTAGGTTAGTGGTTATTAGTAATGTAGAATATATGCTAGACTGTTGAGGTAGTCTGATGCTGTTATTGTATCAAATTGTTGTATTTTTCCCAAAATTCTTTCGGTCATTTCTTTGCTTTTTTTACTTGTGCGTGGGTTCAGGCTACCTGAGAGTGATTGAGCAAGTCTAATTTCTTGGAAACTTTGTTCCTTTTTCAAAATTTCAATGAAATGATACAGGTTTGGGTGGGGTTTACCTATAACTTTATTGAAGGCGTTGTGCCATCCTTCTATGGCATTATTAGTCTTTGCACCACCTTCTAAACAGGTTTGGTAGCAGTTCCACCATTCTATTGGAAATCTTGGCTTTCCTCTGCGACCAGATCTGTTTAGGTGTCCAATCCAGGTTTCTTCAAAGTAATTTAGTAAGGGTGCTAATTTGTCTTCATTTTGTGTATAATAGTTAGAATCTGTTATTGTGGTGTAATACTCATCTACTATTGTAGGTGGTACAAAGCATAATGCTGTGAGTTTCTTTAATTCAAATTGTAGTATGCAGTCTGAGAAATATTCTCGACTTAGGGATGATTTTTGTATTCTACGCCAATATGCTTGTGAAAAGTGGAAAAAGCATCCTTGAATTTGGGTTTGTGGATATATTTTTAGTATTGTGTTTATCATTGATAATTCAAAATCTAGTATTACTTTTCTAGGTGTTTTATTTAATGTTTTGTTTTTGATTGTTGATAAAAATTCACTGTAAGTAGAGGAATGTTTATCAGGCAGTAATGCATACACTAGGGGGATTGTAGTGTTATTTTTTGTGGCATGTATGGTATAAATTTGAGTGAATGGATGGGGTGTAGATTTAAAGGTTCCATCCATCATCCAAATTTCACTATTTTGTAGGATTAGTAAGTTGCACGTTGTGCTGAATATTAAAATTCTTTTTTGAGGGTTTTTGTTGTCGAGAATGAGGAAAGTTTCTTTGGAGAAGGTAATTGTTAGTTCTGGGGGGATGTTAATGTCTTCATAGGTTTGCGGTGTTATATGTTGGGGATTACTTGCCAGTCTTTCTCGTTGAAATATTCTCCTAAGGTTTGGTACAGAAGGCATGCTACCGGAAATCTGTACTGGAATATTTTGTACTACCTCCCTTATAACCTGTCCGCAGGAGTCATTGGAGGTGTGTGCAATATTTTTTATTTTTTGTATGTTTTCTCTTATCTCAATTTCTATTGCAGAGGCAGAGTGGTTGTGATCTGTTGTCTTAACAACTGTGTTTTCTAGAGTTACGGCTCTGCCTCTGCAATGTGAAGAGCAGAATTGTACACACCTCCAATGGCTCCTGAGGTTGTCAACCTTGTCTCTGCAATAAAGATAACCTTCATACTTTAGTAGCTGGTTTCCGGTTCTTGAGGTTATGAAACTTGCTTCTCCTTGCGATGCCATTTGTGAAATATCTGTAAATAATATAAAAGAAATAGGTTAAAAGAAGTTTGCAGTTTTTATTATTAAATCTGTGGTGGATTTAGTTTACCAAATAGTAAGTTCATTAATGTATAATTTGTCCTATTTGTTAGTGTTTGGTGTAGGTGGTTTGTTAACTTTTACATTTGGTGATTGTGTGTTATTTATTGAGGTAAGTAATTTTTGCTTTTAGATTTGTATATGTGGGTCTATTGTGTTCCAAGTGTTTGTTATGAGGTAAGTACTTAGTGGAGTTGTAATAGTATATTATTTGATAGTTACTCTCCAGCACCTATGTTAATGTAAGTATGTAGTGAAGTTGGTGTGGTTATTTTGTAATGTCCTGAGTATTTGTAATGTGATATGAGGTAAGTAGTTGGTGGAGTTGGAATAGTAGTTTTAGTGCTATTTACTGTGTAGCAGCTGCTGTGACGTAAGTATGTGGCGGAGTTGTAATAGTAAATTCTATTTTGGTTACTGTGTAGCAGATATTGTAATGTAAGTATGTGAGGTATTTGCAATAATTTATTTGTAGTGTAGTTAATGTGTGTAATGTCTTTTGAGGTAAGTAGTTTGTGGAGTTAGAATAATAATGTAAGTTCTATATAGTGTGCAGCAACTGCTTTGAGTTTAGTATTTGGTGGAGTTGTAATAGTAAATGTATTTACAGTAATTGTGCTGCACATACTATGATGTGATGATGTGGGGTTTTTGCTATGGTTATTTTGCAATGTGCTGTTTTAATATTTCTGATTTGGTGTGAAGGATGTGTTGTGAGGTAAGTATTTGCTGGATTTGCAATGGTAAATTTATTTCTGTTTATTGTCCAGCAGCTATTTAGAGGTAAGTGTTTGTTGGAGTTGTAATAGTTACTTTTTTTATATATTGAGTATGGTGTATGATGTTTCAAAATAGTATGTGGGAAATTTGTAGTGTTTTTTTGTAATGTTAATAATATTTGCTATCTGCTGTGAGGTAAGTAGTTGGTGGAATTGGTATAATTTTTATAATTGTATTTAGTGTTTAGTAGTTGAATTGATTTATGTATTTGGTGGAGTTGTTATACTTAATTTATTTTTTAAGTTAGTATTTTGTATGTATGTTTATTTAAGTCTGTTGGGAATTTGCAAGGGTTTCATTCAATTTTGATAGTAATTTTGGTTCTATTTAGAGAGAAATATTTGTGATTATAATTGAATTTTGGTACTATGTGTACTGTGTTTGTGAAGTGTTTTTCATTTTACTGAGTTTATGTGTGTTTGGTGTCAAGTTAAAGGGTATTTGAAGAAGAATGTTTGTTTAGTTTTATTTAATTAGAAAATCTGGTTGTATGTTATAATGTAAATATTATACTTTGAGTTTTTTTCTTTTTTCAGATGTCTTCTTGTGTTTTGTTTGGTTCCTTGGAGTCTGTAAGAAATAAGAAAGAATGTATTATTTAGTTTATTATTTTGTTTTATTAATTATTTAGTTTTTTAATTTAGAAGTTTTTTTTTAGTAGGTTTGAAATTTGAGGTGAATAATATTTGGTTGTTGATTAAATGTATTTGGTGAATTAATTTGTTTTTACTAATTTGTAGTTCTAATATTTTATATATATATTTTAATTATATTATAATTAATTTTTCTAGTATTATGGTATTCGTTATTTAACAGTTTTTTTAATGCAATTGTTTATGGTTTAGTGAAATTGTTTTTGAATAATGCTAATGGTTTACCTTTGATGGTGAAGGTGTGGTGTTTATTTTTTGGTCAGTTTCTTGATATTTATGCCTGTAATAAAATAGCACGAAAGGTACATTACTTATATATTATTTTAGCTGTGGTATAGGTTAGTAAATTTCTTTATATTTCTTTAAGGATATTTTACCTTGTTATCTCAGTAGATGGCGGTGTTGGATAAATCATATTTAAATTTCTTTCCATAGTGATATGCTTGTCTTCTCTGTAAGTTGTTCGGTGTATTAATGAGTAGAAAATGGAGGTCGTTGGTATTTATATGTGTTTTTGTAAGTATTGTTTTATTTGTAAATTGAATGTGTTTTGGACGTGTTTTTTTATTGTGAATTCGTTTGTGATATTAGATATATATATTTGTGGAGTGTATTCGTTTTGTAGTTTGTATTTTTTTTCTATGTTCGTTATCGTTTGTTTAGTAGAGGAAGTACTTCCTGGGTCATGTAGAAACTGTTGTAGGACTATCGTTTTATGTAGGTTTTTTTTTTAGTGTTGTGTCTTTTTTATAATTATTTAAGTATTATTTATTTTGAATTAAAACGGTGTTTATATGTTTTTGATTTTTGTGATGTTTTGTTTTTTGTATGTAGGAAAGATATTGTTGTTTTCGATTTTGCTTATTTTTTACATAGTACTGTAGTGGTTTTAATATTTTATTTATTAATCGTTGTTTAGTTGTGATGTTAATTATTCATATTTTTCGTTGTTTAGAGTTCGTTTTAAATATATTAGGTGTTTAGGCGTTTTCGGTGTTGGGTAGTATTTGTTTGGGTATTCGTTGTTTGGCTAGTCGTTTGTTTGGGTAGTAGTTATTTTAGGAGTCGTTGTTTAAGTATTCGTTGTTTGGGTAGTAGTTTGTTTGGGTAGTAGTTATTTGGGGAGTCGTTATTTAGGTAATTTGTGTTTGGGTAGTCGTTGTTTAGGTAGTAGTTATTTGGGGACTCGTTGTTTAGGTAGTTGTTGTTTATATAGTAGTGGTTTAGTGGAATATTCGTGATTTAGTGGTTGCCGTAGTCGTTAAATAGGTGGTCATTGTTTAGGAATAATTTAGTTAATGTTTTTTTTCCTAGTTTAGACTTCGTTGTAAAAAAAATCGTTTTATGGGATTTTTCGGTGTTGGGCAGTCGTTGTTTAAGTAGTCGTTGTTTAGGTAGTAGTGGTTTAGTGTCATATTTGTGGAGATAGGATGGAATTTGTATTCTTTGTGTAGTCCTGAGGGTGGGAGTGGGTATGACGATAAGTGTAATGTACGTTTGTGTTGATTTGATGTGCTGATGTTTGTGGTCTGTATTGTTTTTGTGGAATAGTGAGAGGGGATATTGGTGTAGTTGTTTTTGGTGAGGGATTTGTATGTGAGTTAGTGCTGGTGAGTGGAATTTTAGTGTTAGATGGGGTGATGATGTGTTTTGGAGATGAATGTACAAGGTGTGTAAGAGGCGATGGATGTGTGCCAGGGGAGTTAGTGTTAGTTGCGATGATTGGAAGAGGTAATATGTGTGGTGTAGTGAAATGTGGTGATTGTATGGTTGTGTGTAATTGGTGAAGAGAGGGGAAGAGTGTTTGTAGATGTAGTGTTTGAATGCAAGGTTTGGGCATTGTTATGCTGACAGGTGGTCTGTGTGGAGCAAACAGTGGATAGTGTTGTTGGTTAGTAAGAGCAGAGAGTGTGGATCTGGAAGGCTGAGACTGAGAGAAATGTATACTGTAGTTTTGTGTTGTGTGGGTGATGGCAGGTTGTGTTAGTGGGAGTGGACATAGTAGTGTTTGCTGTGAGAATGCAGGTGTTTGACTGTTGTAGTTGTGGGGGATATGTGTATATGTGTTGTATAAAGGGTATGGTGTTGGGTGATGGGACATTGCAATCTGTCTGTGGTCAGTTTGTGATGCATGAGTTGGATGTCTTTGTAGAATATATGTTTGCATGTTGAGGGATGTGTAGGGGCTGAAACTATTCCTGGTCAATTGAGAATTGGGCAGCATTTCTGGCCCTAGTCCCTAGTCCCTACCTGTCCCGAACAGGCCCAAACAGGCAACTGCCCTTGTCCTCTCCACCCTTCAGGCCCAAACAGGCCACTGCCCTTGTCATCTCTGCCCTTCAGGCCCAAATAGGCAACTGCCCTTGTCCTCTCCACCCTTTGCCACAACGCCCGGGCGGAGACACCCTGAATCCTAGGCTTTTATAGCCCTACTGGCCAATAAGAAGCTGGTCCTAACCCTAACCAATCCAATTTCAAGCCCTGATTCAAACAACTAATGGGAGACCCAGCCCTAATCACCAATCATAGCCCTATTCCTGACCACCAATCACAGCCCCAGCCCTAAAACCAGCAACCAATCAGAATCCCAGCCCTATTCACCAATCACAGCCCTAGAACCAACAGCCAAATCAGAATCCCAGCCCTATCCTCCAATCACAGCCCTAGAACCAACAGCCAATCAGATTCTCAGCCCTATCCACCAATCACAGCCCTAGAACCAACAGCCAATCAGAATCATAGCCCTATCCACCAATCATAGCCCTAGAACCAACAGCCAATCAGATTCTGAGCTCTATCCACCAATCACTGCCCTAGAACCAACAGCCAATCAGAATCCCAGCCCTATCCACCAATCACAGCCCTAGAACCAACAGACAATCAGAATCTCAGCCCTAGAACCAACAGCCAATCACATTCCCAGCCCTATCCACCAATCATAACCCCAGCCCTGGAGCCAGAAACCAATGAAAGACCATCTCCCAACAACCTATCACAACAACATATGCAACAACCAATAGGGACTTATATAAGGAGCCAGTTAACTGAAGTCCAGTCCCTGTGGTCAGGGGGAAAGGCAACTGCTGCTCTATTCAGAATCTCCTTGGATACTGACAGGCTGAATCCACACTTTCAAGCTAGCAGAGTCTACTTTCCAGGTAAGGGAGAGATTGTTTAAGAAACAAACACTGGAATACTGCTGGGTGCACACTGAAATCGGGCTTTTTAAAGGCAAAAATACAGGGGGGCAGAAGGTTTTTAAACACAATTTAAATCACAGAAACAGATTAAAACAGTCTCCTAAAAACACACTCTGCAAGATGTATGTAGCCTTTTTACTTAGAAGAGAAAAAGGGGGAAGGGGTGGCACAAACTAGCAAGGCAATTCACACAGTCACGGGAAAAACAAATAAAAAAAAACACCACTTTAAAAGAGGCCAGGCTGCCTGAAACACAGAGAGTCCACCGTTAAACAGACACAGGTAGCTGAAATAAACACTTTTGAACAAATAATACTATTTACCCAGAAAAATCTCAGGGCTCCTTACCTAGGTTTTTTGCAATCCTTTAACACTGGGCTGTATCAGGACACAGGGGAGATGCACAGAGGCTCACAAAATGGAGGTGGCAGTCTTGGGCTTCCCTCCACAAACTTAAGGGGCCAGAGCAGGTGTGGGGGGAGGGTCTCAGGTGCAGCAGGGACTCAGGGAGCCAATCAGCTAAGTCCAGTCCCTGTGGTCAGGGGAAAGGCAACTGCTGCTCTATTCAGAATCTCCTTGGATACAGACAGGCTGAATCCACACTTTCAAGCTAGCAGAGTCTACTTTCCAGGTAAGGGAGAGATTGTTTAAGAAACAAACACTGGAATACTGCTGGGCGCGCACTCTGAAATCGGGCTTTATAAAGGCAAAAATACAGGGGGGCAGACAGTTTTTAACCACAATTTAAATCACAGAAACAGATTAAAACAGTCTCCTAAAAACACACTCTGCAAGATATATCTAGCCTTTTTATTTAGAAGAGAAAAAGGGGGAAGAGGGGGTGCCACAAACTAGCAAGGCAATTCACACAGTCACGGCAAAAACAAATAAAAAAAAAAAACAACACTTTAAAAGAGGCCAGGCTGCCTGAAACACAGAGGCCCATATTTATACTTTTCGACGCACAACTGCGCCAACGCAGTTGTGCATCAAAAAATTTAACGCCGGCTAACGCCATTCTGTAGCACCATGCGGGCGCCGTATTTATTCAATGACGTTAGCCGGCGTAGGGGAAAATGGAGTTTGGGTGTGAAAAAATGGGGCAAGTCAGGCTGAGGCAAATTTTTCGCCTCAACCCGATTTGCGTCATTTTTTTTCACTCCCAACCCCCATTGAAATTACTCCTGTCTTAGCAAAGACAGGAGTCATGCCCCCTTGCCCAATGGCCATGCCCAGGGGACTTATGTCCCCTGGGCATGGTCATTGGGCATAGTGGCATGTAGGGGGGCACAAATCAGGCCCCCCTATGCCACCCAAAAAAAAAAAAAAAATACCTACCTGAACTTACCTTAAGTTTCCTGGGATGGGTCCCTCCATCCTTGGGTGTCCTCCTGAGGTGGGCAAGGGTGGCAGGGGCTGTCCCTGGGGGCATGGGAGGGCACCCCTGGGCTCCTTCCAAACCCACAGGTCCCTTAACGCCTGCCCTGACGCTAACGAGGGTAGACGTCATTTTTTTTGACCCGCCCACTCCCGGGCGTCATTTTTGCCCGGGAGTATAAATACGACGCACATGCCTCGGAGTCATTTTTTAGTAGGGAACGCCTCCCTTGCATATCATTAACGCAAGGAAGGTGACGCAAACTCCATGAACTTTGACGCTAGACGCGTCTAACGCCAAAGTATAAATATGGAGTTAGTTTTGCGTCAGATTTGCGTAAAAAAAAACAACGCAAATCCGGCGCAAACAGAGTATAAATATGCCCCAGAAAGTCCACAGTAAAACAGACACAGGTAGCTGAAATAAACACTTTTGAACAAATAATACTATTTACCCAGAAAAATCTAGCCTAATAGAATGACTGCGCACCTGGTGGATGTGTCATGAGCTCCTTGGGGCAGTGAATAGTTGGATGGATGAGCATGTGGCCTGTTCCTCCAACAACTTATGTTTTTTCCTCTCTTCTTCTTACTCCTCTTCTCACTCTCTGGAATCAGAGTGTGTCTCGGGCTTCTCACATGTGGACTAACCTGGGACAGGCCTCATCCTGAATATACCTTCAGTTAGTTGAGGGAGTGGGCGTGGTTCTACCACATACAAACACAATCACGCTTTCTTAATGGGTAAGCTTAGCTTGGGGTGGGTGTTCGATATGGGTGGGCAGACACAAGTTTGGTTTACCTGGGGTGAGGGAGGGGTGGAAGTTGTTAGATAGGTTTTGGATTATGCAGCGCACAGTGAGTCCAACTCCTCCTGATGGACGTGAGGGGCCAGTGGCAGGTGGAGGGGGTTGTGGGACCAGGTCTGGCAGCAGACTGCACAACATAATGGCGAGAACTATGCGCATGCTCATGTAGAATGTAAGGGGCTTGAATTCCTTTGTTAAACACTGTAAAGTAAATGCCTACTTCTAAAGGGCAAGGGTACAAATAGCAATGCTGCAGGGAACACACTTGCTGGATGGGGAGGCACAGAAGTTGCAAAAGAAATGGATGGGGGCAACGCAATTCCTTAACATATTCAAACTATGCCAGAGGATTCTCCAGCTGAGTAGGACCTAGGGGCAGCTCCTCCATTAGGGCAGAGGAGCGTAACCCCTCCCACCACCAGCAGCTGCAAAACCTTTACCAGAAAAGGGGGGTGGTCAAGGGACACGAGCAGTGAGGGGGAATGCACAGCAATCCCCCTCACTGTGCATGTGTGTTTGGCTGGCCGTCTCGGGCCGGCCAAACACACATGCGCAATAGGCTCTCTCCAGCCCAGTAACACAGTTGCGGGCTGGAGAGAGCATGCACAGACTCCCAGTCTGCATGGGACCTTGCTGGCTGAGCGTTCTCAGCCAATCCTGATGCTGCTCTGAGCAGCTTCAGGATTGGCCGCAGGGCAGGCTGGGAGTCTGTGCCTGCGATGAGGAAGAGGAGACGGAAGAGCAGAGCAGCATGCGGCATTCAGGTAAGTAAAAAAAAATAATTATTTTTATTCCCCCTTCCCCCCTCCACACTCCACCACCCCTTGGGCACCCTGCGAGGCGTGACTCATTATTTTATTTCGTTGTGCATCGTTCAGTGCATGTCATAACAGGACCTCACAGTCTGCAGTTGACACATATGGCAACGTCCTCCTCCTGTTATCACTGTATTTTTGGTAATCAATCATTCACAAAGTCCATGTGCTAGAGACATTAATGGCCTCCATATTCAGCCCTCAATTTATTGATTTACATACCTATCCATTTTTCCCTATACCAGGTTATCATACCTACCCTTGTTGGGCTTGTCATGGACCAGACTGGTGCTATTTTTAATTAACCCACTGTGCCTGTTCATCTTACAATACAAATTTGAGGCAAATCAGCATCTCTCAGCACATATGTCTGCTTAACAAATGTCTCTCATTCACACTCCTCTCTACTTTAATTTAATAACATATCTTATACACATCATCTTCACCTCATCATTAGTACAATCGATGCTAGCATGGATACTATCAAGCCCTTACTTTTGACAAAACAACATTTCGAGCTCTATTTTCGATCACCACTATTATAAGTATTTTACCCTGGCTTCTTTCCAATCATACCTAACCTTAGGTCAACCTTATTATTTTTTGCCCTTTCCTTACATCCGATTCTATTTTTAGGTTTCCTTTGGAAAACGCATAATTCACATATCATTCTACTTCCAGAGGTACTATCTACTTTGCTATGTTCCTTATACTTTCAGCATGCAACCATCTTCACATACTGTCCCTTCTGACTTCTCATGATATGACACTTTTCCCTACAAAAAATCTCTAAGGACTACTCTGAGCTAAATATCAACTCTCAGTCATAAATATTTTATTCAATTAATCACATAACTATAAATGTCACAGTCACAAGATATAATACATTAATATATACATAGTAGATAGGAACAGGAATACAAATTAAAACCTGTGCATGAAAATTAGAATCCACTTCATGCATGATAAAATCATGAAAACGTATTTCATAAAGCCATTAAACATCTTTAATCTTTAGAATACAAATACAGCTATTACCAGAATTTAAAATTCAATAAAGGTCACTGCTATCCGGAATGTAAGCCTAAATCTTTCAGGCAATTTTTAAATAGGACTTAATATGTATTCCTGATTGGCAGTGCTAGCGCAGTTGTTTTCATAAAAATTATTATTAAGTGTCCATGTATTCTGAATAATGGATTTGTATAGAAAACATAATAATGTAGAAAAATAAAGCACGCATTGGAAAACGTGATTACGATGAGTAGCCGCCAATGTTCACGAAGTGTACTTATTAATGGCATTAATATGAAATATTGAGCATATGTTTGATTAATGTAGTAATATGTCATATTAAGGGTTATGCATTATGTATTAGCTTTATTAATTGCAAGCCTTAACTTAGCAAGGCCCTTGGCCTAGTTGCCTCGCCTCATGTCAAGCTGTATTTCTTAACGTTTAATAAATGGCTGCCCTAGAGAGTTAAAATGTGATTTTCCCTTGTATTGGGGAAATGTGCTCATAGCTGAGAATCTTTTCTCATGAGAACCGACTGCTAGAAGATGCTGTTCTTGCTAAATGTAACAATGTGTATGTAATGTGTTTGAGACTGACTTTCTCAGGAGGTGAACAATGGAGAGACTGACTAGAGTAGAAGCTGTAACAATATTGTTACCTGACCAGCCAGTTGATGAGGACATTGCAGGAGAAACCAATCAGCGACATGTGACCGGAATAGTGGTAGGATCATTGATTTTAAGATTTAGTTTTATTGGACAAAGTGTGAACATACGATTCCTTGACCAATAGGGATTTGGGAAATAGTTTTAGTGAATTTAACTTAAATGGACTGCACTGAGAGAAGATAGCCATTGCCCATTTTCTTGCTGGTCGAAAGGTCAATATTTTCTTGTGCGTATTGACAAGAGATATGCTTAACCTTATTGCTTAAAGACTTAGCATTTTCTGAACTTTGTTGCTGAATCCTGATGCCTTGCTGACTGAACTGATATCCTGATGACAAAGACTATAGTAACTTGCCGATTCAATTGAGGAGAGGTATTATTGTTCCCATGTGTTTTGTATGCCTATTTGCTTTTTCTTTCTAGGTACCAACCGCACTGTTTTGATAGAGCCATAGTTAGATGTTTTCCAAATTTGTGTTACTAAATTGTTTTGCATGAAGCCCAACATGCTGATGCAAATCTGATTTTAGAAAAGGATCCTCACTAATGAAGGTGTGCCAATAGGGAATAATGCTTGATGAATTTCTCTGCTGAATCTAAATGTATGTGATCTCATGCGCACAATTGTTCTTGTTATTAATTTGCACTGTAACCTTAGAATGTGTCGTAGTTCAAGCTTTGATTAGATTACGTTTCTTTTGTTGCTTTGGACAGCCAGTGTTGTTTCTGTATGTGTATCCTTTGATTTTGAGATTATCTTATGTGACTTTAGCATTGTTTTTATAGGGATATAAAGATTCTAACTTTCACTAAAAGGTGTGGGTATTCATGACTGAAAGGTCCTGGTGTGTGACAATTACTGACCCCATTGATTATTAAAGTTCTTGATTATCATTGATTATTGATGTTAATGATTGATTAGTGATTATTGATCTGCATGTACTGGAGTTATGGTGGGATCATCTTAATTGCGAGTCCAAAGGTTCATCGACCTATTCGCGTCCCCTGGTAAGTTTACTTATTAAGGTCAGACGCGCTAACAGTGATGGGAGCAGAGGTAATGTTTTGTCTCCTTAAGAGCTCACCATAGACGTCCGGTACAGAAAAGATAGCAGAGACAGATGGTTCGTCTCCCTAAGAGCCCATCGTAGGTGTTCCCAGAGATGGTGGTAGCTTGTTGATTTGGTCTTTTGAGAGTTCAGTATTACTGAGATTTGGATTTTTTTTTATGATGCAAAAAGCAGAGATGACAGGGAAAGATTTTCCCTACGTCGAGAAATGACTTTACCAGAATCTCAGATCTTGCTAATGGTTGTTTGAGGATGTTCCCAGCATTCTAGTGACATTGTGAATGAAGTAGGGTGCGATTGCACAGCTTTGCAAATTACAGGTGAATTGTGAGGTTTATGAAGGTTTAGGGAGTTTCCGTATTCCAAAAGAAGTTGTAGAAGGAATGTGCGTACTCCGCAGTGTGAGAATAGGGAAGTCGTCGAACTTCACATGTGTGTGGTGCTTTGTGCTCAAAAATTGTCCATGTGGTTGTTGATGTACAGACCCTGCGTGGTCAAAGACTCCGGAGTATATTCAAAAGTGTATGAGACACATGGGTTTTATGTTGTAAACTGTCTGGTTTAATAGGTTGATCAGGCGTGGTCGACAAGTCAGAATGTGAGTCAAAGTGAGTGAAATTATTTTTCTACTAAGATCTAGCGAGTCATATGTGCACCAGGACAGACCCACTGATTAGTTGAGAGTAAAATTTGTGGGTCGAATTTTGCTTGTGAATCTGGGAGACTGAGAAAGAAGAAGTAGCTGTAAGTGTGGGAAAAGCCATCAGTGAACAATCCGTAAAGTTTCTGAAGCAATTGTGTTACATTTCCTGTAGTAAGCCAACAGATTTGGTCTTTGTTTTTTGATTAGTGCTCGCAATTTTTGTATTAGTTTTGTGTGAATCGAAGTTTGGGAGGACAAGCCACAAGACACTGTCAGTCACAGTACGTGTGAGTGTTACGTCAATGGAGCCGCGCTGGGATAGGTCGGTTAGTGAGAAGGGTCGAGCACGGATTGGCAGCTGTCCGTGAGAGGCAATTGGTTGAGAAAATAGGTGAAGGGAATTCTGGGATTAAAAGTCACTTCCCGATTTGATTTTGAATAATAAAAGTTCAAAAAGATTACATTTTTCTGAGCTTTAAGAGTGCTTTAAGGGAAAATACGTATATTACAACGAGTATAGGCGAAGCTACACCGCCAGAAGGTACACCAGCTTACACTGTAATGGAAGAGAAGGGTGTCACGCCATGTCTTTGGCTAAATCAATGGTGCAAAGTGACGGAGAAGGAGGGAACATATCATTTCCTATGAATGGGACATTCAATTTGAGGGTTTTAGAGCATTTAAGGATGGTGCTATATGAATCGAAGCCCCTTCCGAGACCAGCACAGTTTGAGGCATTAACGATTTGGAAGCTAGTAGCCAGACAGCAACAGAAATTTGAGAGGAGGATGAGAAGGGCAGAAAGGACTTTAACAGAGGGTAGGTGGGACAGTAATCAGAGAGTTTGGAGGATGGAGGCTTTGCACGGAATTAAGTTGTTTGCGGCAATTACATAGGAAAATGAGAAGGAAGGAAGGAAAGCTACTAAAAAGACTAACAGAAGTCCGTCCGAAAGTAGGGAGGCTAGAAAGTCTTCAACAGTGGAGGAAGAATCAGATGATGATGAGTTTATTTTGCAGTTCTTGAGAAATCGCTCACTACCATCTGCAGCACATGAGAGTGGTCCAAGTACTAGTGCTGATCCTACAACTCTGACACAGGTTAATGGGACATTGAGTCCGATGCAAGTTAATGCTAGCCTGATACAGAATGCGATGCACAGTGGTGTTAATGCAACTACTACTCCTGCAGTACAAAGCCAGGTGCAACCGCCACAGGCCCAGAGAATTTACCCTGATGTGCCCGTTATGGAAACAACTTCGAACGTATTGGTGCCTATGAAACAAGTTTACCCGAGACCGATGTTGGTTCAGACTGAATCAACTCAAGTTTTACTGCCCCGAGTACAGCCACAAGTCATGCTGAGATTCACTCCAGTAACAGGGACACAGTCAGATATGTCTTCAATGATGAATCAGAACATGGGAGTTACTCTCCCACAGAACGTGAGTGCCAGACCAACCCTAGATGCTTTATCTCTACCTATTACTGTTGGTCCAGCCGTACCCCTATTTGCACAGAAGAAACCTAGGGGGTCATTACAACATTGGCGGTAAAAGCCGCTTACCGCCGTGCAGAAGACCTCCAATACACCGCCGCGGCTGCGGAAATCCGCCACAGCTATTATGACCCACATCTCGGAATCCGCCGAAATTCAGACACCCACACAAGTCCGCCACACCAAAGGTCAGTGATAAACTGGTGAAAACAAATCCTCCACCGTCACGCCAACAGAAACACGCTCATGCTATTACGACCCACGAATACACGCAGCAGTCTTTCAACCGCAGTTTTCCATTGGCGGTACACACCGCAGCGCTCAAAATACACACACATCTCCAAAACACCGCCACATTGGACAATTCAAAATACACACACCTGATACACATACAAAAACCACTCCCACACACCCAACACAATATAAAACACACACCCACATCACCCACAAACCCCTACGACCAAAAATTCAAGATGAAGGCGAGAGAGAGAGCACAGCAATAGACAACCCCACCACACAGAGGCACATGACACCATCACCCACACAACATCAATGCACAAAACACCCCACACCACTACACATCACCACACTCATCACCACATTCACCACCCCACACATCACCTACACCACCCCATGGCACCCCAAAGACACCCCAGGTTTTCGGAGGAGGAGCTCAGGGTTATGGTGGAGGAAATCGTACGGGTAGAGCCACAGCTATTTGGATCACAGGTGCAGCACTCTTCTATAGCTAGGAAGATGGAGCTATGGCAAAGAATTGTGAACAGGGTCAACGCAGTGGGACAGCACCCAAGAAATCGGGAGGACATCAAGAAGAGGTGGAACGACCTACGGGGGAAGGTGCGTTCCGTGGTCTCCAGGCACAACATCGCGGTTAAGTGGACTGGCGGCGGACCCCCGCCTCCTCCCCCACAACTAACAACATGGGAGGAGCAGGTCTTGACCATTATGCATCCTGAGGGCCTTAGAGGAGTGGGTGGAGGAATGGACACTGGTAAGTCAAATCTTAACTATCATATCCCCCACCCTACCTGCATGCTATCACACACCCCCACCCTCACCCCCTCCCCTATCACTCCAACTGTAATGTACTAATAACACTAACCACCCATCCCAACACCAAGCCCTGCATGACATAACAAAGCATGGTCACCCATCACTAAAGCATGCCCACTGCACATACCCATAACAACCCCTAACCATCACCACACAAGCCCCCACACAGTAATGCTAGCACTGGGGTACACGTTCACCCACTCATTGCACACCATGACACACACAGATGCAATAATCATGCTTTTATACCCCTGCAGGACCACTACCTAACGTCACCAGACAGGAGGGTCCAGACATCTCTACCCCACCCACAGAAGAGGCCCACAGTGATGACAGCAGCTCTGGCCAACTGGATCCAGATGACCAGCCCGGACCATCGTGGGCCTCGGGACAGTCGGTTCCCCTCGCACAGGCACAGCCCAACACTGACCTTCCACCCTCTGGTAACACCAGCACAGCACCCACCCAGCGGGCCCATACCTCTGTCCCCAGGACACGTCAATCAGCTGTGTGCCCACCACTACAGGGAACCCAGGATAACCCACCACCCCAACAACAACAGGGACCTGGGGACAGTGGTAGTGGGCACACGGTCCAGGGGACGGAGGCCCAGGTACACAGGGGAACTGGGAGGGCTGCTGTGCGACAGGGGGCGGATAGGCCAAGGGAACCCACTCTCCACAAGGCCCTCTCCTCCATCATGGGAGCATACCACCACTCCCAGGAGACGATGGCTACGGTCCTGGCCAAGTTTCAGGAGACCCAGCACCTGCAGGAGGAACAGTATTTGGGGTTCAGGGAGGAACTCAGAACCATCAGCTCCGCCCTGGGCACCATCGTAGGGGTGCTGAAGGACATACAGAACACCATGAGGGACACCGTGGCACTCCAAGGGGCCCCTGACACTAGCCTGGATGATGAACTGCCCACCACCTCCGCCGGCGCTAATGGACAGGACGCCCGCCACAGGACCACCACACCAGCACCCCACCCCCTGCAGACGGAGAACCACCCCGCAAGTGGTCCCTGAGATCCAGGAACAGGACAGAGCACAATGGCAAGACCCCCGCCAAGAAATGAGACCACCCTGATTGTCATCCCACTGTCCTACTTTGTAACCCTGTCCATATTGGAACTGCCCCAGCTCCACTTCCTATGCCCATATGGGCAGTGCACCTGTGAGACTAATAGACTGGACTTTGCCATGGACATTCCTCCACCATCACCCATCACCATTTTGCCACCCCTCCAATAATTAGCACTTCAATAAACACCCTTGAACCACAAAACAATCTGGAGTCAGTCTGTGATTTTGAAAATGTGTATTATCTATGACAATGACAAAATCCGTTCGAAAATGTAATGTCATCATACCTATGTCACACATCACAAGTCCATGAAGGATAGAAGCAGATGACACACGTTGGTAACCACACCTGTGAAACCGTAATGGAAATGTACAACTCAGTTACCAAATACTGCTTCAAACCGACAGACAGGATAGAGGTAGAAGTGTGAAAGTAAATGTACTAGTAAAGAAAGTGTTCTCACCTGTGTGTCACTGGAAATATTGCTGTATGACTGAGTCCCTGTTGTCAATGTCTTCTTCCTCTGCTTCCTCCTCATCACTGTCCACAGGCTCCACAGCTGCCACAACAACGTCATCTGGACCATCCTCCTGCAAAAAAGGCACCTGGCGTCTCAAAGCAAGATTGTGAAGCATAGAGCAGGCGATGATGATCTGGCACACCTTCCTTGGTGAGTAGAATAGGGAACCACCTGTCATATGGAGGCACCTGAACCTGGCCTTCAGGAGGCTGAAGGTGTGTTCGATCACCCTCCTAGTCCACCCATGGGCCTCATTGTAGCGTTCCTCTGCCCTGGTCCTGGGATTCCTCACTGGGGTCAATAGCCATGATAGGTTGGGGTAACCAGAGTCCCCTAATAGCCACACCCGGTGCCTCTGGAGTTGACCCATCACATAAGGGAAGCTGCTATTCCGCGGGATGTAGGCGTCATGCACTGAGCCAGGGAACATAGCATTTACCTGCGAGATGTACTGGTCTGCCAAACATACCATCTGTACATTCATGGAATGATAACTCTTCCGGTTCCTGTACACCTGTTCACTCCTGTGGTGGGGGACCAGAGCTACATGGGTCCCATCAATGGCACCTATGATGTTAGGGATATGTCCCAGGGCATAGAAGTCACCTTTAACTGTAGCCAAATCCTCCACCTGAGGGAAAACGATGTAGCTCCTCATGTGTTTCAGCAGGGCAGACAACACTCTGGACAACACGTTGGAAAACATAGGCTGGGACATTCCTGATGCCATGGCCACTGTTGTTTTGAAATGACCCACTTGCTAGGAAATGGAGCACTGATAGCACCTGCACTTGAGGGGGGATTCCTGTGGGATGGCGGATTGGTGACATAAGGTCTGGCTCAAACTGGGTATACAGCTCCTGGATTGTGGCACGGTCAAACCTGTAGGTGATGATTAAATGTCGCTCCTCCATTGTCAACAGGTCCACCAGCGGTCGGTACACCAGAGAATTCCGCCATCTCCTGACATGTCCCAGCTGACGGTGCCTAGGAAGGACAACAGCGACCACAGATTCAAGCAATTCAGAGGTATGTACCCACAGCTACATAGAACACAAAACAAAACCCAAAAAATTGTCTGTATGTGTGTTGAGTCCAGTCCTAGGTATGTGTGACGCAGTTGAAAATGAAGCCATGTGGGCCCCTGAAATGGCGGATGCCTGACCTCTAAAGTGGGACAATGGGATGTAAGGTAACTGCGCTGGCGTTGTACACCGTCGCAGTAGGTGGTCGTAGACCGCGGCGCAATGCTGCATTGGTTAACATTGGACCCTATGGGTCCCGGGAGCCAATGACGAAGTGCGCCGGCTGTGATGATACTGCCACAGACGTGACCGCCATTTTCTATCTGTTCAATCACTCAATACCTGATCTTCGACAGGAGAGGACCTACACTGCAAGTGCTGCTGTGACCTCGGTCTGGGAGAGGCAATGGCACGTGCGTCTGGGGAAAGGGCCCCTGCCTTCACTGCACAGGAGTTGGAGAAGCTCGTGGACAGGGTCCTCCCCCAGTACACGCTACTCTACGGTCCTCCAGACCAACAGGTGAGTACATAGGGTGCAAGTTGTATGGGCTATGCCTGGGTGGAGAGGGCTGGATGTAAGAAGGAAGGGGGCAGAGTTATGCGAGCATGAAGGAGTGTGAATGCATGTGTCACATGGCAAGGGCAGGGATGTGGGCCACTCACTTCGACGGTGCAGTTGGTAATGACTTCTCTTCTTCCCCTGTACATGTCATATAGGTCAGCGCCCACCAGAAGAAGGATATTTGACGTGCCATCGCCAAGGACGTCCGGACCCTGGGGGTCCACCAGAGACGTAGCACCCACTGCCGTAAAAGATGGGAGGACATTCGCCGCTGGAGCAAGAAGACGGCGGAGGCTCAGCTGGGGATGGCCTCCCAACGTGGGAGGGGTGCCCGTCGCACCATGACCCCCCTGATGTTCCAGATCCTGGCGGTGGCCTACCCTGAGTTGGAAGGGCGCATGAGGGCATCACAGCAGACACAAGGGGGTGAATACACTCACATTCTGCTGACTTTGCGCGCAGTAGAGGGGTCTGGGTGAGGGAGGAGGGCTGTGGGTTTCCCTAGGCCAGGGCGAGTTCCGTAGGCTAGGCCCCTCCGTAATGCAGGCCATGTGCCACTCCACCCCACCTCTGTAGAGTGCCAAGTACAGGTATACATGCCCCTGTGTCATCTATGTGTGCAGATGTCCACCATAGCCATGTAGGCCATATCCCAGGAACTGTATCTGTAGAGGCCAAGAGCACGGCGTAGTGCAGGGGGCTGCTGTGTCAGTATTGTCCGCCAACGGTAGCGGTAAGCCATGCACTCAACCTGTCTTTCTTCTGTTTCCCCACCCCTTTTTGTGCTCTCCCTGTTCTTTTGTGCATCAGCATCATCAGGCGGAGGTACAGTGGCACCGGAGCACGAGGGGGCTGCATCCCACATGGCCATTTAGGGCCACACCACGGACTCAGAATACACCAGTGGGACGGAGGGCGAGGGGAGCTTCACGGCGGTCACCGGATCAGCAACCAGCGACACAGACTCGTCCTCCGATGGGAGCTCCCTTGTGGTGGCGGCAACATCTGTACCCCCCACTTCTACAGGTACAGCCGCCACCCCCCCTACCAGCACCGCCCTCCCAGCAGCCCCTCAGCCTTCGCCCCGTTCCTGCTCATCCAGGAGGGTGGGCAACACCTTTGCCCCAGCGAACCCTGCAATCTCTGGCCCCAGCACTGATGGCAGCCATTGTCCCTGTGTCTAGCCTGCCCCCTCCAACTTCCTCCACCCAGACCCAATCCCCTGTTCCTCAGCCTATCCCAAGCACACCATCAGACCAGCCTGCACACACGTCAACACACAAGGGCAGCTCAGGAAAACATAGGCACCACACATCCCACAGGCACTCACACAAGCATCACCCACATACAGACACAGCAACATCCACTGCCTCCACTGTGTCCCCCTCCTCGTCGTCTCCCTCCTCCCTCCCAGTGTCATCTACACTCTCACCTGCATGCACTACCACTACAGCCACTAGAACTCGCACCAGAACACCCAGCACCACATCCCGCTCACCTGCACTCACCACCCCCACTACCATTTACACGTCCCCTGTGTCCTCTCCCAGTGTGTCTGTGACATCCCCTCCCAAAGTACACAAACGCGGGCACACACACACCCAACATCCATCCACCCCACGACAGCCTCCAGAACATGCACCTGCACCCAAATTATCAAAAGTTACACCTCCTACAACCACCTCCTCTTCCTCCACTCCCAGACCCCCTCCAGCTACACGTCCCAGTGTTCGTCAGAAACTTTTCCTGAGCAACGTTGACCTCTTTCCCACCACCCCCCCTCCAATTCATAGGTCCCGTAGTAGCACCTCAGCCAAAAAAAGTCCGGTACCAGTGGTGCCTGTTAGAGGTATGTGGAGTGCACCGGGCACCAGGGCAGCCAGTGTGACACAGAGCCAAAGCACAGCCAGTCCCCCCCTGTGAAACACCAGAAGTTAGACAGTGCCCAACGGGAGAGGGTGAAGACTCCTGCTGGCAAAGCCGCTCACAAGGGTCCCGGGGGGAGTGTCAAGTCAGCTGTGACTCCTCCCAAGGTGGGGAAGGGGCAGAAGAAGCCGCCAAAGTCTGGGAAGAGCAGCACAACGGAGAAGGCCGCCATCATCCCCGCTGCCCAGGATGCCACCGCCAGCCCCATCGTCACTGGTCCGGAGACCACTGCCAGAGTCAGTGCCCAGGAGGGCAGCACAATCGCCCTCAATCGTCACTGTTCAGGAGACCACCGCCAGAGTCAGTGCCCAGGAGGACAGCACAATCGTCACTGGTCTGGAGATCACCGCCAGAGTCAGTGCCCAGGAGGCAGAACAATCATCACTGGTCAGGAGACCACCGCCAGAGTCAGTGCCCAGGAGGGTAGCACTCAGTGCCCAGGAGGGCAGCACAATCGTCACCGGTCCGGAGACCACTGCCACAGACAGTGCCCAGGAGGACCCCGGCAGCCACAGCCCCGCTGGGCAATGAGGGACCGCCATGGCACTCACCGCTGCACAGGTCAGAGACAGCAAAGTCAAGCACCGCTGAACAGGGCAAAGACCGCCATGGCAAGCACCCCTGAACAGGGCAAGCACCACTGAACAGGGCAAGCACCGCTGAACAGGGCAAAGACCGCCATGGCAAGCACCGCTGAACAGGGCAAGCACCGCTGAACAGGGCAAAGACCGCTATGGCAAGCACCACTGAACAGGGCAAGCACCGCTGAACAGGGCAAAGACTGCCATGGCAAGCACCGCTGAACAGGGCAAGCACCGCCAACTCAAGCATCGTTAGCCCATGTGCGGCAGGGGCAGTGACGGAACTGGGACCGTCACGGGGAGCGTGATGCACTCTGGGCACCAGTCCCCCTCCAGAACCAGTGGAGAACAGCATCCACTATCTGAGTCCTTAACAGGATGAAGCACTCTGGGCACCAGTCCCCCTCCAGAACCAGTGGAGAACAGCATCCACTACCTGAGTCCTTAACAGGATGAAGCACTCTGGGCACAAAGCCCCCTCCAGAACCAGTGGAGACTGTTATCCACTTGAGAGTCTGTGGCTTTACACTCCCCAGGATGGTACAGTGGGCAAACCACCCACTGCAGAGACTTGAGAGACTGTGTCTTTGCACTCCCCAGGATGGCACAGTGGGCAAACCACCCACTGCAAAGACTTGTGAGACTGTGGCTTTGCACTCCCCAGGATGGTACAGTGGGCAAACCAACCACTGCAGAAACTTGAGAGACTGTGGCTTTGCACTCCCCAGGATGGTACAGTGGGCAAACCACCCACTGCAAAGACTTGTGAGACTGTGGCTTTGCACCCCCCAGGATGGTACAGTGGGCAAACTACCCACTGCAGAGACTTGACAGACTGTGGCTTTCACTCCCCAGGATGATACAGTGGGCAAACCACCCACTGAAAAGACTTGTGAGACTGTGGCTTTGCACTCCCCAGGATGCTACAGTGGGCAAACCACCCACTGAAAAGACTTGTGAGACTGTGGCTTTGCACTCCCCAGGATGCTACAGTGGGCAAACCACCCACTGAAAAGACTTGTGAGACTGTGGCTTTGCACTCCCCAGGATGCTACAGTGGGCAAACCACCCACTGAAAAGACTTGTGAGACTGTGGTTTTGCACTCCCCAGGATGGTACAGTGGGCAAACCACCCACTGAAAACACTTGTGAGACTGTGGCTTTGCACTCCCCAGGATGGTACAGTGGGCAACCCACCCACTGCAAAGACTTGTGAGACTGTGGCTTTGCACTCCCCAGGATGGTACAATGGGCAACCCACCCACTGTAGAGACTTGAGAGACTGTGGCTTTTCACTCCCCATGATGGTACAGTGGGCAAACCACCCACTGCAAAGACTTGTGAGACTGTGGCTTTGCACTCCCCAGGATGGTACAGTGGGCAAACCACCCACTGTAGAGACTTGAGAGACTGTGGCTTTGCACTCCCCAGGATACATCAATGGGCATGGAGCCCCGTCATGGATCTGGCGTGGTGCTGTCATCCGGCTGAGGTGCCCCCCCTTCCCTTCCTCCCGATGTGCCTATTGTATTTCTATCTGATGCCCCTGCAGTGTTCTCTCCGTTTCTGGACAGGTATCGTGTGTGGGCCTCGCCCATGCTTTTGGGCCCAGTTGTCCACGGACATTGAATGGTGCATACCTGCACTACTAATCGTGATATATATTTTTGGAATGTGTATATATTTCTGTATATAATAGCTTACTGTATTTTGATACATTACAATGGTTGTACTGATTTCCTTTTGTCTTTGCATTCTTCCGTGGGGTTGGGGGTTGTTACTGTGATGTTTGGAAATTCATTGGTGTGTGTGTTGTAGTGTGCGAGGGTCGGGGTGGGGGTGGGGGTGTTGCGTGTGTGTGTCCCTGACTTTTGCCTCCCCCCTCCCTTATGTTGTAGGTGCAGTACTCACCGTTGTCTTCGGCGCCGGCGTTGCTGATGTTCGTAGAGGAGCAGGAACACTATCGCAGGGAGTATTTGGAGTTCCGGCTCCATGGTGCCCTCCTTCCTCGTGGAGTGTGTTAAGGTGAGCGTTTTCCCATTGCAAAAGCTGTTTCCGCCGTGTTTTTATCCACAGTGAATCCGCCCCGGAAAAGGTGGCGGATTGGCCTGTTGTAATACTGTGGGCGGTACTATGTCTTCCCTCTGTCTGTTGGCGGTGACCGCCGCGCTGCTTGTCTGTACCGCCGTGGCGGTCGGAGTGTTAAACGGGCTGTCTATGTTGGCGGTTTTCGCCACCAGTCCAAGCCAGTAACAGTTCGTTGCAAGGTTTGACAGCTCACCAGTTGACTGAATGGTTAGACAAGCTGAATACCCAGCTGAGTGCTCCTAAAGGAGAGGAGTGTTTGAATTATACTAGGCTAAGCATGGAAGTGGGTGAACTAATTGAGGAAACAATGGGTGTGAACAGGTTAGAATCCTACACAGAAGCAGAATTGAGATATTTATGCCCAAAGATTACAAGGGAAGTGAGCAATGTGCATCAGAAACTAGCAGACCTGGAAAATAAGTACAGCATGGAAATAGAGAAAACAAAGCATTTTAAAAGGAGTTACATATTAGACTTTGAACACATGACATCTGCCGGAATGAAGGCACACCTTAAGGAATTTCTTTAAAGTGCGCATACTTGGGGAGCATTAGACAAATGGGAAGGAAGATGGGTAAAGAAAAAAGACAAGAGAAAAAGGGATTCAGTAGAGCTGACTGCCAATGTGAAGATGGGTCATGATCCAGTGCAGTATCTACCAATGAGAGAGATTCCAGGAGGGAACTTTATTCATGTCCTTTGGAGCAGAAGTGACATTCTATCATTTACAAATGATTATCCAAAATTGAGAGAGAAGCCAGTAGAGTGGTATCAGCAGACAGACAGATTTGTGAAACTTGTGAAGTGCCTGTGTAGATTGGCCAACAAGTGAACTAGAGAGAGACAAGAATACAGGTGCACCATCTCCCGAGGTAATGAAATATTACCATAAGGTGATTGAGTTTTTGGAAACTAGAATTTTATCCAAGAATATTGATTGGCAGAGGACTGACAGGACAGCTCAGGAAGCAATGAAGTTGTTACAAGCGTATTATGAGAGTTTGTCACAGGCGTTCAAGCATTACAGTGATACAGAGACAATTGAGGAGAAAGACTTGATTAATTTTGTGTTCAGATTTGTGGAAGGGTTGAGACCTGAAATTAGCTAGATGATTAAGAGTCATTTGATTTGCTGGCAAGCAAAGCCGATTGGTGGGGTGTTGCAGTATGCAAAGTACTGTAGTGATGAGATTGAGTTGAAGCAGAGAAAGCTGAAAGAGAAGGCGATCGTGATGCAGATTAAAGCTGCTCAGAAAGGCATGCAAGGGAATTTTCCAGAACAGTTACCACAGCAGCAGCAGGGAAATATGATGTTTCAGCCCCAGGTGAGAGGTAGAGGTCGCGGATGTAATGTGAATTGCGGTCCAGACTTAGGTACTGTCTTGGTTCAGAATGATGTGCAGGGAATGAAGAAATTATTGCCATGTCACGTTTGAAGAACCTTTGGACATTGGAAACAGGAGTGTCCGATGACGGTGCAGGAAGGTGTTGTTCAGTAAAATAAATACATTCATTTGTTCCAGAACATGAGAGGACCGAGAGTGAGAGGTCCTAATCCAAATTTTCAAAATAAAGTGAATCAAGTGCAGAATTTTCAACCCATGCAGGAGGTTCAAGTGACACGTGTACAAATGACACAGTTGCAGCCAATGCAGCAGCAGGTTCCATGGTACCTAGACAGCAAATTCAAATACCTCAAGCCCCAATGGAACAGCAACAGATGATGTGTTTCTCAACAGGTCAGAAGCTTAACCAAAGTAATAACACAGTACACCAATGCCAGTTACACAGTGAGAAAGGAATAAATGATGATTGGATGAGCGACAGTTCAGATGAGGAGCCATGTGTGCTTGCAACTTCCTTAGAAGTAGATGAGAGATATCCCTGTATAAAGACAAAGGTTATGGGTCACAGAGTTTCATTCTTGCTTGACACGGGAGCTATACGCTCTACAGTGAGAAGTGCAGAAGTTCCAAAGTTGCCCGTTTCAGGGAGAACAGTTCAGATTTAGGAGTGGCAAATCAGTATTTGACTAACCAGATTACAGAACCAGTTCAGGTTAAAAATGGCAACTTTCAGCAATTGCACAAATTTGTAGTCTGCGATTCAAGTCCAGTATCCCTACTGGGAAGAAACGTGGGTCCTCATTACAACCCTGGCGGTCGGTGTTATAGCGGCAGTAATACCGCAAACAGGCCGGCGGAAAAAAGAAATGGAATCATGACTGTGGTGGAAACCGCCAACATAGACAGCCACTTTAACGCTCCGACCGCAACCGCGGTATAAACAAACAGCGCGTGGGTCACCGCCAACAGACAGGCGGAAGACAATGTACCACCCACCATTATGAGAGGCCAATCCGCCACCTTTTCCGGGGCGGAACCAACGCGAACAAAAACACGGCGGAAACAGGACTTGGAAGGGAAAACACTCACCTCTCCACACCCCAAGAGGAACCAGGACGCCATGGAGCCAGAACTCCTAATACTCCCTGCAATGGTATTCCTGCTCCTCTATCAGGAGCAACAAAGACGACGGCGACAACCACGGTGAGTACTGCACATACAACACAGGGGAGGGAAAAGAGAGTGACACACACACGCAACACCCCCACCCCCACCCTCACCCACAACACCATACATACAAAAACATGCTGCAACATCACATTTACACCCCCCCCCCGGAAGAACGCAAGGACAAAAGGAAATGAGTTGAATGATTGTAATAAATAAAAATCCATTAGTCAAAACTTTAAATACAGTATAAACAATTATGTACACCAACTACACAAGTCCAGATAGTGTACCATTCATAGTCTGTGGACCACTGGGCCCAAAATGCATGGGCGAGGCCCACACTCGATACCAGACTCCAAACGGAGAGAACACTGCAGGGGCATCAGATCTAAATGAAACAGGCACCTCAGGGGGAAGGGAAGGGGGGCACCTCAGCCGGATGAGTGCACAACGCCACTGCTCCACAAGGGGGCTCCATTCCCACTGCTGTATCCTGGGGAGTGCAAAGCCACAGTCCTTCAAGTATCTCCAGTGGGTGGTTTGCCGACTGCTTTATCCTGGGGAGTGCAAAGCCACAGTCTCTCAAGTCTCTCCAGTGGGTGGGTTGCCCACTGCTTTATCCTGGGGAGTGCAAAGCCACAGTCTCTCAAGTCTCTCCAGTGGGTGGGTTGCCCACTGCTTTATCCTGGGGAGTGCAAAGCCACAGTCTCTCAAGTCTCTCCAGTGGGTGGGTTGCCCACTGCTTAATCCTGGGGAGTGCAAAGCCACAGTCTCTCAAGTGGATAACAGTCTCCACTGGTTCTGGAGGGGGCCTTGTGCCCAGAGTGCTTCATCTGCCAAGGACTGAGGTAGTGGATATATCTCTCCACTGGTTCCTGAGGGGGCTTTGTGCCCAGAGTGTTTCATCCTGCTAAGGACTGAGGTAGTGGATGTGATACTCCACTGGTTCTGGAGGGGGCTTTGTGGTGCCCAGAGTGTATCATCCTGCGAAGGACTGAGATACTGGATGCCTTTCTCCACTGAAGGTGTTGCATCATGGAAGCTGCCCAGGCTCCAGGAACTGACCACGAGGCTTGGTCGACTGACCAATGGGGATGGCAGCCATGTCTGTGGTGGTGCCACTGGCTCAGGACGCCGCAGGGCCGCTTGCGGTGCCAAGCGGTGGTGCTTGCGGCAGCCTCTGTGGCATCGGCGCTGGCAGCGGCCTCTGTGGCATCAGTGCTTGCGGCAGACTCTGTGGCAGCGGTGCTTGCGGCGGGCTCTGTGGTGGCGGACTCTGTGGCAGCGGTGCTTAAGGCGGGCTCTGTGTTGGCGGTGCTGGTGGCGGACTCTGTGGTAGCGGTGCTTGCGGCGCCCTCTGTGGCATCGGTGCTGGCGGCGAGCTCTGTGGTTGAGGTGCTGGTGGCGGCCTCTGTGGCATCGGTGCTGGGGGCGGGCTCTGTGGTGGCGGCGATGCTGGTGGCGGGCTCAGGGACTGCGGTGCTGGTGGCGGTGCATGTGGCGGTTTTCTTCACCGTACCGGTTGGCGTCGACGTGGACAGAAGGTGTGACACTGGACCCATAATCGGTCCCACCATGCCCTCTCCTGAGCTGCCCTTGATTTTCTGGCCCTTCCCCACCTTGGATGATGGCACAGCTGTCTTGCAACTATCCCCTTTTGGTTTCCCTGAGCCCTTGGTGGCAGATGTTTTGGCTTTCTCCCTCCGGGATGTGGGCAACTTTTTTACTTTCGCGGGTGGCGGAATGTCCTTGCCTTTGCTCCCTGGCACTCTGGCTGCCCTGATGCCTGGTGCACTCCAAAAGCCCGCTGTTGCTGGGACCACTGTGCCCGGTGATGTGGTGGCTGAGGTGCTGGGTTGGGACCTGGAAAGCCTGGCCCTAGGGGACGGACAGTGGGGGAGGTGTAGAGAAGAGGTCAATGTTAGCCATGAAATTGTTTTTACACACACTGGGACGGGTAGATGGAGTGGGTTTGGGAGTGGAGGAAGAGGTAGTGGTTGTAGGAGGTGTACTATTGCTGAATTTGGGTGAAGGTGCATGGGCTGGAGGCTGTTGTGAGGTGGATGGCTGTTAGGTATGTGTGTGCCTGCGTTTGTGTACTTTGGGAGGAGGGCTCACAGACACACTGGGAGAGGACACAGGGGACGTGTGAATGGTAGTGGGGGTGGTGAGTGTGGTGATGGGCGTGATGGTGATGGATGTAGTGGTTGAAGATGTTGTGCATGCAGATGTGAGTGGAGATGAGACAGGGAGCGAGGAGGGGACACAGTGGAGGCAGTAGATGTTGGTATGTCTGCATGGGAATGATGCTTGTGTGAGTGCCAGTGAGATGTGTGGTGCTTGTTTTTCCTGAGCCACCCTTGTGTGATGAGGTGTGTGCGTGCTGGTCTAATGATGTGCTTGGGATAGGCTGAGGTACAGGGGATTGGGTCTGGGTGGAGGAAGTTGGAGGGGAAGGCTGGACACAGGGACAATGGCTGCCATCAGTGCTGAGGCCAGAGCCTGAAATGCTCTCTGTTGGGCTGCCTGGACAGAATGAATGCCCTCCAGGTATGCAATTGTTTGTTGCAAATGCCTCTCGACACCCTGGATGGCATTCACAATGGTAGATTGCCCAACAGTGAGGGATCTCAGGAGGTCAATAGCCTCCTCACTGAGGGCAGCAGGGCTGACTGGGGCAGGGCCTGAGGTGCCTGGGGTGAAGGAGAGGCCCACCCTCCTGGGTGAACGGCCACGGGACACACGCTGGGGGGCTGCTGGGAGGGCGGTGCTGGTGGGGGGTGGCGGCTGTACCTGTTGATGTGGGGGGCACCAAGGGGCCCGCCGCCGCAAGGGAGCTCCCATCAGAGAAAGAGTCGCTGTCGCTGATGTCACCTCCTGTCCCCGCCGTGGAGCTCCCCTCGCCTTCCGTCCCACTGGTGGCTTCAGACTCCGTTGTGTCGCCCTCCAGGGCCAAGTGGGATGCAGCTCCCTCCTGCTCCGGTGCCACTGCCCCTCGGCCTGATGATGCTATTGCACACAAGTACAGGGAGACCACAAAAAGGGTGGGGGAAAGATAGAGGAAAGACATGTTCAGTGCATGCAATACCACTACCATTGGCGGACACTACAGACACAGCAGCCCTCTGCACTACGCCATGCACTTAGAGTTCCTAGATTAATCACATGCCCATAGGGTACAAGGCCTATGCTGCACACATGGAAGTCACAGGGGCCTGACTAGGTGTAGATGGCTCTTACCACTGGTGGAGTTGGGGTGCCACATAGCCTGCCTCACAAAGGTTCCTTGCCTACAAAGCTCGCCCTTGCCTAGGGTAACCCACTGCCCACCTCCCCACCCAGATACCTCATAATGCGCGCAGAGTCAGATGGATGTGACCGTACTCACCCCTTTGTGGCTGCTGTGATGCCCTCAAGCGCCCATCCAACTCCGGATACGCCACCGCCAGGATCCAGAACATCAGGGGGTGTCATGGTGCGACGGGCACCCTTCCCATGTTGGGAGGCCATCCACAGCTGGGCCTCCGCCGTCTTCTTGCTCCAGCGGCGAATGTCCTACCATCTTTACCGTCAGTGGGTGCTCCGTCTGTGGTGGATCCCCAGGGTCCGGACGTTTTTGGCGATGGCACGCCAAATATCCTTCTTCTAGTGGGCGCGGACCTAGAGGAATAGTACAGGGGAAAAGGAAAAACTTTAACCGTCCGGACCGTCACAGTCAGTGGCCCATGTTCCCACCCTTGCCCTGACACGCATACAGTCACTGTCCGCACATGCAGGCCTCAGTCCCCCCAATGTATCTTCCATCCACACCACTCCAAACAGCCATTGCCCATGCAGCATGCTCACAGTGTACTCACCTGTTTGTCTGGAGGACCGTAGAGTAGCGTGTACTGGGGGAGGACACCATCCACTAACTTCTGCATCTCCTCCGAAGTGAAGGCAGGGGGCCTTTCCCCAGACACATGAGCCATCGTCGCTTCCAGACTTAGGTCATAGCAGCACTTGCAGTGTAGGTCCTCTCCTGTCAAAGGTCAGGTATCAAGTGAGTGCACAGACAGAAAATGGCAGTCACGTCCGCGGCGGTGCATACCGTCACCACCGGCGTACATCGCCATTGGCTCCTGGGACCCATAGGGTCCAATGTTAACCAACCACCTACCGCGACGGTGTACAACACCAGCGCAGTTGCCTCATATCCCCTTGTCCCACCTTACAGGTCAGGCAGCTGACATTTCAGGGGCCCACATGGCATTAACACTAACTACGTCACACATATCTAGGCCTTGCATACACACAGTAACAGGCATATTGCGGATTTACAAATGTTTGCTAATGACATTTAGTTATATCTCTGTGTTGGCTGACTCTCTGCTCGCTGTTCTCCTCCATAGGGCACATCCGCTGGGGCAGGTGGTGAGATGGCGGCATCCTCCGGTGTACAGACCGCTGGTGGACCTGTTGACAATGGAAGAGAGACACATAATAGTCACCTACAGACTTGATCGTGCAACAATCCATGAACTGTGTACCCAGTTGGAGCCAGACCTGATGTTAACAATCCGCCATCCCACAGGAATCGCCCCTCTAGTGCAGGTCCTGTCAGTACCCCTTTCCTGGCAAGTGGGTCTTTTCAAACAACAGTGGCCATTGCATCAGGGATGTCCCAGCCTATGTTCTCCAACATGTTGTCCAGAGTGTTGTCTGCCCTGCTGAAACACATGTGCAGCTACATCGTCTTCCCTCAGGTGGAGGATTTGCCAACAGTGAAAGGTGACTTCTATGCCCTGGGACATATCCCCAACATCATAGGTGCCATTGATGGGACACATGTGGCCTTGGTACCCCCCGCAGGAGTGAACAGGTGTACAGAAACCGGAAGAGCTGTCATTCAATGAATGTGCAGATGGTGTGTTTGGCCAACCAGTACATCTCCCATGTGAATGCCAAGTGTCCTGGCTCTGTGCATGACGCTTACATTCTGAGGAATAGCAGCATCCCTTATGTGATGGGGCAACTCCAGAGGCACTGTGTGTGGCTAATAGGTGAGGACAAGGACCCTATACCCTGTGAATAGTTGTCTGGGTCTGGGGTTGTCCCTAAGGGTTAGTGTGTGTCTAACAGTTGTCCCTTGACATTTGCAGGTGACTCTGGTTACCCCAACCTGTCATGGCTACTGACCCCAGTGAGAAATCCCAGGACAAGGGCAAAGGAACACTACAATGAGTCACATGGGTGAACTAGGAGAGTGATTGAAAGGACCTTCGGCCTCCTAAAGGCCAGGTTCTGGTGCCTCCATATGACAGGTGGTTCTCTCTACTACTCACCAAAGAAAGTGTGCCAGATCATCATGGCCTGCTGTATGCTGCAGAACCTGACATTGCGACGACAGGTGCCTTTTCTGCAGGAGGGTGGTCCAGAAGGAGGTCTTGTGGCAGCTGTGGAGCCTGTGGACAGTGAAGAAGAGGAGGCAGAAGAAGAGGATATCGACAACAGAAACAACGTTATCCAGCAATACTTCCAGTGAGACACAGGTAAGAAGATGTCACTGCCTCACACCTCTTATACAATTGTTAGACCTATCATATGTCTGACATTTTCACCCAGTGTAAAGACCTTGACTTGTCACTTTGCCTTTCCATTTCACAGATATGGGTCCCACTGAGTGACCTCTGCTATATTACCTCATGGACTAGAGCTGTGTTACATCGGTATGTTGACAATACAATCGACATTGCTATATTCCATAGTTGTTGCAAATACACTTTTGTGATAGCACAGACTGACCCCAGCTTGTTTTGTGATTCAAGGGTCTTTATTTCAGTGCAAAATAGTGGAGGTGGTTGTAAAATGGGCAGGGGTGATGGTGGAGGATTGTCCATGGCAGAGTCCAGCCTATTAGTTTCACAGGTGCATTGTCCAAAGGGGCTTAGGAAGTGGAGCTAGGGCAGTTGATGTATGGACAGGGTGACGAAGTGGGACAGAGGGATGACATTCGGGGGGTCTCATTTCCTGGCGGGGGTCTTGGCATTGTTCTCTGTCTTTATCCTGGATCTCAGGGACCGTTTGCGGGGTGGGTCTCCTTCTGCAGGGGGTGGGGTGCGGGTGTCGTGGTCCTGTGGCGGTGCCTCCTGTCCACTAGCGCTGGCAGAGGTGGAGGGCTGTTCATCATCCAGGCCAGTGCCAGGGGCCCCTTGTTGTGCCACAGTGTCTCTCCTGGTGTTGACAAGGTCCTTCAGCACCTCTACAATGGTGACCAGGGTGGTGTTGATGGACTTAAGTTCCTCCCTGATCCCCAAATACTGTTCCTCCTGCAGCCGCTTGGTCTCCTGAAACTTGGCCAGTACCGTTGCCATTGTCTCCTGGGAATGATGGTACACTCCCATGATGTTGGAGAGGGCCTCGTGGAGAGTAGATTCCTTGGGCCTGTCCTTACCCTGTCGCACAGCAGCCCTCCCAGTTCCCCTGTTATCCTGAGCCTCTGTCACCTGAACCGTGTGCCCACTGCCCCCAGGTCCCTGATTTTCTTGGGGTGGTGGGTTTGCCTGGGTTCCCTGTAATGGTGGACACACTGCTGCTTGACGTGTCCTGGGGACAGAGGGATGGGCCCGCTGGGTGGGTGCTGTGCTGGTGTTTCCAGAGGGGGGAGGCTCTGTGGTGGCTTGTGCCAGTGTGAGGGTAACCACTGTCCCGAGGTCACAGATGGGCCGGGCTGGTCATCTTGATCCAGTTGGACAGAGCTGCTGTCATCACTGTGGGCCTCTTCTGTGGAATGAGTGGACATGTCTGGAGCCTCCTGTCCGGTGACGTTGGGTAGGGGTCCTGCAGGGGTGTAAAGGCATGATTATTGCATATTTGTGTGCCATCGTGTGCACTGGGTGGGTGACCCTGTACTCCAGTGCTTGCATTCTTGTGTAGGACCTTGTGTGATAGTTGATTTGGGGACCTGTGTGGGTATCTGTAGTGGACATGCTTTGGTGATGGGTGTCCATGCTTTGGTGTTGCATGCAGGGCTTGGTGTTGGGTTGTGTGGCTTGTGATAGTGGGACATTTGTGAGGTGTTGGAGTGAATGGGGTGAGGGTGAGGGTGGGGTATGTCATAGTATGCAGGTAGGGTGAGGGATGTAATAGTTAAGATTTGACTTACCAGAGTCCATTCCTCCTGCTACCCCTGTGAGGCCCTCAGGATGCAGTTTAGCCAAGACCTGCTCTTCCCATGTTGTTAGTTGTGGGGGAGGTGGTGGGGGTCCGCCGCCAGTCCTCTGAACTGCAATCTGGTGTCTTGAGACCACGGAACGCACCTTCCCCCGTAGGTTGTTCCACCTCTTCCTGATGTCATACCGTGTTCTTGGATGCTGTCCCACTGCATTGACCCTGTCTACGATTCTGCGCCATAGCTCCATCTTCCTAGCAATGGAGGTGTGCTGCACCTGTGATCCGAATAGCTGTGGCTCTACCCGGACGATTTCCTCCACCATGACCCTGAGCTCCTCTTCAGAGAACCTGGGGTGTCTTTGCGGTGCCATGGTGTGGTGTGGGTGATGTTTGAGGTGGTGTGTGTTGTGATGTGTGAGGGGATGTGTTTGTGTGTGTTGTCTGAGGTGCGTGGATGTTGTGTGAGTGATGGTGTTGTGTGCCTGTGGATGCTAGTTTGTTGATGGTGGAGTCTCTCTCTGGGCTTCTTTCTCAATTTTTGTCATAGGGGTTTGTGGGTGATGTGGGTGTGTGTTTTATATTGTATTGAGTGTGTGGGTGTGGTGTGTGTATGTGTATCAGGTGTGTGTATTTCTATTTGTCCAATGTGGTTGTGTTTTGTAAATATGTGTGTATTTTGAGCACGGCGGTGTGTACCGCCAATGGAATACCGCGGTTGAAATACCGCCGCGTGGATTTGTGGGTCGTGTTAGTGTGGGCGTATTCCTGTTGGCGTGACGGTGGAGGTTTTGTTAACGCCAGTTTATCACTGACCTTTGGTGTGGCGCACTTGTGTGGGTATCTGGATTTTGGCGGATTCCGTGATGTGGGTCGTAATAGCTGTAGCCGAATTCCGCCGCCACATCGGTGTGTTGGCGGTCTTCTGTACGGGGGTAAGCGGGATTTACTGTCAATGTTGTAAAGAGGGCCATGTTGTGTAAGACCGAATGTTCTATTACTCGTTCAAATGATGGAATTGAGATTCAGATGAATAGTGATGATGAAGATGACCAAGCCTCAGAGATAGGAGGTGAAACTACAAATGAGGAGTACCCTCTGATTGAATTTTTCACAATGTTCACAGTGAAGGAGCTTTTTCCTGATTTGCAGGTAACAGTTAAGGAGAAAGTGTGGGATGTGACAGGAAAAGAAATAGGTCTGATAAAGGGAGTGGAGCCGGTTAAAGGTACTGTAAAACCAAATGCAGTTTTACCTCAAATTCCAAAGTATCACATTCCACAAGATGTTCTTATGAAGGTCGCCCAAATAATTGCAGACTTTGTAAAGGAAGGGGTTTTGAAGGAAGTATTGAGCAGCCCATGTAATTCACAGATAATGGGTTTGCAAATGCCCTGTAGGAAAGTTCAAATTGTCCAGGATTTGAGAAAAATAAATGAAATTGTGGTGAAATTTTGTCCTGTGGTGCCACATCCAGCTGTGATAATGTTTCAGATTCCATGTGATGCTGAGTGGTTCACTGTCATTGATTTGTCGCAAGCATTCTTTTCTGTGCCTCTTCATCAAAACAGCCAATTTCTATTCTGTTTCAAATTTCTGGAACAAATTTATTGTTGGTGCAGAATTCCTCAACGGTTTTTAGAGTCACCTTTCATCTTCAATCAGATCTTGAAATAGAATTTGGAGTCTTTGGAATCACCCTTCCAATCGACCTTGGTACAGTACATTGATGACTTGCTGATTGTGTCCAAGACAAGGGACGAGTGCAAGTATGACCATATTGCCCTGTTGAACCATTTGGGAAAGAATGGTCACAACGTGTCTCAGCTTAAATTGTAATACTGTAAGAAAGTAGTGAACTACTTCGGTCACCAGATTGAGAAAGGATCAAGAAAGATATCCAGAGAAAGGATTACAGCCATTTTGCAGGTAAATCGCCCGACCACATAGAGAAATGTCAGAATGTTTTTAGGGATGGTAGGTTACTGTTGCCAATGGAATCCACATTTTTCAGTCATTTCGACACCATTGCAGAAGCTGACTCATAAGGAAATCACTGATCCCATAGTGTTAGGCCAGGCTGGAATGAAAGTGTTCACTTAATTGAGAGAGAGTCTGTGCAAGGCTCCAGCTTTGGGTATGCCTGACTACATGAAACATTTCACATTGTTTTGACATGAGCGTGGAGCATGTTCTTTGTCTGTCTTGACACAGGTCCATGGAGGTGTAAACTGCCCAGTAGCATATTTTTCAGCTACTTTGGACTCAGTTGCAGCAGGCTTACCAGGTTTTTTGCACACAGTAGCAGTGGTTAGCCAAAGCCTTACACTGTGTGAAGACATTGTGATGAGATGTCCCCTGACTATAATGGTCCCTCACTCTGTTGAGATTCTACTTACAAGGACAAAAACCCAATATTTGACTGGTGCAAGGTTGACCAGATATGAAATGAGTATTCTAGGGTCACCAAATGTGTCATTGAAAAGATGTGCAGTGCTGAACCCAGCAACCTTACTTCCCAGTGAAAATTTTGAAATTGAGACATTTGAAGACGCAGAGCATGATTGTATTGAGGGAACAGACTTGTGCACAAAACCGAGACCTGACATAAGAGATACTCGATTGGAAGAGAATGACCTAATTATCTTTGTCGATGGTTCTTGTCTGAG
Organism: Pleurodeles waltl; assembly: GCF_031143425.1. Lineage (NCBI taxonomy): Eukaryota > Metazoa > Chordata > Amphibia > Caudata > Salamandridae > Pleurodeles > Pleurodeles waltl. The sequence goes on from NC_090450.1 coordinate 353,953,597, forward strand.
AGACAATGCAGGGCCACTGAAAGCAGGATATGCTGTGTGCCCAATTACTGGTATTTTGGAAGCTTCCTGGCTTCGAGGAGTGTAATCTGCCCAAGTAGCGGAACTGGTAGCCCTTGCAAGAGCGTGCCATGTTTCTGCTCAGCTGAAAGTTACAATCTATACGGATAGCCAGTATGGATTTGGAATAGTCCATGATTTTGACCAGTTCAATTCAAAGGAGCTTTATTGCGGCTACAAGAGCCAAAAAAGCGCAAGCAGTAATAAATACAAATAAATACATATAATGATAATTACAAGTAGATATATAATGATAAAAGGGAGTAAAAGATAAGAGAAAATGGAAAAAAGTGGAATAAAAATGGAATAAAGTGGAATAAAAAGGAATAAAAATGTGCTGCACAGGACGATGGGACAGTCTTATTTGGAGTCTTTATCCAGAAGGGTTTTCCCTCTAACAAGCCAACTGGCTCTGAGGAATTTGGCAACGGCGATCACAAGCGTTGGCCTGGCGTCTGATCTGAGGATTCGCAGGGCTAGCGCAGAGCTGCGGACTTCCAGTAGTCTGCATGCCGGGGCCAGCCATTTCCTCAGGGGGCGGTGTACGCGGGGCAGGCAAAAAGGACGTGAGGGAGATTCTCGACGGGGGCTTTGCAAGCTGGGCATACAGTTGAATCATTGTGTGACCAGCTACTGGTGAAAAGTCTTAATGGGAGTGTTCCGATGCGGAGCTGGTAGTACAGTTTCCTTTCCCTTGGGGCCGTGATTAGGTCCCAAAAAGCTTCGTACTTGCATGACTCTTTTAGGTTGGCAAAGTCACAAGATAGTGTAGAGTGGAGTGCAGCCCTTGAGTCATCGTAATTTGCCATTTGCCAGTATAGTTTCTTTAATGCACTTTTCGAGGGGAAGACTGACGTGGATGGTGAGTTCCAGAGATCAACGAGCCCAAGTGAGTACAGTGAACCCTTGATGGATCGTAGCCAGGGGATTCTGTGAAGATGGTCGGCTTTTAGGATGACCTGTAGAGCTTTGGTGAAGATGTCGAGCTCCGGAGTGGTCCAGAGACGCCGCCAGTACAGCAGAGGTCGCAGGCGGGCTTTGTGTCCAATGCGTTTGATACCGAGATCCTTGAAAAGGGGGGACAGTGGGGTGCTTAGCGGAAGGGACACAAGGTTTCTTAGGAAGTTGTTTTCAGCGGTGGTTAAGTCTTGGGTTTTGGTATAGCCCCATAGTTCAGCCCCGTAAAGCGCTGAGGAAACGGCCTGGGCTTCGTATAACTGTAATGCTGGGCGAATTGGTTTTGTGTGTGAGAGGTGGAAATATTTTAGTAGTACCCCTGTTGTTTGTTTTAGTTTTAGGGCTTGTTTTCCTATGTGTGACTTCTAAGACATGTTGTCAGTGAATGTTATGCCCAGGTAGCTGAAAATGCCCACCTTCTCAAGTGTGGAGCCCTCTAAAGTAAACTTCCCTTTAAAAGATCTGTGGGGATTGAGGGTCATTAGTTTTGTTTTCGAGGCGTTGATTTCGAGTCCCTGTGATGAGCAGAAATGCTCGAAGCACGCAAGGAGTTTCCTTAGGCCACTAGGGGTCTTGGATATCAGGAGAGTGTCATCTGCAAAGAGTAAGACTGGGATTTTTTGTGTGCCAAGTGAAGGTGCGTCAGCCTTCAGTCTGAGGAGGGAGGGGACGAAATCATTGATATACAGTAAAAAGAGGGTCAGGGCAAGTACGCACCCTTGCCGCACACCCCGGGAAACGTGGATTTTATCAGTTAATTGGCCCTTGTTGCCCCACCTGACTTGTGCGTAGTTGTCCTCGTGGAGTCGTATCAAAATGGCAAGAATGTGCTCCGGGATTCCCATCCGAAAGAGAGTGTCCCATAGTTTGTTGTGAGGTACTAGGTCAAAAGCAGATTTGAGGTCCACAAAAGCTACATAAAGGCTGCCTTTACCAATGAACACTGTTTTCCAATAAAGTAATAGGAATCTGAAGGCTTGATCAGTGGTGGAAATTTTCTTCCGGAAACCTGCTTGGAGGGGGCTAAGGATATCGCGTTCAGTCATCCATTCTTCGATCTTTCCTAGGAGGCAGTGGCAGAAGACTTTTTGGACACAGTCAATTAGGCTGATAGGTCTATAGTTGCAAGGAAGTGATCTGTCAGCCTTTTTAAAGATTGGAATAACGATGGCCGCTTTCCAGGACTCGGGAATTGGTGTCCCAGATGCTATTGCGTTAGCTATAATGGTAAGGTATCTTGTCCAGGATGCTAGGTCTGTTGAGAACAGGTCTGCTGGGACGCAGTCGGATCCAGGGGCCCTGCCGCGTTTTAGGGTGCTTAAAGAGTGGGTTATGTCACTTTGGGAAAACAACAGGGGTGCTGCGGTGTTGGGTGCTAATGAGTGATTTAGGTGGGGGCCCATGCAAACAGGGATGGGGCTATCATGATCAGGGGAGTATAGGCTACTAAAGTGAGCTACCCAGTCTTTCGGGGCAATATTGGATGTGATGTCCAAACCACTAGTTTCTGGGCCTCGTGCTGCCAGAGACCAGAACAGACTATGGTTCCTCTTGCGTACAGCGTCACTTAGCGCTGTCCACCATTTGTTATCTTGGTCACGCTTGGCCAGTTATAGTCAAAGAAGGGTTTCATGGTCTCTTCTGGTTCACCAGTGAGAAATGGTGAAAGGATTAAAGAACTGTTACATGCTATTCAAATGCCTGAAAAGATTGCCATGGTGAAATGCAGTGCACACCTGAAGTCGCCGGACTTCGTATCATTGGTAAATGAATATGCGGATCAAGTCGTAAGGTTTTGCACTTTGAGCTGTATATAGTTCAAAGATAAGTGAGAAACGTTACCTGAAGAAGACAAAACATGTCCAAGTTTTGCACTGAAAGTAATTGACACCTTGGAGGAACTGAAAATGTTGCAGAATAATGCTGACAGGGAGGAAAAACGTTCATGGAGGAAAATGAAATGTGTGCAAGGACCAGATGAATTGTGGGTTTCAGAAGAGGGTTAATTGGTTTTGCCAAATAGTCTGTTGTCTCAAATGGCTAGGTATTATCATGGTCAAGCACATGTTGGGAGGAATGCCATGATTCAGTTGTTCAAACATGATTGGTTCAACCCAATGTTTAGACAGGTTGCTGAAGCAGTTTGCCATCGTTGTGTCATTTGCCAACAATTGAACGCAGGGAGAGGGACAGTGGTTAATTCGAGCCACATTGGAAGAGCAGGAGGTCCATTCAGCAGAATGCAGATGGATTTTATTGAGATGCCTGTGCGTGGAGGTTTGAGATATGTGTTGGTGATTGTTTGCATTTTTAGTCACTGGATTGAAGCTTACCCTACACAAAGAAATGACAGTCTCACAGTAGTGAAACTATTGCTTAGGGAACTGATACCCCTTTTCGGGTTTCCGATCTCTTTAGAATTAGATAGGGGAAGTCACTTCAACAATGAAGTTATTAAATTACTTTGTGCAGCATTGAACATTAAGCAGAAGTTGCATTGTAGTTGCCGCCATGAAGCATCAGGACTAGTGGAGCAGATGAATGGTACCTTGAAGTCGAGAGTTGCAAACATGTGTGCTTCCACAAATTTGAAATGGCCTGACGCATTGCCTTTAGTTTTTATGTCCATGAGAAACACACCCAACAGGAAGACAGGATTGTCGCGACATGAGATCCTTATGGGCCGAGCCATGAGGTTGCCAGCGGTGCCTGATCAACATTACAGATGATATGGTGTTGGACTACTGAAAAGGTCTGGCTGATGTGGTTCGCTCTATCTCTCAGCAGGTGGAGGCTACCACACTGCCACCGATCCATGACCCAGGGCACAACCTGAGAGCCGGAGACTGGGTTGTGGTCTGGAAACATGTGAGGAAAACGTGTTTGGAGCTTCGCTGTAAAGGACCGTTTCAGGTACTTCTGACAACTACCACAGTTGTGAAGTGCGCTGGAATTCCGAATTGTATCCATGACAGTCACACGAAGAAAGTAGCATGTCCACTGGATCATGAAGAAGAGTTGTTGAGAGTGCCAACAATAACAGAGAAAGTCTCAGGGCCTGAAAGAGAACAAAGAGGATCTGAGACTGAGACGATGGATGCGAGGAATTGTTATGTGTGTATGCAGATTCCTTCATCAGTTGAGGAAGGAGTTTCGTACCACAGTCTGCCACTAACATATGGAATAAGTTGCAGTCTGCTACTAACAAGATTTTATAACCAGGAGTACATCCAGTACTTTTACTTGAATTACAATGTGGTGTTTTTGTTTCTCCCTATAATTAGGTATTTGAGTAGAGTAGCTAAGGATAATGACATAATATTAGTTAGAGGTTTCTTTGAATATACATTGACATTTGGCATGGCTTATGCACACCGTAATAATTTAACATGCTTGCTTACACCTTTAGAGAAGAGCTTCTTAGATTGCACAGATGACAGGAGAAAGGCATTCAAGAAGTTAGAAAAAGGCTTAGAGGAAAGGACTTATGATTATGCTTGTAGTGCAATTAAAACACAAGGGAAATTAGCTATAGATGCGCAAAACATAGGGACACTTTACATATATGGGCCTAAAACACGTGCTGATACTTTGTTTGTGGGAACGAGTGAATGTAAACATGTGTTTTTGTTTCATAGTAAATGGACATTTATGTTGAATAGACAGGATCCAGCTATTCCTGGGATTTATTACATCTGTGGTTTTAATGATTATTACCCTCTTCCAAAAGGATGGTATGGAACATGTTACTTGGGGATAGTTTTCCCAAAGATTTATCAAATTAATGATTTGACGAAGTTTCTGAAAGTAACTGAATTACATCATGTGAGTCAGAGGAGGGAGTCTCCCTCCGGTATAGTGGGGGATATATTTGGAGCAATGATTCCTTCAGTAGAAGTTGTTCTGAATTCAATAAAGATTTGAAAGCTGTCTACTATTGTGGATAACATGCTGACAAATTTTTCAGGGGCCATACTCCTGATAGATACTGAATTAGCTGCTGAAAGAGCTATGACTCTGCAGAATCGTCTTGCTTTAGACATTCTCTTAGCGAAGGATGGCGGAGATTGTATAATGAATAATTCTAGGCATTGATGCTCATACATTCCTAATAATAGTAAAGAAATTAGAGACTAAATTACTAATCTGACTAATGAAAGTGCTGATTTGAAAGAAATTAAAGAATTGAAAGAACCAGGTGTTTGGGAAAAGGTTGGCAAAGGTTTTGCTTCAGTGGGAAATTGGCTCTGCAAGATTTGGAACATGATTCTATTGAAAATATTGTAGGGGATATTAATTATCATGGGGACTGTGTAAATTGTGCAAAATGATTACATTGGAGAAGTCAAAGAATGTTCAGACGAGTGAAGAAAAGATAAGGGAGAAATTGTTTAGGGGAAATTCAAAAAGGGAACAAAAATATGAAAGGATTAAATTGACAGAATTTTAGCTGATGCAAACATTTGTGGGTGGTAGTTAGTGTGATGACACATTCAGTCATCAGAGGAGGGACTTCTAGCACAGGTGTTTTAATAAAAATTATTAATAGGTGTCCATGTATTCTGAGTAATGGATTTGTGTTAAAAACATGATAATGTAGAAAAATTATGCACGCATTGGAAAATGCGTCTTGACAAGAGGCATGCTTAACTTTATTGCTTAAAGACTTTGGCCCTGATTTATACTTTTTGGCGCAAACCTGCGTTAGCGCAGGTTTGCGTCAAAACGTGTACCGTTGGCTAGCGCCATTCCTGGATGCCAGTCGGGTGTCATATTTAAGCTAGGACGCTAGCCAGCGGTAAGGCCCAGTTAGCGTAAAAATTATTGATGCTAACCGGGTGGGGGAGGCGTAGGGGAAACTGGAGGTTGTGCGTGAAAGAATGGCACTAGTCAGGTTAGAGTCAAAAACATTACTCTAATCTGATTAGAGTAATTATTTCCACGCACAACCCCTATGGACATGACTCCTGTCTAAGTAAAGCTGGAAGCCACGCCCCCCCCAGCCTAGTGCCCATGCCCAGGGGACTTAAGTCAGTCACATTCATTCATCAGAGGAGGGATTGCTAGCGCAGGTGTTTTAATAAAAATTATTAATAGGTGTCCATGTATTCTGAGTAATGGATTTGTGTAGAAAACATAATAATGTAGAAAAATAATGCACTCATTGGAAAATGTGATCATGATGAGTGGCCGCCAATGTTTACGAAATGTTGAGCATATGTTTGATTAATGTAGTAATATGTCATATTAAGGGTTATGCATTATGTATTAGCTTTATTAATTGCAGGCCTTAACTTAGCGAGGGTCTTAGCCTAGTTGCCCGGCCTCATGTCAAGCTGTATTTCTTAATGTTTAATAAATGGCTATCCTACAGAGTTAAATTGTGATTTTCCATTGTATTGTGTAAATGTGCTCGTAGCTGAGAATCTTTTCTCATGAGGACCGAATGCTAGAAGATGCTCTTCTTGCTAAATGTAACAATATGTATGTAATGTGTGTAAGACTTGACTTTCTCAGGAGGAGAACAATGGAGACACCGACTGAAGTAGAAGCGAAGTAGAATCACACAAACCTTTCCCTTTGACCTTTCATTTTAATTTTTCACTTTGCGCATAATGCGCATTTCAACATCTTGTCCCTTATGTGAACTTTCCCAAATTTCATTGAACATTTTCTCTCTTTCACTTTCTTCGTTTCTTCTGGTCCAATTTTTCTTAATTTTATCATTAATTTTGCATGCCTCCCACAATCCTAATAGATAGACCAGAACAATTAATAGACCCATGAGTATTTTTGCAAGCACCCCATTCCAAATGTTGGTAAACCAGCTCCCTACTCTGGCAATTCCCTTTCCAAATTTCTCCCAGACACCAAGTTCTTTCAAATCCTTCAAATCTGTACTATCTCTAGAAAGGTTAGTAAGCATACCTCTAATCTTTTTACTATTGTCCGGAATGAACGAGCAACAATGGCGCTCGTTAAGCGTCTTACAGACCCCTCCACTCTTTGCTAAAAGAATGTCTAAAGCAAGCCGATTTTGAAGAGTCATAGATCTTTCTGCAGCAAGTTCAGTATCCATCAGGAGTATAGCACCTGTGAAATTTGTCAGCATGTTGTCCACAATAGTAGACAACTTTTGGATTTTCATAAAATTCAAGATAACCCCCAATGAAGGGATTATAGCTCCAAATATGTCACCAATGACAGCAGCCACTGATTCTCGTTTTTGTCTAGGATGTTGTAATTCAGACGTTTTAGGTATTTGTTTTAAGTCATCGATCTGGTAAATCTTTGGGAAAACTATTCCCAATAACATGTCCCATACCACCCCTTTGGGAGACGGTAATAAGCATTAAGTCCACAGATGTAATAGATCCCAGGGATGGCTGGATCCTGTCCATTCAACATAAATGTCCATTTACTCTGAAACAAAAACACATGTCTGCATTCACTTGTTCCCACAAACAAATTATCCTGCTCAGATTTTGGTCTATATACACAAAGCCTACCTACATGTAATATATCTATAGCTAGGTTGCCTTGTGTTTTGATTGCAGTATAAGCATAATCATTTGCATATGTGCGTTTCTCTAATCCTTTTTCTAAGCTTTCCTTCAATGCTTTGCGTCTATCATCAGTGTGATCTAAAAAGCTTTTCTCTACAGGTGATAGCAAGCAAGTCAAATTATTGCGATGTGCATAAGCAGTTCCAAATGTAAGCGTTGGCTCAAAGAATCCTCTAACTAATTTTATATCATGTTCCTTAGCTAATTTGTTCAAGAATTCAATCCCAGGCACAAAAGAAAACAAAACATCCAGATTTGAATAAAAGTATTGCACATGCTCTTGATTATAGAACCTTGTTAGTAGCAAGCTGCAACTAATCCCGTAAGTTAGAGGAAGGATATGATAAGGAACTCCCTCCTGCACAGATGAAGGAATCTTAGTGCACACATAACAGTCTTTCGCATCCATGGTCTCCACATACTCATTCAGCAAGCGATAAAAGACATTAGTAGAAAGTTCCCCCTTTGAATTAGTTCCCTCATGCAAGTGTCTTGCATCCTGCTCAAATTTTTCCCACGGTGTTGTAGTTTCAGGTTCTGAAGTAGCATTAATAGTCTTTTCCTCCAACCACGGCATTCCCACAATCACACCTACAATTATTATTGCACACACAATACCTATTATAAGGCTTAACCAACCACACATCTTACTTCCCCTGTTACTACCTCTATTATAAGCCATGTCGGAATAGAATCAGATAGTAGATCAACAATCAACTTGAGGACGATTTAGAATTTTCTCTTGCTCTCTGCGTATATTTACAGCGTCTTTACTCACTCCAGGACCCCCTTTTGTCAAATCAGGTTAGCAGCTTGTCATAATCAGGTTTCTCGAAGTCAATCCGGTTCTAATGTCACATTCGGTAATTTATAAAGTCTCTCTTTCAGTTTTCAGATTTTTCTAATTTAACCAAGTCTTTCTTTGGATCAGTTCAGATACCGTAGTACTGGCCTGTCAAAACAGAACACTAGGAATTCTTGTTGCCACTCAGATGTTGTAGCATACGCCCATTCAGGACCTGTATATCTTCTGTTTGCGACTCTCTTTCTTTTCAGTCTTCGTTCACCTTGCTGTTCTCCTTCACTTAGGTCTTCCACTCGGGATGTATCGTTCTCCTCTATTATTGTGTCTCTTGGTACGTCTCTTATCTTGAAGAGTGGTTTATCTGGCCAGTTATCGCCCTTATGCGTCTTCTTTTGATGTGTCTTATCAGGACCCTGGACAGCACCCTCCTCTTGTACTATGGTGTTTTCGCTTGATGGACCTGCAATTGGCTCTAGGGACTTTAGCACACTCCGATTTCTCTCTACTATTTCCCCTTCTTCTTCTTTCTCTCCTTCTTCTTCTGGGTCTGTACCTGGTTCGAGTTCTAACCCGTATCTGTCTACTTCTGGGAGAATCTCTCCTTGATTTAATTCTTCTGCTGCCTCTACTGAGATAGGCACTCTGTCACCTCTCTCGAACTCATTGACTGTTTGAGGGACGAGGCTGTCCTCAGTGGGCTCTCCGGCAGTCTCAGTTCCTTCTTGACTGTTTTCTGGCCCTGAGACTTCTCTTTCTGAAGCTGTTGTGCCGGAAACTTCAAGTTCCTCTTCAACAGGACACGTTACCTTCTTTGTGTGACTGGCATGTATCCAGTTTGGAACTCCGGCACACTTTACAGCAGTAGTGGTTGTCAAGATTACTTGATATGGCACCTTTCCAACGTGGTTCCAAATACGATTTTCTCACGTGCTTCTTGACAAACACCCAGTCACTGGCTTGTAGAGAGTGGCTTGGATCGCCAATCGATGGCAACGTGTTAGCTTCCACCTGGTGAGAGAAAGAGCGAATTACATCAGCCAAACCTTTGCAGTAGTCCAACACCATATCATCTGTGATATTCACTAGAGCATTTGCAGGTACTGCTGGCAACCTCATAGCTCTACCCATGAGGATTTCATGGGGGATAGTCCAGTTTTCTTGTCTGGGGTGTTTCTCATTGACATCAGCACTAAGGGTATTGCATCTGGCCATTTCATACCGGTAGCTGCGCACATTTTTGCCATTGTTGATTTTAAAGTACCGTTCATTTGCTCCACTAGTCCTGATGCTTTGGGCGGTAGCTACAATGCAGCTTTTGTTCGATGTCAAGTGCGGCACACAGGAGTTTAATCACCTCATTGTCGAAGTGTCTGCCCCTATCTGACTCTATAGAGACCGGAAACCCGAACCTTGGTATTAGCTCCCTAAGTAGTAGTTTTGCAACTGTGAGGCTGTCATTCCTACGTGTGGGGTAGGCTTCAATCCAATGACTGAAAACATACACAATCACTAACACGTACTTCAATCCTCCACAAGCAGGCATTTCAATGAAGTCCATCTGCATTTTTCTGAATGGACCGCCAGCTCTCCCAATGTGGCTCAAAGTTACCACTGTCCCTTTCCCCGCATTCATCTGTTGACAGATGATGCACCTGTGACAAATGACTTCGGCAGCATGTCTGAATTTTGGCTTGAACCAGTCGATTTTAAATGACCTGATCATTGCATCCCTCCCAAAGTGAGCCTGTCCATGATACAGTCTGGCAAACTGAGATAGAAGGCTGTTTGGTAGGACTAGTTTTCCTTCCTCTGAGACCCACAAATCATCGGCTCTTTGTACACATTGCATTCTCTGCCAGGAGCGTTTTTCTTCCTTGCTTGCACGACTTTGTAATGTCTTTAACTCATCTAATGTGTCAACCACCCGTAATACAAGGTTCAAACATGTGTCATTTTCAGTTTGCGGTAACAATTCCCACTGTTCCTTAAACGATATACAGTTCAATGCACAAAACCTTGCGACTTGATCTGCATAACCGTTTCCCATGGATACAAAGTCTTGTGATCTAACATGAGCACTGCATTTCACCACAGCAATTTCAAGAGGTAACTGAATCGCATGTAACAAATCCTTTATTTGTTCACCATTTTTCACGGGAGAACCAGAAGAGGTCATGAAACCTTTCTGTGACCAAAGTTGGCCAAAATCATGTACAATTCCGAATCCGTATCTTCTGTCAGTATAGATAGTGACTCTCAAGTTTACAGCTGTGTGGCATGCTTTGGTAAGGGCAATTAATTCTGCCACTTGAGCGGAGAACACTTTCTCAAGCCAGGAGGCTTCAATGATACCAGCTATGGTACATACTGCATAACCAGCTCTCAGTATTCCAACAGAATCTCTTAAACAGGACCCATCAACAAACATGATACAGTCATTCTCTTTCAACTGTGTGTCCTGAATGTCTGGACGTGGTTTGGTACATAGTTCAGTTACCTCAAGACAGTCATGTTCAAATTCTTCCTCATTTTTGATTTCAGTATTTTCAACAGGAAGTAAAGTTGCCGGGTTCAACACGGTACACCGCTTAAGCGAGACATTTGGTGACCCCAATATGATTGTCTCATACTTGGTGAGACGAGCGTTTGTCATGTGCTGAGTTTTAGTTCGAGTCAACAGAATTTCAACTGAATGCGGAACCATTACTGTTTAGGGGGTATCCCATGACTATACCTTCACATTGTATAAGGCTCTGACCAACAGCTGCAACTGCGCGCAAACAACCCGGTAAGGCTGCTGCGACAGGGTCCAAGGTAGCTGAAAAATATGCTACAGGGCGATTTGCACCTCCATGGACCTGTGTTAAGACAGACAAAGAACATGCATCACGTTCATGACAGAACAACAGAAAAGGTTTCGTATAATCAGGCATTCCTAAAGCTGGTGCCTTGCACATGCATTCTCTTAACTCCATAAATGACTCAAGCTCTTCTTTGGACAAGGCTATGGTATATGGCTCATCCTTGATCTCTTTGCCTGTCAGTTTTATCAAAGGTTTTGAGATGATCGAGAAGTTGGGTATCCACTGGCGACAGTAGCCCACCATTCCCAAAAACATCCTGACATCTCTTTTTGTCGTTGGAGGGTTCATTTGCAAAATGGCTGTTATTCTTTCTTTTGATATTCTCCTGGACCCTCTTTCAATCAAATGCCCTAGGTGTTTCACCTCTTTCTGACAGTATTGTAACTTCCTGGGTGATACCTTGTGTCCATTCTTCCCCAAATGATTCAGTAAAGCAAAGGTATCGTATTTACAACTGTCTCTAGTTTTGGATGCAATCAGAAAATCGTCAATGTACTGCACAAGGGTCGAATTAAAAGGCAGTACCAGAGACTTCAAATCCTTTTTCAAAATCTGATTGAAGATGGACGGTGATTCAGAAAACCCTTGAGGAATCCTGCACCAACTGTATACCTTATCCAGGAATTTGAAACTGAACAAAAATTGGCTATCCTCATGAAGAGGTATTTTAAAAGAAGGCTTGTGACAAATCTACAACAGTAAACCATTCAGTGTCACAGGAAACCTGGAACATGATTACTGCTGGGTTGGTCACCACAGGGCAACAATTTATCAGAATTTCGTTTATTTTTCTTAAGTCCTCCACAATTCGAACTTTCCCACAGGGCTTCTTCAGACCCATTATGGGAGAGTTACACGGACTGCTCAAAACCTCTTTTAGAACTCCCTGTCTGAGAAAATCTGCAATTATTTGTGACACTTCGATGAGAACGTCCTGGGTCATGTGATATTGTGGCACTTGAGGGAACGCCGCATTTGGCTTTATCTGGACTTTGACTGGTTCTACCCCTTTTATTAGCCCTACTTCCTTTCTGGTCAGATCCCATACTTTCTCTGTTACCGTCCCCTGCAACTCGACAGGTAGATCAATCAAGGTAAGCATCGGGAACAGGGTAATCAAAGGGTAATCCTCATTAGCTGTCCCTGTGTCGTCTTCTGAGAACTGTCCTTCATCACCCTCATCATCACTATTTGTCTGCACTTCGATTCCGTCATTGGAACAGGTAATTGAACATTTTGTCTTGCACAGTAAGTCCCTTCCCAGTAGGGATACCGGACTCGAGTCGCAGACTACAAACCTATGTAGTCCCTGAAAATTGCCGATCTCCACCTGCACTGGATCTGTAATCGGGTTTGTCAGATACTGTTTTGCTACCCCAACCACTCTTATGGTACGCCCTGAAAGTGGCAATTTTGGAACCTCTGCACTTCTGACTGTAGAGCGTGTAGCTCCGGTATCAACCAGAAATGAAACCTTATAGCCCATCACCTTTCCTTCCACATATGGGCCCCTCTGATCCACCTCTAAGGATGCTGCAAGCCTGCACTCTTCACTGTATGAACTATCGTCTGACCATTCCCCATTCATGCCATTTTCACCTCGTAATGGGAATTGTTGTACTGTATTGTTTTGACTCATTACCTGACCTGTGACCTGTTGAGGAAGCATCACCTGTTGCTGTCCCATCTGAGCCATTGGTAATTGCATTTGCTGTCTAGGTACCATAGAAATCTGCTGTTGTACTGATTGCATTTGCACTGACTGGAAGCGCGGCATTTGCATCTGCTGCATGGGCTGTACCCCTTGCATTTGTACCAGATTGTTCTGGAAATTCGGGTTTTGATGTCTCATTTTCGGGCCTGTACATTTTGCACTGTACCAACATTAGCACTTTGCTGAACAACACCATCCTGCACCATATTCGGGCACTCCCGTTTCCAGTGCCCCACGCCCCCACACGCGTGACAAGGTGACATCTTTTTCACTCCTTGCACATCGTTTTGAACCACAACAGTATTCAAGTCTGGACCGCGATTTACAAACCCTCGGCCTCGACCTCTCGACTGTGTCTGAAACGCACCATTCATTTGCAGTTGTTGCTGTATCATCTGTTGAACTCTGTTTCCCTGTATTCCTGCCTGTGCAGCCCTTATCTGCATCACCATCACTTTCTCTTTCAGCTTTTTCTGTTTTAGCTCAATCTCATCACTACAGTATTTCGCATACTGCAACACTTCATCGATCGGTTTTGCTTGCCAACATATCAAATGATTCTTAATCATCTGGCTAACTTCTGGTCTCAACCCTTCGACGAATCTAAACACAAGATGGTTCATGTCCTTCGGTTCAATAGTCTCAGTACTGCTATAGTGTTTGAATGCCTTTAACAACCTTTCATAGTAAGCATGTATTGATTCTTTAACCTCCTGAGAGGTCCAGTCGATTTTCTGCCAATCAGTCACTTTCGGCGACACCTTTTGTTTCAAAAACTCGATCACCTTATGATAATATTTCATCACTTCTTCGGAGGGTGCCCTGGTCACCTTATCCCTTGCCGGCTCCTTCGTCGGCCAATCTACCCCTCTCTTGCATTCGAGCCACAAATCAGGCAGAACAATGATCTCAAACAAGGTATTCAAGTCTTCCCAAAGACACTTTGCAAGTTTCACAAACCTATCTGTTTGTTGATACCACTCGATCAGTTTCTCTCTCAGTCTGGGATAATCATTGGTAAAAGATAGAATGTCTCCTCTGGACAACGGTACATGGACTAAGACACCACCAGGTGTCTCTCTCATAGGTAAGATTTTTACTGAATCCACATCAGGGGAGGCCTTCGCTTGGTTAGACCCTGGACTGTCACTTTTTTCCTTGTCTCTTTTCTTTGCCCACCTGCCTTCCCATTTTTCCAGTGCGACCCAGATTTGCGCACTTTGCAACAACTCTTTCAAATGTGCCTTCATCCCCGCAGCCCTTATGTGCATAAAATCTTTGGAGTCAAAGTCTAATCTGTAACTTCTTTTCATATGTTTAGTGTTTCCAATGTCGATATTGTATTTATCTGCCAGGTTCGCTAATTTCTGATGTACCTTGCCTACCTCTTTGGTAATCTTAGGGCACAGGAATCTTAATTCTGCTTCCGTGTAGGACTCCAATCTGTTCACTCCCATCGTACCTTCTACTAACTCAGCAGCTTCTGCCCCTAATCTCACAAGGTTTAGGTACTCGTCTTGCTTTTCCTTCTCTGAATCGACTGAAATCACTGCAGCCTTTTGTGAAGTATAAGTCTTTTCTAGCCATTCATTTAACTGTTGGACCGTGAAACCCTGTAGTGAAATGTTCCCTGCATGCATCATCGGGGAACGTGAGGTGTTCGTACTCATTGTCTGGGGAGTTAAAACTCCTAACCCTGCTTGACACATTGCTTCTATGGGTGCTCCCACTGGACTAAGGTCCATTAAAGACCTCAGCTGTTCAACTGCTTGTTCTCCTGGGGCCATTATCTGGGGAGTTCCCATAGACCCTCCTCTTATTACATCTTGAGTCATCACTCCCTGATCACATACGCCAGTTTTGCCCTGAGCATACAATGGCACTGGTGGACCGACAGTAATTGGCAACGATATGGCAGAAGGTGTCTGACCTGGACCCAGACTCCGTGGAGCAGCAACTCCATAGGTCTGTTCCAAGGTACCCGGGACAGGTACTAATGGTGGGCCAGCTACTTGGTTATATCCTGGTATCAGCTGTGGTTGCGGTTGGGACAGTAATTTCGGAGTTGACTCAATCTGCACTAACTTTGATTTTGTGTATATCGGGTCTGGCGGCACTATCAGATTTGTAGTAGTCTCAAGTACTGGGACGTCTGGGTAGATTCTCTGTATCTGCAGTGGAGGTTGCAACTGTATCGGTATGTCTGGAGCAGTGGCTACACTGACACCATTCTGTATCGGAGCCGTATCAGTAGTCTGTGCCGTATCAGCAACTCCCTTTTCCTGCGTCTGGTTCCCAGGATCCGTACTAGTGCTCGGAGCACTATCGCTCACCGCATAAGGTGGCGGGCGACCATGTAATAACCTGTCCATAAACTCCTCATCGTCTGTATCATCTTCCTCTTCCCAAGATCTTTTATTTTCTTTAGATTTGCCTGAGTCTTTATCTGTCTTACAGGAGGCCTTGTTTCCCTGTGTTTCTTCTCCCTGTGTTATTGCTGGGAACAGTTTTAGTCCGTCAACAATTCCCCTTCTCCACATTTTATTCTCGTTATCCCATCTAGCCTCAGCATAGGATTTTTCTGCCCTTCACAGCCTTCTATGGAACCTTTCTTGTCTATGTTTTAGAGCCATCAAATCCCAAATTGCTAAAGCCTCATATTGAGCTGGCCTTGGAGATGGTTTCTGTATACTTAACATCCACCTTAAGATCTCCAGCACCTTCGGATTGAACGTCCCATGCTCCGGGAACACTAAACATCCCTCCTTCTCTGTTAGTTTGCGCCACTGTTTCATCCATAAACATGGAGCAACACCTTTCTCTTCCATGACCATATGAGCTGGGGTACCCTCGGGTGGTGTAGGCTCCCCATCAGTTGCTACGATATATGTGTCTCCCTTCAGAGCACTCTTAAATGCTTTAACAAAATTCATTTTTGCGATTTTCCCTTGTTTTGTATTTAATCAAAAGTGACTTAGTTCCCAGGACACTCTTCACCCACCTTTCTCAACCTATTGCCTCTCATGGACGGCAGCCAATCCGTGCGCGACCCCTCTCGACAACTGACCTACCTCAGCGCAGCACCACTGACGTCACACTCACACACACTGCAGCTGACAAAGTCTTGCGGCTTGTCCGCTCCTCACTGAACCCACACAATCTAATGCAAATTATTGCAAGCACCTTAAATGACAACACAAATCTGCCGGTTTACTACAGGAAGGGTAACACATTTGCTTCAGAACTTTACAGAGATTTCGCTTGAAGCCTCAGCCGCTACTTTTTCCTTGTCAGTTCCCGCATACGCAAGCAGAATCTGACCCACAAATTCTACTCTCGACTTGTCAATGGCTTATTCCAGTGCACTTTAGAATTTACCAAATATCCGTCAAAGGTTTCACACATGCATCTACTCAAACTTGACTTGTCAACCACGCCCGATTGACCTATTAAACCGCACAGATTACAACATAGACCCAAGTGTCTCCTACACTTGTCAACAAACTCCGGAGTCTTAGACCACGACAGGTCCGTACATAAACAACCAACCACGTGGATAATTTTGAGCACCAAGCGCCACACTCATATGAAGTACGCCGACTTCCCTACTCTCATACTGCGGAGTACGCCCACTCCTACTAAACAACACATAGTTGGCCTAGATTCACATGAATCTCACGATCACCTGCAAAAAAGGCATAAATTAAGCAAGCGCAAAAACCCTAAACCACACACATTATGGCGCCGAGAACATCCCCAACTCACTTAGGCAGGCTCCGAGATCCCAGGAAAGTCATGGTGAACTTAGAAACCCATCATACCTCCAATTTGCATTATCACAGAAAAACAATTTTAGCAATGATTCTCCGTCTTAGGGCCCCCAAGGGCCAAACCGTCACTCTGCTACCAGAACTGATAACGCGTCCTTCTATGTTAATTTATTACACATTAGGACTCATTTTAGGCCAATGAATCTTGTGACCCAGTGGAGAGACACCGTAGGACGAGATAACTGATCAATATGTCAAGCAATATATCAATAATATCATCAATATTTATCACCACAATGCACTTTACTTTGGAAAAAGACATTAATCAAATTGTTGACGCAACCATGACCTTTCAGTCATGAATTACCACACCTTTTGATAGAATTTTATGTATTTTATTCCCTATTGATCACAATCTACGAGCAGAAGAGTTAATCTCAATACAAGGAAGCATAAGAGCATAGTCATGATATGGTAACTGTGGTAAGATTTCATTAATGCAAGAATCACAAACATAAGAACATAACACGGCGTGAACATAAATTAGATCACATCAAATATCATATACGTCTCAGTTCAGCAAAGCGTAACGTCAGTCATTTGTCTATTTCCGTCAGTCAAAGTGAATTTCCTATCCTAACCACTAATTAGCATCAGCATGTTGGGCTTCATGCAAAACAATTTAGAACACAAATTTAGAAAAACATCTAGCTATGGTCTCTATCAAAAGAGCAGTTGGCACCTAGAAAGGAAAAGCAAATAGACAAATCACAAATTGCATTGTCATAATTACCCTCCAAGGATTAGTTCAGCACACAGGATCAGTCTTCGTCTTCAGGACATCGGTAAAAACGCCATCAGTCTAAACTTGTCTAAAGGATAAGGGACACATCCCTCATTAGGAGGAGAAGTGCAAAGGGGCAGTCTATGGGTGAGGATGGTTTAATAAGTCTCAAAGTCACCGAACAGAGTGACAGAGTTTCTGGATAAAATCAATAGCATTCCCTACCTAGTTCTGACGACCCTTCTGTGACATGGGTTTTTATCCCTTTTTCGTAATACCTTCCCCCAAAATTCTATTGGACATTCACTATACCCCACTTTAACCTATCAAATTATACATTAGGTAATTCCAATTGTCACCCCACGATAATTCATAACATTTTGATTGGTCTTCATAATTGACGCCTTTGGAGGTGGCACATCCGGGGGAGTTACTTCACAGTTTGGCACGTCTTCTCGGGTCATGAGTTCCTTTGTCCATGGTTTAACGTCCTTGTACATTACATTAATCTACTTTTGTTTCAATATTGTATTAAAACTCATACTAAAGCAGCTAGCATGCGGATGAGAACCGAATCTGTGTTGATACATAGAATGAAGAAAAGGAACATTTGCAGGGTCATGGCTCTTTGCGAGTCAGCACACTGAAAAACAAGAAAATGCTTTTAATATGAGAGCTAGGCAGCTAAATCCTCAGCTCACGCTAACTTAAGGCCTATAGGATTTTCAATGCAGTATCGTAAATGTTAATGTAAGCTATAACACAAACAATTTTTACTCGTTATTGTCATTAGTTGGCATACACAATGGTAACTTCAAGGAGATGCAAGGTAGGCGTTCCCGGGCAAAAAATGACTCAAAGGCCCTAGCACCTTATTTATCCTCCTGTGCAAAAATCACGCACGGGAGGAGGCGGGCCTTAAATAATGGCGCTAAGCCTGTTTAGCACCATTATTTAATGCCTGGGTCAGGGCAGGCGTTAGGGGACCTGTTGGCCCTTTTCCATGGTCAGAGAAAATGGAAACAGCCCACAGGTGCCCAGGGCAACAACGCTGGAAATCTGAAATTGGTAGACCTCATACTCACAGGAAATTGGATGGCATACACCACAGGGCATGCCTGTGATGCCCTCAAGCGCCCATCCAACTCCGGATACGCCACCGCCAGGATCCGGAACATCAGGGGGGTCATGGTGCGACAGGAACCCCTCCCACGTTGGGAGGCCATCCACAGCTGGGCCTCCGCCGTCTTCTTGCTCCAGCGGCGAATGTCCTCCCATCTTTTACGGCAGTGGGTGCCCCATCTGTGGGGGACCCCCAGGTTCCGGACGTCCTTGGCGATGACACGCCAAATATCCTTCTTCTGGTGGGTGCTGACCTACAGGAATAGTACAGGGGAAAAGGAAAACTTTAACTGTCCGGACCGTCACAGTCATTGACCCACGTTCCCACCCTTGCCCTGACGCACATACAGTCATAGTCCGATCATGCAGGCCTCATCCCCCTGTATCTTCCATCCACACCACTCCAAACAGGCATTGCCCATAAAGCATGCTCACAGTGTACTCACCTGTTTGTCTGGAGGACTGTAGAGTAGCATGTACTGGGGGAGGACCCCATCCAGTAGTTTATCCAACTCCTCCAATGTGAAGGCAGGGGCCCTTTCCCCAGACACATGAGCCATTGTCGCTTCCAGACTGAGGTCACAGCAGCACTTGCAGTGTAGGTCCTCTCCTGTTGAAGATCAGGTATCAAGTGAGTGAACAGAGAGAAAATGGCGGTCACGTCCGTAGCGGTGCGTACCGCCACCGCCGGCATACATCGTCATTGGCTCCTGGGACCCATAGGGCCCAATGTTAACCAATGCAGGATTGCGCCGCGGTCTTCGACCGCCTACCGCGACGGTGTACAACCCAGCGCAGTTACCTCATATCCCCTTGTCCCACATTACAGGTCAGGCAGCCGCCATTTCAGGGTGCCACATGGCATTACTTTTAACTGCATCACACATATCTAGGCCTTGCATACACACAAAGACAGACACATAGCGGATTGACAAATGTGTGCAATAAAATTGTTTTTTTACTACCTCAGTGTTGGCTGACTCTGTGCTCGCTGTTCTCATCCATAGGGCACGTCCGCTGGGGCAGGTGAGGAGATGGCGGCATCCTCCGGTGTACAGACTGCTGGTGGACCTGTCGACAATGGAAGAGAGACATGTAATAGTCACCTACAGACTTGATCGTGTCACAATCCAGGAACTGTGTGCCCTATTGGAGCCAGACCTGATGTTAGCTATCCGCCATCCCACAGGAATCCCCCCTCTAGTGCAGGTCCTGTCAGTACTCCATTTCCTGGCAAGTGGGTCTTTTCAAACAACAGTGGCCATTGCATCAGGGACTTCCCAGCCTATGTTCTCAAACGTGTTGTCCAGAGTGTTGTCTGCCCTGCTGAAACACATGCGCAGCTATATTGTGTTCCCTCAAGTGGAGGATTTGCCTACAGTGAAAGGTGACTTCTATGCCCTGGGACATATCCCCAACATCATAGGTGCCATTGATGGGACACATGTGGCCTTGGTCCCCCCGCAGGAGTGAACAGGTGTACAGAAACCGGAAGAGCTACCATTCAATGAATGTGCAGATGGTGTGTTTGGCCGACCAGTACATCTCCCATGTGAACGCCAAGTTTCCTGGCTCAGTGCATGACGCTTACATTCTGAGGAATAGCAGCATCCCTTATGTGATGGGGCAACTCCAGAGGCACTGTGTGTGGCTAATAGGTGAGGACAAGGACCCTGTACCCTGTGAATAGTTGTCTGGGATTGTCCCTAAGGGTTAGTGTGTGTCTAACAGTTGTCCCTCGACATTTGCAGGTGACTCTGGTTTCCCAAACCTATCATGGATATTGACCCCAGGGAGAAATCCCAGGACAAGGGCAGAGGAACGCTACAACGAGGCACATGGGTGAACTAGGAGAGTGATAGAAAGGACCTTTGGCTTCCTGAAGGCCAGGTTCCAGTGCCTCCATATGACAGGTGGTTCTCTGTACTACCCACCAAAGAAGGTGTGCCAGATCATCGTGGCCTGCTGTATGTTGCACAACTTGGCTTTGCGACCACAGGTGGATGGTCCAGAAGGAGGTCTTTGTGGCAGCTGTGGAGCCTGTGGACAGTGAAGAAGAGGAGGCAGAAGAAGAGGATATTGACAACAGAAACAACGTGATCCGGCAATACTTCCAGTGAGACACAGGTAAGAAGACATCACTGCCTCCTACATCTGATAAAATTGTTAGACCTATCATATGTCTGTCACTTTCACCCAGTGTATGGACCCTGACCTGTCACTTTGCCTTTCCATTTCACAGATGTGGGTCCCACTGTGTGACCTCTGCTATGTTACCTCGTGGACTAGAGCTGTGTGACATAGGTATGTTGGCAATATAATATACATTGCTATTTTCCTCAGTTATTGCAAATATACATTTGTGAAAGCACAGACTGACTCCAGCTTGTTTCGTGATTCAAGGGTGTTTATTTAAGTGCAAAATAGTGGAGGGGGTTGTAAAATGGTCAGGGGTGATGGTGGAGGAATGTCCATGGCAGAGTCCAGTTATTTGTCTCACAGGTGCCTTGTCCAAAGGGGCATAGGAAGTGGAGCTAGGGCAGTTTAAGGATGGACAGGGTGACAAAGTGGGACAGAAGGATGACATTCAGGGTGGTCTCATTTATTGGTGGGGGTCTTGACATTGTTCTCTGTCTTTGTCCTGGATCTCAGGGACCGTTTGCGGGTTGGTTCTCCATCTGCAGGGGGTGGGGTGCTGGTGTTGTGGTCCTGTGGCAGTGCCTCCTGTCCACTAGCGCCAGTGGAGGTGGTGGGCAGTTCATCGTCCAGTGTCAGGAGCCCCTTGTTGTGCCACAGTGTCCCTCCTGGATTTCACAAGGTCCTTCAGCACCCCTACAATGGTGACCAGGGTGGTGTTGATGGACTTGAGTTCCTCCCTGAACCCCAAATACTGTTCCTCCTGCAGCCGCTGGGTCTCCTGAAACTTGGCCAGTACCGTTGCAATCGTCTCCTGGGAATGATGGTACGCTCCCATGATGTTGGAGAGGGCGTCGTGGAGAGTGGGTTCCCTGGGTCTTTCCTCCCCCTGCTGCACAGCAGACCTCCCAGTTGTCCGGTTTTCCTGTGCCTCTGTCCCCTGAACCGTGTGCCCACTGCCACTGCCCCCAGGTCCCTGCCATTCTTGGGTTGGTGGGTTTGCCTGGGTTCCCTGTAGTGGTGGACACACTGCTGCTTGACGTGTCCTGGGGACAGAGGTACGGGCCCGCTGGGTGGGTGCTGTGCTGGTGTTTCCTGAGGGGGGAGGCTCTGTGGTGGCTTGTGACTGTGTCAGGGGAACCGACTGTCCCGAGGTCCCAGATGGGCCAGGCTGGTCATCTAGATCCAGTTGGACAGAGCTGCTGTCATCACTGTGCGCCTCTTCTGTGGGGGGGTGGACATGTCTGGAACCTCCTATCCTGTGACGTTGGGTAGGGGTCCTGCAGGGGTGTAAAGGCATGATTATTGCATCTGTGTGTGCCATCGTGTGCAATGGGTGGGTGACCCTGTACCCCAGTCTTACATTCTTGTGTGGGACCTTGCGTGAGAATTGTTTTGGGGTCTGTGTGGGTATCTGTAGTGGACATGCTTTGGGGATGGGTGTCCATGCTTTGTTGTTGCATGCAGGGCTTGGTGTTGGGATGGGTGGTTTGTGATAGTGGGACATATGTGAGGTGTTGGAGTGATCAGGTGAGGGTGAGGGTGGGGGTATGTGATAGCATGCAGGTAGGGTGGGGGATATGGTCATTAAGATTTGACTTACCAAAGTCCATACCTCCAGCTACTCCTGCGACGCCCTCAGGATGCAGTATAGCAAGACTTGCTCCTCCCATGTTGTTAGTTGTGGGGGAGGAGGTAGGGGTCCGCCGCCAGTCCTCTAAACTGCAATCTGGTGTCTTGAGACCACAGAACGCACCTTCCCCCCTAGGTCATTCCACCTTTTCCTGATGTCATCCCGTGTTCTTGGATGCTGTCCCACAGCGTTGACCCTGTCCACGATTCTGCACCATAGCTCCATCTTCCTAGCTATGGAGGTGTGCTGCACCTGTGATCCGAATAGCTGTGGCTCTACCCAGATTATTTCCTCCACCATGACCCTGAGCTCCTCCTCAGAAAACCTGGGGTGTCTTTGCGGTGCCATGGTGTTGTGTGGGTGATGTGTGAGGTGGTGTGTGTTGTGATGTGTTTGTGTGTGTTGTGTGAGGTGCGTGGATGTTGTGTGAGTGATGGTGTTGAGTGCCTGTGGATGCTAGTTTGTTGATGGTGTTGTCTCTCTCTGGCCTTCTGTCGCAATTATGGTCGTAAGGGTTTGTGGGTGATATGGGTGTGTGTTTTATATTGTATTGGGTGTGTGGGAGTGGTGTGTGTATGTGTATCAGGTGTGTGTATTTCGAATTGTCCTATGTGGTTGTGTTTTGTAAATGTGTGTGTATTTTGAGCGTGGCGGTGTGTACCGCCAATGGAATACCACGGTTGAAAGACTGCTGCATGGATTAGTGGGGTCGTGATAGTGTGGGTGTATTCCTGTTGGCGTGACGGTGTCGGTTTTGTTATCGCCAGTTTATCACTGAACTTTGGTGTGGCGGACTTGTGTGGGTGTCTGGATTTTGGCTGATTCCGAGCTGTGAGTCGTAATTGCTGTAGCGGAATTCTGCGGCCGCAGCGGTGTGTTGGCGGTCTTCTGCACAACGGTAAGCGGGATTTACCGCCAATATTGTAATGAGTGCCAAAGTGTCTTCTCAGCATACCTGACGGATCACAGAATAAAGACCCCAAACTCTCACAGTCATCTGCCTCTGAAAACAAATGCCTAACTTGGTGAACTGTCAAAGGGGCCCCATCAGGTCACAATAAAAATCATTGGAAGCATCCACTTCTTCAAAAGAAGTCATCATTGCCCACCATCATAGTTTGAGATAAGATACTCTGCACGTCACTTTCAGCAACCTGTGAGCCGCTTCCAGTTTGACATTTGCTTTCACTACTCCCAAACTGCGGGACCCCTTAGATTCTTTTCCTTCCTGCTGCAGGGTCCATGGACTGGAGCCTGAACTGTCCACTTTAGACTATTGCTTGCTCTAACTTGCTTTAACTTTACCCTGTTTCTCCCGTACAGGTTTATACCACACATTACCCTTTTGGGTCCTCGCTCCCCCATATCGGGGTAGTCTCCATTGAGGGTGACACCTCAGAAAGATCTGGTGGGGTCTCTCACTGGGTGCCAGATGGAGTAGTTCATTGTGTTTGGTCTTTTTGGCCTTGTTACACCCCCTTCACCCATTCCTCCATTTGCAAGTCTTCCTCATATCACTTTTACGACTGGTACGTACCCTCCAAGATGACAAACATCAACCATTCATGCAATGGGGCTCGATAGTTTACATACCCCGGGCGACTGCATACCATCAGCAGCAGCTCCTCTGCTATGGAGGAGGAGTGTCCCCTCCCGCCAGCAGCAGCAGCTGCAAACTTGAAAAAGAAAACATTTGTTTTATTTTTCGGAGGCAGGGCCATGGGGATGACAGGCACCAGGGGAGTGGTAGGTGCACTCCTCTCAGTGCGCATGTGTGTTTGGCCAGCCATCTCAGGACAGCCAAACACACATGCGTACTGAGCTGTCTCCAACTCTGCAATGTGTTGCTGGGTTACATGCTCCCAGTCTGCCTGGGAGCACAAATCGAGAGCCCTCAGGCCAATCTGCCAACAGCATGAAAGCAGTGTTAGAATTGGCCGCAGGACAGGCTGGGAGCCTGTGCCTTCAGAAAGGGACCCAGAGGAGCAGCAAACTGGTGGTGATGCGGCAGGCAAGGTTTTTTTTGTGTGTCTTTTTTGTTGTGTGCCCCCCCCACCCTGCCACTTTGCCCTGTCTCCAGCCACCACTGCATTCCATAACTATAAGACCTAATGGAGACCACAACCCCTGTTAAACTTCTATCCCTCACTGTTCGAGGACTTAACTTCCCCAATAAAAGGCTATTTACTCTATTAAAACCCAGATCTACTCTTGTTGCAAGAGATGTGTGTGCTTCGTGATGACTACCACCGTATGGTGCACCCCAAATATCCATGTCAACACTGGGCCTATGCACCCACCAAAATGCTGGGAGTCGCCATATTTTTCAAGAGGGGCTTTTACTTTAAATTGGTTAAAGCCATTAGCAATCTAGAGGGGAGATTCCTTAGACTGACAGTAGAAAGAGGCAAAATCACTCTGACTCTCATTAACCTCTACACCCCAAATCAGTCCCAAGATGCTTACACTAAACAAGTCCTTAGAAATCAGATCCAACACGCTACTGGGGAACTCATTGTAGGGGGTGATTTCAAATTAGTCTGGGATCCTACTATAGACAGAATTCCTTCCAATCTTCAAGGCATGTTCAGTATGCCTAAAAAATAATCTAATGAGGCTGATCTAGTAGACGCCTGGCACTCTCTCCATCCTGATGAGAGAGATTATTTCTTTTATTCCCACACACACCTTTCTTATTCATGCATAGACTACCTGCTTGTGTCCCACCCTCGTCTCAGAAACCTAACTTCCACCCAACTCTGCAATATTTCTATTTCAGACCATGCACATGTGGAGCTTACCTGGACACCGCATTCAGGGAATCCCAGTTCCCTTCCTCGGAAAACCTATCCCCCCAACTTCTCTGCGATCCTGTAGTCAGCGCCTCTATCACAGATGCCATCACTGACTACTTTACACTCAATGACTCCCTCAACTTTTCACCTCAAGTGCTCTGGGATGAGTTTAAGGCAACCTCCGTGGAGTTTTGTCTACCATTGCCAGGGCTTGTGAGGCCCACCTCCTCAAGGCTAACCTCACAGAGGAAAATTGCTTCCTGGAACAAACGGACAAACAACAACACACAGTGTGAGCAAAGAGACAATTGGCTATTTTGGGGGACAACTTTGTATGCTCCCCACTAATAAGGCTTAAAGATCCCTTTTAGTGCTTAAGCAGAAGTTCTACAAAGGCGGTGACAGGGTGGCCACTCATCTGGCTCACAGACTAAGACATCACCAGGCTCACTCCCATTTAGCCAAAATTCGAACTCAGGGGGATGGTTGGGTGATCAGAGAGCAGGAAAAACAGGAAATCTTCAGGTCTTTTTATCAGCACCTATATGCTCTAAGTATGGAGGACCACCTTGACATAGATTCCTACCTTTGGGATTGCCTGTGGCAGTCCCTGGAACCTGCGCTCGCTCAGGACCTAGAGGAACTCAAGATGCTCCCAAAGGGGAAACCTCCTGGCCCAGATGGCCTTACACCTACATTTTATCTGTACTTTTCCGCCAACTACACATCACCTACTGGCTCTTTTAAAAAAAAAATCCCGTTCCAATGGTCTTACCCCAACAATGTCACAAGCTGAGATAACTCTCAATCCAAAACCAGGTACAGATCCTACTATATTCTTCTCTTATTGCCTGATGGCCCTTTTGAACATCAATGCGAAAAATATACACTAAAATGCTGGTAAACCATCTCGAAGTCCTCCTATCCGTCCTAATAGATCTCAACCAGGTGGGCTTTAGAAAACACAGGCAAGGCCCGGATATCCTCCGCTGGCTTGCTCACTTGGTAGAGAAGGCCTGCAAACATAACATGCCAGCCTTACTACTGTTGTTGGACGCTGAAAAGGTCTTTAATAGGGTGCGCTGGCAATTCCTAAATGTGGTCCTCATTAAAGTAGGACTAGGCCCCAATATGATCAGCAGAAATATACTGCACCCACGTTGTCTATCCAGCTTAATGGTCACTCCTGTTCATACCAGAGACACTCACACTACACACAGACTTGCACCCCAAGTTGCTTACTTCTCCCCCACCCATCTCTGCAAGTCCATTCCTTTCGTTCATCAGTTGGACACACCACCACCTTCCACTCATCCGATGCATGTCGGGACTGACTCCTCTGACTCCCCCTTTCCTCAGTGGGCATCTGGGGGTCCCCTGCCAAATCAGTCATCCTCACTCAGAGGTTATTGTAGGAAAGTACCATCTTGCCTGGCATGTTACCCCTATTTTCACTGTATGTATGTTTGTTTTTGCCCTTGGGCCACTGGGATCCTGCTAGGCAGGACCCCAGTGCTCATAGTATGTGCCCTGTATGTGTTCCCTCTGTGGTGCCTAACTGTATCACTGAGTCTCTGCTAACCAGAACCTCAGTGTTTATGCTCTCTCTGCTTTCTAAATTTGTCACTGCAGGCTACTGACTAAATTTACCAATTCTCATTGGCACGCTGGTACACCCATATAATTCCTTTGTATATGGTACTTAGGTACCCAGGGTATTGGTGTTCCAGGAGATCCCTATAGGCTGCAGCATTTCTTTTGCCACCCATAGGGAGCTCAGGCAATTCTTACACAGGCCTGCCACTGCAGCCTGAGTGAAATAACGTCCACATTATTTCACAGCCATTTTTCACTGCACATAAGTAACTTAGAAGTCACCTATATGTCTAACCCTCACTTGGTGAAGGTTGGGTGCCAAGTTACTTAGTGTGTGGGCACCCTGGCACTAGCCAAGGTGCCCCCACATCGTTCAGGGCAAATCCCCTGAACTTTGTGAGTGCGGGGACACCATTACATGCGTGCACTATACATAGGTCACTACCTATGTATAGCGTCACAATGGTAACTCCGAACATGGCCGTGTAACATGTCTAAGATCATGGAATTGTCACTCCAATACCATTCTGGTTTTGAGGGGACAATTCCATGATCCCCCGGGTCTCTAGCACAGAACCCGGGTACTGCCAAACTGCCTTTCCAGGGTTTCCACTGCAGCTGCTGCTGCTGCCAACCCCTCGGACAGGATTCTTCCCTCCTGGGGTTTAGGCAGCCCCAGCCAAGGAAGGCAGAACAAAGTATTTCCTCTGTGAGAGGGTGTTACACCCTCTCCCTTTGGAAATAGGTGTTAAGTGCTGGGGAGGAGTAGCCTCCCCCAGTCTCTGGAAATGCTTTGATGGGCACAGATGGTGCCCATCTCTGCATAAGCCAGTCTACACCGGTTCAGGGATCCCCCAGTCTTGCTCTGGCGCGAAACTGGACAAAGGAAAGGGGAGTGACCACTCCCCTGACCAGTACCTCCCAGGGGAGATGCCCAGAGCTCCTCCAGTGTGTCCCAGACCTCTGCCATTTGGATTCAGAGGTGTTGGGGGCACACTGGACTGCTCTGAGTGGCCAGTGCCAGCAGGTGACGTCAGAGACCCCCTCTGATAGGCTCTTACCTCTCTTGGTGCCAATCCTCCTTTCTTGGTAGCCAAACCTCCTTTTCTGGCTATTTAGGGTCTCTCCTCTGGGGTATTCTTCAGATAACAAATGCAAGAGCTCACCAGAGTTCCTCTGCACTTCCCTCTTTGACTTCTGCCAAGGATCGACCGCTGACTGCTCCAGGACGCCTGCAAAACCACAAAAAAGTAGCAAGATGACTACCAGCAACATTGTAGCGCCTAATCCTGCCGGCTTTCCCGACTGCTTCCTGGTGATGCATGCTCTGAGGGCTGTCTGCCTTCACCCTGCACTGGAAATCCCGAAGTAATCTCCTGTGGGCTGACGGAGTCTTCCCTCTGCAAACGCAGGCACCAAACTTCTGCATCACCAGTCCTCTGGGTCCCCTCTCATCTCAACGAGTGTGGTCCCTGGAACACAGGAGCTAGATCCAAGTGACCCCCACAGTCCAGTAATCCTTCAGTCCAAGTTTGGTGGAGGTAAGTCCTTGCCTCTCCACGCTAGACTGCAAACCTGTGTACAGCGTGATTTGCAGCTGCTCCGGCTTCTGCGCACTTCTCCAAGGATTCCTTTGTGCATAGCCTAGCCTGGGTCCCCAGCACTCTGTCCTGCAGTGCTCAACCCGCTGAGTTGGACTCCCCATCGTGGGACCCTCCTTTGTGACTCTGAGTCGACTCCGGTTCACAAATATTCTAAGTGCCTGCTCTGGTACTTCTGCGGGTGCTGCCTGCATTTGTGGGGGCTCTCTGAGTTGCTGAGCTCCCCACCTGTCTCCTCCTCCAAGGGGTGACATCCTGGTCCTTCCTGGTCCCCAGCAGCACCCAAAAACCTCTTCCGCAACCCTTGCAGCTAGCAAGGCTTGTTTGTGGTATTTCTGTGTGGAAACACTTCTGCAACATCCAGCACGCCATGGGACATCTTCCATCCAAAGGAGAAGTTCCTAGCCCTTTTTGTTGTTGCAGAATCCTTGGCTTCTTCCACCTGGCGGCAGCCTCTTTGCACCTTCATCCAGGGTTTCTTAGGCTCCTGCCCTCCCTGGACACTATTGCGACTCTTGGGCTTGGTCCCCTTGCCTTGCAGGTCCTCAGGTCCAGGAATCCGTCTTCAGTGCTTTGCTGGTGTTTGTGGTTCTTGCAGAATCCCCCTATCACGACTATTGTGTCCTATTGGGGTAGTAGGGGAACTTTACTCCTACTTTTCAGGGTCTTGGGGTGGGGTATCTTGGACACCCTGACTGTTTTCTTACAGCCCCAGCTACCCTCTACAAGCTCCCGTAAGCCTGGGGGGGCGTGGCCAAGAACCCAAAGATGGCGCACGCTTAATCCCCTCGCTCCGGAGGGGCCTACAATTATCCGGGTAAAAGTGCGCCGTCCCCGGGCCGATCGGTGTCAGAGCTGAGGTGGTAGCCTGGGGGAGCGGTCCTGGGAGCTGCGGAGCCCCTTTCCCGACCCTGAGACGTGGGTCCGAGCTGAGCCGGCGAAGAGAGGAGCCGGCGGCCCATCCCTCGGGCGGAGCCAGGATCCTGCGTGGAGACGCGGGCTACCGCGGAACCGGAGCGGACGGCTGGACAAGCCGCGGGAGTGCCGGAACGGGTCTGACCGCTGGAGCCGTGACCCGAAGGCGAAAGGGGCCCCCGGAGAGGGTAGGAGCAGCGGTAGGCCCTGACGACCTGGGGCCTCGGAAAAGCCCCAATGACCGCTAGCGGCCGAGGTGCCCCGAGAGACTGGGCCTCACTGAGCTGTAGGAGGCCGGGGCAAGGAGAGTGGGCGCGGCTCTAATTGGACTGGGGCCGGCCCCCAGATGCACCAAGCGGACGCCGGGGGAGGCGCGGGTCCCACAGCCCCAGAATTGGAGTGAGGCTGGCTTCCCTACCAGCCCAGAATCGACAAGGGAGTGCAGCGACCTGTGGTGCGGAGATCGGAATCGCGGGTTGGGCCCGGCCGACTCCTAAGACAATAGGTGAGCAACAGGGGCAGTGCTCTCCACTAAAGGAGTAAGATGTGGACCACCTGGCAAGGGGAGAGAGGTGAACACCCCTCACGTCCCAGAACAGGGGGGAGCACCGGCAGCCTCCGCGGCACCCCTCTGAGACTGAACGGGCCCCCAGGGGGCCCCTGAGCCGTTGGGGAGGCAGCACTGGGGTACCCCGGTGAGACCCGGAGGGGTGCGGCCCCTGACACACAGCACGTGGAGGAGCGGTTGGGACGGCCAGGACCCGAGAGTAACGAACTCCCATGGGCCAGCAACGAGGAACCTCCAAACCCTGCAGAACACACTGAGGATTTGCTGAAAGCTGACGATCAGCCATATAGAGACGCCCTAAGACTCCACCTGGCAGAACATATTGAGTCCAATAAGGGATCTACCCCTTCTAGACCCACGGAATGGAAAACACTTAAAGTGGTTATGAGGGGTTATTGTCTAGGGCAGTCGGTGGGGGTGAGATGCACACTTGAAAGGGAATTGACTACCCTAGAGAAGGTAATACATGAAGGGGAACTGAGACAGGGTCTGACGCACCGGAGAACAAGGAATATAACCGTGTCCGGAGAGCCCACTCTCAGGTCGAAGAACAACTTAGATGCCACAATATGCAAAAATACTTTGCATCATTACAATCAGAAGAGGGTAGATCGGGGAAAATGCAGGCGTGGTTGGTAAGGCCAGGGGGAGACAGCGAGCCCATTACGAGTGCGCTGGATTAAGAGGGACTGCGCAGACACAGACCAGGCCCTACAAATGATGCATTCAAGGAATATTATACCCACCTGTACTGGAGGCCTGACGAACTGGGGATGGAGGCCTTTGATAAGTTTTTAGGGCAAACTCCACTGACGACCCTGAGGATAGAAGAGAGGGATAGCCTAGGAGGATCAGTGAGGGCGGAGGACATAGGTGAGGCCATATCGCAATTAGCCTCGGGAAGACTCTGGGAACGGACGGCCTCCCCATGGACTTTTACAAAAAATATAAAACACTGTTGGTCCCCCAGCTAGTGGAAATGTACACGGAAGCATTATACCATGGGGAGCTACCGGGTACTCTGCGGGAGGCCTTGGTGATCCCACTCCCCAAAACAAAATCCAAGGAAGCATCGGTGACTGACTTCCGCCCCTTGTCGATGCTGAACAGCGATTTTAAAATCCTTAGTAAGATCATGGCCAACCGGTTGCTCCCCCACATACCCACACTTGTGCACGTAGATCAGAACAGTTTTGTCCCGAATCGTAGTACCTCCCTGAACCTGAGGCGACTTTTCGCTGTTCTGCATATGCCCAGTGTAGAGAAACCCCCAACAGGTGTCTTGCTTGCGGTGGACTTCGAGAAGGCCTTTGACTCGATTAGATGGGACTACCTAAGGGCCGTGATGCTTAGAATGGGACTGGGGGCGGGCTGGGTAAAATGGGTGGACTTGTTATATGCGTCCCCACTGGCAAGGGTAAAGACGGGCAGGACAATATCTGACACATACCCAATATACAGGGGAACCAGACAGGGATGCCCCCTGTCCCCACTGTTATTCGCCCTAGCCATCGAGCCCCTGGTGGCCCGGCTGCGACAGGATGGGGCGGGTAAAGGAATTAAATGGGGACAAACAGAACATGTCATCTCATTATATGCCGACGATATACTCATTTACCTTAAGGACGGGATGAGTAGACTTCCGTGGGCCTTGAGGAACTTGGAAGATTTCGGGACACTGTCAGGGCTTCGCCTTAACCGAGGTAAAACATTTGTGTTCCCCATACTGCCAAGTTGCGAACGCCCTCTAACATGCCCCAGGGATGTGATCTGGGCCCCCACAGACCTTCAAATATTTGGGCATACAAGTATTCCATGACATGGGTGATCTTCAGGATGGTAACCTCGGTAGGGCACTCCGCTCCTTACGGGCTTCAGTCGGGCTCTGGCGATCCTTGAAGTTAACAATAATGGCCAGAGTAGCGTTATCTAAAATGATTATGCTCCCTCGCCTTCTCTACTACTTCGCTAATTTGCCATTACTGATGCCTTCGGCATGGTTCCGCGAGTTGAACACCCTACTTAGGGAACTTATATGGGATGATGGTCCTAGACGCACGGTGCTATCGACCCTTTGTAGGCCGACCCATATGGGTGGCCTGAGTGCCCCAGACTTCGAAGCCTACTACTTGGCATTCCAATTACAATGGATGACCGGCTGGTTCGTGGGTAGGGGACAATTGGACATGTGTACTGCCCTAGGTGAGATTGACAAAGACCGGATTATCGTACGCATGACAAATAGGAGGATTACCCCCCAAAGGGACATCCTAATGACTAGAGTGGCGATGACATGTTAGAAAAGATGTGCGAGAAGGGTCGGAGTGGGCCCACCTTATTCCCCAGCGTTGCCGTTATCGGTCCTTGTGCTGGATGCGGGAGGAAAGGGCCTGGGGGGCACGGGATTGGCACCATGGATGAGAGCTGGAGTGGAGGCAGTTGGGGAACTCTTCCGTGAAGGGGTGCTGAAAACCTTCACTGACCTAACAAGCGGAGGAGTCCCCCAGGGACAGTTCTTACTATTTCAGAAGCTAGTACATACCCTGAAAGACCACTGGGACACGATCAACGCGGAACCCACTACCCACGAGGTGTTACACCTCCTGTTGACATCAGGAGAGGAATCCCATTTGATCACTAAACTATACCGGGCCCAGATTGAGGTTGCACTGGACCCACTGCATCCCCTGAGAGAAAGATGGGGGAGAACGGTTGGTCGTGATTTGTCAGACGCGGAATGGAGTAGAGCGTTGGCTTATCCCCGGACGGTCTCCCGTAACACACGATTACGATACATCCAATACAATGACCTCCATAGGACGTACCTCACCCCACACCGACTGTTCCTAATATATGGGGGAGCCCCCAGGACATGCCCCAGATGTGGGGAGGGGGATGCTGACTTTGACCACATGGTATGGAGCTGCCTAGAACTCCAGATCGGCTGGAGGGCGGTGATGGCAGACCTGTCAAGACTATTTGGGACGGAACTGTCACCAGCCCCCGCTATATTCTTGCTGGGCCTCAAGACTGGTACCCCACAGGGGAAAGTTAAGGGTCGCTTCCTGGACCTTGCTCTGGCCCTTTATAGGAAACTGATTACGAAGGGTTGGAAAGCTCCAAGCCATCCTTCGCTGACTGAATGGAGACGTGACGTTGCAAAATGGACTAGGGCCGAACTACAGGTCCTGAAAGCAAGAGGCATCCGTCAAACCCCCATTGCTCCAGAATGGGAGGACTTAGTGACGAGCTGGGACGACTTGGTAAGGGGGCCGGTAACACCCACTGAGGAACCAGCAGAATTAGGAGTCTAGGAGGACGTAAGGAAGAGAAGGATGATAATACACCCAGGGAGGGAGGGACCCTGAAACCAAATGTAAGATGAGGGCGGAGGCACCAACAGACCAAACCGAGTGATTGGGGGCAGGGACAAGTTAGGCATGAACTACCACGTACTTGCTAAGAAATGAGGAGAGTAAGTGACTAGCAACTTCCCATACAGTGGAGGGTCCTGGGAGAGACTTGCCCCAACAGTTGTAACGTCCCACCCACACAGCCCCATCATATTCACAGTTAAACATTGTTTAAATTTAAGTTAAGTCTGTTATGCAGCCATAAAAACCAAAATGGTATTACAGAACTCACGTATGAGGGAATCTCTAATGCAGAAACTCTAACGCACCAGGTTCTGGGACAGTTTATTTCTAAATAGCAGTCATAATGAATAATAAGATGAGAACCCCAGTATATGTAACACTTTGATATGATACTTATATGGTTAACGATGTAAATGATGAGAACAAGATGATGCCATAATCTGATTTGCATGTATATGACAGCGATTTGTTAATAAAAATATACTTGAAAAAAAAAATACAAGCTCCCATAAGCCTGGGGTCCATTCGTGATTCGCATTCCACTTTTGGAGTATATGGTTTGTGTTGCCCCTAGACCTATGTTCACCTATTGCATCCTATTGTAATTCTACACTGTTTGCATTATTTTTACTATTACTTACCTGTTTTGCGTTTGTGTACATATAACTTGTGTATATTACTTACCTTCTAACTGAGGGTACTCACTGAGATACTTGTGGCATATTGTCATAAAAATAAAGTACCTTTATTTTTAGTAACTCTGAGTATTGTGTTTTCTTCTGATATTGTGCTATATGATATAAGTGGTATAGTAGGAGCTTTGCATGTCTCCTAGTTCAGCCTAAGGTGCTTTGCCATAGCTACCTTTTATCAGCCTAAGCTGCAAGAAACACCTCTATTCTACTAATAAGGGATAACTGGACCTGCCACCGGGTGTAAGTACCACAAGGTACCCACTATAAGCCAAGCCAGCCTCCTACAGTTATTGACCAGGCTCCTCCTGATGCACACTGTTGGTCTATTGTGGTTACTTCATAGCTCTACATCCCTTTCATTATAAGTCCCGACCGTTCCTATGCTACCCAGTGTGGAATTATGACAATCTGGATTGTGTCCTTCCTGATTAGCGACTGCAATGTATAACTTTGTGAAAACTTAACAAACAGAACTTGAGCAAAAAAAGCATACAAAGGGAGCACTTTTAAATAAGTGAGTTAGAGCATGTATCCCTCTTGAAATAGCCTGGGTACCTGATTCTCTTCACAGCATATCACAGCATGTGTGGGTGGCAGCCAGGCAGTGAGGCAGCATCTGGCACAGAGTTAAATCCCTTATTTAATTGAAAAGAACAACTTAGGTGCATGGTAATTGCTCTTAGCACTTACCATCCATATAACTTGAAAATCGAAGTGAAGGGTGCCCTGGCACCCTCTAGGGACAGCAACTGCTCCTCCCTGGGGTAGAATCAATCCTAGCAGGCTATTCACCGTTCTGACCATACCGCTCTCTAGCCACAGTGCCTGCATAAATGCACCTAAGAAGTATAATGATATCAGGCTGTACCCCATAGATGCCAGGATGTCCCAAAGCTTGGACGGACTTACTGTGCAAAAGAAACAGGAGAGGTTCATAAAGACCATATGAGTGGCACCTCCCCTAGCCTTGACGTATTTTCCTATAATGAGTTTTTAATTTAGGGTGTGTTCAACTGTGCCTATGCCTTGACAGAATCCATATTGGATTTCGAATACGTTTTGTTTTCCTGCACAAGTTTCTATTCCCAAATGAAATCACGGAGACCCTAAATTTGTTATTGAGTCCAATAGGGAGATTGGCCTAAAACATTTGGGGTTCATTTTGTATCATTTTTATAGATTGGGATGATAATGGACTCTTTTCATGATTCAAGCAAATAGCCAGAGAGTGGGCTGCAAAACATTTGTAATGATGAGGGCCCAGAGATCTAGATTAGTCTTAAAAACATCTACTGGCACCCCATCTGGCCCGGGTGTTTTTACTGACGGGCTATTTATAAGGGTCATTATGACAACTTCTAATTCAATTGGGTTGAAGTGAAAGTAACTAACTCTATTTGTTCAAAGGTCCTCAAGAGTAGACAGCAAAGTTCCATCATCAAAGATACTTATAAAATGCTGTGCCAAAACATCCCCTGGTATAAAGCAAGAGATAAAGCAAGACAATTGAGGGCCAATCACTGGAGGAGTGAATACAGGGGGATTCACTGCATCCCAAAAGTCTTTTGAATCTTTCATAATAATAGCGGCCTGTAGGTCTTTCCAAGCTTTTGTCTGTAAACTCCTTCATCGGTTCCTCTAAGATCTTTTTTTAAAAGCCCTGGTCAATCTAATATCTTTCCTGTTTCTTGGTTAAATTTTTAATCCTGATAATAACTTTTTGTGCGCTGTGGAGCAGTCCGCATTAAACCATGTGAATGGTTTTATCTTATTTTGGAGTTTGTTGACTAAAAGATTTGTGGATATATTAGAGCATAGTTTGTAAACTCTCTAATATAATGCTGGGTTTCCATCAACCAATAATAAATCAGTGGAAACAGCCCTGTTGTTTGTTATCAATTCCTTGATAAATGTACATGAATCACTTTTCTCCCATTTAATTTTAAGACCACTGTTTCGAGTATAATCAAAGTGACAGGGCTCATTGATATTTATTTCATGTCCCAGTGGTACATTCATATCTGGAGCAAGAGGATTATGATCACTAGCACAATTAACTAATGCTTAAAAATGTAGACATAAAAAAGAAAGAACATGGAGAAAAGAATAAAATCAATTGTGGTACATTGTTTGGGAATGGGTGGAGGCATCGATTTCACAAGCAAAAACAAGATTAGTTTTATTAAACAACATGTTCAGCTCCTCTCCATATACTGAAGGGGTAACATGCGTACATCCCCTTTAATATCAGTGAAACCAGAAACCCGTTAATTGCTATTTTTGCGGGCTGGAATACTGAAATCCACTATCCAGATAAGTCTCCTACCCAGAAAGTTTGAGTACTGTCTAGTAGATTTTGTCATGATTTTGCACATTCTATAGTTATCGGATGAACTATTCTTAATTTTCATCAGGATACTTAAATGACATAAACTGAGTATTGGAAGATTGGAATGTTGAGAACTCCATTGGAGATAATGAAGTGACAGCATTCTGTATAGACTGGTAAAGGCCTGCTGCTCCCAAGATTGTAGTATCCAAATCCATCCCCGCCCTGCCTGTGTAGCAAGGCGTACAGGAGACTTCCCTCCTCTCTTTTCCTGTTGCTTACAGTGTCACTGGAGCCCAGGAAGGAGGGAGAGGACATTTCTGCTCAGTTCCTGGGTCTATCTGGATCAGCTGAACGAGGAAAGGTAGTTAAGGTGAACCCAGTGAGAAAGAGGGGCTTAATTCAGCCTTCTTTTACAGCGAATGCATCTAATGTTCAACAGCTAACAGCAGTGGCCCTACATGCAGCTGTTATCTGTTGAATGATCATATCAAGATCTGAGAAAGAAAGGGTTTTTAGCCATGGACGGTGTTTCAACTCACTAGGGCTTCAACAGGCCTTTTTTGCCGTTAGGACATTCTGCTCTCATGGTGTGGAATGTTCCAATAGCCTTTTAGCCCATTATAGTGGGCTATACTGGCTATTAAAGGCCAACTCCCTTGCTAAAGGCTGGTGTTTCAACTCACTAGGGCTCCAACAGGCCTATTTTGTTGTTAGGACATTCTGTTCTCATGGTGTGAAATGTTTCGATAGCCTTCTAGCCCATTATAGTGCGCTATACTGGCTTTTGAAGGCCAACTCCCTTGCTAAAGGCCCTTGTTTCTGGTTTGGGCCTTTAACACTGGACTGGGCCTTTAGTGGCTAGTATATACCGCTATGGTGGGGTAAAAGACAATAGTACAGCTATAATTCATTTTAATATTATTTTTGCATTAAGTAATAATGGAAAGTTAATAACTAAAAGTTATATAGATAAGTAAAATATATCACAAGTATAAAAAGTGTTTGAAATAATACATTTACCAGGAGGTTGAATCTTTTTTTTTTCAACACATTTTATTGGTTTTTGATATAAGACAGATAATACAAAACACTTCCCCCCAAAGAGGGCTCTGGAATTCAACAATGAAAAATTATATCAATCTTTGATGACAATATGCCTATCCAGCTCTATTTGGATTATAGTTTGCAGTTTCCATTAAATCACAATTTATGCATAAGTATACATTAAAGAGTCAATAAACCTTGATTCAAAGATTAGCCAAGTAACCATTCCTATCATTGCTATGGTATGGGCCACTCTCTGAGGGGCTCAAACTCCCTCTCCCCACCCCTCCCGTATATGTCAAAAGATTTCAGGGTGTTTGTGTTTCTCTGTGAGGTGATCATTTATGTGCACTGTTAATTAGTTTTACTGGTTCATTCCTGATTCAGTAGATATTTATTTTATTGTATTGCATTGTATTGTGGGTAGTTTCGAAGGTCTGTGCTAGTGTCTATTTCTGTGGCCCTGTGAGGTATTCAGGAGATTAATGTGTCCTCCTCTGCCTGTTCCCAGTCGTATACTAGTGTGCTCCAAACCCTAGCCCTTTCCACTGGGCCCTGGCCTTTCCGTGCCTCCCGATGTCTTATGGTCTCCTCAGCTTTAGCCCATTTTAGGACTTCCCTTTTCCATGTGTGTACCCGTAGTCCCGCTGCAGCTTTCAATGTCATTGCTATTTCTGTTTTGGCCATAACCAAGGCCAAATCTTCAAATTGATTGGTGTGTTTATGTTTGGGCTGACGGCGATAGCCTACTGAGGAAAGATTAGACCCCCACCCGGTGTCTCCTTTCCAGCGGTGGAGGGACACCCTTTATGTCCTCAGGGTCAATTTAGCCGAGAGTTCACAAATCAGACGGAGTCACCAACTGGAGGAATAAAGAGAAGTTTATTGCATGGATTATAGCTCGAGCTAATACAGAGTCCCAGGACAGTCAAGTGACTATCCTACGGAGGCTGCCCCTTCACTCTGGGGCACCCAACACTATATACACACAAAACTGCTTAGTCAGAGGACAACTCCACCCCTATCGTATTCAAGGTCCTCTGCGGTATTCAGAATATTTCAGGGATACACGTGTGGTGGGAGAAGGTACAGATGCAGCTGGCAGGAGGTGGCAACGACCTGTACAAACTTGTTCTGGCAGTTACTGATTAAGCACGACTATTCTCGGTACTGTAATTGGAAAAAGTAATATGGCAGCGATAAGCAGATTGCAGCCCAAGGCTGCGAGCACAAGGTCAATCATCAAAGTTCAGTAGGTTTGTCGAGCACTTGGCAACATAATAAAGATAAAAAGATGCCTAGCAGCTATGGTGTATGATTAACTTTATGTACATTTTCTCACTCTCACCAAACAATTTCTGGGGTCATTAGGTACCTCCCGTCCAACAATGTCAGTGAGGAGCTGCGTGATCACGTGCCAGTGCCGTAATGTTGGGCAGAGCCAGAACATGTGGATGAATTCAGCACCCTCCTCTTCGCATCTGGGACACTCGGCCCCCAGGGCCCCAAAGTGTCTCTTGATTCCACCCGGGGTCAGACATGCTCTGTGTAAGACATAAGTGTTGATCAATTTAAACCGAGCATTCCTAGAGGCTCTTGGGATCCAAGTCAGGATTTCCTCCCAATCTTTGTCTTCTATAGAGGCTCCCAAATCCACTTTCCCATTTTTGCTTAAGATCTGTCAGTGGTTGGGTCATTGTGGTTCTTATTTTTCTGTAAAGGCAGGTCACTGCCTGTGCGTCCCCATGGCACTTACTAGGTATTGAGTCACCTCTGAATTAGGGGGCTCCGTACTCCCGGTTTGCCAGTGTCTGCCCATCATGTCTATGATCGTCCTATGGAGTAGGAAATTCCCTGCTGGAATATGATATCTGGTCCGAAAGTCCTCTAAAGGCAACAAAGAGTCTGCCTCATATAGGGCACCCAGGGTAGTGGCCCCCACTGTCTCCCATCTTTGGATTCCCCCCCAGTTTTCCCTATGCTGCAGCGTTAACAGGCATCGCATTGGTGTCTCAGGAGCATAAGGCCTGGGGCACTTTATCTTACGGAGGTGGCGACTCTGACATTTATGGATTACCTCTAATGCCTGAGGTCTAGACGTCGTTGGGATGCCAAGACCCAAGATGACCCTGGTCAATGTCGGTAGTTCGGGGGTGAAAGGTAACACTTCCTGTTCGGGCGTCACACGGCTTGCCATCAATCTGGTCAACCATTGTAGTTGACCTGCCAGATAATAAGCTTCAAAGTCGGGGACGGCCAGTCCGCCTTCCTCAAGAGAACCTTGTAGCACCACGAGCGCCAGTCTTCGTCTACCCATTCCCCGTATAAATCCTGTGACCATAGAATTCAGATCTTTAAATAAGCGCCCCGGGATCCACACTGGTAAGGTCGTGAAAAGAAATAGCAGTCATCTTCAAGAGCGACACCTTGTCCGCGACTGAAATTGGTAAGGTAGATCAGAACCCTATGAAGCCCCTAACGCCCCTCAGAGCCCGCTGCACATTGCCCTCGAACAAGTTCTGGACATCGTGGTAGACATGAACCCCTAAATATGTCAGGTATCTAGATTCCCACTGTAATTCCCCTATGTCTGGGGGGGCGGTTGTTCCCTCCATAATTGGGAATAGGCTGGATTTCTGCCAGTTCACTCTCAGTCTAGACAAAGCACCAAACTCTTTTAGCAATGTCTGAGCTCCCCGCAGATCACTTTCCTTATCCTTCAAAAAGATTAGGAGATTATCTGCATACAATGCTGTATGATGAGTCTGGCCTGCCAGAGTGATACCTCTATAAGCTCTACCCTCTCTGGCCATGCAAGCCAATGGCTCTATTGCAAATGCAAAGAGCAGTGGGGAGAGAGGGAAGCCCTGCCTAGTTCCTCTAGCCACCCCGTAACTTTCAGAGATAGTATTGCCTGTTTGGACTCTAACCGACGGGCTACTGTACAACAGTCTCGTCCAGGCTATGAAGCGATCCCCTAACACAAACTTGTGAAGAACTTCATATAAATAGCGTCATTCCAGACTGTCAATGGCCTTTTAAAAATCAATGGCAAAGACTAGCGCTTCCCGTTGGACATATCCATCGTCATGTAGTAAAGCAAGGAGGCGTTGTATATTCAGTGCCGTTTGGCATCCTGGAATAAATCCAGCTTGGTCTATATGTATCAGGTGTGGCATGTGGCGCATGAGGCGGAGCGCTAATATTTTACTCAGTATTTTATAATCTACTGCAAGCATCAATAGTGGATGGTATGAAGCCACATCCCTCCGGACTTTCCCAGGTTTCAACAATGGTATGATCAGGGCTTCACGGGCAGACATTGGGAGGGTCTGACATTCAACAGCCGCCTCATTAACAGCCGCCAGTCTAGGCCCCAGCTTGGATAGGTAGGTTGAATAAAATTCTATTGGGAACCCATCTGGGCCAAGTGTTTTATTAAGTGCCATAGTAGTTATGGCTTCTTTCACCTATGCTACCATGATCGGTGCACCCAGTGCAGTTGCATCTTGGGTCAATACTGTAGGGAGTGGCTGATGGCGCAGGAAGGCTTGTATTTCCTCATCTGAAGGATGTGCCTTACTAGTGTATAAATCTGCATGGTATTTACGGAATTCATCGTTAATAGCCGATTGGGAACCAATACAAGTTCCTCCAGGTTGCATGAGTTCTATAACTGAGCCTCTCTTTGCTGGGTTTGCCAGCCATGCCAACAAGGAACTCGCGCGGTCACCCTCTGTGTGCGTTCGTGTCAAAAAGGCCCTATAATCATAACAGCGCAGTCGGTCTATTGTCGCTATAGTTGTTTCTTGCACGGACAAGAGTGACTCTTGCAATTCTGGGGTCTTCGGACATTGCCGCTCTACCCCTCTCTAATTTCGTTCGGCCTCTTCTATATCACGAAGCAGTGCGCGCCTTTCTCCGGCCACTGCAGATAGACAATTCCCCCTAATGACCACTTTAAAAGCATCCCACTCTAGTAATTTTTAAGTAGTCGAGCCCTCATTAGCCACAAAATAAGTGTCTATTGCTAGACCAATGGTGTGCTTAAATGCCTCATCCGCCAGCAGAGAAGGCTGGAGCCACCATGTAGGTATTGGTGTTCGTGCTCGGGACCATCCTAGACTAAGGACAAGTGGGTTATGGTCTGAGATTATAGGAGTGAGTCATTCGCTCGCGTCAACTAGTCCATGCACCCCTGGTGAGGAGAGAAAGGTGTCTAACCTGACGTGTAAATCATGCATGGGTCAGTAAAATGAAGTCTTGGTCTTCTGCGTCCTGGACGTGCCAAGTGTCTACCAGTCCCCAGTTTTGTTGCCATGTCTGGTATGATTGGGTCGTTCGAATGGTTGGGGATGAAGGTAAGGGGGTGTGTGATCTATCCAACATCATATATGCTATACAATTGAAGTTTCCTCCCAGGATTATCGGTCCCGCTAGGTACACTGCTAGCCTTGTCGACATGGAGGCCCAAAATCCTCCCTGATATGTGTTATGGCCATGTATGCTACCCAGAGTTATCTCCCTACCATCCAGTTTTCTGGAAATTACAGTGTAGCGACCCAATGGGTCAATAATGGTTGTCATGTGCTGGTAAGGCACTTCTGACTTAACCCAATTCAGTGTCGCTCTGGCGAAGGCAGAATAGGTGGTACAGTAGACCTGACCTCTCCATTGCTTCTGAAGAGCATGACTCTTGTTAGCATCTAGATGTGTCTCCTGGAGCATCGCTATGTGGATTCCCCCATCTAGTGAGAAAGGAGAATACCTTATGATGCTTGGCCATGGAGCGTATCCCTCGAACATTCCACGTAAGGAATTTCAGGCTCCACAGACTATCCATCAATAGCGAATTGAGCACCCCACATTATATAAGTATTCAGTTCGCCCAGGCAGCACGGCGTGGTTTGGATCATAACTAAACAACTGACATCCCAACTGCCTTTCCCCAGGGCAAAGGACATAGGCCCTCATTACAACATTGGCGGTAAATCCCGCTTTCCGCCGTGCAGAAGACCACCAACATACCGTCGCGGCAGTGGATTTCCGCCACAGGTATCACGACCCACACCTACAGACACCCACACAAGTCCGCCACACCAAAGGTCAGTGATAAACTGGCGATACCAAAACCCACACTATCTCACGCCAACAGGAATACGCCCACAGTATCACGACCCACGAATCAACGCAACGGTCTTTCAACTGCGGTAAACCATTGGCGGTACACACTGCTGTGCTCAAAATACAC
The DNA here is from genome assembly GCF_031143425.1 of Pleurodeles waltl. Classification (NCBI taxonomy): domain Eukaryota; kingdom Metazoa; phylum Chordata; class Amphibia; order Caudata; family Salamandridae; genus Pleurodeles; species Pleurodeles waltl. The sequence goes on from NC_090450.1 coordinate 353,996,179, forward strand.
ACACACTTACAAAACACAACCACATTGGACAATTCAAAATACACACACCTGATACACATACACACACCACACCCACACACCCATTCCAATATAAAGCACACACCCACATCACCCACAAACCCTTACAACCAGAAATTTGAAAGAAGGCCAAAGAGAGAGACTACCTAACACGACACCAGCATCCACAGACACACAACACCATCACTCATACAACATCCACGCACCTCAAACAACACACACCAACACATCCCCTAACACATCACAACAGACACCACCCCACACATCACCCACACCACATCATGGCACCCCAAAGACATCCCAGGTTTTCAGAGGAGGAGCTCGGGTCATGGTGGAGGAAATCGCCGGGTAGAGCCACAGCTATTCAGATCACAGGTACAGCAAACATCCATTGCAAGGAAGATGGAGCTATGGCACAGAATTGTCGACAGGGTAAACACAGTGGGACAGCATCCAAGAACACGGGATGACATCAGGAAGAGGTGGAACAACCTACGGGGGAAGGTACGCTCCATGGTATCCAGACACCAGATTGCTGTACAGAGGACTGGTGGTCGACCCCCCACCTCCTCCCCCACAACTAACAACATGGGAGCAACAGGTCTTGGCAATTATGCATCCTGAGGGCCTCGCCTGAGTAGCAGGAGGACTGGACTCTGGTAAGGCAAATCTTTACTACTTTATCCCCCCACCCCACCTGCACGCCATCACATACTCCCACCCTCACACTCACACCCCCGCCTCCGCCTCCTCCCCCACAACTACCAACATGGGAGCAACAGGTCTTGGCAATTATGCATCCTGAGGGCCTCGCAGGAGTAGCAGGAGGACTGGACTCTGGTAAGGCAAATCTTTACTACTTTATCCCCCCACCCCACCTGCATGGCATCACATACTCCCATCCTCACACTCACACCCATCACCCCAAAAACCCACAGATACCCCACCAACACAACCCACACATCCCAAAACCAAGCCCTGCATGTCACACCAATGCATGGACACCTATCACCAAAGCATGTCCAGTAGAGAGACTCACCCATGCCCCAAAATCACCAATCACACAAGGACCAAGCCAATAATGCAAGCACAGGAGTAGAGGGTAACTCACCCATTGCCCAAGATGGCACACACACATACAATAACTATGCATTTACACCCCAACAGGATCCCTACCCAACGTCACCGGACTGGAGGTGCCGGACATATCCAGGACCCCCACAGAAGAGGCCCACAGTGACGACAGCAGCTCTGCACGACTGGATCAAGATGACCAGCCCGGCCCATCTGGGACCTCGGGACAGTCGGTTCCCCTGACACAGTCACAAACCACCATTGAACCTCCCCCCTCAGGAAACACCACCACAGCACCCACCCAGTGGGCCCATCCCTCTGTCCCCAGGACACGTCAATCAGCAGTGTGTCCACCACTACAGGGAACCCAGCCAACCCCACTAACACAGGACGATCAGGGACCTGGGGGCAGTGGCAGTGGGCACACGGTTCAGGGGACAGAGGCACAGGATAACAGGGAAGCTGGGAGGACTGCTGTGCGACAGGGGGAGAACAGGCCCAGGGAACCGACACTCCACAAGGCACTCTCCAACATCATGGGAGCTTACCACCATTTCCAGGAGACCATGGGCACGGTACTGGCCAAGTTTCAGGAGACCCAGCAGGAGGAACACTACCTTGGGATCAGGGAGAACTTGAAGTCCATTAACACCACCCTGGTCACTATAGCAGGGGTGCTGGCAGACCTTGTCAACACCATGAGGGACACAGTGGCACACCAATGGGCCCCTGACACTAGCCTGGAAGATGAACAGCCATCCACCTCCGCCGGCGCTAGTGGACAGGAGGCACCGCCACAGGAACAACAGGACACCAGCACCCCAGCCCCTGCAGAAGGAGAACCACCCCGCAAACAGTCACTGAGATCCAGGAACAAGACAGAGAACATTGCCAAGGCCCCCGCCAGGAAATAAGAACCCCCTGAATGTCACCCTTCTGTCCCACTTTGACACCCTGTCCACCTGAAACTGTCATTGCTCCACTTCCTATGCCCCATTGGACAATGCACCTGTGAAACAAATCGACTGGACTCTGCCATGGACATTCCGCCACCATCACCCCAGCCCATTTTACTCCACCTATTTGCACACAATTAAACACACTTGAATCACAAGCTGGAGTCAGTCTGTGCTTTCACAAATTTGTCATTGCTGAATCTCTGGAATATAGCAATGTCAATGTACTTGTTCACATTCCAATGTAACACAACTGTAGGCCAGCAGTAAACATAGCACAGGGCACAAAGTGGAAGCCAGATCTGTGAAATGGAAAGCCAGTGTAACAAGTCAGGGTCCATACACTGAGTGAAAATGACAGACTTATGCTAGCTCCAACAATAGTATGAGATGTGGGAAGCAGTTACATTTTCTTACCTGTGTCTCACTGGAAATATTGCATGATGATGTTGTTTCGGTTGTCGACATCTTCTTCTTCCGCCTCCTCTTCTTCACTGTCCACAGGGTCCACAGCTGCCACAAGACCACCATCTGGCCCATCCTATTGTAGAAAAGGCACCTGCCGTCACAAAGCCAGGTTGTGCAGCATTCAGCAGGCCACGATTATCTGGCACACCTTTTTCGGTGAGTAGTATAGGGAGCCACCTGTCAGATGAAGGCACTGGAATCTGGCCTTCAGGAGGCCGAAGGTGCGTTCTATAATCCTCCTAGTTTGCCCATGTGCCTCATTGTAGCATTCCTCTGCCCTTGTCCTGGGATTCCTCACTGGGGTCAGTAGCCATGACAGGTTGGGGTAACCAGAGTCACCTGCTAATGTCGAGGGACAATTGTTAGACACACACTAACCCTTAGGGACAATCCCATACCCAGACACCTATGTCAACTGTGTTGGGACTCTGGCCTCACCTATTAGCCACACATGATGCCTCTGGAGTTGGCCCATCACATAAGATATGCTGCTATTCCTCAAAACGTAAGCGTCATGCACTGAGCCAGGATACTTGGCATTCACATGGGAGATGTACTGGTCTGCCAAACACACCATCTGCACATTCATCGAATGATAGCTTTTCCGGTTTCTGTACACCTGTTCATTCCTGCGGGGGAGGAGACAAATGCCACATATGTACCATCAATTGCACCAATGATGTTGGGGATATGTCCCAGGGCATAAAAGTCACCTTTCACTGTAGGCAAATCCTCCACCTGAGGGAAAATGATGTAGCTGCGCACGTGTTTCAGCAGGGTAGATAACACTCTGGACAACATGTTGGAAAACATTGGCTGGGACATCACTGATGCCACGGCCACTGTTGTTTGAAAAGACCCACTGGCCAGGAAATGGAGTACAGAGAGAACCTGCACTAGATGGGGGATTCCTGTGGGATGGCGGATAGCTAAAATCAGGTCTGGCTCCAGCTGGGCACACAGTTCCAGGATTGTTGCACGATCAAGTCTGTATGTGATTATGATGTGTCTCTCTTCCATTGTCGACAGGTCCACCAGAGGTCTGTATACCGGAGGATGCCGCCATCTCATCACCTGCCCCAGCAGACGTGCCCTATGGAGGAGAACAGTGAGCAGAGGGCCATTCAACACTGAGGTATCACAATGTGTCATTTGCTGAAACGGGAAGTCGCAATGTGCCGATATCTGTCTGTATTCCCGGCCTAGATAGGTGTGACGCAGTTTTTTTCCATCCCATGTGGCCCCCTGAAATGGCAGCTGCCTGACCTGTAAGGTGGGACAAGGGGAAATGAGGTAACTGCGCTGGCGTTGAAGACCGCAGCGCAATTCAGCATTGGTTAACATTGGGCCCTATGGGTCCCAGGAGCCAATGACGATGTACACCGGCGGTGACGGTACACACCGCCGTGGACGTGACCGCCATTTTCTATCTGTTCCCTCACTTGATACCTGACCTTCAACAGGAGAGGACCTACACTGCAAGTGCTGCTGTGACATGTGTCTGGAAGCGACGATATCTACAGCGTCTGGGGAAAGGTCCCCTGCCTTCACTTCAGAGGAGTTGGAGAAACTGGTGGATGGGGTCCTCCCCCAATACACGCACCTTTACGGTCCTCCAGACAAACAGGTGAGTACACTGTGAGCATGCTGCGTGGGCAATGCCTGTTTAGATTGGTGTGGATGGGAGATACATGGGGGGCTGAGGCCTGCATGTGCGGATGGTGAGTGTATGTGCGTCAGGGCATGGGTGGGAACTGGTGTGCAATAAGTATGATGGTCCAGACGGGTGAGTAATTTCCTTTCCTCCTGTACCTCTCCTCTAGGGCAGCGCCCACCAGAAGAAGGGTATTTGGCGTGCCATCGCCAAGGACGTCCGGACCCTGGGGGTCTACCACAGACGGAGCACCCACTGCCATAAAAGATGGGAGGACCTGCGCTGCTGGAGCAAGAAGACAGCGTAGGCCCAGCTGGGGATGGCCTCCCAGCGTGGAAGGGGTGCCCGTCGCACCATGACCCCCCTGATGTCCCGGATCCTGGCGGTGACCTATCCGGAGTTGGATGGGTGCTTGAGGGCATCACAGCAGCCACAAGGGGTTGAGTACACTCTCATTCAGCTGACTCTGCACGCATTACGAGGTGTCTGGGTGGGGGAGGTGGGCTGTGGGTTCCCCTAGGCCAGGGCGGACTTGGTAGGCAAGGTCCCTTGTTAGGCAGGCTCTGTGGCACCCCAACCCCACTAGTGGTAATAGCCATCTACACCTAGTCAGGCTCCTGTGACTTCCAGGTGTGCAGCAATTGGGCTTAGGCCTTGTACCCCATGGGCATGTGAATTTGCCAGGAACTGCATCGCGTAGTGGAGAGGGCTGCTCCCTGTGTGTTGTGTCCTCCAACGGTAGTGGTGTTGCATGCACTGAACATGTTTTTCTCCTGTCATTCCCCACCTTTTTGTTTTGTCTCCCCGTTTTTGTGTGCAATAGCATCATCTGGCGGAGGATCAGTGGCACCGGAGCAGGAGGAAGCTGCAACCCACTTGGCCCTGGAGGGTGAAGCAACGGAGTCTGAAGCCACCAGTGGGACGGAGGGCGAGGGGAGCTCCACGACAGGGACTGGAGCATACACCAGCGACAGCTACTCCTCCTCTGATGGGAGCTCCCTTGCGGTGGCAGGCACCTCTGTGCCCACCGCATCTACAGGTACAGCAGCCACCCTCCCTACCAGCACCGCCCTCCCAGCAGCCCCTCAGTGTGTGTCCTGTGTCTGCTCCCGCAGGAGGGTGGGCATCTCCTTCACCCCAGGCACCTCAGGCCCTGCCCCAGTCAGCCCTGCTGCCCTCAGTGAGGAGGCTATTGACCTCCTGAGATCCCTCACTGTTGGGCAATCTACCATTTTGAATGCCATCCAGGGTGTTGAGAGGCATTTGCAACAAACAAATGCATACCTGGAGGGCATTCATTCTGGGCAGGCAGCCCAACAGAGAGCATTTCAGGCTCTGGCCTCAGCACTGATGGCAGCCATTGTCCCTGTGTCCAGCCTCCCCCTCCAACTTCCTCCACCCAGACCCAATCCCCTGTACCTCAGCCTATCCCAAGCACACCATCAGACCAGCATGCACACTCATCAGCACACAAGAGTGGACATAGCAAACATAAGCACCACACATCCCACAAGCACCCACATAAGTACCATCCCCGTGCAGACACAGCAAAATCCACTGCCTCCATTGTGTCCCCCCTCCACGTCCTCTTCCTCCCTCCCTGTCTTGTCTCCACTCAGACCTGCATGCACTACATCCTCAGCCACTACCTCCATCACTAGCACGCCCATCACCATACACCGCTCAAGTGCAACACCACCCCCACTACCATGCACACATCCCCAGTGTCCTCTCCCAGTGTGTCTGTGAGCCCTCCTCCCAAAGTACACAAACGCAGGCACACACCAACCCAACAGCCATCCACCTCACAACAGCCTCCGGCCCTTGCACCTTCACCCAAATTGAGCAAACATACACCTCCTACAACCACTACCTCTTCCTCCACTCCCAAATCCCCTCCATCTAACCGTCCCAGTGTGTCTAAAAAACTTTTCCTGCCAAACTTTGACCTCTTCCCTTCACCTCCCCCGTCCTTCCCCAGGGCCAGGCTTTCCAGGTCCCAAACCTGTACATCAGCTACCAAATCCCCAGGCACAGTGGTGCCAGCAACTTTGGGGTCATCGAATGCGCCACCCATCAGGGCTGCCAGTGTGCCATGTAGCAAGGGCAAGGACATTCTGCCACCTGCCAAGGTGAAGAAGGTGCCCACATCCCGGAGGGAGAAGCCGCACCTACCAGCCACCAAGGGCTCCGGCAAAACAAAAGGGGACAGTGGCATGACACCTGCGGCACCATCAAAGGTGGGGAAGGGACAAAAGCAGAAGAGCAGGTCAGGACAGGGCACGGTGGCACCGACTGAGGGACTTGTGTCACCCCTTCTGTCCACAACCCCAACAACCTGTACGGTGGCGAACACCGCAACCTGCCCCGCCACCAGCACCGCCACCTGCACCCACACCTGCCCCACCACCTGCACACCCACCAGCACGTCTGCAGCCTCAGCAACAGTCCCCAGCATCTTCCCCAGTGGGCAGCCGTCCAAGGCTGCAGGAGACGTCATGCTGTGTACCTCAATAGGTGCTGACCCATGCACCACCGCCGCCACCGCCGCCACCGCCGCCACAGACACCGCCGCAAGCACCGCCACCAGCCCCGTGACGTGCTCGGACAGTGGCACCACCGCTGACATGGCTACCATCCCCAGTGGTCAGTCATCCAAGGCTGGAGGAGAGTTCCTGGACCCTGCCCAGCTTCCATGAGGCATGACTTCCATCACTGTTTGCACCTGCAGGTGGAAGGCGAAGCCACAGCAGTGTGGGGTATGTCTCTGCCTCCTTGGCACCTCAGCCACCAAATCCCCAGGCACAGTGGTGCCAGCAACTGCGGGGTCATCGAGTGTGCCAAACATCAGGGCTGCCAGTGTGCCACGTAGCAAGGGCAAGGACATTCTGCCACCTGCCAAGGTGAAGAAGGTGCCCACATCCCAGAGGGAGAAGCTGCACCTACCAGCCACCAAGGGCTCTGCCAAAACAAAAGGGGACAGTGGCAAGACACCTGCGGCACCATCAAAGGTGGGGAAGGGACAAAAGCAGAAGAGCAGGTCAGGACAGGGCACGGTGGCACCGACTGAGGGACTTGTGTCACCCCTTCTGTCCACGACTCCACCAACCTCTACGGCGGTGAACACCGCAACCTGCCCCGCCACCAGCACCGCCACCTGCACCTCCACCTGCCCCACCACCTGCACAGCCACCAGCACAGCCACCAGAACATCTGCAGCCTCAGTAACAGTCCCCAGCATCTTCCCCAGTGGGCAGCCGTCCGATGCTGCAGGAGACGTCCTGCTGTGTACCTCAATAGGTGCTGACCCATACACCACCACCAGCACCTCCGCCACAGACACCGCCGCAAGCACCGCCACCAGCACCGCCACCAGCCCCGCGACGTGCTCGGACAGTGGCACCACCGCTGACATGGCTACCATTCCCAGTGGTCAGTCGCCTGAGGCTGGAGGAGAGTTCCTGGACCCTGCCCAGCTTCCATGAGGCATGACTTCCATCACTGTTTGCACCTGCAGGTGGAAGGCGAAGCCGCAGCAGTGTGGGGGTATGTCTCTGCCTCCATGGCGCCTCAGCCACCAAATCCCCAGGCACAGTGGTGCCAGCAACTACGGGGTCATCAAGTGTGCCACCCATCAGGGCTGCCAGTGTGCCACGTAGCGAGGGCAAGGACATTCCGCCACCTGCCAAGGTAAAGAAGGTGCCCACATCCCGGAGGGAGAAGCCGGACCTACCAGCCACCAAGGGCTCCACCAAAACAAAAGGGGACAGTGGCAAGACACCTGCGGCACCATCAAAGGTGGGGAAGGGACAAAAGCAGAAGAGCAGATCAGGGCAGGGCACGGTGGCACCGACTGAGGGACTTGTGTCACCCCTTGTGACCACCACTCCACCAACCTGTACGGGGGCGAATACCGCAACCTGTCTCCCTACCAGCACCGCCACCTGCACAGCCACCTGCACAGCCACCAGCACATCTGCAGCCTCAGCAACAGTCCCCAGCATCTTCCCCAGTGGGCAGCCATCCGAGGCTGCTGGAGACGTCCTGGTGTGCCCCTCAACAGGTGCTGACCCATGCACCACCGCCAGCACAGACACCGCCGCAAGCACTGCGACCAGCCCGTGACGTGCTCGGACAGTGGCACCACCGCTGACATGGCTACCATCCCCAGTGGTCAGTCGTCCGAGGCTGGAGGAGAGTTCCTGGACCCTGCCCAGCTTCCATGAGGTATGACTTCCATCACTGCTTGCACCTGGAGGTGGAAGGCGAAGCCGCAGCAGTGTGGGGTATGTCTCTGCCTCCATGGCGTATCATGCTACCTGTTCCTAAGCAATCTCGTGGCACACACACCCAGGTAAGGGAAATGGGACCGGCCACACTGAAAGTGGAGCACTCTGGGCACCATGCCCCCTCCAGAACCAGTGGAGATTGACATCCACTACCTCAATCCTTGGCAGGATGAAGCACTGTGGGCACCAGGCCCCCTCTAGAACCAGTGGAGATTGACATCCACTACCTCAGTCCTTGGCAGGATGAAGCACTCTGGGCACCAGGCCCCCTCCATAACCAGTGGAGATTGACATCCACTACCTCAATCCTTGGCAGGATGAAGCACTCTGGGCACCAGGCCCCCTCTAGAACCAGTAGAGATTGACATCCACTACCTCAGTCCTTGGCAGGATGAAGCACTCAGGACACCAGGCCCCCTCCAGAACCAGTGGCAACTGTTATCTACTTGAGAGACTGTGGCTTTGCACTCCCCAGGATAAAGCAGTGGGCAAACCACCCACTTGAGAGACCTGAGAGACTGTGGCTTTGCACTCCCCAGGATAAAGCAGTAGGCAAACCACCCACTTGAGAGACTTGAGATACTGTGGCTTTGCACTCCCCAGGATAAAGCAGTGGGCAAACCACCCACTTGAGAGACTTGAGAGACTGTGGCTTTGCACTCCCCAGGATAATGCAGTGGGCAAACCACCCACTTGAGGGACTTGAGAGACTGTGGCTTTGCACTCCCCAGGGTACAGCAACAGGCATGGAGCACCCTTGTGCAGCAGTGGTGTCGTGCATTCATCTGGCTGAGGTGCCCCCCTTCCCTTCGCCCTGAGGTGCCTGTTTATTTTCGATCAGATGCCCCAGCAGTGTTCTCTCTGTTTCGAGTCAGATATCTTGTGTGGGCTTTGCCCATGCATTTTGGGACCACTGGTCCACGCATAATGATTGGTACACTATCCGGACGTGTGTAGTTGGTGTACACATTTGTATATACCGAATTTTGAACTTTCACTATCATATTTTTCATGATTACAATCGTTACAATCATTTCCTTTTGTGCTTGCGTTCTTCCAGGGGGTGGGGGAGTGTATATGTAATGTTGCTGCATGTATTTGTATGTATGTTGTTGTGGGTGAGGGAGGGGGTGGGGTATTACGTGTTTCGTGTGTGTGTCCCTCTCTTTTCCCTCCTCCCTCCCCTGTGTTGTAGGTGCAGTACTCAACGTGGTCGTCGACGGCGTATGTCTTGCTCCTGATAGAGCAGGAGGAAGACCAGCATTGGTAACACCTGTAGTTCGGGCTCCATGGCGTCCTGGTTCCTCGTTGTGTGTCGAGAGGTGAGTGTTTTTCCCTTCTGTGTACTGTTTCCGACGTGCTTTTGAGAGCATTGGTACTGCCCCAGAAAAGGTGGCGGATAGGCCTGTTGTGATACGGTGGGCGGTACTTTGTCCCCCGCCTGTCTGTTGGCAGTTACCGCTGCGGTGTTTGTTTCTACCGCGTGGCAGTCGGAGTGTTAAAGTGGCTGTTTATGTTGGCGGTTTCCGCCATGGTCGTGATTCCATTTGTTTTCCGCCGGCCTGTTGGCGGTATTTCCGCCGCTTTAACACCGACCGTCAGGGTTGTAATGAGGGCCATAATGTCTTTGCCCAAACTATTAAACAACAACAGTACTTCATCAGTGATCATAGTCTCCACTGTGTAACACACAGTAATTGTGGGGATGGCAGTCTCAGCACTCGACAGCTGGAAGCTCCGGGGCGCCCCCGGCCTGACCCCCCTTCTTCATTCGTTTGTGTAGCAGGTATGATGAGATAATATTGCCAGAGGTAGTCTTTAAACATTAGTAGTGTGGGCATAGTGTGCTCCATCAGTCGCACCATCTTACTCATGAGCTTGCCTGCTGAGTGACTCAGCATAGTGTTAATGAAGTCCGGTTGTGACAGCTTTTTCAAATTAAATTATTTCATCAGCCGTTCCAGGGGTGACCGCAGGTAGGACTATGCTCAATTGAGTAGAGGTCGCAGTCTCACCGTCGAAGTCCGAATGTCCATCCTCCTTCTGTGGGCTCGAGGGCAAGGCCGCATCCGAACCCCCAGGCGCTCCACCAAACAGCGCCACCGCCTCCATCACCCGTTGTCTTTCTTCCTGTACTTCGTCTGGGGTGGTTGGGTCAACCCTATGTGATGGATGTCGCCTTCTTGACCTAGGCCGCTGTCTCTTATTGCTGTAGTGAGATTTGTTATTTGGATCGGAAACAGAGCACGATTCCAACCAGGCCCAGGTATCCTCTGGTGTGGAGAAAAATTCCGTTCCAGTCGGCGTGACTACCTGGAGTCTGGCCGGGGATAACATTGAGTAAGAAATCTCCAGATCACGAAGTTTGCACTTCACTGAGTTATATTCTGCTCGTTGTCGTTGCACCTCTCGAGAAAAATCTGGGAAGATGGAAATTTTACTGTTTGCTAATGTGATCTCACCATTTTGCCAGACTTGGCGTAAGATATGGTCCCTATCTCAGAAATGTAGGAGTCTCGCTATCACAGGCCCCGGAGGAGCCCCCAGAGGTGGTGCCCTGCTAGGCACTCTGTGAGCTCTTTCCTGGGCAAAAAAGGTGGACAGCCCCTCCGAGGCAACCACTGTCTGTAACCAGTGCTCCAGGAGTTCCACCATATCAGGGCCTTGACTCTTTTCCGGAATCCCTATAATTCTGATGTTATCATGTCTTGCTCTGTTCTCTGCATCTTCCGCCCTATTTTCCAGCACTTTGAGGCGGTTATCTATGGTATTCAACGGGCTATTTGCTAGAGTCAAAGTGGGAATTGCATCCGCCAGGTCTCGTTCCGTTGTTGTGACTCTCTCTGCCAGCCACTTATGATCATCCTGTAGGAGGCCCAGGTCCATATCCAGCATTTCAATGTTAACCTCCAACGCTGTCTGGGAGGCCGCTATGGCTTGAAGCACATCCTGGAGTGTTGGTGCGGTGGATTCTATCTCCGGTACAGTATGTGTGACCGGTTCCGTCCCCCCTGTGCATGGTCTGGGACGCAAGGGGCCACCCATGTCGCAGTCTCTTTTTTTAAGGGTCTACCCAATTTGTATGCCAGGGGTAGGTCTCACACTGCTCACTCACGTCCGTGAGTCTGGATTATACAATGACGAAATAATGCTGTGTCCTGGCAAAGTGAATGGTTAGCTTAAGTTTGGGGCTGACGACGCTGCACTTTTGAAATTTTGAAAATACCTCCTATCTGTAGTGTGTCTCTTCCCCTGGCGGGCTCGAGGGTATGTTGCAGCCCCCTGTGCACTATTCCTGAAGCACAACTACTGATCTTGGGGACTAACAATGTAGGAGGCTGGACTGGCTTGTAGTGGGTACCAAGGTGTACTTACACTCTGTACCAGGTCCAGTTATCCCTTATTAGTGTAGAAGAGGTGTTTCTAGCAGCTTAGGCTGATAGAAGGTAGCTATAGCAGAGGAGCTTAGGCTGAACTAGGAGACATGCAAAGCTCCTACTATACCACTGGTGTCATATGCACAATATCATAAGAAAACACAATACACAGATATACTAAACATAAAGGTACTTTATTTTTATGACAATATGCCAAAAGTATCTCAGTGAGTACCCTCAGTATGAGGATGCCAAATATACACAAGATATATGTACACAATACCAAAAATATGCAGTAATAACAAAAAGCAGTTATGCAAGCAATGTATAGTTACAGTGAATTGCAATAGGAGCACATAGGTATAGGGGCAACACAAACCATATACTCCAAAAGTGGAATGCGAACCACGAATGGACCCCAAACCTATGTGAGCTTGTAGAGGGTCGCTGGGACTGTAAGAAAACAGTGAGGATTAGAAAAATAGCCCACCCCAAGACCCTGAAAAGTAGGTGTAAAGTGCACCTATATTCCCCAGAGAGCACAGAAGTCGTGATAGGGGAATTCTGCAGGAAGACCAACACCAGCAAAGCAACTAAAGTGGATTTCCGGACGAGAGTACCTGTGGAACAAGGGAACCAAGTCCAAGAGTCGCGACAAAGTCAAGATTGGGCAGATGCCCAGGAAATGCCAGCTGAGGGTGCAAAGAAGCTGCCACTGGATGGTAGAAGCTGTGGATTCTGCAAGAACGAAGAGGGCTAGAAACTTCCCCTTTGGTGGATGGATGTCCCACGTCGTGAAAAAGCTTGCAGAGGTATTCCCACGCAGAAAGACCACAAACAAGCCTTGCTAGCTGCAAGGGTTGCGGTTAGGGTTTTTGGATGCTGCTGTGGCCTAGGAGGGACTAGGATGTCGCAACTTGGATGAGGAGGCAGAGGGGGTGCCCAGCAAGTCAGGGAGCCCTCACAGAAGCAGGCAGCACCCGCAGAAGTACCGGAACAGGCACTTGGAAGAGGAGTGAACCAGAGCTCATCCGAAGACACAAAAGGGAGTCCCACAACGCCGGAGGACAACTCAGGAGGTTGTGCACTGCAGGTTAGAGTGTCGGGGACCCAGGCTTGGCTGTGCACGAAGGAAATCCTGGAAGAGTGCACAGGAGCCGGAGCAGCTGCAAATCACACGGTACCCAGCAATGCAGTCTAGCGTGGGGAGGCAAGGACTTACCTCCACAAAACTTGGACTGAAGAGTCACTGGACTGTGGGAGTCACTTAGAGTTGCTGAGCTCCAGGGACCACGCTCGTCGTGCTGAGAGGGGACCCAGAGGACCGGTGATGCAGTCTTTTGTTGCCTGCAGTTGCAGGGGGAGGATTCCGTCGTCCCACTGGAGATTTCTTCAGAGCTCCTGGTGCAAGAAGGAGGCAGGCTACCCCCAGAGCATGCAACACCAGGAAACAGGTGAGAAAGCGGCAGGATCAGCGATACAAGGTTGCAGTAGTCGTCTTTGCTACTTTGTTGCGGTTTTGCAGGCATCCTGAGCAGTCAGCGGTCGATCGTTTGGCAGAAGGTGAAGAGAGAGATGCAGAGGAACTCTGATGAGCTCTTGCATTCGTTATCTAAAGAATTCCCCAAAGCAGAGACCCTAAATAGCCAGAAAAGGAGGTTTGGCTACCTAGGAAGGAGGATAGGCTAGTAACACAGGTAAGAGCCTATCAGAAGGAGTCTCTGACGTCACCTGCTGGCACTGGCCACTCAGAACAGTCCAGTGTGCCAGCAGCACCTCTGTTTCCAAGATGGCAGAGGTCTGGGACACACTGGAGGAGCTCTGGGCACCTCCCCTGGGAGGTGCAGGTCAGGGGAGTGGTCACTCCCCTTTCCTTTGTCCAGTTTCGTGCCAGAGCAGGGCTGGGGGATCCCTGAACCGGTGTAGACTGGCTTATGCAGAGATGGGCACCATCTGTGTCCATCAAGGCATTTCCAGAGGCTGGGGGAGGCTACTCACCCCCAGCCCTGACACCTTTTTCCAAAGGGAGAGGGTGTAACACCTTCTCTCTGAGGAAGTCCTTTGTTCTGCCTTCCTGGGCCAAGCCTGGCTGGACCCCAGGAGGGCAGAAACCTGTCTGAGGGGTTGGCAGCAGCAGCAGCTGCAGCTGCAGTGAAACCCCGGGAAAGGTAGTTTGGCAGCACCCGGGTCTGTGCTAGAGACTCGGGGGATCATGGAATTGTTTCCCCAATGCCAGAATGGCATCCAACTGAGGAGCCGAGGCCAATGCTGCCAAACTGTATTCACTGGGCTGACAGGTAGACACCTCCTAATACAGAGGTTTCTGCCGGTCAGCCCAGTGGAAACATTTTAATTGGGCATTGAGACCTCCAGCGTCATGGCGGAAGTTCCCATTGGAACTGGCGGGCCGACTGGCGGCCCACAAAACCTGTAATCAGGCCCTTAGTTTACAGTCAAAACAATTGTGATTAACATTTAGAAGTAGTTTAAGTGTTTCTATTTTTAAAATATGTTGAATGCACATGTGTGCCTGTCAATAGAAATGTGGCCACAGAGTGATGTTATTGTGCAATGTTGTTGTGATGTATAATGTTTAATATATGACTGAAAAGACAGATTGACTGATTTTGTATTTGTGAGGACTAGTACGAAAGCATTGAGTAGAAAGATAAAAGATTAGATGATGAAAGCTGCACAGAATTCGGGGGACTATGGAAACTCCCTTAGAACACATGCAAAAATCCTTTCCAGGTCATCAGAACTGGTCACAAAAGTATTGTAAGGAATTGTTTAAGGCCACTAGAAACACACATATCTCTGGCCAAAAGAAGGGACATTTGATGATAGGATATTAGAACACATTGCTACACACCTCAAGAGTAAATAGGTTTACTGGCATACTATTGACACAACAAATATCGACCTACAGAATTATCAAGGCTTTATTATAATTAACAAAAATATTGAGAACCTATACTTAATAAAAAAAAGTCACTAATATCGTACACAAAAATAACAATACCAAAAATATCCATTCTGACAAAACAAAAAAATCGGAAACAAAATTATTGTGACTTCTAACTAACCATCTACAAAGGTCCTGATTACGACTATGGTGGGCACTGGTCTGCCATCGAGTTTTGAAGTCTGACCATGACTTCCTTGCCGGTATGACCGCCCGATAATGAATTGAATGGTGATACTGCTTCAAGACCACCACCACCGCTGACATTACTGCTATCGCAGCAGATGCGGTGTGGGTTGAGGTAGTCTATGGAGGGGGTCACAACCAAAACACCATCCCTAGGATTCAAGGACCAGGCCCTCAATTTCCTGAATTCCCACACTTTTCTCATTCCACCGCAGGGGGCCCCAGGGTGTTCCCCCAGCCGCCTATTGACCAGTAGGATCCTAAAGCCGGCATGCCGTTCCTTCACCGGTCAACAAGGTCTACCAGACAACCAGCCAGCACCCCCTTCCTCCGCTCCACTCCCTCCACGAGCAGTGTCCAAATCTCTCTTCGGGGGGGCAATTCCCCGCCAGCTCAGTACCCCCACTCCAGTTCTAGCGCTGCAGGGGCCCTCATTCTCCCATTCAGCTTTTGGGGGGGCTCAGTTCTCCTCTCAGCAATATGTCCGTGCGGGAGAGGCCATTGAAAGCGCACTTGAAGTGGATGGTAACCCAGGCGCAAACGGGAAGGGTTCAATAGGAAGACCTGAAATGTTTGTAAATATTATTCAAAAATATAGCATATGTACAACAATGTTCCAAATATTATTACAAAAAATGTACAATGTATATTAATTAATTTAATAACATATACAATTATATATAATATATTAAACATATTTATGTTGAATAATATAAAAATATATGAAAAAATGTGTTTCTAAAAAAAATATTTAAAAATATACAATATTTGAAAACCTGCCCAAATACCTGTCTGGTATCTCCCAACCGAGGTAGACTCACCTAGGAGGATAACATTTGTATAGTGTGTGTAACACAGGGACTGACGTGACTGCTAAGGCCTGGAGTCACTGTTACTATTAATTCACTCAGTCAGTCCAAAGACCCTTATCTAGCAACTCCCAATTGAAGTGTACTCACCCGGGAGGAGAGCATTTGTATAGTGTGTGTAGTACAGGTACTGACATGACTGCTAAGGCCAAGAAGTACTGTCACTGTTACTCCACTCTGCCAGCCCAGTGTCCTCTGCTTCAAAGACCCCTGTTTGTCAACTCCCACTGGATTCCTCTTTGTCAGTGGTGTCTTGAACCTATGTCCCGTGGCCAGATGCTTCCCCACTCAGCAATACCCATCCTCCTCCAATGGCCGGTGCTGATGCTGCCAATACGAAGAGGAATAGGGTCATCATGTGTCCATAATCAAACCTGAATAATAGCACTGATTAGCAAACTTTACCATGATGTCAAGTAGGCTCTAGCAATAAACTCCACCTAAGTGGCCTACACATGCGCCACACTCTGTGCATGCATGCCTTCTGAATTATCAACAGTTGCCCGCAAGCAATTCTGGATCTCAGACAGCTACAATTGCATGGCTCAATTTGTGCAATCACAATAACCATTCAACAACTAGGAGACCTCATCACCCTCAAAATTCTGCCACTTGAGCAGACCTCAGTCACCTGTTGGCATACAATAGTAGGCCAAAGCAAAGTCCATTTCCACAGATCCCAATCAAGGTCATGCACACAACTATGTGTCACATTCATAATGACCCAACAAAATGATGCTTTAAAATTCAGACATGTTGATGAGAAAAGTATAATAGCCTGGAAAAGTTGACATGGACATACCCATGTCACACTGCAAACATATCTATCAACAATGTACACTTCACCAAGTGATATTTGTCCCAGTAGAGTCAAGGAGGGAGTATTAATGTGGTCACACATGTGGCATGGAAATGAACACTGTAGACATCATGTCCAATTTATCAGGGAGAGATGTCCCCAAAATACACAACACAATGAATCAGCAAGCCCCAGGGTAATCACCACTAATGTCTGGCACCCCTCAAAATGTCTTTCTCTGAGTATGTCAGTAGAAGACATTAGTCCTATGCATGTTAGAGAGACACAGAAGTTACAAGAACTTGTAGAAAGCCCTCAACAGGTTGCCCAATGGGAAGCTACATCACTGTCCCCATCTTGGTCATGCAAACCCAGATGTCTGTCTGTAGATGAATGCCTGTACCCAAACACTTGAGTCAAAAACATAACTGTAAGGCACACCATGATGCATGCCAACAGTCAGGGCACATACCTCAACCATTGCACATATACAGTATATCTTTCCACCTGATGCCCCATCAAGGTCATAGCTATTCGTATTGTGGCTCTACACTCTAGGCCTACCTGTCATATCCCTCACTGCTCATGTAGTTGTACATGCCAAATGACATACTATGACGGATGAGGGAACAATGGTGACACATTGTAGCCACATTGTAAATGTACTATTCCACAAACAGTTTGCCATGCACATATATGTGAGGGAATACAGGCATCATCTCATCTGCGTAGGCAAACCATGCATGAAACTGACTTGCTTACAAATGTTTTCTAAAGAGAAAGGGACACATCCAGGTTTGCAGCCACAAGGAATGTTAGTAAAAGTGATGCACATAATTCATGTCAATTCACATTTCCCACTTACAAATGTAAAGTATTTATTTATAGTTGCATCCAAAGAACAATGTAAGCCCTGTCACGTGTATTTTGGACACCTACTCATCACAGACTGCAGTGAGGCACAAGCACACATCATACACTGAAGAAAAAAAGCTTCTGAGTGGCAGATGCCAACATACACATTTAAGTAGGCACATGGCTGAGGGCAGTGATCTATGACTTTCTTATCTTTCACCTGGAACACTGAGGAGTAGTGGTCTGTTGCATAGAAAATACACACACTACAAAAACAAACAGTACATGATTGATAACTGTACACAGCCATATATGGTCGTATCAGAGCCAGTGGTTTGAGGATTTCACCTAGTTTTGTCCTAGGTCCCTGGTACGATAGGCAAGGCACATCAGTATAAAACACATGACATGTCAACTCAAACAATCTCATCTACTGTGTGGCACATGGCTCATCCATAATTGTCAGGGGAGCAGTCAGAACCTCACTCAATCACTTGGCAATGTGACAGACAGGAACATGCCCTGTACTGACCTTCTTGTACCTGCTGTGCTGCCCTCAAATGTGCATCAAGCTCTGGAAATGCCACTCGTGGAATGGGGGCAATAGGGGGGTCTTGGTCCAACGGGCACCCCCCACCCTCTCTGGGAGAAGAGCCCGAGCTAGGCCTCCATGACCTTCCGGGTCCAGCATCTCAGGTCCTCCCACCTCTTTCTGCAGTGGGTGCTCTGCTGGCTGTGGACTACCATGGTCCGCACCTTCTTGGCGATGGCTCTCCATATCCCTTTCTTTTGATGATCCTTGACCTGCATGGATGCAAAAGACAAATCAAGAGATCATGATCACAAGTTTCATCACAAATGTTTGAGTCACATACATGGCAGGTACACCAAGCTTGAACTTTTCAAATTTGTCAATACCTCTCAAGTGTGACACATAAAAGCCAACACGTACAGGGTCATGGTTAAAGACATCCATTTCCCAATCTGCAGACCAACCCACCACCCGCTCGAGCCCTACAATGGCTAGGCAGGCTTATTGACATCTTGTAGGACATGTTCTAGCAACCTGACTGCCATGTGAGCCAGTATGAGACACCGCACACCTTGTGGCTTCTAGGCATGAATGGACCAACACATCACACTCTGTGAGAATGACTCCCTGCATACAGTTCCTACAGGCCTCTGCCAGAGTACAAAATCAAACATCACACATGGGTGACAATAAAGGGACTGGCATGGTGGGTACAGAAATATGTCTAGCCTGTCCATGTGTGAACCTTTGCAATTACAAATGCACTCATGCTACTTCAAGGGGTGGGGTTCTGTACCACAGAACATGCTTTTGGATATCTGTCCATCCTACACAGATCACATCCAATAGACAAAGGCATGCATTGCCCAGTTTCTGGTATGTGACCAAGCTGCTGAGTCATATATCATGGTCTTCCAGGAATCAACACACTATCTGCATTGTGGAAATGTCAGTTATGCAATAAGCCTGCACAGGACAAATATGACCTGTATGAAGTTTACAACCTGGCTGTGGAAGTAAGGGATCTGTCAGGAGTCAGAGACATACATTGACAATGATGCTAAGTGCACATCTGTCACAGATCAGTAACCCACCCCTGTACCCATTCCAATCCTATCAAAGGAATGAGGCATTCTGGGCAGCATAATACAACAGAGCGCTCATATTGGCCACATTCCAGGATCTGCAGGGGTACAGGGTGTGGGTACAGTACCACAGTTGCATAGCCACAGTGATTACCGCACCCCCAGCCTAGACTATTATCCATACTGGGAGATACATGTGAAAGGCCTTGTTCTCTGCCAGCTGAGCAGACCATCCATAACCTACATGACCCCACATTCCCATCGTTTCCATGCATTACAGTACCTCATGTAGCCAACAGCAAATTGGCATGTGGTGTGTGTGACAACCTGAAGGGCAAAGAGTGATGACATGCCTTCCAAACAACAGTCTAGCAAGGGCAGGTGTGTGACGAAATCTCTGTGGCAACATACACATAGCTCACATTACTCACAACGGATGCCTACAACAAGCAAAATCAGTTCAAGCTGTCATGTACATATATGTTGTGTCACATATACAACATTCATGAGAAAGAGATGTCAGTGGGTGCCTGTAATGTCACCTCACCTAGGGCCAGATGTATCAAGGAGGCCTTTTGTGAGTCGGAAATAGCGATTTTTAAGAAATCGCTATTTCTGATTCGCAAAATGCAATGTATTATATTTGCGAATCGGTAATAGCGATTTCTTAAAAATCGCAAATGCTATGACCGAATCGCAAATTGCAATAGCGGCCCCATTCACACCTATGGGCCTGTAGGCCCATATCTGCGTATTATTTGCATTTCCAAAACTGCGATTTCTTAACCAGAAATTGCAATTTTGGAAATGCAAAACCGCAGGGTGCTGGGGGCCTAAGGCCCCCTCTGCTGCACCCCAAAATAATTTTTTGCAACATGTAAGGTGCACACATGCCAAAAGGGCATGTGTGCTTTACATGTACATTTTTAAAATGCATTTTTAAAATTTGCACATGGTTACCACCAAGTTAAACTTAGTGGTAAATAGCGATTCCTAAATGCCCAAATCGCATTTAGGAATTGCTTCTTACATGTGCTTAGAAATCGCAAATAAGGATTCCTTATTTGCGATTTCTTATTTAGAGAGTCGCAATTTGCAACTCTCTAAACAGGGTTGCAATTTTAAGGAATCGCTATTCTAGCGATTCCTTAAAATTGCATTCAGAATGGCTTTCATACATTCTGAAATGGCTTTTTGCATTCGCAAACGGGCATTCGCATCGTTTGCTAATGCAAAAAGCTTTCATACATCTGGCCCCTAGTTCTGTGCATCAAACATAAGGTGGATCAGGGAACACAGAAACACACACACCACAATGTGACTCACCCATTGATATCACACCGATTGCACCTGCAGGCACATGAATATTCAATCTGGCACACATAGGCACAATCTAGCCTGTGAGAAGGGAAAGGATGGTGAAGTACAGAGAGAACAGTGCACATGAGGATCTTACTTGCTCCTCTAGTGCACCACAGACATGTCTATACAGGGTTAGGACCTCAGTCACCAGCCTCTCCAACTCCTCTGGGGAGAAGGCAGGGGTCCTATCACCTGCTGGACGTGGCACGATTGCTCATAGAGGCGGCACACAGCAGCTTGGTAGTGAAGGTGTTGCTGGCAGCAGTGTCAGGAGTCAAGTGAGGGATTTTGCAGAACATGGCGGTCATGTCCACCACGTACGCGGTCGTCACCACCAGCAGACACAGCCATTGGCCCGTGACGACCACTGGCAACAACGTTAGCCTATGGATGTGTCCGCTGCGGTTGCAATCGCCTACCACCATGATAACTTCCGTCGGCAGTCGTGGGCAGTTCATAATGTCTAGTGGAGTAGGTCAGGCAGCTGCCATTTTAGAGGCCTGAAATGCGGGATTAGGCTTTGAAAACTGCATCACACATCAGAAAATGTTTTGAGCACAATCAACTGCTTATCATGTCTTGTCATGTTGGTCCTACTACTCAAACTCCATCGTAACATGTTGAAGGGCACAAATGGCAATTTACCATGTGGCACAGTCCAGCCCCATCACAGGTAACTTTTGTGCTCAGGACATCCAGTCACATTCTGAGTGGCATTTGTAATGCACAATTTTGATTTAGATCCAGATGCATCATGTGTACAGATGTGTGGAAAACCAAAGGTGTAACATGGGACCCTTGTGTCATTAGCAGTTGTGATGTGTATTGTTTGCCATGTCCATCCATTCTAAATTGTCTTGTCATGTTATAATAGGTATGTAAAATGTATGTTGCTGTGGACATTATGACTAATGTTAGAACTTATTTCTTGTCATATACAGGTACCCAGGGAGAGGGAAGATGTGACAACCACCTGTCTACTGTCTACTGCCAGACTTTCAGACCATGGAAGAAAGACACAATCCTCTTTTATCATCTGAATCGGGAAACAATAGTGGACTTGTGTCGGCAGCTGGAGCCAGATCTGATGCCATCTATTAGTTATCCAACCAGCATACCATGCATTGTATAACTCATGTCAGTGTTGCACTTCCTAGCCACAGGGTCCTTCCAACATACAGTGGCCAAAACTGGAGGTATATCCCAACCCATGTTCAGTCTGCTGTTGAAGGATGTCCTCTCAGCAATGTTGAAAAAACATTGACAGCTATATTCATTTTCCCTGACATGATGGTTTAGCCCATGTGAGGGCTGACTTTTATGGTTTTGCACGCATCCCACATATGGTGGGGGCTATTGATGGCACAAATATTGGCTTGGTCCCACTGCATGCAAATGAACACATATACTGCAACAGCAAGAACTTCCATTCCATCAACATCCAAATTGTATGCTTGGCAGATCTATACATCTCACAGGTCTATGTCCGTTATCCTGGTTCAGTCCATGATGCCTTCATTATATGGAACAGCACTGTCCCCAGGCTGATGTCATGACTATAGCCAGAGAGGGCCTGGCTGGTTGGTAAGTAACATCTGTCCTGTTTGTGTGTGTGCAATGTCTGGTTTGACAATTCAGATAAGAGGGACTCATAGTTGCACATATGCCCCATTCCTTAACAGGAGACTTTGCATATCCAAACCATCCTTGGTTGTTGAAGGCAATCAGGAATCCAACCACACCAGTGAAAGTCTACTTCAATGGGGCCCATGTAAGAACACGGTGGGTAGTGGAGCAGGCTTTTGGGCTCCTGAAGGCCAGATTTAGGTGTCTGGACTAAACTGGTGGCGCCCTCCTCTACTCACCCGGAAACGTGTGTTGGGTCATTGTGATCTGCTGCATGCTCCACAACATTACCCTTCGGAGGAATATCCCATACCTCCCAGAGGAGGGGGAGCCTGCAGTGCCACCGGGTGATCCTCCTGAAATGCCAAGTGAGAATGACAGTGGTGAAGAGAAAGGAACTGACATGTGGGAAGATCTCATCAACAACTACTTTTCTTTAGTGTATGTGATGTGATGTAATGCCTGTTACTGTATGAACTGTAGCTGTCAGAATGCGTGGAGTAGAATGTTTTGGTAAACATTGGGGAGCTAATGCTTTGCAATATTCAGCCAAAGGGTGCTTTAAGAGTTAGCCTTTGACATATCCTCACCTTGATGTAGCTGCTTTGTTTGTGTCACTCTCATTGCAATGTGGCCACATTTTCAGATGCTTGCTATGTGTTTTGTGTAATAGGTACGTTTTCAAATCTATACTCCTTCTTTTGTATTTGTACAGGTACCTTCACCACAACATCCTCATGTTGGCATTTCAGAGTTGTGACATTGGCACGTATCTGATGCTGTTTCGACAAAGAAAGTGGACATGGATTGTTCCAGGTAATGTAGGTCACAGATTTGGGGTGTATGAAACCTGTGCCAAGTCAACTTGAACAGTGTTTGGGTAGAAATTCTGAAGTGCATAATATACTTATTTTTTGTGCTGTGTTGGGCAGATTGCATGTGTGTGATGATGTGGCCATGAAATATGTTGTCATCAAGGGCAAGCCAGGCAGTCACACTTCACATAGGCTACCACTTTCCTGATATGACCTGTAAGTAGCTGTAGATATCTTTCATCATTGCAGGCAATAGTGTCTGTGCCACAACACTGACATATGTTCATATCATACCACCGGATGCATGGTCATTGGATTATGATGGACCTGTGACAGGAACTGTTGTACTGCCCTCTGTCTGTATCTTGGTTTATCTGATGTTGGATTACTTGGTTTTGGTATGTGATAAGGCTCTAGCTGGTGATATCGTTCACTTCTCTGTTTGCCTATTCTACAGGACAATGTCTGACAAGGCCCTTCCTTCTTTGGCCTTGGGGTATGTACCTTCATATATCTACCTTGACAAATTATGAGTTAGTCATTCTTAACTATGACAGTCCGGACATGTGGGCAACCTATGTGCTGTACAGTGAACTACAATGTTTGGTGTGACAAGACACTTGTACCAATGTGTTTGTTCATGTTGATTATAATCCTTAGCAGGACATTGTACCCGTAATGCATCCCTCATTGCACTAGTATCTTGTGTCTTCATCATTTGCTTCACATGGTCTTACATCTCTACATAGCAACAATTGAAACAGAAGCAAGCAGACACAAACTGTGTGATGGGTGGTATTTATTGTGAATTTGTGCATTGAATTACAATAAGGGACATGACGGAACAGAAGAGCGAACGGTTCACTCATGGTGGATGAAATCATTGTAGTAGATGCCACAGCATTGGAAGTCCAAAGTCCAGTGTACTACTCCCATAGGAAATGTAAGATGGTTGAAGAACAGTCACCAGAGTGAATATGTGGCACACATAGGAGCTCCTTCAGGAAGTGGTCACTTGCTGGCAGTGGTCGGTGTCTGGTCATCGGCAGCTACCTGATTTTTAGCTGGATGTCCCCGCTTGCATGGGTGAGAGCTGCTACTACTGAGGCAGGGATGTCTGGGGTTTCTTCCCCTGATAGGGTCTCCCTTCTACTGGCTGGCACTGATGAAGAAGGGCCTTGTGTTGCTGCCCCAAAGAAAGGGGTAGAGGTTTTCTGACGATCTTTGATCAGGGTACTGCTAATGTACCTCAACACCCGTTAGGGAGGCCAGGTTGGTATTGGTGACCTCCCACTGTTGAAGCATATCCCTATGGATGTCCCTCTGCAGCTGCTTCATCTCCTAGAGTTTAGAATATACCAGGCCCATCACCCCTTGGGATTCCTGATAGACCCCAAACTTGGCTGATGGTGTCCTGGTCAGGAGTATCCCCAGTGGCCTCACCCCGGTGGCCCACAACATCCGTCCCATGCACACTACCCCACCGGGCCTGTGCCCTTGCCACTGTGGGCCCCCTACTACTGGTTCCAGTACCATCATTGGTCCAAGGTGTTATGCTGTGACTCAGGATCCTGGACTGGGGGCACAAGATGGTTGCCACTGCCCTAGGGACACAGGTTGGGGGCGAATGGCTGCTTATGAGGTTGAGGCAACCGGGCTGGGAGGTGTTGATGTGTGGCCAGAGTAAGACTTACTGTAGGGGGTCTGACCAGGTTTTCTGTCCTTCACATCCAGGAGTGCTGTCACCACTTCATCTCTTCATCCATTGGGGTAGTGGTAGTCTCCTCTGTGGGCTCTGCGCGCCCAGTGGGTCCAGTGGCAGCTCAACCTGTTGATGTGAAAGATACAATGTTACTGGTTGTATTGTGACATCTACTTCCTAAAGATTACAGTGACATTTTACAAAGCCTGTGTACATAGTAGATGCTATTGGTCATATTGACCTGACATTTGTGAAGCATGCCAATTCCATTTGAGTCAAACAGCTGCTGAATTTAGCAGTTCATTAACACCTGGGATGATGGGCAGAGCGATACATCTTTCCACCAGTGTAGGAAAAACAGTGGCTGGGACCATTTTGAGGCCTAGTTGATTGTTATGCAGGCTGACCCAGGAGTTTATTGAATATGTGATTGGAGCCATCATTTGGTCAGTGCATAGTGAATGTGTCTGCAGTCAATACCTTTCCGGTGATGCATCCTGAGGCCTTCTTGTCATTTATGTTGCACAATAGGTGAGCTGTCCTTCCTGTCCTCAAAAGTTTTATCTTAGTTTAGAAGTTCAAGATTGAGCTAGGTGACCAGCTACATCTCTAAGTTGAGCATGATCTGTACCTTTGTCCCTCCCAGGTGAGGTGAGTAAACATCATTTGAGAGTAATCAGGCCAAGTTTTTTTGGACAAGTGATCACTGTTATGCTATTTGGAGTCACTTGAACAGTGTCTCATGGGAGCTGCATTCAGGTCCCTCCCACTAGTTCCCAACTCTAGCCAAATGTTATCCTCCCAGGTGAGTAAACTTCCTTTGTGAGTTCACTAACAGATGCATTAAGGCAAGTGAAAAACTGGGCTGGTGATTGGAGTTAGCAAAAGGGAGCCCATTGGGCTTTATATTCAGTTGACTCCCACTAGTTCTTAACACTAGCCAAATGTTATCCTCCCTGGGGAGTAAACTTCCTTTGTGAGTTCACTAACAGATGCATTACGGCAAGTAGACACTGGGCTGGTGATTGGAGTTAGCAAAAAGGAGCCCATTGGGTTTTACATTCTGGTCGCTCCCACTGGTTCCCAACACTACACAAACGTTAACATCCTAGGTGAGTAAACTTCCTTTGTGAGTTCACCAACAGATGCATTGGGGCAAGTGGACACTGGGCTGGTGATTGGAATTAGCAAAATAGGGCCCATTGGTCTTTACATTCAGGTCAATCCCACTAGTTCCCAACACTAGACAAATGTGCTCCTCCCAGGAGACTGAATTTCCATTGTTAGTTAATGAACTAGGGTAATTGGACAAGTGTACACTGGGCTTGTGTTTGGAATTGGAGAGACAGAGCCTCCTGGCCTTAGCAGTCATGTCACTCCCTCTATTTCATACACTTGAGAAATGGCATCACCACAGTGAGTACACTTCTTATGTGATTTCCCAAACAGGAGTTTTTGAAGCAAAGGACACTGGACTGGTGTTGGTTTGACAGTAAGAGACTCAACTGTGAGTTGCAGTCATGTAACTCCCTGTACTACAAACACTGTACAAATGGTATCCTCACAGGTCAGTACCCTTCAATTGAGGGTTGAGACATAGTAGTCCTTGGACAAGAGAACACTGAGTTGCAGTCATGTAACTCCCTGTACTACACACACTGTGCAAATGGTATCCTCACAGGTCAGTACACTTCAATTGAGGGCTGAGACACAGGAGTCCTTGGACAAGAGAACACTGTGTTGGTGTTTTGATTTCCAGAAACAGGGCCTCCTGGCATTAGCAGTCGGTTCACTTCCTCTACTGCACACGCTTTACAAATGGTTTCCTCCCAGGTGAGTACACTTATATAGAGAGTTAAGACACACAGAGCTTTTGAGGAGAGAACACTGGTCTGGTGTTTGGAGTTGGAGGGAGTTGCAGTGCTGTCACTCTCACTACTCCCCATTACTTGACAAATGTTATCACCCCGGGTGAATTAATTTCATTTTGTAATTGACAAACAGTGGTCTTGGGACAAGAGAACACTGTGCTGGTGTTTTGAGTTACAACTACAGGGCCTGCTGTGAGTTGTAGTCATGTCACTCGTCTAGTACACACACTTGACCAATGTACTCCCCCTATGGAGCACACTTCAATTGAGAGTTCACTAACAGATGTTTTTGAGCAAGTGACTATTGGTATAGTGCTTGGAGTTACAGAAACAGTGCCTGCTGATAGTTGTAGTCATGTCAGTCCCTGTACTACACGCACTATACAGATGTTATTCTCCCAGGTGAGTCTACTTCAATTGGGAGTTGACAAACAGGGTTCTTTGGAGCAGGGGACACTGGGCTGGCTGAGTGGAGTGACAGTAACAGTGTCTCCTGGCCTCAGTAGTCATGTGAGTCCCTGTACTACACACATCATACAAATGTTATCCTCCCAGGTGAGTACACTTCAATTGGGAGTTGCTAGATAGGGGTCCTTGGAGCAGAGGACCCAGGGCTGACTGAGTGAATTAACAGTAACAGTGCCTCCTGGCCTTAGCAGTCATGTCAGTCCCTGTACTACACACACTATACAAATGTTAGCCTCCTAGGTGAGTCTACGTCAGTTGGGAGATACCAGACAGGGGTCTTTGAATAGGTAGACACTTGGCTGGTGAGTGGAGTGACTGTAACAGTGCTCCCTGGCCTTAGCAGTCATGTTAGTCCCTGCACTACACACACTACGCAAATATTATCCTCACAGGTGAGTAGTGGGAGTTGACAAACGGGGATCTTTGGAGCAGAGAACACTGGGCTGGCTGAGTGGAGTAATAGTAACAGTGCCTCCTGGCCTTAGCAGTCATGTCTGTCCCTGTACTACACACTACACACTACAAATGCTATCCTCCCAGGTGAGCACACTTCAATTGGGAGTTGACAAACAGGGGTCTTTGGAGCAGAGGACATAGGTCAGGGTTTTGGAGTTACAGGAACAATGCCTGCTGCGAGTTGTAGTCATGGCAGTCCCTGTCCTACACACACTTTACACAGATAATTATTTTTTTAAACACATTTTATTGTTTTTTGAGCAACAATCAAACACTCTAACTCCTCCCCTCGTATCTTGCAATGCAGTCTTCAATTCCATTTGCACATTACAATATCAGATTTCGATACTATGCATACACATTTGCAGTAATTACACTAGTCAATGTAATCTCTTCCATGCTCATTTGTCTGCAATTGAAGTTTAAACTTCGCCCCTCCCCTAACCCGCCATCCTCCCCCACTGGTATGTTGTGGCAATGCTACTAATATGTCTGTTGGCTATGTAGTGAGTGAGTGCTGCGGCTGTTGTTTTTGTTACTATTCTCTGCAATCTTGCCCTACTTCTCTCCGAGTGGCAGTCCCCTTCCTTTCTAGACACCCTGTTTTTTTTTTCAGAGATATGATCAGCAGGTCCCAAGCCTGCACATTTTCCGTTGTGCCTAACCCCTTGCATGCCTCTCTGGGCAGCAGGGTCCCCTCCCATTTTGCCCATCTCTCAAATTCCTTTTCCCATGATTGCAAGCTAGGGCCTTTGGGGTTTTTCCATTTTCTAGTTATTTCCATCTTGGTTTATATTAAGCCCAGATCCTGGTTATTTTATCCTTAGCAGTATGTGGGTATCAGTGCAATAAGCAATGGGCAGTTGTAGTTGGAATCAGTTTTTCGATAACCTCTGCTAGGCACTTGATAACCTGCGTGCAATGTGGAATCAAAACTGGACATGTCCACATCATGTGTATAAATGGTGCACCCACCTCTCTGCAGCGATAGCATGCCACCTCTTGAGAGTTAAAATATCTATTAATCCTTTTGGAATGTAAATATGCTCTAGTTCTTATATAGAAATTAATGAGTCTAAATCTGGCATCTCTAGTAACTCTGGGGGTTCTCTCCAATGTGCCCTCACAATCTTTCTCAGAAATAGGGGTGCCCAGGTCTGTCTGGCGGGAGTGTCTCCGTTTGCAAATATCGGTAGAGGCAAGTGATCACCTTGAACGTCCCTGCTGCTTGTAAAACGCAGGAACAGCATGCGGTTCCACATCCCTCAATCTCCAGTGTCTTCGGATTATAGCAAGTGCTGCACCAATGTTCAAAAATTGACCTCTCTGCAGTCTAAATTCCTCGCTGAGTGTGTCAAAGGGGGCCAGAACAGGGTCTCGAAATCAGTCACCCAATTTAGTTATGCCTGCTGCAGTCCATGTCTCCAAACCATGCTAATTCGTTCCCTCCCGCAGTAACGGCAAGACAGAAAGTGGCAGCTCCAGGGAATATGGCAATTGAATATCTGATTTTTTCATAACTGCCCTCAAACATTACTGCATGGTCTTGTAGGCCTGCAGGTGCAGTACGTGGGGTATCAATTCTCAGGACCAGCCTGAGCAATGCTCGTTGTGTTGGTATACACCCATCTATAGGCCCATCCTGATGTTGCCTGCTTGCCAGCCACCTGGCAGGCCATTGCAATTGGGCTGCTCAGTAATACAACTCCAAGTCTGGGGTCGTCAGCCCTCCCCGCCGCACTGGATGTCAGAGTGTAGCAACCCGCCGCCGCCCACTGCCCAATATAAATGCTGTACTGATTATGGTTAGTTCATCAAAGTAGGACTGGGGTACCCAGAGTGGGAGTGTTTCGCAGTACAGCAACTGAGGTAGAGCCACCATTTTCAAGAGGGCCCATCACTGAGATAGGGAGAGTCTGCCAAAATGCTATGGATGCCTTCAAGTTTCTGAGGCCTACCCATAATTACCCTCAAACATATCCCATGCAGATCGGTAAATCTTCACCCCCAGGTATGGTAGGCAATGGGGTTCCAACTCCAAGTCCCTGGGTAAGTCAACTGGGATCCAGGCTTCTTCAATCAGCAATAGTTTAGTTTTGGACCAGTTTACTCCAAGTCCGGAGACGTCCGCAAAGCTCTCCAACAAGGAGTGAACCCCTTGTAAATCTCTCCCTGTATCTCGTAAGAACAGTAAAAGATCGTCAGCCTATAATGCAATGCGCTGCATGCCTTCCCCTGCTATAAGGCTCTCAAAAAAGGTACCCAACCTGGCCAACACTGCCAGAGGCTCCATGGCAATAGCGAAGAGCAAAGGGGATAGTGGACATCCCAGCCTCGCTCCACCAAAAAACTCTCTGAGATAGTTCATCCCGTCGGCACTCTGGCCTTGGGCTTAATATACAAAAGTCTCGTCCAATCCAAATAGCCCTGTCCCAGCCCCATGAGTGCCATGACCTCATACAGGTATTCCTTTTCAAGGCTATCAAACGCCTTTTCAATGTCTATAGACAATATAGCAGCCGTCGACCTGTTATATGATGTATCAGCAAGTATAGCCATAAGCTGCTTAATGTTAACTGCAGTGCTACATTTGGGGGTAAAACCTGTTTGATCAGGGTGGATCAGAGTAGTCAAAGGGGAGAAGCGAAGAGGCCAAAATGCCACTCAAAATCTTGTAATCGGGATTTAACATAGAAAGCGGTCGATATGCTCCCACTTCAGTTGCCACTTTCCCTGTCTTAAGCAACGGAATGATCACTGCCTCTCTTCTAGTTGGAGGCAGATACCCAAGCATATGCTCCTCATTAAACAGCATCACTAATCTCGGGCCAACACTGCTGAGTAAGTACTACAAAATTTGATCAGCAGGCCATCTGACCCTGGGACTTTGCCATGGGCCATTCTTTTAATGACCCCCAGTACCTCAGGTAGAGTAATTACTTCCCCCATGACTTCTGCCTCTGCATGCCCCAGCTGGGGAACAATGACATCACGCAAAACTCTAGTTCATCAGATGGTGTCAACTAAAGGTCTGCTACAGTATAAAGACCGATAAAAAGAGGCACAGCAGTCATTTATTTCCTCCTGAGTCTCTAAAGGTGCTCCGGAACTCGTGTTGAACTTCTCTATCAAGGAGCCTCTCCGAGACGGATTAGCAAGCCAAGGCAGCAGCCTTCCCACTTGATCTCCTTCAGCATGCGCCCTTAAAGTATATGTCTTATAGTTGAAAGAGCAAAGTCGGTCTGTATGCTCCTCCACCTTCTCCCAGGCCTCCTGCAGCCGCGGTTCCAAGTCTTGATGGCCCGGCCTATCCGAATACAAGGAGGGGAGATTGGACTCTGTGACACTAATGTCTCTCAGTAGAAAAAAGCAAACCCCAAAAGTCTCCGAGATATAATGACCTCTTATCATCACTTTAAACGCCTCCCATCCCACGCGAGAGTCTGAGCCCTCGTTGACTACAAAATATTTCTCTATTTGTTGCCGCTGAGGTGAGGTGACCCCTGCCTTTAGAAATCCTCCATCTTGAGTTTGGAGGATTCCCCCAATAGGGTAATATGGATGTGCCCCCTTCCCCTCAGGGAGGAGGCACGAAGAGGGTATAGCCACCCTCAAGGACAGTAGCCATTGGCTACTGCCCCCCAGACCTAAACACACACCTAAATTTAGTATTTAGGGGTGCCCCTGAACCCAGGAAATCAGAGTCCTGCAACCTACAACAACAAGAAGGACTGCTGACCTGAAAGCCCCGCAGAGACGACGGAGATGACAACTGACTTGGTGCCAGCCCTACCGGCCTGTCTCCAGACTCAAAGAGCCTGCACAGCGACGCATCCGACAGGGACCAGCGACCTCTGAGGACTCAGAGGATTGCCCTGAACCCGAAGGACCAAGGAACTCCCGAGAACAGCGGCACTGTTTAAGACCTGGAACAACTTTGCAACAAAGAAGCAACTTTTAAAGAACTCTCTCTTCCCGTCAGAAGTGTGAGACTTCACACTCTACACCCGACGCCCCAGGCTCGAGTTCAGGAGAACCAACACTGCAGAGAGGACTCCCAGGTGACTACGATGATGTGGGTACCATGAGTCAACCCCGCTAGACCCCCACAGTGACGCCTGCAGAGAGGATCCAGATGCTCCCCCTGAGTGCGACTGCCTGGTAACAAAGGAACCGACCGCCGGACCAAGCACTGCACCCGCAGCCCCCAGAAACGAGAGGAACCACATACCAGTGCAGGAGTGACCAGCAGGCGGCCCTCAACGTAGCCCAGTCAGTGGCTGGCCCAAGAAGCCCCCCTGTGCCCTGCCTGCATCGCCTAAGTGACCCCCGGGTCCCTCCATTGCTTTCTATAGCAAACCCGACACCTACTTTGCCTACTGCACCCGGCCGCCCCTGTGCCGCTGAGGGTGTGTTTTGTGGGCTTGTGTGTGTCCCCCATAGTGCTCCACAAGACCCCCCTGGTCTGCTCCCCGGGACACAGGTACTTACCTGCAAGCAGACTAGGACCGGAGCACCCCTGTTCTTCATAGGTGCCTATGTGTTTGGGCCATCCTTTGACCTCTGCACCTGAACGGCCCTGTGTTGCTGGTGCTGTGGTTTTGGGGTTGCCTTGAACCCCCAACGGTGGGCTGCCTATGCCTACGAGACTGACTGTGTAAGTGCTTTACTTAGCTGAGAAACCTAACCAAACTTACCACCCCCAGGAACTGTTGATTTTTTCACTGTGTCTACTTTTAAAATAGCTTATTGCCATTTTAACCTAAACTGTGTGTACTACTGTTTTAAATCAAAGTTCTATACTTACCTGTGTGAAGTACCTTGCACATTATGTACTTACCTCTAATCTTGAATCTTGTGGTTCTAAAATAAATTAAGAAAATATATTTTTCTATATAAAACTATTGGCCTGGAGTTAAGTCTTTGAGTGTGTGTTCCTCATTTATTGCCTGTTTGTGTACAACAAATGCTTAACACTACCCTCTGATAAGCCTACTGCTCGACCACACTACCACAAAATAGAGCATTAGAATTATCTAATTTTGCCACTATGAACCTCTAAGGGGAACCCTTGGACTCTGTGCACACTATCTCTATATTATCTTATAACATTGTTTTGCTCCTTAAGAAAGTTGTCATTTTGTCAGTTAGTAGCCCATTCATCCACTCCTGCAATGGGAGATTACTCAGTGGGCCCCACATCATTCTATCATAAATTGCCATTAATTCCAATCCCAGCGGGGAAACGCACTCTCCCCAACAAAAACTAAGAAACTGTCAACCCAACTCCCACACCCAAGGACAGGGAGAAACATTCCACCCATCCAAACTTAATATTAATCAACAGTTCTTATTCAGTATAAGCTTTCAGGGCGATAACACCAAGCAACAGCTGGACCCAAGGAGCCAAGTCCCCATCCAATTTCAAACAAGATTTTCCTTGTAACAACCTATACCACTCCATCATAAGGACATTTGTTAAATAGTTTATGGGCCTTGCCTAGCCCCCCTAGGATTATGCTTATTGACTGTGCTTCCCCCCAATAGGCACATCACCCACGCTGTTTTTGAGAGCTTATCATATCAGTTCATCAGCTGTTTGGGGGGTTACCACTGGTAAACCCTCACTGGAGGGGAGCAATAAATTAGAGTTACTGTCCGAGTCTGAGCTTGCCACAGTTTGTGGCGGAGGTGGCGTTCGCTCTTCAGGCAGCTTCCCACTGATGGATGCCACCTCTTCAACCTTTTTCATCCTTTCCTGTTGTGCCTCTGCAGCCATGGGGGATCCCATCACCACCAATACCCACCTCCTCTGGGATCGTGCTCAGCGTGTTCTTCTCCCAGCAAGCGTTTCCCCACTAGGGTCTGGCATGGGCGGACATTCCACCCAAGACCAGGCCTCGTGTGGAATGAGGAAGAATTGCACTCCCTTTGGTGTGACCACTCAGAGTCTGGCTGGAAGCTGCATAGCGTATGCCACTCCCAGTTCTCGCAACTTCTTTTTCATTGTGATAAAGGCCGGCCATTGCCATTGCAGTTCTTTGGAAAAGTCTGGGAAAAGTAGCACTTTACGGTTTTCAATCAATAGGTTGTCCTTCTGAGAGTCCTGCTGATCCCAGTCCCTAAAATGTAGTAGTTTTACCACTATTGTGTGTGGCAGCGCCCCCGAAGGAGGAGCTCTGGCCTGAACCTGTTCAAAAGCAAAAAATGGGTGTAGGAAAGTACCATCTTGCCTGGCATGTTACCCCCATATTTCACTGTATATATGTTGTTTTAGTGTATGTGTCACTGGGACCCTGCCAGCCAGGGCCCCAGTGCTCATAAGTGTGCCCTGTATGTGTTCCCTGTGTGATGACTAACTGTCTCACTGAGGCTCTGCTAACCAGAACCTCAGTGGTTATGTTCTCTCTGCTTTCCAAATTGTCACTAACAGGCTAGTGACCAATTTCACCAATTCACATTGGCATACTGGAACACCCTTATAATTCCCTAGTATATGGTACTGAGGTACCCAGGGTATTGGGGCTCCAGGAGATCCCTATGGGCTGCAGCATTTATTTTGCCACCCATAGGGAGCTCTAACAATTCTTACACAGGCCTGCCACTGCAGCCTGAGTGAAATAACGTCCACGTTATTTCACAGCCAGTTACCACTGCACTTAAGTAACTTATAAGTCACCTATATGTCTAACCTTCACCTGGTGAAGTTGGGTGCAAAGTTACTTAGTGTGTGGGCACCCTGGCACTAGCCAAGGTGCCCCCACATCGTTCAGGACAAATTCCACGGACTTTGTGAGTGCGGGGACACCATTTCATGCGTGCACTATACATAGGTCACTACCTATGTATAGCGTCACAATGGTAACTCCGAACATGGTCATGTAACATGTCTAAGATCATGGAATTGTCACCCCAATGCCATTCTGGCATTGGGGTGACAATTCCATGATCCCCCGAGTCTCTAGCACAGACCCGGGTACTGCCAAACTGCCTTTCCCGGGGTTTCACTGCAGCTGCTGCCAACCCCTCAGACAGGTTTCTGCCCTCCTGGGGTCCAGCCAGGCCTGCCCCCAGGAATGCAGAACAAAGGACTTCCTCAGAGAGAGGGTGTTTCACCCTCTCCCTTTGGAAAAAGGTGTCAGGGCTGGGGAGGAGTAGCCTCCCCCAGCCTCTGGAAATGCTTTGATGGGCACAGATGGTGCCCATCTCCGCATAAGCCAGTCTACACCGGTTCAGGGATCCCCCAGCCCTGCTCTGGTGTGAAACTGGACAAAGGAAAGGGGAGTGACCACTCCCCTGACCTGCACCTCCCAGGGGAGGTGCCCAGAGCTCCTCCAGCGTGCCCCAGATCTCTGCCATCTTGGATTCAGAGGTGTGCTGGCACACTGGACTGCTCTGAGTGGCCAGGGCCAGCAGGTGACGTCAGGGACTCCTCTGATAGGCTCTTACCTGTGTTACTAGCCTATCCTCCTTCCTAAGTAGCCAAACCTCCTTTTCTGGCTATTTAGGGTCTCTGCTTTGGGGAATTCTTCAGACACCAAATGCAAGAGCTCACCAGAGTTCCTCTGCACTTCTCTCTTCATCTTCTGCCAAAGGATCGACCGCTGACTGCTCAGGACGCCTGCAAAACCGCAACAAAGTAGCAAAGACGACTACTGGAACCTTGTATCGCTTCATCCTGCTGGCTTTCTCGCCTGTTTCCTGGTGGTGCATGCTCTGGGGGTAGCCTGCCTCCTTCTTGCACCAGGAGCTCTGAAGAAATCTCCCGTGGGTCGACAGAATCTTCCCCCTGCAACCACAGGCAACAAAAGACTGCATCACCAGTCCTCTGGGTCCCCTCTCAGCACAACGAGTGTGGTCCCTGGAACTCAGCAACTCTGTTCAAGTGATTCCCACAGTCCAGTGACTCTTCAGTCCAAGTTTGGTGGAGGTAAGTCCTTGCCTCCCACGCTAGACTGCATTGCTGGGTACCGCGTGATTTGCAGCTGCTCCGGCTCCTGTGCACTTTTCCAGGATTTCCGTTGTGCACAGCCAAGCCTGGGTCCCGGACACTCTAACCTGCAGTGCACAACCCTCTGAGTTGTCCTCCGGTGTCGTGGGACTCCATTTTCTGACTTCGGGTGGACTCCGGTTTACTCCTATACTAAGTGCCTGGTCTGGTACTTCTGTGGGTGCTGCCTGCTTCTGTGAGGGCTCCTTGACTTGCTGGGCACCCCCTCTGTCTCCTCATCCAAGTGGCGACATCCTGGTCCCTCCTGGGCCACAGCAGCATCCAAAAACCCTAACCGTGACCCTTGCAACTAGCAAGGCTTGTTTGTGGTCTTTCTGCATGGGAACACCTCTGCAAGCTTCTTCACGACGTGGGACATCCATCCTCCAAAGGGGAAGTTTCTAGCCTTCTTCGTTCTTGCAAAATCCACATCTTCTACCATCCAGTGGCAGCTTCTTTGCACCCTCAGCTTGCATTTCCTGGGTATCTGCCCACTCTCGACTTTGTCGCGACTCTTGGACTTGGTCCCCTTGTTTCACAGGTACTCAGGTCCGGAAATCCACTGTTTTTGCTTTGCTGGTGTTGGTCTTCCTTGCAGAAACCCCCTATCACGACTTCTGTTCTCTCTGGGGGTTATAGGTGCACTTTACACCTACTTTTCAGGGTCTTGGGGTGGGCTATTTTTCTAACCCTCACTGTTTTCTTACAGACCCAGCGACCCACTACAAGCTCACATAGGTTTGGGGTCCATTCGTGGTTCGCATTCCACTTTTGGAGTATATGGTTTGTGTTGCCCCTATATCCATGTGCTCCTATTGCAATCTACTGTAACTTTACATTGCTTGCATTACTTCCTTTTGCTATTACTGCATATTTTTGGTATTGTGTACATATATCTTGTGTATATTTGGCATCCTCATACTGAGGGTACTCACTGAGATACTTTTGGCATATTGTCATAAAAATAAAGTACCTTTATTTTTAGTATATCTGTGTATTGTGTTTTCTTATGATATTGTGCATATGACACCAGTGGTATAGTAGGAGCTTTGCATGTCTCCTAGTTCAGACTAAGCTGCTCTACTATAGCTACCTTCTATCAGCCTAAACTGCTGGAAACACCTCTTCTACACTAATAAGGGATAACTGGACCTGGTACAGAGTGTAAGTACCCCTTGGTACCCACTACAAGCCAGGCCAGCCTCCTACAATGGGGAGAGTCCTTCCGGGACTACCTCTTGAATAATCCATGTCTCCAGATACAGCACCAGATCATTCCCCTCCATCCTCTCTGGGAGGCCCACCACTAGGATATTATTGTAGCAGGCTCCATTTTCAGCGTCCTCCACTCTAGCATCCAGTGTTTTCAAGCGGAGTTCCATGCCATTCAGCCTATTTCTGGTCTCTGTCACCACCGGGGATGTCTGTGATAGTTCCCTTTCCGTCACACACACTCTTTCCATCAGGCACCTATGGTCATCTTGTAAAAGCCCCAGATCTGAACTCGGAGCGTTTATCTTTAGTTCCAAGGCTTCTCAGGAGGCTGCTAATGCCTGCAGCACTTCTTGAAGCGTGGGAGTGGGTTGAGTCCTCTCTGAATCAGGTCTTCTCCGAATCAGGGTGGTCATCCTGAGTTTCCATTACAGAGCACTGGGATCCCCTCATCTGGTCCCCCACCGCTGCGTCATACTTTTTACTAGATTTAACCATGGTTTTCCAGCACAGTAGGTCGTGATGCGTTAATGCGAGTTGTCCCTCTGCTCCCTCTAGGTGCCCATGCCTGCACACATCAGTGGCCCCTCTACTGCAGATTGGTGGATATTCTTTTCTTGAGTGTCCTTTTTACCCTTCTTTCTTTTTTTTCAAGTCTTCATCCCTAGGATTCAAGGACCAGGCCCTCAATTTTCTGAGTTCCCACACTTTTCTCATTCCACCGCAGGGGGCCCCAGGGTGTTCCCCCAGCCGCCTATTGACCAGTAGGATCCTAAAGCCGGCATGCCGTTCCTTCACCGGTCAACAAGGTCTACCAGACAACCAGCCAGCACCCCCTTCCTCCACTCCACTCCCTCCCCGAGCAATGTCCAAATCTCTCTTCGGGGGGGGCAATTCCCCGCCAGCTCAGTACCCCACTCCAGTTCTAGCACTGCAGGGGCCCTCATTCTCCCATTCAGCTTTTGGGGGGGCTCAGTTCTCCTCTCAGCAATATGTCCGTGCGGGAGAGGCCAATCGTAAATGTAATCTGCCCCCACCCCCATCACACCCAGCAATTTTTGAGCTTCCTTCATGGAAGGGGGGCAATAGGCAACATCCTTCACCAGCAAGAGAGAAAGGGGAGGGGGCGCCGCTCCGTCCCTGCAGACGATCTTTGCTCCGACCTGCAGAAGTCCATGTCGTTTCTCCCGAGGCCTCCCGCTTCTAGGGCCGGTATCCTCTCCTGGCTGCCGTTCCGGGTTTGTCACAGGACCCCAGTTCCACACTGCGAGTTCAGCAGGGGTGTGCCGTAAGTCTGTGGCCTCCTCTCTGATCATTCGGGGAGAGGCAGCCACCATCTAGGTGCCCTCTTTGCACTCCGGCCCGCTATCGGGCCACTTCTCCCGAGCGCGCGCCGACACACCACCTCCCGGGTGCAGGATGGGTCGGATGAGGGTCGGCTCCTCAGAGCTCTGGGATCCTCCGACCTACGCCATCGGCTGCCCACCCACGCCCTCTACACACTATACACAGATGTTGTTATCCCATGTAAGTCTACTTCAGTTGTAAGATGTCAGAAAAGGGTCTTTGGACTAGTGGACACTGGGCTGCTGATTGGAGTGATAGTGAAGGTGGTAAAAGGTGAGCAGAAGATGAGCAGTGAGCATGAATGATGTAACACTTTTGTGTCGTATTTTAGTGTTGTGACTTACCAGGCTTTACTCCCCTAGGTATTCCTGTCAAGCCCTCAGGATGCAGGATGGCCAAGACCTTCTTCTCTCAGGTATGGAGTTGTAAGGGAGGAGTGAAAGCACCACTGCACATTGGGATCTGGCTTGTTCTTTTGTGTATTTTTCAACATAGACCCAGCAGTCCAATGAAGACTGCCGGTGGTATAAAGACTCAGCTTTCCACCAGGGTTTCCGCGGCTGTAGCACCGCTACGAATACCCTGGCGGAATGGCTACCGGTGACAGGGAATTTCTTTACTGTTACTGGGAGATGACTTCCCCAAACCCCCTCCATACCAGAAACCACCTCTCCCACCCCCTCTCCTAGAACAGCACCCCCCCACCCCCACCTCCTGTCACAGTGTCCTTTCCTCTGGATCTGCACACTGCTAAACAAAAGGCCCACCTCCCAGCGTCACCAACTCAGAAAGCTATTATAGCACAGAGTTATGATGAAGCCAGGCGGGGGAAGGGAATTAGGGTAGGGAACTGCAGGGAGAGAGATCTGAAAAGAAAGTTAGAACAAATATGCATATACTCATTCATAGCAGTATAACTCATCAATGGACTCTTGAATAAAGGCGTCTCTGTGATATCAGATTGAGACCCCTTTTGTGAAGTGCGGGCGAAGCCCCTTCTTTGAATCATGGAACAAGAACAAACTACAACCTCTGAACCAAGAGATGGCAAGAGCTTTGGACTATGGTCATACTCTGAATATCAATCCTGTAATAACTATGCATTCATAACATAAACGTTTGATCACAGCCTAGAAATTGTCAAAGACTTAAATATGTATCTCACATATTATGCTTTCCAAAAAACAATGAAACTATAATTATTCATTCATAACATAATCGTTTGATCACAGCCTAGGAATTCTCAAAGACTTAAATATGTATCTCATATATTATGCTTTCCAAAAAACAACGAAACTATAATTTGTTCATCTCCGAAATGTTCTGAACTATAGACCTGAAAGTTTTACTCATTGAACTTGAATCGCTTTATTCGTTGGGCAGAAGAATCTTGTTCATTGTTCTTAAAGCGCTTTGATTATTATACATGAAACGCTTTGTTCTTTATGCCAGAAAGCACTTTTACTTATCTTGTCTGAAGCGCTACGCTCGTTATGCTATGGGGCGCTTTACTCATGTGGCCTGAATCACTTTGATTGTTGTGCCAAGGGCGTTTTACTCATGTGGATTGAATCGCTTTGATTGCCGTACCAAGGGCGCTTTACTCATGTGGACTGAAGCGCTTTGATTGCCGTGCCAAGGGCACTTTACTCATGTAGACTGAAGCGCTTTGATTGCAGTGCCAAGGGCGCCTTACTCATGTGGACTGAAGCGTTTTGATTGCCGTGCCAAGGGCGCTTTACATGTGTGGCCTGAAGCGCTTTGCTCGTTGGGCTAAGGGGTGCTTTACTTCTGTGCTCTGAAGCGCTTTGATCGTCGCGCCAAGGCTGCTTTACTCTTAAAATTGAAAACGCTTTGCTCGTTGTGCTAAGGGGTGCTTTACCTTTGGAAGGAACAACTCCCTTCAAGATTGGACTCATCAAGACCTTACCGCTACGAGTACCACCTACTCGTATCTGAATTCAACATGGAAACAAGGATACTCAGATGTGCTGTAAATCTGCCATGCAGGAAATCTGCTCTTCTTCAGAGGAACCCCCACGAGGTCTGACTGCATCAAAGTCTTCAAAATAGTGAGCAATGTGCTTGGGTGTGGCTGGGCTTTATAGGCCTGCCACACCCCAAGATGGTTGCTGCCTCTAAAAACATGGGAATTGTAGTCCCTTCATAGAATAGCACTGATAAGTACATCTTGTCCACCAATGACCTGACCCTGAAGCTACATGAGCTTTATCACAGGGCAGATGACACTGATGACCACTTTTAAAACAAGAGGGGATGACAAATGGTGCGCATGAAGCGCCGCAAATCCGCGCAGCAGAGTTTTGGGCGGGACTTGGACCGCGCACAGCCTTATTCATGACACCTCCCCGCATACATGCACACACACACATCCACACACACACTGCATACACTCAATCACCAACACTTACATACACACATTCACTCACACAAATCCATAAATGCATTCACTCACACGCATCAATGCACACATTCACTCACACGCAGCCATACATGCATTCACTCACACGCATCAATACACGTATTTACTCACACACATACACGTACGCATTCAAACACTGATACACACACACATTCAAACACCCATACACACATGCATACACACAAGTATTCAAACACACATACACACTTACATTCACACACGCAGACAGCACCCACTCACACACACAATAACCCCCAACCTCCCACCCCTCTCCCCTGTCGGACGATCAACTTACCTTGTCTGACGCGGTGGTCATCCAGCAGGGAACGGGAACAGGCAGTTCCACCGCCGCAGCTTCCCGCCATCAGGACACCGCCAGGCCATATTACAGGTTGTAATAAGGCTGGCGGAGTCCTTTTGGTGGGGGTGGGGCCAGTGGTGTAACCGCCCATTTGCCTCCAACTGTCAGCACGACTACTGTAGGATTTCTGTCCAAATTGCGGCAGAAATCCTTCAGTACTCGTAATATGGGGGTCGAAAGACCGCCAGCACTGGTGGTCTTCTGGTGCCTGTGGCTTCGGAAGTCTTCTGAAAAGACTGACAAAGTCATAATGAGGGCCTCAGAGTGCTGCATTCTTTGCTTTCTTTAGTCTCATTCCCCCTCAGTTTGAAGCTAAGCAAACCAATTTGGCGTAGTCGGCAGGATGCGAAGTGAAAGATTTAAAGGTAAAAAATGTTTGGCAAAAAGTCAAAGGTGGTTTCCCAGGTGCCAAATGACATTCCAGAGTGGGGGAAAAAAAACCTATGATGTTCTTGCAAATGAATGGTCTTATGGAGCAGGATTATTTGGAAACTGGGACAGATGTCTTATCACTGCTGAACCAAAAATAGTTTTACTCTGTTTACAGAAAGTGCTGGTAGAACGGGGATGTGATTTATCTATTTTAGGCAGATAGGGCTGGATCTGCTTATAGAAAGATACATGAAAAGTATGTACAGTTAGAACAAGAAGATCAGCAATTAGAGAGGCAGCTAGTTGAAGCTGGGAGGCCCACCACTAGGATATTATTGTAGCAGGCTCCATTTTCAGCATCCTCCACTCTAGCATCCAGTGTTTTCAAGCGGAGTTCCATGCCATTCAGCCTATTTCTGGTCTCTGTCACCACCGGGGATGTCTGTGATAGTTCCCTTTCCGTCACGCACACTCTTTCCGTCAGGCACCTATGGTCATCTTGTAAAAGCCCCAGATCTGAACTCGGAGCGTTTATCTTTAGTTCCAAGGCTTCTCAGGAGGCTGCTAATGCCTGCAGCACTTCTTGAAGCGTGGGAGTGGGTTGAGTCCTCTCTGAATCAGGTCTTCTCCGAATCAGGGTGGTCATCCTGAGTTTCCATTACAGAGCACTGGGTTCCCCTCATCTGGTCCCCCACCGCTGCGTCATACTTTTTACTAGATTTAACCATGGTTTTCCAGCACAGTAGGTCGTGATGCGTTAATGCGAGTTGTCCCTCTGCTCCCTCTAGGTGCCCATGCCTGCACACATCAGTGGCCCCTCTACTGCAGTTTGGTGGATATTCTTTTCTTGAGTGTCCTTTTTACCCTTCTTTCTTTTTTTTCAAGTCTTCATCCCTAGGATTCAAGGACCAGGCCCTCAATTTTCTGAGTTCCCACACTTTTCTCATTCCACCGCAGGGGGCCCCAGGGTGTTCCCCCAGCCGCCTATTGACCAGTAGGATCCTAAAGCCGGCATGCCGTTCCTTCACCGGTCAACAAGGTCTACCAGACAATCAGCCAGCACCCCCTTCCTCCACTGCACTCCCTCCCCGAGCAGTGTCCAAATCTCTCTTCGGGGGGGGGCAATTCCCCGCCAGCTCAGTACCCCACTACAGTTCTAGCGCTGCAGGGGCCCTCATTCTCCCATTCAGCTTTTGGGGGGGCTCAGTTCTCCTCTCAGCAATCTGTCCGTGCGGCAGAGGCCAATCGTAAATGTAATCTGCCCCCACCCCCATCACACCCAGCAATTTTTGAGCTTCCTTCATGGAAGGGGGGCAATAGGCAACATCCTTCACCAGCAAGAGAGAAAGGGGAGGGGGCGCCGCTCCGTCCCTGCAGACGATCTTTGCTCCGACCTGCAGAAGTCCATGTCGTTTCTCCCGAGGCCTCCCGCTTCTAGGGCCGGTATGCTCTCCTGGCTGCCGTTCCGGGTTTGTCACAAGACCCCAGTTCCACACTGCGAGTTCAGCAGGGGTGTGCCGTAAGTCTGTGGCCTCCTCTCTGATCATTCGGGGAGAGGCAGCCACCATCTAGGTGCCCTCTTTGCACTCCGGCCCGCTATCGGGCCACTTCTCCCGAGCGCGCGCCGACACACCACCTCCCGGGTGCAGGATGGGTCGGATGAGGGTCGGCTCCTCAGAGCTCTGGGATCCTCCGACCTACGCCATCGGCTGCCCACCCACACCCTCTACACACTATACACAGATGTTGTTATCCCATGTAAGTCTACTTCAGTTGTAAGATGTCAGAAAAGGGTCTTTGGACTAGTGGACACTGGGCTGCTGATTGGAGTGATAGTGAAGGTGGTAAAAGGTGAGCAGAAGATGAGCAGTGAGCATGAATGATGTAACACTTTTGTGTCGTATTTTAGTGTTGTGACTTACCAGGCTTTACTCCCCTAGGTATTCCTGTCAAGCCCTCAGGTTGCAGGATGGCCAAGACCTTCTTCTCTCAGGTATGGAGTTGTAAGGGAGGAGTGAAAGCACCACGGCACATTGGGATCTGGCTTGTTCTTTTGTGTATTTTTCAACATAGACCCAGCAGTCCAATGAAGACTGCCGGTGGTATAAAGACTCAGCTTTCCACCAGGGTTTCCGCGGCTGTAGCACCGCTACGAATACCCTGGCGGAATGGCTACCGGTGACAGGGAATTTCTTTACTGTTACTGGGAGATGACTTCCCCAAACCCCCTCCATACCAGAAACCACCTCTCCCACCCCCTCTCCTAGGACAGCACCCCCCCACCCCCACCTCCTGTCACAGTGTCCTTTCCTCTGGATCTGCACACTGCTAAACAAAAGGCCCACCTCCCAGCGTCACCAACTCAGAAAGCTATTATAGCACAGAGTTATGATGAAGCCAGGCGGGGGAAGGGAATTAGGGTAGGGAACTGCAGGGAGAGAGATCTGAAAAGAAAGTTAGAACAAATATGCATATACTCATTCATAGCAGTATAACTCATCAATGGACTCTTGAATAAAGGCGTCTCTGTGATATCAGATTGAGACCCCTTTTGTGAAGTGCGGGCGAAGCCCCTTCTTTGAATCATGGAACAAGAACAAACTACAACCTCTGAACCAAGAGATGGCAAGAGCTTTGGACTATGGTCATACTCTGAATATCAATCCTGTAATAACTATGCATTCATAACATAAACGTTTGATCACAGCCTAGAAATTGTCAAAGACTTAAATATGTATCTCACATATTATGCTTTCCAAAAAACAATGAAACTATAATTATTCATTCATAACATAATCGTTTGATCACAGCCTAGGAATTCTCAAAGACTTAAATATGTATCTCATATATTATGCTTTCCAAAAAACAACGAAACTATAATTTGTTCATCTCCGAAATGTTCTGAACTATAGACCTGAAAGTTTTACTCATTGAACTTGAATCGCTTTATTCGTTGGGCAGAAGAATCTTGTTCATTGTTCTTAAAGCGCTTTGATTATTATACATGAAACGCTTTGTTCTTTATGCCAGAAAGCACTTTTACTTATCTTGTCTGAAGCGCTACGCTCGTTATGCTAAGGGGCGCTTTACTCATGTGGCCTGAATCACTTTGATTGTTGTGCCAAGGGCGTTTTACTCATGTGGATTGAATCGCTTTGATTGCCCTACCAAGGGCGCTTTACTCATGTGAACTGAAGCGCTTTGATTGCCGTGCCAAGGGCACTTTACTCATGTGGACTGAAGCGCTTTGATTGCAGTGCCAAGGGCGCCTTACTCATGTGAACTGAAGCAATTTGATTGCCGTGCCAAGGGCGCTTTACATGTGTGGCCTGAAGCGCTTTGCTCGTTGGGCTAAGGGGTGCTTTACTTCTGTGCTCTGAAGCGCTTTGATCGTCGCGCCAAGGCTGCTTTACTCTTAAAATTGAAAACGCTTTGCTCGTTGTGCTAAGGGGTGCTTTACCTTTGGAAGGAACAACTCCCTTCAAGATTGGACTCATCAAGACCTTACCGCTACGAGTACGACCTACTCGTATCTGAATTCAACATGGAAACAAGGATACTCCGATTTGCTGTAAATCTGCCATGCAGGAAATCTGCTCTTCTTCAGAGGAACCCCCACGAGGTCTGACTGCATCGAAGTCTTCAAAATAGTGAGCAATGTGCTTGGGTGTGGCTGGGCTTTATAGGCCTGCCACACCCCAAGATGGTTGCTGCCTC
This sequence comes from Pleurodeles waltl, assembly GCF_031143425.1. Classification (NCBI taxonomy): domain Eukaryota; kingdom Metazoa; phylum Chordata; class Amphibia; order Caudata; family Salamandridae; genus Pleurodeles; species Pleurodeles waltl. Next base: position 354,041,048 of record NC_090450.1, read on the forward strand.
TAAAAACATGGAAATTGTAGTCCCTTCATAGAATAGCACTGATAAGTGCATCTTGTCCACCAATGACCTGACCCTGAAGCTACATGAGCTTTACCACAGGGCAGATGACACTGATGACCACTTTTAAAACAAGAGGGGATGACAAATGGTGCGCATGAAGCGCCGCAAATCCGCGCAGCAGAGTTTTGGGCGGGACTTGGACCGCGCACAGCCTTATTCATGACACCTCCCCGCATACATGCACACACACACATCCACACACACACTGCATACACTCAATCACCAACACTTACAAACACACATTCACTCACACAAATCCATAAATGCATTCACTCACACGCATCAATGCACACATTCACTCACACGCAGCCATACATGCATTCACTCACACGCATCAATACACGTATTTACTCACACACATACACGTACGCATTCAAATACTGATACACACACACATACACACACACATTCAAACACCCATACACACATGCATACACACAAGTATTCAAACACACATACACACTTACATTCACACACGCAGACAGCACCCACTCACACACACAACAACCCCCAACCTCCCACCCCTCTCCCCTGTCGGACGATCAACTTACCTTGTCTGACGCGGTGGTCATCCAGCAGGGAACGGGAACAGGCAGTTCCACCGCCGCAGCTTCCCGCCATCAGGACACCGCCAGGCCATATTACAGGTTGTAATAAGGCTAGCGGAGTCCTTTTGGTGGGGGTGGGGCCAGTGGTGTAACCGCCCATTTGCCTCCAACTGTCAGCACGACTACTGTAGGATTTCCGTCCAAATTGTGGCAGAAATCCTTCAGTACTCGTAATATGGGGGTCGAAAGACCGCCAGCACTGGTGGTCTTCTGGTGCCTGTGGCTTCGGAAGTCTTCTGAAAAGACTGACAAAGTCATAATGAGGGCCTCAGAGTGCTGCATTCTTTGCTTTCTTTAGTCTCATTCCCCCTCAGTTTGAAGCTAAGCAAACCAATTTGGCGTAGTCGGCAGGATGCGAAGTGAAAGATTTAAAGGTAAAAAATGTTTGGCAAAAAGTCAAAGGTGGTTTCCCAGGTGCCAAATGACATTCCAGAGTGGGGGAAAAAAAACCTATGATGTTCTTGCAAATGAATGGTCTTATGGAGCAGGATTATGTGGAAACTGGGACAGATGTCTTATCACTGCTGAACCAAAAATAGTTTTACTCTGTTTACAGAAAGTGCTAGTAGAACGGGGATGTGATTTATCTATTTTAGGCAGACAGGGCTGGATCTGCTTATAGAAAGATACATGAAAAGTATGTACAGTTAGAACAAGAAGATCAGCAATTAGAGAGGCAGCTAGTTGAAGCTAAAAATTACGTAACTGTGCTGTCTTGTCAGAATAAATTATTGCAAGATAAATCGGATAATTATCAATCTGTCGCCGAAAAGGCAGCCGTTCGCCTTGCCCAATGCAGATATCGTAAACAGAGAGGTAGAGTCAATGAAAAGAAAGTTCATTTAGCTATTGCTAAAGCAGGGTTAAATTGGGATCCAGAAATTTCACAGATTTTCCCGATTCTAGTAATGAGTCCGTGAAAACGGTGGCGGCCAGCTTGAGTCAGATGAAGAGAAAGAGGTTTGTGCATAGCCTATATTTAGATAGAAAATACATGGTACCCCACAAAACCCATGGGGGTTTGAGGTGCACTCCCTAGAAGATTATACACAACAGGAAGTCAATTATATCATAGACAGATTCAAGCAAAGATTTGGAGAAACATTCCTTACATGCATGTTGTGATTATTTGACACAGGAGCCTCTGGAGTAATGTTAAATATAGGAGATGCTCCTACATCTTGTACTCTCAGCACTGACCCAAAAATACAGGAGCACTTTAGGGGTTATCGGGTAACCAACAGATCACCCTACTGCAGCTCGCAGTCGTGGGCTTTAACCCAGGATAAGTATTCTACAGAATCAGACTGGCCACAAAGTGACAAGCCCTGATACACCTTAAGAGATGCAATGCAGAAAATTGAGGAGGAGGGAATGCATTTTCCTAGGTGATGCTCACCATCTGTTAGATGGGCCGCTCTCTGTATCAGTGCAAAATAAAATTATATGTCTACCTCCTCCAGCTTACAAGAAGGTAAGAATGATTAATCAAACAGGGCAAGCATTGAAAGATGTACTGGATGCGGTTCAGGAGTTAGGAGAGCTTGGAGTCTGGACAAAAGCTGGGAGAGCCTCGAGGTCTGAGGGCCGCCCAGATAATAACAGAGTATCTAGGAGAGATATGTCAATGGCATGACTGAAGGATGGTGTCAACAAGGAGCAGATTGATGAGCTAGGTACCAAAAGTTAGCGGGAGATGTACTGTAAGTGAGGGCTGGACAGAAATGAGGGCAGCAGGAAAGTGAACAAGCAGGATGATAAGTGAATCGGGGCCAGCCACAGATGCAGGAGGAAGGAAAAGAGAGGGAGAAAAATGTTTCTTCACGAGGGAAAGAGGAGGAAGATTTTTGGACAGTGATTGGTTAACTGCTGAAAACAGGGAAAAAGAGGAATCTCCTTGCAGGTATAAAAGCATATATCCAGACCCGACTTGGGCAAAAGTTGACAGGTTTTAGTCAGATTAGGAAACAGGCCAAGCTCCGGTACAGGGATGGGCTCATAAAGATAATAGACCCCATATTGATTTAGAAATACACTGGAAGCACAAAAATGTTCAAAGGGTAGGGGTCTTAGTTGACACTGGAGCAGAGGCATCTTTAATCTATGCAAATCCAAAAAAGTTTACAGATCAGCACTACACCATCACAGGGATGAGCGGAGTGCAAACCCCTGCAATACAGATTACTGTTCAAATGAAAATCGGAGAACGATAAAAAGAGAATATATTTTTTTTGATTGTGCCCCTCCTGCAGTATATACTGGGAATAGACATTCTGAAGGGGATGACTTTATACTTGGACGATGGTTGTCATCAGTTTGGGTCAAAGGGATACATTTCAGTGGCAGCAGTGAGGGCGGGTCATCTGAAGATACCCCCATTGAAGATGTCCCCAGCAACCAAGGTGGTTTGTTTGAAACAAAACTGAATTCCGGGAGGACATGAGGAAATAAGTGAGAGTATACAGGAGTTGATGGAGGCAGGTGTGGAAGCTCCAGTCACCAATGAGTGGAACAATCCTCTGTCGCCCGTGCGCCGACCGGATGGGCGCTATAGAATCACTATTGATTAATACGAATTGAACAAATATACGCCCCCTTTGACTGCTGTAGTCCCAGACACCATCACTTTGACTGAGAGAATACAAAAACATAAACGGACCTGGAATGCAACCATTGATTTGCCAATGCTTCCTTTCTATACCATTGGCCAAGGGGCAACAGTCGGGAGCAAATTGCTTTCTCATGGAATGGTAGACAATTCAAGATGTTGCGTCTGTAGGAGGCTGGCCTGGCTTGTAGTGGGTACCAGAGGTACTTACACCTTGTGCCAGGTCCAGTTATCCCTTATTAGTGTAGAAGAGGTGTTTCTACCTGCTTAGGCTGATAGAAGGTAGCTATAGCAGAGCAGCTTAGGCTGAACTAGGAGACATGCAAAGCTCCTACAGTACCACTGGATGCACAATATCATAAGAAAACACAATACACAGATATACTAAAAATAAAGGTACTTTATTTTTATGACAATATGCCAAAAGTATCTCAGTAAGTACCCTCAGTATGAGGATGCCAAATATACACAAGATATATGTACACAATACCAAAAATATGAAGTAATAGCAAAAGGAAGTAATGCAAGCAGTGTAACGTTACAATAGACTGCAATAGGAGCACATAGGTATAGGGGCAACACAAACCATATACTCCAAAAGTGGAATGAGAACCACGAATGGACCCCAAACCTATGTGAGCTTGTAGAGGGTCGCTGGGACTGTAAGAAAACAGTGAGGGTTAGAAAAATAGCCCACCCCAACACCCTGTAAGGTAGGTGTAAAGTGCACCTACAACCCCCAGAGAGCACAGAAGTCGTGATAGGGGGATTCTGCAAGGAAAACCAACACCAGCAAAGCAACAACAGTGGATTTCTGTACCTGAGTACCTGTAAGACAAGGGGACCAAGTCCAAGAGTCGTGACAGTGTCGAGAGTGGGCAGGAGCCCAGGAAATGCCAGCTGAGGGTGCAAGGAAGCTGCCACCGGATGGAAGAAGCTTGGTGTTTTGCAAGAACGAAGAGGACTAGGAACTTCTCCTTTGGAGGATGGATGTCCCACGTCATGAAGAAGCTTTCAGAGGTTTTCCCACGCACCCAGGGGGCACCCAGCAAGTCAAAGAGCCCTCACAGAAGCAGGCAGCACCCGCAGAAGTACCCGAACAGGCACTTAGAAGAGGAGTGAACGGAGTCCATGCGAAGTCACAAAAGGGAGTCCCACGACGCCAGAGGACAACTCAGAAGGTTGTGCACTGCAGGTTAGAGTGTCGGGGACCCAGGCTTGGCTGTGCACGAATGAAATCCTGGAAGAGTGCACAGGAGCCGGAGCACCTGCAAATCACGCTGTACCCAGCAATGAAGTCTAGCATGGGGAGGCAAGGACTTACCTCCAGCAAACTTGGACTGAAGAGTCACTGGACTGTGGGAGTCACTTGGAAAGAGTTGCTGAGTTCCAGGGACCACGCTCGTCGTGCTGAGAGGGGACCCAGAGGACCGGTGAATCAGTCTTTTGTTGCCTGCGGTTGCAGGGGGAAGATTCTGTCGACCCACGGGAGATTTCTTCAGAGCTCCTGGTGCAAGAAGGAGGCAGGCTACCCCCAGAGCATACACCACCAGGAAACAGGCGAGAAAGCCGGCAGGATGAAGCGATACAAGGTTGCAGTATTCGTCTTTGCTACTTTGTTGCGGTTTTGCAGGAGTCCTGAGCAGTCAGCGGTCGATCCTTTGGCACAAGGTGAAGAGGGAGATACAGAGGAACTCTGGCGAGCTCTTGCATTCGGTATCTGAAGAATTCCCCAAAGCAGAGACCCTAAATAGCCAGAAAAGGAGGTTTGGCTACCTACGAAGGAGGATTGGCTACCAAGAGATGTAAGAGCCTATCAGAAGGAGTCTTTGACGTCACCTGCTGGCCCTGGCCACTCAGAACAGTCCAGTGTGCCAGCACACCTCTGAATCCAAGATAGCAGAGGTGTGGGGCACGCTGGAGGAGCTCTGGGCACCTCCCCTGGGATGTGTAGGTCAGGGGAGTGGTCACTCCCCTTTCCTTTGTCCTGTTTCACGCCAGAGCGGGCTGTGGGATCCCTGAAACTGTGTAGACTGGCTTATGCAGAGCTGGGCAGCATCTGTGCCCATCAAAGCATTTCCAGAGGCTGGGGGAGGCTACTCCTCCCCAGCCCTGACACCTTTTTCCAAAGGGAGAGGGTGTAACACCCTCTCTCTGAGGAAGCCCTTTGTTCTGCCTTCCTGGGCCAGGCCTGGCTGGACCCCAGGAGGGCAGAAACCTGTCTGAGGGGTTGGCAGCAGCTGCAGTGAAACCCCAGGAAAGGCAGTTTGGCAGTACCCGGGTCTGTGCTAGAGACTCGGGGGATCATGGAATTGTCTCCCCAATGCCACAATGGCATTGGGGTGACAATTCCATGATCTTAGACATGTTACAAGGCCATGTTCGGAGTTACCATTGTGACGCTATACATAGGTATAGTGCACGCGTGAAATGATGTTCCCACACTCACAAAGTCTGGGGAATTTGCCCTGAACAATGTGGGGCCACCTTGGCTAGTGCCAGGGTGTCCACACACTAAGTAACTTTGCACCCAACCTTTACCAGGTGAAGGTTAGACATATAGGTGACTTATAAGTTACTTAAGTGCAGTGGTAAATGGCTGTGAAATAATGTGGACGTTATTTCACTCAGGCTGCAGTGGCAGGCCTGTGTAAGAATTGTCAGAGCTCCCTATGGGTGGCAAAAGAAAAGATGCAGCCCATAGGGATCTCCTGGAACCCCAATGCCCTGGGTACCTCAGTACCATATACTAGGGAATTATAAGGGTGTTCCAGTATGCCAATGTGAATTGGTGAAATTGGTCACTAGCCTGTTAGTGACAATTTGGAAAGCAGAGGGAGCATAACCACTGAGGTTCTGGTTAGCAGAGCCTCAGTGAGACAGTTAGTCATCACACAGGGAACACATACAGGGCACACTTATGAGCACTGGGGCCCTGGCTGGCAGGGTCCCTGTGACACATACACTAAAACAACATATATACAGTGAAATATGGGGGTAACATGCCAGGCAAGATGGTACTTTCCTACACAACCCCCCCAAACGAAGGACAATAAGACTAGCCATGACCTGATGAGTCTTCATTGTCTAAGTGGAAATATCTGGAGAGTCCATCTGCATTGGAGTGGGTACTCCCAGGTCTATGTTCCACTGTATAGTCCATTCCCTATAGAGAAATGGACCACCTCAACAATTTAGGGTTTTCACCATTCATTTGTTTTAGCCAAAGTACAGGTTTGTGGTCTGTCTGAACAATGAAGTGAGTGCCAAACAGGTATGGCCTCAACTTCTTCAGTGTATAGACCACAGCAAAGGCCTCCCTCTCTATGGCAGACCAACACTTTTCTCTAGGGGTCAACCTCCTGCTGATAAAAGCAACAGGCTGGTCCTGGCCCTCAGAATTGAGTTGTGATAAGACTTCCCCTACCCCTAATTCAGATGCATCAGTTTGAACAATGGATTTCTTGGAGTAACATGGACTTTATAGGACAGGTGCAGTGCACACGGCCTGTTTGGGCTCCTCAATAGCTTTCTGACAGCTAGCTGTCCACAATACCTTTTTAGGCATCTTCTTGGAAGTGAGATCATTTTAGTGGGGCTGCAATGGAGCCATAGTTTTTAATGAATCTCCTGTAATACCCAGTGAGGCCTAAGAAGGCTCTCACCTGGGCCTGAGTTGTAGGGGGAACCCAATCAATGATTGTCTGGATTTTCCCCTGAAGTCGTGCAATCTGTTCTCCACCTACCAGGTGTCCCACATAAACCACTTTCCCCTGCACTATCTGACACTTTGAAGCCTTGATAGTGAGGCCTGCCTTTTGCAGGGCCTCCAAAACTTTCCACAGGTGGACCAGGTGATCATCCCAGGTGGAGCTAAAGACAGCTATATCGTCCAGATATGCTGCACTAAAAGCCTCCAACCCTTGCAGGACTGTATTCACCAACCTCTGAAAAGTGGCAGGTGCACTTTTCAACCCAAAGGGCATTACTGTGAATTGGTAGTGCCCTCCAATAGTCTAAAATGCAGTTTTTGCTTTAGCATCCTCTGATAACTTGATCTGCCAATACCCTGCAGTCTAATCAAAGGTGCTTAGATACTTGGCAGATGCCATTGTATCTTTGAGCTCATCTGCCCTGGGTATAGGGTGAGCATCAGTTTTTGTTACCTGGTTGAGACCTCTGTAATCTACACAAAACCTCATCTCCCTTTTTCCATCTTTGGGGTGAGGCTTTGGTACAAGCACCACAGGAGAGGCCCATGAGTTTCAGAATGTTCAACCACTCCTAGTTCAAGCATTTTCCGAACTTCTTGTTTTATGCAGTCCCTGACATGGTCAGGCTGCCTATAGATTTTTCTTTTGACAGGCATGCTGTCTCCAGTATCTGTGGAAGAGAAGAGATCAGGGAGAGGGTCACTCTCTTCTTCCTGTCCTTCATCTGTTGCCATGAGCAGGGTGAGATCAGCCCTGTCATATTAGGGTTTTAGGCGATTTACATGGAGCACCCTAATGGGACTCCTGGCAGTGCCCAGGTCAACCAAATAGGTGACCTCTCCCTTCTTTTCAACAATGAGATGGGGTCCACTCCATTTGTCTTGTAGTGCTCTTGGGGCCACAGGCTCCAATACCCACACCTTCTGTCCTGGTTGGTACTGAATCAGAACAGCCTTCTGGTCATGCCATTGCTTTTGGAGCTCTTGGCTGGCCTGAAGGTTTTTACTGGCCTTTTTCATGTACTCAGCCATTCTGGATCTTAGGCCGAGTACATAGTCCACTATGTCTTGCTTGGAAGCTTTTAAAGGTTGTTCCCAACCCTCCTTCACAAGTGTTAGGGGACCTCTTACAGGGTGTCCAAATAGGATTTCAAAGGGGCTGAAGCCCACTCCTTTCTGGGATACCTCCCTGTAAGCAAAAAGGAGGCAAGGTAACAGGACATCCCATCTCCTCCTGAGTTTTTCAGGGAGTCCCATTATCATTCCTTTGAGAGTTGTATTAAACCTCTCTACCAGTCCATTTGTTTGTGGATGATAAGGTGTGGTGAATTTGTATGTTACACCACATTCCTTCCACATGGCCTTCAAGTATGCAGACAAAGTTGCTATCCCTGTCTGATACAACCTCTTTTGGAAAACCCACCCTGGAAAAGATTCCCAGGAGGGCGTTTGCCTCTGCAGGTGCTGTAGTGGTCCTTAGAGGAATAGCTTCAGGATATCTTGTGGCATGGTCCACTACCACCAAGATAAACCTATTGCCTGAAGCAGTAGGAGGGTCAAGGGGGGCAACTATGTCAACCCCTACCCTTTCAAAGGGAACCCCAACCACAGGTAGTGGAATAAGGGGAGCCTTTGGAGTGCCACCAGTCTTGTCACTGGCTTGGCAGGTCACGCAAGACTTACAAAAATCTTTTGTGTCCTCTGACATCCTAGGCCAGTGAAACAGGGGGACAAGCCTTTCCCATGTTTTAATCTGACCCAAATGTCCAGCCAAAGGAATGTCATGTGCCAGAGTTAGGAGGAACTCTCTGTACTGCAGGGGAATGACCAATCTCCTGGCTGCTCCAGGTTTTGGGTCCCTTGCCTCTGTGTACAAGAGGTTGTCCTCCCAGTAAACTCTATGTGAGTCACTGACATCCCCATTTTGCTGTTTGACAGCTTGCTGTCTGAGACCCTCTAATGTGGGACAGGATTGCTGTGCCACACTCAGCTCCTCCCTGGCAGGCCCCCCACCACCCAAAAGCTCAGCAGTGTCTGCTGCCAGCTCCTCTGGTGAAGGTTCTACACAGGGTGGAAATTCTTCCTCAGAAGTTGAATCATCTGTAGAGGGAGGGATAGTGGGTAGGGATTTACCCTTGCTATCCCTAGCTTTAGGGAGCACTTAGTCCATTGTTCCAGGATCCAAGTCACCCTGTCCTTTTTGCTTTTTGGCCTGAGTCCTTGTCAAAGCAAAAATATGCCCAGGAATGCCCAGCATTGCTGCATGAGCCTCCAACTCCACTTCTGCCCAAGCTGATGTCTCTGAATCGTTACCTAGTAGACAGTCTACAGGTAAATCTGAGGCAACCACAACTTTCTTTGGACCAGTAACCCCCCACCCAGTTGAGATTCACAACAGCCATGGGGTGGCTAAGAGTGTTGTTATGAGCGTCTGTCACTTGGTACTGGTGACCAAGTAGGTGTTGTTCAGGGTGTACCAGTTTCTCTATTACCATGGTAACACTGGCACCTGTGTCCCTGTAGGTCTGAACCTCAACACCATTGATTAGGGGAAGTTGCTTGTACTTATCCATATTAAGGGGACAAGCAACCAAGGTGGCCAAATCAATGGCACCTTCAGAGACTAACACAGCCTCTGTGGTCTCCCTAACAAGACCAACCCCAACTAAATTACCAAAAGTGAGCCCAGCTACTCCCTTGGATTGGCTATTAGTAGGTTTGCTCCCACCACGAATGCTATTACTAGGGGCACTAGAGGTTGCAGTAGGGGTTGTGGTAGTGGGAGGTTTAGTGCTTTTCTTTGGACAACTGGCATCAGTTGTCCAATGGCCTTTTACTTTACATAAATAGCACCAAGGTTTTTTTACTTTTTGTGCACAAATGAAATCCTAGAAGAGTGCACAGGAGCCGGAGCAGCTGCAAATCATGCGGTACCCAGCAATGAAGTCTAGCGTGGGGAGGCAAGGACTTACCTCCAGCAAACTTGGACTGAAGAGTCACTGGACTGTGGGAGTCACTTGGACAGAGTTGCTGAGTTCCAGGGACCACGCTCGTCGTGCTGAGAGGGGACCCAGAGGACCGGTGAATCAGTCTTTTGTTGCCTGCGGTTGCAGGGGGAAGATTCTGTCGACCCACAGGAGATTTCTTCAGAGCTCCTGGTGCAAGAAGGAGGCAGGCTACCCCCAGAGCATACACCACCAGGAAACAGGCAAGAAAGCCGGCAGGATGAAGTGATACAAGGTTGCAGTATTCGTCTTTGCTACTTTGTTGCCGTTTTGCAGGCGTCCTGAGCAGTCAGCGGTCGATCCTTTGGCAGAAAGTGAAGAGGGAGATGCAGTGGAACTCTGGCGAGCTCTTGCATTCGGTATCTGAAGAATTCCCCAAAGCAGAGACCCTAAATAGCCAGAAAAGGAGGTTTGGCTACCTATGAAGGAGGATTGGCTACCAAGAGATGTAAGAGCCTATCAGAAGGAGTCTCTGATGTCACCTGCTGGCCCTGGCCACTCAGAGCAGTCCAGTGTGCCAGCACACCTCTGAATCCAAGATGGCAGAGGTCTGGGGCACGCTGGAGGAGCTCTGGGCACCTCCCCTGGGAGGTGTAGGTCAGGGGAGTGGTCACTCCCCTTTCCTTTGTCCAGTTTCACGCTAGAGCGGGCTGTGGGATCCCTGAAACGGTGTAGACTGGCTTATGCAGAGATGGGCAGCATCTGTGCCCATCAAAGCATTTCCAGAGGCTGGGGGAGACTACTCCTCCCCAGCCCTGACACCTTTTTCCAAAGGGAGAGGGTGTAACACCCTCTCTCTGAGGAAGTCCTTTGTTCTGCCTTCCTGGGCCAGGCCTGGCTGGACCCCAGGAGGGCAGATACCTGTCTGAGGGGTTGGCAGCAGCTGCAGTGAAACCCCAGGAAAGGCAGTTTGGCAGTACCCGGGTCTGTGCTAGAGACTCGGGGGATCATGGAATTGTCTCCCCAATGCCAGAATGGCATTGGGGTGACAATTCCATGATCTTAGACATGTTACAAGGCCATGTTCGGAGGTACCATTGTGACGCTATGTATAGGTAGTGACCTATGTATAGTGCACGCGTGAAATGGTGTCCCCACACTCACAAAGTCTGGGGAATTTGCCCTGAACGATGTGGGGGCACCTTGGCTAGTGGCAGGGTGCCCACACACTAAGTAACTTTGCACCCAACCTTCACCAGGTGAAGGTTAGACGTATAGGTGACTTATAAGTTACTTAAGTGCAGTGGTAAATGGCTGTGAAATAACGTGGACATGATTTCACTCAGGCTGCAGTGGCAGGCCTGTGTAAGAATTGTCAGAGCTCCCTATGGGTGGCAAAAGAAAAGCTGCAGCCCATAGGGATCTCCTGGAACCCCAATACCCTGGGTACCTCAGTACCATATACTAGGGAATTATAAGGGTGTTCCAGTATGCCAATGTGAATTGGTGAAATTGGTCACTAGCCTGTTAGTGACAATTTGGAAAGCAGAGAGAGCATAACCACTGAGGTTCTGGATAGCAGAGCCTCAGTGAGACAGTTAGTCATCACACAGGGAACACATACAGGGCACACTTATGAGCACTGGGGCCCTGGCTGGCAGGGTCCCTGTGACACATACACTAAAACAACATATATACAGTGAAATATGGGGGTAACATGCCAGGCAAGATGGTACTTTCCTACACAACCCCCCCAAACGAAGGACAATAAGACTAGCCATGACCTGATGAGTCTTCATTGTCTAAGTGGAAATATCTGGAGAGTCCATCTGCATTGTAGTGGGTACTCCCAGGTCTATATTCCACTGTATAGTCCATTCCTTGTAGAGAAATGGACCACCTCAACAATTTAGGGTTTTCACCATTCATTTGTTTTAGCCAAAGTAGAGGTTTGTGGTCTGTCTGAACAATGAAGTGAGTGCCAAACAGGTATGGCCTCAACTTCTTCATTGTCCAGACCACAGCAAAGGCCTCCCTCTCTATCGCAGACCAACACTTTTCTCTAGGGGTCAACCTTCTGCTGATAAAAGCAACAGGCTGATCCTGGCCCTCAGAATTGAGTTGTGATAAGACTTCCCCTACCCCTAATTCAGATGCATCAGTTTGAACGATGAATTTCTTGGAGTAACATGGACTTTTTAGGACAGGTGCAGTGCACATGGCCTGTTTGAGCTCCTCAAAAGCTTTCTGACAGCTAGCTGTCCACAATACCTTTTTAGGCATCTTCTTGGAAGTGAGACCATTAAGTGGGGCTGCAATGGAGCCATAGTTTTTAATGAATCTCCTGTAATACCCAGTGAGGCCTAAGAAGGCTCTCACCTGGGTCTGAGTTGTAGGGGAAACCCAATCAATAGTTGTCTGCATTTTCCCCTGAAGTGGTGCAATCTGTTCTCCACCTACCAGGTGTCCCAGATAAACCACTTTCCCCTGCCCTATCTGGCACTTTGAAGCCTTGATAGTGAGGCCTGCCTTTTGCAGGGCCTCCAAAACTTTCCACAGGTGAACCAGGTGATCATCCCAGGTGGAGCTAAAGACAGCTATATCGTCCAGATATGCTGCACTAAAAGCCTCCAACCCATGCAGGACTGTATTCACCAACCTCTGAAAAGTGAAGGTGCACTTTTCAAACCAAAGGGCATTACTGTGAATTGGTAGTGCCCTACAATAGTCGAAAATGCAGTTTTTGCTTTAGCATCCTCTGATAACTTGATCTGCCAATACCCTGCAGTCAAATCAAAGGTGCTTAGATACTTGGCAGATGCCATTGTATCTTTGAGCTCATCTGCCCTGGGTATAGGGTGAGCATCAGTTTTTGTTACCTGGTTGAGACCTCTGTAATCTACACAAAACCTCATCTCCCTTTTTCCATCTTTGGAGTGAGGCTTTGGTACAAGCACCACAGGAGAGGCCCATGGGCTTTCAGAATGTTCAACCACTCCTAGTTCAAGCATTTTCTGAACTTCTTGTTTTATGCAGTCCCTGACATGGTCAGGCTGCCTATAGATTTTTCTTTTGACAGGCATGCTGTCTCCAGTATCTGTGTAAGAGAAGAGATCAGGGAGAGGGTCACTCTCTCCTTCCTGTCCTTCATCTGTTGCCATGAGCAGGGTGAGATCAGCCCTGTCATATTAGGGTTTTAGGCGATTTACATGGAGCACCCTAAGGGGACTCCTGGCAGTGCCCAGGTCAACCAAATAGGTGACCTCTCCCTTCTTTTCAACAATGAGATGGGGTCCACTCCATTTGTCTTGTAGTGCTCTTGGGGCCACAGGCTCCAATACCCACACCTTTTGTCCTGGTTGGTACTGAATCAGAACAGCCTTCTGGTCATGCCATTGCTTTTGGAGCTCTTGGCTGGCCTGAAGGTTTTTACTGGCCTTTTTCATGTACTCAGCCATTCTGGATCTTAGGCCGAGTACATAGTCCACTATGTCTTGCTTGGAAGCTTTTAAAGGTTGTTCCAAACCCTCCTTCACAAGTGTTAGAGGACCTCTTACAGGGTGTCCAAATAGGAGTTCAAAGGGGCTGAAGCCCACTCCTTTCTGGGATACCTCCCTGTAAGCAAAAAGGAGGCAAGGTAACAGGACATCCCATCTCCTCCTGAGTTTTTCAGGGAGTCCCATTATCATTCCTTTGAGAGTTTTATTAAACCTCTCTACCAGTCCATTTGTTTGTGGATGATAAGGTGTGGTGAATTTGTATGTTACACCACATTCCTTCCACATGGCCTTCAAGTATGCAGACATAAAGTTGCTACCCATGTCTGATACAACCTCTTTTGGAAAACCCACCCTGGAAAAGATTCCCAGGAGGGCTTTTGCCACTGCAGGTGCTGTAGTGGTCCTTAGAGGAATAGCTTCAGGATATCTTGTGGCATGGTTCACTACCCCCAAGATAAACCTATTGCCTGAAGCAGTAGGAGGGTCAAGGGGGCCAACTATGTCAACCCCTACCCTTTCAAAGGGAACCCCAACCACAGGTAGTGGAATAAGGGGAGCCTTTGGAGTGCCACCAGTCTTGCCACTGGCTTGGCAGGTCACGCAAGACTTACAAAAATCTTTTGTGTCCTCTGACATCCTAGGCCAGTGAAACAGGGGGACAAGCCTTTCCCATGTTTTAATCTGACCCAAATATCCAGCCAAAGGAATGTCATGTGCCAGAGTTAGGAGGAACTCTCTGTACTGCAGGGGAATGACCAATCTCCTGGCTGCTCCGGGTTTTGGGTCCCTTGCCTCTGTGTACAAGAGGTTGTCCTCCCAGTAAACTCTATGTGAGTCACTGACATCCCCATTTTGCTGTTTGACAGCTTGCTGTCTGAGACACTCTAATGTGGGACAGGATTGCTGTGCCACACTCAGCTCCTCCCTGGCAGGCCCCCCACCACCCAAAAGCTCAGCAGTGTCTGCTGCCAGCTCCTCTGGTGAAGGTTCTATACAGGGTGGAAATTCTTCCTCCTCAGAAGTTGAATCATCTGTAGAGGGAGGGATAGTGGGTAGGGATTTACCCTTGCTATCCCTAGCTTTAGGGAGCACTTAGTCCATTGTTCCAGGATCCAAGTCACCCTGTCATTTTTGCTTTTTGGCCTGAGTCCTTGTCAAAGCAAAAATATGCCCAGGAATGCCCAGCATTGCTGCATGAGCCTCCAACTCCACTTCTGCCCAAGCTGATGTCTCTAAATCGTTCCCTAGTAGACAGTCTACAGGTAAATCTGAGGCAACCACAACTTTCTTTGGACCAGTAACCCCCCACCCAGTTGAGATTCACAACAGCCATGGGGTGGCTAAGAGTGTTGTTATGAGCGTCTGTCACTTGGTACTGGTGACCAAGTAGGTGTTGTTCAGGGTGTACCAGTTTCTCTATTACCATGGTAACACTGGCACCTGTGTCCCTGTAGGCCTGAACCTCAACACCATTGATTAGGGGAAGTTGCTTGTACTTATCCATATTAAGGGGACAAGCAACCATGGTGGCCAAATCAATGGCACCTTCAGAGACTAACACAGCCTCTGTGGTCTCCCTAACAAGACCAACCCCAACTAAATTACCAAAAGTGAGCCCAGCTACTCCCTTGGATTGGCTATTAGTAGGTTTGCTCCCACCACTAATGCTATTACTAGGGGCACTAGAGGTTGCAGTAGGGGTTGTGGTAGTGGGAGGTTTGGTGTTTTTCTTTGGACAACTGGCATCAGTTGTCCAATGGCCTTTTACTTTACATAAATAGCACCAAGGTTTTTTTACTTGATTAGAAGAGGATTTGGTACCCACCACCCCCACCAGAGGGTTTTTGTGGGCCTGATGAAGACTCATTTTTAGATTTGTCCCCACCCTTGTCTGAAGACTTACCATCCTTCTTCTTGCCATCCTTTTCACCCCCTGTATGAACTTTTCTGTTCACTCTTGATCTGACGCTTTTGTCTGCCTTCTTTCCCAATTCTTGGGGAGAGGTCAGATCTGAGTCCACTAGATATTGGTGTAACAAATCGGACACACAGTTATTCAGAATATGCTCTCTCAGGATTAGATTGTACAGGCTTTCATAGTCAGAAACTTTACTGCCATGTAACCACCCCTCCAAGGCCTTCACTGAATAGTCAACAAAGTCTACCCAGTCTTGTGAGGACTCTTTTCTGGTTTCTCTGAACTTAATCCTGTATTGTTCAATAGTTAAGCCAAATCCATCCAAGAGTGCATCCTTCAAAACTGCAAAATTATTGGCATCACTTTCTTTAACAGTAAGGAGCCTATCCCTACCCTTTCCATTGAAAGATAGCTATAGGATAGCAGACCACTGCCTTTGAGGGACCCCCTGTACCATACAGGCCCTCTCAAGTGCAGCAAACCACTTGTTAATGTCATCCCCCTCCTTATGAGGGGGAACAATCTTGTGCAGATTCCTGGAATCATGCTCTCTCACAGGATTGCTATCAGGAATACTGCTGCTGCCACTATGGGGTCCAAACCCCAACCTCTGTCTCTCCTCCTCAAGATCTAGGGATTCCCTATCTAGAGCCAGCTGTTGCTGTTTAAGCTTCAGCCTGGTCTCTTCCACTCTCAACTTATTGAGTTCCCTTTCTAACAATTTGTCTTGAAGGTCTGTGGGTTGGGAATGCTTTGACACAGAAGAAATATTGGATTCAACAGAGGGAGACCCTCTAACAGATTGCACTCTAACAACCTGGCCTTCAGGAACAAAACCATCCCTACTATGATGGGAGCTTCTATTACTACCAGTGTTGCTAGGTGGTCTGCTAAGGGGCAGATTAGGAAGAGAACCCTGTACCACTCTCTCAAGGGGCTCCCCTGAGTCAGAGTGTGAGCTATCTATTAACTTTTCAGATGAGGTGCCACCCTGGGCCTTATCATTCTCAATAAGCATGTTAGACAGAAATTCTCTAGAAGGGTTCTTTCCTACCACTAAACCTCTATCAATGCAGAGACTCCTTAGGATCTTAAAGTTAAGATTGTCATAAGTTGTATTGACCATTTTAAGAGAAGTTCCTACATCAGACATGATAGAAGAAGGTTTAGGGACAGAGAGAAGAGAGAAAAAGTTTCAGGACTTTTTAAAGAACAGATAAAAAACTTTTGCAAACTTTGTGAAACTTTTTGAAAGTTTAGGAGTACTTTTCAGCAATTAGCAGAAAGTGTAAGAGAAGAAAAGCAAAACTTTTTGGTGAGGTGTACATACACTGAACTTGTTTTGTATATTATTCTCTTATGAAAAGTACAAAATGACAAAGTGGTAAGTAGTTACAAGTACTAATCCCACCGCTGCACAACCAATGTAGGAGGCTGGCCTGCCTTGTAGTGGGTACCAGAGGTACTTACACCTTGTGCCAGGTCCAGTTATCCCTTATTAGTGTAGACGAGGTGTTTCTAGCAGCTTAGGCTGATAGAAGGTAGCTATAGCAGAGCAGCTTAGGCTGAACTAGGAGACATGCAAAGCTCCTACTATACCACTGGTGTCACATGCACAATATCATAGGAAAACACAATACACAGATATATTAAAAATAAAGGTACTTTATTTTTATGACAATATGCCAAAAGTATCTCAGTAAGTACCCTCAGTATGAGGATGCCAAATATACACAAGATATATGTACACAATACCAAAAATATGCAGTAATAGCAAAAGGAAGTAATGCAAGCAGTGTAAAGTTACAATAGATTGCAATAGGAGCACATAGATATAGGGGAAACACAAACCATATACTCCAAAAGTGGAATGCGAACCACGAATGGACCCCAAACCTATGTGAGCTTGTAGAGGGTCACTGGGACTGTAAGAAAACACTGAGGGTTAGAAAAATAGCCCACCCTAAGACCCTGTAAGGTAGGTGTAAAGTGCACCTACAACCCCCAGAGAGCACAGAAGTCATGGTAGGGGGATTCTGCAAGGAAAACCAACACCAGCAAAGCAACAACAGTGGATTTCCAGACCTGCGTACCTGTAAGACAAGGGAACCAAGTCCAAGAGTCGCGACAGTGTTGAGAGTGGGCAGGAGCCCAGGAAATGCCAGCTGAGGGTGCAAGGAAGCTGCCACCGGATGGAAGAAGCTTGGAGTTTTGCAAGAACGAAGAGGACTAGGAACTTCCCCTTTGGAGCATGGATGTCACACGTCGTGAAGAAGCTTGCAGAGGTGTTTCCACTCAGAAATACCACAAACAAGCCTTGCTAGCTGCAAGGGTCGCAGTTAGGGTTTTTGGATGCTGCTGTGGCCCAGGAGGGACCAGAATGTTGCCACTTGGATGAGGAGACAGAGGGGGTGCCCAGCAAGTCAGGGAGCCCTCACAAAAGCAGGCAGCACCTGCAGAAGTACAGGCAATTAGAAGAGGAGTGTACCGGAGTCCACGCGAAGTCACAAAAGGGAGTCCCACGACGCCGGAGGACAACTCAGAAGGTTGTGCACTGCAGGTTAGAGTGTCGGGGACCCAGGCTTGGCTGTGTATGAAGGAAATCCTGGAAGAGTGCACAGGAGCCGGAGCAGCTGCAAATCATGCGGTACCCAGCAATGCAGTCTAGCGTGGGGAGGCAAGGACTTACCTCCACCAAACTTGGACTGAAGAGTCACTGGACTGTGGGAGTCACTTGGACAGAGTTGCTGAGTTCCAGGGACCACACTCGTCGTGCTGAGAGGGGACCCAGAGGACTGGTGAAGCAGTCTTTTGTTGCCTGCGGTTGCAGGGGGAAGATTCCGTCGACCCACGGGAGATTTCTTCAGAGCTGCTGGTGCAAGAAGGAGGCAGGCTACCCCCAGAGCATGCACCACCAGGAAACAGGCGAGAAAGCCGGCAGGATGAAGCGATACAAGGTTGCAGTAGTTGTCTTTGCTACTTTGTTGCGGTTTTGCAGGCGTCCTGAGCAGTCAGCGGTCGATCCTTTGGCAGAAGGTGAAGAGGAAGATGCAGAGGAACTCTGGTGAGCTCTTGCATTCGGTATCTGAAGAATTCCCCAAAGCAGAGACCCTAAATAGGCAGAAAAAGGAAGTTTGGCTACCTAGGAAGGAGGATTGGCTACCAAGAGAGGTAAGAGCCTATCAGAAGGAGTCTCTGACGTCACCTGCTGGCCCTGGCCACTCAGAGCAGTCCAGTGTGCCAGCACACCTCCGAATCCAAGATGGCAGAGGTGTGGGGCACGCTGGAGGAGCTCTGGGCACCTCCCCTGGGAGGAGTAGGTCAGGGGAGTGGTCACTCCCCTTTCCTTTGTCCAGTTTCGCACCAGAGCAGGGCTCGGTGATCCCTCAAACCGGTGTAGACTGACTTATGCAGAGATGGGCACCATCTGTGCCCATCAAAGCATTTCCAGAGGCTGGGGGAGAATACTCCTCTCCAGCCCTGACACCTTTTTCCAGTGTAACACCCTCTCTCTGAGGAAGTCCTTTGTTCTGCCTTCCTGGACCAGGCCTGGCTGGACCCCAGGAGGGCAGAAACTTGTCTGAGGGGTTGGCAGCAGCAGCAGCTACAGTGAAACGCCGGGAAAGGCAGTTTGGCAGTACCCGGGTCTGTGATAGAGACTCGGGGGATCATGGAATTGTCACCCCAATGCCAGAATGGCATTGGGGTGACAATTCCATGATCTTAGACATGTTATATGGCCTTGTTCGGAGTTACCATTGTGACGCTATACATAGGTAGTGAACTGTGTATAGTGCACGCGTGAAATGGTGTCCCCGCACTCACAAAGCCCGGGGAATTTGCCCTGAACGATGTGGGGGCACCTTGGCTAGTGCCAGGGTGCCCACACACTAAGTAACTTTGCACCCAACCTTCACCAGGTGAAGGTTAGACATATAGGTGACTTAAAAGTTACTTAAGTGCAGTGGTAAATGGCTGTGAAATAACGTGGACGTTATTTCACTCAGGCTGCAGTGGCAGGCCTGTGTAAGAATTGTCAGAGTTCCCTATGGGTGGCAAAAGAAATGCTGCAGCCCATAGGGATCTCCTGGAACCCCAATACCCTGGGTACCTCAGTACCATATACTAGGGAATTATAAGGGTGTTCCAGTATGCCAATGTGAATTGGTGAAATTGGTCACTAGCCTGTTAGTGAGAATTTGGAAAGCAGAGAGAGCATAACCACTGAGGTTCTGGTTAGCAGAGCCTCAGTGAGACAGTTAGTCATCACACAGGGAACACATACAGGGCACACTTATGAGCACTGGGGCCCTGGCTGGCAGGGTCCCAGTGACACATACACTAAAACAACATATATACAGTGAAATATGGGGTAACATGCCAGGCAAGATGGTACTTTCCTACAGCGTCTTCCCCAAGTGTATGTACAAAGCTCCACCATCTGTCACCAGCTGGTGGCAGAACACCTGGATGAAGTATCTGTCATTACAGGGGTGCAATTGTCCAGTATACTGATGATGTGATGATTCAGGGAGAGACACAAGAACAGGTGCATACTCAGTTGGACAGGGTTGTGGAACTCTTACAGAGCAAAGGGTGGATGATCAATCCAAATCAGACACAAGGACCCTCTCAAAATGTGAAATTTCTAGGAATTCAGTGGAATTAGGGATATAGAGAGGTGTTGACGCAGACAAAACAAAATATATTAGAATTTCTCCGTAATAAGCAGGAGACTAAGGCCCTCATTATGACATTGGCGGTAAATCCCACTTACCTCCATGCTGACTGCCGCCAACTTACCGCTGCGGATATCCATTCACCATATTATGACATACACACACCAATCCGTCAGTATTCAGCCACATACACAAAACCGCCAGACCAAAGGTCAGTGATAAAATGGTGGTATCAAAACCTACACTGTTACGCCAACAGAACAACGCCCATCACAATGAGCATATGTTAATGACATGTAGCTGGCTGCAGTGATCACACCAGGAGTCTATGTGAGCTCACCAACATCTGCAAAATGAATTGCCAGAGGGAACAGTAAGTGGGCATAAAAGCGGAAAATATCAGCATGCGATTGCCACACAAGTTCAAACAAATGTCATTGAAATGTGAAGTAACTCTACCGGTGTGTCATTGGAAGTATTGTCTGATCACAGATGTTCTGTTGTCCTCATCCTCATCCTCTAGCTCCTCATCTCAGTGTCCACAAGGGCTACAGCTGGCACACGCGCATCTCCAGCCTCTTCCTCCTGCAGGAATGGGACATGGCGTCTGAGGGCCAGGTTATGCAACATGCAGCATGCCACCACTATCTGGCACTATCCTTCTTTAGTGAGTAGTACAGAGATCCACCTGTTAGATAGAGGCACTGGAACCTGGCCTTCAGGAGGCCAAAGGTCCCTTCAATTATCCTTCTGGTTCGCTCATGTGCCTCATTATAACGTACTTCTGCCACAGTCCTGGCATTCCTCATGGGGGTCAGCAGCCATGATAGGTTTGGGTAACCAGAGACACCTGCAAATATTGAGGGACAACATTTAGCCACACCATACCCATACACCAACATTACTGGGTGGGGACCAGGGCTCACCTATTAGCCACAACCGGCGCCTCTGTAGTTGGCCCATCACATTTGGGATGCTGCTATTCCTCAGGACAAAGGCATCATGCACTGACCCTGGATACTTAGCATTGACGTGGGAGATGTACTGGTCTGCAAGGCACACCATCTGTACATTCATTGAATAGAAACTCTTCCAATTCCTGAACAACTGTTTATTCTGGCTGGGTGGACAAATGCAATATGTGTTCCATCAATCGCCCCAATTATGTTGGGGATATGTCCCATTGCATAGTACTCTGCCTTCACTTTGGCCAAATCTTTAACCTGGGGGAAAACAATGTAGCTGCACATGTGTTTAATCAGGGCAGACAACACTTTTGTCAGCACTATTGAGAACATTGGCTGTGACATTCCTGCTGCCAAGCCCACTGTCACTAGGAAAGAACCAGTTGCCAGGAAACGGAGCACTGATAGCACTTGAACAAGAGGAGGATCCCAGTGGGGTGACGGATACCAGATATCAGGTCAGGGTCCAACTGAGCATACAGCTCTGTGATTGTGGCCCTGTCCAGTCTATAGGTGAGGATAATGTGCCTGGTCTCCAGTGTTGCCAAGTCCACCAGGGGTCTATACCCTGGGGTATGTCTCCATCTCCTATTCATCCACAGTGGTAGCAATCTAAGGGACAAAAGAGTGAGGAGTCGGTCACAAACGGAACAATGTAGCTACAACAGAACTTTGCATCCTGTAAACTTCTAATGGGTCATTGTGATTTGCCCAGTATGTCCTAATAACTCCTGTGACGCAGCATTATTCCAGGGCCTGCCCCCTGAAATGGCGTCCGCCTGTCCTGTGCGGAGGGACAGATGGAAGTGAGGTAATTCCACTGACATTGTGCGCCATTGCGAGAGGCGGTCAGGAACTGCCGTGTAACTCCTCATTGGTTATAATTGGGCCCTATAGGGTACAGTGGCCAATGGTGATCTACGCCTGCGGTGACGGTATGCACCGCCACGGACGTGACCACCATTTTCTATTTGATTCCTCACTTGCTACCTGACCTTCCATACGGGAGGACCAACACTGCTTGTGCTGCTGTGACCTGTGTCTGGAACCTACCATGGCCTGTGTGACCAGGGAAATATCCCCAGCCTTCATTTCGGAGGAGTTGGAAAGACTGGTGGATGGGGTCCTACCCCAGTACGGGCTGCTGTATGGGCCTCCAGACCAATAGGTGAGTACACTGTGGGCACGATGCATGTGGCATGAATGCATGGAGTTGTGTGTGTGAAGGTTTCATGTAAGTGGGGTGGGTAGATGTCTTCTGGACAGCGTCAGGTTGTGTGCTGGGCCATGCATGAGTAAATGGTGATGGAAAGGGGTACAGTGGGCCGTACTTTTAACAGGCAGGACTGTTTTTCTTAAATCAATTTTTCTGTGTCTATTGCCTCTGCAGGTCAGTGCCCATCAAAAGAAGGGTACACGGCGTGCCATTGCCAAGGAGGTGTGGACCCTGGAGGTCTATGGCAGGTGGAGCACCCACTGTCAGAAACGGTGGAAAGGCCTGACACGCTGGGCACGGAAGATGGTGGAGGCCCAGCTGGGGATGGCCTACCAATGAGGAAGGGATACCCGTCAAACCCTGACCCCCCTGATGGCCTGCATACCGGCGGTGGCCTATCCTGAGCTGGTTGGGTGCTTGAGGGCATCACAGCAGCCACATGGGGGTGAGTACAGTGCCCATCATTACAACTTACACATGGTAGGGTGGTATCCAGGTGGGAGATGTGTGTCAGTGGGTGCCCCTAGCCCAGGCCTGACATTGCACCATAGGTCACTTGGTGACTAGGGTTCAGACGGGAAATTCTTGCAACTTAGCTCGTAGGCATCCACTACTGGTCAGGGCTGTGTGGGTCACAGGTGTGCTGCATTTGGCGGTGTGTTCCCCTCCCCATGGCTTGGCCGGGAACTATTTCTTTGGTAGTGCAATAGCCCTGTTCCCTGTGTGTGAGGGTGCTGTGTGTGCCAACGATGGTGTTGGTGCAGCCATTGACCAAGTGCATTCTTTTGTCTCTTTTCCCCACATTTTTGTTTTGTCATCCTGTCCTCATGTGCATTAGCATCATCTGGCAGGGGAGCAGAGGCACCGGTGATGGAGGGAGCTGCATCCCAAAGGAGGAAGAGTCCACAGACGGTGAGGGCACCAGTGGGACGGAGGGAGAGGGGAGTACCACGGCGGAGACTGGAGGGGACAGTTCTGACACAGAATCTCCTCCGATGGAAGCTCCCTGGTGGTGGCGGACACTTCTGTGACCACCACAGCTACAGGTACAACAGCCACCCCCGTACCAGCACCGCCCTCCCAGCAGCCCCTCATCGAGTTGCCTGTGCCTGCTCACCCAGGATGTTGGGCATCTCCTTCGCCCCAGGCACCTCAGGCCCTGCCCCATTTAGCCCTGCTGCCCTGAGTGAGGAGGCTATTGACCTCCTGAGAGCCATCTCTGTAGGGCAGTCAACCATTGTGAATGCCATCCAGGGGCTGGCAGCTCAGATGCAACAAGCTAATGCATTCCTGGAGGGCATTCACACTGGCTTGGCAGCCCAACAGAGATCGATTCAGGCTCTGGCCTCCTCTATGATGGCAGCCATTGTCCCTGTTCTGACCGTCCCCCCTCCAGCTTCCACTGGCCAGTCCCATTCCCCTCAACCCCAACCCATCGAAAGCACACAGGCAGACAAGCATGCACACAAGACAACACCCAAGAGTATCACAGGCAAACACAAGCACCACACTTCATCTGACAGGCACTCACACAAACACCATCCAGTTACAGACACACCAACATCCACTATTTCCACTGTCTCCCCCTCCTCCTCCACATCCCACCCAGTTCCGTCCACACTCACACCTGCATGCACTACATCATCATCTACTACCAGCATCACCACACCAAGCAGAGAACACACCTCACTGGCAGACACCTCCACAACAGCTATGCAAACGTCCCCTGTGTCCTCTCCCACTCTGTCTGTCCCCCCTAAAGTACACAAACGCAAGCACTCAGACACCCAACAGCCATCCACCTCACAACAGCATGCAGCCCATGCACCTGCACACAAAAGCAGCAGAAAGACACCTCCAACGACCACTCCCTCATCCTCCACTCCCATTCCTTTTTCCTCTTCCCACCCCAATATCCCTGAAAGCTGTTCCTATCCACCATTGACCTCTTCTGTACCCCTCCCCCTGTCCTGCACGTATGGCCAGGGTAGGAAGAACCCAGCCAAGCACCTCAGCCACACATTCCACGGGCCCAGTTGTCACCATACCCACTTGTGGTGGAAAGGGATCCAGGCCAGATGTCCTGAAGGGGAAGGAGCCTGCCCCAGCCAGCCGAAAGGGAAAGGAGATTGTCCCAGGTGGCAGTAAGACCAAGGAGCCTGGGCCTTGAACTGTGACGGAGCCCCCACCACCAACTATGGTTGTGCAGCAGTCAGAGATTGCAGGGGATGGGCAGGAGCCTCCCTCCACCAGCGGCACCACCACTGTGCAGCCGTCCGAGGTTGCAGGGGATGGGAAGGAGCCTCCCCCCACCAGCGGTACCACCACTGTGCAGCCATCACCGCCGATGGACGGTATGTAATCCTGCCTCCATGGGCTGCTGTGCGGCCTGTCAACTCCAGAACCAGTGGGTATGACACCCACCTGAGAGACTGTGGCCCATCACTCCCCAGGATCAAGCGCAGGGCACGTTGCCCCCTCCAGAACCAGGGGGTAAGACACCCACAAGCCTATCACTCACCAGGATGAAGGACAGGGCACGTTGCCCCCTCCAGAACCAGTGGGTGAGACACCTACATGCCCATCACTCCGTAGGATCAAGCACAGGGCAGGTTGCCCCCTCCAGAACAAGTGGGTGCGACATCCTCATGGCCATCACTCCCCAGGATCAAGCACAGGGCACGTTGCCCCCTCCAGAACCAGTGAGTAAGACACAAAAATGCCCATCACTCCCCAGGATCAAGCACAGGGCACGTTGCACATGCCTGTCTCTCCCCATGATCAAGCACAGGGCAGGTTGCCCCCTCCAGGACCACTGGGTATGACACTCACCTGAGAGACTGTGGCTCATCACTCCCCAGGATCAAGCACAGGGCATGTTGCCCTCTCCAGAACCAGTGGGTATGACACCCACATGTGAGACTGTGACCTTGCACTCCACATGACCAAGCACAGGGCATTTTGCCCCCTCCAGAACTAGTGGTCTTGTTACATCTCACGGCTGAGGTGCCCCCGTCCTCCTGAGGTGCATGCCTATTTACCAACTGATGCCCCTGTAGTGTTCTCTCTGTGTTGAAGCAGGTGACATGTATGGCCTTGGACTTTGGCCTGTGGCCATGTGGCCTAGGCAAAGTATGGACTTGGCTCTGACCCCTTTTTCTGTACATATGTATATATCTATTATCTTGCCTAACTTATTTTTCATGCTGTGTTGATCTCTTTACATTCAGTTTTGTGAAATTGTTTTGTCCTTGCATTATTCATCTGAGTTATGGGGTAAAATTGTTTTTGTAATGGAGCTGGTTGTGTGTATGGTGTGGGGGGGGTGTGTCACTGTCATTTTCCTCCTCCCCTCCCCCTTGTGTGTTAGGTGGCTGCACACTGTCGTCATCTTCGCCGGCATTGGTGTTCGTGGTGGAGCAGAATGTAGAAGATCATAGGAAAACATGCAGTTCAGATTCCATGCCGGCGTGGTTGTTTCCTGTATCTCCAATGGTGAGTCCTTTCCCTTCTGAGCTCAGTTTCCACCAGGCTTTTGATGTCGGTGGTACCGCCTAAGAAAAGGTGGCGGTTTCAAGGGTCTTAATATGATCAGCGCAATATTGACTTCTGCCTGGCTGTACGCTGCTACCGTGGTGGGTGTTGTTTCCACCCTGGCGGTCGGTGTGTTACATTGGCTATCTATCGGAGATCTTTCTGCCATGGTCATAATTTGGCGGTAGTTACCGCCGGCCTGTTGGCGGTATTATTGCCACTTTATCACCGACCGCCAGGGTTGTGATGAGGGCCTAAGTGATTCACTGAATTGTTTGGCTTCTGGAGACAGCATATCCCTCACTTGAGCCAGATTAGGGCCCCTTTGTACAAAGTGACAAGAAAGAAACATTACTTTGAGTGGGGAGAGCAGCAGCAGTGTGCGTTCGACTTGGCAAAGGAGGCGATTCAACAGGCTTTAGACTTATGGCAAGTACAGGAAGGAGACAGTGAGTTACCAGTAACTATTCAGGGGCAATATGCACATTGGAGCACATGGCAAAAACAGGGAAGAAAGAGGGGACCCCTGGGTTTCCTGACCAAAAAGCTACCAGATGCTGGAGAGTGATATACTTCCTTTTAAAAACAGTTACTTTTGTGTTACTGGGCTCTAGTGGATACTGAGCAAATGACCCTAGGTCATAATGTGATTTTGAGATTTGAGATTCCAATAATGCAGAGGGTGATGCCTAAAACTCACAGAATAGGACATGCACAAGAGGCCAGTATAATCAAGTAGAAGTGGAACATATAGGAGAGGGCCCAAGTGGGACCAGCAGGGACAACAGCCCTGCATGCACAGGTGGCACAGGAACCTGTGCAGGATGATGAGAGGGTGCAGGAGGTACCAGAGATAAAACAGTCACCAGTGAGGTGGGGTTAGCAATTTGGATCCTTGTCCCATGAGGATAGGAAGAATGTATGGTTTACTTATGGTTCAACCAAGTAAGTGGGGGACAAAAGACATTGGAAGTCAGTGTCATATAACCCAGTCACCAAAATGTTGCTATCCACTACAGGAGAATGGGAGAGTGGTCAATATGTGAATTTGTATGCTGTATTTCAGGCACTGAAACAAGAATTGCCTGGGACGTGTCACATTTTTACTGATTCTTGGTCTACTGCCAATGTGTTAACCACTTGGCTTACCACATGGCATGCACATAAATGGCAAATACATTCCAAGGAGGTGTGGTGCAAAGAATTGTGGCAAGAAATTTGGGAAATGCTAGAGCAAATTACTGTTACTGTGTGTCATGTAGATGCCCATTGCTCCACCAACTTACTAGAATGAAGGTTTAATTCCCTTGCAGACTACAAAGGCAAAATCTCAAAGGCAGAAGTGGCAACACAGGATTCTGACTTGGTGGGGATGGCTAACTGGGTGCACCAAAAATGTAGACATCTGGGAGAGAAGCCCACTAACAGGTGGGCAGAGATGCACATTCCCTTAGATTTGATAAAAACACTGACCATGTCGTGTCCCATTAGTCAACACACACAAAAGAGATCTGTCCAGCAAACTGTCAAAGGTCAGTTGGGAAGAGGGAAGTTGTTGAGGCAGATATGGCAGATTGATTATATTGGGCCACTACCGACTAGTCGCAGGTGTTAATACGCCTGCACAGCCAGTAGTAGACAATAATTCTGGTTACCTGATTGCAATCCCTTGCAAATGTGCCACTCTGGACTTGTTAATGTTGTATTATGGAGTCCTACTCCAAGTCCATTGTTATAATGGGTCACATTTCAAAGGAAAATTGGTGCAAGATTACTGTTCCCAACTCACTATTGAGTGGATTTATCATATTTCATATTATCCACAAGCTTGCGGACTGATTGAGAGAAGTAACAGCTTACTGAAAGCACACCTATGAAAATTATCAGATGGAACTTAGAGAAACTGGAAAGAACATTTAAATTTAAATGAAGCCCTCCAAATTGTGAATAACAGACTTTTGACAAATGCAGAAACCCCTTTGATGTGAATGTTGACCCAAGCATTACAGATACAACCCTATGTAGCGACCAACACTATGATGTATTGGGAAATAAAACTAGTGCCCATATTTATACTTTTTTAGCGCCGCATTTGTACCGCTTTTGGACGCAAAAACGGCGCAAACTAACAAAATACAATTGTGTTTTGTAAGTTTGCGCCAATTTTGCATCAAAAAACGACGCAAATGCGGCACTAAAAAAGTATAAATATGGGCCTAGGAGTCTTAGCTCCTTACTGAGCCACACCAGAATCTGCAGGTCTTGATTTACATGAGTTTAACCACTTAGTTGCTGAGCCTCCCCCTCCAGTTCTCAGCCCTTTTTTGGCTATTTGGTATGGTTCGCACTTAGGCTTTCATAACTTTTTGTCCACTAAACCTATCCATGCCAAATTTGCATCCTTTTTTCCAACATCCTAGGGATTCTAAAGGTACCCAGAGTTTGTGGGTTCCCCAGAAGGAGACCAAGAAATTAGCAAAAATACAGCTAAAATATTTGGGTTTTTTTCAGAAAAATTGGAAAAAAGGGCTGCAGAAGAATGCATGTGTTTTTTACCTGAAAATGGTATCAACAAAGGGTTTGTGGTGCTAAAATCACCATCTTCTCAACTTTCAGGAACAGACAGACTTGAGTCAGAAAGCTACATTTTTCAACACAATTTTGGCATTTTACTGGGACATACCCCATTTTTACAATTTTTTGTGCTTTTAGCCTCCTTCCAGTTAGTGACAGAAATGGGTGTGAAACCAATGCTGGATCCCGGACAGCTAAACATTTCTGAAAAGTGGACAAAATTCTGAATTTACCAAGGGGTCATTTCTGTAGGGCCTGCAAGGGTTTTCTAACTGAAAATAACAGCTGAAATAAAATAATATTGAAATTGAGGTAAAAAAACAGCTATTTTTCTCCACTTAACTTTTTCGGCTATGCCACATTTTCAAAAGTAATATACCATTACGTCTGCCAGGCTCTTCTGGTTGCAGGGATATATAGGGCTTGAGGGTTCATCAAGAACCCTAGGTACCGAGAGCCAATAAAGGAACTGCACCTTGCAGTGGGTTTTCATTGCATACCGGGTGTACAGCACTTCATTTGGTGAAATACAAAGAGTGAAAAATAGGTATCAAGGAAACCTTTGTATTTCCAAAATGGGCACAGGATGAGGTGTTGAGAAGCAGTGGTTATTTGCACATCTCTGAATTCTGGGGTGCCCATACTAGCATGTGAATTACAGGGCATTTCTCAAATAGATGTCTTTTTTACACACTGTCTTACATTTGGAAGGAATATTCTAAAGAAAGACAAGGGGCAATAACACTTATTCTGCTATTCTGTTTTACCCCAAGTCTCCTGATAAAAATGGTACCTCACTTGCGTGGGTAGGCCTAATGCCCGGTACAGGAAACGCAACGCGGATACATCACATTTTTACAGTGAAATCTGACATGTTTTTTGGAAAGTGCCCAGCTGTGGATTTTGGCCTCTAGCTCAGCCGGCACCTAGAGAAACCTACCAAACCTGTTTATGTTTGAAAACTAAATACCTAGGGGAATCCAGGATGGGCTGACTTGTGGGGCTCTCGCCAGGTTCTGTTACCCAGATTCCTTTGCAAACCTCAAAATTTGGCAAAAAACAGATTTCGGTGCTGCAAAGTTCTGGAATCTGAGAGGAGCCACAAACGTCCTTCCACCCAGCATTTGCCCAAGTCTCCCGATACAAATGGTACCTCACTTGTGTGGGTAAGCCTAGTGCCCACAACAGGAAATGCCCCAAAACACAACATGAACACATCACATTTTCCCAAAGGAAACAAACCTGTTTTTTGCAAAGTGCCTAGCTGTGGTCTTTGGCCTCTAGCTCAACCAACACCTAGGGAAACCTAGCAAACCTAAATATTTTTGGAAACTAGACGCCTAAGGGAATTCAGAATGGGGTGACTTGTGGGGCTCTCACCTGGTTCTGTTACCCAGAATCCTTTGCCAACCACAAAATTTGTCAAAAAAAAAACTTTTTCCTCACATTTCGGTGATGAAAATGTCTGCCATCTAAGAGGAGCCACAAATTTCCTTCCACCCAGCATTCCCCCAAGTCTCCCGATAAAAAATGGGTAGGCCTCGGGCCCGCAACAGGAATAGATCACACAACAGTCATTGTTGGTCCTTACATGAGGGCAGCTGTTGACACTGGGGTGATCCATTCCTGAGGCAGGCACTAGGTACAGGCACTGAAGTGGGGTAGTGTTTTTATCTGGACAGGTAGTGAAACACTGGGTGGTAGGAATTTTGTGGATCCCTGCATATTGCTGTAGTTTGTATGACAGAAATGCAAGAAAAAATTGAGTTTTTAGTCAACATTTCACCTTTGCAGGGTATTCTGGGTAAGAAAACTTTGGGGACTCCACACAAGTCACACCTCTGGGAATCCCCGGATCTCTAGTTTCCAGAAATGTCTAGGTTTGGTAGGTTTCCCTTTATAGCCGCTGAGCCGAGAACCAAAAACGCAGATGCCTGCCTTAAAAAACAGCTTGTTTTGTGACAGATCATTTTGATGCCTCGACAATACGATTTAGGATGTGGAATTTGGGGCTGAACTAAATTGGGGAGCTCCCAAGAAAGCACTCTCTCTGTGCTTGCTGCCACATGCACCTGCTCTCTGGGCTGGGCTAACCCGCTATTGTCCTTTTGCAAAGTGTGCTTGCGAAGGGACAGCAGGACTGCCCTCATCACCTCACTTAAAATCAATGGAAGAGGAGTTATCGAATGGGACTCCTCCGACTGAAAAATCACTCCCAGTGTCTGTGGCTTTATCCTATCCCTCAGCTGCTGTCTCAGTATCTTCTGTCTCAGTCTCTGATCCTACGTCAGAGCTGTCCTCTATAACCCAAGTGAGGGCTTGCGCAGCAGTCATCCAATGAGATGCCATCTCTGCTACTGGCTAAACTGTCACTCTAAAACATTAGCCTACGTAGACTGTCACACAATTGCTGGTGGATGTGTGTGTGTGTAATACGTGCAACAGTATAGGTCACCTTACCTTCGCTTCTTCTCTCAATCAACGCATTTTTTCAAGGCACTAAAAAAAATACACTATTACTTCACCTTGTCACCTACCAATCGTCACAGTCTTTAGCGCCTCTAGTGCCCAGTCCAACAATCATTATTGGTGCTTCCACTCCCATGGTCTCCTCCTCGGATTCCCTCACTACCAGCCAGCAAAAGTGCCCTTCATCTCTCCATAGCCCCCCGCACATACATTTCATTTGTATAATAGCACAGATAATGGCTGACTTTACTAATCTAATCAGCTATTTACATAAAATATAGATTTGATATTTGCAGAAGGCATATAAACTTTCTGTGCTACTTTTTGGCATCAAAACTGCCACTAGACAAAAGTCAGATCCTTTTGTAACAGAAACATAATCACAAGACTTGCTTGACTTTTTTATTGCTGCCTAAAAGCTACAGTTGAAACGCGTCAGTTGAAGTGTGTGCATTGTTTTGAAGACGCAACCTGCAACTGCAAGAGAACTGGTGGCAAATATATATATATATATATATATATATACATATATATATATAGATCACTTTTATAAGTAGGTGTGGTTTTCCTGGGGGCTGATCGGGCCCCCAGGGAAACCACACATGCGTTGACAAGTGATCGCTATATATATATATATATAGATCTATATATTTTTTAAATAGCTGTATGATTTCCTTGGGGGCCATAGTGGCCCCCAGGGAAACCATACAACTATTTAAAAAATTAATGCCCCCACATAGGGTCGCCCTGCTCACGGGCGACCCCCTGTCAATTTTTTTTTTTTTTTTAAATGTAAACCCCTGGGGAGTGTGATGGGGCGGTGGGAGGGAGGGGCAACCCCCCCCCCCCCCCAAGTGAAATCCCTGGTGTCCAGTGTGGTTTCCTGGCCCTGGCCAGGAAACCGGTTCAGGAAGGCCTCGTTTGAAAGGGGAGAATCTTCCCTTTCAAACAAGACCTTCCCAAACATTGTGAAGGCCAGTTTGGGCCCGTTTTCCCCAATCGAACAGGAAGAGGCTGCAAGGTAGGGAAAACAGATAGTGACGTCAGTGCGCCTCGCGGCGGGCTGCCATCACAAAGGGGCGAGTGGGGGGCGACACGGAAGATCTTCTGTGTCTCTCGGGGTTTTTTTAAATATCAAAAAATCCTCAAGTGCGACAAACCCGAGGATTTTTTCAACTCCCTCCCTGGTGTCGGACACTGGTTATGACCCGCAAAAGGGAGGTAGTGTGGGCATTGGCCTCAGGCACTGTATTGGTTAATACATGCAGACTGAAACCAAGAAACATGGCACTTCTTCAAACAGGTTTTGGAATACAGATTCCCCCGGAACATTTCGGATTAATTGCTCCCCGATCTGGGTTGGTACTCAAAGGTATTCAGGTCTTGGGGGGAGTCATTGATGCAGACTACCAAGGGAGCTTAAAACTATTCTTTTAAACAGTGGAGACACAGACTTGATAATACAACCTGTAGATAGAATTGCTCAGATTGTAATAATTCCAGTGTATGGAGGAATAGTAAAGAAGGGGACTGCCCTAGCTCTTGTTACAGAGCATGGGGAGAGAGGTTTGGGCTCAACTGACAAAAACCCTGGGGCTAAGGTGTGCGTAGAATCCCCAAATCGTCCTCCTGACCCAGCAGAAGTTATAGCGAAGGGCAGGGACAACATCCTAATAATCATGAAATCAGGAAAGGACAAGTGGGAACATGTACCAGCTGATAAATGTTATTTGTAAGAATGATCATACTTGTCTTTTTTACAGATCTTAGTACAAGGTGTCTCTGTGCTAGCTGTTCTACGTGGTTTCCCTTCGGGCATGTGCGTGTGAGGTCAGGAGGGACTGAACGTCCCCAGTACCATAATGCTTTACTGACCACGCCGATCGACACTTTTTCTGCACCTGACCAAAAATATTTGGACCCACCTGACATGAGCTGTGCTCAACAGATCGGATTTCTGTATGACAAACATGAAGAGTACTGTTGATGTAATATCAACGTGCTTGGTCGCCATACCGACTCCAGCCACTGTTTTGCTGCAAATCTTTAATGCCACCAACAAAGATATAGCGGTTCAAGAAAGTGACGTGTTGTCACACTTCACGTGATATGAATACTGCAGGTTTTGCCAAGCGGTAACAGATAAGAAAAGGGATAACCTAACCTATGTGATTACTTACAATATTACTACTGGTGATGTCTGCTACAACTTAACTTGTGATACGTAAAAAATTGGAAAATGTGACCAAATGCGCCTGGAGGCAACAACTGGGTCGCCTCACCAGATCCTGTGGGAACGAGTAATGTGTCAGCATAGAAACAATAGCATGTCTTGGCAACACATTGGAAACATCAAGCATGTCAAACTACCTGTGGGGTGGTTGTTCTTTTGTGGAAATACCACTTATACATACATTCCTGCCAATACAACAGGTGGACCGTGTGTTTTCCCGCGGTTAGGACTCATGATGTTTCCATTTCACTCTGTACATACTTGCTATCCAAGGGAAACAGTTCAATAAGCAAAGACGTGACTCTGAAATTCAGTTATTATATAAATCAGAATATGTGAGTTTAAGCATTCCTAAAGTAGGAGTTCCAGGATTAGCTGTTTATAATACTTGACTTATTAACAAGTTAGCATGTTTGATGGTTAAGAACATTAATCACACATCCATCGCATTGCCTGAATTACTCCTTTATACACAAGGCACTATAAAGGCTGCATTGCAAAACAGGGCAACCATTGACTACTTGCTCTTGTAGCATGACCATAGCTGCCCAGAGTTTGAGGGAATGTGTTGCTTCAACCTATCAGACCACATTAAATCTATCCAGTCTCATATTGACGCTTTACATTAATTGGTGAAAGGAGTAAGACAAGATGTTGACAAAGGGTGGTAGGATTGGTTACTTAACTGGTTACCTTATTTTACATGCTATGTTGCTGTTTACAATGCACACCTAACCTACTTAGAATGTTTAAACGAAAAAGGGTTATGTTTAGACCAGTATGTTATGATAATCACTGGTCAAAGGGGGGAGTGTAATGCTATCTGTATTTAACCACCCATTTCATCTTGACCACTGACTCCATTTTGTGCTTAGCTTAGCTTCAAATGTGTCACATCAGTGGTACAGGTATTTTTCCTTGCACAGCTTGTTTTCTGCATTAAACGTGTTTCGCTCTTCTCACCAGAGAAGGGAACATATTGTGTGGGATGCGGAGGTGATAAGAGTATACCAGGATGTTTATAACAGAGGAAGGTACGGCTCTGTCTTGGGAATGCACATTGGGATCTGGCCAGTTCTTTTGTGTGTTTTTCAACAAAGACCCAGTACAGCCAGTGCTTTTATATCACAACTTACTTGAAGGGAGGGGGAAGGTTACCAGAACCTTCCTCTTGTGTTTGTTTAAGGTATATAAGGTGAGGAATCTTGGCGCTGAGGTGGAAGGAACTCTTTTTGAGGGTGGACACACTTCTCAAAAAACCAGAGTACCATTGGTGGATGTTTTCTCAGCTGTCCAGGGTTCCACAGCTTGACGGTGGCAAGGACAAGGATAATGTTGGGTTTAATCCCCATGGTGATGCATTTTTAATTTTTAATTATCTAGCTTTGCTGTGTGCATGCATACGTACATATATTCACTGCATACATATTAATTGTTGATGTATTGCACATTTTTTGCCTATTGTTAAACAATTGCTGTGAATATTTTAGTATCTGCATGTGTTTTGCTGCATTAAAGTTAAATGCTCATGTTAATATTTTTGCATGTTCTTGTTTGAGATCTGGGAAGGGCCTTAATAAATTCTTTACTAAGACTAAGAGTGCTACATTCTTTGCATTCTTTAGCCTTGCTCCCTCTTAGTTTGAAGCTGAGCAAAACACTCTCTCTCTCTCTAGGAATTTTCAGAAACAATGTGGATTGCCTGTAACTAAATAAGAGCCTTGAACCTCCAATGCTGTCTATAACTTCTTCCACTGTGATCCCAGATTATTCCCTGGTTACCTCAAATAAGCCTACCTAGATGTTCCTTGACGTTCAGTGGATATCTTGCGTGTTTCACCTTGATTAGATTTCCCAAGATGCTGATTCACTTGACTCATAGACATTTACATAGGCAACAGTAATAAGAACAAACTCTCAGGGAATTAGATACTCCAGATATTCATGAGTTAATCATTGTACTGTGCTACTATTGCAAGGAAAGCAATTCAATGTTTAAATCACAATGAAAACATACCGTTAATATAAAGGATTACAGTTCATGTTGTATTACTATGAAAACATATGGTTAATCAATAGTGTTCAACTTCCGTCCATCACTTGTTGTTTTTGCTTTGTTGCCCTAAGACCCATATTTATACTTTTTTAGTGCCGCATTTGCGTCATTCTTTGACGCAAAAACGGCGCAAACTTGCAAAATGCAATTGTATTTTGTAAGTTTGCGCCGTTTTTGCGTCAAAAAGCGGCGCAAATGCGGCGCTAAAAAAGTATAAATATGGGCCTAAGTGGGAAGGGTATGCCCAGACGTGGGTCCCGTGCTTCCCATGCCACAGGATTCAAGCTAGTCTGGCTGATGAGGGGGTGAAACCCTGAAACCGGTCCCAGGATGCTTGTTTCCAGTCCAGGGAAGACCTGGCCTAGCAGTTCGGCTGGACTGTTCCCATGGGGAACAGGGTCAAGACTGATTTGCATATGGCTGGGTCCAAACTGGAATGGCATGGCAGCAAAAAAACCATGGATTTAGGCCCAGATCACTGTACTGGGGGTGAATGTTTGACAATGTTCAGCATTCCGTCCATCACTTGTTGTTTTTGCTTTGTCGCCCTAAGTGGGAAGGGTATGCCCAGACGTGGGTCCCGTGCTTCCCATGTCACTGGATTCAAGTTAGTCTGGCTGATGAGGGGGTGAAACCCCGAAACCGGTCCCAGGATGCTTGTTTCCAGTCCAGGGAAGACCTGGCCTAGCAGTTCGGCTGGACTGTTCCCTATGGGGAACAGGGTCAAGACTGATTTGCATATGGCTGGGTCCAAACTGGAATGGCATGGGCAGCAAAAAAACGATGGATTTAGGCCCAGATCACTGTACGGGGGTGAATGTTTGACAATGTTCAGCATTCCGTCCATCACTTGTTGTTTTTGCTTTGTCGCCCTAAGTGGGAAGGGTATGCCCAGACGTGGGTCCCGTGCTTCCCATGCCACTGGATTCAAGCTAGTCTGGCTGATGAGGGGGTGAAACCCTGAAACCGGTCCCAGGATGCTTGTTTCCAGTCCAGGGAAGACCTGGCCTAGCAGTTCGGCTGGACTGTTCCCATGGGGAACAGGGTCAAGACTGATTTGCATATGGCTGGGTCCAAACTGGAATGGCATGGGCAGCAAAAAAACGATGGATTTAGGCCCAGATCACTGTACTGGGGGTGAATGTTTGACAATGTTCAGCATTCCGTCCATCATTGTTGTTTTTGCAACTTCATAAACAACCAGCTTGTCACTGTTACATCACTGCGTAATTTTGAGCATGGCAAAGATAAGCTTCAACTTCGTTTAAGCTCCAAACACACAATGTTCTACATCATCAGCAACAATATGAAATAATGCAAATGCCCCTTTGAACTCAGCAATAATGAACATATTCACAGTATATCGTTTTCATAATAATTGTTCAATAGAAACTCCTTTCTGTGGTGGAATGCAAGCAACTTCAATAAGCATGCTATAGCATGGCAAGTGACGAATATCCCAATGACCTTAAAACCCAAAGATGCCCCCCTTTTAGGTGCATTGCATCCTGGAACATTAGCATATCAAGTTTCAAGTCAGAAAGTATTACGCTTTAGCAATAAATGTTTTTAAATCACACACAGCACGTTACTGCCTTTTTAAGGGTTAATTTCCTCGGTCTCTTCTTCTTCCAGAAGCGGCTTCCAGGATGCTGAACAGACCAGAATGTGAAGATCAAAAGCGGAGGAGCAGAGATTCCTTCTCTGCAGCTGGTGACCTTTATAGCAAGCAATTCACTCAAGTTGAATGTGGTTTAAATACCTGCTGCATCCAGCCACACCCAGTCTGAGTCATAGGGATGCTGGAGGCTTGTGCAATACGTGTTCCCAAAGAACCAATGGTTTCTAACAAGCATTAGTTCCAACAAGCATTGGTCTCTGCAAAGGCAAATGATCAACTCAGAAATTTTTTACTCAGGCATATCAGTGTTTTCAGGCCCCACACAACCATTCCCACTGCAATACAACTTATCCCGGGGAAGGATTTGGACACTAAAGAGGTTAAACATAATATTCCCACTCCAAGATAAAATAACTCAGGGAAAGTGTTGGGCACTAAAGGGGCAACATTTACTATTCCCAGTACAATCTAAATTAATTCACATAATGTACAGGACACTAAAGAGGCAACATCAACAATTCTCACTACAATACAACTTACCCTAGGTAAGGTTTCAGACACTAAAAGGGTTAAATACACTATTCCCACTTTAAAAAAAAAACATAACTCAAGGAAGTTGTTGGACACTAAGGGGGCAGCATTTACTATTCCCACGCCACACTAACTTAACACAGTGAGGCGCTGGACACTAAAGAGGCAGCATTGTCCGTTCCTGCTGAAATTAAACTTATCTCAGGGGAGGTCTTGGACACTAAAAGGGGACCCCGCCATGAAAAGACTGATAGAGAGAGGACTTGTGATCAGCATGGCGGCGCTGTCCTTTGGCGATCAGACTGCCAGGAATGTTAACAGAGGTTTGGGGCTCCTTGGCCGGCAAACTCATAATGCGGGCCTAAAATAGTTAAAAATTCTATTCCCACTCCAAGATAAAATAACTCAGGGAAGGTGTTGGACACTAAAGTGGTGAGATGTACTATTTCTACTGCAATCTAACTTAACACAGGGAAGGTACTGGACACTAAAGAGGCGACATTCACCATTCTCACTACCATATGACTTATAACAATAAAGATGTTGAACACTAAAAAGACAAAATTAGAATATCCCCTGCTACTATAAAACAAGAAAGCCTAAATATAGCACTCTATAACATTTACATTTCTTATAACAACCTCAATTTCAACGCTGCTATACAAACATCTATGCAAACAGCTTAAAAAACATATTTCTTCCAAATTAAATTAAACCACATAATTTTAAGCAATATCAACAAGCGATATAAATGTTTATAATCCACACAACTATTTAAGTATATTTTTATAAAAAAGTGAAAATATTTAATATAGTATATTTGAAAACGATAATAATTTAATTAAAGTTATGTAAATAATTATAAATGTAGTTTAAAAAAACATTTTGAAAAATATTTATATATATTTATATGTAAATATGTCATATTTACATAAAAAAATAGCAATGTCTAAACATTAGTTAAATATTTTTCATATTTATAAAATAATATTTTTTAATATTTGCATGTTTTTGTACCTAAATAAATTTTTGTTAAATTTACTAAAATTTTAAGAGCCTCATTGCAAGAATGGTGGTCTTGAGACTGCCAGACTTGTGGTGGCAGTTGGATCGCCGCACTCCAGGCAGTCCGACTGCCACATTTCGACCCTGGCAGTCGGATCAACAGGGGATCACGTCACCACTAGGAACACGGTTCCCAGCAGTATGGCGGCGGTCGGAGTCGTGGGCAGCCACGTTGGCGCTGAGTTTCTTGTAATAGTGCCAGGGAGTCTGTGGGGAACCCCACCAGCTTTGCGCCTGTCTCTTCTGCATAGGTTGAGGCACAAAATTTCTTCTAAAACATTTTCCATTTTAACTACATTCAAAAACAAGATCATTATAAGTGTGATATTATTTTTTTAATTACTTAAAATAATATTTTTTTCTGAAAGTAATATTCATATTTCACATATAGTATGATGTAACTGTTTATTAACTTAACTTCTTAACTTAAAAAGTACAAATAATTGTATTTATTATATTTGTTTTAAACTTTGTAATTTTGTTTATATTTATATTTTTTTAATTTATATTGAAAAATAGTCCATTGACATACTTTATATATTAAAAAAACATGTCCACACTCACTTATCCAAAATTAAATCTTCCTCTCAATTCAAACAAATGTTTGGAAAAAATGTAAAAAGAAACATTACAATATATACAATATTACGTTATTTTCAAAATACTGCCTATAAACCCTTTTTTACAAATATTCCCTATAAACCCAGCATCCCACTCCTAAAAAATACAATTTTACAAAAAAAAATAAAAAATAACAAAAATATTCTTATAAAAAATTACTAAAAAATGTAAACAATTACTATAAAGGAAAATATAAAAACAAAAATACAATATATCACAACTATTTATCCCTAAAAAGCAATATGACAAACAACATTAACAGCATCAATATTAAAAACATTGGGCCTTCTTTGCAGACAGTGTGCATTTCGATGTTGCTGTCAGCCCGGCACGAACAGCATAATACAATGTTTGGTACCGCTGGTCAGCCCGGTGGAAAAAGTGTAATACGCTTGGAGTGACACCACTGCCATATCAGTGGTATCCTCCCGGCGAGTTTGGCAGTCAGCATGTCCGACCGCCAAACTCATAATGAGGCCCATTGATGTTAAATACAACACCTAAAATCGATATTTTTGACAAGTTTATTAAAGACAACGCTATTTATGTGTCACAATATTATTGACACACTATTTATGCTACACCATATTTTTAATTCAATATTTTGTCCGAACACTGAATAAATATGCAGAAATTAAATTACAGAAACAAGAAGCCTCCTTAGTCTAATGCTGACTCCTTTGTGATAAGTCTAAGGACTCCTCAAATGGCGACACATCTAGTTCCCAGTCTGCTCTCCTACCTCCATATGACTGTATGAATATTTCTCCCAAGGTACCTGGTAGTTATCCATTGGCGAAGGTACCGGAAGCCACAGTGAGATTTGAGAATCCTGAGGCTGAGAGCCCTTCAAAATTTCTGAAGGGATCCTGTAGTGTTGCCTCACAAATGTCAAAACTGAAATGCAAAGAGTACTCCCAGACAACAGGTAAGGGTGGGTGACTCTCAGTTTTTATGATAATTAGAAGCACAATTCACACTACATTTAGATCCAGCCTCTCCCCAAGAGGTGAAGAGCAGTAACAATCAGTCGCTAGGTTCATCAGCAACACTGCATTTGTTACAGAAGAAAGATATACCAGGAAAAGTAGTTAAGGAGCAGATGTCTGGCCTCAACAGAGAGACGTAGATAACGCTAGATGGAATGACTATGTAGACAGGACTGTCAGTATAGCACAAAGGCTAGTATCCCAAGAAAGAGATGATGATTTTAGAAGGACAGAAGACAACCTACCAACTTGGCAGAAGAGGAGTGTAAAGGTTTCACCAGAGAGCGTTCAGCGATAGTTATTATAAAGTAAGGATAAAAGAAATATGGGGGGAGTAAGGAGAGAAGGATATTTGTGATAATTCCGGTTCAAGGAAGTTTTGGAAGGATGGTAAATAGAGTAGAGTCAATACATAGGCATGTAGACAATTTGCATGTAATACTTCAATTTCCAGAGGCTAGGCATCCTACTTATGACATTAGCACTTAAGAAAGGCCCCTTATTAATCTTGACTATACGAAGGGAATGATGGGATTGCCTAATCACACCAAAAATAGAGAATGAGAGCAGGAATTTTTCTTTAAAACTAGGAAACCCAAAGGAACAGAACTTGAGGGGTTGCAGTTTTGGGGAACACATGGCCAACTGGATCCCAGGATGGGATCTTATGAAGCTATAGGAGGATTGACACTACATAATAGACCAATTCAGCTGATGAGTGTTCTGTTCAATCAATT
Source organism: Pleurodeles waltl (assembly GCF_031143425.1). Lineage (NCBI taxonomy): Eukaryota > Metazoa > Chordata > Amphibia > Caudata > Salamandridae > Pleurodeles > Pleurodeles waltl. Next base: position 354,081,689 of record NC_090450.1, read on the forward strand.
TTATGTGGCACTGATCTCACCCCTAGTGAGATAGTTGCCAAAGGGAAACATAGTTGGTACAGTAACTATCGAAGCAAGTGGCAGCGGGCTCATGCATGCACTCATCTTAACACCTGCTGCCAAGGTGCAATCCTTAGAAAAGGAACTATGAACAATTTCAATATTAATGGTGCACCACACTAAACAAGATTAACAAGTCCAATTCTTAAATATAAGAAGAGTTCATCTAATTATATATAAGTTCCAAACCTTAGCCACAAGCAGGACAAAAAACAGAATTCCATTAGTAATAATCCTCATTCATTTAAACCATACTTAATGATGTTACTGCTTGTGGATAAGAGTTGGAACCTACATATAATTAAATGAACTCTTCTGTGAGTGTTGTAGGAATTGTAAATATTTGTAATTGTATTATGTGGACTTTTTATTTGGAGTATGGTGGTGATTTTTATTACTCGTTATTTTAGTAATATTACATCCCTTTATAGTTATCAATTACTATATGGCTGTTTCCTCAATGAATGTGTCCTATTTTGAAAGAAAAGAAGAATAAAGAGAAGATACAAATGGATTTATATTTAAGAATTGGACTTCTTAATATTGTTTAGTGTGGTGCACCATTAATATTTGAATTGTTCATAGTTGGTACAGTGTTGCATTCTTTATGGTGAGGGAGATCCAGATTGGGACTATCCCTCTATGAGGAAATGTTTGCACGTGTGACAAAAACATGCCAGACAGCATGACCCCCAACATACTGCTACTCCCATATATCTGATGCCGCTGATGAGCAAGGGACCTGAGACACTTCCTTATGTTCCTTAGCAACAAATGGGCAAGGAGAATCTTCAAAAGGTTGTTATCACAGCTTACAGAGGAAGCAGGCAAATGGATTATGTCCTTTGCAAAACAAACTGCAGGCATCACCTTGGCCGTAGCGATATAAAGAGTTTACTTAGCTCTCTATTAGGGGGTGAAATAGAAACTGTTTTCCATAAGGCTGGAGTGAGAAATGTTACCCTATCTGAGGCTAGGGGCTTCATTATGAGCACAGAGGTCCATCGACCACAGTACTTGCAGTGGGGGTCCTTCCATTGCAACCTTGGGGGTCAGAACGCCAGATGAGGATGTTGATGGTTGGACCGCCACAAGACCACCACCAGGATCATGGATCCTGACTGGTTGGCGGTGGTGCAAGTCATGGTCAAGCACCGGGGTGCTGAAGTTCCCACACCTGTGCTTTTCACGACTTGCCTTTCCAACAACTTTTCCATGGCACGGATCCCGCCATGAAAAGGCAGATGGAAAGGCAGAGAAGGGGCCACGGGGGGCTGCACTGCCTATGCTCATGTTGTGGGCAGTGCAGAGCCCCCCCTTGTCAGCATACTCAGAATGCACACTGTCTGCCATGGCAGACAGTGCATATTCTAAGTGTACTGACAGCACCAACAATGCAGTAGCATTGACATCGGCTCTCCCTGAGAGCCGAAGCCAATGCCCCTGCACTGTTTCCGCCGGTCAGCCCAACGAGGGGTTCATCGTACAGCGGTGGGGAGGCTGCCTCACCACCGCCGTATTGGCCGTCTAGTGGTTGGACCACCAAAGTCATTATGAGGCCCTAGGTGTGATGGTTCCCCATTCAATTTAATTCAGGCAGTAGTCTACCGTCAGCTGAGGAAGATGTATCCTGATAGGTTAGACATTGGGTCCCTCATGACTTAATCAATTCAGCCGATTGAGATCTCCGCTCAGTTTCTCAGTAGAATGGAAGAAAAATGGATTCAAGAAGTAGGTCAGGGTTGGGAAGTAACAGGGGAAAATGTAGTATTGTTTTATAATGTGGTAAAGATGGATTTACCTGTTGATGTGTAGGATAATCTTGATAATATGGTGGCGTTAGAAGCCAAATTCTGGACAGAGATACAGGCACTTGCAATATATTTTTATAGGAAGAAACAGGAAAAGGAGAGAAACAAGCAGGAGGTACCACATCGGCAGCAGCCAAGTTGGTGCAGCGAAGGTTGATAAAAAAGGGAGCAACGGAGGGGCTGTAGTAGCACCCACCACTCATATGACTGCAATGACTATGGGATCAGTCCCAAGGACTGACCCACAACAGCAGGATAGTGTAAGGCACAGGGAAGTAGCAGAGGAGGACGAAGAGGTATAGGAAGAGGCAGGATAGGTCCCCAGAGGATGGATCAAACATGTCATTATTGTCATGGGTATGGATGTTTCACTAAAGATCGCAGGACTAAGAGATTGGATTCACAAAATGGAATGACAGTGGTTTACAGCCAGCCAGGGAATATAGTAGTGGAGCCAAAGTCAATCCTGATAATAATATATGTACCTCAAATTCTACCACAAAATGTGCAGCAACCAGTTATGTCTCAAGTACAACAAATGCTGCCACAGCAAATTTGCCAAGTTCCCCCAGTGTAGCTCCACCTGAAAGTAGACAGGGAGGTGTGATTGTAAGGGGAGGAAACCTCTTCCAAACAAATTACGTGGGAGGATATATGCAATGAAGGTGCCCACAGAGTAGTCTCACGTATCCAGTATTGTCAGTGATGCACAGGCCAGATGAGGAACCTACTGTGACGGTAGCTATCAATAAAAAGAGGTATAAATTCCTTATAAAAACAGGAGCTACCGATCTTGTATTAGACAGGGAGACCTTCCAATTTCTAATAGACCAATGGACACACAAGGATTCTCTAGGGTGGTAATGTGGGCTCCGTTTACTAAACAAGTGGGAATGTAAATAGGAGTGAGGGACATTGATGGTTGTTTATTATTCTCTCTGGCTGCCCCAGATAATCTTTTGTGAAGAGAGCTTACGACTACATTAAACATGACAATTCATTTTGAGCGTGATGTTACTAGGATGTGTTCCACTCCTGGAGTTCCTCCTTCCAGATTAATGGCTGTATATTGAACTATGAATGACATCCAGGAATGCAACTATCTATTGCATTTGGAAACTAAGCTCCTGGATGCCCTTCACAATTGCTGTTGGGCTTACAGAGATGCTGTGTGAGAGGTCAATAGCCTCTTTACTGAGCACAGCCGAGGGTACAGGGGCGGGGGGGGGGAATTCCTTCATGGCCTATGTCTCCTTAGCCTTCTGCTGCAGATGCTGAAAAGACATACAACATTTTTAACATATATGTGCAAATCAAAATGGTCACATGGTTATCTAACAAAACATTTTCTAATTTTACTTTTTCACCTGGTTAAAGACTATAAAACTTAGGTATACTTTACCATTGCCCCATTCTTGTAGGCAACATATTATGGACCTATTTGCTCACAGTTTAGGAAATTAATATCATTAGTCCCCTTTCATTTTAGATCATTTCATTTAAACTCATTTAAATTCTTCATGGAATTGTTTAACACCTCTGAATACTACAGATTAGTTGTTTTAAATAGTGAACTCGTGTCACAAAAATGATTATCTGGCAAATTATCTGTAATACGTTCATTATCCATCTGCAAAAGTCCCTTTCAATAACTCCTGGGATCCAACATTGATTCATCACATGGGTATAACAGAGGACACAAAAATGTTGTTTGGGGTATGTGTAACTCTGCCACCAGAGTACAACATTTCTGTCTATTTTGATTAATAAAGTTTGCCTACTAATTTAATGTTTGTTGAAACAGACTGCCTTTCATGCACATTTGTGAGGAAGTAAGGCTTCAAGCCAATCTGCTACTGTCAACATGAACTGACTTGAATCTTGCAGTGAAAACACAATAATCAAATGTCTTTGCTAGGAAATGTTGTCATTGTACTCATGTTCCCGAGTTCCTGTGTTCCTGAGACCCACCTAACTGTAAGTACCCCCCTCCTCCCAGCCCCTCGCCCTGCCCCGCGCCACTCACCTTCTCTCCTGCTTCTTTTCCTCCTCTCTGTCTCTTCCTCCTCGCTCCCCCTCTGCAATCTTCTTCTGTGTTCTTCTGTTCTTCCCTTCTGTTCTTCTGTTCTTCCCTTCTGTTCTTCTGTGTTCTTCCGGTCTTCTGTGTTCTTCTTCTCTGTTCTTCTCTGTGCTTCTGTGTTCTTCTTCTCGGTTCTTCTGTGTTCTTCTGTGTTCTTCTGTGTTCTTCTCTGTTCTTCTCTGTTCTTCTGCTCTTCCGATCTTCTGTTCTTCTGGTCTTCTGCTCTTCCGGTCTTCTGCTCTTCCGGTCTTCTGCTCTTCCGGTCTTCTGCTCTTCCGGTCTTCTGTTCTTCTGTCTTCTGTTCTTCTGTCTTCTGTTCTTCTGTCTTCTGTTCTTCTGTCTTCTGTTCTCCTGTCTTCGGCTCTTCTACCTCCTCCGTCTTCTTCCCCCGAGCCTGCCCTCCTGCTCCTTCCTCATCCCCCTCCCTCACTCGCCTCCCCCTCTCTCACCCCTAGCTAACCCGTTCGCTATCTACCTCCCTCACTCCTCCTATCTTCCTATCTCTCTAGCTCCCTATCTCACTATCTAACTCCCCCACTCTCCACCTCCTCCTACCTACCTATCTGTCTATCTATCTATTTCCCTATCTATCGACTTCTCTATCTATTTTCTCTATCTATTTCTCTATCTCTCCCCCCCTCCCGCCACCCCCTCTACTACCTATCTCCCTATCCTCTCACTCTACCTCTCTCCCTCACCCACCTCTACAACCCCCCCTCCCCTATCTTCACAACCCTACTCCTATCTCTCTCCCTAATCTCCAAACCTCCTAACACTCACCCTCCTCCACCCTAAACCCCCTCCCCCAGCTCCTCTCACTCTACCTGTCCCCCCCCCTCCCTCGCGCTTTCCCGCCGCGACCTCCTGCACGCCCCCGCCCCCCAGCTCCCATTCGCCCCCAGCTGACCCCTCCCCCCCCTCCTACCTCTTATGGCGGCCGCTGCGCGACAGTGGTAGCGACCCTTGACCCAAGGGTAGGTCGCTCCCCCTGCCGCTGCAGCTCCTCCAAGTTCCCGAGTTCCTGTGTTCCTGAGACCCACCTAACTGTAAGTACCCCCCTCCTCCCAGCCCCTCGCCCTGCCCCGCGCCACTCACCTTCTCTCCTGCTCCTGCTTCTTTTCCTCCTCTCTGTCTCTTCCTCCTCGCTCCCCCTCTGCAATCTTCTTCTGTGTTCTTCTGTTCTTCCCTTCTGTTCTTCTGTTCTTCCCTTCTGTTCTTCTGTGTTCTTCCGGTCTTCTGTGTTCTTCTTCTCTGTTCTTCTCTGTGCTTCTGTGTTCTTCTTCTCGGTTCTTCTGTGTTCTTCTGTGTTCTTCTGTGTTCTTCTCTGTTCTTCTCTGTTCTTCTGCTCTTCCGATCTTCTGTTCTTCTGTCTTCTGCTCTTCCGGTCTTCTGCTCTTCCGGTCTTCTGTTCTTCTGTCTTCTGTTCTTCTGTCTTCTGTTCTTCTGTCTTCTGTTCTCCTGTCTTCGGCTCTTCTACCTCCTCCGTCTTCTTCCCCCGAGCCTGCCCTCCTGCTCCTTCCTCATCCCCCTCCCTCACTCGCCTCCCCCTCTCTCACCCCTAGCTAACCCGTTCGCTATCTACCTCCCTCACTCCTCCTATCTTCCTATCTCTCTAGCTCCCTATCTCACTATCTAACTCCCCCACTCTCCACCTCCTCCTACCTACCTATCTGTCTATCTATCTATTTCCCTATCTATCGACTTCTCTATCTATTTTCTCTATCTATTTCTCTATCTCTCCCCCCCTCCCGCCACCCCCTCTACTACCTATCTCCCTATCCTCTCACTCTACCTCTCTCCCTCACCCACCCCTACAACCCCCCCTCCCCTATCTTCACAACCCTACTCCTATCTCTCTCCCTAATCTCCAAACCTCCTAACACTCACCCTCCACCACCCTAAACCCCCTCCCCCAGCTCCTCTCACTCTACCTGTCCCCCCCCCCTCCCTCGCGCTTTCCCGCCGCGACCTCCTGCACGCCCCCGCCCCCCAGCTCCCATTCGCCCCCAGCTGACCCCTCCCCCCCCCTCCTACCTCTTATGGCGGCCGCTGCGCGACAGTGGTAGCGACCCTTGACCCAAGGGTAGGTCGCTCCCCCTGCCGCTGCAGCTCCTCCAAGTTCCCGAGTTCCTGTGTTCCTGAGACCCACCTAACTGTAAGTACCCCCCTCCTCCCAGCCCCTCGCCCTGCCCCGCGCCACTCACCTTCTCTCCTGCTCCTGCTTCTTTTCCTCCTCTCTGTCTCTTCCTCCTCGCTCCCCCTCTGCAATCTTCTTCTGTGTTCTTCTGTTCTTCCCTTCTGTTCTTCTGTTCTTCCCTTCTGTTCTTCTGTGTTCTTCCGGTCTTCTGTGTTCTTCTTCTCTGTTCTTCTCTGTGCTTCTGTGTTCTTCTTCTCGGTTCTTCTGTGTTCTTCTGTGTTCTTCTCTGTTCTTCTCTGTTCTTCTCTGTTCTTCTCTGTTCTTCTGCTCTTCCGATCTTCTGTTCTTCTGTCTTCTGCTCTTCCGGTCTTCTGCTCTTCCGGTCTTCTGTTCTTCTGTCTTCTGTTCTTCTGTCTTCTGTTCTTCTGTCTTCTGTTCTTCTGTCTTCTGTTCTCCTGTCTTCGGCTCTTCTACCTCCTCCGTCTTCTTCCCCCGAGCCTGCCCTCCTGCTCCTTCCTCATCCCCCTCCCTCACTCGCCTCCCCCTCTCTCACCCCTAGCTAACCCGTTCGCTATCTACCTCCCTCACTCCTCCTATCTTCCTATCTCTCTAGCTCCCTATCTCACTATCTAACTCCCCCACTCTCCACCTCCTCCTACCTACCTATCTGTCTATCTATCTATTTCCCTATCTATCGACTTCTCTATCTATTTTCTCTATCTATTTCTCTATCTCTCCCCCCCTCCCGCCACCCCCTCTACTACCTATCTCCCTATCCTCTCACTCTACCTCTCTCCCTCACCCACCTCTACAACCCCCCCTCCCCTATCTTCACAACCCTACTCCTATCTCTCTCCCTAATCTCCAAACCTCCTAACACTCACCCTCCTCCACCCTAAACCCCCTCCCCCAGCTCCTCTCACTCTACCTGTCCCCCCCCCTCCCTCGCGCTTTCCCGCCGCGACCTCCTGCACGCCCCCGCCCCCCAGCTCCCATTCGCCCCCAGCTGACCCCTCCCCCCCCCTCTACCTCTTATGGCGGCCGCTGCGCGACTGCGCAGCGGGCGCGCGCAGCGGGCACGCCGCTGGCGCGCCAGAGGCGCACCAGAGGCAAGCCCGTCTGCGCCCGTCCGCGCCTGGCCCGCGCCCAGCGCCACGACCCCTGGTCCCCAGCTCCCCCAAGCCCCGCTGATCCGCTACGACCCCACCACCCTCCACGCCCTCAACCCAGGGCGCTCCAAAACCTGCTTCCTAGATCACCCCAAACGCACCCATGGACCCTTCGCCTGCAACTCCTGCAAACGCATCTTCCACCACGCAACTACCACGACCACAAGCCCACGCGCCATCAACCACCTCAAGTGCATCCTGGTCAACGCTCGTTCCGTCCACAAGCACGCCGTTGAACTTTGGGACCTCCTGGACTCCACAGCCCCGGACGTCGCCTTCATCACGGAGACATGGATGAACGCCTCCTCTGCTCCAGACATCGCTACCGCCATCCCCGAAGGCTACAAGATCTCCAGAAAAGACCGCACCAACCAAGTAGGAGGAGGTGTCGCCATCATCTTCAAAGACTCCATCAGCGTCACCACCTCCACCGAAGACCCCCCCCTCGCCGCTGAACACCTGCATTTTCAGATTCGCACCGACCCAAGGACCACCCTCAGAGGATCCCTCGTCTACCGTCCTCCCGGACCTCGCGCCTCTTTCAGCGACGCCATCGCCGACTTCATCTCCCCGCACGCCCTCGCCTCACCGGACTACATCCTCCTAGGCGACCTCAACTTCCATCTGGAACAAAACAACGACCCCAACACCACCACCCTGCTCGACAACCTCGCCAACCTCGGCCTCAAACAACTGGTGAACACCGCCACCCACATCGCCGGACACACGCTCGACCCTATCTTCTCCGCCAGCAAACACGTCTTCTTCAGCCACACCTCTGCCCTACACTGGACCGACCACAGCTGCGTCCACTTCACATTCCGACGCGAGACCTCCCACCTCCGCACTCAACCCATCCCTCGTCGACAGTGGAACAAGATCCCTGAAGAGCAACTCTTCTCCGCTCTCGCCGCCAACCAACCCACCCTCACCACCGACCCCAACGACGCAGCTCTCAACCTCACAAACTGGATCTCCAACTGCGCTGACAACCTTGCTCCCCTCAAACGCACGCATCGACAGACCAACACCAAAAAACCTCTCTGGTTCTCTGACACCCTCAAAGAATCAAAGAAAACTTGTCGTGCCCTTGAGAAGGCCTGGCGCAAGGACCACACCGCTGACAACATGACCGCCCTCAAGAACGCTACACGCGAACACCACCACCTGATCCGCACTGCCAAAAGGAACTTTTTCACCGACAGACTAGACAAAAACAGCCACAACAGCAGAGAACTCTTCAGCATCGTCAAAGAGTTCTCCAACCCCAGCGCCAGCGCCAACGCCGTCACGCCCTCACAGGATTTGTGCGAATCCCTCGCCACTTTCTTCCATCGCAAGATCAGCGACCTCCACAACAGCTTCGGACACCAGACCCAACCATACACCACTGAACCCGCTTCCCCGGACATCACCCTCAACAACTGGACCCACATCAACACGGAAGAAACCAAATCCATCATGAACTCTATCCACTCCGGCGCCCCTTCGGACCCCTGCCCGCACTTCATCTTTAACAAAGCCGATGACATCATCGCCCCGCACCTCCAGACCGTCATCAACTCTTCTTTTTCTTCTGCTACCTTCCCCGAATGCTGGAAGCACGCTGAAGTCAACGCCCTACTAAAGAAACCTACGGCTGACCCAAGCGACCTGAAAAACTTCCGCCCCATCTCTCTTCTACCTTTCCCAGCCAAGGTAATAGAAAAGACCGTCAACAAACAGCTGACCACCTTCCTGGAAGACAACAACCTGCTCGACCCTTCACAAACCGGATTCCGAACCAACCACAGCACGGAAATCGCCCTCATCTCAGTCACAGACGACATCAGAACCCTGATGGACAACGGTGAAACAGTCGCCCTCATTCTCCTCGACCTCTCGGCTGCCTTTGACACCGTCTGTCACCGCACCCGAATCACCCGCCTACGCTCCACCGGGATCCAAGGCCAGGCCCTGGACTGGATCGCCTCCTTCCTCGCTAACCGCTCCCAAAGAGTTTACCTCCCTCCGTTTCGCTCAGAACCCACCAAGATCATCTGCGGCGTACCTCAAGGCTCATCGCTCAGCCCGAGACTCTTCAATGTCTACATGAGCCCCCTCGCCAACATCGTACGCAAGCACGACATCATCATCACCTCCTACGCCGACGACACCCAACTTGTACTCTCCCTCACCAAGGACCCCGCCAGCGCCAAGACCAACCTACAAGAGGGTATGAAGGACGTCGCAGATTGGATGAGGCTCAGCCGCCTAAAGCTGAACTCTGACAAAACGGAAGTCCTCATCCTCGGCAACACCCCGTCCGCCTGGGACGACTCCTGGTGGCCCACGGCCCTCGGCACCGCACCGACCCCCGCAGACCACGCCCGCAACCTCGGCTTCATCTTGGACCCTCTTCTCACCATGACCAAGCAAGTCAACGCCGTGTCCTCCGCCTGCTTCCTCACTCTCCGCATGCTCCGCAAGATCTTCCGCTGGATCCCCGCCGACACCAGAAAAACCGTGACCCACGCCCTTGTCACGAGTCGCCTGGACTACGGCAATACCCTCTACGCCGGGACCACCGCCAAACTCCAAAACCGCCTGCAACGCATCCAAAACGCCTCGGCCCGCCTCATCCTCGACGTACCCCGCAACAGCCACATCTCCGCACACCTGAGACACCTGCATTGGCTCCCAGTCAGCAAAAGGATCACCTTCCGTCTTCTCACCCACGCACACAAAGCCCTCCACAACAAGGGACCGGAATACCTCAACAGACGCCTCAGCTTCTACGTCCCCACCCGCCCCCTCCGCTCCGCTGGCCTCGCACTTGCTGCCGTCCCTCGCACCCGCCGCTCCACGGCGGGTGGGAGATCTTTCTCCTTCCTGGCGGCCAAGACCTGGAACTCCCTCCCCACCAGCCTCAGGACCACCCAGGACCACTCCGCTTTCCGGAGACTCCTAAAGACTTGGCTGTTCGAGCAGCGATAACCCCCCCTTTCCCCCCTAGCACCTTGAGACCCGCACGGGTGAGTAGCGCGCTTTATAAATGTTAATGATTTGATTTGATTTGATGTTCCTAGTCATTTTAGACCAGATGCTCAATATTGTTTGGTTGTTATACCAAGTCAGCAATGTGAATTCAGAAACATCCACTGTATCATAAGTGCATTGTATGCCATGTCACCTATAATAGGGCCAACATTACCTCCTCACATTTGTGAAAGAGCATCGCACCTGTCAGATTCCACAATTGGGGCCTGTCTGGTACAACTATCCCTCATAACCTAGGCAAAGTCCAGGTACCTCTTTTTTCTATGCAGGCATGTGTCTGCTCAGAACAGACCTTGGGTTGTGATAGTGAATCTTGTGGCAACCTTTAACACAAATCATTACATGAAACACATCATACACCTTGTGCAAAATGTACACCTTCCAGAAATCCTCTTATGCATTGGATATGTGTCAACCTTCATGTTGATACCAGTAATCATTGCTGTAACAAAAAATAGTTAACTAACAATAATAACTAAAAAAATAGCTTACCCCCTTGATGCTGCTGTTCGGCTTTCAGCTACCCATCAGAGTTCGGGTAGGCCACCCCAAGTATGTAGGCCATTAAGGGGAGGTCAGAGTGCAGTGCACGTGCTTCCCATGTTGGGAGAACTGACCAAGCTGTACTTTGGATGAGTTGCGGGTCTAGCGTCATAGGTCCTTCCACCTTTTGTGGAAATGGATGCTACGCCGCTTGTAGACCCCTAGGGTCTGCACCATCTTGGCGACGGCCTTCCATATTGCCTTCTTCTGATGGGCGTTGACCTGCATGGATAAGAAAAAAAAAAGTGTTTTATTGAGGTTTTGTTTGTCTGTATTGATGTGACACAATTTTGTAATATCTCTCACAAGTATTTCTAGAAAATGAGTACAGATTATTTACCAACATTGACTTTTCCTAGGAAATACTAATTCCCAGTGCCTGTTGAGTACCCTCAAGACTTTCAATGTCCTCATGTTAAAACCAGGCCACAAAGAACATCTAAGCCAGGGGTCTGAAACATTTCCTGTTGTGAAAGCCACTTCAGAGAAGTACAAGTTATTGTGAGCTAGTAAAGGCTAAACAAAGTGCACATTATTAGCACACACCACACACACACCTACATTGGCTTCATGCCTAATGTTTTTAGAGGAAGATATTATGGTTTGAAACACATGCAATGAGTAGGGGCAGTGTGGAAGTGCTACCCTGTGCGTCAGTGAGACCATGGTTTTTGGTGATGTATGAGCAAGTGAATGTAGGAGTGGGATATTCTCGCACAGGTAATAGAGAGCCTGTGTCATGTAATTGCAGCACAGGACACCTTTCCCCATACATGGCACCATTACATGGGTAAAACATACAGATACTCATTTATCAGAAAATAGGATGTATTTTAAGTGAAAAAAATCAGACATGTCCATTACTTGAAAGTTTTTTCTTGCACTTTACACTTCTCATTTTGACATATGGCTGTATTTTTCACATTTACGTATGGTACAGTGTCTACTGCCCACTGGAAGTAAGGGGCATGCAGTTTGTAAACTGAAATCTTGATTTGCATGGAAATGGAAATGAAAAGTCCCCTTATTCATTCACATGAATTTTCATTTAAATTTACAGTCATTTCCAACATTGTTAAACATCATTATGTTCCCTGCCAAATCACTGAGTTGGCCACACTTCAACCACAACACTTCACTCAGGAACTAAGAGGTCCAAATTAGCCTGTGTATTAAAAAGAAACAAGCTACTTAGAAATAAGTTTTCTATTCAAATATGTACCTGTTCCTCTGGATTCCCATACAGCTGCCTAAACAGGGAAAAGACACTGTGGTGAGCAATTCCAATTCCTCAGCAGAGAAGTTAGGGGTCCTGTCACCTGCTCTGCCCAGTAGCATAGATCTCAGAGGTCGATAAAAGCAGCATAAGTGGAGGAGGTGTTGTTCGCTGCAGAGTTAGGAGGCAAGTGAGTTTTTTCCTAATGCTGCAAACATGTACACGACGTATGCGATCCACGACAAAGATGGACAGAGCCATTGGCTTTTGTGCATAGCCGTCAAACCTTGCCCCATATTTAAACTATGATGCCTGACCCCTGCGTCATTTTTTGGATGCGAGAAACCGCCTCGCGTTAATGACATGCAAGGTAGGCGTTCCCGTCCCAAAAATTACTTTAAGGCCTGTGCACCTTATTTATACTCCTGCGTCATTTTGACGCACAGAAGGGGGTGGGCCTTAATAAACGACGCACAGCCTGATGTGCGCAGTGTTTTAATGCCTGGGTGAAGGCAGGCGTTAAGGGACCTGTGGGCTCACTTCCATGGTCTCAGACCATGGAAGCACTCCAGAGGTGCCCTTCCCTGCCCACAGGGACACCCCCTGCCACCCTCGCCCACCCCAAGAGGACACCAATAGATGGGGGGGACCCATCCCAGGTAAGTACAGGTAAATTGAGGTAAGTATTATTTTTTTATTTTTTAAAGTGGCACGAGGGGCCTAATTTGGGCCCCCTACATGCCACTGTGCCCAATGGCCATGCCCAGGGGACAGAAGTCCCCTGGGCATGGCCTTTGGGCAAGGCGGCATGACTCTTGTCTTTGCTAAGACAGGAGTCATTTTAATGGGGGTTGTGCGTCAATAAATGGCGCAAGTCCGGTTTGAGCCATGATTTTTTACTCTAACCTGACTTGCACCATTTTTTGATGCACAACCCCCATTTTCCCCTAAGCCGGCGCGGCCTGGTTTGAGTCATTTTTGTTTACGCAAACCAGAGCCGGCGCTGGTTTACGTCAAAAAGTATAAATATGGGCCTAAGTGTGTCACCCTCACTCAAAATGATGGCTAGTTTTTTTTTACCAATGTAAAACATTGTTTTTTGATCAATTTGACACATTATAATGTAATGTTTTACTGTGTTTAAAATCAACAGGGACGTGGTGTATTTTATACTTCCATTGACAGAATATTAGAAAATAATTTTAAAAAAATATTGTGCTAATAATACATTTCAAATCTATTATTTCCATATTATTATTTTTTTTAAATAAATAGTTATAAATTTTTTTATTCTTAGTTGCAATATCAATACAATTTGATGTGTACATATATGTCACAAAAACAAACATATGTAATTTTACAAAGACGAGGTGTGTGTTAATTATCAAAGTATTGTTTGACCATTGTGAACATTTATTTTTCTTAAATGAAGACATATGAACCCAAGGAGAGGTAGAAGATGACAGCCTCAAGTGTTTAGACCTTTTCCTGACATTGTCACCATGATAGAAAGGAACATTGTAAAAAACAGATTAAATAGGCAAGCTGTTCTGAATTTATATCATCAGCTAGAGCCAGATCTTCTGCCTCACAATAGGAATACCATAGCAATGACACCAATAGTGAATCATGGCAGTACTCCATTTTGTCACCACAGGATCCTTCCAGTACACTGTGGCAATACCTGGAGGTATGTCACAACCAACTGTCATTGGTGTGCTAAAATAAGTCCTTCCGTCCTCCAGTTTCCATGACATGAGGATTTTACAAATGTGAAGGGAGATTTTTATACTTTGGGTGGCATATCACATGTGGTTGGAGTAATTGATGGGCCTTGGTGCCACCACTCACCAGGGAAAAGGTCTGCCTCATTTGGAAGATCACAGATGATGAAGAAAATAAAGAACTATCGGTGAGGATGTTGAAATGTCAAATGAAGATGATAGTGATGAAGAGGAAGGAACTAACGTACGTCAAGATGTTAATTACATCTTGTTCACATGAATATAAGTTTACCTTTATATATAGTTAAATTAAATGTCAAAACAACTTGTGACATAATGAGTATATCAGCCTGTGCTGGAGATTTTGTAGGAATGGTTAGTTTAGCAAATTTCAGGCCAAAGATGTGTGTGTTAAAGGTTTTGACACACTACTGTATTCATTGACATTGACTATTTCTGAATGTCTAAAATGAATGCGTCCTCATAACTTATCTTTTGAGTCTATTTTGTCATGTAAAATAAATATATTCTTCTTTTTCTTTTTTAGGATCCTTTACCATGTCATCTTCATTTGGACATTTCAAAGTTGTGACATGTGCAGTTAAATGTTGCTGTTGCAAGGGACCATGGGTTGATCCTGAGGAAGATACACACTTTGAATGTACATATCTTGTACAAAGCCTACTTGCACAGTGATTGAATTGATGTTCTTGAGATTGCATTAGACCTTTTTCTGTTCAATGTTGTCACCAAAGCAACATGTGCTGCTTAACGTGCTCTAACCACGTGTTAATCAGCCCAAAGAATACTAATCTGCCATCACATTGAGAAACTTCTCCTTTTGGGTTAAGTGTATGAAGCTGTTGATGTGTCTCATCATAGTAGAAATAACATTTTATAGCACACCGCTTAACGTTGGTTGTGACATTACACCAGCTACTGCCAAGGTATACTGAAATGATCCTATGGCCACAAATTGTAGTAATATTTTATTACTACACCAATTAATAATAATTGGTGTTTTTATGTGGGTTTCCTATTGTGAGGCATCATATCCAGGTCCAGTTGATGGCATGAATCAATAATAGTTTGCCTATTGAATCTATTTATTAGGACTATATCTAATTTTTCCATGGTGTCATGTTTTGGAACAGTAAAAATACAACTGACACAGACTATTTGTGTTATGCATTGATTGTGAATTTTTTCAGATTTATTTTTTAACAAGTATTTCTTACAGATGTAAGTAATCCATACATTGAGATTTGTGTTTGGTATTTTTTCTTTTTTGGAAACAGGATAGACATTGCATATTTATAACATTTGTTTGAAAATAATTTGTATTTATTCTTTGCTTCTTTATATAATGATGGAAGGAAGAAATAAAGAAATGAAATACCACAAGAAATACATCAGCCTTTGACTTTGTGGTCTTTGAATTTAACAGAAATAAACTT